>NC_141397.1:50839114-53239114 GCF_034619465.1 Leptosomus discolor | reverse complement strand
ACTCTCTAGGGTGTTCCTAAATTAGCTTTTTTTTTTTCCCCTCCAGATCCTGTGCAAAACCCAGAGCACACGATGTAAGGGAAGCATGAGAGCACATACAGAGCAGGTACCCTGCAGTGGGGGATAAAGGCGCTGTAAACCTTCAGGATGTTCCCAGGCCATAGCTTCCTGAAAGCATTAGAGCTCTTATCATCTAAACACACAAGTGTGCCATACACAGCAGCAGGTATGTTGTGACAGCATGCAAACTGTGTACAATGTTTGTACAGACCTACAAGCACTTACATATAATGCATATACCATAACAAGGGCAAACTCTATGCCTGGAGTCAAAGCTAGGCAGAAAGGATCAGTTTAGAGGTGGTGCAGTGCACCTCAGCTCAAGAACTTGTAGAGCTGGAGAGAGTCCAAAGGTATTTTTCCTTTTTCCTCTTTGTCTGAGTGTCTCCTCCCCCATCACCCTTAGCCCCTGGAAAGGCTGAATGTAAATTGTCTGCTAATTCACAATAACTGAACAAACCAGGCTGCAGCAGAGCTTAGCATACTCCCGAGCTCAGCAGCCCCTCAACCCAAAACTAGTACTAGGAGAGCTCAAGAATGCAACTGGAAGCTCCCAGGATGTGAGGCTCAAATCTCAGCCTGCTCAGAGCTCTATTGATCCTGCAGCCCAGTGACTGATAGAACAAGGGGAAATGGCCTTAAGCTGAACCAGGGGAGGTTCAGGATGGATATTAGGAAGAATTTCTTTACTGAAAGGGTTGTCAGGCATTGGAATAGCCTGCCCAGGGAGGTGGTGGAGTCACCATCCCTGGAGGTGTTTAAGAGACGGGTACATGTTGTACTTAAGGACATGGTTTAGTGGTGTTGATAGATCTAGGGCAAAGGTTGGACTCGATGATCTTGAAGGTCTCTTCCAACCCAAACTGTTCTATGATTCTGTGATTCTATGACGCAAAGCTTGGGATGGTGGGAGAAGGCTCAGTGCATGAGCAATGTGAATCTGCCAGCCTTTGCAGGAAGGGGGCTACAAAGGGTTAAAGGTAGGGACACTAGCGGCTGTGGGTGAGCAGGATGATGGAGTTGACAAAGCCCTGAACCTTCCCCTTCTCTGGGATGCTGAGACAGGATGGCTTTTGTTGCTTTCAGTAGCCCATGCAGAGAATAGATGCCTTTTCCATACACAAAAAAATATTTCCTTGTTCTCAAGGAGAAGAAAATTCCCTCCCACACATCCACCTAGTTAATGTACATTCACAGTTCCTCGAGCGGAAGACCTGGGACCCCCATTGCACCTCAGCTGCTCTGCACTTTGATTCCTACAAGCAAACACCCCCTTTGCTGCTGGAAGGCAGCCCAGCAGAGCAAGGCCCCCTGGGAGGTGAAGGGCAGCAATCAGGGCCAGGATTCAGGTCAAGCTTGATGCTGGCAGCACTTCAGCTGGCTATGCTAGTGAAAAAAAAAAAAAAATAAATAAATAAATAAAAAACATAGGGGGCTGGAGAGTTAATGTCATTAAGTATCTGACAGCTGGAAAATGTGAGCAGCCATTGTTCGCGTCCCCCCTACAGCTCCTCCCGCCAAACAAGTCTGCTGAAAGCAGCAGTAATAAAGCGTGGAAGCCAAGACTGGAATTACTGACTCCCATCTCTTGCCCTGCTTCTCCCATCAAAGCAACAGGATGGTTCTGAGTTCACTCCACCCCAGTTCCTGGGCCCATGGCTTCCCCGCGCCCCTTGTCCCCTGCCCTCGTCCCCCCTTGCCACTTTGAGGCAGCAGCTCTGGAATTCGTGACGAGAGGCCTGGGGAGGCCATGGCAGGAGCTTTCTCATCTTTCACCCGCTCGGAGCAGCTGTGCTCCATCTCCTACGCAGCACTGATGTGGCTGCTGTCACCATGGGGGTGAGCAAACTGCTCCAAGCGCAGCTTCTGTCCCCACTGAGCTGCGGCAGGGAGGGAAGGAGCAAGCCAGCTACACTCCACATCACCAAAAACTCAAAAACATTGTTCCTGTCCCTTCTCCCACCTCCACTGATGGGAGATGCTAGAGACCCTTGGAGCTGCCGGCTGCCAGCCGAAAAAAACCTGGCCCTCTGCAGCCTGAGAAATGACCCTTACACAGCTTCTTCAGTGTGCATGAATGTTTTAGCATTGGCTGCATGAAAAGAGAAAGAAATCCAGAGCATCATGCATCATCTTCCACCAGCCAGCAGTGGTCAACAACTGTAGTGATAGCAACAGCTTATTTATCCCTTAACCTTCAGGCTACCTTCCCTTTTAGCAGCCAAACCTGAGCCCATGCCATGCTCCCAATGCACAGGCTGGCCACTGACCTGCTCCCAGCAGCACTCTGAGTGTCCCCCAGCATGAAATTGATCTGGTGCCGACCTGAGTGGGAGCATGCTGGAGAACACTCTAGGGAGGAACTTAGTTCTGGGGAGATTTGATGGCAAATTTTGGCTTTTTTAAAGCTTCCAGAGGATTTTCATAAAAAAATATTCAGTCTTATTCTGAAAGTACTAAACTCAGGCACTGAAACTACATCCCACTTCACCTCCCAAAATGATGGGCAAGTAAACCAAAGATTCAGTTCCAGGAGGTACTTCCAAGCAACACCACCTGCATGGACAGATGTTGTGGGACTCCTTTTGCTAGGTCCACCCACACAGTGGGCTTCAGGTTTGTATCTGATCACAGGCTCCACAGTCACATCAGTCAAAAGACTCAAGAGAATTGCCACTGGTCCAGTTCAAGGTACCCCACACTCCAACAAGAGATGAAGAATTGCCTTCATAGCAGTGTGAGAATTAAAATTTACCTGTGTTCATACCTAGATGCTCCCTTTCACATCTTGATTGGGTCCTCCTGCATACCACATGAATAACAAACTCACAACCTACTCACAATTTTTTCATTCCCCCACACATGAAGGCAAGCAGCAGTTGGGAAGCAGTACTTCCAAGAGGTTTCCTTTTCTTGGTGGAAGCAAGCAGATTTGACTATTTTGTAATAACTAGCATCTAAGAACAGACCCAAACCACATTGCCTAAGAAGGCATAACCACAGTTTCTTCCCTCTTACACCCCTGAAAACTCCTGTGGAAATGTAGAGGACAACCTTGCATGGTATGCAACTTCTGCATTATCAAAAGACATATTCCCCAGCATACCTAAAGGAGACACCAGGTAAAGGGATGTTCAGCTTAGGCTGAACCCATCGGTAAGATACAGAAAGTATCCTCATGTTTCCAAAAGTATCCTTAAAACACCTTCCAGGTTTCAAACAGCAGTGTGAGTGATGATGTGATGGCCAGCCAGACACCTACTCCTGGTTGGTCACAGAGGAGGAATTCTTTTTGGCCACAGCAGATTTTCCTCTGTCCTGCAAATCTGCTAACTGTTGGGTTCTTTGTAAAGAACAGGGTGAGACTACGTCTCTTCCTTGTGCTCAGACACAGATGCAGACCCATTCTTGCATGCATCAAGGAACACGACTCTCTAATTTGAGAAATCACACGTTATTGAACTGGAATTGCAAAAAAAAAAATGGGGTGAGGAAATAATTGAGAAGAAACCTAGACTTCTGACTTGGTCTTTTTCACCTCATTGTGTCTCTGTGACCTGGAAGTGTCCTTTAGGAGTTTGGTGACCATGTTTCATAAGTAATCGGTGTCCTGGAGTGATAACACACACCAAGGTATCTTATTAGCTTATTCATGCGGGTCAAATCCTGTGAAACACTGAATGACATCAATACCCCTTGACCTTAAGAGCTCTTTGCTCAGCACCTCATCAGATGATACAACTGCAACAGATCTACAGCAATAGCACAACATGTACACACCCCCACATACATGCTATAGCAATAATTGAAATCCCAAAGACATTCATTTTCTCACCGATTCCCCTGCCGAGTCCCACACACTTCCACAACAAACAGGAGGATTCTGATCAAAGCAATTCACATGGGTATAAGCCACATTTTCCCCGGCATCTTCCTCATTGGATACTCACTAACTCCAAAAAGAGCACCAGACCACCCCACAGCAGCTTGTTTCAAAGCCTTTGTGCCTCCTTCCAGGCCAGCTGCCTTCTTCTACCTTGCCTTCATCCAACTGGGAAACACACATTTAATTACATTCATTTATGTTCAAACAGGCCTACTGAAAAATAAGTGGATTAAAAGCTGGTCTGGAAAAAGAATTAAACCCTACTGCGGTGCAGCGCAGCCTGCGTACTTGGGCTGCGATGTAATGCCGGCAACGGGAATTCTCCTCTGCAAGAGGCATTGGGAATTCAATGTTGCCGCACAGCCAGCCCTGCTACCTGTGATGCATTTAGCAGATGGCGGAGACCCACAGCCTCATCCATCCACCTTTGATCTTATATTCCAGTCCTTCCTTCCAAGTCTAAACAGACATTTAACCACTGCAGAGGCTCAGTGCATTTCTGCAGATGGATCTAAACTGTTCTCTGAACTCGCAAGGGTAGTTGCTGCATATATTCATTTCCAGGCAGCAAGAGGACACCCAGTCATTCATACCTTCACTCACTTCATTGTCATCCAAGACCCACATATGGATATTCTGTTTGAACACGGCCTTTCTATTGCAGCAGACGGTTAATGCTATAAACAAGCTGGCTGGGAGCTGGCTACTGAGTTTGAACATGAACACCTTCCTGTTTGCACTTCCCACTGGAGACTGTAGCCAGGCCTGGGCTGCTCAGCCTCCAGCTTCCCAGGAGAGGACCCCGTCACAGGCGGTGAAGAGACCAAGACTACACAAGCCCTTCCTAACTCTAGACCTCAAAGTCCAGTGTGCAAGGTAGTAAAATGTTACTAAAAAAAAAAAAAAAAAGCTACAAAATTAGAGCCAAAGAGTCAGAATGGTGAAGCACCAGGCACGTCCACCCCATGGGTGCAGAGACACCTGACCATAGGTAACACACACCATAGAGTTGGAAGCCACGGGACTGCTCAATCCAGACATCAGAGCAACGCAGCTGGAACAAAATAAGCACATTTCCATGATGCTGTGCTGAAACAAGTTAAGTTCTGCCTGGAGTGTCCCTCAGCTGAGGGCACAGCTGTATGCAAACACAACCATACACATACTGTTTTCAGACCCACGCAGGTAACTGCATGGTGCTCCACTGCTCCATGCTAACTTGCTGGCCCAGATGCTGGCTACCACAAGACATGCACATTCCACATGCTCAAAGCCACCAGGGAGATAGATAGAAACAAACCTCCAGGACTTTTTAAGCCCAATGCCTTTCCTTCAGTCTATACCATACCAAGCTGCTGGCTCTGAGAGTTGGCTCTGTCTGGGGAAGAAAAGAAGGGACAGGAGAAAAAAAAGTTGTAACAGCTTTTGCAGCCCAGTGAAAAAGTTCAGCAGCATTTAGCAGACCATTAAGACCTGCACAAACCCACTTTGCTCCAGACTTCCTCTGAGATTTCTCCCTCCCAGCTTTGCTTGCCTCCCTTCCCTAGCATGAGAACACAGAGCTGGCATGCTCTTTCCTTTAATTAAGCAATAGCAATTAGGAAACTGTTTTTTAAGTGATTCTCTTGCAGCTGAGCTTGCTGTTCCTTGGGAAAAGCCTGGCTTCAGCATTAAACCAACAGCAGTGTTCAAAGTGTGAAATCACTGGGTTAGAAAGAGGGAACTTGATACGTAAACAGCCTTGTCACTAGCTACCCCATGAATTGCTGTGGCTTCACTCCATTAGAGCCTCAACTTGCTCAGGGGCAGGGCAAGCAGGCAGGGATGCTGCAAGAAGCAGCGGTTTGTCTCATGGTTAAATCAGAGCCCAGGAGATGTAACAGGAACAGCCTCGCTGAACATTTAGTGTTGTACAAACCCAGCCACCAAAAGCCAGTTACATGGAGTGGTCCCTCTCAGCACAGGCTTTGAGGATTTACTCGTCTGTCCCACAGGCTCTGGGCTAAGGTTTATTACAGCAGACTGCATAGGAGAGAGGCTGCTTTTCCCTAGTCCTTTGGAGCTGGATTCAGAGATTATTGCCCCCTCCTCAGAAACTCCGTGGGAGGGACCAAGCAGATCAGGGGGAAGGGGAGGAATGGTCGCACTGGCAGGGAACTGCGCCCAGCTTTCCTCCTCACTCCAGCAGGAACCAGGGGCTTCATGTGATCCACGTGGTGCTGAAAACATGTTCCAAAATCCCCAAGAAAAACACTGAGCGACTCTTGCATAGACAGCGTTTGGCAGCTGCAAAGTAAGCAATGCCCGGAGGACAGCATCCAAAGTGCCACAGCTCCGGCTGTGATCCACTGGGAAGCAGCCGCCTGCAACAGCACACTGGTACGGGTCCCCAGGCAGCACCACCACTCTGTGCCTCCTTTGCCTCTTCTCTATGCCCTTGGCTTTCACTGGGATGTAAGAGCAAGGCCATCAAATCTATAAGTTCACGGAAGCCACAGGCAAAATTTAAAAAGACTTGCTAGTTGTTTTTTTTTAAAAAAAGAAAAAGTAATGGCTGTTCCTCCTCTGCTTCAGTAAGGGTAAAGGTTGCCAAGGACACCCAGTAAATCACACACACGCTCCACATCTCTCTCAGCTGAATATTTACAAATTTCCAAAGTGCTGAACTCTACAAGCCATTCAGCTTCTGCTTTCATCTGCAATATCTATAGTGCTTCTGAGACTTTCCTGCAGCTATCCTAAATTAACGAGTATCGGAAACTAGGCTTCATCTGTAACCGTAAAGGTCAATCACATCATTTTGCTTCAACATGCCAAGCAGGCCAGAGGAAAACAAACATATGGAGTTTCCCAAAGGAAGATAAATGAAAAGCCCTGTCTCAACGGAAAGCAAAAGCACTAAACTAAGAAGAATGATTTAAAATATTTATTCCTATCTGTCTAGATGGTCTAACACATGCAACACCTGGGTGCTAGCAAGATACCCCAAGCTACGCAGGTATTTCCAAGGCATGGTGATTCCTTGCCATTTTAAGAGAATGCTGCCATAAAAAGTTTGCATTCAAAATTAAATGCAGTTTTGCAGATCTGGGGGGAGTTTGGCAGTCACAGTCCAGCCCACAACACCAGTGTTATGCTGAGAGCACAGCTGCCAGGGCAGGAATCCCACCCTGGTGAATGGGGAGCACTTTACAGCCTGAAATCACTGGGAACACCAAATAGCGAGTTCCAGATTAAAAGTCATCTCACTGGATAGCCCTGATTCCACTATGTGCACTGCATGTCCTGCGCTCTACAGGTTGCCCCATCTGCCCCACCTGGTACCCATCTGGTATCACTCCTTGGGTTCAGTTTCCAAGGAGGCAATGGGCAGTGGGAGCATGGAGGACCTGCCTTAGCTCTGAGATGATGGCATGCAGACTCCCAGCACCCACAGATGGGTGGGATGTGTCCCACCATGTGCATTTCAAGGATCCTGTACCAGTGAGGTGAAGGCAAAGCCACATCTCCAGCTATGAGACTAGCTAGTTCTGCCCATGCCACTTGTGCTGCCCAATAGGCTGTCACACTCCAAGGATGATGTCAAAAAAATCAAGTGAAGAGAAAAACAAGGTCACCAACAGTTCTGAGTTATGGGGCTGGAAGACAAAGCACACCAAAGTAAGTGATAGTGGTCTGAGGGGACTGCATACAGCTGGGAAGTTAAGTTTCTTGCTCCTGAAGAAATTTCAGCATCCCTTAGTAGCTTCCAAAACAGTCTCTTTTCTAACCATCCCCATTTCCAGCTACCCATGTCTAGCAGGGAGAAGTGGCTGTGTGTCACCACTCACAGCCTATAACCCAGCACCCACTCCTGTGCTCCAGACCCTGCGCAGAGAGTCAGGTCACAATCCCACAAGCATTGCTCAGGCTCTCAGTGCAAGATACGAAATCATGCTCCAGGTGAAAGCGGACTATGAATTTAAATTACATGTTTGAGCTATGTTTTCTCAGCAGTCGAAAATAATCAAATATAAAGAAGCATCATGAAAGCTTCTCCAGGGACGTCACTTTCTAGCCAGTCTTCAACTCTCAAAGTAACATCCCTCGTTTCTAATTCATATACTGCTTCATTGCCTTTAATAGCACTTTTGCCCAAATCTGCACTCTGCCTAAAGCACTAATTTCCATTACCTCAAGAAGTATCAAATTCCAAACCTTTGCTGCAGCTTCAGGTTTTCACACTCTGGTTACGGACACCTCATTAGCCTCTCCACATCTGGTCCAGGCTACAAGGTGTTTGTTCTGTGACATGCCAGAATCAGTCAACACGACTGTCTGATTATGTACAGGCTCCAAACTGTCTCACGCATAAAAAAAAAACAAGAAGAAATTAAGCAGATGGCCCACAGAGCACTGTGATTTGCAATTTTCTTCCTGGAAAACTTCTGGTAATCCCAGTTCCAAAAATAATACTAGGAATAGCCCTCCATGTGGGAAGGAAGCATTTTCTAAAAACCTTTGATCTCTGCGTTCCAGAGAAGACTGACCCATTAACTAGAACATATTGCTGAATAGGGTTGCTATCTCATACCACAGGGCAAAACCAAAGCAGGTATTTAAATGTTGGTGTCCACCTCCAGACAGAAATTTATTGTGGATTTTTTTCCCTAGGATCTTTTTTCAATTAAAGTAGGAACATATCAGTTCAACTCTTCCATAATCCCTACTATCACCTCTCCCCTAAATCACTGCTCAACTCCTACCAAAATTTCTTTCCAACAGTTCTCACCCAGAATTTTATGTAGGTTTGTATCTATCCTTTTTTAATACGCATGCATTATAAGACTTTCCAAATACAATGAATTTATCTATGGCTACTCATTTTACAAGTGAGGCACTGAGACACCATGAAGCACAGGCGTGTACTTGGTAAGAACTTTGGTGGTTTACATCCAAAGGATAAATCCAGGTAGCCAATACTCCAGAATGACCTTGGAGTGTCCCAAAACTCTGCAAGCTAAATGTCACACACACATGCGGCCTCCTCCCACCTAAGTTTCACTGAAATCCAGAATTTACAGGAAAAACACTTTCTAGATGGGACCTCCTGCATGCCCCGTCCTCTCTATGACTTGTCACCACTCTCAGATGTCATCTATGGAGGACGCTCATTCCTGTCCATCTCCCCAAATCTTTACCTAACCAGTGTGAAGGGCCCTTGTCATCTAATCCTTGTTCATGAGGAGGCTTGCTCATTTTGGAAACAGCATCTTTGAGTTATCACTGGCCCCTTCTCCTCATGCTCTATCAGCAGCAGAGCCAAGTCCCCGGACAAAGGAGTACATTGCAACGCTCACGTCCTCTTATGGAATTGCCTCTGTCTGTAGAGGCCACAAGCTGACAGCAGTTGTTTGGATTCCTTTCTTGGATGAAACCTTGCTTGAAGCACTGGATTTTCTCCACTTCTTCCACTTTCCTTCTGTAACATGAAGCAATGCTTTTTCCCCTATAAAAAATTAAATTGGGACCATGCAACCTTAATTTCAAGGTATTTATAATTTTTGGCCCATGCAGTCTCAGCATCACCCTGCCAAGCACTACTTGCTGCTTGGAAGGGTGACAAAATGTGATCAGCTATAAACAAATGAACTTTTAACTCCATGAGAGGGGAAAAGGGAAAAGGGAAAAGGGAAAAGGGAAAAGGGAAAAGGGAAAAGGGAAAAGGGAAAAGGGAAAAGGGAAAAGGGAAAAGGGAAAAGGGAAAAGGGAAAAGGGAAAAGGGAAAAGGGAAAAGGGAAAAGGGAAAAGGGAAAGGCCAGTTAAAATTCTATAGTTTTTAACTAGAACTCTTTAACTCTGGTAAACCAAACACAAACAGAATAAAAATGGTATATGTAAAGCTGTTTGAAATGAATACCACAAGGTGGTAGATGTATTAAGAGCACGTGGTATCAGACACCTATCACTTTTGCTCTTTTGCAATGATGAAGCATGATGACCCTGCTGTGGAGTGACAGCACACTTATGGACTGGTCTGCTATTGTTTGTCAGCGGTTTGTGGTAAGTATGAAGCCAGGATGAGGGGAAGACAGGTTATCAGCTCTCTTTGGAGTCAGAGACCACAGAGTGAGGGGGGAAAGGTGAAAAACACATCTCCAGTTTTCTAAAGAGAGCTCACCTAAGAGCTTTAGCCCAAAGGAGCACATATTCTGTGTGGCTTAGACCATAGACATGATTGTAATAGAGATGCTTATTGATCTGAGAAGGGATATAGGAAAGCAAAAAGTCAGCTACCCAATTTGGATAGTCAGAATTTGGCATAGCAGTCTGACCTATATTAAGTTTCCACCCACTTGAGCACTACTTGGAGGAGATTCTTAACCATTGTTCTTGTATCCTGTGCTTCCAGTTTCTAAAATAAGTTAATTTGCAAAGAATCTGAGCTACCTCAGAGGAGGAGAATGATGAGGGACTTCCTCTGTCTGGATCAGATAATTGATTATCGAGTGAAAGGGAATTTACTTATAAAGGTGACCACAGGCAACTCTGTGAAACACTATGGAACTCATTGTCTTCAACACTAGTTGCAACTTCATGGTGCTGTGTAGCTGGCTCAGACCCCATGCTATGACCCATTATCCCATTAACCAGCTCCCAGCAAGGCAGGGGGCTCCCCAAATGCCATCTGCTCCCACAGCAATACCCTGCAGCTCTGCCCCTGCTCTCTAGACCCCTCCTCATGAATTCAGCAGTGTTTTCCTACCCGATCAACAGGCAGCAGCATCTAGCATCTCCCATGTCTGGGCAGAGCATGTGCAGCCATTGCACTGCACACCATTAAGCACGGGCTCAGCAGCATGAACTCTCTTGCTCTGGGAACTAGAGAATTCCACTGCAACACTGAACAACAGGAAGTATTAAATCAGCATCTCCTCCGGAAAAATACCACAAGAAACCACCCACGGGACTTTTCTGCTCTTGCTCTTTTGGCCCCGAACCCAGCTTCCTCAGCAAATTAACCATCTCTAACAGGAAATGCTGCCTTTGTCCATCCTATCGCCTCCAAAACATCTGCTCACCTGCACACGCTGTCAGCATTGTCGAGTAAGTGTCACCCCCCACTTGGTCTGTATCTGTGACAGCTCCCTCAGTAGGAAGAGCCTTTTCCAGAAGCACTTTCCTCCAGGAAAAAATATCTCTTTAGCCCTGCATAATTTTAACCCAGCCTTGGACATAGAAACACAGAGGATACACCTGCATGGCAAATAATCTTATTTCTGCAGAAATGTATGCGCTAGAATAATTTGAAGAATGTGGGCTTCTCTTGCAGACAGCATATCTCGCAATAACATCAGTCTTAGCAGTCCCACTGCAGGACATGAGCAGCAAGAAACGCAAAGGCTATGCTTTGGGAAAAGTGAACACAAGCTAAACAGAGTCCAGCAGAGTTGGAGCAGGGGCCAGATGGAAGAGAGAGATAAAATGGCTCTAAAAGGTCAGGTCCAGGAGGGAGGGCTGAAAGTAGAGGGTCTTCTCAAGATACAATTGAAAAAAACTGAGAGGGGAGCTGAAAACACCCTTCAAATGTGTAAGAGGCTGACATATAAAAAGAAAGGTGATGAGAAGCCAGGGTCTATCCATTGGCTTAGTTTGTAGCATGCAAAAATGTTTATCTAGGTATCATGAAAGGAATTCCTAACTTCAAGGACATGTTCCTTTGGGAATTTGGAATTCTCCTTCTCAGGAGGATTTTAAAAACATATCTGATAAATATCTGGCATGTACCCATCTCATAGCAGGTGGTTGGACTAGTTAAGTTTTTAAAGTGCCTCCCAACCCAACATTCACACACATCTATGACTTTTCAGAATTAATTTCAATTTCTGAAGGACCTTGAGCACTTTTAGTTCAGAAAATTTCCCAGGACACACTATTTGCCCTAGTTCTTAAGGAATCACTGCAATGCTACCTGCCCTTAATATTGAAAATAAACATCCTATCTGTGCTATGAATTTGCCCAGTTCCCACTCCCAGCAGACCCTGTTGCGCGTTTGTCGGTTGGACCGCAGAGTCTTCTGTTGGCATTTAGATTATCCCATACTGCCCTGTGATCCCTCCACCCCAGCAACCTTCCCATCCTGCCTCCTTCCCCCACATAAACAAACATATACATTATTAATATGGCACAGAAATCTATATGTCAAACATCTGCATGAAAGGACAATTTAAATAACGTTACCTACACAGTGACACTGCCTTTTTTTTTTTCAAGAACTTTTAGGCTTCTGAAGGAGTTGACTGAGTCACCAGTAAATAAATACATTACAATGAGGGTTAGCAAGAGGAAGGAGTGATGATTTCAGACCAAAGGTAAGGTGGAAAGTCTTCACACAGAGCGTCATTACATTTTGAAGAGATGATGGATGCAAAACCTTTATGGAAGTTCAAAAGCAACCGGACAAATGCATAGAGGAAAAAAATCCAGTGAAGGCTCTCACAGGCACAGACATCACACTCGCATCTATGCTGCCCCACAGCCACCAGTTCTGGAGGCTGGGCAAGCATTTGAGGCAAGCGTCACAACATTTTCACTGTTCTTCTGTCCTTCCTTGAGTGCCCAGTGCTGGCCACTTTAGGGACCTTTATTCTAAGTGGATACAGCTGCTCTTGTGTCAGTTGCCTAACAACAAAAAACCAAAAAGAAACCTCCCCCTCCAACCATACCATTAATCATCTGTTTTCTAGTGCACACAATGCTACTAAGAGTAATAACAGCAACAACAAAAAGCCTGGGACAAATAGGTTTTCTCACTAGAAAATCCAAATGTGGTTTCTTCACTGCATATCCATAGTCAGTTATTGCAAGGAGCTTCAAAGGAGCAGAATTGAAGGGAAGAGTTTATGACACATCTGGCATGGGGCTCGAGTATATCTGGCAGGGATCTTAATTGAAATAGAAAATTCCTAATTAAGATCAGAATCCCTAATAACCTTCCCAGCACCCAAAGCAGAAATTCCAGGTGGGAAACTGCTTCTCTTCCAACTCTGCCTCCTCATGAAACCAGAAGTCAAAGGAGCTCTGTGCTGGCCACGCAGCATATCACCTCTGATTTCCTGCTGCTCCTTGGCATCCTGTTGAACCCACTGCTATAGACATGGGAAAGAGGAAGATGAAAAAAAATTGCTTGACTGATGGCATGGGCATCTTTGAAAACACAGGAGCATAAAATCAATCTGTAGTGCATCAGGCATAGGCAGGAAGCCACTAGTGCACCACTGCCTTCATCAGCCTTCTCCTCAGCTGGTTCCTCAAGCTTCAGCCTAATTTACTGATCTCCCCCAGAGCACCCGTAGAGCCTCTGACTGTTTCCTCATGCTGAGACATTTCAGCTGAACTATCTATTGCATGAGAAGCATCAACAAGTTGCTTGATGGAATTCAGATTAGAACTTCACACCTTTTAAAATAAAAATAACCAAAGGAAACTGGGATTCATCCCAAAACACTATAGACAATTCATATTAATCAGGGGATTCCTAGTCCTTCACCCTCTCTTCAACAAGATAAATGGCAAAGAAAACAATCCAACACCCTCTACGTTTTTCTTCTGCGAGGATCCAATTTCCATGAGATGAGGCTGCCTTGGCTGTGAGCTGGAAAATAAACCACAGCGCTGCTCTTTCTCAAGGGCCAAGGTGAAGAGGCATGTGTACAACCAAGAATGAAAAAGCCCATGACTCTCTACAGTTTCCAGGCTCCATTCCAGGTTGGTTGCTTATAACTGAAGCTGTGAAAGAAGTATAACAACTCTCTTCTGGGAAACAATCTCTTTGGGACAAATGTCACAATATAGGCATCTTCTAGCATCTTCCCCATCTGCCTTTCTGATTCAGCACTGCAGTAACTTCCCAGCCCAGCAAGGTTTCCCAGCTCCAGGTGCTGCAGCAGCCAGCATCAAAGTCCAAAACATCACAGCCAGAAAGTGTCCTGACTCCCCAGGGCTGGAGTAGGAAGGCGATCAGCTCTCCAAGAGGCCAACACCAACGTTTGCCTCTAGAACTTCAGTGTGAGGTTCATGGCAGTGTTAGTCCTCAGAGCTTCTGAAATCTTACTTTGTTGCTGTCCTACAGCAGAAGATACCAAACCGCAGGCTCCTGGTTTCAAAATGTTGTGACCAAATGGCTCTCAGTGAGAGTTTGGTCCATTCTGTGACTTTCCAGACAAAGCCATGTTGGTATTTCTACTCTGACCTATTCAGTGTTGCTTCTGCTGACACAGTGTCAGTACAGCAACCCCCATGTCCCAGTGAAGGGCTAAGAGCTGATAGCAGTTCCCAGACTCTGTACATTTCAGAAGGCTTCAAGTGAT
Source organism: Leptosomus discolor (assembly GCF_034619465.1). Lineage (NCBI taxonomy): Eukaryota > Metazoa > Chordata > Aves > Leptosomiformes > Leptosomidae > Leptosomus > Leptosomus discolor. Next base: position 53,224,818 of record NC_141397.1, on the reverse strand, counting down.
GAGCTCCTGAAGCCATAGGATCAACAATGCTTCTTGCATTGAAGAGACATGAAAATCCACATCCTTCCTCTGCTCTTTCTCTAAAGGATGAATCAAGTCCCTTAATTCTATTTTTAGCTGAAACCACAATGACCAGCTGGGAGGTCTGCAAGGGTGGAAAAACCTGGGAAGTCTGAGATGCAACCTACATCATCTTTTGGCTGCATCTGCTTGACTCAGCAAGCTGTAAGGGTGTAAGGCCAGCATCTGTGGTAACTGAAAGCCACCTCCTCCTCCTGTTGCAAAAATGTGCAGTTGTGGCACAGCCAGATCCTCAGCAAGCAGTGCATTCAGAGGTGAAAGGGAGGTGAAATAAAAATACTTTCTTTATCTAGCAGATTACAGCACAACTTTCTCAGTAGGGAGTGTGAAACATCAGCTGTCCTGGGGAAGCAGCTCTAGTACCACAGCTTTTATGGTAAAATGGTTCATTGCCCTGTCTACTGCATATCACACTTGAGACAGCCAGAGAGGAACCATCCACTGAAAGATGTGGCAAACCTTTGTCTTGGGGATATTAAGGAAAGACCAAGAGTTGTTTCCCCCTTACACCCCACTTGTGGATTTGGTTAAGTCTAACCAGAAGCACAGGGTGGAAACAAGTGGCTGTGCTGATGAACCAGATAGCGTCTGGCATAGGAAGGAGATATAGAAGAAACATGAATTGCAGGAGGCAATTCACACCTGCTGCCCCACAACAAGTTTAGATCAAACAGTCACAGCTTGCTAAAGAAGAGACAATTCTTGTCCTCCTGCCAACACAGACACAGTTTAGCCCAGTCCCCACCATGCAGCGAAGCCTTCTTCCTTCTGCAGTTATCTGCAATGAAAACGTGTAGAGCAAACCCTCCCACCTGCACATGATTTTTAATGGCTGTACCTACATGACTGAAATTAATTTTAAAATGAAGAAAGAAGGATGGACTTCAGGTCATTGGAGAGACCCATGCTGTCCAGAGCAGGACACAGGCCAATCCATTTGACATTGCTACCCTTCTGTCACACACTGCTTTTTGGTTTTTGTTTTTGGTTGGTTGGGGTTTTTTTACATTTTCTATGGAAGGCACTTTACAGGGGCCTTTTAGTCTTTTAAACTGAGTAAGTCTAACAGGTTGTGGTGTGATCTGTGGTAAAGCACATGATCAAACTTCTGGCCCCTTCATATCTTTTTATTTTATTGGGGTGGTGAGTGTCTGATGCCCAGCAGATTCTGCCTACAGACACAAAGAGCAGGGAACTCTCATTCCTCCTTTCACTTTGCTGAACTTGTACACTCTCAGTCATTTATCTTCCACATCAGTATATGCACTGCAGGGTCTCCAAGATGAAAGTCCATCAACTCCAGAAGTTTGTGTGCCTGTTACTGGCTCTGACCATCCCATCCACTAGCATGGAGCCAAACCGCACACTGGCTCTGCGCAGATTACACACAAAAAAAGCATTAGCTGGAGAAAAAAAAAAGCCATCACCACCATGAAAGAGGAAAGCTGTTAGACAAGCTTTGTGTGCTTATTTGCTTAGCTAAGGTAAGCTTCTTGCCTTGGACCCCCCACAGCACAGACAGAAGTAACAGCTTTTCTTTCTCAGGACCAAGAAGTCTTCTCATCTTTTTTTCATACTCGAACAACTTTGTATCGTATATAAGCAAATAACATCAATCATTTCTGCTTCCTACCTTGCTGCTTAAGCAACAAATAATGTGATTAATGAACCTCTGAGGGAGAAAATAGAGGCTTTACTAAACATAAAACACCAGCTAAGCACTATGAACTTTCTTAAATTCCCTAAAAATGAAGAGCAGCTGCCTGGCACAGATTCCCTCAGCAGCAGTAACCACAGCATTCAGAGCCACTCTGGATGCTTCTGAAAACAGGCATGATCTTGTGCCAAAGAAAATAATCCCTTAATTTTATAGGTGCCTGAATAAAAAACCTGACAATGAGAGTGTCTGGGGAGACACATATAATGCATTGCCTGCTATCTAAAAAGGTCTTTTCCTTTGCCTCCCTCTAAGCGTGGGCGAGTGGAACTTGACCAGATTTAAACTGAGAGTTCAGGAGGTTCAAATCAAAAACCTTTTCACTTGATGTTCAGTTTGCCGTTGATTTCAGTTGTTTGGGGTCAGGCCACTCCAAAAAAAAAAAAACAGGGGGAAAAAAACGGCAAAAATTAAAATCTTTCCCCGGTCCTAGCAGTATCCCACAGCAAGAAAAAGTCCTCAGCAGCTCCATGTATTGGCTGCTGGCAGACATTTGCCTGAAATTTTTACAAGGAGATTTTAGGGCTGTCTACATAGCAGTGGCATACACTGTCACAGTCTTTTGGCATGAAACCAGCCAGGACTAAAAGATAGGAAAAAAATACATTTTTTGTTCCTGGGTAACTCTTCTCACCTATGTGATCAGTAGCAGGAGGAGTGAGGTTGGAAGCAACCTTGATGGGGCTTGGTGGTGAACATGGTAAGGGGATACTCACGCTGAGGAGGATGTGTGCCATTTTGGGCAGGGCTGAAGACCCACTGCCGGGAAACCCACACCTGGGAGAAGGAGCAGTAGAGAAATCTTATGACTGCTCCTGCCACGATACCCTGCTAACCCAGTGGCGAATCACTGAACCAGCACATAAGCCTCTGGAACAATTTCTAGAGAGAAAGTGGGGAAAACTCCCACTAGAGCATGATGCAAAGCTCTGGAGTTATTTAAAGCATGGAAAATACCAAGAACAGCCCATGAAAAGGCAGCTGTTTGGGACTAGTCTTTTATAAGCTACTCTAAAGAAAGCACTGAATATCCTTCTTATGTTGAAAATTATACAGGTCATCTTCCATATTTAGTGCAGAGTTGCACAGAAATAGCCAGGGGACAAGACACATTCATACTCCATCTTTACCATGGCTGCCACGCAGATCCATATGTGATCTTGGCCTTCTACCCTGTATTTAAACTACAATAAGCCATCCCCTGTGTTCAAGGGAAAAGGAAGGGGAAAAAAAAAAAAAAAAAAAAAAGAAGAATCCAGACCTTTGTGGAGAAGGTTTCAGTGAAAAGCCTGGCTGCTTTTCTGTGGTTACTGAGGTAATGAAACTTCAACAGGGGCTTACACAATGTCAGAGTGGAAGAAATTCTAAGCATCTACTAGAAAGGTTTTAAGTTACTCAAAAGCCTTACTGATAGGATTTCAGAGCCAGCTACTCTATGCGGACACGAATGTGCAAGCAAACACGTCTTTCAAAACCACATGCGGCCAGGCTATTCATACTCCCAGTCTTGTTCCCTACCATTCATAAATAGGAGTGTGAAGCAGTAGGGCAAATCAAATAAATGATTTCATTCCTCCAGGGATATGAGCAAATGTGAACAAAGAAGCAAACATGTACAAATTCAGGATGCCATATTTTTGCCAAGTTTTCTTCCAGTGGGGAACTCTGAAGGATTCAAGGAATACAACTGCTACCTTTCCTAAAGCTCTGCACCCACGAGTGCACACAAGCGTGTACAACAAGCAAGCTCTGAGATGTCCCAAATCCACAAGACTCCCTGCACAGCTCTGCAGAAGACATCACAGAGCAGTTTAACGTACTAACACTTGTGTAATTGACTACCAAGACATATATCCCAGATAAAGCAGAGTTTGGGGTACAGCATCACGTCAGTGATATCCCTTTTGCTAAAGCGAATGCCAAAAGCTCCTGGAAATCCTCACTTGTAGTAGAAAGGGTGTTTATGAACAGGCTAAGATGCTTGCAATTGCTCTTTTGATGGCTCCCAGGTTAGCAATCAGGTCCATTCTGAATTTTCTTCTGTAACAATACATGTAACCGTAGTTCAGAAAAGAAATGTGTCTATGCTCACTGCTGAAGACCAATGCCCTAAAAAAGAAAGGCCATATTATAAATATGAAATCAACTAGTGGCATCTAGACAAAAAAAAATATCAAATTTTGGACATGCTTCAGTGATGGGAAAACCTGATGAGCATTACCTTAGAGCAACCCTGGTTAAACCTCTCCAGCTACCTGGCCTGAGGATCTGTCCCTCCTGGGGGAAGGACCAAATCCCCTGTATGACAACGCTGGCTTTGCCAGACACCTGGCACACAGGCTTTACGGGGGTGGAATCAAAGCTACACAGCCTTCAAAACCGTGATATAGACAAGGTACCTGACAAGTTAAAAGACACGAATGACAGCTGTTTGCTTTGTGCAGAGTCAAGACCCTGCAAGATATTACCATCAGCTCCCTCTTTCCAAGCCGCAGCAGGGCCTGCCTAGCTGCTTTAGTCCCAGCATGAATTCTTGCTCCAGCTTTCTGAACAAAGAAGTTCAAATCCAACCTTTTTTCACGTTCCTCCTTTCAAAACAAACTGAATCCATCACCACTCATTCTCCTCAAAACTTGCTACAGGTGAGTGCCCCGCAACAAGATGGCATCCCCACGACCTCCTCCTCCGGTCTGGCACAGGAGTCTGCCAAGCACATTTGACACTGTGACTCGTTTCCCCCGATTCCTCTACTGTTTCTGTTCCCTGTCCCACTTTTCTCACTTACATTTCTCTTTTGACTCTCCCACGGGAGGACGAAACTGAAACACGCTCCAAAGCTGAAATTACAGTTCACTCCATGGATTTGAAATTAAGCAGAATATCAACTTTCCAAAAAACTCTCAATGGATGTTGAAATAATTATTTTTCCAGCAGTGATTCTTTTTCCTTTTAAAGAAAAGCAATATGAAAAATAGATAAAGTCTTGCTGCAAAGGGAGAGTCACTCTCAACTACTCTCCTCAAGCAGCACAGCTGCAGACAGGATGAGCTGTCAGCCTGCTCAGCCCCATGGCTGGTTGGGCCATGAAGACAGGTCTGACTCTCCTTGCACTAGCTCGTGGTGATTGTAAGGGTTTTGCTGACGAGGTTCAGCAGAAAGAAATAGAAAGGTGTGCAGAGCAGATTCCCAGGGGAATTTGTGGTGCAATGATGAGATGGGATTGGGTCCAGGACATTGAGGACCCCCACTTCACCTGTCATCCTCAGCCAGATGCACCCTGCTCTGTGAAATGAAAGCTGTTGCCCCTGGACAAGGCAGCTGGCTTTCCAGATTTAGCCAACATCCCAACCAGAAAGTGTTTGTAACTCAGGAACCACTTCAAAAAAGTCCCTTGTGTCACATTTCCTACAGTGATCCTATCAGGCTTTAAAGGCCCAAAACAAGGAGAATCATTATTCTGCAGCCTGGTCATAATTTAGGGCTCCCACTCATCTGAGATGCTCCATTTCCCTCAGATCCCAGGGATGTCATCAGGTTTTGAGGGCCCTTTAAACAGCAGCAGCAGCTCAGGGAAAAACATCTGGAATAAAATACACTGAAGGTCCCCAAGTCAAAAAGATCTCTGCAAAGGTAATAAGGAACACCTAACCACAGATGTTTGTTGTACGGAGTCCAGTGCTGCTGAAACACAGACACTGTACTGCTGTCTGCAAAGGAGCTCTAACAGAGAGTCATGTCCGAAGCTGACCTGTCCTAGACCCGCGTGGCTGACATGTATGTCTCCTCTTCCATACATAGGACAGTTGTGACTGTTCGTACTACAGCATAACCAGTTCCCACTGAGAGGACAGTTAGCTCATGCACTGCTAATAAGTCAGGCAGCACTACTGACTGCACAAACCGCTTCCATAATTGGGCGTTTCTCTTGCAGCACAGGACATCTTCAATTAATCTGCTACTGTTTATACATGCTATTCCCATCGGAGCTCACTCACAGTGCACAAACATCATGCAGCGCATCTGACACTCTCCAAACACGTTATGTCAGTTATGTCTTACAACGCCGAGTGCCTGGTGTATAATTACTGCACATCAAACTCATTCCACAGATGGGCAAATCAGGGCATGGAGTGCTGGGCTGGACCAAACCCAGCCATTTCTGTCCTGCCTCATGAACTGCTGCTGGTGGCCACAGCAGTACTCGTCTGGGTCACACAGTCCCAAATAAAACACAGTTGGGACCATCAGGTGGTTGCTGTGTATAAGCATGAGGTATGACAGATCACACCTGAGCACTGTGCAGAATGAAAACCCAACACACTGCATTCAAAATACATGGTTCCATGCACAATGCAGTTGTTCTGCATCAATCTGAGCCATTAGAACTGTTCTAAGTCCACAGCAAGCAACTCTGCTAACTCTTTTTCTTTCTGCATAATCTAAGTCACACTCCCTTCCATTTATACTAACAACTTCCAGCTCAGCGGTTTCAGATTAAAGGACAGATATACCTATGTCATTACACAGTATAAAACTGCAAGTTTTATTGCTAATATCACCAGATTTCAAATCCAGACACCTGTGAGGGCACTCTGCTAAATCCATCACCAACTTACAGTGCAGTCTGGCAATCACAGCAGTTGTCCTCAGGATAGACCAAGAACAAAGTGTGCAACTCAGGAGGCTCTAACCTCTGCTATTTTCAGCAGCATTTGGTACATACCTCTGTCTGAAATTCCCTAGCGCTGACATCCTTCTGTTGTCACCAGCCACTGGCAGGACAGGCTCTGCTTGCACTGAGCAGCATCCTGGCTCTGAAACAAGAGATAGTTGAGCGCTGCTTCACAACTCCTAATGCTAAGTAAAAGCAGATCTAGTTCTCCATGCTCAGGACTGCTAAAGCACTAAGTTTATGTAAGAGCAGAGGGCAAAGCTTGCTGGCACATAAAAGGAAGAGTATAGTGCAGCCTAAATCTACTGCAGTTTTGCAACAGGAGAATCTACAAGGACAACCTCCAAAAGGCTGATGGTCCTCCTGGCACATAGGAAACGCTACAAAAAGAGAAGCACCTTCTCCCTTCTTTGCCTTTCTCCAAATTCTACCTTTCAGGCCCCAAGAGCGAACAGAGCAAAATTAAATATGGTTGAGTACTCAGCTGTCTGGGCTTAACTCTCCTCCCTCAATAGTAGAGGATAACCTCCAAACTTGGCATTAAGTACCTTAAGTAAGATGGACAGTGCAGTGGTTCATTTAATGCACTATTGACCCAGCTGTACCATGGCATCTAGAAGCACAGATAGCTACACCAGCATACTGCTTCACTTGGAACAGTAATTCTGATCACTTTGCAAAGATGCTTCTTTCTAGGCTTGAGTACATTCTCATCCCAGTGAAATAATCCCTTACTCACAGGGCCAAGCATTGCTGGCTCTGACACTTGAGCACTCCCTCCCATCTCAGGTGTGCAGCAGAGGCAAACACCAGTAGGGTTTTCCTGTTCATCACCCCAGCTCTATGCATATCTGTGCATGTGAGAAGAGCCTATGATGCACATCTACAGCATGCAAGAGCACAACTGTCAATCCTACTTAGCAGGACTTTGCTATTCCACACAGGTTGGCTGCAATACCAAAGCAACCCCAAAGAGCAGCATAGAATATCCCTAAGGACCTGGAGCCCTTTCTGAACATGGCTCCACCATTTGACTCTGCTGACAATTTCACTTGGGAGCTGAACAGTAACATCCACCATGTAAATAACAACAAAGAAACGGGAATGTAAACAATAAGACTGAAGCATGTAAACCTTTCTTATCTAATACTTCTCAAAAGCATCATGAAGGACAGTATGGTTTCTACACTGCATTTTTCAAGATAACTGAGTGTACTGATAACTGGCAGGTCAGGGACAGCTTCAAGTGCTGTAACTTTCAAAGAAAAAGTCCAGGCAAATTAAGAGTCTAGGTCTCTATCTGGCTTGATTTGATTCAAAAAAACATTAAAGGCTAAAAATGGAGTCTATAATCTAGCTTGATTTCACAGCCAGGATACAAAAATAAAACAGAAGTATGCTGATTAAAATAACAGTGACTTGGAGTTACAAACACCGCTGAGGAAAGCCTTGTGCTACAGTGCAAAAGTCATTTTCCAGGGACTGTTCTGCTGAACATCTAAAACCCAAACAGTAATCAGGCTGGAATGAATCCACCAAGATGGGAAAATCTCTTTCATTAAGCTCAGACCTGAGCTGGGGAACATTCAAAGAATCATAGAACAGTTCCACTCTCAGAGTTTCAGCTGTCACACTGGAGAGTCTAGCTGCCAAAACTTAAACTCTCCTGCACATCCCAGGCAGCCAAGGAGCTACAAGCCTTGTCCTCTACAAGCCACTGCCTTGCACAGCTGCCTCCCCCAGGCACCTCCTCACACTACTCACTGCAGCCTTCCTATCATCCAGGCTTGAACTACCCACTTAGGCACCCAGGAAAAACCAGGCACTGATGTCACATGTTGTGCCTGAGTCATTGAGGCTACTGGAATGAGATCCTATTCCAGCATTAAAGGACTGAGTGTGTATAGGGTCTGCTCCTTTATACACTGGTGAGGCAGGCCTAGGGATACTCAGGTCACAGAGAGAAAGATTCAGCCAGTTTGGGTGGCACAGAGCAAACCCAAGGAACTGGAAGGATGGCCGGGAAAGCACAACACAGAAACAGAAGCAGCAGGAGAGCACAAGGATCATGCTGATGGGAGCCCAGGGGTGCAACACCTTCAGCTCCCCCATGTACCTGAAAGTGCTGCTTGAAGCCTGCCCAAGCCAGGCTTCAGCTGTAACCCAGCTGAAGGCTAGAGGCCAGGCATGGACATCACCTGGGGAACAAGCTCTATAGCAAAGAGGGTTAGATGCCTAGAGCTGAATAACTGCCCAGTGGATGCACACACACACAGATAAAACAGGGTCTGCCACAGTGTTTGGGCAGAGGGGACCGCTGGATGCCCGGGCAGCTCAAATGCTGGCAAAGCTGTATGGGGCACTGCTGGAGCTGACCACCTGACATAAATAAAGAGTGGTGGGAGCCTGTGGATGTCCTTTGCATCCTTACAACACACAGAACATGCTCACAGAGAGCTACCAGAAGCTTGCAGCACGGTCTAGGCTGTATGGAAGGGACACGCAGCTGACAGCTGCTGAGTGGACAAACTGCTTGCCAAAGCAGCGCACTGTGGTTTTATTTGCTATTTGCCTGCCTTATAAAAGGATCCCATCTGAAATCAAGTTTTATTAGCAGTACCCTAGTGAGCCAAGGTGGCTGGCTGGAGGAAGAGACAAACTCAAATGGGCAGTCACAGCCAGTGAGTCTGTGACTGACCCCAGAGCACCAACTGCACAGAAGCAGCAGAGCCACCAGCATCTGGACAGCAGGATGAAACGCTTACATTAAAGGAAATGGAGTGAGACTGCCAACCAAGGGATGAGGGGAACTACCAGCTGCCAAAAGTCATTAGTATTTAAAGCGATGGGAACAGAAGTGACCAAATGGAAGAGCAATTCAATTCTTGCCATGCTGTCTGCTTGAGGAGGCTATGTTGGCTGTTAGGAGCCCCAGTCCGCACCAACACCAGCAATGCTAGTGCTGGGGGCGGCATTTTGGCTTAGCCCATTAAGAGACAACCTGCAGGGGCTTAACACCTTCCACACCATGCTGACCAGCCTCACAGCTGCATGGAGCTGTATGAAATGGATACCCTCTGCCTGCCCCGGGGCTGGGAGTGCTGCAGCAGTCCCTGCAAAGCTGCAGACCAGCTTCCCCAGCAGCCTACAACGGGGATTTTCAGTCACTGGAGCACCCTGAAGTGTGCTGTTTCCACACCATGGTAATTCATAGCGCAAGATGTACCAGAACCACTTGCTCAAGCTGCAGCAAACCCTGCCCCAACCTCCTGCTCTTAGCAGGAGAGATCAGCAGGACTGGGGAACACCACCAAGCAATAAAAGCCTTTCCTAAAAGCAATTCGAGTCCCCTCTAAACAAACAGCCTTCCCTCACCCACCTCCAGAGATCAGTGCATCTCCCAGCTCTTGTTTAACAGCCTGCAAACAATTCCCTGGGATCACTTCTGCCCACATGTGAGACACTCTCAGCCCATTCTCAGCCCCTGCAACATGTGAGACATGCCAGCAGTCCTGGCAGGTAAGATGCTTTGCAACACACCTGAAAGGGACATGGGTGAGGTGAACTCTCTGAAAATAATGCTTTTTAACTAATTCTAGCTTCCTTAAAAACAGAATGAGGTTTAGTAGAATAATGGGGAAAAAAAAAAACAAACCTACCTACACATCTCTCAAGAACAAAATGAAATGTTTTGTTCAACGAAGCATCTCAGGAATACTAGTGCATAAAAATTCCACTTATTACACAGCTAAGTAAGAAAAATGGGGATAAGACAATGCATTTTCCTCCCCATCACTAAAATATTTTGCTCACAGATCCTTTGGATGAGGCTTACAACCCTGGATGGGGTAGTGTTTTCCAGCAGCAGCACAGTGCAACGTACTGCAAGTCAGTGCTCTTCCTTTCAGACTATTTCAATGAAACTTTGCAGTTTCTCATCTGCTTCCAAAGAGACAGAGTAACTCAGGACACGGATGCCCCAGAATATATATAAGCCTTAGAACACGCAGTGCCTTGGCAAAAACCGCTTTAAAAACAGAACTTTCTAAGCAAGGGAACCAACAGACGTCGCTTCAGTCCCTGGGCAGTCACAGCAACACCTTCAGCAAATATTTTCAAGGGTATTTTCCAAGCTCTTTCTCTCTATACCACACTGATCTTTTCTGGGAAGGGATATGGCTGGCTCCATCTTCAAAAGAAGTTGCACCCACAGCCCTGGGCTATGAATTTCAGCACATCTCTCCATCACACCCTTGGGAGTCCAGGCCCCACCTCAAAGAGCTGTGGGTTTAGGCAGTGCCCCACTTGCAATACTCTCATGCAGGATTTGCCCACCCTTTGTTTTTGCAGCAAAGCTGCAAGCAGAAGACTCTCTGGATTCAAGCGCTCCTGCCTCTAACCTTGACAGGGAACAGCACGGTCTCAGGCTTGTCTTTCTGCAGGGTCATGATGCCAGATCAAGGCCACCACTGCAGCTGTTTTGGAAAAACCATGGTGAAAAGCAGCATGTTGCTGTCTATCAACCTTTTTTGTTTGTTTGTTTATATTCCATTGCAAAATCCTCTGTGCTGGGAGAGAGGAGCACATGCAAGACCCAGGGTGGCTTTGCACTGATCGGGAGCAGAGGACCTGACAAAGCATCTCCATGCAAAAGAAGGAACGATACCGCTTGGCAAGGTGGCAAGCAAAGGTTTGGCTCTGCCAGGGCAGAAACCTACCAGCCTCGTGCGGGTCAGCGAGAAGCCACATTAGCATCAATTGCCATTTATTGTAGCCACAGCTATTCCCGATGGAAGTGTTGTGTCCAACCATACTTACACCAGCTACATGCTGTGGTACCCACACTCACAAGACTACAGACAGCTTGGGCATATGTGCATCAGAGGGCAGCTGCACCCAGCGTGGTATTGCCCTGAAGAAACCCGGTGATGGGAGAAAGGCAGCAGAGCACCTCGCACTGCTCCTTGGAGCCAACCGCACACCCAAAATATGCTTCTGATCTGCTACCAAATTAGAACTCCATACCCTAAGGACGCAATTTGCTATAGTGGAAACAAGATTATTTTTTTTTAGAGGCACAAATGTGAGTTTGGCTTTGGACCTAAATCCCAGTTTTTGAGCACTGAACGCATCTCCCATAGGAACCCCTGTCATTCAGCACATTCAGGAAAACTATTCACTGCACAAATCTCAGGTTAGTGCCTTGGTGTGAAACTTGGGACAGAGGCATATTTTGGTGGTGCAGACAGTCCATTTCTGACGTTACTTCATTTTCTTCTCCTTCAAGGGTTTTCCACCACCTCCCAGACATTCCCCCTGCCCTTAATAAAATGTTTATTGCTACAAAGACATAAATTTCTCCTGCCCATGGCTACTCCACATTTAAAATCTCTCAGCTGCCCTGCACCCCTGCTGCTAATGACATTCTCCTGAGCAGCCCATCTGCGAATTCTGTCTAACCTGAGAACCAGCATCAGGGCAGGGAGCAGAGGGTGGTGGCAGCTGCCACCAGACCACCTCCCAGTGGCCAGCCTGTCACCTCCACACTGTGAGGGGACACGTTCCTCACCACGACAGCATGGTCAGCATGCTGTCCCACACCCTATCTGCTTCCCATCTCAGCAGGAGCACAGACTCAGCCTTTCATCCAATCCTGAAAGAACATGTTTTCCTTTTTTTTTTTTTTTTTTTTTTTTTTTTTAAGAGAACAAGAAGCTACAAGCGAGTATTTGGCCTTCACAACTGATGGGCTGCAGCCAAACTCTGCCATATGTTCCAGCTAATACATGTGGGCTTTGCTTCCCATCCAAGAAAGGAAAAAAAGGACATTTATGAGCCGGGATTCAGCAGGAGCATGTGGGAAGGAAGGGGTGGGGATGCTATTTCTGTTGCTATAATTATTAGGTGGCCAAATCCCTGACCCCTGACGTCAGCTCTGGAGGGTCTGTTTGACCAGTTGTCATGGAAAGGAGAATGACTGGTTGGGAGGTACAGACTGAGTAGGAACAGCTCTTTGCTGCCTGAACCCACCCACAGACAGACCCCCTGCCTTCCTTAGTCATCATCAGCTCACGGCCAAGAAATAAAAATGTCAATACCTTATTGCTGATACATTGGCTGGAAATAAAAGCATCCAGGGAACTTTGCGCCCTCCTTCCTGCCATCGGTTACTGTTAAAAAGCACAGGCCAAATCCTGACCTCAGTTTCCCCAGTGTAAAAGCAAAGAAACTCCACAGCCCTCACTGGGTCACTCCAGGTTCACACTGATTTATCCAAACTCAGCCTGGCCTCGGTCCAGATTACACACATGGAAATACGCCATGTGCAGAGTACAGGGGTCCCTACTCCTTGGGAACAAACCCAATCACAATGACTAATTCATACCACCACCAAAGGAAAAAACTAAGATAAATAACCCCTTGAATCCCTTGCTCCAGATATCAAGCGCTGCCTCAAGACCAGAGTCCTGCTAGCAAGTCTCCTGCAAGGCTCAGGAGGTTGACAGCAAACAGCTCAGTTCCCAACGTGGTTTGTCACTACTGCCCACACCATCACGGTGAAATCACCAGTTGTATGAGGAAATGGGAATAATCCTTGTTGAAAACTCAGGCACAGCTAGCAAGTACTGGGCATAAGTTTGCTTAGCAGGGCTAAATTGCATTGCTCATTCACATGCAGTTCATTGTCAGCTGCCATTAGTAATTCCTGTGGCCAAGGACAACATAAGGACTCAGTAGAAGCCAGAGCAGAGCTCGCCAGGACGTATGGATGAGATTTAACAGGCAACACAAAAAGCCATTTAACAAATCCCAGCGCAACGCGGCACACGGACGGGGCAGTTCAGCAGAAGGCCCTGCCAAGGAACAGCCAGTGCAGAAAGCCATTGTGACATAACTGAAAAGCAAGGTGCAAAAAACCACAGTAAATAAGGAGATAAAAGAACAGGGAAGGGGCAGGTTCCCAGGTTACAGCACAGCAGGAGGAGGCTGTTCTCCAAAGCCAATGGGCTCTCCTGCATTATCGGTGCCCAGTTTTGATCAAGCTGGGATATTAACCTAGCTCATGTGCTGGGATGCCTTTAGATCAAGACCTCAAAAGATCCAGTGAAACCATGTGAGTGACACCACTTCTCCATCATCCAAGCCACAGCACCAAAAGCCTGAGAAATTTTACAGGCTGGGACCTGCCACCAGTATGTTTTGGAGCCCTGGCATGACTGCATAGCTATGAGGAGAGAAAAAGGAACTTAGCAAGACAAAAAAAAAAGTAGCCCTGGCCACCAAATGGCTGATTACTAGCCTGTATGAAATGAGCTTAGTGGGTCTAAGACCATTTTGTGCCCTGATTTGCAGTGGTGCTGAGCAGGGCCATGCTAATTTACTATCAGCTGAAATAATGTCAAAATCTGCAAAACCATAGTTTTGCTTTTGGATTTGCTCTATTAAAAAAATAACAAACAAAAAAACCCCAACAACAATCATAGAAAAAAAAAACAAACCAGCAAAAAGTCACTACAATCATCTAGTCTAACTTTTAGTACAGCACCAGCCCAGAGTCAAGTCCAAAAAGTCAAGACCGGTCTCCTGTGAAGACAGCAAGGGAGTCCAGTGTAATTCTTGGTACATTGGTTTCAACTGCTAGCTCGCCTTCACCACGAAAACATGTGCCTGGTCTGCATTTGCTAGTGTCACTATTGAACCACTGGGTCACCTCTTTCCCTCTCTGATACTTTAAACCCAAAATGAAACATTTCAGAAACACTTAATTTGAAGTGGTTAGCAAGAACAGAGGCAGGAGCAGTTGGGTCAATGTCCCGGGTTTAAGGCAGGATATTTAGTCGGGGTCAAGGACACTGATCTAACCATCAAGACTCAGAGTTTTCCATCCCATAAACTGAGTTTATTTTTGTCTACATAATTTTAACTGTCTGAGCACTAACATTTACCCTCTGGTAAAAAGTAGGAATGCTCTCTCAGAAAAGCTAAATAAAGTGACGTTCCAAGAGATCGGTTCTGGGATCTATTTATTTAACCGGTACCTGAGTAATACCAACGCTCAAGATTAAAGATAAATAAACACTGCTAATAGCAATAATCCAAATAATAATGATTATCCAACAGTTCTGTTATAGGTCTTTGTCTAGGATGTGTCATATGAATCCTATGAAAACAAGACCAACTGACCGGGCAGACCTTGCAGTACAGGTGGTGGCTGTGGTGAGCAATAGCCTCAGTAGGCTGCTCCCCCAAAGACTTTATAGTAGCAGGATTTTGCTCTCACTACCCATGAGACACCATAAGTGAAATCACCACCTTTCCCCCAAAGGCTGTGGTTCACACCAAGACAGGACCCTATTATCTGCTTAAGCCAATGCAGCATGAAGGAAAATGGAACAAAACCTTCATGGAAAGTATCAGCCTTTGAATGAAACAACCCAAATTTCCAAAGCAACTACACTGGTGTGAACTCAGAGTTACTCCACAATCCCTAGGTACATAATCCAGATGTCTGTCAAGGAGACAAAAGACTCTGGCCCAGTGCAACAGCACAGAGATGGGCAGCTGTCTACATTTAGCCTGTACCTGGGGCTAAACTATAACAGTCACTCTATCACCCAGCAACCCCTCACCAGCCAGGGAGGGGAATCAAGAGAAAGGAGAACAGACTCGTGGGTAGAAGTGAAACAGATTTAATGAAACAGCACCAACACCAACAGATATATAGAGTTATACTTTGCCAAATGAATATCCAGTCATCACAATCAACAGGAGAGAAGTCCTTGGGAAAGGCCAGAGGAGGAGCAGAAGGAACCTCAGCAGGAACCCCACAGGAGCTCCCCTTCCTCAGCAAACCTTCCTCCTTTATAATGACTATGACACTGTGGTATGGGCTACCCCTGTAGCTAACTCAGGTGAGCTGCCCTGGCTGACTTGAACCTGCTAACAGCCTGCCTGGCATGGCTGGGCTGTGATTCTAACCCAACCAATCCAGGACAGCAGCAGTGAGTAGTTAGGAGGAAGAATTTAGTGGACACGTCTTTAACAATCATCCCAAGGCTTATTACAGGCACTCAGAGACAGACGCCCAAGTGTGGCTGCTGGTAAGGCTCACGTAAGCACTGGCAGAAGTCAGAACATTCAGTCTGGAGTGGTTAGAGGCCTGGTTTTACACACGTAAGTCTCCTCCCTTGAGTTTGGATTCTCATAAATAAGGAGTTTTCAAAGGGAGAACTAGAGCAGGGCAATAATCTGTATCACAAAGGTTTCTGAAGTTTGGGCTCACACTCCGATTCTTTTTTTCTTCCTCCTTTTATCAAATCATTATTTTGTCTGCGTTGCATTTCAGAAATCTTGGTGGCGGGGGGGGTGGGGGCAGGAGAGCATGGTGCGACCCAAAGACAAGGTCCCAGCAGTGCCTCCAGCACTGCCCCATCAGCTCCAGCGTGGAAGACCCAGCAGAGAAGATAACAGTGCAAAGCCAAAGTTCTCCCCAAACACCACCACTAGAAATATTAAGCTGCTTATATAAAGTTTGTGTGACCAGAAAAAGATTTTTTTTTTTAAATGACAGTTTTAAAGAACAAATAAACAGCCTCTCCTACAACACAGAAAACCTAAACGTTAATGTTTTACGCTTGCAACACATGAAAACATGATGACAACAGAACTGAAGCACATCTCAGACATGGCAAGGGGGAACTCAAGACAAGGACAGAACAAGTCAGATAGAGTCAGACTCTTGCACCTTTTGCTCCACCTACAATCTGACATTACTAAATGAGAAGCAATGCCCTATATGCGGAAGACTTGTTTTATTTATTGTTTTAAAGCCAATCACAGTCTAAAAGGCTTTTTGTCATCTAGTTCCAAGGCTGGTGGTTACAGACTACATATGTATGATTCCTGCCGTGCTTCACTGATGTGCAACGGGGCATGCAGGCAAGTGGGAAGATGAGACTATTGTGAGTCAGCATGTACAAAATGGGGGCAAGTGCTCAGTAACGGCACACCAATATACAGAGAAAATGAAAACAGGCTATAGCAATCAACCCAGCAAACAGGTCAGGGGATGCTGTGGCTGGGAACAAGGTGAGATGAGGGAAAGAGACCTTGATGTAAGGTTTAGTAGGGTGGAAGAGAAGCAAAACCTGGTTTTGTAATTGATACAGCGATCACTCATGCTAGAGTCACCAAAAACACTCAGATCACATCTGTGAAACAGAACAGTGGTCTTCAGAAGATCATTGTTTCTACTTCAGAAAAGTACAGAGAAAAAAATAAAATCAGGAAATTATTTAGGGAACTGATAGATGACATAGACTTAGAGGCTGATCAGATATGTTCTTATAAAGGGATACCATTGGTTGGTCACCTAACAATGTGTCCTGGTTTAGGTTAAACCAGAAGTAATTCTGTTTTAGTGATTTTACTTTTCAGTTAAATCTTTTCTAAGTAACTGCACTTTCTGAAATCAACAGCATGTTTTTCCAGAGAGTGACTGCTCCTAGGAGTGATAATGCTTGATGTTTATAGTTAATACCAAACAATGGTATCCAGAAAAGCCCCTGCTTATACTTGGTCTTATAGAAACCAAGGTCACTGCTAAATCTTGTACACCGTGTTGGAGTGTCATAAGTGAAAAGGGTCACAAGCACGTAAAAGGTCGCACATGCAG
Source organism: Leptosomus discolor (assembly GCF_034619465.1). NCBI lineage: Eukaryota > Metazoa > Chordata > Aves > Leptosomiformes > Leptosomidae > Leptosomus > Leptosomus discolor. The sequence continues at coordinate 53,207,673 of NC_141397.1, read as the reverse complement.
AGAGAAGTGAACCGGTCAGGTGACCCAAAACTGACCAACAGAATATTCCATCCCATATACGTCATATTCAGTATAAAGCTGAGCGATCATGAGAGTGAATCTCTCTTCTTCGATGGCAGACATCTGAGGAGGACTCTGTCTGCTCTTCTATCTTCAATCCCAATCCGTGCTTCCCTGAACCTGGTGCCGAGTCCAGCTCCTGCATCCTGTCCCTGTCTGCTGCCGTGTTCAGCCCGGGACTGCCCCAGTGCCAGCCCTGCAGCATCAGTGGTGACATATCATAATCAGGGTGAGGGGAGTTGGGTTCGGTATTGGTTTCTATATATTTTTATATATTTCATTGCTTTCTTATTTTTATTATTACCTTTTATTGTTGTTGTTTCATTAAAGCTGTTTTAGTTTTCTTTTCCAATCTGTAAGTCTCTCTCCCTAGTTCTCTCTCCCTTCCCTTTCTGGGAGGGGAGAGGGGCTAATAGAGAGCATCTGTCATTCGTTAGTGGCCGGCCCAGCCTCAACCCTTGACACCATGTCATCACCTTCCTGCCCCTTTATAGTGCTCCATGCAGGAGTATCTTGAGCATCTGCTCAGAAGCAGTACCAATGCAGCCCATGGCAGCCACTGCTATGGTCCAGTAGGCAGCAAAGAGAAGTCCCAAACCTCCAATTCTAACATCAGTTTTCCACCAATTCACTGCAGAGACTAATTCACAACACCACAACTGGGCCAGGCTGTGCAGGCACTTGCTCTGCAGTGAGAGACCAGAGGCAGTGGGAGATCCCAGCCTGCTCCCAGGGCACATGGGGTGGCTCTGCTGCCGCAAAAGTGCCAGAGGCACGCATGGTGCAAGCCAACATTTGGCCTGTGCGTCTGTCCAGCAGGACTAAAAGCCTTTGCTTTTCATACCCCACCAGAGTGTTGCAAGGATTAGCTCATGTTTATTCAGCACCATTTTTCAAAGCACCGCACCAGAGCCAAACCCTTCGATTTTTTTAATCTGTTCCTTGCTCTGTCACTCCCTCCCGAAGGGATGTGTTTCTCCCCTCCTGAGAAACAAACAAGCACAAGGTCAGCAGGAGTGGGAGGTGGGAAGTACATTCCAGGCTGCTCCTCCTCTCTCAAACCACAAATGCCACCAACCCCTGCCGTTTGTCCGGCCCGGCCGGCACCCCACGCAAGTGCCCAGCATCTAGGCCTCCCCACGCAGCCTGCAGAGCGGCCAGACAGGAGACGCAGCAGGATGTTTAACCTCATCTCATTTCCTTTCCAGTTTCAAGGAGCAAACCAGGGGGTCAAACAGCTGCCCCTGGAGCCACGCAGCCTGCCCACACACCCCCCACACAATGTAGGGGGGCTCTGCTCAAGCCCCACTTTGCAGGTCCCCTTCTCAAACAAAACGCCGAGTGGATGCTGCAGGTGAGGTCTCCCTGGAGGGTGCATGTGCCGATGCCTCCCAACCCTTGGGGAACAAGTCAAAGCCTTCGCACTCAGCCTTGGCATGAGGGTATGGTTGACACCCGAGTGTATGTAAGTGCCAGACATTAGACCTCATGTTTTGTGCAAGTGCAGGCAAATCCAACGTGGGGCATTTTGTTCTGAGCACAGACTTGTTGAGCCAGATCAAAAGAGAAATCCTGGGAACAGAGCTCACACACAGGCACCTTTGAGGCAAGGATGTGGACAAACCACTCCTAGCTGCTCTGTGGGACAAAGCTGATCAGCGTGCAGCTTACAAGACCCAAGAGCATCAGAAAGGGTTAAAGAAAAAGGTATTAAAAACATAAACAGCTCTATTCAAAGAGTACCTTCCCTTAGCTACAGTGCCTGAAACTCAGGCTTCCATGCAGATAGCAAGACCATCTACTACTCCACCAGTGAGCTGCAAAATCAAAGTGTTGTTAGCATGAATATAAAATTTCGAGATGTTGCAAAAGCAAATTAAGATGAGTCACACCTAAGAAAAAAAAGACTGTTTTCAATGCATTGCTTTGATAAGTTACAATGCATTTTTAAAATTATGAAAATAAAAATCTCAGACCCAGAAGAAGAAGAAATGGAAGAACAGATCACATCCCAAAATCATCTGGTTTTTTTGTATAATGATTTGACTGAAATGGGAGACAAAAACTAATTTAGAGGAAAGTTTTTTCGATGAGCTTGACATGAGCAACCTTTGTGACTCTGGGAAAGGCTCTGAATTCAGGAGAAGAAATCACTTAATTTTTTAGCATGACAAATTTAGTGTCACCTCCCACAGATGGTGACATTACATAGAGTATCTTTCAGGGTAAGGACCACAGGAAATTTCTGACAGCTTCACCAAGACTGCATACGAGCCTAACTATAGTCCTAGTTCACTCTCAGGATTTCTTGCAAGAACTCTATGCAGCACACGGACACCAGAGTTTAAGCCTACAAAGTTCTAGTCCCTGACTTGTAAAAATGACATGAAGGCAATGGCAGAAAAGGAAGTACAGAAAAAGCAGCATAGCTATGGTTTTCCAAAGGGTTTTAAAATGCAGCAGCTGATTATTTGTCTCCTTGATCTGCTGCTCTGTAGGCACTGCATCACAGGCACTGGCACTGCCTAGGACAGATGTTTGCTTCTCCAGCTGGAAACAGATTTCAGCAGAATCACCCTCCCCATTCTCCACTGTGCAGGTCTTCACCTATGTCGCCTACAGCAACTAAAAGGTTATGAATGTGCTCAAATAAAGCAGAAATCCAGAGAGGTTTTAAACATCCAGCTTGGCATGAAATAAAATTCCCACAGTTTTTGTCCTTACTAGTCATGAACAGGAATACTTACTACAGGTACCTGGCTTGACAGAACGCAAGTCTTGAACTAAAAGAAAAATACCATTAACTGTCCTGGCATGGAGGGTTCTTTGTTGTGGGTTTGTTCCTGGTTGGTTTTTTCCTTCTTTTTGGCAAGGAAATTCAAAGAGTAACACCATGTTCTTCAGGGAAGGTAACAGCTACAAGGCAGAAATTACCGGGATAAGAGGATGATACTCAAGATGTCAGTGATTGCTAAATACTGACCGTACAGTGCTACACAAAGTATTTCGTATCACACAATGGGATAAAGACCATCAGATCCCAGTAGCAGAGGTTATACACCTCCCAGCTTCACGCACACTCCCAGCTCCTGGAACATGACATCAGGAGGCTGAGGGGAGACCTCATCACTCTCTACAACCACCTCAAAGGAGGCTGTAGGGGGGGGGGGGGGTCAGTCTCTTCTCCCAAGTATCAGTGATAGGACAAGAGGAAATGGCCTCAAGTTTCACATGGGGAAGTTTAGATTGGACATTAGGAAACATTTTTTTACTGAAATAGTGGTCAAACGTTGGAACAGGCTGCCCAGGGAAGTGGTGGAGTCACCATCCCTGGAGGTGTTCAAAAAACGTGTAGATGTGGCACTACAGGACATGGTTTAGTGGGCATGGTGATATTAACATTTGGACTTGATGAACTCAGAGGCCTATTCCAATCTAATGATTCTATGATTCAGTTCAGTTTGTCTGAAAGGGAAAGAGCTCTGGCAGAGGGCAGCAGGGTGTTACTGGGGGGTTTCTAGGGGATTTTCTCCACAAACTGAAGACAAATCAATTTCAGAGTTACACTATCTTACACTAAAAGACAAACAAAACCATCCCTCCTCCAAAAGAAAATAACTAAACAGGAAAAGCACAGGTAAGCCAAGGCTGGACAGAGTCCGAGCTGTCATCCACGATGCTCTGTGTCGGGAACAGGCCAAGACCAGTGACAATGGAGGGGCGAACCATACCTCGGCGGCTTGGGAGAGATGGAAAGGAGGGACCACACCTGGGACGTTCTAGGAGGATGGAAGAGGGGATAGCCTTTTTTTTTTTTTTGGGGGGGGGGGGTGGTCGGGGGGTGCCTACCTGGATGTAGGCGCGCTGCAGGTAGCTGTAGGGCACCCTGCGCTGGAAATCGGCGCGCACCTCCTCGGCGGCGCGGTGGCGGGAGGCGGCTCCCAGGCGCGGTTCCTCGCAGCGCCGCACGCAGCCGGCGCGCCGCAGCACCGAGCCGAAGAAAGGCAGGTCACCTCCGGCACCGGGACCCGGAGCCGTCAACCGCACCTGCCCGCGGCACCGCCGCCGGCACCGCAACCGGGCGGCCCGCAGCTCCCGCCGGCTGCGCAGCGCCCGCTCCAGGCACCGCGCCGCGCCCGCGAAGTCGCCGCCGTAGTACGCCTCCACGCCGCTGGCGTACAGCGCGTCGAAGGGCTCCAGCGGGCCGCCTTCCCCCGCGCACCCGCCGCCCGCCGCCGGCAGCAGCAGCGGCAGCAGCAGCAGGGCCCCCCAGGGCCGGCTCCCGGGTGCCATCCCCGCCGCACCGGCGGTCAGCGCGCTGCGGAGCGGGGGTCCGGTGCAGCGGGGCTCCGAGCGGCGTGGAGCGGGGCTGGGTGCGGGAGGGTCCGGAGGCGGGCTGCAATAGAGGGCGGCGCGGTAGGGTCCGGGGGTCCGCGGAATCCGCCGCGGTGGGGTCCGGAGGTCTGTGCAACGGGAGCCGGGCACCGTGCAGTGGATCACGGTGTAGTGGGATCCGGGGGCGGGGGGGGGGGGGGGGGGGGGGGTCCGTGCAGTGCGGCAGAGCCCGCGGGGGATCCGTGCAATGGGAACCGGGCACCGTGCAACGGATCTGGGTGCAGCGGGGGCCGGGCGAGGGGCTCGGCTGCGGCTCTGCCCGAGGCGGTGGCGGGGCCGCGGGGCGGCTCCGAGCACTCCGGGCCCTGTGCCGCCCTCCCGCGCAGCCGGCACCTCTTAAAGGGCCCCGCCCCGCCGGCCCGGCCCCGGGCCCGGCCCCGGCCCCCCCACGCAGCGAGGTGGTGGCGCGGAGGGGGAGCAACCACTGGCCGGGCGCCGCTCGGAGCATCCCCGTTCCGCGGGTCGCCCCGTGGCTGCAGGGATTTTTTTTAAATGACGTTGTGAAATTTAAATCGCCCCGGAGTGATGGACATGGCAGCAGCCGCCTTTCCTCCCGCTTTTCCCTTCCGTGCCCCGCGCCTCCTCCTGCTTCCCCAGATCCCCGCGGCTGGCATCGCTGTACGCAGGGGGTTTTTCTTGTCCCTCTGCGAGGCTGTTGCTCGGAGCCGTTTTTCGCTGGGTTCTCCACCCCTTGCGCCGGCAGCCTCCCGCCGCTGGGAATTGGGCAAATAAATCATCTGGGATGTGCACAGTGAGTGGCTGGCGAAGCCTTTTCAGCTCCCAGCTGTGTGTTTGTCCCGCTTCCTACAAAGTTTCTCTCTTCCAATGCTGCAAAGCCCTGCCCTGCCAAAAATGTTACTCATTTTTTTTTGCATGAATTCTGAGGCATTCTTGTGACAAGACGTTTGGCAATGCGGCCTAGTGACACATGAAAAAAAAATCTGAGTTGGCACTTTAAATAATCTCAGTGTTGAACACCTGTCAGCAAGAAGTTTTTCATATTAAAACAGTTAATTTGGCTGAAATCAGCTGTTCCTGAGTGAGAGGGAATGGGCAAATCCTGGGTCCCATTAGGTGCTTTACTGTAAGCTGTTCTGAGCGCGAATACTCCAAAGTCTGTGCGTACAGCACTGTGCTCAGTAGGGTCTCTCACAAGGGATTGTGGCCTTAGTTATTTCAGTCATTTCAGGAATATCTTTATAGATGTTGGCTATCTTTTCATAGACTAGAACAGCTGCAAATGGGAGATGCTTGAAACCCATTTGGTCCAGATTTTGTTACTACATCAAGTCAGATGTTCCTCACGGTCATGCTGGGCTTTCCTCTCTGCTGCTCTAGTGGCTTTGATCAAATTGTGCCTTGTTTATACTCTGCGCTCAGGACCAGAAACAGGGCTCAATAGCCTCTCTTTGGGCAAGTGATCAGATTATGGAGTATGGTTTACAACAGTTTCACATAAGGGAAGTTTTTCTCCACATGGCTAGAGATTTACTAGAGTTCTTGGTGAAAAGCTTTCTCATCTAGCAAAGATTTCATAATAATCTTCCTTGTCGTTTTCTTGCAAATTGGCACAAAATGTTTTAAAGCTTTGGGTCCCTCCATCTTTCTGCCCTGCCAGACGGACGTGTTGGGGAGGGCACTCACAATAGGGGAAACACACCCTGAAGGGAGATCTCCAGCAGGAGAGGTACGTGCTGCAACCACTTTCCCTTGCAATACGAGTTCTCAGGTCCAGATAAAGCCCTTGAAAGGGAAGGGTTATCAGCACTCCTGGGGAATGGAGATGACGTTATGAGAGGGCTACTTCAACCTTCTCAAGGGTCACAGAGGTGCCACTGGTGCCAGCACAAGTTTAGACTAGGAGTCAGCCCTGCCCCAAATCAGAGATAAAGCAGCCAGCTCCTTGTGTGCACTTTCTGAAGGATGCACCTCAGATGATCTGTTTGCAGAAGTGCTGTATGTAATTCCGTATTATTTCCAAGTCAGCAACAACTCTGCACGTGCAGTGATGACACTGAGGCCCTGCGCAGGAAGGAATGCAGAAAGCACATGAATGACTGGAGAGAGAATGAAGTGAAGCAAAATGTTTTATTTCAGACTGCTGTGTTTTCTAATCCAGATGTTCCTTTCATTAAAAGTCCTTTTTGAAACAGTGAAGACAAGCTTCTTAGTTCTGACACCCTGCAGGCTGATTCTGCCGCACTTCCTCCAGGGTTTTCTTTGTAGGCACTCACTCACTCTAGGACCAGACTGCCACTGCCCCCGCTTTGCAGTCCTCCTGCCTAGCGTCACACTTTCTTTGTTCACAAAAGTTCGTGCTTTCCCTCAGCTCGATGCTTCCTTGCTACCTAATTGCAGCAAAGAGCTCAAAAATAGTTGGCACATACAAGGCACTCAATCCAGGGTACCTCTAGGTGCTTGAGCAACCACCCTTATTTTCATACCCATGCTCACTGGCTAAAGGAAAAGGCAGCAACCACATGGAAAGAAGTTTGCTGGTCCCCTGATTGGGGGTCTTGTTCTTCCAGAAGATCTGAACCATAACAATCAGCAATGCATCTGCTACAGCCAGCAGCATGGCAGGCAAGGTGGGCTTGCCTTCTTAGAGTTGGAAAGGAGCTGGGTTTAGAAGCCTTGCACGTATAAAGGCAGGATTTCACCCAGCAGAGAAATTACTAGTTTAGGATGTTACAGGTCTGAATCAGGCCCCAAGATGCCTCAGCTATCCCTCATGCCTCTAATGAAAGGAATAATTCTAAAAATGTAACAACTCAGGCCGTGTTCAGATGTTGATCCTGGCCCCTGTGCAGTTGTTTTGAAAGACCTTTTCCTATGTAAATAGATTCATCTGAAGCTTTTTTTTTTTCTTGAGGAAAACTCTGATATGTGGGTCAAACCACTGATGATTTGGCAACAAGATAAGAGCAAATTTTAGAATGCCTTTCAAAATGGGTTTTCAACATGCACTTTACAAGCAGACCTAAGTTTCAAGCCCTCTCTGTTTCGTTTGTAGACTTGCTTTGTATTTAATTCATGGACAAACTTTATGATTCCCAAATCAAACACAGGTGACCTCTTCAGCCATGTACCTTAGTGAAAGAGGGAGAGCTTTGAATCAGACAGAAAAGTACAACACACCCTCACTGAAGGTCTTTGGTCCTTGCCTCATGTACAAAAGTACAAGTTTATTGAATATATCAAAACTAATACTGAAGTACTTTGTGATCTAAACCTGAATCCAGACCTCAATTCTGTAGAATGCCTCCATCTGCCCAACACCTTTTTTATTCAGGAAGGTGTGAGGGTGCTTGTGAATGTCAGTAGATATCAGGAAATTAATACCAAATAAATAGGTGTGCTGCAATAATAGTCATGCATCACATTTTGGGACTCTCCTAGGAAAAATCCATCATCAGAGTCACATGAAACTAGTCTAGGTTTGGGAGGGGTGAAAGGATGAGTGGCCAAGGAGGAATTTTCTCTGTAAATTATTATTCTTGTCACAGCAAGATGTCGCACATTGCAACAGAGCAGGATATGGATGGAGAGAATATAAGGTGCATGCTGGGGATGCCACCGCATCTGCTCCAGGCGGTACCTGTGATTTCTTTGCTGTTGACTTTCAAATCTGCTTCCCCATAGCTGTTCCACTGTACATTTGAGCCTATTTCTGACGCATCACTCCAGATGGGTCACTGATGACTTGAGGTCAGCACAGGCGAACAGGAGGCCTTTAATTTTTCATCCTAAACCTTTTCACTTTTACTTCCTTCTAGCAATATTTCTGTAGGATCAGGACCTGGGAGCAGCTGACTATCGTTTTCTCCCAAACAGACATCTAACCTATGATAAAATGCTGTTATGTTCTTCTTCCATAAACTACAATCGCAAGAACCCAGGATATCCTCTGTCCTAGCAGGCCTCTGTCCTGACATTTCTCCAAAGCATGTCCATCTCGTATCTTGCTGATGGCAGCCTCTTTTTCAATTACTTCCTCTTGACACCTGCAGAGACATTACCTCTGCAGGCGGACAAAATGATTGCCAGCAAAGCTTTGCTTACGATGTTGCTCTAAGTGCATAACCCACTTGTGTATCCTTCCTCACACAGACCATGAAGGTCATCTCTTATCCTCCTTTGCATAATCCAGTAAAGTTGCCTTGGCCCAGGCTTGTCCACATCTCTCTCTGCTACACTGAATTATTAATACCAGCCTCGACAGCTCATTCTTTTCTTTGTCCTGATCTGGCCTGTCTCTCTGCTTCTTTTCATGTGACTTACTGTATCTCTGCCTGTTTTGGACAAGGTTTTGTGTTCTAGAATGTGCCATCGCTTCTCTACTGCAGCACAAACCAAAACTAACTCCCCAAAGCCATCTCTGCAATGATCCCTCCATTGTGCCTCTCAAAGCTTTGGACATGTGCTTTAGTCTGCAAGTGCTTTGTGATACACAGAAACCCCTCTGCTGGATCTGTTATAAAAACCTTAATACAAGAGCACAGACAAGTAAAACACAAAGCTTGCTGTTGGCACTCAGCAGAGAAATACAATCACATAAATCACATAAGCAGAAGACCCTTGTGTCTTCCCATGTGTAGGCAACAGTATAACCTTATTAAATTCCAAGTGCCTGTATGCTTGGCTTACTTGGAAACTTGGACTCTACTTTACTGCCATTATAAATTAAAAAACAATAAAAATAAAGTTCAAAAAGTACAAAATACACAACCACCACAAGCACACTGGTGTCTTGGACGGGTTGGCCACACGCCTGTGTCTTTGCATTTGGATTTAAAATACCTCCATGGCCTATATTATTTTAGGGTGACAACAATTAATAACACTAAGGAATTATTATATTGTGCTCCACATAGCACTTCTACGCTGACAGCACAAAATGTTTTACGTATTTAGAGAGAGTTGCTGTTATGAACAGGAAGGTACCTATAAATGATATAAACTGCGAAAATTTAATCATAGAGTCATATGACACAGTTATTTTCAATGCATAGTCCAGAGTTAATGAGACGTGTGAATAGTTTCATTGTGTAACAGTCTGAACTTTAGCTGTAAACTGTGGCAGTTTCAGTTTCAGAGGGTGAACAGTGTTCAATTCATGACTGCTGTAATTGCACCGAAGTCGGTGACATTGCCAAAGTGATAGGTCAAGTGCAGAGCATGTGCATGCACAGCCGGAGTCTGGCTGTAGCTCTAGGAGGTCCCATACATGGTAAATGGATGAGGGTGGGATAGGCTAGTTGAAACAGCTTGCTTGAGTAAGGTTTGAAGGACGTGAAATTCATCTAGGAGGGGCAGAGCCACAGATGACGCTTCTCTCCGACATGACTGCAGTACCCTGTGGTGGCATGTGAAGGGAGAAGACAGAGGATGGCTGAGACATGCCACACATAGCAAACCTCCTCTTCTGCCCAAAATGAGGTTGTTGGTGGAGAAGAGAGTGTGTGGATGGAGTGGCCCAGGCTCCCATGCAGCTGGTGTGGATATCTGTGGACTCACCACCTCTCCAGGAAAGAGCTCCCCATGAAAACCATGACCATGAAAACCTTTGGGGTAAATATCTGGTGGATTTGATTCCGGTTTTCCTTGTGGTGGCAGCTCTGCTGTGTGCAACATGGCTGTTCATGTGAAAAGTGAGGACTGAGCTGCTGTTGAGCAACATTTCACAGTTTGTGAAAGCGAGATGTGGGCATCAAAGTGGGACAATAGGGAAAATACTCAAGGGCCCCTTGATCTGTCTGAAGCAGTTTTTTTATTGTGTCTTTTAGTGGAAATGTCAAATGAACATTCCCATTAAAATCAATATAACTGCCCCAAAATCCAGTACGGCTATATTTTCCTCTACATGACCTCATACATATTTTTCCTACACATTAACTCATAATCTGGGCACCTTGATGCATTTATTATTTTTGTCATTCCCTTTATCAGTTCTGGTCTCAAAATATCATTCAGCACTTAGAAAACATTTAAAAATAAGATTATATAAAGCCATGGGTCTGCTGAGCCAGCTTAGGTAGATGCTGCATCCCACCCCAAAACTTGCAAACAGCAAGGTTTTATCCACAGACCTTTCTCCCCGCGTTGCCCAGCAGTGAGAGACTGGGTCCCTGAGAGTAAATATTTCCTTTCCCCGCAGAGCTCTCCACTTGAGCCAGACTCCGACTTATTGTGGGAAGAAAGAAGGAAACGTCAGGCAGGGGGAAGAGGCCCACTAGGAGGGCAACCGATGGGAGAGAAAGGAGAGTTGTCGCAGGGGGAAACCCAACATCCTGCCCGTGAAATCAGAGGAGGCAAGAGAGCTGCAAGGGAAGCCCAAGAGGCAAAGAAAGTCCACTGAGGAAATGAAAACCAAATTTGGCAATGGTAGGACACACACCACGGAGAGGAGCTCCCTGGAAGAGGCATGGCTCGGGGCCAGCGGTGATAACCAGAAGCACTGCCGTCCCCCAGCAGGACCATGGCAAACACCAGTGGCTCTCGCCACTGGCAGCATAGTGGAGACAGAGCAGGGGGCTCTCGTGCTGACAGTCTTTCCCAATTTTAATTTTTATCAGTCAGTGAAAAGGTGGGGGGCTGAGAGACTATAAAAGAAAGACATTGAGCTCACTTTTTTCACAAGTATCGGGTTCTCTGTGGATCCCCTTTCACAGTCCACCTTTCTTGTAAATTAATGCATTTCTGACTAATCTGACCAAAAGGCATAAATCAACATCCACAGTCTGATCATCCGCAACACAAGGGAAACTGGAAGAAATGGTGTGCAGTTAAGTATAAGTTGGTGTAGCTCTGTACTTGCTCTCTGATCTCCTCAAAGACCTGCCCTGGTTAAAATTCAGAAATCTTCATGAGGGTGATGTTGGGACAGATTGTGGACATAGTGTGCATGCAGAGATAGAGGCCCAGAGGTGGTTAAAACTAAATATACTCCAAAGTGCATTTGGCAGAACCATTTTTACTGCAAGGTGATAGGTTTATATGGCAGTAGTTTTCATCCTAGAGAATCCTAAAATGCTCTGCTAATGCTATACACATAAAAACTCACTTCACTACAGCTGCTAGGCAGACAGGTTGCTGGCACACTGCTTCCCACCCAGATGTGGAAAGGGAATATCCAACCCAGGATATCTCAGCAAAATCCTGTCTTAAGGGAAATTACCCTTGGGAAAGGAAGCAGAACTTGAATTCTTAACATTTTGTGTAATAGGCAGACCTCTGGGGGTCCTGGTCTGTCCTCACAGATGTAATTCTGGAGGTGGAGTGCTGAAGCCAACTGTGTGGCCCTGGGGCAAATGAGAGGAAACACCAAGGTTTCAGAGCAGGGCTGTGAGCATGCAATGGACCAAGCCCAGATTCGCCTGGGGGTGGGTCCATAGCAGCTACTCTGTATTGCTTGGTAGCAGCTCGGTAACACACAGCAGTAGGGGCACCTCCTGGCCTCCAGCCCATGAGAAACTTCCTAACACTTGATCAGCCCCAACCAAGAAGCCCAACCAAAAGTAATCAGGAGACTGAGAGTCTGTGGCCAGCCAAGGCATGCAGGAGATTGCACCATCATTCCTCCTCTCACTCCACTCTTTGTACCTGTATCAATAACTGGGGAAAGCTGGACGCTGCACAAGTACTACGCAGGGCCCTTCCTGCTGGAAGAAGGCCTGGGAGGGATGGAAGGGGTGAGTGGAGGAATGAGACTGGAATGGGTGCCTGAATAATACAGTTATTTGCAGAGCTGCTGCAGGCCAGTGGAAAACATTCAGTTTTTGAACAATTCTGCCAATCCAAGCAATGACATGTTCCTCCATTCCCTTTTCTTTTTCCTTCTCTCCCCCCATGGCTAATTTTTAGGTTCATTAAAGCTGAAGTAAAGCTGGACAAATTCCCCTGCAGCAGCATATTTACTCTGGTTTCACAGTGGTATAAATTATAGAAAGATTTGGTATCAAAATCATGGGATATGGTGGAGCAGTGGTGTAAGGATATGGAGTGACTCCAGTTTGCTTAAGATCAACACTGAAACCTGCAGGATCAGCATCTGCCTTGAACTCCCCTGTGCCACCCTCTCCTTCCCTTCTAAGGATGCCAAGCACCAGGGACACCAGCTGCAGGCCAGCCAGCAGTGGCAGTGCGGAGGGTGACTGCAGCATCAGCTGGGGAACATATGGCAAAAGCAGCACATCCAGATGGTGATAATGGAGAGGAGCAAATATCCTGTCTCACTGAAGCGTTCCCTATAATTAGAGAAATTGCAGAAGAGAAATACTGCTGAAGAACGGGAAGGGAAATTGCCTCTGTGTTCCCTGTGGTGTACTGCTCTGTAAAAGCTGATGTTGTTGCGATTAGTGGCTGTTTCTCCAAGGGGAGCAGGAGAAGGCCTTGGAGGGAGCAGATCCCCAGCACGCAAGGTGCTGCGCACCCAGGCAGGGAAGTGAGTGGCCTGAAATCACTCAGGACATAACCAGGTCTCCTGACTTTCCCCCCCGAGACCTTGCATGGGGACACCTTTTGCTAGGCCAGGTACCGAAGGCGAGTGCCCCAGCAGAGAGGGCATCACCGGCACAGGCTGTTCACTACAGCTGCAGCAGTTTCTCCAGGGCCTTTTTCGGCTTGGGGGGGAGCAGACCTCAGCCTTACTGTAATCACTAAAAATAGACCCTAGTGTGCATTCGCTCCCTCTCTGCTAAATTGCATTACCTTTGGGACTTGTCCAAAAAATATGTAGGAGGGTAGCCAAGAGGAGATCTCTGAACACGGTAGCAAGAACTCTGTTTTCCTTAATTTTCTAGTTTCTGTAATACAGCTTCTAGTGAAAAATAAGTAAGCCACAGACAGTGCTGCTTTTGTATCTGCTCCTTGTGTCAAAGATCTCAGCTGTTAGAAATTAGAGTGCGGTTACTTTTTTGACCCCTGTAATTTCTGCAGAGAACAGTGATCTGGTCTCACAAGCATCCCCCTGGCCAAGCCTTCAGGACTACGAGTGAAATTTGCTCAGTATGCCAGGCCAAGGGTGCTTTTTGAAGTATACGCTCGGAGAAGGAAAGCTAAAAGCTTCAGCAACCTTTTGCTGCGTTAATCCATCATACTCTGACAAGCGGATAGCGCGAACGGGCTGGAACCTTTACGGAAGGAGGAGGGAGGTTTCTCATGAGAAGTAGGATTTTAATGGCAAAAGAGATATGCAAAAGCTTTAATCTTTGTGCCAGGATGTGTTTCTGTTTAAGAAGATTCTGGCCTTATTTGTCAGGAAAGATTGCTGTGAACCTGGCTTTGCAACTGGCCAGACTGTATATTTATTTCTTTAAAAAGCCTCCGTTGTTATAAGCCAGGAGGGTCACTCTGAGCAGCAGCTGCTGAAGAGGCTGGCAGGCGCCATGAAGCAAAGGTCAGCAGAGCATTTCCAAGCAGGGTGTAGGGCATTTCTAAGGGATTAGCAGCTGGTTGGGTGGAGATTGCAGTCCTAAAAAGCATCTCAGAAGGTCCTTGGCCACAGCTGGATGCTGATCTGGGGGTGCCTCATGCCAATAGGGCTAGTGCTGTTATGAATGACTACAAGCTTTTGAAAAAAAACATGCTTGGAAATCCTGGGTTTGAGGGGTTTTGAAAGGGGCTGCACAAACAGCCCTGGAGAGCGTGTTTCCACACTGACTCACAGCTGAAATCAAGGGCAGTGTTGCTATGATTTTCTACATGCTTTTTGCCATTGCATACTTCAGGGCCTCAGTTCAGTTGGCATCTGCAAAAGTGAAATTGAGTCTTTATTCACTACCAACAGCAACACTTACAATGCAAATCACTGCATATAGGCAAAATATAAAACTCAGGCTTCATTTCCCACTGGAACAGTCAGCAGAAACCCTTTTCTGCAAAGAGTAAGCCCATTTTGGGCTCAGACCTCTTCTTGCCACTTTAGTCAAAACAGAACTTGAAATCTCTTTTCTATGGCAGTCCCTGAAGCGGCAAGGCAGAGCATCCTTATGGCCAGGAGGTCTTTTGGATGGAGCTCCAGGCAGGCTTTTGAAGCTCAATATTCAATTTGAGGCAAAACACATGACAGCATGCTTCTGAGGGAATAGGGCTTTTACTTCCCTGCTAGCATTAGTGTCTTGCCACTTCCATCATGGGATGCAGGTGTCCACTGTGACATGGGTGGGCTCCAAAATCCTCCTTTGCCATCACAGAAGCAGTAGGCAAGGCAACAAGAGGCCACTCTGAGGGCTCAGGGATGCTCTCAGCCCTTGGATAGGTGTGGCAAAAGAGCCGTTCAAAGGGCAGGAGGACAGCACAGCCTCTCAAATTTTCTGAATGACAGTGTAGAAAATGCCATCAAATGCCTGAGCCCTGCAGCAGAGGGGGTAAAGAGGCAAATCATTACATCAGATGGGGTCCTTCAGCATTTCACACAATAGGGCAAGGCTCTAAAAGTGACAGAGCCCAAAGAGAAAAGAAATGAAGGATGAGGTAGTATGTGATCAAACCTATGCCACTTTGGAAGTCTTAATGAGTAGCCAGTCTGCTGTTTTGCAGTGCAGTGTACCTTTGGACAAATTATGCTGATATGTTACACGATTTTCAAGCTTATCTTGTGCTAATTTTCCAAACTTCTGGGAAAAGGAAAGCATATGGGGGAATTTGTACCAAGTTATTTTATGGAGTGCATTGAGTAAGGGTGGATTTGTTTTCTGAGCTAGACATCATTTCAAACATTGCTTTGTGTTTCTTCATTGGGGACGCAGGGTATCGTTTTATTGCCTTGTGTAAATTGCTTGTTGTTTTACTGAAGCATAAAAACACTTGGCAAGGCTACAGCGTCCCATTATCTTTCAATTGGGTCGGCAATAATTCCTTAAACAAACGCAAAACCTTATTAAACTCTCAAATACCTAGAAAGCAAAACAACTTAAGAACAAGGACGTCCAATATGCTGTGGGTTATGAAGAAGTGAATGTGCTTTTTAACTATTGAACATCATTAAATCTGGAAAAACTACCTTGAAAGCTAAAATAAAAGCAAGTCTGGTGTTAACACTGCCTGCAGTATTTCCCTGTTTTTCTTTCTGTTTCCATCTCTGCCTATAAGTGTGCTACATTGCTGGTTATCAGCGCTGACCAAATCCCAAGGAACTGCTGATACTCTTCTTCCAGACAAGTTTGCAGATATTAATTCAGTAGGGAGAGATGGCGAAGGAGAGGCTGGCAGAGTTTCTTGTGTTTGCTCAGCCCTTGGAGAGGGATGTGTGCCAGTGCTGGACTGCTGTTGCTGGTGCCTCTTTGTACACAAATGGAATGGAGACCAAGTCAACAGCTAACCCCCTTCTGCAGCATTAGTGCTTCGTTAAAGCTGACCTCATCTCAGACAAACCTTAGCATATTCACCACCAGGAATTTGTGAGTCATCCCTGGGAAACTTTTCTCCCTCTGTGTTAACCATCTGAGCAAAACGGCTCATACTGCATTGGCCAGAGTTTGGCTGCCAGGTAGGGCTTCAGGGAATATTCTCTGACTTGCCATGAAAGTGGCTTGCCATTCAGGATCCTGCATATCTGTGGCACACGGAGATGCTGTGCCCACATCTTTTTTTTCAACCCCTCTCTCCCCAAAAAGCAGCATCCTGGTAGAGATGCAAGTGTCAGCCCCTAGGCCAAGTGGGATGGCTCATGCACAGCACAGCAACTAGAGGCAGAGCCTGAGGAGGAAAGACAGCAAAATCCAGCTGCAATGACAGTGCTAAGGGTTGCCATTGATATCAGGGTCAGTGCCAGATAGCAGCAAGCAAGGGCATCTCCCCAGGCCTGTGGTCTCAGTGAGCCACCGTCAGCTCCCCAGCTGCTTAAAAATTGCAGCCACCTTTGGCTCCTGTCCTCAGCACAGCACATCTCCAGCCAAAGGTTACATAGGAGTGAAGGAGCCTATTTTGACCATTGCTCCCCAGAAATGAGGTGTCAGTAAGATCTACCAGGAGGCCAGTGCCCCAGCTGAAATGAGAGGCTGCACTGATTTTTCAAGCTCATGATGGCCAGGTTAGCAGGGACAACAAAGGTCTGTGACCCTCTTACTCCCTCATAAATTCTGGCAGGTCTCTGCAGGGCATTAACCATGGCTTTGCAGAAGCCCCAGACACCCCCTGCCCTAAGAACAGAAGACGAGATGGAGGCTGAAGAAGGACCTATGTAAAAGCTCTGGGACTAACTGAGCAGGAAGAGATGAACAAGCAAAGAACCCGAGGCAAAATAACACTGCCCATGTTACAGGGGGGGAGATATCAAATCACACAGCCCATCTGCTGGTGCTAGATTTTCCCTAATTGATGCTGTATCCGTTACACACAGACAGTGCTTCCACAAGGGCAAACACTACCTGCTAAAGAAACCCAAGGGAGGTGTTTGGTTTTCCAGGGGACTTGAGCTAGCACATTTATCTCAAGAGAAACCCTTTAATATTTGAACCCATCCCCATGGGCATCTGCAGAGAGGGTCTGCTCAGTCAGATGTCTTCCCCAAATTTAGCATTTAGGAAAAAGGAGGCTAATTCCTGGTCTCAGATGGGAGGATGGTGTGGAAGGAGTTCAGGCGGCTGGAGGAAATGGCAGTAAAGGCATTAGGAATTCTCATAAATCATCTGTGAGCATTTGGATGCTTCATTTTATGCTTATGCCAACATGCTCACTTTCTGGGCCAAACATCACTGATTTTGTTGGAGTTTCCCCAATGAAGCTTGAACAGGAGAAAATGGGACCCTTTTTCTTTAACTGTGTGTCCGGTTTTCCATCACAAAACATCACAGCAACTCATTCTTCCCATCCCGCACCTCCAGCTTTGCACGTACACAAATGTTTCTGTGTGAATAGAGTGAGCTTCTGTGCTCAAGAAAGCATTACTTGAGGTTTTTGTGTGTTCAGCCTAAAAGCTATGTCAAGGCTGAATTCCTTCTGCCCTGAACACAGAGCAGGGTCCATGCAGAAGTGGGCAGAGATAGCCCCAAATACAAGGGAAATCAGCTACCAGTGCCAGAAGCTTCATCTCTCTGCAGTGGTTTGGCCATAGAGATTTCTGCTGAACTTAGCACAGCAAAACTAGAGACTGAGACATTTCAGTGGCATTCAGCAATCTGACACTGAGACAACAAATCCTTGCATTTGAGAACTAAGGAGCCACCTCTCCTCATATCAAAGGGAAAGAGGCTGGGCAGGCACCCATGAATACAGAGCACCCTCTTCTACACCTATGCCTCCAACCATTCTGTTTGTCTTATATGTGTCTTAGCTAATTTTTTTTTCTCCTCCTTTACCCAAATAACTAGGAGGAAAAAAAAAAAAAAAATCAAGGCATCTCTCCCCTAAACATACTTTGAGACAGATTCTTATCATATGTCAGTGCTACCTACTTATTTCAAAGACATTTCTGCTGATTTCCAGCACAGTCTATAAGGTCTGTGAAGCACAGAGCTGAGATCAGGTCCCTGGAGCAGCCACTTCTCCCTAAAGGGTTGAAAGCTGGTAAGAGATAACTGGCGCAGCTTGGTACAAAATGATCTCTCACAGTGACACATACATGTGAGGAAATTCAGACAGAAATCTCTAGCTACATGTAATATTTCAGTGACTGCCAGGTTAAATATAGTAATCCTGCTATCACAGGACAAGAACCAGGCAGCCATGTTGCTTTACACCAGCAATGAAGCTGATCCAAGCATTAGATGTATAGGTTAATCGTGTACCTCATCATGAGGCCAGGAAGCAACATAACCTATTACATACACAGGAATTTTTAGAGTATGTATATATATATATATGTGTGTGTGTGTATATATAAGTTATGGCAGCACATAGGACTTGTGCAAAGTGCTATACAAATGCAGCATAATAAAACAAGTCCCATCTCTCAAGATCTCACAACATAAAACCAGAAAGCAGCTAGACACAGAGAAAAGTAGATAGAAAAGAAACTTATGATGCTTAAAAAAACGCACTAGCATTCATCTGATTTACTCACCATGTTGACTGGTATCCATTTCCTTGTGTCTGTAGTCAGGTCTAGTTTCACACAACAACTGCTAGCTGGTGAGAGCAGGCATTTTGGTTAAGAGTGTTGTGTAGAGACTGGTCTGGGTATGTTTTTTAAATGCACAGAGTATGGACATTGAAAGTTGGAGAGCAAAATCTTTTTAGGAATACTTTTAGGATGAGACCTAACTTATTAGTATAGCCATTAGATGTCAAGTCTTAAACAAGCAATTTTCCATAGGGCTTTACCACAAAAGGAAACAAAGGTCTTCCAGACTCTCTAAGGACAAACAAAACTGCTGCAACGGGACTGACTAGCTTAGCGGCTGCTACCCAAAGGCTGCTGCTCTCTGTGCCACACCTGCTATGATTAGGCAGTCTGGCACGAGCTGGGAAGAGGAAGATCATGGTTATATGGAAAAGTCTGCTATGTGCATCTGAGCCAGCAGACAGAGAGCACAGACTCGGAGCCAAGTCTCTGCATGAGCCTCTTACCTCTCTAGAGCCACGTTCCCAGGACTCTGGTAACGCTCGAGCAGCACTTTGAAGGCTGCAGGTGCTACATATGTGCTAAATGCTGTTTCTAATTGGAAGCCCATAGGTTTGATATTACCTGCACTTGTGCCAAAAAGCATAGGGGTTTGCATGTCTTCCGCCCGAACCTATAAATCAGCTGAAGCTCTTTAGGAGCTTAATGTAAGAGTACTCAAAACTTGGCCTGCTTTGGGTGAAAGGTTTGGAATCCAGAGTTAGGGGTTCACAATGACAAACAAACCAAGGGAAATCTCCCCCTTCCCATCACGCCAGCCAGTCCTGAGTAATGGAGAAGGGTTCCAGTCTCTGGCTGCCTTCCCTCCCCTGGCATCTTGGGTTCGGGGGACAGAAATTAACCCCACAGTGAGTTATAAGTTAGGGGTGGTTTTGACATTCATCTAGTATACTAGAAAGCTGAAGAGACATCCAGGTTGAGCCTGGCCAGGTTTCTGAAAGAGGCCTAGGACCTTGGAGATCCACAGGATTAATGCAAGCCTGAGGGAGGTCAAAGAGCCAGGGATACCAAAGGCAAGCCACAAAAAAATGCCTTTATCATTAAATGCAAGGAAGTTCTCTGCTCCTAAATTGGCTAAGCAAAACAAAGGATAATTTTTCTCCATCCCACAGTAATCCAAAAGCCTGGGAGTAATTTATTATGAAAGTAAGCCTAATGCCGTGCAAAGGTGGCTTCTTTGTGGGAGAGACCTAGTCTGGGCTGTCGTGAAGAAAGGAGAAACAGAATGGAGTCCCCACATTGCAGACACACACCTAGAGTGGATTTTAGGGTGAATATAGTAATAGAAGAACAATGAGTTTTACACACCTCCAGACAAGCAAACAATATTTTTGGGAGGCATAAGCAAAAGTTGTAACTGTGTATATTCACTGAATAAAAAAAAGGAAAATTCTATGAGAATGTGACAGTTGTACTGCCAAACACTCTGAAATTAGGGGGTATTAGAGCTAAGGCTGTTTTTATATTGCTTCGTGCTGTACCCATGATATAAATGCACTACAGGAGACCTCCGGGGCATATCATTCATTATTTACCCCTTCTGCTTCCTTCCCCCTTAGCACTGTGGTTTGCTTAGGCCACAGATTAGACGTTCATGTAATACAAAATAATTTCATGGTTTGTATTCTCCTCATTCTTCATCATGCAGCTTCAGGTCATATTCAGTGCAAGCATTTAAATATTGCTCTGAGGACACAACTTCACTTAAAGCTTTTCTCTGCTTGTTTTCTGCTGTCCCTAGATGTTGCTCTGCCATTCATTAATTTCTTTGCACAAAGGAATACTATTAGTTCCATGTTAGCTGTATAAAATTAATCCACACAAAATGAAGACGAAATATAGCAACAAATTTTGGTGTGCCTTCTGAGGCACCAATATGCTGATTTTTCAGGGTATGGCATATTTAATATATCTAGGACACAATTTCTATTAACATCAGCCACATCAGTGAGCATCCACAAGCACCAACATTTCAGACATCTGTAACTTGGCCAATTTGGGGAAAGCAGAAAACCTTCCACTCAAGTTGGGCACCTCCTGCCAAACCTCCAGGCTTGGGCAGCACTTTGTTTTCTCAACAAACCAGAGACAAGAATGCTCAAAACTACATAAGTGTCCCAAATCTTAGCCACAGAGAATAGGACAATTATAGCTGAAACTTTCCAAAACCATGGAAATGCCTCAGGCAGATGGACCACATGGTGACCTTTAGCTCAGAGCATTTGACAGAGTCACAGAGGAAGGTCTTCTACTGGGAGGTGCTGCTTATAAGTGCAGGTGGGCACCCAGCCCATGCTCTGTCCTATGAAACCTATAGGGGCAACGCTGCAGCAGTCACCAGGGCTGACCTCGCTGAGGGATGGGGTCCTGCGTCATGGCTAAATTCTGGCACCCCTCCCAAGCCAGATGTTCCTGCACTGCTGCCCCTTGCTGAGACACAGCCTTGACAAGCATGGCTAAAGCTCATTAAAAGCAGCATGAGTAGGAGGTGGCAGTGGAGGTCCTGTACAGTCTCTGTATTCTCCTCCTCTGATGCTGAACAGAAGCCCGGATGGATTATTTTCAATATCAACAACTATTTACTGGTCTGGGAGGCACTCTGCAGGATTGTGGCACAAACTTTGTTGTCACAGCATCCAGTCCCTGCTCCAGTGAATAATGAAAGAGCAACTGCCGGAAAGAGGGAGAAAAAAATGCAGCGTAGCAGAGGCTGATGTGCAGCACGCTGAGCCAGGGTCGCCACTCCTGGCAGGGGCTGTGCTAGGACGGCCTGGTGCCCAGCTACTGTATGATGAGAGATGCACTAAAGATTATGCTGGACTGAGGCCTTGGCATGGATTTAGAGGGTCTGTAGGACTGGACGTGCCATTTTCCCCTGAAACGTAGAATAACTTCTGTCCATTTTTACTCATTTGAAATAGCAAGTGTTTGAGTGCTGGGCAAATTCCAGGTTGGAAAGCATCACTATGCCTAGTTAAATGGTCATAGTGGTTTCTAATTAAACCCATAGTTCTTTTTGATTTCCCACTCCAGGCTTTTGTGCAACATCATCAGACACTAATAGACAAGTGTGAGATGGGATATAAAGAGGTCTGAGGTCCCCGTGGCCATGCTGTAATTTTCATTGCTATGGTACCTTTTACAGCCAGGTTAACTGTAACTAAATCATTTGCACAGCAGATGCTGGGTATTCTGAATGCCAGCAGGTGCATCTGCCAGGATGGTTAATCTTCTCCAATGAAATCTGAAGGATGATGGCTCCAGAGCAAGGGTAATAAGCTGCTAGAAGTCCTGCTTGAACTGTCCTTGCTCTGGCTTGCCTAGAAGTATAGAGAAAAGACAGCGAAAATTAAACTGGTGGGTAGGTATGTGTATGAATCTCACATTGCTGGCATTTGAGTCCAGAAAGACAGAGGTTCAGCACAGTTTCCTGCACAGTATGTGTCTTCGTTACCCAGGGTCAACGCTGGGTTGGTTGGGCCCAATCTACTTAGTCACTGGCTTTACTGCTGGGACTGTCCTCAAGCAGCCAGGCTGGTTATTATTCCCTGGGTAAGGGGAGCTGCTGCATGGCACAAGATTGAAACCATCAGGCTCATTTTGCAGAGCAAGCACTGGACTCTTGTCCTGTGGCCTTGCACAATGGTTCACATGGAGGTCCCCGAGGACATCTCAGAGGACACTGTGAGGTGTCAAGATACAGGACACAGAGGACTCAAGATAGCCCTTCCCCTTCCCCATCCTGGATGGATTACAAGTAATCTAACTAATGTCCAGGCATCATGGGGTTCATGGCACCACTTTCTAAAAGAAGCCTGTTTGATGGTACGTTTGGGGTTACGGAAAAATTTATGAATTGTGCTGTGCTTGACAGCTTTTTCCAGGAGGGCTTTGAGTCGATTTTCTTCCAAGAGTCTGCATTGAGTTATAGTTCGGAATATGTGATCTCATGGTGTTTGTATTTATACCTCTCACAAAACCATTTTTACAGCATCAGTATCTATAGGTTACTGTGAGGCACTGAGTGAAGTCACCATAAGGTCACCCACAGGATACTACCTCCTACATGGAGCACATCAGCTTGGCTGCAGGATAGCTACAGCTGAAGTTACTTTCTGTAGCTATGAACTGAAGAAATACAAGCAAAGGATATTAAAGTGATGAAATAACACAATATAAAGTGAAAATACACTACAGGGAAAACACCCCTTTGGCTGGGGGCAGTTATAAGGATTTGATAATGGAAGGAGGCTTTTCCATCACTTATTCCCCCATTAGGAAAACGTGCAGTTCCCTGAGCAACAAGCTCAAATGACTGTTTCTTTCATGGCTTCTTTAAAGAGTCCCTGATGTCTCACAAATGAACGAAATTTCCATACAGAGATATTTTTGTATCTAGTCCAAGATTCCTAAGGTCTCCTAGGAATATCCCCCCCATCATGCAGGTGACACCCTTGTTACCTATCAGTGTAACAGGAGGTGGTGAATTGGCCTCACGCCATGCAAGAGGTTTCGCTCTTGCATGGAGGGCTCTTCCTCTCTCTTCTCAATCCATTTTCAGAAGGAAAATGTAACCTCCTTATTGGAGGAAGGGAAGGCATGGCATAACCGACCAGAAGAAGAAAAGGTGCAGCAAAGGTTTGAATCTCAGCCTTTGAGGCTGCAGCCTTCCCTGCGTAGCTGAGGAGGAGACACAGCCTCCCTGAGACCAATGTGTGAGCTGGGTGCATGGAAACACCCATGATATGGGAAAGAAGCAACCCACGGGCCATCTGGAGCTCCTGGAAATCTGCATCTCAAAGGTCCTCCTGAAATGCACTCCGCTGCATACATAGCTGCATGAGTCCACAGTGTGGGACTTGGACCTTGTTGTGCCATAGAAGTGGGATAAATGTGGGCCTTTTGGGTAGTTTGACTCATTTGCCAGATAAGCTCTTTGCTCAGAACAGAAATACCAGCTTGTCTGACATGGGCTGCATGTTCCCATAACAAACTGTGGTTAAGAAACACCCTGATTTCCAAACCAGTCAGTGCTCTAAGGTGACTCACGGTGCTCTGAATGCCCAGAGGGTTTAAGAAAAAAAAAATCTTTTTTTTTTCTCCTTTTCCTGCATTCAAGACTTTTTTTTTTTTTTGCATGAGACACCTAAGTGATAACACAACCATTTCCAGAGCTCACTGGTGCTGATTATTTTATCTGATGGAAAACCTAAGCCTTCCCTTACTCATTAAGACAGTCAAATTTATTCTGCCAAATATCTCAGAGGCATTCCAGCACCCTCTGGAAGTGGTGGTAGCTTTCCCACTGACTTCAATGGGCACAAAATATTCCCAAGACTGGAAACCCCAAATTACCTGCATCTGTTCTGCACATTTCTGAAGCCTTCCAACTACTAACAAGACCATCATGTTGCAAGAGTAAGTACAGCTATGTGAAACATTAGTGAGGTTGTGTGTCTCGGTCTAAGTCCTGGTCTACTCCAGTTGATTGGAAAACTGCCATGAATAAATCAGCATTTGGCCTCAAGTGTGTGGAAAACTTGGGCCACGTTCTTCAGCATGCTGCCTGCGCAAGAAGCAGCCCTAGGCTTGGGGTGCATGGGAGGGTATTATTCAATGTTATGATTTCTATAGCTGCCCAGGGAGTTCAAATGCTTCCCACACTCCTTGTCCTCAGCTGCTTGGCTTCGATGGGTGCAGAGGGGAGAAGGAGGATACAGCACCCTGTAAACTGGAGCAGTGAGGGTGGCTTCCCTTATCTGCTTGGAATGAGGTAGGGCAAGAAGGGGACTATAGGAGTGTTGCAGAGAGAGAATAGGAGAATATACAGAGTATTTGAGGAGTTGCTGGAGGACGTGAATGGTAGAAAGCAAGCAAGGGGTCTGTATTGCAGAAGAAATTCGGAATGCAGTGAGGTGCAGTGATTGTGGGGGGGCATGGCAGGAGGATGAACCACTGGAGAGAAGTTATGGTCTCCCTGACTTCCCTAACACCTGACCCAGCTCCTTGTCTCCTCACTCTGCTGCCCTCCTCCCAGCTCTTCCTCTGGGGCTGGAGTGCAAGGAAGTTATTGTTGAAAACTGATGCCAGAGCAGAAGGACAAGGATGGCGAAAAGAAAGGTGTGAGGGTTGTCCTGAGTGCAGGCAAAACCAGGGGGACACAGAAAACCTAGAGTGTCACAGGCAGGAGATGGCCACGAGGGAGACCTCCCCATTGCTAGGTGTGGGGGTCCTTGCCCAGACTCCCATTCTGGGAGAATTTAAGGCTCTAAAATACAAGATCAAAAAATACCAGCCCATGGTAGGAAGTCCCTCCCTTTCTCTTCCCATGCACTTTGTCCCACCCAGCACTGCCCCATCCTGCCAGAGTGGTAACATGTCCAGGAGACATGCTGCTGCCTCTTGCATCCCTCTGCTCTCTGGTATCTCATTCACTCCCACAGAAATGCAGCAGTGCCTCAGCATTGAATCCATCCCCTCTTGGAGGAGTAAGATGACTCCTTGCTGCCTGGGAAGCATCTCACTTTAACAGGGAAATGTCAGAGGAAAAATAATTTGGCAGAAGGATAAGGACTAGGTTTGCATAATTCTTGTGTAACAGAGCTAGATATTGGATAAGCCAAACAAAACCCAAGGAAAAGAGGAGCGATAGCAAAGGCAAGGCAGAGAGGGGTTGAGCTGTCCCGTTTTGATGTGTGAAGTTACAGCTGACAGCCTCTCGAAAAGGCCAGTCAGCATTTTGGGGACAAAGCTGCCTGGCTGTACTGAGGAGGCAGAAAACATGCTTTGAGAAACAAACTCATGCCTTTTATTGACAAGTGTCCACTCAAGGGGATTAGCAGGGTACAATGCCTCCCCTCTGATTCACTCGCCAGCTTTTCATTCCCCTGCAAGGCGGGTAAACAGCCGCCCCTGCATTCCAGTGGGGAAGAAAGGGGCAAGGGTAGGAAGGCCAGAACCAGCTGGCTCGTAGACAAACTCCCCCCTCCTTCCTCCACACGGTCACTCGGCTAGAGGCTGGGCAACAAACCCCAGGGACTCAGTAGAACAAAGACTGGCTGTGAGCAGCATGCCCAGGGTTGTTTGGGATGCAGTGGAATTCTGGGCTTCTTGTAGCTGAGGGCATAGGGTTCTGCATGGCAGGATTTTGGGCTGAGAGGCCGGTAACCCCGGACAATAGCTTCTGCTCCCCTCGCAATGATCCATCCTCGCTGCATCAGCGCCGTAACGAAGAGGTGCCAAGGTCACACCACCACCTACTGGCCTTTCCTCGCCTCACAGCCGCTGCAGCCTGGCGCAGCCTGCTAGCTGCCTCTCCCTAGGCACCTTCCTGGCTCCTTTCCTCCAAGAAAGCCACCTTATCAACTGCGCGAAGCTGTCCCAGGGCTGGTAAGCAGCTCCCCCCATCCCCTCTCAGAGACAGAGATCCTCTTTACTCTGTTGGCTTTCCCAGCTGTGTGCAACAGACGTTTTCCCATCACATAATATCTTCCTAATTGCCCTCTTCTAGTTTTGAAGCAAGCAGAGCAAGCTCTGCTCCAGACTGTACTGCTTGGATTTACCATGTGTGAAAGTGTAAGTGGATTTATGCTATCTATGTGCTTCTTGCCAGCTTGCTGAGGATGGAGAGCTTGCAAACCTGCAGGTGAAGTCAGGCCAACAGCAGCCCAGCTATGCCAAGAAAGGCACTGGGCTTAGTCCAGGGGCTTGAAATCCCAATGATGCATTGGTCTCTGCATCAGCCAAATAACCTGATGAACGAACCATGCTTGACTGCTAAAAAAATCAACAGGATCATGGCAGTTTATTTCACACAAACTGGTCACAGCAGCCCTGACAAGGTCATGTACACAAAAGGCTGCAAAAACTCTTCTGGGAGTCATAATGAGAGTAGTCTGCTTTAAGCTCTCAAATGAAGTGAACATTGTTTGCCTGAGTGGAAGGCAGTAATAGTAACATTGCATTTCGGATATCTACAGCACTTTGCAGGTTAATCCCCATGACAGCTCTAAACAACTTTTGCTGAGACATCATTATCCCTCTTTTTGTCACAGGTGGTGGGATTTCTCCAAGCCTAAGCTTCGGAGCCAACTGTTCCCAGACTCTGGGCTGGTGGTCAGTCTAACTGTCCCTGCTGCTGTCTTCTCCAGATGGATGGATGGGCAAGCGTTGTGCACATGGGCACAAGAGACAAGGTGCAAAGCGCTCATCTGGCTGAGAGGAGGGACCACACTCATGTTGTCTTAGATTAATGGGATCCACACATATCCCATAAGCAACCCAGCCTGAACGCCTTGCCTCAAACAGAGCTGGAGGCCTAATGGACGGACCATCTCTTGCTCATTTTGTCAGCTTTGTTTTCATGTGCCAAGGAAAATTGTCGTGTTAAAAGCCTCGTAGGCCAGTGTTCCCGTTTATCTTGAAATCTTGTACAACAGCGGCAGTACAACATCATGAAACCTTACTTGACAGTGAGTCAGCCCTGGGCTGAGGAGCCTCTTCCTGGACAGTTTTTCCAGAGTTTGTGCCAATACCTTGACATTCTCACCTGTGGAGAGTTTGCTGAGCTCTGCCCACAGACATCTCAGAGCAGGTGCCTTTCACACAGCAAACAGGACATGAATTGCACATGTAAGCCCCAAACTAGGTTTTGTAGGATTGTTGTTAATGAACTTTGCATTGCTGTTAGTAATGCAAGACCAGAAGGCCCCTCCTCAGTCATGGCTGCTCATGGGTTATCAGCTTTAGTTGCAGATGAGGGTATTTAAGGTCTTCCCAACCCTCATACCCTCTTCTCATAGCATGCTAATATGAGCATCCACCACTTGGGTCAATGGAATAACCTTGTGGCTGTGGTTTCAAAGGTATACAAAAGCCACCATCACAACCATTACAGCCACCAAAGGAGCAGTGAGAGCTGCTCTGGTCTGTGGAGGATGTGGGCTTTCTAGGGAAGAGACTGCCAGTGTGCAGAGGGACTGGCCACAGCCCTGCACAAAGCTGGGGGCAGGCTGCCACTGTCCTCTGTGTGTCCTGAGGACCATTGAGTGAAGAGGGGCACCAGGATGACAAAATGTTCTTATAGGCTCTGGTATAACTCTTGCTGGACTTTGCACTGAGGCCAAATACACCTTCCTGCCTTCTCCAGGGACAGTTGTATGTGGCAGGGGGATAACATGGGCAGATGTTGACAGGACACTGCAGGCTCCTTAGACTGCCTTCCCAGGACTTGCTGCCCATGGCTTTATGGTCCTGTTCTCCAGAGAAAGCCAGCAGTGAGCAGAACAACTGCTGGAGAGTTAAAAATGTGGATGTCAGCAAATGGTTCACATCACACCAGGAGCCCATGTCCCAGCAGGGATGGGAGCTAAAGATACCACCACACCCCCTTCCTCTCCTCATAGCTAGACGATGAATTTCTCCTTAGTGTCCTAGTGAAATCCTGTCTCAAGGGAAGATCTGAAGGAGGATAAGGAGGATCTCACAGACTGGTTCAAAGAGTTTGGAGGGCAAAGCATGAGAACACACTGCGTGGTGGGGCAGACAGGAGGACAGCTGGGTGGAGCAGCACCCCGGTGTCGCAACCAACGGCAAGAACCCTACAGAAAGGGCCAAACAACAACGGGCTGTGCAAGAACAGGATGCCCAATGCAGCCTGGTTTGAAATCCACGCTCCGGGGAACGGAGCTCTGTGAAGGCACAGCCTGGGCTGAGCACCTGCAGATGGAGCTGCGAGAGCGGCTCCGGAGGAGCAGCAGCCAGCGGGCTGCAGCCAGCAACCCCGCCTGCAAAGCCCGGGTGGGTGGTGGGTGAGGCAGGCGGCAAGGCAGGGCTGGAGGGGAGCACGTTGACCCTCACCTGGCCACAGACTTCGGCATGGGAAGGTCGGGGCTTACCAGCCTGGGAAACAGTCCTCGTGTTTGGAGGAATGTGGTAATGCTCTGCAACCGGTTTCCTAACTAGGGCAAGAAATCCCAGAGATTGGGGGGGGGGAAGCCCTGCCAACAGCAGAAGTACCCAAACCAACAGCCCCATCTAACCCCAATGTCAGAGCATTTGCTTAGAAAACAGGATGAAATTTGTGTTCTGCGCAGTTTAAGACAGGGAGTGGGACTACCACCACACGGAGCTGTAGAGGCAGCCTTCGCCTTGCCAGGCTTTTCAATTAGCATAAATATTCAGTATTCACTGAACCAGAAAGACTGACCCTGTCCACAGGGTCTAGCTATGGGAGAGCCTGCTAGACCTTCC
Organism: Leptosomus discolor; assembly: GCF_034619465.1. Classification (NCBI taxonomy): domain Eukaryota; kingdom Metazoa; phylum Chordata; class Aves; order Leptosomiformes; family Leptosomidae; genus Leptosomus; species Leptosomus discolor. Next base: position 53,178,905 of record NC_141397.1, on the reverse strand, counting down.
TCCGATTTCTGTCTTTTCCTGCAAAAAGTCCTTCCGAAAGCATAGCCATTTTCTCAAGGGAAAAACCTAAATGACACCTACCGTCATGAAACGCTCTGCAAAGTTTTCCAGTTTTGTGGAAAATTGTTATCACGAGCCTTCCTCCCACACAGCCCCCTCCGGAGCAGTGGCCAAGGTTCCCCGCAGCCGTACCACACCCCAGGGAGGATGCGGGGTTCCCCGCACGTCTCCCCTTCCAGCCCCACGCCCCTTCCCTGTGCAAGGCTGGCTGCTCCCGGCACTTCAGGGTGCTCCAGCAGCCTTTGCCAAGTGCTTCCCTGGCAAAGTGCAGTTCTCCGGCGGCTCGGCTGGCTGCACTCTCAGCTCCGCTTTGGAAGCGGGAGCAGTTGAGGCGGAAACTCATCTCCGGGACGTCCAGGAGCAGCAGGTTCCTGCATTCTTGGCAAAGGGAAAAAAAAAAAAAAAAATCAGCAAGTGAGCAGAGGCGATGGTGGCGTGAGCAGAGGTGGGGGATGTTCAGCTTTAGCTACGTGTGTGTCGGTCTAGGGTGGAATAACATAAGGGTGCTACAGTCCCTGTAGAATGCTCTGCTGGCTGGTAAAACACTTAGTCTCTCGAAGCCATTGCACCCAGAAAACAGCCCACCCCTAGGCACCCTTCTTGGGCCAGGCATCGGCCCCATTTCCCCTGAAAAATGTCTTTCTCTTGCTGTTTACTGTGAGGGCAGCCAGGAAGGGTGGGGGTGTACAGAGAGATGGTCAGTTGGCGAGAGAGAAATGCTCAGTGATACAGAAGGTATGCACAGCCCAGCTCATTGCAGAGCGCCCCACGGCCCCCCAAGCCCAACTCCTCGCCGGCAGCAGCAGGATCCTTCTCCCCATGAGATGCAAGCCCTACCCGTGGGTTCGGTTCCCAGGCTCGGCTACTCTGAAGTGGCGCTGCTCCCTGGGAGGGGGCTGCGGGATCCAACTGTCCAGGAGGCCAAACAAGGAAAGCCTTTCTTGGCAAGGGAGAAAAAGGACCTGGGAGGCCCCCTCAGCCCAGGTGACCCACCCAACCCCCATTACAAACAGCTATAAATCCTCCTGCTTCCCCACCACAGCATTCCCGGGCGCTCCCCCTCTTGCTGGAGCTGGGCCTGGCTCTGCAAAGCATGTCAGTGCTGGCCAGCGTTGGAAGGTAAATACAGAGCTGGCTGACTTATTTATCAGAGAGTTTTTCTGGCTGAGAATGGAGGTGACTTAGCAGCGCACAGCAGAGCTGGACACAAGCTGGCTGTTTGGCTTTGTCAGGCTCCCTGCAGGACCGGTTCACCCGGCCCCTGTTATCCGTCTTCATCAAGGCTCAGCGTGGTCCCTGCCAGGAGCCCCGGGGGGGATGAGCCTGCCACCCGGCACTCTCATCCCGCTGCCATCAGCCTGGACTCACCCAGTCTCTGCACGTGCTGAGTTAGCGGCAAGTGGTGCATTTCCACCAGGTACAGAAAAATGAGACATCGGGGTTAGCTCCTGCATGACCCATGGATGGGCTACCTGCTCAGCAAGTCTTTAGAGAAGGGTTAACTTGATAGAGACCGACTGAGTCTCCATATCTGTCCTCAGAGCCTCTCCTGTCTCTGCTAATTTGCAGCAGAAAGCTGGGAGAAACGATCTGCCACATTTCCCTTCCTCCACTGGCTCTTCCCCCAGCTCTATCCTATGATCCCAGCAAGGCTGCTCTCAGAACCCCCACATTCGACTGTCACCTTCTCACCCTACACCTTCACCAGTCTCTCCTCCCCAGCCAAGCCTCCAAGCGCTTCCCCCTCTCCAAATCCCCTCTTCAGTGCAGTCTGTCCTGCCTCTTCCCTTCCAGGATCACACCCTCTACCTCCTCTCCATCCCAAGTCCTTTCTTGCTGGCTTGGTTCTCTCTCAAGATAAGCCTGCCAGGGAGGTACAAGTATCCATCATCTCTCCAAGCAGGGGAAAGCCCTCTGGCAAGGCTGTTACCTTGGCTCCCTGCCATGCAGCATCATAGTTTTGGTTAGCCTGGGAAAGAGGAGAGCCCATGGGTGCCCCTGCCAGAGACCAGAGGAGTCCAGGAACTCCTAAACACCCTGCCTACAATTTATCATGGCTCACAGGTGCTCAATACCCTGGAAACCTGGTGTTTTATATAAGTGATTGCTAATCATCACCATGGGGCTTACCCATAGTAATGGCACAAATAGGCTGCAGTTGCCGTGAATCACACCTGGTGCAGATCTCAGCTCCTCCTCTGGCAGATGGAGAAACAAAAAGCGTAGCTGAGATCATGTGGATAAGGGTGACACAAGCTTGTTCCCTCTTCAAGGTGCCAAGGGATCACCCATGCAAGAGGCAGGTTTGGGAGTGCTACCTTGTGTCATGGCAGCACTCACACAGCACAAGCTGCCAGCAGTGAGGTGGCAGCGTCCTGCCCCGGGTCTGGGTTTCAGGGGCCATTGGCGGAGGATGCACGTGGCAGTGCGGGGTGTGGGTGACAAGCCACGCAGGCAGGGAGTGGCAGCAGAGTCTGGCAGGGCAGTTTCCAGGCAGAAAGGCCGCAACGCATGCGGTGTGTCAGGCAGGTCGGGTGAATCATGCCTTCCTCCCAGTTTCTCCCCATCGATTGTGAAAGGAGCCGAGATGACTGCTGCAGATACCAGTGTGTCCCCCCTCCCCACTGGCTGCCGTGGGCTCCACTCCGCTGCAGCAGCCACCCACAGGATCACACATCACCCGACAGTGATACACCGTAGAGGCCCCGGGCCACTGAGGATTTGCAGCCTTTGGGATAGAGACCCAAGATCTTTAAGATGTTTTTAAGAGTTTTCTGGCATTTTGGTTAAGCAATGATGCTGCCTGCACGTTATAGTTTGCAGTACAAACAGCACAGAAGGACTGCTTCCTCTGGAGCTCCTGCTCCAGGGAGCCAGAACCTGCTAAAACTCACCAGACTTCTACCATCACCTTTTTTTTCCAGCTCAGTCCTTAAAGCTTGACTGCCCATGCCTAGCTGCGTCCCACCCAACTTTCTGAGATTCAACAATATTGTCCTTGGGAGTGTTAAACTGAAATACATGAGAGTCACATGTAGTTAACCTAAATAACAAGCTGAGGGCTTCCAAGAGATACTTCCTCACCAGCCCAACCCAGCTACCCAAGATATGTGTGCCTCTGAGTGATCACACCAGGTAGCATGAGGATATTTGCTATCATCTCCAAACCTTTCCATGAAACTATCTTCTGGGGCTGCAAGGGTTCACCATGGTCCTTTGTTTTAAATGGATGGAAACAGTCTTGGCTCCTGTACACAGGAATATTGCAGCCAGGGACATATCCATCACCCCAGTGCTGAGGTACCCCCACCATCTGATTTTTTCCTGCTTCAAAAGCCATAGGTTTCCACTGACAGAATATCCCCCTGGTTTAGGCAACACCTGTGCTTAGAATTATTGTTTAGAGGGTGCCAGCTCTCCCAGTTGCTTCACACTTAAGTCAGGAATGGCCTTGTTTTTTTTTTATTTCAGGCATGTTGTAAGGAAATTCATAGATGAACAACAGTGGGACTGGAAACCCTCAGAGCTGAGGGCTGCCGATGTTACAGGTACGGTAATTCCAAACTGATCCTCCTTTGTGCTGATAACAGGGCTGGCTATTGTTTTCCTGAAGTCCACATGTCTGAAAACACCGCAGGCATAGATAATTGCAGTGAGCATGTGCTTTTGAATCTGTTTCTAAAACATGCCTGGGATTTAAGCTTTTTTAAAATCGTGGCCCTGATTCTGCTTTTTTCAAACTCAAAAGCAAAAATTCCCTTGGCTCGAAATGAAGAAAGGTCTAGCTCTTAAATACAACTTACAAAGGGCAAACGTGCCCCTCTTTCTTTCTTTCTTGTGATGAAAGAACAAAGCCTGAAAGCTTTCAGCATTTCCCCAGCTGCTTGCTTTTTTTTTTTTTTTCCCTTTGATTTTATTTGCCTTTTTAGCTGTAGAAAGTTGTATCTTATCTGAAGTGACTGGACAATTTGAAACTCTCCCACTTACTCTGATGATGATGCTCATTTAGGTTAAGCTTTGTCTTTGGCTATAGTGTAGGGTTTTCTTTTAGCTGTTTGTTGGGCACTTGGCTGTGCTGCTGGGCAGCTGAGACTGCAAACTTCATACAGCTGAAGAAAAACAAGTGCCAGTTAGCTGAATGAGAAGGATGCTTCCATAGGCTATTTCCTGGTGAAAACCAAGGTACCTTTTGGCCTCTTTGTTATCTAACAGGGTCGTAGAGGTTTGGCGACCATTCACTTGGGTTCTGAACCTTCATTTTACTTTTGCTGGATGTGAGCTGTTGCTCTGCAATCCCTTCGTCATTGATACACCAGTAAAGCACATGACACACAATGGAAAACAGGGGAACAATCCTGAATAAATCACTTTCCAGTTAAAAACTTTTAGGATAGGACACAAGAAAGGAAAAAAAAAAATAATAAAGTTTCCCTATGTCCCTGTGTCCCTCTTCCCCATCTCCTCTTACACCCAAAAAGATTCTGGCCTGGCCAAGGTACCATGCGTTCGCAGTTGCATTCATCACAGGGCTAGCTCGGCCAGGACAAACGTGGAGTTGTAAACATGTTGTTACTTGGGGCCTAATTCCCCTTGGTGTAAAAGGGCTGCACAGCTGATGTTTGCATCGTGGATCCTTCAGCTCCTCATGTCCCAGCTTAGAGGGATTATAATTACATCTCACCTTACCGATCTTTTTGGCTTGCCTGCCTTGAATTGCTTCCACAGACCTGCTCGACTTGTTTGGCTGCTGCTTATTATTCAGCACAAGCCCCCACCCACTGCCCTTTCATGTATGTTCATGTTTGTGTCTAAAAGCCACAAAGGGACATTTTTTGAGGGGCAAGGTGATGAGCATTGACTGCTGACTGGACCCCTGGCTCCCTGGACCCCTGGGGCCAGTCATGGGGCAGGGGTGAGTACTGTGCTCAGTTGAGCACACAGAGAAAGGACAAAAGAGTGGCTGGCTCGGTAAGAGTGAGTCACTCTATTTCAAAATACGGAAAATTTAATGAGATGCTTCCTGAAACTTGAGTTTTGCTCCTGCAAAGCACAGGAGCAAATGCAAACCAGAATAAAACAAGAAGCTGAGGTGAGGGTGTAGATACCAACTCAAACAGAGCTCTGTCCCTTCCTGCTCCCCCTCCTCATAACTTCAGTGTGGGTATTGCACAGGCAGGTGCAGGCAGCATTGATGGAAACAACATCTCCCGGTGAAACTTTGCTTCCTCCAACAACGCCAGCTCGTATCTAATGTGGAAAACTTGGCCTCACAATCGCACTTTGAGCAGCATGGCTCTGACACTAGCAGTGAGCATTCCCTCGCTGAATGCAGGGCTACTTTTTGACTCTAGGCTTGATCCTACCTGTTGCAAAAGGACTTTCTATGTGTAGAGGAACATGCTAAGGGTTAAAAATTATGCAGGAGGTTTCAGACTGCTCTTATTCTGCGTGAAGAAGTGGCTGTGCAGCTCCATGAGCAGCAATGAAACGGAGGAGGGTTCTTACAGCAGGGTTCTTGGTGCCTTAGACTTTGCACTCTGCTGTTGCCCTTTAGACAAGGACCCCAGCCTAAGGCAGCAGCTAAGCTTGCACTCAAATGCGTAAATCTTAGAGTGACTCCTTCATTGAGTGTCTCATTCACCTGAGTCTGAAGTCACACCATGATTGAAGAGGTACTCCTCAGTAAAGTCGAATGAGAGAGCTGGGCTGAGTCAGCCACTGAGACTGCTGATCGACTGCTCTCAGCTGGTGGGAATGGGCCAGGCTCCTAGGCTATAGTTCCTCGCTCAAGGCGTGTCCACATACCCAGCAGCATCCCAAGTTTTCACCAAGCTGTGCCAAGGTGCCCACAAAGGAGCAGCTCGAGCTGGACACTGTAAAGGAGAAGTCATGGGCATTTCCCCATCCTCTGCCCCATGCATTCTCAAAGCCAAAAATAGGGCCAGCTTGAGCAAAGGCAGCCTGTTCAGGTGCTGGAGGTTAGGATGTCCATGTGAGAGGTGGAAGATTTAATTCATATTCCTGCTCTGGACACTTTGGAGGTCCTCCCAGGGGAGTGCCCTAACCTTGGGCTGGTGGTTCTTCTGAGTAGCTCCCTGTCCTCCACACTGGTCAAGGTGTGCCTGGGTATGAAAACACTCATCAGCAAAGATGGGACTCAGACAAGACTCCTGTGCTCCTAATGAGTCAACCACCACTCTGGACATCTGAGTCACTCAATATTTGTACCCAGAGTCCCAGCTCCAGCAGGTGCAATCCTTCCATTTGTGCTCCCTGCATGGTGCTGGTGGGCCAACGTTGTCACAGGAAAAGGTTCCGCGGCTTCTCTTTGGGTGGCTCGGTACCAGCGTACGAGGGGAGTGGGGATCATTAATGTTTCATAAGGCTTCTGAGACGCTGGCGTTGGAGCAAGCCTGAGCGTGACTGAGCGAGGTAGTTGGGACAGCAAATTCCAGGGGAGGAGAAACTGCACCAGAACAAAGGAAGTTTGTCTGAGGAGAGAAACACAAAGAAAAGTCCTCCTTGTTGCAGCTCTGAGAGAGATATGAAACTGTTTCTAATGTTAGGCAAAGCTGCCTGCCTCCCAGCCATCCCTCATTTGTCACCCAAATTACACTGAGTCCTGGGGCAGCACCTACCTTTATTAAACTGAGTTATTTGCACCCGAAAAGGGTCATTAAAAAAAGAAGGTTCAGGCAATGACACCGATCTTGTTCACCTGACCTCCTTTGAGATTACAGTCAGCTTTGGATTTTATTTACGCTCCTCTGGCATTTGATTCCAACGGAGTTATTCTTGCCTTGCCACGGTGTAACTGAGCTGATAACCAGATTTAACCATGCAAAGAATATACTTCCCCGAGCAGTGCAGCAAGCAGCTGTGGCAGAGGCAGATGTGGGAAGTCTTCCTCCACCTGGACTCCACTGCCGGTGCTGCCAGCTCAGCCTGGCGCTGTGCTCAGGCAGCGTGACCTGCCTGCTCCCCACTGAAACTGCTTCTGACCTTAACGGAAAAGGGGAGAGTCTTTCCAGATGACTCACACCGTTGAATATTACGTTGGGAAATGAGCAGTTTAGATCAGTAAATTAGCTTGCTTTCGTTTTCGGGAATGACTGTTCTGCTGGATGGGGATCAGGGAGGCAAAGGGTGGTTTGTTTATCCGAAAGGAGAAAGGGCTTAGTCGAAGTATTGGTGGCTGATGAAAGTCGAGAGTCGGTAGCTGAGGATTGCCTTGGGGCACTTCCAGATCTGAAAATCTGATGTAATTTTCAAACAGTAACAGTCTGGAGAGATTGGGATCATTTCTGGATTTGAACTGACATGAGCACCCAAATGAAGCAGGGGGTCACCACTAGTGTTGTCAGAAGCTTGTCAACCACATTTAGGACATTTCAGCTCAGAACTCAAGAGCTTTCTATTCAATCAGCTGAAGCCATGAGTTTATATTATAAAAACCCTTTCCTAATGGGGTCCAGTATACCCCTTCCTGTATTAGCATAAGGAAAGGTAAACATGTTACATCTTTGATCTGCTGCTTGTTTAATTCAATCTAGATAAAAGCTGGCTGTAGCTTGTTACTGTTTACTGAACAGTAGCTATGGGCAAGAGCTTTGATAGGTTGAATACAGACCACAACCAGATGAGAAAATGGATATGATGACAAAGGTAGCTGTAATAGCAGGATAAAAGCAAAACCTCTTCTCTTCCTGTGTTGTTACAGCAAACAGATGGACTTAGCCTTTTTCCCAGTGGGAATCACATATAAAAATAACAGAAATTGCCCTACAAATGGCAGCAGTCCTAACGTTCATTTACTCTTATGATGCTGCTAGAAGCCTTTTTCAAGCAGATGCTGTGATCTTCTCTAACATTCTGGCATTCACTCTTGCAAAATTAGTCCAGTGTGTGTATGCCACCTACACGTGTGTACGTCACTTACATGTGTGCACACTCACACAAACACACTTTTACTCCCACAGGTCCTAGAGCAGATTCCCATTCTCCACTGTACTGAGTAGTTAAACTTCACCCTGCTGGAAGGCTGCCTGTGTAAGGCTGTGCTGTGTTACACTGACACACATGCTCACCATTTCCAAAAGGCAGAATTATCCTGAGAGTCTAACTTCACCAGTCAGCTTAAAATTTGACTGATCATCTGTAACAGAATCTCACTAACTGGTTTTCACAGATGAGTAAGAACAGATACTGCTGCTTTTTTTAATTGCTGCCATCAAGCTTAATTGGATGTTCAAGCTGAATGAGTCTTAAGTATACAGAGGCGGGTGTGGGAATGTGTCCTAGATTGCACCCACCACATTCTTCTGGTCTTCTCTGGAAGCAGATATCATCATTATAGTAACCATCCTTAGCCATCCCACAGGTTTTGGGCTGGATGGAGCCCAGAGCCTCCCTTCCCCACCCGCTCTGGTCAACTAGATATAACATGTAGGAAGCTGCCCCCACCCTGTTCCTCTGGTCTGAGCACACAGCAGCCTCCACAAGCTTGAGTTTACTGCCTTTTGCCAGAATTAAATCCACATAAGAAACATCCACCAGGAGAAAAGAAATCTCTGACATGGAAGAGACTGCACTGCCGAGGGAGCTCCAAGGAGAATGGGAAAGAATGGAGCCAGAGCTGAGTTAGTGGTGTTAGGAGCAGACCATGCACCATGCTTGTGGGGAGGGACACCTTGTCCCATCCCAAGCTGGGCATTATGGCACATCCATCAGCAAGTGCACCAGTGGTCTCTGCAAATACATGTGGTCACGTCCTGAGAAGAAAAACACCACTACAGATGCTGACAGCAACAGCCTATTGTAGGAAATTACCTCAGTTGCTCTTAAGAGGAAAAGGCACGACTCACAACTCCTAGAGGAACATTTCTGGTCTTGGTTAGCTGCATTGTGAGTTGTTTTGCAGATGAATTCTAGGGAAAGAAGGAAGAGCGTTTGTTTAGCTTTTATGAGCATTTCTTCTGAACTTCTTTCAGTTCTGCAAAAAAGTGTAAACTCAAATATCCTGCAAGAATCTCCCGTGGGAAGTCGTCAACGAATTACTGCTTTTAGCTCCCATTTGTCCAGGAAATGTGAATCAAAGTCACCCATGTCACAGGTGACCCCAAACAAGCCTTTCTTTAAACTTCTTAATGGAAACACTTGCATTGCTTTACTTGCACATCTCCCCTCTGGCAGGAAGGGAGCAGGGCATTCCCTCCACTTCATGTGTCATCCGCAGCTACTCTGAAAGAAATGTTCAACTGATCAAAACAGGGATGGAATTGTGGTCAGCCTTGGGACCCTATGTGCTATATTTATCCTATCATTTCCGTAGGTATCCCTTCTTTAAAATCAGTAGGAACAGCCAAGTTGTGTCCCGAAGAGGCGTCCTGGTGCTGTAGTTCCTGGTGCAGACTCAGGGGCACTGAATGCAACACTGCCTGCTTCACCAGAACTTTTGCTGCGTTTTGGTCATGCATGAGCAAGTCTATTTAGGTGTATATATTTGGTTCTGTCCCACCCTTAATACATTATTTATTTTTTCGAGCGCTGAGCTGTTTGCACAGCACCTGGCACAGCTAAACTGAAGCCATTGCGTAGAGGGGCTGGGGAACGATAATATTTATGTAATACTGAAAGAATTGGGGTTAGCAGTGCGGATGGAAACCTCTGCCAGTTCGCATGCAGAATGTATCACTGCCCCTTTCACAGCGCACTGATTTCATTACCCAGGTGAATAATAGGAGGAAAGGGAGGGCTAACTTCTGAAAGCCAGGACATAGATAAGCAAGTTTGCCAGTATTAGGAGGGGGTAAGCTGGCTTAGAGCAGGTACTTTACGAATCAGCTTGAATCCCCTCCAAAGCCCTTGTGTTTTTGGGTCCAAGCAGACAAAGCAATGCAATCCTTCAAGTGTTCGCAGTGTTGACACACACTGCTGAGCTCTGTGCATGCCAAGATAAAAAGAGGCACCCTCCACTAGTCCATTATTCAGTGCTAGACAACTTGATTATGATGGAAACAAACTACACTTTTGCAATATTGACATTGTGATCTACAGAAACAAACATGTTATAAAAGGCCTGTCATATTTTGAACTACTGCTATGGCTGTAATTAGTGTTTTTAACTCAATCTGAAACACCTGATCTGTCTTCTTTGGAAAAAGGTTCATGCAAAGTGCAAGTCTGTAAGAGCAGTTTTCATCTGCTCCTAATGTGGGTCATGATGTCATCATCTTTCAAAGCTGGCCTGACCCAGGTTCTGAGGAAGAATCGTAAGGAAATTCCTATTAAAGCATGGTCTTGTGGTGATAAGAGCTGCTCTGCGTCAGAACTAATTCATTCCTTGAGCAGAATTAGGTGTGTGCAAGGAAAGCTTCATCATTTCTCTGCAGCCTAAAACACCAGACAGAGTCTTACTTACTGTTACCATTTCTGAGAATTCTGCAGAAAGCCTGGGAACTTTGCTGGCCTGCCGTGCCTCGGGGCTCGCCAGTGCCAAAAGCATGGTCCTACCCCACCATTTCACTTTTCTCCCCTGCCTCTGAGCTGAAGGGTCTCAGCCCTGCTCCCTGCTTTCTGCTGGTCTGAACACCCACGTGACAAACCTGGCAGAGAACTATTTGCTAAGCTCCAGAGACGGCAAAAAAGAAGGAGGTAAGAGCACATGGCCAGCAAGGATGAAGCAAGTGAAACCTCCTTCTTTCCAGGGCAGCTTGAGGACAAAGCGGTCCATCTTTATCCTGTGCCTGCACCCGGAGCCAAATAACTCACCACAGCTGGTCAGTCCCAAACCAACACACAGAGAGCTCCCTGAGTGCATGGTGGATTTGTGGAGGAGGAGAAGGAAGGTTGGAGCATCAGCACAGATGACAGGAGGCTCAAGTTCAGAGCCTCATGGATCTGTAGGCACTTCCCTTTATTTCAGTGATTTGAGGGCTCAGGGCTATAGTTTGCCTGCTGCCCATCTGTAAGCAGAGTGAACACACCGTTCTAACCCAGCAGGCTGCTCTAAGGATGATGAAGAATCTAGGTGTGCAGATAAAACTGTAAAGAGCCATGTAAGTCCTGTGGAGATAAATACTTGCTCTGGAATTAGCTTGCATTTCAAACAGGTATTTTCTCTCTCTGCAGGGCTTAGTCCTGCAGACTTACCCTGAAACATGAAGCAGACAGCCTGAAGCAGTCCCACAAGCTCAAGTGCTGCATAGGTGTAAGCAATTATTAATAACAAATCTGTAGGCAAACGGAGAGGCGTGTTCGAGCCATGACAATGTTGTATCCCAAAGCAGGACCAGATCACAAAGCAGTAATTATTCACTCTCAGTGTAAGTCTGTCTGTCCGGTGTCCATGCAGGGTATATCACTCTGGCACCCCAGTCCATGCCTTGAGATCATTCATGTTATTTCTGCTGTCATTGTTGGTACTAACAACAACATCCTCGTCATCATTGTCTGGATTCAAAAAGCAGCAGTTAGGGGAAAAGTTGTAGATGGGGACTGGAGCTTTGTTTTTTGACACTGTCATCAGTGATTTGTGGGACAGTTCAAAAGCTTTAGGGAAATATTGCTTGATCCAGTGCTGATACTTTGAGTCTAATTAACCTGGGCAGTAGTTCTTAACAAAGAGCGATCAACACTGCAGCAGATGCTGGGTTGTCACATCCTACCTGGCTCTGGAGGGTTCAGGGGGCTGCTCCCACTTCATGGAAGCCCTGACAGCTCAGCCCCAGATGAGCTACTGCCCCGTTATTTTCACAAGGATGGTCTAGCCACAGCCCAGTGTGGTGTTGTTTTTCATGTTGATGGAACATACCACAGCTCCAATGTGAGCGAACACGTTAACATCAACAGAGCCTTTTCCCCAAGCTAAACATATTACGGCATCAGCAAATTACAGGGCACTGTAAATTAGACTCCCTCTTGTGCAGACTCTGCTTGCTGGGCCAAGGCCACATCCCTCCCTTAAGGAAGGCAGCGGCAGAGGGTTTTGTTACTCCTTCGTTTCACCTGCTCCTTGCACAGGGCCGTGTGCTTGGGTACGGGTGCGTTTCTGCTCATGCTCCCAGAGCATCCATCCCATATACGTTCCCCAAAGGATGCTTTTGTCATGTTACACTATGCCAGTGATCAGTAAACCTCCAGAAAAGAAACAACCCATAGGTCTAGGTCAGTGGTATGGCATTTTTTACCCATTTAAAAAAAAAAAAAGAAAAAGAAAAAAGAAAAAAAAAAGCAGTACATGGGAAAGGACTGGCCTCCCCTTTCTGTCCCCAGTTTCTGAGCACCTGAAGTCAGGAAAGGTTCAAACAACTCCTCAGAGCACCTGCTTTGAAATCATGGAGTCAGGTAAACAAGCAGATCTGGCTCGCTGACAGATGTGTTTTGGCCAATGTGTTTTTACCAGACCTTTTCTAGAGAACTGCAAAGTGTGGAAATCTGCTATTGCAGATCTGGGAAAAACAATAATTAAAATGAACCGTTGAGCTCTTTTCACTGGAAAAACAACAAATGCAGCCCACATTCTCCCATCCCCCTTACTGCAGCTGGCAGCTTTGCTCACAGAGTAACCCGGGGCCACCACTCCAGCTCTGGACCCATGTGGCAGAGCCCTGCCAGCTCTGGCGCTGAGGCTGTGCCACACACACCTCAGTGCAGCCACCCCTCCAGGATCTGCATTTAAGAAGAAAGGCCCTAAAAAAAGCAGCAAAAGAGGAGCACGCAGAGGTAAATGATTATTTACAGCTGCTGCGTGGGGAGCGTTACACAAGGGGAGGGTGGAACACGTTCCACCGCCCTTCCATGGCTTGTGGGCAGAAAAGCCTATCGCTGTGATGTCTCTACTCCCCCAAGATAGAGTTAATGCTGTTTACCTTGTAATAAGAATGCTATTTCTTGCTTTTTTTTCCCTTGGCTGAACTTGTTTTCATGGCTCCCCTGCTGCTCTCCTGCTGGGGGAGCTGGCTCTGAAGGCAGCCGGGAGTGCTGGGCTGGGAGTACCAGCATCTCACCCCTCCCACCTGCTGAACGTTGCTGTGTGGTTCCTAAATTAAAAATCAAAGCTCTTGCCTGCAGCAGGAGGTGAATCCGTGGCAGCAGAGAGCACTAGTACTAGCACTGAGCAGCTTTCACATAGCTGGGTCTTTTCTAGGAGCCAGGGAAGTAGGAAAGCTTGGCACTAGCTAGTCCATGTTGTTTTTCCCTCCATGCTTCCTGCGGGATAGAGTCTTTCTCACCTTTTTTTTTTATTATTTTTTTTTTTTTTTCATTAAAAGCCACCTGCAAACTATAGGGCATTGGCAAAAGCTGTCTTTGTACCCCTCAGTCCCGGGCATCCTTGCTGGGAAAGCAGATGAAGGTCCTTAACTGTGATGAGACTGTTTGTTCTCAGCCCTGATGTGAAAATGCAGTTCTTATGTCAGTCACATCCTTCATCTTCCTGGACAAGAGCCAGTGATGTACCTTTTGCAGGTATAGTATTTTATGGTGTGATGGGTGAAGTACAAATATACCATGGTAAGAATGGGACTTGTGCAATGTCCCAGACAGAATGTGCCGCCAGCTCATCTAACCCAGCCCGGCTGTACTGATCAGGAACAGCCTGGTATGGTCAGAGGGACCTGGTGATGCAAAGACTTTGGAAAAGTCCTTCCTCAGAGAGGAGGGAGGACCTGGACAACTGTAGAGAAGAAGAGCAGGAGGGGAGCAGAGCCCAGCTTCAGAGCAAGGCAAAAGCCAAACACAAAAAAATAAGTTTCCTATGGGAAACTTCACATCAAAATTCAGGTTTCTGACATGAAACCTGCTCCTGAGCCTGGCTCATGAACTGGACAGGAGGGGGGGGCAGTTTCCGGGCCCTGATGAAAACCTGGTGGATGGGGTGCCCAGCTGGGTCACCCAGTGCTTGGCCCTCAGCTTGGGCAGGACCCACCAGCCAGGGGCTGCTTGCAGCCCCTGTGGCAGCAAAGCAGAAGCACCCACAGGGTCCCATGGCTGGGGGCTCCTGGTGTCTGCAGCAAGCCTCTGTAGGAAACGTAGACCCTAGAAACACCAAGTCCCTGATGCAGTATGCTAGGAATCCAGGCAGGGCTTTTCTGGAAAAGCTGTAGGAGTTGGGATGTTTTCCAATCAAGCACATGAGGCTCAACAAAGGAGTGTTTTTCCCTTTCTGCTCAGTGGTGCAGATGCCATAGCATGCAGGACTTCTGCGGGAACTGCAGACATGGTCAAAAGCAACATGCTGTAGAAGAACGAGCTCCTTGTCACAGGTTGGACTGCTAGAAGCAGGGAAACAGCAACCAGGCAAATTGAAGAACCAGTGGGATTGGAGGAATGAAGAGTCTAATGAAGGGGGATAATGAGGAAATCCTTGCAACACTGTGATGCAATCAAAGGGCCAGTTTGGAAAGCTCAAGTCATTTGCCCAGTTGGATGCAAAGCTCCGGCCAAAACATGTGGTTATTGTGAGTCTGTAGCTGGTGGGGTAAATTGCAGCACCCTCTGAAAAATTAGTGCACCTGGACCAGGTCTGCAATGAGCAATCTGTTCCTCTGGAACCTCTTCAGAGACAACAGACATCGGAGCAGAGCAGCTGAGAAGGGGATTTTTTTCTTGAACATAGTGGTGGGGCTCATGGAATGTTCAGAGAGACAGTTTGTGAGAGGCAAAACCCTCACAAATGTGGTATAAGTAATAAGACCCAAGCAGCTTGAAGGGGAAGGAGGAATGAAAAAGTCTCATGAACAGCAGACAGAAATGCAGTCACAGGCAGTGATAAGCTCCTCTGGGGATGCAGGTTAAGAGAGTTCCGAGGCAGCAAGGTCTGCTGTCCTCCATCTTGTCTCAGAGCAGCTGTTCCTGTGGGCAAGGAGGGAGAGAACCCACCTTCACCTCTCTGCTCTGCATGACATCAGCCATCACCTCCGCCAGCTGGCGGGTGCTAAGGTGGTAGGCAAACATCATGAGGGAGAAGTCCTGATGGCGTACACACGCACATGGGTGCTACTTGCTGGCAGGACTCGGGCCACTTGTGAGGTCTTACATTGCAAGACTTGACTGCAGCCCTGCCACTGTGCGAAGAGCTGACTCTGCAGAATGCCTCTTCAGGTAGACACAGGTGTAAGACCCTGGAAGATGCTGCTACTGTTGGCATCTTTTAGATGTCCTTTGTGAAGACACCGAGACAGTTTTACATCACTGTCAATTCACTGGGTGCCCCAGAGTTATTCCATATGTCTCCATGCTCAACACAAAAGCTCGAGCCGTTTCATCTAGATTTGTAAGTCTGCTGCATTTGAGCAACTTCAGGAAGTTACCGGCATTTCTGGTGTTTGCTCTTAAGCAGAAGTGCGACATTAACTTCTTTTCCTCAGTAATGTCATTATTTCTGCTTCTGCCTTATATTAAAAATATTCTGAGCTTGTATGAATACTACACAAACATTTATCACCAGCTGTCACCAGCTCTATTGGTTATTTCTGGGATCTCCATTGTCAGAGAGTTTTCAGTGCTTTAATACACTTCATCTGTGTGCTCAGAGCAGTACGGAAAACAAAGGCAGTTTTATTACAAAAAGCTCACGTGTAAATCAGAAGCTGAATCTGATAAAGGCATTAGCGTGGATGGTTTCTTAAAATTGAGTTGGAGAAGCCAAGAAATCCAACAGGCTGATGCTATTCCGAAACCATCTTGAGCTCTCTTACTTCTTTGAAATATCTAAGCAATATAAATGAGCATGTAATTCCCACTGACAGTAAAGTTCCCTGCATAGTATACACGGCTCTGGCACCATGTGAATAATAAATACAGTGTGGAAGATGATGCCAAGAAGCAGTGAAAGTTTCTATTGTCTGTACAGATAAATGCCATAATTTCATTGCAAGATGGCTTTAGCAGCAGGAATGTCAGTCACATGCAAGGATTGAAATCCAGTGGGAAACTCTCCCCCAACTTTCAACCCATGTTACTCCTTTTCTATGCAAGCTACAGCCAAGTGGAATTGCATGATCATGCAAGAAAGGCAGGGGGAAAGGATTGGAAAGCTCCCTCCCAAGCAGGGTCAGGGTCGCTTCTTGAGACATCAGCCCTCCAAGAGATAACGCTGCTTGTCACCACCAGACAGGAATTAGGATCATGAGCCATGAGATTGTTTACCCCCAAACTTCACCCTTGGCTTTCCAGCCTGCCTGCTAGCAATCCACAAGCACTACCCAAATGAAAGCTTGGCTATGAATTTTGTCAAATTAAAAGTACAGCAAACAAGCAAGGTAGCCTCTGGCTCCTTCCCATGTGCCAGTCACACACAGATCTGCATCTCCCACAGTGGCCTATTTTTGCCAGCAGCTGAGTACTCCTACTAACCATTTTACAGGTAGGATTGCTTTCCTTCACTGTTCTTCTGCCCAGGAAACCAGAGTAGAACTTGCAAAAGTCCTTGGAGAGGGATTGAGCATAAAAACATGAGAAGAAAAGAATTAATCTCAGTGGAAATCCTTGACTAATTGACAGATTGGAATAAGAATGACCATAGACCCCAAACTATGCCAGGCAACCAGTCTGCTCCAGGCACTGCAAGCTCACTGAGCCAGCCACATGCCTGGCTGTTTTGCTCTGCAAGCTTTACAAGGCCTAATTAGCTCTATTCCTTTTGTTTGTAATTAGAAAAGCAAACAGCCCTTGGAGAGAGAGGGAATAGAGGAGGCAGCTCCTTGACTGAGCTTAATAAAATGTTTTAAATACAAGTTTGCTTCTCGTCAGATGTACTTGAAAATATGAAAGGGATGAACACAAGAGCCCGGGTGAATAGAAAAAGGTTTCCAGGCCAGGCAGAAGCAAGGGGTATAGAGCCTTGGTACCCTGCAGAGGCATCTGTGCAGGTTAGAAGAGACCATTCCCAGCTGAAACCATTCTCTGCCTGGCCTGCAAAAAAATGTACACCTGACTGGTTACACTCATTGTCACAGCTGGGAGAAGCACAATTCCCTCTCAAAGGGACTTTAAAGTGAGGTGGATCCTCCCAGGGCCCATCTCTTCATGATCCTGTTAACCCAGAAATGTCAAACAACTGCACACAGTTTTTAAGAGACACACATAGATCAGCAGATCTCTTCCTACTGTGGTAGCAGGGCATCTCATCTCATGCCGATAGCCAGAGCTTGTACATACCCTACCCTGGATAAAGCCACAGAGCAAAGCACTACTGAAACACAGAGCATCTCTCCCAGGAGCACCCTGGCTCCACACCCCATCCCTTCCCCATTCCTGCAGCTCCCACCCCCCTGCAAGGGAGCCATCTGCCTTCTCTCTGCCCCTTCCTGCTCCACCCAGGGTGCAGCCTGCCTTGCCGAGAAGCAGACCTTCTGGTTCCTGGGCTGCAATCGTAGCAGATTACTGGGTGAGTTTCTGCCAGAGGCCACAACTGCCTGACTCACTGCAGAAGATCTGTCCCCACCTGTCTGCTGTAGATACACACAGCTGAACAAGCTCCATACTGGCAGGCAGGCTTCCAAAAGCTCAAGCCCCCCTCCTTCCTCCCATGCACAATGTCCAAATTATGATCAAAACCAAAAAAAATGAAGAAACTTAACCTGATTTTCCTTAAAAAAGTCCATTTATTGAAATTGTTTAAACACTTTATACAAGTTCCCAAATACAAGCATCTGCTCCCTGGCTCAGGGTTAATGCAAATACAAAAGCACAGACTTCAGCAGCTCTTTAATGTGACCTGAGCTGCCACCTCCTAAGACAAGGTCTCACGAGGCAGCTGCTGTGCACAGGCAATTCCCCATGGAGAAGTGGAAGCCACATGACCCAGCTCCAAGTACTTCAGCTCAAGCCTGAAGCAAATGCTCTCGTTGGTTTCTTTTAGTAACTGTGATTTATGTTGCAGAGTCAGGTCAAACAGAGGCACAAGGCTTATATAAACCACCAACACCATGGCTGTACACAGCTCAGCCCCAGAGGCTCTCCCTGTCTATAGAAGGAAATCAAGAAATCTAATGCCTCTGAACATATACAGTTATCAAGCCTGGTCACAAGCAACCGGTTTCCTTCTGTAGAAAAAGCAAGGTTGAGCTTTGGAGAACTGGTATCATCCTTCTAGGAATCTGAGACTTGACTCCAGCCAGCCTCAGCCAGTGTTAGTCAAACACCAAGTGACTGACTGGGTGTTTCAGAGGAAGGTGTGGGAACTTTCGCTGAGCTGCATTATTGTTTTTAGATACAACTTAATAGGAGAGGATGGCTTTTTCTTTAAAATGCTAGTTTCTTTCTCTTTGGTGAACATGGATTAAAAGAAAATGCCATAACCTTTGGGTCAGTTTACTTGGAATTTGCCTTCATATCATCACTGGAAGTGTTTACAAGAAAAGACAGGGTCAAACAGCAGCATGTGAGGTATCCTTGGGGAAACATCAGGGAGTAGCAGTGCATTGTTTGGTTTAACACATTTAGCTGCATAAGGCAAACGGACATCAGTAACTAAGCCCAAAGAGAAAGACTCAAGGAAAAAGGAGAGTGTTTGTTAAAAGGTGGCCTGTAACACACATGAGGGGATAAAGCTTCAAGCTCAGTTAGGTACTAGGGTGGGAACACAGAAACAATCACTGGCAGCACTCTGTCTAAGGAACAGCAGCAACAGCCCCACCAGAGACACCCAGTGAAAACAGAAGGCAAAGGTTTTTCTTTAGCACTTCCCCAGCACCAGGGAAACCTGCAGCTGCTTTGGGAGTCTGCTAACCTCAGGCACAACCAACTTACAGTAAGCCAAGCCACCTTATACTGCATCTTCTGTTGGCCAACAGCATGTGCATGGACAGGTTTCAGTTTGTTAAGTCACAGCAATTTAATTGTCTGACCCTTTGTCATGCCAATCTGCACAGAAAAGGAGGGTGCTGAAGACAATGCCAATAAAACAGTACAAGAGCACTTTAGATCTCTTCAAACATTCCTCATGTAAAGCCTTTTCCCTAAAATTATGTTTCCCCTTAAGCTATTGGTTTCATCACTTTGTATATATGTGCCTTTAATTTCTACACACACCACACTGGGCTCTAACTTAATGGGATATGGGACTGAATTGTTACCTTCTATTTTTTTTAAAAAACAACTAAAAAAGCACCAACATCCGTCTAAAAAAAGTATCATTTTTCCCTTTTACTCCCAAATACTAAACTTAACCCAAGCTTGGAGGTTTCATCTTTCCAGTGGCAATACCTATGAACCTAGGCTAGCCTTCCTCCACGGGCTGGGAGAGAAAAGAGAAGTTATGTCCAGTAGCAAAGAGGATTACAAAAATATACACATTTTTGAGGAGAAGAGGAAGGCAGAACCTAGAGCCTGAACTCTGCTCAGGACAATGGCATTGTAGTGTCCTCTCCAAAATGCTTTCACTACCAGTGCTGGTGGCTCCTCTTCTTTGTTTCATTATACATAATCCTTCCCTGTGGAGGGGGCATTTT
This sequence comes from Leptosomus discolor, assembly GCF_034619465.1. Classification (NCBI taxonomy): domain Eukaryota; kingdom Metazoa; phylum Chordata; class Aves; order Leptosomiformes; family Leptosomidae; genus Leptosomus; species Leptosomus discolor. The sequence continues at coordinate 53,159,391 of NC_141397.1, read as the reverse complement.
TTGGATAGCCTCGGGTGGGGGGATACGAAGTTTCTCTCCGTGGACAGGAGCAGCAGAGGAAGGATCCCCCCAGCATGGCCAGAGAAGCAGCTGCCCAGCCTATGAAGAGAGCTGATCCAAACTCAAATCTGGGGAAGAAAGAAGGAAGAAAGTGAATACTACAAGTAACACAGTTACAGTGTTAGCATGTCCACACAAAGCAGAAGGGAGCTGAAACTGGGATGGAAGTGGCTTTCTGCAAGGCAGCAGTTTGGAGCAGCCTGAGACTCAGCTGACCCTCAAAGCCCAGAGCTTTGTACATTGGCTTAGTCCAGTCTGTCAGCTCACCCCGCACAGCTGCAGCAGCACCAAGCTCTGTGCAAACCAGGCCTTAAGCATTAGTGGAGGAAAACCACAGAAGTCACAGCAGTTAGGTCTCTGGCAGTGATGCTGCCTTAAAACAAAGCCAGGACTTAAAGTGGATGATGAGATATGGTCCTAATACTTTTTCTGCACAGTTTGAAGCCAACCCAGATAGCTCAGGAAATTCCCTTCTTAGTTTTGAGCCACTGCCACTCAAAACTAAGCCCTGGGTGCATTTGTCATGCTATACCACGGTATTATATCAAATGGGTCAGTACCTGGTATTGACAGGGGTGAAGGGGTCATAAAAGGCCCGAGCCACTCTGTTGCCATACCACGACGTGGCCACCAGTGCTGCCAAACCTGCATATGAAGGAAACAGTGTCATGACTTAAGAAAAAAACAATCAACAAAATCACTGCAAAAGTCAGTGTGTAGCAGAACTAGCATCTGGAGTGATGCTGAGCTGCTGCTACCCTGGGAAGTCCTAAGCTGTTAGTTAGTGCTGGTTGGGAGAGAAATTAAGAAAGGATTTGAGGTCATCCACAGTTACATTGCACCAAGAGCAGGACCGCTGACAGCCTTCCACTGAAGCAGGGTGTACAGGTCAAACTCAGCTCTGCTAACAGATGGAAGTCATACAGTCCATATAGAAAGTATAATGCTAGTGCCAAGAGACCCATTTGGTGCCTCAGATAGCCAGCAACTACTGTACCAAAGCCTGCTAAGGAATTCCCAGACCAAAATTGTCTTGGAGCAATGACAGCAAGCCCTCCCCCATCCTTTCACATCCTATGCAGGATAAATGCCGTTAAGGAAATGACACATTTAATACTGAATGCATCTGTATGTTACCAACCTGCAATGATGAAGATCACCCCACCGAAGACAGCCATCCGCATCTTCTTCACCTGGTCATCTTCCATGCACTTCATGCATTTCATGCCAGTCACAGCAACAAATACAGCAACAAGGCCCAGGAGTATTGCAGCCACCATCAAAGCCCGAGTGGCCTGCAGACTGCCTAGAAGACATTAGGATTTGAGTTACCACAAAGAAAACTCAAGATACAAATAGAAATTCAAATTAGTGGGCTCAGTAATCATGTGTCAAAATACTCTGCTCCCACTTACACAGATACAACCAAGCAAGGCTTTCCTTTTTAGCTTTAAGCTCCCAAAGACTGTCATGCATCAGGATCAGAGGACTCAGCCTCTTCTGAAAATGAATAGCAAACCAACAAGGACATGCAGCTTTTTGCAGGAAACGACCTGGGAATTGCCCTCAGACATCTTTTGTTCCTTCATCATTTGAATCCCAATTGGAAGGCCATATCTGTTTATCAAAAGAAGTATTCATATTTAGGCTCTACCTTGACAAAGCATTTAGACACATGTTTTAATATGAATAGTGCCATACATATGAATAGTCCCATAGCAGACAGCAGGGCCCCTTTATTGCTCAACACTTCCAAAACCTGTGTTTTATACAAATACCTCAGTGCTGATTTAGATTTCTTTTTGTGCTAAATCCTCAGTTTGAGTCCCAGAGGGTACAAAAAACACAACTGCAACAGAAACAGGATTTTCCCAGCCAAGTGAAAAATAGGGAGTTTTTCTACCTAAAATATTTAGCTTAAGACTCGAAGATGTTCAAATGTTTTAAGAGCCTATCGTGCTTTTGAAGAATTGGAGCATGGGATGATGCCTGCCATAGGCAAGGGTTGTATTTGCCTGGGTTCTCTGTAGACAGTCTCAATGTACTTTATCCAAGATTTGGTTTTATATTGAACTCACCTGAAGGCATAGACACACTAACCCTATGTACATGAGCTACTGAATTCATATTTTCTTGATACCAAATAAGAAAGAAAATAATGATATATATTAAGTCATTACTGAAAAAAACCTCAGGTAACAAACCACCTGAATAACAGGGAAATAAGAGCCTGAGCTTTATTGCCTGGCAAATCAGGTTTGTTTGAACAGCGTGGATTTTAATATACAGTCTGCTAAGATCTGGGAACAAATAGGGCTGGTTAATCAAAGGAATAAGCTCCCAGGAGCGTGCTGTAACCAAGGCAAAAGTGTCACCTGACACAGAAGGTTATCTGGCAGTTGACACATGTACAGTTTTAGCAAAGTATCACCAGAATCTGTTCCCAAGTCTGGAGCTCACCCCTCAGAAAGCACACTGACTGCATTCTGCTAGAGCTGAGCAAAGCACTTCAAACTTGGACAACTGCAGCTGCAAGATTTAAGCCTACAACAGAGCACCTGCAAAATCATCAGTCAGCACCCAGCACTGGTATGGTGAACCCATCAGTGCCTGTGCTACAACAATGGGCTCTTTGACTCAGCCCAAAACATGGACAGGAGTTCAAATCTGGTACTGGCTGGGGGTAGCACAGCTGCACACCTATCCCCTGCAGCTTCTTTACTACACTTTGCCCAATGACACTTCTTGTGCAGGAAAACTCCCGTGACCCCACGAACAATAGGCTCCAGTTCAGCTTTAAAACAGATCTGGATCTGCCTCTACACACACCACCTCATTGTTCTGTAAAGAGATTATGAAACCAGGTAAAAACAATACAATAAAAAGGCAATATTCAGAGCAATAGGAAATGACACATTTTCATAAGAAGAGTCTTGGCTTTCTTGGGAAAAAAAATCCCACAATCAGCTTGGCCAAATGTCATCTCTCATTTCCTTCAAAAGAGGAAAGGTGATACACCTCTGGACCACCCAGATGTTAATCAGAACCCATCTGCTGCATTGATTGAAGAAGCCCATTTACAAACCCATTTATCACTTTAGCATAAATCACAACAGCAGTATCCAAACACATTTAATAGATTTATCTCCAATGTCAGAGTTTACACTCTAAAAATAACTTCTAGTTTACAAAAGTGAATGCAAATTTTCAGAAATACTTCAGATGACAGGTTACTATCCAGGCAACCAATGCAGCTGCCATACATTTAAGGTTAAATTGTGCATTATAGCAGCAACTCTGGAGAAGCCAGTGGCTGAACAATAGTTCATACTTTGCATGGAAAAGGACATTTTCTGCAGAGGTACCAAAATTGTTCCATCAAGTCTACAGTAAGTTGGGCTTAGTCTTGCTGCAGAATAAATTACTTCATAGAAGAGGGGTTTGAGAGTGTTTTCATGAAGCTGAAAATAGGAAGTTCTCGCAAACAACTAGAAAACTAGTTATAAGGGTGAGAAGAGACCTCTCACCTTTAAACATGGTACTACCAAGGGACAAACACAGGAAGATGCTTGAAAAAGTTGCTATGACCTCAGAAGACCTAGCTATGAAATCTGCTAAAATCTCAAGATGTACAAGTATTAACTGGATGCACATCATGACAGCTTTGCAGAAGCAGCTGAACAAAAAGCAGCATTGTGAGCGTTTCCCAGAGCTGCCCGCTTTCAGCAGCAGACCCTGAAGGGACATGTCCTTGTGTCCTCACTCCTCCCTTACACATGGCTCCATGGCATAAGAGGACAGAAGCATTTAGGAAGCTTGCGGTAGGACAAAAACAGGTTGGAGCATTTGCAGAACAGACTGTTCTTTTCCCCCCAAGAAGTTTCAGTGTGATATGACTGTATAAGCCAACCATCTTCCCCTCTGCCCAGGCTGGCTGCCCTGTGCTCACAGCAGATGCTGGGAGACAGTGCATTTGTCTTCCTACTACTTTTGCAATGTGTGCACTACATTGACTGCAGTTAATCATCATACAAGCTATTAGTTATTATGTACACATTAACAACCGCGTTCTCAATGGAAGCTGCACATCCAGAGGCTGAGAAAGCTAGTTTAATAATAGTTCTGTTGTTCACACGGGCCTTTCCAGGTGCTTTAAAAATCCCAAACAATACAAGTATAATATTGTCTTAACCTGCTGAACAGGACTAGCTACCAACAACAAGTACTCCACAGCAATTTAGCTTTACAACTTCTATCAAATTAGAGAGAAATAGAATTTCCCCCTCACTCCTTGCTGCTGCAGCTGTCTCACCAACAAGAACAGGTAGCACAAGGCTTGTAGCCTCCTATGCAATGCACAACAGCTGTTGAAACCCAGGCAGTCTCAGGAGCCCTCGGCAAAAAAAAAATACAGTCCTGCACAAGGAGAGACAACTGACCTAGCACTCAACAACTGTCAAATGGCTACAGTATTTTGTCAATATAAGCCACTATTGACAAGCCTTTTTATTGCTGGTTAGCAATGAGAGACCTGGCCTGAAAAGCCTATAGCAGGAAAGCAGCAAGTATTGAAGAACAGAGGCTTAAAACTACTGAGGATGATTAATAACAGATGTGAGTTCTGCAAGCCCTAAAATACTGTGCAAGTCCACAAAAATGACACAGCAGCTCACACCTGCTTTACATAATGAAACCCACTTTTTAAAACATGATAACAAACAGTTCTGACTTATTAGTGGGTTTGGACACAAACTGCATGATGCAGTTTATCTGAAGCCTACATAAGACTTTCCTTCCCACAACTATCATTACCTGACACATAAGTAATTGCTGGCAACTGCTTCATTATTAAAAAAATATTTCAACAGCATATGTTTGAGGTTATTTTTCTGTCATCACATTTCCTTATTTATTCTGTTTATGCCATCTACATTATAGAAAACCAACATGCCTGGAAAGTGCCATGGGATTTTTGTAATGCTTGTTTGTAATGCAAAATTGCTGTACTAGCTCTCTGTGCAGATTATTTTCCGATAAGGGATGCTCACTGACTGCCTTGTTTGTATTTGAACTATGGACTTTTCCTTCCCTTCCCATGGGCCTCCATGCAACCAAGTGATGACAGAATACAGGTGAAACAGATGCCATGCAGCTCCCTCTAATCTCCGCAAGGGAAGCTCCCCAGGAGTTACCAGCACCCCTGTAGTGTAGGAAGCATGTTACACTGTCCACCTCCAAGAGAAGTCAGCAGCCTTCAAAGCCTTCCCACTGGGGTTTCATGAAAACTGAATCTCCTGGAAGGAGTGGGATCTGAGATCCTGCTGTTCAGCCCTGCTAGCATGTGAAAGTTACTTTCGTGCAGCAGGCAAGGGAATGAAGATCTGAGCAAGCAATAATAGAGGTAGCCAGCAAACATCTCCCACATTTTGCAGTCATTCTGGCTGAACCCAAAAGCCCGCTAACGGCTTGGAGGTTTTCAACCCCCTTACCAGCTCCTGCAACCACTACGCACACCCATCACAGATCAGATATTCCAGTCTGGACTCCTTCAAAGCACCTCCCCATAAGCCTATAAGACTGTACAGAGGAATCTGGGCAGGATGCAGACTCGGGCAGGGTCATGTTTCTTGCCAAAATGGGAAGACTGGGAAGTCCTCACTGCACATCTAGTGCAAAAGAGGCAAGTTCAGTAGGTGGCAGTGGCCTTGTACTCTGCCTACCCTAAAGCAAATAAGGTTCAACGCCCTCCTGCAGTCATTCAAACAGCAGAGAAAGCTTGCTGGTAAGACAATCCACAGACTACCACCATTTCCAGATTCCTGGTCAGAGAAGACGTGGGCAGCCTATTTTCCCACAAAGCCTGGAAATTCCCTTACCAAGAGATTTAGTAACACATAGTAACACTAGCTACTAAAGCTGCTTAGAAACTGCTTGTAGAGCAATAAAGCAAGTGTATTGCAACAGATTTCCATCCCCTCTTGCAGACACAACACAGCACCACACAGGAACAGCCTCAGTGGCATTCCAAGTAACCCTCCTCTACCTTCTCAACGAGTGGCACAAGTGAGACTGTTTTATCACTCGATCATGATTTTTCATGAGGAAGGAACAGGGATTGAGAAACAAGGGAGCAAATTAACCCTTAACCCACATGAAAGCACAGATACCAACAGGTTCTACCTGCTTACTCCAGATCTAAAGATGGAGGGGTGACAAACTATTGGGACACATTCATCCCTCATGCTATAGCTTTGTCCCTCCCTGGGCCACCCTCCCAACTCCCCCGCCATCTGTAACCTGAGCATGAACCCTTCCTTCCCCTCACCCATTCTCTTCCCCAGCTCCTAGAACAGGCTCAGCTAGGGTGGTAAAGATGTAGGAGGCAAGATTTCACATTTCAGTGATGCTGTTTGACCCAGAGGGCATCCAAACCCTTGTTTATTTTCTGGGCTAGGGCACAAAGGCTCATTGTGGATGTACTAGGTTTGTTGAAGTGGTAGATGAGTCTCAGCTTGTCTCAAGCACAGAACCTCTCCCAGCAAAACCAAACAGGGTGATGAGTATCTTCAGCTAAAACAGCCTAGACAGGACCCAGGACAACCTCTGCTCATAACAGGAGAGTGTCATTAGGTGGGGCTGAAAGCTTCTAGAGACAGGTACCGGGAGCCCTTCTCCCTCCTGTCTGAGACCATCCCCCTGAGACCCCGGAGGAGCACAAAGCTCAGCTAAGCTCCATGGACGATGCTGGAGGGCTACAAGAACAATGCTGAGGCTGTGCAACAAAGCCTTGTTGCAAGGGTGGCTTTTGTTGCCTCTATGTCTGCATGTGGCCACGCACTGCTTTTCACGTAAGCCAGCAAAACGCAGCCTTTCTATCGCCTGAATAGGAGCACTGACATAAGCCCTCAGCTGAACACAGCTGCGGGAGAAGTGCCAGCATGGGTGCACTCCAGCAGCACGGCCACACGGGAAGCTGGAAGCCCCTCAGTTGGCTAACGGTGCTCATCAGCTTGTGCCAACCCCATCTCTGACACGCAGCATCGGTCCAAGCAGCCAAACACACATCTAGGGGAACGGCAATAGCTACCAGATATGCAAAAGCTTGCTGGCAAAGCTTTCCAGCATTGCCACAACCGTGAATTACTACAGGTGCAAGGAGGCTCAGTCCTTTCTATGGGGACAAAGTAATTACAGATCTGAGCCTCTCCCATCAGCGCATGAGGCTCTGACGTGTGGCTCAGAGCATTCAGGGCATGTGAAGATCTGGCATGAAAGCATGGCCAGGCAGTTTTTCTGCCCACATAGCTGTGCCACCATCACCATGACATAAATGAATGTAGTAAGGGAGCTCTTACCGCACAGCTGCACCTGGCTCGGGGTGCGGCTGTTGAATGGGATATAAATGTGGGTTTTTTCCCACACCTCCACCCGAAACAGTACAGCTGGTCCCTGCTCAAGCCTATGTGGCTGTAAGACCTTCAAGGGTGACCAGGCAGAGAAAACGAGTAAGGTGTGTGTCCCTAGGCATGACCTGCTTTCAAGCGGGAAAAGCACAACCTAAGCTAGCTAGGGTACGAAAGAAAAAAAAAAAAACAAACAACCAAAACCAAAGAGTCCTTTAGCCAGCCCTCACTGACTTCCCCAACGAGGAAAACATCCCCTATGACTTCCATAGTTCTTGGACTTCCTGGGAATTTTCAGGCCAGCGTGCCCTGCAGGGTCAGGGGCTCCGTAAGAGCACAAAAGACCACTAATAGCTCAGCCTCGGTCCCTGGCACCTCACACCTCCCTCCCCCGTAGCCTGGAAGAGAAAAGCCCTTATTTGCAGGACAAAGGTGAGGGGAACAGCTGGATTTCAGCCCTCAGCCATGAATGGGACAGGTCTGGAGGTCCTGGGGCAGGTTTTTAGGAGTCTGTTCATGCCAGTCTCAGCATCAGATTCTGCAGGCAGGTCTCATTTACAGCACAATGGGCTGCAGCCACACAACCCCCGAGGCAAGTTTACCTTTCGCAACCCACCCAAGAGGTGGCTAGAGATTCCTCAGCACTGCTGGCATCTTCACCCCCCCCCCCCCGTGCGAGATAAGAGGCTTGAAGCTGAGCTTATACATAATTACTACTCGAACGACCCCAGACCGTGTGCTTAGCCCAGCCCCGATTATCCACAGCACCCTGTTAGTGCTAAGTGGGTGCACAGCACTCCTGAGAAGAGTAATTTGCGCCTCTACAGCTGCAGGACCCACGGGTGTTCGGGGCCAGGGAGCAGGAGCAATTGATGGGGCTAACAATGCAGGTGGGGCCCAGGGTGTCCTGCTTCACCGCGTGACACACAGGAAGGGTTGGTGGCAATCTGGGATACTCCCGATGGTCCCTCGGTTTATGTGAAATTGCCAGCTCATTCCTTTGGGAAAGAGAAGGTGACCAAGGTGTTAATTATTATTTTATTAATTAGGGAGAGAGAGGGATGAAGGTGTTCCAGGACACTAATGGACTCGGGATGAAGTGAGTGATATTGAAAAGGGATGATTTTTTTAACCCCTTTGGGTGTCAGTACAAGTTATATGCTTCAGCGCTCTAGAAACAGCCCTCACTGGGTCTCCATCTCGGCATAACCGCCCCGAGTGACTCCCCAGTAAGCCAGGCTGCAGTTCCTGCACGCATGAGGTATCTCGTCCTGGGACAGCGAAGCTAAGAGACCTAGAGATTACCTTGATGTACTTACTGGTCTGCCTAAAAGCTACAGGCAGTGCTACCTGGGCTAGAGTCCAGCTCACCTGCCAGCCCTTTGCTACTCCCTTGGGGCTTTTAAGCGGCGACTTTCCATGGGAACAAAATACCAAAACAGTCCAACGCAAAAAGGATCCGTGCTTCAAAAGACCGCTTCAGCACCGCTGACGAACTTCGCTTCTTGCTGAGCCGTGCCCGGCGAGAGCAGTCCCTGCCCGAACTTCTACTGCCAAAAAGCTCTCGTTCACAATCACGACGCTTTCCCGAACACACGTGGAGGATCTGACCCTTTTCCTCCCGGACGTCTTTTTGGGGGACGAGTAGCGGGCGTGAGAGCAGGGGGCTGCGGGACGGCGACGGCTCCGTCCCCCAGGTACTGCCTCGCCGCCCGGGGAGGCGGCACCGCCGCGGGATGCGCTTCAGCAGGCGCCGCAGAGCCCCAGCTTGCCCCGAAGGACAGTCACAGGGTGGGGGGGCCACCCTCAGCCCCGGCGAGGAGAGCCACGGGGAAACGCCAAGAGACACACATCTGAGCCCCGACGGGACGGTGGGGGACCTCGAGCGCTACACCTTCAACCCCGAAGGGACAGAGACCTTGAAACCCGACGGCACCAGCAGCTCCAGCGGGACAGGCACTGGGCGAGGCGGGAGAGGCAGGACTGGCACCCCCAGTCCCAGCACTTCAGCCCGACACGACCAGCACCGGCGCAGGGGTAATAACCCTAGAGACCGACACCCTCAGCCCCGACCGAAGAGGAGTTGGGGCGGAGGGGATGACCCCGACGGGACGGACACCCCAACACCCGCATCCCCCACCCCGACTTACTTTCCAGCTTGAGCAGCGAGTCGTACACCTTGCACTGGATCTGCCCCGTGCTCTGCATGGCGCACGACATCCACAGCCCCTCGTAGAGCGCCTGGGCCGTGACGATGTTGTCCCCTGCGTAGGATGCCATCTTCCACTGAGGCATGGCGGTGCTGATGATGATGCCGATCCAGCCCAGGAAGGCCAGCACGAAGCCCAGGAGCTGTAGGCCCCCGCTGGCCATGTCTGCGTGGAGCCGGGCCGGGGGAGGGGGGGAAAGGACTGCTCCGCACCGGCGGAGGGTCGCTGCGAAAAGAGCGAAAAGGCACCACCAGCTCCGCGCCCCGCACTGCCGCCCCCGCGCCGCCCCGCGCAGCTTTTAAGGCCGCGCAAAGGGCGCCCCCTGGCGGCCGCGCCCCCGCCCCGCCCCGCGGGGTTTTCCGCGGTGGGACGCGGCCCCTCGCACCCACCCCACCTCCACTCCCACCCCCGCCTTCCTCCGCGGTGAAACCGGGGGAGCCGCCCTAGCTGCTGCCGCGCCCCCCCCCCCCCCCGCCCCCTTCCTCCCTGTGGCGCACCATCGAGGGGAATGTCGGCACCCCCGGGGTGAGGGAGGCACCAAAATGCCCCCCCGCCCCGGGGGTGACCGCCTCCTTCAGGCTTTCGCCCCGACCCCCAGCCCCTGGGGTTCACCCTTCCCCTCGCTGCCTCTGGAGAGACTGGTGGGACCATCCGGGCAGGGGATGCTTTGGCACTCTTGGAGGTTTTAGCACCTCAAAAGGGTGCCCTGGTTGTGCTCGTGGGTGTCCCGCCTTCTCGAGCTGGGGGCCCTGAGATCACGAACTCACACCCCCCTTCCTTGGGTCTCGCTGCCTGTTGCTGCCCTGTACCAGCCGGAACTGTAAACGGCCCTTTTTGGGGCAGACCCCCTCCCTGAGCCGGCACATCGGCCGGGAAAGGCGGAGATGGGGCTGTGCCAGTCCTGCCTGTCCTGCTGGTGCCTGCGTGACCCACCTGTCCCAGCCCGCCCCAGAGCCCCCACTGCAAGGCAAGGACAGAGGGGCATCTCCCACTTGGCAGACTCGCTGCCCGGCGCCCCAGGCACCGGGGTTTATACCCGTGGGTATAAACTGCTGCAGAGAAAGCAACAGAGAAGTCATGGAAATTATCGGTGCTATGATTTTAAAGGGCTTTCAAAGAGGCAGCTGAGCAAATACTCATCATCCTTGTACAAATGCTGCCAGGACCCTAAATGCAAACTTTTGAATCTACCATTTTAATAAGGACGAGGTGCTGTACATCTTTGCATTCCTGGGTCTCTCTTAAAGGAGAAATTTCGATTTTTGAATGCTTCAGTGGTTTACTAAGGTTTATTGAACAAGAGGATTACAGACCAGGAAGGAGTGTCCTATTTCTCGGGTGTGTATTTATCCAGTTACTATAGTTTCCCTTTCTTCTACGTGAGTATTTGAATATTAACAAATCCGGACTCAGAATAGGTGGAGTGAGGAAATACTGTCTCCTTCAGAGGGCCCAGGGAGCACATGGCATGGTCTGGGTGGTGCTGCCTGCCTTCACCATGGGTTGGATGGAGGGGGCGTTTGGCCTGGACCTGCTGTAATCCCAGGCTCTGAGATAAACAGGTGATAATTACTGATAAAGGTCCTGCTGGAGGTAGGGATGGGTTTGTATTGTTTTGACACTGTGGTTTGCTGCGTTTTGATGACTTAGGAGATTTTGCTGGAGCTGCTTCCTGAGATTTGCAAACAGACAAACAAACAGACCCGTGATTACCTGACCAGTCCTGCGCAATGCGGGGGGGGGGGTGGGGGGTGTCAAAGGGGAGGAAAGCAACTGCAATCTTGCCACACCGGGCAGGGACAAAGCCAGGCTGGTTTGCTCTGAAAACACTTGTGGCCGCCGGCCCCCAGCGTCCAGGCAGCAGTGCTGGTGTGACGAAATCCATCCTAGTTTCCTGGTAGCAAATTTTTCCAGTCGTGTCCTTTTTCACTTTTGAAGGAATTAGGGAGCTGTGAATCTGCAGTTGAAGAGATGGTGTTTTCCCGGGTCTCTGTGGACCACAGTTTTACAGCTTTGGAAGTGAAGAAGAGGAAAGCAGCCAAGTTGTCTTCGGCAATGCAGAGATAACAAAGTAGATGCATCTCTGCGTTGTCATCAAGAACTCTGCTACAGAAAGTAACATGGTGCTGGCTGCTGGAGATGGCCCTTCGGAGGAACAATCCCTTGCCTGCTGAAGAGGCAGGGCAGAAACCCATGTGAACCTGAGGAGACCAGGGTTAGGAGTGTCTGGATTTGATCACTGATGTCTGGGTAATCATATCAGTGTGATAATGTTCATCTGCAAAGGAATGTGCAGTGTTACCACGTGCTTCAGAGTGCTGAACTGACTCACCCCTCTCCTGACCCTCCTGCCACCCCCGAGACAGATCAGGCAGTTCCTCACTGACTGCTGCAGTGTGAGGTCAGCTCTGGACAGGGGTGCAAGTTCCAAAGACGCTTTTAGCAGGTCTTTGGCTACAGGCTCCAAGTAGCCAGGAGGGAGAACAGAGTAGTTTTGTGTGGTAAGGACTTGGGCTTTCTACTGAACCTTCTAGGAAAGTACAGGGAGGAGTCCTGGGTGGCAACGATCTGATTGAACTTGCACTGGGAGGGACATCAAGAGTGGTCTTGAGAAGATGCATGTAGCAGGCATGCAGACATGTGCTGTATGATGCACCACTCTGACCATGCTGCTGGTTCTTAGAAGGGCTGCAATCCATGCCCACCCCACACTTGGGAAAAGCTGGGCTTAGGCTGTGTTCTGGTGGCAGCTTTGGGCCAGTTTGTGCCAAATCTGTCCATCATATGAGTCAGACTTCCTGGGCATATAGTAGGACACCATGCATCCACAAGGAATTTACAGAGCAAGATAAACACTGAAACTCCACTTTTCCCCTTCATCACTCATCAGTGTTCTCAGTGCTCTGGAATTTGTTGAGAATTTTACAGCATCCCTAAGAGCATCGAGTCTCCTCTTCTGGACTTCCTTCCTTTCTCTGAGACATGAAATATCCTATTTCTTTTCTTTAGATTATTTTCTGCACTGGTTCACTGGGCAAAATAAACCCTCTTTTTTCCTCAATAATCACTGCCTTTCCTCCTCTGCCTAAGATTCTTTTTTTCACTGGAAGTCCCAAGGAGTTTTCACTCTATTTTAACCTATTTTTTCCTGACTTTTGGGGAAATACCATTCCTTCAGATCATTAATCTGAGCTGAAAGACCTGGGTTTAACCAAGATGTTGCAACTTCCTCTGTATTGTCTAGGCTAAAGATACTCCGGTACTGTCAGTCCTTAGAGAGTGCCCTGTTCTTCAGTAAACATGTGAGTCTTCATTTTTTCCCCTTTACAAAAGCAGGATCAAGTGAGAAGAGGCATGTATATAGACAGATACTGAAATCAAACTGGGATGTTTTAGTCTGCAGGTAGTCAGATCCTCTAATTGTTCATAGAGATTCTCCTCATATGCAACAGTCCTTGCTGCACTGAGCAAATGCTTAACACCTTGGTCATATCGCTCCTTTGGGTGTTAGTCAGCCGAGCAGCCTCACCTCCGCACTCAGCAGAGATTTGTGCTCTGTGGGTAGTAAACGATACCTGTTTCCTTTTCTGGCAAAAACAAGCTTTAACACTTGCCAGGACTTGCAGGTGAGCAGCCTGTTTCCACTTCTCTCAGACGTTTCTCAGGGAAGGTCTCACTTTGCAATGCCTGTATTTGGAGAGCACAGGGTCACGTGAGATCCTCTGTCCTGGTGTCCCCTAAAGCTGGCCCCCAGGCTGCCCTGAATTCATCCTTGAGCTAAAACTGATGTATTAGGGAGAAAAAACTCATGGTGATTATAAGTATGGGCAGGTGTGCAGAGCAGGCACAGCCGCATGATTCTGGTTTCAGAGTGAAGGCACAAGCTCCACACCCGGACCAGAAAATGGGAATGGCCAGACAACATCAACCCAGCCTGCTGTTTCTGGTGGCAGCCAGTTGTAGAGCCAGGGAATAACACAAGCACATAGTGACACTACTACCCCAAAATGTGTTACAGCCCACTCTGATCCATGTCTGAATATGTCCTGAGCCAGTGCCACTTTTAACTTTGATTTTGATCACTCAATTTTTCCTCCATAAATTTGACTGTTTGTTTTTTGAAATTTCTGGCACCTGTAGCATCCTGCAGCAAGGAGCTTTGCAGGTTTACTCTGTGTTTCACAGGAAAGTACATCATCCTGTTTCTTTTGAACCCTACAAGTTGCTGTTTCACCTGGTGTCCCCATGGTTCTGGGGAAAAAGGACAGACTGGTGGGACCACATGCATTTAGCTCTGGTTTACATTGTCTAGAAAAACCTTAAAGTTGCTTTGTTGTTTATCTGCAGGCTGCTTTTTCTTCTCTCTCTCCCGTTCACTCCCCCATCCATCCAGGAGAACTACCCCTGCTGAACCTTAGCTCCAAGCGCTGTTTTGCAGGCAGCGCCCAGATGTCTTTGCCCAGATGTCAGGAGGATCTAAGACACTGCAAATCTTCCCTGAGGTTAGTCAGGATTGTGTCCAACCCAGTCTGCAGTGAGGGAGAGACTTTGTGTTTGACCATGGTAGCAGCTGAAGCAGCCAAAGATCACAGCTTGAAGGGCTGCAGAGCACAGCAGCACAAAGCAAACTTAACCCTTCATCAGCTGCTCGCTATTGTAGGACTGCCACAGAGTACAAAGTTTTAAAATAGGTTGTTGGAGAAGACCTTCTCCAAATGACTCTTACTGCCTAAAAGGCAACAGGATAGCGAAGAGCACCAGAACCAGAGCTTTTCCCTGCACACCCAAATTGAAATCTCCATTTCCAGAAGGAAAGCTCAGGTTTCCTCTTTGGAATTCAAATTTGTGGTTGATGGACAGAGCATCAGTTAGAGGGACTGACTGGACTTATTTGATACTGACTACACACAGGGAATATACTGTGCAAATTGGATTCAAAATGGGCTGTATGAATTATTCCTTCTCAAATGTTGGGGGTCAGAAACACCATGAACCACTCTGTGTTTGGTCAGCAGACATGACCTGAAATTCCTAATCTGCTGGAGATAAACCAAGCTAATAATCAACCCCCTTCTTGCAGTCATTCAAACGTTCATGTTTCCTCATTGGCTGGCTGTAATAAAGCTATGGTTTGGGGAGTAGTTTCACTCCACTCTTCACATGACAGATTTCATCTGGCTCTAGTTAAAATGTACTTATATGCAACATGCTGAAGTTGTATGAGGCTGGAGGCTGGCTTGGCCGAACTCCTGCCTTCTCCTCCAAACCACCCTCTGGTGAGGGCTCTGGAAGGGATCGTGTCTCCTGCCCGGCTTCGTGGTTTTCACCTGTTGCCTTTGTTTTTTCTTCCCTCCTGAATCAGAAACCCACAAATGACCACAAGGTCTGAGACTGTCCCTGAGAATGCCCCAAAACACTGAAATCATTCCCATCTGTAAACAAGTGGTTTTGGCATGTATAAAGCTGCACTGTGTGTGTCATTACCCACAGCTCTCAGATCGCCGGGCTTGTCTGTGCAAGACAGCTGGGAAATAAAGGTGGTCCTGCATTCGGCCACTCACGTGTTGTTTACCAAAGTGATACTGGAAGTTCTGATAGAGATTCCACAGCACAAAACCCATCCCATGAAGGCCAAGAGATTTGACCCACACAGTAGGATTTATTTTGCTTTCGATTTTTCTATTTTAGGATTGTTCTTTTACTGGACATTCTGTACCAGAGGCCAGATAGGAAACAAAAGTCAGACACAGTCAAATTAAAAGAAACAATGAGTTTCACAGTACTAGAGAGGTAATGGTGGGAAAAGCAGGGAGTTATTCAACTTACTTCTGCATGCTGTGGAGAGAAGGTAGGTCTATGTCATATAATCAACGAATGTTTTTCTCAAAATATATGAAACTAATCATGGTGTCAGATGATGGAACAGGTGGGGGGGGGGGCATCTAGGGAAGAAGCTCAACAGTAAAGTGCCAGGAGGAGCGTCTGCCTTGTTGGAAGGGTCAACCACAAAGTGTGGCCACTTTCCTCACCGGGTGCCACTAGGAGCACAGCAGCTTCTGGTGTTGGAGTGCCAGGGCAGGAGAGGGGAAGCAATGAGAATAAGCAAGACCCAGGCCTGACAGAGGGAGAGGGAAGCAGATGTTTGTGTATGTGAGTGTCATACACAGTGCATGGGCCAAGAGAGTTGTACACCAAGGTCCTGACAAGATAAAATTAATCCCTGGTAGCACCCACAGAAGAGTTTTCTAAATGCAGTTAGGAAAACGTCTCTCAGCTCCTCCAGAGAATGGGCTCTGTGAAGATCTAACCCTTGGCATCCAGCCATCCAGTTTGCTCTCACCATGTTCCTGATGCCTGCAAGGTCTTGGTCCTGATATTCCAGGGACCGGTTATAGCAGGGATCACGTTTCTACCCATATCTCACCAAGTCTCCACCAGGGACTCAGTGATGGGTCGTGTCTGTGCTCATGTATGAGCTTGATGGCTTAGTTATGGAATGAATTCCCTGAGACTGGCAAATGAAGAATCTGATCACCTTCAGGATCATCACTGAAAAATTTTCTTCTTTGGAAGAACCTCAGGTGGTTCTTCCTGAAATCAGATGAAGGAAGGAGGGGGCACTGGGATGATACAACAGATAGAAGGAGGAAGAAGAGAGGATGTCTGATGACTAGATCTGAAGTCCTCTCCAGGAACTGTTGGTAAGCCAATACTGAAGCCAGAGTTACCACTGCTTACGTTGCTCACCCAGTGAGCAACTAAGCCATCAACTCAAGTACCTGCAAGTCTGGTTTTGGGGCAACCTTCATGTCAAGGAAAAGACCAAACTACAGTCAGCATTTTAGAGATTGTTCAAAGATTCCTATCCCAGGCTATGGCTATGTCTCACTTTTCTGTGCCTGGACCACAACCTCTATCCATTTCCTCAGTCCTTATGACATGTCAAATAATCAGTGCTGGGAAGATAAAGTGATTCAGGGTCCTTCCTAGAAAGCCTCTGCCATAAACCACTTCGAGATTTGTAGATCAGACTGTTCAGGGGCATAAAAAGGGCTAGGAGATGAGGTTTTGGGTCTCTTTTGGGGTTGCTGAACTCAGTTCCTTGCACATATTGCTAGGAATTCCTCTGGGGACCTATTTGACCTAACCTTTTTGAGATGTACTTGGATATTGGAACGATTAAAGACACACAGATTACTGTGCTGTAGAAAATCCTACGACAGGCCAGAACTACTGAACAATAGCTTAGCATCTTCATGGATATGCTGACCCTGTAGAGCCATCCTCCAACAAGCAGTTGTCTCTGGAAAGTGAGAGGAGCAGTAGGATGGGATTTGTAAATACTGATATTCAGTATGCTTCAGTCCCCTTTAAGACACTGAAATCGGAGCCAGGTATTTCTGAAGCACTCGGTAGTTGCTGCTGTGACACACATGGCTGGATTTTCCAGTGGGGAGCAGGGTCAAACTTTTAAAGAAGTCTTTAGATGTGGCCAGTTATTCTAGTGCCTATGTGTGAATGAAACCCTCAAAAATACTTTGCTAAGTGCAAGACCCATCTGCACTGGAAGCAGAGCTTGTGCATGTGTGTGCAAGGTAGAGGAGGAGGGAAAGAGCTTCTCCCCTGGACTTTCTAACACACCCTTTATCGTTAGGACTGGGAGAGCACATTGGCAAACCAAGGTCATTATTTCAATGCCTAGAGGGAGCTTAAAACCCCAGTTATCTGGCTGGAGGCCAGAGGCTGGAGGTGTTTCTCTCACAGATGTGTCTCTCTCCTGTGCTCTTGAAAACTCTTCCTTAAGCCCAGTGTACACAGAGGCTTGGCTGATGGGTGATTTGGGAGCAATTGGGTGAGCCCACACCCTGTGCTGTTGACAAAGAAGGCGCAAACGAAGCCTAAGCCAGAAGCAGGCAGAGGGATGGTCTCCTTTGGGAGAGCTCGATGAAGAACAGTACATCTCCATAAAGAACAAAGGGAAAACGAGCCCTACATGAGCCACAACCACCAGGGCAGAATGGAGGCAGAATAGGAGAAAGAGGGAAAGGACATGTTGTGCTTTCCTCTCCTAGTACACAGAGAGACTCCCATGTCAGGGAGCAGACAGGGCAGGAGAGAGGAGAGGAGGCTTCTGAAGACACTCCCTGTATAAACGCCTTGGGCAAGATGAGCACAGGAGGCTGGAGTCACCGGCTGTTGTCTCCTGTCTCAGGGCTGGGACTACAGATCTGACCGTGTCTCCCCATTCCTCAGGGAGTTTCTACCAAGGATTAGGCTGTCCTTCCTCCCTCCTCTTCCTCCATGGTTTTGTCCTTCAGCCTACAGCACAGCTTGGCTGCAAGGTGAAGGCAGAGGGTGATGGGGTGTATGTGAACCATGATGGGCTCTGCTCACGCCAGTTGGCTCAGCAGCAGGGGCAGAGGCACTCCTGCCCCGTTCTCTCCCCATGCAAAGAGAGGGCTGGAGCGAGGGGGTGGCCTTGTGGGAGTCTTCAGGGTGTTTGCAGTTGGCTTCTCCCCCTTGACGGACCCCCCAGCTGTGCGCAGAGCCCTGCCTGGTGGGACAGACCTGGGGGTCACTGTGTGTCAGCTCCAGGCAGCATTTGATGTGCAGCTTGGGTACTGGATATTAAACAGAAGGGGACAGAGGTGAGGGACCGGTGACGGACAGGTGGGCAGACACTGATTTTAAGAGAGTCGCTGCCCCAGAGCTCTGCAGGGAAACTCCTTGCAGATCCCATACCCAAACCTGACTCACACTCACCTAACCAGGTCCCCAAGCTGTCCTGCGCTCGTGGACTGTGAATCACAGCAGCAACTGTTTTCTCCGACCCTCAGCTCTTGCCCTCCTTGCCTTTTCATAGCAGGTCAAACATCCTGTTACCAAACTGTGTGTTTCTAGCCCAGTAGTTACTTTCATCCCCCCTTGATGAGTCTCCTAGAGGGTCTTTCATCACTCTCTGATAAGAAGATTGGTGAACAGGAGTGAGGGGCACAGAGGTCTGAAGTGGATGTTTCTTGTGAAGTGAGTCACAAGAGGGGCTGGATTTCAGCCAGGAGAGCCTGCAGGGTCAAGTGCCCATACGATGGCCCCTCTCACGTAGGCTAAAGTGAGCCGAGTTTCTGAGAAGTAGCTGCCAGAGCACAGACACAATACAAACCCCTTCCGCCACGGGACCTTTCTTCCTTTGCTTTTCTCTGGTACTCTGGAAAGAGCTAAATATTCACCCTGCTCTCACTTCCCTTCCTGCACGATTGCTATTGGTGTCACAGACATTGTGCTTCGCTCACATTTTATCATGTTTGCGTCAAGGTGTGGGAAAGTTCAGCCTTACTCTGGGGACACACGCTTGGATGAGGATGACGCGGTCAGACGTGGCAGGGCATCAACAGGCCCTGGGGTGCTTGGGGACAAGGGCTATTCACTGGAACTACTGACATGCCGAGAAAAGGTGTGTCTAATCCACTGCCCAGCTCCTCTGCCTATACACGCCTGTGTGAAGCTGGTATGCAGCGACGGCACAGTGTGTTCTCCGTGGCTGCTTTCAGGAAACCCGAGTGGTCATGCATGTTTTCACCGATAAGGATCTTACCACACCCCTGCAGAGAGTGCTGCCCCGGTGTTAAAGAGGAGCAGGGCTGTGACTCCTTGCTCTCGATCGAAGGCACTTAGTGCCTCCCTTTCCCCAGCTCTAAAACGGAGTTAGTAATACATCGTTGAGATTGTGTGTTTCTCAGATGTGGGACTTCATAGGCAGCTATAAAACCAAATTTATTGTACTGCAGGGGAGCTGCATGGTACTTTGAGAGCCTGAAAAGACCGTACTGAAATGCTTTTTTAATTATTTATTCAATTGGAGTGATTGAAAAAACTGTTCCAAAGAAGTCAATGCAAGCTTCATACCTGTGTGTATAGTATCCATACACACACACGCACACACACAGAGCTTTTACTTATGAATCCTTTAAGCTTACCTCTGCTAACAGAAAATGCTTTTGCTTTCCTGTTTTCTTTTATTCCTATATATTGCCTACTTGAAAAGCCACGAGTTGCTCAGGAGTCTTGTTTTCCTTGGGGTTTCCAAGATAACCCCTGGTGTTTTGTGACCGTATGAGAATGGTACATTACAACTGGCACACACTTCCCTGTAATTCATGTGTGTACGCATCTCAGGGCTGAGGAGCATCGCTGTGGAGACGAAGACACTTAGAGGCCATGAAGGATGGTGTATGAAGCAGGAAAATGGAGGGTTACAACCCGAATGGAAGAGTAGGATGGTTGGTCAGACAGAAGTCTGACCTATGAAGTCTTCCACGACAGCAGAAGACCTCTTAGGGAAACACTTCTCAAAGCTCTTCATTACCTCTGGCTCCTGAGCCATGCCCGTTGGACAAGCCCCTGGCCCTGAACACAACAGTCGCACTGCTGACTGCTTGCTTGCTTGCAGTTAGGTCCATATTTCATGCATTAACGTGCAGCATCACTGCTTCCCTCTTGCTCAAGGCTCTCTGTTACACTATATATTGGACACTGTGGAAGTAAAGGGAGGACACAACCCTTCCCTGCTCACGGGACTGCAACCTCCTTGGGGTGTTGCTACAAAAATGGTTTTGTAGATAGACAGATGAAAACCGACTATGATCCTCCCAAGACTGGCAGTAGTTTTTATCACTCTCTGTCACATAATGGCTTGGCTTTAACGGAGAGCACAGACCACCTTGTGTTAATGAGTAATAAAAGCAATCGATCTGTAGTGCACTAGTCTCTTAGCTGGGAGTGTGTGTAGATGAGGTGATAAGGTTGTTACATTAGTGAAGTTAAGCTGCATCGATACCATGCAGTTTAAGAGCCCTACACTACACAGCCAAGCTCTGATAATTAAGACACCCTAATGCTTTTGTTAGGGTCAAAGTATTGTAAATGTTAGGTTAGCCAAGAGAAAAATATACAGTTAGCATATATAGTATGGCCTAAGCATATATAGTATGGCCTACAGATCCATTTGAAAGCTACACTGAGTCATGTCAGCCAGGTTTTAGGCTATGCAAAGACATCTTGGGAGGTTATTTTGGGAGAGCTGTTTTCTGAAGCTGAGGAGACATCTGTAGTGCTAAGCTGGGAAAGCAGAATATGATGAGAAACTGCTACAGACTTTGCTTCATGAAGATGCTGACTTGTTTAAATAAAGAGTATTAAATATATACCTTGCCAGTTTCTACTTAATAACAATATTCTATTCTTTCTAGTAACTCCAGCAGTTTCCAAGGGGCTGTTTGGAGATGCGGACCTAAAGAAGGACAGATATTGGACTGGCATCTCTGTCAGGTGAAAATCACGAACCGTCTTCATCGTGTTGCATGCTCTGGAGCAGTCTTATACCCGGGAAAACTGGAGGACCCTGACCTGCTCTGCTGCCGAGGCCAGGATGCTCCTGAGCCCTGAGCTAGATGCAAATGGCTGGTGTGAAGCCAATTCCCATTCCTCCCGGTGACTCACGGCCAGGGAAGCACTGGCATCCTGCTCTAGGAAGGGTCACTTGCCTGCCCTGCCCTGCAGGGAAGGTGAATACAGGGAAGTGGATGGAGCTGGGACAGCAACAGGAATTGCTGGGCATGCGGAAAATAAACAAGACTTTGCCAGGACTGCCATGACAGCAGAGATGGAGTGAAGCACAGGCAACAATGGCACCTGGAGACGCTGCCTTCATCCCTTAGTGGAATTTGCTCCTTGGGCTGACATGCGTGGACATCTGATGTGCTAAGCTGGAAAAATAGAGTATGATGTGCCCATTACAAAAGCTTAGAAACACCACTCTGGCTGTTACTGTGGTCCTGCTGTTCTCCTGGAAGTTTTTTGTTTTCTACCTCAGTCAAGCTTCTATTTGGCACAGTTTCACCGTTCACCAAATGGGGAAAAATGGGGCCATTCTCCCCAGCTGGGCTTATGCTCTCTGAAAGAGGCTTGTATTTGGGTGCAGGGCAGAATCAGAAAGCAGGGAGATCCATATGGCTATAATACATCTGCTGGCTAATTCTCTGCTACTGTAAAACTCTACTCTTGCCACCCCTTAATTCTGTTTGTGGAAGGTGGTCTCAGATTTTCCTGGCCTTTTCTGAGCTTACCACACCACTTTTTCTGAGTTACTACTACTAACAACTGGCTAGGATACCTTGTTTTGAATACTGGTGCAGCCACAAGTTAATTAACACAGTGCAGGACAAGCATAGGAAGATGACGTATATTGTCAGTACCTGTCTCATATCAATGCAATCTCTATATATGTGGCTAATGAAAGTCATTATGCTTTATGGGACCTGCATGGCCAATGCCCTGTCCCTGTGGGTCAGAACTGTTGGAAACACAACTCTACCCTTGTCAAAGAAAGCCATGAGGTGAAGATCATGTGCACTTTTGCCAAACACCTGGATGCCAGAAAACTTGGCAGAAAGCATTGTACATGCATCATCGTATCAAGACATTCATCTGGCAGAGAAGGAAGCAGTAAAGTTCCTCACTTGTCAGCTTCTAAGAATAGAATTAGAAAACAGCAGAAAAGCTAAAGCAGCAGAGTCCTGCAGACCCTGGCCTTTTGACTCGGGACTTTTGTTCTCTACCCAGTGTCTCCCGAAGCATGTGCTGAGGACCTCATCTGCAGTGTGACCTCTGAGGAACAGAGTGATCCTGGAATCCAGGCAAAAGACTGTTAACTCTGACAGTAAAACTGCCTCATGAGGTTACGATGGGAATTATACGGGTTATATATTGTAAGAACAATAAACTTCCCATTGCTATTGTATTTGGAGGGAAAACTCAGAAAAGAGAAAGCAAGCTTTCGGCAGTTTTCTAAAAGTACCGATTGGCTCCATCTGGAGGTGACAGCTGAGATGACAGACACTATCAGTGGGAAAGCAGATTGTAAGCAGAGCAAGAATCTGCTCCTCAGCCCTGTGTTGAAGACTTGTCCACTAAAGGCACGTCTACAGTCTTTTATGGCTTCTCTTTCGAGAAATAAAGGTCACTGAGGATGTGATGGTTTCTGTGCATTTGTAACTTTGGGATGGGAGGAATTTCTAGTCCTGCTCCCCCTTCAAGGTGCCCTGGAGCCCTGCTGGATTTCTCAGTGCTGCCTGAAAGGAGGCATTGAGTGAGAATCCTCCTTACAGAGGCCCTGTCCTTTTTTCCCCAGAAGCCTGTGTGACCCCTGCTCACCCAGGGAGTCCTGCAGGAAAACAGCAAGGTTGCAATGGCAGTAAGTGAGCAGGCAAAATCCAACCAAACAAAATCCCCCAAACTGGCACTGGCTTGAAAAGTTCAAGATTCCCACATGGCAGTTGGACTCAGGCCATGTACAAATTGAAGTCCGGGGCATGAGAACTATCTAGATTTGACTTAAAAGCAGAATACAGACCTCCATATCTGAGCTGGGATGGTTGTTGATGTTGGCTCTGAAGGCCCTTTTCCCTTCCCTTTCTAGTGACATTCCTGTATTGAACTAGATCATCACTGCCTTGGAAACCAACAAGTCAGCCAAAGGGCCTGGGTTCTACACCAAGACGCTTTATTGTTGCTCACTGCTAAGGCATGAACCAATGGACAGGAATAAATATATATGTGCATACACAAGAGCTCTTCTGTGTGTCACTTAGTGCAAAAAACTTCTGCCCTGAAGAACAAGTTTTGATTCTTTCTTTTTAATTCCTACTTTGCCAAAACCTGCAATGATACCTGTTTTCCTTGCAAGTCCAGGACTCCAGTTACCTGCACGCCGCTTCTGCACAACCCCATTTCTCTTCAGCCAGGCATGACAAGAGCTTTAACTGTGCAGGGCGGATTGGCTGCAGCAGCCCCTGTGGGCGCTCTCACCCTCCTCCCGTCCCCATTACAGGTGCGTGTTGCTCCCGTGGCCATCACTAATGGATGGCATCTGCAGAAGTGAGAAGTGGTGGTGACCTGGGACACCGAGGCTCTGCTTCTACCCCAGATTTAAGAACAACAGCTGGGCACTGTTTTTCTCACCCCGCTGGATGTGCTGAGCACCTGCTGTCATGAGGTTTTTCCTCCAGTATATGGGCTGTTTTTTTGCTTTTTTCTCTACTGGATTTTTGATAGCATCAACCTGGACAGACTGCTGGATGGTGAATGCTGATGATTCCCTGGAGGTAAGATCGGGGTGAGGAGAGCCTGATCACCAAACCAAATGTGTCCTAGAGAGAGTTTGGTTCCCGGCATCATTGCTCCACTCTCATGTACTTTTTTCCTGTTGTACTGGATAAAAGTGAAATTAATGACTCTGGCAAGAGCAGGGGAAAAGTGGCATTTTGTGTAATTCTCTTTGCCAGACTTCATTATCCAGACTCTGCTCTCACTTAGGAAGTTCAGGAAAGGTCTACAGGCTCTAGGTTTAAATATGCATGAACTTGAGTATGGTTATCCTGCATCTCCAGCCTGCATGGATATTTTGGAGATGCTTCTAATTCTGTAGGTCAGACTTCTTGGTGGAAAAGTCCAGCATGTACACCTGTGGTCTTCAAGTCGTTTTCTTAACAGCCATTGAACTATAGGGCTAGTAGCAATTTGTGGGGAGCATGGGGACTAGTGTCAGATCCAGCACTCAAAAATGTCTTCATGACCTTGAGCAGACATTAGCATTATCAGGTTAGAGAAAAGTATTGGCGAAAGTGAACTGCAAACCACAAGGAAGCAGAATGCCACATATGTGCAAGCTGTGCCCCAGACTCCAGACCCCAAACTGTCACCATTTCTCCAGCACTCAGTACTGCAAGTTTGTATTTTTCTTCCCGGAGCAGCCAGCACTTTCTGTACATTTAAAGGCTGCAGGTCCACAGTGTGGGATCTGCACTCTGGTAGGCTGGATACTTCATACAGTGAAGGCTGGAACTAGATGATCTTTGAGGTCCCTTCCAACCCAAACCATTCTATGATAAGGTGAAACACCTTCCAAGACAGAGTTTGGCTGAATATATCAGGACGAAACTTTCTCTTTGCTATTCAGCATGGGAAACCAGAAGAGCTCCTCAGCACCCAGTGATTGCAATTCAACATTTAGCTGCATCACACAGAACGATGAATTATCTGAGGAAAAGTGGCTAAAAGTGATTACAATAAAAATACCTTTTTTCTTTATATCACAAGAAATCCTGTCAATTTGACTACCAATCCCACCCTGGAAGGTGTTTGTAGATGCTGAGGTGGTCATAAACCCAATGCAGTGAGGTTGCTGATGGTCACTGTGTCTGCTCACTGGGCCACTTTTCAGAGGAAACTCTATGCACCCACTGATGCTGGCTGGGTTATCACTCTTCGTTTATCATCTTAATTTAGGAGATATTTCAGATTCATTCCAGGAAGCTGTGAATCTCTTGGAGTCAGCTGAAGATATCAGTATGCTCAGAAAAGCCAAATGGATCCCAGATTGTGCCATCATTTCCAGGAAAAACACAAGAGGGAAACCCAACTCCCGAGCAAAGTGAGATCAGGAAAAATCCGGCCCATTACCCTGAGGCTGTGTAACCTTGTCTTCTTGGCACAAAGGCACCTGCACTGGGCTGTCACAAAGTGCTCCATTAACACCCAGTTTGGTTATTAGCAGCTGCTACTCCCACATTCCTGTTCTGAGTGTGAATACTAAATAATGGAGAAAAACGCCCCCAGCCTTAATACCCGACCGACTGATCTCCTTAATGGCCCTAATGACTCACTGCCTCTCTAAATAGGGGAATGCCGGTAAACCACCAACGTCCAGGAAGGCGTGGAGTGACTCCTGTTTTCAGCTGGAATATACGATAATTCAGGCAACTTTGATTTCAGGAGAAAGGAACTCTAATCCTCCGGCATAGGAAGTCTCCTGGCTTTGACCCTGGCCCCCAGCAGCTGGGGAGGACGGAGCCCTCGCTGTGGTCCCGCTGGAGAGGAGCAGCCCGGCAGAGGCGGGGGCCGGGGGGAGCCGGGAGCGGCCGCCCGCGGGGGGCTGCGGGGACCCGGCCGGCGCTCACCTCGCAGCCCTCGCCTCCCCTGCAGAAACAGCCAGGTTACGCCAACACAGAAAGTGGTTTAAGCTGGTGCATTCCGTGTGAGCATCAAGACACGCCTGGGGCAGTTTTTGCAGTAGTTTGGGCTGGAAAAAAAACATAATCTGCTTCCCAACGAGCACTGTATTGTGTACACAGTCCCTCCCTGTTGCAGGCGGATTAAAAATATTACCACTACTGTTAAACGCTGCCTGTTTTACACTCATGCTGGGCTTGTAATCATTGTATGTTGGCACCTTTTTACAGTGCGGTAAAACACTGCGACTATCATCACTTACATGTTTGTCTTCTGTGCTTTCCCCAGAAGGGGAAGCGTGCGCTTGTTCTGTCTTTTTTTTTTTTTTTTTCCTTTTTTCTTCTTTTGTATTAGAATTATTTTAATATTAATGATACATTATGCATAGGATATACTTATGTATATTACAGTGATTATGCAGTTTATATGTGCATACTTGTGTTAGGGAAAGCAATGTGTTTTGTAATCGAAGTGGGAAATTAGTTTGGCCCGTGATGCTTAGCTCCTCAGGGAGTCCTTGGCTGGGCCCAGGGAAGCTGGGGTGGATTTGCTATGGGGGAAAAGAGGTAATGGGGAATTAGTGCTACCAAGATGGTGCATGAGTCCAACCATGGGATGGAGAAATCCATGCCCCCACATGATGCCCCAGCCAGCCCTGACCCTCTCCCGTTATACAGCAGCGAGTTCCCGTGTGCCTGAGGGTCTGTGCTGTCTGCGCAAGGGCAGATGCCCAGGAGTGGTTTGGGAGCAGATTAACAATCGGAAGGACAAATGGTGCACAAAGCAGAGGGGAGCAAGGGCTGGCCAAGTAGGTTAAGAGGCAGATTACAGAAACCAGAATAGCTCAGCAGTGGCTCAGACCAGCCACAGGTTCCCCCCTCCCACATCTGTTCCCATCCTACACCAGGCAATAAGACATTTATCCCTGGATGTGCACGTGCTGCATAGAGATGGGCTGATCCTTAATTCTGCCCTTGTTCAGCATTAGCAGGAGTAGGTGCCAACCAAAACGTCCCAAGAAACACAAAACATTTATCAAATTTGTTCAGGTCTGGGAAGGGAGTTGTTTCACAGGCTAGACCATGATCAGGACTGTTGCACCTTAAAACCTCTGTTTTGCTTGGAGGCTGACTGTCCTGGTTTGGCTTGGACAGAATCAGAGCCCAGCCATGCCAGGCAGGCTGTTAGCAGGTTCAAGTCAGCCAGGGCAGCTGACCTGAGTCAGCTACAGGTGTAGCCCGTCCTGTAATGCCATGGTCATTATAAAGGGGGAGTGTTTACTAAGGAAAGTGGGCTTCTGTGGGGTTCCTGCTGGGGTTTCTCCTCTTCCTGCTCCTGAAGGCTGCTCTCTTGTTGATTGTGGCTGCTGCATGTTCATTTGACTGACTGTAACTTTGTATATCTCTGTTGGTATTGGTACTGTTTCATTAAATCTTTTCACTTCGGTCTGGAGGTCTGCTCTCCTTTTCCTGATTCCTCTTCCTGGCTGGTGAGGGGTTATGGGGTGATAGAGTAACTGTTGTAGCTTAGCCCTGGATATGGGCCAACATAGACACTGACAAAGCCTGGAATCCTGTTAGTCTCTTCAAAAATAATTTAGATGAAGATGCTGCTTGTGAGACTTAAAAAGCAATGCTAATGCAAGCAAGTGTGGAAGTAACTGAGAGTATTAGCTGAATACGGAGTATTGAAATGATATAAATACAAGTGGTACAAAATGTAATTTAATAAAAATATGCTAATTTCAAGCACAGCCTGAATGGTGGTAAGTTAAGATAGAAGACGAGCTGCAGCTGGATTAAGAGGGCTGCAGTAAAAACTTACATCCAATATAAACAAGGCAAATTGTCTTACATGATGCCGTTCTCTTAAAAAACATGGAATCAATGAAACAAAGTATTTCCACCACCACTTCTCAATTTTTTTTTTGTGATATTTTCCATTAAACTTGCCCTGAAATTCTCAGCAATTGTAAGTAGTTCTCATCTTCATGAAATGAAACTTGTAGATAGTTTTCATTCAAACATCAAAATATCTTTTTTGCCAGTCTGAACTAACGAGTCATTTTTACCTTCCTTTTATCCATAGCGCAGCATCACAGAGAAGGCGTACCAGTTAGATGGACATTGTATTGTAGAGAAAATATTGTGGTTGGCTATGGACTTCAACACACCCTGAATGAGACTTTATTAAATGGCTGAGATGTTATTATCTGCTTTGTGATTTACACAGTGCAAGAAAAATTGATTTGTTGCGTCATCAAAGCAAGCTTGGTCCCCTTCCCCTGCATGAAACCCCTTCCCTGGAAGAGTTTCTCCTTTCATTAATTGCAGCAGGTGTTGCTGGTAGCAGTGGGGCAGACTGGAGTCCGAAGCTGCACCGACATTAACTCTGCTCCTTCTATGAGCAATTCCAGGAATGTTTCAGAAGTGCTTGTTGCCATATTTGCATTAGTAATGAAAATACCTCCCATAAAGTGATTTATGGATGGTTGGGCTTGGGATGGTGTCTACAGCTTCAGGACAGCAGAGACTATTAGCCATGATGCTACTGCAATGTCTGCCCGAGTCTGGATGTTTCGGTGATGAGTGTGGCTCGGGCTCGCGTGCTCCCATAGCCAGGAGTGCACTCGGAGCCCCAGGGCCAGGATCAGTGCTGGCTGCCTTAGTTTCCAGCCAGTGTTTATGGTTGAGTCATTTGGGGGCAGCGCTCCACGCGTGTTTGGAGAGGGACTCACATCTACACCTCTGCTCTGCAGCAAAGTACTCCTCTACCACGCTGCGGCCACCTCCCATTGCGGGTGCCCAGCTCCTCGTGCAACACCTGCCTCGCCAGTCATGTTCCCCTCTAGGCTGCTCCGTCTCAGCAGGAGGATGGTGTAGGGGAAGCACGGACAGAAAAGTCTCAGGTCGTCTGGTCCATAGCCCTGCCCAGCTCAGCCTACACAAGCATTCGGCAAGGAGTCATCAAACCTGCTCTTAGATCTTTCCTGTCAGCCACCCCCCAGCTCCTCCCAGAAATTTCCTTCAGAATTTTTATGCTTACCAATAGGAAGTTTTTTGCCCCTAATGTCTAGTCTGAATTTCTTTTGCTCTAATTTAAAACCACTAGCAGGGACATGGAAAACATTGTCCTTTTTCTCTACCCTGCTTTTCTTCTTCAAGCTAAACCACTCCAGTTTGCCATCTATGTAACTGGAGCAGGATTTCTGTTGCCTACTGACCATCTGCTATGTTGCTGGATATATTAACTTACGGTCTTCCTTCTCTTCTCAACCCACAGGTGAGCACAAAATGCCGTGGCCTGTGGTGGGAATGTGTCACAAACGTTTTTGATGGGATCCAAACTTGCGATGAGTATGACTCCATCTTTGCCGAGCACCCTGGTATGTAAGAATCAAAGATGTTTCTACAAGTGGTGGGGGCACCTGAGTGTAGATGAAAAGAGCATCTGTTCTATTTAGTGACAGATAATTTGGTGCACCTACATATTAGAGCCATGTTTCTTTTCTCAGTGAAGTGTTACTCCCAGGGGAAGCTGGAGAAAGCTTCACCATAGAAAAAAAAATGTTGCCATGGGATCAACCCCTTTATTCACCTACACTTCCATTCCTTGTGGATTAGAATGATCTACTTTTGTCCTGCAGTGAAGCTGGTGCTGACACGAGCCATGATGATCACAGCAGATATCCTGGCAGGATTCGGATTTCTCTTCCTTGTCCTGGGACTGGACTGTGTGAAATTCCTTCCTGATGAGCCACTTATCAAGCTGCGCATCTGCCTGGTGTCTGGAGTTACATTGCTCATTGCAGGTATTCCCCCCCTGTGCTCCCGTCCTGCAGGACACCCTTTAGCAAAAAGGGGGAAGCTTTAAAGCCTTCTCTTATTCTGGGGAGAGGAGTCTGTGATTTTCTAGAGGGTAAACATGTGGGAAGGATCTTTATTTGCTTTATTCGTGCAAAATAGCTTCCTCTGTTCGCTGCCTGCCCCTAACAACACATAGTTTGGTTTAGCTCCTTTCATTTTGTATATTGACAAGGTGACTGCCTCTGAGTCGACTGACTTCCATTTACTGCTGTTTTACTGTGAAGAAGTTAGTGTCGTTGATAAGGCAAAGAGACCTAATGGCTGAAGGACTAGAAAGTCCTCGCTTCCTGCTTCAGTTCCTGGCTCTGCCACAAATTGTGTGACCTTGGGCAAGTCACTTAGCCTGAAATCTCTGCAGTCGATCTCTAATAAAAGGATAATAACACGTCTGTCCCTCCTAGGTGGTAAATACCCGACAGACTGAAGTGTTTTACTGTTACAGCCAGTGGGAGAATTTTAAATGCAAAAATAAACAGACAACCAACTAGGTACCAAGTAATTTTACTTGACTTTATGTCGGTATCAAGCATCTACCTCTGCTTCAGCTTAAGCAGTTTTAACACACAACTCACCCCAGCCATTGGGAGCACATGTAAGACACTTTGAGAGGTTCTTTTAAACATCCTGCATTCACAAGTTTGTCTGAAAAACAGTCACAGTTCTGAAAGTCAAAACAGATTAGAAAACTCAATTCTTGAAGTAACTTTGCAATAAGTTGATAAACAAGCTGAGAGGGAGGAGCTTTCTGCCTTTTACTGCAGAAACTTGAGTGCTGCCAACTGGCTCTCATGGTGTCTGTGTGTGCCAAGCAGTGAGGCACAGCCTTTGCCTGACAGCGCTCCAGCTGATATCAGTAGGAACCAGGGTGAATCCACAAAACTGATCAGGCTGAGACAGAGCAGGGGCCAAAACCTGTCCGTCCTAAGGTCTGACCCAGCAGATGAAAGGCTATAGTTCCAGATTTTATATTAGCAATCTCCTTGTGGTCCACCTGGGAGCTCTGTGTGGCACCTCCCTCCTGTCCTGCAGGTCTCCCAGGCATTACTGGCTCGGTGTGGTACGCTGTTGATGTCTACGTGGAGCGCTCCTCTCTGGTCTTCCACAATGTGTTTCTGGGAATCCAGTACAAGTTTGGCTGGTCGTGCTGGCTTGGCATGGCAGGGTCACTCGGCTGTTTCTTATCCGGGGCCCTGCTCACCTGCTGCATGTATGTTTTCAGAGGTGAGGAACCATGGCAGGGCTGAAACACAGTTCAAAGATAGAGCCATTGCTTGGGCCTGCTACAGGCACACAGGGTGGGGAAAGTCCTTCAGGGACATGCTTCAGGATGGTTGCTCATCCCCAGTAGCAGAATCTTCAGCTGTGAAATAGGAATAGTGTTATTTCAGCAGCTGTAGAAAGCACATCAAGGTGTTCAGGTGGAGCTGAGGTATAAGTATGACAAAAAAGGTGTTATTATGTCATATATCAGAGTGCTGCTTTCTCTGCATTTTGAGGCTTTGCATCTGAAAGTCACCAAGCACTTGTTAGCAGATCCTGTTTCTCTCCCTGTGTCTTGCAGAGACCAGCTCTGGAAGACTCCACTCTGCTTACTCCTTGAGGAAAGGCTATTTCTCAGCTGGGACAATTGTAACAAATGTGCATTTGCCATCCTCTCAAACAGCTACTGCCAAAATGTATGCAGTGGATACAAGAGTGTGAGGAGGAGGTGAGTGCTTCAGAAAGAGTTGTACTTCTGTTTATAGTGGATTACACAGAGACCCAAGCTCCTGTGGTTGTGATACAGATGCAAAGTTGAATTTCAAGGATGTACCGTATGCTACAATGTTCACACTATAAAAGCTTGAAAAAAACCAACCCTTCCTTCAAGAAAGTAATCTCTGAGGAGATCTTGCCTTAAGGATTCCTTGTTGTCTTGAGTGCGGGGACGACTTGCATAAGCGTGGACTGAAATAACCAACACAAACTCTTTCAGCATTTGGCTCAACATTATCAGCACAAGTGAGATAAATCAGCTGCTCCTGGATCAGACCTCAGTGTTCAGCATGAAGATCCCCAGACTGTAAATGGATCTGTTCTGTGTCTGGCAATGTGTTGACAGAACATACAAAGCAGAAAATACAGGCAAAGAGAGAGACTGATTATCTGGCCAACATCTGGACCCTATGCACCCAGCATGGGGGTCTGCTCCTCTTAAAGGCAGCTGGAGAGTTCAGCAGATGATAAAGAGCTGTGTTAAATGCCTGGCCCCTTCTTTGGCCCATGAACCTCTGCACTGAGGAAACACTGCAAATTCAGGTGCATTCTTCCCTGCAAAATACAGTCTTTGTACATTGCAGATGCTCTAGGCTCATTGAGATCTGGAAATTGCCAGCTTCTTTTTGCATAGTAAAAATTCTGACTGGACAAAGGCAAAGTGAGTGACGATCCAAGATCTACCTTGTGTGTGACAATATGTCTATACCAGCTAGAAACTAGGATAAACAATAGTAAAATCTGCTGCAATTTTCTATCAAAATGTATTTAAAACCAGTTCAGGACTGCCATCCCCTGCTGCAATCCAAGCTACCGTTGGCTGGGTGAGGCTAGAGCATCAGCCATGTCTTCACTAGGGTTGGTGAAAAAGACTCAGTGTGGTTTAACCTGTTCCCTAAGGATGGATGCAAAAGTTCTTCCATGCCTTTAATGGAAAGAGAAGCTGAGACACAGTTTTCTTAGAGTTGGTAGGAACTGCTAAAATCCAGTCCTTTCTACCGTGGGCACTACATAGATTCATAGAACGGTTTGGGTTGGAAGGGACCTTAAAGATCATCTAGTTCCAAATCCCCTGCCATGGGCAGGGACACCTTCCACTAGACCAGGTTGCTCAAAGCCCCATCCAACCTGGCCTTGATCATGATATAGTCATGGACACCAGCGGCTGAGAAAAAGCTCTCAGCACAGAGATATACCTGCTCAGGGGCAGTGGAGAAGCAACAGTGGAGTGTCAGGAGGGCATGCACATTGTGCACACCCGTGGGTACCCAGGCACCAGCAGAGGTAGGCTTCTTCCACTGTCTGCTTGGTGGGGACACTGGATGGAGAAACTCCCTTTCTTCCTCCAGGCAGTAAGAAGTGAAGCGTTATGTTATGAGGGCCAGAGGGTGATGGGATGGCTGGTGATGGAGTGGACTGTGATCCAGAAAGCACCTCTGATAGTCCCTATGATGGAAGACAAGGTGCTGAGTCCTCTCATGGATTATCCTGAAAGCAGCATCTTGTGCTGCAGCACAGAACTGTTAAATGTTAAAATGTTAAAACATAACCCAGTCCTGAGGTGGTTCCTAATCAAAAAACACCCAGGCCCTGAGACAGACGGGACAACAGCAGGTCCATATGGCTTTGCTACAGGCTCAAGCACCTCCACAAGGCTCAGACCATAATGTAACCTTCTCAGCAAGAGCCCTCATGGCACTGCTTTCCAGGTGAGGGAGGCTTCATGCCTGCAGAGCTCATGCTGCTTTGGTTGGCAGACATTTATGTTAGCTAAACTGAAAGCAACTTATTGCCAACAGATTATCTATATTGAACAGTTGTAAACACGGCAGGAGAAGTGACAGAGGCTTTCTTACAAAGTCCTGAGAGACAAGGAGTACAAGACTCACGAGTGAATAATGATGAATTCATGGATTATACCAAGAATGCATGAAGAGATCTGGAGGTGATAAGAATTTCTGCCTGTTATTGCAGGAAGCTGCATCCAGACCTTTTTTTTTAAAAAAAAATTTCACAGTCACCTCAGAAACATGTATTTTCTGTGAGGCCTTTGGGGCAGAAGAGCTGGCGCTGGTACACTGTGCCAGGGCAGGGGAGCTCCTGGGATGTTTTGAGCCTGGTTCCTGGACTGTGCTCCTGCTCCTGCACAAACATTTGTGAGCATTTCTCTTCTTCAGTATCTATGTAGAATACGGGTTAATTCTTCAACCATACTCCTGTTCTAGCCACACTCTGTGATGGCTTTTCAGGATCTCTCTCCTGCACAAGACGACTAGGAAAAGATCACAGCAACCCTTACGTTTGTCATGTTAATATTTTGTAACAACCAGTCCAACACTGCATTGCTTCATTACTCAAATCCTGCTGACAGTCTATCTGATGTTTTGATCAATTGTTAATATTTAATCGTTAATCCACTGTTTGATTTAATTCTGACTCTGATTTCATGACTGCAGTATTCACTCCTCACTAGCTCATTACCATGCCACGATGCGGATCTATTTTAGTTTGGTTGTTTATTCATTACCAAGAAACCTCCCAGAAAGTACACAGGTCTAATTTTTCTTTCAAAATCACAACCAGTCCCTAAGGCTAAAGACGTTGCAGGTGAGCTCAGATATTAAGGTATTTCCTTAATACCTACCTACCTCCCATTAAGCAGCAGCTTGCTAGGTACAACAATAGACTGATGCTGCCTTCCTGATGGCCATTGGTGGCTTATCAAAACTCTTTGCTCAGATGCAATCTCTGTCTCAGGCCCAACATTTAATACTTCAGTGCTAACAGCTTTTTAGACTTCTCCAGACTTCCACTAACTTCCAAGAAGTATTTGGGCATCTCAGTCTCGTCACTTCATTTCCCAGGGTATAGGCAGAATCAGGGACTAAACTGAGAGCTGGGGTTCTCACATTTCCTTCCTGCTGTACTTGCCTCGCGTCTCCTTGAACTTGGGGCTCCCCATTGCTCTCTCCACTGACAGCACACAGCTCCATGCAGTCTGCCAGGGCTCTGGCTGGTTGCAGGTTATGGAAAATAGCAAAGTCTTGTAGGTAAGTTCTTTGCTAAGCTGATTTAATGCCTTACAAATAGGTATTGATTTCCCATTTTGATATAGGCAAGTGACAGAGAGAATAAAACAATGACATCTGCAATGGCTGTCCTTTTCTTCATGCAATATTTCATCCTCTCACTATCTTGATCAGCCTTGTTCATAAGGGCTCTTAACTCCAGCTGTAATTAAGACTCACTCTTACTGTGACCTTGTGAACTAAACTGTCTCCTGCTGCAGCTGCATGAATATTTCCCCAAATACGGATTTCCCACTTTTCCACACACATTTTAATGTGATTTTCGTGTGAATTCAGTAGATCTGAACAAATATTTTCAGTAGATAAGAATGTTACTTCAGAATCTGTTTTCCTTACATATTGTAACATTAGTGAGATATAATAAATTCCATTGCCTTTGAGCATCGTGTTTCTCTAACCCATGTCCAAGTTTCGCCCAGAAAGGTGCTTTGCCAGGTGAATTGCTCTGACTCCTGTGAGGGAAATCATTGCCCTCCTGGAAGGACCCACAAAAGGCAGCACCACAAACAGGACCAGCCCTTGGGAACGTGGTCTGTGGTTTGGGAGGCTGCCCAAACCTTTGCCAGTAGGCACAGGCCTCAGACCCCAGTTCATGCCTACAGCAACAACTCTTCGACAGCTGGCAGACTTTGTCCCCAGTTTAGACACATCTACTTGTAGTAATTTTATAAACTTTCCGAGAGAGAAAAGTAAAATTCCACCAAGAAAGTGAGGTTTTTCTCTCTCAGCTGGGGCTGGATCCCCACAGTTTGCTCTTCTGCATCTGTTAAATATTGTGGGCAAGCGATTAATGACTGAAATATTCTGTCCAAGCACTGTTACAGGGAGCGGAGAACAATTTTCTCCCGGTAGCTCTTGGGTTCCAGCTGTAAGGTGCCTTCGAGGGAGAAAGAAAAGAGCCAGACTTGTGCCATCTAGTGACCCGATGACAGCGAGCATCTGTCCCCGGCCCCAGCCTCTTCCTCCCTACAGAAAAGCTTTTAGCCCATTATCCAGTCTTCAGACGACAATGAAAAACAGATTAATGAGCATTTCTATTATTTTCACATCTTTCGTGTGCAACTCTCCTGGCAGCCCTGACCCTGAGTCAGCTGCCGTTGGTTTTGCTCTATTCTGCCTGAGAGCCAGTTTATGACTTTATTATTCAGCTCTTGACATGTGGAGGTGAAAGTCCAGCCGTGTGCCTCTCCACGTTCCCTTTGTCTTTCGCTTCCAGATGGTCACCAAGCAATTAGCTCCTCTGCACTGCCCCCATTTCCCCCTCTCAAGGCTTACTGACAGCAATTTCTCCCACAAACACATCTGCCTTTTAGTGTTTTCTGAGTTTTTCTAGAGCAGTTTGCTATTTCTTCCCAAAGTCGGCAGGAAGTATAAGTCACAGGATGAGTGGCAGCCAGAGGATCACAGCAGAACAAGTGCTTTTCCAAAGTAGACCCAAGTCCTAAGGTGGTGAATTATAAAGAAATGGCTCACCTTTCCTTATAACACTGGAAACATCAGCCAAACTGCATTAACTGCCCTCGTTAGGGGCTCGGTGCTTACAAAAGCATAAGAAACCAGGAAAAACCTTTGCTTGTGTAAGAATGGAAACACAGGTCTGGAGACACCTTGCCCATTCTGCTGGAGTGCTTGGGAGTAAGGGCAGGCTGGGAGAAGCAGCTTTTGTAGGCAACAGTAGGTCAATGGGTCCACCCCAAATACATTTGCAGAATGAAGGAACCCATCCCTTTCTCCATTTTAATGATCAAGAAGCCAAAGACCAGGGCAGTGCCCATTGAGCCCCCTCTCAGGGTACTCTCCTTCCCCACCCCAAGCCAGCAGCAAAGTCAACTTATGCCTCCCCTTCCCAAGCAACCCCACACAAACTCTTTTTGCAGATGGGTCCTGGTCTTCTGCAGTTTTTGGAAGTGCCTAAGGCTCCTGCTGTGTTGCACAAACACCACAGCACACAGATTCTCCCACGCTGGTGGGAGTCTAATTTTGTGACAGCCGGTGGCTTGCTTTACTATAAGCCACTTGACGCAATTTTGATGGAATAATTTTGTTACTTTTGTGAATAATTAAAGCACCCCAAACATGAAGCTGAAAGCACTTGAATGCACACCAGTAGCACAGAAACAGAAACTTGTTCCCACGAATGTTTCTGCAAGAGCAGCAGCCTCTCGGGTGCGTTGCTGAAAGCCTCGCTTGCCCTCTGTCGGGTGTCTGGGGAAGGATTTACCGCCTCGGTAATGAGTGCTGCTGGACCTTGTGAAAGAGGGATGCAGAGTGATGGAGGCATTGAAACCAGAGCAGTCCTTGCTTGTTAGCCTCTCCAGCCATCTGATTAGAAGGTGACATTCAATGAAATTAAAGGCAGCAATTTATTTAGAGCCAAGCAATTAATAAGTGGGAGATGGTAATGTCTTATACAGCAAATAATGCAGACAACCTGTGGAGCTTATTTCCATGATGGGGTCACTAAAGCAAATGCAGTGTGTAGGTGGGAAGGGAAGTGATGGCTGATTTAGTGCCCACTAGCAGGCTACGCAAGCTGAAGTGACAAATATAATCAAATCTCATGCTTCAGGGCATAAATTGAAGGGGTTGTGTAGTGGAAGCAGTTATGTATATAAAAGGACTGATCCTGAGAGGTGCTGATTACCTGCAATTCTTACTAAGTTCAGACAGTGAAAGAGCACTCAGGAACTGCTTGACTTCTCCGCTGGCTGAGTCTGTACTTGCTAATTTTCCTTATTAATAAACCCTGTAATATTTTAGCCTGCTGGCACAAACATTCATTTTGCTACAGTAACATTTATTTCCTTTCACACAAGAGTCAAACATTAAAGCTGCTTCTAAAATAAGATTTTATGGAGATAATTTGCAGTGATGCTGGCAGAGAATTTGTCTCTCAAAATATGCCATAATTCTTTATCTAGCAAAGGTACTTATATAGCCTCATTATGAGAATATGTGAGCACTTCATAACCTTTAGTGGATTTATCTTCCCAGTTTCCTTCCTGAGCAGGGGAACTGCCACTAACCCCACTCTACAGATGGGGAGCTGCTCCCCGAGGCAGGCCGTGGGCTTCCCTTAATCTTTTGGGGTACTGAGGATGGACTCAGCTGCTCATTTTGACTGTGAGCTTGTGGCTCTCCGGGCACACGATGCACGGTAATGGATGTGACATTTACCTTCTGCACCGAGGGGGCTCTGATTGCAGCCCCCAGCCCCTGCCATTGAGAGAGCAGAAGTGGAGAGGTTAGGCAGGCTAAATCCTTCAGTGACCTGCCCATGACAAACAAAAGAAATCTTTGCTTCCATCTGGAATCCAGCTAAGTGGGAAATTCGGCATATTTCCTCAGTAATTTGAGAACTAGGCAGGCTAATACCTCCTAGGAATGGCTTAGGTAGAGCTGATCCTGCTTGGGTGTAAGACAGTCTTCTTGAAGTCTCTTCCCATCCTGTCTGCAGTGGTCACCTCAAAGAAAATGACATTCTTGATCCTAATAAATTTCTGTAGCTGAGCACCAAATACCTAACCCCATAATTCACGTCTGTGTGGAACTGCCATGGGGGTCCTGGGCCATTCAAAGCTCATAGGTCTGCAATGCTAGGGCAAGAGTAGCTGGGGACGGTCATCATGAAACTAAGAACAGCTCAAATGAGTAAAGTCCCTTTTTTTGGTGCTGTGTAAACAGCTCCTGCCACTATTACTCCCCATCTAATCCCCATCTCTTACTTTCCCTCCCCTGGCCATAAATTTGCTGGCTTTTGCACTAGACAAATCTGATATGCTGTGCTAAATATTTTAAATGTGGCAAACAATCCTTCATCGCAGAGTGGCATGATTGCATTACAATGTATTAGAACAACATGACTTTGCCAGAGGGTGTTTGTTGGCACTGTGCCGAGTGAAGGAGGCAGCCCAAGTTTGAGAAGTAACTATCAAGTCATTTATCAACATTCAGTCCTAAAACACACAGTGTTGCACCAGCTCAAGCAGACTTAGATGTTGAAATCTGGAGGCTGAGCCAGAAACCCCGAATACAGACAGACCTTTGAGGGAGCTTCTCAAAATCTAGAGCCCTATCAAAATGTCAAGCTGAGCTCCTGTGACAGATTCAAGATATGTTTTTGGCATTTGTTCTCTTGCATTTTGTCTCCCCTTTTAGGTTCAGACAAAATACGTGCTGCTTTTCAGTCTCTCGGCCAACCTGTGGAAAGGGCTGATTTGATCTCACACTACTGTAGCATATTGGAAGATGTCCGATGAACCAAGTGGAACTGCAGAAAGCTAACACGTGGCATCTAGAGCTTGTTTTCCTTCATAATATCCTCATAGGATGGAGGCAACTCGGTTCCTCCAAGGGTGAACTGTGGGGCAGGAGAAGAGGACAGCTCCATAGTCATGCAGGGGCTCGGAGATCCAGAGAATGGGCACTCAGGCACTTCACTTGCTAGAAAAAAGCAAAGCTGTAACCATACAGCACACAGGCAAGAAGAGCGAGGGTGGGGGTGAGAGGGATGAGCCTGGGAGGAGCTGTCAAACCACTTGGAAACAAGAAAGGCATGGATGTAATTTTTGAAGCATGGCTTCACAAAGCCTCTCACCACAAACTCCAGATACAAGAAGTGAGAACAGAGGAATTTGGGTGGGTTTGAGGTGGGTCCTCCCTGTGGAGACACTGTTCAAGATCACCCAGAAAGCAGGCAATACCTCCTCTGGGAAGGGCTTAGTCTAATGACAGAATTAGCTTTATTCTTCTTGGAGGGACTGTTGTCTGGCCCAGCCTGCTGATGCATCTGGCAATACTCCAGATCAGTGCTGGGTGCTACACATAGTCATTATAGCCCAGTCTTCAAAAGTCTGGGTCCTCCTGGGAGAATGCTGAGGGTGGCTACCATGATGAACAGCACCCACCAAGACAACATTTTTACAGACTCCAGGGTGTATCAGCCAGTCGAGCTGCTTGCTCGAGTGGCTCAAGAAGACCAGTGAGGTTTTCCTGAGTGAGAAATGCAGGTCACATGTTGGAAAAGGCTGCTGCATGCCCCAGCACCAAGGAGAAGGTCCCACACAAGTCCAGTCTTAGCGTGGCCAAGCCCCTACTGGGCACCTTTGAGACATGTGGACACACAGGGACAGCACTGAGGACAGCTGAATATACAGCTGTGGAAAAGTGGATTTGGCCTGCTTAAGCCTTCCAGTCCATGGTCCGAACATCCACCCCTAGATGCATGAGCTGGGTACTCCACTGTTCACCAGAAACACAGCACCCAGCTGCAGCCCAGCTCCCACTCAAGCCTAGCTCTCTCATATGGGGCTCTGGATGGGCCACGAGAAGCCCGCTGGGGCCAGCAGGACCTTGCAGTAGGTAGGGAGAGGACTAACCACAAAAGGCATCCGAACTGCTGAGCGCGAAGATGGCCAGGGTGCGTCGGTGGGGGAGGCAGCTCCACCCTTTCAGCCAGCACTGCAGGCAGCAGTAGATCCCGCAGGACAGAAGCAAGGCCAGGAAAAACAACATCAGGAACCTGAGGCAAAGGCAACAGGGGAGGAACAGTACCATCACCATTCGCTGGCAGCACTGACAGATGGCTGCATGTTTTCAAATTAACATATTCGTTAACATCTTTTGCAAATAGCCATTAAATGTTGCTGTTTCCCCATTAGCATACTGGACATAATCAAAGTCCCCAGAAACCAACGTCCCAGTGCTGAGTGCTCAGTGCTGAGTGCTGGCTGGAAATTCAAACATTTCTCCCCAAAATCATTCATTGGTTTTGCCCAGCTCAGTTGCCAGCGTACATTGAGGAGGATATGGATAAATGATTCCCATTAGTCAGTAAAGACAGAACACAGGGACAGCCCAGGAGCAATGCTCTCTAGCTATCAGTCTCTCTTAATGCCTTTCTCTCTCTATATCCATCAAAGAATATTATTTGCCAGTTTTTCCCTCTAAACCAGATCTGAAACTTACCACACATACCAGCTGCTAAAGTTTTCATTGCTCTGCCCAATGCACCTAACAAGGGAAAAATAAAAAGGAACTTCAGTCCAGCGTGAGGGGACTTTACCGGCTTCAACGCACATCTACCAACACAAAGAAAAGCGTCATCAGTAAACAGAGGATTAAGAAGTTTTCCTCCATCAAGGGAATCCTATTAAAGTTTCTCTATGCAGATTAGAGCAGATGCAGATGATATATGAAGCAGCGTGCAACTGGTTTGCCTTTCAACACTGGCACTTGCCACCAGCGTTTTTGCTGAAAACCCGAAGGGTTGCCAGCCTCCCTCTGCTCTTTTGGAAGAAAAACTAAATGGCCCTTTCCTGGAAGCCCTCATTCCTCTGCCGTGCCAGCGTGCTGGGCAGGAGCACAGTGTCCCCGACAGAGCCCGAGGTGGGAGCAGCTGTGGGTCAGAAAATGGAGAGCCACACTCACCTCTCGCCAAGCTCACAGTCCGACTCGGAGTCTGCTAACTGAAAACACACATGTAAATCAGAGAGGGCAGATACATGTTGCTGTTTTGTAATTTACCAGTGTAATTACTGATCTTAGAGTGGGAAGTCAGAGAGGAAGAGCCATCCAGGTGCTGGCTCCTGCAGGGATGAAAAACAGACCTCTCCCTGGAGACCACAGGGCTGAGCTCTCTCACCTCTGCGTGTCTCTGGTCTGAGCTCACCTCTATCGAAACCAGTGAATAGCTTCACAGAGAGCTCAATAAATTCAATAGTTTGCAGATGAAAGCTAGGCCAAGGGGAAAGGATTTCTTTTCATGTGAAAGAGGGAAGGACAAGAGCAGGGCAACACAAGCGGATGTCAGAGACCTGTTTACAGAACTGGGCTTTGCTATTCAGAAATGTCCGCTGAAAATGTCCCATGACCAAATTCTTGGTCTGTAGCTCATTTTCCAGTAGCTAATTGCGAACGTAGCTGTAAATTGGAGCTGTTTTGACCAGATGTGTGCTCTACCCAGCATTTTCCTTTTTTCAGATAGTAGCGGTGCATCGTTCCCAGAGTCAGGTTTCAGGTATTGCAAATATGTGAACCTGAAACTTGTTTTTCAGGTATATTTTCTGCTCTCTGCTCAGGCAAGTTTATTTTTGCAAGCCTTGTTGATCTTAGCCTCAGTTTCAGATTATCTGGGAAAAAAGTAACTGGAGTGGTTCATCAATATGATTGAATCAAATTCAACTCAATTTTTGGCTGCCTTGCATTGGGTGTATTATAACACTTGCCCAACTTTGCTACAAAGAACTTCAGATAAGGTATAGAATTGTAATAACACTGGGAAGCAGAATTAGCAAGATGGAAGAATTTAGATTTATTTCTTGGGAAAAACTATTAGAATGTAATCTGTAAATCATTACTTTACTTTGGATTTCCTTCCATGTTTATCCAAAACACGCAGAGATTTCTGACTTTCTTTGAGCCAAATTGGAAAGCTCTGTTCTTCATTGGAAATTTGTTTCAAATAGGTATAATTGAGAAATACTATATTACATCTCTAATTAACAGGACTTCTTTGTAAGGATTTTGTTGTGCAAGGCTTGTGTCACTGTAAACAGCAAGAAATCACCCCACAAATCTCTATAACATGTCTGATCCTGTTTGGTCCCTAGTTTCACCAGAGGTCTTTAGGTATAGTAAGTCTTTAGTATAAAACATTGTCTATGAAATTTCATGAGCAGTTGAAACCCAA
The DNA here is from genome assembly GCF_034619465.1 of Leptosomus discolor. Classification (NCBI taxonomy): domain Eukaryota; kingdom Metazoa; phylum Chordata; class Aves; order Leptosomiformes; family Leptosomidae; genus Leptosomus; species Leptosomus discolor. The sequence continues at coordinate 53,117,253 of NC_141397.1, read as the reverse complement.
AAGAGGAATACGGAAAAAGACAGAAGCTCAACTCTTCTAGATGTGTCCTTTTGAAATGGAGCTAATTTACCATGTCACACATGCACCCTGGTGCAGAATATTTTTTTTTTTTTTTTTTTTTGCCCTTCAACTGATTATTAGAATAACAGGTCAAAACCAGACAGCTGATTACTGTGATTACATGTACCCTGAGCATTCTTCATGGCTGAATGACAACCTCTGGACTCTCTTTTATCATCCTTCAAACTACCTGAGCAGGGCTACCTTCGTACAGCTAAGCAGCAGCAAAGCGTATCTGCTCTGAGGCAGTAATCTATCAATGCAGCCAAACACCCACCTGTGCTGCTGAAGACCCATGCTCTTCCATTTTAACAGCCAAAGACAGAATAAAGGATTAAAGCAGTCATGTTTTCTCTGTATTAATTTGAATTGTTGTGAACATTAAATCCTCCCCAAATTCATCAGAGCCTCAAAAAAAATTTCCCCCCAAAATAAAAAGGGCTGATGACTAAATTCTATAAAAGTTGAAATCTTCCCCCCACAAAATCCCTAAAATCAGCCTGGTCCCAGTGAAGGGTTTGGTTACCTGGAAGAAGGTTAAACATAGAACTCCAATTCCTGTGATCCATGAAGCGAAACACAAATCTCCAGGTCTTTGCATCACTAGCAGAAGAAACGTGGGAAGAGCTTTGTTTGCAGCAGTGTTTTACTCTGTAATTTGGAGCTTTTAAAACTTCTCTGCACATTGTGCCTTCAGCCAGAAAGCATGTTACCCAATGGCTTCCCGTGCTTCAGAAATTACCGCTAGCCAGGGAATGAATTTGGGTTTGCATGGACACACTCAAACAGCTGCTAACTTAAAGGAACTCTAGTTTAAGGTCAGCACCTTGCAGTTGTTTTGGTATTTTCATAGCTGTTCACAAATTCCTGTTGCTGAAGCTTAGTTCCATATTAACCCATGGCTGTATTTAACAGGACCTGCTACAAATAAAGAGTCACTGGAGACCATACTGTGAGGCTATGTTTTCATTACCTGTTGCCTTCAGCTGCAATTTTGGCATAACAGAAAAAGCAGAGCTATCTCCAACCATCTCCTATGCACTGTGCCTACCTCCTCAAATGTGTGCACCAAGGATGAAGGAAACCCTTCCCAGCCTGAGACAACCACCATCAGCACCTCTACTGCTGTTACACAGCTGTCAGGGGTTGGCTTGCTAGGAAAATGCATCTGAAAAAACGCACATCCCCAATGGTTCTCATAAGGGATACAAAATTTCAATGCACGTATAAAGACCAATTCGATCCTAATGGATACATCCCAATGACATAGTTAAACAGGAGTGGAAGATGGTTTGCACCGTAGCTCTGATCACCACAGAACAGATGATCCCAGGTTGTTCAGCAGTCAGTAATAGATTGTCACTGCAGTTCACAGCCCATGGCTGAAATGCACAATTAACTACGGTTCTTCCAGATTTAACACAAAAGGTGTTGCTGTGAATATGTTTAGCCGCCACTCCAGAAGTTAAGCATTATGTTGTGCTGCCATTACTTCAGTAATGATTAACAAAGCTCAGCTGCTCTTGAGATATACCTCTGTGGTTTTGCTTCAACTAAAAGGTCAAGAAGTCTAACCAACTCTGGTACACACGCTCAACCCAGCTTTGTTATTTGTTAAAGTTTTGCATAAACCCAGTCTAAATGCTGCTGTTCTCAAATGTTTACTTTCAGCTCACTACTAATTAAAGGCAAGCCTCTGAAACGATGCTCTCTGAGAAGACATCTCTCATAGTGATGCTAAGTGCATGTGCTACACGATATAAACAGTCTGAACATTGTTCCTGGTTCAGACCAATCCTTTCCAATTTTGTTCAACGGTAAATTGCCAAACTAATTTCTTAGCCGTTTTCTTAAAAGAAAAGCTCCTGCAGTATAAAATTGAGCACAGCCTTGCTGGGAACCTTGTGACTCTTACAATTTCAGGCTTCAAAGAAATCATCCATCAGTGAACTAATTTCAGATTTCTTCCTCTCACAATTACTTCCCTCATGCCAGCACCCAGGGTACTTCCAATTTAGAGCTGCCGAATGGATCATCCCCAGTAGTTCAGGGGCAGGTACCACAATGAGTTCCTGGTATTGAAAAATTACATATAGCGTCTGTTCTGGGTCTATTTCTAGGGGAGAAGGGGAAAAATTGAATTCTGCTACTCTCAGCTTCCTGGCCTCGAGACAAATTGAAGTTTTCTGTTGGATGGTCCCATACAGAGGTTTCAAGTGGTGGTGGCAATTTGTGGAGTCTGTCCCTGTGTTCTCAGTAATGATGTCAAGAAGAGAGAGAGTTGGCTAAGAGAGGGCCCGTGAACGGATCTGTCTTTTGCTGCAGGCATGATCCCAATACGGAAAAAAGCCGCTGCTTCAGCAAGAAAACTCTCCCTGTCCATGATCTGCTGAGCAGCTTGAATACATGAATGCCATAAAAATCCCCAGCACTTGCTCTAAGGCAGCCAGGACCTAACACCAAAAGCCCAGAGGAGCTCTGCACCAAAACCCACAGTGGGCTGTGACCCCTCCTGCCTGCTCTCTACTTACTGTGACACTGCTGCCTTAGGAGTTTTGCAATACTGAGAGATTCTTCTGAGTAGCTCTGTGTCTGAGAGTTATCTCCAGTCTGAGGGATTTTTCTAGGCTTTTCGTCATTTCCCCCGGGAGGAGTTATATGCGCATATACGTATATACATACAAGAAAGTTAACCCCTGCTTCCTCCTCCTCATCCACTTACTGTTGAGAAGTTTGGTGTCTCTTGCCTCCTCAATCAATTATGTCCACCTCATCAGCAGACTTGGGAGGCTGCTCTCTGATAGATGTTAACTCATGGCCATTAGATTAAAAATCTGTTATTTCCTCGTCACCTTATGTCGTTGCTAGGTGACAAATGCATCTTCCAGGCAGCAACAGGGACTACTGCAACATACAGCAATTTATGATTGTCCATTATCTCTTTGCTTGAAGTGCCTGGCCCTTTTGATGGGAGGAACATGCGCAGTTCTAGGATCATCCAAAGGGTCACTTTTAGAGTTGCCACAGAAACCACCTCTGTTGGGTGCTGGCTCTTGCTGGGCTTTATGAGAGGGGAATGCAAAACTGGGAGACAGGTGGAATTTGAGAGAAGCTGATTTAACTTGTCAAGTCTGACAGGGACAAGGCTAGATTAGGGGGTCTGAAATTTAGGAACTGAGCTTGTTGTTGTATGTATGTGCACTAGGAGTGATGGCTTTTGCTGACTTGAGTGTCATACAATAACTTTCAGTCATGCTTTTAGTTTCAGTCAAAGTTTCAGGGAACAGCCAGGGGACCTCTGGATTCTGGTGAGAGTGGGAGGGAATTTACTGGTAAACAGGAGCCCACACAGAGCCCCTGACAGCTCATAAGCACAGCTAGCAGTTTAAACCTGTTTAAAGTTCTTCCTTAGCTGCCTTCGGAGTATTTTGTGGCTGCTGGGGATGACTTTTGGGAAAGAAATCACCTTGTTAAGCTCTGACCAGTCTCCCAGTATGGTCCAGAATGGAACTATGAAATTCTTTTCCAGAAGGAAAGAAGGAAAGGAGAGGGGCAGGTGGAACAGACACAGGGAAGGACATAGGACAGGATGGAGAACACAGAGACATGATGTGGAAGGGAGACAAGAAACAGCAGGGCAGCCCAGCTCTCTACATTAAGGTCAACTGACAAGAGTTAATTAAGCGTGTGTTGGCTTTTTTATGTCTCAGGGTTTTCACACCACTCCACAATCAATTTTTCCTCCAGCCTAAGCACGCTGGGAGCTCTCCCCTCCCTGCTGTGGCTGGCTCAGTCTTTGCTTTCACAGCTGCATCCTCTGCATCTGGGCTCAGCCAGGCTGCAATCATCCCTCCCGGCCTGTCCTGGGAAGACTCAGAGCAGGTAAATTGAGTTTAGCTAAAGAGAAGGGAAACAGAGAGGACTGAGGATTGAATGTTGCCTCTCTGCAACAGGAGAGCTAAAGCAGCATGGTCTCACCCTCACAAAATGAAAGCTGCAAGGAACTGCTTGCACCCTACGAACACAGAGATTAATAAATCCAGCGCCAGGGAGAGCTATTTAAGCTAATGGCCAATGCTGGCACAGGAACAAATGGGAGCAAACTGGCCGTGAATAAATTGAGGCTGGAAATGCGAAGAAGGTTCACCCCCATCCGGAGCAGTGAGGTTGTGCAGCAGCTTGTCCGTGGGAGGAGTGTGGGCATGAAACCAAATGGCTCCTGGAATGGAAGTCATCGAGCTCCCACAGGGGATGCAACCACTTTAACAGGACTTGCTGACCCAGAGAGTCCTTTTCCACCCCATGGAAACCACCCCAGTTGGTCCTTAGACACTTAAACCCATCTGCATGTACAAGGGTCAGCTGAGACAGCCCCAGACTTGCGTGAGCAAGGAAGGATGAACTTTTTAAAACAAGCCTTGGTAGAGCTGGCACAGCCTGTTGTCTTTTGAAAGGATTATAACTAGTTGCTGCTCACTGATGAATACGGCCCTTTGTGAGCCTGTGCGGGGGACGTGATGCACAGGGGGAAGGAAAGACTCCAGGCACTGATTTAAATGAGTGCAAACAAGGATGACATTGTTCAGCTGCATCTTCCGCAGGAGCAAGGCTTTGCAGGTCACCCTCGGAGCAGAGGCAACTGCAACTACCTCCACTGCTTCAGTTGGTCCAGAGAGCCCTTTTGTTTGTCTTGGTGTATCAGTAGAGAAAATCCAGTAGAGAATGGGGTCAGTGAAGCCTTTTGCCTGGCAGAAAGCTAAAGGAAAAGGAATCTCCTCTTAGGTTAGTTATTTTTAAAAGGTATTTCTCCTGTGTGTGTGTGCATATCCCAGACTGAGAACTACAAAAAACTATCTTCAATACATAGGTGTTCATGGAGTCCTCAAATTCTTAAACCTTGCATTCATTTGAAAACTATCCAAGGTATAAAGAAGACTGATCTGTTGTGAGAAATTGCTGTGAATTGTCCAAATAGCCCTGTTCCAACCCTGCAATGAACACCTGAAACAGATGCTGCAACAACTGAAATGTTGAGCATAAACAAAAGGATTCAGGCAGGAGCTTTCTTGCTCTGGAATTCACAGGGGGAAGCAACTTTGAGAAGTGCACCTTTCCGGCAAGTCTCTTGTGTATGCAGACAACTCTGGTACTGACTCTGCTCTCACCACTAAAACCAGAAAACAGTGTGAAGTGTTTTATGGAGAGATGTGGTGTGGTGGGGCAATAGGAAGCTGAAAGAAATTAGAGTCGTCGGGTTTTCTACCTTGTGTGTGTTGTGTCTGTGTCGTGTGTCGTTCTCCCATTCCCCCACCCCCCAGTTTTGTTTTGAAAACTTAAGTTGGATCCTAAAAAAAATAAAAGCACCAAAATAACAAGATTTCAGCTAAGCCTAGCAGTTGTTTGGTTTTATGCAAGAATTCAGAGCTCAGAGTTACGTTTTAAGATCTACTGTACCTGAGGAATAAATGGTAGTTTGGCTTCTCTTATTTCTGGCTTGTACATTAGACTTGAGAATTCCCAGCTCTGTCACTGATTTTCCACATAGCCATGAACTTATGTATTACAGCCCACCTGGAAAAAAGACTGCAAGAGACCTTTCATCTCACAAGCTCTCCAGATAGGCACTGTACCTCCCACAGAGTATGTCAGAAATCAGTTCAAAGGGCTGGATAACCCTCAAGACTGAAGAACAGAACAGTAGAATTAAGGATTCAGCTGATAACATTAAAATCAGCTTGAATAATGGGAAAGATGACTATATTTCTGGTATACTTCAAAGTGATCACCAACAGAAATCTTCTGCTTTGGTTTTTTAATGTGAAATTGAAGCTGATTATGGCTACTTGAATCCTGAAGCCTGCTGCTGTTTAGTTGTGCTCAAACAGGTGCTCTTACTTTTAATCAGTTGAAATTGTTTTTGTATTTTAATCATTAGAAATTGTATTTGGGTTTTAATCCTTTTTCTTATTTTTTTTTCTTTTTTTTTGTTACTCTGTTGCCAGGAGCTAAGAAATTACAGTTAAAAAATTAAGTGTCTTTTGTATTTTAATCCCTGTAATTTACTTAGCTGCTGGATGTAAAAAGACAAAAGGAGAATAAATTGCTTGAAAGCAGATAGAGGCTTCATTTTCCCCTGCCTTTGAGTTACTGATATCACATTGGACACCACATGGGAGGTTTTGGCTGAGCAATTAGCATGAGAATATCTGGCACATCCTGAAACACATTTTCAAGTCAATTTTCCAGACAGAACCACTTTGCAATGAATGCTGAAATACATCACACTGCCGGTTATTATCAGCTGGTACATGCGCTACTTCACCAAGAAACACCATGGTCCAGGGTTAGCCCTGCAAAAGCAGCCACATGGGCACAGGGACATGTCTCTCAGTGCCTCCTGCAACACCCAGACCGAGGCACCAAAGGCTCTATGTGCTCTGCCCTTAAGTGAAGACACCTGCTAATGTTTCAGCCTAAGGCTTCCTCAGATTTTCCAGATACCTATTGCCTGTTGCCACAGTGGAAAGCTTATAGCCTTACCTTCCATCTTGAATTCTTGCCAGTTGCCCTTTATGGGTTTGTTTTGTATTGTTGGGAGCCTCAGGTACAGCCTGTCCCCTGCCAAGCACCAGGTGAGCTCCAAGCAGGGAAGAGCAGTGATTTCAGACCCTCACTTCTTGCAGGCAGAATCAGTTCAGGACAGGCTGCAGCCAAATGCCTGTGCAACCAGAATTAAGGAGGACTCATGTCAGCACTTATGGATTCAAGAAACACAGCAACAGCAGGCTACTCTCTAACATTCCTCTTGTGACAGGTAAAAATTCAAATACTCTGCCTGGGAACATGGTGAGTTGATGTTTGGGGACAGACGCTGTGTACCCACCTACCTTGTGTTCCCCAAGCACGCTGCAGCAGCGTAAGCAGGATCAGCGCAGGGATGAGATGATGAGGCTCCCCTGGATTTGCTCCCCTCCACATCAGCCTCCAGAGCCCTGCAGCACAGCTAGGTTGCCTCTAGCCACCCAGCTCAGCTCACCTCCTCTCCAGACTGGTGCCAGTGTGAGAAACACTGGCTGGAAGACCAGATGGAGAGCTCACATCTCCCTCCCTGCTCTCCAGGAGTTTACTGCATGTATAAACAGACTGAGGGAGAGATAGGGGATTCTTCCAGGGCAGGCAGGGATTGCAAATAAGACCATGCAAGAGGCATGTCTATTGACCAGAGCCTTTTTTCTCCCTCAACTTGCACATCCCCAATCAGCTTTATTGTGTCATTTAACATCCCAGTTTTATATCTACCGCTAGTAATACATCTGAAGAACACATTCCTCTTTTTAAATTCAACACATTCAAACAGCAAGGCTCTTCACACTTTCTTTTAACCTGTCCCTTAAAACTCACCCTTTGATTTCCCCACTGACTTCTGTTCCCTCCATTTCCCTATGGCCAAATATCATCTTCCTAGTAATATGGATCTTCCAAATTCATCTCCCCTTCCTAAAGATCTAGCTCAAATTCACCAGAAAACCTTAGTTTTTCCCCCTGAAGCAGGTTTTTATAATCCCCCATCTCCCACAGGCCTTTGCAGCTCTGGAAGCAAAAGGTGCAACCACTCAGAGCTGCTCTTAAAACAGGTGAGCGCGGGTGTGCAGGACCTATTCAATAGGAGGGGAAAACAACTTCTCCCCCCTTTGCTCTGATAATTTCTGTATTCTAGAGCAAACAAATTCCAGCCAGCTACTTTTGTAAATTCCTTCTGTGTATTTGCAGTTGTTTTTTTGTGGGTTTTTTTGGTTTTTTTTTTTTTTGTGCTGAAATAGCACTTAGGGTGCCAGGGGCTATATAAATGTAAGACTGCTGATACATATAAGAGTCTAGATGTTAGAGAAGTGATATTCTTCTCAATGTTACCTGGACAGCAATTGGCATATAGAATAGATACGTATCTACTTTTCCTCCCCATTTTCACAAGGTATTACACCTGCACCACCTCTCCTTGAGTCTCTCCAGTGTTCTACAGACATTGATTACGAGAGAAGACAATACTTAGCTTACATTGTCTCTTGGAATGCTTGGGCACAATGTTTGAGTGACTGGACAGAGTCTTCCAGTGACTCAGCGGCAGCACTGGTGCTGGGTCTCAGGAGTGCTGAGGTTCAGCTGCGTTAAGTGTCATAGCTTGCACACCTGAAAGGTATGTCTGGGGAAGGCTTTCTAGAGGAGCATCCTTGGAGCAACAGAGCAACACCAGTATGAACACTGAAAATCACAGCCCAGACACCCGCCTCATCTGCTGTGCACAGACCTCATCTTCCTTAAGGTTCTCATCCATGCACTCGTGCCCTCCTTACTCTTGCAAACCCTGCTGTCAGGGACAGAAAGAATGGGCCTAATCCTGCAAGACGCAGAGTTCCCACTGCCTGCAGGCAGGACAGATGGTGCTGGGTCATCCTTGCAGCGAAACCCAGGCAGCCCACTCCTGCCAGGGAGGATGTTGCACCAGGGGCCCAACACTGCACTGACTACAGCCAGTGTGAGCAGAGTGGGCCCTGAATGGGGCACAACCATCTGTGAATTTACTATTCCTTCTCAAATGCTAATTAGTTATTTACATAAAACTTTGGGACATTTTAATTAGTTGTGTTAATTTAGAATTCACAGAAAGAGAGCTATAAAAGTCTATTATACGGGACGTGTATTCAAATGAAGCTTGAAATGGCACATGGTGATGTACTCGCAAATCTCCTGCCAACACAGTGAGAAAAAAAAGAGAGGGTGGCCAGGCTCTGAGTGAGGCAGCAGGGAGACTGACATTTCTGCCGCATTGGGTAAAACTGAGAAGCGGGTCCTGGTTAGGGAGACGGTCCTTTCCCACTCAAGGTCTCAGCTTGACAGCCCCAGGCTCATATTGTCCCAACATCATTGTATTTGATATGTCCTCCTTCTCAGAGGAGCATTAACATTTCTGTCTTTTCTGCTGGTCAGCTATTTTTCCTAAACTTGTAGAAAGTCACTATTATGTTCAAGTTGATTTGAGATGATTCAAATCAGACTAAAAATGGTCAGCAGTTTGTGGAGCCACAGGAATGAGATGGATGGACATCAGTCCATGAGTAGTATGACCATGCTGCCCTGTTTCTTTAGGAGATTAGGTGGCGCAAACAAATGCACTTCCAGTATGGATTTGCCAAGTGGACTATAAGCTCCCCTTGGACTGCTTCACAAGTCTTTGCCATTCAGCTCAAGCCCTGGGATAGGCACCACAAAGCAGCAAATCTCCCTCCTGCTCTGTGCAGGCTGTGACAGTGTACCCAGACATTGTTCCTCTGCCACCCCACCTGCGGCTACTGCCTGCACTGGCAACAAAAGCAAAGCGTGCTGGTCCTGCCTCGGCTGGACCTTCATTCTCAAGGTAGGTGAAGAAAGACCTTATTTCATCAAGTTCTTCCTTTCCTCACCACTAAATTCAATTAAAGCAAAGGTGCCTGTATGTGGCTAGACTGATAACTCTGTAAATCCATCTGTCTCAAGTTGTTACAGAATCTAAATTACACCATCACCATTAATGTCAAGATAGAGAGATGCCCAAGCAGCTGTATAAAATAAGAGACACTCTGCCCTAAGGGTTCATCTGGCAGGGGAAATTGTTTTCTCTATAAAATACAGCACAAGTTTCCTCTTGAGGTTAAAGGCTTGATTCAATACAGAATTACTCCAAGTATTCTTTTATTTGGAAACCATCTTCCTCAAAAGAAGGTAAGCTCCAGTGTCACACCCAGTTGTGACAGAGTTGCTGTCTGCCTGAAGAGCTTGAGGACAGCATGGAGTGAGGAAAATGCAATGCTATATCCAAAACATTACAAATGGAATTCACAAGTGGTAACGTTAAAAGTGAGAGGGAGCCACAGACTCTTCTCTGCTCTGTGACAAAACACCTGTTCTCTTGGGGTTCACAAGAAGTCTAGGAATATTTTTATGTCATTTTCTAAAAATCAACAGAACAGTAGAAACATTGTGCTGAAACAGATCCACTCCACTAAAATCAATGGGTCAGCTGGGCTTTCTGGAGTTTGATGACCCATAGTCTGTCATTTTGCAGGCTGTTGGGAAAATAATGCTAGAAAGATCATATTTTCAAACTAGACAGAAGGTTTTGGCTGCATAGACTCCATGGGCATCTATTACTCTGCACAGATACCAGAAAATGTAAGTCATTGGGAAAGATCATAGAGGACTGTCATGAGAGGCAGGACTAACAGGAGCAAACGACCTGTTCATTAGTCTACAGGTTAAGTTTGCAGAATAAGCAGCCATAAAACCTGTTAAGAAGGGGAGTGAAGAACATGTTGTAAAGTTCAGCACTGTGTTGTCTGGGAAAGCAGATGGGCCACTTAACCTGAGGATGAACTAGTTCACCTGGAGATGGAATAATTAACCTGGAGGTGGCTGCTTCCATCTCTAATGTCTTTAGCTTCAGGGGAAAGGATTGGGGCATAGCTCAAGGCTGTGCAATCCATGGGAGTAGATGTGTTGATTTGATGGAGGTCAGCCTGGGATTGTTGTTTCAGTCTTTATCAAAGATGAAAAGCTTGAAGATACTTTGAGAATTACTGCCACATCAAGGCAAATTGGAAGTATTCTCTGGGCAAGAATCTGCTTGATATCAACAACAGAAGGGGATGAAGCTAGAAGGCACTGGCATCCAGCTGGCAGGTAGTTCATGGGTGTCAAATCCTTTAATCCAACCTTTAAAGCCTATCAAAAGATTTTACAGCCAGTATATAAATGCCCCATGAAATAGAAGGCTGCTGGAAATTACTGGGGACAAGAGCCAAGCACAATTCAGAAAGAAATTGGACATCACCATGGAAAAGGAGAATTTGGAGAACAATAACTATTTTTTGGAAAGCTGTTCCATTTTTGTGCATAAACTAGATTCATACTAAGTGAGGTGCAGAAGAAATATAGCTCATAATTACTCTCTTACTTTCTTCTGGCCATAGTGGGAGCCAGGACACCAGAACTGTGCTCAGCAGAGCAATCCGTATTTCCAGGTTTGGGCTCTTGCTGTTTATTCAGAGCTTGCCCATTGACCCATCTTCCTGTCACAAACTGATTAAGTGCACGTCAGAAGGACTGCCTGCAAAATAAAGCAATCAGTGAAAAGGAAAAGGGAACTGGAGGGTATAAACCAAGTAGCTTTTTACTAACGACTTCACTGTGAAGGAGCTGGAAGTTGTGGCAGGGCAGTGGCACATATCAGGATAGTCCAGAGGAAAGCCATGGACATGGTTGGGGATCTCAGCCCAGAAAAAGCACCTGCAGCCTTGCGTTGGCCTGAGCATCAATCCTCTTCTCCAGGTATATAAAGGCAGGCTCCTAGGGTGGGCTTGGAAAGGTAGGCACAGCATCACCTCACTGTGCACATGAAATCCACCCCAAACCTCATTCTTACCATCCCCACCCCTCACTGGTCTATCTCAGCCTTGCCCAACACGAAAGCCTATGTGGAGGACTAGCTTGCAGGACGTAGGGACATGCTGCCTGGCCCTCTGAGTGGAGGGACCAGGCCCTCTCTCATCACCAAAAAATCAACAGGTTTGGTCTCAATGTCTTCCATGTGCTGGATTAAAACTGTGGTTTAAGTTAAATTAAGGAGGAAAGGACAGGGAAGGAATGATAAAATAGGGTTTGGGGTGTGGAGGTTGTGGTTTGGTTTTGTTTTTAAGTTCAGTATCTTGTGAATGAAGCGAAGGAACAGCATGACAGAAACCAGTGCTGGAGAGCATTGGTCCATAGCATCAGGGCTGGGGGCATTAGGAGATGATGTCCCAGTGCCAACAGCCGGCCTGTGCCTCGAGTGACAGCTTTGCCATCTCCCAGGCTGGTCAGAATCCCCAGGGCTGCAGCCAGGGTGAGAGAAAGAGCTTTAACAAAGGGGTAGATCTTTCCCCACCAGCTGGGGAGGGTGAGTAGATCTAACTTTACACTTAATCAGAAAACAGTTTTGCACAGCTCGTGTGCTCAGGTGATGAAGAGTTGCTCTTGGCAGATAGCAAATGTACGTTATATACCGTAAATCTTTCCTAAAAGGGCATCACAAATTAATCTCTCTGCTGGAGTTCTTAATTTTTTTTTTTTAGAGCATCATTTATCAATTTAATTTAACATTACTGCAGTTGCTAAGGAGCCATGATTGGAAACCTCCACCAGGTTTGAACACTAATGTCTGGTCATCTAATTGGAAAATATTAAAAAACCCCAACCCTCTCACCCACACTGCACACAGAGACATGGAAATGTTCCCTATTATGTATAATAACACTGTTTATTAGTCAAAACTTGTAATTGTTGGACACAACAGCAAAATCACAAAAGGTGCAATAAAAGTGACTGTAAATTAATCTCATTGCGCTTGAAATTGAACTGCTTACCATGCTCCTGGTAGAGATACCTCAAGGATACCAGAATTGCTTGTACCTCTGTATTGCACTTTGTACTGTGATCCTTCTGCTTTACACAGTAATGCAGTAAGTCTCTATTAGGGCAGTGACAGGAAAGGGGATGTTTACTTAGTGATGGGTGAAATGATTAATAAAATTTCAGGAAACTTTTTGGGGAGAGGGCAGTGAGGAGAGAGCTTTATTACATTTCTGGGTCACCATCGACTCCAGAAATTTTGCACATCTTTCAAATAATGAGCATCAAATGAAGGAAAAAAAGGAAGATTCAATGCTGGTTCAAATTTCTGCACATCTAAAAATGTATCTTCATTTCAATTAAATCTTGACCTATTTTTAATCAAAAGAGCCCGCTGTGTCTTGCAACCTCAGAAGACTGGCATTGCCAGCAGGATGCTGAAATCTCAGGTCCTGGCTCACTGGGGAGTGATGGAGGATTTCCTCAGGGCAGCACAGTGCCAGCGCAGCACACAGGGAGGTCTGCCTCTGCGGGGGCCATGGACTGCATCCCACGTGTGTCCGAGTGCCTTTCCTCACTGCCATCACTGCAGAGGAGGGCTACAGCAGACACAAGGAATGAAATGACTTGTGATATAGCAGGTCTTCGCTTACCAGCAACTAGAACCATGAGAATGGATCAGGCCCTCCAGCTCCCAGCACATGCATGGCAGAGGGTGGGGCATTGCGCTGAAGCCCACTGTGGGGTCACAGAAAGGGACCTGAACTGTCACTGAAAGGGACAAGATGGAGACATGGGTCAGTAATCTTTCTAGATGAGTATTTTCAAAGAAAAAGAGAGAGTAATATTTTGAATAAGCTCCTGCAACATAAATAATAAATAAGCAATATAATATCTATCTACAGATATACACACGCATTATTAAGAGCTCTTCTTTACTCATTAATTCCCTCAGGAGTTAGAAAATCACGGCTGAAAACAATAATTTATATGCAGAGATAGACAGAATTTTCTGATTTTTACTAAGATAATACTTTTTGACCAAAAACCCACCACAAATTAATGTGGGTCATACTCAATAATTTTGTCTCGAAAAAAAGCAAAAGAGATATTTTCAGAAAGTAAGGAAATAAAAAAGCTATTTGATTTTTATATTTGCAATTTCATAAGTTTTAATTTTATAACACTATTCTCAAGACCTGACAAATTCAATCTTCGCATAAGGCTTCTGAAAAACTGTGTATTGCACTGGGAGTGGTTCAGCGTGAAACAGGGGTGGGGGATATTCACCAGAAAAAATGCAAAACTCCCCAAATTTGATATTAAGTGGGCTTAGACCAATGCTTCCACATTTTTGATTAATCTTTAAAGCAAAAAAAAATCCCAGTTCCCCCGTGCATCCTCCTGTATCTGACCACTGGGCAGGTGGGCCATGAGCCAGCAGCTCTGCTTGCTCCTGCCATTCATTCCCTGCTCTCACCACCAGCAACGGTGGACACAGGCAGTTCCACTTCTGTCCCGGCACTTCCACTTGTGTGTTGCATCTTCAAACCACAAGGCACAAATCTTTGAGCAATAATATTTGATCTGATACTGCGTAATCTGCTGAGAATATAAAAATCAGGAAGACCAGAATATTGTCTACCAGCAGAACGAGTTTGATGATACTGACTGATTAAAAAAAAGTTATTAAAAAATTAAGTGTTTTCCCTGGGCATTGGGAGGATGAGATTGAACACTTTAAGTGACTTTCAATCAATACTTCCTGCACTTTTCCTGGCCTTTTGCAGCATCCCCCTGACTTTATTTCTGATCTTAAACACTGAAGATTTAATCAATCATTTCTCCCACTGCTCCTGGAATCAAAGTAGCTCAAAGAACTCGTATTTACTGAATGTCATTACGTCATGGTGATGAAGTAGTTGTGCTTGTATCCTTAATCCACTCTGTATTACAGAGCAGCATAAGATAGAGTTGCCTGCCTGGTAGCAGTTACCAAGTAAAGCCTCGGTCACTGTACAAAAGCACAACAATGAGAGGAGGAAAGGACTGATCTTCCACATTTTTCTAGGCTAATCTTAAAGGTTAATGGAAAGAGGACAAAAGATTCCTTGTGAATTATTGCTTTGCATATTAAACTATTTTTCTTGTGTTGAATGCAAGGCTGGATGTTCCTTATTTTGGTACAGAAACTAGCAGCAGTTGATTTTATCTATAGTACACCAAGTTTTGTCCACCTCACGCCTGGAGAGTTGTTTCAGGAAGTGATGACAGATGCTAGCAGCAATAACAAAAACACATGCCCTTTGGATATATAACTGAAATGCAAAGGACTCACCTAGCCGCTTCCAGAAGTACAAGCACATCTGGCTACAGCAGGAGAGAAAAATGGAGAGCTGCTCACTGGGGATTTGCAACAGCTCCTTTCCTCTGCAGGCAGGCACATGAAGAGGCCTGTGGGATTCACCAGCTCTGTTACACTGGGTGTACATACTGCTGCTTTAGACAAGTCTCTTGCTTGGTTTTGCAAGGTCTTGCTTGCTTGCTTACAAACCCACCTCGACTGGTTTTTCACTACCTAGAACAAGCCCCAGCGAGGACTTGCGCGATGGTTGTTCCAGAGACCCCATTCCACGGAGCTGCAAAACTTCACAGTGACAAACACTCCCTTGTTAGGGCTCATCAGGAGTTAAACTGATGATAATATCTGTCATAAATACTTTCAGGAATGACAGAACTTCACCCTGCATTGCAGTAGTTGAGTTGTTGGCTGTGCCTTGCTGTTTGTAAACGCACGCTGAATATTTTGAACAAATAAACCTCAGCCTCTTCCCTTCAGGATTTTCCCTAGTGACAATTTGTGCTTCACACTGAAAGAAACTGATTCTTCATTCAACAAATGAAACGTTTGCCAGAATGGTCTATTAAGAAACAAAGCTGCCTGCCCCTCTACCACAAGGCAGGACCCGGCTTTACAAGCCTGCAGAAGGGACCCTGCTGCTGCTCAGCCCCCAGCGCATCATGCAGAAACTCCCCCGAGCCCTCCTCCCTGTGCACTCCTCCCCTGCATCGCACACGAGCACCTCCACAGCCAACATTTCTGAGGTAGCCATGGCCCTTGGGTACTGGACCTGAGGTACACAGAGCAGAGGTGTCAGCGCAGAGTTGCTGAGAGTCCAAACCACGTGAATTCTTTCACAAGAAAATGCAACACCTCTGAGCTGTTATGCCTCGAACATCTGGAACATTTATTTTGCTTGGGCAAGTAATCAAATAGGTGTTACCCTCAGTATATGTAAAAGAGCACTTAAGCTTGTCCTCAATTTGTAGGATAGTATTTAAGGTTAAACTCGTTTAAACAACAAGCAATTTTTTTTTCTTTTAATTAAGATTTATACAGGTTCCCATCTGTAGACCAAGCAATGAAGTCGTAATGAGCAGAGAGTCTAATTATGATCATTCTGTGATTGAAATAATGGTATGCCTCAGAATAAGGCTATTATGTTGCCAGATAATGGACTAATGAGCTCCAAAGATGGACTAATAAATGTCTGTAAAAGACTCTTGTAGTTCTTATGAGGACAGGCCTACTTGTGAACACCTCCATGTAGTCTTCAAACATGTATAATGTAATATACAACGTGACATGTCTAAAGATTTATATCAAGGTGTTGGCAATGGCTGAAGGTCAAGAGCACACCAAAAGCAGTGCAATTAATTATTAATGCAAGATAGAAGAAAATAAGCCAGAGGAGGCTGCATGAAGTGATGTAGGAGGCAGATTAAAAATATAAAAAGGGAAGTCAGTGGGAGTCAGCACTGGGAAAACAATCAACATCTGCCACAATACTGATCCCATCGTCTGAAACCAGCTCCCTCCACGCTCTGATTGATGAAATATACTTGAATCCGATATTTTCTTTTGCCTAAATGACCAGCTCTAATCACGAGCTCCACACATTGCTGCTTTCTTCAACGTTCAGCTGGTCAGGAAAGAAACGATAATTACAGAATGTTTGTTTTGTAATTGTCTGGTTCTATTTTGGAGTTTGCTTCTGGTGCTAACGAATGCGACTCCATTATGTCATTTATCATGTGAACAGTCAGGTTGAGGAACATTTAAAATCAGGAACTATTTTGGTTTGCATGAGAAATAACCCCACAGAACAACTGACAGCATGTGTGAGCAGAAAAATTCCATGCCTGAAAATGATAGGTTAGGTGCTTTCACCAGATAAAAAGCATAAGGAAATCTCATTGCGCCAGCAGAGCAGGGCATTCATGGGGAAGAGAAGAGTTGCAGCCCCATATTTATCCTCACAAGCAAGTCCAGATTACAAGTTGTTTAACTGGCTTGCTACGAGACATTTGTTTTCTGTTACATTTTCTACTATCACCCATTGCAAGGGAGAAATTTATTTAGATCTTGCATGTGCTAAAGATTACACTTTAAACTCGACTTAAGTACAGATGACATAGATTGTAATTATATGTCGGGTGTGGCAAGAGCAGGAGTGGAGCTAAGGGGAGGCACCAGCCAGACATTATGCACAGATACATCTGGAAAGTAATGGGCAGTCACAACTCTTGTCCAAACAACTCCCTCCCCAGAAACCCATGTTTGCATCAGAAACATTAAGTTCCCCAAGTTATACCGTAGCACCAGGTACACAACTTTTTCTTGACTTAATATGGCCCAACACAATGCACTTGTCTATCACAGTGGGATCTCACACGTATTCCCCTCTCCTGTGACAGGTGTCATTCTCGGTGAACCTAAACATGGTGATTTGGATTCAACCAAGAGAAAGGCGACTGCGAGCACACAACCATGTGAGAACAAACTGGAAATTTCCTCTAAGGGTATTTTCAACCTCAAAATAATTTGCTAACTTATTGCACAACTGTGGGTTGAGAAACCTGTCTGAAGTGACTGGCCAAAGAAAAAACATCCATTTAATAGGGTGCCCTCCCAGTAATAGTGGAACAGAAGTTGTTTGACAATACTTTGGGTAATATCTTGAAGACTGTGGGTGACTAATAATAGCAGTGCCTTTTATCCAGAAATATGAAAGTCATAAAAATGATGGTTTAGAGGGACCAAAACTATTTATAAACTGAAGAAGAATTCAGCAAAGAGTTTTGACTAAAAAGGAGTGGAGGGGAGAATTTTAATGTGCTTGAAATAGAAGTAAAATCGTAAAGAAAAAATGCAAATTTAAAGTATTTTAAATGGTTTCAAAAAAAAGTTGAGTGGCTCAAACTTGAAACGACACCTTTTATTTCAGATCAGATGAAGATTTCATGATTACCAGGATGAGCAACCTTACTTTGAAATGTACTCTAACTTCAGCCTTCTGAGGATGAGCAGAGGACTTCAGTTCACACAGGATCTCTTATCCATGCTTTACACAGAAAAATAATAACACAGAGAAATTTAACTGAAAAAGTAATAAAAGTTCCCGGGAGCATTAACTTCCATCATAGGGTTTATTGTTCATTTCCTTTTGGCCAATTACTCTCTTCAGAAGCTTCTCTGGCATTTGATGAAGACTAAGTGTTAAACCTGGGAGGTCGTTTAACTTGCAGCCTGTCGAGCACATCGAGCACATCGTTACATCGTTGGTTAACGACTTGTGAATCGTTGGTTAACGACTTGTGAACTTCATTGTCAGATGCTGCTTTGCGACTTTGAGTCTCCCAGTCGATGGCTCTCTGCCATAAGCTGAGCAACTGACGGGGTTCGAGGGTGCCTCTCGCCCTTGTGAAATTCAAGTTCATTCTTTTTCTGCTCCCCTTGCTTTCTCCCTGCAAATTTATGACTTGCTAACAAATGCGTTGCTCTTGATTCCCTCCTCTTCAGTGATCTTTAAGATCTCTCATTTCATAAGGAAGAGGCAGGTGGGAGATCTGCTTCCAAAAAAAAAAGCTTCCGTAAGCATGGCTTGTGTCTTAAGGCTGCCTAGACATCTATCCAATTTTTGTTGACTTAATTCAGTCTTTTTTTGTCAAATTACATAGCAGTAATTAACTGCTCTAACCAAAGCGTTTTCCTCAAGGTGCCCACATTCCTGTGAGAGCTGTAGGTTGTTGTACCCACACATGCGGGCAGCATCCTTTCATCACTCTTCATACTTCATAAACTGAATACTTCCTCTGCTGATCTTTACAGCTGTTCTCCAAATACCATCCTCAATTAATGAATTATTCCTGTGGCTCATCTATTCCTTCAAAAACCTTTATCCAAGCTTGTTATGCACTAGGAGGCTAATAACATTTATTGCACCTTTGCAAATTTTGGCTCAATCCCTCTTTCCTGCTACAGGAAAGGAAATAGTCTTAAGAGATTCTGATTTTCCCTTGACGATAGATGTGGAAACCCAGGACTAGAAGTTACCAGGAGCATCCCTGAGTCCAACCCTCTGCTTTCACAGAGCTCATGATTACAATTGTAGTCATGTTGATTTCCATGTAAAAACTGATTACGCTGTTAGGCTATTTTACCCTTCCTGCATCCGCCAAGAGGCTGCTCCAGAAACTTTCCTCTCTGGTGCTTCAGGAGGTAAAGATGAAGGGGAGGGGCAGGCCTATATCAGAAGCCACTCACGTCCAAGCAGCACCATCGCTGTGACCCAGTGCCAGCAAGGCCAGCACGTCCCTCTGCTCCTGCCACCGGAGCTGGTACGCTGCAGCTGCACGGGGCTGCATTGCGCTGATCTGGCACCCAGGAAATCAATAGCAATCGGGGTGGGAGGAAATACAGCATGTTCCTAGTAATTGTGCAAATGCAAATTTATTACTCCAAAGTCTTCTCTAATGTAAATCCAGTGAGGTCAATGGAGCTAGAGCAAAACTGGCCATTCTGCTTTGTCTGTTATGCTCATTTTTATAATGATGGATAGCAGCTATTAAGAGAAAGGAACTTTCAAATGCCTGGAAACACACTAACTTGGGAAATGAGCTGCAAGGATGCCAGGAATCCCTCTTTGTGCAGATGAGTATTCTGCCTAACCACAGAGCTCAACACTGCCAAAAACCTCCACCAGCGTGAACTGCTGCAGCTCCCTCAGTGCAGCGCTGATTAACAGGAGCAGAGGGTCCTGCCCTTTGGTTAAAACATGCCAGCCTGTTATGGAGGAATTCCTGATTTTGGCAAGTAACAGCATCAAGGCCTTGCTAACCTGCAGCTGCCCTTTCCAGAGATTGTGTAAGGTTTTCTGCAGCTTCTTGAGTTTGCTCCTAAAATCTTCTGTTGCTTGTGTAACCTTTCTGAGTTACACAAAAGGATTGTTTTCCTTAAGAAATCCTAAACGTATGCACAGATAAACTGAGAGTCTAAAGGTTAATGTTGCTTCATCGCTGCTGAAGTGAAATCAAAGATTTAAAAGGCCAGTCTGCAGAATGATCTTGCATTTTTATGGGAAAAGTAAACTGTTATTGATTATAATAATAAGCTTTTGGAATGTGCTAGTGGAATTTTTTTTATTCACCAGACATGATGCTCTCTTTTGTTCCATAACCATTACAGTTCATCATCTGACAGTTACTCAGAAAAGATGAGTTTTGTTCAGAAAAAAAGACTACTGAAAAACTATTAAAGCATCAAAACATCCACATAAACTTATATCAAGACAGGAAGAGTTTTTACAATTAGGGAAGATAAAACCATGACATATTAAGGCTTTTTCCTGCTTTCTTAATATTTTTTAATTGGCTCCATTTACCCAGGAAAGATAGTGTGTTACTTCAATGCCTTTTCCCTTTTGCAATGGTGCTAGTGAACCATCAGCCAGAGAAGGAATGTGTCTGAATACAACTCGAGACCACTCCATGTAGAAATACCCAGCAGTAGGAAATTGCCTATATGACCAAGGCTGTATTCAGACTACCTAGATTTATTAATCTGCTGATAGCCTGCCGCTTCTCACTGGCATCAGTAAGCAAGCGAGCTAAGCTGTAGCTAATTAACGCCCAGGCTAGATGTTTTCTTCAAAGGCTGTTTGAGACAGATGCTGGTCTTGCCCAGCTGACAAGCCAACCTAGTTTAAGTGTCCCTGCAAACTCCACAGTCAGGCAATTTATACAGATTCAGTATGTTTGCTGTGCAGAAGGATGTTCAGGCACCCCAAACACAAACCGTGTCCAACAGGTGTGTACTTGTGGGTCAGATACTTGCCAAAAGTTGAAGCCTTTAGCAGGAAGATATCCCTCTCCACCACTGATTTCCGATAGTTTTAGCTTGTATGAAACACAGACTCATAGGACTGGAAAATATCTCCGGCCTTAGGCTGTATCAAAACATTTGTGACAGAGATTTGAATGGACTTAGGTGCAAGTCATGTAAGGTCAAGTTTCCATTTGGGAACCATTTGCATTAGCAGTCCTACCACCACGGTAACACAGATGAAGAGGCACTAACAATATTTAGCACATGAACATGGACAACAGCTGACATCCTCAGGAATAAATGCAGATGAACTCATAACGAAGCTGTGCTTGCAACCTCTCCTTGTTGCGCAGGGTTATTATAGAGGTTCACACAACATGCCTCACCGGGGAGTAAGATGATTTGAGATCTAGTTTGGACATAGCCTGTATGGCAAAGAATACCAAGCCAAGCTCACCTGACACACATACAATCGCAGCTCCTTGTGCATTTTGGTGAATGAGCAGTGCATACCTGTCTGAAAACCGCGTGTGCCTGCACAGCCAGGCACAGGTTCCTCGATGGAAAATGGTCTCAGCAGAAAATATTCAGCCCTTACACCCATGTGTGGGTAACCTCAGCTTCTTGACAGAAGCAGATGGGAGGTTCATGCGCTGCTATGTTAGAAATGTCTGTCATTCTCCCATTTCTTCTATGTCCTGTATCTTAGGTTATCAGGCGTGCTCTTCTCAATGCCAGTTAAAACGTAGGTGTAAAACACAGAAGGCACATTCATTTATAACTGCACAGACTATAATTATATGTAGTCTAGGGCTTGTTTCCTGAACTAGGAAGGAGGAAAAATGGGTTAGGTGGGTGTGAGTAAAGTAACAAGCAGGAACAAGTCTTTTAGAGGTTATAAAACTACCTTGATCTCCCAGTATCAGAAATACTGGCTAAGAACAAACAAATCAGAAAACTGCGTGCAGGCTGAGAGTTGGGACAAATACAAGAGAATTGGGAACTGGCAAGGGAATAGTAACAAGTTTCTGATCCAGCCTGGGAACTTAGCATTGCAAGCAAAAATGGAGGAGAAATATGCGGTCACCACTACAGCTTATTTGCAGAAAGATAAATGCAATCTTGGGATGACCAGGTGAGATATTTCAGTGAGAAATGGGGACTTTAATGTCATTGTATGAAGCATCAGTGAGACCTCCTTCCATTTAATGCTATAACTACTTTTGCTCTTTATATGCACTTTAAGATTAATTGAAACCAGAGCAGATGGAGGGAAGAGGTCTGAGGTGAATTGAGAGTCATTTAGGAAAGAAGATTGAAAAGCCAGTCCTGTGTAGCTCGGGGGTGGAGGTGGGGGAAAGGAGGCAAGAACCATCTCCACAAAAATACCTGAGTAAGGAGCAGTGAGCAAAACAGCTACTGAAATGAGAGCCAGTGCTGGTGCCAGGGTACACGGGAATAAGCTGGTGATGGAAATGCCACAGAGGTTCCTCCTGACCGTCATCAGGGACACGGACAGTTTGGAAGAATCTCCCAGGAGTAACGGGCAGAAAACACGAACTTGTTTTACGTGGGAGCATGGTCCTTTCGTGAAAAGGACCATAAACAACATTGTGCCTGAGATGGCAGAGAGCTGCGCTGTATGATCCAGGCTCCTCCTGTGCTTCTATCTCTAAATTGCCTAACGGGAATAGAACAGCAGCAAACGAAGGCCTTTGGCCACTTGTTACTGAGATCTGTGGAATATTTTCGCAGCGGTCTCAATGCCAGCAGCTCCAATGTCCTGGCTAAACACCAACACATTCCTCTGCTATTTAAGTCCCCCCCGTGGTTTCACTTAGTAATGCTACTCTTTGCTCCCTGCCCAAAAATTGTGGCACAATGCTGCTTTTTCTGTGCTTAAAAAGTGTTTTCTATTTACTGAATTGCTCTTCAAACTGTAGTATAATTCACTCTAGGGTGTAACTGTGTTGCATCTTAACCTGCACAGAAATAGCACGCACAAGTGTGGAGAGAGGATGGGAGAAAAAATAGCAATACAAAAATAATCCTTATGACAGCACTGAGCCCAAGTGAGCAATATTACCCTTATTTTACAGTAGGGAATTGCTGGTTCTTTTCATCCTTAAGCAAAAAGAGTTTGAAACCTTTCCCATGAAAACACAATAAGCAGTTGTGGTTTGGGGCTTTGCTATCAGCTGTAGTCTTAAAACAATCTCTGGAAACTTGGTCTTGAACCTTTATTCATGAGCCTTTCAATGAAGCCTCAAGTTGAATTCTGGCTTTCTCTCAAAATCAGAGAAAATTAATGACACTGGGCTAACGACCCTAATTTGCACTGGCAGGCTAGGATTTTGGAACGGTATGAATTTCCCAGAGTGTATGTGTCGATGGCTGTTAACTTGCATGACCAGTATTGCAATAGTGCCTGGATCCTCCCAACCAAGAATAATGACACATCCTATCAGAGATCTGCATCTATGGATGGCAGATATGTTGAACAAGGTATCATTATTATTATTGTTATTTAATTCTTGTAACAATCACTGAAGCACCTGAGCTACTCCCACAGCTGCATTAAATATCATGACTAAAATATGCAATCCTTTTGTTATTTTATCTCCTATGAGAAAAGTGGACTGTCGTGTTTCAACAGAAGATTTTAAGCACACGTTTCTCTCTAAGTATGTTGGAAAATACAGCTCACAAAATGTGCCTTTCTATTCCAGTTTTGCCTATATTCAGTAATGCAGCCGAGTATATGGACACCCAAAGTAGCTCCAGACAGGTTAGCTTGGATCCTGGAGCTGTGCAGGTATCACGGAGCAAAACATGGACTAATCTGCCCTCAGAGTGGGGTAAATCAGTCTACACAGAGCTCTGCCTTAGCAACATACTTTAATACTTGGATGGATGCAGGTTAGAGATGTTGAGTAGAGCTGACTTCAAGCACAAGCCAAGTAGGCAGATTTTCAAGGGCATTCACCACCAGGACGTGAAAGCTGCTGAGGTAAGAAATTTTCTGCCTAATTTTGCTGTGCCAGAGCCCTGGGAAGGGAAGGGGAGAGAGATGCAGGAGGAAGAGCTATTCCTGCCAGAGCAGCAGGAACAGCGCTGGCCTCCCACCACAGAGCTCCTTCACACCCCATAGCACAGCCAGGCCACAGCCACTCTTCCTTGGGGTTGGGGGGAACTTCAGGTGTGCCCACCTTGACGAACTGGGATGGACTGATGAGTGCGAGGACGGCCTTGCAGAGAAGACAGGGAGATGTGTTCTAGTGGTGGCTGTGGGAGGTTGTGCCAGGTGCCCTGGCCAGGCCCTGCTCTTCAGGACAGGTTTGTTACAGAGGAGCTTCATGGGGTGGAGTGAAATTTGGTCTTCTAGATACCCTGGAGCCACCTCCTGGGGATAACGACTGAAATACCGAACTCAGTCCAAGTGTTGTAGCCAACAGTGCTAAGTGCTGCAGCACTTGGAACTGACAGGAGTTTCCTCAGCACTAAAGCCTTTGTGTCCAGAGGTATGGCTTTGCTGTCAGGTGGCCAAGAGGTGACAAAAGTACCAAGAAGGCTGGGTCACTCACTGCCAGGATGAAAGAGCCTCCTGGCCAACCTGAGAGGAGACAGAGATATCCTCCCTGACCGGGACAAGGGCACTCTTGCACTAGGGGCTGCACTGATTATCGCTGGCTGCATTCTCCAGGAGAAGGTGCCAGCCCAAATTTCTGAAGATTCTTCTTCCACTCCTCAGCCTCGCTATCACTTCCCTTGGACCCTGTTTCATCAACAAATTCAGCCTCATCCGCGCTGCGTCCGTGGCAGCGATACAGCAGAAAGGTGCCACTTCCCTGGGACGAGGTGGCATCGCAGCGCCCAGCGCAGTGCCACGGCTCTAGCCAACGAGCCCTTCCCTCCCAGCACACCTCGGAGCGCAGAGGGGGAAACTTTGCTTTCCTGGGGGGCAAGCGCAGGGAGCGGAGGGGGCTGCAGCAGCATGAGGGCCGTGAGCGCCAGCCCGCTTTACCGAGACAGACAGCGGGCTGGCTCCAAAAGCTCCAGGCGACCCCCGGCCGCCCGGCGGACGGGGCCCCGACTTCAGGCAGCTGCCTGCCGGCCCGCCCCTCCACCGCCCGCAGCTTCAAGCCGGCAGGATCGCTCAGGCCAGGAGAGGGAGCCGTGGCCCGCACAAGGCCGCGTCACCCGCCTCCTCCCAGCAGGACCCCGCTAACTGCGAAAGGGACAGGGCGGCAGCCTTCCGCCTCACGAACCCGCCCGCCGGTTCGGAATCCCCCCACCCCGGCTGCTGCCGGTTCCCCGGAGTGACACCCCCCGCCCCTGCGCGGGGCCGAGCCCCCACCCCGGCTGCTGCCGGTTCCCCGGAGTGACACCCCCCGCCCCTGCGCGGGGCCGAGCCGGAGGCGGCACGGCCGGCGGGCGGGCGGGGACGGCGAAACCCTCCCCATGCGCGTACGGAGCGCGGCCGGCGGGGAAAGGGGCGGCCGGTGAGCGCGGGGCGGAGCGGAGCGCGGACCGGGGACGAGAAGGAGGAGGAGGAGGAAGAAGAGGAGAGCGCGGGGCACGGCTGCGCGCGTCCTCAGGTGAGGCGCGTGGGGGCGGGAGGGGTGCGCGCGTGTTCCTGTGGGCGGCGGGAGGGAGGCGCGGCCCCGCGGCGCGCCGGCCCCGGGACGTGTCCGCGTCCGTGTTCCTGTCCGTGTCTCTGTCCGTGTCCGTGTCCGGCCCGGCCCTCCCCGGCAGTGAACTTCCCCGCAGTCGGAGGGAAAGTTTCTGGCGGAGGAGGCGGTTTCCCGCCCCGGCGGTGCGCGGGGTGAGGCGGGAGGTGGCGGGGCGCGGCGGGAGGTGGCGGGGCGCGGCGGGAGGTGGCGGGGCGCAGCCGGCAGCAGCCCCCGCTCGTCGGCCGGCGGGGCAGAAAAGGGAAGGAAGAGGAAGAACCGCTCGGGAGAGCCCGAGGAGCCTTCGCGGCGGCGGCAGCAGCAGCAGCAGCAGCGCCCGGCGTCCCCCGGACAGAGACGTCTCTGCACGGTGAGAGCGACCGTGCGCGGCCGCGTCCCGCCCCGACGGGCCGGGGGGAACGGGAGCAAGGAACGGCGGAGGAGGGCGGGCGCTGTGGCGGCTGTGCTGCCGCCGGAGCCGGGGGACCCTGCCGCTCGCTCTCGGTGGAGGACGCAGCCGGTGTGAAGGCGGGTCTGAGCCGAGCTGCAGGACCGCAGCTGTGTGTCCCCGCCGCTTCTGCAGCCGGGCCGGCCATGCCGCCGGTACCGAAACGCGGAGCGGTGCGGTTAAATTCCCTCCTCTGGGCCGGGGAAGTCTGGATATTCCTGGCTAGAGCGCTACGTGCACTGACGAATGCAACTTTAATGTTCATCTGGGTTGCAAATGCGGGAGCCTCTGATACCTGTTCTCTCCTGCTGTCAAACAGATCTTTGAAATGGAAGGGGGGAGAGGAGGGTGTCAGACTTAGGCGGCAGCGGGGAAATAAAGAGGCACATCCAAGAGAACAGCCTGAAGGTGATTAGATGCTGGGAGCAAGATGCCTTTTGCTTGTGTTTGCTGGGGACAGCTGCACCCTTATGCAAAGCATTTTGGGGGGTATCTGGATGGAAACTGGATGGTGTGAATGCTTTCCTGAAAACAAAGAGGAGGGAGGGGAAAGAGACCGTCAGGGCTCCAGTGCTTCAGGTGGCCCTTTTCTGTGCCAGTGTCACATCCCTTCATTACAGTGGCAGGGCTTGTTCCTCAGCCTGGGCTGGTTTCTCCGATTGTGTCTGCACAGTGCTTGGCACGACGGGATCCTGATCTCGGGGCCTTAGGATGTTACTGTAAACTGGATTATAAATACACTCTCACACGCACACTCTCTCTTTCCATCCTAACGTCTGCTTTATGAATAGCTGGTTATAATGCTTGGATAAAATTCTGTTTTTCTTTATGGATCTTCTTTTCTTATAAAACGATGACTTTTGTTCCATGCATTTAGTTTTGTTTTTCTAGGAAAGGCTTTTACCTCTGGATTTGGGAGATTGCAACAAGCTCCTTATCTTTTTTAAATAACTATTTGCTATGTAATTAAAAAGTACTATTTTCTTGACACTCCATTTTTAACTGTGGCTCTCCTTAGGTAAGCAGAACTGTCACTGAACTTACACTTCCATACACAGAAGGATTGTGGGGTATTATTTATTAACTGTGCTGTGGAGAGTCCATATCTCATAACTTAGAGGGCCATTTATAACAGGTTGCTTTTGGCAGCTCCAGAAGATTTACTTGCTGTCTTGTATTCCTTGCAGTAAAAGCCTCTCCTATTTGCATGGAGAGCATCACTTCAGCCCAAGGGCTTTCTGGTGGGAGCGCTTGGTGCTGGGAAGGGTCCTGCCTTCTGCCTCCATTGCCTGCCTGTGGTGAGCAGGGGAGGCCAAACAGAGAGGATTGGACTCTAACACCTGGTTAATTTCCTTCCCTGGAAGTAGGTACAGAGTTGTCACTGTCACTGGGAACACTTTTTCTTGGGAGCAGTTAAGGATACAGGATAATGAGGGATGTGGAGAGTAAGGCTGCGAGACTTGGGATGGTGGAAGCATGCAGGGCACTGAAACGATCAGGAAATGTTAAGCTGGGAAAGTGGGAGCTGCTGGATGGAGATGCAGCAGGGAGCTGTTGCGTGAGAGGTTATATTTCTACCACAATGCCTCTGTGCAAGGCAGAGGGCAGGACTACATGCACGCAGCTCTGTGACTGACTTTCCATGTCTCTGGTTGTATCTTGAGTTCAAAGTGCCTATGTATTACATAGGAAGAGCTGTGCTTGCTCAGGTCTGCTCATGCCTGGTCCCTCCAGAGTCCGTGAAGGAAAGCTTGCGTCTGAACACCTCCGGGCTCTCACCTTCCAGACCCCTGGGTCTCTGTGCAGGTATCCTGCACCTGAGCATTAGCTAGTGTGCAGCAGAGATGAGTGTTGTGCTGGTCCAGGCTTGAGCAGGCTTATACCCTGGGTCGGGTAGTGCTACCCCAAAGTGCCTTGCAGGAACGTAGAACCTCTTACGTAGGTAAGAGAGACTTCAAGAGGGTTGGGAGAGCAGCGTGGCAGCAGGTTGGATGGTGCCTGGATACATGAAGGTATAGGAAATGCCTCCTTGCTGGCCCTAGTACTGTAACTTTAAGATCTGAAATAGGCGTATAGGAAGGAGGAGGCAGAGAGAGCTTGTCCCAGCTTTATTCCTTCAGTACCTGCATGTGCCAGATGCCAGCACTAGGAAAGAAAAATTTCAGTCCTTCAGACTAAGGGACCAGAGCATGTTCTTTTATTCCTTCTTCTCACTTATTGTTACATTTGGATTTTTATGTTGATTATTTTGACAGGCACATGATTCATATTCCATTCCCCATCCGTCCCAGGTCCCCCACTGTTGTCAAATGTCCTCCCATTTCAGCAAGACTCGGACTTGCCAAAACTTGACACAAAGATAACCCTTGCAGCTGGCGGTGTGGGAGAGGAGGTGTCCCAGCTTGGCTCTCAGAGCACAGGTTGCATTAGCAAGGTGGACAGTTAGGAAGATTATAACCAGCATGTGAATGTGCTCACATATCTGTGAGTATCCACGCTGTCCAGTCTTTCTTTTCATCATGCAGCTTCGGGAATAAAAATAGATATATAGAAAAGCCTATATAAGCTGAAATCTGAGAACAGCGCCACGTTATCTGGGAACTGAAACACTTTCTACAGTGGAGCTCAGAGTTCAGACATTGCCTGCTCTCCTCCTTCCTTCCCTGCTTTTCTCTTGACAGAGCTTATGGATTTCACTGCCCCCATAAGCAGAACCAAAAGTTGTGCCCTCTGTGCTGCCAGGCTGATACAGCTTGGCTGGTAGCATCTCCATACTCGGTGGGTGAGAGCTGGTGCTCCTCTGGCTGCGTGAGGTGGGCCAGATGCGGAGGCAGAAGGAAGGCAAAGCTGGCTGTCGTGTTTGCCATGCTTGAGCTGACCCCTTCTCTCACATCAGCTCTGCAGCCTGGGTGGAGCTTGGGGGCTCATGTGCAGGTGGGTTTCTTTCCCTCCATGGTTTGTAACTGCTTTGTTCTGCTCTGCCGTCAGCAAAATGTATGGCTGAGGTACACTCCTAAACTGGAACAAAGCAGCTGCTTCTTTTGGGAGGTATTTTAGAATTTCTCTCCTCACTCCAATGTTTTTGCTAAGCAGAAGTCCAATCTCTCGTTTCTCAGCCACAATGTTGTTACATTTAGGGCTTGTAACATGTACACGCAGAAAGAGTGCAAAAAGGAAACTTATTTGGGGAAACTAGTTCAAATGGTGCCTACACTTATGGGAATTTCAACCTTAGCCAGCACGCTTGCTACCTTCGTCCTCAGAGTCCCAATGAGACAAATGCACAGATCATGATATTCATAAATTCAGAATCTTATTTGACAGAAAATAAATTACAGGAACATGAATGTACAAGCATAGGTATCTTGTTATAGGATTCCTGAAAAATAGTTGCTGGTAAAACTGAAGAATCATATCTTTAGTCAGTCCTTTGTTAATTTAACAACTCTCAGTTTGATCAAATGGGGGCCATATCCCCAGGAATTCCTCTGAAACAGGTCTCCTCCGAGTCTGGATGATTATCCAGTTACAATTTTAAGAAAATTACAGTGAGGATAAGTAGCTAAAGATAGAAGTCTGAGAGTGTTAGGGAAAGAGAAGGGAAGAGTGTGAGAGAGCGAGAGCTTCACTTTCTCATATGAGTAAAATGAGGGGATTTATACCAGCCCTTAACTTTTGCAGTGACTGGAGTGAAGGTCCCTGGTGTTGGTTTTGGATCCTCTTCCCCCGCCCCGCCCTTCCCCGACTCCATATATGAAAAATTCTGTTGATTGTCACGGAGTCTTTTTAGATCTACATGCGTTAACAAAAAGGGACTGTAACTTAAAAGCTATGTTTGAGGCAGAGATGAAGAAATTGCTGTGAATCCTGGTCTGAGTCAGGGGATTGGTAGGTGGCTCCTTTCTCTGGGAACACCAGGGAGATGCCAGAGAGCCATTACCTTGGAAATCCTACTCAGGGCAGGGTCATCAAGAGCTGATAGCTCTTCCCAGCTCTCCCAAAGGTGTCCACAGAAGGAGATCGCATTGTCGTGCCTGGAAGGAGAACTGGGTGGTCATGTGCCCCCATCTGATGCCCATCATGGGTATTGGGATTCCTGAGCTGGCATGGGAGTGTCCCGTTGATGCAGAAGCCTTTGAGACTGCCCTCAAGTCCCTTTACTCTTTCTTTATCCCTAACAGCTTGCTTAGGCGTGGCTGGGCAAGCTTTACTATTTAACCCTTGCAGCTTTGGATCTGGCCTTCAGCTTCAGCCAGCGGGTTGCGTGGGCACAGGCTGGGAGCTCTGCCTTGCAGCCTGGAGGTACCACAGTAGAAGGCTGGTTGTTAGCTTCTCGTGAAGCTCCTTTGACAGTTTTGTTGTGCAACTGAAAGGCAAAGATACAACTTGAATCATGTGCTCACACAAATACTTAAGAAGCCTCTTCAGCTTTACTAAGCTGAAGTGTTATCAGAATTAGAAGAGGACTTCAAAAAAAGGAAGGAAAAAAGAGAAAAAGTAAATTGTAATACCTCTCTGTCTCTTTAACTAGAAAATCTGCTGTGTGTTGGTTTTTTTGTTTTGCTTAATCCCTTGCATGACTGAAATAAAAGTGTAATGGAGTATCTTGACTCGCTCAGGCCTCATGCTGTCCAGTTACAGGGATGTGATATTTTCAGGTATTCAGAGGATGATTCTTATGTATTTGATCAACTTGTGTGTAAAAGCTTGCAAAACTGTGACCTAAATGTTTATCCTTAGTGCTGACAGGATGCTGTGGAGCTCTCTAACTATATATTTGTAACAATTGTACTGCTTGGCGAGGAAGACCTAACATTTTCTTCTCGGAGGGAATTTTTGCCTTTTTTTGCCTTTTTCTGCTTGTGATTTGTGGTTATAGTTGCCTTTCTTTATCAATTTACCTTTTGTCCTAGATGTAAATAAAGAGCTAATTACAGTTAATCTCAGTGCAAGGGAATGAAATTTTTAAAGAATGAAAAAGAACTCCCATCTGTTAGATTTTCAGTAGCGTTTTGGGGTTTGCCTTATACTCGGAAGGAAGCCAAAACATGTCTTGCTCGATTTAAAATTTTCCTTGCAATATTTAAACTAGATTTTTAATCATTCAAAAAACAAATAGAAATGGAAATAGCTTTTCAAATTATGTTTGGCCATGTTCTTAACATGCTGGTTGCTAAAACCTGAACAGCTCTGTCATATTCCTACTGAAATGAGTTGAAATCCCACTACCAGATTCTAGAGGAACAGGTTTGAGACCTTATTCTGGAAAAGCATCTATTTTTCATAGTAGTATATTGCATTTCTGTGTTTCCTGCCTGCTGGGGCTCCATATGCCCAGCCAACCAGCCCCAAAATGACTTATTCCAAGGGAACTGCTGCTTAAGTAGTTACTATTTAAGACAGGCTCAGAACCCAAGTTTGCGTGGTGGGTATGTGGTACATTTAGCCCCATCAGCTCCAGTGACTGCTGAGCTCAGGGAATTAATCTATACTTCACACTCATATGTTATCTTTCATCTTGGCGTCTCTAAGCACTTTAGAGACATTAAGATGCACAGCTGTGGTGTGAGGTGGGGAGAGGCTGTTATAAATACGGGGGGGGGAAACAGGCACAGATTTCAGAAGCCTCTACTAATGTGCTCAGTTTGGGGGACAGTGGTTTATAAGCTCTCTGATGCCTGATTAGCAGGGAGGCACTACAATTTTTCATGCACTACAGTTGGTGATTGATGGCTCTGTAGGTTTCATGTAGATTAACCGGAAACACATATTGCTACCCTAAACTAGTAGACTGTTTTAAAATCTTCAACCTTAGGAGACTTACAGGAGCATAGTAAATGGCAGTGTCAGGAGCCTAAATTTATAATTATTTTTTTCTGAGGTGAGCCCTATCACAAAAAGCAAATCTTACAAGGAACCAAAAGTACAAGACCCTCACCTCCATCCCACCATAGTAACATCCAGGGCCCCACCTACGTAAATTTATCAGCAATCTGTTGATCCAAAGCTCTGGGATCTGTAAAAATATTCTGACAGTAAAAGCCATACAAATTCACTTTAATACAAATAATTGGATTTGTTCTGTTGAGAAGTAGCTGCCTTTACCCTTCTTCCTTCAAGCACAGACACCTCCCACCCCTTGTTTATAAGGAGGTATTTGGATAATCGGAGGAGGATGTACGTGTTTCTGCCCAGCATGATGACGCTGGCAGGCTGTGAAGGGCTTGTAGGGCACCCAGCCTCTTTGAACCAGCACAACTGTGCTGTTGGATCCCAAAATGCGTTGCTCTAGCCAATTGTGCTGGTTGCAGTTGAGCTAGGCAGGGCTGATGCATTGGGGTGACTGAAGGATGTGGCAAAACTCAGACTCCTTGGACTAACATCTCTATGGTCTGGGTTGTCTTTCCCCCTCTTCTGTCCTCCTGCAAAAATAGCTGCAGCCTCGGTGTGTTTACCTTTCTCTACCTTCCTTGTTCTCTCTTCTGTTGCTATGTGGACTTCAGGGAGACTGTTTAATTTTGGCTCCTTGGAAGGTTTTGCACACACACAGACATCCCTAACCTGAGGTCATGGAGAGGTGGAAATGCTTTTCTCTAGGCTTAGTGTGTCCTCCTGTTTTGTTGCACAGGGGAGCTGCATCTTGGCATTTCAGCCCTGCTGAATAGCCCTGGCTTCTGGCTACCCAGGAAGGCAAAGTTTTCCCCTTTCCAAGCCTTTTTTTTCTTTTTTTTCCTTTTTTTTTCTCCCACTTGTCTGCCAGATGCAATGACTTTGTGGTTGTGACAAGAAGTGTCAAAGAGCAAGAGTGAAATTCAACCCAGTGTTCCAAAGACACTCGGTGGTTGCTTCCTCACAATGCAAAGAGGTGAGCCAGCCCAGGGCTAGGGTCAGTGCATATTTAAGAATATGAAGGCATTCGCTTCCTGGCATTGAAAGTGCTCAGAAATGAAAATTTTGGAGACTTTTCAGATTTTTGGCCCTTTGCAGCAGGGTTTTAACACATAGCGGTATTTCCTTCCGTCACTGCTCCTTGTAGCCTTTGGAAATGTCAGCAGCGCATATATTGCCTTTTTTTTGTCATTCAGCTGGAGGAATGAATTCATTGCCCTCATGAGATCAATCATATTCTCCCCAAATAATTAATATTGATGACAGTCACAGCGTACTGCTGCTTGCAGCTTCCTCTCTGCCTTCCCACTGTGTAGGTGCTGTGGGTCACAGAGCGGACCATCTCATGTGAAGCTCCTGGACTTGAAAAGCCAGGGTGCCATTGTTTGAAGGTTGAATTCAGAGCTGCACTGATGGGGTCAGTGCAGGCAGAGCCCAAGCAGGTTCCCTGTGATGGCACAACCTAATACTTGCAGAAGGAACTGTTAAAAATGCGGGGTGCTAACGCGATACACATGACATGGGAAGGATTGTCTCATTCTGTTTCTCTTTCCCTCCTTTTTTTCTGTCTGTACCCAGCTTTTTCTAGTCACCTTTGCAGAGTGCAACTGTATTGTGCTGACCAAGAAGGGGCAAGCACGCAGAAGAAAGTTACTCTCGTAGTCACCAGGAGGACCAAGTGGGTGGGCTGGGAATGTGGAGGCCCGTGGGAGGGCTGGAAGGACCTCCAGAAAACTGCTTGTAAGCGGTGTGTTGCCCTGGGGGAGGCAGGTAGCTCCTGAGCTTTCAGCACCTTTGCTGTTTCTTTTTCTATTGCTTTAAATTTTGCTGTGGATTGATGTGTAAAGCACACTTACAGAGCAGCATGTTTGAGCTGGAGGAGAGGGAATGAAGCATCTTCACATCTTGTTCTTGTTTGCTTTTTCTTATAAGGCTAAATGTGATTAAATTAACATGATTAATGTAAGTGCCAGGTGTGGAAACACTGTGTGGCCCAAACTTGAAAAAGAAAAACTCAGCTGACTTGCTTTTATCCTTGAATATCTTATTCATCCCAGGATACCCAGAGTCACTTGAGGAAATCCTCCTCTTAATGCCACAGGGAGGGTTGGAGATCAGGTCTTCGCCACTAGCAGCAGCATAGGTAAACCTGCTAGCAGTGCTGGAGATGCTGCGTTCTGCCTGGGGATTTTGTGGCAACGGCACAGTAAAAGAGGTGCTTGGAAAGGGGAGTGAAACATAGTGATGTTGTGCTCTGGAGTATGGTGGTGCTTGGAGACTTTTTGCCTGCTGTGGTGTTCTCTGGGGGAATGAGAAGGGGGAGATGTTGGCTGAATATAGAGCAGCCATCCTGGGAATCGGGTCTGCAAGCACTGAAGGCTATAAGGGGAGGAGACGAAGTGAAAGAGCAGGTATATAGCTGGCAGCAAGGGCTTGAACTTAAGAAAAGAAACTTTTGGAGCATTTTTGGAGACTGAGAGCCTTTTGCAGCTAGTGCTCAGTAGGGCTGGGTGCAGCCCTTGTCAATGACGGTGGGGATGTGCAGTGAGGCTCCAGAGCACTGGCTGTGCCAGGCTGGGCTTGTGAGGAGACACTTCTCCTGGAAACAAAGCTGCTCTGGGGTTCAGGAGTCCCAGGCTGGTCCTGTGAAAGGCAGTAAGCCCAGCTGATAAACCTGCTCAAGTCTGTGTTATATTCTGTGGATGTAGAGGCTTGGATAGAGCTAGCTTGGGGTTGCTGCTGTGCAATTCGTTGCACAATGTGGATGTGCTGCTATGTCTGCAGGGACAGTGGAATAACCTCTTGGGGAGGGCAGTGGAGTTGCTTACATCTAAAAGCCATTAAAAAGGTCGTGAGGCAGAATGTATCAATTAAGCGCTGCTTCTTAGCTGTCTCCAACTGTTCCATGAGAGCTAATCAGAACTCTTCCAGTGAGGGAGGAATCTCACTCTGGATTCCTTAAGTCTCCTCAGGTCTTTGAGCCATGTTGGTTGCGGATTTCTTTCTTTCTGTGCAAAGATTAGGTTGACAGTTTATTTTCTGGTAGCACAATACATGGGTATTTCTCAGAGCTCTCCTTTCACTACAACATTACCATCCAAAATAGAAGCATTGTGTCTGGCTTCATGGAAGGTCTCAGCTCTCTCTGAAACTCTGTTGGAAGCTTTTCATTCCTTTGCTATTCAGATCTAAAAAATAGACTATCTTGGTTGGATACCTTTTGCTTGAGCACAGAAGTGTTCTTGTAGGTTAGTGTTTGAACTGCTTGGTGGCCAGGGTGTATGTATTTGTAATCCATGCTGTTTGATTTCATAGCTGTGGCTCTGCCTGCCCCTCTTCAGCCCACCGCACAGATCTTGGTGATAGTCCCAGCTGTTTCTTTGTCCTGTCCAGGTGTGCATATATTTGAGAGGTGACAGATTATTGAGCTAGTTTATTTTAAATGTATGAAATGCAGTGTGCTCTGCCTGCTGAACAGCTGCCAGAGTATAATCAGCAGCACCCTGGGCTCCAGCAGAGCAGTGTGCAAGATCTTTAGCATTTCTGCTTTGCCAGGCCCTGAGAAGACCCAGGAGAACTGCAAAGGGAAGAAGGGGGTACTGACTTTGTTCAGATGTATTTTCCAGCCCCTCCAGCCCCCCACTTCTCTCCACATGCCTAGATTGCCTTTTTTTCCTTTTCCTTTGAGAAAGGGAAAAATAGCTTCTTCCTCTAAATTCTGGTTATTAGTGTTAAATCTGTTGAGCCAAAAAGACACCAGGAGATGGTATCTAAATGCCAGTAGTGGATCACAGATTCCCTGCCTGGCAATCACCTGCATGTCCCGACCATTGGCACTGGCAGAAGCAAATCTTGCACTACCAAGGAAGCTCCCAGAAATGACTTGCTGTAAAGGAACGTCTCCCCACTTTTCCCTGAGCCTCTGATCTCAAGGTGGGGCTGCTGCCTGCTCAGTTCACAGGAGCTCTTGGTGCTCTTTGAATGTCAGCCTTGCTCCTGCAGTTTATGCTGCTGTGTTGAAGGAGAAATAGCTTGGGACCACCTCCCAGGGGGACCCTGGAGCGACACACTGCTGAGTTTGTTCATCCCCATGTTGGGGATTTAGTAGAAAGTAATTATTAAAAAGCCAGCATACTGCAGCTCGTGGCCTGGATGTGCAGTGCAGGAGGCCAGGGAGGGGCAGTGGTGGGTGATGGGCAAATAGAGCCATCTTGGATGCCTGGTGTCATGCCCTCAGCTGGCAAAGAGCTGGCTGAGCCACTCATCAAGAAGACTGTTTCCAGGTTTTCTTTTTTTTGTTGTTGTTGTTTCCATGCCCCTCCCTTCTGGGTGCTCGGTAGACCTGAGTATAAAGCTGTGTGTGAGCACTGTCGTTCCCCAGCACCAGGAGCCAGTGCTTCCAGATCCTTTGTGATGGTGGCCAACTCTGGACGAGGAAGACAGAAGATGCTTTGTGCTAGTGATGCGGGAGACCTCTCACCAGGGCAGCTTTCCATCTGACTCCCACTAGTTTAATTTCTTTTTTTTTCTTTTTTTCCCCCTTCTGCAAAAGCAAGTGTTTAGTATCTGCTGTGGTTCTAGCTGGTGAAAAAGTTTTGGTCTACTGAAATCTAAATATTTCCTTTGGTTCTGATGATATAAATTGCTTTCATAATAGAAACATTTTAGAACAAAATCCTTTCAACCTGCTCTGTTGTCAGGCATTCGATAGCCTGGTGAGTGCAGCTACCCTGGCAAAAGTGGGACTTCAGCACTGATCTCGCAGGTCCCTGTTTTGGATGTGTCACCGTTAGATGTGCAGATTTGGTCACACTTAGGGCTCCTGCGATATCCCTGATTGCAGGCCAGGCTTCAGCCCTGACTGATCCCTGCTGAAATGTGCCCGGCTGCTAGGGAGCTGCTGCCAAGACAAATTGGGCTCCCTGCCCTTAGGAGAGATATGAATGTTTTCCCGAGGACAGCACTGGGGGGTCCTGTGTTGGTCAGCATGCCTGAGTTTGAAGTGATGAGTGTGTCATAGCATGCATGAGAGCAGGGAGAGAGCTCTGAGCTGCTTATGGCATTCATCATCAAACTGCCACTGGTTTTCTCCCTATTCCGTTCCTGGAAGCTGTCTGGGAAGGAAAATTTTAATGAACGTGCTAATTCCTCGTGAGGAGAAAAGGCTGGACTTCTGAAACCAATCACCTACCTTTCTGCCCACGTCTCCAGAGATTTCAGCGTAGTGTTACATTGCTCAGGAGGGCTGTCTGCAGGACTAGCCAGCTCTCTGCAGGAGTAGCTCTGCTTCGGGCAGGGGTACGAGTGGGAACGCTGATGCCGTAGCAACGGGCCGTGCCGTGCGGTGCCCAAAGGGCCTCCGGAGGAGAGGCAGGGTCAGAGAGACGCTGCGCAGATCCCGGCTAAGTGGCACCAAGATGGTTTATGCTACAGTAATTCCCCCCTTTGTCTGACTTACTCCTGCACATACTGAAAAGCAAAAGTATTTCCTGGAGGGCTGAAGGGCCTTTTCCCACTTTCCATTAGTGTTTTTGCTATTAGTTTTCTGCAGCTGCTTTTGCAGGCTGCCCTTTGTCTGCTTTCGGATTCTTTGAATTTACTTGGACTGTACATCTATTTTCATAAGAAAACCCGACAAGCTCATCAGGCAGCCTTCTCCAGTGCTGTTGCGTGATGATGCAGGGACCCAGGGCTCGTGGGCATGCAGTGATGTGGGAGCAGAGGAGCTGTGTCCCTCTCCTGAGTGCCAGCCTGGCTTTGCAGCCTGTCAGCCTTCAGCCCCAAATCCACGTGGTATAGAAGCAAAGCATTTCCTAAGCTAGCCCACCCTGGGTTTTGCTAGCTTTCCTGTGTCTGCATCCCTTTTCCTGGCCAGTCCTACACTCTCGAATGCTTTTGGCTCAGAGGGGCTTGGGACAGAATTACAGAAAGAAAATAACATGTAAAACTTGCCCTGGTCGGTGTTATTTTCTTCCTGTTTCTGAAACTGCTTTATTTTAACTGCCTTTTCAGCTGCAGCACTTAGTGGCAAGGTTTTGAAGGGTGCTTTTGTTCTGCGTGCCAAAGTGTGACTTCTCAGTGAAAAGCAAAAAACCTGTCAGCTCTCCCTAGGTGCCTGTGGTTAGGAGGGACAAAGGCGTTTTCTTGGAAAATGCAGCATTGTTCTGTAGAATTGGTACAGTGTCTTTGAGAATAGGTGTACAGTAGTTACTTTGAGTGCAGCTCTGTTAATTATTTGACATATGTCTTGGGTTTTATAATCATTTGGAAAGCACGTAGGCTTTGCGGGGCCATGTTACTAAAAGCAGGAGTGAATGATTCCTTGCCTAGGTCAGTTTGGGAAGGGTGTTTTATTAAAAGGTTTTTGTATGAAAATATTAATGTGTTTTTCTGACATAAAGGCCACTTCTGGCCAGTATCAAATGAGAAACCAAACCATTCCACCACCTCTGCTTTTAAGAACAGGAGAGACTGCCATGACTGTGTTTCTCTCCACCCTACTTTTCTTTGCTCCCCAGTAGACAGAAGGTGAAAGTTTGACGAAGAAAATGCTCAGGAACAAAAAGGAAACAATTTCTGATTTGAAACAAAATGAAAATTTCAAGTAAGTTCCTTATGAAAAAATTATAGCAACAGCAGTGATGGATTGATTTCCCCAACCACTCTATGAATTATTATTATTAAAATGTTAATTTATGGAGACATTAAGAATACCTCAGAGTATATTGGTCTCATGAGAAGTTCCTGGAGCACTGAGGATGTATCAGAGCTCTCCAGCCGCCTTCTGGCTGCTCTGATTGCCAGCTTTCTAGCTGTGGTGTGATTTCTGAGCTAGTACGCTCTTCTGCTCACTGATTTTATTCCTGGCTCCCTTTAGTGTTTGCTTTTTATTTTATTTGCTTGTGTAATTTTATTGTATTATTGTGTAATAGAGGTGAGGTCTGTGACTTTTTTTGGGTGGACGCAGTTGGGTGAACCCCTCCGCTGCAGCCTGGGGTTTGCACTCTCCAACCTCTGGCTCCTTCAGTTGCAGCCAGAATGATGGTGTTTCAGTGCACTGACACTAAATTGTGCAAGAAGTTGATTGGACACCATGGGATTGCATCATATACAGGCAAAATGGCAACATGCTTTCTGATGTCACGAAATAAAGCAGCGGGTTGCTGGAAAAAGCTGAGGAAACGCTTCTGTTCCTGGCAAGACAGGGGTGGGTTGTAGTCCTGTGGCATCAGGTTCTTATGGCATTGCAAAACCCACCCTCTCTTTCTGTGACTGAATGGATGCACTGCTCTTTTCCTGGTGTCACTGGCAGAATCACGTTATCCTCCCTGGGGAGAAAAGATGACATTGTGTGACCACAGGACTGCTGTGGGAAGACCCTTCTCTTTGGGGTGTATCACAGAATTTGAGCCATTTAAAGCAAAGCATCGCAGTGGTAGCAGCACTAGTACACAAGAATTGGTCCTGTGCTCTGTTCGTAGTACAAACCATCAGATTCTGTGGCATTGATTTTTTCTTTTTTTTTTTTTTTTTAATAATCAGCTGCCACAGGAACAGAGCTGGACTGCAGAAGCCATCGTGCCCTACAGTCCACTTTATCTTCTTCATTGTGTGTGCAAGTTCTCCATTTCTTTACCAAAGGGGGAGAATCCTCTTCCTTCATCTCAGCGGGCAAATGCTGGCATGGTGAGGGCATCCAGGAGGTTGCGACAACTCCCCTTGACCGGCCCTTGAGTCTGTGCACGTGCCTTCCATGGCCCCTTTTATTTTGTATAGTGTGA
Organism: Leptosomus discolor; assembly: GCF_034619465.1. Classification (NCBI taxonomy): domain Eukaryota; kingdom Metazoa; phylum Chordata; class Aves; order Leptosomiformes; family Leptosomidae; genus Leptosomus; species Leptosomus discolor. The sequence continues at coordinate 53,077,818 of NC_141397.1, read as the reverse complement.
GAGCAGCCGGGGCTGTGGTCAACTGAGTGCCATTCCCATAATGGAGAAATTGCTGTAATCTGACAAGCTCTGTGTCTGTCTGTCTCCACTGATAAGATCTCTGGAGAGCCTGGAATGAACCAGAAGTAAATCATGCTGTGTAGGGCTTCTGATTTTACAGCTGGGTAGAGCAAGAAACAAGAATTTTCCTACTAGCAGGCATGGAAATCTTAGATACCTTGCTGGTGGAAACAGCGACCTGGTGGCACTTTGAGACAGTTGAAAGGAGCATGTTCCTATGAGCATAGTTAATGGATGTAAATATTAGCTCGCTGCAGAGTTCATGTATCACTGAGTGAAACGTAGTAGTTTATTTTGGCCTCAGGCCACGTAAATGGCCTTGCTGTAAACGAGAGAAACTCATCCAAAGTCAGTAGTTGTTTCTGCTTGCTTCAGGGCTGAATTCAGTCTGATTTGTGCAAAATGCAGGAGAAAATCACTGGAAAATGAGGGTGAGTTAGGGCATGCTGTGCATTTATCTAATGACAAATGGAGAGGGAGCCATGAGGGATCTTTATTATGGGAATGATCCTCCCCCCTGTTTACACTGTCTCTCTTCTAGCATCTGAATTCCCAAAAAGTTCCCGAATTCCTATCAACACTGCAGCATGTTAGTTGTCTGTCCGATCTGATGTGAAGATGCTTTATCTTTCTTCAGCATTTCCGGAGGGTAGAAGTGCTTAATTTTGTACTTTCCCAAGGGAGTCTTCTTAAGTGACATTGGGAGGTGGTTGTAAATGGTAGTAGAGAAGGGTTTGATTAGCAGCTGGCATTTCAGTTTGGATGAAGGAGGTAGGGGATGACCAGCCCTCTCAGCTGGACCCCAGGGAAGAAAACTCACCTTCTTCCCAGCTTCTTGCCAGTTTCTGAAGGCCTTCTGTCTTCCAAGGCAGACTGCAGCCCTTTGCGTGGACTGTGCAGGGAAGAGCAAGCTTGCTCCAGATTTCCTTTGTCTCTTTGAGAAGAGCCCAGCAGAGGGAAAGGGTGGTACAAAGCCTTTTCAGATGCAAGCATTGAAAAGGAAGGATTCAATATCCGCTGCTGGATTTCTCAGTAGTACAGTTCACTTGTCCCATTCTTGTTAATCTCTGCAATCTGTGCAGTCTTAGGTGCTCTCTGCTTATACTCAAAGCCCTTCTGTGTAATGCATATATTATGGACAGGTTTATGAGGGACGTGTTTAAGGGAGCTCTGTGGCTTCTCTCCCCACCCTTTCAGCCCACCCTGATGGAGCAGATTTCCCTGTTGTCTCACGAGTGTGCTCCTGACAGTATCACCATGTTCATTACTGCATCTGCCCAGCGGAGCTGAGATGCTTTGATGAAGTTCAGCCTTTTAACCATCTCTTCTCCCTTTGTATCTGACAGCACCCAGGAATATCAAATGCAACCTTCGCCCTGTTAATGAAAGCATGTAGTAAATGTCAGCTTTTGTGACTATCATCTTATAAGTTACATTCTGGAAAACCTAGAAACACAGGGAAATTTGATTCCAGTGAGTGAACAGCTCTGAGAGCTGAATGCCAGATACCAGCGCGGGTGGCAAGTGAAGCTCTGGCAGTGTACGTTTATCTCAAATTACAGGAAATTGCGCTCTGTAGCAGGGACGGAGAAGTCTGGAATTTTTTGCCTGTCAGTGCTACTTTGAAAGTAGAAACTTTTGTTCAGATCCTTTCTGAAAAGTGTACAAACGTGGCTCTTGTTTGGTCCTGTGAGGTGGCCGTTCCAAGGAGCGTTTGACTGGAAAAAGCCTTGTCCTGCCTCGACCTACCTGCAGGAACAGGGCGAAGCAGTCGGGACTCTGGCAGCTGAACTTTTCGCAGGTCATCATCATTAGACCTTGCAAATTTGGACTGCACTGGTGTGGTTGTCGCACCGAACTGTCAGATGCGTGCTCAGCGGAAATGTGCTTCAGCCGCTGCACACCATCGTGAGTGCTTTCTGCACTCGTTCTTAGAAATGAGCAGAATGAGGTCTTGGCAAAGGACCTTGGTGTTTTGGGAGTCAAAGCTTGGGATTTCTAGCCTGCGAGCATCTACCTTGCTCCTTGGGCTCACAGATACAGAGTATTCCAGTGACTTAAGTCAGTGAGCTGGTCTGTCCTCTTCTGAGCCATCGCCTCCCAGGCTTGGAGAGCTTGCACAGCTGCCTGCAGGCAGAACGACACTGTCACACAGATGCTGTTCTTAAGGAATCTTAATGAGATAAAAAAAAGTACATACCAGAATTAAAGGATCACTGGGTGGGTGGAGGAATGAACACATGTGCTCGGCGTTAAAAAAATTGTCTGCAGTGATGAAATAGGGTAAAATAACCAGAACCTCTCTGTGTGCTTTGCCTCAGCAGGATGAAGATGGCCGGTGCCCTGCTGATTACGCTCTGGCTGTGCATAGTCACCCTTGGCGGCAGCTCAGGTAAGAACATGGCATGCAATAGGTCTGCCCACTTATTGTGGGAAGAGCTGGTCTGAGGCCAGAGAAAGAAAACTGTCCGCAGTGATTCTTAAGAATTTACAGTATATCTGGATGAAATGGTTGTGTGTAAAATACTTCAGCAAAATGCATGAACACAATGTTAGTTCTGTGTGGGTATTGTATAGTCCTCACATATAGAGGCTATGAGCATGGTGTAAATGGGTGTGTTAGCAAATAGCAATAAGCACCACCTTGACCTAAAAGTGCTTTGCAAATCCAAGCTGCTGACTTGGTCAGTATTGTTATTCCTCTTCTGTGAGGGTGAAACTAGGGCTTGGCACGTGGTACTGACTTGTCACTGAATTGCAAGCAGGACCTGGGCTTGAACCTGAACTCTGCCTTTCCTAGTTGGATCCGGAGGGGGTTGAGATTCCGACTTTCGGATTCTGACTCATGTCTCAGCAACGCACGGGAAGAGGGGAACTTCTCGAGTAAGAGGAGCTCTCATACCCATCTCACTGAGTCACTTTCCTGACAGGAAATATGTTGTCATGCTCGCAGCTCCTCTGGCACATGTTCAGCCCAGCTCTTGTGAAGAGGCAGATTGTGTGCGTCTCAGCTCTGGACTTCCTATTTGGGGGTGGAAGGAGACAGCAGGACTTGCAGGAGGCGAGTGGAAAGGGGGAGGGAGGAACGAACAGGCACTGGCTTTATAGGGGAAAAGTTCAGAAATAAGGGCTGTGCAGGGAATTGACAAGTCCCGTCCCCCCCCCATGAGCCCTTGCCCCTCTGCAGCACTGGCAAACAAGCAGTTACAATACCGTGAGCAGATGAACAGCTCTTGTATCATTATCTCTTGGGCCACGCTGAGTTATTTGGGCCAGATTCAGAGCATGCATCTCGGCAAGGTTCATCTTGGCACAGAGGCTGAAGGCTGAGAGGCTCTTCTCCTTGGGTTGCCCAAGGACTGCAGGCATTCACAGTAGGCTGCAGTGGTGGGATGTCCCATCCTGGCTAACAGGGGCCTGGTAGAAGTGGCAAGCAATGGAGAAGAAGCAAAGGAGAAAGAATATATGGCCCAAGTCTCCTCTGCTATGCCCTAGATAGTAGGAGCGTCTGGGGAAGGAAGGGTCCAGTGATGTGGGTCACCGCTGCTAGCTGGGAAAATCCCTACTTTGTGTGTGCTTCTGGACGTGCTGTTCTGCTCTCCACCAACGCAATATCCTCCTCCTGCTGAGGCAGCATTACGACGCTCCATGTGCAATCATCCTGGGCTTTTTCGGAAATGGGAAGTAGATGCAATTGAATCGGGATTGCCCAGGAAATGTTAGAGCAACTCTTAAAAGCTGAGACTGTCAGCTGGGAGCTGTGAACCCTAGTGTTTGGGTCACATAGGCTCATGCCAGTTGATCTGGCAGAACACTCCATGCATTTCTGTGAGGTATTTAGTGTTTCTTAAATATTCCTTCTTTAGCAGAGATTTTCTGTGCAGGATGGTTAGAGCCCTTGTAGAGTGCTGCAAGAACATAATTGTCAAAGGGTGATGCATGGGACACGTGATCAGTTAAAATACATTTCTTCTGCAAATCCACTGTAGTGTATGCATTTAATTTTCTGCAGGTCCATGGGTGACAGACCCACTCTTCAGTTCAGAGATCCCTTTTTGTTCCATGGACATCATAAACCAATTTGCACTGTCAAAGCGTCTTTTGTTACTAATGACAGGCTTGGATGGCTGTTTGTACTTGGATGGAGGGGCAGCCGTCTGTGCAGCCCTCTGTTACACTGCAGGGTTTCCTGGGACTGGCACCAAAAGGCAACTGGAGCTCGTTTCACCCTTGCAAAGTTGTAAATACAGAGCAATGTGGGAGACCGGACATGCTCTGATAATGTTACAGCACTTGGGCTTGCTTTTCTTCTCGGAGCAGGGAGCGTAGGTGGCGGGAGCAAAGCAGAGGTTATCCAGCGTGAATGTTGGCTGTGCACAGTCTGTAGCTGTCCCAGTGGTCTCCTAACACAAGCAAGGCAAACTTGGCTCCTGGGATATTTAAGATAACGTAACTTGGTAGGGATTTGTCATTTCAGCTGGCTCTTAGTCTGTGCTTTACTATAATAGTCATGTAATGCTGTATTATTGGGACAAGCTCTCTCTCCAGCCCAGGCTGGCAGGGAGCTGGGAAGGCTGGAGGCAGGAGCAGGAGTCCTGGTGTGGTTTTCTGCCACTTTTCCTGTCTGCCTCTGCAGTCCTTCCCGGGGGAGCAGCATGGTCAGCAACACTGACGAGGGACTGCCCAAGGCAGGGGTAGCAGCTCTGCTTAGTGCTGAGCTCTCTGAGCTTACAGAGGGGATGAGGAGCCAAGACTTACTAATTTTCAGCTATAAAGCACCAGTGCTGCTCCAGCTATAACTGGCTTTTCCATCCAGTTCAGCCAGTATGGCTGTCAGTCTCCCTGGCAGCGTGTCAGAAAGCTTCAGCATTGTACTTCACCCTACTTCTTACTGGAGAGACAAATCTGCAAACTTTATTTTCGCCCCTCAAACTTTGCCAACAGCACTGTGGCTCTAAACATCTGTTCTTTGGGCTCTGCTGTTTCTGCCTCTAGCCGCAAGCTGGAAGAGGAAAGAAATGTGATCTGAGTAGTGAGAGTAAAAGACTTGGAATCTGAGACTGAATTTGTGCCTGAGTCTGCTACTCACTCATGCCGTATGTGTGGGCAAATCTCTTCTGGTCTTGAGAATATACGTGATCTGCAGTGCCTGGATTTGAATTCTTTGGTCGTGACCTTTGGGACATTGTTTGCAATGGTACTCGGGGTCTTCTGCTTTCCTTGACTCAGCTAAGCCACCCTTAAGATGGAAATAAGGTTTAGATCTCTGCACTTGTGTTGCAGGATGCTTAATGAACTCAGATGTTCTGGTATCCAGAGAAGAATAGCGAAAACTGATGAACCCAGTTTTGGTCTTACAATGATCTCTTTGGCACTACTGAAGTCGTATAAATATACACTTGCTTAAAAGAGATGAAAAACCTGGTGGACAAAGAATGTAAGAACCAGTATGAATAGGTATAGGTATGAATAGTATGAATATCTTCTTGTTTCCAAACAAAGCTGTCCTATTTAGATACTGAGTTATTTAGAAGATGTAGCTGTAGTTGTGCTGCTTGTTCCATTTTTCTGTCTCGGCTAACCAGGCTGCTCTCTTATTCTCCAAGAGCCTCCCAGCTTTTGCAGGGTGAGGGCTGGGGAGAGGATCACTGTTAGGAGTGTTGTCTTGGGGAATTAGAAAAGCAGAAGAATATTGCTGCCAGGAGAGGAGGAGCAGCCTCATGCTGATTATCTAAAGGACCCACCTAGTGTCAACAGGTAACTGCTGTGCATAAATAGTCCTTTGGTGGGAGAAAGCATCGTGTTAGCATAGGAAACTCCTCTGACAGCTCCCTTGGGGGCTATCAGACAGGCTGTATGATAGGATGAGCCCAGGACCAGGGTCAGCTTCTGCCCAGAGTGACACCCCAGCATGGCAGGCAGTGGCTGTAAGGCAGCCAGGAGCCTCTGTCCTGGGAGTCTTATTTTGGGCTTTGCTGTTACTTGCTGGATTGCAAGCATGTCTCTTACACTCCCTCATACCAGAGGCTCTCAGGCACTGGTTTTGTCACCTTTGAAGTTGGCCTCAAAGTGCTAGACATCACCAGTGCTTCTGGATTCAGGTGATGGCTGGAGCAGCCAAGTTCTGACTGCAGCAAGTGAGAAACTGAGGTCCAGCTCTGGAGGTCAGAGCTGCTGCCTGCACATCTCTTCAGAGTGTCAATCTGCGCTGCATGTCGCTCTCGTGCTTAGCAGAGAGGCAGAGCAGTTACTTATGGCCAGGGGAAATGTGCAGATTAATAAATTACTGTCTGTAAAACACTTTGAAGATGGAAAGCCCTGCGCAGCTCCTCAGGATTATTACTATATAGCTCTTATTCTACTGATGGGGTTCCAGTGGCCTTATTTTCCTTATGATTTGTGACAGCCCCAGAAGCTGAGAAGCTTATTTTAGTGTGTAAAGTCAAAAGAAAAATAGATTAAACTGCATTATTGTTTTCTAAAGAGACTAAATCCCTCCCCCATCATCTCCTCCTGGGATTTCCTGACTTCCTCCTACTCTTCCAATCTCAGCTTCTTGCTGTCCTAATTTAGGACATGATTTTATAACCATCTGTACCCATCTGTGAGTTACTGCGGTTGTAGAAGTTTATGGTGCTTGGGGGCATGAATTTATTCAACACCAAGGGTGTTGAAAGGTGCATAGCCCTGAAGTAGGTGGAGATAAAACCTGCAGAGCAGAGCTGGCCTGGGTGCGGACATGTAACTGCAGCTGCCAGCCTCCCTCCGCACCAGCCAGAGTCTGCCCGCTGAGGAGATAAGACCTCACTACTTCTTCTTGTCAGCTGAGGAAATAGGTTGTGAGGGGTGAGTTCTGTGCAGACGTCAACATGATGCAACCCATCTGCATTGAAGTGCAGAAATGTATGGAGGAAAGCAGACCATTTTGGGTGTGTTGCTGATGTGATATTGGACAGTCGCTTCTGCTCCTCTGTGTGTATCAAATAGGGTGTCAGGGGACACTGGGGACTTGTCTCCTACCCTCCTTATCCATCATGTCCCCCTACTGCAGACGCACAGTTGTGTGCTCAGTCTCATAGATTTTATAGCACACAAGTGACTTCTGCCAGGCTCGTAGACCCTTACGGTGCATTTTACTGCCTGCTGCATTTTTTCAGTTCCTGTCCTCATCTGAGGACAACTGCTACAGTGTTTTTTTTTATGCAGACATCCCTGTGGATGTTTGTGGTGGGTAGTGCAGAATTGTTGACTGTGTTTTAAATCAGGCAACAGAGACCCTGGCTAAGTGCAATAACTAGTCTGCATGGGTTTAACTAAGCAAGCCTGTGGCAGAGCCAGGAGTTGAGCCTGAACCTTGTGAAGTCCCAGTCTGATGTCCCAGGCACACAGAAGATCCTCTGCCAGCTTGAGCACAGCCCTACAGTGGTGCTAATCAGGTAAACCTCCTTTTCACGTTGCCTCTCCTACAGATGATTTTGCAATGGGCTGTTCCATTTCCTCTCTCTGTCTCTCCTCCTCCCATGCTGCTCTGCTTTGCTTCACGCCACAATTTCCTCAATGAAGTGGGATGGAAAGTAGCTATTTGCTCCTTTTCTCCTTTAGGCTTTGAAGCAGTTCATACCCCTACCTTTATCGTTTTGATCTCAATTTGAAAAAAAGCCTCCAGGAAAACATGTCAAGCTTGCTAGAGAAAACAGAATTTTTTTTATTTATTTTTTTTTTGGCCCAGTTGCTGGAGGTAACCAAAATACTCTGTGTCACATACAGTAAACACAGCTTTACACATAGATAGAGAGTGAAGGCATGGAGCTTGCTGTGGAAGAGTTTTAAAAGACACAAAGAGCAACTACCCTTCTCCATGTTACAGGCTGTGTTTGATTAGATAAGGAAGCTCAGAGTCAGGAGCTATGGGCTCCATTACAGAATCATCATTCTTTGGACGTCGTGCCTTGGCTGCTTCCTCTGAAGTCAACAGAAGTTTCGGCAGTCAGCTTTTTTTTTTTTGTGAATTTGGCAGAGAGGCAGACCATCACACCTGTTTAAACTAGACTTTCAGGATCTAAAGTTAAACAACCACAATGCAGAAGTGCTTTTGGAAATGATGAGTTATTCTGCGACAGAAAGTCATTTTCCTTCTTCCTTTCTTGGCTGTCCTATCTATTTGTATAATCAGAGCAGTTGGGGAGAGAGAGAGACTCCATCCTCATGTGCAGCATCCAGTGGGGGCATCACAGCTTAGGGAATACACAGGATGAATATGGTGAGATTTGGGAGAAGCGTGAAACCACATCGCTGGTGCTATTGCAGCAGAACTGTGTGGATGGGACTGTGCTGTGTGCTGTGCGTTGGAGCAGGTCACGGGGAGGTTTGTGCCAGGACCACTTCCACTTACTTACTCTGTTGGAGAGGCTGTGGGAGGAAGGCAATAAGGTTATGACAGGTCCTTTTTGATGTGTTTCCACTGGAGGTCAGATTATAAATTCCTGCAGAGTTAATGAAGCTTCTGTGCTGAGTCTCCAAGGCAGTGTTGAGCTACAACCAGTTTTTAGGTTTTTCTCTGACCACTGTCGCTGCTGCAGAGATAGTGGGAGCAAATGGTGAGAGCTAGGTGATCTTGGCTAGGGCTAACCGAAGTTCTCTGTCATTCCCACCAATTTCAGTGTGTTTGAGTCTGCTTCTTCTCCCAGTTCAGGGAAGATGTTCTCATTTGTTTTGTTCCATGCTAACCCCCCCTCTGCCGTGCTGTATGGTCAGATGGAATACAGACCGCAGGGGAAACGCTGCCCTGCCACGCTGCCTAGTTGCTCAGCTGCTGAGCAAAGTACACAGCCAGGGAGCATGGGGTGATCTTGTGCAGGATGCACGTGTGAAAGGAAAAACCCAGACACATTGGAAGAGTGGGTGCTCCTGGCACCAATGTAAATGCGAAGTGCACCCACAAGTGGCTGCTGGCCACAGCTGGTACCTCCTATGCTCACAGTACAACTCCTCCATTCAGCCCAGCTTCCTCTGCTTCCTTCTCACTGACTGCTGTGAGCTTGAAAGAGGGTGGGAGAAAAAAATTTAAGGTAGTAATGATTAATTCTCACTTAATCGCTTTGCATGACCAGCTTTTTCTGCCTTATTGATGCTGATTCTTGCATCAAGCTAACCGCTGGCCTGGCTGTGCTCCCTGGCTGGAGGCTGACTCATACCAGCTTTGCTTTAAGATAATGCAGCAGGGGTGGCTGAGGAAAGTAGGAAGCTGTTGAGGTGGTGCAGCCCCATCTGATGCTGCTGCTGAAATAGTGTGGGGAAGAAGGGTTTGCCATGTCGTTCAACCAGCAGCACTGATGGCTTCATGTCCTGCTGCCGCTGCACTGTCCCAGTCTGCCAAAATCAGAGATGATTAAGAGGGGCTCATCAGTTGGCAAATGGTAAGGTAATTTGTGCTGGCATGATAGATGGCCTCTCATAAGGATGGCGCTCTCTTGTTTCTTCACAGAAATTTTAACTAGGGGAACACTTTGTTTGTAGCCCCAGGGGAGGGAAGGGGTGGAAGTGGTGTGGAGCTGGTAGTAGCTTTGGTGGTTGACAATTTTTTTTAAAGTCCTTTTTAAAATGACTGCATAGAAATGCCAAACTGTGGACAAAATGGGATGGCATTTTTTGATGTGGCCTTACTCTGGTTTTCTTTTTTGTCTCTTCTTAAAAAATCCAAATAATCGCACTAATTTAATCTCTGTTTTGACTGGGTGGGTGCTTGTAATGGGTGCTGCAGTTACACCTCAGGAGCATTTTGGGTATGTGTATTCAGAGCTCTGTTCTGAAGGGGGTAAATCAGTGCAATAAGTGAAAGGCTGGGAAAGGTTTCCAGAAGTGTCTGGGTTTGCCTTTATGCAGCTGAGCAATATCTTCCCCCCCCCTTTCATTTTCTACTTTGCATCTGGAGAAGCCACTTTCTTCGGCTAGCTTTGGCTTCTGAGGAGTCTATTCTGGGATACCTGGTGTTTAAGGGTGTTGTAGCACCAGATTCAGAAACGGGACAGATCCAACTATATCTGTAACAAAAGAGGCTTCTGTCACTTGTCTTCGTAGTAGATACCCCCTATGAACATAGATGGCAACATACAGTCTAAGCAAGGAAGACATTTGGAGTTAATTTTGCCAGTTTACCTAGTTCCCAGTGTGCATCAGGGAGGAGCAGTAGCACAGCAGCCTGCTCTTATCTTTGTCTCAAGGCACATGAAATCAAGATGGGCGTCCTTACCCTGACCTTTCTGTCTGCGCCTTCTCTTCCAGTGCTGGAGGTGAGTGTTTCCTTCTACCATGCAGCCTTCCTCTAGCCTTTTCCCAAGCAGGGCTGTGGAAACAGTACCGTTTCTTGCCTTTTTCCTCCACTGTCTGTCACAGGTAGGTATTATGGGTCATAGACTGCCTTGCTGTGTGATTACAGAGCACCCAGCCGTAAGAGGGGTCACTTGGGGCATCTGCAGTACACCTTATTGGTAATGAGAAGAAGATGGCTTCTTTCAAAAGTGTTTTGCAGAGGCGTTTCTAGGAAGATGCTTTTGCGGGCTGGTGGATTTTTTGAGAATTTTATTGTGTCGCTCAGTTATGTGTGTAGTGCTTCATTTGCTGCAGCATGGAAGGGACCATGGAGTTCCATATAGCTCCCCCATCTCATCACTAGTTTCCATTTGTTAGTGAACCTCTGAAGTCAGAGCATGAATGCTGATCCCACTCAATTTAATCGGGAGCTACTCTTAACTTCAACAGCTGTTTTGTGTAGGAAATGTTTCAAGAGAGAAGAAACTCACTTCCTAGGCTTAGCCAGTGAAAACAAGTGTGAGTTACTGCAAATGGGCATAGTACTGTAGAAGTGCTATTTCTCAGAATTAGAACTGGGTCCTTGTGTCTTTTTTTTCTGCAACACCCCCTCAAATATTGTTACTGGAGTCAGATAAATGTGTGTGTATATATATATTTTTTTGGTTTTGTTTTTGTTTTTTTCATAGTGGGAGCTGCTTTATGCCAGTGAGGTTCAGTGTGAAGCTGTGCCATTTTTTTTTTTTCAGACTATCTCTGGTTTAAACTGGTATCCAAGTAGCTGCATGCTGTTGTTAGCTGCAAATAGGCTCTGAATACCCAATAAAGGTTAAAATAGTGGAAGGGGCACAAAATGTTGCAGGGAGCTGTTGGGTTTGAATAGAATTATAGAAATAATAATGTGAGCATCCCATCTGCTTTACATGTGTTTGGGGAGTGCAGCGGGCTGTCTGGGCTTGACCCATCCACTGGGGTCTGCTGCAGAAGTGCCATCATGGCAAAGGATGTTGTTGGCAGAGGCAGAAGAACCTCATCACAGCTGAGGAGGAAGAGGCTTAAAGGTGTGTGTGAGGGTTGCCCTGCAGTCCCTTCACATGCCATGTCAGGCAGAGCCCAGCGATCTCAGGCATAAAACGTCCCAAAAAATCAAAATAGCAGTACTGTCTGCATGACACAGGCAGGAGGGAAGTTGTCTGAAGCGCCACAACTTCTGTCGTTGGTGTCTTATGCACGAAGGAGGTCTCCTCCAGCCCGTGGTGTTTCTGCCATCTCTGCTGTGAGTGTTGGGTCCTGGCTTTGCTCCCTGAGCCCTTGGAGCTGTACTGGGGTGGCTTTGCCCTGGCAGCCAGGAGGTGTCCTTGCCATCAGGGTCCAAATGCAGCCTGTGATCTCATGAGCATGGCTGCTCCGGCGGTTTGTGGTATAGCTGCTCGTTGCCAGCAGTTATGTGCTGTGTTTGGGGTTCAGCTCAGCATGCAGCACCCCAAGGCAGGATGCATGTGGGGAGCCTTAGGGCTAACTGTTCAGTGTGTCAGTGTTCCTGAAGTCAGGCAAATTAGCCAGCTCTGAGACAAAATCTCCAGGTACAGCTCTTACACTAAAGAACAGTGACAGTTGCCTCTTCACCATCCAAGATGACAAGGCCCATACATTGGTTTTGAGTAATCTAGGAAGAAAAAAAAATAAAACAGTTGTATTTATTTTCGATAACTCAGGTAGAATGGGTAAGTGGTTTTACAATGCTGATTTATGAGCTGTTGCAAAATGCAATAGCTGTTCATGATTGCAAATTTCATTGATCTTGACTCAAGAATTTCAGTACTGTAAATGTTTTATATACTTTCTTCTTCTCCAGTCCTGCCATTTGAAGTAATAAGGACAATTTGCCTCTATGCAGCAAAGTCAGGTGCCAGGAAGAGAACCCAGGTGTCCTGATTTACAGACCCACGTCTGCTCCTTTCAGAGTGGAAAACCTTTCTTTGTGAAAACAAATGCCTCCACTCCATGGATAGTCATCTGTGCTTTATCATGTGATTAGCAGGCAGTCTCTGGCAGGCTTATTTGTCTCACCATTCTATGGGAACTTCACCATGCCTAATCTAGTAGCTTGACCCCACCAGCATAAAGCAGCATACACGTTCCAGTTGGTCTTGACCATGGTGGTGACTGGTGACTATGCACCTTCCCATGGTATAAGGCTTCCAGTAATGGTTTGGTCTTTCAAAATGAGCCTTGGTGCTGGCTGTGGTAGCAGCTGTGCTGGCTGATGCTATGCAGTTATGAAAGAAATACCTGTGTTTCTTAGATGACAAGCAATGGCACTCTCCAGCCATTTGGGTTTGGGGTTCCTGTGAGCAAATACTTGTGCTCTGGGTAGCTTCACTGCCTCTTCCTAGCCCAATTCACTTGCTTCCTCCAGAAGTAGCACTCTGTCATATGGGTGTTTGGCATACCACAGCAGGAGCAGTGCAGCTTGCATTTACATTTATGTGTAAACGTGACAGAAAACATTTCTATTCTTACTGGCCCAGTTTTCTCCTCACTGTGACTAACCATTGCTGAGCCACAGGAGTTAGCATTGCTGCCTTTAAGTGCTGTGGGCCCATCTTCTCCAAGGTTTATCTCTTTGCTTTTTTTAATTAAGTATGAATTTGGGGCCAAGCTACATCCCACTGTCTATTTAAGGAAGATAAAATGCCAGAAGTCCTGCTTTGGGCCTCTGAAGTCAGTTCAGAAGAACTGGGCTCAAAGAGCATATTGTATTCTGTTTTTCCTCTCGCTTCGAGTTCTTCTAATATCTGCAGACTGGAGAGGCTTTGCAGTGTTGTCTCTGGTGTGCCTGTGATATGCTGAGACACTGCTCCCAGGGACTGCTGCAGGCAGCACACCCCTCTCCTGTTTGACTCATTTTGGGCTCTCCGACGTCAGGCTGCCCGAGCTAATGCCTCCCAGCAGCTACAAGAGATGCGCTGAGAAGTGTGCCATGCCACGCTCCGCCTCATCAGCGTGGAGAGACAGGAGATGCAGTGACAGTAGCTTCTCCGTGTGTCTCAGCTGGCGCTAGCAGTGCTCGTTGCTCTCGGGTTTGCTGACACCCTGGTACCGTGTTTACTTGCACCGAGTCCCTTCGTGACTGGGCATCCTGATGGGTAGGAGGAATGGAGTGGAAAGGGACACTCGGAAGAGAAGTGGGTTTTGACTGTGCTGTTTGTCCTGAAACTATTCACTAATGACACGAATAATTTTTTTTATTTTTTTTTTTTAAAAAAAAGGCACTGCAAATCTTTTTCTCATGCTGCCCAGTTTCTATGCCAGCCTGAGTCTGCCGTGAGCCATGCTGAGCCTGTTGAACTGTGCTTAGGGATTGCGCCTGGCGACTGCCTGGGGATCCCCAAGAGAACCTGCTGCCATCTCTTCCATACTGTCTATTCTGCCCCTCAGCCTCCCTTCCTAAGCTTCACTGCAAACAGTTGCTATGTGTCACTTATTAGTGCTTGTACTCTTTGTGTTACCATAGCACGCACAGGCATTGCATGAATCTGTCACAGGAAAAACAGTCCTCGCTCCCAGAACCCACAGTCCAGCTGCTTCTGGCAGGGACAGTGGCCCAGAGCTCTCAGGAAGGGTTGATGTTTGCATTATTTTTTTTTTCTTTTTTTTTTATTTCAAGACCTCTATTTCTATCTTCCTTGTCACTGTGCATGGGAGCACAAACAGCTCTAGCATATTTTTCATCCAAATTTTATCTTCCCATGCAAGATTTTAGGATTGAATTTTCTTGGAGCTCTCTAGGAAGCTTAGTGTTATGCAGGAATATCCTATCCTATTGTCCTGATGGGGGATAAATAACTTGGAAGAAATACAGGAGGTGTACAAATTAAAGTTTCAGTTTACAGGTTCTCTAGAAATGAACACAGTATTCTTGTTCTTCTCTATAAAATCCCAGTTTGCTTCCACTGAAAACGCTATGTTTTTGCCTGTGATTTTAATGGCGACAGGGCCAAGGGCTGTGGGGAACATGGGCAGAACTGTTTTTTTCCTGCAGACTTGCAAGCTAAGATGCCTTGTTCTTCCTGGCTGCAGAGCGCTGCGATGACTGGGGTGTGGACACCATGAAGCAGATCCAGATCTATGATGGGGAACCTGCCAAGATCAAATGCCCGCTTTTTGAGACCTTCTTGAAGTACAACTACAGCACAGCTCATTCTGCTGGTTTAACCCTGATCTGGTATAGGATCGGGCAGGACCGGGATCTGGAGGAGCCCATTAATTTTCGTCTCCCAGACAATCGCATCAGTAAGGAGAAAGATACACTTTGGTTCTGGCCTGCTCTTCTCAATGACACTGGGAATTATACATGCATGCTCAGGTAGGTTGTGTGGTTCTGGCTTCTGTATGTCTTCAGTGTAATTGAAGGACTTTCATGGAAGCGGGAAAATTATGCTGTTAGCATCAGATCTTTCTGTAGGGAGAAGACCATTTACATAAGCATTAATGGGAAAAGAATGTTACAATTATAAGACCACTCAGTGCTGAGCCAATTTACATCGTAATAATGCTTGGAGCCTTGCAAACGTTAATGAGTATGCCTCTTCTTGCTAGCTGCAAGTGTCTGTGAAAATATTATTGCGGAGCCCATGGCAAAATCCACAGGCAGTCACCATTAAGGAGTGATCTGTACGTCTAGGGTAAAAATAGCTTCAGATGCAGGGGTAATGTTTTGACTGCATGTTAATTTGGCAAAGATTCATGAGATTCAGACTTCTAGTAAATTAAAAGTGTCTCTAAGTGTGGAACAAAATGAACATAGCATCTGCTATGCTTTTTGTTCTTCCTCACTTAGTCTTTTGTTCATCATGTCTTTGACCCTATTATCTGCTTTACCATCAGGGGACTGGATGTTGCTTGTTAGTCATCTTTATAGGCTTTTCTGAACTAGTGTGGCCATCTCTGATGGTGTTTTCTTTCCCATTTATAAATGAGTCAACTAAGGCCACATACACCTCATCAGCACTATGATGCTCGTTATTGCAGAAGAGGTTTTTATTTCGCTCCACTGCTATAGGAGTAAACAAGTTTCAACTAATCAGCCCTATCCTCCTCTGTCCTTAGAAATACAACCTACTGCAGCAAAGTTGCGTTTCCCTTGGAGGTTGTTCCAAAAGACCAAAACTCTTGTGTGAGTCATTTGATAAAACCCACAGAGGAGATGTTCTACTTGGAGCATGCTAATGAGAAGCTCACATGTCCAGATATTGATGGGTTTTACCCTGCCAGTGTAACACCGACTGTCAAGTGGTACTTGGTAAGAAGGACTTATTTGGGCAGTGGGGGAATGCAGTGTTGTATCTGAAAAAGCAATGGTTGGCATGAGAATCATGGAGCTATGTTTCAGAGTCTCCCCAGTGATGAAGCTGTTAATGAAGCTTTACTAATTTTAAGAGTTTTTTTTCCAAGGGTAGAACTGCTAAATTGAGAGCTAACACTGAAACTTTTTTGACTAGCATGCACAAGTGGAGAATACTCTAGCAGGGATTTAGGAACCTCAGTTCAGCTGTGGGAAGTATACCTGACCTGCTGTGTGAGCCTGTAAAGGAAACTGACACTCATATTCCCTCTTCTGTAAAATAAACAAACAAAAACCCACCCACCCCCAAAACCAACACTTGCTAATGAAAATAGCATCCTTTCCAAAGTCCTCTGAGGTCAGGAAACGAAGTTGTACATCAGGCCTCTGCAAGGACCATGGGTGCCCTGTTTGACGCAATACAGCAAACCTCTATCTGAAGATGGAGACATCCCTACCCCACCCTCCATACTTCTCTGATAATTAGGCTGTCTCCAGCCATCCTCAGGCTCTTGCCGACAGAATTATAGCTCAACTTAATAAAATCTTGTCCTCATTGTTTTTCTCTAGGTGGATGCCTTTAGTCAAGAAAGAATAAGAATTCTCAGGGGATGTACAGCCAGAGGGTTATGGGACTGAATTCTCTAACTGCTTATAAAACACTTTTGGATTTCTAGGTAGAAGGTTCTGTATGAGTGAATTTAATAATAAAGAAAGTCGGTAACAAATACATCAGCTGATTTAAAAACAAAACAAAACAAACAAAAAAAAACCCACCCCAAAAGAAAAAATGCAAGTCTCAAACCCTTCAGGAAAAACTTACTTTTGTATCCAAGAGGAGCAGTTTCACTACAGTAGTTGAAATGCTTTACTTGTACCATTCATTGAATTTCACATCTCAAGAATCAATTAGCAGAATGAAACAAAAAGCCCCATGGAAGTAATTTTTCAGACAGCAAGTCATCTCATGCCTAATAAAAATCATTAAAAATGGTGTATGACCCCTGTCTTAAGCTGCCCCATTAGGATGTATCTGATTTGGAAATATACCATTCAGAAATAATCTCTTAGAAAATGTGCACATCTTTGGGTTTTATGACAATCAAGATGTCATCTGCATAACCCCTTTCTGAAAAGGGATCTCTAGCTTGGTACTTGGCAGAGGTTTCCTGTCTCGCCTGACAGAAAGAGAAGAGTTATTAAGACTTCTGTATTACAGATTCTCATTTACCAGTTGCCAATTCTGGGGCCTCATCCTCAGCTGAAGTCAGTCAGGGTAGCTTGATTAGTCCCAAAAGAGTTAGACACGCTGACATCAACGGGGGACATGTCCTTTAGTCTTAGTCATTTGTAAATACATCATTTTCTTCCTGTCTCTTTTCACTTTCATTCTTCACTCTGCTGAGGTGCTCACCTTGATTGCAAATGTACTTCTGGATCAGAGATCTCTCTCTCATAAAATTGTCTGCTTCATCACCTCATTTTCAAGGTGAACATACCAGCTTGTATTCCAGCAAGCTCAAAGTTCATGGTATTTAGGTCCAACCTACATCACAATCCCAAAAATCTTATTCATAGTTTAAGAACAGATCTTTGTAGTAGCATTTAAAGCAATATCTTTACTTTTGAATCCCAAAACTCAAGTGTTTTTCTGCCTGACTCCAGAACTGCAACTTGGTGGATGGCTTCTATGAACGATACCTCCCAGGGCCCAATCTTGTCATCGGCATTGTCCGCAGTGTGTACAAAGGGAATTACACTTGTATTGTGACATTCAAGGACCACGGAAGAACCTATAATCTCACCAGAACCATAAAGATGAAGGTGGTGGGTAAGAATGACTTTAAAATGTGTAAAATGCAGGTGGATAACTGCAGAAGTGGTGAAAACAGCTAGAAGAGTCTGTCACGGGATCTATTTGTGGTTGTTCTCAATCTGCATTACCCAACTGACCTGGTATATTTTTGCTTGCTAGGGTCAGCCTTATGTGACTGCCCAGAGCATGTTGCACTGAAGGTCCTACCCACCACTGTGCCCCAAACAGCA
Source organism: Leptosomus discolor (assembly GCF_034619465.1). Taxonomy (NCBI): domain Eukaryota; kingdom Metazoa; phylum Chordata; class Aves; order Leptosomiformes; family Leptosomidae; genus Leptosomus; species Leptosomus discolor. The sequence continues at coordinate 53,060,057 of NC_141397.1, read as the reverse complement.
CAGAGACTGACCAGGGTTAGGCTGGTGAGGTACAGCCCATGAGATGGCCAGGGGTACCCTCTGCTGGCATGTGAATGCATAACCCTGGCAATCTTGCTAATTTTTGTCTCCAGTGCCCTTTGCTTGTCATTATTTGTGGGATTGTCCCATTATAGCCAGCTTGCCTCGGTCTTCTTGCAGTCTCAAAGCCGTGTGTGCTGAGGTTGAGACTGTTAATTGGCCAGGCAGGGCTCCAGTTACCCAGCCCAGTGCTTGGACAGGTCCATCCCAGGCACAAGGGCTTAGCCTACCTGCCAGGCAATTGTAGACAGAGCTAAAAAACCTGGTGAACAGTAGAGCACGTGCTGAGTCCCATGGCAACTGCTGCTTTAAGAGCTGATTTAAATACTTGCAACAGGAAACTATGTCTTTTATGTCTTAGAAGCAGCAATAAAAAGAAACTGGTATGGGTTGGTTGTGCCTTGTGGGAGATGTTGAGTGGGAGAGGAGGGGTATGGAGCTCTCTTCTTTGAGAGGCCCAAAAAATTGTATCTAGACTTACCTAAACTTAGGAGGAGCCTCAAAATCTGGGTCTGGCCCTGAGTTTGGGGACATGAGAATTAGGTTTCTCTTTGCATGGAACTCTGCAGAAGGATTGTATCACAAGTTTGGGGCATGTGCAGCGGGGTGCGAGGGCATCGTGAGCGAGGCTGCAAGGACCTCAGGTTCTCATGAAGTCTGCGTCCCTGTGGGGGGCGCTCTGTTCTCTCCTGCAGGATCTCCAAACAAAGCCTTACCACCACAATTCACCTCTCCAAATGAGAAAGTTGTCTATGAAGTGGAAGCAGGTAAATTGCAATGCTCGCTGTCACTGCCCTGGCAGGCTGCCTGCTGGGACAGGTAGACCCAGCCGGGCACAAGCTCTCCCCTTCCCCTGCACCCTGGTGCTTTCCCTTGCAGAGCACACGAGCTGCCACAAGTTGCCTGGCAGACAGTGTGGGGTGCCAGTTCTCAATGCCAGAATAGGAGAGCACAACTTTGAAAGTTTATTTTTGCAAGCACAAATAAAGGTAGATGTTCAGGCACAGAGATGCAAGACTGCAGCTGCAGAAGCAGATCAAACAGGGACCCCCAGCTGCTTAGAGAAATTCCTGTAGGACCTTGTCTCAGCCGTGTCGCTGGCTGTGGTTTGCTCCAACTCTCCCTCATTCAGCCCCTCAGTGGCTTCAGCCTTCTGGCCACTTCTTGCTCATCTGGTCTCCCTTTTTGGCTAATTACTTCCTAATTAATGACAATTCTTCTTTTGCTGGCCTCGCAGCATTGTGTAGTGGGGTACCATACCCCTTCCCCCACCCCATCTGTTTAAACTGATAGGTCTGGAGCAATCCCCTGTATTGAATGGATTGTGTCCCATTACATTGCTGTAATAAATGTGATGCCAATGATAATGATTAGCAGCAGAGTCTTCATTTTAAATCACAGGTTTTTTGGCTCAGAAGGTCAGACTTCTTCTGTAGTTACTCTATAAGATAAAATCACTGATGGGCTGATCGCAAAGATATTCACGCTCCCAAGCCTGATCTTGAGGGGAAGTTAAATGACTGAACGAGTGTTCCCACAGGGATATGCTTTTGTGGAGCTGGATCCTTTGCTTTATGGCATCTGTCCCCTGTGCAGTGGGGATAATTAACACTTCCCAGCTTTCCAAGGAAGTGGTTGGCATGGAGCATCTCTCTTTAGGTGCATCACTTGGTGCAGTTGAGGAATTTGTAACACATTTGAAAAGGCAGGATATTTTTTCCTATTTAATTGTATGTCATAAATCAGCGCGTCCGGGGTGTTAAACTGTTATCAGATGTCTGAAGGTGGATGCTGGCCTCATTCCCTCCTGAAGGGAGGCAGAGCTCAGGCTGGTAGGATCAGCGGAGAGCACAAAAGTCAGGGTGATGCTGTTCCTGCTTTGCAATACCTCACCGTGGTCCTTTTCTTCCCAGGAGATGATCTTGTTCTATCCTGTGAGGTCTTCTTCACTTTTCTGAAGGACTCCCGAACTGAGGTGTGGTGGACCATAGATGGGAAAAACACAGATGACATCACGGATCCCAAGATAAAAGTCACACAAAGGTAATGTGAACCTTCGTTTGTATCTGACCCTCTCTTGGGTCCTACAGAGGGGCGTTGATACAGACACGTGACAGTCCTGTTTTCCCTTGTAAGGGAGTGTGGAGTCCCTCACTTTCCTGTTAATCAGAAGGCCCCTCTGTCTGTACCATGCCATGATAAGCACCAGGAGCTCCGGGGAGGAGGCCTTCAGACCTGGACAATGTCTCATCTTACAGAAGAATTTGAGGGAGCTTTGTTTACGAGTTCCTGTCATCACTTTTTTAGATCCTGGTAGTGGTGCCAACAGCTGGTGCTATTGTGGGACCTTTAAAACAGGGGCAGTCACAATTTTGTTTAGAGGAATTTTCCGAAACAGCCTAAGTGATAAAAATGTTTCAAAAAACAGAGCCTGAAAACAGAAATGTAGTATTATACATAGTATTGATAAGGAGGAATAGAGATTCAGTTACATGAAAAGCCCAAATGAGGTTGGGTCCTGCTTGCTGGGTGCTCAATTACATGCAGAAGGCAGTCGCTGCCCCAGTCAGTTTGCAAACCTACATAGAAAAAGGAAAGGCAAAAGGAAATACTATTATCCTCATTTTGCAGATGATCGACTCAGGCAGAGACGGACAAAGTGACTCATCGAGGATTGCACAGGGAATGTGACGTGGGCTCTGAATCCTGAGTTCATGAGATCTTGTTGCTTTGTAGGCAAGAACTTCCTTTGTCTCTAAAACGCAATGTGAGACAGCTGCAATGAGAAAATTATGAGTGGCAAAATAAATATTAAGGAAAATCAGATAAAGGAATAGCTGCCGCTGTATTAATCTGAAGTGTGTATCAATTTATAAATATCAGTTTAGGTGTTTTTATTTTTTTAAAGAAGGAGTTGGGTTATATCAGAGAAAGGAGTATTTGTCACTAAACTTGCTGCAGTTTCACATATCTAATTCTAGTTTTTGTCTTACAGTGAAATTACTAGAGAGTTTGAAGACAAAACTGTCATAAAGACTCTAACAGTTGCGAAAGCCACACCAGAGGACTTGAAACGGAATTATACTTGCTATGCCAGAAATGCCAAAGGCGAGGACCGTAGCCAGGCCATAGTGCGCATGAAAGGTAAAATACTTGCAGAGCATGGGTGTGAAATGAAGAAGTTCAGAGGGGGCTGTTGGTCCTGCCTTGAGCCTTGCCCTGAAAAACAGTAGGGGAACAAATAATTCCATCAGGCCTTTTTCCCCCAACACACAGTTGTGTTCACAGTGCTATATTATTACTGTCATACCTCACCACTTCTTGAAGTCAGGGAGCAAAAGACACGTCACATATACCCTACCACAGTCAAGTGCCTGGGGAGGGAGAGGGGTGGATAGACCTGCTGTTGTTGTTGCATCCGTGTACCACAACTGAAGCGGACCGGAGGGGTCAGGCTGCTCAGATTGACTTCAGGTTACTTGATTACGTGAGGTTTTGTGTGATGCAACAGCTACCAGTTGACATCCTCCAGAAGGTAGACTGCGCTTGCTGACATTGAGGGAGTGAGACAGTATAACCATGATGCTCTGCTTTTTTACTCCTTGCTGTGATGATGCTCCAGTCTAGATACAGCCATCTCAGCAGGGCTGGTATGGATTGATCCAGCTCTGTTCAGGTGTGGGTTTTTTCCTGCATGATTCTTTTATCAAAAGCTTTGTTCCTGTTTCACAGACCCACCTCTCAGTGGTAAGAACTGAGCCTTCACTATAGGTATGTGAGGTTTCCTGATTAAGGTGGTTATTTCCACCTCCTTATCAACCTCATCTAGAGCTTCAACACCTGCTTACTGTAGGTTGGACCTCCCCTCTGCCATAAGGGATGCTGTCCTGACTTCTGTAGCTCATGTCAGACACCTTCTTCCCCCAGCTCTGCCCTATTAGCATGGGATGGCTCACAGAGGTCTTTACTGGAAGAGCTTTTTCTCTTTCTTCTTGGTACTTGTCCTCCTTCCTTTTTAGTCCCATTCCTTTGAGACAAACCTTTTCTGGATCATTAGGAAGGAACAATAGACCAAACACACAACTGAGAAAGGCTGAAAGCATCTGCCAGTGTGGTCATCCCACATACATAACTGTTCTGGGATGGTAATGTTTGTACATGTAGCAGAAGCAAATCTGTACAGCAGTTCCTAAAATGCTGTTTTCTAGTGGACTGATCTGTGCTGTCCTCTCTCTTCCTCCCCTGAGTGTTCCTGGGCAGTTGAGTGGGTTTGCTCTGAGCAGACCTGGTTACTCACCATCCCTCCTTTCTGCTCTGTTCATGGCAAAATCCAAGAACCATACCCCATCACTGCTGGCAGAGCAACCTTAAGCTAAGTTCACTGCAGACTGTCCCACTGTGCATAGGAATATCAAGCATGCCAGAACCTAACCCCTCAGAACTTGTCTTCCAGTTTTTAGCAAGTAGCTATATATGTTGGCTCCAACTCTTCCATTACATTAGGTTACATGTTTCCTGCGTTTTCTGGATTATTTCCTTCTTCTCATATACTTCTGCTGCTCATGACCTAATGAAAGTTGTTGAATTCCTTCCGTTTTCTTTTTTGTAATTCAATTTATAATCAAATTTATTAAATCTTGGAATTTGGTGATGTTTCCACTCACTGCTGTTCTGTATGGTGCAGTTTGCCAGTGTGCATGTCAGCTGCCACCTGAATCCCCATAAAAACAGAGTTGCCCGGGCATACAGTTAGAAGAGTTATTTTCTGTCCATAATACAAAGAAGCAGTGGTGTGACAGACACTATATGAGTTGGAGGAGGGCCTATGATATTCTGGCTTAATGTCCACAGTTTGTCCTATTTGTTTGCAAGTGTTTCAGCTTTTCTGTAATGAACTCTGATTCTTTGTTCCTGGTAGGAAATGATCAGGCCATGGCTAGTTACGTCCTTGCTGTCAGTCTGGGACAAGCCACTAGAACTGTGTGTGTTTGATGGTGAGGGGAAAGTGGTGGCCATTGCCTGTATTTTGCTGCAGGTGAGCTTTGGCTGGTTCTCCTAGAAGTAGAGTGCTGTTGTGTTGCCCCAAGAGTTTGCATACACTGCTGAGAAGGTCACATTTGTGAGCTGGCTTTGGACTGTGCAGGTGGTTGCCATCAACAGGTCATGCTACCCTTTGCCTGCTCCCAGGGTCTTGCTCAGACTGAAGTCCAGCCTGTGCTTTGACTTGATCTGACAGCCCAACCAGACCTAACCCAGAATGGGGACTCCAGAGTGGCCAGCCATCATGTGTCCTGCCAGAAAAGCCTTGGCTTGGCCACCTTCCTCTGAAGGGCCAGCTTGGCTCTTGGGTGTTCCTTTGGGGTGTTTGGCTGCATGTGACACAAGCTTGTTCCTGTTTATCTGAAGGCTCAACCTTTTCTGTAAAACACACCCCCTATTTCTTTTCAAACCCAGTTGTAGCACCGAAGTACACCGTGGAGCTGGCCTGTGGACTGGGGGCAACCATCCTGCTTGTCGTGGTGCTGATAGTCATCTATCACGTTTATTGGCTTGAAATGGTCCTCTTCTATCGGGCTCATTTTGGAACAGATGAAACCATTCTAGGTAAGGATTTAGAAGGCTTACATTGATTTTATCCTGCTACAGGCCAGACCCTTCATTTTCATATAGAAATTTTCATATAAGCTATTTTTGATCCTCTTCACAGTATAATGATGACCTTCCCTTTCTATACCTGCATTCAGTTATATGAGTCATTTTAGAGCAAGAGGAGTCAGGCTTGGATTAGGGAGAAAGAGAGAGAAGTCCTCTCTTTGCTCTGCAGCGATGAAGCATGGATGTGTCAGGCTCCCTGGGGCAATGCCCTGCTGATGGCTAGCTGTTTCATCTGATTTAGAAGGTCAAGATAAGTCATCCAGTTTCAGTAAGTCCCTGGTTTCTCTGGTGACTCTATGTAAGGATTCACAAATCCAGGATGATTTGCTTTAAAATGTGGGAAGGTATCCAAAAGATGGATCTGGAGATTACCCTTCTGTCCTCAGTTCTTCCACAGCTTCCCCGTGTTACTGGGAGTTCATCTCTTGGGACTCTGAGCTGAGATTTCTTGCTCTGTAGGATGAGGAGGGTGTTCGAGCCCTCACAGCTTGTGGTGTGAACCTGCCAAGGGGGTGCGGCAGCTCTCGGAGGGTGTAGGCAGGGTGCAAGTCTCTGTCTGGTAGGACTGCTCATGTGGATAGACAGCAATGAGAGGAGGCAATGTCAGAGATGACAAAAGGACCCTGGACAGAATGGGTTGGTCATCTTGCTGCTGTCTCATGCCTTTAGCGACCCAGCAGTGTCTGAGTACCTGTGCGTTCAGGCTGGGTAGTCAAAGAGGCAGTGCTGTTGTCTTGTAACTATGGAAATCAATGTGTCTTAACCTAGGATGCCTGGGCTCAAAGTGAGCCTTCATATGTGCTTTTCCTGTGAAGCAAGTCACAGGCTCAGCACGTGCAGTATCGTAAGTGTATCTTCTGCCATTTGTCTTTCTCTGCGCTCCCAATGCTCAGACGGGAAGGAGTATGATGTGTATGTGTCCTATGCACGCAACGCGGAGGAGGAAGAATTTGTGCTGCTGACACTGAGGGGAGTCTTGGAGAATGAGTTTGGGTACAAGCTGTGCATCTTTGACAGAGACAGTCTCCCTGGGGGAAGTGAGTATTTCACAGGGGACTGTGCTCCATGCACATCCTCTCTTTATTATTCTTGAAGGTACTGATAATTGATAGGAACTGGCCTATGCAGATTAACTTTATCCTTTGTTTTTTTTCTCCATCTCCATTAATGATCTGTTGTTGGCATCTTCTAATGTTTTTGCTTTGCGTGACAACATTGCAGATGCTCCAGGCCACCAAAAAGGCTGCGGTGGGCAAGTGGCGGTGGTTGGTCGTTTCAGTTGCTCTCCCCAGGAGTGATGTGCAGGAGTGATTGATTTATCAACATGAGGGAACTGGACCACTGACCTTCCTGCAAACCCTCTGAGCTGCCTTAAAAAAGGGGATAAAGTCAAGGCTAGGAAGAAAAGACAGGGGGAGTGTGATACTGGACCAGACTGGTAGTTCACATAGGGTAATAGTGAGTGCCTGTAAAAAGCAGGAGTATCTGCTTCAGGGAGGTGTGGAGAGCACCGTGCCAACATCAGTGAGAAGATAGCATGCCCTCCCAGAAGGCCTCCCACTCACCCTCGTTAATTAGAGTGTCTGTGTCTAACATGGCATACAATTAAGTTACTATGATTAAGAATACTTTGTTGCAGATAGTGAGACTCATCTCTTCACTAAGATGCAGATTTTTTTTTTTCACTGTTTTAAGCTGAATCATACAAGGTTCTGGACACAGTATCTGCTGGAGGGATGCAGGGAATCACCAAGAATGGAAGTTTGTGAAACACTCCAGATATGCATACAGTCACACAGGTGCCACAGCAAGGGCACAAATCTAGCTAACCCTCTGAGTTTCCAGTGTCCTGGGGACTGAGTTGGCTGTATGATTCCTGATGCCTACTAAAAGTTCAAAGCCTGAAGTTTTGCTAGTGCAGATCACCCCACTTTGAATTCATGGGCTTTGGGTCAGAACCCCACTGATCACAGAACCTGTGCTGGTAAAATCCATTGGGGTCCCTTTTGGGTAGGACAGTAGGGACTGATGGAGTCCTAGCCTCTATGTGACAGAGGAAGCAGAATCAGTCTGGGATCTATCTTTGTCTCTTAGACCATTACCAGGACATGGGACCTTTAAGTTTGCTGCCAAATAAATATGTGTGCCTCAGGGGACCAGGAGACAGCTGCAATCCTGGTGCTGTTGCTTCAAGAGAGAGCGAGCTTTGATGACATAGCAGGGCACCATCCAGGCTCTATTTGCTTGATGACAGTGCCAGGCTTAGGGCAGGTTTGCTCTGAGCTGTTCTCACCAGTTGTTCCTCAAGACGTACATCTCCTTCCTGTTGCCTCTGCTGCTTCTTGCCATCCTTCCCCTTTCCCTCTGGAAGGTCTCATTTTCCTCCCAGCATAGCTCTCCCGGGCTCCCTGTCCTTCACCCTCACCCCCAGAGCGCTCCCATGCCTGCTGACTGTGGCAGTCACTACCAGCCTCAATCCAGCGCCAGCCCTCCGGAGCACTCTTGGGGTGGTTTGTCATTGCACTGCCTTTTGCAACACTGCTGAGGCTTTCCCATTGCTTCTTAGGTCAGATTTGACTGATCTCCTTCTTGGGGAAGCATGGTGGGCCAAGAAACAGCTTTTGGCAGCTGGTGTCATGCCTCCAGATTGTGCATCTGTGTCATGGATGTAGAGTTATGTTGTCCTTGATGAAGAAACAGTAGGAGATGGATTATCCTGCGAGTTTGCTGACAGGAACTAATCAAATGTGCTTGACAGCTAAATGAAGTTGCCTGTCAGCGTTATTTTATTCTCCGTTGTATTCTCTGACCATTCAAGAGCGTTCCTTTGTCAATGAAGTGTGGGAGACCCTGCAGCGGAGAGTGCAAGCACTGGGATTCACACTTAGAAGGAATTTTCACATTAATTACAGAAAAGTGCCTAAGGACAGTCTACCTGCAGATGTTAGAAATTCAAAGAGGATCCATAGTTACCATGACATACCTCCAGCTCAAAAGATGTTGCTTTTGGGACACTTCATTAAAAGTTCTCAGAGCTGTTCACTTGTCAATTCTAGAAACTCTCAAATCTGCTTTCATTGATGACAGCAACAGCTGGATGAGTAAGAGGAGTTAGGATGGTAACATTTCGAAAGCAAAGTAACCCATGAGGACACTCAGGGAGGGTGTAGGTACGTTTTGTGTGGGGAAACCGAGGCAAGAGGAGTGAAGGGATTACCCAGAGTCATTCTGGACATCTGCCAGAGGAGGATGTAAGCGTAGGTATTTGGGCTTCCTGACGGCTCCTCAGACTGAGTCTTTTCCTTGAGGTAATGTGTTGTACAGCTGGCAATTTTCCTGCTTTGCTCCAGAAAGCCTCTTTTTCCACTCTCACTAGAAGGAAGCTAAATCTAAGCCTACCAGAGCAGCCTTCTTGGCCACATGGCATCCTCATATTGGGTGGTGTCACTGCCACGTAGTACAGTGCCTTTTAGATGTAGCTACCTCAGGCATCTCTGCAGAGCATGGGGAGGAGCAAACACATCTGTAGGCAGCCTGGGGCTGGGAGTAGAAGATGTCACTGTATGAGGAAGTGGGTACCAGCCATGGTGTAGGAAGCCCTACCTGGAATTGCTTGCAGGGTTGGGAAGCACCATTACAGTCTCTAGAGAGGACTTCCAAAGGATTTTATTGTTTCCTTCAAGAGACACCTGGTGACATGCTAGCAGCTCAGCAGCATGTTCTTGGCCATCACTAACCACTTCAATGTTTCTTTCTCCCAGTTGTCACAGACGAAACCCTGAGCTTCATCCAGAAAAGCCGACGTCTGCTTGTTGTCCTGAGCCCCAACTACGTCTTGCAGGGGACACAGGCCCTGCTGGAGCTCAAGGCTGGTCTAGAGAATATGGCCTCCAAGGGCAACATCAAAGTCATTCTAGTGCAGTACAAAGCCATCAAGAAGAGCAAAGTGAAGGAGCTGAAGCAGGCCAAGGCAGCCTTGACTGTCATTAAATGGAAAGGCGAGAAATCCAAGTTCCCAAAGGGCAGGTTCTGGAAGCAGCTGCAGGTGGAAATGCCAGTGAAAAAAATCAGCAGGAGTTTGAGCCTTGATGGGCTCATACGTATCCCGGAAAAATGTTTGACACCATCAGAAAACAAAACAAAACACACTCCAAAAATCCACAACTTAGGCCAGGGAGTGTGAAGGAAATCAGGGTTATTGCCATGAAGGACTGTCCCCCAAGCATTTCAGAGGACAGTCATGCCTCCCTGCAGCTTTTCTACTGCCCTGGCAGTAGAGAGACCAAAGATGCATACACCTTCTTTCTGCAAATGCACATCCTTGTCATCAACCACACAAGCCCTGGGCTCAAGGTTTAAATTTGGGCTATCCAGGGGGGTGCAGCCAGCACCTTGTGATAGCGTGGTATTTGTATAGGCCAGTACTCCTAGGTCCACTTCCTATGGGAACCTTCGCCAGCCTCCACGACAGACCTCCTTTCCTCTTCTAAGCAGCTTCACTCCTTCTTAGTTGTTGGTCCCCGTTGCAGATGCTGGGGAACAGTTTGAAAGGTGGCTCCAGTATAGAGCCCTTCATACGTGTCCCGGCTACATAGTCCCAATTACTGTGGGATCACAGATTTCTGCTTCAGTGAGGGCAGTGTAGACTCTTGAGGCTCCTCATCTTTGCTCCCCACATTTCTGTAGGAGCAGGTGCATTCAGGTAGTTTGGCAACGTGAAATGGCTGTTACAAAAGTATCTAGGGAAAAAGAAAAAAAGCTCTGCTAGGTGATATTCGTATTGTAGCGTTTCTGCTGACAAGTGGTCAGTCTCTGGGACTCTGCAGTCTCCGGAGTACCCCAGATTCTTCAGGGCTGTAATGCATGTAATCCAGGGGAAATCTCTTCTTAGTGCAGGCCATGGGTCTTGTCTGAGAGATGTTTCTTTGTAGAGTAAACTCAGGGACTTCACAAGCACTGCAAGGAACCCAAATTTACTACTGAACCTGCCTCCTGTCTGTGTGGTACTGGCTGGGGGAAAGCATCATGCAAGGTGCTGCTGAGGCCTCTGGGATGATACTGGATATATGTCCAACTCCCCAGTAGACCTTACAAGCTTATCTGAACTTACTAAAAACTACTAGCTTGTCTAGCTGGGTAAGACTATGAGAAGAAGCTGAGAGAGTTGGGCTTGTTCAGCCTGGAGAAGAGAAGACTCCAGGGAGACCTTATCATGGCCTTTCAGTACTTAAAAGAGGCTTATAAGAAAGATGGGGACAGGGGCCTTTAGCAGGGCCTGTTGCAATAGGACAAGGGGTAATGGTTTTAAACGAAAAGAGGGCAGATTCGGGCTAGATTTAAAGAAGAGATTTTTTATGATGAGGGTGGTGAAACAGTACAACAGGTTGCCCAGAGAGGTGGTAGATGCCCCATCCCTGGAAACATTCCAGGTCAGTTTGGACAGGGCTCTGAGCAACCTGGTCTAGTTGAAGATGTCCCTGCTTATTGCAGAGTGGTTGAACTAGTTGACCTTTAAAGGTCCCTTCCAACACAAACTATTCTATGATCCTATGAAGACTCAGCGTTCTTTGCCTGGGTATGAACAACATCACCATTTGTAATTCAGGGCTCAGGTTTACACTAGCCTTAGCACTACAAAGCAAGTCTTGACCCATCTTGTTTCCAGCCCAGAGTTGCAGTACAGAGGATGTATGTCAGCTTCTGCAGCCTTTGCACAAAATCGAAGTATAAAAAAACCTGCTGAGTACCAGTTCTTGCTTCAATGGGAGGCAGCAGGCATAGGAGAGGACCTGGTGAGTCAACCCCTGGCAGACAGGCTTTTCAGACCAAGAAGGGGAGTGTCTCCCTTGTGGGACAGACCAAAGCACAGCAGGACCCTGGCATTAACTGGTACTGGTGTTCGCAATGTTTTCACATAAAACTACAAGCTCTGGGCGGGTCTCCATACTCCTGTAGCTCCCAATTCAAGGGCCTGCCCACTTAATTGTGGAATTCAGTATTGCGCACAGTAAATGCATGCTTATTTTTTGTTGATAATGGTCGCTCCTGAGTCACCTCTGACTGACTCATGCTTTCACTCTGTTGGTGTCCAGTGGGTGAAGCGTATCCATCCATAATGGCATTAAAAAAGCACTACAGTTTGGAGTGTATGCACTATTCACCCAGCTGAGCAGGGAGGTTTGAGGTCATCTCAGTGAACAGCCCAGCCTTAAAGGTGTGGGGCTGAATCCTGGCATCAGTGAAGCCCCTTGATCTTAGCATCTTATGATTAATAGTGCTATTCCAGGGCAGTAGGAAGTCACAGCCACCCATGCCATTGGGCAGGTGCTGTACAAATGTGGGCCAAACAGATGACCTTTCTCACCTTCCTCTTCATCCTCCCCACCCCAAGTAAGCTTTGTTTTAAAGGTAAAATTGCAGTCAGCTTCACTGAAGGCAGTGGAGCTCCTCATCTGCTCAGAGGTGCTTAAAAGCTTTCTTGTTATGAGCTTTTCTACTGTGGCTGGCTGTGGATGAACAAAGCTGCTTCCCACACTCCAGAAACCTTCATTTATATGAGATAGCACCCAAAACCATGCTCAGCTTTGTGAACCCATTGCAACTGTGTCATTTTGCCCAGTTTCACCTTTTTATTTGTGTTTTCAGCATCTCTGTAATCAGCTGCCAGATCTGCAGGCAGAGGGAAGGCCCTGAGGCCAACGCAGAACTGTGATAGATTCCAATTTGACTGACTCAAAAATATACATAAATTCAGTTGATATCACAGACCTCACCACATTACATCTCACTTTTGGCTGAGGTACCAAGAGAACTTCTGATATTTTAGTGAGTCTGATTATTTTAGGAAGTTAAATCCATGTCATTTATTTTGCTGATTTTATTCAAAGAGGTTTCCAAATAAATAATAGACCAGGACTTTCTCCGGCATACATTGCAGTGGCCCTTGGTGCCCTTGCAACCCCAGAACAGGATTACTGAGAGACGTCAGCAGAGCACCCACAAGGCAAAAGGTGCGATGGTCTGAAAGAGGCCCAAGAGGCCAGAGGGAGCAGCGTGAAAGGAATTGTGCTGGAGCAGGCTCTGCTGCCCCAGGAGCTTTACCTCTGGCTTTGCTGGGAGCTGTCAGGCCAAGGGTAGAGCCCAGCCCCAGCTGTAATGCAGATCTGCAAAGCACCTCAGATATGCCTGCCATTTCATCTTATGCCGTGTGTGGTTTCCATTATGGGGTTCTGTCACAGCATCTGTCTAGTTTGGTTGATTCGTTTGAGATTGCGTGCTCTAACCTAACATTTATCAATATGCAGCTCTTACAGAGTTCCTCATTGTTATTTCATGGGGAAACAGCGTGGCACAAATTGGAAAAAAAAGTCTCCCCCCTCCCATGCCATTTGATGTTGTACAGCTGTTCCAGAGTTTTCCCTTCTCTTTTCTGTATGTTTTTGCCTTTGTGTTATTTGGTCTGTGAAGTGTCAGTATTATTTTATTTTGCTTTTCAATAAAACATTTTCACTTTTGCATTTCAGTCCTTGTGCATTTCTCATAAGTATCATTTTCCTCCCCATTACATCTGCGAAAGGCTGTTAAAGAAAGATGACTGTGTGTAGCCCAAACATCAAGATCATTTGGGGACACTTCCTTAGAGGGGAGAATTTTCCTGACTGTTTCATGGTGTGCCTGCAGAGATCCTGAGGCACCACTGCTGCTACCAGGTCCATGCAAGCAGAAACACAGTGACACGCAGCATTCAAATGTCACCCAACAGTGGACATGCACACACAGAAAGTCTCTGACCCGAAAAGTGCTCCCTCAGCAATCACAAGATAAAAAGATGTGAAGGAAACACCATCCCTTTGCTTGAAAGACCAAGCCAGTGTTCCAGTAAAAATCTTGGAAGTCTGCCCTAACCACAAAAATCAAACTCAGGCTGCTTTGCCCATCACCTTCCAGGTATTTGGGTAGAAAACGTTCATTCAGCTTCATATTTTCTCATCCAAGCCACTTTCTTGGCTTTTTCCCTTGTTTGCATGCCAGCAGGTAAGTTGAGAGAGAGCCTAGCACTTCCAGACCACTAGCAAAATCAATATTTTTGACAATCTATGGATTTGGGGGCTACAGGGTTTATGACTACCCCAGCTTTTATTGGTCTGGGACAAATGTGTGTCTCTTATAATCCTCTGTTACATCTCTGGAGTGCATATGGGAGACACAGTTAAACCAACAAAAATACGCAGTGTCTTCGTAACTATGTAGTAAAGATGGAAGTTTTTTAATATAAAGCAGATATGCAAGAGAATCAAATTCCCAGCTCTGTTGGTACCTAAACCCCATAGTGTTATTGCTACCTGCCCATCCTGTGCTGTTGGTGTCTGGGAGGAGCCATCCTGCCTGCACACTGTAGAGTGGCCACTCAGGATTTTTCATGAGCTGGGATTACATTTTAAACTGAGCATCCCAAAGTACTCTGGTCAGCCAAGTCTAAATGCACCCCGTTCTCAGAAATAAAATCTACCTTTGGGAATTTGGATATTTTCCCTGCCAAAAAAATGTCGACTTGTTGCAAATTCAAAATTGATAAAAGAAACCCATGACTGTCAGCTCAATCAAAACATTTAATTTCAGCAAGGTTGGAATCATTCACATTAATTGAACATGTGCTTTTTGAGCAGCCAGGTAGAACAGGTGACCTCCCAGGGGCTGCTCCTGCCTGCATTACACTGTGATTCTGTGATTCCAGTTTCAAAAAGACTGACCTTTCAAACCAGCAAAGAAGCTTTTTCTTTGACAAAATGTTGAAGCTTGGCTGATTTCAAAATAGATCTCAATCGGGTATAAAAAGGTTTGAATGAGGTCTGGACTCAGTAAATGGGGAGATTGCTGCTGATTCTTTGTGCCTTTGAAATAGGGTGGTAAGAAAGTTTCTTGGTGTTAAGTGACAATTCTGACAGAACTGGCGTTATCAGTTTATTAGAAACTTTTGGTTTCAATGAATCACTGTTTTCCTGTGTATGTTGGGGGGAGGAAATCCCTCCAAACCTTGCATACAAGAAAAAAATACTGCAAATGGTTGGATTTAAATTCCAGTATTATGTTAAAGAACCAAGCAGTGCCTTACTTTCTCCATTAGGATATTACCGTTCAATCATTTTTCCTATCCCAAGTTCTTGGTCCTCAAATAATCTAGTGACAATGAGTTTTACAGCTAGTCATATATCTTTGAAAAGAAAAAAAGTATTGCTCTGTATGATATTAAAATAAGATGCATTCAGTTGCAATACGGTGCACCTTCTGCTGCGAGGTAAGGAAAGAGCCAAGTGCTGGGAGAATAAGAGGTATTACCATTGCAGGGAAAGAGCAGTGTTTTTATTTATATAAAAGACCAGTGTTCCACTGGCAGGGAGGGAGATGAGTCTCCAGACTGAGCAATCAAGGCTTTGGCAATGCAAAAGGTGACGGAAGCAGCGGGTAGCTCTTCTCCCTGGAACAGCTCTTTGCAAGACATTCCTACAAGGATTTTTCTCACTGAGTGTGCAAGAGCTCTTACTCCTGTGCTCCGTGTCCTGCTTGAACACCACCTTGTCCTCAGGTGCCCCCCAGCACTCAGTAGGTGGGTGGGGGTTTCTTTAAGTTTTTACAGTTCTGTTAATCAGCTTGGGTTAATTTGCTAAGTGCCACAGCCCTATTAATTCCCATCCTTTCCACTGCTCACCCATTAGCCGTGACACCTTCAATATGCTTACTGCATCCCAAGCCATAGACAGAAGGCCAAGGACATCCTTCAGGTTTGCTGCTTTTCAGCATTCATAATGAAAGAGAAGCTGCCCTTGCCTGGCACCATTCCACCGAAGCATCTTGCTGAGCTTTACAAACTGCAATTAATCCCAAGAAATGCTTTGAAGGACAGTATTTTCACCTCCACCATGGCTAGGGGAACTGATGGAGAGGTTTAAGGCTGACATTTTTGCTTTCTAAGTTTGGAGGCTTCCATTTCTAGATGAGAGAGCATGAGAGGGAGGGAGGTGGGTCTCAGCCTCAGCAGTGTGAGCGGTGGCACGATTACGCAATTGCTTCACTTTGTTCCCCCCATGCAAAAGGCTGTCAGAGCTGTGGGCAGGTGGTTCCCAAACAAGACCCGCTCTTTATCGAATGCCTGCATTTCCCTGGGCAGTAGTGGTGCTGCACAGGGCAGAAGTCAGAGTACAGTGCTGACTTGTCCAGCTAGCCTGGCTTCTCATTTACCACTTCATCCCTCTCAAAAATGAACGCAAAGCAAAAATGCTGTTATTGCTCCTGCAGTCCCTGCTGGCAGGAGCGTGGGCAAGTTGAAAGTCACTGGATTTGTGCCAGGTTTCCCTCTGTGGGAAGGGGGAATCTGTGCAGGTGTGCCACCAAGCAGTTTCCTTCAGCTTTTCTCTCCCTGCTACCTCCCTTGTGTACCCCAACTCCTCTGCCCTTGTGCTCTTAGATACCACCGAAGCCGTGTTTGACTTCATCCAGAGGAGCCGCAGGATGATTGTGGTCCTGAGTCCTGATTACTTGACAGAGAAGAGCATCAGCCTCCTGGAGTTCAAGCTGGGTATCATGTGCCAGAACGCCATCGCCACCAAGCTCATCGTGGTGGAGTACAGGCCGCTGCAGTGCACCCACCCCAGCATCCTCCAGCTGAAGGAGTCCGTCTCCTTCGTCACCTGGAAGGGGGAGAAGTCCAAGCGCTCCGGCTCCCAGTTCTGGAAGGCGTTGCGGCTCGCTCTGCCACTGCACAGCCTGAGTGCTGGTGCCGGCTGGAATGAGAGCTGCTCCTCCCAGTCGGACATCAGCCTGGATGCTGTCCAGAGGAGAAGGAGCCGTTTGAAAGGGCAGCCCAGCTTACGGGGTGCCACAGCAGGGACTCTCACTCCAGGAGGGACAGCCCCAGCCCCCAAGTCGAAGGCCAAACACCGAGCCAAGCACTTCTTGACGTGCCGGTGTTGTGGGACCTATTGCAATGGCAGCAGCAGACTGAAGCGCAAGCACGGGGCTGTTGCTGAGCCCAGGTGGGACACTCATCTCTGTAAGCCGGGCTTGGGCAGGCCCATGGTGCAGGGGGTTCAGGGCAGAAGTCGACCTGAGCCCCCGCCTGCACAGGCTCCCTCTCTTGCCCTCTGCCATTACAGCGACCTGTCAAACAACAATGACTTCTACGTACTCTAGCCAAGAGGCTGACGGCACCGCTGGTGCTGGGCCGGCAAAAGAAACCCACCACAGCGTCAGCTAACGTGTTTTTACAATATCGCAGGCTGATGTGGTGTCGTTCACCATCAGTCCCATGCCAGCACGGAGGACTGCAGCAATACCACCGGTGCTGGTGATCTGAGCCAGGGACCTGCAGCCACAGACAGAGCAGCGGCTGGGGGCTGCCTGCCCACATCCTTCTCCTTAATTTAAATTGCAAAGTGGAGCTGAAAATGTATTTCTCTGGCGTTGCTTTTCCCCAGCTGTGGTCATATTTACTGCAGGGCTGCTGCTGGGGTTGGGTGTGGGAGAGCAGGTCCCCAGCCGGGGCTTGGGAGGGAGGGAGGGGGGAGATGCCAAGATCCTGGCAGTAACCTCTGGAGAAGGGGGATCCTCTGCATTTTGCAAAGGACAAAACTTTGCTAATGAAGGCAACAGGAGCCTCCGTCAGTGCAGGAGTGCACCGTGCAGTATGGTGCGTTATCCACTGTGGTTTAAAAGAACTTGGTCAAAAGTTTTAAGACAAGTACCTTCTCTCTAAATAAAACTCATTTCTTTAATCTGCTGTTGTTACAAGTGCCATGGTAAATGCCAGAGCCTTGTTCACCAGGCGGCGTCTGGGGACGTGGTTTGCCCAAGCTGGCTGAGGTCTCCTCCTGTTCCCAGTGCTTCCAGTGGACTCCTGGGCTCAGTCCCTCTCCTGGCTTCACCATATGATGAATTTGTTCTGTCAGTTGTGTGGCCTTTCGTGCATTGAGAAAGAAAACCATTACAAATCTAGGGAAATACGATTTAAAAAATCCTCTGAGTATTAAATGAGCTCAGGGATAGGAGCAAGACCTGAAACACTCACAGAAAACCTCAGGCGCTGAAGCTGAGGGGTCAAAACTCAACCACACTTCATTAAATAACTGAAAGAGCCTTTGAACAGCCTCCCTGGGGCTGCTGTTTCATCAGCCCTTTGCGCTGGCTGTCAACAGTGTTTCCCACTCTTCATCTGCAATGAAAACTTCATTTGCCTCAGTCTGCTTTGTATAATGACTTCTCTCCCCACCGAGGAAGGGTGCTAATCCTAGGAGTTGGCCACTCGCCTTCAGCTGATGCTCAAGCACACCAGGCCGGGTAATACACCACATTTGTTTTCTTTCCCTGAGACAAAAAAGAAGGTCTCCTTCACCACTCTGGTCAGTCTAGTTGTTGCCTTTCAGGTTAGCAAGTAATTATTTTGCTTCTGCCTTGGAAATATGAACTAAGCCCTTGGGGTACAGGTCTGTGGCCCCCAGGACAGACCCTTATCTGCTATCCTCAGGTGCAGCCCTAGTGAAATTGCTGGAGCTGTGAGGAAGGAAGGGGCCATGTCTTGCCCATTTTAATAGTGCTGAAGCCAAGTTATAATGCACAGATCACTTTCCTTCCCTCAGCAGCGCCTCTTCCCCAGTACTGCCCCGACTTTCTCAATTCTTTCCTGCTGAGATCAAGCGCAGCTGACAGCTCTCCTGTTACAAGTCTTTGTGAGCTGAATCCTAACAGCCCTCCAGCAAGAGACTGAGAAAATAGAAACCAAAAAACCTGGTGCTGAGTCAATCTAAATAAAATAAGGTCAAAAATCCCTATCAGCTCGTAGGAATTAGAAATTCAGACTCTAGAGAATTCTCCAGGTGTGGATTTCTTGGTAATTTCAAGCAGACACATTGTAAATGGCTCAGAAAAGTTTTGTCCACATGTGGCCATTCTCAGTGGTCAAAGAGGAGGAGTAGAGATGAGATATTTGGAAAGCAAGTTGATAAATTGCAGAATGCTTTGTGAGAGGTAATCAAAATACCATTAAATGGTTAAATGGTTCCAGTTGCTTACAACTAGATGTGGGATGGTACTGTCAATGAGTCTGGTAGAGCTGAAAACACAAGCTACAAAATACAAATAATTTGCAATCAGTCAACCTCCGAAGTCAGCATAATTGTTATTTGTTGGCATTAAAACAGCTTTTATTTACAGACTTTGCCCTTATTTGACCGTAGTGTTGTCTCGGTCAATTACAGCAATCCAGAGATGCAGGAAACAACAGCTGGAGCTTGTAGCAGATGTACAAAATGGCCAGCTTCAGCCTTTTTGGGCAAACCGTCATCTCTTCATGAAAGAACAAATGCAAACTGGTAAGGGCCATTGCTTCTCCTGTTGCTTCAACAGATAGTGCAATTTTATTCCCCCTTTTACTACCGACTAAACTGACCCAGGGTTTTGGTTGCTCTTCTAACAGATACTGAGACATGGCAGATTTTTGTGTGCAGAGCCTTTGCCTGCTGAGGCCAGGCTCCCAGAGCCTGAAGGCATGCTGGGATTGGGTATCTCAGCAAGGACACAAGGACTAAACCCTAGAACAAATTTCAGTTGTATTTGGGGATATTTCCAAGAAACATCCTAAGCATGTTGCTTGGAAATACCCCCAAGCATCAGTACAACATCCTGCTTTAAGACCAAATCCAAGTCTTTGCACAGGGTTTGAATTCTGCTCTCTGAAAATCAGTTAGAATCTATTCATGTCCTATCTGACACTGACTGGTGCAGACGGACGGTAGTCACTGCTGTCTTCTCTGGTACACATGTTTTTGTCAGTTGTATACAAAAATACCATCATCTCAAAGTTCAGTCAGCACAATACAATCATCCCCTTTGCCCCCCCAAGTCCTCTCCAGAGTACTCTTCAGAGGGGAGTAGAGTTAGTATATATGGAGAATTTCCACCATGTCCTGATATAAAAACATTCACATAACCTTGTATATCTGACCTATGGCATGCAATGATACAAGGCTACCAGGTCATAATGTGCAGAACCATTAGTACAGTATTTCTGCTGTTAACTAGAGGTTTTTAATCTGTGGAAGGCTGGTGGTGTCATGAAGAGACTGAACAGAGCTAACTAGGCAGTTAGGGAACACAGGGAAGTCACTTAGTCCATCTCAACATCAACCTGTCTTCACTTTAGTGACTGCAAAGCTCTGGTACCCAGGAGGTCTCTCCCCGGCAGGTTCCACCAGACATGCCAGTAATGGGCTGCTCCTCACATCTGAAATGTTGGATGAATCACTAACCTGCAAGAACATATACAAATTCTCTTCTTAACATCAACAAGAATTTTATTCTCATCTATTACACTAGACACTGATCTCAGAGCATCTGATCTAAGTGTATTTATAGCAGACATTTTCCCAAATGATGACAAGATTCTAAAGGATCGGACAGGTGCCAGAAATAGGGAGAAAATGCTTCAAACCCTTAATCCTTTTTCTATATTTATATATTTTTTTTCCTCTGCCTCTTGGTCTGCTACAAAGCTCTGTTAAGGGCGGTACCACCTCTGGGATGGTGTCTGCCCTGTGTGACATGCCCAATGTGACATACCTAGTGTAAGGGTATAACCCAGAGCCACATGAAACAGGTGAGCGGAGACCATATGAGGGACCACAAGACGGTGCACCCATAGCACAGAGCTGAAGCCAGGGGACACAGGTGCTCACCAAGCAGGCACTTGGCCTCACCTGGCAGCCAGGAAAATGCAGTGCTGTTCTGGAAATGCCTGAATTAAAACACTGTGACAGGAGTAGGGAGAAACACTAATGAATGACCCTGTAGCTGCCTGCCCAAATCCATGTGAAGGAGGCAAGGTTTGACTCTTGTTCACGTGGGTGTTCATGCTGGGGAGACGCTGTGGCTCTAAAAAGTCATAATAAATGCACCACTCAGGCCTCTTTTGCGAAGATGTTAATGAGACACATAAATGTTGCAGAATGGTTTGTAGAAGAATATGACTTTAATTCTTCATAACAGCAGACATGGTAATGGCCAGACATCAGGGGAAACAACATTTACCGTTGATATGCCTGTAATCAGGCTGATGATTTGTACTTTACTAAAACGTATCTGCCACAAATTAATTTGGCTTGAAAACACCAAAGAGTTTTCCAACTCATCAGTATTTGTTCAAGAGAATAATCAGCCTCACCCTTAATATCATGCCTGATTGTTGTTTTGCCTGGTTTTTGCTTCCAGACAGGGTTCTTGTTCTACCTTCCTCTGCTGCAGCAAAGAGACTTCTCAGGAATTTTTGTGTCCATGGGGTTATTTGCATGCTGTTGCCAAATCATCTGGCAATCCATTGCCCTTGAAAATTTTGCTCTCAAGTTTTCCAAAAGGTTTTCTTCCTTTTCTTTGCTGTTTAATCATTTTCAGACTGCAGGTGGCAGAGACAACTCTCCTATTGCCTGGGCTGGCAAGAAGGTGAAGTCCCTGACGGATGGTTATTCACTGCTTCCCACTGATTCTTTCTTTCATGCCACCACTTCTCAGTGGGAAACCAGACTTCATTGCTCGTCCACTCCAACACGTTTCCCAAGGAGGTGTTATGGCTGAAGGTACCCTCCGGCACTCCACCGGCTTGATCTTAGATGGATTTTTTTGTTACGCTGCACTGTATCTGCTCGGGGCCAGTTCATCAGGCAAGCTAGATCACGTTGCATGCTTGGTGAAGCGGGAAATAGTGATGACAGACAATCTTTGTGCCATCTGCCACGGTTATTAGCAAATGATGTTTTATTTATCTCCAGATCAGCCATGAAGACACTGACTCCCATTAGAAACACATTCAATGACAAGCTCGCATCTTTTGAGATCTATAGGTTAATGGATGATAAACCAAGAACCTGCTGTCAATGTGCACAGGGTGATGCTTACAAAACACTACCGCATCTATGTACCCACAGTTACCAGCCAAGCTGGAAATACTGTTGATGGAAAAAGATCATTCGGGAATATCTGCTCTCATCGAGCCATGTTCACTGGCTACTACTTAATTACACTGACACCTTGAAATTCCGTATGTGGGCAATTGCATAGTGACCAGTCTGGGAATGAGCCTTCAGTGACCCATACACATTCACAAAGAACTCGAGTTTCCTTTTCACAGGAAATCCCATTGTTTTGTTTTGGTTTATTTTTTTCCTCCTCTCTTGTCAAACAGAACACAAAAAAGCACAAGACAACATCAAAATTTTCTTACCAATCTATATCCATAGCAAATGGAAAGTATTTTATTCCCATTTTAAGTTCTATTTTCTGTAACATAAACATGTTTTGAAAAGTTTTTTAAACAAAGCTCAGAATAAGCTATACCGAGAGTGTCAAAAACATGTTGGCATTTCACTCCTGTTTTGCTTACAGCATGCTTTGTTAAGACTAGTCTCTTTTAAAACATTTCAACTTAAATGAAAAAAGCATTTTCCTTTGAAAAACAGCTTCCATTATAAATACACCATCAAATCTGCATTGGTTATCAAACTTGCCCTTTTCTTCATATTGGCCCAGCATTCTCAGTTTTCAGTATTTGCAGTTTCCCAGTCTTCTAAGATCTATTAGAAAATTAGGTCACTGATGCCATGAGCTCCTCAACCAACCCTCCAGCAATTGAAAAGCCTCCAACCGTATGCTTACAGCTAGCCGGAAAAAAATCAACATCTTTGCATATCAGATCGTATCAGCTCCTCAAATCTCACTCATGTTTGTGTATCAGGTCCAAGAACTTGGCTGTGGACAAGGCCTTACTACCTCTTTTCTCTTACGTATTGCCAGCACAATGAAGATGTCTCTGGAGACAGTAATCCATGCCTTCTGCTTTGCTCATGCTCTTTCAATGTGCACTGTTGCCAGTGAAAAAATGCTGCTCCATTCATGCTTACGTTTTAATTGCCTGCTCCTTTCTGGAGGCAGGCAAGAGTAACATCTATCATTTTGTTTCACATCTCTGCCTCGAAAGCATCTGCTCCACTCGCGGTGATGCACGAGACAGCAGCTGCTTGCTCCAATTCAGTATCAGTCTCACTAGCTTATGTTCATTTACCTGCATTTAACATCCTGATGGAGTCAGACAGCATTTCAAACTCACTCACGCTTCAGATTTGCACATATGAAAAAACCCCTCAAACAACAAATAACTGGCTATTGTCCCCTAATATCTGCATCTATTTTGGCTGGTTTCATCCACTTCAGCAGCACAATCCTGACAGAGTCCTCGTTCACCCAAAGAACAGTAAATGCTCAGCTGGTCTACTTTTGCCCAGCATTTGGTACAAAGCTGGACCTGAGTGGAGAAAAGTGAGGGTATCCGGGCTATGTCAACACGTAGTTACTACCCAGCTCCACAAATAACCATCAGACCCCAAATAGGGCTGCTCTATTAATTCTGGGTGCTGGTTTTCTGCTTGCTGGGCTTCGTGCTCCCTTTTCCCTTCATGTCTTCAAGGATACAGATTAATAAATGCCACTAGTGTCAGCAGAATCCATTCATATGACTCTAATTTTCAGTATTTATTATTGCTTCTTTTGGGATGTATGGGAATAGACCCAAGTAACCAGGCTAAGTTATCCTTTTTCCTGGGGAGACTGTGCACCTCTGTTTTGCTTTGTTCTTATCAGTAAGCCAGACCTCTCACACATGCCCGCTTTCACTCCTGCAAAGCTCCTATGCACAGGCATTGGGAAGATGCCCAGAGCTCACTCCAAACCTAACACTGTTCAGTCCGGCTTGACTGCTTGCAAGTCCTCTTACATGAATTGTGTGCCAAGGGGGGGACCCAAGGTCACCACTTTGTAAACTAGACCAAGATGATTTAGCTTCCCATCCTCATTTCTAATTTAGCTCTTTCTTGCCTGTCTGTATCTGAACCTTCCTGATAACCACTGTCATGCACACAAGCAGCACCCAAATATTTCCAGCTGCTCTGCACACCAGCCTGACTATTAGAGACAGACTTAGCAGGTGGTTGGGACTCACTGTCTGGCTGTACTCCAGCCTCCCTGCTTGCTGTCTTTCTCTCACTTATTCCTCACTGAAATATAGCAGCTTGCCTCCTGCCCTTCTATCCCTCTGGTATAACAGTATCTGGACAATTTAGTCTCTAGCATATTCTTTCTCTCCATCCTCCATGGGTAAGGAAGTGTGTGCCAGGTGCTATCCAGATGTCAGGAGACACCTTCCGCTTTAAAGAGCCTCTACTCTTACTTTGTGCGATCTCAGCTGCCGTACATAGCCTGACAGTAAACTTCCTGAAGGTACACCAAGTCTCCCCAGTTTGGCCCTGCAGTGAAGAGGTCAACACAACAGATGCTTTTGAGCAGTGACTTCATCAGCAAATGTGGTCCAAATCTGTGTGCAGACGCCTGTCTGCCAGTTACCAGTGTAATGCTGGAGCATCCAGACCCAAGCAGCCTGCAGGGTGTCACCTCCTGTCACCGGCTGTTTCAGCTTGGTGTGTAGCTTATATTTAGTTTGTAGTAGGTGATGTTATGAAAGGAAACGGAAAAAGGAAAGATGTGACAGAGAAAATACATCACATCATTCCAATTAAAAAATGTATTCATCCTGGAATTTTCAGTTGTACTTTTATTTGTGATAGAATTAATGTTTTGGGGCTTTTTTGGCAAATATAGTACTTGGCAGGCAAATAGCAGCTGTCCACTATAGTACCACAAAGTGAAACTGTGACCACTCATTTCATAGACTAAAGGTGATGCTTATTATTCTCTGTTTAGCCAATGCTTTTACAGAAACACTAGAATAAGAACAACTTGCTCAAAAGCAAGCTCTAGGACTATTGTTGAGAGTTCGCAGCTGCCTGGCTGACACCTTAGCAGCATTCCCCATTAGCTGCTGTCACCTTTATGCCTCAACTGGAATGACTACTGCATTATTTGATTTTCATTTCTTTCCTCCCAGGTTGACATTTGGCCTTTCTTTATAAATACCATATGCTTCAACCTCCCTCCCCTTATAACTAGGGATAGTTAGAAGTTCTTGCTACCTCTCATCCCTGGCAGAGCAGACAGGATTAATACTAGACTAGTTACATTAATATTTTCCCTCATTTTTGAAAGCTAGAATGCACTAAATAACACTGCTACCAGATAGCGGTGAGAATCCTTGCAACAAGTCCACCTGCAGCAACTCCTTTACTGTCTCAAGAAATCCCCTTAAGGGTCACCCCTTTAACTAATCAATCAATGCTTATCAATTACATCAGCTGTGTGTGAAGAATGTAGCTAGGTAGGCAAGCCCTCTCAAAAATGACAGAGAAGCAGGGTTGGGTTGAGCTATATCACTATATGCCCGCTTTGGAAGCATGAGGTGGAAGTGAGGGTTACTAGAGATCCCTTTACCTACACATCATTATGGTAAAGTATGACTTATGATCTCCCTTAAGAAAAAACACTGAGAGATAGATATCTGAATACTTCCAGATACCTTACACTAGATAATTGCCCCTAGTTACATAGAGACTTCATTGCAGAGCAGAGAGATGAATTTTGGATCCATTAAGCTTAGTTTATTCAGTTGAAATACAGCTTCTGCGTTGTCTCTATGGAAAAGCTGAAGCTGAATGTGCTGGCATTTCTCTGCAACTTTCAAAATGAGCTCCTTTGAGTTTTGGGGGTCCAGGTTCCTAGTACTTGCAGAGCTGACTAGACAAGATTGCTCTTTTCTGTGCATTTTTATGTCCTGTTACATGCCAAATGGATGTTTTAACTACTGAACTTAATAGTTTTTAGTGTTCTCTCTCCCTTTCTGTGTTTTGTGAAGTTAGCTCTTTTTATGAAGCTCCTCTAGACTAGCTGTTGCAATGTGCAGGCTATTCTGGACAATCTCAGTCTGAATCAACCCAAACCATGGGTTTTTTTTCTCTTGATTGTTTTTCCCCCCCAGGCTATTTACTCTTCCTTCTCTGCTGGCCCATTTGGTTTTGAAGAGATGCATGCAGAATCTTGCAAAAGCCTGACGCTGTGTTTATGACTCGCTCTGTGCAGAAGTAGTCAGATAGTCAGTAATGATAAATACATGTGAAATCCATAACCAGTTTGTACCTTCCCTCTGTGCCATCAGCGGTAGCTAATACAGGCTGATTAACACACTGGGAGTACATCACACCTTTCTGAAGTGCCTGTGGAATGTGTGGGGAAAACGTAAGCAGGTTATTTTGTCCTGTTCTACATTTTCAGAGATTTTGGGCTCCTAATATATGGCTTCAGATATGAGGATGAAGGGTTCTTTTTTTTCTTTTCCCCCCCTTGTAGCTGGAGCCTTCTGGCAACCATGCTTCCCTGTTAACCCTTGCTATGTTTCCAGGGCTGGGCAATCATCTACAGACATTAGTGGTGTTTTCTATAGATGGAATCAGGCAGTGCCCTTCAGGTGCAACCTAAAAGGCAGGTTATCCTCACAGGAAATGCAACCAGCATTTTGCACTTCCCTCTGCATTAAGCACACACCAGAAAGATCAGTAGATGGCTGGCAGGGGGCCCTTCAGATAGGATGGCAGCATGGGGCTTGGCCGTGGACCGTCCTGCTTGGAGCACTTCTGCTGGCATCCACCTCTCGTGGGCACTGGGTTCATTCACATTTCTACCACAGGACAACACACCTTGCCACTCTGATGAGGCAGCTCTTTTGAGACATCTTGCTTGCTCTGGACGCTCTTGCACGGAGGCATCAACTCCTATTGCATTAACGTGCATATTGGGAGCGCTGTGATATTTGCTCTGTGCTCAGGATAAAAGCTCTCCTAGCTTCCCCCACCTACTTCACATGCAGATACACACACTTCAAGCTGTCCAGTGTATCTCAAGAGAGCAGAAAGTATTTGCTAAAAATATTTATGCAGAAGTTATTTATGGCCTGGCCCACATCAACCCTGTGGCAGCCGTTACACAATGCCGCACAAAGAAGCCCTTATCTGGAGGAGCACACAGCCAGTTTTACAGCCCACAAGGTACCAAGAGGCAATCCTACTGGCTTTTCAATCAAACCCTAGGAATCTGAGGCCTGGACATTCAATTTAGATGTCAAATCTTGTCAAAGCAGCTCTGCCAAGCTGCTTTCTCATGCCTCCCAATTCGAAGGGGCTCTGGTAGAGAGAATCAGAAAATGCTGCACCGCTCCAAGGCATAGTACCTTTCTCCCAAAAAGCTGGGGGTAGGCAAAGCAGCTCACCCTATCTGGAATTTAGTTCAAGGTTAGAATTATTTTCTCTCTCTACATGTTGTAGAAAGCATGGAAAAAGGAGACTCACCACTTGGCTGACATGGGGCATGTACCTACAGAGCTGGGCACAGAAACTGGATGTGGCTCACAAACGCATTTCACTGCTAGAGTGCATATCTAGCCTAGGTGGCTTTTGGCTCAAACTCTAATAAAGGTATAAGGAGTTTATAAACCCCTTATTTTTTAAAAAAAGTACTCAAAATTCAGTGCAAGAGAGATCCAGCTTTCTGTTCTGGACTATCTCCACATTCATATATCTCTTTTTATTACATTTATGGTTCGCAGTGGCCTCACGGGGGCTGATCTTTAAAGGTCTCTACTAAAACTCCCAGCCTTGCTTATTATGGTGAGGATATCGGAAGTGAGTTTATGCAGGTAAGAAAGCAGAAGATACTCTCGATATAATGACACTGATGGGATGCAAATGTACTAGAGGAACGACAGGAATATCAGCACTTTTCTGCCCAGCTGCTCAGTTCCAGTGCCTGTGAGTCAGTGGTGGTTAGAGCAGAATTCCTCAGTTTACTTATGAGATGGTAGCGGGGAAAAAGCACCGAAAGCCTTGCTGGTCTCAAGCTAGGATCACACATATTGGTTTTACCTTCTCCATCAGGTCACTCAGCTTCTCAAGGAATTCAGATTGGTTTGACATACTTGTTTTCATCAGATCCCTGGTGGCAGGTCCTTATTTCATTATCCATTTGGTACTAACCATGGGTTGCTGAGTAATCGTTTGCACGTCCTGGCTCCAGGAAAGGCTAATCCCAGAGCCCTTCTCTGCCCTCTTTTTCAG
Organism: Leptosomus discolor; assembly: GCF_034619465.1. Classification (NCBI taxonomy): domain Eukaryota; kingdom Metazoa; phylum Chordata; class Aves; order Leptosomiformes; family Leptosomidae; genus Leptosomus; species Leptosomus discolor. Next base: position 53,032,257 of record NC_141397.1, on the reverse strand, counting down.
GTAAGTATTACACTTGCCCTTTTTCTACTCCTTTGGGACCTCTGCTGTCGACTTTGCATCCTCAAATGCAATCACTAATGGTTCAGAGGTTTAGTTCAGCTAATCTTTAAGCACTCTAGGGGGAATTTCAGCAGCCCTTGCCATCTTGAATACATGTTGGGTTTTTTTTAAAGTCTGGATATTTCTTTAAATCATTCTTCCACTATGCTCCTTCAGAGTAACCTATTTCCTTAATACAACTAACCATCTTAATTGCTTGCTTAGAATTTACTTTTTTGATAATAACTTGTGAAAAATAGAACAAAATTAATTTTGAGTACTTCAGCTTTGATGTGTTTTTTTTCCCCTGTTTGCTTTTTTCCCCCACTAACAGGACAGTAGATCTTTTGTCACAGCCTGTTCCTCTTTTCCTTGCACCTCCACCTCCTTTCTTGTGGGTGGCCAAGCTAAACTGTTGCCTTCTCAGGACTATTCACAGGAAAAGGGGAACAAACCTTCAGAGATGGAGAATCAGGTGGGATGTACATGCTGATAATACCTGTCTGCTCTTGGAGAAAACCTTCATGGGATTGCAGAACTTTGTCAGGAGCACTTGGGTGCAGGTGGACAGCTCTGAAGGGAGTTTGTGCCCTCCTATGCATTCGTTAATTTTAGTGCTGTTAGATCTGCCTTGGGTAGATTTCAGCAGTGTTCGGCCAAACCTGTCTCTGTGTTATCTGGGCTCCCCTGGTTGAGGAGAAGAGCATCCTCAGAGTTCCCACCAAGGAGCCAGCGGAGCCTCATGCTGCCTCAGCTGTGTCCAAGCCTGCTCTGCAGAGCTGGAACTGCCCAGCAATATCTGTGTTTTTGCCACTGAGGACACATCTCTACATGAAATAGGCATGAAACCGGCTCATTTAGATACATCTATAGGAACTCATAGGAGAATTGCTTCTCATTAACCCTTTCTGTTGCTTCTTGGCATTCCTGAGTTGTTCTGCAGGATAGCTGTCAGCTGCCACTGCTCAGAAAAGAACTACAAATTTCTTTCCCTGATAACTTTTCTACTTCTTGCAGCTGTCAAGGAATGCTAACGAACATATTCCATGAAAATCAAGTGGTTCAGGCCTAAATCAGTTATGAGCTACTAAGATCAGTAGCAAGCTATAAGGTGCAAGAGACTACCAAACATCTGCTACTGTGGTTTTCCTTCCTGTGAAGAACTTGGTTATTATCAGAAGCAAGATCTTGAACACTTGCTTCTGCAACAGCCACTCCTATGTCTCTGAAGGGTCAAAAAACAGAAAGAAAGTTTTAAAAGACTAAAAATAATTGTTTAACCAATCAGTATTTTCAGGCTGATCTGATTTTGGAAGGACTGTCTGCGTTAGTTTATAGTCCTTGGGGACGGTAAAGCTAAGCACAGACAGGCGTCCGCATGCACTGTAGTTGCCAGGGAATGCAGGTAAACAGAGCTTGCCCGTATAACAGCAGCCCATGTTTCACAGATACCTTCTGGGTGTATCATCTACCTGTTTTTAAAATTAACTTATTAAGAGCAGGGCCATGCTCAAACCGAGGGTCTGCTGACTCACCTTGCTTGATGCCGTCTGGTGGCTGCAGGGGGCCAGGAGCTCTTAGACAGGAGCACAAAATTGGTAGAGCAACCCATTTTTGGGAAGTGAGCACTGCAAGTAATAATTATTCTTGGAGTTATAGAGTTAAAAAAACAGATGACCCCACTCCTAATTGTCTACTGGCATTATTCAAGCCACTGAATCCATGGCAGAGCCCAGCACAGACCTGACTCAGCAGAGTTTGGTCAGCTGTAGCCTAGAAAAGCCCACCAGGAAACAATTTGTGAAAGTGAATTCTGTGTAGAAAAACACAGAAAAGGAGCATCCTTAAAAAAACCAGATGCTAATGTGAAGCTCTGGGTATCTAGCATGGATACAGAGCTGACAGCCAGGCAGCTGTTTCAAACATGGTTACAGACTTCACGTCAGTCTTTCCCAGTTTCTTTCAAATTCTTCTGCAGTAGGTCTAAATGATTTAACAACCAGAGGCAAACATTGCTCTTCTTACCAACACTATTGCAGCTGATGGCACTGATTTGCAGAAAATCCTAATTAAGACTGAGTTCTTAGATGCAGTTGTTAAGTCTTGTAATACCTAAATGAAATATGTTTTGAAAATGGCAACTGAGCAAGTTATCTAATGCAGCCTCTCCCCTTTCATTCACAAATTATTTGGGATAGACTTTGGTTTTCTTGGGTTTTGGTTTTGTTTGGGGGTTTTTTTGGTGGTTTTTTTTTTTTTACTCACTCTAGTCAGTGGTGTGAGAGAATGTCTTCCAGCGTGGAATATTCCTGTTAGTCTTGAGCTTTTGTGCAAAGATTGATTGTTTCTGGGCTTAAGTTTTCCATCAAAATTCATTGATGGTCCTCATTTTTTTGTTGTTGTTTAGTGAACATTAATGCTCAAAGTGCCTTTCTTAATGTTCTTGTCCGAGTATTTGAGAAAATACTAACATTTACTCATCAAAATATCTAGATGGATTTCAAGTTTCTGTAAAATAGATAGTTTATATAGAAAACCACACACACACACAAAAAGTATTTTGCCATCACTTGATCATAACCCTGTTTTTCTGGCCACTGTCATAATTTACTGTATGAGAGTTTTCAAACAGAATTTTGATTTCTTTTCGTTTCTTTGATACTAAGAAATCTAACTCCATTTGATTTCTAGGATTATCTTGAATTGTAGCAGAAGTCTAGCATTTTCAAAATCTAAAATATTAGTATTTATTTTTAAGTTTAAAGGATAAGAGTTTTCTATACAGTGTTTTCAAAGAGTTTGCTTTCCATACAGCTCAGCAATTGCAAATATCTAGATATCTAATTCCTCTCTTCCCTTGCTACTGCTTAAACAAAGATCAGTGTTATTATTTTTCCAACTAAAAGCTCTTTTAATAGTCACTTACAGAGACCATAGATCACAGTCTATGGCCCCATAGATCATACAATATGAGCTCATGTTCTAATGAATCGTTGATTGTTTTCAAAGAGTTTGTAGGCAACACAGCTTTGGAAAGGAATGTGGAGCAACTATTTTTGCTTCCATTATTCATCTGTTCCTTTTTTCCCCCCCAAATAGCCTCTTTTCAGTTCCAAGGCATGTGCAGACTAGAAATAGCATCAGCCCTGGAGGATTTTCCTTTACAATTCACTCGGACATTCATTCCCCAATTTAGGGTGTCTGTTCTCAACTTCTCAGAATAGCATCTCCTTCCCTTGCTCCATCTCGCATGACTCTCAGACAGCAGTGACCAGGATGCCTCGGGAGAGCGATATTCTCAATTAAGCCAAACAAAGTCAGAATAAGCTCATTGCTTGTCTGCCAGCCAGCAGATGTAGCAGGACATGATTTTTATTAATTGGAATAGATGGTGCAAAATTCCCTGTTTTATGCTTAATAGTCACTAGAGGGCAAAGCAGGCCTCTGTAAGGCAATCCTGCAGCCCAAAGGGAGGTTACCTGGCTCTTGCCTTTGGCTCATGAGGCTCTGGTATGGGGTCCTGCTTGCAGGGACAGAGGTTCTAGCCTGACTGCTGATTTACCTGGTCCGGGACATGGTCAGGTTGGCCCAGAGACAGCAATTCTTGTGCATTTCTGGTTTTGGAACACGGTGTTGGGCATCTTTGATCTTGTTCTGCGTATATAAGAGCATGTTATAATGTCAAGGAAAGGGTTCTTGTAGTCCAGCATCCATCCAGTCATGCATCTTACTACTAGGAGGTGCCAAAGGAAAAACACATTGAGCTGTTTTCCCCAGAATGTCCTCCCAGCCAACTGTGGCTCGGATAACTCAGGATGCAGAGCTTGGGCCTTTGTAGATAACATGTAGTTTTCGTCTTGAATTTCTAATTCCTTTTTGCACCCCAGTAGCCCTTAGGGATCTACAGTGCTCTTTCACAGAAGGCCCAGAGTTTACTTGGGCATTGCATGAAAAAAAAATACCTTTTGTCTCTCTTGAACATGCTGCCTGGTTGCTTCATACTGTGTTCCCCTGTGCAGATATTAGAGGCAGCAAGCTGAAGCCACCTTTTCATCCTCAGCAAGCCCATTGTGAGTTACAGTAGTTCTGGCATGTTCTTGTTTTTTTTTTTTTTTTTTTTTTATGATTCCTTTCTGGAGTGAAATTCTGTAATGTATGCAGTGGTTTGGACATTCACTAAGTCATTCATCCTGCATGGCAGATCAGGAATCACTCCTTGAAGTCAGTGTGAAGCTAACCAAGAAAAAGTTGACTGAGAAGGCAGAATAGGGAGAGTGAAACCTAGGGATGACCACTCCAGGGCAACAGAACATTTTTCTTGGCATGGCTGCATCCTCAACATACTGAGAAAATGACCTAAGCCAAGACACTTAAGGTCTCATTGACACCTTTTATTATCTCATGTGTAGGGGTATAATCTGTTGATAGTGTCCCAAAAGTAAGCTATTTTCATGTTGGTGTGCACTAAAGTGCCTTTGGAGAGTGCTTATACAGCAAGAAGCCCTGACTCTTTAAATCTGAGACTTGTGCTGTAAACTTCCTGATTTTCAGCATCTTGATGAATATTAAGGTTCCTGAAATTAAAAGCAGAAATGTTTTGGTGTTTCTAAAATAAAAGGTGGACTTCAAGATCTGCTGACCAGAAGAGACTTCAATCCAAAGTGTTCCAATCTTGGGTGAAACACTTAAAAAAACCTGCTGTTCTTCATAGACTTGAAAACCCGATTTTTCAAACAATTCAGCTAGAAGTTTTTGAGTACCAGGATTCAAATCCATGTCTGCAGTTAATCTCCATCACTCCATACTCTGCCTCTTACCAAGTCCTGCTCACAGCGAGAGTGGAGGTCACTATGGGCCAGCTTACATAGCAGAAAGAGTTTGGCTATTGGCAGGTGTACCTGGTGCCACAGAGGTGGATTGAGCTCCAGATGGAAAGAGCCTGCACTGGGCTGACAAAGGATTTCATATGAGCAGCAGGATTTCCCTTTCCAGAGTACCAGCATATTTTTCCTGCATGGAAAAGTCTTTTCAGTCCGTAGGGCTTTATCCTGAGATGGTGAGTCAGCTCATAAATAGTACCTCCCTGAGCCAATATCAACAAAGCCTGTGCTCAGGCCTAGCTGCTGAGAAACACTAATTTTTAAGTTGTGCAAATGTCCTGCATAGAGACATATAACTGAGATCTTCTGTTACCTTGAAATCCCTGAAATGAGCAGGGTGCATGTAATGGTCAGGGAGGTCTATGCCAACCCGAAGGATGTTGGAAAGGCCAGGACATTCCAGTCAATGGGATCACAGATTTGCACCAGTGGGCATCCAGCTCCAATTGGCACTCTCAGCAGAGACTGGTGAACTATCTGTGGGCAGCATGCATTGGCCATGTGATGTGGAGTGGGGCCAGAGCACGCAGCAGTTGCTGAGCCACTGGCTGGAGCTACTCTGCTTTTGGGAAACACCAGCTCTCCCAGCTCACACTAAGAGTCCCGTGAAAGTCAATAGGAGGATGTGTTTTATTTTGATGTATCTACATTTGATCATACTGGAGGAAGGACAAGGTTCTAAGGATACTTTTTTTTTTTTTTTTTTTTTTTTTTCACTTTTACCCATTTGAAATGAGGCATCTGAATGCCTGGTCTGGACTTTTTGATTGCTAAGCAGCCACAGCTCACACTGAGCACAGAGATAATTGTAAGTTCTCATCACTTCTGGAAAATGGGCCATTAAATAGGTCATTAGGTATAGCATTAGCTGCCTCATTTCAGCCACGCAGTCTGAAGAAACTTGGCTGTTGAAAGGCAAACAGAGGCTCAGATTAGCACGGGGTGCAGACTAGCTGGCCATGTTGTTCAGGTCGGAAGGTCATTCAAACAGTGGCTCTTGGTATCCTGCTGTGAATTGAGCTGACTGCTGACCCTTTTTGCAGCCTGCTTGTCCATAGGAGAAGGACCCTGGTTCCCCACGTAAGCGGTCTCCTGTGAACACAAGAATGGCCATACTGCCTCAGCCCAAAGGTCCATCTATCCCGATACGCTGTCTCCAGCAGTGACAAAAGCAATTCACATGAAAACATGTAGGAACTTGGGAAGGACTTATGACACTCCCAAATGCAACTATTTGTTGCTCAGGAGCTGCTAGAGCCAGAAGCAGTTTCTCTGTCTTCAGTAACTCAATGCATTTCTCTTTCAGGAAGTTTCTCTGTCTTCCTTGGTCTTGCATAGACTTGTAACATCCACAGAATCCTTAGATGGGGATAGGCTGAATGAATCCGAGAAGTGAATTAGAGAACAGACATGAGGAACAGTTGGAAGCATCATGAGAAAGCAAGCCAGTGCTCTTCTGGCTCGATTTCTCCTTGATGCAGCTGTAAGGAGGCCTTTTCCCAACATGCTGAGTCTTTGCCACAGCTTTGGATGTGCTGAACCAGTTTGTGAAGAATCAGGAACATACAGAAAAAATATTAGTGAGGTATTTAGCATGAATGTAAGCAAAAGAAGCTGACTATGGGATGACCCCACCCAAACCCACATATGTTCTATAGGTCCCGGAAACAAAACTGAGGGCTCAAATAGCATCATTGTACTACAGTGAGATCTTTATTTTGAAACATTTAATGATAAATGTTTAAACAGCTGCCCTCATAGGATTTGGGGAAGGAGAGCAGCAAGGCATTGTCTTGTATTAAAGCCACAGCTGGACCTTGGCCAGAGCTGAAGAACTTGTAGGTGACCTGAGTACATTTTTCGTGCGTCTTGCTGAATCCCCTGCATGGCGTAACTTTCTCTGTGGGAGATTTGGCCAAACAGTCTGAAGAAAAGAAAGAAATGTGGACAAACCAGCTTCTGTGATTTATTGCCTCAAAGCCATTCAGTAGAGATTGTCCCAGCTGGTCATAAACTGCATATTTCCTACTTCAGTGGAGGGGAAGAAGGGTGCTGGATGCACATTTTGCCCAGATAGAGATCTCTATTCTTTAATTTATTTCACACACTTAGGACAAATGAATAATAGAGTTGATCTTATCCCATGCTTAATTTCTTGTTTATTTTTTTTCTTTTCTCAGTCATTCCCCCCCTCCCCCCCCGCCCCATCCAAGGTCAGGTTTACAGAAAAAGAAATAGGCCTATCCCTTACTCAACAAGATGGTAAGTTTCTTACATTAATTTTATGTGCAGCTGGAGGGTTGATAAAACTCACAAATCAACAACCTTGGAGATAAAGGCAGAGCAAACCTTATTCATCTTATATCCTTAGTAACCATAATGCCTCGTCTGGTGCGATCCCAGAGAACACAAATATTTGAGGAATACTGAGCCCTTATTTCTTTCTCTTAGCACTGGTAACTGTGATTTTCTTCCTAAATATGGATTGAGATTACATATCTATTAATTAAAACTATTGTGAAGATCTGAGTGTTTCAGTTCAGACCAGGAGCTCACTTTAGAAGTAATTTGGTTTGCATTGTGGTGCCATCTTAAGGATGCTTGAATTAGTGTCCGTTTGGAGGAAACTTGTCTGCAATAGGTGCTCTCCTAATCTATTCCTGTCACTGCTGGGAAATCAATCCCTAGGACCAGACTGTGAATGGCATGAATTAAAAAAATTAAAAAACACCACAAAAGAGAACAAACACACACACACACACACACCCCCCCCCAGAACAATACAACCATGAAATGCATTTACTGTGGATGTCAGTTCCTCATCAAAAATTTTCCTGGTCCATGGCTGTGCTCCTCTTAGTCCATCTTTCTTACTAATACAGACATAGTCTTAGAAAATCCACAGATGAACCTCAGTGAATCTGAAGGCTTCATGGATAAGCAATTCCAGCATAAACCACAAAGTAACAGTAAGAAATTAAATGAGTCAGAGGCCAGGTGTGCTGTGTGTTACCTATCTGCCTGCAAGCCATGTGAAATGCAACTTTTTCTGTTGTGACAGATAGGAGATGTTGAAAATACGAGTGATATTATTTCATTTCCATGTAAATAAAATTCTTACTTGTACAATACGTTGAATTGTTGGGGCTGGGAAACTCTGCTTGGAAAGAAAGCAAACCTGGGTTTCCTCTGATGGACCAGTATGTGCCACAGCACTTCAAGAGCAGCTTTGCATTGTATGAAATTTCATATCAAAACGTTTTCTACTGGGAAGAAATTTCATGACAAAATATTTTCCACACATCCACAAAACCATTCATCATGAAAGTATTTATCCTTTGGGGTGCGATCCTGCCCAACTGCAGCATTGGCATCCCAGCACTGTTTATGTCTTGTCCTTCAGCCTCAGGGACAACAACCCACTGAGCATCACACAAGTCCAAATCCTCACATCCCCTCACCTCCCACGCCCTTCACCTCCGTTGCCCCTTCAGGTGACTGTCATTAAATCCTTCATTCATCAGGGCTGCCTAAGGTACAGTAATTGTAGCGTTACGGGGGCAGAGGGGTGCAGCGTGAGGGAGGCTGCACTGTTGGGAGTGGGATTAAGTGTTCCTCACCATCGCACCTGGATGTCTGTGCACCAGCCCTGTGCTCTGACCTGAGTGTACACACTTTGCTTTTTTCTGGTGACAAAGAAATCAAGTCAAATCAACTGAGACTAATTCTTTTGAGAGGGAGAGAAGAGAAAGCAAGTGAGACAGGCTGACACACGTCTGATAGTCACAAAGCTGCTATGCAGGTTGGTGAACAGGTAGTGACTGCCAAGCAGGGTGTCTTGCTACAAACTGAGTCAGAGTGTGTGGAGGTAAAAAAAGCAGACACTACCTTGGTCACCTTACTACCCCCAAGGATTAAATATCCTCCAGAAGTGAGCTGGGGGATCATTTTGTTCAAGTGTTGGCAAGACATCTGAGATTACAGTGGCAGATTGGTTTATTCCTTGGGATTTTCCATAAAACTACTGAATGCATACTTCTCCCTCTTTCTTTCTTTCTTGGACACATGCACACATGTGCTAGAGCCCCACCTGATGTCAACTACCATTTCAGTAATAAGAAAAAATCACTGTATTCTCTATTTTTTACACGTAAGAACCTCAGTCACCATGAATACTTAGAGGGAATTTTGTGATGGTGCTGAAAATCAGGACAAAATTTGATATCTAGCTCTGCTGTACATTTTTTGTTAAAGTATTTTATAATTTAAAAAAATGAGGTCTGGAAAACATCAGTATTTCTGATCTTTTGACAAAAGTCTCTTTGGCTGAAAGTTTGCTTTTAATTAAGATACGTTACTTCTTCAACAACCCAAAGGTTTAAACATTCTTTTTGCATGGCTTTTAAGGAAATTACAGTAAAGGATTGTTAACAACTCTGACAAAATAATAACCTACTGGATCTACCTTGTTCTATTTAATTTTTAAAACTGTGAGGCCTGATACACTGAAGTGCTGTGCCATCAGCACCCAAAAAACCTGTGCTCTACTGTCTCTGGTGTAATCTGCAGAGGTTGATCCATGTAACTGCAGTTGCTTTTTGGCAGATGTCTGACTTTGGGAATCTATCCTTTTCCAGACAATCTCGGTAGAAGCCTTGCTCTCTTCTTGCCCATCATTTTCCCAGGCTTCTGTGGACACAGATTTCATGGAAGGAAAACTGATACAGAGAGAATTAATCAGCTGACCTTCCTTGCAGATATGAGATTTGCTTGTGGAAATTCCTTACAAACACAGACCTTGAAACTCAATGTACAGCCTTGGGAATTTAAGGGCGTATTTAAACTTAGCAAAAATAAGCGACTCAGTGAATATGAATAGTCACAGCCTCTGTTTTGCAGCTTACGTACCGCTTCTGCAAACACAGTGGTTTATAATTGACTGAAAGAAGGAATACGTCTTGCAACACCCACCAACTTCTGCAGCCTGGGTGGTTTCCCACTGGAGCGCTTCATTGATCTGTTTTTATCGTGTGGAGAGGTTACAGCACCATGCTGGCCATGACTTCCTTTACCTAACTGGTGTTGGTGATACTTTATTTTGCAAATGAGGCATTTCATGAACTATCACGAGAATAAAGAACTGCTACAGTTGGGGGGTGGGCATGAAATGGAAAGAAAGGGAGGGAGGGAGGGAGGGCAAAGAATGAGTTTGCAGACAAATCCTCCACACTATTGAATCTTTGCTGGCACAGAAAAAAAACAAACATCAGAAAAGTCATGCTTCAATTCTCCACTGTTGCATTATCTTTTCTTTGCTAGTCCAAAATACCTGCAAGTATGCTGCCCTCCTTGAAGCAGCCTCCTTGAAAATTAAGTGTACATTTCAAAGACTGTGTACAATATAACTCTTTGTGTTTGGCTTGGAGAAATATTTATTGGGTGGAAAGGAAAAAGGAATTTAAGTAGCTGGTAGTAAGCAAATGTTCCACCACTGCCTGGTCAAAACACATTGAAAGTAAGGACAGGTCTTGACCTTGCTGGATAGGAGTTGCATCTTATGACCTTAGAAGACAGCTGGAGCTCTTGACATGGCATTGCAAAATCAAACACCTCCAAAACCTGTCAGGCACACATCCAGAGATGGGTAAGTTCACACTTGTGAGTGTGACAATGCCACGGAGATGACAGTGAGGAATGGTTGCCTCAGCACCTCTCCCCAGTCCCAGGCAGGGTCCTGAGCTCCCTGTGGCACAGCTGTACTGCTGATGGGGCTGTTAACTAGCTGGTTTGACGTGTGCTGTATCTACACGTGGAGCAGCAGCAAAAATATCTTATGTTATCTGATAACATCCCCTTCCTGTTCCCCCTGCTTTGACCTCTTTATCCTCTCTGTGGGTGAGAAAAATGCTAGTATCCCATGTATACAGGTGGGGACCCAAGGCTCAGAAAGAGAGAACTGGAGACAGCTCAAATATTACTGCCAGTTTGTGTTACAAGTTGCTCCACAACATCCACTGAAGTTACCACCAATGAAAGAATGAGAGGGGTTTTTTCATTCCAAACTTGGCAACTTGATATCAAGTCACTTTTGTTTCTTGGTTCCACACTTGAGCCCAATGCTTCTAAAATAGGACTTACGGTGAGCTGACAGGAGAAATATCAATGAACTTGCCCACCAGCTGACACGCTTTACCTGCTCTATGTTCCCCAGGCAAATCAGGTAGGACAGATGATTTGGATTGCCTTTTGTTTCCTGAGCAGTGTACAGATAAGACAATTAGCTCAAATAAGTGGGTAGGACTGAACTTTCTGAACATATATTTGTTCTGTCCTCATTTCTTTTCATTTGGTCTCAGGTACCAAAGCACGCTACCATGATGATGAATATACGAAGGTTTTGGAAAATTAGAATTAAATATGTGTATCTTTTTTTAAGTTGAGACATCACATAAAAGGGAAGTCTAAGTCTAGTGTAAATAGCTATCAACTTACTTCTGTTTGGTTTTTAGTCCAATTGTCTAAGTGTGCTATGCTTCATGTTTTAAAATAAACTTGAGCTGAGCTGATGCCAGGCTGCATCTCTCTCCTCTCAAAATACCTAAGCAGCACGTTCTCAGCTAAGTAGAACAGGATGGGTGCTTAAGTCTGGTGTTGTCCAAAGCTTCGATGTGCTACTCACCCAGCACTCTGCTACTTCATGGCTGGGCCAGGGGTGAAACACATCTGGATTTAGGCCAATGGAATAAAAAATGCCAAATTCAAAACCAATTAAATCTACGTTTTCCATTCCAAGTACGATCAGGCTGGCAATTCAGTGTTATGGGATGTCATTGTGGCAAAGAATATCACAAAATGCATAAAAAGTCTTGGACTTGAGATGAATGTATATGTATCTCTGCGTGTACATACACACATATCTCCAGAGTTATTATAAGTCACTCTAATATACTTGCATGTAATACTAAACCTTCTGCAACTGTGTTTGTGCCACAAAGATATTTAGACTCTAATCTGTACTCAAGATCTAAATTCCCATTGAAATCGAGGAGCCTAGACAGGCTGGTTTCCAAATCCTTCTGTTGTCCTGCTATGGTGTGTGCATTATTGCAGCTCAGTTAATCTGACCTGAGTGCTGCAGCTCCAAGCAGTGGTCTGCTGAGCCAGTCTCAGTGCTCTTTGAGATGAAAATGTGTAAGCAAAAAACCTGGCCCACCTGGTGGCTCATATTTGGGTGGAGGAGGGCCAGGCTGCCTAAACTGGCATCATGCCCATAAGGCAGCAGGTTCCAGTGGAGTTCAGGCACCTGGGACCTGCCAAGGATTGTATGATCATGTCCAAGTTGCAAGTTTCAAAGCCATTGGGTAGCAGTGAGTCAGTGGAGGGAGCAGAAAAGGATCTGATAAATTCTTTGTTAAATGCTAGTTCCAATTCTAATTAATCACATTCAATAGCAATTCAATTAGTGCCATGAGTTAAAAATTACCAAGTTAGCTGCATATACTGAGATGGACATATTCAGGGCTGAGACAAAAATATTCTGGCAGAAACAAGAGGCATTGAATAAGGCAATGGTCTCCTGGGACATTTCTGGATATAGTTCATGGCTATTTTCCATGTCCTCATTCTCCAAATGCTTCTAGTATCCCTCTCCTTCTCTGGCCTAGGCCCTCCACAGCATTTCTCCCACACATTTTCTCTTGCTAATGAGCAAGAGTGGAGACTACTAGTAAGACCGCAGTGATGTAGTTAGTCAAGCAGACTGGAGCATCTCTGAAAAACTCAGTCCCACTCTGTTAAGAGCTGTCTGTACACATAACAAAATGACACACACTGGAGAAAACCTAAGAAGATGGATACAGACAAAACAACAAGCAAAACAAACGTAATTAAATAGGACCAGTCTCTGTGAGGGCCAACGGTCCCAGCAGTTCAGCTGTCAGCCCTTGGGCTGCTGGATACCACGCTCATGTTTTCCAACAGGAAATACTCTGAACAGCATCTTCCCTCTGATTTCCCCTATAAGCCATTTATTTATGTAGTTCACCTCTTTTATCTTTTACAGCTCTTGGAGTGTGTTCACTGTTTGTATTGTGTCAGAACCAACAGGGTTCTGACTTGGCTTTTTGGCTGGCAAAATAGAAGGTCAAGTGAAAAGCATCACCCTGGGCTTCAGAGCATTAAAAAAATAGTGATGTAAATACACTGAAGGAGAACTCTTTTACCAAGGGGAAACAAGAAACACCACACTAAATCTTCTTATTGGTTCTTTTAATAAGAAAATAAAAATGAAACAGCAGAAATCTTCTGCAAGCCAGGTCCATATTCTGCCCTCCATCTTTGAAGTGAAATGGCTTTTTGTTGCTTTGTCAGGCACTTCTTCCTCCTTTTTCCACTTTGTAAGTTCTTTTGGGATATGTCAGAGAGAGATATTTCACTGGAGGAGCAAGGAGCACAATCGGAATATCATGTAAAACTGAATTGTTGTGCACACACATACACACATGCACTGACACCCGTGCCAGCACACCAGCAATGAGTCATTGCTATCTCTGTATGTATCAAGCTGGTGAAGGCGGTGTCCATGCCATGGCAGAGGGGTTGAAACTAGATGATCTTTGAGGTCCCTTCCCACCCAAATCATTCTATTATTCTATGATTTTATGGTCCTGTACCACCTGAAAGCTGCCCTGTGGAGCAGATTCCCCAAAAGCTGAGGCTGTTGCTGAACATTTCTTCTTGGCCTCCAGAGTCAGTTTTGCTTTGCTCTGGCAGTGCCATCCTGAAGATTCTTCCCTGAGGTTCCAATTTTCTTTTAATTTCTAGAATAAAGAGCACTATTTTGTTTCAAAACAAACTTGTCTTGCCTTCACCTGAACTCAAATTTCACTGCTCGAACGATATCCAACTGGAGTGCAGACAGAATGGCTTTTGTACCTAGTGCATCTCCACGTGGCACTTCATCAACAAGTCAGAATATTGACCTCTAATCTCATTTTGCATTGAAAAGTATGAAAAAATTCCAGTTGAAATCAACCAAAACAATATATACCATTTTGGGATTTTTTTTATAAATAAAATTAATGAGAGCTATTTTCCCATATGTCGCCAACTGAGAGACAGCTGGAGCAGTGCTAGTGACGGGGCTAACGGGCAACATGGGTGTAACTACTGAAATGGGGAGTCTGGAGAGGAATGCAGTGGCAAAATAAACCTTTAACCCAGCAGCCAGATGAGTGGCGGGAATGATTTCTTCAGCGCGAAGTGTCCCTGTGGCTCCCAGCACAATAGGTGCTGATGTGCTGTTGCATGATGATTCAAAGTCCACTCAAATCATGGGAAAGGAGCTTTCTATTAATTTCTTTGAGCTTTCTACTTGTCTTACAGAAGCAACTGTTCACCTGTTCAAGCCACAGCTGCAGAAGCCTCTCTCTAGGATGGATTAATATGCCAAGGGATGGGCAACAAGCAAGCAGGAGGGTGCAGAAACTCTCAAGGATCCCAGAGGAATTTCATCACTTCTAGTAGCTACTGGCACTGCGGACAAACGTGCAATCACAGAATTTAAGTTGGTGCCTTTACACACGGGTTGGGGCCCTGACAGAACTAATAGCTCTTAACTGCCCTGATCAGCCTCACTGGGACCTCCACTCACAGCCTTTGCTCATTGGCCTGGGGTCCTATCTAAGCTCAGGCTGGATGCTTGGGTTCTGGTTTGAGTGATGCTGTGGAAGAGTGTTGGTCTTCAGTGTGGCTATGCTCTTTCCTAGCAATGAAACATACTGATCCAGACCCCAATGCATAGACTGATTTCCTGGCCTGACCCTGGGTATGCTTGGACCTGTTTGGCCCTCACTGGATCTGACTTGTGGGTTGGCTTCCTGGTTTGACTTCAAACCTGTCTCATCACCATAGATTTCTCTAGTGATCTGGGTTGTAAGCTGAACCTGATTGCTTTCTGTGGCCTCCCTTGCTTGGGTGTTGTGGTTGGGATCCTGGCTGGTGAGGCTACTGTGCTGCCAGACAGTCCTTGCAAATATGCCTGACCCCTTGGATGCAGAAGATCTCTATGCAGCAGCTGAAGTTCTTACATCTACTGTTTTAGCCATGGAACTGTCCAAGCAGTCTTCAAAGTGGGTAGGTGTGTTAAAGATGTGCCTTTACTTTCAAGGTTTCCTCTCCATTGTGACAAAAGTGGATTAAGGCATATACCATTCCTGCACCCCATACAGACCTTACTCTGAGAAGGAATAGCTGTGGCAGCCTCTTCTCAGCTACTGTCTCCTCCACATGCTCCTTAGCAGGGCATGGTGCAGAAATCTGGCCCTTGACAGGCCTCTGCATTCACTGAAGCTAGCCTTGGCAGAGGGAGGATCAGGTCTGTGACCCTTAGAGATGTTAACAGCAGATGAACAGACTTAACCAAGACCCATAGTGTGCCAAGATTGTAAAACCTTTTTGGCAAGGACTATCTTTTTAGTGTGTACGGAGCACCCACCTTTATGTGGTCTTGGTCTCACGTTTCCAGGTGCTGCTGTAATGTAAATACTTACTAGAGTAATATCCAAGCACCAAATGCTTTGTTTTGCTTTTCATAAGCTCACATACCAGAGAGGGCTGGAATCCAGGAGTTACCAATAATAGACCCTATTCTAAAGGTGATGCCGTTGCCACTGGCAGTATGTAAAGGTGGGTGAGGTATGTTGGCAGATAGCAGACATGGTTGATCTTGGAAATAAATAGCTAGGATTGCTTCTGTGGACGCCTTGAGAATTGTTTGACCCACAGTACCTGTCCTGCTTGTTGAAAATACTTAGAACTAACTATTCATTAGTTCAGGAGGAACTTGCTCTTTTCACTATTATTATTAGTATTTTTTCAAACCTAGCATTTATCTGGCTAGGTTGAACCAACTAATGTTGGTGACAAGTTAAACCATTTGATGGGTTTCGGGAATTTGTTTTCATGATTAGTGCTGGGAGGGTGAAGGGATCTGGTGAATTTGGAGCAACCCAGAAACCCCCAAAAAATAATTTCAGGACTAGCAAATTCAGTTCATTAATACTGGGCAAGGCTGCAAGTAAGGACCATGATAGTCACCATCCTTGAAAAAAGGTTTGTAGGCCTGACAAGAGGCAGTAATAGCCTTTCAGGAGCTGCCTGCATCCAGCACTAAAATGTTATGATTTCTGCGTTGCAAGCTTTTCTAACAATAAGCTCTGAGACAAGAAATTACGTGCTACCCAGGTGACTTTGTTCTTCTTCGCAACTTCTAGTTTTCATCACAGACCTAGAAACTTACTGGTTTTGGAGAGAAAGCAGTGTCCTTGCTTCCTACCTCTTTTAAGTACAAGTTCTCTCCAACTCTTCAATGTGGCAGAGAGTCTTTTGAGGATGTTCAGCATTAGTAATGTGTCACTGGTGCAGCTGAAGATGGACAGCTCTGGCATTTGGGTTTTGAAGGGGAAACCTGTTCCTTGACTACTCACCCTCCTGAGGAAAACCCTCAGATCACTTTGATGCATGAGTAGATGAAGTAATAGTATTTTGTAGCAGCACAAGTACCTGTGCTGTTTAAATAGTCCTCAATGTGTTATCATGCAGAAGGGACTTTCAGCTCTGTTTACGTATGTGTTGCCAAATATCTCTCACTTCTTAATAGAATAAAAATAATCTATTTGTATTCTATACCATATATACTCACCACAATATATACATAGATATGACCCTGCAAATGTGCTTAGTCTTGGTTACAGACGTCTTCTTATTGATGTAAATGGTGCTGTTCGGATGAATAAGCATTTGCAAGATCAAGTACTATATGTACGTATATATGTACGAAAGTACATGTACATACAAGCTTTTGCTATCAGTCTCAACCAGAAATATAGGGACTAAGAATTCCCTCTGATAAAAGACCAACTCATGTAGTATGGGGAAGAAAAATGAAGCTGTCATAGTCTTGATCACAGCCTCCTAGTACTAGGAACTGTGCTTGAGCAATGAATGTTACAAGGAATTCTGACTCCAAAACCCACCTATGACACTTCTAAAGCAGCCCAAGCAAACCTGCCTCCAGAAACCCCAGCAGAAGCGGATTTGTGGTGGAGTACAAACAGAACCCAGTGATTGCAGGACATGTTGGCCAAGTTTCTAGTTCTTGGAAGAGCTGTGGGGTTTGAGAAACTAGTTTTTATTTCAAAATCTGTTTTGTCATATGATGTAGATGAGTTATTTCAAGGGAAAATTCCTTCAAATCAACCTATTGTGTTTTGAGACGATATCAGAGCCTTTGCTGTGCAAACAATAGGGGCTGCAGTGCCAGCATCTCCCTTGCCTCAGCTGCCATAGTCCATGCACTCCTTATGCTGCTTGACTGGAATCTGAACTCTCGTGTTTGAGTGTTCAGAATAAGCTGATTAAAATGGTCCTTGAGATCAGAGACCAAGGCTGTGAACTGCAATCCTCGAGAGAGGGATGAATGCTGGGTTTCAGTGTGTCTTGTTGGCTTTGGTAAGAGTTCACATGTGGGGATTATAGCACTTTTTAGTGTGCTTCTTCAGGCAGTGCTTGCACAGACATCCCAGGAGATTCCAGTCTTTGATTCAACATCTAACAGCCTAACAGCTAGTGTCTGACCAAATTGTTTCATAAGGGAAGCCACTTTTATGAGCTGCTGCCTTACCTCTCTCTTCCTTTCCTGTATTCCTCCCGTTCCCTCTTTCTCTCACTTCTGTTTTTCTTTCTTTCCACCCTCCCTATTTTTTTCTTGAACTCTTTTTACTACCTGAAAGCTGAAACAGTGCAGCATATGGGTACTTAACGCAGGCCACTTGCACGTGTCCAGTGGCCTCTACATGGTCCATGAATTATATGCATGACAACCTCAGTGTAAAATGCTCTGCAACCCCCAACTGCAGGTGTGAGGGCCAGGCTGCTGTTGAGACACAGTGAAAATCCTAAATTGTTGTGTGATTCCTTTCCTTTCTGTAAATGTTGTTTATTTGCATAAATTCAGAGAAGCCTCCTGGACTTACTCAAAGCTGCGCTGTTCTGCTGGATTAATCTCAACCACCTCAACTTGCTCTGTTTCATGCCATAATTTTGCCAACACCCACTGCTGTCTGTAGGGCACAGCTCTTTGGTTCCCTATGTTGTTCTTCACTTAGCACATGCAATAGCACCCAATGGTGCAAAAAGTTACTGTTGGGACAGATCCAAAAATTTTAGACCCATTTATTAAGTGCTTGGAATTTGGTCTTACAGCAATTTTGTACATGACTTAAGTGGAGCCTAAACCTGCAAATACAATGGAAGCAGCAGACAGTCATAATTGTAGTGCCAATAAGTGCTGTTTCATAAGCATTCTCCTCATAAGATGTTCTCTTGTGTAGGCTGTTATGCAAGCCATTTCCCTTTATTAATTGTTGCTAATTATATTTTCATTGTGAATGATCCATTAACTAGCTTACCATGGCAGAGTTGAACAAGAAGAAAATATTTCACTTGCTCAAGGAATAAGTAGAAAAAAAGCTAGAATAACTGTTGGCTGTGTCTCACTGCTACTTGGTCTCTTCAGATATGTTTCTTATGACTGTTGACTTTCAGGCTTAGCAGGCTGCACAGCTTGCAAAAGGAGCATCCAGGTGATGTGATCTGTTCCTTCTCTCTAGTGCAAGCGATTCAAGGTCCAAGTGTTTTATTCACAAAAAAATACCAGCTTTTGCTAGATGTAAAAGCATGTTACAGTGATGGCTAAGATGCGGTTTGAACGCTTTAACCAGCGCCACTGGCTCTGAGGCTTAAACAACAGCATCATAACAGATCTGATCCACTTGGAAGGTGGAGTTGCTTCCAATCAAATCTGAAGACAGCCTTTTCTTCAGATACTCATGAAGGAACTGTGTCATGTTTCCACTCTCTGAATAACGAGTTTTAACAACGTGGATCTCATCACAAGTATTTGTTTATGGGACTTGGATACCAATGCTTATTGAGAAAAGCAGGGCCGCTAGTGGGTAAAAAAGTTTAATTGAAGACTGATGTCTGTATAAACATACACAGAGGCAGGCCTGCTCTGATTATGGATCCAGCCTAGTTTCAACACCCTAATGGTATTCTAAAATAGTTTTTGAGTAAAATAGATAGAATCTATAAACAAATATAACTACATATTCGGATAATCCACCTCTTTGTCTAGTAAAGAGTTAAACAACTAAGAGGGGATCCAAAGGGAGTAGGGATTTACCAAGCTGCTTGATTGTAAAGCAGGAATATACTATCGAATATCACTCAAATCCAAGGCTCAAAATAAATGAGTCTTTGAAAACACATCATGATAAAAGACCTTGTAATCCTGGTTTCAACCAAGTTACATGCTGAAGCTATTACAAACAAGAGAGAAACAGTCTGCAGTTCAGATTACCAACAGAGTGGGGAAAAAGAGCAGCCTGGCTGAGACTATCAAAGACTACAAGCACTGTCACAGTAACACATGATGAATAACCCAGGGGTTGGGGTTGCTGTGTCAGCAGCCCCCTCACTGCCTGCATGTGGTGGTGCTTCAGAAGGAGGACTTTCCTGAACCATCTCCAGAGAGCACAGGGAAAATGGGGCTCTGTGAAGAGTGTCTGGGAAATCATTAGCAAAATGACCATGTTGTGCTGCTCTGGGGAGAAATTACATACCATCCCAGTGCGCCTGGAGTGGCTCTCTGGCACTGTCCCACTCCTTGACTCAGGTGTATTTCTGCAAGGGGAGCAGGGAACTTGATTATTGTAAATACCTACTGCTATGATTTTTGTGGTTTTCCTCCTTTATTCTATCATATTTTATTCTCTCTGGTTAAACTTATATATCATGTTCTTTGCTCTTTTCTTGTTCTGTTTTAAATTCGCAGTTAAACCTTTCAGCTTGTTTAACTAAAGGCTAAACAGAGCTTGGGAATTGGCCAAAAATCATCAAAATTATTCTAGATTCAAGAGGTGTGACATGTAAATATTCAACTGCTTCCCCATTGTGGTGTGACTCATGGCCACAGGGCAGGTGTTCCCCAACAAAGGTAGGCAAGTATAGGGCATCTAGACTTCTTTGTCCTCCAGTCTGCAGGGAGAGCTGGGCAAAAGCTCTACAGACTGACTCAGCTTCTGGAAACCTAGAGGAATTTTTGTAAGTGAGCAGCAGGTGAAGCTGTTTGGGATGCTATATTCAAGATGGGAAGATACTGGGAAAGCTGATTTTGAGCAAGACACTTCTGAAATGATGCAGAGAAGATTGTTCTCATCTTAGACAAAATAGCCTTACTTTGTGCAGGTGATTCCAAAAGCAGAAGGGACCAAGGAGATGGAGAGTCACTTCCCATCCAGGTGTTAAAGTCAGACTAATAGCGAACAGAACTTCTCCTATCTGTGCCTATTTGGTGCATAAACATAAATTTCCAGGCCGACCAGGGCTGCAACTCTGAATATTGTGGCAATAGGTATACAATCAGATCACCATAAGCTGTGCAGGGCATATATGCCAAGCCTATTTTGCATCTGGATCAGAAATGTAATTTGTTAATGCAAGTATTGTTCAATGTATACAGATTTTTCAGCATGTATTAGCCTGGCCCCAAAGGTTAAAGTTTGCTTGAGGATACTGCTCTGGAAGGGATCAGACTAACTATAGAGTGATTTTTAAAGGCTGTTTTTCCTTTATTAGGTATGATGAGGGTGCTGAAATGATTAATAACCACTTTAATATAACTAAAGTGTGGGAAAGAACTTGGAGTATAAATGCCATTTAAGAGAAGTTTCAGTGAACTTTGCTTTCAAATACCTTTTGATTTATAATTTTTCACTGAATCACTTTCTGAGCACCTGTTAGATGGATGGTAAATCCTACATAGCTGCTTTCATACCCTTGTCACACATTAGCACATCACTGCAGCCAAACCAGATTTGCACTTGTGGCCTACCTTGTGTCCCTATGCACTATATTGCAGCTTGTTTTAGCAAGAAAATACACTACTCTATTCTGACCAGAAGATGGCAATGAGAAATGAGGGTTTAAACTTTATACTTTTTTCTTTATCAAGCATTGCAGAGTGATGCTTCAAGCTTATCACAGTTTATATGTCAAAGCCTTCCAGACAGATTTTTTTTTTAATAATTAAAAAAAGCAGCTTCAACTCTACACAGATGAGCTATCAGTGGGCTGTGTCTGAAGACATCCAGGAGTAGGGTATGTAGCTGGCAGCTTAAAATCAATTTTCCTATAATTGCTTTTTCATAGCTGGTTTCAATGGACTGCACAGTGGTTGAAAAGCCCAGGAATGTTCAGCAGCTGAGTTTCAAGGACCTTAAGAAGACCTGACAGGTGAAGCTTCACTTGAGCACTGGGGTCTGGCTGTACCTACTGCCTCAGGGCTTCAGCTAACTGGTTTCTCAGGTGTTTACTGGGAGTTTTTAAGAGTGCAGGGGGGATTTGTTAGAAATTTGTGGTTTCTTAAGTTTCTTAGATTCAGTAGGAATGTAGCATTTTTAACACAAGGCCCACCGTCAGAGAGGTTCCTCAGCACAACTGTAAACAAAGTTGTGTGGTTTCCCTTCAGGAGCTCTATGTATGGGACACCTGTTGCTCACCTGCCCCAGGGATGTGAGGGTGTTGTGTGGCTCTGAACCTGATGTGGCAGGTCTGACTCCATCACTAGATGTAATCCCTGGATCACTTTCTGCTGCATTTCTTTTGTTTTTAATTTCACCTCTGGGAAGTCCTTGATTCTTGGCACAGGATGGGAAACTTCTGGGAATCTTCAAAACTGTTTCTTACTAAGCTCTTGCTATTGTTTTTATCACACTGACTCCTAATATACATCAGGAGTAGCACAGTGGAGTTGGCAGAGGCATACTCCCACTGGTAGAAGAAATCTCTCTCCTTGCTTAGTATTTCTATGCTTGACTGCAAACTGTGTGTATTCTATACATAGGTATGTTGTATGGGTTTTACTAGTAGGGGGTAACTTAAAACTGATAATTTACTCTGGCCTGAGTATATTATCAGTTCTTTCAAACTTTCCCCTCAAACAAGAAACAAAGGTAATAAAAATAAAGTGTTTGTAATTGTTACAGTCTCCTTTACTGATCTCCAGGAAGTGAGATCTGTTTCCAGTAGGAAAATGGCCAGCAGGAGACAGCCTGAATAGTGAAGAGAATAGACAGTAGAAGTAAAGCCACCAAGGGAAATAGGTCAGAAATTAGTGTCAGAGCTAAGCTGAGAGCTTGCCTCATTGCCTAACCCATGCTGATTCCCTCAGGGGATGTCTCTAGAGAAGGAGCTCATACCCCACCATTTTGCAGTCCTACTGAGGCTGTTCTTTGGTTCTTCCTTACCTACATAAGCAGGACCTGCTATTCTGCATCTGCTTTTTGGGGAGGATAGCATTTGAGGCTCTCCCTATAGGGTAAGGGAGAAAGTCTGTGGCATATGTTTTGCATAGCGATGGCAATTTCTGCGCCAGTGATTTATTCTAGCTTCCTTGTTTGTACTAATTTCAGCTGTTATAATGAAGAATCTCCAGTATCCTTTGCTGTTCTTTAACAAGTCAACTAGACCTAGTGTCAACAAGGAAGCAGTTGATCACAGGCTGCTAGTGTAAATGATCAGATCCAAGATAACACAATGCATATGTCCCCACAAGTGCCCCTTGCCCACTCTGTTTGTCTTTCCTTGGTTTTGCACAAACCTGGCACTGCCATCCTCCTTCTCTATGGGCTGATGATCGCAATTTTATCATTTTATGGGACTGCATACATGGAGTATCTGGGTGCACCATTTTACCTACCTGATCATGTCATTTGCCAGAGCTGTGAATCAGCTTTCTTCAGGGACAGTCTGCAGAGCCTATCTCCCCAGTGGGAAAACTTTGATTAAATGTCTAAGTTGGTTTGTTTCTATCCTGGGAAATATTCTGATGACCTGATTCATGCTCAGGTGGGTTTGACTGCAGTGGCATATGTCAGGATGCAGCATGAAAGAGTTCATTCTCCTCTGTCACTCCAGCTTGAATCCTGATTTTTTGGAATTATTCTGTCACTCGGTGATTGCTCAATGTGTACAAGGATTACAGGACCAGAACTGTGGAGCCAACACACAATCATTGATTGTGGTGAGGGCTCATCCAGCAGGATGAGGGATGTGGGGCAGAAGCTGGATGTTCACTGCCACACCTGGGCCCTCTGCGCCAGAGGCAAGGATGACCATCATCCCTGTCTGTCCACAGGCACCACAGAGCTCTAGTGTGTTGGGAGTTGGGGTAACAGTTGGATAAGAATGTAAAATTAGGGGCTTATGTGTTTTAATGTGTGTGTTCAAGATCCTGTACCCTTCCATGCAGACAAGGATTGTTCCTGATCTTTGACCTCGTTGGCATGTTTTAGCTGTAGCTGTGTGCCAGTGGGCTGTTACCTTCCTCATTTAGTTGAGGCTACAGTGAGGAGGTAAATTTGATCAGGGATTTTCTTTGCTAAAGAGAAGTGAGCAAAACCAGAGATGTGCAGAATGTAGTACTCAAAGGTTCTTTCATAGAAAAATACCATAGAAAGGTGAAATCATATTGGTCCTACATTCTCATCTTCTCATTTTTTCATTGTTTTTGTCTGTTTTTGTCTAGTTTCTGCTTCTTTCCTGCTTATATACCTCATTCCAGCCTTTCACGTGCAAAATGTGTTTTGGCAATAGGCATAAAGACTCTGGTCTGACATTGGTCTCTGTCTAGCAGGGCACTTGCTGGGACTGCTGGGCTGCTTAAAGCTTGCTGGGCTGCTTAAAGCTAAGTCTACATAAGTGAGTGTCTGGGGATTCAGCTCTACAAGGCATGCACAAAGAAGCATCACGGGTGGATGCTCTCAAGTCTTTTTGACAGAAGAGTGGTGCCAAGCAATCAAAATCTTTTTTACACCATGGCAAGTAATAAATCAAGGCTCTGAGATTTTAAGCAGTAGGTTGTACAACATTCATAAAGGAAGAATAGGAGTTATGCCAGCCACACTGGTTATTCATCATCTTCTCCATCAGTTTAGCCAGTCTCAGGTATTCAAGTTGTTCTTTCCCTCCTTTTATTTCTTAGTAAGCATTACTTTATTTTCTAGGGAGCACAGAAATAAGAATAGGGAATGAACATAATGATGACAAATGGTTGCTTTGGCCTTCTCTGGGAAGACTGTGATAACCTGGGTCTGGTCTCTGTGTGTTCCTTCTGCCTTGCAGTATGAGTTCACTGAGGTGGCCCTGGACTGGCAGACCTCCAAATTGGCGTGTGTCTGACATTGTTCAGTGGGAACACTCTGTGCAGACCCAGGCACGCTTCTCTCCTTGGCATCAGAGGAAAGAAAACAAAAGACCTTGGTCCCATGTTTGTTGGCTTTATCAGCACACATTATGGTTGCCTCCTCCATCTTCAAAATCTGCTGCAACCCCAAGACCAGATCATTGGTACTATCTGGCAAATCCCTCTTCATTTGCCAATAACAGACAACTGACCTGCTTGGAGCTGATGAGTAATGCTTCATGGCTGCAAGCTGGTTATGAGCATAGAGGACCAGCTGAACATCAATAAACCACTGATTATTGTCACCCTGTCTACCTCCTTGTTCAGCTTAAGCATAGTTTTGGTGCAAAACTGATTCTGCCAGGGCCTCTGTGTGCAGCTTGATCTCCCACATGAGAGATTTGCAATTGATGGTGGTTTTCCCTGTTCCATCTTGGACTTCAAAGTTGAGGAAAGCTTTCTAGAAAAATTTCAGCAGAACTGTTTTCCATCAGAAATACAGTTCTCAAAAATGAAACTACTTCAAGAAATACTACTGATGTTGAGGAGGTTTCCACTTCAGCAGAAAATATATCCCCAGTATGTTCTACTTCAGTTTTTGACATAAAACTTCTTGATTTTCCTTGTCCAGTGTTTTTTCAAATTAAAACAAAGGCTATGATGTCAGTGCTCAACAAAGTGGAATTACCTGTTTTCAGCTTAGCTTTAGGGAGAATCGGTCAAAATGTAGTTGTAAAAATTGTTATTATCAGACTTATCAGATTGATAAAAGGGATCAATTACAGTGGAATTACACAGCAATTTCTTACAGCTGACTTTTAAATCAGACTTCAAGTTAAGATGTAAAACTTCTTTTAGTCATTCTGAACACAACTCTCCATTTCTGAGTAAAGAGCTGAAGTTGGTCTCCCAGGTCTTGCTCTGTTCACGTAACTATGAGGGAGTGTGAGGGTGCGAGTAACTAGTGGAATATTGTTGGAATGGTTATTTGCCAATATCAATAACAGCTTGATTCTATTAATAAGTGTAATGAATGAAAAACAATGTGAGAAAATGCGTTATTGACCTGTCTCGCTCATTTCATCCCCTGCTAAGGAAAACTAACCACCTCTGCTGAAGCAGCAATCCGAGCACCGTCTCAAGTCTGCAGCTCCGGGAAGGATGGATGCTTGTGTCCAGAGCGGTACTTGTGACCATGCAGCTGAGCCCCAGTGCTGAGCTGTTTCCCTCCTTAGATTTCCACTTGGAATTTCTCCTCTGAAATGCAATGGTGTAAGTTCAGAATAGACTTAGCCTACTTTGCAGAAAGCAAGCATGGCCGTAACATCCTGAGGGGACATCTGCTCCAGAGCAAAAATCCAGTATGAGGTCTAGGCCAAATGACATCCCACATTGTTGTAAAAGTTGCTGCAATAAAGAGTCTTTATACAAACTTTTTACGTGGGGATGACCACTGCTCAGAAGAGAGCAAACTCCTGCCCTGGGACTCTGAACCATGGTGGAGTTGCAAGAAAGCCTTGCTTAGCTAGCAGCCTGTTACAGTGTGAGAGGAGAGACTTCCACTTGTACAGGTTTTTCCATGGTTGGACCTATTGGTTGGGTGACCAACAGGGAAGTATTAAGTGGAATCCAAGCAGCTGGTGCCTCTGATCTGTGTTAATGAGGGATAGCAAGAGACAAACAATTATTCCACTCATATTAAACATTAAACATGAAAGAATTGCATTTAAATGCCCTAGGAGAAAGGAATTAATTGAGTCTTTGATCTGTGAGTATTTCTTCTAGAAGATTTGACCCTGACATGTGTCTGACTTGGTGTACCCAGTTATATTTTAAACATCAATAGGGACTGAATTATCCTTTTGACAGGGAATGATCATGCAGCTGGGATTAATACAGAAACCGCCACAAACGGCTGTCCTTTGAGATGCATAGGGGAAGGGTTAGAGTGAATAGCTGCAGCTTCTGGATTCTACTCCTAGATGTATTTGGATAGAAGGAAGAAAGTGTGAGATTATAAGGAAAAATCCATAACCCTGTATTATAGGGGGAAAAGGGAAGTGACGCTCTAGGTAACGAGGGCTATTCAAAGGCAGGTAAGTGCTGACTGATTTTACCTGCAGGTAGATGATACATGAAGAGACGGCAAATCAAGTGTGGATTTAGAATCACTGAAATATTGGAAATCTAAGGTAGAAAGGTATCTACAGATGTTTTCTGGTCCAACTTCCAGCTCAAAGCAGGGTTAACTTCAAAGTTGAATTGAATTGTTGAGGGCCTTGTCCAGCTACTTTCTGACTGTCTCCAAGGATGGACATCACCTACTTGAATCCTTGCTGCAGTGTTTGCTTTTATTGTGAGGAATTTTGTCCTTATCTTGAAATATGTATCCTTAGTTGTCTCTGCTTACAAGAAAGATAATAGAAAGACAAAGGACAACATAAATATCTCTGAGCGTTTCCTAAAAGGGACTGGAAACCACTCAGGAGATGAAAGAAAACTGTGTGAAGGCTGTTGCTCAGGAGATAGGCTTTAGACCTTCAGGGCAAATAAGAACTGAAGGGAAAGATGTTCCTCCCTTGTAGCTAGATCAAAAAAGAACTTAAGAAACCAAGAAAGCCAAAGTAAAATAATCATCAAATGCTCTTCACCATTCATTGCCCTTTTTCCTCCATGAGCATTACTTACCTTCTTGCCTCCCTGTCTCTTGGTTTCCTCTTGCCTTAGAGTCAGAGAGCACAGGTCTTGGGTAAGCACTGCAATTCACTTCTCCACTTCAGGGCCTGTCAGGGAAGGCGATGGGCTTCCAGCTGCCTTGGACAAGCATGGTTTTCTGATCCTATGGGCTAGTGGCCAGTACTCTTGCTTTGTTCGTTGTAGCCTCCATTGGGACGCGAAGAGAGTGCCAGTCACTGATTTCATTAATTCCACCATCAGTAGGTCTGAATTCATTGCCACTAATACAATGCCTTTTTCTATGTACTGTGCCAGGGGTACTTTTTTTTTGACACCATGTGTGACCTCCTGTTATTTCTCAAAAAATGTTGGCAGGCACAACACAGCTGGCAGAGCAAAACAGCACAGTGTGTCACAAACTGCTGAGTGCATCCATGCTGAAATGAACAGCCAATTCCAGAGTGGGCTGAAAACTAAATCAATAAGAAAGAAATACATAAAAATATTGCTCCCCTTTACTCCAGCTTTGACTGCCGCTTCCCTTTGCACACATTATCTCTTCTGACTTGGATTCAGGCAACAGACAGAACAAGGTTATATTTTTATTTCTGTTCTATTCTTCTAAAACTTCCCCAGACTGCTGTAAACCAGGTGTTTCTGAACTATTCCCAAACAATTTACCAATTAATTCCTGCCTCTGAGCTGATGTTCATCCTCTGCTTTTTGCTTTTTACAGAAGGGTTTGATCTATTCAAATAACATATTACAAATAATGATTATGGTAAATGTTGGTTGTTTCCATCACTGGATAATCCATTTTTCCCACCCTCCTGTTTTCTTTGGGGTCCTGTGCCTCTCCTCCCTGCTGCTGTGTGTGTGCATGTTGCTGTGGAAGAGGAGAGCAGAGTGAAGTGCTGCAGTTAGTCATAGGCAGCCTGAGCTTTTCTAGTGACAGAAGTAGTTGTGAAGATTTTAACTCCTCAGATGCAGTGTAGTGTTGCAGAATATAACTGTTGGGGATACTGGGTTTATATCTTTATTAGTAAATAGCCTGCATCGCGTGCTGAGGAGCAGCTGTGCCATCCTAGGAACTCCCCCTGCCCCAGCCAACCCCAGCCTCATTGTTCATCTCTTCCCCTCTGCTCAAGCCATGTAAGAGGGCTGAGTCACTGCTGTCAGCCCAGGGCCCTGGCTGCTGTCACTCGCTCAGCCCTAAAGGTCTTCAGCTCAGGCTGGTTAACGAGTATTCAGCCCTGTCCCTCAGGGTGGCTAACACACAAGCGTGTTTGGGCTCCTGTCTTCTGACAGGGCTTTATTTAGCAGCTGTCAGTTATGGTGCAATTAATTTGACGTGTCTTAGGATGACCATGGTAGGAGGCAAGTGCTCATGGAGTAGATTCATGCTAGGACACCCTCTGCATTCTGAGCCATGCATATATTTTGTGTGCTCAGTACAGCACACTGAAATTCAGAGTCTGAAGACACATTCCCCTGCCAACATGCCTTTCAAGAAGGCAAGGCAAAAAGAAATAGCTTCAATACCACTATCCTGCAAGCCTGGTTCTTCAGAAAATTGTCATTTTTTTGGCACAAAGGAGAGCATTTTAAGCTGATGAGAAAATGCAATAGGCTGATTTACTTGGATGTTTCAGAGTTTCTTTGACTTTAGCCAGGGGAGGCCACAAGGGGGGTAGAAAAACCCAAAATATAATGCTGCACAAGGCTTGTTTGTATGCACTGGGGCTTGCAGACACTTGCTAAACTTGTACCTGCATGTGGGCCAAGTGGAAAAGGAGGGCAGGCAAAGAGAATTTTCTTTCTAACTATGCCTTGTAGGGGCAGATTAACTTCTACTGTCAGGAGCCCCAGGTGAGGCCATGCAACTCGGAAAAGTTTTTGAGAAAAGTGATGGTGGTGGGGTTATGCCTGCCTTCTATGTAGCCACGCTCTCTTGCAGAAGATTTCGACTGTTCCAGGCACTCTGGCTGCACCCTCCTCTTCCTCCCCATGGGTGCAGGTCTGTAGAGCTGGGGCCCATCAAGTGGCACTGGCCAGATGGAGTATCCTGCAAGCAGGGAGGATAACCCCAAGCCATAAAATGATGGAAACAAACCCATTTATCTTCCTTCTTTTTTTCTTTGTGAGCAAGCCTTCCTTACCTCTCTGCTAAAGTGACCATTCCAGAGCAAAGCAAAGGGTAAGCAGAGGCCCTGAGTGAGGTGCCCTGGGGCAACGATCTGTTGCTGGTAGGGTTGGACACACTTTTCCTGTAGGAGCATCCCACTCCTACTCTATTTTCTGAAGGTGGCTACTCCATCAGCTCTTTGGTGTCCCTTTCAAGACTGCAGCAAGGCTCTGTAAGCTACTGGGGTAACACTAAATGTTCCTGTGACTGGAGCATTTTCATGGCAGAGGATGGCACAAGCAGAAATGGGGATGTGAGAGCAAACAAGTCCTGATAGAAAACACCAGCCAGCAGTAGTATTGTGTATCTTTTAGAAATGGGCAAGTGTGATCCATCATACTGGGCCCAGGGCTGGCACCAAGACTTGTACATCAGAGAGCTAAAGAGAGGGTATTGGAGGGGCAGTTCACTGGAGAATGATGACTCAGTCCCTGGTCGTTGTTGCTAAAGCTAAGCATGAGCCCATGCATTTGCTGTTGTTATTCTCAAAGAAAAAGCCATGTTCTTGGACATTTTGACTTTCAGTTTGCAGTGCATTTAAGGAATGAGATGCAACAAAACCCACATCCCTGTTGTGATGGAGAGCCCAGCATTGCATCTCTGGAGCAGCAGCACACAGAATGGCTGCTCCTGTGTCTTTGTTACAGCACAGAAACCTGGATCACAAGGGCTAACTGGTCTTGTGTTTCATAGTGTTGCTGCCCCTTATTATACTCAGACCTATCTGGCTGCCTATTCCAGAAAATGAATGAGATCAGAATTTACTGGCCGTTCCTTTTCTCTGCTGCCTGTGTCATTAGTATCCAGGAGCTCAAACTCAATAGCACCTCCTGTCCCAGCTCTTTCATGTGTTCTGCACTAGTCCAAAGGTTGGGTGCTTGTCCCTTCCTGTCTGATATAGTAAAAATGTCTGGAAGTGCTCCTGGTTTCTGGAGTTGTGGTATACTGCTAGTCTTCCCCCTACGAATTCTGAATTAAATTAGGACTTGCTTTACAGGAAATTTTAGATAATGTCCGCCTGTGTTCACAGCTCAGTCAGTTCTTTGGGTGTAGCCCAGTAGTCTGAATAGCCTGTGATTTACTGCCACCAGTGGAATGAAATAGAATCACTTTCTCTGATTTATATCCTCTATTGTAGTTAAATATTTACACAGTATCAAGATCTTAGTAATTGAATGGCTAACAGATAGGTAGCAAATGTTTATATACCTCTGAAATGGCCACAGGGCCATTGAGGTAATGATATTTCATTCTGATAAATGGTCTTCTAGTAGGAAGAAACTTAAAGCTTTCAGCTCCATTTTTGTTCTCAAGGGTAGTACTAACTCATGCTGATTTGAGTGAGTTAGTTCAGTTTTTACAGATTGCAAAAATGACCCATTTATTTCAGAAAAATACTTTGGTTGAAATGAAGCAATTGTTGTGGAGGAACATGGCATCTTTCACAGAGCAGTATTGTTGCTTGCTTCAGGTAGGAAGGCAAGAAAAAATACCAGGCTAATATCAATCTTCAAAGGAAACTGAAGCTGGCAGGTTTAAACAATACCTACCAGTATTAAAGCAGGACTTCTCCATTCACTTGCAGAAAGGTATCATTAAATAGCTCATGACCCATAGGTAATCAAAATTAGCCCTGTTTCCTGAAGCAAGAAGGGATTCTGTCATTCCTACTTGTTCTGTTTAATCCTATGTCCAAGCGAGGTAACTGAAATTCAAAGTAGGCGCTTCAGTTACAACTGAGCATGAATACTGCTGAGCTGAATTCTTATTTTACAGTAACATTCAGAGCTTGCAACTGATCTGACTTGGGTTACACTATTGTCAGGTTAGGATTTTGTCTAGGCCTGGGCAGAAGTGTGTATTTCTTAGAAAGAGGAATTACCTGTGTCTTGGAACTCTGTGGTTTCATAATGAAAAGAGATGTCAACTTTTTTTTAAACCAAATCTGCATAGAAGCTTTCTATTTACATAGATGTTTCCTTTTTTTTTTTTTCTTTTTTTTTTTTTTTTCCTTTTCTTTTTTTCTTTTCCTTTCTTTTTTTCCTTTTTAATTGTTGTTTGAAACTGTCAGGTAATTTTGTGTGCTGGATTTCAAATGGAACTAGACGGGCAAAGAATAGGAGAGCTGTGGCAAGGTAGTTCTTATTATTTTCTGTTTCTTGATTACTGAAAACTATTTTAGCAGCTGTCTTCATCTAATTCCAGAGTGAATGTTGCGAAAAAATACAGAAACACTATATATATATTTCAGGTCCTACTTATAATAGTGTAACTTGGAAAAAACTTTTAGAAAAGAGGGAGGCTATTTGGGATCCTAGTGAGTGGAAATGAGAATGGAATTCGATATAGAGTGGTTAAGATTTTTTTAATAGAATTTCCAATATAAAGGAACATATATTCTTACCTGGATAGTCTACATAATCCTGTAACTTAGAGTAATGATTATTTTAACACTCTAGTAACAAATGTTTCTGTAGTATCAAGCTTAATACCTGGAGCTTGATACTCAATAAAACATGCAATGCTTCAGAGGTTACAAGGGATGCTATTTCTCGTAAATTGCAGGGATTTCTTAGTTTCTATGTCCTAGTTGGGAGTAAGTTGATAATCTCTTCCTTCTGTATCTGAAATAAACTGCAGTTCATAACCCTGGTAAGTGGAGCTTTCCAGATGACACTTTCTCTAAATGCAGTGGTGTGCAGTAGGATACTTGCCCATGCATGCAGGCTCTGGAATCAGCCTGCCTGTTACCCAGCTACCTCACAGCCTGGGCAGAGGAGCCCGGCACTGTTTGTACCTGTAAACTGTGCCAGTTACCTTCACCAAGGATGCAGCCCTGTGCACACAGTATTTCTCCCTGGTCCCTTAACCCCAGTCATGTCATCAGGCAGAGACTACCCGGAGATTAAAGAAAGGTCCTTCTTCTAACCAAAGGCCATCACGTGTGACAGGGCCCTTCAAGCACCAGTAGCTTCTGGCAAACGGGACAGGGGCGTTCCTCCCACCTCGGCTTGTGTGGCTGGCACAGCGTTCGGGTCGGACATTGCGGGATCTCCCCGCTTTGAGGGGCACGGGCCTGCTCGCCCCGACGCGGGCCGGCGGGGCCGGGCGGTTTCAGCACCCTGGCCAGGGCCGGGGGCTCCCGGCCGCGCCGCCGCGGGCTCGGCTGGATGCGCGGCCCGGGGGCGGCCGCCGCCCCCCGCCCAGGGCCGCAGCCCAGGCAGGCCGGGGCCTCGGCCACGCGAGGGGCGAGCGACAGCCCTCGGCGGCACACCCAGATGTGCGACCGCACCGCTAGGGCCTCAGCTGCCTGCCTGCTGTCACCTGCGCAGCTGGGGCTTTGGTGGCACATCTGGGACGTAGACTGCACGTGTGGGCTCTCTGATGTGCCCTTAGGCCTTCAGTCTGCACAGCTGGAGGCGAGGGCTCCTGGCCTGCACCCCAGCTCATCTAGTGACACATTTCTGTGCCCTTGAAAGTGCCGTAGAGCTCCCACACTCCCAATTCCTGACCCTGGTCTGTGATCACTAGCAGGGAATAATGTGGTAGTGGAAGATGTTATTCGTGCAAACGTTGTTTGCTAAATGAATACTTAGAGTGTTCTTTGGCTGCTAACAGCTTCTGAGGCAGTTGTTGAGAGTTTCAACTAACAATACCAGTATCCAGCTACAGTTTTGAGTGGGATTTTTTAATAAATCTGAGAAAACAGGGACCTCAGACCACCTAGATCTTCATGCCCCTACTGATTTTTATGATCTGTTGCTTATGCACCATTATTATACTGATTTCCTTGGGCTGCGCTGCATGCAAATATATAGCCTTGAAATAATTCAATGACGCACAACTAATGAATCAGAGGAATGACTGGAGAGATGACATTTTAGGTGAATCACAGCTCATTCCACAAATTACTTGCAGATTGCACTCTCTATGATGGGATGTCAGCTACCCGGCATCAAGCCAGAATGTTTATGAATTATCTAATAGACTTATTGTGGCTTCTGGAAGAGGGTGAAAGAGATTAAGGAAAGCTCACTTTGTTATCTTTTCATAAGCAATAAACAAACTCGCATTCCAATGAAAAATAGATCTCTTTGGTCCCAGCTGGTGCATGGTTACTAATAAACCTGCCCATGATCAGAAAGGAAAGTTAATAAATGACAGATTTACTTTTGTTGTCAAGTATAGCTGACTAAATAGGGGTTTGAATTCCTTACTCATGATTTTCTGTCTTGTCTTCAGTCTCTTTACGTGATGCCTCAGTGCCATTTTACAATTCATCATTTCAGAGTCAAAATCAGGAGTAATCAGAGTACTATGAACCAGGTTGCCCTGAATCGGGATGCTCGGCTACCTAAGAAAGAAAGTATAAGTCTATTAAGTGAGAGAGCCTGTTGCTGCAAAAATAAGAGAAGAAAAGCACAATACTTCCCTCTGTCCTAATCATTGTTATAGCATGCAATCTATTTCTGAGTCAAAACAATAATGGATCACTGCAATGTGCTGTGCAAGCCCATACTGAAATGAGCATGCCTGTGGCTGTTCCGTCTTTACGTCTGTTACATTACGACACAAAATTGCACCTCCTTGTGTGGACACTTGTGTTTGCAGGAAATAAAGGTCTCTCAGTCCTCTGGAGTGGTGTGTAGTTGCCAGGTGTGGTGCAGTGTGAGCAACAGCTGCATTGTTTAATAGATGCTGAAGTGGCCAGAAAGAATTGCATCAATTAGATGTTAAGTTTTATTAGTCATAACTTAATGACACTGGTAAAACTGACATTTACATATAATCATGGCCTTTTTCAATCACAAAAATCATGAATATCAACATATTAAGTGTTAAATTAACTTCCATTTCTATTGGCATACCTTTCTAAAAACATGGATTGTTTTAAGTGTGCAGTTGCACATGTTAAGTCACATAATAAAGCAAACAAACTTCAAATAGAAAAAATAAAACAAATACGTTAATACAAGGTGGATATTTACAGGCAACGAAGTTCACCACTGCTCAAAGAACCTCCCAGGGCCCCTGGGCCATTTAAGTCATGCTTCCCCATCCCGGAGGTATACCAGCCTGGTACTGATCCTTGGCAAGAGGGAACTTCTCACACAGTTTGCAGCAGCAAGAATCATGTTTTCTTGTTAAATTGCTATGAACTGGTCCAGTGATGGATTCCGTACAAATCAAAGCACAGAAACAAAGTGTAATACCAGAAGCAATATCAGAACCCAGAACTTCTGCCTCCTGCTCCTCTATTCCAGCTGCCTGATTTGTTCTTGAAGTTAGAAGTACAGTACCGAGCTGAAACTCTTAATCTCTGCTATCTCCTGGCTACCTAGTTGTGATGGCTGTGTAAAGAACTGGATTTTGTTTCCACTTTTTATTTTCATTCTTATTGATCTCTAGCTACCTCTGCGGCATAGGAATGTGTCACAGGCTTCCCTGGGCTTTACCGCAAACTTTCCGTGAGTAGCAGGGCGGCTTTGGCTCTGTTCCACCCACTGGGAACGGATACAAAAGGACAAACAGGCAGCATCAGGCACAAACCAGGACTGAACCCCTATCTCAAAACCCAGGCTTTGTACAGGCAAGACCTTCTCTCCCATGTCTTTGCAGACCAAAGAACTGTGATGCAAACTGGACAGTAATTAAAAGCAAATAAGAATTCCCAGCATTTTATCTCATGAAGAAAAGACAGTGTGTTAGGCTGCAGTTCTACAGCTGATTTCTACAAGTTCAATCTAGGGTGCACCTATACACTGAGGAGCCGGATTCAGACTCACTAGTATCCCTAGTAGTAGTGTTGCTGCTGCAGCCCCAGCCTGCACCTAAGATGTGAAAGCAGTAAGCAAAGCAGCACCACATTAATGCAGCTTTACTGCTTTCAGACCCAAGGAAGTCATGGGAACACAGCAGGTCAAATTAATGTGTCAAACCAGCACCAGCCCAGTCAGTAACTGTTCTCCGTATCCCACTATTTGACAGTAATCTGCCATAACATGTCTTCAATCTCTTATTCATTTTCGTCATCTATTATACCTGCATGAATGCAGGATTTTCAGATGAATCGGGTGTTTTAGAGTGAGGTGTGCTGGGTTTCTTTTGGTAATGGGAGCAACATTTATCTAAAGGAATGGTTCGGTCTCTGGGACTTGACCTCAATGAAAATTGCACCACTGAACTCAGCGGGAGCACTACAGAGAAACAAAAAAGCAGAAGAGTCTCATTCCTCACCTTGGGGTGGGCTTGCTTGCTGTGGGTTGGTGTTAGACACAGCATAGCTTGTTCCTGTTGTTCTTCATGATAACTGGGGAAATCTAGTTCAAATGATGCTGTCAGGGAAAAATAAATCACTCTTGGTTATTTGCTAAAATGCTTTGGAGATTTTTCTGTTACCTTTCCTGCGTGCTCCCTCTGCTACAGTGATTGGCAGCATTATTAACACACAGACCTTTGCCTAAAGAGTTGTCTAAATCAGAATTTTAAGTTTGCACGTGCAGCTCAGGAGCACCCATCAGCTTACAGAAGCAGCACCATGGCACTCTCTGCTCACTCAAGCAAGCCAGGCTCAGACAGAAATCCCTGCCACAGGACACAAAACCTTCATGTTGAGTAAAATTCAGAAACCCACAGGAAAATAAGAGGATTTATTCTGGTAAATCATTCATTGAGCTATTCACTTGCATCTATAATTTATTTGCTATGAGAGAAGGGGCTATTCACCCCTTTACAAAGGGCTGGCAAAGGTTCAGGCTTCGGTTTGTTCCTCTTAAAACCCTACTTTGAGATTTGTACCTAAGATCTGACACACTTGTCCTGGCTCTCTGTAGGAGAAGTTCTCACATGTAGTAATATAGAAACATGGAGAGGAAATGCCAAACAGGTGGAAAACTTCTTCTCTCTCTTTAGAGAAAAAAAACACCCTGATTTAATATTTGCTGACAGGACAAATGTACTTATTACTGCTGCTGGCTTCATAGCATTGAAACATACAAGTAATAGCATTCAATAGTGTTAGAAAACACAGGCAGATCTTTATTTATGTTTTACAGCTGCTTTGAAAGCTGTGGCATCTACAGCTGTGTCAGGTGTAATCCTCTGGCCACACTGTCTATTCCTGGCATGCTGTTCACCCCCCACACCACACATACCAGGGTCTCCTATCACATATTCATTTTCTACAGTACCACATGCACCAATAAAAACTCCAGTGACAGGACTATTTTCTTCAATGCTACCTTTTGCAGTAAGGTAAAAGGAGATTAATAGAAAAGAAATGCCTTCAGAAAAAAACTAATTGGTTTGTAAGACAGGATTTTTATGCTGCTTTCACTGAAAAGCAGA
Source organism: Leptosomus discolor (assembly GCF_034619465.1). Taxonomy (NCBI): domain Eukaryota; kingdom Metazoa; phylum Chordata; class Aves; order Leptosomiformes; family Leptosomidae; genus Leptosomus; species Leptosomus discolor. The sequence goes on along the minus strand of NC_141397.1, from coordinate 52,995,824 downwards.
AAAGTGCTATAGAAACAGTGGTCTTGTCTGACTAGCCACATTTTTACTGACTACAACCAAACCCCCAAACGAATACTTGTATTTATTCTGTGTGCATTTTTTGTCTGGGGGTTTTGGGTTTTTGTTGTTGTTTTGTGGTGTCCCACCCCCCCTTTTTTTTTTTTTATCCAGTGCAATAATGCCTACAATCAATGCTTTCAAATTGCCTATTCTGGAAGTCTGCCCCATGACTGACTTTAAAGTAACTACCTAGAAATACAGAGCTTATTTATTTAAAAGTGTTTTGGGAAATTACTACTGCTCCTGATGGAGAATCCCAAATATTGCGATTCTAAGGCACAAGAGGCTATTTACGAGATATTTTTGTCCTCTAAAAATAAAGGAATAACCAGTTTTCTATAGGAAAATCAGCCTCTGGAAGGAAAACCTCAGTTATGGTTATTTTTACTTAAGTGCTCCCTTAATGACACTGGGACGATTCTGAAAGGCAGAATAACCAAATCACTCTATTTCCAATACTTAGGCATCAAACTACTGTAAAGCAGAACAGAAAGGTAACACAAAACATTACTGGTGAGCTTACTTCATGTTCCTTGACTTCATATCATTAGTAGTGCTACTAAAAATCAAGTCCTGTGCAGGGCTAGAGCACCTTCCCTCCTGAGATTTTGAAAGCATTCTCAAGGCAGTGAAGGCTTTAGCTTCAGCCCACCACTGCCTGGCAGAGGCATGGAGAAGCAAGAGGTGGTGTTCAAGGTTGTGGTTTCCAAAGACCCACTCTAACGAACCACTAAGTGATAATACCCCCCCAAATCAGGAGAAACATCTCCCATAGGAAGCATGGGGTTATGGGAGGAGGAGGAAGCAGCCCTGACTCTGGGCTGATGTTGACTGCAGATAATTCTCTCTGTGATCTCAGAGATCAGGACAAAGAGATCAAGAAGTTGTTCTCTAAAAAAGAAAATCTCCAAGATTTTCCAAGTTTCACAAGTGCAGCTCTTGATGTTGCAAAAAAGCTCCACTGTAGCCACAGAAATTGCTTATGAAGCCAAGTGTGGCTCCCTTTTATGAGGGCTTCCAAAATCAGGCAGGTAAGCAAGGAATAAAATCCATTAAAAGACTAGTGGGATGCTGCAGGCAAGGGGAATGCATATTTTGCAGAAGAGGTGCTCTGAGTGTACATTACCCACAGATGAGAAAATTTCTGCCACTAATATGTTGGGGTAGGGCCTTGGCTGGTGATGGCAGTGTCATCACTCTATAGCATCTCCAATTCTAGTTCCTGTTCCAGGGCTTAAACTTTTTAAACTCCTTTTATCTGACAGATAAAATACCTTTAAAACACAATGCAGTAAACACATCAGTCTCTTGATCACACCTTAAGAAAATCCCCTGAACTTGCTGAATCCCTTGTAATTAAGTAGCTCCCAGGCAACAGAAGTAAATCACGTTTATTTTGAGGCATCATCAAAGACTACGACAGCACCACATGACTGCAGGTAGGTCAGCCTAGTGTAGTATATTAACAAATACTCATTGCCTTAATCCAAGGCAATCTGTGTAGCCAAGAGACACAAATTGCTTAGAAACTGCTGATCCTCAGCCTCCAACCTATGCCTCTTTTGTCATCTGTGGATATCTGTGAGAGGTGCTATTTCCCAACTGTATTCTCAAAATGCTTTCCAGTTTGGTGCACGTGGGAGTGATCATCAAAGCTGAAAGTACTCCAGCCTGGAAACTACTAGTTAACAAGAAACAGCTGATGACAGAAAAACCACGAAGCAAGTAAAAGCAGGTATCTCAGGCACAAGAGAAGTGGATCCAATTTGTACATGGGGCCTGGGGCAGATAATTGTCCAAGTGCAGTCTGGAGCCACACCTGTGAAAATCTGAAAGGGAATGAGGAGTGGGTAGGTGACAGAGTAGCATTTAACAGTGCCCAGAAAGGCTCATTTTTGATGCCTGAAGATGTCTCAAGCACAAGATGAAGTGTCTGTCTCCTACATCCCCTGTGGCTGACTCTTGATGCATTATTCAGCCTGCTTGGGCACCCAAGTGAATCTCCATCCTCCATCATCATCCCTACGGACAAAGGCTTGTCCTTGGTGGAAGGTGTGTGTTCTCACATTGCGGTGAGGACTTAGAGATGTTGTGAAGGCCACTTCTGTTTTGTTGGGTGACAAATCACCAGTCAAATAAGGCAACCCATAGGCTGGGAGGGAGGAAACGCTTGGCACTGATGAAGAGATGCATGGTTCTGAAGAAAAGTGAGGAAGGAAGGGAGAGCCCTCACTGCATGGATGGGTACTGCTGTTAGCTGGAGGCACGTGGCTGCAGCTGTACGCTGCTGCTGCTCCTTCGCTGTGGTCATAGTCTATTGCCTCACCAGGGCTCAGGCAGTACGTGTCTTTTCCAAGGTCTGAAGACAGGGCACTGTAGTTAGCTGAAGTTTCATCAATGGTGTTGACATCTTTTAATCCTAAAGTCTGCAAGACCCAGGTGTCCACAGCAGGGCTGGCTTGCTCTTCACAGGCAGTGAATTCATTAAAGAGGTTCCTTCTAGCTTTGGAAGCATGAGGATTTTCTTGAGAAACAAAGCAGTGGTCCTCCTTTAACCTCCTCTTCGTGCTTTTGAGAATAGCACAGGTTTTTTGGCCATGGCAGGATAGCAGTTTCTATTTAAAAAAAAAAAAAAAAAAAAAAGAGGTGGAGAGAGAAGATTAAAATCTGAATTTCTAGTCACCTGGAAGAACAGGTTCTGATCTCAGATTTTAGATGGGTAAGGTGGTTACTACTGTCCTTACAAAAGATACTTTTTCTTCCACCCTGTGCTTCAACATATGGATACGACTAACTATCCTGTGTCTTTACAGTCTCTGCAACAACCCAGTCCCTGAAAGAGAAGAATTTGACAATGTCAATAAGGCCTGTTCTTTGATCACATTCTCACTCAGTATGGTGTGAAATGAGAGCTCCCGCCTGGCTGTACGGCACTCCTCCGTGGTGTTGCTGCCAGCACCATTTGGCAGGTGAGCAGGGTATGGGGGGGACTGTGGCAGCATGACAAAGAGGGAAGACATGAAGGTGAGTCGTACTGGCCATGAGCAGCAGAGAGGCTTTGAGCTTGTTAATCCACCTCACTTGTCATTATCCCAGGACAAGGGACTTCAGGCATGCAGGGATGGTCAAATGATGGCAGGAATTACAAGGAAGCTCCCCACCACATCACAAATTCACTGCTCAGACACCTCTTGTGATGTTTTCACACTGGACCCTCCTCCACATGACAGAGAGGGGTGGCCACGTTTCCCTGCTGTGCTGGAAATGAAGGAGACCTTTTCTACTGCCAGGAGCCAGGTCTTGGCATAGGAGTGGGGACATGCCACACTCTCAACTCGGAACAGGATGTAAAAGAAAAGTCTACTATTTTTTACAGGCTTTTTTTACTTTGTGCCCAATCTACAGAGCTGAGCAAATAACTAATAGTTCAGTTTCATGGCCAAGGCTGGAATAGTAAAGAATGTCTTTAAGTTGACAAGAAACAACTATCTTTACTTTCTTTTGGATGAGAGACAGAGAATCAAAATATTTAATTAAAAAAAAAACCCTTCACACCTGTTTAACAGAATGTTTCATCCAACCTGAAGTGTTTAATTTTGTATTTCACCTTAAAAAAACCCACACACAACTTTCTGATTAATAAATTTGGAAAAAATGATGATCAGTATTCTAATGTAAATGAATAAAAAGTATCATTGGAAGATGACAGAACAAAACTTAAACCAGAAAGCACCCAAAACATAAAAAAAGGAAGAAAATAATCCTTATCAAAAAGGATAATTGATAAAAGACACACATTCGAGAAATACATGTTCAAATTTGAACTTCTGAAAAAAAGCTTTAGATGGAATAATTTTACCTTGCTTATAAACTTACTTATAAACTAAACTTGATTATGCCATGGGCTATACTGTCTTCAGAGGCAGAACCTGATAAGATGTCATTCCTGGGGGAAAGTGTCACCTTAGATCCATGACCAGCAATTTGGCAGCTCTGTGAAGTTAAACAGATCTTACACTGCAGGTTGTCTACGCTCTTACACTTCCCGTATATTTTAAGGGCATGTGCCTATTCAACCTGGTTTTTCCGCACACGTCTATACAACAGATTTGAACACAATACCTTGGCTTTTTCTTCTAGACACTTAATCAGGGCAGAATTCAGGTATTGTCGGAGATTATTATTTTCTTCATGTAACCTAGCAAGTTCCTCTTCCTTCTGAAGCAAAGTATCTTGAAGCTGTGGAATAGAGATATTGATGAATAGATGTTGACTCTGTAACTTAATAGCAATTGCCCTATGGTACAGGCTGCTTGGATTTGATGATCTGGGTGTTTGCTTTGTGAACTCAACCCACCCCCTCCAGCCTCTTTTCTCTGTAAATCTAAGTGGCGTGACTGTTCAGTTTTCACTTTTGACTTCCTTTATTCTTCAGCGAGTGTTTGAGAACATTATTCTGAGAAAAACCTGTAACCATGGAATAATAATACAAAATAATTACAGGTAGCCCTGTGAACAGCCAGAAACCATCATGAGCACAACAGCAGCTGCCAGATCTCCTGAGCAGCAGCAAGCATCCCTTTGCACCTCTCTCATTCCTATTTATAGTTGGCTGGTGGGGAAAAGGAGAAGCCTGCAGACCAACAATTTATGGGGGTAGAGTGCAGAAGGAAGATGCAGCTGCCGTTCTTTATGGTACAGTAGTACTCAGTGATCCTTTCAATCCTGGACCCTACCGTGCCAGTCCCAGCACATATACAGAGCCGAGACAATCCCCAGTCCCAAGAGCTTAACAGGTATGTTTTGATTTGCAGATGCCTAGCACTTTTTCATGGGAAGTCTATGTATTTGCAGATTTTTGCCTCCTGATCATAGCTCTGGAGACTCCTTTAGGAGGGAGGACAAAGGATCTTCTGCCAAGAACCTTGGGCATCTGCTGACCACAGGCTGAAAAGCACAGATTTAAATGATTGAGGTAGAGGCAAAGAAAGAACACTGATGTCTGGAACTAGTGTTTGATTCCAGGGACCTTGAAGTTAGTAAATAAATTTCCATTGACTTCACTGTGTCAAAATATCATTCCAAGTATTCAATCAGAGTGATGTGTCTGGGGCTCCTTCACCTAGGACTGTTTAGAGCTTCTCCTGCCCCCTGATGTGATTTACAAAAAACGAAAGAAGAGAGAAAATAAAGTAAAAAGGAAATGCTTGTTGGCCAAAACTGTTGATCCTCCATATAAATACGTAATTCTGGTGGAATTATTTCTCATGAAGTTAATCCTAGTGGGCTCAGGAGGTCACACACTATATACTTTTAGTCAACAGTATGAGGGACTCCCTGGTCATGCCCCTGGTCTTCTCTAGTGCCAAGGCATCTGGTGCAATCCGCTGTAAGAGGTGAGGGATGAATAGGGGGCCTCACAGCAGTTGTTCCGTCTTCACGGGACAACATGAAGGAGACAAATACTTCAAGGAACAAGCCTCACCCAAATAAAGTGGTTTGCGACCGTTTCCCACACCCGTGCCAGCGAGAGGGAGATGTGCCGTAAACCGACCAGATACAAAGTTCGGGAACCTCGCGGGGAGAACCCGAGGATGCTGCGGGGCGCGGAGCCTTTACCTGCTTGTTTCTGTAGAGCTGGGAGGACAGCTGGTCTCCCCGCCACGCCGCGTCCTGGGCACCGAGCTGCAGGCTGCAGAACTGGCCTGGGGGGGAGCAGACCCGAGGGGTTAGCCCGCTCCCCCTTCCTCGCCCAGCCCGGCTGCAGGACTACGGCCGGGCCACCCCCCCTCGCCCTTCGCCGCGCCCCGAGGGCGGTGGCAACGATGGGAGCGCACTTACCCGGCGGCCGAGCCTCCCGCCGGCCCTGGCCGTGCGGCGGCGGCGGCTCCGCGGCGCAGCCACCGGCCCAAGTCTCCTTGGAAACCCCGGCGGGGGCGGACCAGGGACAGGCGCAGCCCGGGCCCCCGGCGAAGTCCGGCTCCGGGCACGGCCGGCCGGTGCTCTGCGGAGGCAAGGGGCCGTGGGGATGGGGCGCCCGGCGGACGGTTCCCCCCAGCCCCCTGGTTGCGGCGGTCCTCCAGGGGAGGCGGTGTCAGCCCCGCTCCGGCCCCGCCGCATCCCGGCGAGAAGCATCCCAGCGCTGCGGGCTGGTCCCTGCTCCGCGGGGAAGCGCCCCCCCTCCCGCTCCTGTCCCTGCCGGGGTTCGTTCAGGTACCCGTCGCAGCCCCGGCCGCCCCTGCCAGGCGCCGCCTGCCCCCGTGGGAGCTCCCAGCCCTGACCCGGGTGCCCGCTCCCCCCATCCGCTCCCCCCTCGCCCGGTGGCACCGCACCGCCCTGCTACCTCCGCTGAGCCCCGGGCAGTGCCGCCCCGCCGCAGCCCCCCGCAGCAGAGGGGCTCCGAGCAGAGGTATGCGAGGAAGGCGGCTGAGTTTCCTGCAATCCCTTGGGAAATACTACGGTTCTGAGTGGGTTTAAGGTGAAGGGAGGACTCAGGCTGCCCTTGGCCAGTCCGTTCCTCCCACCTTGGGGGCTTGATTCAGCCCTAAAGCAGCACAAAGCGCCAGCGGAGTCACCTCCAGGCTGCTCGCACTCTCTTCTGCCCCTGCAGTTCTGTAGGAGTCCCAGAGCGCGCAGTAGCAAAGCCTGGGGTTGTCTCTGGATTCACCCCTTTTCCCTCCTCCAAATAAGCTCCATCTGCAGCAGCTCTGTATCTCTGCAGGGCAACGGCAGAGCTTGGAGCCTCAAGCAGGGAATCTGCTCAGCCAAGGGCAGGCACAGCAGCAGAGACTGCTCTTGCAGGTAGAGAGCCCTGCCCCCCTTTAAAGAGGGCACAAAAGCTACTGCGACCCCCCAAGGCAGAGAGACCAGCTTCTCCTCTTCTGCCTCCAGGTCGGCAGAAATGCAAAGAGCACTTACCATGTTAGGGGCAGAATGAAATGCAGGTCTTGGGAGCACGTTTCTGTTAAAGCCCCAGAGAGGTTTAAATGGCTCTGAAGGAGGGGGAGAGGGGGGAGACCGGGGAGGCGAGTTTAATCTAAAGGAGCTCCCAGTGACGCCTCAGAGCTCTCCTGAAACCCAGCAATCTGATTTGGTGTAAAGCTGTCAAACTTGTGACGTGAATAAACAGCAAACTTGCTGAAATCAAAGTCATTCTGGCCCCACAAATCAACACAAGGAAGGAGGGAAAAGAAAAGAAGGAGAGAGGGAAAAAAAAAGCCTCCACACACTTCGGGACAGCACTGAACTGGTGTGTCTGAGTTTCACTCCAGGAAATGAGCAGGGATCCAGAGAAGCATCCCACATGTTCAGAGCAGGGCTGCTGGTGTTGCTGGTGAGTTTTTTGTTTTGCTTTGTTTTCAAGCCTTGCTTGCAGTTGTAAAAGCCAGCAGGAAGAAGCAAGTTTGTCCAACATGCCTGGCTCAGGGAGTGGGTTTTCCACGGTTTCCTAGGGGTGTGTAGAAGCAAATATGATTCAGAGCACTTCTGTGGACAGTTCTGACAGTTCTGAGGAAGAAAGTGCAGGGTTCAGAACAATACAGTCTGCAAAGACAAGCTCCTGCAAATGTCTCACTATACTGGGAATTAGTTTTCTGTCAAGCCGCAGGCTGACAGAAGAAGATCTCAGGATACAAATGTTGTGACAGTGCTATAAGATTTACTGTCATAGAGGGTAATGTTGTAAAAGCCATGTGCAGGTGTGTGAAAGACAGATTGTCTGCATGCAGTCATGTCTAACTCACATCAGATTTCCACAGCAATTAAAATCCACAGATAGGCTTGAGTTCTTCCCAGAAGAAAAAATAATAATCAAAACAAACAACTCATCACGGAGGATCTATCTTTGAATAGCGTAGGGGATGGTGGGAACAAAGCTAATAGCAGAGCAGTTGTTCAGTCAGGATCCTGCCTCCTGCCATGGCAAGGGCTCTTCAAGGAGACGATCCAACCTGCCTGCGACACAATCTGCAGCCAGCCAAGGGTGAGGCTGGGCCGAAGGCAGGCCAGGCTGGCATATGGAGTGGTCTTGCATTTCTCCCCTGGAGGTTGCTCAGTGGTTACCCCGTTAACAAGGCTTAGAGACAACACAAACCAAGAGGGCTGTTTGCCTTCCATTCTTTTATTACCGGCATATCTTCCTAGGTTGCTGCCCAAGGTAAACTGGCAGCTATGCCAAATCAAATCACTGCCATCTCCAACTTTGATTATGCTTTTTTCAACAGAGGTATTTTAAAAAGGGCTTATGCTTCAAATCCACATCACACTCAGCCTTGGGTCACCCTTTAGCTTTCCTAAACCCCAGCTCTGCACAGTACATTTGATAACCGTGGCGATAACTCACTCTTTTTGGGTACCAACTACTCTCCCGTGTGGCTGTGAGGAGTCAGGGAGAAGGCTTCTGCTGGCTAAACCTCTATGAAACACTTCCGACAAGTGCCAAAGCCCAGTGCAGCCCCTCTTGGTCTGGTCTAGTCCCTCTGCCTTTCCGTGGGCTGCCTCAGGGCGCTTCCCAGGGTGCTGTGGCAGCGCTGGCTCCCTCTCCCCTGACACACCCCCAGGCAACGACTGCTACCCTGGGGCTCGGCAGGTCAGTAACATACCGGGGAAGGGCCCGGGCGGCTGTTAGGTGAAACCGGGCCAGGCCGCAGCCCCGAGGCCACCGGCACCTGGCAGAAGAGGCTCTGGGCGTGCAGGCGGCCGGGCAGCCTCCGCAGGGCCGGGCGGCGAGGCAGGCCACGCCAGGGCAGGCCGCAGGAGCCCTCAGGGCCCGCGGCAACCCCGTGCGAGGCACAAGGGCCCCACGGCACCCGCCACAAGCCCGGCAGCCCCTCCGGGCCTCGGCCTAGGGCCGCCCGAGACAGCGGCCATCTTGGCCCTGCCTCAGAGGCGCGGGAGCGGCGGGCCCGGCCATTGGGGGAGGCGAGAGGTCCCGGTGACGTCATCACCCCGCGGCCGCCGTCGGGGCAGGGGGTGATGGTGGCTGGGGGGGGGTGTGGGGGGGGGGGTGTGGTGTAATTTCGTCTCCCCTTCCTCTTTGGGCCGAGGTTGACCCGAGCCTTCTTTCCTAGCCGCATGGCCCCTCTCCTGGCGTCTCCAGGCAGCCTGGGGAGGTGCCTGCCTGGCCTTGGGTGGGGTGGGGGCAGGTGCAGAGGAGCCTGTAGTGGGGAGGCCTGGTGGGTGAAGGGAAGGGATCCCCTGTGCAGGGGGTGCCAGGCCACCCCTTGTAGCGCCTCTGGGTCACCTCGTAGCTCATCTCTCAGGGGACAGAGGACAGCTGCAGAGAGAGGAGGGTTGAGTGTCTAAACAGTGCATCTAGGGAGGGACAATGACCGGGCAAAGTTTCCTTCCCACTTTGTGTGGATGTGGGTGTGGGGAGAAGTGTTGCTGGCTCAGGGCTGCACCTAGACAGGGCCCTTTGCCTGGCACAATGCTGGCGGCTCTGTCTCTGCTTCCTCTTGGCAGAGCGCTGTATGCTCAGGCACGCTGTTTGCCTCTGAGAAGCGGTGGGAGGAGTACAGGCACACTCTTGGAGTGAAAAGCCGGTATGAAGAAAACCTGTGGTCACTCCGTTGTTGCTTCTGCACAGCTGGTATGTTGGTTTGGGGTTTGACAGTGCTTTTGCTTTCTGAGCTCAAGGAATTCATGTCAACTCACAGTGCCTTGATTTCTATGTTGGGGAGTGAAAGATGGTACATGGGTAAAGACCACCAAATTGGAGCCTGAGAGCCTCACAGGTTTGGAGACATAACTTTTGGGTGACTGTCAAGGAAAGACAAATGTTGTTGGTGTAAGAGAGAAAGAGCTAATTTTGCAAAATTGTGCATGGATGTCACACATGATGGTAGAAGAGCTTCAAGTCATGGTAGTAATTACAGATTGATGTGTGGTGTAAAACTAAACCAAGTAGCAATCATCTGCTAATTCTTTTCATCTGAGGCAGCCCCTCAGAGCTCTTGTGGCTTGTTGTAGTTAATGATTGCACTTCTTTAATTGGAAATAAAGTTCAGGGATGAAATGTGTATCAAGGTTACATATTGCTTCAGTGAAGATAGGTTTTCACTTTGAGTGTCATAGAAGCTCTTTTCTGAAATTTTGAGAATGCACTAACATGTATTGCAGGCTGTTAATGCCCATGTGTCCTTTGCTTCTAATTTTTTCTGTATTTTCTATGATTTTTCTTGTTAAATGACAGTGATTAAGCTAATCCTTCATATTAAAAAAAACCAAAACAAACCAAACAACAAACTTGGATTTTTCTGGTTTAACTCATTTTTATGTAGAAATGGCCCTAAAACTGCATTTGGACCATTGTGAACTGGCTCTCAGAAGGGATGGCACATGGAAGAAAGATAGTAATATTTACAAATAGTTTAATTCGCTTTTATACCGGACTTACTACAGTGTGTGTACCTTTTCATGCTAGCACCTGCATGGGTGTCCAGACCCACCGGAAATCCTCTTCACTTATTCTGCCATGTTGCTGCTACAGCACTTCTGATCCCTCTTAAGAATGGTTGGAGTATTGGTGGCAAAATAGAGGCTCACTTAGTAACTCCGGATGTTAACCTGTAGTCAGGTACACACAGGTCTCTGGCACTTGTGTGAATCTCCGATGATGTTTGTGAACTAAAGGTATGATTTGCAAGTATGCTTCTGAATGGAAATTTATGCAGATACAGGTTCTGGTGGTTCTCTGATCAGTCTTCCTCCTTGAACGCAGGACTGAAAGGCACTTCCCAAATCCAGTCCCCTGCTGTTGAGACATTCTTAAACTTTTCAATCTCCCTCTTAAAACTAATTAGGTTATTTTCCTTATGTTATTCCCACTGTGAGGCTACACCATACTCTGAGCTCTGATGGCTAGAGACTTTCTAGTTTCCAGTCTGGATGTATTCATAGCAGGTATAATCCCTTTTGTCGTTGTGCCAAACTTTTGCTTTAGTTTAGACACTTCTCCTTCTGTAGTGTTTAGCCTTGATGTCTTTGCAGAGTACTGTTATACATTGTCTTTTCCTTCACTTTTTAGGTCAAAGAAGGCAGGTTCTTTTGCAGCCTTCCCTAACGTAAACAAGGCAGGAACCCGTCTCAGAGAATATTCCAGCTGACATTAACCGGTTTTTCAGATGAATAACCGAAATGACTCTGTCTGCTGTGTAATGCACCAATGTTTTAGAGAAAAGCACTGGCAAATCTGTATCTTTTAGCTCTTCCTGGTACATTTTAGGGTAATGTTTACCTTTTCCATCACTCTCTCACACCAGTTACTAGTTTTGAAATCATTGTCAGCTGTCACTAAATGCACCTGGGGACTTCATTTGCTGTAAAATGCCATTAGTCAAACTGAATCTTCAGTGATGTTGGGCTCCAGCTCTCCTGTGCTGATACTGTCTAGTACTGTGGAGTTTCACAAGTATTTAGGAGCAAACAAACAGATGACTTCAAGATGGAAAAACTGTAATAGGTCTTTCTGGGTTTACCTGCAGTTTCTCATGGCAAGAGTGGTGACTCAATGGATAAAGGCTGTCCTACCCAGCTGCAATTCTTAGGGTGGCTTCAGCGCTTTCTTCTGGTTTTAAGTGAAGGCATGCTATGTGTTTAGGTGCATGTGGTTTTGTTTCTGTGTGTTCTGGTACGCACTGGATGAGATTTATCCTTGATAGAGCCCTAGAAGGGAGCTTGGTATTACTAGTGCTTAATTGTCTGTGTTCAGAAAAGGGTTGTTTTTTTCAAAGAAATAAGTTGTATTTTATCAGTAGCATGGAAAAGGATAACATAGTGATGTAGAAGCTTAACTTGAGTAATGGATATTATCTGATGGATTTGTATGTGCGTGGTACTATGTAGGCTCAAATTAAATAATGAAAATCCAAATTAGTATCTGTCACATTCAGTTAATCTTGAATTGCTTTCAAACTATTTGTGGACTTTTAGAAAGTGTCTTAAGGTGCTGAAGGTGCTGAAAAGTTATATTCCTCCAGATTTGTAGTCATCCTCCACATTTATCCTCTGGATAGCAACTGTTCAAGGAACTCATTGTCCCCCTACACAGACATTTAGATTTTTGAAGGGGTATTCTTTATGAGATGTGATTAATTTTGAACTGGAAAATCATATTACAATCACATCACATTTTCATGTAAAAATAGTGTTTCATAGATTTACAGCCATGCTTCAGATTTATCTGAAAAAGCTGAAGTCGTTACACATAGGTAGTGACCCTTTTATGTACAGAATATCCTTGCAGATGAAATACTTAAGGAGTGTATTTGAATAACGTGTGTGCCATGTGTTGTGTGCACAAGTGCCCACCCATCTGTCATCATCACTGTTCTGTTAACAGTCAATCTTTGTTCTCTCCTGTGGCTATAGCTGTTGTTTCACAAGAGACAGAAGATCCCTGCTTCTTTTAAGAGAGGTCTGTTAGGTCAAGCACAGATAACTGCTCAAGAAGCTCTAGGACTAGAAGGGACTTCTGGGTTATCTTGTCCCACCTCCTGCTTTAGTTAGACAGTTGGTTCATAAAACTTTAGTGTTCAACATGGCTTCACTAAGGGCAAATCATGCCTGGCAAATTTGGTGGCCTTCTGCAACAGGGTTACAGTGTTGGTGAATAAGGGAAAAGCAACTGACGTCACCTACCTGGACTTGGGCAAAGCGATTGACGCTGTCCCACACAACATCCTTGTCTTTAAACTGGAGAGACACGGATTTGAGGGATGGACCACTCGGTGGATCAGGAATTGGCTGGATGGTCACACTCAAAGAGTTGCAGTCAATGGCTCCATGTGAGAGAGGAGACCAGAGATGAGTGGTGTTCCTCAAGGGTTGGTATTGGGACTGGTGCCCTCTAACATCTTTGTCGACAACACGGACAGTGGGATTGAGTGCACCCTCAGCAACTTTGCTGACGACACCAAGCTGTGTGCTGCGGCCGACACGCTGGAGGGAAGGGAGGCCATCCAGAGGGACCTGGACAGGCTGGAGAGGTGGGCCTGTGTGAACCTCATGGAGTTCAACAAGGCCAGGTGCAAGGTCCTGCACCTGGGTCGGGGCAATCCCAAGCACATCTACAGGCTGAGTGGATCAAGAGCAGCCCTGGGGAGAAGGACTTTGGGGTGCTGGTGCATTAAAAACTGAACATGACCCAGCAATGTGTGCTCGCAGCCCTGAAAGCCAATTGCATCCTGGGCTGCATCAAGAGCAGTGTGGCCAACAGGGCGAGGGAGGTGATTCTGCCCCTCTACTCTGCTCTGATGAGACCCCACCTGGAGTGCTGTGTCCAGCTCTGAGGTCCCCAGCATAAGACAGACCTGGACCTGCTCAAGTGAGGCCAGAGGAGGGTACAAAGATGATGATGGGGCTGCAGCACCTCCCCTGTGAGGACATGCTGAGATAGTTGGGGTTGTTCAGCCTGGAGAAGAGAAGAGGAGACCTTATAGCAGCCTTCCAGTACTTAAAGGGGCCTACAGGAAAGGTAGGGAGGGTAGTGATAGGACGAGGGGTAACAGCTTCAAACTGAGAGAGGGGAGATTTAGATTAGATATTAGGAAGAAGTTCCGTACTGTGATGGTGGTGAGACACTGGTACAGGTTGCCCAGAAGCTGTGGCTGCCCCCTCCGTGGCAGCGTTCAAGGCCAGGCTGGATGGGGCTTTGAGCAACCTGGTCTAATGGAAGGTGTCCCTGCCCATGGCAGGGGGGTTGGAACTAGATGGTCTTTAAGGTTTCTTCCAACCCAAACCATTCTATGATTCTATAATGGCAGCCCTTCAATACTTTCTCTTGAGCCACTGGTACTGCATCTTAACTCCTTGACTATTCAAAATGTTAGTCTAATTGCTGATCTGAATATATTCATGGAGATTTGTGGCTTTTGTGCCATTTTTGAACTTTAGCTTTTTCTTTTTCATCTGGTGCACTTGCTGTTTTGATATGTTTATTAACAACAATCTATGCTGGTTTTGTCTGGTTTATATAATTGTTTTTATATTTTTCTGACCATCTGAGAAGCACTTAACACAGCTCTATTAGGTAGAACTCATCTTTCATCTGTGTGGGTGACCATTCAGTTTTTCACAGCCCTCTAGATTCAATTTATTATACCCCCAGGTACAGAAATGAGGAATCATCTAAAATGGAAAAACAGATGGCAAAAAGTACTAGTTTTATGTATCACAATGTATGTTTATAGAATTCATTACTAGAGAATGTCACTGAGAGTGAGAGCATTGTATTAAAATAAGTAGAATAATGCTTTGTATCATTCTGAGTTTTCTTTTGAATATTTTCATTAATTCTACTGGATATATTGATCTACTGTCTGAAGAGGACACTAATTGCACTAATTTAGTGTGCTATGGGCATGTTATCTCAGAACGCAACCCAGTCCCTATGTATTGCATATGTCTTGCTCTTTTTTTTTTTGAGCAGCTGGAATTGTATCATAAAAAATGAGGTCCTAGAGAGATACAGATCTCAGGTCTGGCTTTTGACAAGCTGGTGGGTTCTCCTGAAAAGGGCAGGTGGGAATCTGTTACTATTGCCAGTTGGATTGGTGTATGGAAGAGAAGTATGTTCTGCTTCTGGGTCTGATAGCAGCAGTTTTGTAGCAGCACTTAAACATGAGGGCTGAAACCTTAGAACATCACCCATTTACCATATAGGCCTAAGTCAGCCTCTGCATCTTTGTGTTTTAGTTCCTTATCTATCAATCAGGAGTGGTGTGTCTGCTTAGATTTTACATTTCGGTAATCAAAAATGTACTCATGTAGCCCCTGGCAAAATGAGTCCCTTTGTTCTTGTCTGTGACCACCGGGTTCTGCAAGAGCAGTAGTGTAGTTTTGGAACTGAAGCCTGTTGGTCTGGTGTCAGCAGCATGCTACTTCTGATGTTCCTCCATCCAGAGATTACCACTGAACTGAGTTGCCGTGCTGCAGCTAAGTAAGTTTTGGATCACAGAAGAGTGATTCAGTGGCATAAACAAATGCACTGAGGTAGTCCCAATGTTAAATAACAGATGATACAAACAGTTTCTCTTGACTGTGTTATGAGGGTTGGCCATCATGTTTTGGGGGAAATTGCTGAGTCTATGAGAGGAAGACTGGTATGCTGAAAAGCCATGTCTTTCTCCATGGAGTTTTCTATTGAAGTCAAACTATTTTGCAGGGAGATCTGCCAGAAGACCTTAGCTCACGGGTTTCATCCAAATTAGGATGAATTTTCTTGGGACCAGGTGCAGAGGTGAATGGGGCCCCGTGTCTAATCAGCCACTGATGCATGCATCTGCCTGCTTCGTAACCTGGCCTGTGAGCTCCTCCAACGCTCACTGTGCTGCCAATACCTATGTACTGGGCTTCACCTATTTAATAGTGCTTTTCCTCTTGGCTGGTGCTCAGGAGTTGGCAGTCTGGCTCTCCTCCATCTCTCCTTGGGTGTAGAGCTGGGCACTTTCCATTCTTGGCTGGCAGTTGGGAGGTTTGGCAGAGAGGTCTGATCTGAGTAAATATATGTGAGGGCATCTCTTCGTTGCAGAGCTGTATGGCATTGCCTTCCCTAATCAATAATGAAAGAAAGATCCTAGAATGTGTGGAAATGTGTCAGGGGTCAGAAGGTGAAGGATGTTGTTGTCATGAGCTGAGAAAGATGTCAGGGTTTTTTGTGCACACTATTCAAAGGCTGAGTTAAAACGGTAAGTCACTACGGAGATACTCTAGTAAAACAGCTCTGTATACATAAAATTTCCAACTCCTAGTCCGTGCAGGTAGTGTTCGATGAACTGGTGATGAAAAGGAATTAGTTGGCTGGTAATTCATCTAAAAGATTGGCAGAGGATTTTACAGGCTTACACCAGAGCTGGCGGGAGACAATAATCTCTTTTCTTGAAGAATGCTGAGGTCCTGACGCCCAGCTCGTTGGAATGAAACCTGAATGCTTTTTAATTCTCTGTGAGAGATTTTTTTTTTTCCCTCTTTGGTTTTTGTTTTTAGGAAGGAACAAAATGTTTCATTGTGATTTTGTCAATGATTTTGATATAATGGATTAAAAGAGTAAATGTCTTCCAAATCCCAAAGCCTTTTAAAAGAAGAATTCCATTCAAAACACATCAGAGCTGTTTTCTCCCCTGAATTTTTGCTGAAATTTAATTTTAAGGAACAGTTTACACACTTCAATGGCAGTGTGGGCTGCCTTGCAGCAATAGTGTGTAGTGGAGAATAACTGCAAACATGTTTTTTTTTTTTTGTCCAGTTATACTTTATGCTATCCTGGAAGTGAAAGTTGGGGGGGAGGTTTGCGTCTGCTTGGCAGCCTTGTACTGTGCCAAAGCAGTGTAAAAAGGCCTTGGAGTGAATAAGAAGCAAGAGAAATCTTTAGTTTTTAACTGCCCCTGGATGAGAGAGCAGGATTCATCGATGCCTTATTGTAATTTTACAGTTCCATTGCAAACTGTAATAGTACAGCAGGGAAAGAGAGGTACAGTGCAACAGAGCAGGATTCAGAGAGGAGGCTTTTTCACTTGGCTCAAGGTTCTTGTGTTCTGGTATCCTGATGTGACTGGAAGGAACAGAGACTTAAATGGCAGCTAGTGAGCTGCCCAGAAGAGCCCGTGGGTTCCGTTTCATCTTTCTTTTCTCTCTTTCTAGTCAGACAGAAATGAGACCTCTTCCCATCCACAGAACCCCTGGTGACTGGTCTGTTGCCCATGGCTAGCACTGAAGCTCAGCAGCCTCCTGACGTGCATGCTGGGACCCCTGTTGGCTCAGGTCAACATTCACTGTCTTCCCTCTTAGAGGTGGAAAGGTGTACTGTTGTTTGAAATGCAGCAGGTTCAGCTGAAGTGAACTAATTTAATCTGGGATGCTACTATTAGCTGTTGGATGTTGTTTTGTGATTCCTTAAATTTCAAGGGAGTTTGTGCTTAGTGACAGGGCTTAGACCTGT
The DNA here is from genome assembly GCF_034619465.1 of Leptosomus discolor. Taxonomy (NCBI): domain Eukaryota; kingdom Metazoa; phylum Chordata; class Aves; order Leptosomiformes; family Leptosomidae; genus Leptosomus; species Leptosomus discolor. The sequence continues at coordinate 52,978,828 of NC_141397.1, read as the reverse complement.
CTGTAATCTCCAGAGCCCAAATCTGCAAGGAAGAGTCTGGGCAAGCACACCTGGTGCTTCATGCACAAAGGAGCTGTGGCCCTGTGGAACAAAATACTTCCCTGGGAAACTGAAAGGCTCTACAGTGCTCATTTCTGGGTTGGCTGCTACCCTGCAAAGTAGCCTCGAATAATTCACTTTTATCTTTTTGCTTCCCCAAAAGTGTGATGAGGAAGATAATATGTTAGATGTTCTTACTGAGGAATAGCCCTCTGTAATTGCTGGCAGTTTTATTTTGAAGAGCAACATTGATCATAGACGTTAGCCTTTCAAAGATGTGGTTTGTTACCATGAATTTGGAAGGATAGATTATTTCTGAAAAAGTTTTCCATGGGTTCCTGGATGTCGGTGTTTTCTAGAAGCATACAATAGGTGGACACTAGAGGGCTTGCTAGCATTCCTCCCTCTGGTCCTACCTGTGCAGATCAAGAAGGTTGTTCAGCAGAGTAAATTAGGGAGCCTTCACTCGGGTTCTTAATGTTGTATTTAAATTTTGAGGGGGGGAGCTCAGCAGTATAGAAGCATAAGGGTCTGCTCACCCTCTGTCTCAGATGATGCCATGTAAGAAAATTCTGGTATTTTCAAATACTGAAGCTGGGAGAAAGGCTAGTTTGTTTTGGGGACAGCCTGGGAGCAGCACACAATTATCCTTCATCTATTCCCTGAGCACAATTACTCACCAGATTATTTCCCTTAATAAGTCCAGGTCTGTAGGTTTTTTCTCTTTCTTTTTTTTTTTTTTTTTTAACTTCTTTTTATTTTACCCACAGGTTTTATTCTTTCACCACATTTTCCAAATGCAGAAGAGTTGATTAATTTTGTCCAATGATGTGAATTTGCCCTCACTGGAACAATGTTGTTGTTAGCCGTTTTTTTTAAATCAAAACCAAAAAAGCTTTTTTTATACTAAAATCAGTATTGTCTACATAAAGAGTTAAAGTAGCATAAATCATACTCCATGAGTGTTGAGACAAACTATAGAATAGTATTATTTTCTTTTACATTTTTGCCTCCTATTGTTAGAATTATTAAAGTTTGAATTTTAAAGAGTTGGGGTTTTTTTGCATCTCAGAGACCTTTTAAGGTGGCATTCTTAGGTAATTGTGTAAATATAGTCCCAGAAACTTGAGCCGTAAGACAACTCTTTACTATTCTGGAATATCTGTACTACAGAAAAAACCCCAGAAACATAGCATGGAGGTAGCACAGAGCTGTGTACTCAGATTCTGCAGGCTTGATTTTTAAAGTTGGGTTATATATTTTGATAATGATTAAAGATTTAGTAACTTCAGTCACATTCTGAAAAACAACTTCATGAAAGTCCATTTCTCTATTTCACTGAACTGTCTTCCAGAGCTACTAGCAGTTACTATTAAAGGCTTCATCTAACAGTTAATTTATAAATGCCATAGAAAAAAATACAGGAATAGACTGATAGAGTTGTATTTTTGTGATTTTATGTCAGGATCTTAGCTTCCATTTAAACATAATTTTCTTAGAGTCTGCAATTAGTGATTATTCTTTCTTTGCAAGTGAGGTGTTAATATTGCTCTTATACAGCTGCTGTATTGGTGGAGTCGTTTGGCCATGTTACCCCTGATAGACCTGCTGAGCTATTGTTCCAACTGAGCAGGTTGGAGCTGCCAAGCCGTCCCGTCCTGAAGGGAGTCCATCAGTGGTCAGATGCTCATGAGCTACCAGCATCCATATTTCCACTTTCAAACTCTGTGGAATAGATGAATTTAATTTTAAAGTTACATTTATCACTGAAGAGCAACCAGACAGGGAAGCAGAACATCTGCGGCTGAAATGTGTATGTGTATAAGCTGAAGGAAATTTCTTGAGCATGGGAGCTTGGCTATGATAATTTGGTTTATCATCTTTGTTGGTTGTTGTTTCTGTTTGGGGTTGGTTTTGTTTTCCCTAAAGGGGTGAGGGGCCTCTGACAAGACTACTTAACGTGAAACAAAAAGATCAAGGAACTCCATTAAAATCAACAGTGTCTCTTTTATCTTCTTGTGTTTTTTAGAAGTATGATTTTTAATTATGTCCAGGTTTTTAAAACTCAACCTTTTTCTGAAAAATGTTCTGTTTGATTTCAATTCAGGTGTGTCAGTGACAGAAGAGACTGTGTTAGAGAAAGAATCAGTGGTGGTGAGGTGGCAATGGGAAGCAGTGAGGAAAACAAAAATCTGAAATAATTGGTTTCCCATTTCTTGGACTGAACTGGAAATTTCATTTAATAAATTTGACAGATGATCTAAAATTTAGATGTGTTCTGCTAAAATTATGTAGAAGACATCCATATGTTTGGGGGTTTTGTTTGCTTTTTAAGGCATCAAAATGAAGTAGAAGAGCATCCTAGTAAAGAGGGAATACTCAAACAAGACCAGGGCCGCAACCCATCAGTTAAAGCACCTGTCCAGGAGAGAGGGACTGGGCTCTCATTTCTGCACTAGCCACAGTTCATGGGTTTTATCCAGTAAATGTTTACTGTAAAATCCAAAACAGTGCTAGAAGCAAGACACGGGAGGTTTTTTTTGTTTGTTTGGTTGGTTTTTTCCAGTTCTATCCTGACCACAGGACTATGAAGATACTCTAGCTTTCTTTTTGCTGTAAAGAGTCTTGAATTCCTTTCTCCACATCCTCTGCAAGAGATTTGAGGAATGCCTGTGACTTTGTGGCTAGGAGCACTCCTGAATCTTGAAAAGGTGGTTGTGGTCTTTCCAAGATTAGGCAACAGCTTCCAAGACTTTTCAGAAGTACAGGCTGGACTTGTCATCACATCCTTCATACAGTCTTCTCTAGGGTTTGCCTGAGCCTCAGTTGCCCCTCAGGGATGATTGATTGATTTGATCTCATAGGATTTGTGTGTGCACATACAGTAGAGAAGTGAACAGACAAATCTGAGTAGCTCCATTTCAGAGGAGGAGGCAAAGTGCCTCCTCAGTGTTGGAGAGTAGGCTGAGAAGAAGAGAGAAGCCTGCTAGCAAGAGCAGACAGTTTCTCCTGCAAAGGAGACTAGAGGAGCCAGGGCAACAGCAGATTTTCTCGGAGGGAGCAGTTATGGGTGGCAGCAAGAAAGCAGATGGGATAAGCACAGCAGTGAAGCAGCCTGGGAGGAGTGCTAAAGGGCCAGGGCTGGCAGAGATGAGAGGCTGGTGCAGAAAAAGCAGAAACAGGGGAAAGGAATTCTTTCACAGCTGCATCTTCATAGGCTCCATCAGCCCTGGGAGGACAATAGCACTTCCTGCACCTTCCAACAACCACCTTTTCAAGTGCATCTGTAACCAAATAAAAGTTGCCAATGGGAGCACCGAAAACACAGTCTTTGTTCCAGTTAAACCTTCAGGCAGGTGGAGTGATTTCATTAGCAGTTAACTACAAGCAGTTCAGCATTTAGTTGTGGGTGATATTCAGGTTGCCTGAGTAACTGTAGTCCATGGAGGTGTGAGGACCTTAGGACAGGCAGGATCTGGATTCAAGTGTTGTGGTTCACTTTCTAGAAGTCTCCAGCACTCTCCAGTGCCTGTAGGGAGCCTGGCTTCATATCAGGCAGTGGACTGTTGCCATGTGCTTTCCTAAATCAGGGGGAATATCTGATCTCAATCTGGTATCAACAAGCTGAAAACACAGGAGCTTTTTTAGTGTGACAGGTCCAGACCATTGCTGGACCTATTCTAACTTGCTCTTTTCACTCATGTTTAAAAAAACCCAAGAAACAACCCACACACCCCCAAAAAAACCCCAAATTGGTATTTTTTTTATCAGCTGCATCTCTTGAGTTTCAGACTGGAGCAGTGAGCACAGATGACCACCATGTACTCTGCTGGAGACTGAGTTGTTTGCAGGATATACCCTAGTCACACCACTATTTACTCAAGTACTATTTGCTCAAGTTTAGCGCTGTGCCATATGCAGCATGCTCACCTTGAGATGGTGTTTCCAGCCAGCCTGTCTCACCCTAGTGCTGTTGGTTCTTGCTCCACTTTACCCACTATCTAGGCTTTTACTTAATAATATGTTTGAGTGGTTTAAAAACAATTATATCACTGAGTGCCCCCTTCAGCATTTAACAAGAAACCTTTGACCATAGCGCTGGGGAATAAGAGGCAGAATGGCTTTGAAAGTTGTGAAATGTGCTGCCAACAACCAGCCTTGCAGCAATGGGTTAAGTGGGGCCATCCCTGTAGACTGTCACTCACCAGACTTTTTTTGGAGTTGACCTGCTAGGATTTTTCCCTCTCCTCCCACTCCTTCCTCTTCTCTTTCTTTCTTTATCTTCATTCTGTTTCTCAAGTCTCTTTTGATTTCATGCTGGTTTTTTAAATTGAGGATAAAGTTAATTCACCGCACAATGCCGCAGCTGGAATGAAATATGGCCAGTCGCCTGTGTGGAGGGGAGGGCTCCGTGCTGGCTGGGGGTGGCTCGTTGCATCTCCTAAGGCCACTTACGGGCTGTTGCTGATTTATTGATAGTGCCTCTAGCGACAAAGCAAGAAGTTAACTAATTATGAACATATGGTTCAGCTCATGCTTGACTCAGCAGCCACCTTGTTAGCCTGGAGCTGGCTAGGTGTTCAGAAGCAGGAGAAGAGGAAAGTTTTGGGTGGAAGGTGTGGTCCAAAGTCCTACTGACAAGCCAGAGGGAGACTTGATTGATCCTAATCTATTCTTTTTGTTAGGAGGCAGCATGCTGCTGTCAGGAACAGCTTGGAAATAACAGATTTGCGGCCTCTAAGTCCTTGTGGTTATAGTCAGCACGCGACACTCGGTCGGCTCCTTGCATGCTCTGTACTTAATTGGTCTCAATGGTGGAGTCTGAAATGAGACGGTAGTTCAAGGTGCAACACATGCTATACCTGAAATTGCAGCCTGTGAGCTGCCGCACCAGATGTCAGCTTTTTACCAGTGAGCTTACCACTGGGAACCCGGAGGGTCCATACAGAAAGGGACAAGGGGTGTCTGAGAGGTCCCTGCAGACTTTCAGTGCTAATATGGAATTAATTAGAGGGAAATTTAGAGAGGGAGTGTGACTGGTAGAGGAACAAGGAGGAAAACACACAGAACTTGTTAGGAAGTTTATCAAGGTGGATTGCAATTTTGTCTGCATTGAGTGGCCAGCATGTATAGTCTGGACACAGGATACCAGCTAAAGGGGGGAGGAGGGTGTCTCTTTCTGTCCATCTGTTGGTCTTTCACAAATAAATTGGGCTATTCCACAGGACTCAAAACAGTGTAGTTAAAGGCTATTTTTTTCGTGGGCGTACATGGTCTTGAGGAAGAGGGGGCTTATTGCTGTTCAGACTTTTAATTTTTTTTTTTCTTATAGTTTGCTTAACTGGAAATGCTGAGCATAGAAAGATAGCGAATTTAATAATAGGCAGCAGAAAGAACTCCAGGGATGAATGATTTGATATAACCAACAGACGGGTTATTTTATGACTAGACAAAGCAAAAGTGGGCAGAGAAGGCTATCTGTGTGCTGGGATGTATTAGCAAGGCCACAGTCAGCAGGCTGAGGAAGATGGTTAGCGATGTCTACTAGGCAGTGGTGAAGCTGTGTCTGAAGTATTGCAACTAGTTTTGGTCTTCATGGTGTAAGAAAGTTGTTGGCAAATGGAGAATCTAGCAGGAGGGCCACTAAGCCAGTCAGCAGTCTGAAGCGCACGAGGGTGAGGAAGCTGGTTTGCTTAGCTTGGAGAAGAGGGCTAAGGGAATCTGATTGCAGACTTCCACTGCCATGGGGGAGTATAGAGAAGACAGAGGCCAACTCTTCTCAGACATTCATAGTGAAAGGACTCGAAGTGGTCAAAAACTAGGACAAGTAAATACCAACTAGAAATGAGGGGAGAAAAAACCCCACAAAACCAAACACGATAAGCTACAGAGGCTGTGGAATCACCATTCCTGGATATTTTAATAACTTGCCTGGGCCAGGTTCTCGGAAGCATGATCTAAATTTGAAAAGGACTCTTAATTTTTCTATGACCAGGCTGCAGCTGGAGCACAGCCCAGGGCCTGTGGCAGAGTGACATGGCTTACATTCTGTCATGCACTGCTGTGCTGGCTGGCTCACAGCTCCGGTGTCATACCATGATGCACATGGCAATTATCATCGTCGCTCCTATAATGTAATGAGTTAGAACAGAATAGTTAATTAGTGTGTGAAGTCAATCTGTACACAACAGTTTGGAATATAATTCACCCAGATACAGCAATAGATTTTCTTAGCAGAGGCTGTGCTTTAGGCTGTGGTTAGCTGGTTAGAGCAGAAATTACTTTTGAGGCTAAATAAGTGCCTGTCCGTTGGCTATTTCTTATCACTTCCTGTGAGAGGATGCTGCAGCTGCAGAGGAGTTGGGGACCAGAATGTAAAAGGCCCCTGAGAGTCCTCACACTGCTGCTGAAGGTCATCTGAGCTCACCTGGCTGACTGCAGTGCTGCAGGTTGGAAGCACTGATGTAACTGGTACTACAGATTCAGGGTATTCAGATGTTAATCTCTAGTTACAGTCATCTAGAGGAGGAGGAGGGATACATTCTCAGGCTAATAAAGCTGATCTTATAGTGGATTTCTGGCCAAATCCTTGCTTTGTGTTTGCCTGGGGGGACCTTCTCTGGATGAAAGCTGTGCCTGCTATGTAACCAAATAGGAATAGTAACTTATGATTGAGATCCCTATGTCAGCATGTCTATTGTGATATATACATTAGACAAAGAACTGAGGCCAAATGTTCAGGTTTAAATTCTCAGTAAATTCTTATTCATATCACTCTAATAGTGTGAGAGATCTGAAGGAAGTGGCACTTGAGCCCAGCATAACACCTTATAAGCACGTCTGCATGGTGCAAAGCAGCTTTGGAGGAAATAAGAACCAGGATTTGGTGCTTCCGTCTTTCACTCAGGATCCATCTTCGCTCAGTCTTTATGCAGAGAAGCAACGTGGGACAATGGAGGCCATTGGAAGGCGGTGTCATCATTCCTTACTGCGAAAAACAGCCACTGCTTTGCTTTGTAGCAAGTGCAAAAGATGAGACCATGTTCATGATAATTCAAAGGAATTGGGCTCAGATTTGGGTGTTTGGATCAGTTCGTGGTTTTGTACCTGACTCTGAAAGGGAGCTGGAGGTGAAGATTAGGATTTAGATCATGATCCAAAAATCCTGTAAATACTCAGGAACATGTGAATCTGAAGTCCAGTTTCAGACTTGCTGCCAGGGAGATTTCCTATCTGCCAGAGTAGGAGGAGCTTTTCTGACTTTGGTTTGAAGTTGTTGCTCCAGGGCAGACTTGTATCTGAGTAAGATCAGTCATTTGGTTTAGCTGGTGCCAAATAGAAATTGGGTGGCAGTGATCATAGTTTTCTGGGCACCTTATTTTCTTTGGAGTTGGCCGAAAGGCAAGAAAAATCTAAGCAGAGCTCTTAGTGCCAATGAATAAGACCAGCACATACAGATCAAAGGCAGAGACATTCTGTAGTGAGGCCCTGCAAAGTGAAAACCTGTGTTATCTGCAAGTAGCGCTGTGTTCCTGCTCGAGTGACTTGAAGCTTCTTTACAACGTGAGTTAATAAAATGACTTGTCACCTGGTGCAGATGTTGCACAAACATGACTACACCTGTGATTTTATACTCAAAAGCCTATTTCTTTGTCTGAGAGAGCTTTACATCACTATGGACAAACTCTTTAGGTGCGTTCTCACAGAGAATTCAATGATATTTCCCCATCTGCTAATTTCCTTTGGCTTCCCAGCTGAAACCCGGATCCATGTCACGACACTCCTATTTCGATACCAGTTGCTGCTCCCTTTCCCGCCAAACGTAGATGTAGCCATTAGGATGACTTGAATCCTGCTGCAAGCAATATGTCCAATCTTTACCCTACAAAGGTATTGTTTAAAGGGCTCTGAAGATTCTGAACAAACTGGCCTGGCAGGGGGACTTTCAACTTCCCCTCCTTTATGGGCGCAACAGCCTGTGTTTGTAAACAGAGCCTTAGAGGAGTAGTGGGAGTCACTAGAGGACTGTCAGCTCGTTAATTGGATGTCAGCTCCCTGCAGGGGATGGAGGCTAATGAGTCATCCTGCATAAAGAAAGTGGTCCTGAGAGAAAGGCAAAGAATTGGACAGCAATAATCACATCTACAGAGAAGCCCAGAGCCCGCCTGTTGGGATAAAAGCAGAGCAGCATTTGGGGACAGAGGGCTTCCCTGTTCGGATTTTGTTAAACAGAGATTAAGCAGGTTCTGAATTTGTGAAGTTGAGATATTATTACTGGTGCGTGTGTTTAAACATCGACATGGACAACAGTCAAGTAAAAATATTAACACTTTCAGTCCATATATTTCGGTTGCCTTTGTTTTCTGAAAACAAAATACATGATCATCTTTTAAAAGTAAAGAAATCAAAATGATATGTTAATGGAGAGATTAGTGCAGGAAATGGCAGAAAGGAATAGTAAAAGGAACATTGCAATCACTACATCAAGTTAGGAAATTACTTTTTTCTTGTGAAAAGATAAGTCAAAGATTAAGTCCTTTTTGCTGAAAACTGTCTTCTAAAATGATGGGGTTTTTTTGATTGAGATCCTGCCATTAAAAAGAAGGGAAGTTTTTTGGAAGTTAATGTTTTATACATAAGTTCATCTTATTTCAAAGAACATTTTGATTGAAAATATTTATCAGTGGTGTTACATGAATAAATAGAGGGATTTTTATTTGTATCTTTTTCAAAAGGGGAAACACAAATGAGAGAAAGATTGGATATTGGCATTAAGTTGTATAAAAAGAGTGTATGTTACTATTTAAAACTATTTTTGCCAAAGGAAAAGCTAGTAAGAGAGAAGTAGTCAGAAGAAGGGTAATATAAAGGTTAGAAGAATCGTAGAAAAGATGGCTGTAAGAAATCCAGGGAAGTCATTAGGCCTGTTTGCATGCCCTAAAATGAGCTGCTCTTTACCCAAGCTGGGCCTAATGGGTGTTTGCCTAGCCAGCTCTTAAAAAAAAGAGAAGAAAGGAAGCTCCCTTGCCGACCAATTCCAGCATGCCACTGTTCTTACCTGCAGAGATTTTTTTCCTTGATGTTTAATTTAAACCATCCTTGTTGCAATTTAAGTCCATTGCTTCTGTCTTGCGCTCTTTGAACATAAAATTATTTCCCTTTCAGCAACCTTTTCCATATTTGATACCTTCCTTAAATCTTCAGACCAAACACCACATTATCTTCTTCTTCTTTCATGGTATCCAGAGCATTGATCTTTCTAGTGTCTCCCCACAGGGCTTTCTCTATTTGCTGTTTATTATTTCCTGGACAACCAAGAGAAAGGGGCAGGCAGGAAGGTAAAACAGGACTTGCTGTGAAGAGAATTTGTTAGCCAGGAGAACTTTTGCAGGTAGGACCTACCTGCTAATTGGAGTGTCAGGGAAGTGGAGATAGTGCTGGATACAGCCAAGCCACAGTTGCCATCCCAAAGTTTCAGTACGTTGCAGTTCTGTGTGGCCCACCCTCGTGTTGTCCTCTGTGGCACATAAGTAGTGTGCACCCTGATCCTATTATAACTCATGGCAATAGCACCAGGAAGACCTGTATGCCTCAGTGCTCTTAAGTCATTCAAAAATGGCAATTCATACAGGCTGACAGCCAATTGAGTAAATGAGGTATTGGCTTCTCTCCAGATTTATGCAACGTGCTGGATTTTATCAGTGCTTCTCTGTGGTTTTCAGTATAGACAAAAAAACCAAATAGGCAGAGTGGTGTTTCCCTTGATCTACAGTCATCTGTAGATACAGTCCAAAACTGTTTCCAAACAGCTGAGGAAATACTTTGTCTAGTTTATAGAATTGCTGAAATATTGCAACTAGAACTGTGGGACTTCATGGATAGGGAAACTATTTGGAAGGCTGTAGACCCTGCAGCAACTGCGGCAATCATAGGAACTCCTGTTTGTCCTGGACTCCTGTTTATGCCTTCTAACAGGGTGGCTGTTTTGGAGGTGAAGATTTCTAATGAGCCAGTATGTATGAGAAAAAAAGCTTGCGGAGAGCTGGAGGGGTGGTGTGGTTCCGGTTACCTAAGGGAGGATGAAGCACCATGTCACCTCCTTGAAGAGCAAGAGTCACATCAACTGGACAGCACAGTGTATTTACCTCACTGTCACCCATGCTAGATCTGATCTGTGGAACAAAATCAAAAGGCTGTCAATCCTGCACCAAATTAAAACAGAATCATGAGAATTAACATGCTTTATAAATGCGGGTTAAGCACACTATAAGCACATTGTAATTACAGTCAGCTGCCTGGCTAGTGCAATCCAGTAGCACTGAGCTTAGGAATTAAGTTGAATATACAATTAATAGGAGCTTATATTAAAGGCATTAGTAGAGTTACAAAAGCTTTGTAACAGCAGAGTGTGACCCAGCCTTGGACACAGACAATGGGGTTTTGTGTGCTATAATTAGCACACACAAAACCTCCCCATTAACTTGACAGTTTTCCATTTGTTCTTTGAAGAATTGAGCAGTGCAAAGCACTCTTGGCCCATCAGAAATGGGAGCTATGCGATCGGTATGGAAGTGTAAGGGATCTCGAAGTTGTCTCTCTTCGGACAGCTTGGGCAGTGCTGACAAAATAATTTACCTACAAGGTCAATCTTTGCCCCCACACTGCCTCTGCATGTCTCAGTGATACCAGGACCAGCACACAGAGTTGCAACCAGCCCTCTGAAGAGCTGCTGCTCCTTTTTCTTCTCCTTACTCACCTGAAACAAGTGGGTCTCAGTGCAGAGAAAGATTTTGACCTGTTGCAAGACCTGAGAGTTAAGGGAGAAGAGCAAACACAGGAGGGAAGGAATTTTCTCATACATGAGCTGAAGTATTAGAAGAAACCTTGCATTGAATTTAATACCAATATGGCAGCATTTGTGATCTGTGAAAGCTGGCGTCTTTGAGATCACTCTGCAGGTCTAGGATAGAGCTGGAGAAAGATTGTAGGAATTAAAGGTAACAAGGTGCAGAGGTTGTGTGAAGGAACAGATCTAGGTAAGACATCTGATCCTGAAGAAGGGGAGAAAAGCAGAACTTGAGGACTAATGGAAAGCCATTTGGAGGCAAAGAATGTTCCATAGCAGTTTATTTTCTTTGAGTCTCACATGCAGCTTAAAATTCAGATAAGATTTAATGCATAGTCTTTTGGGGGCACATTATCTACATGACTAAGGTTGGATGGTTAAGGATGAGGAAAGATTTGTGTTCACCTTCAGCTCACACAGTGTGTAGCTGTGCTAATTAGCTGCTGAGGTACTCCACTCATGAGACTTGCATCACTAGTGCCGCTGATCTTTGGGACAGGGCTGGCAGTGCAGGCAGGCCTGTGGCATTGAAGGACATGCAGTGCCCTGTAGTTGCTAGGGTTTAAGGTATACAGACCTCAGATCTACTACCTTCATCTACTAAAGACTGGTTTCTCTTGCATTTCACTAGGATACCTGTGACAAGATTCTTTCCCACTAAGCAGAACTTCGCTTCGTCAGAGAGGAGAGATGGCTGAGGTGCAGTAAAATGCCTGACAGGGTCTTTCTGTGCTGGGACAAGCAGCTCTGAAACTTGGTAGCTGGATACGGACGTCAGCCAGAGAATAGCATGCAGCACTTCTGCCCAACCACTGACTCTTTATTCCTCCTATTTGCTGAAAGTAAAATACAATCAGTTCCTAACTGCAGGTCTCCGATGGAAGAACCTCTTTTGAGATTATTTCACACTTAGGTTGACCTGTTTTTCCTCTTAAGATTTGGCTTACACCTAATGCCCCTCCAAAGCCCATCTGTATTCTTAAGGGAAGTTCTCTGTCCCTTTTTGCTGTCATCCTGCAATTTTGTGGACAGACATTAATCCCAAGGAATGTTATTTCTGTCAAAAGTTCCCTGCTGTGTGACTTTGTGTGTGGACCTGAACAGTGTTCTAGTGCTCACCTGAGACAGAAGCATCTGTTTTCAGGGGTCAGGTCCCTCATAGATAAGGTGACACTACTTTTCCTATTTAAAAGAGCAGCCTTCTTTTGCACCCAGGTGTCAAAATTTTGCCACTTACAGAAAAATTCTGTATTTCCAAGTGGCTGCGGAGAAGATCAGAATCACTGGATGAAAATAAATACATATTGCTTCCTTTTTTTTTTCTATTAATGATGCAGTCTGTGCTGGAGCTTTTATAAAAAGCCACACATTACTAGTAGCTCTGGCTTTCCTGTAGTGCACTAATATGTAATACAAATGACATCTGTCATGTTTGATTTGTTCTGGTGCTTAAGTTCAGGGAAGAATAGCTCTCACTTGTGATGGGAGGTTTTGAGTATCTCCCTCTGTGTTGAACTGTCTTGCAATTTGTTATGGTCAGTAAGGAGGGCTGCTCTTTGCTGAGGCTAAAATAGAAGTCCTCCTAATGCACTAATTACTAGTACTAAATACAAAGGCAACCCTTCTAGAAGTTCCTGAGCTGCGAATTCCTTGTGACTAGAAAAGTATATGGCTGAAGTATCACCCTGCTCTTGCATTCTTTCCTGGGTGCAGAAGAATACAGATTGTAGTGTTAAATGGTCCATTGGTACTGATGTATCTACGTATTAATAAAGATAAATTGATTAACTTTCACCCCTGTTCAAAATAAGGGCCAATTGTCCAGCTGTGTAGTGTCATGTTGCTTAATTTGTCCAATGTTTACCACTTCTTATCCTGAAGGTGGTGATAGCTGGAGGGTTAATGTTGTTGGGGGTTTTGCCAGCGATGAGTTAGAAAAGGTGACTGAAGTAAAATGTTCCAGCCAAAACAATTGTTTGCTATCTTAGTGTCATCTTGAACAGTGAAAAAATTAAAATTCTTATTGAGTCACATTTTCAAAATGAAATTAGAAAATGTAGTTAGATTTGCTTCTTATTTTGGTCTACCCTACAAATCTGCTTCAGGTTGTCTTAGGCTGTGCCCCTCTGTGCCACTTGGTTCTTGGCTCTCAGTCACATGTTACTCTTGCCCAGTGTCACAGTCTGTATTGGGGGTGCAAAGGCTTTCTCCTGTACTGTTCTTATGACCTGTGGCTTGTTTCCTCATTACTTTTTCCCTTTAAAAAAATTTCTCACATTGCCTGAACCTCTCAGTTTCTGCTAATTCTACCCTTTGTTCTTTCTTGTTGATATAATTAATAATTTTATAAAGCTATTTGGCAGATGGTTTGCATGAAGCATAAGCAAATATTCTTGTTTTGCTTAGAATTGTAGGCAAAAGCAATGTTTATCTAGATATACTCTGATGTGCATATACTTTTTATTTGACCACTGTATGTTTTTAATTTATATATATGGACACACGCATATATACCCAATCTGTTTCGTCACACACTTGTGTGCACTTCTGTTGTGTGCCCTGAGTCCAGATAGATTTCATACACGTGGTCTGACCGTCTGATTGTTGCTATTATGCTTCAGAGTATGTTTTCAAAAATAATTTCCTGCCACATTCCTGACTGTATTTGTAGGCTGAGTTTATCCTCTTCCCTGCTGTTCCATGATCTGCCCCTAGGTTACTAACAACCCCAACAGACAGCCTGGCTCATGCTACCTGCTGCTTAGATGCAGATTAACTCACTACCAGCCATATGGACTACCGACTTCACAAATTCCTCTCCTTTGGTTTCTGCTCTCAGAAAAGTTAATGGACACTTTGCTGGTAAAGAAAACGTAAAAGAAAACCCCAAACCTGTGACATAATCACCTGGGTTTAACACAACTGGCCCCTCCATCTGCCTTTATGCTGGGATTTGTGCATATAAAGCAGAATATGGGGCTGTGCACAATGTGGGTTCATACTGGTGAATTTCCCTTATGGCATAGGTACTTGTTTACAATATAATGGAATTAGATAAAGGCATTATGCATTTATTGCATGAACATAACCATATGTAAGTTTGTACTCCTAAAAAGACCCCATTGTGGGGTTGGGCTTTAATCAGTAGTGACTCTCGTGGTTGTTTCTTAAACGTTGTTAGAGTGGCAGACCATGTTCCAAGGTGATTTTCACAGTGAGTTTACAAGATATGTATTTGGGGAGGGGTAGATGTGAGGCCAGAAAAAGACATTTTTCAGGAGGTTAAGATCATAGAATCATAGAACGGTTTGGGTTGGAAGAAGCCTTAAAGATTGTCTAGTTCTAACCCCACTGCCATTGACAGGGACACTTTCCACTAGACCAGGTTGCTCAAAGCCCCATCCAGCCTGGCCTTGAGCACTGCCAGGGAGGGGGCAGCCCTGGGCAACCTGTTCCAGTGTCTCACCACCATCACAGTAAAGAACTTCTTCCTAATATCTAATCTAAATCTCCCCTCTCTCAGTTTGAAGCTGTTACTCCTCGTCCTATCACTACCCTCCCTGATCAAGAGTCCCTCCCCACCTTTCCTGTAGGCTCCCTTTAAGTACTGGGAGGCCGCTATAAGGTCTCCCCTTCTCTTCTCCAGGCTGAGCAACCCCAACTCTCTCAGCCTGTCCTCACAGGGGAAGTGATGCAGACCCCTGGTCATCATCTTTGTGGCCCTCTTCTGGACATGCAGGTCCATGTCTGTCTTATGCTGGGGACCCCAGATCTGGATGCAGTACTGTAGATGGGGTCTCACCAGAGCAGAGTAGAGAGGGAGAATCACCTCCCTCGACCTGCTGGCCACACTGCTCTTGGTGCAGCCCAGGATGCAATTGGCTTTCAGGGCTGCGAGCGCACATTGCTGGGTCATGTTCAGTTTTTAATGCACCAGCACCCCAAAGTTCTTCTCCCCAGGGCTGCTCTTGATCCACTCAGCCTGTAGATGTGCTTGGGATTGCCCCGACCCAGGTGCAGGACCTTGCACTTGGCCTTGTTGAACTCCATGAGGTTCACACAGGCCCACCTCTCCAGCCTGTCCAGGTCCCTCTGGATGGCCTCCCTTCCCTCCAGTGTGTCGGCCGCAGCACACAGCTTGGTGTCGTCAGCAAAGTTGCTGAGGGTGCACTCAATCCCACTGTCCGTGTTGTCGACAAAGATGTTAGAGGGCACCAGTCCCAATACCAACCCTTGTGGAACACCACTCATCTCTGGTCTCCTCTCTGACATGGAGCCATTGACTGCAACTCTTTGAGTGTGACCATCCAGCCAATTCCTGATCCACCGAGTGGTCCATCCCTCAAATCCGTGTCTCTCCGGTTTAGAGACAAGGATGTTGTGTGGGACAGCGTCAATCGCTTTGCCCGAGTCCAGGTAGACGATGTCAGTTGCTCTTCCCTTATCCACCAATGCTGTAACCCTGTCGTAGAAGGCCACCAAATTTGTCAGGCATGATTTGCCCTTAGTGAAGCCATGCTTGCTGTCACCAATCACCTCCTTATTTTCCCTGTGTCTTAGCATATTTTCCAGGAGGATCCACTCCATGGTCATGCCAGGCACAGAGGTGAGACTGATTGGCCTGTGGTTCCCTCGGTCTTCTTTTTTTCTCTTTTTAAGTATGGGCGGTTATGTTTCCCCTTTTCCAGTCAGCAGGAACTTTGCCGGACTCGCACAACATCTCAAATATGATGGATAGTGGCTTAGCAGCTTCATCCACCGATTCCCTCAGGATCTGCAGATGCATCTCATCAGGTCCCATGGACTTGTGCACCTTCAGAGGTTCCTTAGATGGTCTCAAGCCTGATTTTCTCCTACAGTGGATGTTTTTTCTTTCTGCCAGCCTCTGCCTTTGCCTTCTGTGACTTGGGCAGTGTGGCTGGAGCACTTGCTGGTGAAGACTGAGGCAAAAAAGTTGAGTAACTCAGGCTTCTCCATATCCCAGGTAACCAGGTATCTCATTTCCTGAGAGGGCCCACATTATCCCTAGATGCTGTGACATAAATAAGGAGAGGGCTAGAAGAAGTGTTACATTACTAGTGTTGCATCTCAAGATTTTATCAGAAAACTGAACTCTTAACACCAAGCACTGACTTTAGGGTGCCCTTTCTAAATAGTATTTACTGTCTGTGTTTTAGAGGTGGGGAGCCAGGATGCTCAGGAATTACTGGGCTAAGTCTCAGAAGTGCTCAGGGCCAGCATTAGGAAATGTTAGCCGTGTGCTCTGCCCCTACTCTTTGGGTGGACCTGTTGTGCTTATGGATCCTGTCCAGACTGAGTGCACATCAAGAGTCCTGATTGATTCTGCTTGGGCTTCATGCCATCTGGGACAGACAAGGACATCTAAAAGAGATGGAAGCATTAGTCTGTGCCCTCAGAAACGTGCCGCACCATCTGAGACACAAGTGAAATGTGCCTTAAGCCACCTCAGGCAATCACTAGTCACGAAATACCCTTCTGTCACTGAGGCGCTCTTGTGTTTAAGACTTAGATTACAGGCACACCACATCGAGTCACTTGTGTATTACAGTTTATATCAGCAGTTTGTAGCATTTGTTTATCTGCAGTATGTGCGTTCACATACAAGTAATCTGATATGTATAAATATGCCAGATTGTCATATTTATTGCTGTTGCTTGGATATTTGTTTTTGCTGAAAGTTGGATCCTTAATTTAACCCTAGAGTTAAGACTTACTTTGCATCCTAACTTGCAAGCATTAGCTTATAGTCTTTATGTTACTTTGGTAAAGGACTAAATGATTATGGAAACAAGGAGGACTTAAGTTAGCCCATTGATGTAGAACAATATAATTGGCATAACTGCTGTGACAGTTCCAGCACTGCTGGGTTTACAAATGTATGCTTTTCTAAATACTTCTGTAGGGGTTTATTCTTTGAACATTTTGGCAAATAAGAAATGTAAAGCTTTAGGAAAAATCAAGTGAAAAATACAATATAATGTAAACTGTTTAAAATGGAAATAAATTGTTTTGCAATATCCTCTGACTTTTAAATAGGAAATATTTGCAGTCTCTTTGACTTTCCCACATGTATTGCACCACAGAAATTCAAAGCTATCTTATTGGCCCTGATCCAGCACTTTTCCTCATGCTTCCCCAAAATTAAGTTTTGCTAACTTTTTTTTTGGTTCTCCAAAATTTTTAATCTTTGGAAAGGCAGGGGGGAAAGAGTCCTCAAAATAAAACCAACAAAGTATGGCTTCTCCAGTGACAGTGTGCACTTGGGGGTAGAATAAAAGAAAAGGAAGACACTAAAGTATAGATAGTTCTTATTTTCCAAATGATTGAGGAGTTTTCATCAAAAGATTTCTAGTGTTTCTTTTTAGAAAAAGAAAAGTTCTTTTCAAATATCACAGTTTGTGATTACTTTTTGAGCTCTCTTACTGAACATCTGTAGAAGAGACAGGCATCATTTGTGAGAAACACTGTAAAAAACCTTGGGAGTTTCTCATCAGGTGGTGTGTTCAACTTCTCTGATGCTTTGGTTCCTGCCTCAAGCTATGGTTGCTACTGCAGAAACTGCTAACATAAAATTGAAGCCAGAATCCATGCTTTTAATTGAATGGGATTTATAAGTAATTTTTGAGAAGTGATGATTTTTCTGAAAGAGTATATGCATTTTTATAGGCTACATTTTGTAACATAAGTGCCTTTAAGTTATTTGTACAGTCAGAGGCAAGTCTGTCTCCTGGTTTTATGCAAGCTGGTAGTGGAGAAATGAGATTAAAGGAATGAGCTTATTTCCACTTAGATTCATTGAATAATTCTGCTGGAAGTACTGATGCTTAGTGTTACCTGAAGAGCGATGGGTAGAGCTGTCCCTCATTCCTGGGATGTTGGGGAACTAAATATCTGGAGACATCCATCCTCCCCACTTGCAGACTCTGTGACCAAAGTATGTAATTCGCTGCAGCTGGATGGATTTACTTGTGTGACTGAAGAGAAGGATCCTGACTTTTCTCTCTCTGAGCTTAGTGATGAGAATCCCTCACTTTCATCTCAAAACTAGATTAAACATTTGTGATGTTATTTAAAGTGGGTGGGACTGTCCTTTGACTTCCCTGTCTTGAGTCAAATGGATCTCACCCCCTTGGGTCTGCATGGCTGTTCTGGCTGTTTGAGGAAGCAGGTCAGAGGCATGCCTGAGGGCAAGATAGGTTAGGAAAGGGAATACAAATGTCTGTCTTTAGTCTTTGGGATATGGGAGTTTGTATTTAGTTCTGAGGTTTGGAATACTTCTTCAGCAAGGAGGGAAACCCAGACAGTGGCCCCAAGGTACCAACCCATGGTGTGACTCTGCAGCTGGCGCAGTAGCACCCAGAGCTGGTCAAGAGCAGTGATTCATCTGGTTATTCCACAATGTAAGCAGTGTTTGAGGAGAAGGGGTTTGCGTGCTCTGCACAGCTTACATGTACTCTTAGCTGGCTGATGGCATGGCCAATGGAGTAGACACGATGTACAGTTGTAAGGTCTTTGCCTTTCTGATAATACACGTTCAGCTTGAGTCCTCTGTCCCATCCTTGCGTAATGAAAATTTCTCAGCAGGATGGTGACTTGTGCTGTGGCCCCAGGTCCTTGGGAGGAGGGGCAAGGAGGGAGGAAGAGATTTCTGTATCAGCAAATACCTTGGAAGTGGATGCAGGATATTTAGGGAGCACGCGCAAGCCACCATGAGAGCAACAGGGAACCAAAGTCTTAATGAAACCCTTTGACAGGAGGGTAAGGCTGGCTGGCATGGTCACTGGTGCTTAGCTCTGGTGCAGACGCCAGCCAGGCCCTGCTGAAATAATCCTCTTAGGGAAAGAAAAAGTAGAAAGCGTTTCCATCTGCTGCATGTTCTCTTTGGATGCTGCGTTTGCTGTGTCTAAGTCTTCTACATTTTGCCCTGTCTTCTGTTTCTGAGGCGTAGCAGGAGATCTTAGAAAGGGAGAAGCACTGAAAGTTGTAGCCTTCCTCGTTTGGACCCGGATGTAACCATGGATATGGGAAGGAGAGCAATAGGAATGGGTCTTCTTGCTACTAATCACTTTGAGTATGGGCTGGCAGTCCTTACAGCCTGCCTTGCTGCCTCTGTACATCTATGCTTCATTCCTCCTGTCTTTCTTCTCCAATGCTGGATCACACTGGTTTTCTCTTGATATGGTTGCCTCCTTAAAGAGCTCATGTAGAGTCTCTCTGCTTTCCACAAGCTGTCTTCTAAAGTTCTGATGATGGTTTTGTACCTCTTGGGACTAAATGGATGTTGAGATCAGTATTCCAGGATCCTTCAGTTCTGATACCAATATTCCGAATCCAGCCACCTATGTTTTAATGGAGGGAAGGAAGCTCTGATCTAGGTCTGAGTTTTGCTAATCATAATCTGAAACAAATCTTCTTCACTTTTTTAAAGAATAAATTACAAAATCAAATTTCCCACCAAATTTGAAGAATCTGAGCAGAGCTTCTGTCTGGCCACTATGGAGTGCAGACCTGGGGTGGTATTCAGCTCCTCAAGACTCTCTCAAAGGGGTGTGTAATACCCAAAACCCATGGGTAAGGGTTTGCCATCTTCAATCTAAAAGGGCAGGTCTCTGTTCAGATAAAGAATCAAACCTTCACACCCTGTTTTTGCTTCCACTCCTGATTTTTTTTTTTTTATTTTTAGTGTTTTGAGTAGTCTTTGACACTTACTTTGTGGCATTAAATTAAAAGGTTTTTAAACTAGTGGCATACAACATCCATGGTTGCCATGCTTGCCATTCTAGGAGAAGCTGGTCATAGTCATGTGGGTTTTGGTCTTTGTACTGGCCAGGTCGAGGAGCAGCATGTTTATTTCAATATTAAGCCGTCAGCAGATTATAGCAATATATTGTAAAGGAAAAGAGGTTCCTGAACATTATTAAGTCTTTAGTTTGGGATTAGGAGGTTTTAAGACAGATTTAATTAAACAGAGCAGGGACACCTTTATGAACCTAAAGTTGGGGTTAATTCGCTCCCCTAATGTGCTCCATTTCTTGGTTACACCAAGATGAAACAAATTCCATGTCCTACCTGGGGAGCCCTGGATGGGAATGTGCAGTTTCATCTCCAGACAGTTCAGCGCCCTGTCAGTGAGGCCATGATTAATAACCCTGTCAGGGGACTCTTGGTGATGGAATTAAATGAAATAGAGCCATGGCGGACAGTGAGCCAGTGCCACACAGGGTGCTTTCATGGAGATGATGGTGCTGGCTGAATGGACCTGATAAAAGAGGCCCTTCAGAGTTGCAGCAAGATGGGGGAAGAGGAGAGTGGGATCCAAAAGTTGTCGGGAGCTCATGATTAATGGAACCAGAGATAGATGTTTATTTAAATTTGCCTTTGTGCTTGGCATCTCTTGGACTATGATGAGCCCCTTTTCAATAAAGTGGTGAAATGGGTCAGATGCAGTTAGAGTTTACCCCAACTGCCACCACCACGGTAACCAAACACAAATAAATCCTTTTCAGAGCTTTCTTGAATTTCTGATGATTTTTCACTAGGTGCTTCCCACTTTTGCTTATTTCTGGACCCTGTGGCTCAGTGTCCAAGTGGCACAAGATTTGCAGATGAGAGCAATGATTGTTTGTGTTACACCTGGCAAGCTTTTCCTCTTTAAACCTGTATTCATATAGACATGGACCTTACGTTTATGAGTTTCATGCCAAATGCATAATAAAAGAATTAAATATGAGAGTATTTTATCAGGAGAAGGAATGAATGCACCTGGATATTTGGGGATATTGCAATGAAGTTTGTGTTTTGTAGAATCATGTGTTTACAGCGCTTTAAACCCAAAAGGGACCACCTTGCCTCTGACACCATATAGCTCTGTCAGCTTCCTTATTAGTTCTCTCTGCCCTGAGGTTTTGTATGTGATTAAAACATCCTCTCCCAAAAGACACCTGCACTGGTTTTGAGTTACTAGCAGACGGGTCAATGTGTGAGAGACAGTTCCAGTGTTTAACCACTATTGTTATTTAAAGTTTTCACCTTCTTTCCATTGTGAGCAGTAGCTTCCAATTGTGGAATGAAAGATCCTGTATGGACCTGGAACTGGAAACAGGGTTACACACGGCTGATGGTCTCATCCTAGTCTTCTGTTCTGGTAGGCTGAACAGACTGATCTCTCTCCACCTCTGACAAGTTGCAGTCCCCTGTGTCTTTAATCAGTTTGTATTATTTTTATACTTAACCCACCAGTGTCTCCCCAAACCACAGCCCCCCTGTTTTTACAGAGAGCACCCTCCTTCTCTCCCCACATCTTTAACAATAACTTTTTTCCCTTTTGTCTCAACAGCGTAGGAGGAATTTATGTTGAGTTTCTTGCTCACTGTGTTCTCCAGTTCCTTCTAAACAGCACTGCTGTCCAGAGTATTGTACTGTCCGTCAATTTTGCCTATACAGGTAGTGAAATGAATTCTGTTTGAATGGGCCCAGCTCCCAGTGGGGTTTAGACCACTTTCTAATGTTTATTACTCAGAGAGATCTGTGCATTTTATTACCAGAGCTTTTATGTTTATTACTAGATTATTGATAACAATGCTGAGAAGTATTGGACCAATACTGAGCTCTGCAGGATGCTAGGATAAACTCGAGTGAATGTGCATTACCAGATCTTGGGATGATGGTGCATTCCTTGCAAACCCAGCAGTCAGCACTTGAACTGCCTTTTGCCGCCTTGTATCTCTTCTAGGCTTATTACTCTAGTTTCTAGGTTTGAACTAAGTCATACTACAAGTCTGACTTGTATTAGATTAGACAAAAAAGATGGTTCTCAATCCAAATACACCACAAATATTTTGCAAGACAAGGGAAAAGTTGGTTCCCTGTTTCGTAGTTTTAGGTCTGTACCTGAAATGTTCAGCTATCTGCTCTCTTAAAAAAAAAAAAAAAAGTTTCAAATCATCTGTGTGAACTGAAAGTAGCTGAACATGCAAACCAAGTTTCTGTAAGTGTTGCTTTCAGTCAGACCACTTTATACACGCGGTATTCAGGGAAAATTTTAAGCTGGGGAGGAGTCAGGAGCTGGCTTTGTGTAGTATTCTGAATGCATCTTGGTACAGACTTGATTTTCCCCCCTTTTTTTTGTTTTATTTTGTTTTGTTTTTTGTTTCTGGAATACCAAACAGCTTGTTTGTAGCGAAGTTGTAGCAGTATTAACATGCAGATCTGGACTCCGGCCTTGCAGAGAGTTAGGGAAGGGAAATAATGCCACCTTATGTCCTGATTTGTCACTGCCGAGCCTGATATTTGGTTCGAGTCAACTGCGTTGTGACCAAGGAGTGCTGTGGACTGAGTTCCTCCTGCTTTCTGGAGTAATTTATTGGTCAGAAAGAATATGAGATGACCATGAAATTCTTGGTGAGTTGGTAGAGATTTGGCTCCTACTTAGGATGAGTTTGGCAGCACCAAAGCAAAAAAAAAAAAAAAAAAAAGACTATTCAACTATTCAGCCCCAAAACGCTAACATCAAACCAAATGTGATATTGCAAGTCTTCATCTTCAAACCTGTGAATATTTACGTGAAACATTTCCTGAGATGAAGTTTATAAATGCTTATAAACAGCTTAGGGAAGTGTTGCTGATTTGAAAATTTGCACAACAAATTGAAAAGATTTTAAAAATAAATGATACTAAAAGTGAACTGCACTGGAAATGTACAGGCGGTAGACTTCCCTTTGCTTCTGCCTGTTGCTTCTGTTATTTGATTAGAGTTTTCTACCAAAATTTGAAGTTTTTAGAAAATGTAGTTATTATCTGAAATTTAGTAGGAATGTGTTTTATAGAAGTAGTTCAAGTAGTGGGAGCTAATTGAGCATTAATATGGCTAGATTTAAAATTGACATTTTAAAAGGGACTCTGATTATTGGTTTATAGTCCCAGTCATTTGGAGGGAAAAAGATGTGATTTAAGAATTAAGGAACACAGTTCAATTTTTGTATGTGCACTTCTACATATACATCACATTTCATTATTCTGCCAGCATGGCAGTTAGTGGTAGCCCTTTTTTCTTAGCACAGGTCAGGTGCTTGCTTATCTGATTGGCTCTGAAGTGAAGCATTAAAGAAAATCAGTAAATATTCTGGATTTACTAGACTTTTTCTTTAGAATAAGAAGTGATTACATTGTAAAATAATGTAATTTAGGTAAACATGTCTATATAAGCTTGCAGGTTACAAACGTGCGGTCAGATCTCAGTGGCTGCTCTCTTTGAAGATTGGAATACACTTTTGTAGTATTTCTCTAAAGATGTGATATTTTCGCCTTTGTGAAAAGGACTTGGAGACATGTGAGTGCCAAATTGGTCAATAGCCCCATCCATACTGGTCAAAGAGGTGGAAACACCAACTAACTCGAATAGGCTTTGGATCTGACTTTACCAGTGACTAGGATTGAGGGTAGGCCTACCCTTCCTCTTCCAGGTCCCCAAGAGAGCTAGCTGCGGCCATTCACCCATCTGTTCAACAGCCAGGAAAGCTTTGTGGGTTTGGGTTTTTTTTGTGTTTAGCGTTTGGGGTTTTTTTGTTTGTTTTATCTTTCCTTCTCAAGGATCATTTTCCCCCCTTCCTACCTTTTTCTTTGATGCAGAATCACAACAGACTGGCACGGGTTTTTTTGGTTTTCTAATGTGTCTCTGATAGTGTGTATAGATGCACACTAAGTTGTAAGTTTATTTGGCCTTCTCTTACAGTTCTGAGCACAAATGAAACATAATATATGCTAAAAATGCACTTATTTATATAGGAGAGACTTTATAACTTGTGAGAAGTTTTGCTTTATTTGGTCTTGCTGTATGGAGAAGCCTTTGTGCTTGCCTGTTATTTTGTTACAGACTTGGGAAACTTTTCAGGTGCAGCTGTTTGTTTGGCTGATGTTGACCATTCACTGGGTGAAAAATGGCAGCGAGTCAACACAGTGTTTTCCCTGAGTTTCTAATTGAGAATGATGTGGAGGGCAATCTGCTGAAAGACCAATTACTATTTTGCTCACAGAAAGGGGACATAAACCTGCCAAGGGGGCGGTGCTGAAGTCATTGGAACTTAATGAAATAAGCAGAAGTTGAATGTGATGTGCTCAGAAAACGGATGGACTGATAAAGCTCCTTAAAATATGAGGCAAGACAATCCTTCCCAATAATGACTTCCGCACCTTTGGTACAAAGGTGGTTCTCCAGAGTATTCCTTTTCTGTTAGGGATGTTGGTATGCTGCTCTAAACAACCTCAGGCACACTCAGATAATAAACAGGTTTTAAAAATAATGCAGTAAGACAATAGAAATACAAAGAACCTAATACTGAAGGGTGCCAAGAGGTCACAGCTACAATTTTGCGTGGGTGGAGCTCACAGAAAGTATGGATTTGATGAAACTCAGTGGAACTGTTAGGAGCAGGCATGTGATCACACTGGATCATGGCAGAGGAACTTCTGCAAGGGATGGTGACCTTCAGAAAGGAAAGATGTGTTTCCTGTAAGACAATGAATTCAGTCTTGCAATGAGACAGGTGTGCACTTAGGTACCTGCTACATGTGTCGGCATAGGGAAAATGCACCCTAGATTGGTGTCCGTCAACTTTTTTATATTGCCACAGTAGAACTTATTAAAAATAATGCAAATTCCTAGCTTTAGTGGTCAACTGAATGATCTTGCATGATTCTCTGTAATCAAGTTTTTATACGGGACTCTATTCAGCAGAACTTCAGAGCAGCAGAAGTTGTGCTTCCAGTTACTGTTGCCTGCTCTTCCTTTTCTCTTCCTTTTCTCTTCCTTTTCTCTTCCTCTATGTTTCCTGGGTGCTTCGTGCCCGATACTTCACAGCCCGTGGAGGAAATATGGGCCTTTCCTGCAAAAATGGGCATTCAAGGAGTATTTAATTTCTCTCACTGGTGAAAAAAACAGGTTTTGATCTTCTAGTTTTACTACAGCATGGATTTGGTTTTCCTCATACACAGATTGCATGGTAGGGGGTTCCTGTTGTCTAAGCAACTTCTTTGGGATGGAATCCTATAGAGAAAAAGGAAAAAAGAATCCACTCTCCTGCTTTTGTAATCTCATTCCAGGGTTTTGGCATCATCTCTCTGTGTATCTGTTGTGCAGTTTAGAGAACATTTTACTCTGCCTTTGCTATCTTTATGCCCTTATGGGCTCTTCCATAGGTATCACCTCCTTCTTGGATCAAGTTCATTTAATTTGCTTTCCTCCTGAACCCTTATCTTCTTGGTTAAATAGAGTGCTGAAATAGTTGGCAAACTTTGGGCATCTTTAATTGTCATTAGCAAATTGTTGAGAACACAGTGGACAATTGACAGTCTGCTCTTCAGAGTGCCATTAAAAGAGATTAGAAAAGGCTGTTTGTGTGCGTTGTACAAATTTGTTTGTTTTCAAGCACTGAGAGTATAATGAAAATGTCCCAGCCAGGCTTAGCTGTTGCCGTAGTACCAGTCAAAGCCTGGGACATATGAGTGAGGCATCGTTGTTGTGGGTTACCCAGGACCTCTGGGTTGCTGAAGCTGGCCCTTCTGAGTGGAAGGCTTTCAGGGCAGAGTGAAAGCCAAGTGCGGAATGCCGGCCTTACCTCTCCTCAAATCTGCCCAGGAATGTTCTGCATGGCAGTTGCAAATGGATTATGAAGCCACTTGTATATAGTGACATCACTTAATTATATAACCTAATAACGTACAGGGCGAATATCTCAGGTGGATAACTTCATTACCTCCAGCAAAGATCAATAGCAAATGCTTTAGTTAAGAATGTGACAAAAAAAGAATGCATTCTCAAACATCCTCAAGGGACGTTTCAGTTGGAGGTAATGAGTGCTCAGCCCATTCTCTGGTACACAGGCAGTTAGGTCTTTTTTAAAGTGTTTGTTTTGTCCAATATAAAAATACATTCTCAATTTACTATGTGCAAGAACTCCTCTAAACATTTGGTGTGAGTAATGTCTTATGTCTGAGGAATTTCCCAGGATAAATATCCTAGCACCAGAGTGGTGAAAAGGGTCAGAAGGATTGGGCCCTGCTGCTGGCTGTAGGTCTTCTGGCTCAGTTTAAATCACTATAGAAAGCTTTTCTGGTTATGTGTGTCAAACAGGAGAGATGCTGGGAACATCCTTCACACCTTCTAGAAATTCATCTTGCTTTTCCCTTTGCATTACCCATGTGTTTCTCACAAAGAATTTGTCACTTCATTTTTGGATTCATGCAAGACTTTGAAATTGAAGTGGAGCTTGACAAAATGTCTTAAATTTCTCACTTTCATCAAAATTCTGTGTGTTGCATTTCAAATAAATGACACTTTCTTTTAGATTTCCTTGGAAATGTGCCAACTTCTAGCAAACACTTAAAAACGTGCTGACTTCAGGCTTCTCAAGAAGTCTGATGGGTTTGATATGATTTCTCATAGTATTTTGCTGAAAGTTTCACAGTTGTCTTGGTTGTATGGATATCACTGTCCAAGCTCTGCATAGGTGTATATTTCGCTGTAACATGGGATTAGTGGGTGTCTGGAGAGGGTTTCCAGCTCCTCCAGTAAAATACGCTCTGTGAGCTCCAGTAATGTATTTTGCTTAGCTGAGCTGCCTAATAGCGTTGCCACACTTTATTGTATGAGACAGCTTGGATATGCGGGAGAGACGGTTAGTGTTTCTCCACATGTAATGCATTAAGGACTGTTTTAAACAGAGATGAGCTGAGAATTTGCTGGCCTTACAAACCACCAGATGATTATGTACCTCACTACCTGGTATTATAAATAGCACCTGAAAGACCTTGTGTATCAGAGACTGAGGGTCTCCTTGCCAAAAGATGATGTAGAGACTAAACTTTTACATGTGTTCAAGGGAAGACTGGATAAGTTTAGGAAAGAGAAATCCAGCCAGGGTTACTAACCATAGAAAACACTCTGACTTGGGAAGTTCCTGGACTGAAAATAGTTGGAGACTGGAATAATTTAAGGGAGAAGTATCATATGTCTCTGTGCTCTGTCTAGCAACTGCTGTGGTCACTGTTGAGGCTGGGGTGCTTGCTTAGGTAGATATTCACTTTGATCCAGTGCAACAAACATTGCTATGTTTTTATATGAAACTTTTCTCTGTTAACCTGTTTTTTCTCATAACCTTATATTCTAGTTTTAATGAATACTGAATTCTCAGGTGATTTGGGTATGGCTTGAGATATTTCCATCCAGAGTTGAATGAATCATTTGAAGCTGCAGATCATTGGGCATACAAGCGAATCTAGATTTGAGGCAGAGTTTGTACTTCCTTAAAAAGTACTGTTGGGACAGCAGCTGTCTTCTGGGGAACTACAGCGAGAAAGATGGTGGAGGAGGAAGAATAAAATGCTGGCTCGGTGGTTTGATGAGACAGTTACAAAATATATGAAAATATTCTAATTTTTCAGTGACTTCACATGGTTGATTTAGGCAGAGAAGCTGTAACTGTCAAAGTAAGGTTCATAGGCAGGAAGAAGGTTCAACCAAAACAGGTCGAGAAGTGAGTTTTTGTCTGTTCCTGCAGGTCTTTGACCCCATCGCTGCATCGGTGGAACAGAGTGGCCATTTCACGTGGCACTGCATGTGATGCAGTTCTTCAGTCCTTCCTCTTTTTGACCCCTTAATCAATTTTTTCCACTTTCATTTGGGAAGAAAGAAAAGGTTGGGGGGGAGGGAGAAGCAATTTCCTTTTAATTGCTTGTTTGTCCTTGTCTACTCTCCCATCCTTTCTGATTTCTCAGAGCAGGGTTGGGGGTATTTTGTCTCGCTTTTCTTATTTTCACTGGTACCGATGGGGAAGAATGGCATTTTCTGCTTGGATAGAAACCAATCACTTCTCTAGACCCCCTTGAAAAAGCTTAATTTGCTCAACTAGTCAGTATTCCATCTTCGTTAAAAAGTCCCAGACTGGAATTTGGATTTAATCCTTTGACTCACGTTTCTCCTTCTCTGCCCTGCCTTCCACATCCCCACTTACACTTCCTAAAGTACTTTCCTCACCACATTTTTTATTACTGTGCACTCAAGTTACCCTTAGCTCAGGAGGAAAAAGGACAAAAAAGTACCCCCCAAACAAAAGCAAGTAGAAAAGCCCCTCACCAAAGTAAATAAATAAGTAGAAAGAAAACAGGCTGCTAGTTCATGTTCTTCTGCCTTTCCCTTAAGGCATGAGGTAATGCCAAACTATTCAGTGTGTGATGCAACTGCTTGATGGACATTCAGAGAATCCCAGCAGCGGCAAAAACAGAGTTTACCCAAGCACAAGTTGGCGGTGAGACCAATCTCTCCAACAAGAGGCTATTTAAAGCCACAATGTGATGCATTTTTAACATTTTTATTCAGCACAGGATTTAATTGCTCACTGACAAACTACCTAGACGTTTGTGCCTGGGTGTTTGTGACTGGAATTGTTTGCCCTATGTGTATTGTTTCAGAGCTGTTCAGTCGTCAACTGAGAGTCTGAGGCAGGAATGAGAATTCGTTCCATTAGCACTTGCTGTGTGAGATGGGTCAGGAAGGGTTTTACTCTCTGGTCATGTCTCGTCTTTTCCATTTTTCTCCAGTTATTTCCTCCAGCAAATTTTCCCCTTCTGCCAGCTTGCTCACAAAGTGTGGTGGTGAATGGATATGGAGATGTACTTGGCTGTATTGGCTTCACCTAGAAATGAGAAGCTGTAGCACGGAGAGGTTAAATGTCTTGCTGAAGGATGCAGAGATAATCTGTGATAGAATGAGGAATAGCCACAGTTCCTGACTCGGAGCCACTAGGATGAGCAGATGAGCTTTACTCTAGCTAGCTTTGCAGCAGCACAGCCACAGCACAGCCTACCTGCCAAAGCTCTACAGCTTGCTTTCAGTCTATGCTCCTATGGATTATGCTGTTACCACATCCACTGTAACTGTTTTGGTGGTAGCATATGTATATGCATACACCTTGGTATCCCAAGCCTTGAATGAATGTCATTGCATGCCAGAAATATGTTACTTATACTCCCCATCAACAGCAAACTATGATCCTCAGTCGTGTGTTTCTGTCTTTAATGCTTACCTGCCTCTTTGGAGGTCTTGAGGTCGAGTTAATTTTACCAATTAAAAACCACCAGCATTTAAAAAGTGTGCTGCATCCAAGTCAACTCATGTTGTCTCATAGGACTCAAAGGCATGTTTCAGCACTCCGCTGAGTGGCCTTGATGTCTGCTGAATATTTTGACATACTTGGACAGGAGTAGCTTTGTACAAGTCAGTGAAGGATGGAGTTGAACACGCAGCTCAGCAGCTTTGTTTCATTAGAGCTATCCAAGCAGATGGGCCTTAGCAGTATCTTTTCAGAGGTGTCAGTGATGAGCTGGTATTTTCAGCAACCAAAGCACCAAAATAACCCATTTGTTTACTAGTGTGGGCTTGCAGGACTCACTGTATCTTTCAGTGCCTCAGTTTCCCTACCTGCCAAATGGCAGCAGTGATGGTTCTCTTCCTTTTTGAAGCACTCAGAAACCACTGATGCCAGGCTCCCTGCTGGCTCCTAGGAGGTCACTGTGGGTACTGATCATCTGCGTATATTGGAGACAGGAGGAGAGTCCAAGAAATCCCAGGCAATCCTGCTCTCTGTAGCCTCCCTCCCATCACGGCACAACTTCCAATACTCTTTGCTTAAGTATTAATTAACAAATGAGCCAATCCAGAAGCACTTAAATGATTGGCTTGGGTGGACTGTCCATTCCTTTGAGGCTTCTAGGCTCTTTTTTTTTTTTCTTGTTTCTTTTTTCCTTTTAAATCCAGGCAATGTGTTAAATGTGGTGACTGTGTTGACATTGCACAATATAGAACCGCCTGCTCCTGTATCGGGTCCTTTTGCTGCCTTTGCATAGGACGTTACTGCAGAAACATGTTGCCGGGACATTGCACGTTATGCCATCTCGTTGCATGGCAGGAGTCCAGGCCAGCACCCGGGAGCGAGTCAATGTATGAGATTAGTTTAATCCTCTCTCAGAATCCTCTGATGGGGAGGGGAAGGACAATGACCTAGTGCCAGCATTTGTTTTGTCCACAAGTGCAGTTTGAATAGGGAGGAGAAGGTGGTGGTGGTGGGGAAAAGAAAGAAAAAAACCTTTCTGGAGTTCATTTGGTCTGGAGTGGTGCCAAGCCCGGGGGGCAGCTCGTGAATGGGGAGTGAAGAAAAGGGGGGAAAGAAGAGCAGAATGATGATTAGAAATCACAAATGAAAGAATGCCGAAGAGGAGGGAGAAGAAAAAACAACAAAAAAACCTTCTCTGCTTCTCTGAATATGTGTAGGGAGGAAAAAAATTCCTTGCCTTTTCTAAGGGTCCTATTCATTAGCAGATGCACTTGCTCTGCTGCCAAGGGAAAAGGAGCACCATGAACAGTCCTCCTCTCTCTCTCCTTGGGAGGCACCTACTGGCTCAACCTTGGTGTGAGAGAAAATACTGTCTCTCCCCTGCTGAAGCTTCTTTTGTTCTCCTGTTTCTTGCAGGGCTCTTTGGTTTCTATCTCATTTTACTCTAGCCTCATCCTCCCTGGCTCTCAAAGGTGGGTGCATACATCTGTAGGCAGCTCTTAGATCACTATGGACAGCTTCTCCAGTCCGCTTAGGAGTGCAGAATCAGAGCATGTGGGAGGATGCCTTCTAATGCCTCACTTGTGCATTGCTGTCAATGCGGGGCTGTGCCACATACACTAGATCCTTCATATGAAGTCACCAACGTGTAGGATCCAAATCCAGGTGGGACTGCACATTCTGTGAGCAGTCCTGGATGTCTGGGCTGTTTAGATGTCCATATGGTCAGTAAACCACAAGCCTGCATTGTGTACCTGCAAACACTTAGGCTGAGCACTGTCTGGAAGACCCACACTTGCTCCAGCAGGCCAGTGGGGCAGGGGCACGTGCTGGGCTGGGCGCACCACAGCTTGGTCTGGTAGCAGATCATCCGAGCTCAGCTCTTTCTTCTTCTGCATGTACCATGAATGTGAGCAGTCATCAGGAGAAGAGCCAGTGGTACACCCAGGAAGAAGCAGGTTGCAGGGCGTGTGTGTTATCCACAGCAGACTTTGGAGGGAGTTTAAATGACTGCTTTACAAGGGGGCTGCTCGTGGCCCTTCCTCTGCCACAGGAGCCTGTTAAGAGCCAGGAGATGTCTCCTCCTGACTTACCTCTCTTGTGGAGCCATTTACCACGCATTTTACTTGTATGTCTTTTCTGCAGGACAGCTGAGGAGTGTCCTGTACACAAGCCCCCAGCGACACCCAAAGAAAGTGCATCTGTAGCCTTCTGGGCTTAACAGCATTTTGGTTTTCCTCTTTATGTATTCTTCCAGCTATTCCAAGTCCTTTTAAAATCGGAAAGAGCATATTGCATATCCTGCTCCCTCCTTTATGCAAAAGCAGCTTTTAGATCGGACCGCTTTCCCTGGCATGCATCGGTGTAGAACCCTGGCTGGACAAGGCCCACTGTTCCCCTTTGCCGAGCAGGTCTCAAGCTCCATCTCTCTCCACTGTGGCTGACCCAGGCAGAGGTTCTGTCTCCAGCATTCACCACTGGTGAATGTGCTCTTCTGTTTCTAAAGTGAGATGCTCTCTTTCATGTCAAAACACACCCAGACAAGGTTCATCCTCCGCTTTGTGCTGTGGCTCTCTGAAGCGCACACCTCAGACACCTCTGCCTGCTCAGCATCCCATCCTCTGCCAGGCGCTCAGCTGGAAGGTCTCAGCACCAATAGCCAGCTCCCATTTACCTCTCTTCCTAGGTGAATCTTGCCTTCCTGGTTACAACTTCAGCAGGAAAACTGGCATTTGCCCGTTTCCCGGCTGCACCTCTGACCCCGGATCCCTATTTCTTGGGCGGCGCGACCGCTCGGTTGTACGCAGAACGCAACGCCTTCCCTTTGCTTCCTCAGGCAGCGCTGCCGGTGCCCGGGGCAGCGTGGCTGTGTACGCGGGACGTGAGCCCCAGCGCCGCCGCGGCTTGTCGCCGGCAGGTGCCCGTGGCCGGGGAAGGCTCCCCGCTGGCCCCGCGGGCATCGGCCCGCTCCGTGCGCCGAGAGCCCCACCTGGCGGCCCGAGGCGGGATCGCCCGCACGGGGCCCACCGCCGCCGCCGCCCCGAGGCCGTCATCGGGGCGGGTGCGTTGGGTGGGGACGGCGGTTTCATCTTGCGTGGCCTTAGGAGAAATGCCCAAGGCTGGCAGTCCTGCGGGAAGAAGCCCCTTCAAAAGCTAGGAGGGCACAGCCCTGGACCCCTGCAGCAGCACGGGGGGGAGGATGGACACGGGACAGTCCTTTCTATAGCGTATAAACCCTCCGGTGGCTTTTTCCTGCTTCCCCCAGTAACACACATCCCATTTTCTTTGAAAACATTGTGAGTAAAGGAAGAAATTAATAGAAAATGTATTATCCAGGAAGACTCTTGGGTAAAGGTAAAATTGATTCTAGCCACTGGTGTGGAACCCCAGGGGAGTACAGGTCTCCATGTGTGTAATGTGCGTGTGATTTTTTTTTGTTGTTGTTTTTTTTAAACCAGATGTGATGTTGGACTTGAATCCAAATCCGGATCTGAATTTCCTCACAGATCAGGTTTCTTTTGTTATGGGACCCCATTTTAATTTGTGGGCAGTTAGAGAGACAGAAAAGCATGTTTCCTGGAAGCAGTCTGCGTGATGCCAGATCATTAAGTATGAACAGAAATGACTGAAATACCACATGTGAGTGCTAGTGGACATGGTAACAATTGTGGAAAACTGAGGCCTCCTTCCTAGAGTGCTACAAAATGTAATTGTTTAATCTAGCAGGGCAGAATCAATGTATTTGGAAGCTGTAAGTCTAATGGATGTAGGCTCTGTTTCCTGCTGTTCTCACTTCACTGTGTGGTCTATCAAGCATGCTTATTGCATTAATTTTTGCCTATTC
The DNA here is from genome assembly GCF_034619465.1 of Leptosomus discolor. NCBI lineage: Eukaryota > Metazoa > Chordata > Aves > Leptosomiformes > Leptosomidae > Leptosomus > Leptosomus discolor. Next base: position 52,945,974 of record NC_141397.1, on the reverse strand, counting down.
ATTTAAATTACTTTTGACTAGTTTCAAACACATCACTAGGGCTCTCTGAAAGTGGCAGAGCTGCAGTGGAACAAGATACCTGTTTAGTGGGAGAACTATCTGATGGAAGGGGGAAGGACCCTCCCTGCTCTGCCTGGCCCCTGCCAATTGCCCTTGCTGTGTTCCTTCTGATGCTTACTCTTCAGTGGCAGCAGAGTACGAGATCCATGTATTTCCAGTCGATGTCATTTAGGAATCAGGAGTGCAGGAGCCATGTAATCCCAAAGAGGCTGTAGAGACTTTGCTGCTAGCAAACAAGTTCAGATGCATTTGCCCATCAGAATCCAAAGCAATAGCCCCGGGATTCACCATCCCCCAGTGGATGGGACCATGTGCAGTAACACTTAAATCTGGCACATCCTACTGTGACAATACAAGACACAGTTATCCTGGGTTTTCAATTACTTCACAGGAAGCTGTCAGAAAAGAAATATTCTTGGAGCAGTCCACCAAGTCTAGAGTTTAATTCCTCTGTATATTTTTCTAAAGCGATCTCAGATTATAACTCTGAAAGTGGAAATCCAGGGGGTGAAATTTGCTGTGCAATTCCATGGTAAAGAGTATGTGTGTGTGAAAGGGGTGGAGAGTGAATCCTATGTGGCTTTCATTGCTCAGCTGTCCACTGAGAGCTGCCGAGGGTAAATGCAAGTTTCAATTGTGTGAGATGTGATTGGTACTCAGACCTGAATGGTTGTTCTGTTACTATCTTCAGGGATCATTTTGCCTTACATTTAACATTAGTTAGTTTTGCAGTTATGTAAGATATGGATCAAACTTTATCAGAGTTTTACAACCCTTCCCAAACTATGTGCTTGACTTGTCCTCATTTTGCATCCATATAACTGCTAAAGCAAAATTCCAGGCAGTGACGAATTGCATGCAGCATAAACACACAGGTTTGTTTTGGGGACCAATTTCAGATGCAGCCTTTATACATAGTCAGTGTTAAATCCTGCACAAAAATCAGGCAATGACTTAATACATGTCCTGGTATTTTGTCTGTAACAAGTTTTGTTATTCTCAGCTATCTCACATGAGGGAAACTGAGGCAGGGGCATACATCCATTTACACTAAGGCAGAGCAATAGTCAGCATTAGAGCTGTGGGAAGGACACTGTGACTTTAACACTGCAAGCAACATTTTGGATGTTTGACCTTGTAAATACATCCACTTGTGGACTGGTTAAATATCCAGCCCTATTTTCCTGCTGCTTTGGTAGGCAGCCTGCTCCGGAATGGAATAGTAGTCACAACTGTGAGTAACTTGGCCTTTTCTCTGTGTGGCAATAGTCCTGTAATGTGTGTCACTTGTACCAGTTTTGGTAATACAAAGCATAATGCTTTCTTGGCAAGTTAGGCACCTGCAGACCTTCTAATCTAACATGGTAATTAAGGCATTGCCTCCATCCAGCTCCAGCGAATGATGGGTTATGAGCACTGGGACTGGGTGCAGATGCTTTATTGCATGCTTTGCTGATGAACATGCAGCACTATTTGCATCCATTGTCTTCTATTGCTGTAATTATACTCAGGTTGTTACAGTGACTCACTATAAACCTGGTCAAGTGTTGCAAATGGGTGTTAACATTCATGTTGCTTTTTTGATTCATATCTTAGATTTCGAAAAACATGGTAGTGGACAAATGCTGTTAATGTTACAGTGCGGGAAACAGAAGTACAACAGGTTTGTTCTCAGAATTGCTTGAGTGGTTTTGTTTTCTCGGTCTCGCTTTCTCAATGAAGATGTCTGCACTCTACCAGTGCTTGCGGAACAGAAACACCCAGATTCAGACACCCAAACCCACGTGTGCCCTGTAGTGTGTGGAGATACAGCTGAAAGCACAGCTACACTGTCACAATGCTGTGCCCAGGCAAACCAACCCTGGTGCATCTCTGCTGACACATTTCTGCTTTTGCTTGTGGTGATGGTGGAAGCTCTCTTAGCTTGGCCACCTCAACTCCGTGCCCCAGTTTCCATGTGGCATCCCTGTGCTGCTCGCTACAGAAAGAAGTACTTGGTGTAATAGGGTTCTTTTTTTTTTTTTTGGTAGTCCTTTTTAAGTAAGCCAAGACATAAGGAATTAGAGCATGGGGATTTAGGTTCAGTACTTCTTATCTGGCCAGGAATCAGCCAGTTTTCCACTGGGTGCCTCTTCCTCCCATGAGAGCAAGGAAAACCGACAGTGCAGCACCACACAGCATAGGATAATGTAGGTTCATTTGTTGGCACCTGTGCCCTTACTGTCTGCAGGAGTGCCCAAAATCAGATGAAAGCACCTGTGTGCTTAAATGCTTTAGAGGGTTAGCGTTGCTCAGCGGGGGTGGGAGGGGTGAGGCATCTCGTTTATTGGGGAAATGTTTGGATGCTAGTTCTTCCGGGTGCATAAAGCACAGAGAATACTGGTTTTGGTTTTTTTTGGTCGGTGGTTTTTGGTTTTGTTTGTTTTAAACAAAATCTGTCCTACATGCTTAATCAAATTCTGGTGCTCATTCAATGTTCATTCAACCAAGCTGCTTTTGGTGTGATTTTTCTTCCAGCTGTCACTGGACTTCATTCAGATTTCTGCCCTAACCAGCTCTAGAGAATGCCATCCCTGCAACAGCAGCAACAATGCAGTTTTTTTGTGTGTACATGCTTTACCAAGGTCTGTCCCTTCTGATGCACCATCATGTAGTTTAGCCTCACACCTCAGACTCTCACATGTACAGCAGTTAGCAAAGGGTTATGCCATGCTGTGTTATGAAGTGAACTCTCTGCTGCAAATCAGAGGGGAAACCCACCTGTGTGGTTATTAAGCTTTTTCTTGTGAGCCAGAAATGCTTGGGGGGGAATCCTGGCCCAGGCTAACAATAGTAGGAGTTTTGCCATTGACGTCAGGAAAGCAGTAATTTCACGCAAGGCCTCTAACGAGATGCGATGGACACAAATCAGGACTCTAGAACAAACTATTCTGTATCCCATTACTCGCCTCCTGCGCCAGCCCCTCTCCCCACACAGCACATGGCAGAACCTTGGGATATTCTGCAACCTGTGTGTGCGCAGCACGTCTTTTCTAGAAACTGGAGATAACAGCAACATCTTGGCTGAGTGACATCCCTTCATGAGCTTGCGTGCTGGCTCTGTCCTTGTTCAAGCTTCCATATTCTACAGAGCTGGGAAGCCCAGCTGCTGGCTCAGGCTGGGGCAGTGTTTATATGCCTTCCTCTCTGTCTGCGACAACTGCTTAGGTAACTGACACAGCCCTGTATCTTCCTAGCCAAAAAAGCACAAGCGTTTATTTGAAAAGCAGGTCACTGAGGAATGTTTATAAGGGTTCAGATTGATTCTGAGAGGTTATAAAGCCCTTCCTAAAGCTCATTAAGAATCTTCTGCACAAAGGGAGTTGCAGCTCTTTGACAAATCGTCTCAGGACTGTCACACAAAGGCAGCTTAATGTGAACTGTCGTGTATTATTTAGGCTCATGAGTGATGGAGAAAGAGAAGTTCTGGAAATGAGAAAGTGTATTAAGCCAAGGGAAACTGTGTCCTGGGCTTTTGGCCGGTAATGGGCTTAAGCATAGATCATTTGAATGTCAGGCTGTTAGGCTGGCGTTAGACCTATAGGCTACTTAAAAATAGCAGCATCTTAATAATGTAAGAGAGTATCAGTATCAATGCATGTGAAGTGATCAGCAATAGGCTGGTGTAATTCCAGGAGCCTTCCACTGCATGGCTGGACTTGCTGCAGAAAGAGAGGATGTGGGGCATTCTTAAAAACTGGAAAACATCTAGAATGAATTAATTGTGGGAAGATTTTCAATCTGCATATAGAAGCACATGCATATATTTTAGCAAACATATATTTTTCTGTTCTGCCTCAGGTTTATATGATTAATTTCTGATTTACTAGGGGTTGAAAACTGTCACCGGAGAAAAAAATGATTTCTTTAGTGCAGGCAAAGGACTGTCTGTTTGATTTAAGGTCTGTTGTTATGAGTGATAGTGTTTGCTCCCTACAGCTACTATACATGCAGACAAACATAGAATTATGTGGTAAGCATGCTAGATGTTTATTAGTTTTTCAAGGCTAACCACAAAGAGAAAATGAAAAACAGAAGGGGAATAAACTCTTGTTCTTCAGGCTTTTCTCTGACTAATGGAAGGCAATTTCTCTGGGTTGGTTAGTAATTCACTGTGCACTACGAAGGCTCCTGACCCAGCCTGCTAGTCGTGGTTTAAATTAACCATTGAACTGCTCAGGTCTGGTGGTTCCTGCATTCCTTACCAGGAGGTGTCAACTCAAAGTAATTATTTGCCCTTGTGCTCTCAGCTCTGGTTGCAACTCCTTCCCCACCATATCCAGGTAGCAGGAATGCACTTTGGAGTTACCAGATCGCCATCCAGTCCCAACCTGCAGAAAGCTGGGACAGTCCTTCATGATCTTTCTCCCGAAGGTGCTACTCAGGCTCCAAAAGGTACCTTCGCTTCTGCACATCTGTGCACGCAGATATAACTCTTCTAGTGACAGTAAAATACAGGTTCTTCAGCTGCAGAAAGTGTCTAGATAGCTTGGCTATTTCTCTTTGCTGCTTTGGGATCTCCAACATACATCTACTTGCTGGATGCTCCTGCTACCATCTGGCAGAGGGAAATGGTGCACATGCATGCGTACAGGTACACACGTGTACGAACACCACCACCTTGCAACAATACTTTGTGTTGCGTGCGAAATCTTTTTCTTCCTTAAGAGGCAGTGTGCTTCAGATTTCATTTAATGAAAGTCCGAATAATTCATGCCAAAGGGATCAAGAACCTAATGGAAAAATCAGTCTTGGAAAATGTTTATGTGGAGAGGGTTACTATCACACTGGAGGGTTGGCATTGCTTTGCTTGTTAGATCTGCTAGTGCTTGACAGTGATGGACACTTCACCAGATCAGCGAGATTAAGGCATCTGAAAGGTTTAGGTTTCCCTCTTTTCTCATAGATGAAAAGCAGGGGGAAGAAATGCTTTAAGGGGGGAGCAAGATGAGAATTTGCTGCTTGCCAACGTCAGCTCTGAGAGGAATATGACCGAAATGAAGGAGCACTTCACTGGCAGATGTCAACTTTGCACTGGAGAGAGTAGAGTTAATTAGAAAGGCAGAGCCAGCCTTGCAAAAATCACATCTGTGCTATCCTGTACACCAAATAACCTAAAAGAGTGTGGTTAGTTTCCATAATAGTGACTTACAGGGCCAAATAACACTTCTCCAAACCTTTGGCTAACAGCCATGAAGCCATCTTTAAACAGATGCTGTCAACATGAAAAATCATTATATATATTAGTTTGGAGATATATATCATATAGATATAACATTAGTAACCTGTATTACTGAAATAACCCTTTTTTGCTGTTTTTCTTTGAGCCTCACTGAGTCATTGCCATCTCTGTGGTCTGTTTGCCTCAACTTAATTTTGTTTTCAAAATTTGACTAGTCAGTTCCTCTTCAGTCCACAAGCCTTTTTAATGACAGCATCAGTAAAAGGAAAAATGACAATTCTGTTGCCATTTAATCTAATGTGGGACCAGAGGTATTTTTGGGGGCATTTTCTGCGAACCTGCACATTTTCAGCTTTCCACGCTTTAGGAGGTTTTTTCATTGAACCACTATAGCACTCTTCTTCTGTTGTTTTAGCACCTGGTTAGGTGACAATTACCATGTCTCTCTGATGTATTTTATTCTAAATTACTGGGTAGTCATTGCTTAGTTGGTAGTATCATTTTGTCTAGATTATAAATGAGCTGTTTTGTGGGACTATCTTATTCATTGTCGTTCCTGCCACCCCCCAAACTGAATTCTTTAGTTGGACTTAATTTGGTTCTTGCCTCACAAGTTTACAGTCTAAAAGAAGATAAGCCAGAGAAAAATAAGCAAATAAGAAGAATAAGAAACAGAACCTCTGTTAACTGGTCCTGAAATGTTTGAAGGCAGCTCTTGTCCATTTCTCAGGAAGGAGCTCCCTCAGGCCTGTCTCCACACAAAGGGATGGTTTTTGCTATTAACTACACCTACCCACTGCCTGATGCAAGTTGCATCTACCAGCCCTTTGTATTAGTCTGCCTCAAGACAGTAAAGGCACTGAAAACCTTTTTCACTTCTTTTTCAGACTGACAGTAGGTTGAGTTCTACCTCGTGATATTATGATGAAAGATAAAATGTGTCAGTGTGTCTGGTCAGCAGAGAGCTGAACTGCTGTTTTGTCTCCTGGGCTCTGCCAGAGATTAGTTCTGCACCATCCTTCTGCAGGCTCCTTACCCCTGAATTCCATAGGCAATGAGTACCTGCAAGTGAATAGTCCAGCAGCATCAAGGGTTTGCAAAACATTGTGAGATCCACAGATGTAAAGCGCTATACAGTTTCCTCTGACTCTGGCTACAGCTCCATGGGATTCAGTTCTTGGCTCTGATTCCCTTTACTGGGTTCACTGAGTCCCTTTCTTCAGTTTGCACGTTTCTGCACTGTGTGGCAGAGCTCAGGAGCTGTAGTTAGTGCTGGCTTGAGCTGGTCCATGACCAGTTACCTAGTCTTATTCCTGTGATGTGCAGCCCAAAGTTAGACATCTGCTTTCTGAGGAAGGGGTTCAGGGACTTGACTTCAAGACTGTGGCTTGGCTAGGTCTGTCTCCAGGGGTTGCTCACTTATCACCGGTTTGGGAAAAACTCTTGTTATTCTGCATCGCATGAAGCTGTTCCTTGTGCCTGTTGTGCCAACTTGAACTCTCTCTTGGTCACAGTAACCCCTCCTTGTTCTCACTCTGCTTTATTTTCTTTTGCTGTAAGAAAGACTGATGTGTTGAGCATTTCCCGTGCTGTTACGCTCTCAGGTTTGAGTTAACCTCGTTGACAGTGAGCTTTACTGACAGATCCCTGCTGGTGAGGAAGCTCTGATGATCTGAGGTGGGAGTTTTGCTGTGCTCCCGAGATCTTTGGATGCAGCAGGGTCAGTGTCTCGGAGCCTCAGAACTTTCTTCAATACCTACGGGAAGAAGTGGAGTCTTGCTGGAAGTCCAGAGTGAGACCCCATCCTGGCTTTCTTCCCATGGAGGTGGAAAAAGGCTGTGTGTACCAGGTACTCCCCATTCCCAGCATAGGCATTTCTGCGGAAAACAAGACCTGTCCCAGAGTTACTCTGCTGAGATGTGTGACTGTCACCACAGTTTTCATCTATCACAAAAACAAATGAAAAATTCTTTTTTTTTTTTCTCAGATGTTTTGCTTAAAGAATCACTCTATTTAAATTTAAAAGGACTTTCATTTCATATCTTAGAAGAAACTCTTCTGAGTGTATTTTCTTACTGAACTTCCAAGTCTAAGCCAAAAGCTACCAGGTAAAGCATATTTAAAAAAAAAAAAAAAAAAAAAAAAGTGTAGGGCAGTGCTTTGAGCTATTCAGAGCAATCATAAGCAGCACTTTCTTTGGCATCAATTCAGGTAATTGTTGTGACATGTTAGTGACTTACAGTGAAAAACTCCAGATCTGAGAGTGAGGGTGATTAGATAAATGTATGTTTATGATGGGAACAGACCTTGTTAACAGCATGTGGCATTTATGTTCCTCTTAGATCACTGGTTTATGATCAGAAGCTCTCCAGCAGGAAACATAACTGCAGTTTTTCAATATGCACCTGACAACACTCAGTTTCAGTGACTCTTTTTCTGTCTCTGCTGCAGTCTGTGTTTGCTTTTGATCATCTCACTTGATCTCTCAGTGGTCCACTTCCCATAAAGCAGGGATCTCCGTCCTCTTTTGTTAGCCTCTGGAAGGATCTGAGGTGGCTGGAGTTGATTCACTAGTGTGAAACAGCCAAGAGTATGTGCAAATGGCTGTCTTGTGTCTAACTGCAATTCCCAGCAGAGATTTCTTGCAGAAAGACAGCAATATCCAGGTATGGATTAATCAAGAAGGGTCTGTGATCTGCAGCACTGGAGGTGTTTGTCTGGATGGGGTTAACCTCCTAGGATTCCTCCTGGCCCTTGTTTAATCTTGGATTCTGTGAAAGAGATGAATAGTGATAAGCACAATGATGCCATGCCCTCAGGTTCTCTTACCGTTACCATGAAACAGTTCATAGGTGGATTGCCTTGAAATACTGGGTTTTCTTCTTGTAAACTGAACCCATTACAGGTTATTTACCATAATTATTTTTTTATGGTTATTTGAGACTCCTCCTTTCAATCACTGGGGATAGCCATGAATTTAAGAACTCTGTACTGCTACAAACTTCTTCACAGCTTGATATTCATATCCTGGATTTTGTGTAATACCTACCTCTAGTAACAACAATACCTGAAATCACTGAAATGCAAACAACAATTTTAGCCATTAGGGAAGAAAATATTAATGAATAGTCCATGAACTCCCAAAGCTATGGTTCAAGTTTTAGCTAATGATTCAGCTCTATCCTCTTTCTAATTGAATGTGCCCCCACCCTGGCTGTGACATAAAAATCAGATAGTCTCAGTGGAGAGACTAATAATAAATTCATTATTGCTGTAGTATCTGATTGATTCAGAAAATAATTAAAGTTGGCCTCATCACTGGGTGGGGACAACACAAGAAGGCTGTAACTCAGCAAGACTCACGAGGGTCTTTCACTGTACACTGTCACTTTGGTTCTGACAACAGGCACTCTTGTTCTTACTGTATGTTTTGCTATGCTCACATTTTTTGTCTCCAAGAGTTGGTTTACAGTTTCCACTTTACAGTCACTGTGATGAACTTGCTGGAGTGCATATTAATTTCAGATTTTCTGCATCACAGCTTCCATCTCAAGACATTCAACTACTTTTCTGTCTTGATATTACATTACAGCGCCATGTCTATCTTGATGCAAACTCTAGTAACATGAATAAGGAGGGATAACATGTTTGAAGGGTCGATAATACATCTTTGCACCAAGAAATGAGGAGTTTTTTATTTCATACATAATAATATGGAGCTGTGTGATCTTAGCCTGTTCATGTTTATAGTCTTCAGATATTTTCTTTTAGTACATCTGTAATTCAGGAAAATCTAATCTGATACTGTGTCAATATTAATGAAATGCATCTCTAGTTTTAAGAGGTATTCTCTGTAAGTAATTATCCTTATTTTAGTTTTAAACTGAGGAATGTGATTCCTTGTTAAATAGCCTTTTCTGATTGTTGCTAAATTCCAGGGATTAGGGCTAGTAGTGCAAGAGCAAAGGGAAAAATAAAAAGCGTTCTTAATTAAGAGTCTGAATCCTTGGTTTCCCACGGTAGGTGTCAGAGGGAGGTCCACAGTAGTAGCCAGGAATGTTTGTTTTATCATGAAGTTTCAATAGGCATAAAATGCATTTTTATTTGGGGGGAAAAATAATTTTATATAAAAAAAGTTATTTCTGGAATAACTTATAGTAAAAGAGAACACATATCAACATCAGGAAACCCACTAGGTCCTGTACAGGTTTGTGTAATATCTCACATGAATGCAGAGGCTGCAAGACCCTGGTCTTCCACCAAGAGTGGTGTCCCTTAAGTCTGAATCATGAAGAGTACAGTCAGAGAGGTTATCAAACTACTGTCTTTGATCCTCCTTTGACTTCATCTAGAAGTGATTCATTGACTCCCTTGGCTCAACCGTGGTCTTGCCTGAAGCCTAGAGCCAAAGCTCACCAAAGTTAATGGAGTTCTTTCTCTTGACTTTAATGATTTTTGAATCAAGCCTGCTAAGATGGAAGATGGTAGGATGATGTCTTTATGCACAATCCATGGAAGTAAATAGATATGCCTATTAAAAAAAACAAAAACAAAACCAAAAAGCTTGATTAAGAATAAGTTGCAAAATACAATCAGTATTTCCCCATGTTTAGTTATGTAACTGTCAGTGCTGTTCTTGTTCCTTTAAACTTTGGTACAATTAGTTCCCTGTATGTTATCCAAGATATTTCAGGGGATTATAGGAAGTTTCAGTATCAATAGACAACATCTGGCTTTCTGACATTCACGTCTGCATGAAGTAGGATTTATTCTGCAATTCAGGAGCATCATTATAATATTTGTTTCAGTATTTCAAAAGTGTATGTCTGTTCATCCTCAGTAATTCTTCAGGGATATGCACTGTTTTCATTGTGTTTTTCAAGTTGCTGTGGTAACAAGGAGATAGTCCACTTACTATTTTCCACGTGCCAGATCTGTGCCCTGGCTGTTGGCCCAGTTCTATGAGGTATTTAATACCACTGAAGTGTCAGTGCCGTCAACTCACGTGTAAACCAGAAGTTACCGAGGGCATTTAGTCAACCTTACCATTGTGAAAATGGTTGTATGCCTATTGATAGCCATGGAAGAATGCAAATTTGATGCACCCCTTTGGCTCCAGGTACCTGCCAAGTAATGCAAGTGTCAGCCAGAAGAAGAACAAGACATGGGAGAAATCAGATGCAGTTGTCCTCTGTAACAAGAGAGACAGAGGGAAATCAGCTTCCACTTTACTATCTAGAGGTTCTTTGTTTTTCCAGGCTGTCCCCCGTAATTGGTACCTGGATTTCTTGGGCAGAATACCTGAAAGGGTTAATGTCAATTGGGCAGGTGCTTTTTTTTTTTGATGTAGGATCTCCACAGTTAAGGCACAGTTGAAACCAGAGGTAGGCCACTCTGAGTCTTGTCTTTCACTGTGTGGACACATGATCACATGCTGTAGCTGCTCTAGGCATGCAGTGTAAAGTAGAATAGGTATTTGTCCAAGTCACCCAAATCACTTGTGGTGTTGTTGAACTAAAGTTGCTTATTCCCTTTCAGTAAAGCTTGTGTTCCTGTGCTTTTACTGTCACAGGTCCTTTCTCAGCAATATACGGTTCACTACCTGAAGCTGTGTGGCAGAACTTCCTGAGGATGAAATTACAGCATACCCAGGCACACAGAAGACTATATTGACAGAGATGTATTCTATAGAAACTTAACTAATTCCACCGTGTCCTGTGACCCACTCACTACCTATTGCTCAGGGTAACAGTTTGGTACAAGACCTGTCAGCTTTGCATATGGTCAAAGTAAGATTGAGTCTTTAACTAAAACATGTTCTGATGTTGCCCGTGGAATGTTACTTTGTCAGTATTGCTGCCCCTTCCTAGCAAAGGCCGAGGTCTGACTCAAACCAGACTGCACTGTACGTGCATTTGCTGGGCTGGAGCAGACTGGAGAGCAGTATGGATGGATGCTGGAACTGGTGACTGCGGGGGTTGCTACCATCAGTCTTTTTACTTTCTGCAAGATCTGTGGAAACTTCCAGGTTCAGATTTCTGAAAGATTCAACACTGATGGCTATATTTTGATTGAGAAAACATTGTCTAAAATTCACCTTTGACCAGGGAATTGACTCATAGGAAGGGCAGACACACTCTGTGCACTAGGGCTGGATTTCACTGGGAGCTCTTATATGCTAAGCTCCTGCAAACACTAAGGAATATATGTAAATAATGAGGTGTAGCATACCATTTAGAGTATGCTCTGAATGCTGGCACCAGATGATTCATGGCATCAGACAATTCATGACCTCACATAACTTTGTGTTGAGATGAAAGCATCTGACTTCTGACTGATATAAATCACAGTTCTCTTAGTACTTGACATAGAGCTTAGACTCACAATCTCCTGCTTGGATGTGCACATGCTACAGAATGAGCGTTATGAACCCAAATGTCACCAGAAGTCTCAGGCTTGCTTTCTTACCATTGATTACTTACCTGTGCAGAACAGCTTTATGCTGCAAGGTGGAATAATGATTCTCAGTTCTGTGAAGCTCTTCTGTATTTCCCTTTCAAGAGATTGCACACATACTTTGATACAATGGAAAATCCTGTGACAGGGAGGTTTTGCCTTGCATAGGAATCGCAAGACAGGTCCCATCTAGTCCTGTGTACCATGGCCTGACATGCTTCTGAAGACCAAGAAACCCTGCAGTGAACAACTGTGGAATTAGCTATGCACAGCTGAAAATTTATTTTTGTTAAGTTGTTAATGTCTAAAAAATATCCTTTCCAAGCTTTGTTATTGCAAATCTTCTATTAATCTGTGTTAGCACAAATTCAATGCTTTCAGGAGCTGTTTAAATGAATGGTACTTTAAACACTCTCATGTTGGAGCAATTAAGAGTGTCCTGGTTTGGCTGGGACAGAATCAGAGCCCAGCCATGCTAGGCGGGCTTTAGCAGTTTCAAGTCAGCCAGGGCAGCTCACCTGAGTGAGCTACAGGTGTAGCCCATCCCATAGTGTCATGGTCATTGTAAAGGGGGAAGGTTTGCTAAGGAGGAAGGGGAGCTCCTGCTGGGGTTCCTACTGAGGTTCTTCCTACCTGTCCTCTGGCTTCTCCTAAGGACTGCTCTCCTGTTGACTGTGACAACTGGATATTCATTTGTCTAAGTATAATAATACCACTCTGTTGGTATTTGTGGTGTTTCATTAAAACTGTTTCACTTCTACCCACGGGTCTGCTCTCCTTTTTCCTGATTCCCCTCCCTGGCTGGTGAGGGGCTGTCAGGTGAGAGTGCAACTGTTAAGAGTTTAGCCCTGAGTACAGGCTAAATGTGGACAACTGTTTTTCTGATAAAAGGATACATCTGAATGTTATTTTTTATTATCAAGTGAGAGAGGGGAATGTAGGCTTTGTATCTGAGTTCTGGGAAACTGTTGAGTTCTGCACTCTGTTGTGCTTTAGGCTTCTTTTGTGACTATGGGAAAACTGCTTGGATTTGGGTGAATGCTTGCATTGTATGTCATCTGAGTCACGGTCATTGTCTGGATGCAGGTGCTCATCTCTCTCTTCATGTAATGCCATGTTGGTTTACTTCCTTTATTGCATGCTAAATAAACTAAATCTTACTACTTTGCATTTGTTGAGAGGTGAGAGCCTTCACAGAGGTGGCTCACCCAAATCAGGTGGTGCATCGTAGCTTACTGGTGCCTCTGGTCTCTGTGTGAAATGTACTTTGAGCATAAGTTCATACTTACTACACTTTGAGTGTGATTCCTTGCCTCAGTTTCCTACCTCACTAAATTGGGGAAGGTCGCATATCTCTAGCAAACGGCTGTATTGTGAGGATAAGTGCATAAAAAGTCAAGATCAGAGAACTGCTAACTGTGACCTGTTGATAATTCCGTGAAAAATTCATCTTGTACCAGTGTTGGCTCATAGGCTAAGGAGCAAGCCAGAGTCATTCCTGAGTAATTCAGATCGAAAGTAAAGAGTTTTGGGTTTTGTTTTGTTTTTTTTTTTTCCCCCTTGATTTTCTGTAACTAAAACTTTGCCTATCCACAGACACTAACCAACACCAAGCACTGGCACACAGTGATAACTTATTCAGAAATGAAGGTGAATGCTTTGAAAAGAGAGTGCTGGCTGCCATGGAAAGGTAGAGAAGAACCTGGATTTAAGACAGAATTGTCTGTATTTGTACCTGGTCCAGTGTGTCTTATTGTCAAGTTCACTTGGAGAAAGCGTTGGGTTGGGATACAGAAGCCTTGAAGTGTATGGTGGCTGTTCCAGACCAGGTGCACGATCTTAGGTGAGTCACATCATATCCCTCTGCCTCCATGTCTGGTAGGTAATTGCATCCCACTGTTATAAAGTGCCGCGAGACCTTCCAGCGAGTGCTAGGTGTGGTTCATTAGCTTTATAGCAAATGTACGATGCGCTCTGCTTAGCATCACAGGTATTGTAGTTCCAAACGCTTGGCAGCCTGCCATTAGAGGTCACTGTAGCTCTTCGTGTATTGGACATAAAATCTACTCAGTCATAGCAATTATTGCTTACCTTCCAGTTCAGCCTAATTTCATGGGTATTTGTATAGTGAAGAATGGGCTGGAGTTAAGTGATACATAAGTTAGCTGACATCATGTCTGGGGAAGGCACATGTTGAATAAAGATCACCAAGTCTCACATTTGGTTTCCTTAGTGATATTACAAATAGCAAAAGTAAGCCAGAGGAGATTTCACGAGAGTGTTAAAACTGTGCTTCTCTCCGGTCATGAGGATGTGAATCTTCCAGTTTGGCATGCAGGTGTAATTTCAGAAAAGCATTAAACATGACCATAGGAAGAGAGTAGCACAGATGGTCTAGCTGCTGCTGAATCCCCTGAACCTGGGACCTCTTACTCTAGGCTTCTGTCTCTTCTGGATTTTGAGATAAACTGAGTTTGTGATTTGTGTTTTCTACAATCGTGTAAGAGAAATGGAAAAATAACACTTTTGAAACTTCACAGTCCAGTAGGATGTAGATATGGGAGAATGAATGAGAAATCTGCAAGAAGTAAAGCACAGTTATATGAGGTTGGTGCTGTACACATTCCAAGTATTAGACAATCTAGGTCTTAAAGAGGTTAAAATAAAGTGATATAAGCAATTGTTATTATGGTACCTTTTTTGTTGTGGTTTTTTGTTGTTGTTGACAGTAAACTGTAGTCAAAGTTTCCTTTCTTTACTTGAGTGTGCTCTTACTGTTTTGCACTATAAGCAAGTATCTTGATCAAGAGACATTTCTTTTCTGCTAGTATAGCCACTTAGGGATGGGGGGAATGACACAGTAGTTAACAAAAATGGTAAAATAGTGACTTCAGATAATGCGAAGGCTGGCAATTTTTCAGTTGCCTTTATGTCCATTTCATGCTGATTGCCCAGAAAGAAAGAGTGCTTAGACGCATAGGGAATTTGGGACAAAACGGATCATTCCCACAAACGTTATTAAAACATACAGGATTGGAGGATACTGCCAAGCACCTGGGTGGGCTAGTGTGCACCATGCGGAGTAGTGCCAAGTTAGAGAGACCTGAGCTAGCTCTGAACAAGCTCTTACACCTGTATCGCACAGCGTATTGTCACACGGAGCCTGTAGCTCTGCCACTTTAGCCTGGCCCTGCAGTGAGCTGCTTCTCCATGTCTTTCAGCAGTACTAACTTGCTGAGTGGAATAGAGCACTAATGTTGTTATTCCACATTCAGGGGCAACTACTGTGGGACTGTTAGCCCTACATGAATCTGCCCTCAATGTGCTAGAGCATTTTTCTCTCTGATATGCATGAGTGAAGGTAAAGATCGTACTGATCAGCAGAGATGAGTGTGGGCAATAAAAGTAACAGGGCTTGTCTGAGTGAAATACAACATCATGTGGTGAACTGAAGTATGTAGAGCTAAGTGATATAACTGTGGTATTTCAAGAATGGATTCTGTGCACAGAGCCTAGAAATGGGCAGTGTCTGTGATCAGACTGGGGTCTGGTCAGTTATGTCAGATCAGAATGAGCCTGATTGCATCCCAGTTTATAACTGCACAGAAGGGAGAGCAATGCTGTGCAGCACCACCTGTGCCCCAAGCTCATCTATCATTTACACACTATTCGCATGTCCTGTGAGTTCTTTGCAGTTCATCATGGTTCTGTCTTGGTGGATATGTTCATAATTTCTTTGTTGTGAGACTAATGAACCTATTACCAGAAATTCTGACAATGATTTGGGAAAATCAGTGAAGTAAAGAAAGACTGTTAGCACTTGGTATGCTTTGCAGGCACACTACCTTGGAAGGTCATTGCTAACAGAAGGAATTATTTTCCTCTTGTCGGTGGTATGGCTGGAACCTGTTAATGTCATGCAGCGCTGTGCTGGCCTAAGAGAAGTGAGTGGTGTGAAACCTGCCAAGTTTTATGAAAAAGACTGGTCTCCATATCAGAAGGCTTGCAACCCCAGTGAAGTTATGGTAAGAAGTGAAAAAGGAGGGAGAAAAGAATTTTTGTACAATCATTTATGTGTGGTGGGCTTTTAGCAAATTCTCATTTTTTTAAATGAAGGGAAACAGCAGCAGTGCAACTCTGGGTGTTCAAACGTTGGTGTTAATAGGGTTGGCTGTACTTTGCCAATGTAAGTACAATCCAGGTGTATTAGGCAGGTGACCTGTGGAGATAGGGGTGTTTTAATGCCACTGTACAAGGTACTGGTAAGATATCTGGAAATGGAGCTGTAGTGCACAGTAGAAAGGCTCTGGAAATTATCTGAGTGCAGGCTGGCAGTGTCTGGGATGGAGAATCGGTGGGACAGGCAAGGATAACAAAGGAAGACAGATCTCAAGGAATGTGGAGTAGAGCAAGAACTGATGCTGGCCAGGTATACTGGGGTGAAGAGCCAGTTGGGATGACTGTGATTAGCTCCTTCCACATGATCTAATCAAACTTTTTGAGAGACTGAATAGGCAGAGTGCAGAGCTGGGCAGAGCAGGCTGGGTGAGAAAACTGACCCTGTGGTGAAGAGCTTGAGGAACAAGGATTGGACCAGAGCAAGGTAAGGGTAACACTCTGAGAGGGTGTAGAAGAACATCATTACAGGGTCAGGAGGAGTAGAAGCATGTTTGAGATCCCTGTGGTGTAAATAATTGATGATTAATAACTCTGTTATTGCCAAAAGGCATTGACCAGGTTGGGTCTCTCTGTCCTATGTTCTCTATGGTGCTATGATAAATACCATTGTCTTGAGCAAAGTGAGAAGACAGCCTGGATGAGGCAAGAAGCATGAGAAGATAAGAACAAAATAGGAGGTGTGCAGTTCTCAGCCAGCCTGCTCTGGAGATGAGAGCCTGTACAGAGTGACTGCCCTCTGTGAAGCTAGTGGAAGTCTGTTTGAGCTCAGGGAGGTCAGTTTTGTAGGTCTGAGCAAGGTCATGCCATGTCATTCAAAATGCTGCCCTGCTTCCCCTCTTCACTTGCGGTGCCTTTGAACGTGCCCAGACCATTTGGCAGGAGGGCTGAGAGATACTGCAGGAATGCCTGACGGGCTGACCTGTCAGACTCTGTGAGGAGCTCCTGCTAATCCAGAGAAACAAGGGATGAGAGTCACAAAGTTCAGAGCTGGACTGAGCTGCTAAGTTTTCTTAGGCTGGAGAAACAAGACAATTTCCCCAGAATCTTCCAGCTCAGCATCATATTTGGATAGTCTGCTGGGCTTCCTGTACACTCGTGTATTCTCACTGAGCATCTTGAAAGCGTTTTGGCCAGCACCACAGGTAAAAGTTCCCTTCTGTTACCAATATTCTTTTTCCTGCATTTTAATTTAATTTCCCCTATCATTCCTTCTTTTTCCACTGCACATTTCCCCTTGAAAGCTAAGATTGCACAAACGGATGTATATTCTTCCTCCCCAAGTGCATGTAGCCTTTTCTCTGCTGTTTGAAGAAATTAACATTTGGGCTGAAGTGCACCTGCAATTCCCATTAATGTAACAGAGTGAAACTGGTCTGCTGGTAGACAGAAAGAAGCTCTGAACAACCTTCCTCTGACAACAGATATCAGGGAAGGAAAAGAAAAAGACCGAGAAGATGGTAGGGAAGTCTGCTTTCTAGGGTGTACTGGCTGCTGACAGAGCCTGCATGCCCAAATCCTGCTCATATGCTTAAGCCTGGGCTTATAATTAGGGGCTGTGCTCTGAAAAGGCATGCAGTGCAAACACCCTGCTTCTTACTAGGGCATGTAATCCTGTACTGGTATCATCCACCGATATGTGACCCAGATGGATGAGCTAAAAACTCCTGCAAATCAAACTGTGTGCATTGAAGCTGTATAGAGTGGAGCAAAAGGAAAAATGAGGGGATAGGAGAAAGGCAAGTCCCTTCTTTTGGATTTAGTTCTCATGTTGAGTGGTAGGAAGTTAGCAACGAACTTCTGCTATGATTGTTTATGTCCTGATTGTAGGGCATTTTGTATCTTACCCTAGAGTTGCAGTTTAGGATTTCAGTGTGGACAGAAATATCTTGCATACCGTTGAAGAAGTCTAAAACAAAGAGGAGGCACACAAGAGGAACAGTGAGCAAATGGAAAGTTTACTCCTTAATAGTGCAATGTTAGGGTGTAATTCTGGTCACCCAATCCAGTAAAACAAATTAAATTCTGACAGAAGCTGTGCATGACAAGCAACTCAAAAATAAAAGTTTTAAACAGTTTAAGTACCATGTTCCAGTCAAATTACTCTTAGCAAAATGAGTCAAGTTATTTATTGGGAAAAATGTTCATGAGGAAATAACTTCTCTGTGTTTTTTTCCTCATCTGTCTGTTCTTTCCTAGTATACTTGTTGTTTGCCAAATAGTTTGGACAAGCACATATGTAGCGTGCTTCTGCTTTTGTTTGTGCAAGCTGTTCCTTGTTTGATGTTTGTGGCATATCCAGATGATAGAGTATTTTCCTTCTTTCTGAAAGGAATGACTGAAGTGTTGTGAAACTGGGGCACTGTTGGTAAGGCTTACAGAATAACACATTAATTTGAATGAAGAATAAGACAAGGTCTCCAAAGAAGACCACAGGTTTCAGGTGTTTTACGTACAGTGTCCTGTTAATAGATCAAGCCCTGAAAAGTCATTGGGGACAACTAGGGGTGGGGTGGGGGAAGGATGCACATACTGCGCTATGCAATGCTCATCTAGACTTTGCCTTCCAGTAAGTCTTTACCTTCCTGCTCTTTAACAGGATTGTGAAAACCCATCTGGTTTTTAGCTATCTTGCTGGCTCTGGTTACTGAAGATAAAACCAGTGTATAGGACAAGATTTGTTTTATCTGAATGGTGGATCTATTTTGCTTCAGGTACTGAAGGAGCTGACTCATGAGGAAGAGATGAAAGAGTTAAGAAAGGACATGGCAGGTAACTGATTACAAAGTGGCCACAGAGAGTCTTTTGCAAGAGTTGCAGAATATGGAAACTTTCAGACTGTCCACCTATCTCGTGTCTTGTTCTGAGAACATGAGGGCTGTGTCTTTCCTTTCAGTTCCTTGTCAGGTAGCTCATGTTAATGGGTTTCTACGTAGGAGCTAATCTCCTTCAGCTACAGTTTCTCCTGAACCTTTGTGTGGTTACTGTCTATTAACACCAGTAATGTCCTCCTCCTGCTTTAGCCATTCTTCTCAGACCTCTGCTGCTGATAGTGCCTCATGATTATTACATAAAAGAATCTTGTTCTCCACCCTTCCCCATAGTGAAGCCCTGTGTGACCAAAAATACTCTCCCAGCTCCCTTTTCTGTATGCAGCTGGTAGATAGTGCTGCCTCTTTTCCGGCTGGAGCAGATCAATACCTTTCATATCACACCTTGTATTCTCAGCTGTTTTCAAAGGAAGTTTTTTTGTGCTTTCTGCTGGCATGTCGGCTGGGGATTGAGTTCAAGACATTATTGCACCTCTTCATGGTGGGCAGCAGCCTTGAGGACCATCTCCTGCAGCAGTTACCCACTTCTGGACAGAATTCCAATTGTACTTGCAAGATAGACTTTGCCATTTCAGGCAACCAGAAGATTTTGCTTTGATGTAGGAAGGGTAGGTAGGAAGATACTGAACCAACACAGTCTTTGTGATTGTTTTATGTGTTGTGTATTCACATAGTTTTAATTTCAGCATCTCAGCAGTTCATCTGAGAATTGGAAGCAGGCAGAAAGAGCAGAGAAGGCTGCGGCACTGAAAGGAAAAATGCAGAACAGAATTTCAGCCTGCAAGATAGCTGGATTCAAAGTGTGGGGTGTGTTGTTGGTTTTTCTTTTTTTCTTTCTTTAGAATAGGAAATGAATCCCAGATTCCAAATCATATTCCTCCTATAAATCAGCAGTAGCTATTAAAGCTGAATGGGTGTAAACAGGAGCAAAACTCGGCCTTCAAAGTTCTATAGGATTTGTGGCTAGTGAGCGCAGTTTGTGAAAAGGCGGGCTATCTGATGTGTCAAATTGTCACTCGCTGTTGCATTAGCCCTCTCAGTTTCAGGGACTGACACCCCAGCACAGTCTGGGTTTGCAGTTCACAAGGCTAGGCATCTGCAGATCCCAGTGAGCCAGAAAGCAGGATCTGCAAGGAGAACAGAAAAAAAAATTGAGAACCAAAAATAGATCTCATAGTCCAGCTGGCAAATATTCCCAGGCCACAGTTGTCTCTGGCACGCCTCCACCCCCCAAGGTCTCCAATGGTTCTGAGGCCCCCACCACAAGAAAATCAAGGGTTTAAAAATACAATAATTAAAGAAAATCTTGATGTCAGTTGGGTTTGGTAGTATGTGGAGGTTAGTGTCGTGCTAGCGTGTTTGCACATATGCACCCTGTTTTGTTGAAGTCTGAACTGTTCAATGACTGAAACCATCTGCCCTGGGGCAGAGGAAGGGTACTCCCACCTACATCTCCTCGCTCTGACAATCTGGCAATTGGTGAGATGAAATGGTGCCTTTTGTGAGAGAACCTTTAAGCTGGCAAGTCCCTCCCCTTGCTTTGTGCCAGCTCTACCCTGCTGACCTGCAGGGTCATAATTCCTTTGGAGGGATGAATAAAACATGTACTATATTCAGCTTCATGTGGTGACACAGTCAGTTTGACCCAAGTGAAGTTGCTTGTGTTTGCCTCAGATGTTCTATGTACAGGACCAGAGAGGTAATGGGGAGAGTTGTGTTTGTGTGTATCTTAATTTTTGGACTAAACCTAGGCAATATGCTTACTGGAGCCTCATCTGTGAAAACAGGAGAGAGCATGTTCAACAGGATCATTCATCTGGTCTATTGATGACTGAGTCTCAGCTGCAGTAGGAATTTGTTCCCATCTCAGTTCTATTGGCATCTATTGCAGACAAAGCAGTCTTGCCCCTGCCACCTTTTTCTTTCCAGATTGGTTGGGACAAGCAGTTACACTGGATTTTCCCTCACTTCTGGGTTTTCAGAAGGTGTCTAGAATGCACTGTCAAGCAAGAAGGGGATGCATCCCTTCTCGTTGTCTGGGGGGTGCAGGACTGCCCAACACAGTAAAACATGATGCTTTTGGCTCTGTGTGCTGTTGTGATTGTTGTATTTTTTCAAGCAGGGTTGACTCCAAAGTGGTTAAGTTGAAGGCTGCTCATTATAACCTTAGCTGATTAGAGTTCAGGATGGTGCAAGTTAAGTACACAGAAATTAAAATGATGATACAGGGCAAAACCATACTTCCCCTCTGTCCTGTGTCAGGGAGATAATACTGCTCTTTTGTGTGGCTACAGACTTCTCTAATGTTGATTTCAGACAAATTATTCAAAACCTGGTCTTCCCTGGCAGCAGCCTACCAGCCCTCCTCTGGATACCCTGTTCAGGAAGAATAGGTCTAGTTCAGCGGTTATCTCTTTGGCTCTTCGGAAAGGTACTTGAGAGCAGAGCAGATACACTGAATCCACATCAATCAGCATCTACATCAGTTGAATTAGTTCAAAAGAATTAGCTGTATCTGAGTTTATAATTAGCTAATTAAGAAGTATCAGCTAAGAGTTCAGTTTTCTTAAAATGTATAATTTATTATAGTTTTCTCCTGATTTTGTAACAATTGCTTTCTTACCACTGGATGAAGTCTCACACCTTGCTTGTCCTCCCACAACTGACTAAGGAGAATTTTCAAAGGACCCTTTTCAAAGAAAGGAGACAGAAACATCTTTGAGGAGGGACAAGGTATAGAAAATTTCTAGCCTAAAAAAGGAAAGTTTCAGAAATGAGCATCACAAAGCAGGGTTATTACAACAGACATTGCTTTTATCTCTTATCAGGGTTTGCTCACAATAAACTCTTTATTCTCTATATTCTGTGGCCAAGTGGTGCTGGTGGTCACTGATGTATATGCTGGAAAAAAATAGTTGAGTATTCATTGGGAAGGTAGAGCCTTTTGCAGCTAACCCCTGACTGAACTATCAGTGTTTCTGCACTGACAGAGTGAGGGGACTGGAGAAGAAGCAAGTTTTATGAAATATGCAGTTCCTCTTTCTTTCCCCATTGCAGGCGATGTATAGATGGGACTGGATTTTCAATTCTTACACCTTTTGCTTGTATAAGCTTTAAAACTTTCTTGCTGCTTTCTTTTGAAGGATAATAGCAATGGTAGTCACCTGCTGATAGTTTAAGCAAGCCATATAGCATGTAGTTGCTGACACAAGCCTAAGTAAGGCTAGGTCTCAAGGAATACAGCCTGAGTCTAAGTTCCTTGTTTCTCTGCTCCCTGAAGGGGAGATGGCCAAAGTTGCAGTCTTGTTCTCTGGGAGCAATCCTCAGCTGTCAAAAGGCAGGGAGGAGAGTGAGTAGCCATAACCCTTCCTGCAGAGAGGCTGTGCTCCCTGCTCCAGTGAGGTGTAGGTCACAGACCATTGCTTTAGATGTTACACAGCACTGGCACATGACACCTAGATTGACCTTGGAGCAGGCTGTGGAACAGGCAGCAAAGATGCATACTGGGGACCTTGGCATACAGACCAGAAGTCAGTCAGCATCCTGCCAAATGGTCAGGATTAGAGTTTTGTGTCTCTCACAAAGAGTATTTCCCTTGTGATCCTCACTTCAGCATCACATGAAGGCAAGATGACCAGGTCCTTAATCTGCTTCCTGTGGCAGCCATCTTGCTACTGAAAAACTCGCTCTGCCTCCTGTCCTGAGTCCAGCTTGGCTGCTGCGAAGTGACAGGATCTGGCAGCAGGTCTGTCAGCTGGAAGGTAACAGAAGAAGTAACTGAGCACAGCAGTGTCTCTCATGGGTGGTGTGGGTGGCCGTTGTCTCGCATGGCCGTGGGGAGCTGCCAGGCTGCTGTAACAGACCTTTGGGAGAACGAGGTCAGCCTTTGCTGCTAACGGTTACAAGCAACTGTTCTCTCTGTGGAAGTGCCATAAATGAAGAGGAGTACTTTTACTATTAAAAATACTAAAATCTTCCATATGGAAGAAACGGGGATTTTTTTTTTTTTAATTGCTATTTATTTTTCTCATTGTGCCCTAAATATACATAGCACTGTCCAGCTGGCTGAACCACAGAGCAGAATGAAATATCTGCCTCATCTATAAAGGCAGAAACCTATAAAGTGCAGATGACAGACTGAAGTCCCAAATCTTTGTGCTGTTCACATATATGGAAGTTTTACCATTGGCTTTGATGAGACTAGAACCAGGATTTGGCTTATGTGAAGGGAGCATTAGCCAAATGAGCACAAACACATGAGTCAGAAGTTCTGGGTTGATTCCTGCTGTTCCCACTGTTTGGCTGATTTCTTCACTTCTGTCTGCCTCAGTTTCCTCTATTTATCAGTGCATAATAGACTGGAGATATCTCACCTAATTACTAAGTTAATTAAATTAAAACTCACATCTACTACTGTTTTTGTAAGAGGCTTTTGAAACTCCACTAGATGCGCACATTTACTGGCATAAAACCTGTTTGTATCATAAAGATTATCAGCTCTATCTGTGACTCTGTCTTTCTCTGCTCATTCCTGACAGTTGTGTTTACAAAAAGACCACAGCCTCATTTATACTGTAGGTGTTCAGGTACAAAAAAGCCACAGTCACTACTTTGAATAAGCAATTTTCTAGAAAAGAGATGAGAGCAAGGAGCTTTCCATTTCCCGTATAGATTGGAGGTTGGTTTTGAGAGGTGTCCAGCTGCAGAATCTCTGCAGACACAGCTCCAAATAAGACTAGGTCACCACTGCAGGGATATTACTGTGGCCAGTACAGGCACTATGGTGACTATCTAAGGATTTAAATGCATACGCATGGCTTACTAGATAAAGCGAAGTGAGAGAAGCTACTTGGTGGGTTAACTTGGTGTTATTTTTGGATGATTTCAGCTTTTCATCTTTGTGCTTAGTGGATGGTTTATCTGACTGTGTTGCTGTGGTTAGAGTGCAATGCATAGGACAGCATAGTTTGTGTTAATAATTAATGAGAGCGCAATACAGTAGCAATTGTTGTCCCAAGATTCCAACACAGCATCTCTACTGTTAAGATATAAGGGTTTGTTCTGTGCTCCAGAGGCTTTGTGTCACTTTTCAAAAGCTTTATTTTCTTATTTTTTTAGCGTTATTATTTCAAGACCCTAAGGTCTTCTGCCAGACTTAAATTATCTTTTTTTATATATTTATTTGGCTTCCCGTTGAAACCATCCATTCATCCAGTTTCCATAAAACCCCTAATAACTATTTTAAAGTTTTTGTTCTTGGCTCTTTCCAAACCTATAAATACTGGTTTGAAAACCTAAGCTGAATTCTGTGCAAGTAATCCTCTCTACCACCCTTCTCCTCTGGTTATAAGAGGGACCTTCAGCATTTTGCTTCCCAGCACTTGTTGATTATCAGTGGTCCATATGCATCTTGAGGAGGAGGAAACACAGTAGTTGTGGCATATAAGCAACCTAACAGATGAGGTCTCAGACATGATGGTTGCAATAACGAAGGAAAATAGCAGCGGGTAAATTAGTTAAAACACAGTTGCACTCCAAAGGTGTTTTTTTTTTCTTCCTGCTTTAGTGAATCCCATGTCTAGCATATGCATGCCCCTGAGTGAGAGGCTATTATGCTTGTCAACAGCTCTCAGCTTTTGTGTGGCAAACATAAACCAAGCCCAACCCTCCCCAGCGAGTGCTGCTAGTACATGGGGAAAGCTCTGAGAGACTCATGACTTGCCCCCTGAGATCTTCAATCTTGTGGTATGCTGGGTTGTTCTGGTGAGAGGGGAAGGCATAGCCATGTCCTGAGGAGGCTGACCCATGCTGCCATGTAGCTTGAGAGACAGTGTGGAGAATGAAGCAGTAGAGAAATCTCAGCAGAATATCAGTGCCTTGGGGAGATATAGTTATTTAAAGATCTGACTTTTGGATGAGAAGCCAGTCCTGATATCTTTTTCCTGAGAGTAAGACTTGCCAGTGATATTTAACATGGCGTCTGCTTATTATGGGAAAGTTTGGTGGTCCTTGTTAAAAAGCAGACCCTTTTATGTAAAGCTAATCCCTAGGAAATTTCTCCCTACGCTTGTACTGGTGGTGATATGGTGATAAATCAGGATGCAGAGGGCTCACATGGACTTCTCACCAAGGTTGTCAGGAGAGGATTGGATTCAGTCTCTTGTCTTGTCTTTGTGTTGTGTTGGCTCTTCATTGCATTGTGTAGGTGCTGAGATGCTGGGTCCTGATGGCAATGGAATTGCTCTGTCTCAGCTTTGCAGCCATGGACACTAGATTTATTGCGGCTTTTCACTTAACAAGTGCCCCAAGTGAAGTGAATCCAGGATAAAATGTCCATCTCTTGTCCTTCACGGATGGTCGGACTAACTGGTGTCACAAGCAGGAGGCCAGACCTAGAGCTTTTGAACTCCATGGAAAAAAATCCTTAGGTCTTCGGAAGTTTTGGATTCTCTCCAGAGATAAAAACAAATCTTTCAATATACTTTTTCTGTGTAGAGACACTGAGTGGGGCCTCTAGCCAACATCTGAAAAACTGGGACCTAAAATTAGGCCCCTGAAATACCAAGAGCAGTGAATAGTTCCAACTGATACCAAGTTAGGAAAAAGGGCCCGAAATAAACAAATTCCTCCGTAACCAAGATCCTGTTTTTGAGACCAGTGTTCATTCTCACAAATCAAAACAACAAGAAACCAAAAAGAAAAAAGAATGAAAACATCAAATCCAATCCTAGCAAACCAATGATGCTATCAGCCAAAGCATGTCTTACTAGAATGTTTTCCAAAATTCCTCAGGGAATACCAGTGAGCCATGAAGAGGACATTGCTCTTTTCTGAAGTATTTGATTGGGGTTTTTCTGGAACACGCCACATTTATTCATGTGACAAATCTGTTCTTCTGTTAGGTCATATATCTGCTGTATGGCTCTTTTGTCCCCTGTGACGTTTCTCCATTGTCCAGGCTTATGCTATAAGATATGTATTTTTTTTTTTAAACCATTTTTCTTGTCATCTTTTTGACTTTGTGATGGACAGTATGATTATTTGTCTCATTTGGTAGATAAAGTGAGGAAGCAATTAGCAGCAATAAATACTCTGTCAAGAGGATAAGAGTGATGTCCGAGGACTATCTCGCTTTGATAGGTGTGTGTACACATTGTTCAGTGCAATCTTGTTCCCTTTCTGAAATTGTTGGGAGTACTGAAATATGAATGTAAGAAAATATTAATAGGAATGACAGCAATCCTGAGAATATCTCTGATTTCTTTAGAATTAGTACTTGTGTATGGTTTTCAGCCCTCTTCTAAGTTCGTAGTGGTGTTCCTTTCTGCATATGATAAAAGTGGCCACGATATTGCATTTTGTGTTACGTTTATGTCTCAATTAGGAACATCTGCTTTATCATTTCAGGATGAATAACTGAGCAATAAGGCATAGGAAGCCTTACAAGATGATTAGCTTTTTTTTTTATTGTATACATAATTGTTATAGTGGCTTGAGCATCTAGTATATATTTGTTGTTGTACTTCAAATTGCTGTATTGTCCCAGCACCCCACTTGTCATTCAAGATCTCATTGTATAGTTGCACAACCAGAAGACAGTTTCTGATCCTGGAGATCGTGTACCTGGTGACTTTACATAAAGGGAGGGAAGACTCATACTATCCTGAACTGTGTAGTTTCATAAAGTGAGTGTGTGCAACAGTGAAGGCTGCTTTGGGTATCAGCCAATTTTTTGGCATGTATCTGTAGAGAACTTTGGAGAATGAATATCATTCCTGGCTTAGTTATCATGTTTTTAATGCTGGATAAATAAGTAACATCTCTTAAGAATATACACCTTGAAATCCATGTGTGAGAAAGCATGTAGAGGGCACCCTGAAATACGTAGCAAAGAAAAAAGATGGTGGTGATTCAGTACCAGAAACGTACTTTCTTTCTCATGATCTCGTTTCTAACAAACTTTTTTCTGCTCTTTCTTCCTGTTCTGACCATGTGAGCTCCCATTGGGTACCACACCACTAGACTGCCCTGGCAGCTGTAGATGGGGCAGATGACATAGATCAAAGAAAACTGAGTTAGAGTACTCCCAGAGCAGGAGAACTACTATACAAGGCCAATAGAGTATCTGTTATCCTTATGAAATGCAGCATGGTCTTCCTTATTTGAACAAGGGCTGAGTTTCTCCCCGCACTACAGTCCATAATGTTGTACGTCCTCTCT
Organism: Leptosomus discolor; assembly: GCF_034619465.1. Classification (NCBI taxonomy): domain Eukaryota; kingdom Metazoa; phylum Chordata; class Aves; order Leptosomiformes; family Leptosomidae; genus Leptosomus; species Leptosomus discolor. The sequence goes on along the minus strand of NC_141397.1, from coordinate 52,919,010 downwards.
CTGTAACTAGAGAATTCACTAGTCCCTGTAATTGAAGAAAGGAAAGAAGCTGAAGCTTCCAGAAGCCCTACCAGCAACTTGCTTTGTAGTCTAATTAAGAGGGAGGTGGTCAGAAATTAGAGAGACTGGCACTGTTGCAAAATCGTAGATAGACCCTGACGTAGAAAAAGGGCTTTTTGCAATGTTCCGCATAGTAAGAGCCTTTTCCATTTTAAGTTGAAATGCAGTCACAGTGGCAATAGTGACTGGTTCTGTCCAGTGTCAGTTTATGATGGAATATAAATATAATTTAAAAAATACATATTGGGTTTAATGCAGCTCAAAATGTCAGCATATTACTCTGTGGTCTTGCAACAGCAGTGTTCTATAATAAAATCACAGCCCTTCAGCTTCTGGAAGACAACACGGAGAATGATACTTCTCTGGTATTGTAAGTTATATTTCCCCTTTACAGCTCTGGCAGATTTCTTGAAAGTTTAGTGATATCCAGACAAAAATAATCCTAAGCAAACCTGAACTCTGCCTAGAAAGGAATCTTGTTGTTACCTATGTTTGGAGCTTCCTACCACTAATTCTAACAGAATGTTTTGGTTATTGAAGGTTTTGGGTTTTTTCGCATTTTTTTTTTTGTTGTGTCTACGGCAGGAGGTGTCACATTCCTGTCCTCCATCTCTGTTCAAGAAGTATGCTGTGGCCTTTTAGAAGGAGATATTCCTACTCTGAAGTTTTTCAAAGGCACTCAAGGCACTGTATGCATATGAGGTAGTGCACTCCATCTATCTCCCTGCTGGAAGTGTTTATGGTGCCTCTATTGCATTCACAGTGCATTTTTTGTGGATACTTTCTCTCCTACAGACCCTTCCCATGTGCCTGACAGCAAAACTGAAGCAGTAAAACGCTGTGTTGCTCTTCAGTGACCTGCTGCAGGCACTCCTGTGATTCCAGAGTCTGGTGTGTGTGTGGGCCCTGCTAACAGCCACTCTAAGCTTTAGAGAAGAGTACTGAAGATGACCAGATAAACAGAATAGTTCCTTTATAAGGGCTGGGACTCTTCAGCCTGTGACAGAGACACTGACTGCGTTAATACAGAGGCTAACAAAATTATGGAGTGTGGCACCACGGCTATTAACCACTACCTCGCCCAACCTTGTGACTGAAAAGTCCTCTCTTTCTCTGCTTACTAATATCTCTGCAGTTTCTGCCATCTACACCTTCTTTCTCAGCTGGCAGCAGCTGTCTTTCTCCAAATAAGCAGGAAGCTGTCTGAGGATGTTGGCCAAGTCTAGGGCAGTTTACAGTCCCACTTGACTGTGTTATCTCCCTCTGTAAATGTTACGTGCTGTCTCCTGCTCTCTTTTCCCCATCCCCTTCAAAAAAGGGTGAGAATTTTCCAGTGTGGATTTGTTGCCTGCCTCTCTACCATTCCCCCTCCTGAAAACGTTGCTTATCATCATCAGTGATGCACATTATGCACTCCAGTGTCCACCTGGAATAAGCTGCCTTCAGAGCTTGGACAAGCTTAGACTAGAGAACTAACTTTAATTGAGACGTTTTTTCCATCCATGGGCCATCTGAGATCACAGAGTCCAGTACAAGTCCTCTCATGATTAGGTCCTTGGTCAGACACCTCAGAGGGAAGGAACACTGAAAAACAGAAACTAAAACTTCTGTCTTCCACTGCAAGTTGCTGGAAAATGATCTCTTTCTTGCTATTTGGTTATGAAAAGGCAAATGTGCAAGTTATGTAAATCACTGAATAATTTGCACTTATGTGTGATTGGTATTTTAGCTGCATGAAGTACATATCTTATCGTTTCCTTGGTTTCCTAGCAAGAGCAACATTGGATTCTCTCTATTTATGTTTACATATTCAAAATGGATACCTCTGCCTTAGCCTACCACAAGTAAACAGATTGTGGCTTAGCAAAATATAAAGAGTATCTGTGCAAATCAACTTGAGATCTGATGGTCTGATTCTCTAGGAGTCCATGAAGTCTTCAGAAGCTTCTTTGCGCCTTAAGTCAAGTACAAGCAGTTTCTTATTGACATCCAAGCAGAAGCTGTTGTGATGTTTCCGTAGACATAACTTGTTTGGTTTACTGTGGTTCTTTCTTTGGGTGGTGTATGAAAATAAAATACAGTAAAAGCTGGGTTAAATATTTCTAATCTGAAAGCTGATTAATGTGAAAATAAGTGCAATTGTTTTCACAAAGGAAGTGAAAGAGTATTTTAATCATTGCAGAGAACTTTGCACTAGTTCCAAAATTTGGAACTTGGATTTCTTTTACATCAAAAAACATCACATTTTGAGGAAGTTATCAAAATTATTAGGCCACCAAAAATCCTGTGAGCCTTTTCAATGATAGGGATATTTGCCTGCCAGATTCCAACTTTAACTTTTCCAATTTAATGTTTCCCTTTAGTTGCTTTAATCATTCCTTCATTCTTGGACTCATTCTCTCAGACTTCACTTTTATATCAACCCCAGTTTATCCTGGGATTGTAGAATTTATTTGTATATCACTTCAGCTAAACATTTTGGAGTGCATCACTGAGGGATTTCCATACTTGAAGAATTTGTGCCAACTAAGATATGTAGTAACTCTCTTTAAAATAATTTATTTAACTTTGTTCAAAACATTAAAAAGTATGTCTTTTTCTGCACTGGTGTCATTATGGACTAAGTATCAACTTTCTTCTATGAAGGTAACAGACCCACTGTTGATGAGTCAGGCTTCAGTAGACCTATGCTGATTCACATTGGCTGAAGATGTGAGCAAATTCAAAGTCATGTGGCATTCAGAGCAGAAACCTTAAATCAGAGGTCTTTTCAATCTGTAACATGTGGTATGGCAAGAGGGTTATCCATCGAAAGGCACATGTGATATCATAAGAAAAGTGCAGCTCAGTTCCTCTGACTTGTGGGTAGCAGAACTCCTAACTCGAATGACATGCCATGTCTTCTGGATCCAGATGAGTCACACAGACTGGCTGCTTCTGTCCCTAAAGAAACGGAATGCAGCGTTTCCTTCCTTCCTTTCTCCAGAGGCCTTGTCTTCATCATCCCCAAGGAAATACTGTCCCTTTGTCAGGCATAAGAGGCCGGTCACATCAGCTTTTCAGCCTGGAACCAGTCCTGGAAATGGTGGGGCTCAGGCTCTGGTAAACCAGGAAGCGTAAGTCATGCCTTCACTGCTGCTGGATAAGGTGGCAGCCAGCATGCCACATTCAGACACTTCCCTGGCTTTCTGCTTGCTTTCTGCCACATGGGCGATGTCTCTAATGTAACATTCCCATCCTATATGTATTATTGTCTATCTGTATGCATTGGTACCCAGACGTACATTTGCCTTCCAAGATTTAACACGTTCTCACACGCTGTCTGCCCAGTGTGCTGTAAGCCAGGGGCTGTGGGGACGTAACACAGCTCAGCTTAGTCTGCAGTGGAGGAAGGTTAAGTTGAATCAGGTTATCCTGTTGTAGACTGAGTGCACAAACAAGAAATATCAGTCAGCTTAATGTATGGTTAAGTTAACTTGACTGTGCCCAAATCCTTTGACCGTAAGGCTGTGGGACAGGAGAGGGTCCTTTTGTTTTGTTTACACGGCTTCTGACACGGCAGGGCTGTGACCTGTGTTTGGGACCACAGTGAGTGACAATTTAATTCTGTGTTTCATTTAACTGCAGCCCATCTCAGCTCAGGTGCAGTAGTTCTCTGAGGCTCAGAAACAAAGGTGTCAAGGGTTAAGAAGAGACTTAACTGAAATGTAAAATCACTAAAACAGACCAAACCAGGAGACAGGGATAGTAAAATATCTCATGGCTCAGCTTCCTTGGATTTCATGAGTCTCTGCAAGCCTGATTACATGGGGCTTCCTAGCTTGCTGGTATATCACCTCAGGTATTAAGGCTTTCCCAAGGTGCACATGGCCATGGACCAACACAGACCAACAAACAGGTGCAAGAAGCCGTCTTCGTTCCCCTGCCATGGGGGTGGAACAGAGCTTAGCTTCTGTTGAGGACCTTGCTCCTCTTCTGCATCTGTCATGCAAGCAAGATTGGCTCATCACCTTCAGCTTTCTGTACAGAGAAGTAAAATCTATGCTGCCCATTAAAACCCTTGTCTTTTGGTGCAGGCAGAGGGACTTATTCTGCCCTGCAAATAATATTCCTAGGAAGTACAGGAGCACTAGTGTGAAGTATAGGACATAAACAAGCCTGGAATTGGATGTTCACCCCTACGCAGTGGCCATAGGCTAGGGCTTGCTAACTGAATACATGGCAAAGAGGGCGCACAGTCATAGCAGTTAATTTCTCCCCTCAGGGTGGAATAGCAAACTTCCTCCACTCACACGTACGCAGAGCCAACCTCTTTTCCAAAAGCCAGTGTGCTCACGTTACACGGTGTTCAAAAGACCTTGCTGTTCCTAGAATATTTCCTTAGCTCATTTGTCCAGTGAGGGGCACAAGGGAAAGCAATTACTGAGGCAAAGGTGGAAAATGGAGGTAACGGTTCAATCTAATCACCACCCTGCCATGGAGAAAGCTACATCTCTCCTAACCACAGAGGAGGTGTTTACTGCTCCGGCTCAAGGCAAATATTTCCTCATCACTCAGCAGCAGTTAGGCAGGATATGCCAAAGCCAGCCAGGTCTTGCAGCATGGGGAAAACAAGAGCTACATGGAACTGTCATCAGCAGGAAGAGTCCTAGAGTTTAGAGTCGCCTCTTCTTGCTGCACTAAAACAGACGACAGGCCCCATTACACAGCCACAGAGATTAAAGTTCAACAGACTTGAGTGCAGATGTAGTGGCTGGTCGCTGCGTTTAACCCTTTGAAGATAGTAAATGACACTTGCATCCTTCTTGCTAGAGTCTAGAAGACACCACCAAGGACTCTCATCCAGGGGCAGGTGTTGCTGGTGCAGAGAATACCTTCTGCAGCCCTGACAGATGAGGTTCTTCTACTGAGCTGTTCATTCAGTGCAGAGGGGCAGCCTTCCATAACCCACTTTCTCTTGGGATGAGTCCCTCTTCCTGTGGGATCTGGAACTAGGCTGGATTTTATGCCTGCCAAAGTCTTTGCATCTAGCTGATAGAAGGCAGATAAACCAGGCCAGCCTGATGTCATTCAGATCACCTTTACCTCAGTCAAACTCGCTGTATTGATTCTCATGAAGTTATGACCTGTTTGCAGTGACATCAGGACACTGCATGCTGGATTTATGTCATGAAAAGGCATGGGGATGCGCAAGGAGCTGACAGGGGACACAGCCAGGACAGCTGACCCCAACTGGGATATCCCACACTATGTGATGTCATGGTCAGCAAGAAAATTAGGGGGAAGGCTGGCTGGGGAGCCGCTGCTTGGGAACTGGCTGGGTATCGTTGGTTGGTGGTGAGCAATTGTTTTAATTCATATCACGTGTTTTTCTTGGGTTTTATTTCTCTCTCGTTGTTATTTTTCCTTTTTGTTACTACTACATATTATTGTTTTACTTCAATTATTAAACTGTTCTCATCTCAACCTGTGAGTTTTCTCACTTTTACCCTTCCATTTCGATTACCCAATTCTCTTCCCTCCATCCTGCTGCAGGGTGGGGAGTGAGCGAGCAGCTGTGTGGTGCTTAGTTGCTGGCTGAGGTTAAACCATGATAGTAGTGAGTAAAGTGAATGCAGTGAGACCCTGGGTTCAGACCTTAGGATGAAGATACAGACCTCCATTTCCCCATTACTTTAAGTACAGTACAGCTTTTGCCTTCAGAAATGTAGGTCTGAAGGTTATCATATCTTGCTTGCACTGTCGTAGACAATTGCATCAGTTCATATTGTTTTTGAATTGATCAGAACCCAAAGCAGAGCTTTGCTCAGACCAATGTCCCACGTGTTGAACTGTTACTGCTGGCCAGCAGTAGTTACTTTACTTTCTCTCTGGATCAAGTCCAAGAGGTGGTATTTTATTAATGAATAAATTGCAACTTAAGTCCAATTTATGACTAAAAACTTAGTGTAGGCATTGCTGAAGGAAAATTATTTAAGTGAACCTTCAAGAAACTTCAGAATAAAACATTGCTGCTCTGCAGATTGATCTGTAGATTTATGTACGCTGATGCAAAACTGCACTCACACGTAATGACTTTTCAGCATGGATGCTATATACTGGCTGTTGGTACCCCATATGCAATATTCTCAGAGGTGTTTTAATTTTTAAGTCCCTAAAAAGTTATTAAAAAGATCTCAATAATTACAAAGGAATTGTACAAGGAATAATTAAAAATGCCAGTTAGATATTTGCTATATCAAATGTCAAGTCACATACTCTTGTTTAATGAAATCAGTTTCCAGTAGAGTTCATAACATCTCAATGGCCTAAACAGTGCACCTGACAGCTTGTCTGCCATCTCGAGCTGTAAATCTGGGTAACTAATGGTATATTGAAGAAGAAAAGGTCAATAAATGCAGAAATGTGTGAAGAATCTAATCTTTCCCTGGCACTTGTTGTTGCTCCCTTTTCACTCTCCTTTCATTTTATAATCTGTCACATTAAACTAGTCATGCTTGGCAAGAGCCTGGTCAGGACAAGTTTCCGATAAAGCTGCATCTGTTTGTGCCGCACAGCATCAGATGGACAAAGGCAACATATGACTGCAGAGCTGGGAACATGCAAGGGGAAAACTCTTCTGAAAATTAAGTTTAAGAAAGAGTCATAAATACATGCAAACATACTAAATTTGAGAAAGAGATGGGAGAGGCTACGGAAGTCACTTATCTCTTCATGCACAATTAAAAAGGCTTTTGATGAGCTTGGCTTTGTTTTGCACAAAACTGCTGCTGTTGAGAACAGAAATGTCTTGGGCTTTTGAGCAGTAGACCTGGTAGTTTTTCAGTCTGCCAGTACATTTTTTCCCTGCAGTGTGCTTAATGCTTTGCCCAGTCCAGAAACGAATGACTCAGTCAAAAGGACTTCCTCCATCTCCCTTGAGTGATTATTCCACAGCCTAATAGGTCTCCCTTTTAGGAAATATTTCGAACATAATTTTCCCTGCGTTTACTTTTAAAGCATCGTTCTGTGACTAGATAGTATCCTAAACAATGCTCTTCCATCATTAGTGTTTGTATTTTTTTCTGTTCTTGTCCATGGTTATCATATACCCTCCAGCATTTCTCTGGTGTTTAGTGGAGCTTCAGATGTTTAATGTATTTAACCTTTCCTTGTATGCCAAGCATAGGACTGGCACCAGGATATTTATACACCATTAAACAAGGGTGGTGCCTGTTAAATGTAATTACTTTCTTCTGATGCTTTCATGGTAGAGGTTGTACTAGGGCACAACAGCAGCTTCTATTCTAAAATATGTGGAAAAGGTGCAACTGCTAAGCAGGAATGACTTATACACAGACTATATATAGTAATACATTAGCTCAGTCTCCGGCCTTGATTTAAATCCATAGAGGAAGCAGTTAAATTTAGTCAATGCCAACCTCTCAAACAAAGATATTGGATGTATGTGTGCACATGAGAAATTCCAACCAAACTGATGAATATTACCAGGTTTACTAGGATTCTGTATTTTAACTGTGAAGAATATCTCTAAAACCACGAGAGTCTTTTAGACTGTGGGAAACATTGCAAATGTTACCACACTATGTCTGGATGCATAATATGTATGTGTTTTTGTATCTCAGCATATTTGGGTTTCTTTGAACTTTAAGATTAGCTCTGAATTTCTTGAGTGTACAAAGCTCACTTCAGGGATAGTTATATAATCATTGTATTGTATATTACCCTGAATTGCTGACATGTACTGTCTACTTGAGCTGCACATATGCTTTTTGAATTAAAGGTAGGGATGATAGCTCTATCTCTAATTGAAATTGTAAACGTTCAGCAAGTATCTATCTTTGGTTGCTTATAAACTTACTAAGCTTTAAGTCTTTGGATTGAAATTTTCTATGCCAACTCTGTCTGTCTGACACGATATAGTATGTGTATGTAAATGTTATGATCATTTCAGTGAATTTTTTAGGCTTTTCTGAGAACAAGGAAACAGGAAAATGTGATATAAAAGTGCAAGAACAGTCATACCAGGTCAGACCAGCCGTCTGTCTAGCTCAGGATACTCACTGTGATAGTGGTCAGTACTGCAAGCATATTTGACACTTCCTTCAAATATTCTTCCAGCCTCCAGCAATTTGTGGCTGAGGGATTTTAGAACCAGACACAATATTTTGTACTTAATGATCCTTGAGGGATTTTCCTTTGGTGACTTTGTTTTTAAATCTGTGTAAGCTTTTGGCATCTAGAATATAATTTGGTGAGGAGTTCCACTGTTTAAATACACCCTGATTGAAGAGAGGCCCTTTCTGTTTTTTGAGCCTATTTCCTGTCATTTTCAATTGAAGATCCAAAGCTGTTACATTGGAAGCAATCATATTGAGGGCCAGCTTCTGCCAAACTCCCTCTTGGTCCTCAGTTTAGAATAGAAACAGTCAGCTTAGAGCCCTTTGCTGTGTAGGCAAAGTAGAGGTATTTAAGATTGTTTCTTCCTGTGTGCATTACTTCACGTTTGTTGACGCCCAGTTTCATCTGCCCTTTTTCTGGCCGGACTTCCATAATCATTCCTTGATACCTTGAATACCTGATTATCAGTAGCAAACTGTCTTCTCACTATTGTCTTTCTTTTATAGATCATTGCATAAAGCCTATTCTTCTGAAGTTAAAAATTTTATCAGTTTTATTTCAGCAGCTTTATTCATACAATAAAAAAGAAGTGGGAGTCAGGATTTTCAGGAACATGCATATTGCTATGCCTATGAGCATCCCAAAATTTCATGGGTCATGTAAAAGGGAATGCAGCAGATACGCAAAAGCGATGATTAAGGAAACTGGGGACATTCAGTTTCACTGAAAGTTAAGTACCTTTTATTTATGTAGCTTTAAAGGGCTGACTTTAGATACCAGAGGGCAGCAGATTTTGGCTAAATAATTAAACAACAGAGCCGAAGCTGACTGAAATTGAGAGCGAGACTGGCTTAGAAATCAGCAGGGTTTTGTATCAGATATAAAAATAATGTTGCTGGGTTAAGGATGAATAGGAACTAGTCCAGGAAAGCAATTAAGTGAATGTCTAACTGTACATGCTTGAGTAATTATTTTTAGTGGGGATACGTATTCTGAAACTGAAAACTAAACTGAAATGGTTCTCTGGTCCCCTTGAGGAGTTGTATAGCTGCCTGTAAATATTGAATGTATGTGAATTGTTTGAAATGTATGACCAATTCGAAAATAATCTATTTATCAGTGTGTTTCTGACTATCAACCTTGGCTGATCGTTAATTGTTTGCTTCTTGTTTTATACACTTCTCCCAGATTCCCAGTGAGCTGCAGACTTTGTGGGTCTTCTCTGGGCTCTGGTTTGGCCCCCACTGAACTGAATAAGTGTCAAAGTTCATCAAAAAAGTATGAGCAGGATTTTTTTTTCTGTCAGAATAAAGTTTCTTAGTCTTCTCTGTTCCTTCCCCGTTCCTCTCCAGGAGATCCGTTCTGCACAGCCCATGGAATTTTGGCTTCTCATTTATATTTGGAAGAAAAACTGATTTCAAAATGTTGGAATTTCTCACAGATCAGAAATTCCTTTTTCCAGATAGAAGCCACTGGGTCACTTTCATGTGGAACTGTGGCACTTGGCTTGCCTGCATAGGATTGTCAGCAGAGACAGCAACACCTGGGTGAAGGAGGAGGGACTGTATGACAGTATACCCTGCAGCACCTTGCTACGAGGTAAAGCACCCTCTGCCCCAGCAATGATAACTGAGTCTCCTCTTCTCCCATCCTTTGTCAAATCTGTCCCAGATAACAGCTCCTTTGCTGAGTCAGTTTAACCTTTCCATCTGTAAAGGTGGTGGATATCTTTGTTAGAGATGGGATTGTCAGAAGTTCCTAAGAGGCAGCTGTCAGCTCTCAGCAAATTTCACTGGGACTTTTCAATCCTAGCCTGCCAGTAAGAGGGAATTTTGAAGTGTGCCAGGAGGCATTCTTCCTTCAGATGATAATTTTTCCCCAACATAAAATTAAAAAAATAATAACAGAAGTAGGAGATTCCAGTTAGTAGCAAAAGAACGAAAATAGTCCTCGTGTCTCCCTTTACTATTGTTTCACCTTTCAGTGTCGACTCTCCCGTCTCTTTCTGTTAAATTTCTTGGGAGAATAGAAGACAGACAAATTTCACTGAAGTGCAGTAGAAATAGGCATAAAGGGAGACAGGAAACTTGTTTTATGAGGGATAAAAGAATTAGAATATAAATTATCCAAGAAGAAATGTGTAGGGTGGCAAGGCATAAGCAGGGGCTGTGAGGGACATCCTGAAAGAGTTCTGCTCTTCTTCTGCATCCTTTCAATACCATTTGCGACTGACATGTAGTATTTGAATGTAGGTGCAACAACTCCTGTACGCATCTCCATGAGTATGAAGACTATGTAACGAGCTACAATTTCACTGTTTCTGACTTTTTGTTTGCCATAGTAGAGGACAGTCAAGGTTTACACTTACACAGATGAGAGAGGCACTAGAACAAATTTTAAAGCATTTTCTTCCGTAATTGCAATTAATTGCCTTTTCTTCTTTGGAAAACAATAATTAAAGGAGACCTAGCTGATCTGAATTTTTTACAGCACCCTTAGTCCTGTGAAAAATTCAGTCACAAAATCTTCTTATAGGAGTTGAGTAGTCAGCAAGGAATGATAAAATCTGTGTGTGTGTGTGTCCCCAGTAGCAACTTCCATGAGCATTAAGTCTCATTTTAAAAGTGCTCAAGGAAGATAAATGAAGGCAAAAAACAAGGAAACGAGTCAGATTCCCAGAGAGGGAAGCTGAGGGATGGTAGAATGAAGGTATGTACCTTTCAGAGCCCCAAAGTAAGAAGCAGAAGAGATTATCTGGAAATGCCTTTCAGATCACTGCCTGACAGTATAAACACTGTTCATGACGCCCACCAACCTGACTGGCTGCCCTTGTAATGCATCTGCCCCAAAGCTGTCCCTGAGTACGTGATGTTTGAAAGAGAGATGAAGGAACTTTCACAGATGGGAGTGGTACACCTGGTTGTGTCCCTCTAGTTTCCCTCTATTCTAGTGCAGATTATCAGTGGAAAATACCACTGCTGTAAGGCAGAAGCTGCTTTATATGGTGCAATTCAGGCTTCAGTCTGCTTTTATCCAGGACCAGCTCCTTGAATTTCAATAATTTTTTTCTAATTTACACTAGTACAAAGAGGATAAAATCAAGTGATAAAAATCTCTTCCAGTAAGCAATCCTGGAGCTGTCTTTGCCTTTAAAGTCTCTCTTCACAGCAGGGTCTTAAGAAAGTTCAAGGAACACATGCCTATCAATTCAGGAACAGGCACAACAAGTCTCAGCGCCTTCCTGAACTACTGCCTTAAAATAACTCCACCAATGGCCGCTTGTGCAGTGACATTTTGGAAATGTGTACCGCCTTATTAGAAAACTCAACTATGAATACCAGACAATCTACTGCGGCTCCTGGCATGTCAGCCCAGAATCCTAGCAGCCTTCCCATCTTAGCATAGCTCAGAAAGGCAGTTTTTAAATTAAAATCTTCATGTAAAATAATAGACATTGTGAGATGGGAAGCCTCATAAAATGAAAAATGTCAGTTGGTTTTGCAGAGGTTGCTTACATATTTTCACCTCATAAACATTTCAGAAGGGATCCTAGAGCTTGTTAAACTGCTGCAGAATTGGAGTCTTCTGTGTTTATTTATATGCACCTAGTAAACTCCCTGAAGTACCCAAAGGGCCTGGTTTCAGCTGCCCCATGGCTGGTGACTTGGGCTTTTCATTTTTTTTTTTGTTGTTGTGCTCGATTGATGTTCTGATAGAGAAATCTGAGCAACGTCTGCAGAAGTTTTGTTCCCCAAGGAAATGTGAGAGCCCACCAGCTAACCTCTCTAGTCCAGGTGCACTTGTCCAAAGAGGGCTGATGGTTAAATGCCCATCTTGGTGTATCCTTTCTTCTGCAGCTGCAGTCAAATCTCTGTTTTGCATTTGGAACTATGAAGCTTCTGGCTTGACTTCAGACTCCATCCCATCAGCAGTTTACCGGTCACACTCAGTGCAGATGGGTCTAGCACTCTGTTCAAATCTCGTAGAGGACTTGGTGTAAGGCAAGATCCCAGCCTGACATAGGTTGGCTCAACTCCAACCAAGGTTATTGGCCAAATTCTCAGCTGCTGGAAAGTTTAGATAATTTAAAGTCACTGTGAAAATCTGCACCACTCTGTACAGTGATTTGTTTCCACTTTCAGGGTATTTGTGCTGACTTGCCCCACTGGAAACTTGCTTAAGCTGGTGGAGTAGAGCAGTGTTTCCTCTGATTTTAGCTGGTCTCAGAGTCCTCTAAGTCTCCTGGATCACATCTTTATTTCAGTTAGACAAAAGTAAATGCTACTGAGGACAGAGAAGCTATAACACCAAAATAATATTGTGTGATAAAAGAAACCTTTTACTTATTTTTATAGTTTATCCTTCACCCTGTGCTTATGTGTCCTTGTGTGTCCTTCACCCTGTCCCGGTGCAGTGGGATCAGCCCCAGTTTTCCTGCCGTGAGCCTCCCCTCTGCAGTCAGCCCTCTGACCCTGCCAGTGGGCTTCCCTTTGGAGCTCACTGGCGGTGGTACTTGGGGTTCCTCTGCTGAACATCCCCCCAGACATGTTTTCTAGGTAGTATCAGTGGTTAAGCTTTCACCCAGTGAAAGTCAGTGTGAGCCAACAAAGTCAGCAGTTTTGGGCCAGTGACAGGGAGATAAGTGTCATGGGCTAAAACTGCAGTGCAAAAAGTTTTTGCATGGGTATTAAGGCATGTGTTCTTGACAGACACCAGGCTAGCTTAACCATCTGGACAACATTTTCTCCTGCATGTGTGAGTGGTTTTATTCCATTATGTTTGTTGAGCTGTATACCTCCCTCAGCTGGATTATCTCCATTGATTTTAGTGAATTTCTCGTGATTTTCATCACCACTGAAGAACATTTAGTTCATTGCTCATAATACTGACACTACCTCAGCCCTGCAACAGCTATGGTAAATGGGTCAAATACAAAGTTGGGGTAGGCAAGAATATCCTCCACTGGAAATTTTGGGGACAGATTTTGCAATCCTCTTTATCTGTGCAAATCAGACCTAATCAGTGTGTAAGCTGGCCAGAAAGTGTCTAAACAAAACTGGTATAAAGTCCATAAAAGGAACTTCCATTTTACTGGAGCCAAGGGGAGGTACTGAACAGCATGAAAAGAGAAGTATAATGCAGAGTATGTGTGTGGGGACATAGCTGTATGAAGAACAAGGAAAAATAAACCCTGCATAGGTTTACGTTATCTGTGGATCTAGATGCCGGTGTTTTTGTGAATCTGTTGTAACTACTACAGCCACCTGGAGCATGCAAAAGGGGTGAAGCTTGTGATTTTAAAAAAAAAAATTAGGACAATTTCCTTAGTTCCCAGCTCTTTGGAGGGCAGTACCTGAAACAGTGCTTGTAGTTCATTGTGGGAAGGGAAGGAGCAAGTGATCTGCACCTTGTCTCCTGGGAACTCCCATGGCTGTAACGCTTGCTCTGTTCATGTGCTCTCCAGAAAGCTGCTGTGCCTACTGGGGTGCCAGTGTTCAGTGTGTTACAGTGGCTTTTCCTGGTAATGCACATCTATACTGCCAATCCTGTAATTTACACTTGCCACTCAGATTTAATGTCCATCCTTCTGCTGTGTGAGGACTGACTTACGTTGCAGACAAGAAGCATTCCCTCTCTCCCCTGCCTCTCTAGGTGTAAGCTCCGCTGCCCAGGTGGAAGGGGAAGGGAATGTGTTAAAGGCTCTGTAACAAGAAGGGTAATTTTTCCTGGCAGCGCTTTTAGGTTTGGTTCCAGAATGTGTACAGTTATCATTTATGCTCCTTTAAATTCTTTCCTTTTCTCAGAAGAGGTCGGTGCATAGAAAAACTTGGATTATCAGGCTGCTGGCAGTGGCCTGCATTTTCCACTGTGTATGCTTGGAATACAGTTTGGTCTTCTGCCTCTCCTGATTTGTTTACCTTTTCCCTTCCCCTCTTCCTGCTCCCCCCAGTAAGCTGTTGGATTCCTCTTTTCACCATAAATATTTTAAAATTTTTATGTGAGCCATTAAATCACTTTAGCAATTTCCCTGAAAACCTTAAAATTGCACATCTGATCTCCTGAAGTGTGAAGAGCACAGTGAAGACGTGTTAGTGCTTGGGTTCTCACAGCACTCAGAAGACACCAAATTTGAGTCCTTGCTACTGGAAGAAGAGCTTTGAAAATGTCAGATCTAATCCTTAATTCAGAGGTGTCAGTCTAAGCTGGTCTGTTTGCAGAGGGGGAAGTGCTCAGCATGTAGTGCGATGTCACACCCTGTATCAGTAAAGGACAGGTAGCACCTCCTGCTTTCTCTGTTGCTGCCTTCTCTAGTGTGCTGCAAAATCAAGCCCTGATTGTAGGAGGCAACGAGCAGTCAAAAGTTAAAAGGAAGAGTAGAGGGACCACGACAGTGGCTGAGAGGACCTTCCTTCAGTCATTTCTGTTCAGTGTTTCTGTATCCTTCAAAATAGAACTGGACAGGGACAGGACAGCTCTGGATCGATCTGTATTGTAGAGCTTCACACAAAGATGGTCTTCAACCCCTCTGGGATTGAACACCTGTGGTTTTGAGTATTGGTGCTCCTGACTTAACTATGTGAGTCAAATACTGCAATTTGAAATACTGCATTGTGGATTCAAATCTAGCCCCAAGCTACAGCGGACAGCAGTGATTACCATTTCATAGCCAGCTGATGGGTTCCTGGGAAATAAGAACTCCCAGCCTTGTCTTTTTGAAGCATTGTTAATGTTGTGGAAAAGGCCACCTTGGTCTATGTGATATCTCTGCTACTTGGAATCAATGTTTTTAGGAATGAAATTTTATTTAGGAAGGAAAATTATTTTTTATTAAAGGTAATTCTAACTACAGAGTCTCTGTGGCGCAATTGGTTAGCGCGTTCGGCTGTTAACCGAAAGGTTGGTGGTTCAAGCCCACCCAGGGACGGGTTCTCACCTTGCCTCTGCCTGTGGCAAGGGGGTTGGAACTAAATAATCTTTAAGGTCCCTTCCAGTCCAAACCATTCTATGATATTGGGCTGTAGGGTTTTGGCCATGTGTGCTGTTTTCAGCTGGGATAGTTAATTTTCTTCACAGTAGCTAGTATGGGACTATAACTTGGATTTCTGCTGGAAACGGTGTTGATAACACAGGGATGTTTCAGTTACTGCTGAGCAGTGCTTACACAGAGTCAAGGCCTCTTCTGCTCCTCACACCACCCCACCAGCGAGGAGCCTGGGGGTGCACAAGGGGTTGGCAGGGGACACAGCTGGGACAGCTGACCCCAGCTGACCAAAGGGACATCCCACACCATATGATGTCAAGCTCAGTGTATAAAGCTGGGGGAAGAGGAAGGAAGGGGGGGATGTTTGGAGTGATGGCGTTTGTCTTCCCAAGTAACCGTTACGCGTGATGGAGCCCTGCTCTCCTGGAGATGGCTGAACAGCTGCCTGCCGATGGGAAGTGGTGAATGAATTCCTTGTTTTTCTTTGCATGTGTGAGCAGCTTTTGCTTCACCTATTAAACTGTCATTTTCTCAGCCCTCGAGTTTTGTCACTTTTACCCTTCCAATTGTCTCCCCCATCCCACTTGGGGGTGCAGTGAGCAAGGGGCTGGGTGGTGCTTAGTTGCTGGCTGGGGTTAACCCACGACACCATGCAAGGCTGTCTGTCGTAAAGTGTGATACATTTCTGCTGGCAGTTCGTAGCACGGAAGAGAAAAGTGGTTACTCCCTGCACCCCCACAGCAAGCCCAGGGCTTGGGACTGGGGAGGCATTCCATGTGAAATGACCAGGGGTGCCTATGGCTGGATGATAAAAAGTTGTGGTTCCTAGGAACCAGTCCTGTTTCAGAGCAAGCAATGGAAATAATACTGCTTCTACTGCTGTTTTGCCCTAAAAGAAATTTTCATGTAAAAGAAGAGTAATTTAGAAATAATTATCTTCCCCCAGCTAGCTGTCATGGCAGCAAAAGCACCATAACAGAGCCAGTCAGTCCCCAAGCCAAGGTTATTTCTAAACCACTTCTAATTCGTGGAAACCAATTTGCAAAATTTTGAGTGGTTTGGGAATAAGAAAAGTCACTTTACAAATCATTGTCTGCTGCAGGAAAAGCAATTGTCATGGACCCCAAGCATAAAAACATGATATGGGGTTTTTTAGTGTGTCAAGTCATGTGACAAATTAGGGGGATACCAAATAACATAATTTCAACACAGTCAAACAGCTCGTGCTCCACTTGCATGGTGATTATCCTCTCAGTTTACACAGATCTTTGCACTCCTGCGGTGCTTTAATAACATCACTTTAAAACCCTGACATTTAGGTAACAGGAGGAGCCATGAATACTCTGAGCACCTACAGTCATCAGTCACTGTCAGCTCCAGGCTGAGGTTTCTCTGCTTTCTAACCCTGTGGCTGTACGCTTAGCTTAACCTCCTTTTTCTGACACTGGGTATTTCCCATAACCCCCAGAAAAGAATCTGGAGAGTTTCTGGTGGGTGTGCCCAGCTGCCTGAAGCCTCAAGAGCCTGTGCAGACAACAGGCGAAGGAAGAGGTTTGCAGTTCAGTGTTAAACGCTGTTCATTAACCCTGATTTCTCCCCGGGGCGAAGCCGGTGACGTTGCATTATTTGTGTGGCAGTAGAGCAAGGGACCTGCTTGAGATGGAGGGAAGGGGAAAAAAATCACTGAGTAATAAGAGAGCCTTTGGTCTGAGGAACTTACAGGACCAGGTGAAGAAAAGAGATGGAAGAAGGGCAGGATTGAAGTGCTTCAGGTAGTGGTTGTGTGTGATAAATGCCTTGAAGAAGAAGGGTCTAATTTTTCTCTGTGTTCAGTCTATGCAGCCAGGCTTTGGTTTCAATTGTACTGGTGTAAATCACAGATATCTCCGCTGACTTCTGTGCAATGCAGGCGCTCTCTGCTATCAGCACTATTGACTTAAGAGCAGTTATTCCCCTTATTACCTGGCTGAATAGAAGCCAGTCCTGTATCTGGGATGGGAAGACCAGGACTGGCTGGTAGTTGCCTGTGTTTTCCAGTTGTTAATCTCTTGATGAAATAGGCACTTCCTGCTCCTGATAGCACTAGAAGTCTCTGAGCATTTCGTAGGAGCAGGACTTAGACTAGTGGTATTGCTGTGTGCCCAGTAATGTCTGTATGCAACCACTCCCATACTGCTCAGCAGCCTGGCATCCCCCAGCCCTATGGAGCCATGGCATGACACCACCAAGGGCAGGGTTTCTGCCCCGCTGGTTAAGCAGAGCTGAGGTATCTGTGGCAGTGAGCAGGGTCCATTTGTTTTTTAGGAGCAGGGTTAGTAGCCCGCTTCTTTTTTTGAGTTCAAAATGCTCCTTGTGTTATTCATCATGTGCTGTTCTTATTTGTAACTTTATTGCGGTATTTACAAAAAAAGTCAGCCACTCCTTCTGTGTTTACCTTAAGCACATCTGATGTGCAAGGCACTGAAAACCTCACAATGTCATTTTTTCCCAAAGACCACTAGGCTTTGCCATGGCAAGTCTCAGCTGTGGGGAGTGTAGATGCTTCAAGCACATGAAGGATCCTCTTGTGATGCAACATCCCAACTCCTGTGACATGATGCAGTTCAGTAGCCCAGTTCCAGATCCTCTCCCATCTGGCCACTGGAGTTGTGTGCTTGGTGGCAGTGTGCTTGATTTGGAGCTGCAAGATAGGGCTTGGAGTGCTTAGTCAGTATTATCTGCTCTGTTTCATTCCACCAGTTGGTTGGTTGGTTTTAAAATATTTTGGATGCCTAATAATTCCAATAAGAAAGTTCTAAAAGAACATCAGAAAAGCCATCCACAGTATTTAAATCACTATGTTAATGCAACTGAGCTCATGCGGCTAAGAGATTGCAAATCATTTTCAGATGCCGTCAGCATCTTTTTTTTTTGCGCTTTCTATGTCCTCCCGTGACCATTGCTTGGAGAGCCATGTATACACTCGAAGGATTTGCTTTGAGGGGAGGGCTCAAATATCAAAGTGGAAAAAAAGCATTCAAACCTAAAAGCTGACCATAAAGACCAGCACATCATTTTCAGAAGCAGAACATTATTGTTACTCTGCTGACAAACTTCTTTTGAGGGCAGCAGCACGGTCCAGCACCATTTTAGATTTGTCTTGAAGCCGCACGTAACCAAAATAAATATATGGTTACATAAGAAACTATATTACATTCTTGCTCCTGAGTTCCAAGTCTAATTGTAAAGTAAGCACAAATCCAGTATGTCTGCCCTCATGGAGGTAGAGGGCCAACCTCCTCCCACATGTGATCCAGTTGATTTCGCACCTGGGATAAATGGGCCAACCAAGTGGAAGGAAGGTGGTTTTGTCCCTTCTTCTAAGGTCCTTGTGTAAGATGCGGAGGCCCTCTGCAGAGGTGAAGGCAAGGGGACAGGCAGGGAGGGGCACTGAACAGGCTCTGGAGAGCAGCCACATCTCAGGGAGGGCAGTATGTGGGTTTTGGACGTAGTCCAGCTTGTAACTGAAGCCCAGAGGATTACATTGCTCACATGAATCAATAATGATTTATACAGCTTTATTAGTATGCCAGCAGCAATGCCTATGGTTATAGTGACTTAATGCTGCACATGGTACAGGCCTGCTTTCTGCTGCATACGACCAGGGAAAGAGTTATGTTGCAAAGCTGTGACAAACCTGCATTTTTAGAGCTAGGCTTTGAAATTTGACAGGGGATAATTGTACTTCTTTGCCTCTAAAGGTGTGGTGAAAATATATAAATCATTGTTTATTTCCAAAGTGCTTGGACACTTTAACTTCAAATAGGAGAGAAAACCCCACGAAGGAATCCAGTTTGCTTCAGAGCAGAGATCATCATGAAAGACAAACTTTGGCCTGCAGAGGGGAAGGATCTGGCCTTGTGGCTGGCATGATGCAGAGAAGGACAAGGAAACACACAGCAAGAATAAGCAGGCAACGTTAGGACCTAGAGATTTCTGAAGCTGGCAGTCTCTCAGCTTTAATCAAGCACAAATTGTTCAGTTCCATGCAGAATGGACTGGATAATGTTCACTGTCCTGTGCTTGCCATGCAAACAAAATCAGGGGTTCTTCACGGCTTCTTGGCTAGGCTAGGATACAGCAGCCACGGAGGGGAAAATAGCTGGTAAGATGAAAGGGCATTTCCCATGTCATAAGTTTCTGAACAGGCCTTTATAGCTGCTGGCCATAAGATGCTATACAGTGCTCAGCATTCTGTCTCAGTTTCTAGACCTGTAGTGTAGTAGAATACTGTGTGTGTATATGCGTCGTGGTTTAACCCCAGCCAGCAACTGAGCACCACCCAGCCCCTCGTTGGCTCCCCCCTGGTGGGATGGGGGAGACAATTGGAAGGGTAAAAGTGACAAAACTCGAGGGCTGAGAAAATGACAGTTTAATAGGTGAAGCAAAAGCTGCTCACACATGCAAAGAAAAACAAGGAATTCATTCACCACTTCCCATCGGCAGGCAGCTGTTCAGCCATCTCCAGGAGAGCAGGGCTCCATCACGCGTAACGGTTACTTGGGAAGACAAACGCCATCACTCCAAACATCCCCCCCTTCCTTCCTCTTCCCCCAGCTTTATACACTGAGCTTGACATCATATGGTGTGGGATGTCCCTTTGGTCAGCTGGGGTCAGCTGTCCCAGCTGTGTCCCCTGCCAACCCCTTGTGCACCCCCAGGCTCCTCGCTGGTGGGGTGGTGTGAGGAGCAGAAGAGGCCTTGACTCTGTGTAAGCACTGCTCAGCAGTAACTGAAACATCCCTGTGTTATCAACACTTGTTTCCAGCATAAATCCAAAGCGTGGCCCCATACTAGCTACTGTGAAGAAAATTAACTCCATCACAGCCAAAACCAGCACAGTGTGTATGTGTTTGTAAGCTCCTAAAGAACGGACACTGCAGCAGTGAAGGTAAATTAAAGAAAATCTGAGGCATCTGGGCAGCAGGACAGTGATTGCTATAAAAGCCCACTTGGAAGCAAATGTTGTCAATATAAGCAGCCACACGTTGACAAAGGATGGTAAGATAGTTACCTATGAAGGACAAATGAAAATGACACCTACCTCAGACTAGCAAAGTTTGAAATCTCTTTACAAAGGAGGCCAGTAGCATCAAGACTGTGGACAATACAGCCCACAGAGCTGAATCTAAGGTCATCTAGTCAAGGCAGAAATGAAGCTGAGACTATCCCCATGCACCTACACAGACTGAAGGCTAGGTGTCTAGAAAGCAGCTTTTAGAAAAGACCTGAGGGTCCTGGTGGATGAGTTGACCATGAACCAGTCGTGCCCTTGCAGCAAAGGCGGCCAACTGCATCCCGGGCTGTGTTGGTGTGTGCATGCATCTGGAGTGCTGGGCTTCCCAGTACAAGAGAGGCATGGACATAGTGAAAGCGTCACATCTTGGAGTATCTGGCACATATAAACAGGGGGTGAGAAAGCTGGGGTTGTAGAGTGGGGTGATCTTATCCATGCATATAAATAAGTACCTGATGGGTGAGTAAAGAAGACAGAGCCAGACTCTTTTCAGTGGTGCCCGTTAAAAGTACAAGAGGCAATGGGCAGAAACTGAATACAGGAAATTCCATGTAAACATCAGAAAAATCTTACTTTTTTTTTTTTTTTTTTTTTTTTTTTTTTCTGTGGCAGTGGCTGAACAATGAACAGGTTGCCTATAGAGGCTGTGGAGTCTGCATCCTTAAAGGTATTCAAAACTCAGCTGGACGCAGCTCTGACCAAGTTGTTTCAGTTGACCCTGCTTTGAGCAGGGGGGTTAGACCAGTCAATCTCCAGAGGTTCCTTCCAACCTCCACCGTGCTGGGATTCTGTAACAGAACACACCTCTCCTGAGTCCCAGGGTAATGTTCACAATGCAATTGTTACTGGGATCCTGAACATCTGCTCCTTTTTGATTAAATGTTGCCAACAGAAATGTATGTTCAGGTATGGGGCTGCACATGCACAGAGGGTCTGTGCATATGTGTGGATACCTGGAGAATCCCTGCATATATATGCAGGCAAGCCAGTGCATCCAGCCAGCCTGCCAGAAGAAAATGAGAAAAATTGCTGAATTCCACCTAGACAGAATTTCCAGCTGGAAAAAAGAGGACGTGTCTGGGGAAACCTGGCCATGAGCTAATCCTGCCTCCAGGATCTTGTGCTAAGTCTCTGCAGAGAACAGTTTCTCCTTAAATAAATACCTATTCAAACAAGGTCTTTACACACCAGAAACAGTATATTCATCACTTGATTATATGGTGAGTTACTTGCTATTCATCACTCTTTATGTTCTTCCCTTTAAGACTTCTTAGCTATTCCAGTCAATGGAAAGAAATGAGAGTGTGTAGCTGTGTTTATACATAAAGGTTTGCTGCTTTTGTCACACCAAATCCAGCTTGTGTGGGCACAATCAATTCGTGCAGTTGTGCCACTGGTTTAGTTTATGCACGTTGCTTGAGAAAAATAAGCTGTAACAAAAGAGAGTTTAATCTGAGAGTTATTTTTACTGCTTTTTGTTATAGCTGTGTCATATAGTTATCTATCTACCTATGCGTTTCATTCCTCTCCGCAGTACCATGAATGCAAAATACATGAATGCAAAATGCTGCAAGTTGGGTGACCTCCCAGGCAAGAGAGGGAAGGAATAATAGAGGAGCTGACAATCAGCGCTCAGTAATTTGTTCCTGTAACTGCACGACTCTAATCAGCAAATACCTTCCTCCCGCTGCATACAGAAGTGCTCGGTCTGTCAGAGAGCTCGTTTGCAGCAAACCCAGATCGACTCTACCCACAACGTGGCCGCCTCTAGAGGGCAGTGATTGGCCGATTAATGTTTGTGCTGTAATTG
Organism: Leptosomus discolor; assembly: GCF_034619465.1. Lineage (NCBI taxonomy): Eukaryota > Metazoa > Chordata > Aves > Leptosomiformes > Leptosomidae > Leptosomus > Leptosomus discolor. The sequence continues at coordinate 52,896,981 of NC_141397.1, read as the reverse complement.
AAGATGATTACTGGATTATCCTGGATTAATCCAGTTGCCATGCTGTGGCTGTTTAACAAATTACAGCTTCACTGCAGAAAGGTGCAGAGTCTGACAAGGAACGGTCTCTGTCCGGTTGAAGTGACAGAGGAAACGTGGCCAAGTAATGTAGCAGAATTTGGCCCAAGCGTTAGGATGAACTTACAGGCTGTCATAAGATCTCTAGTTCCTAGAAATATCAGAGATCTTCATTTGTAGAACAGCATTTGTTTGTGCTGTCCCTTGCAGGAACCAATCCATAAGCACATTAAAACCAGAGCAAACCAGGGAAGGAAATTGAATCAGTCATCACCAATTGCTTTAAACTGCCAGGTTTACACTAACCTCTTGCTGTGGTTGGCTTCCAGCATAAAACGGTCCTACTGTGCAAGCCACCATCCAGGGATGGGCTTACCAGTAATGGGTGACACCGTACCTTCCTTATTAACAACATTAGGTGAAGGAATTGCTTCCGGGAAGAAACAACTGCCCAGCCCCACCTTTCACATGACTTCATCATCTTCTACCTGCATGTCAGGTAAGAAACTAATGGTACCACTTCCTAAAGCAGCCTGTGATGCTGTGAGTGGTCCATGTGTGGCCCTACACTAATGGTTTCTGTCTGGAGAACATCACTCACCTTCCCCTTTTCCCCTAGTCCGTTGTCATCATTTTGCTGCTTAGCTGCTTTCTTTAGTTCTTCCATATCCTTCTCCTGCTGCCAATGAACCAAACTCCACTTTACTTCTCAACTCTGCACAGAAAATGGGATCATTTTTGTGAAAAAAAAGTGTGAGGTCAGGACAGAGTTTCAGGACAGACAGTTTTTTTTTCTCGTGAGCACATCTTTGAATTTAAGCTGCTGCTCTCCATTCAGTGCTGTGCTACATTGACACATTTGTAACTAGCTCTGGAGCTGAAATATGTGCTCTGTAGCCAGGATGCACACTTTGCTGCTCTGTGCTTTGTGTACCATGCCGCAAGGGTTCAAGGGTCAAAAAGAGTTTATCTCAGTGACAGGTGACATCAGCACACGTCTTTGACAAGGGAGGCAGTGTGAAAACTTCAGCACCACTCCTTCCCAGCACAGAAAGATGGGACTGGTTCTCAGTTTGTTATCTTTATATTTAGCATTGACTCCAAGTAGTATAGCTAGAGGGGATGGAAACACAATCTACTCATTTTCATTTCTGTGTTGCCAATTTGAATTAGGACTGGGCTGATATTGGCCCAGAATTATTACTGTTTGCTTAGTACTTTGAGACCTCTTTGTATGGTTTTGCTGCTTCTCGTCCATTAGCTTGTGGACCACTGTGTCCATAGCACAAAAGGCCCTGTCATTCTTCTTGGCTATCTTCACTCCTCATAGCCATCTTGGGCTGAGAGCCAATGGCATGGGCACAAAAGATAAACTGTCTTTTTTATTTCCGAGCACATCCTTCTGCATCATAGCATGACTGTTAGAGAAAAAGCTTGCATTTCAATGAACTGTCCCTGTTTGGGATTTTCACTTTGTTTAGCGAGTACTTTTTATGGATTCTCTTATGTCATGACCCAGCACCCATCACAAGCACTTAATTCTAGCACAAAGGACTTTTTAGAAGTACATATAAAGAAACTGCTAGTAGGAAGGGTAGCTTTCCTGAAGAATATTACTGTCTTCAGTTTTATATGCTACCTTCACTTTCCGGGTTTTGCTTCTCAAAATCTATCTAGCTGCAAGGAGTCATCTTAAATGGCAGTGACACAGAAAAAGCTACTTTGATAGCTTCCAAATTTAAAAATAGCTGTCTTAACATAGTTTTTTCCTTCCAAGGTAGAATGTACCTTCAATTGGAAAACATGTACGCACTTTGTTAATGCAGGGTCTCTTTTCCATAGTTCTGTCTATGGAATGGATGTCTCTCCACCAGTGAGCCATCTGCTCTCTGGCTCTATATATCTCCATGAAAATAGGTGGGAATCAGCTTTGTTTCTGGAATTTCCTCTTATACATTGACTGAAAATCTGTGGTGGGTATTTTTAAATGTTTCCCGTTCTCTAGACAAGATACAAACGTAAGTGCAATGAAAGTAATGTTGGATGTTCTCCCTGAACCAGTGATGTAGCTATAAAATGCTGGGTGTTGGTTCATCTGGCGGAATGCTAATCTGCTTTCAGATTGTGTCGGAATTAGGCCAATTTTATCAGAAGAGTTTGTCTGAAGAAATAAAAACAGATTGAAGGAACCATAATTTGTAATATCTCAGTTGTTTATCTCAGAGCCATATGAATCAGCATCAGCTGAGCACCTGCCTTGTGGAGATCAGCTTTTTATTAAAAAAAAAAAAAAAAGTAGTTTTCATTTGAAAAGAAAGAAGTCCTTGGATTATTTCCTAGAATTTTGGGGCAAACCTTTCAAAAGTGGAAAAAAATTTCCACCTTCTATGTTGTCTTTATTTGCCATACTAAACCCAGAACTAGACTATTTCTAATGACACACTCACTGTTTAGTGAAACTGTGATTAATCCTAGCAATCAGATTGTATCAAGTCACATGCCTTTACTCCACGCCAGCTCAATCAAAAATTCCTAAGGATGGGTCTACTGCTTTGGCCATAACGCCTTCTGGAGCCTGCACTATTCATGTTAATTTGTAAGTGACAAACGTGCAACCTTGTGTGAGGAGCCAGTGGTCGGTGGAAAGAGTGACATAATTTGAAGAGGCTGGAAGGTAGAGTTCCAATGGGACAACTTAATGACAGAAGGGGAAGACTTCTGTGACTTAGACCACAGTGATGTAACAGTACTGCTACGTGTTTTGGTGGGAGAAGAAAAACATTAGAAGTAAAGTGCAGCAAAATGAGCAAGCATGTGCATTCACATGTCATTCCTAAAATTTTAAAGACGAGGTCTGACGAACCCAAATATAGTTTCCACAGGCAAGGCTGACGAAGAGCAAGATTGCTCAACACTTACACAAGTGAACCCTTGCTAACTCCTGCTGTCTGAATAAGAACTTGTCTACTAAACGAATTAAGGAAAACATTGAGCCAGCTCAATTGATTTGCAAATTAGTGTTGAAAGAATTACAGAAATTATTTGTGAGAGTATGAGGGCAGCAGGGAGGCAAGTTTGTCTTTCTCTTAGATGGTAACAGAAAGAGCTTCATGTCTTGTGTCCTTACCTCCTTCAATTTCCTTTTTTTTTTTTATCTTCATAGTTGAGAAAGTCACTTAAGTTTGTTTATTCATTTATGGTTAAGACAATATAGATTCCTTCCAAACTCTTGATTGCCCTAACTTAATTATACTGTAAGTATAATTAAGCCACAGTAGTGTTGAGGCTGTCTATTCCTTGGGCATTCTGCCAGTGTGTATAACCACCATATACCTTTTTCATTATCTGCGAAGTTTCCTTATCAACCTTCTCTAGAAGATCTCAAAAAGGTATCTGTAAATTGTTGCTAAATCTAAGACACTTTAGAGCAGGAAATTAAATGTTAACACTCTTAACACTCTATTCTTTTTTTATTTTTTTTTCCTTCTTCTTTTGTTTGTTTGTTTGTTTGTTTGTTTCCAGAAAAAAAACAGCATGTGCTGGTAACATATGTCCTGTTCTAAGGTCACTAGCAGCCTGTGAATCACAGAATGGTTTAAGTTGGAAGTGACCTCAAAGATCATCTAGTTCCAACCCCCCTGCCGTGGCAGGGACACCTTCCACTAGACCAGGTTGCTCAAGGCTCCATCCAGCCTGGCCTTGAACACTTCCAGTGATGGAGCATCCATAGCTTCCTTAGGCAACCTGTTCCAGTGTCTCACCACCCTCAGGATGAAGAACTTTTTCCTTGTATCTAGTTTAAACCTGCCCTCTCCCAGCTTCCAACCATTACCCTTCGTCCTGTCACTGCAGGCCCTTGTAAAAAGTCCCTCCCAACCTTTCCTGAAGGCCACCTTCATGTACTGGAAGGCCGCTATAAGGTCTCCCCGGAGCCTTCTCTTTTCCAGGCTGAACAACCCCAACTCTCTCAGCCTGTCCTCATAGGAAAGGTGTTCCACCCCTCTGACCATCTTGGTAGCCCTCCTCTGGACTCTCTCCAACAGTTCCACGTCTTTCTTGTGTTGGGGACTCCAGAGCTGGACGCAATATTTCAGGTGGGGTCTCAGGAGGGCAGAGTAGAAGGGCAGAATCACCTCCCTCGACCTGCTGGCCACACATCTTTTGATGCAGCCCGGGATACTGTTGGCTTTTTTGGGCTGCAAGTGCACACTGTTGGCTAATTACTCAGATCTGAGTCTTTTATGCCTCCTAGTCAGAGATGATGATAGTTGTGTGTATCAGCATCCATTTCTGAAATCTTTAGGCTGTGTGCTTTTTGTAGTAAGGCAAATTTATTTTGGAATAGAAGAAGTGCATTTTACTTATCTAAAAGGAAGAGCTGCAATTTCATAGTAGGTCCAGGTGGTACAAAAGTGGATGGAGCTTTGTTATGGGATCGCTGATCAGTGGAGAGCCTAAAAGCAAATTTTAGTACCAGGTCTTGGACATCCTCTTGGAGTCAAAGGAGATGATAATACAGCTGCATTTCTCCTCCTGCTTTTTCCACAGCCCACTGTCTCACTCACCCTTGTGAGGTGCTAAACTTTAGCATCTGAATCTCGGCCATTCTCCAGGCTTCACCCCGTGTTATGAAATACCGAAATGCCTACGTTACTAGCATTCAGTTGTCTGTTGTCAGCTTACTCACAGTGGCACAGCCCATGCCCCTTACCAGCCTCATCAACACCAAACGTGGTGACAGGATGGAGCCCTACAGAGGTCCTGCCTAAAGAGCTTGAGATAGGACCTGTAAAAACGCCTGAGAGGACTAAATGCCTGTAAGTGACACCTTGTGTCTTTCCAACAGAAAGAGAGGAAGAAATCGGGTGTCAAGAACTGCAGTAGCTGGTCAGCAGCACCTCATGGTCATATGTAGCAAAGGTACCCCATAAATCTAGTAATATTTTGCAGTTAGATCATGGTTATCTTTTTTTCCTGAGCTCCTTCTCACATGTTTTATACACACCAGTCAAGTACTGCTGTGTCCTTGGACTTACAGCAACAAGCCACCGTTTAAATGCAGGTAGCACTGTAAAACAGAGCATAGTCCGGTTCTCTTCCAGTGGCAGCATTTTTAGCTGTGTCTCAGCAGTCTGACATTTTTGATGCTGCTGCTGCTCCAGTATCCACAGAGCCCATGGGGACCTCTGCAGCTGCCATCACTGTTCTGTCATGCCTTGCAATGGAAAAGAGTCCCAACCTGCCTGCTCCAGACATTGGTGTGGGTACCCATGTGGCTGATGCGTATTTCTGCAGCCTGTTATGCTCCATTGTCTTTTTTTTTTTGCCAGAGTCAGTGAATGTGGCAAAAACTTACTTTGCAATGACCTATGCTGATTTGGCACTTCATGTCACCTCTGCCAAATTCTGCAGCCATCTTCATCTGGGAAATGAGCTGTGTTACTCGTAATCAAGAGTATGATTAAACTCTTGTCTGCCTCTAATCACTCTGATCAAGACAGATGATGAAATCAAAGCTTTTGCTTCTTGTTTGGCAAGTTTTTACCACCTATTGCAAAGCTGCATTTGAAATTCCCTTTTACTATCTGTAGCTTGTAGGAAGAGCTTTTGGCAAGTCAAAATAAAAACTATTTTCAAAGTACTGTGCCTATCTGTTTAGAGAATAAAGTCACTAGGAATTAACTGTTAAGGAGTCTGCACAGGTTGGAATTTTAGACACAAAAATGGGTCTACAATTGCTGTGTGAATCAATTAAAAACTGGGGTTAAAAAAAAAAGGGCAAAGAGAAGATAGATTTATTCTAGTGAGGCAAACAGGGAAAGAAATAGGTCCTCTGGTACTGCTTAGGGATGTTTACCCTTTACAATCATTTCGATAACTCTAATGAAGTGTCTGAAAGACTTAAGTTCTTGTGACTTGCTTTACAAAACACACTCCTTTTCTGATGCTTATCTTACAATAGTGTCGGTCTACTAAAAATGCACTAGTTAATTTCTTCCTGAAGTTGATGCAGTCCTAGAGTTATTCATGTTGTCCCTGAGAAATAAAGTTAAAAAAAAAATAAATTCAGGGCATGAGGTTTCTGCACTGCAGTTTGCAAAAGTGAGAGGTTAGAGGAATGGTGATGCTGCTAAAAATCTTTCCACTCCCATGGCTGTCTGAATCTTGAAAGAAAAAAAGGAAAAAACCAACGACAAAAACCTAGACCTTTAATTATAACCTAATCATCTTGATCAGAGCAATAAATATAACAAATGTGAAGCAAGTATGTGTGTGAGAATGCAGGACAGAAAAAGGTTTAGGGCAAGGATCAGTGGAAAATCTTTAGAAATGATGTAAGAGAAAGCAAAGGCAGGGATTGGAGTTTGTAGCCTACAGCAGAGACTATAAAAACTCTGAAAGCAGGCTGAACATTAGGAATAAGTTAGGGGGAAGAACATAGCAGGACCATTAAGGTTGGAATTGCTTGTATCCAATGCAAGGTAAGAGGAGAGAGGACAGAGATGGGTTGGGGATGTTTTATGTCTTCTGCTCTGTTTACAGAAGCTTTCTTCCCTTCTGTGCTTTCTTCCTTTTATTTTTTTTTCAAGTTTTTGGTATTAACAGGCATGCGCAAGGTATACACATGCCCATGTCTGATGGGAAAAGCACAGCTTCTTTTTCCAGCTTGGGATTAAGATAATAAGATGCCTATCACCTAGTATTTTTGGTACTAAAACTGAACTAATAATATTCAGTGGAAACTTATTTCCTTCAGTTAATCAGCCAATATTTAAACAAGATGTGTCAGTGCATTTTACAGCAATGACTAGTTACTTTCATGCTTTTGCAGTGCTTTGCAGTAAACTGCTGTCTGTTTATATTGTTACAGATTTTCCTCTGTATATGTTATTGTCAAATGCATATTACTGCTTATAACAAGCTGAAGAGCTATGACAGAATAGTTCTTTTGCATTACTAAACACCATATGTGGTAGACAAGTTTGCTGCATGCAATGTATTGTAAAACACAACATAAATGATTTAGGGAAAGACTTTAATTCATGGATCTGCAAAAGGGTTTTATTATATCCCATATTAGATAAATGTTGATCCAGATTCTGTCACATTCCTGCAATAATAGAATGACCCTGCAAAAACATTCCTACACTAACAGAGTAATTATCATTATCCAGTGATCTGAATACTTGAGCTTTGTACCACTGTAAATGAAGGCAGACTCTGATTCAGTGATAGTCATTATAATTTCCCCATTCTGAGTTCAAAACTATTTCACTGTTTCTTTTTGCCTCCCAGACTGGAGTTGTACAAGTAAATACATGTGAATAACCTTTGGTTTAGATGTCCAGAGGCTACAGAATCCACTAATTTTTGAAGCACAAGCACACAGTGCCTTTAGTATTCCTTACTTGGCTTTTCAATTTGGAATGACTGTCCTCTCGTAGTGGGTGCACAGCTGAAAGCTGAGGAGCTGCAGGGACATTTTGTGCCCCTGCCCACCGATTCACTCAGGAAGCCTGGGGCAAATTATTACATTTATCTGTCTTTGCTCACCTTTATTAAAAATACAGCTCAGCCTACTTTTCTTGTAAAATGCTTTGAATATAGAGGAATAACAGGCAAAAAACCCCAACCAACAAACTAAGAAAATTTATGGTCTAAATGGTGGGAAAACAGCAAAATATATCTGGGTGGACTAGGTGTTCTTCAGTATTTAGAAATACCTGCCACACTGATTTCGGCAGATTAGGGCTTCGCTCTTTGAATGAATCACAAGTGTACCTCTCCAGGCTTCTTAAACAATAAATTAAAAAATTTGAACCATGCAACAGTTGTAAGAGCTCTCTTGGTTGACCCTGGCAAAGATTGCAAGTGGCTGCAGCTTTCCTTTTCTTTTTAGTCAACCCAGAGAAACAGATTAGTCTCTAATTTCTATTTGCAATGCACCTTCACCAAGACTTTCTTCTTCAAGTAATATCCTTGATCAGAACATTTGCTTATCCAGTAAATCAGCATCAGTGTTTGACTCTTGTTAAGAAATTCCAATGCCATTCTTTTCTCTTAAGAGCTTATCTTGAAGGATTTTTTTACTAGACTTTAAATGGTGTATGTTTTTATATTGATAACATTCTGCTAATATACTCTTCATACCAGTATGAAGAACTTCCACTTATCACTCCAACACTGTTAGGAAAGGAGATGATTTTTCTAGTATAGAAAAACACAATATATTTCTTGATTTTTATTGATAGAAAGGTTTCTTATTTTTACTTTAAATGCTGAAGATGGCACTCTAACAATGAATAGTTTTTAGTTCACAGGATAAAGATGAAGGAAGAATGCTAAATGAAAAGTTGTTAGAAACATTAAGAAAAGGTGTGTTCAGTCAGTACATATATAAATAGCGTAGGGTTGAGATTTTGTTGACAATGAAGAATAGTCTAATAATGTTTTGTTTTTCATTGTGCATATGTCTACATTTAGCCCATATCTGAGGCTAAACTATAACTATCACCCAAAACTATCACAACTCCAGCAGGAACCTCACAGAACCTCCCTTTCCTCAGCAAACCCTCCTCCTTTATAATGACCACAACATTACAGGATGGGCTAAACCTGTAGCTCACTCAGGTCAGCTGCCCTGACTGACTTGAAGCTGTTAACAGCCAGCCTAGCATGACTGGGCTATGATTCTATCCCAGACAAACCAGGACAGCATACCAGGAATACTGCAGCTCACTCAATTATCCTATTTAGGAAAGGTGCAAATAGGTTCTTCCCGTGAAGAGATATTTTCTTATACTTCACAGTATCCTTCTTATTTAAGTCCCTAGGCTTCTAGTTGTGTTTTACCACTTGTTTGTGTCTCCTGCTTCATAGTCTCCTACTTTTATGGTATTGATGTGAGTCTGGGGTATGTAATTCCTGAAATCTTTTGCTAAAAGTGGATTTATTACACGGTGTAGTCAGTTTTGCAAGATATCCAACTTGTCTCCTTCCTGCCCATTCTAAGGAAAAGTGTCCTTATTTTTTCTACATGGCCATTTGGTTTCATGCTCTTTATTCAGATGAAGAGATGAGGACCATGGCTGAACTGGTCTTCCACACCTGTTTGTCCACCTTTGTGAGTTAATTTTTCCTCATTTGCGCTTGTGTCTGTTGAGCAAATGTACCCCAGCAAGGTTGTGTTCATTTGTACACTTGCCAAACTCCACATGGGAACTAGAGGGCCACAGTTTCAGCCTTTCTTCATATGAGCCATGCAAATCGTGTGCTGCTCCCACAGACATTGTGTCTTCTGTGGGCAGGGTCAGTGCAGAGTCTAGTCAAGCCCTGCAGGGACTAAGCTAAGCCGTTGCTGAATTTGTTTTATCTGAGTACAGATGGTAGGAATGGTTGTGTACTTGAGCATCCTCTGACCACATCTCTGTCTCCCAAAAGTGCAGCTATCAATGGCTGAGTCAGCATTTACAATAGATACATCAGTAAAATACAGGCAAAGATGACTATCATGGTGACAGAAAACACATCAGGACCAGACACCAAAAATCAGATTGTCGCAGTGATGCAATTATTGAAATGAAGATTTTGAAAATCAATGACTAATCTGAAGAGGCTTCTTGAGAAACCTTTAAGGAACTTCATTTTCACATTCAGAAGGAACATCCTTGGCCTTGAAATACTGTCTGACAAAATGTTTTGTTTGGGACACAGAAATACCTAGGCATTATCTCAAAATCACTAGTCGTACTCCTCTTGCATAAGTTCGTGAATTTTAAGTTCTCTCTGGTTATATCAGTTGAAACCTGCCTGCATTTATTTATCTACGTAGTTGGAAAACTGAAAATAGAGAGAAACGTACGTTGCAGAAGCTGACAATGTCTGCACTATATATCTAATAAAATATATGACATTGTTTAAAAATCTACACCTACTCCAGGAAGCACATTATTAATAACATGAAGTGCCTGACACTGCTTACATTTCAGTTTGCCACAAAATCCCATGCTTCAGCGTCTTACTTCAGTACGGTTTTAGAAAGTATATAAGAAGTGCTCCATATCTCATCTGTGGGATGAGAACAAAACCACCACTCTAACCAGGGTTTGGACTCTGCTTTTTTTTTTTTTCTGAGGGTGGGATTTGTTTTGATTTTTCTCCTTTTTCTTTGATATTTACACGACTAGAAAATTGCACTTGAGATGTACACAGTCCCTCAGGAGTTTCTGAAATCACTAGGACTGCTGGTATGGGCATATTTTTGGCTTTTGGTGATGATTATGCTCAGAGGATCCATCTTACAAGTTTTAAAAGTAGGGCAAACTTGTTTCAGTGGGAGCAGATGTATTCTCAGAGCTTCACACAAGCAGTTTATAAGTTCTTCTTTTGGTAAGATACTCATCCATTGTAATTTTTTTGGCCAAGGTAGATTCCCATCAGGTGTCCAATCCAAGGCTAGTGAAGCTAATGTTAGGACTCAATGGTACATTTAATTAAGATAGGTAACAGCAGTTAATATTCTATTTTGTGGCACTGGAGCAGCAACAAAATACCTCAGCAACCACAGACACAGCTGTGATTTCCCCCAGCCGTTTGGAATCTGCCTGGTATAAGAGATCCTCATGGCTGACAGATGATGGAGGCTCATTGGTACCATCCCAATGCTCACATAGCAGAAGGACTGAAGTACTAATGGGCACTGCCAGTAGCTTCCCAGTGCCTATGGGACAGTCATGCCCTGGCTCTGCATCAGGTCACCTTGGGAGCATACAGCACAGTGCTCATTGCAAGAGCAAGGTCCTCATTTGCTAGTGAGCTTGGGCATGTCCTGTGTTGGTGTTGCAACAACAAGTAGAGCATAGTCATCAATATATAGTAGCAGCTGCAGTGAAAGATTACAGTGCAAGGCATGGTGTCTTGCCTCAGTTCTCTTGCTAACAGGCCAGCAAGAAAAATAAAGCTCTTGTGATATATACTTGCAGAGTAATCTCCACAGTAATGTGAAATATGATAGTTCAAATGGGTAAGAACAATGACAGCTGTTACTGTTTTTGACAGGCAATGGGTTTGGAGCCTGGTGATGAATTGCATGCTGTCTGGGGTTTGCTCAGCCCACTTATCTTCAGGATGTCATTTTTTTTTTCTTTAAAAGAAAAACATCTTTTAAGTCCTTTGGTTTGATGTTGGAGACTTAACAGTTTCTGTTAGAATTTTGCTTGCTTGTGATCTTTTCTTGGAAAATGGCTCCGCACAGATTCCTAAGAAAAAGTTTTGAATGTTTATCCTGCTTTGATAAGGTAGAATAATGTTCTCTCTTTTATCTTTAATTTTATTTTAATTGGACCTGCAACAAAGATACCTAGTTGTATAAGGAATTTTAGTTTTGACACGTTTCAGGCTAAAATATCACTAAAACACATAAATATGTCTGAATTTCAGACTTGCAATTATGTTTAGTGAAGGGTAAACCATATTTTATGTCAGATAACACCAGACCAGACCCTGAGATACTAAAGACATGGAATTATACCTCAATCCCTTGACTTGTCTTTCTGAAACTGATGGTGAAGAGTTTTCCAGAAAAAGGATGGAAATTCGATACAAGTGGTAAGGCTGCATCTTGCAAAAGCCCATGTGGTTGTCAGAGCTTTGTTTATTCGCCTTCAGCAACAAATACTGTCAAGCTTCACTTTAGGCCTGTCTTGGAATGGGTCAAGGCAAAATATGGATGAAGCAATAATCAGTGTGTGGCTGGGAAAGCCTCTTTTGGTGGGAGGGATCTTCTTAGCCAGTTACAACAGACGAGCTCAAGAAGAAGAAGCAACAACTGCTTTTAACAACTAAAATATGGCTGAAGGTGGAGAGCTAAGTCCCAGACTGGCAGAAGACAGTGTGATTTTAACTATGTTTACATAGTCATCATTCCACCCTTAGTTTTGTAAATGGTTTTCTAGAGCTAAACTGCTCCAGTAGGACAACTCTGCTTCTTCCTCCTACCTTGATCCCATCACCACGTGAAAATCAGTACAACAGATCTTGCTGGACTTGAGTTTTCCTCCCCTGTAAACCAGTGACATTCTTCTTAGCTGCTCATTTCCATGGGAAGTAGAGCCAAGCTTTAAGTCCTTACAATTTCCTCTGCTTCTAATTTCACTGCTGTTGAGTTCTGACCAGTTAATCAAATGTCTTTTGTGTTGCAGGTGCCTTAATGTTTATTTTGATTAGTGTACCAGTTGCTATTTTTAGCTCTTTGGGTTGAATGAATACCAGCACAGACCTTAAACCATAATAAACGTGTGTTTTTAACCTTGCCATTTATTTTTATGTCTCTGTATCCAAATAATCAGGATGTGGTTAACTGTGAAGGTAGTAGTCTACTACTTCAAATTTCAATGCACACCCACATACAAAAATATACATTGTAGAGGGTTACAGCTTTAAAAACACCCAAGCAGACCCTTGTCTGACTTTAATGGCTCTTGCCATCAGACTGAGAGATAGTGGTACCCACCTGGCTTACTGCTTTGACTTTGCCTTTTCATTCCAGTGAACTAAGTCTGCTTCACTCCTTCTGTCTTCCTCACTACTGATCTGTCACGGACAATATTAAAAAAAAATAAAAAATGGGGTAACCAAATAGCAGATAACACAAGCACATGTAAAATATATTGAAAAAGCCAAGCAAGAAACAGAGTTTCAAGAAACAACACTACAGAAGTTACATCTTTGCTTTTTAAAACGGTACTCCAAAGACTTTTGTGGCTTTTCTCCTTTACAGTGTGAGGAAAAAGTACAAAACCAAAAGTTTTTTACTATGTTTTCTACCTGCTTTAATGGGAAATTTTCTACGCAGCAGGTAAAACAACTCTCCTACATCACAGAAATATATTTATACGTCCTTTCTATTTCCGCTTTTGCTAAGCAGAGATTCAGCAATGAATGGCAGAATCAGGCTTGAATTATACTCTGGGACATGACCTGGAGACAGAATATTCAGCAAATTAGCAGCTACCTTTGGCACCAGAGGCCCTAGCTTAGTTCTTATTAACATCAGCTGAAATATTGCCACCTGGGTGAGTTAGGGGCACATAGGTTTTAAGAGCTAGATCCAAACAAGGGCTTAAACAATGTAGCCTAAACCCATGGCCAGAGATAACCCCTGCAGCGAGCCGCTTCCTGATCCTGAACCTCCTAGAACTTGACCCTCTTGATATTATTTAAAGGCTCTGTAGGCATCTGCAGTTCTGCAGCTGTGGCACATGGTCAGAACACCACCAGTCTGAGCAGTGTATTTCCATGTAAGCTTTTCCCAGGTGTGGGAGCTAGACAACTTTATTTCAGGATCCCAAGAAGATCCTGGAAGTTGTGGCTTACATTAACTCACGTTGAGGGCTGGTGGAATGCAACCTTGCTTTCAAAATGCTGCTGGAGAAGTGTGTGATTTCTTTACCAGCTTTAAGCCCCTATCCAGCATGTGGAGATGTCAGAGTCAACCTGGGTGGCTATGAGCCAAAGTCTCTCTGCTTACAAGTGAGTGTCTATTTCATCTGGTTTTAACATAAGTTTGCATTCATTACTGCTGCCACTGCAAGGATTGGGCTATTGTGCAGAAAGGAATTAACAGATTTGCAGGGCTGTAAAGGACCAAAGAGGAGGGAGCAGATTCTGCACCCCAAGGTGAAGAGCATTCAGCTGGTACTGTTTGGTCACTGGGTTTTATCTGTAAGATAACATATTAACAGCCATAGGAATATGCTTTCACTTCATTAAGACCTTTGGAGCAAGGTTGCTCTGGGAACGCAGCTATGAAGTCATTAACAGATTGTTCTCCTTTGCAGATGCTCCAGTTCCACCTTGTTGTGGTGCATTTGGCCCTTGTGATTACCCTGCTCCAGTGGCACTGTAGCTCAGTGCTTCTTGCGGAGGCAGCTCCGGAGGTAGGTGAATGTTTCTGGTGGTTCTCGCGTAACCCTGCTCTTCCTCAGGCTATTCTTGGCCACAGAGTATGGAAGACACCACGGTATCCAAACGATGTTGGAAGGTGAATGATCAGTATTGACTCTGCAAGGGCAAAGGAAAATGAAGAAGAGTGATGCAAATTGCGTGGTTCTGGGAAGACAGACAGAATGAAGTCTCACCCAGATTCATGCAACCTCTCCTGAAACACGGTGGAATTTTCTGTGTGTTAAAACATTGTCCAGTGACTTTGGATAGAGAACTTCCTGAAGAGGGGAAGGAGGTGATGGGGGGGGGAACAAATTCCTCTATCATTGAAGGGAAGGTTTAATGCTTCTTCTTAAAGACAAATAATAGCATGCAAAGTGTGCAGCTTTCAGAAGCCATAAGGAAATCCCTGAGAGAAGAGCATCTGCACAAAAGTTACAAATTAAAGGAGACAAAATAGACCAGCAGAGGGAAGGAGCAAAGTAACTTGATTAAGCTTGTGAAGGAAAGCAGTGGGTGGAATAGTGGAATTGTCTCGTGTTTCATCCAGGATGATATGCAGGGGTTGCACCTGAAAATACTTCTACTGTATTCTCTTCTTTTATGCCATCTGAACATAAAACAGATTTAGCCAGAAAGGCATTTATATAATGGATTCATGCCACAAAAAAATCAAGGATCTAAAAGTTTAATCAAAGTAGCACTGTTTGGCTGTAGGGTCTTTACATTGGTTTTAAAGATCAGCTTAGAAGTTAGATGCATACTGAAGAATACTGATGGATCCTTTTATTGTGCACTCTGTCTTCAAATAAGCATGACCTGACTATACAAAATACTATTTGTTATATAAAATATATATATTTTATATATATATATAGGGCTTTGGGGAACCACTCCCCACATTAGTGCTGCAGCAGCTGCTGTTCTGATGCCACAGAGACCGGGTATCCTGTCTCTATCAGTGACAGATTTTTGTGAAAAAAATATGAGAACAGAACATCTTCAGGGACTTCCTGATCCAGAGACATGCACTGGACCAGGGCATGTTTTAGGCTGCTGATGGACCTGAATTTGGTTTTGAAAGAGTTTAATATCTTGGTATCCATGACACCCTTTGGCAATGCAGTTCAATTCGTCTATGTGCTGTGTTTAAAATGTAGATCCTTAGGTATATTTTGAATCCACCATCTGGTGACTTCATTAGGTGGACTGAGGAGCTATTTTTCTTAAGGGAAAAAGATTACTAGTCTTCATCCACCTCTTTGCTGTTCATAAGTTTAGAAACTCTCCACTGTACCCCCTGTACCCCACGCTTATCTCCACTTGTCTGTGAAGTTGTACTTTGTTCAGTGGTTCACATAGGAAAAATTCTGTTTACTCCTGTTTATCATTTTAGCTGTCTTTTTACTTCTTACAATTCTGTTATATCTTTTTATATATACTTATCTTTAAAGTAAGTGGAACTGCCCAAACTACTCAAGAGCAGAGGCTACTTTTGACGTTCTAGTTTCAAGCATTATTGTAGATATTTATCCTCAGTAACCAGAGGGGAGAGTTCAGTCTTTTTTTAAATGCATAATTTTGTTGCAAACCTCTATGAAAGTTTTAGAACCCTGAAAGGCAACAGAAAGGATTGCTCAGTTCACTTGAGGCTCAAAGAACTAGTCAGAGGACAGCATGAGATCCTTTACAAAAGTATTAATGATGCTACGTCATTTGTGTGATCATTGTGGTTGTGTGCTACTCCTTATATAAAAATCAGAGCTTTATACACTCCATCACCCGTTATGCCACCCATCAGTAGTGGAAAACATCACCACCACAGCTATGGTGTGGACCACAGCAGACAAGCATATTGCATCATCCATGTGATGGCTTCCTTTACATGTACTAAACCCACTGTGTAAGAATAAGAAAGATAGTGGTGTGCTTCTGAAGATAGAGGAAAACCTGCTTCAAGGCATATAATAAAAGTTTTTGGTTAGAAATTTTTATCTAATTCCATGAAGATCAAGTGGAGCAAGAAGGCAAACATTTCATCTGTAGAGAGAATGATTTGAGCTCAACACCTGCTTTCATCGACTAGCTGCTGCCCTATATTTTTCTTTTATTTGCAAAGCACTATTTCACTTCAGTTTGTTTCACTTCTTTCTTGATAGACCCCAATATTCTCAGCTATTCTGGGTAGCAAAATAGAGTTCGGTTTTGAAAAGGTGTTAAGCCTAATGTCATAACTAAGGTTCAAAATGCTGTGCTGATTCAGCATACTGTTCTTTCCTTTCCTCCTCCCTATGTAGTGTTACTGCATAAATTCTTTCAATGTCAGTGCTGAGCAAGTTTATCTTGGGATATTTTTTGCATAGCAATTAATTAACTAACTTTGGGTAGTAAATTCTGTATAAGTTTTCATTACTATTTATTAACATTCATTTACAAAAATGAAAATCGGTTTCCTGAAAAAGATGAGGATGGATATTGGAGTCTGGTAATGGTTATTGCATTTTTTGAAAGGATTAAATTACTCAGCTCAGGCTCTAAGTGATACTAATCACACTGCTGAGATAGGAATAGTGGGCTGGCCTACAAAAACAGGCTTTGTGAAGTAATAAATTTTCATAATTCTTGCAATAATAATGAAGGCAAGTTCAATTCTACTAAAAAAAAATAATCCCAACCTTTTATGGCAAACTCCCATAGGTGGAAAACAGCCACCTTTCACTGAAGAAACTTTGTTTTAAAACATTGTCCAAGATTCAGCATCCTAGTGATTATGTATTTATAGAACTGCTGCTGTGACACTGGTTGAAGTAGTTTTTCTGGAACCTGAGCAGCAGGCAAACATCCCCGCTTTCTTTTGCAGCCTTTGGAGCCTTCTGCTGCTCTGGGCATGGGAGCACATCCCATTGCTAGTGAAGAGAAGTCAGCCACCAACCTGGCAGCCAAACAGTTCCTTCTTGATGAGCTGGTGTCTCTGGAGAATGAGGTGTCTGAGACCAAGAAGAAAAGAAGTTTCCCAGGATTTGGCTCCCCAATTGACAGAATTTCTTCGACATCTGTGGCCACTAAAAGCAAACAGAGGTAAATTCTCAGATGGTCCTACCAGTGATCAAATTGGAAGAAGGTTGTTGGTAGGTGTCCTGAATTCAGATGAGTTAGCTTTAGCCACCAGCAGGTTTACTGGTCGGTTGTGAGGTGCCTCTGATCAGGGTACCAGAATCTCTTCAGAAACTATTATGCTTGCATGGTGTGTAATTGTTCACCTGTGATGATAAATACATGCACTAGCTGATTTACCCCTGCAGTGCCATACAGCTAACATAGAATGTTCAAGCATATGCATTTTTTTAGCACACTTCTTTCCACTAATGTGAAATAATATTCAGTTTAAAACTGTCTTTTTGATCATGAGATTATTTAAAGCAAAAATATGACTGAGGTTCAAAAGCAGAGGGGCAGGGCTAGGTGTTCCCAAAGCTGAGGTGAAAAGAAGGTAGGGTGGTGTGCACATCTTGAATAGCAAGATGAAGAACACATCGTGAAAATGGGCAGACAGTTAGTAGAATAAGCTTTGAGACCTCAATCAACTTATAAGCCAGGGTTTAATCAATACAGCAGTACAGCAATACCTTCACAGTACATGTTTGACGATATGCATGTTTATAACAGGGTTAAGCAATGATGCTTGATGTGACTGGGAAGAGCCAGTGAGTTTGGGGCAAAGCTCAAGGGGCTGTTCGCTGTATCTGAAAGAGCTTAACTGTCTTGTTCCTTTCTGGTAACTGTCTTCTTTTGGATGGAATCCCCAATGCCACAAAGTATTTAATAACATGCTTAAAGCTTAATCTGGAAGTGGAAAGTATTCACAAGAGCCAGTCAACATTACAAGTATTTTTTTCAAACAGAGTTTTGCAATATTTTCGTGTTGTTTTTCCATTTATCCACCCAGTCTGCTACTAGGACTTTTTGACTGCAGCCAAAAGTGATAAAATATAAAATTCTTAAAACCTTGAGTAGAACTATTCTGTTCTGTATATCTCTTCAAGAGATCAAAATCAGCTCATTCTTTGTTTGCTTTTTAACATGTTTTCCCTTTCCAGGGGAAGAAATACAAGACGATTTTTGAAGCTGCAGTGCCTTTTTTTCAAAAGTACATGGTATTCCCAATGCCTCATACTTTTTGGGTGGAAATCTTGTTTCATTCTACGTGCAGGAGAAAGAAAAAAAAAAACATAAAAGAGGGAAATTGCAGTGAATATTGTCCAAGTTTTCTAACAGCTTGTCTCTGAATAATGAGCTCATGCAAATGAGTGGCACACTGCACAAAATTCCTCCTTTCCCAGCATCATCAGCACAGTTTGCAGTTTTGCATTGAGATTATTACTTTGGAGGAGCTGATTAGCTTTTAAGTTTGGGGTTGACTCATTCATTAGAACCATCTGAGCTGCCTTGATCGCTGCATTGATAGTTAGATACTACCATCAGCATGGACTGCAGATCAGATGAGTGCTACGGAAACAGTAGTAAGGCTGTACATTTAGGAGTAAGGAGGACTGAGCACCCAGTCACCGTCATGCACACAGTAGAAAAATGGACCGTTCCTATACCAGCTGAGATGGTTACCTTTAGAGACCAGATAATGACTTTTGAAGTGTGAAAGCAACACAACAGAAACTTTTGGAAAAGAGCAAATCAAATATATAAGTCCACTTAACAGATTGTTGTGGCACCCACCAGTTACAGGAAGCCCCAGATCCTAATCTTGCTCATTGACATTAATTTACAAGGCTTTGAAAGCATGAGAAAAGCATGAAAGAAGATATGAGTCTTTAGAAGAGATAGAAAGATCCATAGACAGATGGAGAGAAAGAGACTCCGGGAATCTTAAAAAAAAGACTGCTTTAAACAGAAGACATCACTTTGTCCCTAGTAAGTGCTGAAAGAGGAACAGTCTGGTTTGGGAGATGGAAACGGTGTAGGAGGCTGGGGAGGGAGCGGTGGCTGGCCTGTTGTGGCTTGGGATGGCCACAAGAGGGGAAGCTGCCGTGCTTGCACTCCAGCCTGCCTACACAGCCAGCCTGCCTACACAGCCAGCCTGCCTGCCCGCCTGCCTGCCTGCCCGCCTGCCTGCCTGCCCGCCTGCCTGCCTGCCCTGCCTTCCCGTGGGCATGACCTTACAATTTCCTTCTCTGTTTAATTACAGAGCATGATGGTGTTATAACTAGTGATGCAGAACACCCGTAATCCAATGTGGGAAATTAATTCTCCTCTTTATCAAGTCAGGCTCAGCCTGAATCCAGCAGACAAGTCTCTCACGGGCCCCCACCAGCTTGTGCCTGCTCCTGGGGGCAAAAGAGTGCTGCCCTTGAGGCAACAGGCTGAGGGTCAGCCCTTGGCTGGCTTTCCCTCTGCTTTCCCTGTGGCTTAGTGCAACAATGCTGGATACGTAGGTGTTTGAGGAAGGGGTGGTGAGGGCTATTCAAACGGCTCCTTGTCATTTGTGAAGTTCTGTAGCTGCTCCAGTGTGACCGAAGTGGTGCTCCCTACATATGTGGCACTGTCAATTCCCATTTCCTGACCTGATCTGAAAAGTAGCTAGGAAAGAAGCAGTGTGAAATGGGCTACTGGTGCTGGAACGATGCCTCTGGACTTCAGCCCATGCCTGAGAGGTGTGGGGAAAGGAGAGTGCTCAGATGAGACCATGGATTAGACACATAGTCCTGTGTGGGGTGTTGCAGAGCCCCCAAAGCCACAGGCTGAGTGAGCATGGCAGTGCTAGCACGGAGAGTTAGACTCAAGTGCACCATAGCATACTCTCCTGCTAGTCACTTTGCATTTGCCACCTCACAGAACAAAATTTCTTTTTATTTATGTTCCTTGACAAGGACAGATAGAGAAAAGAGTTCATCTTCCAGGGATTCTCTTGGACCTGCATTTCACTGGCAAGCATTTCCAAGGGCAAAAGTTGAAGTTATTCTCAGCTGGAGAAAATCTCACCATTTCCACAATTGATTAAAATAAAACATCTGCTCGTGGAAAAAAAATGCTTAAATATGCTGAATTAAGATGGGTAAACTTCTTTTTCATATTAAAAAATCATGAAAAGTATTCCTGGATAGAACTTCTTTCATGCTTTCCTCATGCCCTCATTCACCTAATCATCAAGAAATGCACCACATGGAGGTAAAAAGCATAACAAAACCCTCCCATTTTCCTTCTCATCTACTATACAATTTTGAGAACAGTGCATTTAAGGAGACACTACAGGAAAATCCTCCTGGGGCTCTTCTGACATGTCCTCTCTGTTACTGTGCGATACTTTGTACTTCCTCGCATGTCTTAGCCCCAGTTGGCTCTGGAGGTTTCAAAGACCCAGGCTAATGGTCACCTGAAGTGTATGATACTATGCATGAAACAGTTCCCCTTTATACACGGATGTGTATCTCCTTACTTTTACGAATAGCAGTTAACCTGTGAGGTTACTTGTTTGCTGCCAAATAAAAACAGGGATAGTGATGTCAGCCAGTCTAAAACATGTGCAACTCCTGCCTATTCTTTTGTAAGACAAGTGAAGCATCTTATTTTTAAACACTCACATCTTTGGCTGCTCCTGCACAGCTGTTCTGTCTGAACAAGGAGCTGTTCATGGGATGAATGGAGGAATCAAAGATGCAGTTACATTTTGATTATTCCTATGATGTCTTTCCCCAATTCTTTCTCTACTTCTTTGCTTTTTCTCCTTCTCTATGCAGGAAAGTGGTTGAGCTGCCTAAGAGAAGGTTTGGCGTTCCTCTTGACCGAATTGGAGTGAGCCGTCTCGGCAACACCAAGGGTTAGCAGTTCCTGCAAGTAAGCCAAAGTACTCTGGGTGTGGGCAGGCTCGGAGAACCCCACCTGTTCTCAGTTACATGGAGGTACTGAAATCATGCCAACAGGCTGGGAAAGAGTGGCTCAGGGAATCATGGCTTCTTATAACATGTGACTGCCAATTTAGCTTGAATGCCCTAAATTACAACTTAGTACCTCCCCACAAGAAAACAAGTATTCCCAACATTTTCATCTCCTGTAGACCACCTTACAATGTGTTTGTCCAAGCCTTGCATTTCTGACATAGGAAAAGGTAATGTTTACTGCCTTTCTGCCTGCAGGTGCTCCTGTTCTGAAGGACTGATACTGTATTGGAAACATTACAGAAATATGGAAGATGCATCCACAGGATGTCTTGTCATTGACTAATGATACAACATCCAAGGGACTGACCTGCAAAATTTGTTTCACATTGCATTTTACAAATGTTGCATTTGCAAATAATAAAAAATTCAATTCATCAGGTCAGAATGCTCTCACAGATGTGCATGGCACCACTGATAGGAGGAAACAGAAAATATGTATATAGTTTAATTGCATGGCATTTATTTCTTAAACGCAGAAGTTCATTATCCTAGCAAGGGCTGTTAGATTTTTTGGATTGAAAATAAAACTGCCAGAGATGCCAACAGCAGTCCTTGAAAAGCAGACAGTTGGCTTTGCACATTTCTTTCAAGAGGGTGTTTGTTTGTAGATGAGGGGGGGATTTAACAGTTATGGGACAAACCTAGAATTTATTTGAACTGCTGTTCAGAAGATGTCTACTGACTTCACTAGGAGTTAGCCTGACTAAGAACTGTAACAATACCTTAGTACTTGTCCTGATGTTTTTAGCAGTCTTTCTCTTATCTCTGCACCATATTTAGACATGTTTTCATTCTATGGCAGATCCTGAAATGTGATTAGACTTCTAGTTTCCTTCTCTAAGCTGATGAATACATTTCACTCCTCCCTATGCATAAAATAGGATAGCGTCCAAATATGAAGTCATCTGCTTCCTAGGCCATCTGCATCATATGCCTTATTTTAGCCTCTTGATGTGTGCACAGAGCATAATCAGACACCCAACTCCAAAAGTTCAAGTATTTCTCACTCTGGTAAAATGTAAACATGTCCTCTCCACTTCATTTCAGAGTAAAGCAGGTTATCTTAAATCCTGTTTCATGCTTTTCACTTCTTTCCAGATTATAAAACATAGCTGAAAAGAGCAGTTTGCTGACATCTCAGTGCTCAGATTCCTAGCTGATGTTTTCTAAATCTCACACGCTTCTTTTTGGACTTTTGTCCATGTCAGATAAATTCCTTGTATTGCTATTCTTGGGTATAAATCGTCCTTAGCATTGCAAAGGGAGATCCATTGAGGAAGGGGTTATGCAGGACTAAGAAAAAAAAATACTCATGCCAAAATACTCATGCCAAACACCCTGTGTTAAGCAGAGAGTAAGGCTGGAGATAGGAATTGTTAATTTCCTAATCTTATACGAGGTACAAAGCATCTGGCCATCAGCTAGCGAAATGGGGAGAAATATAGTCAGCTTCTCAGTCAGCTACAGAAAAGGAGTTGGGAAGTCAGAGGTCTTTGAAGTTAAAGCTATTGTGAGGATTGGGACTTTGGGGCAACTGTCCTGGTTTAGGCCATGGTGGGGAAAAAAGCTCCCCCTCATCCAACTGGTGTCTGAGAGGGGGCAGTGCTCAGCAAGAGCAGGGCCTTTCCCATTTTCCTTTTTGCTTACAGCCCTGCCCTAAGACCAGGACTGGGCCAGCCACACAAAATTTGCGAGAAACTGCTTTTCTTGACATCTCCAATGTAGGCTAATGCCGCTGAAAGCACCTGCACGAACCAGTGAATCACATCAGGAGGTGCCCCCTCTTTCCCATCAAGAAGATCACGCTCTAGCTGAGTTAAGTTATCATTCCTCCTTCAATGGGTAAGTTGTTGGTACTTGTGTGTGAGGTGAACCACCACAGATGCTTTCCAGACCAAGCTCTTGAAAGTCATAGAAAGAAAGAAGGGCTGTAAGTCCATACGTGGTCATCTTAGGGTTTTGCTCCCTGCTTTTCCCCTGGTCCACTGCTCATTTTCTGCCTTTAAGCTTGCAGGTGAAGGCTCTGATATCTGGATTGAGTCAGCCTGTAGATGGGCTGACTTGAGACAAGATTTTCTGTCCCTGCTAGAAGCAAGCATGTAAATGCATTCACAGAGAAGCCTAGACCCCGCCCTCTGCAGTGCACTGCCATCGCCTGTCCTGAGCCTGCCCTGCGGTTTAGTAAAGTTATCTTCTTGCACTGAGCTCATCCAGACAGTCTGCAGATAATCTACTTGTAAAGTAGCCATATGTATGGGGCATGGGCAGGTTATGGAATTGATGGCCTGCCCACTCATACAGCTGTCTGTCAAAAGCAGCGTGGACAGAGTCATTGCATGACATATTTTGGGACACTCAGATCAGAGGAATCCAATGCTAACACAATGGCTTTGCAAAGACACTGCTGGATCATAAAAGTATTTAACAGTTCACAGGTATTAGCCTGGGCTTCCTAATAAAGAGAGGTTTTAAAGCCTGTAAGTTCTGTGCAGAAATGCCCTCCATCTGAAGGCTGATGTGAAAGAGGTGTCTGTGGTGGTGTTGCTTGGAACTGGGAGCTGGAAGCTTCAGTCCTGCTCTTGGCTCCCACTTCACTGCATGGATTACTTGTGAGAAAGCAACAGCCATTCTATTCCTCTGCTCCATCCTCCACAGAGCATGCTGTGACCTCCTGTGGCTCAAAAAGCGCTCTTTAAAATCTGTAAATTGTCAGGTGCTGTTTAAAATATGATGATATCTGAAAGGCTGAACACCACGATTTGTTTTTGTAGACGATATTGGATAGCTTCAGTCATTGTGCATAGCATGGAGGTCAACAAATGTGAAGTGAGGATATACTGCAGCATCCGTTGCACATTAGATTTGCCCTGTGCTGCCTGTTTGCCAATCCATTCAGATGCCTGAGAGGATTTTCTGCTAATAAATCAACATGGCCTACTAGAATGTCTAAGGGAAATCCTTTTAATTATTGCCTGTGGGTCATTAATTTTAGCAAGAGTGACTGCCCACGGGTAAGGTGTGAGCAGCCACGATGTGGAGGTGACATCTGAGGAAGAGAAGAGTTTCTGTTCTGCGTGTTTAGGAGAAAGGACACGACCCTCACAGTGACATGTTGAGGGTGAGTCTAGGGAGAGCATCACTGCCTTTGCTTCGAATTAGTAAATGAATTGCATTCAACACTTACTCATCACTCCAGCAGAACACAGCAGCATATAGTGCCTGAGGAAATAGTGGGGTAGTTGGAGTACCATGAGCTCTTAAATAACTATGCTGATAGGCTGCAGCACACCACATGGGCTAAAAATCACTACTAAGCAGCATGGTGCATGGCACTCCAGGGAATTCCTATGTCTAGAATCAGAGCAAGCTGCTAAATAGTCACAGACACTGTATTCCTTTTCCTGACTTGCTGATGAGTTGTCACACAGGGTCAGGAAGGCATGGCTACAGCTAGCAGGTACCAGATGGAGCCTGCTGCTCTGGTCTTTCGTTGTACCAGGATTTCTTGCAAGCTGAAAGCATCTGAGCTAAATACCAGCTTGGGGCGCTCAGTGCAGCTCTTGTGATACACCTGCCTTACAACTGGAGCACCAAACTCTTTAAGAGAGGCCCTTCTCTTGGCAATAGGCTATAATTTTTTCCTGGTTTTGATGCTGTTGTGAGGGTGTGCTCCCATATATATTTCACTTGCACAAAAGCAACAGAAAATGGGAAATGTGTTCTGAATCACTCCCAAGGAAATAACAAAGAATTATGTTAACAGCAAACTGTGTTTTGCATGTCATTAGATCTCACTGATATAATTAAGCTGGTTTTATTCCATAGATGCCAGCTTTGGCCTGTAACAGGATGAACAGATCTCCTGTTAATGAAGTACATACAAGGTACTGGTGTGGCAAGCATGTGCTTCTTGCCAGAGCCCAAGGCAATTAATGTAGCATGGTAATTACAGTTTTGGGAGAGGTAAAGTTTTGAAGAATATGCAGTATACAAGCTGCAGTTAATTAGCATGGCTCGACAGGGCTGGAGAGAGTTCAATTCTAGACAAAATCAGTCCACACATTTACAGTGGCTACCAGATTCTGCTCTCATTTACACTGTTGGAAAGCTCAAAGTTAACATCAGGATTTATTCTGAATTTACACCTTTGGGAACATGGTACTTTGTTTTTGCAAATAAAAACTTAAGATGACTTAAGATGGATATATGTAAGAACCACTGATGGATTGTGGTCTCTCCTTTTGGACAGGGGTAAACATAATTCTGCAGTAGAAAAAGCCAGCTAACATCTGCACTGACCAGCCAGATAAGCCAAAAATCTCTGCTCAAAACATCTCTTTGGGTTGAGTAGGTAGAAATCAGTGGGCTTGGCCCAGTCCTATGAGGATAGCAGCCCATACATATCAGTGAGGAAGACCCAACTCTCATTCCTAATTCTGGTTAAAAGGGAGGACCTCCTCCTCAGGCATATTAAAACAAGGTGCTATACCTAGGTGTTTTATGGGAACAATTTTTCCATTGTAAACTTCATATGTACCATTAAGGCAACAAGAGCCTACATCAAGGGAAATGTGCTGCCCTGTGGTCTTCTCCAGGAGGCAAGAAAGAAAACTGCACGTGCTTCTGTGGAACAGAAAATCTTTATTGGAATGATATCCAAAGGATTGAGACTTCTGTGCCTGTCCTCCCCCAAACCTACGGTGTATGCTGACGGGACACGATGAGGAACAGCTCTGGCTCCGCAAGCTGAGGCACGCAGCCCTGAGCCCTTCACGTCACACCCAGCTTGCCTTCCTGTCCCAACAGCGGGTGTGAGGTCATCACAGACCTGCTCATAGGAGGTGACGGGAAACCCAGACACCACCGTGAGCAACGTCTGCAGATGTGGGCAGAGGCCCAAGCTCAGGGGAACTGTGTTAGTGTTTGGTGCCTCAGGGGACCTGGTGAGAAGGGGAAGAGCGTGCAGTGGCAGCAGACCGAACGGCACACAGCGGATCGTGGTAGGTTAAACCTGGAAGGAAGGAACAGTGAAGAGTGGCAGTGGGCTACCAGCCCCTGTCACAGTCCCTGTTAGACTTGGCTGTGGTGTGGTCATGGCATCCGAGTTAGCAGCATGATGAGAGAACAGAACAAACTCTTAACACATTAATACCCAGCAGGGCAGTTTGGGGAAGGGCTCATCTTCATCCTCCCGTCCTGGCAAGCCTTCAGATGCAGTATTTCCAAAAGCAGGCTGGAAAGGGATACAAGAGAAGGATGTTAGCATCCAAGGGACTTTTTCCAGCTTCCTGCTCTAGCCCTGGAGTGGATTTCAAATGCTCAACTGTCTTAAGAGAGTCGGGGTGTGAAGCCAACGTTGTGGTTTCTGGGCACATCTCAATAACCAGCTTTGACTTCATATAACACTTTTGGAAAGTGTTTCTTTTAGCTGCTTATAACGTAAATAAGGGATCTAAAAGTTGTTTCCGTGTTGTTTGATTTATGAAGGTTTTCTTTTCCTTTTGCTCTACTTCAGCAACATCAGGAATCAGCTTTTTCTTTCCTGTCTACTGGCCAGCAGTTTTGCTGTCTCAGAGGTGTGTTCAGGGTTTTTTGCCTCTGGCTGATGGGAAGAGCAGGATACTGACTTGGAGAGACCAGATCTGGCCCTTACAATCCTTTCTTAAGAGCCAGTCACCCTACCACCCTTCTCTTAACTGTCCTCCAAACAACATCGATCTCTGTGGGATCTTCTAAGACTAGGTTAGGGAAGGATGCACATTTTGGTGTTATAAAAAATAGCTGTATCACCAGCATGCCCTGTTCTTTGAATCCTATTGTGCGTCTTCTATTGTCAAGTATGAGAGGAGATTTCTACCTGGTTTTTGAAAGCAGGATCTTAGGAGAAAGCTTCTACTTAATCAGCAGTGTTCATGCTGAGGCACGAGCTCCTGCCAGACTGAAAGGACTTTAGATGAAGGCAAAGATTCTTTGCTTTAATTTCTGGCAGAATCTGATTTAAACCTGGCAGGGGGAAGTAGTTTTATCTACATTTGAACCTTCCAGACTGGGGGGGGCATGAATTAGATTAGCCAAATTAATGACAGCCTCCAGGGTTGCTTATAAATTGCAGATTGTCTAAGGATCACCTAAGCACTTAAGCAAGCCTTGCACAAAGGGATTTTCTCTTGGCTGTTTGGCAGGTTGTCAGCTTGTGCTTCGACAGAACACGTGGGTAAGGGCAGAACTACCTCTTTTGTTTTTAGCCAGATCTGTCATCACTGACTTCTGGTTCACACCTGTCACTACTTTGTGGAGGAATCCACTGAAAGCCAGTGCGAACGGCATTGTCCATGTGCTTGTCAGGGGCAGCCTTGCAGAAGCACTGGTGCAGTACGCTCCTGAGTCACTGGATACAGACTGGATAAAGCTTGGACACCAGCTGGGGGACCTGCCAGATCTTAGTTCCCTCCACTCTCGGTTGATTTCCATATCCTTTTTAACTGCTTTTCAGCAGCACAAACAAGTACCCGTTTTTACTCTGTAGGGAGGCAGTGACCTTGGTAGAGGGGAATGCGTGCAGTCCACATGCCTCATTATGCCTTCAGCATCAGCTTTGTGCCCAGAGCAAAGCGACGGGTGCACTGAGGGCACATGTTCACACAGAACTCACCCACTCCCAGGCAGGCACTCGTTGCTCATATAACCCCATGTTCCTCTGTAAAAAGGCTGCAACACTAACTGCCTCCAGCGAGGTCCTGGATGTGCAGACCCAGTGTATCTGCCCCGACAGCAGACAGGGTTGGGCGCACAGTCCTTCTCACCAGCTGCTAAACCAGCCAGCTATTAACAAGAGAGGGCCAGGACTGCTAGAAAACCTGTCAACCTGTTTTTCAGCATATTTGGGGCATGTTTACTGTCACTGTCTGTTGCAAAAAGGAAGACCTGGTGAATAAAGCTGGACAGGGCTCTAACCTAAAACCTACCGCGTTTTTTGGGCTGGGATGCTGAGAGACTTTCCAAGGCATAGGCCACCTCTGACCCTTCCTCAGTTGAGAGCTGATCCTTCAACTTCTCCAGCTGTTTAAAAACAAACACAGCAGTAAACAAATGGCCCGTCATGAGGAGCTCCACAGCATGCTGGCAAGTGCAGGGCAGCTCAGAGGCAGGAGGGACAGGCAGCCTGGCTGACAGCATTACTGGGGAGGGCAGGCTCTCCCCTGGGGGCAGGACCGTTCCAGGAGGATCTGCCTTTGGAGCACTAACTCCTCCTCATGTCCTCCTCCATTAAGCTGCTTGTTTCGTGGCAGCAATGTAGGCACTCTCTGCTCTTCCCCCTACTCCAGGGTGCAAACACCTGTGGAGAAGAGGCTGTGTAGAAGGACATTGCTCCAGTAAGACGTGAGTCAGTGCTGGGGCAGGAGGTCTCCAGGCATCTACCCACTGAAGCAGAGAACATTGCTTCTCCATTGCTCTGCATTGTCCCTCCCCTTCCTTCCCCCTAGTTCTTGCTAACTTCACTTGGTTATAATGTGGGACATCCACAGTATTTCTTCTCCATCTGTAGCTACTCTTCTCTAGTAGACTGGGAACAACTATGGCTATCATCTAGACTTCTGCTCTGGCAGTGTTGCTCCCAGGAAGCCAGAGGTTAATGTCCCTCAGCACTGGAGTGAGGGGCTAAGGTAGGAGCTGTCAGGTCCCGTCTGGCATGCCGCACTGTGATTTTCAGTCTGAAGTGAAAATTGCCAAGTGGAAACCAGCAGGACCTCCAGGATCCACACAAACAGCTGGATCTGGCCTGAGAAAGAGGAAAAAGGGCTTCTACTGCTTGCAGGGTTTGGGGCAGAGTGGGAGCCATGTCAAGGTTGCTGCACGACTTTCCTTGTTAGTGGGCATTGGGTGTGGGATGGGGCTTCCTCTTGCTGTCTCTGTGTGTGTGTGTGTGTGCGCGCACTCTGCTCAGCACAGCAGGGCTCTGGCCCTGGATAAGGCCTCCCTTGCTAGTGAAGTGCCCAAACATAAATCATCCTGGATTAGTTGGGGAGTGGCTATCCCTCTAACTTCAACTGTTATCTAATGCAGCCGGCTGATACAATGCTGAGGAAGGCAGCATGACCTCCTCTTCTCCCTCCCTTTTCTTCAATGGAGATTTCCTTTGGTGTTTAGTTTTTTCCTGGCTTGGTTTCCACTGGCCTTTCACTGGTAGCAGAGGCAAGAGCTGCCTCAGCTTTTGTTGCACTAATGTATAGTCTTGCTCTCTCTTTATCTCTTCCAGCTTGTGCAGCTGTTTAGCCTGGGTTCTGCTTTTCTCTCTATGCAATGTATGCTTACGTTATAGCAGCAGAATGAAGAGTAGCAGGATTCAAAGGCAGAAGAATAGGGCATAGACAGTATGCACAGTTGTTTAGCTATTCATACAACAGTATGCATATATGTGTCTGTGCATTTGCTCCTCTTACCTGTTCAAGCTCTTCAAATTTCTTTGCCAGCTCCCAGTCTGCCAGAAAGGAGAGAATAACATCAGTATCTGCATTGCTTCCTAAAGCTCAAATCAAAAACAATTTCTTCATTTAACTTCTTCAAGTGTTGACAAGAAAAGACGTAGTTGTCATTTAATTCCTGTTAGTAATCTCCAAATCTATAGTAGCAGAAATAGTGACATAAAAGTAGGCTTTCTCTGCTGAATTCTATGGGACTTTACCCCAGTTCTCCATTACGAAGGAGGCTTCTTTATCATTCACCAGGCTTATGTGAATTGGCCCAGCAAGGTCACGTACTGTGTGATACCAACTCAGGTGAACATCTTTACTGCTTTTTTATTTTCATCCTGGTAGCAGCAAATCTCTAATGCTGGCTTTTCTGTCACAGGTCTTTTATATGAACTCCCATTGCTTCCTTTAAGACTTGTTTATCTTCACATCACCCATGCAGGCAGAATTCAGAACACACAGATTTAGCCTAGCAAAACTTATTGCTTTGTAAGTCAGCAAACATCAGTATCTGCAGAGTGGAGCAACAGGAAAAGTAACATAGCAGTGAGTGCACGGATTCCTCACTTCTGAATGTTAGGGCAGCACAGAGACCTGGGGACCAGCTTCATAGATCAGACTTAGAGATCTCAAAGCTGAGCAGTACTGCACTAGACTACCAAAAACTTGTGCAGATGGATGAATGAACTGCCCTAAGATAACCCATCCAGGACAAGGGGTGAGTTAGGTGGCTATGAATGGGATCTAAAACCTCCAGCTGAACAGGGAAGGGCCTGGACTAGCAGTAGAGAAAGCTGCAGGAAGGGATGGGGGATTTCAGTCTCACTCATCTTGAGGAGACGCCAAAACAGTTAATATTTTTAGTAAGATAGATGAAACAATGGAAAGCACCACAACAAAATGAGCTCGGTCAGAGCTGAATGACTGGACTGCAGCAGTTCTCCTGGGAGGGGAATGCAAAGTGATCAGGTGCTTTTAAGTGCCAGTTTGGGAAAAAATGCACTAAAATAAGCAGAAGAGCCAGGAAAGAGATAAAGAATGTCTCTGCTGGGCCCCACAAGAAAGCCAAAAACCAGCCCTGGAGCTGCCTCCTTTTTGTGCTCCTAACATGGCAGCAGGCATTGGTCTGCATCTCCAAGGGGATTTAAGACATAATTCCCCCTGATTTCAGATAAGACTTCAGCACATAGACACATTGCCAGACTTGGGCTTTTTTTTTTAAACGTTTGAAACTGAGCAGGAGGGTGCCAAGAAAGAGCTGACTGCTTTCTCAGTTTCTCCTTCGAGAAGGAAACAATTCACTTGAAAAATTCTGAATATTTTCTGACAGATATTCACCAACAGAAAAAGTAGCAGTTCCTAAGCAAATCCAGTACATTAGGGCTCAGTTTGAGAGACAGAATGGGAATGGGTATGGGCTGGGAGTCAGGAAGTGGGGGCTCTGTTGCTGGCACTGCCAGCAATGACCTCAGGCAGATTCCTTTAAGCATGTCTTTACATATCCATAAGGTAGAGACAGCCAGGCCTTTGTATCTGCAAGTCAAAAGTGCCACTTAAGAGATTTTATTATTATTATTATTATTATTATTATTATTATCAACAATAATAATTTTTTATTATTATTCTACTACACGGTTTTACCTCTTTCAGAGTTTTGAGTGCCTATTTCAGCTCCACTTTCTGCAAACCATAAGCTTGGCCAATGACTGCTATGAATAGAAAATGAACAGCGGTCGAAATTTGGAACAGATTATCTCAGGCAGGAAGAAGGAAGTTAATTTATGGATGAAGCCTTGAGAAACTGCCTGCTGTAAATCCTCTGTCTGTGCTCTGCTCAGAGATTCATTATATTCAATTGTCTGGCATAAAATGCAGCCTTTCCTCTAGGAATAATAAGTGCAATAATCCATAAACCAATCATAAAAATGTTATTTCTTGAATGCATCCCCTTTGCAAGAAGAATGCCTTTGTTAGTATAAGGACTTGATTTATTTGTGTTTATTTATTTGTCCCAAGATTGTTTAACCACTGCCTCACTGCATTAACAAGGGTCTGAGGAAGAGCACTGAGTGATTTTGATGAATAGATTTTCATAACAGAATTTTTGCTGGACCACGTTCTCGGCTGTTTTCACAGAGTAAGGCATCTTCCTACTCTGAGACCACCACATACAGTCCAAACCCTCCCCTGGCTGCAGTGGCCGTGGGAACAGCTGACCCCTGTAATCCATATGGTGCTTGTGATCACTGTGCATAGTATCATGGAAAGCCCAAGTTTCTTTTCAGTCAGTCTGAGTTTAGCTGCATGCTGGTGGCTTTAAATTTGGTGTCTGATCACAGAGCACAGACAGGAAAAGCCTCCACGTGGCCCATCTTTGGGATGTGGGAAAAGCCTGTTGTCTCAAACTCTTCCTGCTGTAGCAGGGGCTTAGGCCTAGATATGAGCTCCCACTGTCCTTGTCCCAACCTACACCTGACTCCAAGGGATCACAGCCATATGCTCTCTGCAAAATCTTGATGCCGCTCCTCTGCCCCATGTGCTTACAACATGCTACTGGTTTTAGCGTGCCAGCAAGACACTGAGCTGTCTCTCAAAACCACATGGGGCTCTATGGGATGTGGACGGAGAGGTGACTCCCAAGGCTGGCCCATGCCCCAGGCATAGTACACAACGTCTCAGATTAGCAGAGGCACAGGGACTCAGCAGCATCTTTTGTTGTTATCACTTATATACACACACATGCTCCTTTGCCAGCTCAGTGTTGAGTGTCCGAGGATCTAGGGTGCGTGTTTTTTGGGCAGCTTTACATCACATTGCAAAAGCAAGTCTAGTAGTCCCGTGATGGAGAACACTTGACATTAATCATGTGTAGGCACCATACTGGGTGCTTCCACTTTCTGAGCAGCTAGTATTTCTGAGGAACCTGAGGACCAGGTTCTTTGTGTTCATGAAAACGCAGATTCAAGGAGCTGAGATCTCCCATCTCCTTCACTTACCAATATTTTCCGGTCTCCGCCATGCGAGTTTCTTATTAAGAAGCAGAGTCAGCAGTGTGTCCTCGTGATTTGTGTCTTCTCTCTCGGGAAGCACTCGGTTCTCTGCAGCACATAAAACACACCTTTCTCGATCTCTAATGACAAAAATAATGGACCCTCCAGTCCCCAACATTAACAGAAAAATTAAGATGGCTAAGAAGCGGAGGGAAAATATCTCCTGTCAGCATTTTGTCAGGGTGGAAAGAGCTTGGGGGAAGAGGAAGGTGTGTGAGCACAGAACAAAATGTTCAGGCAGTGAGGGCTATGCAGTGAAAGGGTGTGGGATGGAGGAGCCATCCCTGCCAGCTCTGGGCTGCTGGCCAGTCTCACTGCAGCCTCATCAGCATGGCTGGCTGCAGAGAGCCAGAGACATCACCTTGATTTAGGAAGTCCCGACCTCTTCTGCAAGGTGGATGTAGCGGGTGCCTCTGCAAAGCCAGATAGCAACTCATCAGATCCTTTCTTCTCAAATCTGCAGGTGTTCCCCCCACTCACACCATCCACCTTCCCAGGGCTGATGGAGGTGGGAGCTCACTCCTCATGAGGGCTGATGTGTGAGTACCACAGCTGAAAAGCCCTGCAGCCCCGCAGTCTATTCTTGCACTCAATCAGCCTTGGGGCTGCTCTATCTGATTGACAGTGGTATTAAAGGATTCCTCCTGAACAGAGCCAAAGTGTGGAAGAGTTTAAAGAAAGCCTCTCTTTATCCCTGAGGAAGCCTCTTACAGTAGCTGTAAGCCACGTAGAATTTTTCTGTTTTCCAAGAAAAACCACCCCAAGCTGCTGTCCTAAAGCAATTTGGACCTCTCTATGAGGTCCCTTTAGAGACCTTTCTCAGTGGTTTTGCTTTAGTGGTTGTGGCTATGCCCTCAAATGAATGGTTGTGAAGGTCAAGGGTTCAGAAGAAACCAATGGACACATGGGATGGGACAGATCAGAGCCCTGAAAGGCTCTGACACCCTCCCAGCTCTGCTGAACAGACTTCCAGAATCATCTGAAACTTGAATGTTGCATTCATTTTTGAGAATGACAGAACAGGAGCCAGACTTAACAGGGAGAATCACCCTTCTCCAAACTCTTTGGTCTGAACATCCCTGCCCCACATCTACACCCTACAAAGTCCTAGAAGATGCCTACAGAATTCATGGAAAATACTAAGAAATTATACAGAAAGCCTTATTTTCTCTTCTTCAGGATCTTTAAGACTTCTGCTCACTTCCTTCAAGGAGGTGAGAAGGAGGAAATGGTCTTGTATAGCTATCAGCCCTATATAGCTGTGATGGGATGAATGGAATTATTTTTGATACACGTGAGACAAATCATTGTACCAGGTGAGCCTTAAGGATGCTCAAGAGTATGTGGGAATCAGCTCCATTAGCTAAAGTCACATAAATCTGCAGAGGAGCCCTGGCCATAGTGATACTCCCAGTATTCGGCCAGACTCAACCCTGCCTCACGCTGCGGCTGAAGCCGCTGCTCCTGATCGTGATCTCTGGAAATAAACCCCAGGGACTTAGCGGAGCTACACACTGTGTAAAGCTTGTAGTTAGAGTGGATTGCTATAAACCTCATTCCTAAGTCTGAAAGACAGTTATGATTTTAAAATAGCTACTTTTAGTCATTTGGGGGATTTGCTACAGAAAAAAAAAAACCTATAAACACTCTAGTAAAAACCAAACAGAAGCAGTATTTAGATAGAGTGGCCTCAGGAATGTTTTGGTTGTCATTACAAAAATAAATAGGTGATATAAGAGGAAAAATCATTTGAAAAGCAATGTTATTTTCAAGCCTATATTTAGCTGCTCTTTTTTTCCCCACTGCCAAGTCTCTTCAAGAAAGAAGATTAATGATTGACATTTCCCTGCGGAATAAGTTCAAGCTAAGATTAATTTAAATTATGGGAGAAGAACATAAAAAAAGAAGGTTTGTGAATAAAAAAAGTTCAGCAGCACCCTACTACTGACATTTATGAGCTGTCAGATCTCATATGCTACATATTGGAATTGCTACTCTCTGTTATTTTAATGTTTTTCTTTGGAAATTTTCTTTGTGGAAAGAAAGAACTACCCTTACCAGATTTCACCAGATCTGATATTTTTACTGATTAGCAGAATGTGTCATACGACCAGTTGCAGACCAGAAGGACAGCTTTAGCTCATGCTAATATGAACAAGTCTCTGGGTAGCACCCATGTTAATTGATTGTTTAGAATAGCTCAAGGATCATTTCATTTTCTTTCACAGATAAGCGAGTGTTGCATTGGCCATGACAAGCAGCAAAGCAAAGCAAAAAGATAACCACCTACCTGTGTCATCTAGTCTGTATTCCAGCTTACCTTGTAGTAAAAAAGGCTCTCCATGTGTAGATGGGACATATACAGTCATGGTCAAGATAGTTAGCACTCCAAGGAACAGCTGGACAGACCACATCTTCTCCACATTCCCACCACCCAAAAGCATTCTTCCTTCAGGCACGGTGGAGGACTCCAATGCAACCCAGTGCCAGATGAGCTCACTTTTAAGAGGCAGTGGATGTGCCGTGATTGCAAATGGCCTTTGGAGGAGGGGAGAAAAATATCTCTTGAGATATAATTCAACCTGTCAATATGATTCACTCCTTTGGGAGTGGACAGAACAACCCAGTAACAGACGTCAGATGGAACCTGTTCAATATATCTCATATCAGACTGATCTAATGAATTCTGATGTTCCCACAGGCATGCACTGTCCACGCACATTGATATATATTCCATACGTACATACATTAAAAATATTTTTTCAGGGCTGCTGCTTTAATGGAGTTCAGGCATGAAGACTCCCACATTAGCAAGGAAGATTCGTCTAACGTACAAGTTGCCGTATGTCACCAGTTTGGACAGAATCAGGTTAATGGGGTTTTGTAATTTATCATCTCACTTCCTAGTGCCTATATTAATTAATGTGAGATATAATGAGTGCTGAAGTGGTGGGACACAGAGGGGGAGAGCTCTTTTCATCTAATTCGTTGGAGGATGTTGAGTGTGTCTCACTCACTGTGACTTATGGCTTTTTCAATGCGAAAGGCATCACACCCTATTTTGGGATTATGTTTGAGTGGGGGAGTGCAGATTTGGCAGCAGATATGGAATACATCAAAGATGGGCAACTGTCTTCAGCTTTTTCTTGGAAAAAAAAAAAAAGTGGAAGGTCAGATGCTGGTTCTGGATGCACAGCCATATTTTATTAGTTTAGAGCAAAGTATTGAGGCACATTGCACATATTCCTTGTCTTCTCAGGTCATGACTACATCTTTGTTTGGCTTCTGCTTGTTGCCTGTCCATCACTATTGATCAGGGACCTGCTACTAGTTTCATATTACAACCTCACCAAGAAAAATGTTGTAATAGTAACAGTGCTAAACTTTGTTCTTCTGCTTCCTCTGCAGAACTGAATCATCTGTACTACTCTTTGGCCAAGCTCTGACTTGTACATATACTCCTAGTGACTCACTTTGTGTACTTTTTTGACACCACATCATGCCAGATTACCTAATATATCTTCGCCTGATGGTACGTGCACTTCATCTTAGCTAACAGACAATACCATTTCCATGTTTGGGCTTTTGTCTTCTGGTCCCCAGCTCTCCCTACAACTTGGTGTGCACCTTGGATAGTTATAAAATGACTAGCCTTTCAATAGTTTCCCTTTTAATATTTACTTTTTACTAAAAAATGGAGGGGGAAAGGCTCAGATTTTTTGCAAGAAATGCCTATGAAAATGAATGTAATACTTCCATTAAGGAGCACTTCTCTACTGAGGAAATATCCCCAAATTTTTCCTGCAGATACAATATGTACAAATAAACCAAACTTTTCCCTCTGTCTTGTGAAACAGTGATCAACCAGCTGAAGTACTCTCCTTCTTCATAAAGTTCTGTTTGGACTGAAGGACACCTATGTCCTACTGGGAGCACTTTTTCAGCCACCTCTGTCTCCCTAAGCTGCCTCTATCAAATTGGTTGAGGTGACCAGCCCCCATGAAGCAGAGGCCATAATTTGATGAGCACCACTTTGCAGAGTTCATGGTGAACAATAGTAGCTCTGACTCAAAACTATATTCTTAAGGGAAGGTCAGGTCCATTTTTACTTGATATTAAATGGCTTTTCAGCTTGCTACCAGTCTGTCTTGAGATTTGCTGTGAAATTGACTTCGCCTTGATATACAAGGTGGGTTTTCCCCACCTCATCTAAGTTTATGCAGAAATTGCAGAACTCTAACTGGTTTTTCCTACTCTTGGCTATAAGATATCACGGGCTATTAGCAGGCTTTTTCAGGGAGATAAGCTATTCCATGGGATTTCCTCGTTCACTGCAGATGGACTTGGGTCACTGCAACTGCTCAGTCCCCAAAGCAACTCACATATAGAGTGTGCCAGTCCTTTCAAGTGAGTGTCCTGGTGAAGGTGAGAGACTGCCATTCTACATTTATGTACTACAAGGGAGATTAGCAGATGCTGTGAGAGGCGGATACTCTCAGCCAGTGGATAGATGCCTGACAGCCACTGCCAGACACTAGTGGACTTTTTGCATTTGTTGCAGTTATGAGATGGTTGATTTGCAGTGTTTGGCTTTTGTAAGACTCCCCCCTGAAAAATTCCTTTGCTTTTAGCCCATTTGTCCAGGTGCTGGAAACACTATTACATTTTATTGTTCTTACATATTTTATTCTCAATAGGTAAACAACATAGTCCCTATTACTTCATTGAGTGGTAAACATCATCCACTGAGCACTTGCGTCTAGAGCTTAAAGATAGTGACAACACGAAGATGCGTGCTCCATCTCTACCTCCCATGGTCCTAGTCTGTCTAAGCCTCTTCATGTAGAAGTTCCTCTTTTCATAAAGCTGTGCAGACTTCAAGTAATCAGACACAATCAAACTGAAAAATTGACAAGGGTGGACAAAGCCAACCAGTCCAGAGGGCAGTAATGGAGAAGGCTTGGGCCAAGCAGCTGGGCCAGGCGCCATTTCTGAGTGTGAGAGGAATACATGTGTCATAACAGTCCTAAGCAGCCTCAGCTGGGGCCTCCACCACCCTCTCTGCCCACAGGCTGAGAAGCCCTATTAAAGCTCAGCCCTGGGCTGCTTCTGTTTTTGCCTGATCTATATTGGGGGAATTCTGGTCTGCAGTTCAGCAGACCAGAATTTTGCCTGCCCATGGGACCTACTGTTCTGGACCCAGACAGGTTGACTTCCCTGCTTGACCTCAGACGTGTTCCATCAGTGTGGACCTATCTGGTGTTCACTGGGCTATGTTTGACCCTGGCTGCTATCATCAGGCCTGATTCAGACTAGTGGATTGATTTCCAGCTTGAACCTGGGTCTGCCTCATTGTCACGGGCTTCCCTGATCGTTGGGAGTCTTGACTGAATCTGGCTGCTGTCTCTGGGACTGTCCTGCTTGCACACGTTGTGATGGGTCTCTGTCCTGCTGGCAGCTTCACTGCACTTGGCTCACTGTTCCCTAGGGAGTGACTGGCTCTTGTTGCTCTTGGACATCATCTTCCTCAAAATGTTCAGCTCCTTTCTGTGCATGGACTCCTCTGCCAGGTAGACTAGTAGATCTTGGAGTGGTGAAGGCTTTCAGGTACGTTATACAAAGTCCTAGTTTCTCTGAAGCCACTTTGGGCTTTGCTGTTAGCTAGGGCTAATGAAGATGGGACTGCCTCTAGAAGAGATACAGTCCCCAAATAACCTAACCTTAGTTTAACCCCAAAGTAGTAACCCTTACTGTTTCAGAGTAAGCCTCAGACAAGGGGAATTCAGTGTGGGTTTTGAGTGACTTGTAAGATGCAGGAGGCAGTGTTGAGCTGCTGAAAGCTGGAGAACATGAAAGGGATCCTTTCCAGATCCAGCTTGGAGTGGCAGGTTTCCAGACCACTTTGTATGCTGTACATTTGGGGTTTGGAGAGAGCGAGGATGTTCTTTTCTTTTTCAGAGCTTCCTGAGAACACATGAAAATATCACATCACGTATTTCAGGTGAGCCTCAATAGCACCCATGGGCTTTTCCGTGGTCTTATGGTCTCCATTTAATTATGGTTTGCTTGGTCTCAAAGCAAAAAACCTGCTGTAGGAGGACCTGTTAGTGAAGAGCCTTTGCTTAAGTTTGAGAGAAAGCGAACATGAACTGTCCTGCAGCTTCTGCACCCCTGCAAACTTGGCTGCAACCAGGTAGTCTCAGCTGGTAGAGACAGGATTTTATGCTGTGCAATGCATCTGGAGAGACTCTTGTAACACTGTTTTCTTGCCTAGAGTGTTTTTAAGAATAAGATGAGGGTGGGGAATGACAAATTTGGAAATGAGGAGGGGACATGCCTTGCAAAGGGAAAGGCAGGGTTGGGGCTTGACAGCCCCAACAAAGCAGGGAGAAGTTGGTGAGCTTTTTAGCAGGCAAGAAAGGGGTGCTACCCTCACAGAAGGGGTGAAGTGAGCTTCATACCTAATGTCAGAAAGGCAGAAGTCATCTTGCTTCCCATCCTGGGCAGTGACTTACAGTATACCTGCCCTGTCCCACCATGTGCCTCTATCACCTCTGTCTACTCGCATGCCCAAAAGACTATTTCCATTTGCTGTAGCCAAGTCCTTCCACAGTGTCTGCCTTTCTTGCCTGTATCCTCATTGTAGACCTGACACCACTTGTCTCTCCTGTCTACGTTCCTATTGCATCTGTCTGCTCCTCTGTGTCTCCAACTGTGCTTCACCTGCTAGGAATCAGAGTAGAAGGTACTGAAAACCACCCTGTCCTCTTCAGCCTTCACTGTTTGCACATTTAATATCTGATTTCTCCTCTGCTTTTGTCACTCCTACTCTGGGGCAAACTTGAGAGAACAAGACCCTCTCCAGTCCCATTATTTAAAGCACCACTGGAAGGCGCTCAGATACTCTGCTGATGTGTGGTGCCAAGTCCCCGACAGAACAGTTTGACTGCAGAAAGGAACTAAAATATTGTGCACATAAGCCAGGAGAGCAGCCCCCCCTTGCAGCTCCCTGAGAAGAGGGAGTGCATGATGTGGAGAGAGATGTAGTTATAACATGAGATTCTCTGTTCCTTGGGGGACTGTTAAAACCAGTCAATATTTATGAAGCTTTTAGTCTGACTCATGCAATTTGTTGCTCCTTCTACATGCTTGTCTTTGGGACTCAGCTATTGCTTGGCCTGCTGTAAAATTAGATCCTATGGTTTAACTGCATCCTTACTTAGAGAAAGAAAAGGGAAAGGTCAAAGGCAGAGCGTAAAGCAGTTCAAGTGGCCACCTCACTGCAAGCAACTAAG
Organism: Leptosomus discolor; assembly: GCF_034619465.1. Taxonomy (NCBI): domain Eukaryota; kingdom Metazoa; phylum Chordata; class Aves; order Leptosomiformes; family Leptosomidae; genus Leptosomus; species Leptosomus discolor. Next base: position 52,857,214 of record NC_141397.1, on the reverse strand, counting down.
GGAGTACGCAGAGGTAAGCATCAACAGTTCCCATCAGATGGGCATTGTACTAAAAAGAAGCAGTTCCTTGTGGTTAAGGCAGCAGAAGGCAAGAAGTGCAGCTGGGCTGCCTGCCTGGCTTTCACATCCACTCTGGGGGCTGTTGGGAAACCATTACACTTCTCAGAGAACAAGTCAGCTCCAAAGTATCCTCCTGGACTGAGGGGTTGAAAGAGTAATGCAGGAATGTGAAAGCATTGGATATGGGAGGAGGCAGCCCATGGAGAGAAAGCAGGGAGCAGAGGTGGTCATGGTACCCTTCTCACCTCTGCCTCTTAATCCTGAGCTGGAACACCTCCTCCGGACTCAGTCTCCCATCCCTACTGACTGGGGTTACTTGGCCGAGGTTCTTGGTGAAGGCAATATAGAAACATTTTCTGCTTTGAAATGTGCTGTGACCTGCTGGTCTCAAAGTAATTTCCAGTGATGCTCCTGAATGGTAAACATTGGTGTGTCTGTGCTGGGACTAATCTGACCTCTGTGCCAGGACAGTGTCCTGAAGAGGCATGATCTGGAATGACCTGGTTATACCACCAGATTTACCCTGAGCTTGATCCCAGTCTGTTCTGACTCACCTTCTGCAAGCCCAGAGACCATCCTGGATGATGAGTGTGAGTAATGCCCCTGAACTTGACAGGGACACAGAGCACTGAGTAAGTGATGCTGTGAGGTGTCTTTGCAGGAGTAGTGTCACACACAGAAGCTAGTCCCCCCAGTAAAAGCAGTGGAAGTAGGAAGGCTGAGAGTGATTTGGAGCAGGATCCTGCCTGGTTTTCTGAAGAACCACTTCCCTTTCTATCATTTATAGGATATTAGCGAACAGCCACTTGTGGAAATGGCAAGTGAGGTAATAAAGCAGTACATGGCCTACAAGAGGTGACTTCTACAGCTGGGGCTTGCCCTCCGGAAACGCAGTTAAAGCCCATCATCCTGCCAATAGTTGCAGACCTCAGCTCATTTATTCTTTCTAGAAGATGAATATCGGTGGTCATTATCACTTACCCTGTGAACGTGCAAAGCCAGTGATGGTCTGGCATGTGGCTTCTGGTGGAGCTTGCCACTACCTGGATGGAGGGAGAAAGTAAGGGGAACCACGCATGAGGTGTCTTATCTCTACTGAGTAGGTGCAGGCTGTGCTAGGCTGCCTGAGCTTGTCCCCAGGGAACTGATGTATCTCCCCACTGATTTGGAGGCCCTAGCTTGGCCACCAAAAAAACGTATATGCATATTAGTGTGGCACTTAGGACGAGCTAATTGGCCTGGCTTCTGGGTGAATTGCCAGGGTAGCTGGGCTGGTTCTGGGACAGCTTCTGCAGAGCCAGCACACAGGGTACTGCCTGCTTCCCTGGAGTTAAATGTTCAGAAAGCTCTAGTCCTTTGACAGTTTCAAGACTGCCATTGGTGAGGCACTGCATCCTCCAGACCATGCTGCAGTCACCAGCTGCTAAAATTCAATGGCCACTGTACAGGCTGACATGGACTTGGTGGCTCCCAGTGTGACCACAGAGGAATGCGCTGCCTCTTGATTTTTCTTTTTGCAGATGTTGGGCTGAAGATGCTTAACGTTACCTGCATCAAGGACCTCTGCAAGTATCCTTTGGTGTGGTCAGCAACCATCAAATGGGAATGAATGTGTGTAGCCATCTGTCTCTGAATGTTTCCCCTGAATTTTGCACGCTTCCTTGTACTTCAGTTGGCCACTCTCAGTAAGTATAAATTGAATGTAGCTTGTACATGTACTACTTTGGGTAACGTGGCCATATAGACACAGCTGGGTGATTTCCTGCTAAAAATGCTAGTTGGAGCACTTTTAAGGTTGTGGAGGTCAACCCTGTCTGCTAACAGTGCCAACTTTCACACTGTCGTTCCCTTTTGTCACTCTTCCTCTCATTTCTTGCCATCTAGTTTATTGAGAAACGTTACCCGTTTTTTGGAAAACACTCACAGGTCACCCAAGAGAGGTCTTAGAGGGTACGCAGATCTGTTTTGCTTTGAGAAAACTTGCACAGACAACCATAGTTCTTGCATTTTGGAGAGCTTGTCTTCTTACTTAGCTTTTCATTTGCATCCAGGGCTGCTGAGATGCTGATAGCTTCTGCACATGCAAAATAGTGTTTTGTTAAGTGAACATCAATACTGTGTGGATGTAAACTTGCATATACAAAATCATGACTTGAAATGAGGGGTACAACTGAGACTGTAGGACCTACTCATCCCTCATCTTTTGGCCTGCTTGCCACCCTGCAGCTTGGGAAACAAGGCTAGCAGAGGTGATAACACAGGATTTTTTTTTTTTTTAATCCAGAAAAGAATAGGCAGGTGGAAATAAAAAGAGGTGATTTTTATGTAGATCTAGAAATGTTTCTGAGTGGAATATAGCAAACTTGCTGCTAGGCAAGAACTGCACTGACTTCAGCCCCCACCTAACTCCCTCTGACAACATCAGTGTGTTGAAGTTTCATCCAGGCAGTAGTGACTATGAATAGTCAAGAACTGGCCAAGGTGCTTCACCACTACCTGTCACATTTATTAGGCTTCTTATGCCTCTATTGTGCAGGCTTGCAGGCAGCTCCTTGCGGCGCATTAAGTCAATAACACACTGTTGTGGTGGGTTCTGTTCTTCTGACTTATTAGACTAAGGAAAGCTGCACAGTGGATGAGGGAAGAAGAAAGTACCAAATGTACCACTTTCAGTATTCTCACTTTCATTGGTAAAGGAGATATTTTGGAAGGCATTTGGTCTCTTTTGCTGATGTGAAACTTAACACTGTTTCACTTGGAAAAAAAGAATCACCAAAACTACCACCCTTGCAAATGTACATGTAAAATTGCGGGCAGAGATGCAGAGTTAATTTGCACCTTGCAGTTTCCAGGGTAGCCTATACAAACATCTGATCTGTGCACATAACTGACCTGTGAGCGGCATCATACCTGACTTCAGATTGCACGGGTTCTCTCTCCAACTTGAAAGTCAAAAAAAGACCTTGTTCTGTAAATGTACAGCTCACAATGTCTGTAGTGCCCCTCAATATGTTACATTTAAGCACAAGTTTAGTTTCCTCAGTGTTCGTTCTTTGCAATCACCCCATTCATTACCCCAGTGTGCTTTAGAATACCTTAATCCTTGCAGGCTCCTGCTCTCCTTGTTCTTCAGGGAGCCTGGATTCCCATAGGCACTGTTCAGCTACCTACGGAAATTGCACACCTGCTTCTTGGTGTTCCTTGCCAATGCTGTAATATTTGCTTCCTCTCATCGGCCTGTTTCTGGCACAGGGCTTCGAACCTCTCTCAAAGTGTCTTAGCTTAGAAATGCAAGGAGGTTAATGACTGAAGTGGGCTAAAGACAAGAAAAACAAAAGTGTGTGTCCCCAGCTCAGGTGAGAAGGAAGGTCAGTCCCCTGGCATCAGTCACCACTGACCACAGGTTTTGGACATGGGTTTGTGTGGTACCTGATATCATGAGACACCTAGAACCATTTTGTCCCATCCCTTTGCACTGACCATTAACTGATGCACGTATTCCTGTCTGCAGGATCATTATCCTCTGTGTCTATTCCCACAGCAGCATCATCAGTTGGAAGTTAGCCTTGCCATCGTTAAGGAAGTTTTAACAAAGACTGTTCTGTTGAAAGTGAACATCTTGATGAGACCTAATTTATTTCACAGTTGTTGTTATCCTGTCGACCTAAAATGACAGCAGGACACTTGGAGAGGTGCCCAGTTTATTTAAGAAGCAAGCACAAAATTATCTCTCCCTGCCTGCAGAAAGAGCTTAGCAGCATAAGGCACTCCTAGCTCCTGGTTCCAATGCTCTGCCTGGCTTCTCCTGCCCCTAAAAGCTCACTGTAGTTTTTCTGAGGGCCAATCCAGATCGTGTTGCTTTTATCTGTTTTTTGTTCCAGTCTCTGCTTTGCACATCCCCTCAGGAGCATTTTCAGTGCTGTGAGAGCTGGCAAAGCGTTGTGTGGTGCACCACCATAACAATCTGAGTACACCACAGGAATGATATGTGTTTGGGGGCAGGATCAGACGTTTGGGTGCAGATAGAGAAAGCGCTCAGTTCTGGGGCTCCCTGAGGTTTAAGACTTGTGCGGTGGCATCTCTGAGCCTCTACCTACAGCTGTCTACTGGAGCACACTCCTCACTAATCATGGAGTCTGCCATGGGATGCTGCTGGAAAGCAGAGCCAAACAAGGTGTACAATGCAAGGACAAGGGTCCAGAGTCACAAGTTGCAGCAAGGAAAAGTCGACCTGGATAAAAGGAGAAAAATCACAATGAGCAAAGAATGGAACAGGAGCTCAGAGAAATGGTGTGATCTCTAGCTTTGGAGTTTTTTAAAACTCCTCTGGGCAAGGCACAGAGCAACCTCATCAGATTTTGAAGCCAGTCCTGCTTTAAGCAGGGGGTTGGACTAGAGCCCTGCAAATTCCTTCCTGAGTGAAGTTACTCCATGAGAGGAGTTAAAGGTGTGTGCCATGCACTTCAGCTCAAATTCTGCATCAGCTTCCCAGTTGCTTTTGTACTGGAAAATGAGATGGACTTGTGTTCCAACAGAAGCTCCTGTGAGATTAAGTACTTGCTTTTATAAAAATTGAAGTGTCGTTGTCTTATCTTAAATAAAAGATAGTGGTTAGTCTTCCCAGCTTTATTGGGATTTGTCTACCCACTGCAACATATACCATTTGTCAAGCTAAATGCTGTACAATTTGCACAGGAAAAGCTGATGTCAGTCCAGCAGAACAGACAAATGCCTTCCCAGCTTTTTGCCTAGAAGCAGCAGCTTTAGACATAGGTGAGAGTTGGGAGGGTGATTTGATATCCATCACAATGAGGAGCCCTTTAGCAGCATAAGATGCAATGCTGCTGCCGTTCTAGCACTAAATCAGTAACTCGTTCCCTGGATCCTGTTTAATTCCCTCTCATCCTCAGTCCCCCTGTGGTCATTTTTTTTCTGTAGCTGTCTTTGAAACCTTCTGTACTCTTCAAGTGATTCATGCCATCTTCCAATTGCAGAGATTTCATTTGAATACATCTCAAAAATCAAGCTAAGATGAGAGGGAAGACCAATGTCAAGAATGCAAAGGAAGTGCTTTGGAGTGTAGGATCCTGCTTTTGACAAATGCTGTTACTGATTTTGCTTGTGTTACCCTTCCCAGGAGCTTCTTCCAGCCTTTCTGTGCTCTGACATTTCCAGCACCAAGAAAACAATGTCACTTATGTTGTCTCCCTGTAGTTTCCTTGAGTCCTAGCAGAGTTCACCACCCAACTGCTATCACTGAGCTTCTGCAGATCTTGCAAGAACAAATAAATTTGCATGATTAAGGGAGCCACAGGAAAGCATGAGGAGCCACGTAATTTGTGTAGCAGAAACCTGAACCCAGGAACCTCACGAACTGCTTTGCTATAACCCTGAGCATGAGGTACCAGATCTTGCTTTAGTGAAGCTACACGTAGCCAGGAGCACAGCGCTCTCTTAACAGCAGCCAAAGTCATGTCAGTCCAACATTGTATCTCTTGAGTGCTGTGCAGACTGTGACTAATTTATGTGGCTGGATTGGGCCCTAGCGAGACAATGTAGTATGACACAAAGTCATTACTGAAGACTGGAGCAAAAAGCTGTGTGCATGGAGTAGACTGCAGGATCACTGCGATGGACAGATTAAAAGTTGTGTTATAAAGGTGGCTCTGTTGCATTAAAGCTGCTGTGTAAATGTGCGTGCTTCAGGCTCTCAACTTCTGCAGCTTTGTATTGAATAGCTTATACTGAGAGAAGGGCAGGAGAAAACCATATTCTGGGTTTAGAAAGTCTGATCGGTATGTACTGTGCCACTTCTCCTGTATCTTCCTGATTGCTTGGCTTCTTCTTTTGTCCTCACTTCTGTCCGATGATAAATGCTTATTCAGTGATCAAAAAGCTTGATTAATAAACGGTGATGGATGTCCAGAGGAATATACCAACTTCAGGAAAACTCATAGGAGAAGCTGAAAACAGATGTTCAGGTCCTTCCTCAGCATGGAGCTGGCTGTAACCACCAGGGGTTATTTGTGAGCAGTCTACTTGTACCGCTTGTGTGAATGGCAGGGAGATTACAGGGAGGAGCTGGGCAGAGCTGGGACTGTGACAGAAGATAATCTGCATGAGCTGCCCCTCGGAGGGACAAGACCCTGTGACTAATCCCCATCTGTATGATCATATAGAGTACCTGCATCTCAGTAAATGGGTACAGTGGTGTTCTAGGCAGAAGGCTTACCAGCTCTCAGTGTATGTCAGCACACAGGAGAGGTGTGCTAGATGCAGGTAAGTGAAAAGGGATCATAAATATAGACAATTCAGTGATTTTTTTCTGTGGAGAAAGCTGAGCGGTTGAAGTAAAAGTAAAGGCAGATTAAAGACAAAGTCTATGCATACCTGCTTTGAGGATGATGAAGCATCATTCAAAAGGGGCAGAATTAAGGACAGACAGTTTCTGAGTTTCAGAGAACAGGACTGGAATATTCTCGAGTAGAGCAGGGCTAACCTGGAAATTGATTCATTTTTTTTTTTGTTCTCAGTCAGTTTATAGAATGTTTTTACTTTTTAATAAAATTGGGGTATTATTCCCTTTGCCATTTTTCCCGAGATCTGACATCCCACTATGTCTCCCTCTCAGCTCCCATGACAGTTGCCCAGGTCCTGGAGCTCCCCAGAGCCTGTTGGAGAGGGGGAGCAGGAGATGGGCTTAGCCCCTCCTTTCACTCCAGCATCCCTGTACTCGCCAGTGGTGCAGGGGCCACGGGACATTGGAATAGAAGCTGGAGGTCGCTCATTTCAAATATGGCGATATTGATTTCATCTGCTGCTTGCTTGCTCCTGAGATATGCACTTATTTATGATCAAAACACTAAACAGTTGATACGAGTGAGTGGTTTTGCTGAGCACAGCCTAGAGAAGCTCAGACATCCCTAAACCCCAAATCCTCTTCCCCTTTTCTCCTCCCCTTTGCCCAGAGGACATCGTCTCATGCTGTTTCGTTGCTCCAGGAAAAAAAAGGCGGGCTGCAGCTCTAAGTCCTCCCTGACCCTGCTCAAGGCTGGTGCTAACCCGTGCCTGGCAGAGTGCTGCTGGGGTTCAAAGGCCTCTCAAGGTGCTCCTTGGCCAGAAAACCCTCGCCTGCACTGCCCTGCTCGAGATGTGCCCCTCCCAACAGACAAACCCATCACAGCCCCCGTACTTCCCCCTCCCTGAAGGACAAGGTGCTCCGCGCAGTGGCTGTGGGAGCCGTGAGCAGTTGGCTCGTTTGAGGCTCGACCTGGAGACGTTTTCACTCCCCAGGCCGGCGGGACACATGGAGGCACAGGGGTCGGATGGCTCGGAAAGGGAGAGCGGGGACAGAAGCACCCGGACCCGGCATGGGAAAGCCGAGCTGTCCGAGCGGTTTGAAGAGCCGCTCCGGCGTTAGTAGTGCTCTCCACACACACCCCTCAAAAAAAAAAAAAAAAAAAAAAAAAAGAGGAAAAAGTTAAATTAACTATAAATAAACGCCCTCGGAGGCTGCCCGTCCCGCCGAGCTCCTGCTCGAGTACAGCCGCGGAAGGGGGTGGGGGGGGGGAAGCCCGGGACCCCCCGCCCACCTCCCGGGGGAGAGGGGCGGCGAGCGGCAGCCCCGCCCCGCCCCGGCGCTTTCTGTCCCCTCTCCCGCGCCGTACGGCCGGGCGCACCGACTCCATCCGCTGGCAACTTTGGAGTGCGGGGCGCGGGCGGCGCCGCCGCGGCTCTGCCCTCACCCGGGGGGCGAGGGCCGACCCCTCCCGGCCCTGGGCCGGCGAGCCTACCCCGCCATGGCTGGGATCGGCATCGACCACTCCAAGCTGCCCGGAGTCAAAGAAGGTAGGGGTCACCCGGGCGGGGGGCAGACCGCCTTGGGCGGGGGGGTGCGGAACGCGGCACCGGCCGGGGGGAGCTGGACGGGACGGGGCGGTTTGTGGGGAATTGGGGGAAGGAAGGGGGAAATTCCTTTTTTTTTTTTTTAAAAAAAAAAAAAAGGAATTATTTGATATTTTCTGGCCGCGGCGGGGCGGTTCGCGGCGCTCCCGGGTCAGCGGGGAGGCGGGAGGGGGCTCCGTGCTCCGGCCGCGACGCGGAGGTGCGGGGCGGGCGGGCTGCGTGGGGCCCTTCGCGGCTTGCGGGGCCCGTCCCGCTCTGCCGTGCGTTGTCTTGGGCGGTTGTGCGGGTCGGAGGGAAGGAAGGGAAAGCGGAGGGCCGGCGGGGGAGAAGCGGCGTTAGCTTGCCGGAGAGCCACGGCCGCCCTCGGAGCAGCCCGGCTCCCCTCCCTGGGGCGGGGAAGTGCCGCTTCTGCCGGGGAGAAGGCGAGGAGCGGCGCTGGGGGAGGGGGCCAGCCCTTTGTCTCCGCCGGGGCTGAGGCCGCCGCCGGCGCTTCTGCCTCGCTCCCCCCCCGCCGCGCCCGGCCGGTGGGGCTGGGGGCCGGGGGCCGGGGCAGGGCTGCGAGCGCGGCCGGGGCGCGCTCCCGCGGGAGGCAACCCTGCTGTGAAACAGCCGGGGGGGGACGGACCCTTGGGCGTGTTGGCGTGCAAATGTGTTCCTCGCAGTTATGGCTCGGCTGGATTTGGAGGCTCCGCTCGGGGCGTTGGAAAAGGGGAGCAGTGTGAATATCCAAAAATTTGGTGATTTGAGGGGGACTGATGATGTTGAGGTCCCAGTTAAAAAAAAATAGTTGAGCCTACGGGCTTTTTTTTGTGAAGGCTGTGCTCTGCGTTGAGCTTTGGAGCACCGAGCAGCCTCCGCCGCCCTGCAAAATCCCTGTGCACCCCAAGAGTGCAGGGGTAGGGTGGGCTGTCAGCGGCCCCGCTCGCTTTCTGGGGGTCCCGCTGCAGCGTGTGGCTGCCGGTTCAGCCTGGGCTCAGTACGCGAATTCGCCTTCAGTTGGGTCGGGTTGGCCTCAGCTTCCCTGTTTGCTAGCAGAGTATCTGCTTCACATGTGTGCCTTTAAGCTTAAATAAAGGTGCCCTGGAGCTGCTTTGGGTTTAAAGAGCTTTGTAAGAGGTTGAGTATGTTCTGACAGTGTTATAAATCTCTAGAAGTCCTGCCAAAATCAAATTGTTTTAGATTTACACTGTAGTAATGAAGAGCACTGTATGCCTAAGTATAACCAAAATTCCTTAGGCTTGTTTTCCTTGCCACTGGCCGTTTCTTTCTTTTTTTTTTTTTTTTTTTTTTAAATTTCAGTTCTTACAAAATATTTTGCAAGTGCGAGTTTGATAATTCAGCTAGTCAAGGGTAGAAGGTGTATGTCTGTGCAAGGAGCTGCAGGTTCCTTTTGACCTCTTTTCATCCTTTAATGCTTCACTTCTTATTGTATTGCTACTGGAAGAAAAGTAGTATCTATGTGCTGAAGTTTTAGGCGTTAACGTTGGCCCTATTAAGTCATTAGCAAAATTGTTGATCACTTTAGTGTGGTCAAGATCTCATCCTTAGAGTCTGTCCACACATGGTTACTCAAGAAAATGAATCCAATTAACCTTTCCAGTGGGTTGATTAAAGTGAATTAAATCCCTGTGTAGATGCTCTTATTCAGAGTTTAAGTAGCCTTGGTTTGATTTAGCTTGATCCATTTTTGAAGTGAACTAACTGGACTGAGTTAAGGTTGCTCGCGTGCTGAATGAAAGTATGTTTACAGGTTACAGTGCAGCTCAACCAGTCCTTGGTAAATTTGCGCCTATGGTTAGCGTGGATTAAGTTTCAAGACTGGTACAAGGATCTGTTGTTACCTGATAGCAATTGGATTAAAGTAGCATCCCAGAGCAGCTCCGGTGTGCAAAGTAGATGAGGCCTGAGCCATGTTCTGCAAAGCCTCAGGCAAGTTTCACGCTTTTCGTTTAGTGACATCATTTGTTTTTATTGTGGAAAGTGTTGAAACTGAGCTATGCTTTGGATTAGATCTTTTTGTGCTCAGTGTTAATGCCAACCAAGGAAAGAAATGCATTGCCTTCCACACTGAGGGAAATATTTATTATTCCTGATACTGAAATCACTGTTGATCCTCCTGGAAAAATATTCCCTTTCTTTGTTTCGGGTAAAGGTCAGTTTAGTAATTCATTAACAATGAAGAACATTGTTTTGGTTTGAGTACTTTGTTCTTTACCAGCCCTCCTTCAGGCTGTGTCCAGGTTCTCCCAGGCTGCAGGTAGCTGGGAATGCTGTAAGACAGTGTCATCCTCCTTGTGTGGTGTCAAAAACTGTTCTACAAGCGAAGGTCACTTCTGTGCAATGATATCTGTGCAGGTGACAATCTGATAACTGTGGCTAGGTACTGCAGGAAGCCTTGCTTCTTGCGTTTAATTTCTTTTTTATCTTTAAAAGCATTTATATTAGCTGAAGGCCTGATAGAAATGGCATTTTGCTAGTGAAAACTGCTTCAGCCGGTCCAGTTTATTTTGTGGGCAGGGGTTTACTGGTGTAAAATACACCCTTAAAACATTCTTTTTCTGGTATAAACTAGACCTTGGTGCTGCAGCCTAATGTTACAGAGCCATTTTTCCATGGGCAGTAAAGTGGATGTTCTGACCACTGTGGTCAGTAAAGCTCTTGTAAGTCATTTGCTGAAGGTTTTGGTGTTAGTTGCAATCTGTGGGCTAAGTTTCTCTGCCTGTATTTTCTGTTTGCCTCTCAAGTGTCTGTGACATTTTATCTTTTCACAAAGCAGCTTTTGCTTTGTGCTCTTTTGACCCACCCCAGGGGATTGCTCAGCTCTCTGTGTAGATCTTTACCAGAGGTCTCATTTGTGAGCCGCCTGGAGACAAAAGCATCCTGGAAATATTATTGTAATCAGTTACTTATAAAGCAAATATAAGAAACTGACTTGGGCTCTGCTTGATCTCCAGCTGTTTGTCTCTCATCTCTTGTGATCTGATGTGTTACTAGCAGCTAAAATTGGGAAGGGTCACACCTTCTCTTTGGCTGCCTGTTTTAGAGGAGCTCTTTGGTGCATCTCCCCATGCCATCTCAAAGTGCCGTGCGTTGTCTCTTGGATCTGGGAGACATACCTGCCTGCAGGCAGGCAGAGCTACACAGAGGGTGTTCCTGGGGAGATATTTTGGAGCTGTGCAGACCTTGCCCCTCTCTGGAGTATGTACCTGTGGTCCTGTCCGCTGTTGCTACCTTTGCCAGATGGCTGAAGTCTGTGGCAATGGCTTTGCTAAGGGGATGCCTTGTCTGCTAAGACTGAGGCTCCGTCCCTCACCCAGTGCAGTCTCTGAGAGCCATCAGGTGTTAGCTGTGGCAGGTAAAACCCAGGTACAGGCTTCCTTGCCAGGGGCTCCAGATCTTCCTGCCAGTTTGAATCCTCTGTGAGGAGAGGAAAGGAGAGGTGGTGGGGAAGAGAGGGACCCTGAACTCGGCCCCAGGAGTGCGTGGCTCTTTGGAACTGTGGAAAACTACAGTAGCTTAAATGTTTTTGTTTAATTTTATTTTTAGTAGTACTATAAGTGCAGTACATCTGTGCCAACCTTTAGAACCAACCCTGCCACACTGCTGTCTCTTGAGCTTCAGTGTTGACAAAGGCTGATTGTGCCACCCATGCTTGGAGAGACGCAGCAACAATGCTCGCACTATGGCTTCTAGTCTTCATTAAGCATCTGATTTGACTTTCTGAAGCTCCTGAGCTATTCATTCAAATGCTGCTAGTTGTAGTTTGCTGCCAGAGAGGCCAATTTCCCAAACATGGTAGTAAAAGACGCAACGCTGCGGCCTTGCGGAAACAGGAAGGGCTTGAACCTTTATTTTCCCTCTTGGCAAGGTGTTCTCTGGGGCAGGCAGCCTGGCTGGCTCTCTTTTGCCTTAACTTAAATTCAGTAAAAGTTTGCTGTAGACATCAGTCTTCCTCCCAACCACAGCACCTTCCCTCTGACCTTTGCAGCTTAACGTGACCTTCACTGAGACTCCTGCACTAAAAACCTCCTGACTGCTGACTTTCCAAGTGACTGGAGTGGGGGGGTCAGCTCTGAGGTGAAGTATCTCAGGTTCCCATGGAGCAGACTGATGTTATTGACTTCTGTCAGGGCTTTTGGTGCCTGTATGTGCTCAGCAACAGGACAGTAGACAAGAGAAACTTGATGTCTGTCAAAGGTGGAAGTGGGTTCACAAACTGTTGATGACTGGCATGGTGTCTGGTGAGGGATTCTGCTTTGGGATTTTTCAGGGGTCTGGCGTTGAGGGATGAGGTGTTAGCTGTACTCAAGTGAAGGAAGAGCTGGTCTTTAAATGGATTAGTATAATGAGGGCGACAATTTTGAGAGCAGCTGACGGTCAGCCAGGTCACTGTGAAGCCACCTGTCCCATGCCCTTTGGCTCCAGCTGAGATTTTTCCTTGCAGCATGATGTGCAGTGTCATGGTTTTCTGCTTTGTGACTTCCTCAGAGGGCTCTGAAAAATTCAGGCAAGCTGGATGGCTCGAGGACAATGAGGAGGTGGAGAGTGATGGGACATCGACGCAGGCTTTTATTTCTAGGTCACTGGTTCGTGTCCAGCACTCCTGAGTAATAGGAGGTCTGTTTTTCCAGCGTGCATGAATTCAGTAGCTGAGGCTGTGGTACTCATTTAACTTCTGGTTATAGCTGGGTGAAAGTTTTATTATGCATTCAGTTGTTCTGGGTCTGCAGTGTTTGGCAGAGGAGATGGGCAGGATTAGCATATTTCATGCTCTTGGCTCCAAAATGCAACTGAGCAAGCAGGTCTGCCTCCTCCCATCCCTTAAATCCCTAGCACTTGTCCTCTGCGAGCTGCCATGGAGGTTGTACCAAGGCAAAAAAAATTGCTCAAAAACCTATGTTTGGCAGAGAGGAGCTTCCAGACTCACGTTGATGCCTTCTGCAGAGATGTTGCTGTAGTTACTGACGAGTTTTTGGACTGGGATAAGAGGGGGCAGAGTCTGTTTTGCCCTGATTCCTGGGGATGCAGGGAGGTGGAGCGGGGGGAGCCTTCTTCTATTTGCAGTACTAGGACATTGGCCATCACCCATCGTTGCTGTCCAAGTAATGATCCCATCTGAGTGGTGTGTTGCAGACAGCATTGTGTTTGCTGTGACCACGGGCCTTTGTTTAATCTTTAATTTCCTGTGGCCGTGAGCAACGTCAGAGGGTGTGTGCGTGCCAGGCCGGAGTTGGAGATGGCTGCTGCAAGGAGCAGGAGAGGCCAGTTGTGCTCCCTCTGGGCACAAGGAAAACCTGCTTGGAGAAGCAGTGTGACGTGCCATGGGGCTGTGTGGAACTTCTCTGTTTTGCTGGAATAAGCTTTCTTCTCCTTGCTCAGAGACATCCAGTTCACATGAATGTGGTGATTTATAGGATGAAGCAACACGTTCTCTCCTTGCTTCCTCGTCCCTTTCCCAGAGTGTCCCCAGCTGGCCGGCTTCCCCCTCGCTCGCTGGTGCTCTCTGCATAGCCTGGTTTGAAGGCTGAAGGACTGAGGAAGGAGGCCGATCTGTTGGTAAAACTGCCTTAAGACTCAAGAAGCTTAGATGTGGTTTCTGGTGTGGCACTTGCTGCTGTCTTGTCCTTTTGTCTTTCTCCAAAAAGGCGATAAAGATATTTGTCACTCTTTGCTGGAACAAAGGGCATTTGCTGGGCTTTTCCATTGGGAAAGCAGGGCTGCCATCTCCCTGGAGACTGCTGTGTGTCAGGGATGCTCTGTGGTCACCTTACAGTGCTGGCTTTTCTATGGGACACATAGTAGGACCTTGGGGAAGTCCCTTGATACTTCATTTATACTTCTGTTTTAAAAATAGAAATTGGAGCCTTCCCACTGTTTTTTTTCCTCAGTACATGAAAAGATACTACACAGCTTGAGTGAGTGCTATATGGCCTTGGCACTATATGGCAGCAAGGAGAGACTTTTAGGAGGGCTGGAAAGAAGCAGGAGAGTGCAGCATCACAGTGTATGTGTAAGAGATGCAAGACAGAGCTGTTGTGAACCTCGCATTAAGCAAAGGAGACTAGTTGAAAGCACCTCATAAAATCTACCCTCTAACCCTGGGCACCTTGTGAATTAAGCTTGCCAGAAGTGTTACTTTCCTTGGGGAGAAAGGTGTGGATGAAAGCCTGCTCAGAAGCCTGGCACAGCCCTTCTGCCCCTGCCTGAGGATTTTGTGTCAGGCTCTGGAAGCTCAACTGATGATTATTTTAATTGCACACCAACCCACAGTGCCACCATGATGCTCTGTCAGACGAATAAAAATAGTGAGATCTCTGACTCAGGCCTGGGTTGGTAGGGATTTGGTCTGCACTCTCGACAGCCCTGTCTGCGGTGAGTGCTGTTCAGGACAGAAAGTTGAAGAGGGTTTGCAAAGTGAGTCACTCTTCTTCACTTCTCTTTTCAAAGGAGGTGTAAAAAGGTGCGTGCAGTAAGACTTTGAATTCCTGTGTGCCTATGGGTATGGTTTGTTCTTTTCCCAGCCCTTCTGCTTAACCAGGACTTGGCGGCTGGAGGAATCTGCTTAAGAGGAAACATTATGTTGGCTCAATATGTGGTATTCAGTAAGTGATGACAAAGGGGAAGGGGACATAAATGAGCAAATACTTGAAGAGCACTGAGAGACAGGCATACCTTAAGGATGCTGACAGGGTTGACCCCAGAAGTAATGGCACAAAAAGGAGGAAGGAAGTTTATGCAAACAGGAATATTTCCTGGCAGCGAGAGGTGGTGGGTTTTTTGTGGTTTGCTGTTTGTTTTTTTTTTCTTTCTGCAGAAGCCTCTCCAAAAGACATGGTGCATACAGCTTTGGCCCTTTATAGCCAGATGGGACAAGAAGCTGCAGCATGCACCAACAGGGAAAGTTCCTCGCAGAGGGACTGTCCCCACCGACCTGGCCTGTGGGTTGGGGAAGCACCGTCCTGGCTTAGCACAGCCTTCCCTTGAATGGATGGAAAGCTTTTCCCCCTCTGCATGGCAGAACATCTTTGCACTATAAAAGCACCTGAACTTATCATATATGTCTGTTATGGATATGGCAAACATTACTTGTGGGATCCTGCTGGGAAGAAATTTTTTCTTCTTCTGTTCTGAAGTTAGTTTTATTATTGGGGTGCCAGCTAATGGGATGGGAAGAGGATTTATGTCCTAAATTCACCAGCACCTCCTGGAGCCTTTGTTGGTGCTGCTGGGGGGCCGAGGTGAAGCAGTGGAGCACAGCAGGGAAAAAGACCTGGGAACTTTATAAGCTGCCAGGGTGTTGGCTGTTTCTGTGGCACACAGAGAGCTCTGCTGTTCATAGGGCTGTGCTCTCCTGCAGGCGATTTGGTCGGCGCCAGGTTTCCGAAGGAAGTTGGTGTTGGGAAGAGGATGGGCTCTGCTGCTTACTTGCAGCACTGGAGAGAATGGGTCCTTGGCTGCGGCTGCCCAGCCCTTTCTGCATTCCTCACATCCCTGATATGAGGTGGAAAAGGCAGGTTTGCCTCCAGCTTCACTTATGGTGCTTGATGCTTCTTGCCCCCTTATACCACTGTTTTAAATGTGTACTCGCTCTAAGGGCAGCATGCCAACAGGGCTGTGACAGGAAGGGGAATGTGTGTTGTTAGTGCTGCAACGTGATTTGTGACTCTTTTGTAGATGGATGTGAAGGTTTGACTGATCTGGGGCCAGCTTTGGTACTGTGTGTTCTTCAGAGCTGACTAATAAACCTGGAGAACTTAAACGTGGGAAGTGAGACGGGAGAGGAGAGAGCACCCGTAAGGAGCTGCTGGAGCAAAGGGGTTTTGAAGCAAAGCAGAGCATCCTTGGTTGGTTAGGTAGAGTTAGTTCTTGAAGCATATTTGCAGGGCTGGCAGCAGCTGAACCGGTGGCAGACAGGAGTCCTTGCAGCCTACCAACCACCTTTCTAGGAAAAAGGAAGCTGATAAGAATCTGTGCAAGAATCTGAGCCAATTGCAGGATCAGTTCAGACACCTCCAGCTTTGAATACAGCAGCTGGCCAGGTTTCCAGCAAGCCTGGGAGGCTGCCCTGAGGCCCATTCTGCTGGAGTTTTCCTCCTTTTGGTGTATGAGCTGGATGAATAAAACCCGGCTTGTTTGCATGTGTGCTGATGCTGTGGTCTGTCCTTCCAGCTGGAGCTCTGGTTTAGCGACAAGCCTCAGGACAGTCTAAGACTTGGCTCTAGTCACCCAAATGCTGAAAAGAAAGTGGCATCTCTGAGGGAGTCTTCTGCTTGTTATCTCCAGAGATGCTTGTTCCTCCAAATGACTGCACGTCCCTGTGGTGTAAAACCACACGTGGTGTTTTAAGAAGAACTGGAACCTTTTTTTGGTACTTGGCACCTTCTGTGTGGGCGTCAGGCTTTCAGAAGTCAGCCTTGCGTAAACAGTCACCAAACTGAGTTAGTGCATGAACTTGGACCAGAGGGGCATTCAGAGCTCTCTTTCTGAATCCTCTGTCCCTTGTATTTTGCTGCATTATGTTTTAGGATTAAGCTGGAGGAGAAGCCTGGGAGAGATGACATGTTGAATTATCTCTGCTCCCAGCTGCCTGCCTGCCTGCCTCTCTGGAGTTGCTGCGTGAGCTTATTCACCACAGCCTGAAACTGAGGGCTTAGAAATGCTAGTGAAGCATCTGAGATGCAGGATGCCATGGTTCCTGAAAGGCACCCTGAACCACAAAGTGGACCTGCCAGCTCTCTGCAGAGGAACTACTGAGCTGAGCAAGGGATTTAGACTTGCATTTAGCAGCGAACAGAAGTTCTGCCTATCTGGGAAATTCAGCATGTCCTTCCAAGAGTTTTGTGTAGTATAAAATTGCCTAAAATGTTGAAATAAACAGATCAAAGCAAAATACGGTGATCACCATTGAGATGGGTCTGGGGAAAGGGAGCATATATAGTGCAAATCTCTTGAGATGCAGGCTCCATGCCTGAGAAGTTTTCTGAGTGGGTGGCTGTGAGTTGTGCATGAAAGGAGATTGTTTTTCTTTTCTCCCTCCCTTACACCAGTTCAAATGAGTGGTGTTTGGCTTAAAACTAAATCTGCCATGACATCCTGTCTGTAAAAGAAGCAAAAAAGCCTCCAGGAAAGGGTAGTGTCATATGATCCATGGGACACTGTAACTGTAAAACCTGTCTTCAGCAGTAGTGCTCATGGGGACATCTGTGTGAGTCAGGGATTTTAACCTCTCCTAGCAGAAGGTAATTCTTGCCCTGCTCTCCACTGACATGTGTGGTGGTTTGCCCTTGGGCAAAGCAAGGGTGAAACACAGCTGTTGGAGGCAGTATTGTTTGTTTTGCTGTGATCCGTGGTTGGGAGCCAGTGGTGAAAGTTGACTCCGAGGAAAACTTCTCCCTGTCTTTATTGTTGATTGTTCATTTTGCACGTGGTGTTAGGTGGGTCAACTGAAGCTGTGTCAGATGCTGGGGAGGATGACTGCAGAAGCAACTTTTGTTCTCATTGGTGATTAAGACTAACTTCCTCCACGCACAGACCCAGTTATGCCTCAGATATTGTCAGTGAGTGTGTGTTTGGCTGCCTGGGGTCTACTGCTTGGCTGTGGTGTCAAACTAGCCAAACCACCCCTGACCAATATATCTTACCTTGAGGTTTTTATACCCATCTACTTGGATGTTACTGATGGGTCTACAGAGCGATGGCTGAGCTCACTGGTGATCTTTTGTGTCTAGGCGCTCCTCTACAGGCTGATGGACACTGGGGTGCCCAAGAAAGAACTACGGAGATCATAGAATCATTAGGTTGGAATAGACCTTTGAGATCATAAAGTCCAACTGTTGACCTAATACCACCATGGCCACTAAACCATGTCCTGAAGTGTCACATGTACATGCTTTTTGAACACCTCCAGGGATGGTGACTCCACCACTTCCCTGGGCAGCCTGTTCCAATGTTTGACTACTCTTTCAGTAAAGAAATTTTTCATAGTGTCCAGTCTAAACCTCCTCTGGTGCAACTTGAAGCCATTTCCTCTTGTCCTATCACTTCTTACTTTGGAGAAGAGACTGACCCTACAACCTCCTCTCAGGTAGCTGTAGAGAGCAGTAAGGTCTCCCCTCAGCCTCCTCTTATCCAGACTAAACAACCCCAGTTCCCTCAGCCGTTCCTCATAAGACCCGTTCTCTAGACCCCTCAGCAGCTTTGCTGCCCTTCTCTGGACACACTCCAACACCTCAGTGTCCTCCTTATACTGAGGGGCCCAAAACTGCACACAGTAGTTGAGGTGTTCTGAGCCTGGCAGATAATGGCTTGCA
Organism: Leptosomus discolor; assembly: GCF_034619465.1. NCBI lineage: Eukaryota > Metazoa > Chordata > Aves > Leptosomiformes > Leptosomidae > Leptosomus > Leptosomus discolor. The sequence continues at coordinate 52,838,939 of NC_141397.1, read as the reverse complement.
GACATAAATGTATCGTGGCTTATATATCTGCTCTCTGCTTTAAAGTGGCAAAATGATGTATGTATTCAGCCCCTCAATGCACAGACATTTCTGGAATAGGAGGCAGCAGCTGTAGCAGCAATGTTTGGTATAGGACTGAGGGGTTTTGGAAAGTTTTTGTGCCTCAGAATACTTCATATTTGGGGACCCAGTTGGACCTGGCAGAAAAGGCTGAATTTGGAAAGCATGGATGCTAGTACTCCTTAAGGTTCAGTGCCATTTTCACGTACGTCTGTATGTCCAAGCTTGAAGTGCTTCAACTGAACATTTTTCTTCTGGAAGTCAAAGACATGGGTCTTTAACATTCTTGAGCTGTGGGTTGTGTTTTAAGCTTGGGGAAATAAGAGCTGCTCTTATTTAGGAAGATTACAGATGGAGTGTTGTAGGATGCAATTATCCAATGATGAAAAAGATGGAAGCTTTCTGTAATAACGGTAGAATGATAAATTTTATCAAATTTTGTGGTCGGGGCATGCTGTAGGATGATATTTTTCTGAGGTTACTTGTGATGCTGGTTTTTTTGGTTTGTTTTTTTTTATTTTCAATCTTGGGTATCTCCAGCTTCCTGTTTATACTGTACAAGCACATAACCTTCTGCTTTGGGGTGTTCAGCAGATGCTCTCTCAGCTTCAGTACAGTTTGAAGGGGTCTACAGAGGTGAGAATGCCAAATTAGTAGCCTCAGAGAAGGCATTTTGTGAATGCTGCTGATTTTTGTTTCAAGGCAGGTTAAAAAATAGCCTTACACGCTGAGGATTTAGTTCCAAAATATATATATAATCTTCCTTTTTAAAGCTTTGTTGGGTAGGTGAGAGCTTATTGTTGGAGGATAGTGCAGACAGAGCACAAACCTCTCATGGCCTCGACTTCAAGGTGTTAGCTTAGAGCAGAGAGGGTAACCTCCTTCCCAAATCCCAAGCTGTTCTTAGCTTCCAGGCCAAGACTGCCGATTAAAAAAAACCCCATAGTTCTGTGGCAATATTTTTTTACTTTGCATCTTTACAGTTTTAAGAGTTAGACTGGGATCCCTCAGTTTGGTTCCCCATGGGGCTGCGCAGTCTCCTTGTGCTGCCCTGTAGCTCCTGGCTGCCTGAGATGCTCTGATGCTGTGGCTGAAAGGCAGAAATCCTTCACTTCCCAAGGCTGCCTAGCCCCACTCTCTGCCTGAGAGCCACCTTCTCCTTGCGTGAGTTTTCTGATGTCTTTGGCACTGCCAGCGCCTGGTGAACAAGGCCCTAGGAATGCTTTCCGTGTAGCTGCAGCAGCCGAGGCGTGTCCTGGCCAGCCTCCGTTGGCACTCGTGCGTGGGAGCAGGAGCTCAGGAATCTCCTGGTGTGATGGGAGAGGCAGAGCAGAAACGAGAAACGCGGAGGTTGGGCCATGTATCGAGCAGAGCAGCTTTGCTGGGGGTGAGAAGGAAATGTCCCAGTTGCATGTTTCCTCTGCAAACTGCCCTCTGGGTAGCCTCTCACCTCCAGTTCGGTGGCTGCTTGGTCACGTTGGCTTTGTTTCAAGGAAACAATCTGCAGATTTTGGAGGGCTTGCCTGGCTTGGAGTGGCCTGGCCAGTCCCTGCTGGTAAGAATCTCTGTGAGGTCCCAGCCTACTTTTTATTGTGCAGGGATCTTCGTAACTCAGCATCTTCCTGAGACTGCTGGCTTGTAACAGGCTGTACTTGCTGCTTGCCACTTAATTTGTCAGCTCTGTAGGCCCTAAAAAGTGATTTTTAGCTGATGAAACTGGTTTTTTCCTGTGTCACTTGTCTTTCCTCTACCTCCTGTCCTTCAGTTTGGGATTCAAAACCTGCAGATGCTTGAAACTAAGCATGACTCACACCTTCTAGTTTATTTTGTGAATTATCCAGCACATGATGCTGATGGGAAAATGTTGGGAGTGGAGGGGGTGGGGAGCAAGATTTTTTTTAAATTTTTTTTTTTTAAGACCCAAAAGGAAATGCTTGGAGCATGCTTGTGTAGTCCCTGGGTCATTGAACTGGCTGGTGTCCCAGAGCACAGCATATGGGCCATGTAAACCAAGGGGGCCCTTGGGCCCTTCAGTGGATGTCAAAACACAGTCCCAGACTTCAAGCAGAAGCGTGTCAGGGGTGTTTTGCTCTAAGCCTTGCTTGAGAAGCCAGTGCTGTTTGACCTCTTGTAGAGACAGTGCATGTTCATGCAGCATAATCCTGGATGTTACCTACCTTTATGTTGCGCATCTGAGTGTCGCTAGCAACATCTAAGGCTGCCTCGCTCCTCTGTTGTGGTTGCCCCACTCTGAAACAGTTTGGTGTTGGAAATGCTGAGCTATGGAGCAGAGATAATGCTGGAGAAAGCTAGTGAGGCAAGTGGCAGAATATAAAAAGGAAAAGGTGGTTTTGTGAAATTTTGCCAAGTTGTTGTACCGAGGAATGTTCTTATCTCTATGATAAAGGCAGGGCTTACAGCCACGCTTGCAAGAGCCTTGGATTGAGTGATGCTTAGTAAGGCATATTTTCAGGGTGAACTCTTACCCACGGAGGAGACCTGTTCTTAGAGCTTGCAGAGAGACTCTTCAGAATCCCTCGAGCAAGTGAGCTCCCTCTTTCATGCCACTTCATGAATTTTGCAGCCCACCACTGCTGCAAGGGACGATGCTTCTAGCCATGCTTCTGCCCTCATCCTCCCCTGCTGGTACCTTTGCTGGCTGTGGCATCGGCTGGGATTCTGGGTTGGCATTTCTTGCATTGACAGCTGTGCCAGAAGCATATATCCCAGGCCTCCGCCCCGCTGGCCAAGGCAGATTGGCTTAATCAGGGTATGGTAAAGTTGTTGTTAATATTTCATGCTTCACTGGACTTGCCAATTGTAGCTGCTCTGATTGTACCCCTGCTGCTTGTTTGACTGTCTGATGGCTCACAGCCAGGGCCTGGGGATGGGAAGTCAAGTTAATTCACAACAATGAATGTAACATTAATCTTACCTTTCATTTTTCAGGCATACAGTTAGAGAATAAGGAAATAGATTTCTTTCCCCTTAAATATGAAGCCTCTTGGACAGCAGGAACTGTGAGTCTATGCATTGTCATTGGGGCCATCCTATTTCTTAGCACAAACTGAGTGCACGTAATAGAATTATAGAATAGTTTGGGTTGGAATGGACCTTTAAAGGTCACCTAGTCCAGACCCCTGCCATAGGCTGGGACATCTTTAGCTAGATCAGGTTGCTCAGAGCCCAGTCCAACCTGGCCTTCAATGTTTCCAGGGATGGGGCTTCTACCACCTCTCTGGGCAACCTGTTCCAGTGTTTCACCACCTTCATTGTAATAAATTTTCTTCCTTGTGTCTAGTCTAAATCTGCCCTCTTTTAGTTTAAAACAATTGTTCCTTGTCCTATTGCAACAGGCTCTGCTAAAAAGTCTGTCCCCATCTTTCTTATAGGCTCCCTTTAAGTGCTGAAAGGCCACAATAAGGTCTCCCCCAGAGCTTTCTCTTCTCCAGGCTGAACAATCCCAGCTCTCCCAGCCTGTCCTCATGGGGAGGGGCTCCAGCCCCCTCATCATTTTTGTGGCCCTCCTCTGGACTTGCTTCAACAGGCTCATGTCTTCCTTGTGCTGAGGGCTCTAGAGCTGAATTCAATGCTGCAGATGGGGTCTCAGGAGAGGAGAGTAGAGGGGCAGAATCGCCTCCCTCAACGTGCCGGCCACATTTCTTTTGATGCAGCCCAGGATACGGTTGGTGTTCAGGGCTGCAAGCGCACATTGCTGGGTCATGTCAGATTTTTCATACACCAGTATCCCCAAATCCTTCTCCTCAGGGCTGTTCTCAATCCCTTCATCCTCCCTCAGCCTGTATTGATATCAGGGATTGTCCCAACGCAGGTGCAGGACCTTGCGCTTGGCCTTGTTGAACCTCATGAGTTCACACAGGCCTACCTCTCAAGCTTGTCCATGTCCCTCTGGACCTAGTAATGAGTGTGCTGGGACTGCGCTGAGACTGGGTAAGGGATGAGGACTAGCACCAATGAAGCTTCATTTCAGACCATGCCTGGCTAGTCCACATCTCCAGTTATTTTATAGTTGCCTCATTGTTGGATGCATGTCTTCAAGGACAAAGGATTGTCTTCCTTGGTCTCATTTGCAGCTGCGGTCATATTCAACTCAGTGCCATGGGTGCTGGCTCTGGTCTTCAGAGAAAGCTCTGCACTTGCCATCGCCCTCAAACTTGCTAGGAAGTTGCAGGTGTCCCTATCTCTTGCCACCTGGCTGGCTGCCAGTGCTTCGCTGTGTTTGTAATGGGATGTTTTCCTCATCCTTTGCACGTTGTTCTCAGGCTGCTGGGTCTTGGGAATAATGTGCTCAGATGAGATGGAGGCAGCCAGCCCGGCCAAATTTCTGACAGTGACGCAAGGTCGTCTTGAACTGTCTGCCCTGCCAGCAGCTTCAGCAGCACAAAGCAAAGGCTGTGTGCTCGAGCAGTGCACAAATGCATCCAAATGTGTGAGCAAGCCCAAGGCTTGATGCTGCCCCACCAGCCTGCTCTGTGCTGTGTCCTCTGTGAGATGGAGGCACCATGGATCTCAGATGCTTGCGACCTTCCAGTGTGCATATCTTTGATAACCATCCAGCTTCCCTCTTTGTGTACTGGATCTTGATGGGATAATCATCACTGTTTTAAGACCCAGACCCTGTATTCACATCTAGGCCCTGCAACCCTGTGGCTCATCCCAGGGCTTTGTCCCTGTGTGCAGAGACAGGGCAGGCAGTGGCAGGGCACAGCCTCAGGTATAGGTGCTGCATGGCCATGTTAGGGATGGCACTGGATCTGAGCTAGACTGCTTCAGGTCACGAGCTGAGAAGTGCATGTGGTGGTACCGTGGGCCGTGTGTACTTCCTGGCCCAGGCACTGAGCTCCAAGTGGCACAGACCTGTCCTGAAGAGCCAGAACAACCCAGACAGGAGCCTTGGTCCCTGCTTTACGTCTCTGCTTTCAGCTGTGGCCCATAGGAAGTGAGGACCAGAGGAGCAGGTTTTGTTTTCTTTGGTTTTGCTGTTTATTTAACTTTGGAGACCTGTGGACTACTTCCAACAGATGTCTGGAGGAGCAGCTTGAAGAAGCAGGCCCGTCTATACAACACAAGAGTATATGCACTTGGCCTTTTTATTTTGAGTCTATGCTTCCTTTAGAAAGTTTTTAGTGGCCCATCAATCCAGAAGGGTTAAGCAATCATTGCTATATTGTAGGAATGAAACTCACTGGAGGAGATGAGACTTTTTATGGTGTTGGTGCAAGACTGTCAAGGGCAGCAGTGTTCTACCATGGTCCTCCCACTTTCTTGCCTGTATGCCAAGCATGTTTCTGTCAACATGTTTTTTCCCAAACAAATAGAGAATTATGTCTGGGTGTGGGTAGAAATGGAGTAAAAAAACCCAACACCTAAAGCCCTCCTCTGCATGTGTGCCTCCCTGGGGAGGGTGGAGCAAAGGTCTGCCAGCACCGACAGCATCATGACTTGACAAGGCAGAGCTCTTGAATACCGCAGGGATGAGAGCAGTGTATAAGCCTGTGCAGAATGAGTTGAGAAGGGTTGGGATGCAGTTTCACAAGCATTTCTTAGAGCAGCGATCTTTATGCAAAAAATATGCAGCTCTGAAATGTTCATCCTTGTTTCTGTGCTGCCTGTTTTGTCTTGCTAGTACAGCTGTTCAGGCAGCTGTGCAGTGGACTTGGTCAGAGACCTATTGCAGTTAAAAATAACACTTCCCCCACCACTCCCTCCTTTTTTGTGTGGTGACTTTTTTTTTTTTGAACTCAGGAGCAAGTGCTGCTATGCGGTGGTAAAAACACAGCCCTAGATTTGGGGAGACTGTCAGTGACTCTGTATTGGGGTGTCTTTACTTAGCACTGAACTAATAGTAGGTCTCAACCCCCTGAGTTGGATGTGCCCTTCCAGCAGGCCCCATGATGCTGTAAGCAGAAAGTGGTCATTCCACAATCGTGCTATGAAGCTGCAGTAGTATTAGGGACCACAGAAATCGAGTCTCTATGGGCAAGATCCCCTTGCCCTGTCCCATAAAAACATGTGTTCATGACCACCGATCACCCTGAGCATGTCACCTGTGAATAGCATTGCTGCCTGAAACTCAGCTGTGGCTTTTTCAGACCTGTGGCTGAAGGCAGTGTTTCTTCATTTATACACAAATGCCCACTGGAAGTGTTTCAGTGCTACTTAGTGTTTTGTATGTGTTTTCCTTTTTTAAAAGAAGTTGCAATAAAAGAAACCCCAAAAAAACCCTTAATTGCACCATCCGGAATTGTACATGCTTAAAGTGAGTCACTATGGGATCATATAACCTTAATCTTTGTCCTCATCTCCACCCTGCTGCTTGTCGCTTCCTTATGTGTAGCTGTTAGGAGCTTTTTGTCATCTGTAAAACACCCTCCAGTGCAGAAAGACTCAGAACAAAAATTCTGTTGAATATGATAAAGGATAAAGCATTTATCTGACCTCTTAGTACACACAACTATAAACTCTTCTAGGTATTTTGTGAAGATACCTGGGTGCAGAGGAGTATCTTGATGCTTCTCTAGCAGACTGTGTATGTCAGTGCGAGAATAGGGGAGGCTTGTGGGACTGTGGCTTGGGAAGATGCGGCTACCTTCTTATTGCCTTGTATTTTCCACCCTTTGCGGTGATAGAAATGTTTTGCTTTCTCTGACTCTGAATGCTTTCATTAATGGGTTCCTCATAAATTCCCCTTGTAGTTTTTGTACGTTCTGGGGGTTTTGGGGCTATTTTCACTTTCTCTTCTAGGCTGTTGCTGTGCTTTGCTAAAGAGAAACCTTGGTATTCCCCAGAGGTTTTGCCTGTGGAACACAGTGACAATGGTTCATACCTCCCTCTGCAGCTTCAGAAGCACCCTGTAGTTCTCTGCTTTGTGCCATGCGTTTCAAATGGGAGGTACTCCCCCCTTGGGTCCTGTTAAGCTGCTTAGCTTGTGACATTGAGGGGAAAAACAAGTGACAGACTGCTCCGGTGTAAATTTTTCAGTGCCCCTGCCTTAAACTCCCCTTGAAGGAGATGGGAACCCTGTGTATGGCAGGTATGCAGAGCAGGTCCCCATCAGGCAGCTTGGGGGCACAGGTCACAGTTTGTCCTTGGTTCTCTGAGAAGCTGATGTGTACCTACCACCAAAAGGCTGAACCAGATGCTGTGTGCGTGTCCCTGTCCCAATACGTATGATTTGTGTTTTGTTGCCCTGCTGCCTATCATAGCAAGTTAAAAATAAACACTGGTGTTTTTCTACAGTGTGGCTAGAGCATTCCTTTGAAAGTTCAAGTGTGAAAGTGATAGGCATTGGCAAAAATCTACTGCTTTCAGACTGGTGCCAAAGGGAGCTTGTGCCCTTCCTGTTTAGCTTGTGTCCATGTTGTTTTCAGCATCTTTTTAAGCAGCTGTACTTACCCTGCCAGTAACACTGTGGTTGATCCCATATTTGGGTTCTAGGTACAAATCCAGCATCTGCACTTGAAAAAGTCAATGAAGCTTACAAGAGACAGCTTTAAAATGATGTCTGAGCTGATAGGAATGCCTTGCAGCGAAAGCCATGGAGCTCAGTCTGCTCAGCTCCACAGAGGTGACAGGGTGCATGTGCCTTTGTGCAGAGAAAATACTATTTTCAGACTCTTTAATCTGGCAAAGAAAGTCATAGTAAGCACAAATGCCTGCCCTTGGGTTTAGCTAAACACAGTTAGTGTGGGAATTGGTATGAATCTGGGTGGAATACAGAGGTCTGTACACAAGGTCTGATCCCATGGTGGTGTGGGCAATTCTAGTCTTAAACTAAAGAACTGGAGGTGGAGAGTGGAGAAGGCTTCTTATGCAAACAGGGATGAAGAAGTAAGTGCGTGCAAAAGTAGCCGCAAGTGCAGGAGGGGGAAAAAACCCACAAGTCCAGACCTTGGCTAGTAGAAAGTGTGTCGGAAGTCTCTGTGTATGTGTGCTCCCCCAATGCCCATAGCTCTCTTGATTCTTTTGGTTTTTTGCTCCTGATGCTAATTCTCTTGGCTTTGTTTCCTTGTCCAGTGTGTCGAGACTTTGCTGTTCTGGAAGATCATACCTTGGCCCATAACTTACAGGAGCAAGAGAGTAAGTAGCCATGATCTTTGGAACAAACTGAAGCAAACTTGTATCAACAAGTGTCCCAAATCTGTCTAATCTTTTGCCAAGTTGTTATTTAATTTTTATTCTTTTTAATGGAATATGGATTATTATTACTGTCTTCACTGTCCTGTAACACTGCTCTGCATTCTGCCCCAGCTCACATTGTACCCTAGAGATAGTTTCATTTCATGTTTCAATTTTGTGCTCTCCTTTAGAGTTGAGTTTGCTTATGCTGTTTATGACAAAATAGCATGTAGGAGTGCACTTGAGATTTTGTTGCTCTGCAAGGTTTTTAGAAATGACTAGCAATTTTGGGAACTTCACGTTTTGTAGGCTGACCTGAGGTGCAACCAGAAGAGTTCTGTTTGTTTGCTTATTTCAGAATTGCTAGTGCCTACCTTATAAAAGGAGGTTTCCTTTTAAGGCATTTTGAGGTAAAGCAGCTGTACAAGGGTTTGAAAAGGAGGGGGGGAAAAAGGCACAGCCAGGAACTTCAAAGTGACTGGTGATTTTTTTTTTTTTCTTCTTTTACATGCTTATCTGTTACTTTGAGTATGTTTGCATTGCAGTTTCAGGTGTGGTGGCCCTTCTAATCTGCTTTGCTGGGTGCCAAGACCATCGGTATCTACCAGTACTAGGTGCTAATACCATTCCAGCTACTCTGCCAAGTGTGCAGCTTGCACTGAAGTTGTGCCCTTGCTGCTGGAACCTGAGACCACTGAATTAAAGATGGATCTCAGCTGCAGCTCATGTAGCCATCTTTTCTTGCAGACAGTATCCATGTATGGTGAAGGGCTTGCTGTGGTATTCTGATATTCAGTTGCTCTGTTGCTAAATATAAAGAAAGTGAGATTCTGGAACTGATTATGTTGAGAGCAAGAGAAGTTTTCTCCTCTAGAGGTTCTTGAGAACAAATTAGGGAAGCATCCATCAGAAGTGGTTTAGGTTCAGCTCATCCTCACTGGCTTCTGGTGGTCCCTTCCAGGCCCACTTTATTAATCTAGGGTAATTTCCTATGGCCAGAAAAATGGAATTCAAAGCCAAAGAAACATTTCCTATAAACCTGCATGCAATTAAGATATGCAGATCTTGTTTTGGTAGCAGACAATATACAGCCCCCTCAGTGCTGAAACAAGGCAATCTCAAGCTGCTAGTGTAATTTCAATTCAGGACTTCCCCACCTTTAGAGATATTACATGATATTTCTCTGTCAAGAGCTGTCTTCCTTTCTGGCCTGGAATCTCCCTCCCACTTGCTTTGTCTTGTTCACACCGTGAAGTTCCTCAGGCTAATTTGGGGGTTCTTGTCTGTGTTTATTTCCAGTTGAGCATCACTTGGCAACAAATGTTCAGCGTAATCGTCTGGTGCAACATGACTTGCAGGTGGCCAAGCAACTGCAAGAAGAGGAGGATCTGAAAGCACGTGCTCAAATCCAAAAGCACCGGAAAGACTTGTGAGTTTGGGATGGAGCTGTTGAAATGCTTGGTCTGTTTGGTCAGAGCACTGAAGTCAGCTGCTTTGGTTTGAGTTGATTGACAGTATGTTGGGTTCAGATTGATCAGCCTTTTGCTTTTGTTTCCTTTTTTCTTTGGCTATCCATTGCTGTAAAAGTATTGATATTAGGCTCTGGCACAGAGTAATGAGAACAGGGCAGGAGCAGGTGGTCCTGGGGCCCATCCTGGCTCAGATTCTGTTGTCTGGCCATAGGAAGGAGCCTTCGTGTTCTGCTGCCTGTTGCCAAAGTAGGATAACTTGGCCACTTGCGTTGGCCTTGTCCCTGGCTAAAGTCTGAGGAATACGCAGAAATACAGAGTGTTACAGTGAATTCTCTCTTGTGGAAATTGCAGATATTAGCATGTTTGTTGTGTGTTGATGAGTGAGTGCTTTTGAGGAGCTGGGCACAATGCTTTTTGGTGTCCTGCTGCACTGAATACCTGAAAGCCCCTGCTTGCGCTTGCAGATATTCCAGTGTGAAGTGACCTGGGAAGAGGAGCTGCTGCCCCAGAATCAATTGGTAGAGATGAGTGTTGGAGGACAGGCCTTCTCTTGCAGTCACTCACTTCTGCAGCAGCTGTGGGAGGATGTTTAATGAGTGATCCAGTTTGCTCTGCAGGTTTGCTGAGGCTACACACACCAGATCAAATCCTGTGGCCTGTGATTTGGCTTTCTGTGTGCCGTGGCTCTTAGGCTGTGGAACTGGTGTAGAAATGCAACGTGGCAGTGCAGAGCAAAACAAACTGTGCTTTCCAATCCAGAGTTGACATAGGTACTTTTCTTTTTTGCTGGTGTTTTTTGTGTTTTGTTCCTCTGCTTAGTCTCTTGCAATGCATGAGATGTGACAGGGCTCAGTCAGATCACAATGATGAGAGATGGCAGGATGGGTCTCCCTGCCAATGCAGGGTCTGCAAGGCAGGATGCGTCTCCCAGCAGCTGTGCTGCCTCCTGGCTTGTGTCATGCTCTGTGGTGCCACTCACCAGGTACAGTTGGTGGTGGATCACAGACCCTGGGTGGCTCATCTGGCAGAGACAGAGATGGAGCAGAAGAGCTCTGTGTTGCAGATGTGTCAGATACGGGACCAGCTTCAAAGGAGCTGCTCATAAAAGCTTTGAAGCTGGGGCATGACAAATCAGCCACTGTTTTCAATGTTCCCAGAATACTCAGGCAGCACTGCGTGGTTACATGTGTATCTCTGAAGTCTGTGCTTTCTTTCAATAGTTTTGTCTTTGTTACCAATTAGAGATGTGAGTGTGTAAATGACAACATAAAAAATTAATTTTGTATGGCAGAGATAATTCCTTTTTGTTACTTGCTGGGAACTGCAAACAATTTTCTTGTTGTAGGACTCTGTAAAATGGGGTTTACAAACTTTGTGAGCCAAGTTACAGGCAGAACTGATGATGCAAAATGTTGTGTCAGCAGCAGTTCTGCTTCTGAAAGCATGAGCTCTTCTGCAAGAATAGTAAAAAAAGTTGGGGGCATCCTGTTGTAATTGGATCTTTTTCTTCCTTAATTCTTTGTGTGTTCCTGCTGTCTCTGTGTGCAAGATCAACATGTTCTGGCAACAGTGATCCTCGCTGTTGTTGCTTTCTTTATTGTCTAGGACAGTTTGACACTGCAGGGTGATGGGAGGAGTAAATGGGCAGAGCTGGGTAGTCTTTAGGAACAGGCAACATAAAGCTCTTCACATTTGTGGGCTTTTTTCTGTCTTTCAAATCCCAGATTGTCTCTGAAAGACTTTGTGAAGATAAATGAGAGAATAGAAATAACTTTTCTTCTCCTTTTAAGAATTCAAGGGAGCATCAAACCTTGTTTTCATGCTGCTTTAAAAGCATCTCTCACATCTAGCTGAGCAGCCTGCACGCTGCCAAGCATAGTAGCAAGGTTGCTAAAATAACTGTTGGAAACACTGTGAAAATATGCTCTTTCCTCATTTTGCTCCCAGTGCTGTGATGGTTCTGTTACACTAATGTGAACAGTTCCTTTGAATGGTTCTCTTATACCCTTTCATTATTATTTTTTTTTTCTCCTCATCTGGCAACAATTAGTTGCTAGAGCCAATGTGAATGGGAGCTTTCAGATCACACTAACTCTTTTTTTTTTTTTTTTTCTTTCCCCTCTTTTTTCCTAAACTGTCTTAACACTCCTGGCTGCCCAGGCACGAAGGACACTTAGGTGTGATGTTCAGGGATGGGGACGTTTATGTTGCTTTGGCTGATTTCTGGGGACTGATGAGCACTTGAACTCACACTAAAGAAACTGACAGACAAGAAGAGCTGTCAAAGTTCTTTAACCTGTTTTCTTATGCTCAGTCAAATTGAAACACTAGTTTGTATTGATTAACTAATCGTGTCTCAGTATTTAATTACTACTGAGCAATAAAATGCAAAATCTAATCTTCTGTTGCTGTTCAGCGGTTCTTAGAGATTGATAATGGTGTATTCAAGATGCATGTCATCAGGAACAAGAAAATGCTTCTGCTTTTGCATTACTTCTAGTTCTTTGCTGCGAATGGAGAGGCAGTGACCTTGTTGCCTTGGCTCTGAAAGACGATTAGCTGTTTGTCTTCTCTTGGTCTGCAATAACATGTATTTTAAGCATTTAGCAAGTCAGTTGGTGTGGATGAACTTGGCACCTTAGCTCTATTCACAGGTGCTGGGGGAACTGGAGACATGCAATGCCTTGATATGTCTGACCTTTCAACTTATTTTCTACCTGGATTCATGTCCTCTGAGACTGGAGTCATAAGGGATCGGCTGTCTTAGGCCCACTGACAGCCTGCTCCCCAGGATTTGCGTATTCAGCTATTGTTTTGCTGGGGACTGTGGTTCCCTGCTGATGCCAGGTTTGCCAAGGTCCCTTTTTATATGGCAGTTCAAGAACTAGATTTGCTGCTGTGTGAGCTCTTGTGCCTTTCAACAGGTCTCTCCCTGGAGTTAAGTGAAATGCACAGGGGCAAACACACAAAATGCCAGGTTTTATTACCTGGTGTCTGAAGATGTTTGACCTATTGATAACTCCAGCCCTACAAACACTGAAATTCATGAGTGCCTTCTTGGATGTCTCTAGACGTGGGTCAGTTTATGGATATGTACAAGTGTTTGCGAGTGTGGTGGTCTGGGAAAGGGAAGGAAATGTCATGTTGTGATACAGACTTGGGGTTCATGTGTGTTTGGGGAAGGGGATACAAATAACATGCAGTATGCAATTGCAGGTATGCTTCCAAGGAGCAGTTGACAGAAATAAAGAAGCTTCTTTTCCAACCTGCTGCATATTCCTTTTCCTTCCTTGTGGCAGATTAGTTGTTTCTTAGTGGCATTTGTCCTCTAAACCCTCTTGTTGCAGTGTCCTTCCTCCCCACCCTAAGCCACATATCCACTCTTTCTGCTTCTCTTATTCTTCTCTACTTTCTATAAAAAAAAGGCACTGTGGTGCCACTGACTGCTCCAGACATGCCACTTTTCTGGTTTGCTACCAGAAGTGCTTGTCTGCATTTCCTATTTTGATTTTCTCTGCTCATGTCCTAGACTTCCTTCCTGTCGCTTGCCTCCAAGTTTGCGGGGTCCTTTGTGCTCAAGCCTAGAACTGGTTGTTCCAGCCCGCACAGCACAACTTTGACATAGCCGAACCTGCTTCTCTTGAACTGTTTGCTTGGCTTCCATAATATGCTCTTGGTAATACTCCCATTACCTATCTGATCGTTATCAGTGTATTCTTCAAAAGACTGTAGTCTAATAGCAAGCTCTGCCTATTGCTGTTCCTATTCTCATCTCCTTCTATGCCTTACCTTTCAGCAGTCTCAGAGATAGCTTAGATTGATTTTGATTGATTGATTTATTTATTTATTTTCCCTGACCTGTTTAGAGCTAGTCTTTGGCTCAATTTCAACAGTGCTGAAAGAGAGAGCTCTTAATCTTTGTTCTCAAATCCTCCAGTCCATTTCTTGGTTGCCCTAAGGAACCCATGGCCATTGTTCCAGCCTGTTTGCCAGGCATCAGAGCCTGTGGCTGAGTGTGGCACAATTCTTGCAGATGCTTTCTGTATGACGTCCCTGAAATATGGCCTTCCTGGTCTGTCCGCACAGACAAAACTCTCATTTCATGTCTCAGTTACTCTGCTATCTCTTTTTCTGTCCCCAGTTAATGCAATATTGTGTTGCTTCTGCATCCGCAATGGACTATTGCTCCCTCACCCCTCGTTTCGATGCATGTCACTTTCTTATCTCCTGGCACCGGTTCTGCTTTTTCTGTGTCTCATCCCACCTCAGTGGCATTTCTCATTCATTACTGAACTGCCACCTCCAGCTTCCACTTGGCCTACCTGCCGCATTTTGCTATCAGCATTTCTGTACTTTCTCCTTGTCTTTCACGTGAAAACCACTTCCCAGAAATGCCTGCATTAACCTAAACCCTGGATTGGACGCCACATGTACAAAAACACCTCAGCAGAATTAGACTGTACAGAGACTCCTATGTGCTACCTTGGCCTGCCCTATCCTGTGCTACCTATCTTCTTTCTTAGCAAACTGCCTATAAATCTGTTTTCTCTTGCTTTATACTCTTAATTGTGAATGTTTTGGGACCTATTTTCTAAAGCTGGCTGGCAGTAAGTACAGGGAGTCCTGGTCCCTAGTGAGGATTCATAGGCTCTGCACTAATACTGAATAATAATTCTTCTGTGTAAATCAGATGGTACTTTATCCCTTTCTCCAGGCTGACTGATGCCTGTGACTTTAGCTTCCTATAATCCTTGTCTCCTTACCTTCTAGAGAACGACAGGACTGTGAAATCGCTCAGGAAATCCAAGTGAAGCTGGTATTTGAAGCGGAGCAGCGCCGCAGGCAAGAGGAAAAAGACGAGGTAACCTTTAAAGCTGCAGGGATAGCAAGGCTATTTGTAGCAGCCCTTTCAGTACAGACATTTCTTGGTCATTAGCCACAGGAGTTGGCTTGCATGGTGCCAGTCCAGGTCCTCACAGATCTTGGTATGCACAGAGATTTTGGGGAGTCCTTTTACGGGAATAAGATACATTCACAGTCCTCATGCTCAAGGGTCACAAGGGTTGTTGATGCCGGTGCCCTTGCTAATGAAGAGGGCAAGTAGTAGGTGGGTCTTGTTGAGGTGTTCATTGCCCTGGTGTAGGAAAGTATAATGGTTTATGTGGTTTGAGATCTTTCTTTCTCAAGTGCAAGAAGACTGGTACTAGTTTGGGGAGAATCCTGGGTCATGATTTCTTGGTCATTGATGGAAGGACTTCAGCAGGAGCCACAGCCTAGCCATCCATCTTTGGCTTCTCCTTTACCTCCCTTCATCCTGGAGGTGGCCCCATTTTTGTTTCCTGAGAAGTCTGAGTAATCTTAAGATAGTCAAGAGGCACCTGGTGGCATTATCTCTGAGAAGAGCTTGAACACAAGGCTGTTTTTCCTGGAAGAGCCTGAAATGAGGATATGTCCTTATCTGACAGATGCATCAATTTGCTTGTGCAAGACTTCATTTTCTTCTTATACCATTAAGTCCAAGCAAGTACTGAAAGGCTGCCCAGGCAGATGTGGAAGGGCTTCCAACAGTAGCTTGTGGCAGTGAGGGTGGGAGGAACACTCTGGCTAAAGGATTTGTGCTATAAATGTGGCCATCTGTCTCAATTTTATCAGGAAGGTGAAGGGGATGCAATACTACTTGTGTTTGCTGTGGGAATTGCTCCTTTCCTTCCTGCTTTATGTAGAGAGCTGCTGGGATGTCAGCAGTCTGTCAACAGCTCTCTGCAACCTGTCAAACAAGCGTGCTGACCATCTTGTGCTGTTGGGAGCAATCTTCAAATGAAAGTGGCTCAGAGCAATAAGGAGAAGTCATAAATACTCTTTCTTTTCCTGCTGGTACATGGGAGATTCCCAAGTGTGGCTGAAGTGTTAACTGTGGACTGAATTAGGCTGCCACTGGGTACCAGGGTGTGGCACTACCACCCATCCTTTCAAGAGGAGTTCTGGAGAGCTTGAATTGGTCCTGCTTCCCTTCCAGGGTTCCCCCCAGTGCTATTTCTTTTGGGCGGACTCCTGTGCTGATGCAGAGCCTGAGCAATGCAAGTCCAGCTGCGCAGTACCCCAGCAGTTTGTCGACTGGCAGAGTGACAAACATCTAAGCCCTTTCTGTAGCCCTTGGCACAGCATCTGTACATGTACCCTGCAGGACATGCGTTCTGTATTACACTGGTGCTGGCCACATGCTGGGCTAGTCTTGTGTTTGACATATGTGAGAGGGTATAGTAGCAGCCCAGCGTATGTGATCGCTCTCTGTTATCAGCAGTGGCCAGCTGTGTTAAGCCAGTGCCCTGCTTGAGGCAGGTCCCATCTGCTGCACAGGGATTTGAAATGAAGTGCTAAGCCTACCTGCTTACAAGTCCAGTTTGTAATAAATGCTTTGTGTGGATTTGCAAGTCCTAAGCTGTCTCAGTCCTGGAGATAACGTTCTTAAGCCCATATATTTATAGACTTACTGTACTTGCTAGAAGAGGTTAACCTTGTCAGGGGAAGGAATATAATTTTTTTTTAATTTTTTTTTTTTTTTGCTGAGGAGCCTGTGGCGTCTCCATGTCCTCCATAAAGCTGGTTACTGAGCAGATCTGATCTGAATCCTGAAATAATAGTTTGTGCTTAAACACCTATCCAATGTCGTCCAGTGCTAGCTTTGCTCTGGAGGGTGTTGGCTCTTGGTTTGCATTTCAGAGATGCCTTTCTTGCCTGCAATGTAGACTTTATATGCATGGCTCTATAAAAGTTCCTGAGGATTAGGGAGGCTTAAATGAATAGCATCCAAAGAGCTAGCATGCCCTACTGGTATCTTCCAGCTTCTCTTCGTAGCTTCAGACTAGCTCCACTGACTCACAAGCTTCTGGGCCGCAAGTGAGTAAGCCCCAGGGAGCTGTTTGCTGTGGCTCGACCTTGTTGATCCATTAGTTATCTCGAAGGAAAACCAATTAGGAAAATGGAGTGCTATTCTCTTTGATGGCGTATCTACCAAAATTGCAACAGAAGAT
The DNA here is from genome assembly GCF_034619465.1 of Leptosomus discolor. Taxonomy (NCBI): domain Eukaryota; kingdom Metazoa; phylum Chordata; class Aves; order Leptosomiformes; family Leptosomidae; genus Leptosomus; species Leptosomus discolor. The sequence continues at coordinate 52,822,237 of NC_141397.1, read as the reverse complement.
AAACGGCTGTGGTCCCTGCAGTGCTCCTGCCTTGTGTCTAGTCCTCTCTTCCTAATGTCCCTTTCGATTTTCTTTTCCTTCATCCTCTGTCTGTCAAATTGATGCATTTCCCTGCCTGGCGTCCTACAGTCCCTGTAAATTACATCTAGTTTGAAGTGAGTTCATGACTTTGCTCTGAGAACTCCTTCCAGTCAGAAGTGCATCCAGCTGGAGATAGTCTTTGCCTCTGTGTTTTTCTTTTCCTGGTGGAGTCCAGGGGGCAGGTTCAGCACACTGTGAGCGGGTGTGCACTTGTGTGACTTCCAAATCCCTGCTGAAAGGCTGAGGTTGCACATGCAGTCCCTTCTGCCGTGCTTTGGCTATTAGGGATTTGCAGGCTTGTTCCTGTTCCACCTGCAAGTCTGCCACAGGGTTGGAAGCTCAGTGGTGAGGGTGGGTGAGGTTGGATACTGGTTGCTGAGATGGTCCTTTTTGGCAACCACTAAGTTGGAAGCCCCATCCAGCCCAGGGGTTGAATTTGAGATGTTGTTGCCATGTCTGAAAAACTGTTTTTGTAATTGAATAGAGAATTTGAATAAAGGAATCTGGAGATATTTTTAGGAGGAAAATGTAATGTCTGTTTTCTTCCATCTCTGCAGGACATTGCCCGTCTCCTACAACAGAAAGAGCTGCAGGAAGAAAAAAAGCGCAAGAAGCACTACCCAGAATCCCAGGGACACACAGTCTATGAAGATAGCTATTATGCAGAAAATGGAGGTATATTTCTGCTAAAGGATCAAGATCATGGCAGTATTGGTGAATTTGGTGATCTCGCAGCTGTGTTTAGGAGAGTTCCCTTATACTACAGTCCTGCATTCAGCACTGTAGCATTGCATCAGTTTCCAGGGTCAGGATCAGACTTTATTCTAAAATCAGGAAATACTTAAAGGAAAAAAACAAAAACAAAACAAAACAAAAAAACCCCCAAACAAACAAAAAACAAACAAACAAAAACAAAACAAAACAAAAAAAAACACACAAAAAAAACGTCGGAGAAGACAATTTTAGAATTTTTGGTGTCCTAGAAGATGCCCTAAAGGGTAGGGATAAGGTGTGTGGTGTGTGTGTGTGTGTAAGCACACTCATGCATGCATGTTTGAAAAGGGCTTGTGGAAAACGACAGTAGCAGCTGATGGTACTGATAAGCCACAGTTACTTCTGTGTAACACCACAAGCATGTGGGGGAGAAATGAAGACACGGTTCCACACTTGCGTTTGAAGAGAAACAGTTTTGTGTGCTTGTCTGTGATGCTGGCACAGCTACGTGCATAAAGGAATAAATGCTGGTTCATGGAATAGCCTTTCAAAAATAACTTCTTGCAGGTATGTGTCCAAGCATTAAAATTAGCACAGCCGCTTTGAATGACTTACTGAATAACAAGGTCATCTCCACAGAATGTCTCTGCTGTGATCATCATCTGGGACTGCACGTTATGGAAAAGATACGACCCACAGTGCTGTATTGCTTTCTCTTGGTTGGCTTTTATGATTGAATGCAGATCTTCTTTAAATTGGGAGGAGAGAATCAGGGTGTGTTTAATTACGGAACAATCTGGGGATGGCTTTGCTGTGCACTGGTGGTGGTTCTTGTTCTTTCTTCAAAAAAAAACAACCAAACAAACAAACCACATGGTGGGGAAGAGACAAACTGCTTTTGATTAACAGATTGTGAAGATGAAGATCAAACCTCTTATTTCTCATTTTAACATCAATACCACTGGTGACTTTAAATGTCTTTTATTTGAGCTTACACAAAGTATTTTAGTTTCAATTGTGAAGAAGTTCAAGGGTGGCCAACAAAACACAAAGCACAAAGTGCAAAACAGTAACCAAGTGGAAACTTCATGACCACAAGTCCTGCTATGTGTATGGAGCTGGGAAAGTCTTTGATCTTGGAGTCTTATGGCAAATCCACACTTCAGTTTTTCAGAACTAAATGCGACAGGTCCCTGAAAAAATACCGTATAGATAATAGTGTTGCCATGCAGAGATGGTAGGACAGGATGGATTTTCATAACAGAAATCAGCTGACAAAAGCTTGTGACTCTCTGAAGTGAGACTGTGGTGTGGATTTGGAGAGTAGGATATCTTGTGCGTCTAATTTTTCTTCCTGCAATAATGTGTAGTCTCGGAAGTCACGTGGAAGGTGTTTTGCCTGACCATTCATATTAGTGCTGCTCTTGATCCACACTTCTTAAAAGCTAGAAAAGACTAGAGTGGATTTTGATGCCTTGATCATCTAGTCCATTGATCTGGAACCTCTCAAATACTTGGGCACCATTTGATTAGGCTTCAGCATCCTTGGTTTGTATCATCCTCATTACTTGTGAACTTAAATGAAAAAAGGCCCTTGTTTTGTTTGGGTTTCAGTCTGTCTTGAGACTGAATAAAAATTTATCCACGTCCAGGCAGAATGTGGATTAGGGCTATTGCTGCAAAGCTATCTGAGCTCTTAAAAAGTGGAAAAATAAATAGGAAAAAAGGCAGAGTTCCTCCCAGGAGTATCTGTGCCATGAAAAACATTTCTGTATTTGCTCAGTCACTTGCTGCTTGAGAAAATAACACCAGGACTTAGAGTGTTTACACTGCCCCTGCAGAAGGTGCCGCAGGAACTGGCGCCTGCTGAGGAGTTAATAGTCCTGAGATACCCCAAAAGCAAATCCTCTGCTCAGGCTGTCTGGCATTGTTGTGTTACCTGCAGCAATCCTTTCCCATCATGGCAGTGCTCTGCTTTTTTGTGTTCTCCTGCTCTCTGCTTCTGTGTTTATTGATCTTTTCTTAATGACAAAATTGAATTCATTCTTAGACCCTTGTTAGTGTTGTTCAAAAACTGACTCTTGCTTTCAGGCTCTGGTCTCTGTTGTTCAGTAAGTCACTTAGGTTGTTTTATTGGATATTTGTTTTCTGTAAATTGTGAATGATCTAGAGCTGAACAGAAGAACCAACCAGTTAACAGGAACTGCTGTGGCTACTCTTACAGTTCTTACACTTTTGAAAATATACCTGTTCTGGATAAAAGTCACACAGATTTGTTTTCAAGGTGGATTTTCTGTAGACTGTGTTTTTGCTGGCTCTGGAAAAGTTTTTTCTGAATAGAATGACTTGAAGGGAACATTCAGTTTTGTTGTCTTCCCCCTCCTCCCCCCGCCTTTGAAATCTAGATGGTTGTAAGGAAGGCAGAACTATTTATTAAAACAGAATGCAGTTCATGTGCAGTGAAACCTATTTTACATTTTTTAAAAAATACTATAGAAAAACCTCTCAGCAGTGGAGGAGGGAAGTCTTATGCTGCTGGGTTTTTTTAATACATAGTTCTGCTTCAAATCAGCCTCTGCTTCAAGGAATTCTTTTTTTTTTTTCAGAAATATGCCTTCATTCTGAAAAACTGCTGAAGAGAAAAAATAGTTCAGTTCGTAAAATGATTTTTCTTAGCAAATAGGTTGATTGGAAAATAAATTGAGCAGCAGTTTGTATACAGGCAGACTGCTGCATCCTCAGAGCTGTGTCAGTTTTATTACTGAAACTAAAAGCAAAGAAAATTTCCACCTGCTTTCTGGAAAGTACGGAGGAAACAACCCCGCCAAGCTGCTGAGTAAGCGGCTTTCCCAGCTACATTGCTGAGGTCAGGAGCCTGGGTTTTGTGAAGTCTTATCCTGTCCTTAAATTTCCATAGCCCTCTCTGTACTCAGAGCCTAAACTTCTATTTGGGCAATGAGTATGTGCAGGCCCTGAAACTTCTGGGTCTGCAAGAGATCTGTGACAGTCTGTGGTGGAAGACACTTGGATGCCGCAGCTGTCCATCTTGTTCTTGCTTTTTTTAAAAAAAATCCCATCCCACTTGTCTCTTTCTCTTCTGCTTTATGTGGGTCTTCCTATCCCATTAGGTGAGGCTGTTTTTTCTGATGAAAAACCTTGTGCCTGAAGCCAGGGCAAGATACCAGTGCTCATAAACCAGGATCCAACCTGACCCTCTGCTTGGCCTCTCCTGGCCTTACTCCCCTGTCACCATTGCCTCCCGACCTTACCTGTACCTTGCACCCTCCTTTGCGTTTCCCTGGTGGTTTCAGTATGCTGTGGCAGTGGTACGTCACCAGGAGATGAGCTGCTCTGCTGGCTGGTTTTCAGTCCAGTGGCATGATTGGAAGTCCTTCATCTCTATGTTGGCTTGTCCTTGTCTTTCAGGGTGCTGGGACATGATTTCAGGCTGGACCTGTTCTTCCTGTTCCAACCCCGTTGCCTCCCGTGCTTCCCTGCTGCTAGCCAGGCTGCCGTTTTGCTCTGTTCCTTGTTATATCCTGCAAACATTATATCCCTGTTGTTCTTCTTTCTGGTCCTGTCCTGCTTTGCCCTCATTTCCAGCTTCTCCTTGCATCAGGCTCCCTCATCTGCATGCTGTGAGTCTGGCCTCGCTGAACCACCATTAACCCCCGCACCACTAACCTGCTCCTTATTTGTCCCCCCGTTGCTCAGAGCACCCCTGGGGTGATCCCAGAGAGCAGGTTTCAGAGCCTCAGAGGGCACGCAGTGGTGACAGGCGCACGCGCCGGCGGAGAGAGCACCGAGAAGCGCCCTTGCCTTTGTCCGATGGTGCCTCCGAATGCAGGCGTTCCCCCTCAGAGCATCATCAGAGGTCTCCTCAACCAAGCAAGGCCAGCAATGGCCATCAGCAGGAGTGGAAACCAGCCAGCGAGGGGAGGTCCAGGAGACCTCCCAGCCTTGACCTGGAAAGAGAGGCTGAGTGCGATGCCTGTGACCGCAGCAATAGCTGGGAGCTGCGGGAGAGGAGAGCAGCCAGCGGGGAGAAGGCTTGGAGACCTCTCAGTCTTGACCTGGAATCAGAGCGTGGAATCACAGACCAGGCACGACATGGCAGAAAGCCAACAAGGCAAGACAGAGAAAAACACTGTCCTCTTCTTGAGGTGGAACTGGAGGCTGGGCAGGAGACCTGGCATCGGGGTGGCAGCCAGCTGGTGCACCCTGAAAAACACAAATCTCGTCATTGGAGCCACTCATCACACAGGACAGTGCATGATGAGAAGCTCCATGATGCTGAATTTAGAGATGATCATATGAGGGGTGAAGAGAGAAACTGCAAAAGGGCAGGACACAGGAGACCTTCCCCCTCACTACATGCTGTGACCCAGGGAAAGGTTGGAGGCTGCCAGCGAGACTCAGGTAACCAAGTGATGGGGAAGGTGTACATAAATGTGGGGATGGACCTTTGCGTGCCCCATCCTGGTGTCTGAAATCTCTGTTGTTTCTTTGAAGATGCTTATCTCCAGTATCTCTGCAAACACAGTGAATCGTGCCTAGGTTTCTCCCTTGTTTAGGGAGATTCTTCTTATCAATTAGTGTTCTTGCTCTGTTTATTTCCTGACATGTCCCATGTTATCAGAGAGGATGAGTAAGATGATATTGTTGGAAATGGTGTTCTCGGTATCCCATGTGTTTAAAAAAAAAAAACAAAACAAAACAAAAAAAACCCACACCACACCACACCCCCCAGCTTTTGTTTTCATGATAAATTTCATGCTGTGGTCCACTTGCACAAGAAAAGAAAAACAAAGCAAAACCACCAAAAAGCAGGGGTTACAGTTACACTTACGTTTTGTTGATTTGGGATGCAGGGCTGTAAGCGAGGACAGTTTGCTTAAGCACTAACGAGCCAGCAATTTCCATCCAGTCCCTGTTGAAAACCCTGCTGACAACATAATCGATTCACTTCAGGCAAAGTTCAGTAGTAGCACTAGGTGTCTGGCTGGGCTCTATTTGTAAGATGGGATTCTTGTCAAATTCTGTATAAGTGAGTTTTTCTAAGAAATGTGTACCTGTGTAGTTCTTGTTGTTCGGTAGTAGTTGTTCAGTAGTACTTGTGGCTAGTGGGCTTTAAAGATAGAGATCCATCTTCCTGCTTTTAGAACCACACTGGGAGTGGGGGGGACCTGTCTCATAGTAAAAGTAGGAGGTTAGAGACTTGGATCTATGTCTGTCACAGCATGGGAAGCTTGTGCTTTAAGCTGTCTATAACTGGTCTTCACTTGGATAAGGTGGGGATGATAGTGCCTGTCTTCATTTGTATGATTGTCTTCATCATGCAGAAGTTTTCTTTGAGGAAGCGGAAGGTGTTAACTAGGACTTTATATAATCAGTAGGTTGTGATTTGCCCTGATACAGTGTGGGTCTGAGTGACTCAGTATCCCATCACATTGAGTCAAAATACCAGAAGCTCACATCCTCTTCCTGTGGGCTGTGGTCATGGTGGGCTTTGTGCTCCCCTGAGTGCAGGCAGAAGTGACTTGGAAGTAACGTTTATTGTCTTCTGAGCAAATGAAGCCTGGCACCAATCAGTGTGTGAAGAAAGATCAGCCCCCGTCTGGGCAGCAAACAATTGCTGGAAATTTACTTTTATTCTTCATAGAGGCAATGGTCTATGGGAGCTTGTCAGCCACTCTGTTGTTCATTCCAACATGGTAAAACTGTGTTTACCTTGACCTTGGAAGCCCTCTGAATAATGTAACTGTGACCAAGCTGGTGATTTTTGCCAGAGTTTCTGTGCTGGCCAGAGATTGCAGCTCTTCACAGCTTGGGTTGATCACACTGTGCGGGGAAGGGCCAGGTCATACATTTAACCATTACATGCCAGTGCTGAAGTTTTCTCTTTTTATGCTAAGATAGTTTGTAAGAAGGATGTTAATTGCTTAAGGTCATTGTTCAGTTGACTCAAACAAAACAAAAAGCAAAGAACCACACACACCTCCTTTAATATCTGAAGAGGAGGTAGTTTCCTATTCCAGTTTTGTTCTGCGTTGACACGTGAGATCTCTGGCCCTCTGCAGTTTGAAGTCTTCAGGGTGCTTGGTGTGCTGTGACAGTAGTTTGTCAATAGATGCACAGAAAACTTTTTCAAGGTCAGTTGGTTACTTGTTTTTTTTTTTTCCCCTTTTGTCTTACCTGATGGGAAGGAAACTGATAGGTAGCCCAGTAAGGTGTAACAGGTATTTATAATGTGCAAATGCTGTTAGCTGGAGGCATGAAAGTTTTGAGTGAAATGTATTTTCTGAGTTTGGGGTGGAAAAGAGATGCATATCTGGAAAGCAGAAAGCTCATTTAGATGTTAGAGAAGCCTGAACAATACAGTTCAGACTGCAGACAGAAGGAGAAGGCATAGATTGAGTGAAGTCATGCATTTTGTAACAGGAATACGATGAGACTTCTTTGATGGCCTGATACAAATAGACTATGGAGAGTCTCTCAAAGTGTAACATTGTAAATCACTTGGACATGTTTTAACTTTTAAAATAAACACAGATAAACAAAACTTTATACTCAAAACAAGAACTGAACCTTGTATGAACTTCAAAAATGTTTACTTGGCTGTTTTCTTGCTATGCAATTCTAAAATTCATGGGTCAGCTTGTGGAAGAAATTGTCAGAAAGCTCATGTGAGTCTGTCCCAGGCAGCTTTTGCAGCCCATGCTGCTCCAGAGGTGTGTTTACAGACTCTGCCATGCCCGTAACAAATGTTGGGCTGCTTTCTGCTGCCCAGTTTTGCCAGTGTATCTGTATCAATGCAGAGTGCGGAAAAAATTATGATTCCTTTGCTAGCATTGCTGTGTCAGCAAAGACTGATTCAAGGGCCATGGCCTCTTCTGCCATGTAGTTGTTTGTTGTGGTGTATCAGATATTTCTATATGCTTAGAGAAACCTCCCTAAGGTGTGTGCTCAGCTAAAGGTACTCTCAAAGCAGGTGTCTGGCAGATATGCTGTTGTGGTCTCTGCTTCCCTTGAGTAGGGGCTTTTTCAGGTGGCTTTTGAGAAGGTGGTGGGGATTTTCTTACCAAAGCATTTGGGAAACGGGTGAATTGATGGTTTTCTCTCACAATTCTGTAGGCATTAGGTTGAGGGGCACACAGCAAGCCATGTATGATACACCCCGAAGGGAACAGGAGTTGTCTGATGCAGAGATTGCTCGGAAGCTGCAGGAGGAAGAGCTCCTGGTAAGTAGAGAGGATGCATTAGTCAACTCGAAGGAGCTAAGGTAGCCAGCAATGACAAATTTAATTTGTAAACCTCTTATATATGATAGTGACTTTAAGACCTAAGGTCTTGCTACTGTGCATTCTGATAATTACCTTTGTATTGTGTGTGTTTGTGAGACAGAGTGACAGCTGGCATCCAACCAGTAGAGCCCTATTTTCTGAAATAAACACCCAAAAACTAAACGATTGAAGCAGACTGGTATTAAATGAATGTTTCCAGGGAGGTGAAGATGGCCTGTAGTCAGTGTGATCAGCCCAGAAGTGAGACAGGCCACTGCCCATCTTTGAAAGAGAGGGCAGCAGGGTGGGCAATATGTTGTGGTGTGACTTGGCAGATGGACGAGGACAAAACTCAGCTGAAAAGCTTCAGTGACAGTTTGGTGTTGGGTTGTGAGGTAAGTAAGTATTGAGCTAGCTGAGTATCTTTGGAGATCGTGGCAGCGTATTTGTACGGGCACTTACTTGCCCCACCCAGTAGGTTAATAGGTATGAATAATTCAGAGGTGTTACTCTTGCGTCTCTGCTTTTTCTCCTGCTCCCCCCTCCTTTTTTTTTTCTTTTGTATTTTTAGGCTAACGAGGCAGATCAGAAGGCAGCTCAAGTAGCCCAAGATGAGGTGAGCAATAAGTCAAATGTTTGCAGTATTCCTTTACTCGTGGAAATTGCTAAACCCCACTTGTCCCTTCTGACCCCCTAGTTGTTCGTTTCCGTCCTTGTAGGGGAAGCTCAGGTTTGCTCCTAGCTGGTTTTCGTGTATACACTAATGCTGGCCAAGCAAGGTGTTGTGCTGCCTGCTGCAGCCATGGCAGAGGAAGGAAATCCATGGCTGTGTAAGAGCATGTCTTGTAACTGAGTCCCAAGGGAGTCTGTCAGAGATGCTGTGAGATGAACCCTGTCACACTGAAGGAAAAGGAATAAAGGGCAGAAAGGCTCTACAAATGCAGCGCTGGCGAATCAGGGATCCACTGGGCATGGTGCATGTAGTCAGTCTTAATTCTGCTCTGTCACTTGATTCTGAACACAATGAGTGGAGTGCTGGCTTTGCACCCTTCCCATTCAGCAGCTGTCTGTAGGAAAGGGTTTAAATAACTCAGACCCACGAGAGCAGTAAAACCATCTGACACGTTCTCTGTGTTTTCCCTTCTAGGAAATTGCCCGACTCTTGATGGCTGAGGAGAAAAAGGCTTTCAAGAAAGGGAAGGAAAGAGAAAAGTCTTCCTTTGAAAAGAGGAGGCATGATCAAGACTGGAAGGTATGTCAAGCTTCAAGTGATGCCACAAATGAAGTGCTGTAATGTTATTCCCATTTCCAGAGGGAGTTGTGGGGGTGTGGTGAGAGCCAAAGGAATGATGCAGACTCTTGCATCCAAAGGGTCTTCCTGCCTGTTATTCAGCTGCTTCAGGTGCTTTTGGAGCCACCTCCTTGGTGAGGTGTTTTTTGGCTTCAGCCTTGAGCAAGGTAAGCCTTGGGCTCTGGCCTCAGAGGTTGGCACTGGATGTCACAGCACCTTGTGGCCTCCCTCGAGCACTGTCAGTCTGTCAGTCCTCCTGGTGCAGGGTCTTCCCTCTGCTGAAATCCTGACTGTATAAAAGCAGTAGTTGGTTCTGTCTGTGCACTGCAGGTATAAGGACAATGCAGCTGCTCCAGTTGTCACTGTGCTTCGTAATAAAATTGTCTCTATAGTGAAAGTATTGAGTGTATCAAGCCTCGGGTTTTGTATGAGTAATACTACAGAGGCTTGGCTAGCTGATGTGGAAGGTGATAGGAAACTGATTTCATGGTCCGCACTGGTAAGGTGCTAAAAGGGGTGTTGTGTTAATATTGGAGCCAGTTGTAGGTAGCTCTATTTTCAGCCTCCTTACTGTGTTTGAGTGGTTGCAGGAGCGCAGCTGTGTGCAGCTGGTCCCTCATGCTCAGCCCAGCCATGTGCACAGTCATCACACACTGTCTGCATTCGACCCCAGCTTTGGGTCTGCCAGTGCTGTATCATATTCAGAGCAAAAATAGTTTGGCTCAGCCAGGCTGAGTTTCATTTACTGGAGACTAGTCCTGATACTGCTGTTTACTTATGTCTGGCTGTAGTCAGCTGTGTGTATAAACTGAGCACAAAATGACTGCATGGAGCTGTGGCAGCCTCAGTGCGCTGACTGGTGTCTTGCAAAGCACATAAATGAGCTGCTTTCCCTTCTTCCCAGCAGTATGATACAAGTGAGTCCACGCGCTCAAGGTCAAAAGAAGGGCCTGAAACTCAGCGACACAAAGGCGACAGGCCTTCAAGGTGAGCTTGAACCGGCTGGTAAAAACGGGGAAATGCAGTCAGGAAGCTGCTCAGCAGCTGAGTCCTAGTGAGGAGTTGTGGGGCAACCAGCCTGATGCACCCACAGGGGTCTTCGTAGGGAGCAGAGGTTTTAGCACTGAAAAGAGATGGAGAGCAGAGAGCTCATGAGGTGTTCGGTGACATGCGTCACTCACTGTGCTCATGGCATTTGCCCGTATCGGTCTCCCTGCCTGGTGCTGGCAGAGATTGATGAGCTTGTGCAGTGACATTTGTTAAATGGCAGGGAAACATTGAGAGGGTTAAATAGCTTCTGGGGATGTGAAACTAAATGTCATCTCTGGGCAGGAAGAAGTAATCACGATGCATTTGCACAGCTGCTCCCTTGGGTCTCTGCTCCCCAGTTAAGCCCTGTACACTGTTCCACTGCTGCGTGTGGACACTCACTGCAAGCAAGTGTGTTATGCTTTGGGGTACCTCATCCCAGAGCTGATGGGAACGTGCTGTAGCCCAGTGCTGCTTCTGAATCACTTAGTACCCTGGCCTGGTTCTCTTTCTGAGGGACTGAACCATGGCAGTGACCCTGGTGGCTTTGATTTCCAATCCAGATGTGAGCCTAGAAATTCTTGTTGAGTTTGCAAAAGAAACAACAAATGAGGTGTGCAGGTGGAGACTGCGGAGGAACTTATTCATATATGGAGAGAGATCTTATTAAAATACTCTGAGGTTAAAACTGGACAAGCATTAAACACTTTAAAATGTTGCTCTTTTGAGTGAGATTTGCATCAAACTTCATAATGGAAATCTTTTAGTTTCCTGACAACGTGAAAAAAATTATTAAACGAAAGCGGTCCGTGAGAAGTAGTAAATACTGTGCATTTCTTGTCACAGAAGCAGTAATGGACTGTGCTCAGAAGAGCTGGTCTGCAGGTGGAAAGTCTGGGCCAGACACAGTTTCCATCAAACTGACAGGGACAGACCAGGCAGCTGAGATGTTGCTTTTGCCATGCCATTATGCCTTTGAGGTTTTTTTTTTTCCCAACAATTCTTTTTCACTGTGTTTGGTAGGTCACAACCTCTCCCCAATGACTTTGAACACGCTCGGTATTACGCAAGCCAGCCCAGCCCCTTGCGCCAGATCCCCAAACCTGAGCACTCTCCGAAAGGTAGGATCAAGCCTGTGGTTGCCCCAGCGCTTGGGTTATTGTGGGCTGTTTTCCTCAAATAAGCAGCCTACAGGGCAGGATGTTTGAAAAAGGTCCTAATAGAGAGGAATGGATATTACTGCCCCAGCAGTCAGTGTCTGAGTTGTACTTGCTGAGCACGTTGCAGGCTGAGAGGCTAAAAAGCTGAATTGGTTTGCCTTGGGTTTGTCAAACTGCTCCCTGCTTGTCCTCTGTGATCTCTTAATGATGAATGACTAAATCTAGGCAGCAAATGAAGGAGAAGTAACATGAAGACAATGACATGATGGGTTTTAGGTGACTCACTAGTATCAAACAATCCAATACAAGACAAAACCTCACAGTATCACCTGTCTGGCAGGCAGATGGGATGATCAGACAGAAGCTTGTCCTGAGAACAGGCTTATTCCTGTAGCATCTCAGCACTGCTTTGTTGGCTTGTTTCCTGACATCACTTGGCACAAGAGCAGTGTGGTTAGGGTCATCCCCCCAGTTTTTAAATCTGAATGCCAGTTGTCTGTGTTATCTGTAGAGTCTCTGGGGAGGAAGGCGGCAGCCAGAGTTATACGGAATCACTCAGATTTCTTCCAGCTCCACTGATTGTGACTTAAATGTGGACACTTTTAACTTTTGCATTCTGTCTTCATCAAACAAGCTGGAAAGTTGATGGCACTTTATAGAGTCTGTAAGCCCAGTGTTTGTTCCATTTTCTGTAGTGAGACTGTGTAATGTGAACGGCACTGCAGCCACAGCCTAGAAGAAATGTGAATTTCTGTCTATCTTGCGGATCTATCCTTCCTTTTGTTTGAGTAATGTAACATTCGGTTCCCATTTTGACATTTGATTTTACTGGTACCCTGGAAGTCACACAGATCCAGGAGGGCAGGACAAGTAAAAGATGGCTGCAGGTAGTATTTTCTTCACCAGCATTTATTCTTACAGTTTTTTCCTTTCTGTTTTGCTTTCCAGGTTCCCGTAGGAAGCAGTAAGCTGTGCTAGGCTTTGCTTTGGTACTGACTCTTCTGTAGCAAACATTACTGGAATTGCCAGGCAACTTTCTCGATTCCTTACCCAATGGGAGGTCCACCCTTCGCTCCCAGGATCTCCTCTTTAAGTGTCATCATATTAAGGAGCATTGTTCGTTTCAATTTCTTACTCATATGTGATGACTTAAGCTGTGCAGTATAATCTAGCCGCCACTGAGCTGTGTGAACCAACTAGCTGTCTTAACAGCTCCCTCTTGTATTCTTTCGAAGCTTTCCTTTTATTTTTATTTTAAGCTTTGGCTGGAGCTTTGACAAATAGGACGAATAGAAATGCATGTACAACAGAGGAAAATCCAAGATATGAGCTGGGTTGTGTCAATGCAGCAGAATGTCAGAAGTACAAGTACTTTCCATATTAGGATGACTTAGCAGAGAGAGTTATAAGAGGAAATGTGTTTCTTCCTGTGCTGGATAGGACAGCTGAGCCAACCTGACAGTCAAGATAGCTTGCGGGAAGGAGAGAGGATCTTCATAACATACACCAGCAAAAGCCAAAACCTGGGACTGGTGAGGGAGAAATTGCCAATAGAACAAAATTTCTGAACTGCTGTATTTCTTTCTAGGGTTTCCAGCTATCTGGGTAGTGTGTAACCAGGAATTTAGCTCCAGGATATAGGCTAGAACAGTTAAGAGGAAATACAGTTTCAGCTGAAATTAGACCTTGTGTGCATGACTTTTAAGACGTGCCAGGGAGCTGATGAAGCTGTGAGTTGTGGATTGGGAAGAATCATACAAACAGATTTAAATGCCTGAAGGGACCTCTGTGGTCACCTGCTTTGAGCTTTGGTGTGGTAGAAGCCAAGGAATTTCACTGAAGCCAAGTAGGAACTACTGTAACTCCTAGCTCCGTTGCTGATGCACTTGAGTACAGTAACTTGTGTCTGAACCTGCATATCTCTTGGAGACATGGGGCTTAGAGGGCCTTGTGGGCATTGAGCATTGAATCCAAAATCTACAGTTACAGGCAACTTCGAGGTAGACACTGAGTGTTGAACAGTCCACATACTGTCTGTGCTGACTGCCTCCCTTCCACACTGCTCCATCCAGCACCCCAGGCAGACTTCAGTTGGGATACAACTATTGCTCTCTAGGGCATAGCAGAGTCTGCAAGTGTAAGTTGTCTGTATAGATTGCCCATGCAGTGACTGATACTTTTTTTTTGTTTGTTTTTGATGGCTTGTTTTCCCTCCACTCTGAAAACCATTCTTCTCTTGCACAAACAAGTAGCCTTTTCCCTTGGCCTGCTTTCATTTCAATTCTTTTGTCTTTTTAATCTTCTTTTTTTTTTTTCCATTTTTTTCAGGTGCATTTCTAAACTACAAAGCTGAGCATCTGGATGCTGGCTTGGAGTCCATTCGGCCAGTACAGGCTAGTTATTCATTTGCCAGTCCAGTTCATGGCAGCAGGCCTGGCCGCATTGCCCCTGCAGCCCAGTTTCCTTAATGCCCAGCACTGAATCTGTCCTACCATGCTCTTTGTCTTCTGCTAGCAGCTGCAATTCTGCTGCTTGCTTTGCTGAGGAGGCAGAGCCATGTCTGTACTTGTCCTCACCACTGATCCGTTTGGGAGGGGGGCCTTGACAGCTCTGTAGAGCTTTGTGGAGAGCCCATGGTGGCACTGATAGGAAATTGGAAGAGATCATGGCTCTCTGCTCTTGCATCCACCATTCAAGCCACAAGACAGCTGTAAGGCTTTAAGCTTGGCTGTTGTCCTTGGTCAGGATAGTTACTGAGACATATCTCTAGGAAGACAAGGCAACTTCTTTTGTTGTAAAGTTACAAGGGCACGTTTAATACCACAGCACAAGCCCTTGTCTTGCCTTGACTAACAAGCCAAGAAACTTCCATCTCCTACCCCCACTGGGATGTTGGCAGCAGTTCACTACCTGTGGAGAACCAGATAACCCCTGATAGACCTCTGCTCCAGGCATACACTAGCCAAAAATCTTGTAAGATAGGACCTTGTGCATTGGCAGCATCCTGTTAGCTGCATATGCTTTATTTCCAGACTGCGAGCTTGCTCACCTGCATGAGCCCTTATGTGACTCGCAAGCTCTTCCTTGCTTGCTGCTTCTCAGGAAATATCCCAGCCAGTGGCTAGATTTTACTGTCCTTGCCTTGTGCCCTGTTGTCGTTCCATCTCTGTCCATTCAGAAGTGTTAATGTTGTTTTAAAGGATCTGGAAAAAGAACAACATAGACTGTATTTTTTTTCTTTTTTTATTTGATAACTTGGGCCCATGTGGCAACCTCATCTGCAATGATTTTATTTTATAAAAAATTATTTTTGTATTTCATGTAACAGTCAAAATTTCTACTGCTGAATTTTTTTCTTGTGGATTTTTCCCCTGCCATTGCCATCAGAGTGTATTTATTGTGGTGAAATGGATGCCTGGTGGGATTTTCATATACTTCTACAAATACCCCAGCCCAGTCCCTGCTGCTTGTATCATCTGGTGCACCTGTGAAAACTGGATGGCGAAAAATCCTGCTAAATCAGAAAGTGGTTGTGCTTTGTACTCACTGTGCATGGGGAAAAATGGTGACCCTCTGCACAAGGCAAGGAGAAACCACCAACTAGGAATTCAGCGCTCCCTGAGCCTCTGTGGCTGGTTGTGATGGACTTTCTTGTGCTGATGTAACTTCTGCCTTATTCTAGTCAGAAAAGTCAGGAAGGCCCTGAGCCTGCTGACATTTGAAGAACCTATCAGGAGGGATGCTTGGGAGTATCCAAGTTGTTGACTTCAGTGGGAGTGAGTGGAAATGGTATGAGAGAAAACTCTGGGTGATTTTGTTTGGAAGCTGGGTGAAGTGAACACCTCAGTGCCTGCTCTGTGGAGCTGCAGGATCTCCTTAATGGTCTCCTCAGGCCAGCCAAGCTCTCCAGCCACGGCACCAAGAGGTGAGAGCCCAAGGGAAGTATCCCAGGAGCATCTCCTGCTTCCTTGGATGCCTTCAGGGAGTGCTGAATGCTTTATGGGTTGCTTTGCTCTATGTCCTCCCTTAGTCCTTACTTTTTTATTCTTAATTCCTACCTTTATTCATCTGCTGTCCCTTTTAAGTGTTTCTCCTGTTTCATTTTTCCATAGCCCTTGTGAAAAGGAGGACCTTGAGGTTTTGTTAGAAGGGACTGACACCTATCGAGAGAAAGAGGAACTAGAAAGAGGAAAGCTAGGAATGGTAGCTGAGGAAAGCATCTAGTAAATGGGGCATAAACAGAGCAATAGTTCATCTAATATACCTTGCGGGCCTCATGCAGTTAGCAGGTTAGAGATTTCCTGAGGCAAAGGTTGCAGCTGGACTTGCGTGTTTAGTGACCACTTCTGGAAGGAGATTCCATGGTCCCACTGAAGTCAACAGGAGTTGAGTTAAGATAATGGATGAACAAGGAGCCCGTTCATCTTGAGGCTCAGCAGCCATGGTTCTGCTGAGAATCAAGAAGATGCAGCTTGTCTAGGCAAGATGCAAAACCAGCACCTTGCATGCGTGTTCCTGGAAAGAGGCACAGTGAAGTTGACTTTTAAAAAAGAAACAGAGTGATATTTCCTTTCTGTGACAGAAGAACGTTTAAGTAACTTTTTTTTCCTTGTCTTCTCTTGCCAAGGTTTAGTAGCTTTGCCTGTAGTTTTGCTCTGGATTTAATAGCATGTCGGAGCCCTTGCTGGGACCCCTGCCCAGGTCATTGAGGTCTTACATCCCTTTCTGACTCTGTACATGAACAAGGCAACAGGCAGCATGTGGAAGATTTCTCACCATGAAATCCTGGCACTTCCTAATCTCCATAGTAGGCACATCTCACCAGCAAGAGCTCTAGCCACCTCCTTGCCTCCGTCCGAAGCACAATGGACTGCAGAAGAGAGGTTGGGCGAACCCCAGTGATTGTGCCTTACATGCAGGGATACTCGATGTCTTCAGCAGGCTGATCTGAGTCACCTTGCTATGAAACACTGTCTTAATGTCGACTGTACAGCTTCCTGCAGTGAGAAGTGGTTGTCGTCACATGGATAGATCCAACAGGTTAATCTCGTCTTTTTTAAAGAACTTCATGGTTTTGAACTTAGTGGGTGGGAAAATATCAGCTGTTAGGGGATAGGTGAAGTCTCATCATTGAATTTCTCCTCTTGGGGAAGAAGGACAGAAGTTACAAATTGCTGCAGTCTGTTCCACTCAGTGTAAGGGATCTTGTATGTACAGTATTTTTATATCTCTGCATTCCCTCCTGTCAGGATTTGAATCAGGATTAATAACTTCCTCTTACTTAGGGGGAAAAAAAAAAGGATTTTTATTTTTACAGTGCTAGACCTTTGTGCATTTTTATTTTGTGCCAAATTACAGCCACTGTTACGGTCTGGTTTTTTCATTCAGTTTATTGCTATTGATCAATGTGTATATTATATATTTTTATTATCAAGGTTTTTATTTTAATTCATGTTAATCTGTATGCAAACTAACTGTGGATTGCTAATTTATATATAAAGGGGAGCACTTGGAGATAGTGTGAGGATTCCCCTAATTAGTTTACACTCTTGTAATCTAGCGCAGACAGTCCATGAAGCTCATGGCTTCTTGCATAGAATGATCTCCTGGGTGTCTGTCAACCCGAGCAGATTGCTCCTGCCGTTCCTCCAGACAGCACTGACACTGCCAGGCTGTGTGAGATGCAGTAGGAAACGAAGCACAGCTCATATTATGGACTGATGGGTGGCTGAGCTCTCTGCTGTCCTGCTCCTGGCAGGGATGCCAGGAGGGTGCTGCAGCAGGAATCCCCATCTGGGGGTGGCTTTGAGGTTTACTCTTCCCTATATCCGTCCCCAGCCGATGGACAGTCGATTTTGCCCCACTTTGTCAAGATGCTCAGCACTTAGTTTTGCAGTTGCTTTTGGAGGTGGATGTGGGATACAGCGCTGAGGCACAGCCGTGCCCCTTGCATGATGTATACCACAGGCACCTTATCTTTTTTTTGTTGCGAAGGACAGGAGTAAACCTACAGAGATCCCAGTTTAGTGTACTCTTTAAAATGTGTGCTGTAGCACATTTCTGGCTGTGCAGCACTGCCGTGGGGGCTCTGGCTGCACACAAGCCCCACTTGGACTGCTATGCCCAGGACAGGCTGCCAGACACAGGTTTTGTGTTGAGAAGCTGCACTGCCCTCAGCTTCTGGGCTGGAGGTATCAACAGCTACCTCCTCCCCATGAGTAGCACAGGGCAAGGCTTAGCGGTGCAGTTTGGGCTCTTCCAGGAGAATCCCAGAGAGGACAGTGGCACACAAATGAGTATTTTCTACTTCACAGTAAATGAGTTCCACTGTATCAGTGTTCACTCTAAGTAGACTCCACAGTGTGTCTGCAGCTGCATCTGTGCACTGCAATACAGTTGATTGCCTCAGAGAAATAACTGCAGTTGTCTCATTTAGCTCTTCAGGATTAACTTTCAGCCTGTTGAATCTAAATATTAGCCATGCGATGAGATGGATTAGTCAGAAGGCTTAAATTCTGGAGAGCTGCAAGTGTACCCTGCGTTGCAACAGCTAATCCTTAAATATAAATTGTGCACTGACAATAATCCGTCTATGCAAGCCTATTTTTTTTATTTTTGACTGTTCACTCTATAATTTTACCAGGTTTGGCATAGAACTTCTGAATGACATTTAACCAAAGTATCATGTCCACGTGTGTGTATAGCATGTTTTGCTTCATACTCCTGAATTCTCATTGAATGTAAAGGGAACATTGCCTTGCCTCATTTCGTTCAATAAACAGCTGTGTTTTGTTATCCACCACATCCTTTTGTCCCTCTCTGTACTTTTCTGGAAACACGGAAGTGGGTTACACAAGAGCAAGAGAAAACAACACTGTTTCACCCTTGGCTCCTGAAGCTCAGCTGCTTCTACCAATAATTATGTTCTTCCAATATAATAGATGTAGCAAAACAACAAATTTGTATTTAATTTGATTATTTTGTGGTCAGAGAGATGGAAAAAAAAAAAAAGCTGTGTAATATCTTGGAAAGGATCTGGGCTGTTTCATTTCCTGAGACTGTGATACTGAAAAATAAAGCAGTATAATTAATTGCGAGGGTAAGATACCTTTTTTTCTTTCTTGTTAACGGAGCTTTTCAGTTTGCAGAAAGCCTGCTTGAAGCTTCCCAAGAACAACTCCCACTTACAGTGGTGGGATGGAAGGCAAGAAGGAAACATGGCAAATGCCCTGTGACTGATGTCTTCAAAGGCATCAGCTGAAGGTGCAGCCACATACAGCTCAAACATGAGCAGACACGAAGCCATTTCCATGTCACGAATTCAGTTTGTGACTGAACATGCTAAAATAAAAGGGAGGTTACTAACTATAAACTCTGGATCTTTAGTCCAAACCTTTCTTAAATGTTTATTTACTCATTTCCCTCTTCTTGCCAAGTATAACTATTGCATAGGGGAGCAGAGAGCCCCTTCACACCCCACTGCAGGGTGCACCAGGCTGCCCTTCTGTGGGCCAGGGGCTTTCCTTCCCTGGGAGCTTGGGTCTGTGCAGGAGTGAGTGCTCTGACTCAACTGAGCTCAGTTTGGGCACTTGATTAGCACTACCCCAGTGCTTTCAAATGCCTTTATGTTGTTTTTGACTCCTACCACCTCTGTCTCGGGGTCCCTTAGGTATTAGCAGGGAGTGGAGGTAGGGAGCGGCAAAACAGTTAGAGAATTAAAAATACTAGGACAGGGCTAGCAGTAAAAGAGCCTGGTTGTAAAAACAGTGCACTCAGAAGTGCCAAGAGCTCTGCCAACTTACAACCTATTGCAGCCTCTTGTCTGAAGTGACTGGCTTGGTCTGTTTTCTTTGAAAGGCTTCTTTCATGCCAGCCTTGGCACTTGTTGAAGCATTAGGCTGTGGTGGGAGGGGGGCCAGCTGGAGCCCTGAGCAGCAGTTTTCACCTGCTGCAGGGATGTGCACATAGAGGACTGTATGTGGGAACCACAAAAGGGACGCTGAAGATCCCCTGGGCATTTTTTTTTCTTCTTTTTTTACTGTATCGGAGGAATTGCTGATCTTTGGGTTTCCAAGTCACATGCAGAGCTCAAACTGTATGGATGTGTTTGGCTATCTATTGTGCCGTTGGCGAGGGATCGAGGTTCCTCAGTTATCTTCCACGTGTGAGAGAAGGTAAACCAGAGAAGACTGCTTAAAGTCACGGTCACTGATTACCAGCAGCCTAGCTGCCTCATCCTGTACTGCAAGGTAGGAGTTGCAGGTGGCAGCTGCCATCTCCCACCTGTGCACATGTACAGATGCTCATCTTCCACCCTGGTTCATGCTGTGTAAGTGAGGGCTCTTGCCCACAAGGACTTCAGGGTGTGCTGCTTATGGCTTGGGAGGGCTGAGCCCTGCTTACAGGCTGCCTGTGGTAGGAACCGCAGGGCAGGAGGTGTTCACACACAACAGATAAATGGCTTTTCATGGCCAGGTGGACAGCCAGAGCTAAATTGAGGTGTTGTGTGCTAGTTCACGCTTTACGTTAGGAGCAGATGCTGGCGAGCGAATCTCTTTATCTGGAGCTGATGCTCCTCTTGTTCACAAGGCAAACCATGGCTGCAGAGCAACCCAAAGCTGAAACAGGCGGGGGGATCTGAAATCCAAATGACTTGGTGTAGTACATGTGGTATGTACGTTTGTTGTGGTTTAACGCCAGCTGGCAATTAAGCACCACGCAGCTGCTTGCTTGCTCCCCCTCCCACCCCTGCCATGGGATGTGGGAGAGAATTGGAAAAAAAAAAAGTAAAACTCGTGGGTTGAGATAAAGACGGTTTAATAGGACATAAAAGCAAGGGGAAAATAATAGTAACAATAATAATAACAATAGAATGTACAGCACAATTGCTGACTGATGCCCAGCCAATCCCTGAACCATGGTGTCCCCTGGCCGACTCCACCTAGTTTATATACTGGGCATGATGTGATATGGTATGGAATAGCTCTTTGGCTTGTTTGGGTCAGCTGTCCTTGCTGTGTTGTCCCCTCCCAGCTTCTTGTGCACTCCCAGCCTCCACTGGCAGGGCAGTATGAGAAGCTGAGAAGTCTTTGATTAATATAAACACTGCTTAGCAACAACTAAAAATTCAACATTATTCTCGTCCTAAGTCCAAAACACAGCACTGTACCAGGTACTAGGAAGAAAATTAACTTTATTCCAGGCAAAACCAGGGCAAGGTACCATTCCCAGTTCATTTCCCAGAGACGTGGTGCGTTACAGCATGCATGGAAGTGGAGCTCCTGGCACCAACCAGCTATCTCAGGTCAGAGGTACGTGTGTCCATCACCATGATTTGTTCTTTCAGAGACAGTGATCCTTGAACAGCACCTGGAGTCCATCTGTTTTATCCTGCTTCACACTGGCCAGAGTTCCTGGCAGTTAATGATAAAACAGAGTTAGTAAATGAGACCTAGGATCAGACTGCAAACTAAGTTTAAATCAAGTGCAGCACTTGACTCTGGCAGCTGGGTAGTTGTTGAATGTCTGTGCTTCTCTGACCCAGAGTGCTCCAGACAAGCACCCAAGCGGCTATGCCAAAACCTGCTCCTATTTCATGTTGTTGATGGTAAGCAGCAGCTATGAATACTGACACCTCAGTTTTCACAGTCTCCTTTCCCCTAGCACTGCTTTTGCCTTAGTAATAGCTTCCCTGTCCTGCCCTTTTCCCCCAAAACGGACATCCTAACTCCACCTCGGTGACTCACCTCATGTCCTTTCAAGGCCACCCTTCAAACACGGGCACAACTGGCCCCTAGCTGGTTTCACCACATGATTTCTATTTATGTATAAACAGTGTAATGCCGCATCACAGGACAATTTTTTCTTGGCTATTTTAGATTTGGATGGTGTCTCATTTTTATTAAAACATGATTGACATATGCAGCGCCTAATTATGAGTCAGAGGAACACGTGCATGTCTCACTAACAGGGTTTACGCCCAGGTGAGCGGTGCAAAAGCATACTACCATTCCCCTCCCTAGGCTGAGCGTGGAGCTGGAGTGGGCACTTGCTTACCCAAAGTGTGCTCCATGCTGCTGCCTTCCTCCCCTCTTCATCCTCCCCAGGTACAGGCAGTGTCCAGAGGGCGATGACACAGGCATGCATATGCATGTTGCCAGAGGATGCTTGGGGAGCATGAGCCTTGTCCCAGTGAGACTGGAAAAGAACTGATTTGTGGTTTTAACAGTTACTGATACAGCAGTTGGAGGTTTACCAGGGGAAGGTGGTGTTTGGGAAGAGGAGGAGATGTCCAGCTGCACTAGGTTTATTCCCACCACTGGTTGCTAGCTGCCACACTGCACACTGTCCCAAGAAGGCTCAGCTTGTCAAGGGACACACAAACCCCGCTCCAGCACTTCACTTGTGTATTTTTATTTACTTGTTAATTACTCACAACTGATGAACTGCTGAAAGCCAGCCTGAGGGTGCATGTTAATGTCCAGGAACTTCCCTACCATAAAGTGTACAGGCATATCTGGAGGAAGAGGTTGCTTGCAGTCTCCTCTCCAAAGGCTAACAGAGGCATCAGGAACAAGGGTTTCTAAGTGAATTTTCTAGTCTGCTAGCAAACCCAGCCAGCTCATCCTACTGGAAAAGTCCTCAACTGTAGGAAACAAGTCCTGTGCACAGACAGGACTGCCCCTGTTGCCAGAAGGAGCCTGGGAGAGTTGATGCAGGGCATCCCACAGGAGAAGGGGATGCATCGTTGCAGCACCTGAGGCAGAGAAGACCCACAGCTGCTCCAAGTATGGCCATGACTGCAGACCTGACAGCAGCTGTGTCCTGTTGACATCCCCACAGGATAAGAAGGACCAAGAGCAGCAGTACAAGCTGGGATGGGCAGATCTCTGTTTGCCAGGGAGAACTGTAGTGTCCCACCAGCAGCAGAAGCCTAGGTCCTCCTGGTGCTTGCTTCTCTGGGAACCTAAGGCAGCTCTGCTGATGCTAGGAGTTAATTTAGCTGTGCAAAATTGCAAGTTAGTGCTGGATTGCCTCATCCCCAAGGATGCTGAAACTGCTGATCGAAGCTGATCCCTCCTAGCCCTGCTGTTCTTGGTCTTCTGCAGTTTTAGCTGGGAAGAGGCTAGTGCCCTCGTGGGTCCTGGCTGATGGCAACGGCTCCCGTCAGAAGCAGGTAGGACAAGAAGAGATGGCTTTCCTTCTCTTTGGGAGACACTGGTAACTGGTCTTAGAAAGATGTCTGCTTGAAATCAGGACATACTGCTTGACAGGACCCCAGGACCAGTCACTGTAATTTGGAAGTCAGTTTCTGCTCAGCTGAAAAGTTTGTTTTCTCTAAATATTATTCCAATTTGCTGAATTGCAGGTGTGCAAATAGAGCATGTATTCCCTGGGAGAGAATAAGGTAAAATCCCTAGGAATGACAGAAGATTTCACCATTTGGATTACCAAACACTGTGACCCAGTGCAACCCACCTGAATTTTGAACAGAAACTACTCAAAATTAGCTATGAAACCTGAAAATCAGAGGACTGGAAGTTCTTGCAGAAATAAAACAACACATAATTTAAATACAAATTATCACCTTTTTTAGTGTGATATATGGATATTTATGAAAGCAGTACAAGCCTGAGCAAGAAGGGGAATGTCAGAGGGGGCTTATTCCTTAAATCTGATTCCTTGAGTACCACACAGCACAAAGACTGAGATTAGTGTTGATCGTCCTGTGACCTTAATGTGTGCAAAGCATTGCTCTGTGCAGATTTTGAATTGGTCCCCAAAGCGGCTCAGCTGCATTGAGCATGGCTCAGGGCTGAAGCAACACAGCCCGGCCTGTCAGCAAGGCAAATATGTTCAAATATCTTGTTGTGCTAAACTGCTTTTGCTTTTGGATAAAACTCCATTGCAGCTCACAAGGATACCTTTGCACTGTGAAAATGGGCCCCAACTCCCATGGAAGTGTTTTGATACCCCTACCCCATGCTGACTGGGTGTATTACCACCTTTCTTCACATTCCTGACATGAGTGAACTTAACTCTGTTTTGGTGCCAGCTGTGGTGGGCAATCCAGTCACTTCTGGTGAGAAATCTTTTCCCCCAACTGTCCTTAACAATGAATGGGAGAAATGCTTGTCAGTTTACCTACATCTTCCCCTTCCAACCCAGCTGTCCCTTGAGAAATGAAAAGCAAATTAAAAACAGAGGAACAAAGGCTTGAAAATAAACTTGGAATAATAAAGATAAATTATAATAATCTGGGGGGGTGGGGATGGGGTGTTCTTAAAAAAAAAAAAAAAGGTGGAAAAATGCTCTGTTTTCCTTTTAAGTGAGGGGTTTTTTGCCCCAATGATAATTTGAGTGTTGTGTTCTGGGCCCAGGGACGCTCTAGAGCAGCACATTTTATACCATGGCTCTCTCTAGTGGCCAGACCACAGAAAAGAAAAACGCAGCGCAGCGGCTCAGCGGCAGAGCTACAGCTGTATGTCGGGACAGACACGTGTCACTGCACCAAGGGAGCTGGGTTTCGGGTGCTGACCCCCCCCAGCAGACAGCAGCAAGGCTGTGGACTCCCCTCTGGCAGATGTGCCTCCTGTATGGACCACAGGAGCAACAGGCAAATGCAGTCTACAATCCTACCCGCGAGGTGTGCCAATGGAGGAATCCGATCTGAGATGGCTGTAGTGATGGTGTTTCAGTCCTGTCAAGCCCTCAGGGTGAAAAAAAGTGCAAGTGGGCTGTATTGGATGAAGCCCTTTGAAGCCCTCCAGAAGCCAAAACACCTGATGGGTTGAGCATCACTTTACACAACTAGATGGGGTCAGTTATTTACAATGCAGCTCTATCGTATTGGTTACAGATAAATCTCACAGTTTGAGAGCTGTGCCCTTGCCTGACTCCTTTCAGCACATTGCAGCTGGGAACTGACAGCAGAGAGGATTCCTCCTTTAGGTTGGCCAGTGGTGTTTGGAGGCCTCTTATTTTTTTTTTTTTTTTTTTTTTATCATTTGGTAATCAGTTGTTAATAACCATCAGCATCTAAACTATTAATTGCTTGCAGGGTAATGTTTGGGCAATTTTGTTATTGGCAATATTACCCATCTTGTATTCATTTCATTGAGAAATTGCATGCCAAAACCATAGATTTAAATGTCAATTCTGTGGCAAAGCCCAACACTTAAAATTTAGGAAATATCAAAATTTAAACAGTAGAGATAATACTAATTTAGCCCCTTTGCCAGTACACAGTGTAAGCCAGATACTATCAGGGTCAGTATTTTTCCCTGGACTCGTACCTCAGCCCCAGGGCAAGCTCACTGGGTGATGAGCTGTGCGACTAGTGCTGCTTATTGCCATCACTTCAAACTGGGCAGCAGCCACAGGAATACTGTTTGCTAGCAATACAACAACACACCAGCTAGAAGGACATTTAAAAAAAAGCAAGCCAGACAAGTTTTAAAGCACTGAATAAAGCCAAAACTCCCCAAAGAACAGGGAGTTCTGCTTCTTGACAAATAACATAACCAACCACCCATAGCTCCAGCCAGGAGCCACAGTCTCCATCACCTTCTCTTGTAAGTTCTTAATGCCCTGAAGCAAGTGGCTCCTCCCTTTTATAGCCAGCCTTTCCCAGCCTGCTCTTCTGGGAACAGGACCTTTCACAGTTAAGATGCTTTTCCCACCATCCTTCTGATGGATTTAAACTTTTCTCTGCTTTTGTTGTGAATATTTTGGTTTACTTTTTTTCTCCTTAGAGGATTAAAAATTGACTCTTACTTGCTAAAATTAATACCCTAGCTTACCCCCCACACGTTTGTTTTAGCTTTTAATGTGAAATACTTCAGCCTGTGGTTCAAAGGAGGTAAATGATTTTCTCTGGTTTGCAGTGCTTTGTGTTTTGGCGAATCTCTTCTTACTGTGGTGTGAGCACAATCCCAGTGAAACCAGTGGCTGCTGCTTTGCAAAGAAGCTTGCAGTGACTTCTTGATGTGTAGCACTTTCAGGAAGCCTTACTGGATACCTGTGTGCCAAGCAACCTGTCTGAAAACTTGGCCTTGTAGCCTTCCCTCCAAAGGGAACTGGTGTAGGTGGCTTCTGCAGCGCTGGAGGGTCTGGATGTGCACTGCCCCAGGCCCTGCAGCCAAGTTGCTGTAGTAAACTGCCAGTAACTATTATAAACATCGTATTGAACCACAGTAACCCGTGGAAGAGAGATGTTCTATAGCAAAACTACCACTTAGTGCCATGAAAGAGGTGGAAAAGCACTTAAGGAAACCTTCCCCCTGCTAAACCATTCCCCTTTTTGCTGTGCATGAAGGCAGAAAAAGTATCGCTGCTGTGCAGAATATTAGGAACATTCATTGCAGGAGCTAAACGCATCCCACTACGTTGGTGCTGTACAAACTTGAAACAGAACAACAGTCCTTACCCTAAATTGCTTGAGGTGCACATGTAAGGGAGAGGCAGTCCATGCATGCTGGAATAGCATGTTACTAATACCAGCTTTTTCTCTGTTTCTGTCTCTCTCAATTTTTTTATGGTTTTAGAAGCACAGCTGTATCTATTTGCCTGAATCCCATGGACTTAAGCACGTCACTATTCTTGTGTCTGGTTCTTCTTCCTTTTTGCAGTATTTAGCCTTTACAGCTTAATTGGGTTCTGTGCTACTGAAGGCTGCTTGCTACTTAAAGGACGTTAGAGAGTTGCATTGAAATATTTATGTCCAGTGCATTACTTCATTAAGGAAATGATCTAAAATGAATGGCGATTGAATTATACCCAAAATGCCCTATAAAACTGGATGCTGACTGATTACTTAATGGTTCTCCTGATACATGATGCATTAGAGGTCTATGTTGCCTTTAATTTTTCATGGGATGAACTGTGTCTTATGTGTCTTACAGCTATCCCAGTCTGTTGGTTAATGGTATTTCCTTGTAACAAAAAGTATCATTCCTTTCTTGTTTCTTGACGTATGTGGTGTTTTCATGATACATGAATTGAGGTGTCAAAGTATGTTTTGTGCTTGAGAATGTAATTGAGGTCACTAAACAGATCATTCCCATTTCAGTGCTAGGAAGGAAACCTGTTCAGAAAATACACCTGCAGCTCAGGAGAGTCCTTATGATGTGTTTTGCCATTAGCCACATACATGTAAACTCTTGCAAACATACTGCCCTGTGGTAAGAGAATGGTTCTGAAAGAGTTTAATTTGGTGCCAACCACTCAACAGAATACTTAGGCAGCGGAGAGCTTTTACCAAACTTTATAGTTTTCAGGGCTTTTAGCAAGCTTAATTTGGTCTTCAGGAACAGAGAATGAATTATTCCAGCTGTGACTAGCTAATGCGACTATTAATACAAACATTACAGGATGCAAAGGGACGCTGCAATAGGTCTTCACTTCCAAGTGGCATGTATTCTTCTCTTTTCTGGAGTCTTCCTTCTATTTGTTTCATTCCCCAGGAAAATCACTGTGTGCTTCCATGATGGAGAAGCTCCAGCCTGTGTAGACTGGACAGTGTTCAGAGTGAATCTGGGGACAGCAGAGCCTGTAATAGTGAACTGGGACCTGGCATGTTTGCATTGCTTGTAACACCCTGGCAGTAGCATGCCTGCTTCTCACAGCCTGCAGGACCAGCCTGGACAAAGCTTGTTTCCCAAGACCTGGGCAGTGCCTGTTTCAACTCCTAGGAGGGATCTAGTCACCTACATACAGTGTTGGTCTGGCCTTCTGCAGAGTAGGATTCTTTGAACCTTCATTTGTACAAATGAAAATGTCCAGGATTTAACAGAAACGGCTTTTTATAACATTTTTTTTTTTTAATGTCAGCTCTGTTTCCCCTTCTAAGGCCTGTTCCTTAATCTCAGTCTCATGCATGAGGGAAATCCAATCCTTGCAAAGTTAATTTTATTAATTGATGCTTATTGGATTATCTTTAAAATCAAATGAGCTTTAGCTGAGTGAGTTGGAAAATAAAGAGCACACAGGGACTTAAAGGGGACTCAATTCAGTAGAATTCCTTTGCTACTAAAAAGCAGCTCCTGTAGAGCCGGGTTTCCTAAAACACGGGAGATTCCTCCCCTGCAAGGGACAGTTGTGGCAGAAAATGCAAGTCTGGGAATCAGGAGAGGTGAGTCGATCTTCCAGTTCAATGCAAACTCCCAGTGCAATGTTGGCAAGGTTGAAAGTACCAGTGAAGCACTTGAGCTCTGCAGCAGGAGATGCCCATTGCCCAGCAAGGAGTATGAAATACCTCACCTGCAACAAACCTCTCCTGGGGAAATCTGGTATTTTGGAAGTATGATTTAGAAGATCAGTATATTGGCGCACTTTGTGCTATTCACCAGGAAAAGCGTTGCATGAGGAGTGTGCGTGGCTCAGGCAGACATCTGCTTTCATGGCTTGAGGAGACTCAGACATTCTCCAGGCAGCACCCACTGCACTAGCATATCAGTTTTCAGCATTTGAAATGTAGGTGGTTAGCAAATTGAAAACCTGGATTTTATTTATCCTGTCTGCTCACTGAGATACAAAGCCATGTCACCATTATGCCAGGAGAGTGTGCTGGCTACACAAGTTTGGTCTGATAAGACTGTTCTCTCCAGTCCCTGGCACTCAAGCTCTGCTGCTCTGTGATGAACTGAGCTCCCAGGGCCAGGTGAACGGTGCAAGGGGGAGCATTAGACGTCCCTTAGAAAGACAGTAGCCCTGGATCGATCCTGCTTCTGCAGTGATTTAGGCGCTTGACACTATCATTGGATTAAATCCTGTAATACCCTTACTGTAGGGAGCCAACCTTGGCACTTGGAGGGTACACAGTCCTGAGGCAGCCTCACCAGGAGTAGGTGAATGGAGTTGGTATTTCTGTGGCTTCCAGTGGTCTTCTGGGCATCTGCAGCAGCCAAACAACAAGCAACTGTGCGGAAAATAATTGGAGGGAGATGTAAAGGAGTCATGATTATTGTGGAGTGGGGGCATAGGGAAAAAGGACACAAATGCAAAGAAAAGCAAATTAACATTTTTATTGTGTTTCTGCTAGAACAAACTGGGGTTTTTTCTTTGCCTTCCTGGGGAAAAGGGAACTTCTACTCCCTGTCTCGCAATGCAATGAAAACCCAAAGCAAATCATCTGACACCTGACAGCTTGAGGTTTTTAACACAGTAAATAAAGCGACAAGTTTTTTCAAAGTCAGAAAAGGACCTGGGTTTTGTGAAAAAAGTTATTAATAAAAAGTGTTCTCTTGGGCAGTGAATTCAGAGGTTACCTCATCAGACAGTAATTACCAGCCCAGGACCAGCATTCCTGAGACAATTGAAATTTAGCCTCCTAACAAAAAATTGATTTTGAAGATTAATTGTCCCCTGTAGCACAGTTTTAGACCAATCTGAAATACAGAGAGGACAATTGTCCTTTGGGTTTAATAGAGCTGTCTCTTTGATATTCACAGCACTAGAGCAGCTATATGCATTTGTGTCCTGACTTAAAGCTGATATGAAGAAGGCAGTTTCGGAGAGGTGCAGCTGTCAGAAATGGTACAACCATGGGTGATGACTATCCTAGCTGCATTCCTGGTTCCTGTGCTGGACTGAGGGTAACAGCAAACAAACTTTGGATTTAAAAAGTGTAATGTCCTCATGCAGCTCTAATGGCAGCAGTGTCAGTGCTGTGTAGTCTGCACAGATTTTACACCTGAATTACAAAGACAAAACTAGCTGGAAGAGTTTATCTTGATGTTATTTTCAAATGTGTATGAAAGGGCGTTGCTCAGAGCCCTGGGGAGCTCAGCTTTCCCCAGAGAGGACTTTTGAAGTGTAGTAACACAAGCTTTGCTGTCTCTAACACACAGTTACTGTCTAGCGACTGAGGAGGTGTTGGTTTGAGCTCGGTAAACTCTTCTGGATGGAAATTCTTTTGGGATATAGCTTTTTCCTTGCCTGGCTTCCTGTGCTTTGAGCTGAAACTCTGTCAGTGCTCTTCTAACCTTTGAACCTACAGGTGAGTTTTCGTGAAATTAGCCAGAGGCATCCTAGGTATTACAGCAGGTGCTCAACTAATTAGCCACTAGAGAATCCCCACTAATTGTTCCTGAAGGAAAATGGGCTTTGCGTGTTCTGCTGCTCGGGAAGCAACTCGTATTTGATTCTCCACAGGAGCCAGTCAGTTGATCTCCCAAGGTCAGCATGTGTGAAGCATGCTGAATTTGAGTTGGGTATTGAACCTCCCCAGGCAGCCGTGGGATGCTAGGAGAAGAAGAGGAGAAGCTGGGTGTCAAGAGGAAATTTGGCACAATTCAATGGTTCAGGAGTGCAAAGTCTGCTGGTTCAAGTGGGTGCCTGAACCTCACTGTGAAACATTAGTCTCTTGGCAGGTTTAATACAGGTTTTCTGTAACAATCCTTGTCTGTATCCCATGATATGTGCTTTCCTTTTGTAGTGGCAAGCTTATAGCAAGGGTGACTGAGAGCTGAATTAGCCATGTGCTTGATGTCTCCTTGTGCCTAGCCTGTCCTCTATGTTGTGGCTGGGGCAAGATTTCTTCATGCCTTCAGCCTGGCCTCTCCATTCAGATGTCCATAGTCTCTGTCCCAGGACTCTTTCTTCAAGTTTTCCATTTCCTAGAAGTAGGGGCTGATCATGTATCTAATTAAGATTGTACCTGGGGAAACTGCAGACCTGGAGGCATGGGGTCTTGTCTTTACACCTACCAGTGGACCTCTGGGCATGCTTTCAGCTGTTGTTCAGACCGTGATGGGAAGTGCTTGGCAGTGGGAAAGCAAAGGTCTCTTCTGGAATAGCACTGCAGGGAGAAGCAAGGTCTGGGACTGCTCTCTGCTGCAGTGTTTAACAGTTGAATAACAGGAAACCTGTAAGCCTGGCTTGCAAAAGCTGTAACTGTCCTTCACCTTTTACACCTGCACACAACACTTGTCCCGTAATTCCTCACCTTCTTAGCTTCTGTTGTGAGAAACTCCCTTTGAATCAACTTATTTAATACAAGATTTAGTAAGTTGATTCCGATAATGTACTGCCAGGCTCCTGGCAGCATTATCAGCTGGGGGTGGTACCTACCAGCACCTCTGGGGCTCCTGGGCTCACTGCTGAGCTCCCCAGCCACAGTCCCTTATTATCAGAGAGGAAAGTGAGGGAAGAAGGAGCAGCTGATGGGAGCTTTGGGCTAAGATTAGCTTTGAAATGTTTTTTTCAGCTCTCTGAGAGAAAGACTTCTCCCCATGGTACTGACAATAGCAACTGATTTTCAGCTGTTCCAGGCTCTCTTCTGTTCTGCTTTGTGTTGCTCATAACCTTACAGCAGGGATTCAGGGAGGACAAAAAAAAAAACAAACCACCAAACCAAAAATGATGCTGATTTACTTTATAGAGGGAGAAGGAGAGAAAGGGCAAAATCAAGGAAATAAAGGTTGCACAACTTGTTTATTTACTTTGAAGTCTCTCTTGCCTCAACACAGGCTCCAGTGCCTGGGT
This sequence comes from Leptosomus discolor, assembly GCF_034619465.1. Taxonomy (NCBI): domain Eukaryota; kingdom Metazoa; phylum Chordata; class Aves; order Leptosomiformes; family Leptosomidae; genus Leptosomus; species Leptosomus discolor. The sequence goes on along the minus strand of NC_141397.1, from coordinate 52,791,194 downwards.
CTCCTTTAGAAGATTGTGGTGTTGAGGGGCTTTGTCACACCATCCTCTGCAGGGGCAGTATCTGTGTAGAATAGGGGGTATTACAAACCATTCAGTCTTCAGGGATCGTCTAGTTTCTTTTCTGTTTGTATTTTTTGTCTTGTTTTTGCTAGGCTTATTTTCAAAAGAGGGAAAGGAAGAATAAAATGAAATAACACTTGGTAAAGACATGGAGAGTAAACTTCTTGCTGGGCCGTGAATGGCCCAACTTTGATTAAGCTGAGATGCCCCACTGTCCCCTCAAACCTTTCTCAGCAAAATCTGCAGTCTCCGTATATGTGCAATGAGACTATTTGGCCACTTGATGTCTCTGTGGGTTGTGACGAGCAGTAGGTAAATGGAGGTCAAGCTGGAACTGGAGCTGGGTGGAGGCAGCAGTGGAGATAGGCTTGCTCCTCAGAGACGAGGTTTGATAGAGCATCGTGCCAATTCCTCTTCCCTGCTTCTTACACTCAATCAGCTTCAGATTTTGAAATGATTTTTGGAAAGCCGGGAAGATTTGGTAACTAGCTTCCAAAGGGAGCTACTGAGGATCTGCACCCACCAGTGCTGCAGGTATAAAACATGCCATAGAAATGTGAGACGAGGGGTCCTGGCCAGTCCAGAGCCCTGTCTGCTTCCCCACTAGACAAAAGCCAATGGCAGAAAGGGGCCGGGTTGTCAGACTATTGTAGTGTCTTCATGCAGGGGAAGATGATGCTTAGCAAATATCAGACAAAAATCATCACCGTTGCCTGGTGGGGTCTTCCACAGGGCAACTGCCACGTGCTGCCAAAAATATGAAACCCAGCTCTGTGTTGGGGTGGGTCATAAGGAGATCTGGGCTATTCCCATGGCTTTACAGGTATGCCAGGCTCTCCTCTGGGATGCATCACCCTGTGATACTCAGACACAGACTGAGGATTAAGATGGGACAGAGATGCTCCTTCCAGTCTGACACTGTCACAGTCCTAAAGATAGTATTTGCCACAAGTATTTTGTTTATGCCTGATGAAAATATAGGTTAGCTTTTGCTGGAGCCAGACTGTGATATCCCTGTGCCTTAGGTTGTGGAGAGATGGTTGAGGCTGAGATTGCTTTGGGCACAGTATAGATACACTGGATGTGATTACAGCCACAGTTGCACATGGAAATGTCCGAGGAAAAGAAATTTCCCACAGTCATTTTTGCTGGTGGTGCTAAACTTCACTGTGATAGTAGCTGGAGGATCCAGCTCTCCTGTGTTAAATGCTGTGCATGTGCAAGGTTAGATTTTTTTCCCAATCTTTCTAGTCCTAAAGAATTTGAAATCGTGCGTCTGCAAACCCAGATCTGCCTAGATACAGGCTTTTTCTCATGGTGATTCAGCAGGACTGTTGCTGTTCCCTAGGAATGTACAGAGCCATATATAAATCAGGTACAATTAAAAGAAGTTGAATGACCTTTTTTCCAACCCAATAAAAAGTTCTGCTAAGGTTTTTCTCAAACAGTTTTAGCTCACTGCATGGGTTTTCAGTTTGGACCTTTTATAAAGCTTCTGCCTGCAGTGTATCCATCACCTTTCCCAGAGCCACTTCAGAGGGAGGAGAGCTTTGTGTTGGGAAGATGGTGACTGGCGAAGTGTGCGTCTCCAGCAAAACAGTTTCCCTGAGCAGCTTCCCAGCCTCAGGGCACTTGAGCAAAATTGCACACAAGGCTCACGCTACAATTTGCTGTTACTTGCATGGCGAGATAAACTTGAAACGTCTCAATCTATCTGCTAAGCTGCAATTTATGAGCTACAAATGGCTGAGTCTTAGAGTGGAATAACAGATTTGAACCAAGACTCTGCTACTCTGCCTCTGGAGAAACTAGCCAGCTTTGAGTGGAGTGTAGGGATTTATGGAGGTGACAAGACCTCTCAGGAAATGGCACCAGTGCCGTGGGGTCTGCGGTGCAGATCAAAGCAGCCTGGGGCTCAGAAGTGATGGACTTTAAGTGAGGGGCAAGGGCTTGATGAGGAAATGATCTGTGAAATACACAGAAATAGCAAAGGCTTCTGTGTTCAAATACTCTGTTCCTGTACAGTTCACAAGAGAAAAAGGGGAAATTTGTTTATTAAACAGCTTTCTGTGGCTTATTAATTCCATTCATCTGAGGATAGAGCAGCTCCCTCCAGAGTGCTTGTTATTGCTTGCTTGGAAATCAGTTAGGGTCTGGCCATGAAATGATTTTCTGGTTAAAACTCCTTGTTCAGTCAGTAATTTATGCGATTGCTATGAGACTGCTCAGATGGCCAAATGGCTTCTATTAACATAACTTTAATTCTGTACTTTTAACAGAAATAATTTTTGCTTTATGTTTCTTCAGGACCCTTTATTAGACTTCAAGTCCAACTTCTGGGGAGCGATCAAGGCTTTGTCTTTTCACCAGTGATTGCTTCAAGAGTTATCTTTGAGGCTAGAAGCTGCTTGAACTTTCTCAAGAACCAGACAGGGAATACAGAACAGGTCTTGGCAGGTATCAGTTCCTAAAGCCTCTTATCTTTTCCCAGGGAAGTGTTTGTTGGGTCTTAGTTACACAGACAAGTGTGGCCAAGTTACCTTCCTCAAGTGGCTGCTGGTACTTGCAAACTTAATCAATACTTCTAGCAAGTGTTAGAGGTCTTGGCTGCACTTATCTACTGAAGAATAAAGAAGTTTGACTGATGTTTGATGCAACAGTTACTCTAATAGTTGCTGTGCTCTCTCTCAGTAAGTCTGATAGCTGTGATTTCTTGCAATAGCTGGATCAGCTGGTGCCCTGCCGTGTCTCCATTTTTCCCCAACTAGGAACTGAGGCAGTTGTCTATGGTAGGTTATGGCCTGGCAGTGAGATCTGGATAGGAAGGAAAGGTGCTTTGAGAATTTAGGACAGAAAATACCATAAAGGAGATTAGAAAGAGCCGCCTGTTAAGCGTAAAAGGTGGGATAAATTCCTAATCTACAAACTGTTTTGTTAATGATGACCATCATTAATACAAAACACTCAGCTAAATGTTGCATAAACTACTCAGCAACAGATGTGGGATCCAGTTCTTGCTTTGTGTTAAATGAAACCTCATGAGCACACAATTGCCAGTATGGAAAAATTGCTGAAAACCTGCTCCTTCCATCATCTCAAAGGAGATATTTTTGATTGATACCATGGCACCATATGCAAAAGAATCCACTTGGAGGCCTTTGGCTGGATCACTTTGTAATGCAAAAGGGGGAAGAGTCAATCTCCAATTATGGCAATACATTTTGCCAGCCTGCACTGATGGAGTGTTGCCAGGGAAAGTCTCTAATCATCAAAGAACATGCTAGTGTTAATGTGAATTTTGTAGGTCTCCTAAGGGAATGGCTTATTTCCTTCCAGGAGAAAGGCACTGCTGAATAAATCAAGCAGCATTTCTTACCAACAGGACCCTGCTAAGTATATTATACAAATGAAGATTATTTTCATGAAAGAAGAGGAGCTTCTCCTCTGAGCAACACAGCAGGTATGCTGGCAACTCAGAGGCATCTGAGCAGCTGAGATTTTTTCTGACGGAACGCTATCCAGATAGCCCTGCAAGTTAGCAGTGTGGCTGATGGGCTAACAGAAACATCATGCAAGCAGATCACTGTCCCCTTTGGGGGGATAATGAAGCCCAGTGGCAGATGCTTCTGGAAACTAAGCTGTCCTGTGCTGGTTTTGTCCCCATGCATCCTTGCACCTGGCTATTTGGCTTTCTGTTTTCTCTGCCCCTGTCACCCAAGGGCTTTCGTTTTTCTTGGCACTGCTGCAGAACCATATCCAGACAAACTGCAGAAGCATCTCCTAACCTGTGGGGAGCTGTGCCTGGGGCAGCAGCCAGGATCTCTCCCTAAGAGGACTGCAATGAGCTGCCTTTCTCTGATGGCAGTTATGGAAATGGGATTTAAGTGCAAGTGGTCTTCAGCCACTGGGCTGTGATTAGTTGGAGTTTATAACTAACCAAATCCTTTTGGGGATGTGTTGCTTTCTATCTGGGCTTTCAGGGTAGATCCTAGCAGCCCAGAGCCTGTTTAAATAGACTATCCACTTTTGTGGGGATTAGAGCTGGGAGATTGCCACTGACTTTGGGGATAAATAGGTAGATAGATCATTTTTGGTTCAGGATTTTGGGTGCTGGTTGTGGCAGCATGGCAGTTCCCTAAGGGGAAACACGTGCAGGCTGCAGCCACTGACTGCTGGGCCAGACATCTCTGTCCAAGCTGCTGGCAGCTATAGAAACCTGTCTATACCTGGCATTGGCCCAGTCACTGGTAACCCTTCATTTCTGTCAGGAAACTGACTGAAAATGGGGTGGGTGATGACTGCTCTGGTGGCTCAGAGCACAGGCTATCAGATGGGCTTTCAGTCACTTTCTGTTGGGGACTGACACAGGCTGGCTGAGCACCAGGTGGGAGAGGGAGCGTTACCAGAGGCTGGCAGCTGAGCACCAGGTGGGATGCTGGGCTGCCTGGTGGCACTGCAAAACTGGTACGACACAACATGCAGCACGGCCAGTGTGTGAGGACACTGGAGACACCAGCATGGGTATCCTCCACCCGCCAGGCTCTGGGAAACCCACAAGAAATCGCCCTGAATACAGCCTTAAATGTTTCATTGATATGTGCCTCCCCCCAGCCCTGACATTCAGCTGCAATTTTAGGAGCTGTTTGAAAGGGGATTGGGAGAGTTTTGGGACTCCGATAAGACTTAGGTCCACTCAGTCATCTGTTTCCTCTCATCCAGCCCTGGGGAGAAGAGCCCCAGACTCTATTGTCACGAGCAAAATCCCAGCACTTCTCTGCTGTTTGGACTCCTGTCTACTGACAGTCCATTTGCATCTCACTTTGCAAAGGCATGTTGTCACTCCTTGGTCATATTTCTCATCAGAACAAAATGAGAATAGAACATCCTAGCAGCTAGTACTGTATCCTAGGGATGCAGAGCAGGGTCCACGTACGACCCTTTTTTGGTCAACCTAGAATGTCCCTAGAGCTCCCATGGCACCAGGAGGGCCACCCATGCCCCAGCAGCACCCACCATGACAGTAGCCCGCAGATGTTGTGCTGGTTTTCCCCCTTATTCAGTGCCTCAAGTAGAGGTTGGAAGAACTTTGGTCTCCTGCACACTCAATCCTTGGCTCTGCTGAGGACACAATGCAGCCAAGGTGCTGTGCAGCCTGTCATGTGTAGGCTCACTTGCTTCAACCTATTTTATTAGGTCTTCAGGAGGTCAAGCTGGAAGCACATTCCTTACCCCTTTTTGGCTGAAACACTCACCCTGAGGTCAGGCAGGCTGTCTTACTCTATGTTTGCAGACAGCCAAATTAATTTCTAGGGCTGTTTTGTGGGAGCATAAGGTTTACCAGTGTGTTGTCCTGGAAAGCCCTGCTAATATGCAGCCTGCATCAATTATACTATCTAAAGTCTTCCCTGAGTGACTGATTTTGTTCTACTCCTTCTTTCCAGCTCTGTATATAACAAACTACCTTTGCAAAAGTCAAAGAAACACACTGAAATCTTCCTGGCTGTCTGCCCACAAATACCCCCTAGCTATCCCTAGTGAAAGCACGTAGGGTAGTTTTGGCTGTGTCTGGCTCAAGGGTCCAGAGCTCCCCTGAGATGCTGCCCACAAAGCAGTGCTCTCAGCCATGGGATTGTGTGGCTGGTGGTTTCCCAGGCTGCCGGGGGTGAGCTGTCACAGCAGGCAGTCCAGGGAGCAGTGGAGTTAACACCTACCAAGCTGGCTTCTCATTGCCAGTGGCAGACTGTGCTAGAAAGCTCTTAGCGCTCTCATTCTTCATTCACACTGCCAGGCAGGTCTCCAAGTACACAGACAGGGCCCAAAAAGAATTGAAATAATTAAGAGAAACAGGGAGGAGAGGGAAGCTATGTTTATGGGTTGCAGCAGCAAGATGTAAGTGTTGGAGTTTTCTACCCTGAGGCCAGAGAGGAGCTGGCAGTCCCCAATGCTGAGCTCAGGGACTTGCTGGATGCCATGGAAATGGAAGCCACAGGAGAGGGCTTAATGCTTATGTGCCTCCCTGTTTTCATGCAGTGATATGTTCAGAAGACAAATCCCAGCCTAAAGCTATCTGTACCTTAAAGCATCCAACACATCCCACCTCCTCCAGTGCTGCTGTCCTGGGGCTGGAAGTTATGCTGTTCCTCTGCTGGCCTTTGCTTTCAAGTCCGTGTGTGAATTTATTCTTCAGGTCATGCAGATCTTTGATCAAAGCAAACAGAGAACATAAGTGGTGGGAAAAGTTGTTTTGCCCTTGGAGTACTGGGACTGGGCATGTAAGAGCTGGATGTCTTTGTCAGGTGGGGACAAGGAAAGGTCTCATGAGTAGCTGAATGTTTCTGGTGCACAGCTCCTGAGAGAACTGCTGCATGGCAAACTGCAGTTTCCCGCAGGAGAAGGGAAGTGGCCTGGGCTGCAGTAGGGGCTCTGCAGGTGTTCTGGCTTAAACATCTGCTGTGTTGCTGAGGGGAGCAGGCAGGTCTTGATAACCCAGGTAGCTTCTTCCAATTCGATTTTGTTTTTTAATTATCATTATTTTCTCCTCTATACATTAACAAAGCTAGAGCATCATTTAATGAAACTTCTGTTTGAAGGGAACTGGTAAAGTTCTGACACACAGCTGAGCAGAAATAAATGCCCCTGTCCCCTACAGAAAGGATAGGAGGGACGAGCAGAGGTGCAGAGCTGCTAAGGCCCTTTATACAGTGGTTGCTTTGCTAGACGTTCCCCTGCACACAGACATCCCTCTCCCAGGGCAGGCCAACCATGCAGTCACCCTCTTGGCCATGTTCAAGTACTGCCAGCCCCCAGCTATGGCAGCAGTGACCTTTGTGGTAACTTCAAACCCCATGGGAGACTAGTGAATACTCAGCCTGTATCAAGCTGTGCTTGCTACAGGTCCTGGCCAGGCTGTGCCAGCATGAGCTTGTTGTTGTCCACACAGCCCTTGAGGACTCAGCAGCTCTGGCTGTGAGACATTGGGTGCTGAAGCCGGGGATGGAGCTGCTTGAAATGGATGGGAGCATTAGAAAAGTTTGGCTTCTGCATCTAGCTGGAGACCACTGGGACTCAACAAGCCAGTCCTGGGGACTCTTCAAACTCTATTCCTCCCCTTGGCCCAAGCTGTCATCTCTTGGTCCTTATCCAGTAATCCTGGATAACTTTAGCTAGTCAAGCTACATGACAATGTCCCAATAGAGACAGAACAGGAGAATTTAGCCCATTTACTTTTAATAGAAGAGTAACAGCTGATAAATCAGATTTTAACTAATGTATAGTTGCTTTCTTGTTGCAGTTAACACTATATGACAAACCATGAGTGATATTAAATGAGTGTTCATTAGAGGTTAGGTATCACATAATGTATCTCTTCATTTCCCCGCTCTCCTTCTTTCTCCCAAAGCACCATTCATGTTTATATGGTTCTTTACATTCTTCAAAGCTCTCTGCAAATATTAACTAATTAATCCTCACAGCCCACTATACATATGCTTTAATTAATTAGCACTCATTTACTTAACTCACACTATCTCATTAAATATAAATTAAATGTATGTTTGGGAACTTTAACTAGAAACATTACTGGGGATTTATACAAAGCATGAATGCAAAATATGTTAATAGTAGCTGGAGGCAGCAAAATTCAAGTATCAAGGTATTTAGTGAAAAATACGTTGTGGTGTCAGTGAGCGGAGTCAGACAATTAGCCGTTCCTATAAAATGCATATGTTATGACGGCCTTGAAGTCGTCATTCACCCTGTGTTGTTACCGTAGTAATCCTGAATTTGCTTTCCATAATGTCTGTCTACACACTTTTTCTGTTAGTTCAATTTTTCAGACTTGCAGAAGCTCAGTACTCTGTGGGCTGACAGCTTGCTGTGAATTACTCGGATCTGGAGTGTGCTGATACAGACATGTAAATGCTAATGTTTAGAGTTTCTGTGGACACTGGGTAGCCTCCTGCATTATAATCCACCCAGCAAAGTAACAATGAGACTACAGACTGTGCTATGGTTGTCTCGATAATTCTGTCTAGAGGCTGTCATCGGCAGGAGGGGTAAAAGCAAGTTGTGTCTCAGCTTCCCATTACAGACCATCACTCTTGGTCAGGACAGGGCATTTACTGCCATATGCTGGCCAAACTCTGTCTGCATTAACTGCATTGTCACAGTGATTTAGGGCTGAACTACCATGGGTGTCAGTGGGAGTTAGAGCCACAGCACCTGTCCTGGTTTGGCTGGGACGGAACCACAGCCCAGCTATGCCAGGGCAGCTGACCTGAGTTAGCTACGAGTGTAGCCCATCCTGTAATGTCATGGTCATTATAAAGGGAGAAGGTTTGCTGAGGAGAGGGAGTTTCTGTGGGATTCCTGCTGCAATTCTTCCTGCTCCTCCTCTGGCTTCTCTCTACTCCTGAGGGCTGTTCTCCTGTTGATTATAATGATTGGGTAGTCATTTGGCTGAGTATAGTTTTGTATACCTTTACTGGTATGGGTGTTGTTTTGTTAAATCTGTTTCACTTCAACCTGTGGGTCTGCTCTCCTTTTCCTGATTCCCTGCCCTGGCTGATGAGGGGCTGTCAGGTGAGAGTGCAACTGTTACAGTTTAGCCCTGGGTACAGGCTAAACATAGACAGTATCCCTGAAGATTTGGGCTGTTTGCTCATGTATAATTTTCTTGGCTGTGTCTCTTCTTGTTGCATCCTCAAGCACTAAGCAGTTAAAAAAGTGCTGCCTGCCACCCAAGAGGCAATCACAGCTTAGTGATGACTGAAGTGTTTTCCCAGGAATAAATTTGTAAATCAGAAGATGAAGAGTTGAGAGAGTTTTTACAGCGTTGTGAGTGTCATTTATGTTGTAGAAGTGTTGCTAGAAATGAAGCATTATTTGGACACCTTAGACTTGGGTTGAGTCCTCCAAATCCCATTGTATTTATAGAAAACTATTATCATTTGAAGTCTTACAGGAAGATGGAAAACGTGAAATAATCTACACCTTGAGGAAAAAGTGGGCCAGAATTTTGACTTGTTGCCAAGAGGCAGATCCTGTGTAACTGATACTTTCCTCCATATGAAACTGAGATTTATTTTTTTTGTCTCCTAAGTTTTGTTCCGAAAAGTCAGATGTGTTTTATGTCCCTGTGTTTTTATACTGTCCTGTGAATAGCTCAGTATGTAATAAGTGATGAGTAATTCACCAGTGCTGAATGGTGAGGGATGGAAAGGTGGTAGTTGTTCAGGCTCATCCTGCAGAGACTGGTTGTTGTAGGGACAATAGCAGCATGTGCGTTTCAATTTCAGCAGGATTTGTACATGTCATTGCAAATCCAAATGTACGCTCATTTGATTGCTGTGCTTTTAAACTTATAAGAGCTTTCCATGAACAAACAAGCTCTTCGTAATACCTGATCTTTTAATTAGAAATATATTTTCTTAGCTTGTTATCCCAAAGACGTATCAGGGCTTTGAGAGCCATTCTGCGTCTCCTCCTTCCCTTGACTTGCATTTAGCAAGAAAATTCTTGCAAGCCAAGTGCAAACTCTTCATGTGACCTGCAATGCTTTCAGGAAGGCTTTCCTTAGATACTTGACTGAGTCTTAGCAATCAGTTTTCCTGGTGACACACAGGAGAGGGCACAGCTCTTCATTTTTCAGGGCAAGCAGGAGTTAAAAGGAGTAGAAATGCATTCTGTTGCTCAAGCTAGCAGATTTGTTTGAGGACACACCTAAACAAGCACGTAGTGTATGGCATAATAACACTTGAGAGCAAGCTTCACTCAAAAATAATGAGTAGTACATGGCATGGCACCAAAGTAACTACTGGAACAAGAAGTATGACTATGTTTTGGGAAGGACATTGTAAACACTCTTTTCAATTGAAGTTTTTGGAACGGTGGTACTTCTTTTCAGTTTTTGTCAGAATACTGAAAGCGTTCAGTAATATTCTTTCCTAACCTTGTTTTTCCTCCCAGCAATATCTTGTCTTGTCAAAAAAAAATCTTAAGGAATGTAAAAATAAATATGCTGGATCTAGCCCAGTGTCTCCTTTACAGCAGCATACAGGCAAGCATAGTGGTAGTTTTCCAAATACTTTTGCTTCCAGCAGCGTCTGGTGCAGGGGTTTCATAAAACAAAGGCAGTGCCTGTCTCTGTATTTTTCTTCAGTGAAATTTTTCAGGTTTTTTAGCCTGTCTCAAATTCTGCCATCTACAACATCCAGAACAAGGATTTCCTGGGCTGCAGTACACATTTATGAAGAACCACCTCCTTTGATTGTTTTTATGGTTTCATCTGATAGCCCTTAGCTCTGGTTTGGAGAGAGTGCATGTGCAGTCTGTACCTGTTCCTTTTCTATGTGCCCTCCTGATTTTATGGATATTTTTATAGTTGCCTTAGCTGTCTATTTTTCAGGATTGAAGACATTTAATCTATTTAGACTGGAACCATTTCAACCAGCTTTGACAGCTACCTCAGGATGAAGATATAAGTACATGGAACTGCTATCCAAATAAACTCACTGGTTTGTTTTTACTTGTGGTAATGGGTTTACTGAAACCAGTGTTATTCTCAGAAAATGGAGCTTTGGGTAACAGGTATTTGGACGATTCAGACCAGTATGAGGGCAGGTAAATATGGCGACTCTGTAGGAATTATTTTTTTTTACGCTGTTGATGAGTACAGGGAAGAAAAGCCTTTTTCCTGTTTTATTTAAGATGGTTCTGGTAGATTTCAAGTGTGCAACATCACAGCTATGAGAAGTAAACAAAAATGATACTTTGAGCTACTGGAAAGAATGTAGGAGGGTTGATTATACTGTTCAGGATGATGATATGGGTCTGGAAGATATGTGGAACATGTTAAGATGTTAGGCAAGTCCTGCTGGTTCTTCTTGATTTTTCACGTTGATAGCCAAAGATAACTCACTTTGCTCCAGCAGAGAATGTGTCTAGTAAAAAGGATGAAAAGTTGAATTAAAAACCTCTTGGGACAGTTGCAAACAGAATAAGCATTTCCTGAGAAGACGCACACTGTTGGCCAGCTGTAAGTCAGCTGATGCCAGTCCCTTTCTCCTGTAACATTTCAGACTCTTTCCTTGCGATTCATCAGTTCATTAAAAAATTTATGGTATCAGACAGATTATTCTGTTCTCTTGAATAAAGCTACTCTAGTGCTATCTTGAGGACTCGTCTCTTTCTGCTGGACATCATTCATCTTGGGCAGCTACAACAGCAGAGAGTCCTTAGTAGAACCTGCAAATGGATTTCTTGGGGTCTTTGCTCTTGACTTACTTCTTAAGTGGGAGAATTATTTTTTTCTGTGGTCTTTATTAGAGAATAATGAGGAGGAAACAGAGTAGTAACTAGTGTGCTCTGGTTCTTGAAGTTCTCCCAGGTCTCTGAGGTGCTCAGAGATCCTGACTACATTAATAAGTGCTATGTGTGCATGTGCCTATAAAGCACCAGTAAAGGCATGTTTATCACCTGTACCAATAAAAGCTTGAAAGAGGAACTCTGTGAGCAAAACGTAATGCAAAATCCTCAGGATTTTTCTGCACAAAGGCAGATTCTATTTTGTGATTGATTCCCTGATAGCTGGAGCTGTTTTCTGGGCTTTGAGAAGCAGTGAGAAGACCGGGTGAAGTACGATAGCTTCACTGGTCATCCAAAACATGGGTCGGAGGAGAAAAACATTCCAGCCCAAGCTTCTGCCTAGCCCTGAAAATAATGTGATCAATGACTCTGGACTGTATTTGCATGTGAGTTTTCAATATCCTCCAGACTCACGAATTTTGTCAGGAGCAGTTTAAAAGAGTGATGGCAGGTAAACTTCCATGTGGCTTTTGGTTCCAACTTCATTTCTATTTTTTTTCCTGTTACAGTTCAGTTTGCTTTGCTTAGTGCTTTTGGTTCTTGCCAAAATTCTAACCAATATTTGCAAAAAGGATTTTATGTGCAATCAGCTAGAAATAAATGTGTAATTGTTTTGTATGTATATAAAAGTTTAAGACCATTCTTCTTGACCAGCTACAGAATGGAGACATGAAGTCAATGTGTGCAAAAAGTCTGCATGATTAGATTTCAAAATTAATTCAGTATGGTCCCAAATAAAAGCCTCAGCTCTTTGCTTCCTTTACGAAAATCTGGTCCCCGATTTGAATTTGGCAACTCTTATTGGAATAAACGAATACATTACTAAAAATCCTTGCTTGTTGCAAACTGTCGTATAAATGTAAAATGTTTGAATAATCCATTTGAAGCGGCTACTCATAAGATTTTTTCTGAAGCTGATTTTGTAGCCTTCAGAAATACCTGAGCTGAATTTACCTGAGAAGGAAATTACTTTCTGCTTGCCTAAATCCACCCCCACATCCACACCAGAGTTTCCACTGGTTACAGGAGTCTGCTATACTTCAAAGCCTTCACCAATTTGCAGTGTTGCTCTGGGTTGTTAAGCACACAGGACCATGCCTTTCCCCAAAGTTCGCATCGCTGATATCTTGCTGAATTCAGAGATAAATGCCTCCATAAAGCCTGTCTGCTGCTCCTCCCTTCACCTCTTTATTTTTCAGTGGGGAAAAGAACTTTTTTAGTTATTTTAATTTCAATTAAAAAAGCAGTATTACTTTTTTAAATGGATTTGGGTTTTTCCTCTCTGCAAAAATCTCATGGGAGAATGTGGTTAGTAAGACATGACTCAACTGTTTTTCTGTTTTGTGGGAGATGAACGGGAGGTGAATGGAGAAGATTCCAATTAAAATGCCTTTTTTATTTGCTCTGTCTTTGGCAAAGAATGCTCAAGGAAGATGAAAAACTGTTCAATTTTAGTGAGGCAAGTACTAACAATAGAAGTCACAGGAGTTGCAGAAAATTGGGTTGGAAAGGCCATAAGTCTATGCCTTACTTCGTTTTTAAAGGCAGGATTGACTCACCTTGCTGTGCCCCTGACAGATGCTTTTCTAAACTGTTCTTGGAAGATTTTAATGGCTGGAGATCTCTCATACACAAGCACTTCCAGTTCTTCTCTGTCCATTTTGCTTGGTTAAATATTAAGAATAATTTTAATTTCTTCCTCCGCAGTCCAAACCTATTGCTTCTTGCCTGGACCACCACAGAAGAACTGATAATTTCTTTGCTGTAGTAACCATTTATTTGCAAAGCATTAAGTGCTTCCCCTCCTTTTTTTCCCTAAGCTGAATAGTTGCTCTTTCATCCTTTCCTAGCACACTAAATTTTCTATTCCTCTGACTACTTTTGTCTGCAGTTCATCCACATATTTGAGCTGTGATTCCAGGACTGGACAGGAGACTCTGGCAGAGCTGGATAAAGAGGAAGACTTTCTAACTGTCTTCTGGGCAGCCTGGGGGTTTCTGCAGCCCTGGACAGTGTCTGCCTTTTGCCTTTACAGCAGCTGTCTAACCTCCCTAAGTTGTGATCCTACCTGCTTCAGCCTGTGGCTCTCCAGTTTGCCTTGATGCCAGTGGAATTCAGACGTTGCTTATTTGTCTTTGATTGAATTACACTGTTTAAATCTTTCACTAGTTTGTCATGACTACTTTGAATTGTTTCTGTTGCATCATGTGTTTGCAGCTCTTCCCAGCTTAGCAGTATCCGCAGATTTAGTAAGTGTGTACGTTCCTTCTTTATCCTCCCTGTACTGGAATTCTGCAATGGTAGCACGCCAGGACTGCCATCTGCAGATACTGCCTTTTGATTTGTGAGCAAGCTGTTGGAAATGACTCCTGGAGTCTGCTTTTTTCCAGCCTCTTCTGCTTCATCACGGCTCTACCTATTCATGTTTCCATAGCTTGTCTATGGCAACACCAATGGGACAGTGACAGACACCTCAAAGTCAGGATTCATTTATATTTGTGCTGCTTTACCCACAAGACTTATTATTATTCTATTAAAAAGAAATCTGAATGGTTTGAAGTGATTCAGTTTCAACAAATCGGTATTGGATGTTACCCACCTCCTGCCACTCTAATTTTTAGGTGGTTTGGTGGAAGCTGGCTGGTCTCTAACACCACAGATCCTCCTTTACCCCTCTCTAAAGCCTGAGCTCTCTGCTTTCCCTTGTGCAGAGAGCTGGACCCTCCTGTATCCACCCCAGTCCTGGGGGTGACACTTCATCCTGTGCTGATTCACTTACGGGTATTCTCATGAGAGCTGAATTCCCCAGAAACTGGAAACAGAAGGGGAAAAAAAAAAAACAACCAACAACTTCAAATAAATAAGGAAAGGCTGAACAGTTCCAAAATCACTAAGACCTCACTGTTTTCCTCTTGTCTTTTTTTCCCCCAAAGGAATACATATTTTTAAATTTCTGACCTACTCCAGGCTAAGAGGGAGCTGAAGGCTTTAGGGAGAGCAGAGGAATAAAACCAGAAAGGTCAGCAGGGTTGAATTAATACCTGACAATCTGAGCTCATCTTCTTGGATGGGTCTTGCATTGTGCACTGGAGACTCTTAACCAAGATCAGTACTCTTTTCCTTACTGTTGTCTATCTGGGTATGTTACTTCTGTGCCTCGGTTTCCCCCTCTTTTAAAAGTGAAATGCATGATCCTGAAGACCTCTGTAAAGAGTTTTGAGAGCTAGTGGCGAGAAGGGTCAGGGATTTAGCACTCCTGCTCTCAGTGGAGGTTACGGCCTCAGGACCAAGGACAACTTACCTGAATTGTCATGTTCACACCATTGGGATGACACTTGTGCTCAGACATGTCTCTTGGAGGCCGGCAGGTAGCTGCCTTTCAGGTTCAAGAGGAGAAATTGACTTGCCTGTCTTTGACTGTTTGCAGGTGCTGCACAAACCAACACTTAAATGAAGTGGGTGTAACTTGGTCAGCATTAGACCCCAAAGGTGCACGTGTGTGCACACATACATCTTGTTGTGGTGCTTGGAGATACAGTTTGGTGGTGTACTTGGTAGAGTAGGGTTGATGGTTGGACTTGATGATCTCAAAGGTCTTTTCCAACCTGAATGATTCTATGATCTATGTGAGTCGTCTTGAAGGTTGGAACAGTAATATACAGACAAAGTGTTTTGGTCACCTAGAATATAAGGATTTTATACTGGAATGACTTCATTTGACTCACTTTTGAGGGGTGGCAGACTAACCTTGCTGATCCATGAAAATATTTCCTATTCCTTCACAATACTGTACAGTTTCCTTTTTTTCCTAGGCAGCTATTGCTGTGTAAGTGTCAGGGATTTTTCCTGCTGTATTAGTTGAATTAATTTTCTTTCCAAAGCAAAAATGCATCTGATACAAATGAGTGCCTCATAATTCTTTTGGACTAGAGCCATCTCAGAGATGGGGCTGAGCAGCTGCTGCTGTGTCATGTAGTAGAAATAACAGTTCTGTTCTTGCAGCCACCCAGACGAAATCTCTGGCAAATTAAGTCAGTCCCCAAACTCTTTATACTGTTGCTGCACAGCCAGAGACTGTTAGATAATGAAACAGGGAGAATAATGGGATTGTTCAGAGATACCCCCCACCCCGTCAAAATCCCACTTCTGAGACATGCATGGAAGTACAAGTGTCAGGAGACACCTGTGAGCTGTGCTCTGCCTGCACAGAGCGTATTTCTGAAGGGAAGAACTCCTTTGCTTCTCTTTTTTCATCATTTTTCCCAGTGTGTGTTGAGGATCATGCAGATCACCCTGTGGTCTGGACAGAGTAATGGAGCGGTCTGGACAAGTGCCTAAATCTGCACTGCTGCCTTAAAGGTCTCCATCTTTCCCAGGAGGGAGGTGTTGCTGTCAGTGACAGTGTCAGTCACGTGCTGTCTGGGAGATGGACCTGAACAGGATTGATTGCTCTTGGGTAGATCCTTTAAAACCAAGTGGCAGACTAAACTGTTGTTTCAATCAATAACATAAATACACTGCTTGCTTGATGCTGAGAAGGTGGGAACTCTGTGTGGAAGAATAGGTGTTAAGGTTATTTATTGTCACACTGTACAGAGGTAAAATATTTGGCTTCCCCAGCAGTCCGGAGGCTTAAAGCTCATTTAAACCCACTTTTGAAATCTAATTAAACTGGGACAAACATCTTTGAACATCCTTGCTTTGCTGTAAAAAGGACTTATTCTTCACCTAGGAATTTATAGTGCTCTGGTTACCTTAACACGAAGGCCAAACTTGCTTTGTAATCAGGCACAGGTTATATTGCAAAACCACAACATCTTCTCATTTCTGCACTGTCTTTGTAAGATGATCACAAATAACCTAGCTAGGGAAGAGAGGAATCCTGCAGCAGCAAGCATGAATGCAGTGAGATAACAGTGCAAAGACTTTCCTTAGTCACTGATCACACCCACTTGAAGAGGTTGCTGTAGTTTAAATCATGGCAGATGGGGGTGGTAACTTTCACTGGGGAAGCCTCACACTTTTATTGTGGAACTTGCAGCTAGAATACTTTCTGAGGTGTGTTTGGAAATGCCTTCCCAGTGCCTGTTCACATAAATCTCCAGTGATCCTGCTGCTTCTTTCCTTGCCTCATCCTGATCTAACTGCTGGGCTGGAAAAGGAGATTTCCCCTGTTTCTTAACTCCTTGGTTTTCCTCTTTTTCCTGCAATGTCTCCATTTCCCTAGTGCTTACTCTGCTCTGCTCCTTCCTCCCTAGGCAGTCCCAAACATCTTTGTTCCTCTCTGTTATAGCAACTACCTCCAAGGGTTGAAGCTTTGCAGGGAGGGAGGTTGTTTTACCTTTCATTTCCGTCCCTGGGGATTAAACAGGCAGTTATAAGGACTTGAGCTCTTGTCTTTCTTGGCTGAGACTTGCTGCTGAAATATCTGGTAGTCCAGTTTGTTTATCTGGCTGCTGGACTTTGAAGGATGTGCTGCCACAGAGTTGTCATGAGTGCTGCTCACTAGAGCAAATGAGGACAAATGAGAGGCAGAGAGATTATGGCCTGAGCAGCAGTGATCCTGCCAAAACCTGGCCCGGTGTCTAACTAAACTGTCTAATGATTTGGACTAAGGGAGATGCCTCACAACAGGTACTGGCAAACAGCAGCTCTGTCTGATTGCCCTTCCAAGGGCAGCTTTAAAAACTGTGTTTCCAAGGTGCTACAGGCTCTGAGCAATAAAACAAATAAAGCAATGCACTGTTCTCATCTGGTGGCACAGCATCGCTTACCTCCACGCTCAGGAGAATGGTGTGTCCCCACCTGCAGGGATGTTTCATGGTAAAATGGGTAATGAGGGCTAGAGACGGGAGCAACAGGAAGGTGATGGCATCTGACACCTCTTCTGCATGGTGGTTCTGAGCAGTGGGAGCAGACCTTGATCGGGGACCTCAGCAGCTTTCAGTTAGTCTCTTGCTCCAGAGAGATCTTCAGGCTGAATTCCAGCTCCATGAGAGGTGCTGCCTCTTTTCCTAAGCCCTTTCTGTGTGTGAGGGAAGGAAGGTAAAGCTTGGAAAGGATGAATGATGGTGAGATCAAAGTCTGCAAGCAAGAGCACGGATCAGCTTCCCAAGGGAGCTGCCCAAACACAAAGAAAAGCTACAGAGCCAGATTCAGCAGAGAGGGCTGTTTACCCTGCATGAAGGTCTGTCGATGGCAGAGGTTATTGCCAACCCTTTCTATAAATTTCCTGTGTAGGTAGGTCCCTCACATAGAAAGTTATAGTAAACTGGATTAAGCAGATAAAAGCAAGGTACAGGAAGGGGAATGGCCGTCCCATGGCATGGCAGTGCTGAGGTTCCCTACTAGTGCCCTGAGTGACCAAGGTGCCATGGAGCTCTTGTTTTAGTCCATGGAAAGATTTGGTTTACTAGTTGTACTTCTGTCACAGGGACTGTGACTGGCTGTGTCTCTTCGCTGTCTTTCACATGTTTTAAAATAAGAAAAAGTATTTATAAGGCAACTGTAAAACCAGAATTCCCTGAGTGAGGCAGGAAGATCAGGCTCTTATCTGCTATTTTAGACGCTAATTCTCCAGAAAGTGTAACATAAAGTGAGTTGGCTTCAGAGAAAAAAAACTTTTTTTAAACAGTTACATTGTCTTTCAAATCTGCCTTTCCCTCCCAGTGAGAGGGGATCAAAGGGACCCAGTTAGCTAAGTCTGAAATGGATGAGTTCAGGTAGGTTGAAAGTTTTTTAAAATGTCTCATTATTTTAGTATAAGCCCTCAAAGCAGTCTCAAGGAAAGCAAGAGGAAACCTATGTCAATCCTCAAAACTTGATGGAAGCAAACATGACAGAATACTCATTGATTTCTTAGAGGTAAAAATAACTAGGTTGTTCACAGAAAATTTACCTTTTTGGTTAGTAAGTCAAAATATCCTGCTTTGTACTGCTTCCTCAGCCTAGAGGTCATAGCTGTGTCATTGAATGTGGGATGTTGGGGAAATAAAGGACTGGGAACTGATGGGAAGGCAAAGGTGCCTTCTGATTATGGCATAGGGAGCCCAGAAGGAAAGAGGAAAAGGAGGAGGAGTTATGAAACTCTGCTGTATGAGCCAACTTGTTCTCTTTATTTTCATGGTACATACTGAAAACCGCCAAGAAAGTTTTTAATTTTCCCACAGCACTCTTCTCCTGTACCTAAAGAAAGAAAAATATTAGAAAAGACCAAAATGAGGAACTGTAACTTCACAAGGTCATCTAATCTTAGACAGGTGGAGGTGACAAAATATCTAATAAACATCATCTCAGGAGACCTGAGCATGTACCAATGTCCAATAACCTTTAATTCCAATATTTCTGAAAGGCAGATCTATATTAGTCTTCCCCCACCCTCATTTACTCTTCATGTGACAGTCCTGTCTCAAAGAATTCTGAGAAGGGTCAGGAAAAGGAGAGGAAAGAAATGTGTAAATTTTTTTGCTGGTCAGAGATCACTTAACTTTCACCCTACAAATAAGCCATCTCCTTAAAGCTAGATTCACTATTCATTTGCTGGTGTTACTCAGAAGCTAATTTTCCGAAGTCTCACATTTTTCAGTATGCTGGTAGACAAATGTGGAAGTAGTTAAGTCTGCAAACACTTCTGATAAAGCAAGGGGTAGGTTGCATTAATGTATGATGCTGTAATTTCTGATGAGCTGAAATTTGGAGGCATCATGTAAAGATCCTAATAGCCTTGTCACTTTTCAATACTTGAGTCTCCTCTTTCCAAATTAAGGCAGTTTGCAACTGCTTCGCAAAACAGTTTCTCCATAAGAAAAAAATATTTAAATTGGATAAGCAGAAGCAATACTTCTTGTTCTGCATTCCCTGGATGTAGTAGAGCAGTGATTAAGCTGAGAGGACAGGTAACACTCCATAAGGCTACCTTGTGCCTGGGGCATGGGCAAGCATCAGCACTAAGGCCGCAGCACAGCTCTGGTGGCCTGCTGACATGGCTAGAAGCTGCCTTTCCAAATGGCTTGCTACATAGGAAAAAATAAATGAATAAAGTGTATTAGGACAGATGAGGTTCCTGATTTGCTTGAATGGCCAATGTGTGTGTGAAAAATCCACGTGCAATTTTATCACCATAGAAGCAATGGAAAAGGCAGTGTTTCTACTTTCTGTCTGGCTCCTATTGCCTTGGAGACTTTCATTCTATACCTGCCAAGCAAACAGTTTGATTAAGTACTAAACCTGATAAAAAGTAAATAGCCTATTTAAACATGTTAAACACAACCTGTCATCTACTTAGATGCTGTTTAAACATAACTTATTTAAATACGCCTTCAGCTAAGTCTATGTGGATCTTGTTTCGTGCCACATACCTTGCAAATGAAATGCCTTATAATAACAAAAATGAGGTGATAAAATATGAGAAGAACCATCAGCTTTGCCTGAAAATTGCAATGAACAGTGACATGGGTTTCAAATATGTTGTATTGCCAGTCTGTAGCATACATTAATGGCTGAGAGAGAAGCAAATTCATTAACACAGCTCCACAGCTGACACCTGTACCACACTACCCTCACTGCTCCTTGTCGGAGACTTTAAAGCTTTTCCACCTCCCATGCATTTCACCATGTGCCTGAATTTGTCTTCTGTATTATCTATTGACTTCAGAATATGTCTGAAAAAGGAAACAGGGAGAGGATATAGCTCATCTTAATCACTTCCCACTTTCTGGCCCCACATTTCTGTGTCATCCTTGTGTAGACCAACAGGACAATCCTATTCTGCATCTCCTTGCACAGATGGGAACTGTGTGGTCCCTCTCGCCCCCTGTCACAGGTCTAACTCAGAAAAAGTGTCAAGCTTTGCAAGTTTGGGAGGTGGCAGTGTGTCCTAGGGGTAGCTAGCAATGCAGCCGGTGAGTTGGTAGGATCATGTCCAGCTGTGGCATGGCCTTGTCATGTGATCTCAGTCAACCACTTCATTTGGGTTTTGCTCCTCATACTTTGTCCTGTATATTGAGACCATAAGTTCTTTATGTTCTTGTTAGGGTCTGTGGGAGTATCTAGTGCAGTGGTTTTGTCCAGAGCAGTTAAATGCTGGTATGACATAGCTAACAATGCCATACGAAAGACTCCAATAGCATCTCCTCCAAGTTAGGAATGAAACCGGTTTGACCAAGACTTTTGGTAATGCTGTGGATTCAGAATCAAGGTTTATGTGAAGAAGAAACTTCTTTCCCTTATCTTACGGCTCCTCATGGGAGTCTGGACAAGCAGATGGTCTTTGCTCTCTGTAACTGTCTATGAAAACATGAAGGGTGATTTAATGCTATTTCCATTAACTGTTCCTAATGCAAAGAGGAAATGTTAGTAGTTTCTCCTCCCCAGAGGAGAGGTGATGCTTGACCTTCTGTTGAAGGGGGAAAAATACTAAGAGGGGAGGATCAGCTGAGGTGCTGTCATTGGTAATAGCAGTGACCTTTTCCCTGTGGTCGTCAGCTGGCATCATGAAGACAAATGACTTCAACTTGCAGGTTTAAAGATCTTCTTTATGCTGTGCAAGAAAATTAAAAAAACCCTCCAGAAATCAAACAGTATTTGCAACTTCAGTTAATATTTTCCAATTTCTTTATGAAAATAGTTGCTGTGCATGAAAATGCAAAGCATCTATTGTAATTTAACACTTAAAACTGTCTGGTGATGGATGTATTGTAGAGGATTTTAGTCACAAGTCTACAACAAAATCCTCTGTCATTCCAGTGAGAATAAGAACTACTGGGAGAATCCAGGCAATCCTGTCCTTAGGGGTCACTGCCACTCAAAGAATGCAGATTTTTATTTTTTTTCCACAGAACTTCAGAGTCTCTTTAGGAAGGATAATCAGTGACAGTACGTACGGTTCCACTTCATCCATAACCATTTTCACTTCTAGCACTATACACTTAGTAGTACCTTGAGGTCAATATACAATAGAATCTGCAGAATTGCCATGGTGATATCTGCAATTCCTCCCTTGTGGTTCCAGGTGACCTGGGAGGGCATCTCTGGCAGGTACTTTCTAATTTACTGCTCAGCCTCATTTTCTGCCTATGGAATTTATAGGGAAGGTCACTCTTCACATCTCATTTCTTTAACCTTGTCCTTATTCTTTTTATTGCAAAGCAAAACCAGGAGCAAATTATCAGGTGATGTGTGCAGGGAAAGAAGAGCAAACATTTTTGAGCGGCTATGGACCTTCTCTTGTTTTTGATGTTGATATTGGATGCTTGTGGAAAGGTGTCTGTGGGACTGTGGACGAAGGCATGGGAAGTAGGACACGTTGTACCCAAAGGATGTACACATGGAATACTCAACTCTGTTGCAAACCAGAGCAGTCCCTACCATTAGCAGCTTAGCAGCTGGCTTTAGTCTCTAATGAACAATATGTCTGTTGGTAATTAAACTGTGTGGGGGGTGTGTGTGTAAGCTATCACTGGAGTGGAGCAGATCACAGCAGATCCATCCTAGCTAAGACTGCCTCTGCAGGTGTACTCTGAATTGTGTCTACAGGGAGATGAGTGCACTAAGCACAGACCTGCAGTGTTCTCCCTGCAAATAGGTCAAGCCAAGATCTCAGGGTTCAGCTCTGGGCTGCTCAGAGATCACTCTGACATGGTAGGAGTCTTTCATGTGAATGCTCGATCTCTGGTGTCTCATGCTGTGGGATGATAGTGTTGTAAGCGCATCTCCAAGCTCAGACTCGCTCACCTTGCTCACTCCCTATAAATACTCCCCGTAGAAAGCATCCTGTTAACTTCACCAGTGTGAATGATGAGTAAGAGCTACTATTGCCAGGCTAGCCAGGTTAGATGACTGGGATGCAGATTTCAAATACTGTTATATCTGTTGATCTGAGAGTTTGAAGAGAAGGGCTGAACCACTCTCTTGGGAAGGAAGGGGATTAATCAAATGTGTCATGCTTGGAACTGGCTGCAAAAGAGTTCAGGTGGGTGTCCATGTTAATTCCCTTACCTCTGTACCCTCCCACATCTTGCCTTCAGCCTTATGTACTTATGCATTTCTGGGTTTATTAGGTCTTAATATTAAAGTACTTTCCAGAGCTGAAGGAGTTAACTGTTTATGTTGAGTACAGTATGCTTGCTTTTTTTTTTTTAATGACAGGGAGTACCTTGAGTGTCACAGAGTTGATGTTTAGCTGGTCTTTGGTGACCAGACTGAGACTTAGGATGCTTGCAGTGCTGAGGCAATCAGTGGCATTGCAATGGCCACGGTTCTCAGGATTTGGCTCTCAGGTTTGAGGTGAGACACAAGTGATTTGAATCCTAATAGCACAAAATGCATGAGAAAAAAGCCCTTAAAGTACTAGAGTTTCTATATGAGAGGGTGGAGACTCAACAGGACAGGCTAGCTGGCCATGATGAGGATGATGTGCTCTCCAGATCAGGCACTGCTCAGGAGTACTCACCATCCCTGTAACCTGCAAGTATTTAATTTAGAAAGCAACCTGGAGCTGAAATGCAGGCAGAGGTGGATTACGTTAATCTTCATTGCTGAGTTGTTTCCCCTAGCCCAGGGAATTATTTTTCTTATAGTAAAACAACTGATCATTCCCAAATGCATCACTTGGAAGGTCTTAGGCTGCATGCCAGGATATTGGAGCTAATAGGGAGCTCCAGGATGGGGATGAATGGGGCTGGCTGCAGCCTGGAGGTATTTATGTGCATGTACATGCATTACTTCAGAGAGAGCAAAAGCAGCATGCTTAGACTAGAACTTACAATTGAAAGGCTCTAAACCCATTTTCAAACTGGCGACATCATTTAAAAGGCCTTGCAGTCCCTGGGGTGACTCAAGGAAATCTCTTCCCTTCCCTCCTTCCCTGTGTCTCTCCCATCTCACCTTGACTGCAGGTGGCTGGCTGTGACTGCAGGGAGGAAGGTGGCAGCAGGGATGGCTGTTGTTAGAGCAAGAGGACTGCTGGCAAACCAGAGGGCTGCAGCCCTGGGGCTTCTCATCAGCTTTCCCCAGCGAAGAGGACTGGGATCATCGTTGGGAACCTCAGCCCCTGTGCTGTGGGGATGTCCCCTCTCAGGTGGTGCCTCCAGCGTTGCCTGCCGTAAACTGCGTCTGCGAGCGCTGCTCGGTGCTTGCTAACTTTCTCTCAATGACCACTTGTGCTTCAGTGATGAGAAAAGCGATTTCCGTACAAACCCATGAAGTGTCTTGAGGGACTGGTTATACTGAAGCATCTCCTGGTGCTGCAAAAAGTGGGACAGTTTTCCTTTTCCTGTTACACGTTCTTACTGTGAATGGATTTTGAAAACAAAAGCTGTAAGTCAGCCTTTTTTCTTTCCTGTTTAGTATACAAAGATCTATGCTGTGTGCAAGAGTCTGGTCTGTGCAGGATCCATTCCAGCGAAGGAAACTTGGCACATGTACTGCAGTATCATCCCCACTCTGCAGTAAACGGTGCTGTAAGAAAACAAAATTGATTGTCTGTTCTCAGCGGGAGTCTGTCCATCCATCTGCTACCTTTCATTGTCTGTCTGTCTTAGAAATTTAAACAGCCACCTTCCTCTTTGCCCGTCACATAAAGGTAGTAATAATAGCAGCCTTTGTTGTGTCCAGCCCTTTTCTTGCTCTGTCCTTTCAAAGCTTTGTTAAAAACAGGGCTTTTTTGGTGGGGAGAAAGGAGAATAGACAAAAACTGTTTGGATTGTAAATGATACTCTTCAAGGAAAAGGTTTTTTCACAAAGGGGAAAGGCATCCAAGGGAGCTGGTCTTCTTTGGGGGGTCAGTTCCCACCTGACCCCCTGGCTGGGTATCCTTTCTCCCCAGCTCCCACGGGTTGTACTGGGGCCTTTGGTGTCTGCACTGTCCTAGGGCAGCAGAGCTGTTGTGAGTGCACAGTGTGTATTTCACAGGGAGAAATGCAGGTGTCGAGATAGCTGTGGCTTGATCTACGGATTTTTGGAAAATGAGTCCCTTCATTTCAGAGCAGTGAGAGGGAAGGGGCACTGTTCCCAGCTCTGGTGTACTCAGGACTGCCCAGTTCATGAAGTGGGCAGACAGCTATGCTTCTAGCCAGCTGATGCCCATAGGTCACAGGTGCTTTGGGCTGCAGCTACAGCCTGTAAGATAGCTGCAGTAACCTGGCTTGCAAGGGACAACCAGCAGTTATAGCCCTGATGGGGAAACGGGGCGTTCAATTGCCATCACCCATTCATGCCTGCATGTCCTTATGCCAGGACACACGGCAGGGGCAAACCTGCAATTTGACTCTATGCTTCCCATGGCAGGTACCATCTCCTGCTTCACTGTTTGTTGGTATGGTATGGCTGGACTGGAGCTACAGAGTTGCAGTGGAGAGTACCAGGAGTACCAGGCCATAGAAAAGAAGTAGGAGACCAGAGCTTAAAAATGGGAGAAAGTAAACATCTCCTTAGCGTGCCCCAGTCTCTATGGCAAATCCACTCCTGGGAATTAATTTTTTCTTAGATTCTCATCTAAGAGGACAGGAAGATGGAAGTGAAAAAGCAGAAGTCAGAAATAAGGCTTTCTGCTCATTTCCCTAAGCAGGGAGCCCTGCTGGACCTCAGTGCTTCTTGGTACTCTGACATGTGTGGGCTATGAGCTTTGTAGGGAAAAAGGAGAAATTGTGTCTCTGGAGTATGACCTACACCGGAGTGCTATTGCTTCAACCTTCAGCAGGGGTTCAACCTCAGCAGCTGTCTATCCAAAAGCTAATTTCTGGGGTTATTATGACATTTTAGAAGCGGTTGCATTACTTAAGCGAGGCTTGTTGCTGAATTTCATAGGCACAGTGTCAGCAGCTTGCTCTCGCTTTCTCCTAGCAGAGGCATGCAGAGAGGAACGGACTGTACGGATCCCCCTGGGAGGCGACAGATGAGCCCTTTGCTCAGTGTGTTGCCTGAGCTTTCTTTCCGAAACCTTGAAGAGCACATACTGGCAAGAAAACTTGCTAAAAACATGACATCATAAACCAGCTGCCAGCTTCTTGGAGAGGGTGATGGTGAAAGAGTCTCTTGGGTTTGACCACTGTGGGTTTGGATCTTAAGACACAGAATGAGACTCAAGACTCCTGGGTTTACATCCTGTACATCCCTGGCTCCCTGTAGGCGTCATAAGAGACATTTAATCTCTTTTTACCATTTAAAATATATGAATTATGAGAATGATAGATCTAGAAATCATGGTGTTGGCTAGTAAGTAAACAGTTCATCTAGGAAACTGAAAATTGAAGAGGTTGGAAAGACTTGATCTGGTCATGTACATATATTAAATATTGGCCAAATATTAAAAAAAAAAATGTCCTGGCCCCAAAATCTTATTAAAACTAGAGACACTGATACAGGAGGTTTGGTTCCTTTGTGAGGTGGTTAATCTTAAGGGTTGCTAAATGGTGCTACATAAAACTAAAATGTCCAGGCAGTTTGAAAGACAATTCCACTCCAAAGAATCCAAGAACAGCATAGAATAATGCCAGTATTTTTTAGCTTGCTTTACAGAAACACATCAGTAATATACTGTGCTGTGGCAAAGTGACAGCCAGAATGGATATCAGATGGGATAAGGACTACGATGAGCTCAGCTGACACCCTTACATTTGGTGAGATCTTTCCCAAGAGACAGTTTTACTTAGTCCCTCTGAGGAGCAGCTCATCAATAAACAGCCTCACAGTTTGACTCTGGCTCCAGTTTGCAAAGGGCTTCTGAGGTGGTTCTGTAAAAACTGGGCTTGAGGAATAGCATACCACAAACAGCTGTGGGCAGGCTTACACCTCATGGTAAGTCAGGCTGTAGTGAAGCTGTACCTCTTCAGCTGGAGGCCTTCTTGGGTGTTGCTTTTTATCCTGGAGAAAAGCTTCATACTTGAGCCAGGCTTGCAGTGAGTAAAGCTACCTTTGGTGTCTTGGAGCCAAAAGACCCCACTGGCTCCAGTGTCTCAGCTTCCACTGCTCAAGTAATGTGTGGCTTTCTGCACAAGTCCTTGCTTCACTCACTTCTCACCTTTGGACAATGCAGTTCCTTCCATGACAGATCCTGCTTTAGGTAAGATCTTGGCCAAAGCTTGAACCCCTTTTGCAAAACCCAGCCTTTCTTCATGAGATCCTTTGAACATGTTCGATTCCTAGGATACCAAATGTGTTTCAGTGACCCTCTCCATAGCAACCAGTGAAAATGTGGATAATCTCTGTTATTGGAAACCATGGGACATTGTGTACCTGGGAGTGAATACAGATTTCATTTGTTTAGGCACTAAGACAAAAGTTTTGTGAGGATCAGTCATTTCACTGCCAAACGAAAACTGCTTGAAAAATATATTAAGGACATTTGAAGAGTTTTGGTAATAAAATAAAACATTTAATAAGGAATACTTTGCAGTTCTGTAATGTCTTTCAGCAGAAGAGATTTACTGTCAGGGTGTTGCGAGGATATTACAAAGAAGGCTTTACTAGAAATACAATAGATAAGAAATTCAAGAGATTCAATCTCATCCCAGTGTATATGTGTTAATAAAAGATCCCCATAATACTCCTGAAATACAAGAAGTATAAAAGATAATGGCAAGGGTATGCAGTTGAAATAAAATCTTGAGTGACTAAACTAATCAGTGGATTAATGCATGACCAGTGTGAGTAGAGCCCTTTTGGCAGCCCACACAAATCCCAGCAAAGCTCACTGTTGTACATTGAGAATAAAACTGACCTTGATGCGGAGGGCTGCAAAATATCTGAATGCACTTTCCTGAAATATTGTGCATAAAAATAAATTCCATGATTAACAAATGACCCACATTTTCCATTCTAAGGAACCCAACTCATCTTCCGGGAACCCATTGACAAAGGAGCAGTATACTTTCCAGAACAGAAGGGGGAAACTGGAATTGCATGTTATTAGTACCTGTTCTCTTGATATGTAGAGAGTAGGGCTAGATCCACAGCAATATTAATCTTTCTCAGGAATTAGACATCAGAAAAAGTTTAGATAACTTAGTACCTGTAGATACTCAACTCAAATGTATTGTCCAAAATTGTTGTTAGAGGACAGAAAGCTCATACTTTGGCTTCTAGCAGCCTTTAACCCTTGCTTTTTGATTCCCCACATAGTAAGTCAACTGGAGACTCTGCTTGTTTCTGACAGCACATGATTTCTTAACAGCCTGTTTTTCTGGGGCTTTCAGGCATTTGTGAAATGCTTCTATTCTTAACAATGTAATATATAGAACAGGAATGGGTGTCTTCCCAAATTAATCCTTGAAATCACTGCTAGGTTTTTCTTCATTTTCTTCTATGTCCTTTTGGATAGATTGTGTCTAAAAGATGGGCATGTGCACGTGTACATACACACATGTATATACAGATTCAGACACATATATAAAACCCAATCTGGCCAAATGCAACTTTTAAAAAATATCAAGTCTATTACTCAGAGATCATAAGAGGATTGAAATTATAAGACTTTTTTAAACATATGTTATTTTGAGTTGAATGTATACTTGCTTGAAGCTGCTCTGTGCAACCATGGAGATGAGGAAAGTACTTCAAGAAAATGGAAGCCGGAAATTTTTAAACAGGATAATTCTAGTAGCTGGGTCTGTAAGTGGCATATTAAGAAGTCTTGGAACTTATACTGACGTAGCAAATTTGACAACGGTGAATATGAAATGTATTTGCAGCATGCAGTTGTGTGACGCTGGTTACCTGTCTGCTGGCAGTATGTAAACTCCCCTGTATGGCTATGAGCAGTCTGTATTTCTTATGTCTCTGTCTTACTCTGTTTATTACCTCCTAGTTCTTCTATAATGGAACAGATTAAAAGTGTCAACTTTTCTGCTTTTGATAGACACTTCTGCAAGGATAATTCACCGATGAACAAACCAGGATAGCCTGGAACAAAACAGGGACAGAGCACTGATTTTTCACTGGGGTATAACTGCAAACACCAAATGTCAGCTCTTTAGGAGAATACGTATCTGGGAAACTCGGACATACATAGGTCACGGGACTTGGAGGGGGATATGATTTCAGTGCAAGAGTGTCTGGGTTTAATATAATAGGCTGTCAAACATTGGAAAATCTATCAAGCACATAGAGAGAGCCTCTGAGATTTGGCATTTAGGGGGTGTTTTCTTCATAACTCTTAGTGGAAGGAAATGATCCCAGTGCTCTGTGAGATGCTCACGTTAACCCAGAGAGCATCCCCAGTGTAGCAAGGAAACTGGAGCACAGGCATTCATGAAGGTTGTAGTACCCTGAATCAGGACATTCTTTGTGCCAGGTAATGGGGAATTGTGTTTAGAAACCTTCAAGTACGTTACAGGTTTCTGAAGAGTTATGCTCTGAAGTGCAGGAGGTTAACGAGTTAGAAAAAAGCAAGCTTAAGCCACTGGTGAACAGGACGAATGTCTTAGGCCATCTAGTCCTATTTCTGCAAAGCAGGAAGAGCAGTCTCCAGAAAACACACGCAAGAGAACAGGCGGGGGCTGGATGGGACACCTGTGCCTCCCAAGGAGGAGAAGGATACTCATGCCCTTATCACCACCAAGGTGGCACCTTCGGCTCCCAGCCCGTGCCAAAGGCTCTGTGTGTGAGCCTGTGGCTGTGCCAGCCCTGCACCAGCTCTGTTTGTTCAACGCTGCTGTTTGGAAGGCTCCTGCAGAGCCAGAGCGCAATGATGCTGAAAGCATCACCTCGCTATGAATATATAAGTAGCTCAGCGCATTCAATTAGCAGAAAATTTGGTTTGTCTTTGTCTCATTGCTGAACAATTGCAATGTGGAGAAATTTAATTTTATGGTGGCTGAGATCCTTTTGTATGCAATGACAAACTAAGGAAACTCCCGCAGTACAGCTATCTGTCATGAAGCTATTTTACAATTCCTTCTACTATATAAATGACACAGTGAAAAATTCCCTTATTAGTTTAGACAGCAACAGTTCTCTTTCACTAACAGTAATGAATTGAAATTAGTTGAACAGTCCTTCCACTGCATGGTCATAATGGAAAGTCTCCCTCTCAATTAAGAGCAGATAATTTCATAAAAAGCCACGTCTCCATGTCAGTATTGTTAGCCACTTTCTGGCCCCAGTTCCTAGCAGAGAGAAGAATGCAAGTTGCATCTAGTGGGTGATTTGTTCTCCTGTCTCTGTTTCCAAGACATTGATTGTGAAGGCTTCAGTTTCAGTGAAAGAAATGAAGAAAAAGGCTTCAGGTGGGGTGGTATGTCTGAGGGAGCTGAATATGCAGCAAAATTTTCTCATTTGTCTGGTTCAGCTGTTCTGTCTCTGCAAAGTACTTTCCTTCAGCCCTGTAGTTCTGACAGAAAATAAACCCTTTTGCTCCAGGGCTTTAGCAAATCATGTAATCCAGCAATACCATGTAATACATATGAAGAAGTAGCTTGCTTTCTGTGCGGCTCATTCCATTAATGTGTCTTTAACTTCCTTCTAAAGTTATTGGTATTGACTACCTTCCTCAGCACTTATATTGGTTGTTCTTAAAGACTGGATAATGTTTTGTGGTTACCTTTTTCACTATTATGACAGGTGTGGTGCACCCAGGTAAGGGGAGCGATGAGGAAACAGGAAGATTTTTCTCAGCACTTTGTAAGTTGTTTTTGTAAGTAAGAGGTATTACCCTGGATATCAACATCTAAAAGGAGAAATGCTTTCATTTTTCTTCCCTAGTAGCACTGTGTAGAGAAAACAGCTCTGATCAGCACTAATGGGTTTTCCTTCCTGGAAACCTTACCTTAAAGATGAGGCCATGGACATCAATCCAGCCTGCAAAGTTTGAATCTGAAGTCTGCTGTCTGGGTTGTAAGTTTTGGCTTTTCTTTTTCCTTATCCTCAATGGACCAGCCTCAAAGTTTGTCCTCAAAAGCTGTTCAGATCTCAGCTTCCCCTGACACAGCAGCCGTGCAGAGCTGGTGTCCATCCACAATCGGAGAAAGGGACAGAGGATCAGAGGGCTATGCCCTGGAGGTGACATATGCAGGAGAGGGAGAAAGACATCAGAAAAGCTCTGTAGGGAGTGTCTGTGTAGGTGGAGTTTGTTCTTGCTCTGATATCCATCATTTAGAAACACTATTGCAAAGACAGCTTGTACAGAAATACAAGCAAGAAAAACCTGCCTCAAGCTTAAAATTTTCAAAAAAAAAAAAAAAAAGGTCAGAGGTGATGTTCTCAGAGTTGAAATGGGAAAGATTTTTTTTTTTTTTCTTAAAACAAAGGCATCAGTAGCTGAATGCGTATGATATTTGGTGACTGGAAGTTGAAGACATAAATTCCTGATTAAATGAAAAACGTAGGTTTGTCAGGGAGGATAATTCAAAATATATCTGAAGATGAGGGGAATCTTAAGTCTTGCAACATGAGCTCAGTTATGAAACACACCAGTGTCATGGTCACGGGTATTCTGGGTGTCTGGGTGATTTTTCTTTTTTTTCTTTTTTTTTTTTTTTGTGTTTTGTTTTCTTGGGGCTGTAGGTTGGGCAGATGATCACAACAGCTACTTCTGGCCTGGGAGTCTTGTGCTGGTGTTGTTTATAGCGCAATGACTCTGTGGAGAGATCTTTGAGTCTCCACAGCTCTCGACAGAGTACTTCTGCCAAGCAGGGAATGTACTTTAAATACGCACTGAAGAACAATGAAGGTGTCCCGTTGGCAGTGCCTGATATATTAGTCTTTGATAAGGGATGCAGATCCCTTAAATTATTTAGATTAAAAGGGACGTTTAGTTTGTCTGAATGTCAGATCTCCTGGGTGAGAGCAACCAATATATTTATAAAAAGAACGGCACTTAGTGTGTCTGGAGGGAATATTGATTAAAGGAAATATTGAAAAGGAGATACAACACAGGACAGGATGGGAGATGACCGACAGATTAACATAGGTTAATTCTGAAAGAGGACAAGTGATGTGTTCCAAATAATGAGCAGGGATGGAGGAAACCAGAGAAAGATTTCAGAGCTGTTAGATGTGTCATTTGTACCTTGGACATGTTGGGCTTTTCCTTCAGAGATGTGACATCCTTGAGCGATGAATGGGGAAGCTCCAGAGTTGTGAGGGCTCTTTGAGAAGGAGCGGTGAGAACCTTCCCAAGCTAGGCTTGAGTGCTTGTGGGAAGACCTGTTCTTGGGAAACGAGATGTGGTTAAGTGTGGGATTAGGCTGCGAGGGAATGCGAGAGAGGAAAATGTGAGGATGCAGAATATATGCCATGATATTTTGGAGAAACTGGGCCTGTCTGTGAATCTACCTTGCATGACCCCAGTAACTGTAGGCTCTGAGGACCTCAAAGGTTATCCTGTGTTTATTCTTTCCACATCTACCTGGAGAGGCTGGGAAGTGGTATCATCCTGGGGACCTGGGTGGACAGCTGTGGCATAAAGTGGCTTGCTCTGTGTCATCCAACGTGATGACATATGTCTGAGCTGTAAGTTAGAACCCAGGTAATCCAACCAGAAGGTGACACTGGTGCTGTTGAGCTCTGGAATGGGAATTTCTGCTAGTTTCAAGTGTGTTTTTTATACGTTTTAAACATCACTGGTTTATTGCTTTTTTCCTAACAGGTTCATCAGTGACAGGGAGGATGGGACAACAGGCTTTGTATGTTTGTTTGTTTTTATTTTCCCATATTTCATGATATCTGAAACTTTAGAGTTCTGAGGACTGTTTTTCTTAACAGTTTGATGAAAATCGGTATTTTTCAACTAACCACACAGACTGTCATAATCAGCACCTTTTAAATAGTTGAAATTTTAAATTTTTAGTGGAGGAGGGATGTTTTGCTTCTGGAATTTCCCATTTAGTTCTTTTAAGCCCGTTCTAGGCATTTCTAAAGTTTCACTGCATAGAAGCCATATTTGTAAAAATATTTGTATATGAATATTCTTTCAGGGAAATAACCTTTTCCTTTCTGCTTCCCATTTGTAGACTGATATTTGTGGCCCCAGGGGGCCACATTTCCATCTGAACACTTCTAGGAGTTTACAGATGTAAAGAATTTAGAAACTTCTCATGCAGAGTAATCAAAATGGGAATTTGGAAAAGCTGGTTGCAGAAGACTTGCTAGAAAACCTCTAAACCCCAAGCTCTGAAAAGTTCTGGTTTGCATGTTTGGTAGAGCCAGGATGACTGTTGTGTACTGGTGGATTAATGAATAAAAGAATGTGTAGAAGTAGTTGGATTTTTCTTCTAAAAATGCTCCCCTAAAATCTCAAGAAATCAAATAATGACCTCTTGATAAACAGGAACGATGGATGAAAGAGCTTCTGAGAGCAAGGTCTGATTGCCCAGAATTCATAGTCAGTTCTAAATACCTTCCATTTAAAAAACCCAAACAATTGGCCTGAAAGAAAGGCTGTGGGGAATCATTTACTTAGTTGGGTTACTGGTTACAGCGAAGATGCTACTGTAAGTAAAGTCAGATAGGAGATTCCTGATGCATATTTAAGGGGACAGGATCTTAAAAATTAAATTTTTAAAAAACAAACAAACAAAC
The DNA here is from genome assembly GCF_034619465.1 of Leptosomus discolor. Lineage (NCBI taxonomy): Eukaryota > Metazoa > Chordata > Aves > Leptosomiformes > Leptosomidae > Leptosomus > Leptosomus discolor. The sequence continues at coordinate 52,758,257 of NC_141397.1, read as the reverse complement.
AAAACCCCCAAACCACCACCACCACCAAAAAAACCCCACCAAATCAGAACAATGCTGAAAGTAGATCAGAGAACAGTAGATCCTGAGGCAGGCCATGTCACCAGTGTCCATGTATGATGGAGAAACTGTGTCGATATATGCTGTCATGACTGTCCATGATGTTGAGTGAACTCACAACACCTGAAACAACTACTGGAGCATCTTTGTGGTGGAATATAGGCGTTTGTTCTTCTGTGGAACAGTACATTGCACACAGTGATAGTTTCCATGATTAACCTGTAAGACGTAATGTGTGCGTGCGCATAATCAATCAGTATTCGTGAAGAGACACATATTTTGATATTTGGATTCTGATTTTTCACATATATTAGCATAAATCTTCAATAACTCAAGAGATCTAATTCTGATCTTAGTGACTAAGTATGGATTTGCTCTACAGATGGTTATGAAGTTACTCTGGGTTTATATCATTTTGACAGAAGAATCAATTATAGCGAAACTGCTTTGTGTGTGTTTCCTGTTATCTGCAGGGCGTACTTTTAGTGCATAATATCATATCCAAACCAGGTGGAATACCAGAAGCAGGCAAACATATTTCTAAACTGAATAAATGAGCCCTGGTGAAGCACTGAACTAACCTTACATTCTTGCTTATATCCAGCTAATTTGTTGCATCATACAATATATCTCTGGATGTATGATGAGATTTTTGAAGACATATATAGAAGCAATTCAATAGGTAATGTACATGAATTTTCAGCAGAGTCTGAGTGCTTAACCGATATTAAGACCTTTGAAAATTGTCTTTGATATTCTGAACAAAAAGTCAAAGAGTGTACTTTCACTTTTGATTAAAAATTGACTGAGCAGGTGTAAAGATATATTGCTATTAGCTGAAGGGGAAACATTTGCCAACTAAGCCTACAAAGTCTTCCTTTGGTTTTTATTTGTTATTCATCTTAAAGGTTGCAAGAATAGATGGATAGAGGTTGAATGTGTCACTTCATTACCTGAAGTTAATCAGATTGCTCTAGTGCACTCACCTTGAGGAAAGCCTGTCAGCCAGCAACAGCAGGAGGGGACCTGGGACCTTTGCTTCCCTCTTTCTGAGCATCTGTAACATGGTGCTTAAATGCCTGCTTCACTCATCAGAAACTCCATGAAAACGAGCTTGATGAAAGCAGTGGGCATAAAGGTGGAGGAGGGAATATATATTTTTTTTATTTTTAATATATTTAATTTCCTTGTTTTGTCCTTCTGAGGTAGAAGCTTTGCATTGCCCTACGAATCAGCCAGACGAGCTATTGGATTTGTGACTTCCAGGGAGACTGGTGGGAGCTGGCAGCTAATTTGGAATATCATTAAAGGGGATTATATTGTGGTGTCACACAAAGGCCAGGGAGGACAACCTTGTAAGAATGGCATTGAAGCAGAGGGTGTTGATGTGGCTTATGTGAGGATGCCATGCCTCCAGGAGGGAGAGCTGTCATACAAGTCCCAACAAGCTGACAGTTTGGCATTGACCTACACATCTGAGAAGGTTTCAAGACCCTCTGATGTGAGATAGCATGTAGTCCTCGGAAGCTGTCATTCTCATGATGGTCTAAATCCTGAGGTAAGTGGGTTTTGATTTCTAAAGTGCTTGTTTTACAGCAACCATTAGAGCCCAGGACTTGTTATTGTTAAAAACTTTCATCAATTCTCTTGATTTTACTTTGTTCATGGATTTCACAATGTCATGGCATCTATCAAAACTGACTCATTCCTCCTCTATATAAACACACCAGGATGTATGCTTTGGTCTCTCTCCACATTATTTTGACCCTTGAGTCAGGGCCATACTGGTTTTCTGTATCTGTTTTCCAATATCTGTACTTGCAAATACATCATTTTTCCCCACATAGCAATTTTTCATATAGACAACGTGTCACCTTCCTTGCTGCTGTCTATGTGGTGAGATGGACACCTCCAACCTTCTTTGGGAACACTGGGTTTTTAGTCATAGTCCCTGTGTGCAATGTGGAAATCCAACAAGAAGTCAAAGTCTTAACAAGGATTTTCTTATTCACAACCACTTTACTCTTAGAAAGCACTGAGGGAGTTATAAATGTGTGTGTGAGGGAAATAACCGGTCTTGAACACAGACTTTCACACTGCCTCTGAATTGCCCTTCTAATCACAGCCTGTGGTGAAGCTCCCTCCTGATTTTGCTTCTGTCTGGCTTAATATTTTAGTGTGTTGATGGAACGACCCCTGTCAAACAGTTTTTATAGCTCTCTTTTGCTCTGATGCTGCCATGTGTGCAAAAAGGAAATTTCAGCTTCTTCCTTGTTTGTGTAGGAGTGTGGGTGGCTGAGAGGCAAGTGGCTCTGTAGTGGAGAGTTCTTCTCAGCACCTCAAGCATGCTACACCCAGAACGGATGGATGGTACCTGGCATAGTAGATGAATAGTAACAGATAGTTCTTGATGGCTGTGTTTTGCCAGTCTAACATTAAGTGTAAGGACATGAAAAAAATCACATGCTTTATCTAATATCAAAATGTCAGCCAAAACCTAGCATGGACAAAGGTATGCTGTTGAAAAGAGATTCCACCAGCTGTTGTGTGGAGATCTAGTTTAATTAATTCGTGGTGTGGCATTCCTGCCCAGGCTGAGGATCAGCAGCGCTGTGAAGATGAGGGCTGCTTTAACCTTCAACAGAGGTCAGCCTGTTGAATCAGTGAAATGATATTTTCTCCATGTTTTACTGGATCACATTGGTGTTTGGGATAAGGACAAGGCCTTATTCTCCTGCAACCTCAATCTAGCCCTTGCATCTAGTACTAAATTAATATTCTAGTACCTGATTTTTGTTAGAAATATGTGGTGTAAAGGCAAGAAATTTCATCCTAGCTGCCCCTCACTACCGAAAAATAGGTTAGTGATCTCTTGAGGTCCTTACTTGTCTCTTCTACTCTTGACAGACCACTTCGCTATTCTACTGAACATGGTTGCAGCTGACAACATTTATCTGGAAAGGAACAGAGCAAGCCTGAATGGACAGGGCAGACGGTTCTCATCTGAATTCTTCATAGCAGTCCCCTGTCTGATTTTTGTTCTCAGAAGGAAGGGAATAGGCACTTAACACAACAGAAGTAGGGAAGTGCAAAGTGTGGCCCCTGCTCCCAACCCCTTCTCTCTACCTGATGACAGACGTTGTAGTGCTTGAATCAGCAAAATCATGAAGAGCTGGTTCTTTAAAAATATCTTAAAAACTCTCATCAGAGCAGTGGATCTCTGCAGGGAAATGCTGGTATTTGGTCCATTGAGATGTTTTATTTCTGTTAGTTGGCACCTTCTGGTGACTACTTCAAAACCATCCTGTTTATTTTTAAACAAAGAAAATCCCAGGGAAAAGGTATAGGACAGGAAAACAGCTATTCTGCACTAGAAAGTGACTACACTTCTGGGGTTTTTTCTTCCCGTTTAGGGTGCAAGATGTCTATGCCAGAAGGGATTAGAAGAAGAAAATTAGAAGCTACACTGAGTAATGGTGATGCTGGCCATTTTACAATAAGATACAGGAGTCAAAACCCCCCAAAACCTGGCAGAGCAGCTTGGGAAGGTTTAGGAGAGGAGGTGAGAAGAACAGTCAGTCCTAGAGCAGAGACTGAAGACATGGCACAATCAGATGAGCTCTGCTTGGTTTCAAGGCTTAGCTGAAAATATGTTATATGTGTCTTTCTAGCTATAGTCTTCCTTTATCACTTGCCTGGTAGGACTCAAACAGGCCACTCTAAAGCAACATGTCTTTAAGCTAGTCTGGGACCAAAGCAGGGCTGACGTATCCCTGTTATTCATTAGGAAGTCTCAGGCTGATGTCTGGAGACCCTACCCATGTGTAGAAGTCACTGAACATCTGTAGGGTGTCTGCAGGGCCGTTGATCACAGAGAGACCTGGCTGTCCCTGCAGCCACTGGCATGATCTGTCTCTGAAACAAGCCTAAAGATGTGTTTGTAGATCATAGGGTGACAGAGCTGGAAAAAAGGGGTAGCTGGTGGGGAAAGCAAAGGGCTAAAGCAGAGTGAGGCAATGAGGACAGGCAGCAAATAATATGGCAACACTCCTCAAATCCCGTTGTTGGCATCCTCAGTGCTGCACCCTGGGCTAGCTCCCTACTCCTCTTGAGATCCAGGGAGCAGCACGACCAGGTGGACTGTGAATATTTCTAAGGAGATACAGTAAATATCTTGCAGACAGAAGCAGCAGTATGTCAGGACAGGATGTGAAGATTAGAGTAATCAAATGAGTATCAGAAACCGGAATGTTTTAAATAAAGTCAGTTGTTTATGGCTAAACTCTCATTAATTCTCTAGTCTGGGACAATGCCAGTATGTAAGTATAAAAACTTAATAGTTCCTTCTAAAAATATCCTATCAAAAAAAAAAAAAACAATTAGGAGGTTATTAGTAGGTATAGAGAACAATAAATAATTAAGGCTGTTGATTTTAATGCTTCAGAATTGACAGCTGGAAATGGAGTGTTTGCAAGCTGAGTGAACAGATATCTTTAAAAGAAAAGACATACATATCCCCTGTGCAGATTAATTCTAGGTTATTTGCATATTTTGCCTTGAAAAGAAATCTGAACAGAGTCAAATATGATCCTCATTTCAAAATCTTCTGAGGAAAAAGGCGAGTAAAAGTGGCTCCTACTGCTGCTACCTTTTACAAATACCAGTACCACCAGAGAACTTTGCAGCCACGTGCCCACAAATCTTTTGGCAGATAATGGAGCAGCACTATGCAGCAGTGAAATGAGCAGATGTCTACAGTACTGAGGAATTACATGAAGTTTAGATAAGGTGTCAAGAATAGCTTCACTGTCTTGCAGACTGTAATTTTAGGCAAGTACAGCATAATTACTGGACAAATGTTGCAAAATAAAAATGTCTATTATCATTTTTTAAGTTAAAAATACAATTACTCTAGAAAAGCTTATGAACCTTTCATTCTCATATTCTGCTTTACTGGCACTAAATTTTTACTGACACAAAACTTTCAGTAAATTTTAGAGTTACACATACTACTAAACTGAAATTCAAATTTTCATGAGGGTGATTGCCATTCTTTCACCAAGACAGAGAAACCACATTGTGGGCAGTTCTATCTATTTGCTACAAAGCAGCACATCAGAGTCTCATGGCTTTCAAACCCTCATGGTTACCTGTTTGCAGGTCAGCCATAAACCACATACCAAGAAAATATTTTAGTAGGTGCAATAAATAGATTTGAATAGTAAATATATATGAAACAATCAATATCAGATCACTAATAGCCTTTGAGAACGAAAAGTAGCAAAAGCCATGCTATAAACTAATTTTTGCAAGTTACATATTCAGCTCGTGAATGATTAATGTGGCTGGAATTTGGCCAAGACATGATGGATTTGTGTATTTATTAGAAGGCTTGCATGGCTTTGACACTGGCGTAAGTTGGTCCTCTTATGTAAATGATGCTTCATCAAACTTACTCTTCAGTATTTAGAATGGCCTAACAATAATAGAAAAAATGTACAAGCCAAATGATACATTGCATCCAGAAGGACAGAAGGATAAAACCTCTTTCCCTGACAAAAGTGCCTAAGCCCTTATTGACCACTAATCCCAAAGAAGCTGACTATGGTCTCATTTTCCTGTTTACTTCCATACTCAGAGACCTGGTATTTAGGGAAGTATGGTGGTAGAAACGAGCAATGTCTGAAAATCCGGTCTGACAAGGAAACATCCTTGGCAAAGCCCTGTTACTGTGTCATGAATGGTCCAAAATTAAAGCTAATTCTTTCCGGGAGAAAAATCCTCGTAACTGGACATGGGTTTTTTTCCCTTGTGTTTGAGCAAAAGAAAATACAAAAGTTGACCTGATTTTTTGTGACTCTTCCACCCCCTGAATGTACATAGGTTTCAATTCTGTCAAAAGGGATATTGTGCATCAGAGAGGAAAAGGTTAACTAGATTGTCTGACCTGTCCTGACTTTTCTAGTGATTCTCAGAGAAAACTGGCATGTACAAAGCCAATACACTAAAGTATTCCTGAGTGGCAGAAGCCCCTCAATCCAGCACTAGGCACGGCAAAGCACAATCCTTGCCTGGACTCTAGGATCCAAACGCTTGCATTTCTTTCCACTGAAAAGCAAGGTATATTATCTATTTAGTTCAGATTCCTAAGTTTAAATACATAAAATTAAGTCAAAGGGATCCCAGTCTAGCAGTAGACATGTTCCCAATCAGAAACAGGGGATGAAAAGGTTGCCCTTCTTTTTCAGGAAAACTTCAATGAGAGAAAAATAATTGACTGTAAAATCTTCCAAAATGATTTGAAATGATTCAATTTCAAATATGTTGAGCAATTCCTTTCTGAAAGACTGAGTAGGTCAGAATTACAGATGTGGGAATATCTTCTCTCATTAAAGCCTTCCCTATTCTTCAAGACCCTGCATATGCACAATTATATATTCAATTTGCAATTGAATTTAATTTACATGCCTAATGATCCAGAAACACAAGAACACCAATACAGGCGAATAGAAAGTTTGGCAACATTCACGAAATAAAGAATGGTTAATCAATCAGATGCCTAGGTTATAAGAAAAGGGAAAGACAGACAGGCAATGAGGCAATGATTTAGAAGCAGAGTATAGACCACTCTGAAAGTAGATAGACAAAATGATAAGAGAGAGTTCAAGTAATGTCTGGAAAGTAATGTCAGATCAAACCTTCTAGCTGTTGCACGTTTTCGGTATAACAATGACTCTCAAACTTGCTGTGCCTCAGTTGCCCAATTTGAAATAGAAATTATTGTATTTTTTGTTTATCATATCAATTTCAAGTCTTATTTCAAGAGTTTTATCATTTGATTGGTGTCTTTAAACCTTAATGCAAATATTGTTTAAGTAAATTTATACAAAGCCTGGCACAAATCAGTTGTGTTCTGGCTGATTTTGCGATGATACAAAGCTGTGAGATGTTTAGCAGTGTGTTGTGTAGAAACACAGTTATAATACAGTGCATGAGGCTGGAGGAATCTGGACTATAAAGGAAGGTACAGAGTAGGTTGCTCCAACTGAGCAATTAGGGAGAGGAGTCATAGCAACATGTTCTAAATGAGGTTTGCAGCAAGGACGCATCCACAGAGCAGATCAGCACATGCAGGGTGGGTAACCCAAGCTGATTTTTATTTGCTTAAAGAATTCCCAGAAATAAATATAAGCAAGGAAAAAGAATTTTGTCTGGACATCTGAATTGTTCCCTAGATGGCTATTGATGGTGTATGAGAATATATTATTGCCACCCATTTCAAGAGTGATTTTTCTTTGATTTCCAGCTTGACTAAGGGAGGATTTAAGGTTTTGTTTATTTTGTAGGCTTCAGGACTGGGGAGAGAAGTTTTTAAAAGAGAGTTCTAAAGGCAAAGAAGCCAGGAAAACATTAGAATGAACTGTTTACTGTTGTGACAGTTTTGTAATTTTTCAACCCAACTTCATGTACACCAAAACACACATTTGGGATACTTTGGGTAGACAACCTTTGCAATAGCCAGAGTAAATCTTTTCAGTACAGAAGTTCAATTCAGTCTCAGTCCAGCAATCTGTGGACTTTTAGTGGCTTCACCAGGGTCATCAGCTCACCCAAAAAGTCTTGCTCATACTCTGATCAGAAACTGAGGATGGGACAGAAAATCCTTTAGGAATGCTCTCTGAAGGACAATACCAAGACATAGGAAGAGGAGAGTAAGAGAGACTCGCACTTTATTGCTGCTTTCATGTGCTAAACCTGACTTTCTTCTCACTTATCGATTTTAGAAAATGAAGTCCTGATGTACTCCAGGCTAAGCGAGAAGAATAAAAGAGGATTTCTTACAGCTATAGAACTGCTGTACTGTAATTTTAGGAATGCTCGAAGTGTTTGATTGGTGGCATAAAGTTACACTTTACTGCATCCATCATCAGAGTTTCTTGTGCAGAATGATTGCCTTTGCTTAATAAGGAAGGGGGGAAGAGAGAAACATGAAGGATCCAGATGCCAAATATGATTCTGTTGAAAACAGGTTGCAAGATTTATCCCAATAAACCTGGGTGCTAATAAATAGTAGGCTATAAACAACGGAAGAAAGTGACTTGGTCTGAAGAAATATTTTTCTACTTTCAGTGCCCGTGTGTGCTTACACTGAGACTGCCTACCCCAGCCCTCAGCCACTTCTACCTGTACTCTCCTACTTCATCAGTGATTTACTCCAGTTATATCTCCATGATGCATGAGTAGAGACAACTTGGATATCTTTCATCCACTTTTGCCTTTGCTATGTGCAGCATTTTTATGAAAGGCGATTGAGGCTGGACAGCGTAGGAACAGGGCAAGAGGATGTGGGAGCGTGGTTGAGCTCACCAGGCTCTCTGAGATACTCTCAGAGGGTGAACACTTTGGGTGAGACATATTTAGGCAGGACAATGATCAGAATACTCATGCTGCCCTTGAGGACAAGCTACAGGTTGAGTCAGTGTCTTCTACCCATGTTCACACTTCCCTACTTGTGAGCTAGACATCTGGCTCCAATCCTGAGCCAGGATGCTGGTCCATCACAGAAACTTCAGAGGAGGTTGGTGGAGTTCAGGGTCAAGTGACAGCTGGGTCACAAGGTAGCATGTCAACTACCAGGGTGGCAGCATATCGAAAAAACTAAAAACGTTTTAAGGAGACTGTCCCAAAACAAGGAAGGTTCAGAAATGGTCTGTGTGGGGAAACATGGGCTGTACCAGACCTTAGAAGTTTCAGAGGGACTGAGGAGCTTAGTTGTGTCAGAACTCCTGCTGAGAAATTGTTTGACATTCAGCGAACAAAGTGTGTTAGTATCCTTCATGCTTGTTGTTGGTTCTCTTTTGCCCTGAAATACTTTGAATTTATAAGAGTTTTCTGGTCACTGAGCAGCACTCTCACCGCTTCCAGAGACAACAGAGTGACATGTCCGGATGCAGATCCTGGTGGGGTACCAAAGGTTTAAGCAGTTCAACCAAAGACTGGGTTGAGACAGAAACTTGTGATATCCCGTCCTCAACTTAGAAATTAGACTGAAAGAAGAAATGTACTTGGCAGGATGTGATTGAGTCTATACAGCAAACAGCTTCATAAAGCAGCCAGTCACCTCACTTAACAGCGGCAGCTACTTCATTTAAAATAAAGTTTTTGGGTTGAGACACATTGTTGGTCATCACATCTACAAGAGCAAGCGCAAATAACATGCAGCTCCCTTTCGCTGAACCTCACATCACTTGCTTCTCTAGGTTGTTTGCAATGAGGTTGCTTATCTTCCACTTTATCGTAATGTTTTATTCTCCCCTTTTTCTATATCCTCGCATTCCAGGGGAGCAAGACAATAAAGGGAACCAAAGGGAGAGATTTCAACAACATCACATCTGTTAGTGGGAGAAACATTACTGGAATATTGTCTTGTCGTTTGCTAGATGGTGCTAATGAAAACATTATGCAATTTGCTGTGGGATAAGAGAGGCTCGTTGCAGATGCAAACAGATGTTTCAGTGCCAAGGTAAAAATGCTGGGAATAATTTTAGCTGTAATTAATGTAGTGCACATTATAACAGTTTGTACCTTTAAGAGTGTCTTGAAGCATTAACCTTGAATTATATGATTGCTTTATGATAGGTGGAGCATTGTGGAAATTTACTCTAGGAAGGGTGAAGACACCACATTTTGCTTGTCTCCAAAGGGGTTCCTGTAACTATTCAGTGCAATTGCATCTTTTTAGCCATGGCCCCACTGCATGTTTGAAAACCAATTTCTCTCCCTGCCTTCCCAGCTCCATGATCAGTTCAATCTACATGTTTCTGCAGTAGCACTATTGCTGAGGAGAGATTCCTGCTTGCTTCCACCTGGCGATCAGCTCCTGCCCTGAAGCCTTGGGACTGATTTGATAGCCCTTATAATTTCCAGCCTGCCTAGCAGTACTGGCTGTTTTGTAGGGTATCTCGTGTATCATGAGGGATGAGTGATGCCACTTAGAGTTTTGTGCTGAGAATGAAGACACTAAGAAATGAGTCCTTCGCAACGAATCACTCTTTCCCCAGAGAATGATGGTCATTGCACTGTGTCTGAGCCCCGTGGTGTGAGTATGGCTGTCCTCCTATGTCAAGAGTGCATCAGCCTCATTAATGTCAGCGAGAGATGCTCGCATTAATAATCCCAAATGATCTGCTCACTGTGCCAAAGGAAAAGGGGTGTTCTTTTGTGCTAGGAAACAGCAGCTGTGTGAGTTATTGTCGCGGAGAGTATATCCTTGTCAGCCTTAATGGTAATTTATGTTCCTGGGTCAGGTGCTTACAGCAGTGTTGGTAGGGGATGAATCAGCAGAAGCTGCATTTTGGAAAGTAACCTCTGGAGCAGGTCTGGAAACCAGCCTCCCTCAGACTGTTACACCTTCTGACGGGCTCAGAAGGATGCTCTGACATCCACTACTGAGGATTACATACAAGCACTGTCCTCTAGTTTGTAGGTCTGGGGCTGGGAGACTTTTTGCTTGGCTCAGGTCCATGCAAACCAGTGCTGATGGGAGTGTCAACAGCGACAAGCAGCACGGGTGGGGAACCAGTCACAGTGGTTGTCTCTGCAGCATAACACGTCTGTGGGACTGTTCACGTAGGCCCCAAAAGGGCCAAATTGTAGAAAAATAGGATTATGTATTGAATCTAGTACTACTGAGTCCAAAAGAAAAAGCGTTACCATCCTCACATGGGTGTGGGTATGTCAGAAGTGCAATATTTGGGAGCAGTTCAAGCCCCGACCACAGAGCTCTCCCAGGGCACCATGCTACGTGTGGCAATGCTGAGGCCACGGCATTGTGAGCTCAGCCTCTTTCTGTTTAAGATTATTATTCACTTCTTCCCACTAAATCTGATACTGCTTTCCTTCCTGATGCTGCCTATGTAATAAAAGCATGAGCATTACCCCAGCAACTCTCTCTCTGTGTTGAAAACCACTCTCCTTCTGTGTTGAAATGCTCAAAGCTGTAGCCTGCAGCTGATTGTTTTCTCTCCTCTTAATATGCCCCAGAATTAAATATTTTCTCTTTCTGAGCATAGGAGGGTGTTTGCAGTGTACAAAAGCCATGAGGTGCTTGGCTTGTTGACACAGGCCACCTTCTCCACTGCTATGAGAAGAATGAGGGTAGGAGAGGGGTCAGAGCATGCTCCAGAAGTAGACACAGGGCTTGAAGCCTCCAGCCTGAAGTCCTTACATCCCCTGGTCCTAGCCTGTGTGTTCTGGCACAGTTGATTTACTGCTTTCTCCTCCTGTGATGCAGCCAGGGTTTACCATGTGTTTTCATGGCCATGAACAGTTGCTTGAGCTTTTCTCAGTTGGCATTTGTGACTTCTGGACAGTTATTTAAGGAGAAAGCACATTCTTGAACACTGGGGTTAAAATGTCTTCCGTGTTGCTTTTTTGTCTGCTGCTACAACACCAGCCTCCACCTGAGATAACTACTTTAGGAACTGTGGTACTCATCCTTGCTTGAATTTTCTAACAGTACAGCCTGAGACTTTTTCAGGTGCTGTGTGAAAATTATTGTAATTGGAGAGGGTGTGAGAAACAAGAACCTCCTCTTTCCCACTGCTCCCATTAAGATGAAAAGAGAAATTAGAAATGTTAAGCTGGAGCCAATGTTTCCCCTGGACAGCATTTTTCTTAATTCTTTGTCAGCCTCATTTACAATTTCCCAGACTGTGCCTCAGTGATTTGAATTAGGGGGAAACGCACAACAACCAGAGCAGCTCTATGCACAGGACGAAAAAGATTTTTATAATACAGAGATGCTGTATGCATTCTTGCATCTGAAAACCCAAGTGTAATAGAGATACCATGTAGGAGGATGAAAACAGTCACTATTTCGGTGTCAAGGGCAGGATCAGTGCAGAACTGGATGGTGTAATTGGTTGTAATGACCAGAACTCCCTTTTTCAAGACATGCAGTCCACCATGCTAGCATGCCTTTTCCTGAAAGGGATGCAGTCGAACACAGCATTGCCAGCAGAGATTTGATTCATGCAGAAGCCAAATAAATGTGGGAGGAATAAAATCTAAAGCAGGTAAAGAAGAAATGCTGGCAAATTCCAGCAGGTGTACTAGAGATACAGGTGGTGCCTGCCCCAGAAGGATTGCATCATTATTCTGCCTGTTTGAGAAAACAGGAATCAAACCTGCAGCATAAATTTTTCACCCCAGTGTGTGGCTCTGGATCAGACCTGGAGCTCTGGATTGTGTTTGCGGCAAGCTGCTGCTTCTGGGGATGTCATGAATTCTTTAGGAGTGATGATGGACGTTGAAAAAAAATCCATTCTTTGCCCCTGAGCCAAAGGGTAGCCCTAACCCGTTCCCATCCTCAAAGGCTGGGAGGAGCAGACAGTGCATTGTAGAGCTAGTGAACAATAAGCGTAGGGGGACCAAGGTTAATTGTTGTTGCCCTATCTGCCTAATTTCCACTCTGTACTCACATTCTGTCCCCTGAGCTTAATTTTTTCGTGTATTTCTGCAGTGCTCATGACAAATGCGCAAGGATCTTTCCTCATTACCTCAAATCTTTCTCTTAGAATCAGAATTCCTGATTGGGATCACCAAAGTGTCTGATCAGTCTTTCCCGTCTCCTGCATCCAGCTCACTGTCTTCCCTGTTGCTTGTTACCCTTTTTACAGCATGGCTGGAATGTCAAAGTATAGCTTCGGGTCAGAGACCGCAATTTTGTGTTATTAAGGTCATCTCTTTTTCTGTTTGAGTAGGGACAGGGGGGTGAGGAAATAGACTTTAATTAATCATGCAAGGACTGATCTGTTCTAGAACAGGTTGATGCATTTCAGGACAAAGCTATTCCTAGAACAGTCTCTGCCTTTGTGCCAAAGCTTTTCCACCTCTTCTGAAATTTCTGAGATTTAGCCAAGAGGCTGTTGGGACAGCAAAATACAGAGAACCATTCCCGAAGGAGTGGTTTCTTCTGTACACAGGCAGGTACATCTCATGTTCAAGACCTCACTCCTGGACCAAAATACAAGACAACCTGGAGAGATGTGGAGAACCAAATGCCTTTTCCTCATGCTGAGACAGCAGGATCATCATAATAATTAAAACAAAAATGTACATCTTGCTTTGAGTATTGGCATGGGCTCAGAGGTCTAAAATAGGAGTTAAACTAAAGGGAGACAAAGAAACAAAGGTAGGCAGGCTGCTCTCTTGTGGTAATCAGCCCTGCTCCTCAGCCTCCAAAGCTTTGGCTACCTTAGATAAGTAGCTCAGCTCACAGTGCTTCCTCATACAACCCTTCTTACTGTCTGCACCACATCCCTCCCAGGCAGCAGTTCCGGGGGTCAGCCAGACTAATTCTTCCCTCATCTTTTCTTCTTACTTAATAGGGAGGGAGTTAAATGGCAGAGTGATAAGCAGCAGGTCTGGCTGGATATAAACGTAAGAAAGAGGAGACTTTGAGACTGGCTTATCTCTCTACACACCCACAATATATAACAAGCCACAGAAATAAAAGCAGAACCAAAATAGCTTTTTTTCTTCTTTTGTCTAACATTCTTGGGTTTAAAAACACACTTTGAAAAGTAGGGTTAACTCTCAAGATTTAAGATCCCTGCAGTAAACCCAAGATGCTTGCAAACTGGCTTATTTCAGTCGTACAAGTAGCTGTTGCCTTGAGACATTTGATTTTGCCCATTTTACTATACATTCTAGCAAGCAACCTTTTAAACCCTCTCCAGATTAAGCCCCTGCCATCAGTGACAGTTTAAACTGAGACTCCCAAAAAAGAAGATCTTTGAACAGGAGTTGTCTTGGGTTAGGAAAACGTGTGGCTTTTAATGTTACTGTGGTACTTGCTGGTTTGTTTTTCTGAAACTTGGCCTCTGTGACACCCAGCTTTCAGGTTTTCCTCCTTGTCCATGCAACAAACAAGGTGAAAATATCAGTAACATGGGCTATGGGTATGGAAGATTAGAGCAACTGACAAAGAACCCAAACTGTGCAGGAGTTTAATTGGAAAATTTATAATTTCAAAATACTTTCATTAATTTAGTGGCATGACTCAGTGTTTTCTAACACATCTTGGTTCAGCAACAATATATTGTTCAGGTAATCTGCTAATAGCATCTTTAGATTGTTGATACTGAAAACAGCCTGTTTTGAACTGCTTCCCCCACCCCCTCCTCTGCCCCCTTTAATATTGCGATGGGGTATACGTCATGCTGCAGGAGATGAATTCAGAAAACACTATTTCATGCTATAAACTAAGAACATGATAGCAGGATTTCAAGATAGCTGTTTTGTGGAGTGTGCCACTGGGGGAATAACTTCAGGTTCTCAAACAGCCTGATTTCGGAGCTAGGTTTTTGCCATTTACAGACTGATTAAAAAAAATGAGGGATTATCAACAGAAGAGAAGGACTGAAGTTGGAACTAATTAACTTCTATTTTAAGTACACATGCAGGTATTGATAACTATTACATTAAGTGTCACACTCCTCCAACAAACCATATGTTACAGAGCATCTCTCAGAGAATCTACTCATCCGCTTGCCGTGCCTCCCACTGTGAGCAGGAAACCTTTTGAGCTCATTTTTACTGATAAGAAATGTCAAATACTTTAGGATTCCCAGCAACAAACAGAAGCCCAAGGGACTACCTTCACAACCAGCTGGCTTGATATCTTTGTTTTTCAGGCGTGTTGTATCTGCTAGATGAAAACCACACTGCGCATCTAATGTACTGTACTGTTCCTCTGGCAGCAGTCAGTCGAGCAAGGCTGTAAACTTCCCAGAGCTCTCCAGCACAGACATCTCTTCTGTGTTTCTTGTTCTCTCTGCTCTTTGTACTCTATAGTGAAAAGAATCAATTTTTAAATATCACATCATTATTTAGACTTTCCTCTTTTTTTTTTTTTTTTTTTTTTTTAAGCAAGGCATATTCACATTTCTATTACTGCTTGCTCCTGTAAATCTCTAGCCAAACATTTTAATGGCAAATACTCTCCTAACATATAATTTGTGGGCATTTCCTTGGCTTGCTGCTGAAATATTTAAATTTCCAGGCCTGCTATTTTGAATCACTCCATAATCACACCTTGCATGGGATGGTGCAGAATCACTTCACAATGTAGGGAAATAGTAAAGAGGACAGTGCACAGGAATGTGCAAGAAGCACTACAATTTGCACTATCTACTGTCATTATTTATGTGAAGTCTGTGTGTTTTCTGAGGGGAGGGTTTGGATCCAGATCCTCTTCTGAGAAAGAAATTCCTTTCCCGCCAACTAGAGCATGTTAGCTCCAGTCCATACCCCAGGATGAGAAAGGACAATCCCACTTGAGAAAAACAGCATTTTGCTTATGGATTTTGCTGGTGGTGTGACCGTGTACTACTCTACAACTGAGCACAAGCAGTTAGAAAGACTGACTAGAGGAGTGCTGAGCAAATTTAGCAGGGGCTAGAATAATGGTTGCCCACATGAGTAGTGCTGAATTATAAACTGGTAGATTGGCATATTCTTGTGTTGAATAACCAGTTTATATCCATGGCAGATGCACGGGCAGCATACAAATGTCCTCGTTGCACTCAGCAGCAATAAGAGCATTGTTCTTCCTCCTCCTTCTCCCATTCTTAGTCCTTCAGCTCTGACTCACCACCACCTGTAGTTTTTCTGAGGTCAATTAGTTTAGGTTGCTCTCTGTTCCTAGAGCATTCTAGCATCTACACAAGATTTTGTTGGTCCAAATAAAGTGTAAACCTGCATGCTTCATGGAGAAATGAGGAAATGCTGCTCGGATTTGACAGGAAAGGCAATTTGGAGGATGAGGGAGAGCAGCCTTGTTGATCACGCCAGAACAAAACCCGCTTGAAAGAAGCATTGACTTAACTATGTAGTGCATTGCTGATAATGGATGGTTGCCTGTTTCCTGTTGGGAACATTTAATAGATCTGCTTTAAGGCTGCATGGGGACTTGAGGTTGGCTGGCCCTATTAATAATGCATGGGATGGCTGGATTTAAGTAATAATTATGCACAAAGTATAGCGCAGTGACATATTGGTGCAGAAAATGATTCCTTTAATAGGCTTGTTCCTTTTGGCTAGATCCCTTAGATAGCTAGTTTGTTTGTTTGACAGGTTTATACCTTTTTTCCCCTTAGTTTTTCATTAAAGCCAAATGCTTTTGCTGAGCAACTGCACAGTGTTCAAGAAATCTCAGAGCTTCAAGGGGAACGGCGAGGTGAGGCACTGCCCTGGGGACTGATTTTCATCAGCATAAAAACCTGTCCCCACACATCCTCTAAAGTGCTGGATTTGCTCAAAGATATAAGGCAGACTACATAACCTCTGTGTGTAGCAAGCGCTAAAGAGGAGCCCTTCCAGATGCGTGGACTCTCTGTGAGTAGCTCTGGGAAGAAGAGGAGGTTGCTGAAGCCCATTTTTCCACTTTTTCCCAGTGCCCAGGGTGGAAGGGACTTGTCTGTGCAGGACATAGGAGTCCCTGCCTTGCAAGCTCATGAACATAGCGAGGAACCCAAAACTGAATTAAACAAAAAGAATATATTTTTTAATTGATTGAGTGGGAGGAGAGAAGAAAAAGTGAAAACTGCGAACCTAATGGATGGCAGAGCTGGGATTCTTCACGTTTGGGTTCTAGGCAACTGGCACAGGAATAGCCCAGTCTTGAGCAGGATGGTTTCTCTATGTGCAGGTTTCATGAGCACTATGCTGCTTTATGAATAAACTGCTGCCTTCAGAAGACAACTATGGCTCAAAAGTGTGTGATCACCGAGTGCAGTCCACTGTAATGCGTTCAACTATTTTCTTTGGATTAGCCAAGCTGAAGTGGTTTACAGAAAGAAGATCTTGTAGAGACTGATCATTAAGGAAATTTCTATTTGCTTAAGCATTGACAAGAGTCTCACCACTGTAGGGGCAAGAATTGGTCAGGAATTCATTTCTGATTGCACAAAATACTTCCATTTTGCTTTCTCTTACAACATATGCTGTTTGTTAAGGGCACAACTTTCTCTTTACTAATTGTAACAGGAAATCGAGAGCACCAGCTCATTTAACAGAGCTTCTGATATGACAGGAGCTCTCCAGGTACACCAGTTTTTCATTCTTTCTCCTTTGAGAAGAGGATCTAGAAATTCTATGCCTGTTTGTGGCAATCTGGCAATCTTCACTTCATTAACTTATCACTAACTCTTATCAGCTTGCAAATTTTTCCAGACAACATTTTCATGCTAGATCCCCCAAAAGTCCCATAGTATGTTTAAATTACAATATGATAATTATAAGCTACTTCACTGCAGCTGTTTAAAAGTAAAAACAGGGAAAAAATCCATTCAGGCTATCTGAATTATATCACAGGAAGAAGTCTGCTTTTTATTATATATGCTACCCTTAGGCTGAGCTAAATTGCTACTTTCATAGCTCAACTGAGGGTGGTTGCTTGAGCTTTTTGTACTCCACTAGTTTCTTCTGAATGTTTCAGAGATAATGTTAGTGTCCTTTCCGGACTCAAGCAAACCAAGAGAATATTACTGCATAGGCAAATATGAGAAATAATGCTTTATTCCTTTTGGACTTTAGATTGGTGGCATATTGACTATTTTTACTTAGATGCCAAGTCCATGTGAAACAGTCAAGAGCTGGGAGCTGGCAGTAGTGCATAGATCTTGCAGTTGTCCACCCCAGGGAGTCAGGCTGTTTCTGTCCTTGCAGTGAAAGATGTGGTGTGTCCTTCAATGAGCACCGGGGCTGTGTCCTCTTTCCCCACATCCCTTACTATTCTGTTGATGAATCTGTTGCTGATCCATTTTTTGATAAGGAAGGAAACAGTCAGGTTTGTTTGTGAAAGGCTTTGCATGGAGAGTTCAGCCAGGGAACTTTCAGCACAACCACACCCATCAGACAAGAGAAGTCATCTTGTAAAGTGGCTAAGGCAAGATACCTGAGGACACTGAACGTCCCCAGCTTTCCCTCGAGTCAGCAAGTTTAACCCATGGAGGTTCTTGGGCTCAGTCTAGATATAGCCTCATTGAGAGATGTCCTGCAGGGAAAGACTATGGCTTCTCGTGATGGGAGCAAGGTGCTAGTTCTTTTGTTTGAACAGCAGGACGTGCCCTAAAGCTCCGTTATATCCCATTAATAAGGGCAAAAATGCTACAGCCTCAGAGTGCAACATTAGCAAGTGATAAAACCGTGTGTATGTGTGACTCTTACAATAGGGCATTTGTTCTGATAGTGGAGACTGCTGATAATAAACAGTAACTTTAAGGGTTTTGTCCTCTTGCCTCTAGTTAGAAGACATTAGCTCTCATTCCATCATTTATAAAGCTACTTCTTGCTGAAATCCACCCCAAATATGCAGCTACCAGACAGACTGTTTTTACTGGAAGTTTTTAAAGTTGCTGGCATGAGCTCTGAACTTGCTAGACTTGTATTTTACAGGATCCTGATGCACATGTGTGATACGAGTGCATTTTTTTAATCCTAAATCTTTAAGAATAATCTTGAACAGAATTTAACTCTGAACAGATTGCTTAGGGGAATAATCTCCACTAATCTCAAAGTGATTATACATAGATGGAGTTTCAGCCACTTGCTAGTGGGAGTTTCCCATGGAGCAGTCAGTATCCAACCTCACAGGAGCTCAGCTTAATCACAGTTACTCTTTGCTCTCTGTCCAGTAGACAGTCCAGTGGGAGCAGATCTGTACAGCAATATGGTGCTGAGGAGCTGATGCCTACATCATATGCATTTCATAGTATGAGTGCTAGCTCTGACCTAGTCCCAGGGACTGAATACCCATAAGCAGGTGAAGCATGCTGGTGCGTACCTGGAGAACACCTTGCAGTCTTGTTTCATTTGGAAGGAAACCAGTTCTTGCACTTAGAGGCTGCTCCATGATACAGACCAAAGTGTAGTAAGGAAGGATGGCTGGGAGATTTGCTTCCAAAGCATACCCCTTCTCTGAACTAAAATACTAATGGAGAAGCATTAATTATGTCTTGAAATGTTTCAGGAAGCCCCAAAATGAAAGAGAATCCCCTGTGTACATGACCAGCTGCTACATTTTGCCTGGAATAGGAGCTATACTGCATCTGCTTTATTTATTTGCATGTTTACTATTCTTTGTGCTCAAGGACATACTGCCTTTCCTTACAACCGAACGCCCAGGATGGCTTGGGAGATTTGAGGGAACGGAGGTGAAACAGTATGCTATGTTATGACCACAAGAAAATGTATTTTGTGTCCAGAACAATCACTATTAAAAGGAGGTGTTTGAGCGAAATGTTCAAAACCTTCTTCTCAATGATAATGAAGTGCAGTGAAGTAGAATGTTAAACTATAAACCATCTTGAGTGAATTACAGTCCTGGGTTTTGGTGGTTTTTTTTTTCCTCAGCTGTAAGGACAGGGCATAGGCTCTCCTCTCATCCATTACAAGTTCCTGAAATGACAGCCGTTCCTATGGGATTAAAAGCGCACTGAATCAGACATGGCTAAAAAATTTTATTACAATCCCTAAGGAATATCTCTTCTGAATAGAGCTTGCTTTTAGACCAGCAATGTGTGACAAATCAGCCTTGGGGGCTGTTTGCAAAGGCATTACAGTCTGTGACATTTTTCTAGCTACTTGCATTTGAATTTCACACCCATGGAATACAAACACTCTGTTTTGTTTTGTTGTGGGTTTTTTTTTGTGATTTTAATATGCTCTTTAAAAATAGCAAAAACTTGTGAGTGTTGGATCTGGGCTGTTGTTGCAGGACTGATACTGGGCTGGAGAATCTGGTATTGCACCGAACCATATTCTTCAGTGCTTGTGGATTTTGTTGTTTGGTGGGTTTTTTTCTCATATACCAACAAACAATCTAAGAAATTCCCACTTCCTGCCTTACCTGCATGCCCTATGGCTCCTCTGGAGTAGCTGGTGTCCAGGAATTGGTATATTTGTGATGACTCTCATTTCCCTAAGCATAGACAGAAGCTCTGCACATGGAAGTGATTGAACCAGAACTTCCTTTGCCACTGCTACCACCCAGTCATATCACTGTGAACCCCAGTAATTTAACAGTACAGCTACATCAGCTGTTGTTCCTTGGTGCTAGGATAATGGCTGATAAAAGAGTAGCCCTGAGGAAGATTTACAGTGATATCCACCCAGGACAGTGTTGCTGAGCCATCATACTTCAAGAAAAAACTGCATAGAATTTTTTTTTTTTTAGGGCAGCTCTTAAATAATGACTCTTCTCACTTGGCTCCATTTTCTCCAGTGCTAAAACACAAGTCTTTCTTTTTTTTTTTCTTTTTTTTTTTTTCCCTCTTTCAAAACCTAACATGGTGTGGGGAGTGGAAAGCATTTTCAGGATGAAATGGAAATGCTTGCAAAACATGCTGAGATTTCCTCAGGGCACCTTACAATAGAGTGCTAACACTGGGCAAGAAATCCCTAAACCCGTGACTTGTGATACCCTGTCCTCTTTTATAGTCACTTTACAAAGTGTCATTCAACAATTTTGCCATCAAGGATTGCCTAGGCAAAGATTTGCAGAGACTTGTGCTCTGCAATGCACCTTTTTTCCAGCAGTCATTGAAAGCACCGATATCCTTCAAAGTTAATCTTTCCCCCAACTTACTCTGGGAACTGTTTGTAAAGACTGGGAGTGTACTGAGCATAGCCTAAGCCACCAGAGAAATCTTATGTCTCAAGGTTTATGGGATAAATACAGAGCACAAGTTAGAAGAAATCTTTTTCTTGAGACAATACTGTGACATTTGATTTCAAAAGTAACTTTCCAAAAGGAAGTTGTGCTTTGAACTACTTAAACTGCCTTCTTGCCTCTGTCCTGGCTTAGCCAAAAGCCAAGGCATGCTCTGATGTTGGCAGCCTAACAAAAGTAATATTTTATTAAGGATGATCTGTTCTTGAATCCTTTTTTTTTCTTTTTTTCTTTTTTTTTTAAGTATAGTGGGCACAAATAATCTCTCAATCAAAGTTAATACATGGACATCTTTTGGTTTAGCCATCTTTTCAGAGGAATGCAGAGGAATGTATTGAGAGTACTATCAAGTATGATTTCTCTCACATTTCTTTGCTATCCCTCTCACTCCCAGTGAAGGAATACAACCTCCTCTTTTGCTAGTAGGTAAAGGATTACTAAAAAAAAGTACAGTGTCCCCAGTGTCAAGGCATGTCTCCAAACTTGACTTACACAGGAGGGGGTGGGCACCTGCCAGCATGGCCATGCTTCTGGACCCTGGTGCCAGTGCCCGTCTCGCTGAGAACCAGCTGCAAACTTGCTCTAAGCACTTGCAGCTGAACCTCTGCTTTCTCATTCTGGTGAAGCTGTTTCTTTTGAATCCACCTCAAAACCTCAGGGCTCACAGAGCCCACCCTTCCCTGGCTTAGCAGCTGGACTTAGCTCTGATAAGCTCTTTAGCAAATTAACCTCTCTGCAATTCATAGGAGATAATAACCTCTTTGCAGTGGGTTGCCACTCTTTCATTGACCTAACTGTTGTATTTTGCTGAAACTCTCCTATATTTATAGAAATGTTTCTAGAACAGATTTTAAAACTATGGCATGTATAGTCTAAAATCTGAAGTTCTCTGATTGAGAACAACTCCACAAAGGATAAAAATCAGATCCAATTTTATCCACTTTAAGCAGTGGCTCTGATGTGTTCTCGTTACAGTCATTTCTGATTTTCACTTTCCTTGTTTTCTGACAGAACAAATTAAAACAGTATCTCAGCTCATTCTGAGAATGGTGCACTACTTTGTACTAGTGTTAGTAAATATTTAGTGCTCCACAGTGCTGTCAGCTCTAGTTCGTAGTGCATTCTTGAATGAACTGCAGCTACATGATCAGGTTCCAGTAGATTTAAAATCCCCTAGCCTGTGTGCAGCTGTAGGTCAGAGTCACTCAAGTGCAGGCAACAAATATGCTGTTTTCTTCTATGAACTTAGGAGAGCTCAAGCTATTTAGGGATGAAGGATCATCTGTTTCTCTTTGTAAATTGATGACCTGTTTTGTGCTTTATTTAAAAAAAAAAAAAAAAAGAAAATAAATTGTGAGATTCAGACTGTAACTATAGAAACTGGGATATCAAGATGAGGAGATGATTTCTTCCATGTAGGGGTGGCTTTGCTGGGAGGCCTCTGGTCTGTGCAGCAGAGTAGTTGTTTCATGAAAGAAGATTGATCTGTCTTTATACTGCACTTAGAGATGTCCTGGTGCCTGTGTCTGTGCCACTGGTTCAAACCAGCTTCAAGGCAGAGGGTGAAAGGAGTTGGTTTTTTGATGGGAAGGTAAGGGACACAGATGTTGCCAAGCTGAGAGCGCCAGGACCAACCATCCTGCCATCCTGCAAAGTAGTAAGAGGTACCAAAACAGCTGACGCCTGGGAAGTCTATTTGAATTCCTTGGGTTTTTTTCCACTAATACAGTAAGATAAATGAGTAAGAGGAGATAGAGGTGCCTGTATGAGAAAAGAAATATGATACAATTAGCCCCGCAGGAAGACAGAATGTATGCTCTTAAGCAGGGTTCAGTGCGCTGTGCCAGTGCAAGACCACTGCACTATGATCCTGCTCCATCCAGCCCACTAGCGGGTTTCTCTTGCTGGAAGCTGGTGGGGCTGGCATGTGGCTGCAATGTGGACATCTGGTTGCAATTTGGTCAATAAAGGCTGAATGCTTAAGGGTGCAGGAGAGGCATCGAAGTTTCCCTGTTGTGTGCTTGGTGGGGAACTGGAAGTGACCCAGGAACTGCTGTATGTGTTTAGACATTAGAGGGTGTTGACCAGTCTTTCTCACTTCATGTATTTTTCAAATTCCTAATGATTGTTTCTGTAGGAACTGCAGAAATTCCATGTTAGGAGAGGGAAAGATTTCTGGAGATTGTCGTAAGAAAGTTTTGGAAACAGTATTTGTTTGTGCTCATAATCAGCAGGTATAGAAGTCCTCTTCAGCACTGATAAATTGAACTGTTTCAAGTTTTACCTGGAAGAAGAAAAAGAAAGGACCTTTATTTTAGTGATTGTTACTAAAAAATACTGACCAGGACACTGTTCTTGAAAAGTAGGGCTGACTCGGGATGACTCAGACTTTCCATTTACCTTCTGAAATACAAACCAGTATTTCCTAAGTAGTGCTTTGGGAATTGGATTGTCACACCTTTGGCAGAGACCAAGACTTCCCAATATGCTATCTAAGGTCTTGTTCATTTTTATATCTACATCTCAGTTTTAATATCCTATCCATCCTAGTACCTCCGTGATGGAGTCTTGCCTAGGTGTGGCTGTGGGGCAGACCTTAGGAAGAGCTTCTTTCTTGTAGGTAACAGATTAATGCCATCAAAAAAAAAAAGTAAAATATATTAAGTGGCAGAAATAATGAATTATTTTTGTAAAATTTCTGAAAATCCTTGTAAAAATGGATGCAACACATCTTCCTAAAATTGGTAGCCATCCACAGACTGTAGCAGTCCTCTGTACTCTGGATGTGCTGTACCAGGGCTGTTCGTTCCCTCAGTTCTTGATAGCTGGGTAGCGCTTGTCCTTGAACACAAGGTAAAACTTTTCTGCTTTTAAGCTAACGGTCTGCAAGCCCAGACTTAACCAGCAGATTTCATACAGAATTGTGATTTCTGTCAATCACAAGAATCTGTGTTTAGGCAGTGCATTCAGTGCCCTCGCTCTCTTCCCTTCCCTTTACCAGAGGAAGTTATATTTTCTTTAACTTTTCGCTAAAAAAGCAAATTCACTTAAAATGTGTG
Source organism: Leptosomus discolor (assembly GCF_034619465.1). NCBI lineage: Eukaryota > Metazoa > Chordata > Aves > Leptosomiformes > Leptosomidae > Leptosomus > Leptosomus discolor. Next base: position 52,734,404 of record NC_141397.1, on the reverse strand, counting down.
CTACTTAAAAGGTCCTTTAAATTTGTTATGCCAGTGAAAAAATCAGGCAGTGTCCAGACCTGAATAACATTTCTTTTTTTTTTTTTTTTGCTCATATCTTTTAATACAAGCATGAGGATTTGTTAACATGGCCTTATTTATTGCTAGCTTCATCAAACTTATGGCTTAAAAATGTCCTCTAAATTTTCAGGAAAAAAAAACCTGCAGCCAGTCGTTGTCAAAACAAAATATTCTGAAGTGTTCTATTCCCTAAAACCTTTGAAGATTCTTCTTTTTTTTTTTTTTTTTTTCCTCTCCAGTTTGACTGTGATTAATTTTTAAAGGCATGGGGAACTCTGAGGAGAAAGCTTGAGCCCTCAGATAGAAACATCACAGTATTTGGAAGCTGTGATAGGAAAGCAATGGTTTAAATTCTGTGTAGGGTAAAACAAGTGATGCATTTCCAATAGTACACTGTATTGCATGTGGCAAACTTATTGCTTTAACACTGCTATTGTTTTAGCACTCCTTGATCTTATGTTAGTCCTTGTGGAATTAAGAGCTGGTGACTGCAGTCCCTGCTGCTGTACAAAGCAAGGCTAAAGCTGATGGTGAAAAGTGTAATACTGAGTGTGCAGAAGCACCTGTCTTTCGAGTGTCCCAAAGTCTTAGTCTTTCACAAACACTTACAACCCCTCTGAGCAGAAATTATTTGGGAGCTGAATTACAGAGAGTTTAAGTAAGTGCCCAAGGTCCCAGCAAGAAGACTGTATGGCTGAAGGTACAAATAGGCATCTAAACTTTTCTCTGACCAAATTCCTAGCACTGTGCTGGTTTGCCTGGTGGTGCCTGCATCTCGCTGCAACTTGAATTCCTGATTTTTCTTTTTCCTTTATTACCCCTGTCAAGTCTGGGATGTTCAAGGATTTTTCTTTCACACATCTGCAGATTTAAATCGTAGGAGAAGGGATGCAATTCCTGAGGATTTCTTCAGCAGCCAGAGACCCGTAGGACCGAGACTGCACCTTTCTTAGAAAGATGTCATGGGAAATCCACTTGCTGAGTCATCTGCTGTTCAAATGCAATTTCTTATGCAAGTACCAACGAAGCGTCGGAGCCCAGGCTTGCTCTTCCTCTAATGGCTTCATGAACTGGAAACCCTAATTCATTTCATTAGTTAGGTCTCGGGGAAGTTCGGCTTCACCCTGTACTCACCACTTTCTTGTTCCTTTGTCTCTGCCCTCCCTTTTATCTGTCTGGTTTCCTCTAGATGGCATTGCAGGAGAAAGGGAATTCAGATGGAAAAGAAGATTTTTACTGCTGGAGAAGTCGCAGGAGTTGCTTTGCATTTTGATGGTGCTCGATTATCTTGTCCGCTAGACAAGCACATACAATATTAATACCTCCCATGTCAATCTCAAACAGGATGCAGATAAGTATTTCTTCTGAGCGGTTTTATTGACTGGTTCTCCATCCAAAGTATTCCCAGCTTTCTTTTTGTTTGGTAATTTGCTGATGGTTTCCCAGGATATTCATGTTTGTGCAGGAATTAAAAAAATACAATCATGTAAGTGTGTCTTGCTTTAAAAGAACAGTGGAAACTTTTAAAAAAAAAACAAACAAACAAAACCAAACCTTGCCCCCTCTCAGTTTTATCTCCTGTATTTTTCCGTTTCTTAAATGTAACTCACTGTGAGATTGCAGAAACAATTCATTCTGCTCTATTTTCTAGTTTGTTTTCCTCCTGCATTTGACAGTACTATCTGCATAATCAATTTCTCTCTTTCACTGTAGTAATTCCTCTTTTTATGGGATGTTCAGACAAGCTGGAGAAAAAAAAAATTACTTCTAAGGCTGCCGACATTGGCTGCAGGACTGTGATGCAGATTACTATCTGGGGAATTCTGTAACTATCTTGTAGTCCTCCTAAAGTTTAGTGCACTCTCCAAATATTTTCTTTTTAAGAGGTTTTGGGAATCGAGGCATGTGAGCAGGTTTCCCTACCAGCACAGACAAGCAGCACAAGACCTTTTGCCAAGTGAGCAGGCTGCATTGCCAGGCAGGTTGAATTTTCCTTTTTCAGTTGTCCTATTAGGAACTGGTTACTCCTGAGCCTTGTTCCTCTGAGAGCTAAAACCTGCCTTCTGACTTCCAGCCCAAGTGTGTTCAGTGGCAGTTTCATACAGCATTATCTTTCATCTCCAATATTTTTCTTCTTACTGTTAATCCTGAAGCAAAGGGATTGTATCTCCTCTTAGCCTTCATTTTGGGAGGCTAAATCAAGGCATCTCCCTTAGTTCTCATACAGCACTCTTTCCATTACTTAAACTGAGCTAAGAGTCCTCCTCGTTCCCTGTTTTAAAATGAGTTCCTCTTTTCTGAATTGTGCTTGAACTACCTACAACTTCTTGGATAAATACCTCACAGGTGCTTTGGACGTGGTAGCTAGCAGTACCGCACTTCCAGGGGCTGGATGTTTTCTGAAGCATTCTGGGGTCACAGTGACCTTTTTTGGTGGCTTCATTATGATAATTCAGTTGTCATAGGATCCTCATCTCTTCCTCCTCAAATATTTCCAACTACAACCATGTAGCTTATAATGGAAATTCAGGTTTTATCCTAAAATGAATCTATTTTTGTACTGTTTTTAAATTTAAATACCTCTTCTGTTAAGTGGGTAGTCAATGTCATCCATACCCACATGATACTCTAGTCCTCCACCATCCTGTTAAAGCCAATAAAGTTGGTGTCACTTGCAAATGTCATCTATGTACAACTGTTCTCACTGTTAGGAAATAATTATGAAGTTAGGTGGGGAAGTAATCATTGAAAATGCAACCTACTCCTTTGGTAAAGGTTATAGTGCCCAGATCTCTGTTGCCTCTCCTGACAGTGAAGGATATTGGGTCATCCAAATTCAAACTTGCTACAGTTAACACACGTCATGTTTCAGTCTGGTCTCCATTCACTCACAATACAGTTTGCTTCAAAACTTGTTCTAAAGGCTCTAAGGCCATTGAATTTGGAGTAATAGATCTCTTATCACGTTAGCGATAGATTAGCATGTTTTTCCTCTTAGTTTCTTAGACAGTAGACATTGTTCTACATCTATAAGGTTATGTCTGCAAACTCAGGAACTACTGAAGTTCTTGTTATAAGATCTGCATCTTTTTCTGACACTGTTTTCAGGAGGGATGGCTGTGCTGTGCACTAGAATATTGAGACATTTTTTTACAGCTGTTTCAGCTATGGCGATTTCTTTGCACCCCTTCTGCCACCCATTGCCCTTTCCCTGTGCTTTGCATGGTCAAGCTGTGTTTACAATATTCTTTTCTGCTTGGTATCCGACCATATAGAGATTAAAAACCTTTAATTTGAATACTAAAGCTTTTATTAAGAATTTTTTTATACACACCTTTAAAAAAAGACATCAAAGTAAGACTCATCCAAATCAAAGTATATTTCTGAGATAATGTTTTTCTAATCTCTTCAGGTCCCAACCTCTGTGCCTTGAGCATAAATAAATCAACATCAGTTCAACTGCCTTATTCTCTCCAGGGTGAAATGTATTTAAAATTTTTCTGGACTTAGTAATCTTTTCTGTTAAGGAAGTTTTATACATAAATGAGAAATGAACTTGAATAGTCCTATATGCAGAAGGTCAGAAAGATTTCACTGAATGTCTGGCTGCTCTGCATTGATGAACTCTTGCTTGAGGGAAGCGAACGAAAGTATGTATCTGCTTTTACCTACCCTTGTGGATCTGGTCTGTTCTCTGTGTGAAGGCAAGTTGGTAACAGCAGAACCAGTATATATCTCTTGTCTGGTACAAGCCAGCTGGCACCCTAAATGCACCCAGTGGCTCCTCCTTTAACACTCTGGTGTGCCCATGGGTGAGCAAAGGTGGATGGAAATGTGGTACAGGCTGGTCCTGCCGTGTACCATCCCTGTGGGGCCAACCCATGCAGACTGACTCCTGTAACTCCAGGGTTCAGTCATGCCTGGAGTCTGGCGGTGACATTCTGTTTCGACTCAGGCCTGAAATTGTACATTAGTGCATGTGGGATTATTGATGTGCTTGGGTGAGGTGCAACGCCCTCGGGCTTTGGAAAAGGAAAGCCTGGGGAGACTGAAATCTTTGTGAAATTGAGTATTGATTCCTCTTGCTCGGAGAGCTTTAAAGATTTAACTCACAGTCCTAAGACTTTAAGAATATCACAAATTGGTCATGTATATTCCACTAAAGGGAATTTTTTTATCAGTTTAGTCTTCCACATTTAATGCACCTCTAGCACTAGCTCAGCTGTGATGCATGAAGGGGAGTTATTGGCTCTTCTCCTTACTCATCTTTTCCTATCTTCTTTCCCAGTGACACCATTTAGGGCTGGTAAAGCTGTGATTTAAACCAATATATTAGCTAAGACACGTGAGGAAAATTTAAATTAAACTCTTATGTCACCCTAAGGACAGACAGAGGTAACCAACTGAGAACCATATTGGTGTAACCCCTAAAGAAATTCCCCTGTGGGTATGGTCTAACTCAGGGGAAGGTGAGAGAATCGTCCCTGGCCTCTTTAGAACTAGAAAATGGTCCTCAAGACGGGTCATGTGTGTAAGACTAGTTTATGGTGTGCTCCTGAAGGAGATGGGTCCAAAGAATGATCATCTCTTTCTGAAGAAAGCAAGAATGTTTTGAAAGTAAGAGTTGATTATTAAAATGGTGTTTAAGGGGCTTTCACAAAGTCTTTCAGGTTTTTCTCTGGTTTCATTCTGATTTCTACTTCTGTCTTTCTAATAAAAATTATTTACTTGATCTGTTTACTGATGTTCGCTATTTAATGAAATCTGTTTTCAAGAAACAATAGCCTTTGAGTAATGCTTGCAATAAATATTCTGCTTGCATTCTTTAAAGATTTAATTTGAAAATATTCATTTGAAAAATCAAGCAAGGTCCAGTGCTGACACTTTGGACAAAACATGTTTGTTTCTTCTCTCAGATTGATGACATTATCTTATCAGAGCTGCTGCTGCTGCTCCATAAGGAATGCTGCTTGTTGTACATAACATACTCTTAGTCCCCTTTATTATTTGGTTACTGTTATTGAAAGGAAATAACTAAGGAAAATATAATGAGAGAAAAGATTTTTTGCTCAAATGTGTTCCTTGATACAAATGTGAAATAAGGTTCACCTCTCAACTTACTAGTTTTTTTTTCAGCTGTGCGTATTTGTTTTCGCTCTGAAGAAGATTTCTAGGTGCAGTTAACTGCAGAGTAATATACCGTTCCCTACTCTGAATTAGTAGATGTTTAGATCCCTGATTTCAGGCTCCTCTGTTTTCAGCAGATCTTAAATCCAACCATATAAAAACGCAGAAATACTGAGTAGTATGAAAGAAATTTAGGCAAGCTGGAAATAATGCCTGCTGGAAGTCAGCTTTGTGTTAACTATATCCTTCTGCTTCAAACCACGCGCTTTCATTTTGACCTGGCAGCTGCTGCTTCTTCACCTTCTACGTAGGCATTGACTCACTTTCCCAGCCTTGAAGCACCCCTCTGCTCCCTCTGGTACATTTTTTCCCTGCAGTGTTTTGGAGGGGTTACTCAGGTTCTGGAAACTCCTAATGCTGTGTGCTTGGTGCTTGAATTTTCTCTTTTTTTATTCCCCAGATATTAAATTCAGGCCTGGGGACCATATAGCTCAATTATCAGTGGGAGCTCTCCTGACTTATGCTAATTAAACAGGGTCCTGTCTTCCTTTATGTTGATCAACAGTTTGCTTCACAGGCTGTGCTGAGGAAGTAGCATTGTGGTTTGTGCAGAGCTATGAAGAGTCTCTATGGAAACAAAATATATGAAATCTGGGGCAATTTCAGCTTTTGTAACCTATACAGGGAACACTTGCTACTGATATCAAAGTAAATTCAAGTTTTCTTCATTTAATTGTTCACAATTCATACCAAGTAACTTGGCAGATTCAGCTGTGTATAATCTTTGGCCAGGCTTTGCATGGTACATTGTATCTTGATTAAATTTAGCATTGAGAATGGGGACACTGTCTTCCTGCGGCCTTGTCAAGGCTGTTGAGATGTTCTCGTTGATGCTGACACCTGTCATCTTTCATGGAGATTGATACTTGTAATTGTGATTCTTCCTTTGTCTGAGGCTTTGTCGCCTTCTCTGTGGGCAGTTTGATTTTCATCCATTGCCTCGTGAGTGAATGGATAGGAAAAACTTACAGAGAGAGTAGAAAGGACGGGCAATGTGTTGGGCATGAAGCAAACTTGGGTTCTTCTGACAACATAGCCAGCCATCCTCCCCCAACAAAACTTGGTCTGTGGAAGCAACGTGTGCCAACCTGCTTAAGTCTCCTTATTGCATAGTTTGAGTGGAGGTGATAACGTTACATTTACACCAATTTTCCCCAAACTCCATTGAATTGGGGGTTTGGATTAGTTGGTTATAATGGTAGAATCTTGTCTTCAGACTCCAGTGGTGGATTTTGGGCATCAATCACCCTAAAAAAATCTCCCAACACCTTCACAGGGTGAAAAGGCTGATGTTTAAATCAAAACAGAAATATCTTCTCTGACCTTGTGCTCAGTTTGCAGAGGGAAAAAAGATGTCATTAGCTTCCCCAAAACCTTCTTGTTCTATTTTATTCTCTATCAGGAAGCATTTGCTTGTCCCAAGGGAAGAAACAGTGTCAGCCAGGTGAAATTGAGGAATTCCCTGCTCGAGCAAGCAGGTTGCATCTCAGCAGGGTGTTAAGAAACAACAGCTAGAACAAAAACAGAGGCTGACAAATTGAAAGAGCTCTAAGAGACATTTAGGCTGTTTTTACGTGGCATTTTGTGTGACTGTCTGATGAAGCACTTAACAGAAAAGAGACTTTTGTTAAAGTAAAAAAGAAGACAAGGAGAGGTTGAGATAAAAATTTCAGTGCTCTCATGGATACATGAGGTAGTTTTCCCATGTCTGAGTTTAGAGAGGATTCTTGAAAGGCAGAAGGGGAGGATGGCTCCTGGGGTTTTTTTTTTTTGTTGTTGTGAGGGGTTTTTTTTGCTTATATGTGTCTGCATGCTGCCCAGGTGAACGGTCTCTTCCAGGGAGAGCTGGGCAGTTAGCAGCATGTGTGCAATGTTACTTGTGGTGCTCGACACAACGCTGGAAATGACGTGCCTTGCACACGAACCCGTGATGCATGAGTCCCATATTGTTCCTCCAGGTACGCAGCAGTACGTGGTGGCGGGTGGTGGTTACGGCTGTACAACAGCTGGCAGAACGCACTGGGACTCAGGCTTGTGTTTGTGTTCTGTGTGAATCTGTATGAGGAGAATGGCTGCGTTTTGGCATTCAGATTTTATTTTCTGTTCTAAAAAAGTCCCTTCCCCCATTGCAGATCTACATGCAGATGAAAGAAAATGCAAACTGGAACATTTTTCTGACCAGAATTAGTCTTTTATTTCTGAAAGCTGAAAATGAATGAAACCCGGTTCCAAACTTCCTGTACCAGATGTTGCTTTCATTCCTTGGCAACTGTTGTTGATGTTGCTCAAACCAGTATTACCAAAGAGGAAAGTCTTTTTGGGTTGCTTCATCTGTTTATTAGTATGCTAGAGCTGGCTGGAAGCTGCTTTCTTCCCAGAATGTATCCTTCTTATTTCCCTTTCCTTGAATTTTCTTTTATGGTTTTTTTTTTTCTGGATGGGGATAAATTGACAATTGAAAAGTCAGAAATTGACTCCAGCTCAGTGAACCATATGTTTTACTAAAAATGTCACTTAGATGCAAATTCTTTTGTCTTTTAGAAGGAAAAAAAATATATTTAAAAGGTACTTGGATGAAAAGAGTAGGTTTTTTTTTTATTATTTTTATCGAATCTCCTATTTTTTCATTCAAAACCACTTGAAATTGAAAACTCCTTACCACAATTAATGTGCATTAATCATTCATCTTGGCAGCATCTGTTCTGAGCCACTGCTCCTCCAGATAAATATTATTATTTTTCACTGAATGTAAATTTCTAGTGCTGGCAGTAGGGATTTTTTGCAGAATCTTAATATTCAATTTTCTTGCTTACTCTTGGAAAATATGGAAGTGTCCTGCTCAAAATTACTAGCATTCTTCAACTGACATAGATTCTAGTGGATCATCCTGGGGACACATCATTAATATGTTTGTCATACCAGGTTCAAATCATAAAAGTTAAAAAACATATAGTTCAATGTCAGATTCTAAATCTAACAGAGCATTAAGGCTCAGTGGATTCATTTGATGGATGACAATAATTAGTAAATATGAGTTCTCATCAAGGATACATGTTTAAGCTGGTTGCTTTGGGGAATTATATTAATAATTTTTATATATATAAAAAACCCCATAACTTTATGTTGTCTCTGAGATGCTCATTCAGAATCCTTTTTTTGGGCCCACAGGAAAGCTAGAGGTGCATGCCCTTCATCAGAAATGTTTTTTTTTTACGTGAAAGGCCAGGTTACTGAATACAGAGGGCTCGTTAGTGCAGGTCAAATACTGCAAAGCAGCATTTGCAAACGTTCACTTCTATTCAGCAAAGCTGTTTGGTCCAACTATGTTTATCCTTGTTGTTTGCTATTCTTGAATATTTGCACATATGTTCTGGGGAAGCCTGCTGTTCCTGCCGATACCTGATCTGCATGCGAACCAAGGGATGTGTCAAACGAGTGCATTGCCTCCTGATTATTTATTATTCTCAAGGGTAAAAACTAGGCAAAACTTTTTAGTCTTACAGGGAAGCAAAAGAATAAAGGACTTTGTGACTTCCCTTACTGTACATCATGAGTGGATGAAACTGCTGTCAAAGCAGCCCCAAATCCCTGGAAGAAAGCAGCTATGGTCAGTTAATCGGTGCTGCTCTGCTTCATCCGCCTGAGTGCTCCAGTCCTGCTCAGCTGTGGATCAGCGGTGGCTGACAGGACTGTTTGCTGTGGGATTAGGTTTTGTATGTAAAGAAACCCTCAGTGAAGTATGGAGGGCTGAGGAATAAAATAAGGGACTTGTCATCAGCCAAACTGCCTTAGGACAGTTCTAGAAGAATGGGGTAAAATGACCTGACAGATTAGACACAGACAAGGATTTTTTTCTTCCTGGAAAAGTATGGTCGTCTAAATAGCATACCTGAGAGATGCCAAGGAAAAGGCCAAATATTTGGGGAAGAAAGGTATGTAGATCTTGATGCTAAGTGGGAGCCTGCCTTTGAAAATAGTGACACTGAAAAAAATCTCTTAGTTAACGATTAGGTATTGAATAAGATTATTCTTCTAGTGTGAGGTTGTGGACGTGTGGTCTCGGGAACACTGAGCAAAAGTGTCTCTGCAGGGTGCTGTAAGACTGCTGTTGCTTCTGCTTCTGGTGTCCATGTTCCCAAAGGATCCTGAGAAGCTGGAAGACATCTAGAGATGTGCTGTTCAGGTGATCTCAATCTGAAAAGTCTCCAAAAGTGATTTAAGAAACTCTTGTTTTTTCTTTATTCAAAAGCAGATTAAGGGTGAATCATAGTTTACAAACTCCTATGTAGAAGAGAACTCGTGGTAGCAGATCTGACTAGGTTCTTTAGTCAAAAGACTGGAAGCTGGTAGTTAAATCTTAGCGGGAAATAAAGTATAGATTGTTAATGAGTCAAGTATTAGAATAGTTTACCTAAAGCCATATTAAGTGCTCCAACACTTGTCTCTATATAAAGCCTTATTGCCGTTTTCAAATAAGAGAATTGGGGGACTTGGTACAGCAGCACCTGGGAGTTGATGGCCATGTGCTCACTGATGCAGGAGCTCATGGTTGATCTCTGCTTCTAGGCTTATGCTTGAACACAAAGGACAGTGTGAGATTTGCATTACAAAGAGAAGGGATGATAGAAAGTATAGGAATAGGCAACAGTGCTTGTTTATTTTAAGAAAGAAAAAATGAAATGACAGAAGCCAAGAAACACCATACTTTATTTACTAACTCTTCAGAGAGATTGGAGACTCCTTTTAATGAGTCTTTGGCAGTTATTTCACTTTTTATACATGTAGTTTTCCCTGTTTTCTGTGCTAAGAAAACTTTCACTGAGTTAAGTGGGGTGATTCATCTCTAGCATGTAGGAATTGTTGCCGTAGGTGGAGCTCAAGAAATGCTGTGAGTGTTCATCTTATCAGGACCTAGTTCCTGATCTTTAGGGGAGAGCCCTCAAGGATTTTTTTTTTTTTTTTTTTAAATAACACAGCACATGTTGCAAGTCCAGCAGGTATTCAGGCAGTGATCTGGCAATGGAAAGGTATCATCCACTTGCATTTGTTCCAGGTAGTTTTAAACACTAGCAGGAAAGGTGTAGAAGGTCTTTTTATCTATTATTTTCATATTTGAAATAGGAACCTACCGCAGAGGTAAATGCATTGTAAATATTGATCTGAAATAAAATCTTTCTAGTGAGAAGTGAGGGGGAAGGAGATGGTGAACATCTAATCTGAAAAATGCAATATTGGCCATGAGCCCACTCCTCAGTTTCTATTGAAGTGAGAGGCTTTCTGGATAGCCATGCCCATGTCTTAACCTGATCTTGCTGAGAGAAAGTTGTCTTCCACATGTGATGAGAATTGTGCATAGCAGCATTTTCCTTGGTGTAAATCAGGAGTAATTCAATTGACACAAGAAGTGTCTTGGGAAGAACCAGGTATGAGATAAGAATAAAACATTCAGGAAATCTTAATCCAACATTGCTTAGGCTGGTATGTCAGAAGTTATTGTTATCTTTGGGGCAACAGGTTTCATTTAAGCTCTGAATAAACACCTAAAAAAGCACAGAAATGCTTCCCTGCAGAGTTTTCCCTTATAGACTCCTGCAGTTTGAATGGAGGAGGCAGGGGAGGGAAGCTGTAGAGGTGTGAGCTTACCTAGCCAAGATTCTCCAGGACCCCAGTAGCAGCTGGAGTAGGATCAGAGTCTCCTCAGTCCCAGACTAGCACCTAATCTAGTAGAACAAATACCCTCTGAAGACTGATGCATTTGTTTTTTTCAGAATATTTTAACGGACTCATTGCCAAACAGACATCTCTGCTTTATCCACATAATAAAATCAGTCTAAGTGGTTGTTTCCAGACAGTCATGTTTTTTCTGTACTGATACTAAGATCCTGCTCAGTTTAGCTGCTTGCTTGAGTGAGTGAGGGGCTGCACAACCTCAGTGAAGAGATGAATTTAAGTGCCTTGAAGATGTACCGTGTGACAGGTCTGAAGCTCCTTGTTGGTGTTGCAGCTGAGTCAAGGACAAGCAACTCTCTTGGTACTCCCAGTTGTGACACGAAGCACAATGTGGATCCACAGTCATGGATGCAAAAGGCCTTGCACGTGGAGACATGCCTGTCCCTGCACTGACAGCTATTAAGTCTAGAAAAGTCTCATAGATTTCACCCCTCTAACTTGTGTGATGCTATGGAAAGCTGCTTGGCAGTCTGCCTGCACACATGCTGGGCTAAATGCTGCAGCAGGTGCCAGGATGAGAAGGAACCACAAGCTGCCAGGCCAATTTAGACCAGTGACCCATCTCGTCCTGCCTTCTGGCCCTCCTGGTGTGCCGAGCCACAGGCTCAAGGCTGTCGCAGGAACAGGACAAGTATCCGAAGGAAATTCTTCTCTTGCACATATTTAGTAGTGCATTTGTATGAAATATGGTTTAAATTTGATTTGGTCCAAAGATTATTTTATTGTTCATCTGAGCAAGTAGTCTTTCGGCTTACTTAGGTGGTTTATATCATTACCCATATAAATTTTGTAATTGCTTTTACTTCCCAAAATTGTGTGTGTCATGATCTTCATGAAGAATAATACTTTCATTCACTGATGTGAAGTCAAGGCAGAACTGATAACAGTTCCCAGCTACAAAGTAACAGAGCATACTTCATGGGAATGCCCCCCAACTCCATCTTGTCTGTTTTTCTGCCACAAAGTCAAGATCAAGAATATTTAAGCCCTCCCATGAGAATATTTGTCTGTGTTTTAAATCCTCCAGATGAAGGATGTAGTGCAGCCTTTCTTGTTTTTCTTGCCCCTGGCTCCCAGTCCAGTCCAGTGTTTTACTCCTGTCCTTTCTTTGATGCTTCTTTTTTTGGATTTTACAATCATTGATGCTCCAAGTCAGTTGGCAATCTATTGCTCTTGCTTGGACATTATTTTTTTTATTATTATTATTATTACTATTATTAATTTCTGGGGAGAATTACTTTGCTTCTCTACCTAAATGTATTTACAATCTTGGTAGAATGTGCAGCTTCTGAAGATAGCCCTCTCTTGAAGAAATAAGTGGCCCCCATTAAGAGAAATAAATGAGTTCATACTTATTTAAAAACACTTCTTTGGAGAGGATGAGGAGGAAAATTTATTGTAAAGCACCTTTCTTCTGGTGAAGTAGAGGAAATGAAGTGTAAAGTAGTAAAGCACCTTATGTAAAGGCTTGTTCATGTGTGTGGAGAAGGAAAATACATGAAAAATTACCAAGACTACCACAATCATTTTTCAGATTAAGAAAACAAAACCCCACCCAAAACTCAACGGAACTAACTGGCTTCCCAAACTTGTAAAAAATTCTTGCCTAAACTTCTAAGCTTGAAGGTGCATCAGTGCGAGGACAGCCTACTTGAGGTTTTGCACACACCATCAGCTACCCAGGAATTTAAAAGCAAAAGGGGAAAAAACCCATATAATACCCCCAAACACCACAGATTCTGTTGCTAAAAGTATGAGGGTACATGGTCCCAAATCTAAGTAAAGGAAAGAGATTTAAACTCTGCTTTCATGGCATAATAATGTTCAAAACTGGTGATTGTTAGTCCTGTGATGGTGAATCAGCACTGTTAAACTGCAGTGGCTTCTCCTCACAGCTGTAATTTGCAACACCTGCAGTATCTCCCCAACCCAGTTAGATGCTTGCATCTTTCTAGGTGGGTTTTGCTTGGCACTGGTGTAAGTGGGCAGACTCCAGCATCTACCTGCAGTTTGTAGCAGCAGGTATGATGTCTCCCGATCTTTCTCCAGATTACCAGTCCTGCAAAGCCTCCAGCACTTGCATTTACTCCGTGCCCTATTGCCAGCCTGGCCCTGAGTTACCCTTGCTTATCCCTGAGTCTCTCCTACCTCTCTGATGTGCCGCATCTTGTGCAGAATTGCCTCCAAGCATGAGAGGGAACATCCTAGCATCGGCTGATGCTGCAGGCAGTCATTGGGAGCAACATGGGGTACTCCCTGAAGGGCTGTGCTGTTCAGAAAGCTCAGCCGGGCAGTGGGTGTTTGGAAGCGCCTGTCACTTCAGGCTGGGGCAGCCCCCAAGTTAAATGACTGTGCCAGATGAAATGTGCTAAACTCAGCTGATAGCAGAGCACTTATTTAATCTTTGGAATGATTCCCCTGAGCTGCGGAGATCACCTCCCTAAATCTTGTTTGCTTTTCTTTTATCTTGCACATAGAGGAATCCCGCAAGTTGGAGAAATACCCCACCTCCAGTTACCACAAAGAATTGCAAACTGTTTCCCCTTTGAGAGAGAGGACAGTCAGGAGGAGTGATGCCTGGGTTTGCATAGGATGGCCCACTGAGTGCGTTAGTGTAACTCCTCCTCTCCCAGGCCAGTACAGAGCCAGCTGAAACCTGTTTTATTTTTCCTCTGTTTTTTTTTGTTTTTGTTTTTGTTTTTGTTTTTTTTTTTTAAGCTGTGTTATTCTGTGGTGCAGGCAACGGCCGGTAGCACAAGCAAGCAGCTGCAGTGAGACAGCCCAGTGCTTTACTGGAAATAGGTAGCTCCAGAGTGACATGGAGAATATGTGTTCCAAGTGTTACCTGCAGTATTAAGGCTTTTAAATGTGTTTCGAGGAAATCCTCCTACCATGCCTGCTTTCGGGATGCAAGCAGCAGGGGAGGAACTCCTGGGTACCATCTGTTGATGGCTGCTGCTGGGCTGCAGTGCTCAGAGTCAGGGTGGAGGAGTGGGATCGGTTGAGAGTTAGAGATGAGGACATGCGGATTTCTCAGGAATATGAGCTTTCAGTCCACCTGAAAAAGTGCTGTTTCCAGCTCATGCCTTGTACCTGTTCTCTCTGCCTTTTCCAATAGGAGTTTGGTCTTGGAAGGAGGGAAAATAATTGATTGGCTAAAAAATCCTGAATGTTTCAGAAAGATTGTTTAGCAAGAGCCTGAAGTTTAGACTTTCCTTATTGTTTCTATTAGCTGGTATCAATGTCATGGAGAACGGTTTAGAGACCTCTTTACCAAATGCTTATTTATTGTGATTTTTTTTTAATTTGTATGTGTAAAACTTTCAAAAAGTTGAGAAACAACTGTAGTTCAATTTTTAAAATTAGGAATATCAGTCAAATTCAGCTCTAATCTCATTGGAGGAACATTTCTTAAATCTGAGCCATCCTATACTCCACCACAGCCCCTTCACAGAGCTCTTGCAACCAGTGTCATCGTTTCTTGGACACTGAGATTAATCTGAACCTTGTTTCTCTGTCAGTGACAGACAGGAACATGTTGCAGTTTATGTCCCTCTGTAATATAAAAGGCAGGAACAATGAAGAAAGAGCATTATATGTTATTTAAATTGCAAAAATACACACCACCAGGGTACCTTATTCCAACAACAGCCAGAGAACAGTCCCTATATTAGCACAGCTTTAGTAGATCTGTGGGTCAGCTGGTGCTGGTGGGAGTGGTGCGTGTGTATAGACATATAACAGTTGTGCTAAGGAGTCCTAAAATACAGTCTGGGTTTAAACACAGAGGAAGGTCTGTCCTCCATGTCTGGATGTTTGTATCCAGGATTTTGGCTCCTCTCTCTTTCCCAGGGCTGGACCATCTCTCCAATTCAGACCGTGCTGGTGGCTCAGATGCGGAAGCCCACCTTTGTCTGAGATCCGTGCTTTCAGTCGTTGCTACCCCAGAAACAAAGGAGATCTAAAAATGGGTTAAAATACAGACGCTTTTCCAACATTTTGATTATGTTCACATCTAGGGTTTGTATTCGTTTAAAATCGATTTAAATGTGACTTATAAATCTGTTGTGTTATTATTCAAGGTAATGAAACCAGCAAGATGCAGATCTCCTGCACCAGCCCCCAAAATGATTCCATAGTTGCCTCCTTTGTGGGTGGTTTTAAATGTGAGGATTATGTATTTGGCTGGTGGGATGCCTTGCTGTGAAGTGTGTGCAAGCAGATACTCAGGCCATATCTGTAAAGTCTGAAGCAGTGAGCTGCAGCAAATGAGATTTTTTTTTTCTGGTATATAGACAGTGAGGAGACTCTTCACTGCTCTGTAGATAACATAATCCTTGCCTTCACAGTTTCTTTGGTCCAGTATTCAACTTGTTCCCAGTGCTGGATGCAGGAGGAGGGAAGAGGAGCAGTGCATCTTTACAGTAAGAGGGGAGAGTGAGTGTGGGATGGAGTAACAGGGAAAGTAATGCAGGGGAAGTTGTTCTTCTTGCAGTGAAAAGGACAAGAGTCTGTGCCACTTATTACTTGTCATCACTTGCTAAAATAATTATTTTGATTTAAAAATGAGATTCAAAGGAATTCATCTGTGACTTTAGTGACTCTATTTAAAAGCATGGAAACAACTCTTCAGAGAATGCAATTTTATTTTGTGTTTGCATGCTGCTAAGCACGGTAACGTCCTGACCAACAGTCAGGCTCCTGGGTCCAATCTCAGAGCTACTAACGGTAATTCAGAAAAGCAGAAGTGAAATGTAGCTCCTTGCCCCAGGCATCATCCTCCCTCCTCTGAAAAGTGCTAGTCTAACCTAATCCCACCACTACAGGCAAAGCTCTGTTGTGTGCAACCAAGTGGTTCCTCGAATTTTTCAGTCATCATATGCAAAAACGTGGGTCTCGTAGTATAATCTACAGATCAGCAGCCCTGGACTGTTTCAGAAGCTGGAAAAGCTTTTGCTGTTTGGTAATGAGTGAAGAACATCTTGGCTTCATGTCTTGAAGACAAATTATATTAATTCTCGTGCTAAATCTGTTCCCCTACATGGCCTTTATATGTGCTGACATAAGCAGAGGCAACGCTGTGATATTGACAGGCAGTAATACCAGAGGATCCAGCTCTGGAATGGGACTCTGCAGTCTCTCCTAGGCTGCACAGGGTGCAGAGAGGGATGAAGCCTCAGAGTTGTCTTCACTGATCTCCCTAGAGCATGCTTTATTTCAATGGGACTTGCTTTGGGTTTAGTTTCCATGAAAATAAGATGAAACAAATATTCTGCTTTCGGGGCCCTTTGGCTATCACTGAGGCTTAACATGAAGCTGGGGAGCTTTCTTTGGGGAGCCAGGAGCCCTGGACTCTGTGGTTTGTCCAAGGCTGAATATAGAGTGCAAGCTGTCTGAGAAAAGAAAATTATTTTTTTGTGAAACTATCATGTCTGCTCTTGCAGACTGCTTTGGAAGTCTGTTTTCTGGTTTTGCTTTGAAAAACCTGATTTTTGCATTAAGGATTTTTGGGACATTTTCTTTTTAATGAATGACAGAAAAAATGTCTTTTGTTTGTTTGTTTCTTTGCTTTTTTTCAGCCTGCTCTAAAACCAGCAACATTTTGAGCCAGCTCTGCTCTTTCCTCTGTCACTAGGAGATATGTTTCAAATGCATGAGATAAGAGTGGGAAGGGAAGTATGGGTCATAGCAATTGCTCTCCTTATGCCAACTCTGTCTTGCAGGACATCAGGAGCCGAAAGGCCAGCAGTGTGTTTATATTGAGATTATGCTGATATAAAATCACTCCTAAGCATGCCCATCTAAAGCTGCTAGACAGGCTTGGTGAGGTCTTAACTGGAAATTGCAGTAATATCAGTAAATGAGAGACTGAACTATCCTCTTAACCTGGACAACAGGAATGAAATTCACTTTAGTGAAGGGGATTTGTACCAGTTTAAGACCAGTGGTTGGGATATGTGGAGATGGTGGCTTCTACACTAAGTGGCTAAAAAGTGGAACCCTCACTCCTTCTAACCCAGAAAGGGTCTTGAGAATTTCTGTGGCTTTGTAAACACTTTCAGATCTGTGCATTGTGTGCTTCAGGTTGATGGCAAAACCCTGGGATGCTCCTCTCCCTTGGTCTACGCCTACCTGAGCTTAATAAAACACTTCTACAGTCAGGGCCCAAACAACTACTGTAACTGCTCTTCCTTAAAATTAAGGGCTCACCTCAGCAATAGTGAAGCTGTGGAATTTGATAGGTTTGGTAAAACAGTGTGAATGAGAATGTGATATGAATGATGTTATTGCTCAAGTGC
This sequence comes from Leptosomus discolor, assembly GCF_034619465.1. Taxonomy (NCBI): domain Eukaryota; kingdom Metazoa; phylum Chordata; class Aves; order Leptosomiformes; family Leptosomidae; genus Leptosomus; species Leptosomus discolor. The sequence goes on along the minus strand of NC_141397.1, from coordinate 52,717,128 downwards.
TCTTACCAAGTTACACCAAAAATGTCAATTTTTTGCAAACTTGAAGAAAATCTTTTACTAGTCAAAATGCCTCCAAAGTATGGTATAGGGCTCCCAGCTGATGACTTCATCTGGAATGCAGTGAAGTCCTGGATGTTTTGTCATGACGGCAGCATTTGGAATCTGTAAAAAGAAAAAAAGGCATTAATAAATATTTAAGTCTTTTTGTCCTGTTTTAGTTTCGTTCTATAAAAGCAAATACATGTCATGTTTAAAAACCTCAGTAATTCTAGCTCTCTGATCTGAAATGAAAGAGAAGAATAGTATTAAAATTCCGTTAAGCCTGTGTTTGTACTGGTTTCTAAAAGACTGTGTCGCCAAGTACATTAAAAACTATGAGCTTTTCCAGAAGATTAAGATGTTTTCAGAAATAGATACTCAAACCAGCTGGCACAATGATTTCAATATTTGGCTAGTCATTGTATTTGTTAATAAAATTGGATTGGAAAGGGGATGATGCCAAAACTGGGAGACATTACAAATAGGTTTGGGGTTGTTTCTACATGAAGTGTGTTTCATCCTGAAGTGGGCCCTTCAGTGCTGGTGAGCTGTGCCTCCTTCCTGGATGCTATTAATGGCATTATTATCCCCAAAAGAAGCAGTCATGCTTGGAAAATCCATCTGTTTTAATATCACAAACCCATCCTGTATATAAATGCAGGGCTGCAGAACAGGAGCTGAAACCAGGTGCTCTCCCATGAGCGTCTTGCATTGTCCACCAGAGAGCCTTTGTTCATCCTTCTGTTGCAGGAGCTACTGGTCAGCACCCAAGATGATCTGCTGAGGTAGGATGATAACTGGCTTTACTGGCACTGTGATTTGGGGTTACGTGGCCTTGACTCGTCAGGGAAAACAAGTGGCTCTGGGCTCCATTACCAAATCCGGGAGGCTCACAGCAAGGTTTGTTTTTAATAAAGAACTCAGAGACGTTTATGAATCAGAGCTCAGGGCACTGTTCAAACCTCAATTTAATGGATTTTTTTTTTTTCCCTCTCTGTCTGTGGCTTCATAGTGGCCTGCTCTTTGGCCTGGAGATATGATGACATTTTCTTCTGTATTTCTTCTTTCTTAAAGTCTCTCAAAGCCAGCTCTGGTCTCAGGAGAACAGACAGGAGGATTTCAGCCTCTGTCCTCCCAGTTGGATGACTTTGCATTCCTAGAACTCTTTGTCCACCTCCAAGAAAGTATTTCTTTGACACATATTCCCAGAGGTAAAACTTGCCTCTCCCATCCTTATAAAGTAAAGGATCTGCCTGGGTGGAGGGAGAGATGCAGATGTTCTGTTTCTACCTTGCAGCCCCACTGTTAAGTGTCATAGCTCTGTGCTGGCCCTTCGCCGTGTGTCAGAACTCGAACCCTCAAAGACTAGTCAAAATATCTCTGTGTGGCTGCAGCTCATTGCTCTCTGGCCCTCAGACCCAGGATGTCTTTTGCCCCCAGATCTAGGACATAGCCCTGAGACTAACCCACTTGTTTCCCTCCTCTTCAGGACACTTGTACTTCGTGTTCTGGCATTGCTGATGTAAGTGGCCAGCTATTATTTTCCCTAAAATCTACACGAAATCAGTATGTCCTTCAGAAATGCCATTACTCCTGACACGAAAACAAATGCCATTTTGCTGCTGTGGAAAACCAAGATTTCTCTTTTGAAGAGAGCTGTCTGTCAATAGCATCTTCATACCCAGAAGAGGTCACCAGGATTGGGATGATTTGAAATTTTCACTTTCAAATGCATGATTTTTTATTTTTTTTTTCTGCTGTTAAGGAAAAACATTTCAAGCGAGTCTTGTAAATTTTTGCCAGCCTGAGGCAATCAGCTCCTTTATATGGTATTTCTTATTTTAAAATACCATAAAGTAGAAATAAGTGCATAGGGAGATATAGAGTCCACCCACTACTGATGTTTGTCATTATGATATAGGCATACATTATATACAGTCCTATGCATCTCCCAACTCCTTAGCTTAAAAGGCTCTCAGGCTTTCCTTTCTAAATCAAATTTTGTGTAGAGAATTATAAAAGCCCAGTTGAGACATGCAAATAAAAGGATTTTTCCAATTAACTTAAAGCAAAGCAGAGAATCAAAACTGGAAACAAAAAGATACATTTCTGGGTCTTGCTTTTAACACTTAAAACCTTGCAGCTTCTAGAACCAAAATACGTCTTGTAAGGGAACGACCCCAAGAGTTTGGTCCCTTCTTACATTTTCAGAAGTCTTGCCAATCAGAATCCCAGTGCCAAGACAACTTGTTTTCTACAGATTTAGGATGCTAAGTAAAGGATACACCTACACAAGCGATGATGCAATCCTTACTGATTTAGGTATGTGTGGCAGGCCAGACTGTCTGCGTGTCTGTCCCTCCTGAGGAAGTTCATCACCTCGCCGTCATCCTGGACTGCAGCCTGAGGGCTGTGTGTTCCAAAGGTTCTGTTAAATGCTGTTTTAAACATCCTGAGTTACCTGCAGGTCTCTGGCTTGCTAAGAGCCTTGTGTGAGGTTGGAAACAGTGCCCATGTTTGCTAAATCCTCTGTCAAACTTAAATGGAGTTTCCTTTCACTTTCTTTGGGATTAGCAAGGACTTTGGTAGCACCTAAATTATACTAAGCAAAGCCACAGACTAACATGTACGTCTGTCTTCATCCTTCCCACCTTGCAAGCTGAAAATAACCATCTGCAACAAGTAGTCCAGCGTAGATGGAAGGAGTTTGGTTAGTAGCACACAGGCACTATTCATAGTTAAAAGCAGAGCATGGTAACCATGTGCCTTGGTGCAATGAATGAAACTAATTCACCAGCCAGTTAATTGACATAACTTTTGCCTCTGGCTGGAGCCTTCAGTCCTGGTGCCAGTCTGTTAGGGAGGAATAGGAAGTAACAAAGAACAACAGGCTGAAAGTAGACCTGGGAGAAGAGCTGCGACACCTAAACACAAACATTAACAATGGTAGGTTAATTATGGGAGTAAGGTCATTCTTGCAATTTTGAGGTAATTCCAGCCGGGGATTCTGCTGAATGCAAGTGACAAGTTACAGACAAAAGCTGTGATTTAATTCCCATATTTATTGTCTTCAATAAAACCAAATTGTTAGTAATACTGAGAGATTCAGATTTGGAGATCTGAGAAAAGCTTAGTCCTCCATGTGTTTTTTATGTTTTAACTCTCAAATACCTCTTTCATCCTAAGAATGCCGCTGTATTATTTGCATTCTGGTAATGCTGCAGTCCCAAGTGAAGCTTGGGGTACTATTGTGTTAGACGCTGTATATACTTCTAGCTAGTTTTACAGAGACACAGCAGCGACACAGGCAGTTTAGCACACTCGTACAGGGCAGTCTGGGTGTATAGTGGATATGGAAACAGGTCCTATAATCAAAGGGCACTGGGGCTAGAGAAATGAAGGGTTGGAGACAGCATGGGAGACAGATGCACGGTTATTCATGGTTTGGCAGAGATGAAATAAATTGTCCAAAGCCAGGAATCAGTACTGGAATGCTTTCCTTCCTTCCCCCTTGTTTTGGTAGATTACTGAACATTTTTTGGTTTCCTCTAAGGCCCCAGTTCTGCCAGAAGTTGGGTAACTTTGGTCTCATGCCATGTCTGTAGAAATTAGGTCTGCTGTTTCAGGCTGCCAGATTGCCTATAAGAGAAAGCCCAGCAGGCACTGAACAGGGTGTTAGGCAGACATGGAAAATACAAATTCAGTGATGACTACAGTTGATTTCATGCTAGTCATGAGATTTCACATCACAACTCCCTCTGGAACCAGCACAGAGAGCAGCCATGAAGCACATGAGAAGTGTTAATTGCTTTGTGTTGGCCCGCACATGGTGCAATTAATATGTCATCATCTATAATGTACTTGGTAAAACAGGGTGAAAGTCGTCAGATGGGAGACTGGGGGAAGCGTTTCTCATTATTTTCAGTTTCTCCTTGTTTTAATTTGCTTCCTTACTAGAGGAAACTGAATCAGGCAAAACCCCAGCAAGAACAGACTGATGAGCAATTTACCAGTAAGCAGAAAAAAGTGGTTGAGCAAATTAATCTGTGTGATAGTTATCACTTATAAGTTTATTTGTCATTCTGAAGGCTCTGACTGTCCACTGTGTCACACAAGTATTGCACTGGCAATTCTATCGGTGTTAGAGAGCAGAGAACTGGGTAGAGACCCTACACAAATGACCTTCCCTCTGCACGTGCTGTGTACACATCGGCCACCCTGGGAACCTCTTTCACTTATTAGACAAGCCACACTGGGGACCCTCTGGTTTCACTTATTAGATAAGAGGCAATTGGATATTTCTCAGCTGGTTTTGGATTTCAGCAGCGTGCTTCTCCCCTGCTCCTTTTAGCTGTGTTGCCCTGCAGAGATGTATAATGACTTAGTTATGGCAATGGTCTTCTAGGTCAGTATATCACATGTGACATCCCCTACTTATACATTTACATATGTTTTCTTCTGGGTTATCACCAGAAAATGTGGATTCCTGTGGGGGTCAGGGGAAGCCCTGTTTTTCTGTTTGTTTCCTATGTAGTATAGATTTTTAAAAAACAGTGGCTCAAAGAACATGGTTGTGTGCAGCATTTTTGTACTTGTCAACAAAGAAAGAAATGGGCACTTTGTCATTTACAAGTTTAATTTTGTTATTTTGTAATTCTGAAGGTATGTTTAGTTGCATTTTTAATTTATGTTTATCTATAGATCACAGCTTAGCCTTCTGAAACTGGGCTATCTGCCATCACTGCATCTTGTGCAAAGCATTTTTCAATAGCCATCAACTTACCCCCACTCTTTCTTCCCTCTTCCTGCCCCAAAGTTCTGAAATAATTGATTTCATATATTACTAGACATATGCCTGAATTTTTTTTAACTTGCAACATCTGTTTTTGTGATAGAAGAAATGGTAGCTTAACCACTGAGCAGTTGATATGAGTTGTCAGTGCATTGCATCCATAGTTTCAAATAGTCTAGTGCCTAACCATAAACAAATGCCTTTCCAAGTAAGCCTAGTCAGAGAAGATTTTCTCCTCTCTTTTATCGCTGATGCAGCTAGTTTGTGGGTGCATGCGCAGTGCTGCAACAGTGATCTTTTCCTACTTCAGTCATTGCTTATCATAAATCTACTTCATTTAAAATTAACGATTTGCAATAAACTTGATAAGCTCAAGATGTGCCTGCCTGTTTTAGGTAAAGCCCATTGCCACAGTATCTGAGCATTTCCCTCGGGTGAAGAAATTTATCTGCACAGAATTTTAGAGAGGTTGGAAACATCCCTGTTCTGTAGTGGAAATGCAATTTCATAATTTCTTCGTCTGGAAAGCCAGGAGATTTGGGTTTTGTTCTGATATTGACTCTGCTTATAAAATTTTTGTTTGTTTTGCTTTTTTTATATGTGGGCCTTAAGCTGGGCACTCATGTTTTGGAATAAATCAGAGCATATAATCATGCTGCCTTTGTGAGATCAACCTGAATGTTTTGTATAGCAGGGTACTAATTTATTGAGAGAGAAGGTACGACAGACCTGTTAGCTCCTTGGAAAACTCCTATCTGAAGTAGCCTTTCTAAGGAAGAGCTAGAAGTGCCTGTGTCATGGGTAACTAAAAGAATGAATAACAATCTGGAAACCATTTATTAAGAAAGAGCCCTCCACTGATAGGGGCAAGCCTGCTAGCCCTTAATGGCTTTTTGTATTTGATCCTATCACTAACAGTTTGGCCCTTGTATGAGAGAAGCTCAGTGATTGACAGTCTTATCTTTTGTGTAGCACTGATCAGGAGAGATTATTTCTGCTGAGATAAGAATTATTCTGACAGTCTCGTTACTGTCAAGTAAAAATTAGAACAGTCTTGAAACCGCAGTCTTATCCTGGAGTATCTATTAATTGATGCCCAGATGGAAAGACGCCCTCCATGGACTGCAACAGACTCCTTCATCAGGGATAAAACAACTTACCCAAAGTAATTACACAACTTGAAACTAGACACAGCCCTCTGAGAAAGAGATGATCTGCTCTTCTCAGGCACTTTTTCACTTGCAAAAAACCGTAAAGGACGAAGGTGGCATGGGTGCATTTGGCATCTACAGAAATAGCTTTTAGGACAAAATATTCCCAATTTCACTTTTAATATACAGAGCATATAGCTATAAAATGGTTTACGAAATTGCAATACGTGTATGAGAAATTCATTTTTAAGAGTCTTTTACAGACAAATAATTGATAGGTAAAAAGTAATTTGGACCATCTTTCACCCTTCAGCACCTTATTTTTTTAGGAAGGGCAACTGTGTCTTTCCTGGTTTTGCTAAAATTCTCAATAACATAAATGACACTTACCTTAAAGCTAGTGCTGAGCATGAGACAGACTGCTGAGTAACTAGTTCTCTTTGAAGGAGTACTCTGCTGTATATAATGAGTATAGACACACACATACCTTGAATAGATTAACTCTCTTCAGTCTCAGTGTATGTGATAGAAAAGCAAAGAGTTTCAAAAGGTTACAGAGAAGATTATTGACTTTCATGCTTCAGTTGAAACTGAAGCTTGTTCTGATGGGCTTATTCCAGCAGCCCATTTACAGGAAAGTTTGTGTGTATTCGCTGAAATATTTTATTTTCTGTCTTTCCTATACCAGGGCCTTCCCTTTTCCATCCTAAACAGTGAGAAATCCCAGGAATGCAGACTGATCTGGCTTTCCAGTACCTCTTCTCTACTTCTGGCATACTAATTAAATCCATATAGGGCCTGCCTTTTACATTTTACTATGTATTTAAGAGTTTATCTGTTTTATCTGACTCTGACCGCTTTCAGTGACTTTGGGAATTGGTATTTCACCCATAGGTGTGCGTTATCTCAACCAGCATCTGTGCATGCTATGGGCTCTGACTGGTTGCGCTCTTGATTCTTTCATTTCCTTTTCCTATTCTGAGTTCACTGCTGCCAAAAATGACAAAATGGTGACATTTTCAATTTATTGGTACCTATGCCTTCAGGCAGGACATATTATATCTTTTGGGGAAATTTGGACTCTAGGAATCCAGAACATAGTGAAAGAGGACTGAATTATAGATGAGATGTATTTGACTTCCTCACAAATCCGAAATCCAGGGCTGCAGGCTACAAAATTAGCAGCACGTGTCTCATGAGAGCTGACCTCACACCTCCTGGTTCATACTGGGATCTCATCCTATGTTCATAAGTTTCTGTCAAGACATGTTTCTCAGGATTGACTTTGCACACTCATCCTCTGAACTCTTTCAATAATATCTTCTCTCATCCAACCAACAGTTTTCAGGTTTCAGCATTTCAATGTATTTGTACCACCCCTCAGCATCATTTCCACTCCCCAGAAGGGCAAAGCTCACAGCTTGGGAACTGCATAATACATTAACAGACATCAGAAGCACAAAGGCCACAGACCAAAGGGAGCAGTGCTAGCTGGGGTTTTAGAAGCCAGTTTGTGAACGGATACATTACAGGCTGGGGGGGAGATGAAGCTCCAAGAAGTCTTTGTGGTGTTTACTAAGACTATGTACCCTCTTGGTCTTCCCTGTATATTTGTCCCTGAATCTGTCCCAATGAAATTGCAAATGCAAAAAAAACCCCAACAAACAGGCTATTAAAACTCACTGTACGTGCATTAAAAACAAATCACACTGTCCCAGCTCGGGAAGGTAATTGACAAACTCAAGGTGCATGAAATAGCTGTAAAGCTGAGAGCAAAGTAAGAAGTGATGAAAATATCATTCTCCAACCCGTGTGTTAGTGATACATTCTGAGCCATAAATACCAATTACTGAGCCACCAGCTGTAAGTCAGCCTTATAGTTCAGGTCCGAAACACCCTCTTTCCCTTCCCTTAGCAATACAAAAAAAAAAAAAAAAAAAAGAAAATTAAATAGGTTAGGATAAAAGATCTCTTGGACCTCCAAGAACTTGAATTTCTGCTTATCTTTTTGCTCTAGTGAATTATATGAGTAACCTTGATAGAAATTACCCTTGCCAGAAACTCTTTTCATTACACCCATAAACCAGCTTTGTCCAACCTTTGTCTGTGTCTCCTAGAACCTGTTGTGCTGTTAACCTGGAGGTGCTCTGCAAGGTCTTCTCTCTGCAAGACTCAGCTTTAGTGTCATGTCTGAGAGGAGTTGGGGTGAAAGGATGAAAACTGTGAGTAACATTCCTCCATATTACCATGTTAAAAGGATGCCATGATGGGTATCTGTTCTTGTGTATCTTGACTTCTCCTTCTCCCTGAACCCGGAACAGCAGCAAAATTTCAGTTGTCACTGAAACAAGCATTTTCCTTCTCACAATGAGGCAGGCAGTGCACATACCTCGAAATCCCTGCCAAGGTAGTAGTTAAAAGTAGGGTCCTTCCTACCCCTTTAGGCAATGTACGCTGCAGAGTCTCACCATATTTTCAGCTTGTTAGGCTTGCATAAAGCTCTTTGGAGATAAGGATGACGTGAATATGACCACAGTGCATACAATAAAAACATATGTCTAAAGGAAAAAGTAAAAAATCTGTAGCTTCTCCCCACTTTCTCACTATAAATAACTGCTTGGATGGGCAGTTTGGATTTTGTGCATTCAGATTCAAATGTTCAATCAAATTTTGTAACTGCTGGTAAAAGTTGTTTGTAGGATATACAGCAAGTAAAGATGGGGTTAATTCAACATGCTGCAGTATTAAACTAAGCAGCAGCGATATGCACTGTATACTATCCAAGTGTTTGAATTCGAATATCATCAACAAATGGTCAGCAAGTAAGGTTTATTGCCAGGCTAATAAGCTGCATCCCTCAGCCACTGATTGAAAAGCCTTCATTGCCTCAGCTCATTTCCAGTCCTCTATGTTTTTGTTTACCCTGATACCAAGACGGTGTCTGCATTTTTATAGCATCGCTTATTGCTTGTTTAACTCCTATTGCCCTCCTTCAAAAGCCGTTACTAACCTGGGAGCTTGCCCACCCTCCTCATTTTGTTTTGCCTGATGTGACAGTAATGCAATGCCAAGGTTTGCATTGTCATGTTTGGCTTCTTTGGGAAAGAGAAGGCCTCAGGCCATTTGATGGCTTTCCATCAGGTCTTGTCTCTTTTATGCCACCTCATTAGCCAAGAGGGAATAGTAATCTGGAGTGACTTCCTGGAAGATCCCGTGCTGCTGAACTGAATGCAAATGACCTGTGTGACATGTCTCTGCCTGCCAGACCTAAATGCTGTTGAGTGATCACTCTCAATCCTATCTCTTTTCAAGAGTGGTGAACTGCTGTTTGATCACCTAAATGCTCTTGCTTTGACTTCTTTTCCAAGTCTCTTCTATCGGTGTCAAGCTAAGTCAAGGTTTAGAGCATCATAAGCTTTCCAGAATGGTCTGCTGAGCACGTGGCTTCTAGACTAAGCTGTAGCACTCTGTAATATTTCAAGCAGAGGCTTGGTGACTGGTCCCTGAAGAGGTGCAGAACTATCCTCTGGCTTCAGACACATGAGATGAGGTTGATAATATTTGCAAACCCAATGAGCTAAAGTTTTAGTGGGTGAGGATCTCATTGCCCCTTGTGAAAATGAGGAGGATTGCTTTCTTTTGCAGAAAAAAAGACATTGGTGAAATTCCAGAGGAGTGGTGTTATGTCTTGTTTATTTGGTGAACAAATACATTTCGCCTACAGAAGCTTTCTATCAAGAATCGACTTTTTTGATGTTAATATTAACTCCAAAGAATCTCAAACCTGGATGGTGGAACAAAGTGAGATATGTTTTTTCTGGAAAGAAAATCTCCTACATCATGGCAGAGAGTGCATATGCATGATCTGGGTTTTGCTCCAAGTTCTTGTACCCTGTTGGCTTTCTGGCTCAGAAAATCCTGTCCTGGAGGAAAATCATGCACAGGTAACTCTGTGGCAGTGATAACTCAGAGGTTACTCATTGCTGAAAGTGGGTGACCTATCCTTAGAGGTAGGTTGGACAACAAAGTTTTGAGACAAAGCTAGGCGATATTTCCAAAGAGGAGGACCTGTTTCAGCTGTGCTGGAGATATGAGACAGCAACACCCACTAGCACAAGTATTACTAGTTCCAAAAGACTCTTGTGTCTTTCCCAAACTGAAGGTAAAATCAAGCATTAACTCAAAATGTTTCTGCAAACCTTATCATACCAATAGGACTTTTCGTATGGATGATTAAGTAAAACACCTTAAAGACTGCAGTGTGCTTAAGCTGTTCTCAGGAGTGGACATGGTCCATTGTGTTTTATAAAACCAGGAAACTTAAAACATTTTTTTATTGTTCTCTGTAATATGGAGCATTTATACTGTCTCGTTTTTCCCTATAATCTTTGCTCTGCTGACTTAATAAAATATTTATAACAAATGGAAGTATGGATGAATGAAATAGTCAGGAATTATCTTCCTAGTGCTCATAAAAAAAGAGAAATAGGCATAAAAAAGCCCATAATGCAAAAGTGTATGTTTTCTTGCCAGCCTTCATCTATGTCTTCTCACTGTAAGTCTGTGGGTTTGGGGGATGCAGATTTTGCTTCCTGATCAAAGCTGTAATGGATGGAGATGACAAGGCTCATCAGTCCAGTGCTGCTGATAACCTTCTTGTCAGCAGCACTGTTTCTTCAGACTTTGCTCCTGACTTACTGCCAGGCGAGAGGAGGGTAATCGGCTCTGCCAGACTCAACCTTGGCGAGGGTGGCTGTTACTCTTCTCCTCTGTTGAAATGCCTTGCTGATTGGGTGCCTACATGAAGCTAAAACCTTGGAGCTGAGAAAATCCTAAAACTTTGCCCTCTCCCTCTCAGTTCAGACTCTTCAGATGTCAGGCAGGTGGAGGAGCAGGATGGGGCTGTGTTTCAAGCAGTAGATGAGAAACAGAGACTTGGGTTAATTTTCTCTTTTGTTCTTGTGTCTAGATGTACTATTTGTTTGTAACCTAATTTCTTCTCTACTGTATCTATGCCTCATTTCCCCATCTCGGCAGTCTCAGTAGTCCTACTTACCTACTCCATGGGGGTCTTACAAATGGTAAGGTTTGATAATGTGCTGTGTGATTCATTGTTGATCACAGATGTGTATTTATATGTCAAATACCATTATTTCAGTCCTTTTAAATAATTTTTCTCAGTCTGTGAGCACTGAAGATGGGGCTCCATATGAACACAATTCCACTCTATAGATCATCTTCCAGATGCCACAGTGATCCTTAATGTAAAGCTAATGACTTTTCAAATTAATTTAAATGGCCTAAAAATGAGACGTAACAGAGAAAATTAAGGATGCCATCATGTTCAGAGGCTAAATGCATGTAGGTTGTGTAATAGGAAGTATAAATGCATTGTTAATCCCAAATTGCTTGTTCAGATCCAAACTACAGCCCCAAACTTTATTCAAATAGCTAACAACAAAGACATAGAGGTCTGCTTTCATCCTTAACAAAGGCAGAGGAAGTTTTTGCCTTGATCAGATGAATGCTCTCATCCTCAGATAGTGCTGGGTCATAGTTATGGTTTGATTACTCACATGAATTGAAAATAAAGTGGTGTTTTCTAGTTGCATGTGTGAAAAGAGTCATTACCTAGAGCTGCTCAATAATCAGCAGCTTGTCAAACTTTCTTGGGCATGCTTAGTTACAGAACGTGATTCAGCATACATAGGCTTAGGGGCTAGACAGCAGTCGTAATCACTCTCTGTGGGAGATCTTTTCTGGGGAGGGGAGAAGGACGAATTTTACAGCATAGTGCCATGAAAAGTGATATTTTACTCTAGTTACTCGACCTCCTTTGCTACAAGCAGTCAAGTGTTTCCGACAAACGAAAGGTGCTGCTATTTGAATGTTGGTGGTAGGAATTTAGACTGGTGCCTTATTCAGGTAAATGAATGTCACTCTTTCCCCCAGAAGCTGTTGTTTCTTTTGTTCTATAAACTAAATTTAAAAATGTATGTGGTCTGGACACCACCACCCTGTGATTTAGAGTAAAGAAAAGCACATAGATTAACAAAGAAAGAGCCTCCTTTAGAAGCAATTTAGTATGTTCTAAAATTTACTCATTAGAAGATGCTAAATGCTCCTTTCAGAAAACATTAGTCTAAAGAAATAAACCTAAAATATATAGAAAAGATGTAACTAGGAGGAATTAAAACCAGATTTATTCTGTATTACCCAGGCCCAATGTTAAGCACAGGACAGTCTACTGCAGAGTGCCTATTGCACAGCCTGTTTGGGGCTTTTAAAGGACTAAAGCATCTCTTGACTTAATGTTTTTCTCATTACATACAACAGCCTGCAATCTCTTTTTTATGTCTTACATCACCTAGGTTAGCAGTGAAACCCTGGGACCTCAGTGTGAGATGTCAGATAAAGCCAGATGCACACCACTTAAATCAGCACAGAAAGCAATGTGCGGTTGCTCTGAAGGCATTTATTGATTGCAAATACCTTTATTAGGAAAAGTGTTGGAGTGATTTTCTTACTAAGATCATGTTCTACTGGTTGCATTTTCCTTTGTTTTTCTTTTATTTTAGTGCATTTTGTGCTATTGATTTAATTTATTTTTTTTTTACCTCTGCTTCAGGTTGGCTTTGTTTATTCTTCTCTATTATTCTTTTTAATTGTTTGAAATAATTTAAATTCAGATTCAATGCTGTTATTTAGCTTCTGTTCATTGCATTATGAGCTTTTTTTTTTGCGTGCAATCTACACAGAACTTATCTTGACAGTGGTAGGAATAAAGGAGATTTTAAAGGCACTCAACAATTTCTTAGCAGCTGCTAAGACCAAGCACTGCTTCTGCTCTGAATCCTCCTGTTTCAAAGTAATCCTGGCCCTGCAGATGTATTCACAGATAAAAGTTCCAGTCAGATTGAACATTTTATCTCTCTGAAGTAATGTAATGGCTATCACTTTTCATGTAGGATTTTTTTTTAAACTGGCTAAGCTTTTCCTATTTTTTTCTTTTTTTTCTTTTTTTCTTTTTTTTTCCCCAATGAAAATGGAAACACCGTTAAAGCAGCTCAGAATAATTTGATCATGGATGAATTCTGGCATGTAGCTAAATCCAAATCTGGAAAGAGGGTGTTTCTTTGCTGCCGGTGATGAGGTGTTTGTGTTGGCAAAGGCAGATCTCGTTCAGCAGCAGTGGTTTGTTCAGCCATTGATGTAGGGAGTATGATATGTTGACGTACACTCTTGTTACAGTGTCAAGCACTGTGGTGCTCCAGTGGTTGATCAACAAAAAATTCTGTCCAGGGACAAATAACAGTAGATCTTTTGGTTACCCACACGGCCATTTGTTCTTGGTTGGGACAGCCTGTGTGACAGAAGCAGGTCCCTTTTCCACAAAACAATACTGACCAAGCCACGAGGACTTGCTGGCCACATGTTCTCTGTCCAAGGCAAACACAGGGTAACATGACACATGTGAGTTATAACCACGTATGCTGATGTCAGTGACGATCAGCTGATATCAGAATGTTCTGTAAGCTGACATACCTTATATGTGTCCCCTAATCCACATTAAAAACCAGCAATATTTACACTTGGCGAACTTCTAGATGCAAAGTACAACTGATAATGTTGTAGACCTACTCTCTGTAATGGGCATGTGGGGTCATCTTTTACCACCCCTGAAGGTTTTCACTAAGATGTCAGACTGTGAAATAGAGCATCCCAAGGTGCAGGTGTATTAGTTTATCTCTGAGCCACATACAAAAGCGATCATAGGCACGGTGCTAGAAGCACCATGGGTGCTCTGACACCCTAAGTGAGGTTGCAGGAGGCACCACAACTCTCTGCTTGTGTTATCTGAGCTCTGCTAGTTAATGACTGGAGGAGTGTAAGAGTGCAGGAGAACAATTGTGCCTGTGGTTTTCTTTCTGGGAAGTAACTTGTTTAAGTTTTCTCTGAAGACCTTGAAGTGCATAAAAGCAGAGTAAAAGCTGGGGAAGAATGTATCCTCTCACCCGCTCATCCCCCAGGGAGGTCCAGCTCAAGACACAAACTCTTAATCCTTACCACTGGATTAATTTATGCTGCAGCCATTAAGATGTGAGGGATTTAGAAGGGCTGGGCCTTAATGCGGATTCCCATTCCTAGAAAACACAGGTTTAGTGCATTAATGGCTTCAAGTCTGCAACCCTTATGCAAGTATACATCTATGTATGAATTCATCACCCTATGGACACAAGGGGAGCAATTCCATGGACAAAGTCCTGTCCTGCATCCCCTGTGTTGAGAACAACAGAAATCAAGATATTCCAGAAGTATGAAATGCTGTGCTCTTTGTTTCAGTACTTGAGAAATTGCTGAAAACTGGGAGTTGAGCTCTCAGGAGTTTCAGCCATGAGAAACCAAAGCAAAGGCTGATCCCTTACTCTCCTAGTTCCACTGTTACTGTATCACAAGGCCCCCTGAGCTCCCTGACACACTAAAGCATCCTTTCTGCCCTGTCAAGGTGACAGCATCGTTACTTCTAACAAATTCACTTCCCATAAGATATTCAAAGGATACCCAGTTCATTCAAATGTACCAGATTTAAATGTATCTTAATTTATGACTGTGTTCTAATCACCAGAAGATGATGAATATAATTAAAGATAATGAATGGCCCCATTAGTCTTTTGCTTGCTGTGATAATTCCTTCAGACAGACACATCCTTTGTCTCTCTGTGGTGTGAAAAGATATCTTAGCAAGGGAAACTTCTGTTGCAGCTGCTCCTCACTCTGGAGCTTAAGAATTTTATTTAATAGCAAGACTGGGAGCAGAGAAGAGAGAAGGAGCAGACCTCTATGTTGAATAATATGCAAGCAGTTGCTGAAGATGGAAGTAGAAAGAACTGGTCATACCTATCAAATTCTGCATGTCCCGCATGGAAATCTTGGCACTCCCCCACCAGATGCTGGTATTTGCACCTCACACTTTCTCAGCTCCACATTTTTATCTCTGATTTTACATATCTCACAGAAAACATTTCTTGCAGCTTTTATAATATCCACGATCTCTCCTTTACCTTCCAGCCGTTACAAACTGGCTCAAGACTATGTAATCCATTTATTTGGCAGATGGGTTTTCCATCTCTCATCTAGTTACTGAATAAGCCTGACACTGTGAAGCTTACATGCTTCAGCAGCATTGCAGACTTCCATTGACAGGGCTGCAGACAACTGAACCAGGACTGTTGGGACTGTTCCTGGTAGGTTGCATTACACATGCGAAATGTATACCCTGATCTACCTCCTTCATGGCCACGTGAGGAAGGCAAAATGCAAACCACGGTGTTTTGTTTGGTGGAGAGTGGCCAGGTGGTAAAAGCAGGCATAAAGCTGAAGTTTCTTGTTGAGCACTGAATCGGAAGTTGTCTCCCAGGGTGGTCTGCAAATTTCATGGTTTTGCCCTGTTTGTCGTGACTCACACTGTTAATGAAAACCTGCAATAGGACTGCTCTGGAAGGACTCGCTTGAAGCAGCAGAATCTCAGGAGTCCTCACAGGCTTTGCATCTGCCTGGCAGCAGTTTTCCTAGCTCACTAGGACAGTAAAGATGAGCCATCACTTTTGCCTTGGAATACTTTTATGGGACTATGTTGAAACTTTGCGGGAGGATTTCCACTCTCTGTGCCTTCCTCACTGCATTTTCACTCAGGCTGGACTGACACTGCAAAAGTCTTTTAAAATTTTCCAGATTACACAGGAGTTCATGTTTGTCTGACCAGTGTGGTACAAATGAGGGGCAGACTGCGCACTGCACGTTTGTGTCTGCTGGGGCTGCCCTTCCTCGCTCCCATTAGGCTATTGAAGCTCCTTTGCTGGGCTGCAGATGTCTTCCAAAACACAGTCACGAGAAAAAGAAAATGTAACCCTCAGAATCTGTCTGAGACCAGAGCATTTCTGTACCAAATAAGAACCACTCCAGGCCAGAGGGCAGGAGATGCTGCTAATCTCTCTCTTTTGAGATATCCCTTCTGGGCTGTGCTGAGAAGATGTTTATGACTTAAACCTGTCAGTTGTGGTGATCTGGTTCTTCAAATCTCTTTCAAGGCCCCGCAGGAATATTTGGTGTCTCTGGATGAAGGGATGCGAAGCTTATTCTCCTTAGGTCAGAGATATCAGATGTGCCATGAAACCCAGAACCTCAGCGATGTGACTCCCAGCTTTTGATCTGACAATTTCTTGTTATTAATGTACACGCAAAGAGGTCTGCTTGATATTATAAGAAATATGCAGGAGATATCTATTCCTATGATCCTGCTGAAATCACACGCTGAAGTCCTGTTAACATCAAGGGAGCAGGGTTGAGCCTGCAGCAGTGGATGTTAACTGAGTTAACAATCTGGGTTAAATTCTCCAGACAAAAGCTGGAATTTGATGTTGCCATGTAGTGAGGTTTTGTCCCTTCCATTCTTCAAAGGGGAATTTTGAATGTGAATCTGTCCTAAAAAAAAAAAAATCAAATATTGTATCCATCACAGGCCATGTTATTTTAGCGTACCACAGATATAAGTCTACAGGCTAGTGAGAATGCCACATCCACTGCTCTGAGGACGGCTGCAGATGTGTGAGCTTGGGAAAGAGATGGAAATGAATGGTAGGGAGGAGTGAGTGAGACACAAACAGAAAAGAACATCTTAATAGTGATCTTGGATGTTACCTCCTTGGCCACAGAAGTTGCCTTGAGCTTGCCTTCTACAGCTTTTGTTCTGTATGTGCTAATAATTTTGAGATGTAGGGATCTCAAATAACAGTTCAGTTTTCAAAGGAATAAAACTCTTTGTGAAATTAGCTCTTGCTGAATAATTTCACTACAAAATAAAGGGAGGATTTTCCAATTGACAAAACATTAATTTCTGTTTTTAAAGAGGAAAGTCTGTTTATGCTGCAACACGGGGTTTTTTAAGTTTAAAAATAACCTAAACTTACAAAAAAAAAAAAAAAAAGAAAAAAGAAAAAATTTAAAAGGAATTTAGTAACTTCAAAATGCAATTTAAAGCAAACCAGAAATAAAAATATTTACAAAAAGAAAGGGGTGGACTGAGAGCTGGGCTTGCTTGTGAGCTCTCCCACTGACAGAGCTGGAGTCACTTGCCACAGCTGGTAATGGACTCTGGATAGCACAGCAGGGCTTGCGAACAATTTTCTCTAAAATGCAAAAATGAGTGCTTTCTCTAGGAATAACTGTCCAGGGAATTGTCAGGATCATTTTCTTCTTGTGCATAGCTGAAGTTGCTCCCAGAGTGTTTTCCTTCTGCAGGAGAAGCCAGAAGCAAGAGCCCTGCTTGCAGTGTGGTGCCCCATTTTCCAGGCTTGCCTGCCATACTCTTCAGGCATCCTGACAGTTGATTAATGCCTCAGCTGTGGAGTGACAATTCTGCTTCAAACCTTCATCCATCATCCCTGCACCATTTCCTAGGGGCCTCAGGACCCTGGCAAATTGTCACATAACCTAGTGGGGACTTGCTGTTCCTCCAATTGTCTGTCTGAATAAATGTCCTGTTTTTTCCAAAGTTGCAAGAGGGAGAAAAAGAAAGGGCTGGAAAATAGTTCAGACGCCTTCCATAGAAAAATGAGATTGGTGTGACTCAGAAAAATGGTTAATTCACCTTTTAAAACTATTGTCCCAGCCATATCCCCAGGAAAGCTGTTTGGAGCGCAAAGTCCAATTCCTGACTCCCCATGGATGGGGATGGTCTGAGGTGGTGTTTTGGAGGAGAACCGTGGCAGGGCTAGGAGATAGGTGCAAAAATTGAATCCTGGTGTGGAACCAAACTCTTCCTTCAGACTAGTAGGGATAACAAAAAAAGTTGGTCGTTTCCTGCCTCAGTTTCCCATTTGGAGATGAGGGTGATGGAGGGCAATTAGTCTCCACTGCAGGAGCTGGGAGACGAGACCCAGTCCCTGCAGAGGAGTCCCAGCAAGGCAGAGGAGTTTGATCTGCTCATGGTGTGGGACTGGCTGTGAGCTCCTCTGAGCTGCTCAGACTCTGCCTCCTTTGTCTGTCTGTGCAGACAGATAAGCTGCCGTTAAGGTCTGGCATTTGTTTTTTCACTTTAAAAACAAAAGGGCCTCCCCTGATACCCTTCACAATGTCACATTGCCATTTCACATGGAATTGCTGCTCTTGCCTACTGAGAAAGCAAGATGAAATCAAGTCGAGAGGCATTTATCTTTTTGCCTTTCGGGCAGGGATGTGCGCCTGCTTGTTCAGCTGCTTTTGTTCCGAACCAGCAAGGACCACTTGAAGGAGGGACTAGGAACACGTTAACAAGAGGTCCTTGTCTGCTGCCTGCTCAGTACAAAACAGCTGCCAGCCCGGGTGGCAATTTCCCAGGGGCTGAGCAGAGAAAGGTGACTTGTTCTCAACCTAAGTGCCTTGCACAAACCTGTTTTCCCTCTGTCACAGAATCAACTTGCAATCAACAAGTGTGAGCCACTTAGTAGCACAGAGATCGGGGACCCGTCAGGCTCCTACCACCTGTCACTGGAGAGGAGCTGCTCCTGCAGGTCTGCTCCCTCCTGAGCGGAGCAGCACATGAGCTCACCTACCTTGTAGCTTGCTCGCAACTTCAGCATGTGGTTAAGGAGAAGGAGAAGGAAACCAAGAGGCACAGTCCCAGGGCCATAAATCTCTGTGTCGGGAAAGCAAGGATCACTTTCCAACACCTGAAAAAATAGCATTAAATTTTCTCTGGGTTATGGCTGCAACCACTAAAGCATCTCCCACGCAAACAGTTCAGCTCGTGGGTTAAGAAGGAATTGGTGTATGTGCACAGATGGGTGACAACCACAGTCCTCCTGACAGGTACACCTTTAAATGTACACAGGAGCAACCGGTCAGAGCCACCTCGTGCTGCAGAGGAAGGACTGGAGCTAGTTTCAACTGTCCAGACAGACTGTGTAATCCTAAATTGAAATTGCTGCGTTTAGGTGTTAGAGTGGTGAGCCGTAATTTACATATAATATCCAGGACTCAGTCATCAAGTCTAGTCTGGAACAGATTCAGGGGAACAAGGATATTCTACATGCAAATCTGTTTAGAGGCATTTTAAAGCTGCATGTAGGATGTTTAAAATGCATCTCGGAAACTTGCAGGTGTTTTGGCACCCTTCTCCTCCTGCTTGGAGATTGCTTGTGACCATGGACCTGGAACAGGTCTGCAGCAAGACATGAATTAAGTAGATCAAGTACTTCCAATCTTCCTCAGGGTGTCATGCACTGGCCTGGACTGCTGACATAAATAAGGGCCAGCCTTGTGTGATGTACCAGCCATCTATGCAGAAAGCTCTCTCCTGGCAGGGATGGTTGAAAAGGGGCAGTTCAATTCTGGTTTTGGTGGTCTGCACCTACAGGCAATACCATCTGATTAAAGCATAACTCTAGCTGCTGTTAGGAAGCTTTAGCTTCCACTGTAGCATGGTTTACTTATTTTGTTCAATTCTGTGCTATAAAACCCTGAAGTAAGGCAATGTAGACCTGTGGCTTCTCCAGGACCTGCTGGTGCTGTGCCTCCCACACACAGAGTCAGCATTGCTGTTAGCCGAGGGAGCTTGTAGGAGAGGAAAGGAGCTCACCTACTCCACCTCTGAGTCTTGCCTGGGCACTATTCATCCGAGGAGACTTACCCCCGGGGGAGGGTTGTATTGTGAAAAATGAGGAAAAAAAAACAAGCATCTGTTTCAGCACAGACTGGACAACAGGTCAGATTTCTTTGCGAATCTTACACCTTTCTCTGGCATCTCTGGGAACTCCTTGATGGAGAAGGGCCTAGGAAAGGCACGTGCAGACCAAATGGGAAAAGTTAATTCTGAGTGATCCCATTTGAGCACATACTCAGAGCATCTTTTCATGCTTTCAGCCAGCTCCCCTGCACTGTCTATCTGCTCCATCTCTGGGTCTTGCAGCTCTGTCAGTCTAGTCTAAGCCAAATACTTCCCAGAGTGTGGATTGCTTCTAGTGTCACAAACTGCTACTTCTAGCTGTCAGATCCAAGCTGGGTGTTCCTCTGAGCTGAGGAACTGCCTCTCTGATCGTCCCTGCAGGGATGGATGTGGCTCGCTCTTTCTCCTCAGCCTACTGATACCTCCAGAGGAAAGCGTTGGGGGTGACAATCCCAGCACCACCTCCACACCTTCCTTTCCTCACTCCTCAGTCATCCTCTTTCATGTGGGCAACACATCCCACCGTTGGGTGGGAAAGTTTCCTTGCCAGGTCATTAGCTGGAGGAAACCCCATCTCCCTAACAGGCAGGTTTGCCTCAGGGCACATGCAGCATGTTCCTCACATTTTATTAGTGGAATTGTCAACAAAGCTGCAGGCAACAGCTGAAGAAGGCAAAAGCAATTTGATTCTTTCATAAAAAAAAAAACCCTTTTGTCCTTTTCTCAGCCCATGCCCTACGTACTTTCTTTTTGATTTAATAACAAGAGTGAAATTTTGAGGCCTTTGGAATTCCTCCAGTCTCTGTCTTCACTTCTATACTTCTATTTTCTGAAATAAATGAAAGCCCTAGAGCCAGCTGCATGTCTCGGGGAGGGCTGTGACCTGCATACTGGAGCAGAGCTAGGGTATTTGCGCTTTGTTGGAAATGGTGCCATCCACCTTCATTTAGAAACAAACCTGGGAGTGTAAGTGTGCGTGGTAGGTTATGGAGATTCCTTGGCTTTATTTTAAGGGAATGCAGAAATATCCTTCTCTCTGATGCCTGATATTTTTGTGTGTATAATGGGATTTTCTAGAGCTGCTGCACACGCTCTACCTATTCACTCCTGGAATCAATGGGGAAACAAACAAACATCTGCTGTCTGTATGGGAAGGGAAATCAGCATGGAGTGCTCCAAGCAATCCTTCTTCCTCTGCAGGAAACCTTGCTCATGCCCTGTACTCCTTTGATCAGGCTTAGGACTGACAAACATTGTTGCTGGGTTTGTTGTTGCTACCGTTCCTGTTTGTGTTTTGAATTTGAAGGGTAAATATAATTTAAATCAACTGTGGTCACATGTAATCAAAGCTAATGAGCAGGTTCCTATCTGTATTAAAGTAAGTAAATAATTCAATATTTTTCAAAAATCTTTGCCAATCAGTCACTTTGCATTTGTCCAGCCAGGGATGATACTGCAAATCTAAACAAAACAAGTCAAAACATGTGTGCGAGCACGCTGAGTGGGACTCGCATGGGAGCAGATACCATCTGGAATCACAGGTGCTCTCACAGCCAGAAGAGGCAGAAAGATGCTGTCAAATGGGAGAGATGCACAAGTAAGCCATGGGCAGCTCTTTGGGCAGTAGTGTGGAGATGGCTTCTTAGCTTTTCCACCTTGTGACCAACCCTCTCCCCTTTGCTCTCTATGCTGCACATGTCTTGTTCCAGGGCCAGGTCACAGGCACCAGTCCCTGCCTGCAGGCATGTGACAAGGGGCTGGCAGGGTGTGTCAGCGCTACAAACCTAAGCACGGGTCTATCTTCTTGTATGGACAACCAGCAGGGTAGATGTCACAGCCTTTAACTTCACCTACGGACACCTCTATTACTTGACTTTTGGAAGTAATTCCACGTGCTGGCAGCAGAGGCAAGCAGCTGCTGGGCAGTGTCACACGTGGGTCTGCAGATCAGAGCATCTCGGTTTGACTGCGGGCTGGGCAGGAAGCATACGGCCAGCTGGCGGTGGGAGCCTGCCCATTATCTGAAGGCGCTTTCATGTCCAGCCACCACATGGCACAAAAGATGGTTGTGCATCTTCAGTGGTTTGCTGCAAACAACGTCCTTTAACATCCTTCTTGCACGCAAAATGCAAAAGCACAGTGAGTCCAGGCTGTGTTTGTTGTCTTTGTAACTGTTCCAAAGAGTCCTAACATCAGACTCCCCTGGTTTATTTTCAGGTCCACCTTTTTGGGTCTGTTACCATCCCTGACTAGTTCTTGTCTATCTGAATTTTGCAACCTGTATCGTTTTGGCTTCCATGTGCCTTGTTTTCTAGCACCACTCCTGAAAGATAATGATGTGGGAGCATCGTTACACAAAAGAGCCTTGGTGGAAAAATACTGTTCTTAAATAAGTTGAGAGCATTATCACTACTTAGAAAGTGCTTGGAGGAGTGACAGCATATGCTGTTCTGTCATTAAAACAAAAGCTGTATTTCAAAAGCTTTTTTCCCCCAAAGATATTATGCAGCTACTGCTAGTCTAACAGGAATGTGAAGTGGAAGAACAGCTGAACAGAGTAGCTGCCACTGAGAGGGGTGGGGGCAGGTGACAGGAACACAGATTTCAGTGGGATGCATTCAAGGAGAAAGGCATCAATGTAATTTGCCAAAGACATCTTGGAGATAGTTAATAAGCATACGGAAAACTGCCCTTGCTGCAGAAACAAATCAGTAAAGAGCAAGGTAAGGGGTACCAAAATTCTTTCTTGGCAGGGAAATATTGAAGGATGCTTTGGCATGGCTCTTCTTTGCCAGAAACATCCCACCCTCTTGCTGGATTTGGATTTTGCTGGCTCACTGGAGCAGCTTGCTCTGTCCTTTGTATACCCACTGCTCTCAAGGGAAAAGAGGAGGGAGCATATGGGCAGAGCATATGGGTTAGATCAGGTTGCTCAGAGCCCTATCCAACCTGACCTTCAGTGATTCCAGGGATGAGGTTTCTGCCACCTCTCTGGGCAATCTGTTCCAGTGTCTTACCACCTCCATTGTAAAAAAATTCTTATATCTAGTCTAAATCTGCCCTCTTTTAGTTTAAAACCATTACTCCTTATCCTATTGCAACAGGCCCTGCTAAGAACATTGCACCCATTTTTCCTGTAGACCCCCTTCAGGTACTGTAAGGCTGCTATAAGGTATCCCCAGAGCATTCTCTTCTTCAGGCTGAACAACCCCAGCTCTCTCAGCCTGTCCTCATAGGGGAGGTGCTCCAGCCCCCTCATCATTTTTGTGGCCCTCCTCTAGACTCACTCCAACAGGTCCATGTCTTTGTTCATAAACTCAAGAGGACAGAGCAGAGTTTGAACTTTGAAACTGCTCTGCCACTATTTGTGCAGTGTGGAAAACACCTTTTCTTGGGAAGCTCTATGACACTCAGTATTTTTTAAAACAGAACTTGCAAAACTCAGTGCAGCTTAATCCTCTACAGGCCTGTGAGATGGACAGTTCCAGTTCAGACTATACAACTACTGATAGGAAGCTTCTTCAGCTTTAACTGGATTTGGATGCAGCACACGATTAGCATCATAATCCCCACCAGGCTCAGTAGAGTACTTGGTATGGAGTGATACCTTGCTATATCCAGATTTTTGCTGACACCATTTCACTTTTAAGTCACACAGGGTAAGTAAGGCTTGCAAGTAGACCTTACCTTGGTTTCGACCCAAGGCATTATGAGATGTTAAGCATGGAATGATGCTACACACAAACAGTAGATTGCATCATTTTCCCACAGCCAGGTTGAAGATGATTTCAAATCCTTGTGACAAGAAAATGGGGAGGACCATGGGGAGGAACTGAGCCACCAGGACTGCTGTGGCTGACATATTGCTGTGTCCTGGGGCTCCCAGGAGCAGTGTCCAGTAGCACTCTGCTTTCTCTTAGTTTTCATGCATGATTTATGTGGTGCAGGGGCCTTTGGAAATATAGTTTCTGAGCTGCAGCTGACCAAAGGAAATGAGTGTTGAGGGTTTATGTGTTATGCTGGAGTTGAAAATCCGGCAGCACTGTGCCAAATATGTGGCGATTGGGGCTTTTCTAATAATTGCCTCTCCTTTGCTATTCCCATGAAAAACCTCGCCATAACATTCATTTGTTAGAAGATTTTCAGAGCCAGAGCCACCAGGGGACTTACCACAGTGAGCATGATTTAAAATAAGTAATCATTATCTGAGGACATACTAATGGTAGACCTGTGTTAAGCTGGATCTGAGGGACTGCTGCATGCCTAACTAGTCAGAACTGACCTGCAATAAGCTGTTCAGTCTGAATGACAGTTTGGGTCATCTCCCTTTGCCCCTAAATTGTTTCTTGTCATCCTCATAGGTGAGATTTTCATCTTAGCACTAGCAGTGTGCATGTGCATTCAGATGACTAATAAGCATCACGTAACTTGTCTGCTATGGGCTAACCTGGATGGCTGGGAAAAGCCAGCACTGGATTAAACTGAGCATCTCTAAGGATGCTGAGTGTGGAACACTGATGGCACAGACCAAGGGGCTCCTGAGGGCCAGGGTGTCCAGAACTACTCCAAACAGAAAGCTTTGGCAGAGCTGAGAATTCAAAACTGGTGCAAAGGAGGCAAAGGGAGTGGAAATTATGAGTTCAAGGAAAGCTGTAGAAAGATATTGTGCCCATCAATGCAGTAGCTGAATGTGAAGGAAAAAGATATTTCTTCTTTGCAGACTTGATGCTGAATGTGACTTTCCAGCCTCTCCTCTTTTCCAGATATTTTGATCAGTAATGGTGTGTGCAAGTAATTAAAAAATAACATATTAAGCTAAAAACTTGAAATCCACCCTGTTTGTTCTCATTCTGATTTGCAAGCCCAGCCAGCTCTAACTGGTTGAATTAAACAAGAAAGTTAGAAAGCGCCTTGTGATGTTTGCAGAAACACTTTCATAGCTGCAATTTAAAATATTCTTATCCCATTTCACCCCCCAAGGATGTTCCTGCTGTGCAATAAATGAGGGTAATGTTACAGATCTTCAAAATACTCTCAGCATTTTGCCAGGTGAAACAGCTGAAAAGAAAATTTAAAACCCATGGTGGATTTTTCCTCTTCCACAAGACATCTAATTCATCTCTGTTTGTTATATCTGGAGTAAAGTGAACATGAGAAAGGCCTGTATAAGTTAAAATAAACCATAAGCATAGTCCCTCCTGATTTGTCAGCCGTGTTTGTGTCATCCTTCTCTCAGAGAACTCAGAAGCTCAAAACCTATGGAGTGTGCTGAAACCAAGACTATCCTGTTCCTCTTTCCCCAGGGAATCCCTTTTCATACCATTTCTGCATCCCTGTAGCTTTCCTAATTCAGGAGTTTTGCAGTGCTGGATATGCAGCTTTTTCCTCTCTCGAACCCCTCTCCTCATGCCTCTCCTCTAAACTTTGAAGTGTGTTTGCATCTTGAAGTCACTGTTGTTTTTAAATTTAATCATAAAGGGGAGGAGAAGGGGGGGAAGAGGGCGAAAAACGTGTTAAATGAAGAAGAAAATCAATTTTGCATTTGCCACATCTCAGCAAACATTTACCCATCCCTGCCTCTCCTCTGCCTGCCAGTGCCAGGCATCAGCACCGTGGCTTAATCCCTTCTGCATCTTTTCAAACTGGTTGCATCAGGAATGTGTTGCTTTTTGATGCTCCTGACCTTTCAGTGCAGACCAGTGTCCTTGAGGCATAAGGCAATTTAAAAACTCTCCTCTCTGCACTTCAACAGAAACCCAGAGCAGTTTGTATCAGCTCAGGCACCAGTGCTTGATGAATAACATCTATTCTCATCATCAGTGACACAGCCAATGCTACCTGCTGCTGTGCCACTAAACAAACCAGAGGGGTTTTGGTGGAGTGAGGCAGTGAGCAGCAGCCCACTGCCTCTTCCCCACCATGCTCTGGCTGGGCAGAGCTGCTTCAGCAAAGGGGGCTGGAAAAGGGCACCTCTGATGGTACCCTGATTGTACCTTCAGCTCCCAGGGAAGAGGATCTGATCAGTCCCTCCTTCACAAGGAAAGCAACAGCCTGAGCATGATCAGGGAACAGCTGGCGAAGCATGAGTGCAGCATCTGCCAGAGGAGCTGGAGCTCTGGGACCCAGCACCCATGCAAGGTTTCTTCTCTGTGTTCTTGCTCTTAGTCTTTCACCTTTATCCTCACCGAAATTGCTCCTTTTCATTGCTTTCAAGGCTTCTTTCTGGCAATGCTTAACTTTAGAGGAGGTGAGTGCTATTTTGAGTTACAAATGCCTTTTAGGTTACATCTAAGCTGTCAAAGAAGTATTCAGCAAGGGTAAAGTACTGGCCTCCTGTCAATCCAAACCAGGTACCTGGCCAGGTTTGTGTACTGCTGTCTGTGGGCTCTGGTTTCCTTCCATAAAACCCCACATCTGACACAGGGAACTGTGTGTACTTGCCAGGAGGTGGAATATAGCCAGGTGGAAAGCAGTCCTGTGTCCCAAATTTCAGGCATACTTGTTGGGTCTCAGCAGGCTGTGTGGTACGAGGTTCCCAAGGAATCTGCCAAGTGGTGCAGCCAAAGAGCCACAACCAACTAAAAGAATACCTAAACTTTTGTCAGTGTCTGCTTACTAAAACAGAAGTGTGAGAAAATTTCCATTTTGGAAGAAAAGTGAAAAAAGATACTGTTTTTAAGCAGATTTTTGCTTCACTTAAAACCCTAAAATGTTCTTGAAGAAAATGGGGGGCTTCTTATTCAAATAAATTCTGTGAATATTGTTGACAAAAACCCCTAAAAAAATGCATCTCTCATTCTAATAAGAACTTTGCTATAATATAAGAGTTAAAAATAAATAAATAATAACAATAGTACTAATTCACCCTCCAGCTCTGGCATGAATTAGATATTCAGCCTAGATGGCTGGAGTAACAAGAAATACAGCCATAGATGCCTTTGTTTCTAATGTTAATTAACTTGTTTAATTTGACTTGTCTGCATTATCAATAGCTATTTGTATGTGCATTACATGGCTTGAAATTACCTTGCAAGCCTGAGTTTTCCTCAAAGAGCTCAAAAGACAGTAGCACAAAGGATATCTCTTTGTGTTTTATTCTTCTGCCAAACCTCAATTCTGAAGTACCAGGGTACTTAAGCAATTCCTGCTGGAGTTTCTGTTTGTAGCTGGGTTGTTTGGCTGATGCACAGCTGTAAATGAGGCTATGAGAAATACTTCATCAAGATCGCTTGGTTCAAAGCCATCTTCTCAATAGAACATGACTGTTATACTTGGGCCCAGTGCCCAGAGGAGACAATCTTACGTAAGTAAATAAATATTGTATCTGCTTTTCATCAGGGCAGAATGGACATTGGATGTAAAAGTTTCATAAGGAGTTAATTTATTTAGAGTGTGAGTGAAACTTTAGGAGTTAGGGTCATTTGAAGACTTTGTCTTGATGTGCTGCAAAATGGTAAGAAATTTGCTTTCTTTAAAGTTCTGAAATCCAGAGGCACTTCTAAAGGTGCTCACCAAGATGAAGTACTTTGGTTCCTCCTCCGCAGAGAAAGGAGAGAAAGATTTGAGGGCCTTGTCTTCAATGGATTTACTGGTGGAAAGGTCTGAATTTCTCACTTTTCAGTGTCTTGGTTTAGATATACATTCCTTTGTTGTCTCCTTGTCATCTAGAGAAAGCATCACACTCGTGTGCAGCGTTAGGTAACCAGAAAGGCAGGATTTTATGCATAATATTTTGCACAGGTGAAAATGTCAAATGAGGTTTGACGTGGTGGAAAATCCAGGCCTTTGTGTCCTCAGGTGTCCTTGATCTGCAGCAATACCTGTTCTGGATGTGCTTTGAGGCAGTGGCAGATGGAATACACTTGCTGGATGCTGGTGTCTTTGCAGTGTTTAATATCATTGAGCACAAAGTCCCATCAGGGCCCTGGTGTGCACACACTGAGCACCAGGAGCATGGAGAGCTTGCTTCCTCCATTTGTGAGGCTTTTGCAGCAAGGCTGCAGGTGTGTGATCTTCAGCCTCTCCAGCACCCTCAGATCCCAGCTCTGAGATGGGCAGAGCCACAGGCATGGCAGAGATCGCGTCCTCGGAGACCCCTCTAACAGTCTAATGACACACTCTAACTTTTTATCCCAACCAAGGATATCACCATTATCAAAGAAATCTAAGGTCAGACTAGATGGCAAAAATGGTTGTTCATATCCTTTACATCAAAGAAAGGAACAACCGTTTTTATCATGTGATCTGACCTGCAAGACAAAGGCAGGAGAAAATTTACAGTTATTTTTTACCTTCCTTGAGCTCGTAACTTTTTTTTAAACTAAATTTTT
The DNA here is from genome assembly GCF_034619465.1 of Leptosomus discolor. Taxonomy (NCBI): domain Eukaryota; kingdom Metazoa; phylum Chordata; class Aves; order Leptosomiformes; family Leptosomidae; genus Leptosomus; species Leptosomus discolor. The sequence goes on along the minus strand of NC_141397.1, from coordinate 52,689,114 downwards.
GCTTGAACTAGCTTGTGTTTTTTATAAAGCTATGCAGTTCCCACTCACAGACTCCCCAGATGCTCAGTTCCCATGGTTATTTACCTGAACTCTTAATCATCTGCATCTCATTTCTGTCTGAATTTTTCTTTCTGGATCTTACTGTTTCTTTGACTTTTGATCATGCAGTTAGGGTGTCTCACCCTAAATCTAACTTGCCTGAATATTCAGCTAAATTAAACAGCCCGTGGTCACACATTCCCCTTGCTAATATATGCTGTTAAGTGAGTATTTTATGAGATACTCCTTAGTAAGTGGTCCTGATGAGCAGCTACTCCTCTGTAAAACATTCACTGCTGAGACATTGACCAGTGGTCCTCCAGCCTCCACGTAAAAGTAGCGACCTGTAGAAACATTTAGAAACACTGTAGAGGAAAAGGGTGGATCTAAAGTGTAAGCTTGTTTTGCAGTGGAAGGACGCTGGCACTGCAGTTTTTAATGTCACCAGTCCTCATTGTAGTTATTATCCCCCCAGGTTACTACTGTTATTTCGCTCTGCCTTCAGATCAAGGAGTGAGTGCCTTGGTGCTTTTTAGCCAAATGCATCTGTGATTTAGAGAGAGCATCTTTATTTACTTCCCTTTTAAAGCAGATAGAAGGGGATTATCCTCCCAATATCTAAACTATCTCCTTTGATTACTTCTTGCAGCAAAACTGCCTCAGTCATAATCTGGGACGAAATCATCCTTCCAGAGATGCCTTTGAGGGGAAGAGAAGCAAAGATGCTTGCTGGGGCCTCATGCTGGGAGTCCCAGCCGGGTGTTTACTGTCAGCGCGGCTGCTGATGAGCCGGCTGGGACTGGGAAGGTGTCTGTGTCTCTGCTCTGTTTTCCCCACGCTGTCTGCTATATCAGCTCGTTGTAGGGACTGTCTGCCACAAAGTGTCTACCCCGTTTCTGACTCCACTCTATTGCAACCTATGTTAAAAAATAACTACAACCAATTATTCAACAAATGTTTGCTGCAGTAAAAACAGAGGAGACTTGCAGAAAGGCCTTTTTGGGCTCTTGAGAATCCAAACTGCAATCCTAGCTCTAAGGATTACTTTAATTTATTCAAAGACAAGAAATAACTGCTCCAGCTGTTGTTTCCCATTCAAAGGTCAGACTTCAAATACCAAGTCATTGCTACAGACTTCTCACTAACAAGCTGCAAAGATGTCATCATTTTTAGAAAGAAGTCATCAAGTGATCCCATATAGCATGTGTGAGAGGGTGGTATCTGTGCATAGGCACTTTCTGAAATGGAAAAGGGTATGTTTTCCTTTCTGATATTTCTGATTTATTCAGTTGCCCATACATGTAATAAATAGTCCAATAAATAGAGTGATTCTACAGGAAGAAGAAGTATTAAAACTATTTTGAGTAACATCTGTAATCATGAAGAGAAATCCTCACTGTGTAGGAGCAACAAGCAGAGGCACTAGCTAGAACCACATAAACTGCTCTGAAAACACTAGTTGCAGCCTGCTGAAGTTTGCTGCATCTCTGATGTTTCTGTGGTATGATGTCAAGCCACCTACTCGATTTACATCAGCTCACTTGGAGAAAGCAATTGACTGTCAGAGAAGCATCATTATTTAAATGAGTTCATTTTTAAAGATTAAGTCAAGACAGGAAATTGCCAGAAAATGTGAGTGGAAAGTAGAGAAGTTCAGGTAATCTACATCACTAGACAGAAGGTGATCTGCATCTCTTAAGTGCTTGTCTCCCCCTGGAGTGGGCTGTGATGGGCCACAACTGCTCAGGAGCAGATACAAGAGCATAAGACCTTCCACAAATGCAGAACAGAAAATGAACCCATTAAAAATATGATTGCTAATCAGAGGAATGATCTGGCTTGTGAAGTAGCTTTACAAAACTATCCAATTCACTGGTTATAACTCATTCTGGAAGTCCAGTTTTGAAAGTACTCTGTTCATATATGTGATTATTCATTCTACTCTGGTATTCAGCTTTATTTGAGGTATAGTCTTAAACTGTGATTAAAGCAATGCTCTGGATTAAACTATTAAACCTTCTAAGAAAATGAAATTAAACTATTTCTTCTATAGGTCATAAACTGACCTTTAATTCTTGTTTTTCTGGAAAGATTTAAACTCCAGCTATTCACACGCTTAAAATATGGAAATTCCTTTATTTTCTTTAACTAATGATTCAATTTCCTTAGCTGATATTTAAAAAGTAGTCTAACAACTTCTGTTGTTCTTCTAAGCACTACCATGTAAGCCTCTTTAAATGTAACCAATCTGAGTCACATCAAATGAGAATAATTTAGAGATAATGTCAATGGAAACAGATTCTTGTCAAAGGGTAACGGTCTCCTGCTGCTACATGAATACAGAGTATTTATCAGAAATGAGTATCAAAGGGAAGTGAAGGAGCTACATAATGCAGGGATACTGAAAAAGTATCAGTGCTCTTGTGCAGTTCCTGCCTCATGTTTGCAAGAGGGACACACGAGCAACACGAGATGTTCTGGTGTCCGTGGAGTTTGTGAGCATGAAGGAAGTATGCGTCTAATTGCATATCCAGCAAAATGACTGTGTTTCATGGTGGATGTTTTCAGGTATGGATGGTAGGAGAGCAGATATGGGTCTCCTCTTGCTTGGTAACATGGTGCCAGTGTGGAATGTCACCAACCAGACTATTCATATTTTTAATTTATCTTAGGACAAATAAAGACAAGTGAAATTCCTCCTAGAATGTACGGATTGTTGTGGGGACAAGGAGGAATAAGATACAGCTTCAGCCAATGGACTCTTTGTTGAACTGGTCTTTCTTGTCCCCGATGGTCTGTCACAGAGGCACACCGTATCTGTTAAGTGGTCCAGCAAGGATCCCAGGCAGAGGGATACTATTACTTGTCCCTTTATCTGACAGTCAGCAACAGAGTTGTGGCTAACACTGATGGGGCCAGGAATCAGTGCTTTGGGGGTTTTATGGGCAAGGCTCAGTGTGGCACATCTAGCTCTGAACGTGTCCACTCAGGGGAGAAATAAAGGAGCCTGGGTTTCCTCCAGTGACTCCAGGCAGAATAGCTGACCCTGCGCTAGCTAGTGCAGAAGCATTAGCTACCAGTGTTGTTTTGGAAGCTGCATTTCATCTCTCTTGCCAAACACCTGTCATTTTTTGAGCATTAATAACCATAATAACAAACAGAAATGAAACTAAGAGGTCCTAGATTGGCAGGCTTTTAAAGGTAATTCAATACTATATAGCGACTTTTAAAATTAGTTTATAAATATTTAAAGCTATGAATATTTCAGCCCTTTCTATTCATTTTGTTAATTATTTAGCTATAAAGCACATATCACACTCTTTCCCTTCTGTTCCAATTATGCTTTTATTGCATTTTGAAAGCCTCAGATTGCAGACTGCAGCTGCAGCAGCTCAAGATCAAAGGCTGTATTTTGCAAGTGGCTCCTTGGGCCTGCCTTTCCAGGGAAGAAGGGGGGGAATGTTAGACACATTCATTTTGCATTTCTTGCATCTGCAACCTGGGTAATGATTCCACTCACACAGGCACTTGCTGCCCTCATGTGCTTTTGCAAACCAAGACCCCACATATGCACATCTAGTGGCTTAAAAAAAAAAACCCTGCATACTCAGGAAAAAAGTACCCCTATCTCCTTGCTAGAGACCAAACCTAATATTCATGGCCAGAAACAGTGACAGCCCTCCTTTGCAAATAGCCACACCATCAAAGATTTAATGAAATTTAATTAACATCTTTGTGATAAATGGCCGGTATCACAGACCAGTCCTTCTGATTGTCTTCATCTCTCTTTTATTAGGAAGATAAGTAGGTCCTTCATAATTATCAATCTGTTTGAGCAGAGACTGGCATTTTATTGTAAGCTTATGCAGTATCAAAGGCGAAGGTATACAAGTGCACCATAATAATAACGGGGACCGCTGCATTGCAGCCAGTCAATTTGGAAGCACTATTGACTCTGTAAGGGCAACAAAGTAGTGCTGAGCTAGAGGAAACTGAACCTTCCAACAAACTCTGTTGGAAATATGCTCATTATTACATTTGAGGAAATGCATGGCACACCCAAGAGGAAGATAGATGGAGAGGGGAAACCTAGTGTAGGTATTGCACAGCCATGTGAACACAGGTTGCTTTATTTCTCTTCAGAGACTATAGAGGAAAGTTAAAGCAAATAAAGGCCCAATTTAGCTTCTGTTATGTGCCTGAAGTTGGATAGGATAAGGATAAATCACATCTTCCTTTTCTGTATTCCCAGGGTTTCATAGTCATGTCTTTAACAGAATTCTCTGGGAGCTGCTCTCAGGTCATAAAAATATCAGGCACCCTAGAAATGCCTAAGGCTCACACATCTCTCATTGGGCACTCAAAACAAGTCTGTAGTGTCATCTGCATCTTTAAAGTATGTAAAGCGGGGGTAATACTTTCTGATATCATAAAGCTGCTGGCAAAGTTAATTCATTAATTTTTATGAAGCATCCAAATCCTGTGGTGGGAGAGTCCTGCAGGAAAGCTAATGAGAAATTTTAAGATGGCTTTGGGGCCAGGCTGATGGGTGGGGAAACAAAACCTTCAGTCACATACCAATTCTTTCTTCAAGAAGAAGACAAAGATTACACTAAATAATTACTTTCTTGCTAATAAGAATTGCCCTTGTGTACCTGAAGCAAACACTGCACTCAAGATTCTCCTTCTGCAGCTTGCTTTGCTGTAGTCTCTAGTGAAAATCACCTCCTGTGCCTTGGATCTCTGCTCTACAGAAAGGCGATCACTTTCAGTGCTGGCTGGAATTGCCCTGCACTGTGCTTCCAACCAGAAAGTGCGGCTTTCTTGAAATGAGGTATTTTCCAGGAATCTTGTAATTGCAGGGACCTTTCATCAAAAGCAGTCAAGTCTCGGCATTCCTGGTACAGCAGATCCTCTGCAAAGCAGATGACCTGAGAGCCAGCTGCTTTGGTTATTATGTGAAATAATTAAATGCAGTTGCAGCATTAATGATAAAATCTTCAGCTGCTTCTAAGCCACAGTGTGTCCTTGGGTACATTCCTGGATGGACAGGGTCCTTGCAGTCAGTTCAGTGCAATTGTAGCTGTGGACTTGAAGCTCCACAGTGCTTCAGTGAGGAGAGAGAGAAGGGCTTACACGTCTGTGGCACATGCCTCCACCTCGTACTGATAGTCCCTAGCAGAGGTCTGCATGGGCATCGTCTGTGTGCTTCTGCCAGCCCAACCTGGTGCTTTGTGCAGCATTTCATGTCTTAGCAGCAGCCAAATTTTTGCTCTGCTTAAAAGTGACTGTGCTGATGAATTCAACCGAGAGCTAGATGCTGCTATTCATGCCCCTGCAGGGATTCCTTTCTCCACGAGAAATGCTCGTAGCTGCAGGGCACTGCATTGTGCAGTGATGGAATTTTTCCTCACTCCTGTTGCGCTCACTTGTGGCATCAGGGTGATGAAGTTTTATGCTGTTTGCAGAATCCTTCTTTTTACTTTTCCATTTACTCTCAGTTCTTTCCAAATGTATTTCTCTGTTAGATAGGTCTTAATACTGTAATTACCTAAATTACCTATGCTCTGATTTGTCTGACAACGGGTCTACTCTGTGATGATGTGTGTCTTTTCTCAGCTATCTCTTTAATTGCCCAGCCTGTCCTCCCAGGTTTTCTTGTCACTGTTTCAGGAGCCCCACTATGCAGCAGACTTACCCAGCTGGGTTTGATATGTGCTGATCCCATTCTCCTTTTTACCAAAAAAGTTTTGCTTGGCCTGATCAGCTTTTTTTCACTTCCTATTTAATTTGGCCCTGAAGTTTCTGGGAGAATTTCACACCACAATCTGTGATGACTTGCCTGAGACCAAATGAGAGCCTGAACAAGTAACAGGAACTTCCCAAACCCAATCCTTACTTTATCCCTGTAAGTGAGTGTGAGGACAGCAAACCATTGAGTTTCTGCCTTGAGTTCACAGGTGGTGAATCCTGGGAACACAGCTCAGAAAAGTCCAGTTATGATGAGGTTAATGTTGCAGGAGGAAAAACAGCAAATGTGAGAAGAAAGAGCGTTTGAGGGAGAAAGAAGGATGTATTTGACTTTCCATTAGGATGATCACATACACAATACTTTAAAGTCGAGACTGCATTTCATCCCAAGTCTTTTAAAAGCCCTATGTGCTTCCACGCTGCCCTTAGCAGAGATTCAGACAGCTCAAGTCCGCTTTTCTTTTCCCCTTTATTTTATTTTAATAATTTTGTGGCCTTTCCTGTGTCACCTGAGTGAATGTCTCATTGCTGAAGCACTGCTTCGTGAAGAACTTGCCCTGATAAGCCAGGTACTCCACAAGGGAAAGCAATGATCATGAAGAAAACCAAGAGTAAGCAAGTTTGCCACTTCCCTGCTGATGTTTCACCTGACTCAGCGCTGTACAAAGGGTTTCTGACAGGAGTAACTCCTTAGCACCAAGGTTATAGAGGCCTTGCAGAAATGTGATGCAGCTATCCATGAAGCCTGTCAAGTCTCTGGATTTTAAGTGTGAGTACCTCAAACCAGCTACTTTTCAAGTCTTTCTTTTGGGATGCAAATCTTAACCCCAGGGGCCATGAATTGCACACAAGTCAGATGGCTGAGCAAAGGAAAAAGACTTCAAAGGCTTGTTGTCCTTCTTCAGGGGAATCTGTGCTTCTTGTGCTGCTCCCTTTCCAGATCTCAGCAATTTTAACTGGCTGCTTGAACTTCACTTTCTAATCTCAAATCCCATGCGAACTAGGGCTGAGTGTAACACTTCAGAGTAAATAAAAACTGCTGTCTGCCGTGGGCAAAAGAAGGATATTGTATGTTGAAAACTGCCTTATGGCTATCACAGCGCAACTCTGCCATGTGGCGAGCACCTTCCAGACAGGAGGAAAGAGGGGAGCAAAACCGACTCGGCTGGTAGGATCTTCTTTCCCTGACAGCACATCCAACTCCATGGAGGAGGCAGTGTGAAACCACTGCCACCTCCCCAAGCTTGAGGCCTGATGATGGGAGGCACAGGAGAGCCTGGTCCCTCCCCTGTGATGGCAGTGGTCCTGCATGGCACAGCCGTGCAGCATCGGCTCGAAGGCAGCTGCAAGAGAGGCAAGTGATCCCAGCAGGTGGCCACTTTGCTTTCCTTGGACCACACATGCATGCCCACACAGAGCCAGGGTTTCTTCTGTCTTGCCAAGGGGTGCTTGATGACACCACAACCCACAGGTAGCTTACTCCTCAATGACAGAAGCAGGTTTTTCTTCATCAGCCTTCCCCATCAGTGCTCGTTCCTACATCAGCCTGCACAGCCTAGCCTTCATATGCTCAGAAGAATATTTGCTGTTTGCAAGTCTGTGTGTCGTGATGTTGGAGGACTGAATTTCCTACACCAAACGATCCACACATATTGCTCAGGGAAGAGGAGAAAACAGGCAAAAGGAGGAAATGCTGGGAGATCTGAGAGGTTGATAATTACAGACTCTCAGCTTTATTTTAAATGGGGTCCCCAGCAACTTCTGCTCAAGGGGCTGGCACTGGGACCACCGAAATACCTGATTTGTCCCAGCCATGAGAAGGTGCATCTGAACATAGCATTACTGGATGTAACAGGGACAAAGAAGGATAGGGTCTGATTCTCACCTTGCTAGTTTTTAAGGGTGACTGCTGTCCTGAGAAGAAAAAGAGAAAGCCGGGCACAGCTCAACCTTTTTTCCCAGTTTTGTTCCACTGCTTTCTATTCACTACCCAGGCTGCTGGAAGCTGGTAACATAAAAAATACCTTGTGTTTAAACTATTTGGTTTTTGTCAGTTGACTGTGGTATTGAATGTCTCACCCACACTTTTGAGCATCAGGCAGGTTGTGATACCTAGCTACATAGGCATTTTCAGTTGGCACCATTGCAAGTGTGTTTAATGCCAGACATGTCCCTAAATATACCACAGGAAAACATGTTCATGTTTGCAGTAAGCAGTTATTTTTTTCTTGGTAACATAACAAAAGAAAACTGATTATTTATGGACAGAGACGATGTTCTTCAGAACTGTTTGTCCACTGGGCGTTTGTTATCATAATTAAATTTATTGTTCTAGTTAAACAAAAGCAGGCTTTTCCCCAAAATTAATTAGTCTTCATAATTAGAAAGTGTTTTTCAAGAATACATTCAATTTATATGCTAGAAATTACCTAGGTTATGTTTTGCTGACAGCTATCAGAGTTGGCCATGCATACCTAATGTTCAGAGATATATTAATTACCTTGCTTAACTAGCATGCTCAAATACATTAATAACTCCCTGCCTTGGAGAACTGCTGCTTGCTGAAAGCTTTTTATTGAGATGCAAAGTTCCTGTTCAGATGACATTCAAGCATAGACAGAGTTACTGAAAACAATCTGAAGGAAAACTAATGAAGTTGGAAGCCCTTTCGACTAACCCTGGTATAGATGCACAACTGGAGACTAGGGGAAACTAATGGCTTTCTAAGATTAAGTATGCCAAAAGCAAATGTTCCTTCTTAAAAATGCACAGGAAAATGCCATGTGCTGTCATTTTTCCAGTTTTCCCGTATTCCTGGCAGGTCTTGCCATCTGACTTGTCTTTCTCCTTTTGATCAAGTAATTGTGACTTTTCTTATTCTCCCATTCTCTCCCTTTCTTTGGGATGGCTGGAACCTGATTCCAGTTCCAGACCCATAGCCCAAGCAGAAGGGCTTGTCTTGGGGAGGCTGTGCCAGCCAAGGCTCTAGAACTTGCAGACAGACCTATTCCAGCAGCTGTTCACTCTGCAGGTGTGGGTGGACAACCTGGGGGAATACTGGTGTCTAAAACTCAGCATGTCTGTTCACAGTGCTGCCTTTTTGGTCTTTACCAGCTACACCATGAAATAAACTTAATTCTCCCATAATGTACATCATCTTCATCGCTGCATGGAAAGGCAGGCATGGGACAGTAGGATTGTAGCAAAGAACAGACAAAAAGTTCATATGAAACAGACAAAAAAACCTAGGGGACAGACAGGTGGTTTGACCCCTTGCGCTGAAAAATCAGTGGCTGAGCTCGAGTCTTACTGGATTCTCCTGAGTCCCCATATGGTGCTTTAACCTCATTTTTCTATATTACTTTTCTGGATTGAAAAGATACACTGGGTTGTAGAAACAGAAGTATTCGGATCTTGAAGTGCTCCTGCAAAGTTATTCTACTATTTCTTATGCAAACAAGAAAGAAAGGACTTCTACCTCCTTTCAAGCCATGAGAGACACTGTGCACCTAATTTCCCGTTTCAAGGGTTTTTTTCTCTTGCTGTTATATTTTTTTCCGGATATCTTCATCATACAGATAAAGGCTTACATGTCTAGGCTTATGTCTCACCACATTTATTCAGCAACATCTCCCCTTCCTTAGATTTCGTTGTAGTTTGGGAAGAAAGCAGCAGATTTGGTGAGCTAAAAGACTCCAGTTGAGCTTGTTCATCCCTATTCAGTTAAGTAATTTGGCTGCAATTTTCGACAGAGGGAGGTTAAATTCCCCAAATCCCACTGAAAGACATTCAGCCCTGTGAATAGTCTAGCCTTAAATACCTGATTTACTGGATCAAAATAAACTTAAGCATGGGCTTATATACCTGGAGAGCTGGTACAGCAATTACATCTGGCTGCAAAAGAAAAGAGACCACTCAAGGTTCGTTGACAGTGTACTGGTGCACACTGTGTATTTAAAAAAAATCTTTCTACCTTAAAAAAAATAATACAGTACATTTTAGTTGGTTCAATAACCGTGGCATTCAGCTGTATATAACTCTGAGTCAAGGCACTATGAATATACATGTGGCATATACTGAAGCCAAGGTAGACACAGCTGAGTGTTGAATTCCCTGATGAAGGAACTTGTTCTTAAAGTCCTTATTCCTACCCATTTATTTTAATTGATCCCAGCCTGTGCTAAGTTATTTTAATGGTCTCATTATTCTGAACTTCTAATAACTGACTTTTAAAAGGAACATATTTCACAAAGACAACTTCAATAAATAAGATCAAAGCTATTCCGGGCTGACTGGTTTGGATTTTGTCCTCTGCAAACAGAGACATATGCCTGATGCATTTTTCAAGAGTGGGGATTAAGGGAAATCAGTATTAACACTAAGGGTAGGGAAGGTTGGGCCGTTTAGTAGTTTGTTTTGCAGAAATAGTGTGCTGCTCTTCATTTGGGGAGCAGAGGTTTATCAAAAGCACAGATGAAGTTTCAGGTGTTTAATTCCCATTTTGAAGACATCTTAGACTGTAGTACAGTGTCCCCTTTGCCTGCTTTGAAAAGACTCAACTTTATGAGGAACACAGCAGTCTGAAAATGCAAAACAGCAGAGGAAAATGCCAGGCAGTGATAATGTCGGCTCCCAGAGCTATTTTGGTAGCACCTGTGAATAGCGAGGAACACCACAGAGGCTGAAGAGAATGGCCTCTGCATTCAGGAGCATGCAGTAGTGACAGCTGGAAGGACAAGGTGAAGGAGAAATTAGCTCATTATTTTTCTAAGTAATAGAAACAGCACTTGTATTGGTGTGTGGGAGCTCCCAGGAGCACAACACAGCTTTGCAATCAGGCGTTGGAGAGGAACACTTACAAACAGCTTTGCAGTGCTGCCAGTGTTTTGCTGGCCTACAAGGGAGCACAATTTTTTTCATTTTTCTGCATAGAAGGAGTCACTGGGCAGTCAAGGTAGGTTGGGCTTTGCCAGGGTGCTTGTTCTTAATCTATTCTCAAAATAGCCTTGCTACTTGCAAACATGATACTGATGGGGAGATTTCTGGAGGAAAGGATTGTCTCGCATGGTCTGCTGTAAAGTTCTGGGACTGACACAAAAGTCACAAAAAAAGTGAACTTTAAATAACACCCAGATACTGCATTGCTGGTATTTTTTTCTTCCTATTGGGAAGCAAACTGAATTGCTGTGACATCTGATACTAATAAGCAGAGAGGTCATTGGGACATCAGAAATGGGATTTGGGTTATGATACCAGGTGAAACCTCAACAATTCAGAATTCCTCCTTTGTTCCTAATACAGAGATATGGTGTCACATCTGTAAAAACAAAGGGCATATTTCCATATTCCTTTGGGAGAGAACAGAATTTAATGTAGTCTGTGACCAGTCTTTTCACTGTAGCCCAGTGTTTATAGGTTTATGTCTCAGGTGCCCTTTTCTTGTTACTCCTACAGTGTTCAGCTGGATCTGTGGGTACTCAGCCAGTGTTGGAAATTGAGTTCATGAGGTCTTCAAATTTCCCCTCTGTAAGATGAGAGTAATTTAGTTATGCGGACTACCCACCATGGAAACTGGAGGAGACCTGCTGGCTAATTTTTGTAATATCTCCAAGGTTATAAAACACTTGTAAGTGATAAATACTGGCATTTTTAACATGATATTTTCGATGGCCCAGGCAGTTTCTCCACTGAGAGGTCCAGCAATGTCAGCCATCAATTTAACAACATGAATCTATCAGGACACTAATACATTTGCTTCTAGCTATGCTGTGTCCTCCTGTTGCAGTTACCTTGACAAATCACTCAGTTTGGAGGCACTGCATTGAACATTATTTCTCTGATGGGCAAACCAGGACGTTTCATAAATGTTGTGTATGGAGGTGGGGATGGAAAACTCAGTTCAGGGAAAGACAAGGCACTCCAGGTGGCTACAGAGACGGACTGTCCCCTAAAGTGACCGAGTGGTGGTCTGAAACATTGACTCTTCTGTCTTCAGAGGGATGTAGGCCAGAGGAGATGCTAAATAAAGCTTAAGTCAAGAGTGGGCTGCGTGACCCTGGGAGCTGAAAGAGAAGAAACCTGAAGCTGCTTGTTTATTTCAGCAGGTTAGAAGGGAAGGCTGCGGTTTTGGTTTTAGGGAAACTTGAATTTTTGGAGTTTGAGTGGGGACAGGCTTTGCTGGCCTGAAGCTGAGAAGTGGCTGTTCTGTGATCACACACGGAGTGCATAACCTGTTTGCTAAACCTGTGCTGTACGGCCCTCCTCTGGTGGACCATTCTTTGCCAAGGGATGCATGGCTGCTCTGAACAATGGGCCACTCTGTTCATGGCATAAGCAGAGGAAGGTCAGGCAGGAAGCATTCCTGTGAGACCTGAAATAGAGAAGTTCAAATCCTATGTCCTGATATTTCTGAACTTTTCGAGGGTGATGGCCAGGTCCAAGTTGCATGTATAGCCATGCTGCAAAATCTGAACTGAGAGCTCCTCCATTAATGGAGAAAGTTTGGGTGGGAATTAGCTTTGTGGCACAGCTAATCTCTGCCATCTTAGTTAACTCTTGCAGCCTGTTGCAGCTGAAATAATTCAGCCAGCATGAGGTACAAACACTGAAGCAGCTTGACCAACATCAGCCAAAAAGCCAGTCAGCAAATCCCTTTCAGCAACTTATGTCATGTACTGAGGTTTGCTGGGTCACAGCTTCAGTCTTGATGTGGCAATGGCAGGTTAACAGGTAACTTAGATGGTGGCTCAGCAGATGACCAAGGACCACAAGTAAGTTTTCATCCAAATACGTGTCGAGTCCAAAAATCTAAGAGAACCTGTTTTTCTGCACAAATCCTAATACAGTTCAGACAGGATTTTTTTCTGGAACAAGGATGTAAACATACGTGGCAGCTGTGAACTCCTCTGCACCTTCTTTCCTTCTCTAGTGAAAAGCTTTTTTTTGGATAGGATGATAGGGAAAGACAAGGCACTCCAGGTGGCTACAGAGACGGACTGTCCCCTAAAGTGACCGAGTGGTGGTCTGAAACATTGACCCTTCTGTCTTCAGAGGGATGTAGGCCAGAGGAGATGCTAAATAAAGCTTAAGTCAAGAGTGGGCTGCGTGACCCTGGGAGCTGAAAGAGAAGAAACCTGAAGCTGCTTGTTTATTTCAGCAGGTTAGAAGGGAAGGCTGCGGTTTTGGTTTTAGGGAAACTTGGATTTTTGGAGTTTGAGTGGGGACAGGCTTTGCATCCTACCAGCCCACCTGCACTGCTGGACCCAAAGACAGGTTGTTTTCTGGGAGTCAGGGGAGAAGGGAGGGCAGCAAGCTGGGCAGTTTATATTCAGGTGCTTTTTGCATCCGTGTATTGCCTTGATGACAGAGTCAAGATTTGAATTCAAGCCCTTCGATTCAGTCCCTCTAAAAGCAGTGGCACTACAAACCCTCCTGAGCTGCTTGATAACATAACAATAAATATAATAATTTTGTTGGTAAGACAGCCTCTGTCAGGGTTCTAGGAACACTCCACCGAATGGTTTTGAAAGCAATAGAAAGCAGCACAGGTAGTGAAAGTGCAGTGCAGCATTACACTGACCTAGTGGCTCCCAGGGACAAACCATGGCCCTGATCCTGCAAAACTTGAAAACTTGTTCCTACTTGAGCCTCCCAAATAGTCTGCATGACTTCAGCAGGACTGTTCCCTTGTACAAAGCTGTGGAGGGAGCATTAACATCTGTGGAGATGAGCCGTTAAGGCTAAAATCCAGCAAAGCTGTCTCCAGCTGAATCTGTACAACGTCCCAGTTTAATGAGCTTATGCAATTTTGTGTATGATATTCTTTCACCTTTGTTTAATTACCAAAAGTAGTTCTTATATGGAGAAAACCTCTTGAGAAGAAGAACAAAGTTTATTTTGCAGTTGTTGCCAATTAAATATTTTGGTCAAAATTAGAGGCATGCTACATTCAAGTTGTGCACAGAAGCATTTTCTGGGGGAAAACCAATTACAGATTTTTTCCCCAGTTTTCCTCAATCTCTCAGAGTAACAGAGAGATTAACATTCTGAGTGATAAAAACCCCGAGCTAGAATTATAATAATTAATTCCAACATTGCATGTAATATCAAGAGAAAACTTTCTTATTATGTATGTTGTCTTTAATTATAATTTAAAGGTTTGAAAAGGAGAAATTAATTATAGTTTTTACTGTGAGATTGGTAAAATGCAAAACATAAAGCGGATAGAGGATGCTCTGGAGAACACCTTACCCACCATTCAATTTAAATGTCATTTAAGAGCCCAGGCTCCTGATGAGTTGCTTAGATTTCCAAATCATGATATTCCCTTGTCATTAAAAGCACAGTGTGAGACCAATTTCCAGACCTCGTGCAAATGATAATATCCTTCAGTAACCTGAAATGGAAATGCTCAGGTCATCATATCTGGCATTTTGGAGTAACTCTCTTCTGAGGGCCTACAAACATTAATATATCTCTCCAAGATGTAGGTGTTATTGTGGCACAGGTTTGAAAATAGCATTTTTAAACATGATCTTAAGCTAATTTCTCATCAGCGCTTGTATGAGCAGCCCATTATCTTTGCAGAAACACTGTGTTACCCTTAATGCCATGCTGCAGACCCTTTGAAGCACTACAGCAGAGTAGAAGAGAGCAAAAATTACAATACCCATCCTAATCAGAGACTTACAGATCTAACGCTCTGTTTATAACATATCTGCTACTGCTCCTTTAGTAAACAGAAGCTAGTTTTAATAATTACTTCTTATCAATAAGCTTAGATACATTTTACAAGTCGTAATATTCATTGCATGCTTAATTAAATGAATTAGCGTTTTTTTGTTGTTGTTGCCAATTACAAGTCATCTTCAGAACGTTCCCGAAGCCGCTAATTATAACTTATCTCTGTCTATTTGTATAATGGCTAAGCATTGTAGCACTGAAGAGCAAACCAATATAATCAAATAAAGATGGTATAATCACATATCCTTTACCACTGAGGAATTAACAAGGGTTGTACAAGTCCAGTTTTACAATTAAATGAGGGCTGGAGAAGATGTCTTGAGCCCAGGAGAGTTTTGTTTCAGATTTGAGGAAGAAAGTATTTATCCCATGGGTCTCCCTTCATAAAATCTGTACTTTTAAAATACAAAATATATGTTCTGTGTTCTGCAGCAGTTTAAGATTAAAGATGGGGATATCAGCCTTGGAGAAGTTATCTGGAGATCTTGAAAAGAGGAGTATTTATTCTCAAGTTGAGGGAGGATTATAATGCTATACTGTTTCAAGTGTTCTAATTTAACGCAGGTAATTAGTTATTTCAACTGAATTTCAGAGATTAATTTCAGGGTCTGTATGAAATTTTCTCTCAGTCTTAGCATGATTTCTAAGAGAGAATGGGCCATATCACAAGAGCTCACCTCTCCGCTGGCAGCCCTTTGTGATACTGAGGAGATTTGTATGGCCCTTCAGTGTATGATGGGTACCTCTAGACCTCCATGTTACAGGCATGTCTTTACCAGGGTGCATGTTTCTTGCTGTAATCACAGGCATCCCATCATTTGTCCAGGGAAGGGACAAAGGCAGGGATTATGGTAATATATTAAAAAAAAAAATAAATAAAAAGAAAAAAAGAAGAGATACATAGCATCTCAAGCTGTTAATAAACAACAGGCTCTGCAAAGTTGTTCTGAAGCAGCAGTGATCTGAGCTCCAAGTATTATGTCGAATTTCAGGTGCATTTAATGGCTTTTGGGGGGTCTTTCAGCACTGCTATTATGTGTAGTTTTAGGAATTTCTTCCATCTAAATGGACAGGCATTTTGATAGAAATGTCTGTTGCCTTCTGCAATGCACTTTATCATCTGAACATACAGCATTCAAGCCTGTGCTTCCTTCCTTTGATTGTTATTTTTCCCGTTATAATTCAGGTTCAAAAAGTTAACACTAGTATCAAGTGGCACTACTGTATCATCTGCTGCGGCTGAGCTGCCTCGAGGACAGGACCAATTTGTCCTAATAACCGAATCAAAAACATTTTAGCCTGGTTTCTATTAGCTGTTTGGCAGGATCTGTTTGTGCCAGCACCAGATGGTTTTGTCTGTATTATATTTAAATTCATAAATTGAATCTTAAGGGGTTAATTCTAAACTCCAGATGCAATGGACTGAGTTGAGCATTGCCTGTTGGTGTTGAAGCACGGGCATATGCCCAGTGCACGGATGTGAGATTATGTTGCTGGCACCAACTGCAGCCAGAGCAATCCTCTCATAGCCAGACCTCATTCAAAGAGATGCAACATTAAGCGTGTTGCCAAAATCAGCTCTCAGTGTGCCAGCCCTGTCTGTCGTCAAGCTACAGACAAACGATTAGCAGGGGCAGTTTAATTTTTGACCGCACCAGGCAGACAGCATAACTCAGAGCTGATATCCCAGGGCTCAGTGGAGAGCACAGGTCCCCAGGCTGCCTGTGATCAGCTGCTTCTGCCTAATAGCAGTGAGGGCAAGAGCATTCTGCCTGCAGAGAGGGCAGGAGATGGGCAGGGGTTAGCTCAGGGGTCTCTTTGCAAAGAAGACCAAGTAACCAGCCCAAAGTAACACTTTCCATCAGACTGGCCGCAGCATTTCCATGAGGGGGGATGTGACTCCAGGCTCTTCAACCACCTCTGCTCTCACATGGTTCACTCAAGCCACTGAAGCACCTGATAAAGAAGTTTTCCCGAAGTGCAGGTGATAATGGGTACATCTAGTATTAGAGCACTCCAGAGAGCACAGACCTCCAGTGTTTCACTCTAGGTAGGGGGTTGTCAGTACAAGTTAATCTCTTTCAACACAGCCAGCACTAAACACTTTGCAGCCCCCAGCTGAAACATCAGGAAATGATACAGCCATCCAGTGCTGCCACCGCTCCTCTGCTTTCCAGACCCTGAATTGCAGTGCAATTTCCTTAAGGGTAAATGTAGATTTTGTGGTTTGATCCTTAGCATTATTATACAGGTCAATTTCTAATAAAACAAGGAAATGGTTCTGAAAATATTGTAAACCCTGGGAAAAAGTGTTCAGTCTGTACTTGATTCAAACAATTAGTCTCCAGTGAGCTTGAGCACCACCTTGCTTTTTTTTTCACCCTATCTATGTTGGATATTTATATCCTGTTCAAGTGGGTGGGTGAGTTCCTAGAAGAGATGTTATTTCTGATTAAGGATAGAAACGCTAACTTGGACCAAGTGCTTCCTGTGTCAAAGCAGTGGTAGAGCTGTGCTACATCGCTGTGTGTTACCATGCTAGTGCGCAGTCACCATCCTACTGTACCTACTGCAGAACTGCTTCCATGTTGCATGGCAAAAGATTTTTAACCATGAAAAAATCTGTTTTCATTAACTTTCCTGATATGTAAACATTTGGGAGTACCACCACATTTCCTGCCATATGTAACATGTGTTTCCTGCAGCTCTATCCACATGTTTTTTATAGGCGGCTTTTCAAAATTAGAGAGTAGGATGTGATCCATCATCCCTTGTGCCAGCTGCTTCAGGTCGAAGGGGAGAGGGGAGAAGCAGGCCCCAGGGCCACTGGGATATGCTCCAAAAGAGCAGTGTAACAACATCAACTCTTGGGGTCCTCACAAGTTGGAAGTAAAGACACTGGATCAGATTATTTTGATTTCACCTATGGTGAGATTTGAAATCAATTCTGTTAAAATAATAAAAATATCATTTGAACAGTTCTGTTCTAGAAGGAAATATTGGCCCTTTCCCCCTTTTACTAAATCTATCTCTACAAACGCTGAGAGAAACTAGGTAAGAGTGACTCATAAAATACAGAAAAAGCTCTTGGATGGCTGGCCAATGAATATGGACACCTCATATCAGCAACTTACTCCAGTTACAGGGAACAAGAGAGTGGAGAATCATCT
The DNA here is from genome assembly GCF_034619465.1 of Leptosomus discolor. Lineage (NCBI taxonomy): Eukaryota > Metazoa > Chordata > Aves > Leptosomiformes > Leptosomidae > Leptosomus > Leptosomus discolor. Next base: position 52,671,412 of record NC_141397.1, on the reverse strand, counting down.
CTTCCCCATAGCTAGCAATCAGACAAATACAAAGTCTGACTTTGCACAAAACTGGAAAATATTGTAAAAAACAGACGAGCCAATAAAGGTTTTTGCAGAGACCTGTGAGAGGAGATGTGACTCTAGGGTAGTGGTCATTAAACTTTGGTCCACAGGTCCTAGGGATCCCTGAAGTGGCAGATTAGGCCTAGGGGATACACAAAGTGAACTAAGGACAAGGATTTTCCTGATATTGGTCTTGTATTTATTATCATATTCCTCACCTCCACTGGGAATGGCTGGAGATCAGCAAATCTCAGAAGCTGAAGATGACTGGCAAATATTCAGGAACTGGCAGGGCATGTATTTTTTTTTTTTCACCTATGGCCTTGCTCAGCCCAGAAGCAGTCAAGTAGAGCCTACTTGAAAAGGCAACAAGAAAGCAGAGGAAAAAAAAGGCCTCTGGCTTGGATCCTGGCCAATGAATGTGTGTGCCGTGTACCACCAGGACTGATGATCCTCATCATACGTATCTTATCCCTCTGGGGCTGTGGTTTTTTTCCCTATTTGCCTCATGCTTTTGGAGCCGAACTCTCGGCTTGTTAAGTATTTGTGCATGCCGTCATACACAGCAGAGTCCACAGAGGAGGGATGGAGCCTGGGATGCCACTCCAAGCATCATCGCAGGATAAAGGAGGCTGAGCTTAAACAGCTGGGCTACACCGAAATTCAGCACCAAGGTATAACATATACACGGCTTGTTTTCCACTCCCTTTGTAAATCACATCTATAGGAATGCACAACGACCAAACTCCATGCATTCTCTTGTAATGCAGCTCCTGACATACAAGCCAGGACCCTGGTTCTCACTTGCCAGGACTGTGCAGGCAGTTGTCCGCTTTTCTGATCGAAACGATTAGGCGAACTGCCCTAGCCATCCTTGTCATTAATTTTTCCCACTGCATCCAGCTCCCTCCCTGTCGCTTAGCCACAGGCATCAGTTAGTGCTTCATTCAATCTGAGAGGAGCAGCTTGTAGATGTTTAAGCATGCACATATACATGTATAAGCATTTCACTTGGAAGGCAACAATTAAGAGTTTCATGCAGAGCCTAAAACATGACTACTGATGATACCAGCCAGGTGACCTGGTGCGAAAGGAGACTATGCTAGCTTGAATGGAGCCAAGTTCAATAGCTCCCGCAGAAGAAAGCAACTAAACATCAGGAAACAGTACAAGAGACCCAAATAAATCCTTTGAGGACACTTTTCATGAGGTTTTGTTTGTTTTCTTAAGACACTGGATGAGATTTATTGGTATAAGAGTCAGTGGCTTATTTAAACTAAAAATCAGATCATCACTGGGAAGTTTGTTATTTGGTTGGTCATTTAATATTTATGAACAAGAATTTTCTGTAAAACAAGAACTTCATCATCCAAGAAACACCAGTAGCAAATTTCTCCCCAATACAAATACAGATTCCTGAGCTATTACCCCAGAGTTAGTTTTTGCCCATCTTGCAAACCTCCTCATAAAGCAAACTGCAAATGAATTAACACCCCCAAAAAGCAGGGATATAAACCCAGAGGGAATGCCTAGACAGAAAATGGTAGGACTGGCTTCCTTCCAGAATGCTAACAGATCCCAGAACTCAGGGTCACACCATAGCAGCCCACTGTCAGACAAACCTCAAAAGGACATCAAAATCTGCAGAAATGTTGCTGTGAAATAGATTCAGTAAAATATGCAGTATGCAAACCTTAATGTACTTCTGTGTGGACAGCAAGAGCAGGGATTCTGCAATAAACACTGCATGATCGTTATGTAAAGAGGAAAGTATATATGTACATTGAGATGTCTTTTCCCCTAATTTTATTCAGAATAACAGATTGTGAATATGAGGGCGCGGACATTTTTCAGGGCCTCCTATATGATTCTTCTATCTCCTCCCAGGCTTCCTCATTTCATTTGCCTGATCCAAAAGCAAGGAGCACTCTCATAGCAACGTGTGGGACCAGCTCCCTGATTTAAAGCTCCTAGGTCGAGGGTAGCAGTCAGCATAGCTTCTTTTTCCAGGGGTCTTGGATCAGGCCCCCCTGATCCCAGACAGGCAATCTAGGCCATTAACCAGAGCCTGGCTGGAGGTCAGAAACTCTATCTGCGGTCTACAAGCAAGCCAAAGGCCAGAGCCAAGCCAAGGCTATTGGGATGCCAGGGGTTTTCTAGCAGATCCAGGAGCTGGAGTCAAGTCACAGCTACCAACTGTTGGCCAGGGAGGTTTGAGCTCTGGTTTGCTGGATTTATCCTTCTCTTGGAGCACAATTTGGGTTGCATTCACTTGGTGGGGCAGCAGGCTGCTTATTAACCCGCACAAGGTCATACATCAGGTAAATAATAACAAGGTAATATTAAGTGCCTTGAAGTTGCCTCACAACCACTTGGAGAGTCTCTGATGATCTTCCATGTCATCACAAGAGCAGGATGCATTTTAAGTGTCCTCTTCAGGTCCTCTGGTGCTTATGATCTGGATAGTTGAGATAAGTAATTACTGCAATTACACTTATGCCTATGTGCTGCAATACTAACAAGCCATATTGCATCTACTCTAACTGAGAAAGCCACTGGAGATAAAGGCCAACTACAGTTAGCAGCTCACAGGGCTGCTCCTTGACCTGATGTAGTCTGTTCCTCTAGTTTGAATATTCAGGTAAATTTTCCTGCTCGTAGCCCCAGCTGGCAGTCAGTGCATTACCCTGCTGTTTTCTCTTTCTAAGCTGTGGATTAGCAGAGTCTTGCAGCCACAGGTGAGGTGAAGTTCACTGATCTTTCATGCCCCTCGATAGGACCAGGCACATGAGCACACAGCTCTACTTCTTAGAGTGAAAGTCCAAATCTGCATGCTGCGAAGGAAAGGATTAAAATGTCATCAAAGGTGAGAGAAGACATTTTCAGGGTGAAAACTCCAATTTCAATGAAATTATACAGTAGCCCTAGATAAATGTGAGGGTGGGTTGGCAGTAAGTTTGGAAGCAGTCCATTTACTGATTAAATTTGATTTTATACGTATAGCCATGCTAAACCCCAATTATCATTATTCAAGAAAAGCACCTGGATTAATCAGACCTGCCACATCCATCTTTTTCTAATGCCTTTTCCACATTTATCTGACTGGCTGTGACTCCTACAGAGGAAAATTTCACCAACTGATTTAAAAACCTGATTAGTTTTACAGCTCTTATACTTCTAAGCTGCAGGTAGAATGAGCCAAAGTCAGACCTCCCCACTTTGTTACCTTCCCTCCCAAACAGGGCTGGAAGAGCAAGTTGTATCGCCCCAAAGGGACCTGGGCAACGTGCCTTCCATCAGGACTTCTGGGAGCATGGGACCAGGTCTGGTGGCATGCCCAAAGTGCACATCACTGCTGGGGTTTCTCCCTTGTTCCATAAGTAATGTCATGAAAAGTGAGATGCCCCGATACCACCAATTTTAATGTGGGTGACAAAGCCTAATTGTAGGGGAGCACAGTGAGATCCAGTGTGGGGATGAAGGCAGGAGTCTGTCTTGAAACGTAGCAGTATGCAAAACACTCAGTGCAACAAGCGACAGACAAGAGACTGAGTGTTGTAGACAGAGACATACAGCACCAGAGCTGCTTTGGTCAGGGGGTGCCCCTCCACGGAGAAGCTATTGCACAGGAGAAGATGCAATGAGAGGAGAAGGCATCAGGAACGGGGCTGTGTCTGAGCTGGACAGCTGTACCTTATAGGAGCGTCTGGAGACCAGCTTATTTGACTGATCTGGACTTTAAAAGCACTCCCATCCCCTCCGTATTACTAGGTCTGTCATCTTACCCCACTCACATCCAATGATAACCTTGTGTCAGAGGAAGAGAGGATGCTTTTTAATAAAGTATCTCAGAGAGAGGCAGTGTCTGGCTCCTACCACCGGTGATGGCTGGGCTGCCTGAGTGAGGCAGGCTGAAGAAACACCCAGCCGAGCTCTCTAATTGTTTCTGGCCACTGATTGAATGTAACAGCCCGTGGATTCTCAGACTATTCCCTGCTGGCTGAAATGCCTGCAGAAGGACAGACTTTGCCACTATTCAGGCATCCCTCTTGAACCAAAAAGAAATCTCTCCGTTATAGTTTCCTTCAGCAAGTGAGATGATATCAACTCTGTGGGTGGACAAACGTATTGAAAACCTGTCAAAATCCATAGTATTTTCAGAAATGCAGCGATGTTCAAACTGGAAATACTGTTATAATCAACTGGTATCAATTCCTCCCTATCACAAAGGTTGGAGAATCTCACCCAGGTACTTCTACAATTTCCAAAGCTAGAAAAATTGAATCTAAAGGCAGAGTTCAAGTGCTCATCAAGAAGGGAATTAGTACTGGAACAGACAGACAAGATAGAGTAGATTTTCCATTGTTTATTGTTTTTTTCTTATGACTGGGTGACTTTCCTTATGATAAACTGATACTAATCAGAATTATTTTACTGATCTAAGATGTGCCAACTGGTATCCTCTGGTTTATGTTTCACTCACAGGGAATGTGAATGCTTTGTTCTACCTTTGGCGTCCACAAATCTTTGACACCTGGAATGGGTGGGAAATGGGTTTGTGAGATGCATTTTGTGACACATGACAAATCTGCTCATCAGGAACCTAGCAACATACTGGGGAAAGGCTGGATGCTTCCATGCATTTGTTTGGCTGCAGATTAAATATTGGCCATAAAACAACATGTCCTAAGAACATGCGTGAATGAGTCTTGCAATAGCCAGTCTGCAATATGAAGCATGGTTCAGAGGAGGCCAAAAATTGTTTTTTTCTCCCTTTTTTGATCTTTGGCTTCACTATAACTTCCTCCTGTGAGCAAAGAACACAAGGTTGTGTGCTTGCTTTATTAAATAATTCCAACTTTCTTTTCTTCATGTTCAGAATGGTTATAGCTCTCCTGCCCTCTCTTCTTTCCTAGAACATTTTCTTCCTTCTTTTCCAATGGACCAGTTTCCAACATTTAGACTCTATGCTCTGAAGAATCCCCTGAATTTAACAGTCACGCAGTAAGATTTTGAAAGTTAATAACATATTTTTATGGAGAGGAAAAGCACTTGAAGAAAAGCATGGGAAATTATGCACAGAGCAGAATTTCTGAAAGATTTTGCAAGTTCATAAAGCTTTATAAATACTAAATGGGCTTCTCAGAGGGACAGCCTGAACACTTCCTGAAGACTGGAAAATCACATGTAAATAGTCTGAGAACAGTGCAATGCTTTCTGCATACTTCCTGGCAATGCAAATGCCAGCAGCCTTCTTCTCAGAGGTCCTATCTTTATAAGCAATCACCAGCACAGCTTATATCTTTGCTCGATTTCCCAACCTGTTTTTGAAGAGCTGCTTGACTTCCATTCCATGCGCAGTTTTGCGGTTCCCTAAGTGTCAAGCCTGGGATGGGATTTCCACCCCACCTCTACTGCATCACTGCCAACGACACATGGTTTCTGATCTCTCTCCAAGCTAACCTCGCTTGCTCAACTTTTCCCCTTGTAGTCTGAGATGGATTCTCAGTGAAATCTCAGTATATTATTTCCTAGAGGGCAGACAGCCTAGCAAGGGGAAATATTTTAGGACTTATTCCTCCTTGTTCCCTTCCTTTGCTTCAATCTGGTATCAAACCTCTTTGCAAAGCATCCTTCCTGCTCTTGGCACATAGTCAGAATAATTTGACTTTCCCCCTCTACTCTGGGAAGATTTTGCTTTTCTCTCTGTCACTCAGGCACAGGCAAAGATCTATTATGCCTGCTGAACAACTCTTGACTTCTATGATGGCTCCGCAAAGGAATCAGAGATCATACAGCCAATAGGACTCCAGACTTTGTGACGGTGGTGAATTTGGCCAGAATTCTGGTGCTATGTGCCATTGTGCCATGTGTATAGGCAGAGATGTGATTTTATTGCAGAATGATACATTGGCTGTGACAAAAGTTAGCGCTCAAGAGATGACAGAATCTTGACTTATTGAGGTCACAGGTAGTAGAAAGTCCTTATGAGCTAATAAGAATATGATGCAAAATATCCAGAGCCAGACCAGGTGACGAGGGTCTGTGGATCCTCCTGGTGAACAGCCTGTGAATGCTAATGCTGCTAATTAGTTAAGGGAGATGCTGTTATAAATAGAAGAGCTGACTGAATCTTTTTGTGGCAGATAAGCTGTAGAATGAATTTAGTAATTTCCTGGTTTAGAGCATAGCGATATTTATAAAGCTATTTTAAATTGTTCATTACTGATAATTACTTGGCTTTAAAAAAAGAGACAGCATTATCAAAGAATTGAACTAAAGGTTTATCAGAAATTAACATCAACAAAAATGCCCCCTTCAAGCTGGCTACCAGGGAAGATTGCATATGTAGCAGACACGTGTACTTTTAATCAATGCAACAGTGATTTTCTGTCTGACACGAATTTTGAGCACTCACATTTTTCCTCTCATCATGCTTTTTTTTACTGCAAAATAACTTCCTTTCCCTGTGTCCATGGGACAGGGGACAGTGGGACTTTGCCTCAGACAGGGAAAAGAGATTCTCTGCAAAGCCTAGACTTTGTTTGAATTGCTGTTCTCACCAGAAGAGTGACCCATGGTACATAGAATAAATTCCTATGTCAGAAATCTTCCTGATCTTTAACACATGAGGAATTGCAGCAGGCTAACAGCTGGTGTTTCATTGCTTGTGTCCACATGTTGCCCACATGCTTGACAGTGAATTAGGTGCTAATAATGGATAGCCAGAGTCTTCTGGAGTGAAACATTTACAAGAACCGATGTGCTGCCAAGTTTAAAGCCTGGGAACACAAGGCAATTTCAAACCTGTCATTTCCTCACAGAAAGGGGATTATTGCTTTGTTATCAGCAAAGATCTATGTTATGTAGCTTTCCTGCCCTTGAGTTATCTAGGTCATATGGGTTGGCCACGGGTTATATTGAAAAATACATCTTTTGGGTCTGTGTATATATGTCTATATAAAGCTCTAGCATGGAATTTACTGGTTATGTGCATACCCAGTGCAGTTGCACTGACCACATACCTATAAGCGCCAGAACTTGCCAACTGCCTTAGACATCCTCTGTAAGAAAGATTTATTGTTAGGTCAGCTCCCACTGTTTTCAGCATTCAAGGTGCTTCCTGTGCTAGGTATAAGGAATCAGTGCAGCATATGAGGCACCGATTGAAGGCAAAGTTGGCAAATACCCTTGTTTTAATTTTTGTGCCATAAGCCTTTGGCTTGTATAGTTGAACTTCACTGCTTTATCCAGTGAAAGGTGGTCTGAGAGCCATCTCTTGATCACAGCATTTCTATAGCTGTGCTTATTTCTGTTTGTCAATACATAAAGGACCTGGCAGATGATAAAGTTGCCAGTTCACATTGAGCATGGGCTCTGCTGTTGCATCAAGAAAGAAGCAGTTGATCCCAATTTCACTGTGGGCAAGGCAACTTGTGCTCACTGCCGGGTTTTTCTAGGCATTTCTGTGGTTACTGATGCTCAGAGTGTACATACTGGAGCTTCATATGCCCATACTGCAGAAAAGTGAGAGAGGCAGCTGGGTTGGACCTAGTTTTTGGAAACACTTGGAATCCTAAATCAGAAAAGGTCTCAGCCATGCTCCGGCTTTTCAGTAAAGCTATGCTTCTGCTGCTGAGCATTCCTTTTACTAGTTAAAGAGAAAGAACCACAGTGGACCAATTAATAACAAGCTACTGTTTGTAGAAGAAACCTTCTGCAATTGTAAGCCTTGTCTCATTTTCAATACGACATCAAAGCATACAGTGATAGTAAAATACACTAATATTTTGTTCCTATCTGGTAATTAACAATATAAATATTCTCAGGGTGCTCTCCAGTCTTTTCTTTTGCACATTTATTTCCTCTGCTTTGCAGTCCTTACTTACACTGGCCTGAAAAATCACATTGTTCAGAATGTGCATATTTCTTGAGCAACAGTCTTAAATTGAATAGAAGTTGCTTTCTTGCACTCCTCAAAAAGCTGAGAATGTATTCAGAGTATCCAAGGATAATATCCTGTAGTTTTCCAACAGAGGTTGTCATCATGATCTACAGAAAACAGCATCCAGCCTTATATGAGCTATAAGAATGATTCCATCATCTTATGCAGTGAAATAAATATGTATGTGTGATGTATCTACACATGTGTAGTATATGCCTATACATATACATCTTTGTCATTTCACTTATGTAAGATATGTTGGTTAAAATAATGTGCTTGAATATTTAGACTATTAAAAATATTAGAAGGTTATGAACTTTGAATAAATTTTTGTAGTAAATATGCATATGCCTTTACCTTTGCAAGGCAGTACTTGCTTAATAAAATGATGTTGTACTGCAGAATTGCCTTTGATTTACAGCAGCAACAATGTGCTGATTGACTCAAAGGAAATGAGACAGCAGGTCTGGCTCTGTCATGAGATTTAATGTATTTCTTTTAACTGTTTCTTTCTAAGTGCAAGGCAGTTGCATCAGTCAGTAGGCATTGGCATGTTTTAAAAGGGCATTTCCCTCACAAAAGCAGGTACAAGTCATGAGAAATTTAAATTTCTCACTGCATGAAAATCAGAGAGTGAAGAGAGGCTGTTTGGAGGTCTCATTGTTTGAGAATTTCTTTTAGGAAGCATTTCATCACTAAATCTGTAGACTTCACTGCTTCTTATTCTAAGCCAAGTAGGAAAGACCATAATTTTTCCTGTCAACACCTTGGATTAAAAATGATGAAACAAGCACTTGTGGCAGGTTAATTGTTCCTTGGGTATCTGCAACCCCTGCACAGAGTGGGTGTGAATATTAACTCCAGCAAGTAGCAGGCTTACCACACGGGGAGGCCATATTAGCCAGATGTATACAGGCCCCAGTAGGCTCCCTACTCAGACAGCGTGTGCGCGGCAAGGTCAGCTCGACCTTCCTTAACTGTTAGCTGAATCAGTAAATACAGCTTAGAGAGCTCGCAAAGCAATGCAGCAACACAGCCTCTGATGGAGGGAGGGAAGGAAGACAGGTTTGCAGTAAAACTATTATTCTTTAAGAAGCCCGTAGCTATTAAACCATGACACAAAAATGTTTGGTAGGTGTTTCTATCTCCCATGCAAATATCCAACTTACTTGTCTGTCACACAGGCACACAAACACAGCTCTTCTTTTTCCCAGAGACCTATGGTCATGTTAAAAAAAATAGCTGGTGTACTAACATCTGGATTCACCTAGGATTAGCTGGAGTAGCATGTTTGGGAATTGTCAGGACAATATACCATCATAGCAACAATGGCATTTTTACGACTGCATCTAAATATGTGTTCTAGGGCTTTGTTTTCTCTTCAAGTTTCATTCTGCTCAGATCTCCATTTCACAGAGTGTGTGCACATCTGGAAATGTGGGTAAGTGCTGCAAGTGAAGTGACAGCAGAACCAGAGTGGACAGGGCTGGTCTTTCCACTTGGGTCCTGAGAAGAGCATTCAGAGGAGGCTTACTTGTCTGCCTCTGTGCTGGAGCTCTTTGACTCTCCAGAGGCTGTCAGTGTGAGTAGGACTTTATCAAAATCGGGTTACTTGGTCTGATCTAGGAGATAAAGCTAGAAATCAAATGTGCAGTAATCTTTCATATTCATCCAATCTCTAAATACTTCTGTTCCTAATACAACTGTTAATGCATTTATTCTTGCAATGCTGTCTTGGGGCAGAGTGGCTCTATAATCCTGATTTTTATGAAGAGGGAGCCAAACTGCAGAATCACATGTCGAAGGTCAGGCAGGAAAGCTGAAGGCAGAAAAGGGAGCACAGCAGCTTTCTTAAACCCTTAGAGATATTCCTGCCCATCAGACTAACCCTGCGGGAGATGAGGATTGAGCAGAGCAGGCACACAGACATGGAGCTGTGACTCACTTCTACACTTTGAGTGCTTTACGTTAAGGGATGTCTCTGTGCCAGCCAGCGGTGCCAGCACTACCAGCTGCATTCCTGGGATACGTGTAAGTGACACTTGCTTTCGAGTTTGGGCACCCAGGATAAAGGATAAAGCCAAAGCATCCCCCCAGGTTTCATTTCAAAGCTGCTTCTGAGGAAAGGGTTGGTGGCAAGAAATGACAGCAGGGAAGGCAGGAGGGAGAATAGGTAAAGAGGACATTCTTGAAGTAAAGCACAAAGTTTTGGAAAAAGGCATCCAGCCTCACCCAGTGCTGAGAGGAGAGGCTCCCAGTTGTGGCGGTGGCACCAACGGCTCAGTGGTGAATATGCTTTGCCGCTTTGATACTGAACTTGCTTTGGATGTATGCTGCTATGTGCTGGGGAGCAGAAGTGACATCCTCTTCTCTTCTTCATCTCTCTCTGGAGTCAAAGGAAAGAGTCCCCTTGGGTCCTCCTTCCAGCCCACTCCCTGGCTGCTGCCTTGTGTTGCCTGTTCTGAGGCTGCTCTCCTCCCACTCACTGTGACCCCAGTAGCAGATGCTGACAGGACTGGATGATGACATCTCTCTTCTTGGGACACACTCTCATTTGAGAATGCCACAACATTTTGGGGAGCACCAACAGCCATCAGCCCTGTCTCTCCTTAGCAGCCTGGCTGATTTCAGCGTGTGTTTTTGGGAAGGGACTAGGGAGACAACCCCAATATGCATCTAATCAGCTGTGACTTTTACAGTAATGGATTATGTCCTGCTTTAGCTGGTACAGAACCATAGCCCAGCCATGCTAGGCCAGCCATCAGCAGCTTTGAGTCAGCCAGGGCAGCTGACCTGAGTCAGCTACAGGTGTAGCCCATCCCATAATGTCATGGTCATTATAAAGGGGGAAGGTTTACTAAGGAAGGAGAGCTGCTGTGGGGTTTCTCTGGTGGCTCTTCTGGCTTCTCCTGAGGACTGCTCTCAGTTGATTGTGATGACTGGATAGTCATTTGGCTGAGTATATGTCTGCATATTTCTGTTGGTATGGGTGTTATCTTACTAAAACCTATTCTCACTTACACACATGGGTCTGACTCTCCTTTTCTGTGATTTCCCCTCCCTGGCTGGTGAGGGGTTGTCAGGTGATAGAGCAACTGTTATAGTTTAGTCCTGGGTACAGGCTAAATGTAGGCACATTATCATTGCTTTGCACCTTGTACCATATGATTTGTTCTTACACGTAAATTCCTGCTTCATTTTGTTCTCAGTTTTCTTTCAGGGGTTAATGCAGCTTGTTGTTCTGAAGCTAGATAGGTATGGGGCAGATGTGGGATATCACGTCCCAAGATCAAGTTTTGGTCTTCCTCTCATTCCTAGCTTTAAGTTTGTGACCAGGCTGGAAATCAAATATAAATGTATGGACTTTAGTCTGTCTTGACTTTCTGAGATATCTTAATAGAGATGCTCCTGCTTGACACTGCTATGTGAAGAATTCTGCACCAATTAATTGTGTATCTGGATTTAACTTTTGCTTTTAGTTGTATTTAGCTCCAGTGGCCCAGGCTGCATTTTCTTCTGTGGCTAGAGGGAGATAAAGTCTCAAAAAGTAGCCGAAGAGCTCATTTGCTAAGTCTTTTTGTGGTGACTGTTCAACACTTGATGCAAACAACTAAGCGCAGTGACCCAGCATCAGTCCCCAAGTTTATCTCACTTGATTTACCAGGAGAGTGTTGGGGCTCAGCAGGGTGGGGTACAGCCAGAGCTATTCCCTGGGACACCCTGCTGCCCTGCAGTTAATTTCAGGGTGCGCTCCCCTGCAAAGCTGGCAGAGCAAACATGTGAGTGTGATAGCACCTCCTGAAAGACATCGGTTGTGTTCCTTTGCAGTTATTTTCTTTTTCCTTTTCCTCCTGTGCTATTTTTATTCTGGTTTGAACCAGTGTTTGATTTGCCTCTTCTCACTTTTTGCCTCTAATAACGACTCTCTCATCTCACTGCTTTGCCTGATCACTTTTCCTCCTTTTTTAGATGTCTGGTTTCTCATGTTCTTTCTTTTCCCCTGTGTATTCAGTCTTGCACACTCCTCACATAAACAATATGTCAAAATGTATCTGTACAGCTTCCCAGTGCATGTTCAGTGGCTGCCTTATGAGGTAGGGAAGAAGGTCCTGATCCTGCCAGCTGCTTGGATGTGCATGCACAGAGAGCTTGCCACAAGTGAGGCAGATCAAGAGACTCATCTCAGCTAAACAAAGCCAGCTTAGATGGCCCAGCAATGCTGAGAAGGCAGTGAATGAAGACTGCTGCCTCTGGTGCTAAATGTGCCCCTTTAACTACTACCTTGTTGCCCTGTTTTATTTCTGTTGCAGCAGCTTTTTGATGGCATCTCTTAAGAGGAGTCTCTTGTGCAAGGCACTGTGTGAGCAGATAGCAAACTGCATCCCTGTCAGTTAAGAGCTGATGGTCTGAACTGGCAGACTGGAGGAAGACGCTCTGTGCAAAATGACACATCACGTCCATGGCCAAGCAAGGGTCTGAATACAGGTCATTGGACTCACTGGACCACTGCTCTCCTTTTGATCAAGCTGTTGCGATGGTCCCATGCCTTATTCTTGAGCTTCAGCATACCTTCTCAACCCCTGAACCTGCTCTTTTGCTGAGGTGTCTCAGTCCTATCATAAAGTGTAACATGTTGGCAGTCCCTGTGTGAGAGTTCAAATTAATGAAGTCTAGCTTCCTATGGGCTTGTTTGCCACAGCTGGCTGTCTCTGGTCTCTAAGGGAAAAAAAATATCCAACTCTGGCTCTAGTTGTTGGCTCTCCCAGTGTGCCTTTGTTGATGCTTCTGTAGTCTGTCCACTGTTTTTGTGGCTTTTGTGGTCTCTTGTACCCAGATACTTCATTTCAGAAAAACAATAGAAACTCCCTTACCCTCCCATCCTCTGCCACTCCCAACAGACTCAGTTGAAGCAAGGTACTGGCAGAAGGGTACAGGATTGTAGTAAGTTTGCCAAAGCTGTGTTTTCCTCAGGAAGAGGGTAGCTAGGCTTGCCACAGGGCTCTCTTTCTGCCTTTGAGCCCTCCAGCAACAACCAGATTGAGCAAAGCCTCTCTACCTGTTTGTAATTAAGTCCTCAGGGGACTTTCATCTTCATGTGCTTGTCTTCATCTGCAGCACCTCCCAGGACAGGCTGGTGTAGTTTCTGAAACCTAGTGACAGCAGGTTCCTTCAGACGTGTGTGGCTGTGAGTCTGCGGGACCATCCCCAGCCAATTCCCTGACCAAGGGTTCCCCATTTTCTCTGGGGCTCTTATGAACCCACTGCAAGGCTCTAAATTAACAGAATTAGATGGAAGGAAGAAGGGAGGGTATAGATAAGGGCATCACTGGGTGACTCTACCTACATCTGGGATTCAAGCTCTCATCTAGCCAGCTCACTCATGCATGTAGCCAGCTCATGCATGCATGTATTTTGGGTTTTCAAAGAGTGGGAGTAGTCTGGTCAAATTTTCCTTTTTCATTTTCAGTTTCCTTCTCTCCACCCCCTCCAAATGTCTCTCTAGCAGACAAAGACCAGGGGAGTAGTGTGCCTGGCAAAGTTCTGCCAGATAAGTGACCTCTGCAGATTAAATAAAAAAATAAAAAAAGGCCATTTTAGTTATTCTTATATTGTTCAAGATCACTGAGAGCCTGTCCCAGAAGCAGCTATTTAAATACTTACCCAAACCCAAATCCTGCCAGGCCCACCCTGAAGGATCTTTCCATGCCATTCCTGGTGGTGTTGGGTCAGCCTTCAGTGACTTCTGTCCTGTGTCAGCATGGGATGATGCAGGACAAGCCACATGGCACCACAGCCACCTCCCCTGTGGGAACTGGACCTCTCACTGGAGGAGTCAGTGTGGTCCCATCACCTGCAGGATGGAGCTGACTCCCACCCTTACTGATGAGGAGGCTGGGGTCTGACCATCAACAATCATGAGCTGGAGCAGACACAGAAGTTGTCCAGATGGCGAAGTGGGAATGTTTTTCCAATTTCTGTGGGAGTTTTGAAGAATTTGTAAATGATTTTCCTGCTTGCTGTTTTGGAGTAGAAATTAAAATCTCAAATGGTGGATGGCAGATCTGTAAAAGAAAGAAGTCAGGACAACTTCAATATTTCATCTTTGATTTTGAATTTTTAACATTTTGTTTACTTCTTCAGAAGCCAGGAAATCACTTAACATGAAGAAAAGCGTTTCTCATGAAAAGAAAGGAAGAAAAGTTTCTTCCATCTTCTCTTTCCCACAAAAGGCTTAAACTTTCAGCAAAGAAACATTTAAAAAAAAATAAAGAAACAAGCTGCTGCTTTTGGGCTTTTAGCCACAGCGTGCATTTAAAAACCATTCTGTGTTCCTCTTTTCTTGTCAGTCTGAGTGAAATAATTGTAAAGAACTATTTTAAGTGTGCCCATGTCCAGATATGGGTTCTCTGGGGTTGGTTGGGGCAGGGAGCAGAAAGAATGAGTAGCTCCAGAGCAGACCACTCAAGCCTTTCCACGTCTTCTCCTGCAAATATCTGCTCAAGACTGAAGGTGGTTTTTCCTGTCAGGACCAGGCACTTCAGTGAAAATGGGGGGCTTGTTTGAGGTCTGCACATACTCTGATTGAAATCTGATCAGTGTAATCCTTTGATGGTGTCAGTTCACCATGGCCTTCTGAGGATTGGATGAAACCCAAGGAAAAGACAAAGCCATTGCACAGAGCTGTAGAAATACCTAGGTGAGGGAGGCAAACCTCCAAGGAAAGCTTCTACCTAAGAGCGTTTGGCCGTTGTTTTTCACATGGATCTAGGGATGGCCTTTTGTGAGCACCCCGGCTAACCTGGCTGCTATAGGACAGTATATGACCAGTGAAGTACTCTTTTATTTATTTTAAAATGTCTCTGCAAGAAAATTATTTTTAAAAAACCGTCAACACTTTTTCTATTTCAATCATACAGAGGGAGCAAAGAATAGAGTTTGTGGTTTTTTTAAAACCTTCTATATTTTCTATAGACATGGACATTTTCCCTTTAAAATAAGTGAAGAAAGACAGCAAGCAAGCAGTAGAAAGCCAGTTCTACTTAAATCCCAGGCCTCTCAGCTGTTGCATTCCCATCCTTTGCCCTGTTTGCATGCCCTGCTGTCTAAAAAATGCTTCTCCACTGTGCAGGGCCCTTCTACTAGGGGATGGGCTGGAGGTGGTTGTGGCGATTGCTAAATCACTGCAACTGTTGCAGCTGCTGCACTGCTCTACTCTCGCACTTGCTCCCACTTACCATCATTTTTGTGGCACCTCTGGGGAGCTGGTACTGCCAGATCCCCTGGCGTATTTGATCAGGGAGGAAAAGAGATATCAGATCCCTTTTCTGTGCTTGTACCACTTCTGAGCTAGGGACTAAGGTCAACTCCAAAGCACATGAGGTGCAGTCAGAATGACCCTGTTTCATTCCCTGTGCTCCTGCAGAATGTGTCCTCAATGCCTGATTTCCCCTGTAGGCAGAGGACCTGCTGTCCAGAACAGAAGCACTTCCAGGCTTATTTCTGTCCTCTCACGTGTTGAGCTATGGGCTGGTTTGGTCATGTCTCAGTACTCATATATATATATACACACGCGCACACACATATATAGCATCTCTGCCTATGAATGTGTGTACTCATACACATGCACTCGCACAAACTGTAGGTGGCACTTTGAGAATTAGCAAAGATGCTGCTGTGGCCTGTGTCAGGGCAAGGCTCTATGCACACCAAGCCAGGGGGAAACAGAAATGAAAAAATGGTTCAGTTACTAGTGAGGAAGGCAGAGAGAGAGCAAAGGCTTCCTGGAAAAAAAAACACCTCTCCTTCCTTGCATTCACGGGGACTGCAGCACTCAACTGCTGACAGCCCCTTTAGGAGAGATGTGCCAATACCCTGTACTTTTCTTTACAGTATGTTTTACTTATCTGCCTCAGAGGAGGAGGTCTGCTGTACTTATCACCCCAGGAGTTCAGCTGGATGCAAATGTTATCCGACTGGAGGAGAAACAGCTTCCTCCAAAGGTTTTATCGTTGTTTAGTACATAGCAAGCAAGTGCCAAGCACAGATTATGCATTACAGAGCTCCTCGCCCTCGCCTGCTTGAATTGTCAGGAGAGAAATTCAAACCACACTGTGATCAATTTGCTGTCTGTCAGCAACTGGGAATTGAAGGACAACCCTGGATCGATCTGCTCTTGGAGCTCTGTCCTCATTTCAGAGATTACCTCGTTTCTGCTGTGCTGTGTTAACACTTCAGGTACTGGCTGTTAGAGCTCTGCGTGTGTATGTGGGTATCACCTTTGCATGATGTCTTGTGTACAAATTTTCCACAAAACTTGCTCTGTATATGTTTAATGCTGCTCTGTATGAGATGGAGATTGGCCTCTTCAATTGTGTGCCATAGCTTTACAATACTCAAGGGGTCTCTGCTTTTGTTCTTAGCAACATGAGCCTAGAGTTTTGGAGATTATTCTATGCTTGCCATGAAGCTCTGAATGCCCCTGAAATGTACATCCCTGGGTGCAATACTAGAGGATGATAATGGAGAAGAATTTGCTGTGGTTCACATAAACTGAGAAGCCAAGAAATGCTTCTCAGCCTCCTGAAATGGCATCACATGAAAACTTGCAAAGTCTCTGGCCTTCCCAGCATCTGGGAGCAGATCTGGGAATGTCACTATTAATTTTTGAAAAGGACTAAACATCTTAGAAGTCTGTAAGAGTGGGACCATGACATGAAGAGTTTTGATCATTTGTGTTTTGGAAATTGTTGCTCTCACTCCTTGGAGATGTACTTAGGGTCCCCAAGGTGCCAGCCTTTTAGAGTGTCTCACTTAGAGAGCTGCTTTCAGCTGGTGTGAAGTGGACCCCATTAGCACCTAAAAAAAACAACCATGGAAGGGGAATGCTGTTTCACGGGCATGTGGTGTATTTTCAGTTGTTTTTTAATGTGACTTAGCAGACAAAAATGTAGAAGTGGACTGGGATCACACACCTGTAACCCTCTGGCAGAGGCTCATGAGGGTATGCCCGATTAGGTAAGCAGGGCCAGGGCAAGTCCCAGAGCAAGAATATCTTCAGCTGCTGCTCCTGCTTAACCAGTGCTTGTTCTCACCATTTGGGCACTGGATTAGGAACTACCGAGAGTTGGGCAAATTATTTGCATTCCTCTTTTCACTTGAAGCACCTTGGTGCACTGACGTCTGCAAACTTGTGTGGAGCAGCGTGAGCAGATGGACTTCTTTTTGCCTAAGGCTGTAGCCCTTATTTATCACCCACCCCAGTGCTGGTGAGTCTGAAGTTCTCTGCTTAGGGAAATGAGCTGGAAGTACATATGATGTGGGCTCTACTTCACTGTCTTTTCTTTCTTTTTCTTTTCATTTTATTTCAGATGGATGCCTTGAAGATGCAGATGTGTTAATCATAATGTTTAAAGTGGAAGACTGTATCTTGCCTGTAGCAGCATAAGTGAATGAATTTGCAGGGCTGTCCAGGACTTTGCATGAGCACAGTCCCAGGTAAATCTGCATTCATAATCCAAGGTATTCCTAGGGATATCTGTCTAAGAAGGCTGCATTTCAAAAGATATCGAGACTGGCACACCCCCAGAATCACAGCTTTGTCCCATCCCACCCTATCAATGCTTCTCTGAAGTTTTCTAATGATAATAAAATAACCAGCTGTGTAAAATCCACAGCCCTATTTCTTTTTTCTCTCCCTCCATCCCCTCTCCCCTGCCAAACTCCCTCTGGTATGACATCAGCTTAAGTATTGTTCATTTAGGATCTTCAGTTTTCAGTGCCAGATGACAATGGAGCCAGCGAAGCGTGCTTTGTTAGCTTTGATTATGTTCAGTGTGATGTAGCAGAACAGCTGGAATAATTGAGATAATCTCTCAGCTCGTGGGGGTGGGGGGGAAAGATGCTGAAGCAAGGGGGGAAGAGAAAAGGAAGGAGCACTGGCAGCACAGCAGTGAGACTGCTGTACTGCAGGGACGTTTCAGCAGCCAGTAGGTTTCAGCAGCTCTTTGGAGTATGTGCACCAGGTGGATCTGGCCTGGTTGTTACTTGAGTGCAGCAGAAGGTACATTGTCACAGGCTGCGTTTGTGTGAGACTCGTTTCCCCATATATAAGAAGGGACCAATGTTTTTGACTCTTTGTGAGGCCCAATTCGCTGCAGTGCAAATGTGCTGATGACATTAGAACTGAGGATTCCTGAGGTGCTTTGAACAAATTCTGTCCCAAGCATTGTTCATAAAGTCAATGGCTCTGAGCAGCCACTTTCTGAAGCAGGCAGAGGACACTACTCCTCCAAAAAGCACTGTGAGACCTGCCTGTGTACACAGGGACCTGCAACCTCAGGAGCACTCTGCAGGAGCAGCCTTTCTTAGGTATTTCTACTGCTTTACCTTAATCAGAAACATTTATCTGAGTTTGGAAGAAGTTGAAGTCTGACCAGGTTTACTCTGCTTTGGATGCAAAGGCTGTCTGCAAAACCAGTCAAGAAACAGTGAATTTTCCTCTTAGCTTAGGCTTGCAGGGGATACAGTTGTCACTCCACCCTTTCAGGACCAAACATCTGCAAAGATATTTTAAGATTTACAAAGGGGAAAGCAGTAAATTGTAATCTCATAACCATAGTAGTTGCAGAGTCTTGGAAATTAGTGGTGACACACATACTTTAGGGCTCTCAGCAAGGTGTTATCCCGGAATTCAATTCCATCTAACCTGGCAATTATGTTTTTCTGAATGATAACTAGCCCACTTGCAGCAGTTACCTTCTGTTTCCAGCATTTGTCACCAGCCCCTTAAGCAAAGATAAGATTTGCCTGTTTGAAGTTTAAAAGGTCCCTTCCAACCCAAACCATTCTGTGATTCTGCTTTCCCTCTCCATCACACTTGCTGTCCTTCCTTTCTCTGCCAAAAGTGATACACCTGTTTCTGCAGGTGTCTACATCTCCAAACTAGGCTCTGGTTCTCAGGTACCTCCTGAGAAGAAATCACATATGCTTAAAGCAAAAATAACAGCCTGAAAAGTAAGCTGAGGAGCCTGTTTTGGATGCTACATGTATACAAATACGTATTACAAAAACCCTAACATGCCATGGTAAACTTTACTTAACAGACTACTTAATCTCTGCAAATGTTAACTTCCAGGTTTTATTTACTGAGTTGGTGTTTTATGATGCCATTGTCTAATTGAAATGTGTTCATTCCTTTTCCAAGTGCTACTGCTAAGCATTTTACTGATATATAGCCAGAGAACTGGATGGGATTTGTTTTTATTCAGAGTAAACTTGGGAGACAGATGGTGTTCAGACAGTACAGATGTGACAGCTTCCATTGCCTTCTTTATGGAGCCTTTCTTGCCAGCTAAGCACTTTTGTTTTCAAATGACAAAACTGTAATTTTCACAGGCACCACAGAAAAACAGGCAGGAGTGCAGCAGGAAGATTTGGATTTGCACATCTTCAGCAATGAGGGTGTTTACTTCCAAAATCAGAGCTGGAGATAGCTGGAGCCCAGTTCTCATCACCTCTTGAGCTCAGGCCATTGCATACAGAGTAGCAGCTTGGATAGTCCCGGTCCTTCCCTCTTTCTGCTGTTGCATTGCTTACTTGGAAAACAAACCAATGGCTCACTCTTTTGTTACAGATGGAGAGACTGAGACTCAGAGGAGGGATCTGAGCTGCACAGCATCAGGAAGCAGAGGGACATCTGGGAATAGAGCCCAGCTTGCCTTGGTCTGAGGCCAGCACGGAAGGCACTAGACCAAATCACTCCCCTAAGGGTGGGTGGGGAGTGGAGGGTGAGGGCAGGCAGACCTGGCACTGCTGGTAGAAGCAGGCTCCCAGACCCAGGTGACATTTATTCCAGTATTCAAACCCTTGAAGGCTGGGGAGATTCAGAACAACAGATTTGTTTGCAATGTTTTTTTCTTTCCCTTGTACAGCCCAGGTGCTTGAAACAGCAGAAGAACTGGTATTTCATTTGATGTCATTAATACGCTGTTATTTACCATGGGGAAAAATGGCAATGTCATTTTGCATGGAGGATAACTAGTTCTTTGAAACTCATTATCTTGGATTACTGCAAAGGTGAAGAACTCACTAGAAGAGGCGGAGTTCGACCTCTTCCCTAAAAAGCGTCTTATGGGCAGTCTTACTGTGATGTTATTTTGCATACCAGACAGGGCTGTCCTAGGAGATGGGTTGGAGTTTTTGCCTCAAACAGTCCTTGGGATTCTGCTGTTACTGTGGATGCTTTTCATCTCTAGCTAGCTGCCTGTCACTAGCACTAAAACCCCTGGGAAACAGTGATAAGGGAAGGCCAGGTCTGGCTCTAGCCCATTTCTTAGAAGCTGCTCACTTTTCATAAGCCAGTGCTTTAGGCAGTGTAGGTTAGAGAATGAAATCAGAGCTGCCCTGAAACCCACAGGTTTGTGCCAACTGGGCTGGAGTTTCAGTCCAGAACAAAGACTGGAGCTCTCTGAAATACTGCAAAATGTGAAATTTTGGCCACAAGCCTCTCTCACTTTTGAATAGAGAGATGTAGTTATTTATTTTTATTTGCAAGGGGCTCTATAGAAGGCAACTTTCCTTTCTGGCAAGACACCTGAGTCTGTGCTACCTGCATTGGATACTCAGGGCCACTCTCTGACCCAACTTGCTCCCTGCTCTGACACCAACCTGGCAGGATGGGCACAGTTGGGACAGGGTCCCTGGTACACCCAGAACAGAGCTGAGCACAGCTGGCAGCTTGGCACAATGCTGCTATGAACTTCAGGCAGTTTGTTTGCTGTCATGAAGACCAGGCATGCTGTCAGCAGGCTGCCATCATGCATTTCTTTCTGCAGACTACCTGTGGACACAAGGCTGGGGGATCTTGGGGTCTGCTGTAGTCCCAGCTGTCTCTGGTAGGGTTAGTTAGCAACAGTGTTAGAAATATCAAAGCAACCATCTGTGGTGAGATGACCCTGTCTCTGTGTATTCATAGTAGCTGCACAGCTTTAATGTGCTTGTGTTCATGGGTTGTTGTTAATTTTCATTCCTGATACCAGTCAACAGAGGAAGGAAAGTCTCTGGTTCAGAGCAAAAGCCAACCTAGGACTGTGAGTCTTTCATTAATCTGACAGTGGCTAGAAATCTTCCACAGTCTCCTGATCCTGGTGTTCTGTCTGCGGTGAAGACAGCAGGCACTGAGGACATGGCTTGACACTATGGATAAGATGATGGAAGGGCTATCTGCTCCCCAGAGCAGCAGACCTGCTGCCAGTTGTCACCCTCACTGTCAGCCACATGCTCCCACCCTGTCCCTTCTGCCAGCACTAGCTCTTGTGTGTCCCTGGGGTGAGTTCATACAGGGGCTTAACCAGAAAAACATTTTATTTTTGTTCAGTGCTTTGGACTAGCTCTGAGCTGGGGTCAGCTGAGAGGCAGCATGAGGGACAGCTCCAGCCCTGTTTTGGCAGCAAATTGCCACACCAGTTTAGCTGAAAATAGGACATGGAGACAAACTATTTTCTGGTTTTGGACCAAAGCTGACTTCAAACCCATGGGTGGCTGGTGTGAAGATATAGCATGAATTCACTCTTTGGTTTTAAAGGGGATGAGCTGTCTCCAGTAAATCAGGCAGGTTTTGCTTATGACTCTTCCTGATAGTGCAGACTCTCTACCAAATTGTTCTGCTGTTAGGTGGATACGGTTTCAATTCATCTAGCTTCTAACATATTTTGCTGTTTATCAGTTTAATTGCAAGGGGCCCACTGCCATGCTATCTAACTACAGAGTGCCAATTTAAGTGTCTGCAACCCTGAAAGTGCAGTGCCCGTACTCCCAGACCCAAATCCCTCTGCCTCATGCAGGCATGCTGTGTCAAACTAGATAAGTAAGTAAATGTTAAAAATTTAGCGATTTAGCACGTGTGCAAAGCTGCCAACTGGCAAGAATCCTCAGAGCAATAAGATGAAACGTTCCGAGTTACAGAACAAAATGTCTGTGCTGGCATACTGAAATACATGTATTTAATGTACTAGTACTGAGGTTTAGTGGCAAACCAGAATGAAAGATCCTTGCTTCATGTAACGTTGCTGTAGTCCAAGTCATTGCTCAGCATATCATGAAAGACAATATTATCCAGCTTTTGTTCAATACCAATTACTTTTCTGCTTCAAATAATAAGAAGCATTTTTCAAAAAATGGATTTTGCTTAGACATTATGGAAAATAAAGTTAACGGACATCAGAACTCTGTCTTGGGAAATTTGCTGTGAGGCAGGCACAACTATAACAAAAGTAATTATAAGTGAATGCTGATAATTTATTTACTCAAATAGTAGCATTGTTAGAGATGTCAAAATCCTATTTTATCTGCATCCACAGGAGCAGGCTTTTTGAATAAGTTTCCATGTTTCCAGAAGCAAGGAGGCTGTAAGAAGGACAAGGGCATCTCCATTGCAGTGGGGAAGAGGGCTCACATCAGGATTTGGAGCTGAATGGTCCTTGTTTGAGGAGTTCAGCCAGAAGGTCCACGTTGGACTGGGCTCCTGTGTGACCATTAATCCACTGTCTGGGTTGCATCATGTACGAATGGCCGTGAAAGGTTTAGTTCACTAAGTGAATTTTAGAAAATAACTCGTCAAGGAGACAAGGCAAGGTGCAACATATCTGACGTTCAACCTGTCTTCCTCTGGCACATTAATGAGGAAGTTGGAAGGTGGGTGAAGTGCTTTGAAGCGCCTTTGGCTTCATTGCAGGCCTTGAGCCTGCAGGGAACAGCCTGCAGCAAGAAGCCTCTGACTGAACACCAACTGATTCTTCCATTTGAGGAGGAGTGAGAGCAAAATGTGACACCTCAGGAGCTGGTGGGGCCCACATGCTGTGCAAATGTCAGGGAGGGAGAGGACAAAGCAATTTCCACGCCTGCACTGTTGCATCTGGCCAACACATTTAGAACACGTGATACCACACTTGTCCATGCGCTGTGGCAGCCAGAAGACCATGGCCATATGCTTTTAGTCAGAGCATGTCACCTCATCAGATGCCCTGAGGTGCTGTGGGTGAGCTGTAGTGCCCAATCCTGCCATCACACCTTCCACAAAGGGTATGTGGAGCTGTTCCTTGAAGGCATGCCACATTAACCCAACTATCACTGGGTCTGCTCCAAAGCCCAGGGAAGGTGAAGAACAGGTCCCTCCCCTCAGTTGTATGATCACAGAGCTCACTATGGAGCTCCTGCCACTGAAGAAATCTTATTCTAGCAGATTGTTGCATTGTGCCCCAAAGCAACCAAGTATGCATGTGCTTAACAAACTCCAGCTCAGCTCCTTTCACAAACCAAAATAAATTGTTTCCATGCCTGCCCTGAGTCTAAATTAGCAGAACAAACAGTTATTTAAAATGAATGATTTCAAGTCAGAGGAATACAAATCAGAGACTGTATTTCTTCTTATTGGAAGAATAGCGTTACACCAAAAAATACTACCTAGATTTTCAATCTTCTATAGACTGGGCAAAATATCTTCATTATAAAGTGGTCAATAGACAATATAACGAGTTCTGGCTCCACATCTGACATGTCCAAACATTGACAGATCATTCCCTTTGGTGCTTTTACACATAGCAAGGGTTGCCAGCTACAGGGCTTGCATCTTTATTCGGCCTGTGTGGAGCTGGATCCAGAAAGATTTTAACCCAGAACTCACCAATATGAGCTGTTTCTCTGCTCTGTTGTGCGCTGCAGGGACTCCAGCATCTGTGACAAAAGATAGCGTTCGGGTATTGCCAGAGGTGAATGGGAGTGCAGGAGAAAGGGAGGAAGGAGTGCCTGTGGTGTCCTGTCTTGAAGGGGAAACAGAAGAGAGGGACCAGGTAACATTAGCTGAAACTTCACATAAAGCTATTTGAAGAGCTTTCTACAGCTCTGTCTCAATTGCTCCCAACTCTCTTGAGCTGTGGCTCCATCTTTTGTGTCTGCCTTGCCAGCCATGCTTTCCTTCAGCTGCGCCAAGAAACCATTTTTGCATGAAAGGAGGTTAGTAGGTGATTCTGGTTCATAGCTCTTCTGAGGAAGTGTCAATCCAGGCAGGACAGCTATTTGGAACAGGTTATAAGAGGTTACCCTCAGGCAGGCATAGATGTGTGATGAACACATTACTCCAAAGGGAGCTCATAATTTGATACAGATCTTTGGAAGCATCACTACTAAGTTCCAGTTGTGCAAATTAAAACTCTGAATGCTTCAGGTGTGATTCAGACTGCTGCGAAGTCAACAGGAGTCTCTTACTGCCTCCAGTGGGTTTTTTATGTGATCCTTATTGAATTAATAATCGAGAAGTAAACCTGTATAGAATCTGATTACCTGGACTCCAGCCTCTGGGTGAACTCTCTGCTGCATCATGGAAATACAACACATTGGCATGAGAAATTCCAGCACATGAGAGCAGCATTTCCATCACCCAGCTGGGTACCTCTCAAGCTCATATATGACTTCTGGTCCTAAGTTGCTAGTGACTGCTACACATGCGATAAGACTCTATGATTTACAACTGTACTTTCTGCTTTTAATGATCTGTGATGAGATCTTATTTTACATGACCTCTAAGCAGCTGCAAGTGCCTGCACCTGCCCCACAACCACTCACCCTTTCCACAAGTGACTGCGGTTCCAAGACTGCCAAGATGCTGCTCTGAGATGATACAAAGCCTGTAGAGGGTGGAAGCATGGACAGGTAGCCTGGCAGGAATACAGAGAAATTGTTCAAGCAGCCAGGGATAAGGTTAGGAGAGCCAAAGTCCTGATAGAACTAAATCTGGCCAGGGATGTCGAGGGCAACAAGAAAAGCTTCTATCGGTGATAAAAGGAAGACTAGGGAAAATGTGGGCCCTCTCTGGAAGGAAACAGGAGACGTGCTTACCTGGGATACGGAGAAGTCTGAGTTACTCACTTTTTTGCCTCAGTCTTCACCGGCAAGGGCTCCAGCCACGCTGCTCAAGTCGCAGAAGGCAAAGGCAGGCACTGGGAGAATGAAGAATTGCCCAATGTAGGAGAAGATCAGATTCAAGATCATCTAAGGAACCTGAAGTTGCACAAGTCCATAGGACCTGATAAGATGCATCCATGGGTCCTTTGGGAACTAGCAGATGAAGTGGCAATCCCAAGCACAGATATAGGCTGGGCAATGAGTGAATTGAGAGCAGCCCTGCAGAGAAGGACTTGGGGGTGGTGGTGGATGAAAAACTGAATATGACCCAGCAATGCGCGCTTGCAGCCCAGAAAGGCAATCGCATCCTGTGCTGCATCAAAAGAAGTGTGGCCAGCAGGTCGAGGGAGGTGATTCTCCCCCTCTACTTCACTCTGAGACCCCACCTGCAGTGCTGTGTCCAGCTCTGGGGTCCCCAGCATAAGACAGACATGGACCTGCTTGAGTGGGCCCAGAGGACAGCCACGAAGATGATGAGGGGCTGGAGCACCTCTCCTATGAGGACATGCTGAGAGAGTTGGAGTTGTTCAGCCTGAAGAAGAGAAGGCTCCGAGGAGACCTCATAGAGGCCCTACAGTACTTAAAGGGGGCCTGCAGGAAAGGTGGAGATGGACTCTTCATCAGTGAGGGTGGGGATAGGATGAGGCGTAACAGTTTCAAACTGAAAGAGGGGAGGCGTAGATTAGATATTAGGAAGAATTTCTTTACTGTGAAGACAGTGAGGCACTGGAACATGTTGCCCAGAGAAGCTGTGGATGCCTCTCCCCGGCAGTGTTCAAAGCCATGCTGGACGAGGCTTTGAGCAATCTGGTCTAGTGCAAGGTGTCCCTGCCCACAGCAGGGGGGTTGGAACTAGATGATCTTTAAGGTCCCTTCCAACTCAAACCATTCTGTGATTTAAAGGATCTCTTTTTATTTTAACAGCACAGCTGTTTCTTATTCTGTCCAGGAACAGTAAAGCTATCAATTGTGCAGAAGCAGAACATTTTAAAGCGCCCCAAACAGCAAATAATCCTCTGCTCAGGATATTAAAATATCAGAAACCACAAATTTCGCAGTGTTATTACTTTGTAACTGGCATCTGTGTCTTTTAGCACCCCAGTTGTAGAGACTGAGGAGGTGACATGCTCATACTAAGCCTAGCGTAAAAGGGAGGCACAAATAGCCTTCTGCAGTCTGCTTTCAGGCAGGAGTTGCTTTTGCAGACCTTTGTCACCAATATATGGAATGATAGTCACTGCCATGTTTGAATGGCATGTCTTCTTCACTGTAATGAGGCTGTATGTATCAGATGGAGCCTTGGCCAGCATGTCTGACACAGATTACCTTGTGATGGAGAAGATGTTTGCAGCCAGTCCTTGCTGCATTTTTTGACCCATTTATTTTTTTGGACCTTGGAATAATGGTCCTAATTGCATGCTTGCACTAGTCTTTGCCCTCAACTACTCAAAAGCAGTCTTCAAGGTGCTGACCAAGACAAGGCCTAACGCAGCCTGATTGCAAGATGCTCTGTTGTCATCAGAGGTTCCTACAGGGTCAGATGCATCCAGACATCACATGTACTGGTACAAGGGGTTTTACTGAGGAGGTAGGAAGGGAACAAGGCTATAGGCATAGATAGATCGACAGACAGACAGACACACTCTTCCTCCAAAAAGAAAAAGTTATGCTCAGTCCTTCAAGCAGCAGAAAAATACCGGTTACGCCGTAAGGTAAAATCCTCAGATGTGGAAAAGAGGAGCTTCCCTTAAGACAGAGGATGAGTGGTGTCATCTGGCATTAAGGGAGAGATTTTGTAGTCAAAGGTGCCCTGCGCTGCCCTGTGGAAAGATATTGTATATGGCTTTGGGGACACAGGAAAAGTGGCACATAGCAAATATGAGGTCTGGATTTTAACACCAAGAGTCTTCTTTCCTGTGATCCTCTGACACTGTGCAATTATTTTCTAGCCCTGAAAATGATGGTCAAGGTTTGATAAAAGGTGTAACTCATCAGTATGTGCAGCAGCATCTGCAAAATCCAGATGGGAAAACGACCTTGGCTCCTGCAGTTAAAGAGAAAATGAGGCTTGGGCCATATTAATTCTCAGGGTTGCACACTGATTTCACTGGAGTTGCCCTGAGGGTGAGTTTGATTCTCAACTCCTTAAAGTTTCCAAAATAAAACAAAATCCAAGTGGGCGGCAGTATGGAACTGATGGGGCTTTTTTGTTTCTTTTTCTGCCAATTGTTTTAGTATAAGCTACCATGATGTAAAATTTATTCCTGCAGATCTGTAGGAGCAGGCAACTATTTTACACAAAAAGGTAAAGCCTTCACCTGAAACCAGCTCTTGCTGCCTTTGGAAAGATTTCATTTCATTGATGAACCTGTCTTTCTAGTTAGAGTACTCCCAGCTTTGACTCAGGATTGCATCCATTTGGTCTCTCTCTGAAGCCACCACCTGCTGGTGTGTCTGCAGAGCTTCCCCCAAGGAAAGTATTTCAGAAAAATGGTTTTACTGAATTAATAATAGATGCGCTCAAGCTGCAGCAGTCAAAGGTAAATTTCTACATGGATGTGGCCTCCAACGTTTGGGCATGTCTACAACTAGGTTATCATGCTCCTTGGTAATCAGATACGTCTGATACTTAAATTTCTTCTTGTTTTAAATGCTACAACTTTACAAAAGGTCTATTCAGTCCTACAGATGGAATAAAATTCTGAAATAGTCCAGTGTTTGTGTTTGGAGATTCAAGAAAACAGAGGTGAGCATAGGATTTAGAAGCTGGGTTTGGTTTTATAGAGAAGAATATGGAAGGAGAACCCAAAGATGGTGAATTTGAACTAGACTCTCTTCCATGGCAAATTTAGGTCTCTGAGTCCCCATGGGGAGCTTTTCCTGGGAAGCTCTGGTTCCACACACTAACTGCACAGTTTGAATTCAGAGTTAG
The DNA here is from genome assembly GCF_034619465.1 of Leptosomus discolor. NCBI lineage: Eukaryota > Metazoa > Chordata > Aves > Leptosomiformes > Leptosomidae > Leptosomus > Leptosomus discolor. Next base: position 52,643,534 of record NC_141397.1, on the reverse strand, counting down.
GTCCTACATTGCAGCCCATTGATCTTGCTGGGAGAATCACTTGAACTTGCTGGTGAAGGGCAAGCCTTGCAGTGCCCTGAATGTGACCCCTGAAAGTTCATTACATACTCACTTGAAAACTACCCATCTGAAGCCCAGAGGAACTTTTGCAGATGTATGACAGAGCTGGGAATCAACAGAATATCCATCTATTTGTGAGATAATGTTTCCTACTTCCACACCAAAAGTCAGCGTTTCCCCTGTTAGTTCTGCTTTACATTCTGTATGACAGCAGGAAGTACAGAAAATAGTGGAAATTAAAAATGAAGATAACGCAAAGCTAAACACACCTCTTTTTCATCTTCAAATTGAGTTAATGTCAAGCAAAGCTTGTGTTCTATGCCCTGGCTTTCCTTTTTGTTTAACAGTGAATTGAGTGAAACTATTTCACTTGCCAGCTTGTGCAGTAAGTTGGAAAACAAAATTAATAAGAGATAGTGTCAGAGTCACAGCGTGTAAGTGACCCCTTCGAGGCACAGTCGAATTGGAAGCTCTTTGCCTTTGCACGGTTCTGTTGTCATATGATCAGACCACTTCATAAGCCGAAACGTTGTGATCCTCACAACATCCCTGCAGCAGGGCTGCTTGCTAGCGGGTGGAGAGTTCTGGCACCATGAGCACAGACTAGGAACAGCATAACAGGAGGGCTGACATCTCTGTATCTCAGACTTTGGGGTTCTCACTATGGCGTCTGCACAAATCAGGGTCCTTGGAAGCAGAATTGCCCAAGACATTGAGACTTGTTTTCTTGTCTTTCCTGGCACATCTGGAGGAGGTGTGTAGCGCCCTAGGGAGGGCTCTGTGAGAGGCCCCTCTGGCTCCGGCCATCAGCTGAAGGCCTGAGCAGGGTAATGGGCTTGGGATCCCACTGCTGCCCAAGCAGGAACTGTTCTACCTTGTTTCAACCAGGATGCCCCAAGGACTCAGCGAGGATGATCTCCTAGGGAAACTCAGATCCCTGAGAAAGGAATGCATCACTTCATGTAGGAGCCAAGCCAGGAGCTGGATACAGAGACTTAAACATCACCAAAGTCCTAGTTAGGGACTGGCACTAAGATGGAGCCACTAATTGCTTTTCTCCCTGCAATTTTTCTCAGAGCTCAAGGAATTAAAATTCACCAAAATCTTACTTTCTGAAAGACATGAAGTCTGACATACTTTGACCCTCACAATGTCATTCAGTTTGACTGACCAGCATTATCCTCCTCCCCTGTGCCGCCCCTTCCTTTTTATATCAAGCAATGAGAAGGAAGGGTAGTAACCAGCCACCTAAGATGCAGATTACACACAAGGTTAGCACAGCAGAAGCATACTGCTTTCTTCTACCAGCTCTGCTCAGTATTTAAACTGAGATATTTAGTTCCCATGGGGAAAATTGAGCTAGAATAGAAAAAGGCACAGCATGCAGCTATTATTGGGGCAGTGATTGTAATGAGCATGGAAAATGGAACAATATATAACCCATTCTTAATAGACTCTTGGGAGGGTTATCCTCTGCTTCTCCTCAGATCCTGAACCCAGACACTTTTTTTTTAATAATTGTTAATGTGTTTTTTCCCTTTGGAGAGCTCAGATCCATTTGTATTGCTCAGTAAACATTAATCTCAAAGAAGAATTATCCCCATCCCTACACCAGAGTGTGGTTTGAATGAAACAAACTTCCTCTCCCTTTCTCTCTTTTCAAGCAGTTGTTTGACCGGAGATCCTGTCCTTTCCAGAAGGCCATAAAAGGTCAAATCTTTCTGCACTGGTCCTCCAGTTGCCTCAGGTGGAATGCTCTGGAGCCTGTGTGAGCTTCTTGCACCATCACAACGATCCCTAGTGTTTGCACTGGTGAGATAAGCCCAGCAGCTATGCTGACCTAGACCTCCTTTGCCAAAGAGAAGGTGCCTGAAGTCCAAGATGGAGGCAGGCTGGGAAGATGTCCAAGTTTCTGTGTATGCAGCAGGTAGTTACGCAAGTATCATGAAAAGAAATGGTTTGAGTAGTTTTGAGATGTTGATATGCTTAAATGTGATGTTAAAAATGTATCAGTCTGGCTATGGGGCGTTTTTTTGGTCCTTTTTTTTTTCCCTTTGTGTCTAAGCAGAACATGGAGAAATTGGTTGATGCCATGATTGTTGCTCAGGAGTTGAAGCAGAGCAGTCAAGCTTTACTCCATGCTGATGAGGAGGATGTAAGCCTTGCTGCCTTTTACTCCATGGAAACAGCCTTCAATCACCCTGAAGGCTGAAGCGTTGGTGGTTGGAAAGGGAAGACACGAATGACATGGAAACCTCTCTGCTTCACTGAGAAAGTGCAGTGGTGTTTCTTTTGATTTTACTTCTTGGTGTTGTGCAGTTGGTCATCCCACAGCAGCCACTGAAGATTTTGTTCTGGTTTTGAGAGAAATCTGTCCCTGAAGGCATTTGGTTTTTTTCTTTTCTTGTGGTCTTTTTCCTTCCTTTTTTTTTTTTTTGTTTCTCCCTCTTGACGCAAAATGACATACAATCTGAGCTCTGCTATCTAGGACCAGGTCTAAGGTATGCCACAATTAATAGAGGTCTAGTGTTGGACATGTTTTGGGGACAACATCCACCCCAAAGTTAAAAGTACTGTATTTTAGTTTATGCACCTTAACAAAGGTCGGTATTGTTTGCTGTAACTAATGAGAATTCTGTGCTTTCTTTTTTTTAGAAATTGTAGTTCTCAAAAAGACAGTTTTTTCATGTCTACCATACATATATGCCGGAGCTTTGCTGGCGTGAAACCAGGAGGGATGGCACACTTCATTCCCTGCGAGCCCTAATCAGCCTGGGGAACTTACACCACCACTTGCCTCAGCTTTGCTCAGAGTGTGGCAATGATGTCTTTCTGGGGTGGTAACACATATGGTGCAGTCAGTGCAGTTTAAGACATAAAGGTGTAAAGTGAGGCCCTTGACAGCTTGAAGGATTGCGTGGGGCTCTATCAGCCAGACCCTATCTGAGCGCAAACAAAAAAAATGTTGTTGACAGACAACTTTCATAAATTGCTTTGTTGAGTGTCAACTTTGCTTTATAGCACATTGTCACATGCCAGTGCTGACACTTGTGGCATAACTTGCTGGATAGTATGGCATGCTTGTCGTGCTGCTATCTTTTTATGCATTTTTTTTTCCCCCTAGTAAATTCCTGATGCCAAACTGGAGCCATGTTATCAGGTTTTGCCCTTGATGAATAGGTGAGAGGAGCTGTGTTGCATAGCATGTACTGCCAGAACAGAGCTGACATCAGAATTAAAAGCCAAACTAGGGTGAAAAAAAGTAATGTTTTAAATGTACCCATATTTCTGTGCTGTCAAGTGTTTTCTGCTGCTGGACTTCTAAGGTCCAAGTTCTATAGCAGCATCTGTTTTATTCAGAGGGCAAAAGTTTGTTGCAGATGTAGCAGTGATAACAATTACCATGGGCCAGGTGAAATGAAAACATCCTTCTTTTTTATTGTTTCCTTTTCTTGGACATTTTCTGTGCTAGATATTTGCACAATGCCATGGCAACATAGCTAGGAATGGAATTTGTCCTGCTAGTATCACAGGTAAGCTAGACAAGGCTTGTAGTCACTAAAGCATTAAACTGAGTCACAAAGCTCCCTAAATGGTTGTGACATGTGTGGCTAAAGAAAGAAACAAAAGAAACAAAACAAATCAGGACTTTGAAACTGAGCAATAACAGCAAGAAGCAATGAAGAGACTGTAGGAACTTCAAAGCAGGAAAAAAGCTCTGCGGACTTGCCTTTTCCCTGCAGATTGGGAAGAGGCAGATGGATAATCAACAAAACCCACAGCATCTCCTTTAGATAAGGCTTGAGAGAAAGCCTGCAAGGCACTTAACAAAAAAAAAAAAATGCATGACGCCCTATGTGGTACCTGCAAGCTGTGGCTGTCCCTGGGCTATCCCAGGTATCTGGAGAGCATTGGGGCACCTAGAGCCAAGCAGCTCCCAGTCAGGCACCGGTGCAGGCAGACACGGTGGAGCTGGGCTGTGCAGCCTCACTGGTTTTTGGGCTACCTTGATGGCAGGAGTCCCTGCATTACACCACAAGCTGATTTTTGTGGCTTCTTTAGCGGTCAAGAAGCACACAGTATTTCCTAAGGTATGTGGGAGGGTTTTATCATGGTTTATGCCACCATATGTGGCTCACAGTTTGCCAGGGCTAAGCAGGCAGCAAGGAAAGCCAGGACGCACTTACAACACATGGCAGAAGACCTGCTCTGAGGTAGTGCAGACCCTGGGTGTGAGCAGGATTAATTAGCTCTCATTATGGGCCAGCTCAGTGAGTGTCACATGAAGGTTATTAGCTCAAACACAATGGACCAAAGGAGCAGATTATTTTGACATTTAGGCCTGAATGTGGCATTTCCAGGGACTCTTGCAATGATTTGGCCAAAGAAAATTACCATGGCAAAAGCCCAGTGTGGGAAGTGATAAGTGAGCCACAGAATGGAAAATTAGCTCATGGCATGACTGGCTCTGATATGGCTTATAACTTTCTGGGGCATTAGGCAAAGGATCTGGCACACAAGGTCACAGCAATTTTTGGTCTCTCCTGCTGGATCTGCTTTTGATAACATCAGTGACCTTGGCAAGTTGCCCATGGCTGGGGCCAGAAGAGGCTTGCAGTATCAAGATATGCCATGGATGCTTTCTTCTGTGGTGGGTGCTGTGCTTTCCCTCCAGAAGGGCAGCTGAGAAAGGCTGAGGCTCAGCACCAAACCATGGCCTGGGTATTTGGTGGCTTGGTTAGTTCAGAGACCCGGTAGCTCAACATGTTGGTCTTGAGGCTCTCTTTCTTTGAATATGCATCTCTCCAGTGAGTAAGCAGCTCCCCTGCACCTGTTAATTTGAGGCGCTCTTTAGTTTTTGTGAGGGAGCTGTAAGGTAGGCAATGGATTGTATCAGATGAGGCATGGGATATGATCCCAAACTGAACATGTATTACTGACCTTGCCCCAGTGCTACTGACTGGAGGCTCTGAAGGTGGCAGGAGTCACTCAGACACAACTAGGAGCCTCAGATAAACCCCGCTGCTACTCGCTGTTGGCACACAGGCACTGGTGCCCTCTGTGTCCCTACAGCATGGAGGGGCTGCCCGTAGGTGCATTAGGCAGGAGAGCCATGGTAAGAGGCTCTTTATTTCAAGGTTTCAGATTTTCTAAACACGGAAGGACATGCTTGAAATTCATTCCTTCATGCTGATCCTGGGAGCCTTCCATAACCTTGAAATTTGGCACTCTCTCCTTAGCTTTGCCCGCTTGCTCTGTGCCTGTACAGAGCTGCTCACTGAGCCCTGCCGCACACTGGTGCCAGCACATGCCGCAGGGCCGGAGGTGCCTGGGTCAGCAGTCACTTAGCAGGGAGCACGATGGCGAGCCCAGGCACTCCCTGTCTCCTGTAGCCACAGCAGCTTTGCAGCGTGTAGCTGCCAGCTGGCTGAGACATTGGCTGTGATATCAAAGAAGTCCCAAGAATTAAGATGGTATTTGGTACTTCATGTATGCTCATAATTTAAGAACGACACAAACACTCCCACCTGGCTTGTAACAGCAAGGCTTTGGGCTGTTTCCCCTCATATAAATGAGCCATTCTGACCTGTTACACACTCCAGGCCCTTGGACATTTGCTTATTCATTTTGCTTTTCACCTTTCACAAGAGTTTTATAACAATGGCCTGAGCAGCAAGAACTTCCCAGGTGCCTCAGCCAGGACAGTGCCTGTTTTTTGTAATAGTAATTGTATTGTAGCTACAATTTGCTGCTCCTGCCTGCAGACCCTGGGTGCTGGAAGATGTCAGACAGTGAAGCTAATGTGTATCAGCAAAGAAAAGGCATCTACCCATATTGCCCTGTTTCAGTACCGCCCATGGAGGTGAGGGTGTATAGTTCACCATTAACCCCCCAGACTACAAGGAGAGAAAGTGCCAGTGCAAATCCCCACTAATGCCCTAGTCACTGCAGGTGGGCTCAGCACTGAGCATCCCTCACCCCATCACCCTCTTCCTTGTCTTGCCCTGTCTATGAATTCCTTACCTCTCCAGTGGTTCTCCAGCATCTGCAGCCCTGGCACCTGTGAGACATGTACCCACACCCAGGTTGCTGCAGCATCTCAGGGGTTCGCATCTCATAACAGGCTTGGCTGTGGTAAGGCTTTGGATTAGAGGGGTTTGTAGTCTTGGCTTTGAACACGTGTAAAATGAGGTAGGTGTGGAGCCTTAACATTTAGGGAGAGCCTGGCTGCTAAAAGGCAACGGCAGCACATCCTCTCCCTGGCACAGCTGGACACGCACAACCACCCATGTTCCCCTGTAGCTGGCCCCTCCTCTGCACACCCCACCTACTCCCACCACACGCCCCTCTTCCCATTGCTGAAATCCCTGCCACCCTCTGACACAGCACATGCCTCATTGTTTCCATCCGATAGCAAGGATTTCAGTAGCGTTTCTTGCTCCGTTTTTGTATTTCAAACTAAGCAGCCATCCCTCCTTCCCTTTATCTTCTAACTCTCCCCTAATAAATATGATCACTTCATCCTGTGAGACCTGAAAACCCATTTCTGAAATTCCCCTGGCAACTAATACAGTAAAACAAGCCTATAAATATAAATAATTATGATAAAAAGGCATAAAATGCCAGACTTGGGTCAAACACACTCGCACAGTGACACTAGCAACAAATAACTGCACCGTGTTTGAATGTAGATGGAAGAAGCTGAATACCGAGTAGCTAGTTTGTTGCTCATAACTGTCAGACTCCTAATTTGGACAGGCCATATTTTATTGATAGCAGAGCAAACACAGTCATAATCCATCCCTACCGTTCCTGCTTTATGAAAAATCCCATCCATCCCCAGGGAAGCAGGGATAGAAAAAACAGTGGTGTGAACGTGAGGTGAAGGTATAAGACAGAAAGCACAGTCCCAGGCTGTGTTTCCCATGTGTTTCTCGCACATCATATGCTAAGTTCAATTTTCCAAAAGCTTTGTTTTATTTTTAAAGGTAACATCTTTATTATTATTATTGTATTTATTAGTTGTTATTATTATTATTATTATGCAGAGATGAGATTTTTTTTCCCCCTTTGATCACAGAGCAAACAGTTTGCTTTTGAAAATGTTAATGGAGTCCTGATTTAAAACATTTTTTTTCTTCACTTTTTTGTTTGTTTGTTTTTGTTTTTTAAAACGTTGCAGCAGGCAGGATCTGGGATTCGACTTCCTCGTCCTACACAAAGAAAGACTCTGGAGTTCAGACTCCTAGCCACTACCGGTAGGTCCTGCCTTGCTCAGTTGTCGTCGTCTCAGTGTGGTTTCGCCAGGTGGGGTGGGTAGGTGGGTGGGAGGGGAGGAGTTGAAAGAAGGGAGGGTATTTGTCAGCTATGTCGAGTCTTGGTTAACAACTTTGCCTCCATTCATGGTTGGTGTCCCTGAACTTTTTCTTGAGCGTCCTTGCTTTTCTCCAATTTCATGCAGCGATGGCTCTCTGTACATGCACACTGCAAACAGAAAAGACATCCATTAACAACCCTGAAGTCACAGACATTAGTGACTATAATGAATTATTTCTTTGTCTATGAGGCTGAAATTCTAGCCCCAATACAAACACACACTTCCAGAAAACCTCAGTGACCCAGCAGCAGATCCTGTTACCAAGCAGGATCTGTTACCTGCCCTAGCTGCCAGTTAGATCCTCCTTCTGTCTGTGGATTCTTCCAAAGGCACAGATAGAAATAGGGGATTTCTCACAGATTAAGCGTTTCTTGGGTTTCTGTGCTTTACTATTTTTTTCATGTTATTTTCACATATATAAAATAAACATTGCAGTTCACAGCACCACGTATTGTCTCGAGATGATGATCATCTAATAACAGGTCCAAGAATTGCCCAGTCCAACAAGAAGCCCTTGAGAGTCTTGAATCAAAACTACACTTGCATCTGAGCCATCCAAGCTGCCTGGGTGTTAAGCTTGGGATCTGGAAGTGGTGACTCAAGCCCGCTTGGCTCCTTTGCCAAAAGCCGAGGTCTGCTCTCAACGCTCCTTATTTTTCCCCCTGTAAATCAATACAGACAGCCAAGGCCGTGAGCAGACATGGGGATGAGTTCAGTGACAGCAAGCCAGGAGCCACCCCAGCTCTGCATGGTCACCTGGCAGCACCTAAGAACAGGGTGGATGGAGGGCACCTTCTCTCCAGACTCTAGCTAAGCAATGTTTTTCCTATAAAATTTATTTGCTGGAGGCTGGACAGCCTTGAGAAGGCAACATCTGCCCAAGGCATGGCCCATCCCCATGTCCTGTGCAGCATAAAGCATTTATCCAGCTCACCATGTGGACTAAGTCCTCATGGCTGTCCTCATGCCGTGTGAGGTGTGCGAGAGCAGGGGCACATGCCAAGCGGCTGTGTCTCACATCAAAGGGAGCACCTCTGAAGAGTTCATCGCAAATATGGTGGGGTGTAGATGTGATTGAAACAGTGAAGCATCTGAAGGGCAGCCACATTGGAGTTGAGAACTTAAGGTAGGTCCAGACTGCAAATGTCATGCCTGGATCTTTGCAAAAATTAGTATAGAAAGGAATGATCATGTACTGCTTCATTTTGTAAAGCTGTAGGGTCACAAACAATGGCACAGAGCTCAATCACAGGGAATAGAGCCCACCAGGTTTTGGTTCCGGGTAATCAACACGAACAAAATTTCAAAAATTATCTCAAGAAATGAAAAAAATACCCCATGTATAAAAAGGCAATGTAAGCTCTTATATTTCTAACCTTGCCTGATGTGCAAATAAATCCTGGCAATTAAAGGCAGGCTGTAAATGACTTTACTGCTCTGCATTTTACTCCTAGCTAGATACACAGTTGTAGCAGTGTGCAACAATACAGGACAGAGATAAAGTGCAGTCAACTGTGTATTAATAGGAGGGATATTCCATTGAATATATGAGCAGTGAAAAAATATTACTTTTCCCATCGAGCATTTTTCATGCAAGGCTTTCAAAGCAGTTTAAACACACACAGTAGCTGGGCCTCCCAGTGTGGCTGCAAGGCAGGTACTGCTCTGCAAACTGTTACTACTACTGGAGCCATTTTTTGTTGAAAATGAGAAAAAAAAAAGGAAATTAATTACTTGTCCCATGAGTCTGGGCCAGGATGAGCAATGCCAGGACGGCCCATCAGCTGCCTAGACTATCAACGCTGTTTGCATGCTGCAAGGAAAATGTGTAGCATAGTGGCAACAGAAGGAAAAGGGCTCTTGCACCCCCTTTCAGCTGCTGAGCTGCCTCTCATACCTTAGTGAGTGTCACTCAGCAATCTGGTGATGGTGAATTTGCCTGTTGTGGCAAAGTACCTAATAAAATCTTAAAGAACAGTATGAAAAAGTTAACAACTGAGGAAAACCTGTGCCCTTGTCATTTCTTAGCCTGAGTTGCAGAGCCTTTTGATGACACTAAGCATGCACATCACTGAATATAAGCAAACAATGTGCATTCACAGCCCAGAAAGCAAATAATTCCTGGGCTGCATCAAAAGAAGTGTGGCCAACAGGTTGAGGGAGGTGATTCTCCCCATGACTCTGCTCTCTTGAGACCCCACCTGCAGTGCTGTGTCCAGCTCTGGGGTCCCCAGCGTAAGAAAGACATGGACCTGCTTGAGCAGGTCCAGAGGAGGCCACGAAGATGATGAGGGGCTGGAGCACCTCTCCTATGAGGACACGCTGAGAGAGTTGGGGTTGTTCAGCCTGAAGAAGAGAAGGCTCCAGGGAGACCTTATATCAGCCTTCCAGTACTTAAAGGGGAAACTTCTAGCAGCTTTGTACAGAAGCCACCCCTGTAACCCCCCCGCTACCAAAACCTTGCCACGCAGACCCGTTGCAGGGGCCGAGAGAAAAGGTGGGGAGGGACTCTTCATCAGGAAGGGTAGTGATAGGACGAGGGGTATCAGCTTCAAACTGAAAGAGGAGAGGTTTACATTAGATATTAGGAAGAAGTTCTTTACTGTGAGGGTGGTGAGACACTGGAGCAGGTTGTCCAGAAGCTGTGGCAGCCCCCTCCTGGGCAGTGTTCAAGGCCAGGCTGGATGGAGCCTTGAGTAACTTGGTCTAGTGGGAGGTGTTCCTGCCCATGGCAGGGGGTTGGACTAGATGGTCTTTAAGGTCCCTTCCAACCCAAACCAACCTATGATTCTATGATTCGTTCTGGTGTTGCCCCAGTGCCCCTGACATTCCATACACAAAGTTCTGCCTCAAGTCCAGTGTTGTCTTCATCCTGACCTCTCTGGTCCCAAGCTGGAGCTGGAGGGACTCCCATGAGCTCCTCCCCCAGGCAGAAGGTACTAAGCTCAACTCACCTGCATCTACCCCCAGTACCTCACTGTGCTGGGCCAGATGCTTAACCACAAGGGCTGAGCCCAAGCAAAGCCCACAGGAGCAGCAGCACCATGGCACGTTGACTTTTGTCAGCGTCCTGCCTATCACCATGACCTTTGTGCAAAAACGTTGAGTTGCTAACAAGGCACAAGAGTAATGAATAAAAATCAGGCTACTGAAGCAAACAACATTTGCAGCTAAAAATTAAGGAAAACCTGTACCTAGCAAGCAAATAGGGCAGGAATTACAAGTCTCTCTTCCAGTCTAGTGCATGATACAAGTACTGACATGGGGCATGGCTGGAGGATGCTTACATTGTGCTTTTCAGACAGAGCTGTCAAAGCCTCTGTACCAGACAGGCTGTGCCAACAGACCATGCCAGAAAATCTGTAGCAGCATGGGACAAGCGTATTTTCAGTATTTAGATACACTTAAAGTATCAAGTGTATGCAGTATTTATATGGCACCGTGCAAAAGATAGTGCCTGGATATTCTCCTACACAAGACGCTTGTGCACGTATGCTGAGCTATGGCCATCGTTCAGCGGCGGCTGCAAACCTGTGTGCACCATGACACACAGGGGTGTGTGCACACAGCCACACGGGTGTAGGGTTTTAAGGACACTGTGACATACTGTGCAACACTGGCTCTTGGATTGCAGTTTGTTACTCCTTGTACTGAGGAAGCTTGAGTGACTCACACACAGAGATGTTAGTCATGGACCCGGTGGGGGGGTGGGGGGAGTTGGAGTTTGTAAATGGACTGTTGTGAGTGCCCAGATCTTCCCAGCTTCAAAGTACATCTTTGTGGTTCAAGACTAGCAGCACTCACTGACAGGTCTGTTTGGGGTCCCTGTGTATGTGTGTGAAGACACACCGCCCCTGTCATTGCATCAAGGTAAACTAGCAGCAGTGTGGCAGTTGGCATGCCCAGACACTTGGGAGGTCTGCTGGTGCACATAGCACAAGGCAGCTTTGGAAGGATGAGCAATTTGGCGAGAACAAGTGTCGCCTCCCTGCTTTGCCTTGCTTCTCCCACCCACCCACACCCACACACTAAGCCAAATACAGCCCTTAATGTCTGGAAACTAAGCTAATGCTTTGGAGCTTCAATCAGATAATCAGCTCCTATGTCCCAGATTCTAATCAACACATCCATATTCATGCTTTAATTGGAAAGTGCTGGTAGCTTGATCTGCTGAAGAGCCACAGGAGTAAATGGAAGGGGGTGAGCGGCAGTGGAGCTGTGCCTATGTCTGATTCTTGCGGCTTCGGATTCCCTGCTAACCAGCAGTGGCAGCCATTCCCATGCACAAAGAAACAATTTTTGACCAAGAAACAACTCACAAATTAGGCAGGAAACAGACTGAGGGTATAAGCAAGGGGAAAGCAGGTGGCAGGGAGCATCTTTCCAACAGGCAAAGGCATGGAGGGGGTCTGCCTGTCACCAAGGAAGAGCTCTATCTCTCACCTATGCGCTGGCACAGGATCCCAGCCTCATTTCTGCTTCCCAGGATGGTACTAGCGCACCACCCACATGGGGAAACCAAAATCACCCCGTGCTGCTTCCCTGGCCATTAAGGACTGTCTGAATTTGGGAAGCACACACTATTTTGTTCCTGATGCTAGTATTTCTCACTTGGCATCGCTCCAAGTGGAGGAAGTTCAGGGGATGCAACAAACTCCATTTCCTTTCTCTAAAATACAGGGAAAAGCTTATTAAAGGACCTTAGATATATCCCATCCAGCTTCACTCCTGGCTCTCCCTGCCCCAGACCCTAGCCAGTTAGGAAGAATCAAATTTTTCCCAAGTTGCCATTTAGCAGGTAGACAGGTCATTAGCCCTGCAGGACCGCCACACGTCCCGGTGGCAGCCTAGGCCAGTGTCTGGACAGGGCTGGGCACGTACCCTCTGGCAGGCAGCCTGGGAGACGGGCTCTTTCCCTTGACAGATGCCACAGCTCCGGGTGTTGGTATCTGCAGTAGTGGCTGCATTAGCTAATGCTTCAGTGAAGAGAATTAATTGTCTGAGCAGCAGCTAGGGGCAGGAGGGAGTAAGTGATTATGCACCTTCGTTTTCTGCCTCTAATTACTGTGTTCTAAACCCAGTCCCAGCTGATGCATTTCAGAGGCATTTGAGCTCATGTCTATCTGGCGGCTAAACGTGCAGGATGCTGCCAGATGGAATCACAGTTTGTTCAGGTAAGAAACACAGTACAGGATGACAAAAATCCAAGCAAAAGCATGGTTAAAATGCATTGCATTTGCCATCTAATGAAATGATTAGAGTTTGATAGCTGAACAAGTGAGTTAGTGTGGGATATAAAACATACCAAAGCCTTCCCACTTTAAAGTCAGAACCAAAAGAGGAGCTGTGCTAATGAAGACTGATGAAGAGTTTGGGGTTTTGTTGTTGGGTTGTTTTTTTTTTTTAAAGAATCCCTGTTAGGATGTTTTGTGAATTAGGGTGATACCTTTGAAGCATTTCCACTAGGCCTACCACATCTTCCTACTCAAAGTGTCTTGTATATCTTTGCAACATCCCATTTGAGGACTCTGCTTTAAGAAAACTGGGATGCTGTATCCCTGGGAAAACTGGGAAAGATCTGGCAGCTGTTCCTTGCACATGGATATTCACACACAGACAGTGGTAACAAATGGATCAGGCTAGTCATTAACAGGTCACCTTCATATCTGAGATGTGTTCACATTATGAGGGCTGAAACAGCATGAGTTTGGAGTTAGGGACAGCTCTGCTGCCTCAGATGGAGGAAGAGTTGTCTTCAACTTTCTGCGGTCAGATTTGCCACCCCAAATGCATTCTGGCTTGGGCCAGGTGAGAGCTGAAATGTATCTCTTTTGGGAGAGAAATCTGGAAATGATGTCTTCACAGAGAAGGAAATATAAATAACAGCACATTCACAACAGGCATTTGATAAAATTCTCACTTAAGTGACGGGAAAAGTCTCCCATTGTTTCAGATGGGTTTGGATATTTAAAAGAACAAGGGGCACTGTGGATGGTAGTGTTCATCCAGTACTAATCACTACAGACACTTAAAGAGACTGAAATTGCTTTAAAAGATTGCTTGGTGTCCAAGTACAATTATACTCAAGGTAATTTCTTGTGCAGTCTGGTTCAATCTCTATGTCTGCACTTTAAGGGCTCATTTAACTTGAACAATCAGTCATCACAAATAAAAATATCAAAAGAAATGTGTTGCGTATGTGTGTTTTTAACCAAAACTGGCACCACACAGTACATTAACTGCTGCCTGCCAGGCTGTTTGCCTTGGCTTTGCCTGCGCACAGATGGGAGAGGAACTTAACATTTCCCCTGTTATTACTTAGTAAGTTTTTTGTGCTTTCATATTGATTAAGCTTAATGCTATTTCCAAAAACAAACAAATCCTACCTACTCTAAATCAAAAAAATCCTCCTACCAACCAAACCCCGAAACTTTTTCAGTCAGTATCTAGTGACTTCCACACGGAAGACCTCCAGCATCCTGACAATCCACAGGAGTCAAACACTCTGTGGGATTAGCAGAGCATAAAGCTGTAGCTGCTAAAAGCCATAGCTAACACACATACAGACACAGATACCACCGTACAGATATGCACATGTACACATATGTAGTCCTTAGAAATTATCTGGGATGATATTTCATATTTATTTATTAGTTTACTGCCCATTTTCAACTTCCGAATTCAGAAAGCAGTATGAAGCAACAGGAGTCAAATGAGGTCCGGGAAGAATCTGGGCTTTCTTGTGTTCCCTTTCCCTGTGAACGCTCTCTTCACTAAGCTGCTGCATAATTTTCCTGCACATGGAAAACAACTGGGAAGTTTCATCTCAAGAGATAATTGCCACTGAAGTGGTGGGTGAAGTGATTCCTAGCAATGTATGTAACACCTCTTCTTCCCAGGGGACCAGATTCCTCCTTGCATACATTATTGTGTCAGTCATCATGTGGCAAGGCTAATTCTGGTGGTACCACAGCAAAAGGAAACCTGGGTGTGTTACTGCAGATGGAAGCTGCAAAGTACTGTCCTGAATAAGTAGCAAAGCCCAACATGCTGGGGCATGCCACAGCATTTAGCAGAAGGGACATGCAAATACAGCAGTGGAGTGCTTTGAATGCTTTGGTAGAGTCATGACAAAGAGAAAGAAGCTGTTAAAACAGGGTAGGAATTGCCCCTTTTCTGTAACATCTCTGCTTGCAAACTCTGCTCATGGAGACTTTGATGGATGCAACACAGAGAAGTCAAGTGGAGCTCAGCGTGTTTTACTCCAACCCTCCCCACAAGCCTCAGCTACCTACAATGAATCTTAGGCTTGGGAACAGAGTCCTCTGTCTGGAGTCACAGTCCCAGACAGCTGAATGCTTTGGGAAGCTGACACGTGCCTTGCCTTGGGAGACTGCCAGCTCTTTGATGCAGCAACGCTCACAGAGGCTGACTGCAAAGCATGTGGAGGAGGGAAGGGGTGGAGGAGCCCTTAATTTGGCTGCCAACTTCCAAAGCGCTCACTCGATCGGGAGGTTACGTGACAGCTGTGACTGAAGTAAGCGTAGGAGGATGCAACTGCAGGAAAGGGAAGCTCTCGGGCTCGGCTGGGTTGTTCAAAATGAAAGCCAGAGCAGCATTTGCTGCAATGAGAACTCCGCTGTGGGTCAGGCACTCTATTAAGGCAAGGCTTTCCACAAGGACAGACACAGGAATGGCCTAGTTTAATGCATGCAGAAGACAACTATTGAGCCATTCAGCAGATGCCATGCACACTACATCAAAGAAGAAGCCTGGATTCAAAAGAATGCACTGATCAGTGCCAACACCCAGTCAGGCAGCAAAGAAATACTAGAAGGTGCTGGAAACCCAGTTGTGAAAGCTAGCGCTTCCAAAAGACTCTCCTCCCAGCGAAGGCAGGAGAGGAGGAGACAGAAGAGAAGCTGGTGACTGACCCGATGCCTGAAGCAGGCCCTGTTCCTTAGCAAAACTCAATGAGGGTTTAGGGCACCAATCCCACTAATGCCTCAGATAAACAAGAAAAGACTCCTGGCTGCAAAAAAGCTGTTGAAAACAAGCACAGGACAAGAGGCTCCAGGCCATTCTCTGCTCTTTCAATATCTCCATCTCCCGTGCAAAGACCACAGATACTCTGGGAATGCTGAGTTGAATTTCTCTCATCATGCTTTGCTTCAGTGCTCCAACAGATGATTTCATCCTGCCTTCCTGAACTGGCCTTTCACTCACACATGCACACTCGTATGCCCCTGCGCCTTAGCTGGGAAGCTGTTAAAACAGCTACTAGTGCATGGACTTAGATGTGGCCTCCACCACCTGTGAGTGGTACCTCTCAGGAAAGCATGAATTCATTCCTTCTCTCCCCCTGTCTAGTCCTGACACCACAGCCAACATGGGGCTAGCAAGAGGGAGCACAGAGCTGTGCACTCAAGGCCAGTCCCAGCCTGCTGTGTCCCCAAGGTGGTCATTGGCAGGTCTGAGACAGGGACAGAAAGGCGTACCTAGTTCGGGGATTGAAAAGTAGTGCTTTTTCCAAGCAACAGAAAAAAAGAGATCTTGTTTCCAGAATCAAGTTAGTACCTGTTAAGTACTAGGCTGATCATACTACATCTCTCCATTTATCAGGGGCCAGCCCATAAAACTTTAAACAGAGTGTCAAAATCTAAAACCAGGTGAGATAAATCCTATCTCTACTGATTCTACATGGGACTGGAAACCCACCGAATGATGTTCAGAAAATTCTCACAGAGAACCCAACATTACGGTCACTGCTAGATCAGATTCCTTTTGAACTGCTGGCCACTTGAGGGCTGCTTTCCTTTCACAGCAACTTCTCATGTTACTGGGCTTTTAAATTCATCCTTTAGCACCCCAAAGCTGAGAAACACCTTTGGGACAAAGTGCAAAGTTTATTATATGGGAAGGAAAGCAGATGAAATGCTAACAGTGCAGCCCAGCACCTTTCTGAAATATTACAAATATTGTCATTGCTTTCTGGTCTTGCAGTCCAACACCCCCATCCAGGAAGTCCCAGATCTGAAATTGCAAACTCCACCTCCCCATACCCCACTGATGGAGTGAGTGGGCAGATTCCATACCTTCAATGGGTTTGGGTACAAAATGTGATGAGGGTTTGGTTTTTTTCACTCGGTTTCCCTTCATAATTTGACCTTCTTTATTGAGTCCCAGGAACCACGCTCGTCCAGATTCTTGCTGCCGGTACAGCGTGGAAGAATAAATAACGTAGTAGTTTTCAAAGACGGATTCCTTAAATTTGCACTCTGGTGTGAAAACATCCTGCAGTGAGAGAGAGAGAGAGAAGAAAAAGCAATGGAAGGAATTAATCACTGATCTCCTAAATTAAGCATCGCTGAATGGTACATGATGGTCATGCATTGCTGTTAGTTCAACAACAGAAAACAACAGGCATCAGCAATACCAGCCCCAGCAACAACACACATCTAGAAAAACAAAAGGCTTTCCTTCTCTGGCAGAGCTGTGGCTTGCAAAACAGCCTACAGTGAACAAACATTAAAAACGTGCAAGAAAAGTTAGGAATTTGCCAGGATTTAGACTTAAGTACTAAGCAAAATTAATAAAAGAGAGCTGAGAAGCAGAGACAGCCTTGCTGCTCATCTGCTGCTCCCAATGCCTTCTCCTGGCTTTCCTCTTACCTTCCCTGTCATGGGCAAGAAATGTGTAATGGCCATTGTCTAAAGTATTGAGGCTTCTTCAAATTCTTATAGGTAAAAGGTAGTTTATCAGGGGCATTTAAGTGGATTCAATGAAATGAGAGTACAAAAGCAAGTAAACAATTTACTTATTTTCAAAAGCGACAGGAGGAAATGCTGGCACAAAGCCTGGAAATCTTTTGATAAAGAGAAAGAAGTAATTTTAAAGATTTCTGATGGAAGTATTTCTTCAGATACTGAGAACTGGTCCCACACCCACCCAGGAACAGAGGACACATAGGTCTGTCTGAGACATCCCCTGAGCCTGTGCTGGCTGTGCCTTTGCCGCTTGTGCTGGCTTTGCATAAAGTGTCAAGGAGGAAAATACACTCAGCAATGAACCAAAACTTGTCATGACCCAGTAATCTTTAAAGATTTTAACAACAGGGAAATATTAAACCTCTTTTAAAAGAGCTGGCTGGCCAGAGGCCTCTGTAGCAGTGGGCTCCCAAATCTTCACTGAGTCAGATGTGGTTGTTGGTGGGTTGCTTTTTTTTCCCACACTTTGATTTTGAGCAGAAAATTCATCCTGGCCAAACAAATTCTCCCACTGGGTTCCTTAAAACTATGACAGTCTTGGAAAAAAAAAAAGCTCAAGCCACAATGAATATGCATTTTCTGAAGAAAAACTGTTTTAACAACAAAATCCCTTCTTGTAGGACCCAGAAAAGGTAACTCAAAGCCCCATAAGTGAAGGCAGGTGATGCTACAGGTGAGCAATGCTCTCTCCCAAACCCTTGCCATGCAGCAGTCTTTGGGAGCTTCTCCAACCTT
This sequence comes from Leptosomus discolor, assembly GCF_034619465.1. Lineage (NCBI taxonomy): Eukaryota > Metazoa > Chordata > Aves > Leptosomiformes > Leptosomidae > Leptosomus > Leptosomus discolor. Next base: position 52,625,594 of record NC_141397.1, on the reverse strand, counting down.
GCTAATGGAAAACCCATGACCAACATCTGAACAAAGCGTCTGGAGTAATGCCATGTATCTACTGCAGACCTCACTTAAAAGTGAACATTTTGAACATTCAGCAACACTCGGGTACCTGTTCCCAAGCGCTTTGGGGGTTATATAAAGTGTTGCTTGTCTGACAATAAATCCAGCGTCCAACAGACCTATGGAGCCAGGCAGGCTTGAAGCCACAGTAGATAAAGAGCAGCAGGAAGCGCGGAGCTGTGCTGCACATGTGAAGTCTGCATCAATCATTAGCACCACACAGATAAAAACACTGTCAATGCAACAGGTCACTTTGCCCTATCTGAGGGAGTCTTCCTTGCTGGAGAAATAAATATTTTAAAAAGAGAGTGAAACAAGTTAAGACAGATGTAGATGACTTAGAGCACTATAAAACAGTGTTTGAAGTAGCTTCCCAAAAGATCAGTGTTTAAGCACTGCTTAAATCTGCTCTTTATCTCCAGGCTTTGTCTTGCCTTGGAAGATGCAGCTCACCCAGGAGCCGGGCACTTTGCAGTGGATGCCTGCAACTGGCTGGCTTGGGGGCTCTCTTTGGCATCAGACTCAGCCAGGGAGCAAGTCCTGCAATGGAGAGGATCTCTAAAACTAAACTGGACCACTTAATCCCCTGCCCCATGCCTTCATTATCACATCATTAAAAACCTTGGTTTGGTAGGCCGTGAAGGATAGCTACCAACTTGACCAAAACATGGAATTTATTGTGCATGAGATACCTGTATTTTCAATGTCTGTTTTAATTTCAGCATGGGACAAAGCCCAATTTTTTTTTAATTAAGAAGAAATATAAATGCTAATGCATTTTCAAAACATTGTCTCGGAAAGAAAAAGAATTCTAGATTTTATTTAAATGTTATTGTAAATAAAGTTTTCAGATAAATATCTATTTTAAAACTACCACAGTATAGTATTTTAGGACATGCAGCAGTAGCTCATAAAAGCAGATGCTGTATTGTATATCCACTTATACCAATAAAGCAGCAAAATTATTATATTATTTTAAAGCAAATGTATTTAAAGACATCAACCTAGTGAAGATATAAGAAAAATAAAGAAAAAATAGTGATTTCTTCTAAACATTTAAGCTCCCCCACAAGCAAACAAAGTTGTCCCATTGTTTTTGTGAGTTGGCTGGTTGATTCCTCATCCCCCACTATTCAGTTGAAATAGCACTTCAGGACACTAACCATGGCAACACAACTGAGAAACATCCCAGCTCTGTCCACTCGTCAGTTTAGAAAACCCACAGATTTGGCAGCTTAGTTCTAGCTAAATAGTTCTAGCCATTTTTATTCATTATTATTATCCTTCTTCTCATGTGTATCAACTCCTCAGCAACAGCTAGTGTCCCACTGTGCCATGTAGGGATAAACGCACACTGGGATGCAATTCATCCCACCACCGAACTGACATGCTGCAGGGTATTCACAGGTTTGAGCCCCAGAAATCTTTGGTGTGGGCACTACCATGTGCAGATGTGACACAATGAGCAAGAGGATGGAGAAGGAAAAAACAGTTGACCAGAAAGGAGACAGGACAGACGAACAGGACACAGGCCACCCTCCCAAGCACTGCCTGGGGAGATGTGGAGTGTCTTCTGATTCTATTTAACATGCAAATCTGTATGTTTTTCTTCATTAGTATCTTCTTGGTGGCCAATACCAAGCCTTCAGCTACATCGTGCCACTTAGTTTCTCTACGTGCCTTTTGCTGATGATGGCTTTGAGGCTACCAATAACAAAACGCTATTGGGATATTAATGGCAGAACCTCTCTACAAGATTTAGTGTCAAAACTAATTGTCGCAATTATGTTGAGTCACATGGGAACTGCTGTTTCAGTTGTCTTGGGCTGAGGAGAGCTGGAAAGAAAGAGGAAAGTGCAGGTGAGCATAACAGGCTTCACACTAATAAAGCAACTCATAGCAGCCACTGCTGCACAGACTGAAATCTGAGATAACTGAAGGTATTTTTGGAAAATCACTGATCTATTGGCCAGTCCTCTGGGGCATGCAAGCTTTTTTTTTGTTTTGCTTTGGTTTTTAAGATGAATTCAGTGTTGATGAAATGTGCTAGATGGGCAGATCTGGAGTCCAATACTTCTTCTTCATCCCACAGACACAGAGTGGGTAAAACCAGCAAAGGGATCCTCAGGCTTTCCCCACCACATGCTTCTGATGGGATGTAAGGATGTCCTCCTCCAGAGGTAATGGTAAGGTAAGCTCTGGGGTCAGAAGCATCCACTTCACTCTCTTACTTGGTGCAGGGACTTTTTGAAACAGGCTTGAAACGAACCTCACTCAATTATTTTCCCTACTCTCTCCTTGATAGAAATAGCACGACCAGGTACAAGACAGTGAGAGGACAGATGGCTTCATCCTTTAATTACTTTTTTTTTTTTTTCAGCCTTTAAACAAAGAAACAAATCGTGACTCTATTTTCTGCACAAAATCCATAGAGCTCTTGGTCCCCTGTCAGCACTGTCATGAACTCAGCTCACTCAGAAAACCCACCAGTTCTCCTCATTAAAGAGTATGCTTATGATTTTGAGAAAAAAAAAAAAAAAATTGTCTGGTTTTGTCTTCAAGAAATATGTGTCTTTGACTGAATCATTTTTGCATACAAAGTAAATAAATACGTTTATTTGTTTACCGTTTGGAGATTTACAGCCTGAGGTATTTTGTCAAATGACTATAGATATTACTGAAAGCAGTTCGAAAAAGCAGATCTTTTTATAATTGTTAAACTAAAAACCTGCATGAAATATTTGTAAAAGAAATGTTAGTAATTTACATGCAAAATGATTAGCATCTGCCTGCAACTTGCTTTCTGTATCCCAATCCAATCGCTTGAACAAAGGGCAATTCCAGTAAGAAGAGTAATTAGATTTGCTTTGAAAAACAAACATAGGTCTGGTTTATGCTAACTCTAGTTTTATTGGAAATTGCACAGTCTAGAAAAAAATAAAACAGTACTTAACACACAGAAAATTAGGGAGACCACAGTCAACGACACTTGGAATCAAAGGGAGAGAAATGGATGCAACTGGCATTTGGGGGGGATTCAGTGTGTCAGACCTGCTCAGGGAAGGTATAAGGTACCCTGGATTGCCCCAAAAGTTATTTCTTGTTGAGGAAAACAAGATGTTTCATTTATCCTTGATCCCAGCAGTGTCTCCTGCCATTTGTAGATAGATTTCCAGGCACAAGTCACTCTCTGTATCACCTGGGGCAGCCTGCTCCTTCAGGGAGGTGCTGGGAACGTCTGGCCCCATCTGCCCTGCCCCTGCAGTACAGACTGGGGGTCATTTGTGAGCCAACAGATTTTTTTTTTCTAATCTACCTCAGCTTTCACCTGCCCTGGTTGGGTAAATCTAACCCAGCCTCTTGGCCTTGAACATAGTAAGTTTGATTGGACTCTCCTTTGCACTTCTGTAAAGCTGGAGAAGCTCTGCTGTCAAACCTCTGGAGCTGATGTGCAGGGTACTCAGGGAATGCACTGACAGCCTCGGACATCTCAGCTCCTTCAAAAACTGCTGATCCAATGGTGTCATAGTCCCGGTGCAGTCATAGCACTGCCAGGGCAGTGGACAGCCCTGGTGCTGCTCCGAGTAAGAGAAAGCAGTGCCAGCCCCTGCCCATACCAGGCTGGGATCATCACTGCCACTGGCACTCTGAGCATTCTCAGCCAGGAGGTGCAAAGAAAGAGTCCCCAGTAAGCAACAGTGTGGTGTTCCTGGGTTCTGATCATGAGAGTGAGCAATTTGCTCCCTTGTTTGTTTAGTCAAGCTCTGACTGGCTCAGAAGCCCCTTATGTCCCCAGACCATGGCAGAAATGGTGACAGGTTTCCATGTGCCATGCTCAGGGACAGCCAGGAAGCCAGTAGAAGACTGTCACTAGCTGTTGTATTCAAACCCAGCTGCTCACTCAGCGTCCCCCTTGGACTGGGTCACTTGTTTGTATTACTTGCCATTTCCCTACAAATGTCCTCAAAATTGCCAGATAAATAAAGATACTTTTTTTTTTCCTCAAGATCTCCTTTTATTATAACCCAAAGGAGAATAGCAAATATACACATCCACATGCAAACCTAATGACTTAATAAATTTAGTCACTGAAACTAGCAGCCATAAAAGAAAAAGCCCATTCTGTAAGTAGTTTGTGCCACAGTTTAGGAAAGGGATGTTAATTATAAGTGTTGAAATATCTAACTAACACACTCCCAGAGTAACAGTTTTCCTTTGTTTACAGCACTTATGGGTTTCTCTTTTATGTTCTGCACAATTACTGAGCCAGATTTTCAGATGGGATAAAAGCACTAAACAGCACCAAAGTCTATGGCACAGCAAGGCTTCCCTCCCAGAGAATCTGGCTCAGGATACTTACTGATGCTAGTGTTAATACTTAGTGCTCATCAAGTCATTTAAAACATATTAAGTAGAAACCATAAATATCAGCACAGCTATCAGCAGTGGCATTTCATTGTGCTTGCGGAGGCAGACCATGGAACGACTGGATCGTGTTCACTATGTATAAGCACTGTTCCATCCCAGGGGAAAGGATGGCAATGCAGAAGAGCATCTGCTTTATGGTGCTCTTTACTCAGTAAAGCCCATTCTACATTCCCCACTGACCTCAGCCAGAGCAGGGTTTAAGCAACACCCCTCTGATGCAAACAGCACTGAGAAGTTCAACATTGATATCAATGCACATAGACCCGTGTGGATAAACAAAGACACCTGATTCTCAAAGACATTTGAGCGCCCAGATGAAATGCAAATGCCCAACTTCCATACAAACCTGTGAAAGTTCAGAGACTAAACATGTCTTTGAATATCTAAGAATTTGTGACCACAAACCTCATCCCACAGCACTTGATCCTGGCATACTCTTATTCCCAGGACAGGTCTTTAACCATGTAGGTCCTGTTCACAGAATAAGCCCTGCGCAGACCACAGCAGCACTCCCACAGGCAATGATGCCTTGCACACAGCTAGATGGAGTTCAGTGTCCTCCTGCTTTAATGTAGCTTCTTCCATGACCTAGGGTTGCATCTGACTGGAAATGCTTTAAAATAATTGTAGCTGAGCTCTCTCTTGGCATGTGACCAAGAACCGCAAATGTGCATCCAAACTTTACATCTCATCACATCTTTGTCCAGATGGCAGGTGATATTCTACTGTTCACACTCCACTTTTCCTCCCCCTTCTAGCTCCATAAGAGATTGGTGACAAGTCTTCTTGGTGGCCTTTTAGAAGTAGGAGAGAGCAGATACGTTCTAAAATAACAAGCTGCTACATGGGAGTGTACAGCCCTGCTGCAGAGCAGAGATTCAGTTGATGAGACAATATGGTATCTGCAAGTATTCTGACTCTGCCTGGACCATCTGTGAGCTGGGAGAAACACATTTGCAAATAAATCACCATCCATGCAGGTCTGGTCCCCATTCCTGGGAGCTGACAAGCAGCATTAGCAAACAATCCAACTCACTGCCTCTGAAAAGTGTAACTAGAGGGCTATCTGCCCCCACTTTTTTGGGAACTCTCTGTGCTCAACGTACATATTTGTTCAGTTGGCTTCACTTTAAAACACCCAAGCAAGAGGTGGAGTGCGGGTCTGCTAAGTCTTGTGAGATGACCCAATATTCCTAGACAGGCAAAAAAATCAAGTGCTGGACGAGCCTCTGTAATTAAGCTGCAGATCTTTATATGTGGACACAAGCTGTCCTAACGCAACTTTTTGTGTTCGATGAATGATTAAATTACCCATATCACCACAGAGGAACTTTGTGAATGCTGGAGACAAAGGTGTGATTGCAGTGTGGACAGGCCCAAGGAAACCCTGCAGCAGCAAGGACATCTGCCTGGGCACACAGCAGAACACTGACCAAAACCTGTGGCAGGTGCTGAGCTCCATTCTGCGCCGGCTAACTGGTTACTACATCAAAACGAGCTCATATAGATCCACACAAGCTACGGTCTCACATTTGGCTACAAACCAGATGAACTTAATGAGTTTTGGGGATCCACATTCAGACCTGCCCATCCCACCATACCTCAGTATTGTGTTCTTCTGCTTGTAGCTCCTCGCCTGTCCACTGTGCAGGCTCATTTTTACCAAATACTTCATAAAGATAAAAATGCCTAAATCCACTGCATTGGCTTTTGGCCAGCTGCTCATGAAATCCTGATAGGAACACAGTTTTCAACTTCACGAGTGCTGACAAGAACATAACTTGGGACAACACTTCAAGCTGGGCTGCTCACTTCCACACCTCCCTAGGGAGCCTGGGTAGGCTGGGTGAGAGAATAGGCTCCAGGAGTAAGATTTGGGTACCAATGACTGCAAAACTCTGTGCACAGTGTAATCCAGGGAAGCCTGCACATTCAGCAACTCACCGATGGGACACAGAGCAAGTGATATATTTTGTTGTTTGCTTCACTTTTTCTTAATGTTGGACTCCAAATTCAAATTAATGGTTGGATGGAATAAATTTTCATCCCTTCTTTTTAAAATATAAGTTATATATGGATTTTAATTGATTGATTTGGTTTTTAAATTTTGGATCTTATTTCAAGCTGGAATTTCAAAGCCTTTTAAAATTTGGAGGTGTTATGAACTGGAGTAGTGATCGCAGTATAGCTCATTCACATGGCACTTGGCCCATCCAGTTCAGCATCACTCTTCTGGGAAAGCAACTGCTTCCTAGGAAGGGGGGGTTTCTAACAGCATTGTCTCTGCTATTGCATTCCTGGCAGCCTGGGGAGCTGGTGAAACCCCAGGATAATTTCTAACCTGGGAATCCCAACTCATCCATTGTCTTCTCTACATTCTGTTTTTCTAACAAAGTGCCTGAAATTAGCAACAACGTTATCAACTCTCCTTATTCCAAAACAGTGTCCAGAAATACATCTTTGCATTCAGAGATAATGATCATGAGACAAGATGGGACAAGATGAAGATATGTTAGTTGCATACAAGAAAAACAGATTTCCTAATTTAGCATCGTACTGCCTCATCTGCTAAAGCCTGAAATAACTATGAAGAAAAATAATAATGTAAGAATCCTAGAGACACAGCCAGATGGGATGCTTTGAACCTGTGATCTCTCTATGGGGCCAGAGAGAGTTTCTTGGCATCAATTTGAGCCTGAGCACAGGGCACAAGAAATTGATTTGGGGCCTTTGATTACTTTCATGATATTGTTATTTTTACTGGGGTTGATAATAATAACAATGTATAAACGAAAATAATAATTATGCATTTATAAACATGACGCTATTTTCTTCTGACAGTCTAAAGAAACCTCTTAGTGGAAAATTAGCAGTCAATATTAGATTTATCATGCTATTATTTATATTAAAATTACCCTCAAAGGCTCAAACCAGAGTACAAATGCTTTGGGCATTTAATAAAAATGCCCTCGCCATGGCAGGAGTACAGAGAAGACCTCTTATTTTCTACATTTTTGTGCTGAGATCCTGAGCACCAAAAGACCAACCTGCTTGCTGGGTCTTCTGTAAAACAAAGAGGTATCAGAGCTAGTAGAGAAACTTAGTTCCCCTGTGTTCCAGTTCAGTTTCTTAGGCAAATGCCCTTTCTTTCTGATATAAATGAAATAATGCAGTTATAACAGTGCCAGGGATAAGGGGACCGTGAGCAAGTCCCAGTCCTTGTAAGGCAGAGTCACTGGTGGATGGTGTCTTAGCACACAGACAAAACTGTGCTTGTTCTTACCCGACAGTACTGTCCTGCATGGAGCACAGGTTCAGAGAAAGAAAATGGCCTTAGCCCAATTTTCTGTGTAGTTAATTTTTTGAAGTAATACATCATGTAGGCAGAAGATAAAGAGGACTGGCCAAGTAGCTCATCAGGTCTATTACAACCATAAGCTGCTGATCTACTGAGATAGCCTCTTTGCTTTGACTCAAATTCAAACTGCGAAACTTGGTGGAAACACACCATCTCTGACACCCTCCCTATCTTTCCTAATGCTGGAAAGATCTCTCCTGCATTAAAGCAATTTCAAAGCTGTCATGACCAAGGCTGGAAATTCAATTTCTTTGCTGCTAAAACTTCCATCCTGAAAATGAGTGGTGCGAGGTTATTAGTATTTTGACATCTTACTGACAGTTTGGCTACAATTGGCCAATTAACAAGAAGCCCTGTGGTCTAAAGCATCAACTGAGGCTGGGGTGAGCTAGTGTTGGACAGGCAGGATCTTACAACCAAGATAAAATGTTATGCAGTGTGACCATTTATGTGTCTTTTCCCTCCCCCTTGTACCAGCTGCTCCTGTGCCTACACAGAGAAGAGGAAAGGTTCATGGCATATTCTTGAGTGGAGGCCAGCTCTGCTGTCCACTGGGAGAGCCAAAGGGAACCCACCAAGACCTGTGCCTCAAAGCGTGGGTCCCAGCAACATTTCTGCTGACAAAGACAGCAAAAAAGGTCAATGGTGCTTCCTTAAAATCTGCCAGGGTGACCTTGAAGTGTCTGCCCCACCTCTGCTGGGGGCTGCTTTATTGCAGCCAAGCAAACCACGTGCCCAGCACTTCAACCTCCCCTGCTCATCATGCCAACCACCAGTGAAGGTGTGTACGTGCTGTAAAGGAAGACTGTGAAGTGGGGTCGCAGACACATTTCTGTTGGTCCTCACCACCATTTACTGCCAGTGGAGAGAGCTTGTTGGTGAAAACCTGTCATGTTAACTGAGGCATTGGATTTTAACTCCTGAGAGAGGGCTCCTCTGCTGGTCCTGACTCCTCCAGGCTGTGTCCTTGAACCAGACACTCTGGTCTAGCATCCCATCTAATTTTCTTTAAATTGCTCATTGTGTATGAAGAGCCTGTCTTTGCTTGTATATAATAGAGGGATATTCAGCCTGAGGAATGAATGAGCCTCTAGCTCCTCAGAACATTTTTGGGAGACAAGGAGAAAAGTGTTTGGTATGAAGTGCAGACAGCCCTCTGTTCCTTTATTTTCTGGGAATTCAGAAAATCAGTCAACTCTGCTGTGATAGAAGTCCCATCCATTGACCACAGTATCTCTGCGTGGCCTGAAAGAGCTAACAAATCTCATAGCCCAAAACAACTCACAGAAAAGGCTGGGCTTATTTATACCTTGACTGGATTTCCACGATCCGTATGTGCTGGCAACCTGATTTGTTCTTTTTCTGTTAATTTCCTTTTGATGTGAAATCACCCGTGGACAATGCACAAACATTTTGAATGGACCCAAACTATGCCACAGCTTAGATCTGACTGTTCCAGCATATGCAGCCAAGTGACCCATCGTAGCTGACGCTTTGCTTCCCAGGAATCAGACAGATGGAAGTATATCATCAGGGATTTTGCAGTAGTGGTTACAGTGAAATTTTTCACTCTGTTGCACACTTTGCTAGAGAACTCAGATTAGCTTTGGCATCCGATCCTGTTAAGAAGCCAACTAATGACTGCAACTTCCAATCTAAGATAATATAGTTACTCTAGAGAGAGTAATATAATGCACTAACCCTATTTGGCCACAATGCACAGTAAAGCAGGAGACCATTTTATTGTGTTACTAGTATACAGAAGACTGTGCAACTGTCTTTAAATTATATGACCCAAAACACATCAACAAAGCAATCCAGAGTTAAAATTTGCTATTTATTTGCTACTTATTGCAGCATGCAGTCTCAGTGAGATCCAGGGTTTACGATCAGATCTGTACACATTTGATTTTGTTTTGCAAAGGCCATGTCTACAATGCAGGATTGAGTGTGTAGAGTGAAACTGTTGGCGGCAAGGGCCAACATTTCAGGATGGGTTCAGTCTGGTCTAGCTGCCACCTGGTCCCATGGTCTGCATATCCGGCACTTTAGGGGCACTCCCAGCAGGCACCCTTCAGGTTAGCTTCATCCAAAAGGAATCTAGTTTGCACAGCCTAAGACCACTCTGTGGTGCAAATCAAAGAGCTATATGTGAGGGTGACTGGATGGATTGCTCCAAAAGTGCAGCCCTGGTCTGAACTAAAACACTAATCCCAGAGATGGCTGGGATAGTTGGCTTGCTGCAATGGGGTATAATAAAGTAGGCATGTGATAGATGTGAAATGTCAGTGACCTACTGCACATTGGAGATCTTTAAAAGGAGCCAAGGGCCCTGTGTGTGCTCTGATCTAAACACACGCTGGAAAGCAAGGATGTGGGCAGCACGCTGTAACCTGGGTGGTGGGTGTGCACAAGGTCCTCTTCTCCTGCTGTGTGGAGTTTGCACTTCAGATTGTTCCTTTATGATCTGAAATGTAGCCACACTGGATATAGGAAAAAGAAGCCTTCCAAAAAGCACCTACTACCAACATCCACAAAGAGAAACAACTACTTTAGCAATAATAACAAAAAAGGTCAGTTAAGCCTGCCTATTTGAATCTCAGTACCTTGGTTGTAGAAAGCCTGGAGTTTACTACGTGTCACAGCTGGATCCTTCAGAGGTCTCAAAATTTTTTTCTTAGAATGATAAATTTTAAAGAAATCTTGTTTGTCTGTTCTAGCAAACATGTTGAGAAGGGGAAGGAAACCTCAGGGCTGCCTTGACTCTACCACTGAAGAAGGAATGTGTCATTACTGCTTTCTTCTGTGCTTTTTAAAACAAACAAACAAACGAACAAAAACCACAAAAAAGAAACCGTTTGCTCACGGGTATAACAGTCCTTTCTTACTATCCACAATATTTTGTAGTTTTTCATATGTTTTCATCGATGCTAAGTCCTGAATCATTAGTGCAGCAACAAGAGCAGACTTGGATCCTCTAAGAATCACTAAAGCTGGGCTACACATTCTGTTCAAGGAATAAACACTGATTCATGAATGTTTCAATTAAAATGGATATGATCACTTTCGCAACAAGGGAAATGAAGAAGATTAGCAGTCCTGTGGGAACATAACTTCTGGTGCTAGGAGAAAAAGACAAAAACTTAACTTGTCCCAAAGTATCTGATTTAACTCAACCAAAGGCAGGGACTTCATACAAGTAGAATGATTTAGCAAAACTCTGTTATCTAATGAGGTATTCACACTAATGGACCTGAATAGTCACTTCTGCCCCTATAGTCTATGGTGCTGGGGTCAGCAACAAGCACACAGTGTCCCACCCTGTCCAAATCTGTCACACAGGGCAACGGACAGTGTAGCCACGAACAACTGTCAGTGTATTTCACAACACGAAAGCATTTAGAAGGCAAAAACCTGTGAAGCAGAAATTCAATCAGGCAAGTGGCAGAATGCTTATAAAATCACTGGACTTTATTTACTAGTTTTACGCTATTGCAACTCTACTGACCTAACCAAAGCATATTAACAAACTGCTAATACACACAGAAATAAACGCAACAAGCCCGTGCTCTTAGAGGAACGCACAGAAAGTAAGAGTACCGTGGGGATCATTTTACTTAGAAGAGGGCAGTAAAAAAATATGAGGCTTGCGAGGCACAAAAGAAAAATAATGAGAGCTGGGAGATTTTGCTTTTTAAGCTGGTCATAAAAAAACTAAGCTTTCAATTGACAAGGATGCTTTAAAAAGACCGCTTTCTAAATTTAACTTTGATATTGAAAAGTCTTGGGTTTTGTTCTTTTGTTTTTTTCGTTAGCGCAAATTTGATAAAAAGTGAGTCGTGATAATCCTGGTGCTACACATTTTCAAAAGCCATTTTGTAGCTCTAGCCTCTTCAGAAGGTGCAGATAACATTTGCATGGATACAAAGCCCTTGCAGAAAGAATGCTCCTTAAGGGCAGAGCTGGCTGTAGGGTTTAATACCATAGGAACTGAGATTCAAAATCAGCAGCGTTCACATTAATAGCCATTAAATTATTTATTCATATCAGGCTCTGGAAGCCTGTAGAAAGACTAGGTTGTTCTGAAGGGCTCAAGTGTCATAAACTTTGTTGCATGACTTACTTTCAGTTACTGTTTTGAGGGGTGTACATTAATTTTTACAAGTCTTGAGATACACTAAAGCATTTTTTCCATCTTTCCCCTACTTTGTGAATGGGGAAAAAAGGGTCTGTGCACCCAGTAATATTCATATCCAGCAAGCAGCTGCCATGGTGCTGGAACAGCCCATGCTCCCATGCAGCAGGACAGAGAGTGTGCAGTGTGGAAGCGGCTCCCTGAATGATTTGATCCAGTCCTTGCTATGGCACAACACCAGTTCTCAACAAAGCTCCATTTATAACCCTCTGATTTTTTTTCCCCGACAACTCATACTACAAAGCTCTTCTGGAAGCCAACTGCTCCAAGTGCTACAAATCTTTTGCCTAGCCCAAAGCCCCCAGTGACACAGGCATCAGGTTTAGGGGTCTCGAGGGACTCCTGTGGAAAGGCTCTGCAAGGAAGGCAACTGGGGTCTTCAAATGAACCAACCACCTGCACTCCACCAGCCAGCTGACCAAGGTGCTGCTGTTGGCCACCTCACAACCACATGAAAAGCATCACAACTTGCCTGTGAGGCTACAGAGACAAGCAGCAGGACCACAAAAACCTAACTTGAGGTGCAAAAGATGCTGACAAGGTGGTATTCTGCACTAAAACATTCTGAGCCTTTTTTTCCCACACTGGTGTCCTGAGCCCTACTGCTGACCTTGATCCATTTAATTATCTCCATAACCAAATTACACTGTAGCAGAATGTAATTATGCAATCAAGTAATGAGCTATGGTTTTGCTCTTGGTCTTGTATGCAAAGCCACCTTTGAAGAGGGCGATAAAAGAAGCGATTATTATAAAAGGACAGTGCAGCCCCATGTACCAATTACTACCCATGATGCAGGGGACAATGTCCGCTGGCAACACTGATCCATAATGCTGCTTTTCACAGGCAGCTGGCAATCTTCTCCATGCTGCAGCCTCACAGCCAGCGCTGTGGGTTTCATCCCAACACCAGACATACGCTCACAACAGGCATGCTGTGCGACGGGGTGGCGTTCCTGAGGACACCAACTTCTCCAGCAAATCATTTCTGTTTCAGACATGCTTATTAAAACTGACTTAAGAATAGCTGTACTGAGACAGACTAGCAGTCTGGCAGTGGCCAGCAGCAGCACTGAGGGAATGGTGTAAAACCAGGGCAAACTTGTAGGGAAATCTCCTCCTTACTCCCAGCAGCAGGGAACTTTGCCTGCTGGATCTGGCAAGTGTCCTGGTGCTCAGAGAAAGCATCCAGATTCCCGTGGGAGTGCACAAGTGTGGCATGCGCTGTGTGTTCAGAGCAAGGTGCGGGAGCTGACGTAGCTCCCCAAGGAGAGGCAAGAAGGTCTGAGCCAGGAGAGGCTTCAGGGAAACGTTTACAGGAAGGAGATTTCCTGATGGGGCTCAGCTTGGAAAAGCAGCTCCAGGGTTGCATTTCGCTGCCCAGCTCAGGGGAGGCTGCACCCCTGTCGGGTCTCGGCTCATGGAGGATTCACCTGGGTTGAGATTTTGAGGTGGGTGGAAGGAAATGGCAGAAGAAAATGTGGTATTTTAGGGAGAAAAGAAGTTGCCAAAACCAATTTTGACCATCATACTTGCCTGCATCGTGCTAGACTCACACTTACACAGGCAGCTCGGTGGGATAGAAGCAGGATCAACACCATAATGCCACAAGTAAGGTTTATCTCTTTAGGAAAACAAATGGTGCCTACCAGCTAAGCAACTATATATTTTCATTTACTTCACTCCTACATGGGTTCTATGAGGGATGGAGAAAGCCCCATCATGGTGAGGAGGTACAGAACATGAAGAAATGAGGTCAGTTGCATAAGATCCTTAGAAAGGCTGTGTCAGAGTCAGAAGCTGGATTTTCTGAATCCCAGCCCAATGCTTTCAGTGTAAAAGCTTTTCTCTGCCCCATTCAGGCCAGTACGGGAAGGCACTGGCGTGCCAGACAGAGCCTGCCAGAGCAAGATCCACTGCATCCACAAAACACTGCCCTTTACATCCAGTCTGCAGGAAAGCTCCACTCTGCATCATCTTCTGAGTCCAAGGGCACCAGCACTGAAGTACAACATTGCTTCATTTGTCTCTTTTTTTCTGACTTTAGCAGCAGTAGCATTAATGTTTGGGAAACACGGAGTCATTCAGCAGCGATGCCAAGCACGTGCACATCAAAAAGCCCCAAAAGGTCCATGGAAATGAATTCCCTATCATCAGCAGCAGCTTCCCCCTTTACAAAGATAAATAGCTTTTTATGTATGCAGTGTATGTGCTAGCATGTACTCTACAGCTGACAATGTTCAGCCTCCAGTGTAACTTGTCAAAGCCTGATATGCCTCCCCTTAATCAATGTGGCAAGCTCCTGAACACCATGTGCTTCAAGCAGTGGGCTCTTGTCCCTGTAGGCAAAAGAATGAAGCACACTGTCATTCTTCCTGCTGCACTTTGACACACGCATCTCTCAGTGATCAAAAGCCAAAACAGAGCTGGATGCAGCTCAAAGCTTCACCAGCACAATCCCTCTAAGCTGTGGTTCCTCAAAAGGCCCCAAGATGAGTTCCTGCAACATCCCATGTGAAGACACAAACTAGAAAAAGCAATGACAGGCAATGTGGGATGGCCACAGTGCTTCAAGGGCCTCTTCTTGTCCCAGTTCTAATTGTGCTGTTTCTTGTTCATTTTGAACTGAACAGGATGAGGGTCATCTCAGCATGAATCATTCACAAAGCAAATTCCCCCTGTATTAGCTGCTCCACACCCCTATGCAATGCTGGGACAAAGGATGAATCTGTGCAGCCAGTGAGTAGAATATTATGGGGTTAGGAAAATTTGTGGCCAAATACTCAGGAGTGTTTATACGGGGAATTTCTGAAACCAGCCAATTTATGACAATCTGATGACCACAGAGCAGCCGGGGATACCTGAGGTGTGGCAAGCAATCCTGCGGCTCCAAAAGCCATTTGAAAGCTAAAGTGTGCACTCAGGGACAGGGCACTGGGGAGATGTGTCGGCATTCACAGGTCATGCAGAACAACTGCACTGACTGCACTTTCAGGAGAAATGTGCTGGGGACAGCAGGGAAGCACAGTGATTTCATCTTCATCATATCTAACAATAGCCCTTTCAGGGATGACCCTGCAGGGTTTTTTTTCTTAGGGCTGTTTGGACTGGGAAAGGGATGTGTTCTCTCCCATGCTTTCCAGGATAAAAATTTGCTCTAAAATCCCCAAACAACTTGTCTCTTCAGTCTTACCATATGGGCAATGCCACATCATACCAACTTCTTCCCCTTCCTTCAACTCCTAACTTACATTATCTTTTTCCCACTTCCGATTCCTCCTTATTTATTCCCTGGCACTTTATTTTACCACAGCAAGCTTCTGTTCCCAAGCCACAGTTTTAGACAAACGAGATCACCCAGAAATTCAGCTGCTCTAACGGGTCCTTCAGGCACAGGTCACACACACTGTGCCATACTCTATAAACATTTAGACACAACCCCACTCCGTTTCAACTTCAATTGACTGTAAGAAGCAACTTCCCTTCAGCAACTTCCATCATACAGAAATGAAACAGGAAAAGGGCATTTTAAGTGTAATGAGAAAGGGTCTTCTTGTTCTCACATGGGAAACTTCACTGGCATGATGGAGCAAGAAAGGAATAGGACCAAGATCACTCGTCAACATCTCGTCCCAACACAGAGAGCCTCAGCCGCAGCAGTCAGCAAGAAATCTCCAACTGCTGCACACGTGAAGTAAGTTTCATGCAACTGACTTCAGCACATCTATTACCCTCTCTCTGCTGCAATCCTGCATCACGGCACAGAGCAGTGATAGAGAGAGGCCCCCTTGTCTGGCAGCCTAATCACACAGGACAACACTGGAGCTAGGAGCTGTGAACTGGTCCAGCCTGGGCCTTAGCCCAGGGCACCTCATGCTCACCATGGATTGGCATAAGGGTTTCTCATCCCCCTGTTGTCACACGTGCAGTCCACGGCACATAAGCAGCCCTCATTACCTCCTTTTAGTGCTAATGGTAGGACTTTGGGAAAGAGCC
This sequence comes from Leptosomus discolor, assembly GCF_034619465.1. Classification (NCBI taxonomy): domain Eukaryota; kingdom Metazoa; phylum Chordata; class Aves; order Leptosomiformes; family Leptosomidae; genus Leptosomus; species Leptosomus discolor. Next base: position 52,609,552 of record NC_141397.1, on the reverse strand, counting down.
TCTGAAGAAGCAGATATTCAGGCTCGGCACTTCTCAAAACACACTGAGAGCCTGCAGGAACCCTGCTGAGAGATCTTCCACAGCTCTGGCCCATCTGCAGGCGAGCAGGACAGCCCTGCAGCTATGCCATCCCTACCATCTCGTGGAGTGAGGGAGTGCTTGCTGCACTGTGCTAAGGCTTAGCCATTCCCAGCACTCCCCTGCAGGAAATAGAAACACATGCAGCAGACATATATATTCAGTGTGTCCCAGTGCATCAGTACTGCACAGGCTGGATGAGTTCAACACATGCTGCATTTCAGATACATCAGGCTGACTCATATATATTGTGCTGCCTACACATGTGCAGTGGCTGCTTGTGTGGGATTTCTGCTACCCTGGACGAAACCTCAGCAATGGCCAAACTCTGCTTCTTCCTGGGGGAAATTTTGGTGTGAAAAAGGAGCATCCTGTACTGCTGCGACACTTCTGCAGCCAGGAACCCCTGGGTCTACCCCACAACTCCTCCACACCACATGCAACAGCTGGTAAGTGGTGCAGAGATGTGGCTCCTACCCAAACGCATGACAGTTCATTGCTGTTGCTGTCAACTCACTTTGTTGAAAATAATCCAAACGACAACAGTGAGAATCTTTGGCCAAACAGGTTAATTTCCACAAAAAAGCTGTTTCCAAGGAAGGAAAGAGTTAGAGGCAGCCTGCAGCAATCAATGGTCAGGAGCAACCGTACTCATAAATTCAGACCCTGAGTGTTTCGCGAGGACTGAATGGGGTTTGCGCATAATGGCCCCAGTGCAAGGAGGCCATCACCCCTCTTAGGAGAAAATGAAAGAGTAGGAAAGCAGAGCTCACATGCTATGTGGCCTGGCTGCTCTCCTCTGCAGCATGCACTGATGGCCTAGCTGCTCTCCTCTGCAGCATGCACTGATGGCAACCCCGGAGCTGGGAAAGCACTGGGGGCAGCTCCATTTTCACATGGAAAAGATAATCAGAAATTGAAACACAAAGCAATCTCAACCCTCCCTTCTCCCAAAAGATAATCCCACTGATTTGGCAGTGTGGACTTATACCCACTATCCCACAGCACCTGCACACATGGAGTAGCAAATGCATTTTTTTCTCTTAGTAGGAAACTGCTGTCATATACTGATCCCCTCCAGCTGCTGGGTTCATCATGTTTTTAGCCTAAAACCACCACAGATATGCAAAACATGTCTGGACCACTGCAAGCAGAGACACCTTCTTTCTTCTCTTCACCCCTGTAGTTAAGAGCAGGTCACCAGAGAAAATTATAATAACTCTCGCTCATTGATTCCCATGACAACCACACTGAGACTAGAACCTGGCCTTAGCAAAGGCAACACCGCCACTGCTGACAGAAAACAAGAGAAAGCAAACTCCTAACCCAGCTCAGGGTCCAGCAGATACATTCACGTCCTTGCTTTCCATCTGTCCTCTTTATTAAAACTGATACAGACATGTGTCACAAAATCAAATCAAATCAAATCAAATAATCTTAAAAAATAATCTGGGCAGGGCCTAGTATGGATGGAAAGGGAACAGAGGAAGAAGTGTGGCTGCCAGTGCCAGAGCCAGAGCCTCCACGTCCCTTCACAACAGGGTGGCTCTCTGACAAAGCAGGGGAGCTGACAGCTCCAGAAGAAAGGCACATTTTTAATAGAGGCTCTCTGCACAGACAGCAAGTTTGATGCCAGCAGGTTTGTACTTTTTAAGTTTGATTTTGTCCAAATTCATATACTCGTTGAGAGAACGACAGTGGTGTTGCAGCTTGGTCTGCCTGAGAGGATTTCATTGCAGTGTATATGTCTCCTCATCAATTCGGGGCACAGAAAACGGAGGCCAGACTCTCCAGGGAATTTATGATGTCAGAGTCATCCCTCCCATAAGTAAGGGAGTATTTAGGGCAATGATTTCTAAAGGCTGCATAATCTGTTAATGTTGTGGAGAGTGGAAAAAACACTGACATGCATTGTCTCCATCCTGGAAGGAAGCATCAAGGACCTCATCAGATTCTGAATATTCACCTTAGTCTGATGGTGCCTATGCAAAGTTGCGACCACTTTTGTGTTGGGTGAAGACACCAGAGGTTGTTCTTGGAAGGCTTCTACTTCTGCCAGGGAGTGGATAGGTTGTGGCTGGCTGTGGCTGACAGCAGGATGTCCCTGTTGTTCTGTCAGTACAGGTATAATATTAATTGCAATTTTCTACACCTTCAAAGAAGACAAATACACTACCCACAGATGGCTAAAACTTTGAGATCCCTTTACAAAACTTTCCTCTGTATTTTAAATAATGTTTCTATATTATTGATGAACCCTTCAGTTATGCCTAGTGAAAATCCTTTAGGCATTCAGAATATTGAAGACAGGCTATTTGGACAGGTGACAAGCCCATTTCTGCTTTCTCAAACCAAGAGTCACCAAGCAATGGCAATAAGAGTGAAACAAGATGAGAGCTGGATATATCACCCTGGCTCCCCACTGATTTCCTGAGTGTCCTGCCAGCCAGAGTATGCTCCTGTACTTGATTAATTTAAATTGGGAGTTTCCGAAAACAAAAAATGTCACACTCAGCTTCTAATCAGAGCGTAAAGGTCCCGCAACTCATCAGCAGGCAATGAACGCTCAACTGCACTGCACGATACTCGTTCTTCTGAGCTCTTTGGCCAATAACGATATTTTCACTGTGCAGCTCTTTAAAGACAGACAAATAACCTCCACAGCAGGGCAAATAACCTCTCACAACTGTGGTTCCCAAGTCGTTACTCCAGGGATCTCTGTGCTATGATAGCCCCACTCCAGGCACAGCCCCTACAGCTGGCTTTTCCTGCAGGACAGAGCTGTAATGAAGCCCAGTGCTGCCTGTCCGAGCATCCTGATGGTCCTTCTAGCTGCTTTCCAGGGTCCCCTCTACCTGTTCGAATTTCCATCCAAATTTGGGAAGATGAACTTTTCTTTATCCTGCATGTTCCTGGCCCCAGGCTATCCAGCTACGATGAAAATACAAAGCAGTGGCTAACAGAAATGGCTATTACTAAAAGGCTTCTTGCCACATTACTTTTTATACAGATTCTCATTTTAAATCGAAACAGCCACTTTTTTCTAACGCATGCATGCACACTCAGTAAGCTGTAAAAGTACAACTTTATTACCATGGATTTACCTCAAAGGGCAAAACTGAGCCAAAAATCAATTCAGGTTTGCTGACAAAAAGTAAAATGCTAATACTGGTGTTAGGGAATCAAAATGTCACTCCTTAGCACCTGCATGAATATTAATCACCTCATTTTTTACATAACATTTTCCTTTCCTTTGCTTCGCAGCTACTTTGCTTCACAGCTCATACCTTACTAACTTTGGCCTGGAACTAATCCATGCCATTTTCTGTGCCAGATATGTTTTCAGGTTTGAGGGACAGAGGCCCTTGGCATTAAAATTAATTGATTTCGAGTGATTCCTTGAATTTTGTCATCAGTTCAGTAATAAGCCCCAGGTTTAATGGCTTCAGATCTGTATACGTAATATCACAGTGGATGGTCACAAGTGGGAATCTGGCCCTAGGTTTGTAGACCTAAAAGTATCAGTCTTTCCTACTTTAATTACTGTCATAAACAGACTGTACCAGAGTACTGTACATGCTTGGGTGCCCATCTCCCAAAGCAGATATTTAGCTGTTTCGACATGTAGTTAGTTAGTTTACTTACTAAGGCTATGAAACAGCTTTGGCACCTAGCACCCACTGAGTGTCAAATGGAATTAGGCACCTAAGTCATTTAAGCACATCTGTAAATCCCACAAAGCTGCCATAAGCATCTTTCCACAACCAAATACTACCGGAAATCTGTGTTGTAATGTAGATGAAGTAGAAGATGCATAAAGTTCTATGAGTAATCTAACTGTTAGTGCTACTAAAGACTTGTAAGTGGCTATGATATGTTACATACACAGGGCTTATTAATAATAACAGAATGTGGGATAAGGCTTGAATTCTAATGCAACAAAAAACACACAGTAAACAAATTTCTGTGTGCAAAACTGGATCATAATCATTACCATGGTCCAAAACCATAGGAAAATCTTCATCCTCATCTGAGCAACCAAACAGACTACAGGAGAGCCAACTTGCAGAGGCTCTAAGCATTTGCAGCTCTTTTTTTCCTGGTCCTGATGGCCCTACAGCGAAGCCTGGCACCCAGGGCCAGGAGCACATCATCACTGCAGTGGAAGCATTAACTTGGCTGTGCTTGCTCTCACTGTTTGAACTCTTTCAAGGGGAAATGTGCTTCTGTGATTAACTGGGGTTATTAACAGTGCTCAGTGACTTGTCATGCCATTGGTAATCAAACAAGTCTCAAAAAGTGGAAGAAGAGGAATTGAATAGAATTAAAATACAGACTGTCATCTGCAGCCTGCCATCCCAGGTCAGCGACGTGCCTGTGCCTACAGCTTGCTATGCATATACAGAAATTAATTCAGTAACTGCAGTTGTACAGATGAGGACAGAATATGATTCCAAATGTCTTCGCTTAGAAGACACTCAAGCAGTCAAGCATCATTTTAATGTGAAAATACTGCTGTCATATAAATCACTGACTTCAGGGCCAGGAAGTATCTCTAGAGACCTGAAATCTATCTGCTCTGCAGCAGGGGCAAACATGCCAAAATCAATCCTTACAGATATTTGCCTAATGTGGTCTTAAACGTACATATTATCCCTAACTACTTAGTCCAGTGCTCCCCTAGCTAGTGAAGTTCTTCCTTGCTGATGAGAGTTAAACCTGTTGTTTTTTGCCATTCCCACAGTGGTCACAACAGAACAACTGGTCACAACCATCCTAAGGACAATTTCTGTGTCTGTGAATGCTGCTTTCATGCCTGTCTGTCACCCTTCATGCCTCTGTGCCATACTTCACCTACTCTTTTCTAAAAAAAACACCGAAATAAATGCACTCCATCCTCCCAATACTTGATATTTTTTCCTCAAAACCTTACTGTTTTCTTCTGGACCTCTTTTTTTTCTCCTTTCCTTCTTTTTTTCCAGTTTTCCTGTGGTTTTCTTAAGCACAGTGCCCAGAATTGACTCCAGCCCTCCACCTGAGGAGCAGAATAACAAACCACTCCTCCCCAACAGCATCCATTCAGAGCCAGAATGAAAAGTGCCTCTTTTATAAGCTTCCCATGCAATCTTGACTCATGTTCAATTTACAGTCCGCTGTAAGTTTTCTGTTTCTTTCCTGCAGCGTTGCTGTCTTCAATATTTTTCATTCTCTATCTGTGCACTTAAGTTTTCTTTCTAAAGCATAACTCATGAGAAACTCATCTTTACTGAACAGTACTCTATTGATTTTGGACTACTTCTCCAATGTATCAAGGTGATACGTGAATTCTGACTATATCCTTCAAAGTGAATCCCGATTTGGTGCAATCCACACGTTTTTCTAGAAGTAGGGTCTCCTATCACATGCATCATTAACGAAAACATTGGCTTGAACCAGAGTCTGTTCCCCATTTAACTGCAACATGCTGCTACACAGACAGTGATTTTTTAAAGTATGTGTCCTCCCACCTTACATTAACCTAATCCAGCCCCCTTTTGCCCAGATAGGAGTTCCTTGTGGAGTGTTCTCAAAAGGCTTACTAATATCATAGTACATCACATCCCCATTCCTTCTCTTTTGTCTGTTAGGTCAGTTAGCTGCTCTGCCAAAGGCAGCAGTTGCATTGGTTTGAAATGATCTGCTGTAGCATCTCCTGTGCTTTACATTAATGCAAGACCACAGTCCTGGAAGAAGCAAGCAGAGCTTGTCACCCTGCATCCTGACTGCAGTTGCTGCGTAGATGCAATGGGACTGAGAGCAGCATAAGGCCTGAGTTTTTCAAACTTATATGCTTTTTAGATAAACAAATCTCTTCTGTTCAGAAATATGGGTTAAGGCAGTTAATAATGGTACTGGAATGTGAAAAAATCAAGGTAAGTCTATAAAAAGTGAATGGACTTCCATGCAGCTAATTCTTTATACAGAGCTTTCTTTGCTGTGTTCTCCAGCTGCTTAGTAACTACTTCCCCTTGGAACAGTCCCTCTGTGTCCTTGCTTTCTCTTTTTTTTTTTTCCTAACCCATCTTCTGGTAAAACTTCCCAATGCAGATCTCCTTTCAGAGACGGTTTGAAAGCTGCCTAGCTAAGTGATTTGCCTGAAGTGGTCCGTTTGACAGAGGTGGGCTATGAGGGTTGAGACGAAGGGCAAACCCTGAGGGGAAGCAGCAAGCAGGTCCCTGGAACTGGTTCAGATTCTGTTAATGAGCGTGGCAGGTGAATGGAAGAAGCCAAGTGTCTATTTGGCTTATCAGCAAGGACCCTTTCTAACCTCTAGTTAATTGGCTTTTATTGATTTTCAGGATAAGAGAAATTTCTGTGAGATTCTGAGCAATTTTAGGGGACATGCTAGACTGATGATCTGTTTGGATTCTCCCCCACCCGGCACCTAAGATTCCTTTATCTGCATTTTTCTCTCTCCTGGGCTCAAGTTTCACCTTTTTTTGCAGGGCTGAAGACACACATGGGGCAAGAAGAAGGACCAGAGACAGGAGATGTCATGTTCTTGAGAGCTGTGGTAGAGAAATCTCAGTGAGCGTTCAAGCCCAGGCAACAGGCAGGATGCCACATGTACCTAGTACACCCAGATCTGTAGAGATGGGCTCGCGTCCAAATTGCTGTGGCAACCCCCTGCAAAGGCATGCTGCTGTGTCTGCACGATCCCTGGCTCACAAGTCTGGGCTGTAAGAGGTGCTCCTGTGGCTCCGTCACACCATCATTATTTGCTGCATGTTTCTTCAGGTCAAAAATCTTGAAATAATGAGAGGGTCATGGTGAAGCTCAGTGGTGATGTTTGTAGAGCATGAGACTGAGCATTGCCTGCCCTAGGTTACAGCTAGATGTACATCTACAGATGCAAGATCTACCAGCATAATTTTGGAGGACTGCACAAGGACTGGAAGAAACCAGCCTTGTCCTACTCTCTCCTCCATACTGCCTCCTGAGGAATGGTTGCTACCCCAACAGCCCCGGGGAAACCAGGCTGTTCACTCCAAAGAAGAGCTTGTGAGCAAGCTGCTATCCATTCAGTGTGAATAACTGGGAAAACTGGGCCAGTGAGCACAGTGGAGACCTAAATTACCTGACAGCACACAAATGGGGTAGGGCTAGCGGATTATCTCAATCCTATCTGCTGGAGACTACTTTTTGTCTACTTTGAATGGGCAAGCTACAGGCTGAGATGGGAACACAGGGTTGACCCAGTCTGGCAGTCGCTGTGCTTTGTTTTTTTATTATCACAAGAAAGCTGATTCTTGTTGTGTTTGCCATACTAACGATGTGACAGGCACCACAAATGACTGAGTTTTGCGAACTCCAAAGCAAGTGTTGACATCCAATAACAAAAAATAAAAAGACAATGGAGGAAGCTGACAAGACATGCTCTGTTCATTTACTTGACATGAGTAGTTTGGTTTTTAATTATGCATGCTACTGCTTCACAGGGTGCTGGGGACCGTTCCACTGCAGCTTATTCTGAAAAGTAATTTAATTCTCAGTAACAGGAATCCTCACTGCTGCTCTGCCACGGCTGCTAAATCCTTGTTTCAGACTGAAATAGGAACTATTTCTATTTCCCCTATTCCTCAGGGGTCGATATTGGGACTGGTGCTGTTTAACATCTTTCTTGGTGACATGGACAGTGGCATCAAGTGCACCCTCAGCAACTTTGCTGACGACACCAAGCTGTGCAGTGTGGTCGACACGCTGGAGGGAAGGGATGCCATCCAGAAGGACCTTGACAGGCTGAAGAGGTGGGCCTGTGCGAACCTCATGGAGTTCAACAAGGCCAAGTGCAAGGTCCTGCAATCCCAATCACAGATACACGCTGGGCAATGACTGGATCAAGAGCAGCCCTGGGGAGAAGGACTTGAGGGTGCAGGTGGATGAAAAACTGAACATGACCCAGCAATGTGTGCTCGCAGCCCAGAAAGCCAGTTGCATCCTGGGCTGCACCAAGAGCAGTGTGGCCAGCAGGTCGAGGCAGGGGATTCTGCCCCTCTGCTCTGCTCTGGTGAGACCCCACCTGCAGTGCTGTGTCCGGCTCTGGGGCCCCCAGCATAAGACAGAGATGGACCTGCATGGGCAGGTCCAGAGGACAGCCACAGAGATGATGACTAGAGGGCTGGAGCACCTCCCCTGTGAGGACAGGCTGAGAGAGTTGGGGTTGCTCAGCCTGGAGAAGAAAAGGCTCCAGGGAGACCTTATAGCGGCCTTCCAGTACTTAAACGGGGCCTACAGGAAAGGTGGGGAGGGACTCTTGATCAGGGAGGGTAGGGATAGGATGAGGGATAACAAAAGAGGGGAGATTTAGATTAGATATTAGGAAGAAATTCTTCACTGTCAGGGTGATGAGACACTGGAACAGGTTGACCAGAAGCTGTGGCTGCCTTCTCCCTGGGAGTGTTCAAGGCCAGACTGGATGGGGCTTTGAGCAACCTGGTCTAGTGGAAGGTGTACCTGCCCATGGCAGGGGGTTGGACTAGATGGTCTTTAAGGTCCCTTCCAACCCAAACTATTCTATGATTCTATAGCATACAAGTGGACAGGCTCTGTGCAAACCAGGGAAACATGCACGGATACACGCATGTGCTATACATGCACCCAAACAGTGAGAGTTATCTACTAGTCATGAGGGCTGTACGTCCAATGAAATGATTACACGAACTTCAACCACTAAAAATTTAACTTCTAAGTGCATGGAAATGCTCAGGCAAATACACACTACAATGCCTCTGTCCAGTGTAAGTCTTGCAGACTTAAATAGTAGATAAATTATATTATTACATATAAGACTGCAGAGCTGCAATCTGAGGGCTCTGCAATAAGAGAGGAGAGCAGCGATCCTGCTTCTCATTCTCCAGCTGTCTCAGCCTTCAGCTGGGACAACAGTGCCTAATGTCAGACACTGGCTGTCAGGGCAGAGCAGAGGAAAAGCATGCCCTTTGAGCTTTTGATGATTTTTGCCATTATCTGCAACTAATATTTGGCCTCTGCTGAGACCGAGAGAATATTGGTTACTGAATCAGTGGCAGAGGAGGAAGGAAAAAATACTTACAAAAAATCTAGTGACATGGTAATTTCAAATCACTGCCTCTGGGTGCTGTGCTAATGAACGACGGTGAGACCAGTTGTGCAGAGCTCAGCTCAATATTGATCCTGGCAGACTAGAAATCTTTCTCATGTCTAGAAGGGCATAAGCTGTCAAAACCATCAAGGACTTCCTCAGACTGTATTTCCCCATTTTTATTTGCCATCAGTGAGTCCCAGTTAATACCTGTATTGGACGCAGACAACTCCAGCCACAGATTTTTTGCATGCAAGTTCTCTTACTATACGTAGGAGTTGCCACATGAGATAAGACTAGGGGTCCAATAAAACACACCTTCTCTGAGCAGCACAAGCTGCTTCTGAGAGTGTGCAGGTGCTCCCACCATGGCAGTAATGGCATAACTTGCCTCAAGGAAAACTTTCTCTGTGGCTTCAAAATGTAAAGATTGGCTTAAATAAAAAGTCATTGCATCAGTTCAGCTCCTGAGGAAGCCAAATCCACAGCTGCAGCATTTTTGAACCTCCATGTACTACCACAAAGCAGTTCACTGCAGAAAAGGAGATTGAACTGATGCATAAAAAGGTAATAGATTTTTAAGTAATAGAAGGGAAGATAATGTGGCCTATAAAGGGCCATCATAAAAAATGTCACGCACTGACCAAGGACGGAAAATGACGCTGGCAGGTCTGCCCTGACAAGTTGCAGCTGCAAGGATTAAAAAAAAAAGAAAATAAGCAGAGAAATGTTACTGCCCCATCAGACCTGCCATTCATGTCCACAGGTTCATGACTTCTGCAACTCCACATGGACATTCCCACTGCAGCGTGGCTCGGATTCTGCAAAACACGAGGCTCTGCCTGAGGAGTTTCTCCCATCCCCCCCCCGAGCAGGAGCGGGATGGCTGGATTAACCTCAAGCAGCGTGTTTGATGTGCATGGAAACCCTGCCAAGGCAGCCCGTCACTTATTAAGAACATTTGTCAAGGTTGTTTAACAACCTTGACAACAAACCCACAGGCAGCAGCAGCAGCAGAAGGGGGCCTGCAACGCTCCCTGGATTTGTTTTATTGAATGTAGCCTCATTTGATTCAAACATCAAATGAACTGTCTGTGATCTCTCCTGTCTGAGGGCTGATAGGAAAGGTTTGAGAACTGCAGCCTGCACAGGTGGCTCATTGTCATCCATGGAAAAATCTTTCCAAATCCTCCCCAGAGAACACCCACATGCGCTGGCAGGGCACCTTGTTCCTTCCCAGTGCCCTAAACCGTCACCTCTAGCCCCACCAGAGTTGCACTGGGGCTTTGCAAGGAAGACCTTCCATCTCTTTTCAGTCTTTCTATCTGCTGGTGAGGACAGGTCAAGAGGCAGCTCCCCAGATGTGCTCTCCAGGTTGGAGACTGCAGGGCTGAATTAACTTGGCAAGGAGAGAGGTCGTATGTGGCAAGCCCCTGCAGAGCATGCTCCATGCCCATGCACCCACCCTCCCATCCCCTGCCTGCCTGAGAAAGGGGGCTGTATGACTGACTTTGGGACTTCCAGAGTACACACACATCTCATTTTCTCAGGCTTGTTTAGTGGAGCTAATGAATGACAAATAAGCAAAGCATAGCATTGCCTAAAAAAAAATCAAAGATTAAAAAAAAACTTCTTCAATTGAAAAGTGCTTCCTCAAAATCAAAATATCTGTGTCTTGCACAGAGTTCCAGTGGGAGGTCTGAGGTCTGCACCTCTTGCTCTCCCTGGGTTTGGGTGCTCCAGCAGACAGTAGGCACCCCAATCTCATCCGCTCTCCCCAAACTGTTCCCAAGTTCTCATGCTTGTGTGGCACCATGAGCTCCACAGGACAGAACAATTTTCCAGCCACCCGCTTTGCTTATTGAAGTCTGGAAAGTGGCTTGATGACAGGCAGGAGGAGCCCAAACAGGGAGGAGATTTTGGACAGTTAGATGCTCTAGGCAAAGACCTAATCTGACCTACTGCCTGGAAGATGAGGCAAGAAAAAGAGAGATGAAAAGAGTCCTGACTGTGAGAGTAACCACTGGACATCAGTTAGTCCCAAAGGATTGTCTCCATGTATCACACTGCCCCCCTTCAACACAGACTGTTAGTTAAGAAGATATTTTTGTTTACTTTTCCTTATTCTTTTTTCCACTTAGCAAACAGGTGCTGTGAATAGCTATTAAGAGGCCTTCCCAGTACAAAACATACCAACTTACGCTTTCGTGTTCTATTCATAAACCTGTTGGCAACAAGTAATGAATGGTGTCCCGTTCACTGACAGTGCAGAGGATCAGGACTCAGAACATGGGTGATCTAGAACAGATGACACAATAATTGCCCTTTAGCTATCTAGGGTGAGTTGAGAGATAATTAATTCGCAATTTGTAAAGTTGTTTGCAGTGTCTGGGTACATTCAGCTATTTTAGTATTAAGGATTAATACTTATTATTAACAACAGGAGGCTGACAATGGTTTAATTAACTAAACTATTGGCATAATTTTGGTCCACATCTATGCAGTTTAGTGTAGTGCTAGAAAATTCCGGGCATTAGCGTGGTTTATGGCTCACTATATGAGCTCAGTTCTGTTTCCTTGCACATGTCTGTCCTTGTTTCTCCTCTCAAATTTAGCCTGAATGGAACCATTTTCATCAACTATGGACAAGGAAATCAATGTAATAGCATATGCATGAATGATGACTGAGGAACTACCTATTTTATGAACACAAGAGGTGGGCAAGTGGATTCTCTGATGGATACATTCTTCTAGATAAAGGATCTGCCTGTGTTTCGAACATCCTGCTTGGGAAAGAACAAGAGCCACTAAATAGTATCTGGTCAAAATGTTCGGAGCTTGGGTTTGCATTTGTATAAAAATACCCTTTCTTTATGCAAAGTTCGAACGTGATGTCTCACTTCTATCCTCTGTAATCATAAAATTAACACTGTTATTGTGGCCTTTGGCATTTCCTATTACGTCCTTTAAGTCTGATCTTTTTAAAGAAGCATTTTGTGCGACTCAGGGTAGATATTCTGTGAATCTGTATCTAATAAAAGTCAATGATGTAGTTATTTGTAATTGTAGAAGAGCAGACACAAGGAACGTGGTGTATACCCTTCCCCTCCATTCGTTCCTAGGAGACTTTGATGCCTCATCAGAGGTGATACTGAAGCACCTTATGTCTGTATTTCCACCTTTGAAATAAGCCATACCTCTGTTTCTAGATGTCTCACTCACTTCTGCCTGGCTAAACCACTATGGTGGTTAATGGGTAATCTATAGCCACCATCAACCATAGGATTGTAAGCCAGGTGAGGAGATCGCAAGGCAAAGCAGCTGACTGTTCTTAGATCTGTGGTTATCATTCTTGAAGACTTCACATGTGTCAATTTTCATCTTGATCTTGAACACCAACACCTGTGTGCGGATACATGTAGATCCACCACAGAGTAGGAAGACCTCTAGAAGAAGGTGGACAGAAATCAAAACATTTGATCAAGCATAACAGGCAGCTTGACACAGAAAAATCTGCAGGACCCTTCTCTCAATGCAGATAAGGCTAAAAAAAAGAGAGATTATGGACTTCTGAGGGTCTTCCATCTCCAGTCACGCTGAAGATCAAAGACTGAGCTATCTCCTCTCTTGGCAAGAAGGGGAACAATGTTCATGTCAGTGATGAATCAGCCTTAGTGCACATGAAAAGAGATACTGTTTTGTTTTGCTGAGCTTTATAATGTATGTATCAGGAGAAATCAACGCAGGAAGAAAAACTATTCTTCTTTAGGTACAACTTGGGTTTAAGACATTTTTCTTTTTTTTATGTCTTTAAGCTTGGATAATTTAAAATTTAATTTAACTCAGAGTATATCACGGTTGGAAAACATTATTGAAACGCATGATGAATCTAGATCAACACTGTCCATGTCAAATCAACAGAACTTCATTGGTGGCAAGAGCGACCTGCAAAAACATGCACTGCACAACTGGGCTGAAGTGCTGCAGAAATCTGGGGGTTCAGCATCTGGGTCCATGTTCACATTCCACAAATATAAGCTCTGTATAGTAACAGCTATGCAGAATCACAACATCTCTCAGTTTAGACTAGATCAGTATCACTATAATGGAATGGCAACTCTATAAATGGGCTTTGCATTCTCCAAAATCTCAGGTTTCACTCCTCTTCTCTCTACCCCCTTCCCCCCGGCCCCCGTATATTTCAAATTCAGGAGCATGAACCAAGTGCAAGTGGATGCATGCAAGCCAGCTGCTTGAGTTCTGGACGGTGTTGAAGGGTGGTCCACGGAAATGTGAATTCCCATCTCTCAGAATGCAGGTGAAGCTCACATTGTAGGGAGAGGTCAGAAGGCTCTTCCCATCCGGAGCACTGTGTCAAAAGACACCGTCCCCCACACCACCACGCTGGGGGACAGTGTGAAGGGCAAGTGGAGTCAGTTCCAGCATTGAGCAGAGACAGCAGGATGACAGGTGTTGTGGGGCCTTATTAAGTCCGCTTGGGGTACTTGGTAAGATTTTTTCCTTATGTCACCTAAACTAAACAAGCTGCTCACATCTTCATCCAAAAGTCCATTACAGTTTGATCTACTCCCTGTGCTCTGAACATCTCTGAACAAGGAGACTTTAAATCCAGTGGCTGCATCAAGCCTCAGGAAGAAAATCAAATCACTGATCATCCAAAGTGCCTTCTTTTACCCACTCAAGGTCACCGAGGCTTTTTTCCTTTCCATTTTGTCTCTTCATTTTAATGTTTTACATAAAATAACTCCCATTTTCACTGCATCTGACCAACTGGGAGTTCTAGGCTCTTTATGGCTTCCTTTTAATCTTGTATTTTAAATAGGAAAGTAGTTTTAATGGAGAATTGGGATTCTCAGCTAGCAGTGGATGAGGAGGAATGGAGCAACCAGAGGGGCTGGTAAGACGGCAAAGCAGGGAGCAGACACACATCCCATCCCAGAGGCTCAGTCACTGGCAATAAGTATGGGGACTCTAGCGGCCCCTTGCAGAAGCAGTAAAAAGCCTCCTGAGACCTCTACGGAAAAAAGAGGAATTTATTGTTACGTAGGCAGTGGCATTAACATGTACGGCATTTTACACATGGTATAGAGACACAGGATCTGAACTACAGTTTATCCTGCACCAAGGCAGGGAGGGGAGCTGGCTGCCCTCCAGGCTCAGCAAGAGAGACCAATGGAGTGGTGTACGCCCTCATCAATGCTTGCTGCGTGTAAAAGGAATGGCCAGCCTACCGTGTCAGGACACGGCAAGCGTACTGCAGCTGGGACAGCACTTCACTCTGACATTTGGTTTTACCCTGGCGGGGGACAGAGCCCCATGCTGATGAGGGAAAAGTCTATTGCAACAGCTTTTGCAAAAAAGAAAGATAATTTAAAATAATGGGTAACTTTTGCAAACGGGTGGGTCATTTCACTGGTGCTCTGCTTGGAAACTTAAGCCAGGTACTGCTCACAAGGTGATGAAAGATTAACCACAATAGTTTTATTGAGGCCAACAGGATGTGTCTATATGCCTCACTAGGCACCAGCAATGGCCACATCTAAGGAAGAAAACCTTGTTCCTCCAGCACAGTCAACTTTTCGGTGTTTCCTTCTCAGCCTTGACTTAAGGCTCTCAGTATACAAGCACTATCCCTTTCTGACACCATCTAACAACTGAATCTGCAGATAAAACTGGCCAGCTTTTTGCCACAAGTAGAAAGAACACATTAAAAGTTCCCTTTATACTTGAATTTTCATGGGAAAGAGTCTTGAAATGAATGAGGATGAGCTGCTGGGGAAGAAAGAGGAAAGTAATCCCAAAGAGTATTCCAAACTGCATTGCTTAAACTTACATTTCCTTGACATGAAAACCCAGAAAAAACATTCAGCTAATTCGTCTTTCTGACAGCCAAATATTGATTTTAGTCTAATTCTCTATATGTAAATGAAGTCATTAAAATCTCTTATTCTTTGCAATTAGTCTTTTATTGTATTTTTCTAATAAGCCAGCTTTTGAGATGGAAAAGAGTAAGAGGAGATGGATAGGAAAGATGAAGGGGTTTTATATATCTCCTCAACGCGTCACTGAAGTATCTCAAACAGAGATACAATGAGATCCAACTATAAATCCTTAGACATGTCTCAAAGGAATCTGATCTGAATTAGTTTAACAGCTCTTTTTCCATCCAGCAATTTTGCTTTTACCATTCTTTTACTTTACTCTTTCGGCTTAAGAATAGAAAACGCTGCAGAAGATTTAGTAGCAATAATACTTTGGTTCCAAAGATGTGGTGGGGCCAAATTTTGCCACTGTTTTGCTCTCGAAAAGAAACAAAATGGTGAGATATGTAACCACCAGAATATAATACAGCACAGGGTTGCATGGCCTCACATCCCAGGCTGAACAACCACGTACATGCCAGTTGGAGTGAACCACCAGCCTTGCTAAAAAAAGTTTCTTTTTCTGGGAATGTCTGGAATGTTCCTGGTTCAACACAGGACAAGATACTGATGTATTAACCAGTCAAAAAAAAAAAAAATCAGGAAAGGGAGAAATGAAACTGGAATCAGTCACAACGGAAAGGACATTTTCAGTCAAATCATAATGTTATGGCATATCAATGCCAAAATGAATTTTTTGTTTCAATTCATCTAATTGAAAAATTATAACATCTCATCAATTTGTCATTCTCCCTTTGAAAAAGTCTAGTTCTATGAAAGTCAGATTTACCAACTAGAAAATGTATTAGATGAAAGAGTGTAAGTAGCTGCCTGCATCATTTACCCTGACCTGTGGATTATGCCGAGCGTGGCTTCACATGGCATCAGTGCCTGCAAACTTCAGGTAGTTCCAGTTCTCATGGTCTTGCTTAAACTGGGAGTTTAAAACAGGGTTTTGTACTTTTGCAGCATCTTTCGTCCCAACATACCTCATAAATTATACACCTTTTAATGAACTGCATCCCTTCTGGATGAAACATGACAGTAACATGTACAATGTTTGCACCTTCTCAGGTCGTTTGTATTTGAAAGCAAAGTGCCAGCTAATCAGAAACATGTTGAACATTTATACAAGCTGGGACAAGAGGGCCCCTCTGTTTTAATCATACCCAGGATAATATGACTATATTCGGTGAATATGTTATATTCTATTTGTGTCCCTTACTAAACCCAAGGCTGCCTGAAAAACGAATGGAGCCTGTGTTAATATCATATGACACAGTACATTAAAAACAGACAGAGAACAATTTCAGTGTATCCTACACAGACTGATTCAGAGATGAAGTTCTCAAAAGCCAGCCTGACAAATACAACAACCTTTTAGTGTGTATTGTAAAAGGGCAATAAATTACAAACATCAATATGGATAGTAGAAATCGGAGCCCGTGGGGCAATCTTGTGCTGAATTAAAACAAATATCTCCTTGACTGCAGCTGAGGGAAATGGCAGTGGCATCATATTTCATTTTAATAGACTGCAGAGAGGTTTGCCTGGGGAGAAACCAAAGTGACTTGATTATCCCATCGTGTTAACTAACATCTTACCACATTCAGGCTCTGTCCCTAAACCAATTTAAAACCCTAGCATAACAGGCTTTCAAAAGGGAGAACCGCATTCAAAAGCATTCAGAATAACCTCTCTGCTTTTACCCTTTATCCTGTGGTGTGACAAGCAAATGTTCAAGTAGTTTTAGGCTTTGTAGCAGAAAGAGGACAAAGGAAAAGCACTAGAGTAAGGCATGATAGTGCAGGATGTGATGACAGCAGCCTGAATTCAACCAAAACTCTTGTTGTTTGGGATCCTGTGAGGACCTGGGTGCAGAGTTCAACCAAGGCGCTATCCAAAACCCTGCACCACCTTTGACTAAAGTTCTCCACCACCTCCTCCCAGTGCCTTTGCCTTCTGTCTTCTGACTTCTCTTGCCTTCCAGGTGCAGTTGCAAACCCAGAGGAGAAGATGCTTGGCTGCTTATCTACCCGCCTGCTGCAAAGATGAACCACTCTGCCCAGTAGTTCTCAGGGGCTTGTGACTGAGATCCATGGCCTTGCAGTGGTTTACACATAATTCACAAAGTAGTGCAGATGCACAGGCTGGGCAGGTTTCTCCAGGGGCTTGAAAGACCTTTGTAGCAGAAGCCAAGGAGCTGCTCTGCTTCCCCTCTGCACTCAGCTGGCTACTTGAAGCAACCATCCGCTGAGGAGCAGCTCACTGTGTCTTCAGTGGAACTTCCCATGCCTTTGAGTTTTGCCCGTGTTTTGTGATCATGACAAACAGTAAAAAAGATAATGCCAAATAAAATAGCATTTGTCACACTGTTTGAAAGGAGGAAAGGCAGTTATGTCTGGATATTTTCCTCCAAGAGGAAGAAAAATAATTGAAGGAAAGAGAAAGCTTGACACTCTCAAATCCTGATAGTTTCCATTTCCTGCAATCTAAAACTCATGAAATGTATTTTTTCTAACAAATTAACATCTTCACTTGTCTATTTTCTCCCCAAAATTTTTCACTGAGATGACTCCTCCTTTTTCAGACAGCTTGGCTTCTTTTGCCATCTGCAGCAGTCAAGGCCAAACACATGGCTAGCCCGGTCTTGGAGGGACCAGGAGGGAGCCAGGACACAGGTGGTTCCTCCGTGCTATATCCTGTCAGCTCATGTACAGGAAAGACAGGATCTGTGCCAACTTCCATCACCATCTTTCTATACATCTATTTTGGTTCTTATGCAGCATCCATAACCATGACAACTGCCTGCCTGCTCAAACTATCAGACATATGCAGAAGCTGTCTGGTTGTCTAGGCAGCAATGTTTCTAAAGAGGAGTCAGGCTGAAGGAGAGCCTGGCTGAACTCCCCGAACCACGCTGCACAATTCAGCCCATTTAATGAGAAGAGCAAGTGGAAACAACTCTGCATTTCCCACTAATGTTATCCCACTGCAACGCTGGCTCCCTGCGGCAGGAAGAAAGTCATAAGCTAATGTCACAGCAAAGCACTTCCAACACTTCTGTGCGGGCTCGGCTTGGCTCATCACCATGACCACGATGACTCATGGAATTTCCCCCTTGCAGAACATTTTGGAAAATACAGGAGCTGGCCAGGTCCAAGGTCTCTGACAGCAATCGGAATGGGAAGTACCCTATATTTGGTCTCATCCTGGTGTCTAGCAGTTAGAGAATGCCTTAAAGCTCCAAGCACTTTCATAGTACCTTGCTAAATGTCACTGAGTAGTCCACAGGTCTTTCTTAGTTAGCTCATAAGCAGAAACTGGACTTGACAAATCTGCAAAGAGTCTTAAACGTCCTCCCTACAGCCTCAGGCAGCTCCCAGTTGGTGAAACCTCACAAAGTCCCTTTTCTTTGCGAGGGACACCTTAACTTTTCTACTTTCATGTTCTCAGATGCATCCTGTTGGAACGCAGAAACCGAACTCATAGTAAGTCAATGTTATCTGTAACAGGACAGAGCAAGGGCAACAAAATAAAGTGTCAAGAAACTAAGCAAGAGAGGGTGAGCACGACTAGGAGGCATATACTCCGTTTGTCCCACACTTTTTCTCTTCTGTCTATTCAGCAAAGATAGGCTGAACTGACACATGGGCTCCAGGATTAATCTGTTCATTACACTTCAGCAGAGGAGAGAGGTACACAAGGAGGAAGCCTGCCAGGAATGGATATCTTGTACTCCTGGTACTGACACTGGGAGAAGTAAGAAATTCTACCTTGCAAGCCTCAAACTGAATTGATGAATGGCCTGGAGTTGCTATCCTGGACTTTCTCAGTTAGATTTGCTGGCACAGCCTATGCTGTCAGGGAGGGCACTTTAGAAAATGGGATAGCTATTCATCAGTTTGGCACTGCCACAAATCTTGCTCAAATCTGAGCTGCGAGGTGGAAACGTAGGACAGGCAACGAGGCTAAGGTGTGACACAGTGCTGGCGACTACCCGCAGCATGGGTTTTGCTACACTCGCATTTTAGGAGTAACAAGCTGTTTTCCACTTTGTTATTACGGTCATATAACCCTTAAAAATATAAAAGTAGAACTACAGCCTTAAGTGCCAGGGTACAGTGTTGTGCACTCTCTTAGGTCCCATTTATCTAATGGTGTTCATCCGTGCAGCGCTGATGCCTCAGAATTACATTGCATTACCGGATTCTGCTGTTGTAGGTGAAACTATTATTAAGGTTGTCTGACAAATCCCATGATAACCCCTTGTTTTCAGATGCTTATAACTTTGCCAAGTTTTAACTGTTTGACTGATAATTTAAACTATTACAAGATGAATTCACCTAGAAACTTTCAGCCATGACAGCTCATACATTTCCAGGAAAAAAAGTAAGAAAAAAATACGTTAATTCTGATGAAGTTTTCTTGCAGAAAAATCCCTCATCCTTCAGAGTAAAGAGCATTCACCCAAGCTTTAGCTAAGCTGATGATCTGTGAAAATGAGCAGTTCACACATGAGTACAGGGGAGATGTGCTGTAGTTCAAGAGCTGTTATTTCCTACTGATTCTGTCCAAACTGAATGCATTCCAGTGAACAAATTCCTGGCAATTTCAACTCTGGATGGTTACAGGCTGTGCCAGGACTGCTCTGAATTGACAGCAGAGAGATTTCTTTTCATCTATCTTCTCTGCTGGATCCTGACAAAATGGAGGAGTTGGCCAATTTGCATACAAATGAGAGAAAGCTGGACCAGCAACCAGAAAGAGAGAGAAAGGGAAACATGAGAAAATGAGGAAGGCAAGAGGTAAACTGGGACTGACTGGGCAGGGATCAATAAAGGGAGCTACTGAGACTATCCAATCTCAGAGGGTAAGACAAAAGAAGAATTAGCAAGGAGATTGCTAGGAAGAAAGAAATCAGACTGTGAAGAAAGCAGGGCCAGGTTGGAAGGGATGAGCACTGACTGTCTTACTACAACCAACTATGTTTTCTATGAACTGGAACACTTCCCCCAAGAGACACCAAAACAGCGCAGCCTCAATACACCATACTGCCTGGTGGTTACACCACTCCTCCTCAAGTCCTGAGGCCTTTATCCAAAACCCTGATCCACTGGATATTTATTTACACAAAGTGGAAGTGTGCAACCAAAGCACTGGGTCCAGCACTCCCAACTGCTGCTGTTTCACATGATCTGCTTGGAGATGCAAGTCTCAATTCTGTCAGTAGACGAGGGTCTACCATACCCTGATAATGAGTTACCCAACAAGAACTGAAGCATTGGCACATGCTTCTCCTCCAGTGTTTTTCTTTTAATCAAGTCCTGTAAACTAACAAAGCCTGAATTCCCACTTATTCTCAGAACAGCCAATAGATACTAAGGAAGAGGGGGGCAGATTTTTTAAATTAATATTTATACCTATTTACCTTCAAGAAAGACACCCAGCCATTATACATGCTTCTGGGGAGGAAGAGCACGATCCACGCAGGGCTTGCCCTTCCTTGCAGTGAAAATAGGACAGCTCAGGACAGAGCACACCACTCCTGCTCATGATTCAGGACCGTACCAAGGGAACATCACCAGAAGCAGCTTCCTCTGACACAGTAAACTTTATCATCCAGCCTCTTACATACTCCCTTCTCTAACACACGTAGGTCTGAACTGCATAATACTCCTAGGTGAGCATGTCATGTTTTCTGCACCAGGCTGACTTAAGTACCTTAAGTAGAGCAGGAAATTGCTGGTATCCATAAGCTCAGCAACTTGCAGAATATTAATCAGTGAGCCACAAGTGAGATGAAAACATCATAAACATCTGTATCTCTCAGCAAAGAGCAAGAGAACCACAGAAGATGCAAAGACATGAGCAGGTGATTAACTTCATTTAGCTATGGGAAAAATTAAGTTTTCTAAAATAGCACTCAGGTGGAATTGCCAGTGCAGCTCCCAGCTGAGAGCATCTCCCCTTCTAAAACCTTGTTGCTATAGGAATAAAAAGCCTGGCACATGTACGACGTCCCACAGGTTTCTTGCTCAGGGTCCAGGTACTAGAAGTGAGCCCATCAGGCCATGGGACTCCACTCTGGAGAAGAAAGCTCTCCCACATGGTAGACTGAAGAAGGACTCACAAGCCCTTTCCCACAGCTATGGACAGGGCTGATGGACTGAGACTACCGGCCAGCACTCTTGGCAAAACCTGTGCCATGGGCACTTGCTGGGCACCCAGGCGCGTCCTGCACAAGGGACACAGCCATGGCACAGCTGGGGAAAGTCCCTCAGTGATACAAACAAAAAACATACATACATAAGACAGGAAAACAACTTTGGCCATTTACACAGGCTTACATTGCAATGTCCTTTGGTAGTACCGTGACCCATGTTTCATAATTTCCTTCCTTTTGCTTGTTCCAATTCATAGGCCGCATCCTGCAAAGATGCATTTATAAGCACTTTTGCATTTTTCCAAGGCAATACTTACAGGGCTTTTGCCATTTATAAGTTGCTCCTACAATGTGGTTTAGAAATTACTTCCATTTAAAAAAACAATCTCGCCATAAATGGACTTTTAGCTATAAAAAATGGCTGTTCCAAGACAGAGGAAAATTACTAGAGAGAAAGTACCCTCCTGTTTCACACATCACTGGCAATATTTCATCACCCCTTTCGTAAGTCCATCAAGTTTCACTTTTAAATGAGTTATTGGGTTGGATTCACTGCCAGGCAGTGACCATTTGTTCTTGTGCCAGCTTTGGCCTTCAGCATAAACATTGCTGATATTTACCCCCTGGTGTTAATTTATACATAATTACAATACATTTTCATCTTCCATTTTGCTGGGGACTAAACAAATCAGTTGAATGCAAATCGTATGAAAAGACCTTCTCTGAACGTGCTCTGCTCAATCCTTTTCAATACAATTAATCAGAAATGCATGCATTGAGTTAGACTGGGTCGCCGTGATGATGTTTTTAGCATTCCAGTATGCCCTTAGCTCTCTACAGGTAATCTGTGCCCATTACAACTTGCATTGTCATTTAGAATCTTCTGAGTTACATTTCATAAATGGTTCATTGTTGCCTGATGTAAATAATTCAGCCAAGGTTTAAGCTGTTATTTCCAGCAAACTTAGTAACTCAGAGCACAAATTCTTATTATTAGGCTGAATACTCTAATACCCGCTTAATATAACAACTTTTGCGTGACTGCTGTTTCTATAACTCCAGCCCTCCAGAATTACCCTGTTCTTCCTACGCAATATTCCAGCTACCTATTGCAATGACAGCATCTCCCAGATCTGGCTTCATCATGCACTTACTTCACCAAAACTTCAGCAGCTTTGCAGCCAGGCCAGACACACCCTTGCAGCACAATCTGTTGTTATCTCCACTGCAGGGATCCTCACTCCCTTTGCAATCCCTTCTGCTAATCGTGCCCTTCCCAACCGGACTAGTAATACCTGTGACATTATAGCACACGCTCTACTGAAATCCAGATAAATCAAATTTACTGCATTCCCACTATCTAGAAAGTCCATCATTTTATAAAGACCAGTAACAAAGTAATCTGCACAACCTACCTTTATTAAACTCACATTACATTTAATCTCATTATCTCCATTGTTTTAAATTATTCTTTTCTGTTTGGATAACATTGAAGTCAAAATGATGAGCCTGTATGTGCCCATAGTGCTTATTTTACTGATTCTTAAATAAAATTCCTGCAATCCCCAGTATAAAGTACATTTCCACATAGCCTTCATAAAACAGATTCACAATTTGATATATCAGATCCTCCAGCAGTCTGCGTCACCATTTCCTTCTTAGATGCAGTTGCTTCATTCTTCTTTGTAGATACTCATTTTCTCCATCCTCTCTGGCAATACCCTCCCTGCTAAGCAATGAAGAGTACTATTCCTTCTGTTCACATATTTGGGGATCCCTTTAAATCACCTTCAATCTCTGCTGGCTCCTCACCATAAATCAGGTCTACCTCTTCTTTCTTGCTTTGGTTTTAATGGCTAAACAGCATTTTACTATTTTTTTTTTCTTTTTCCTCTCACTCTTTTTTTTTTCCTTCTCTTTTTTTGTGGTCTAACTCCTCTTTATATTTCTAATTCTCATTTCTTCCCTATACTTTCTGACCAGAGAGCAATAGCTTTCTTCACTGAATCACATTTTGTATTTTTGTGGACTTCCTGCCTGCATCAAATACCGCCTTTACTCTCTTCGTGGTTTTTTTGTTTTGTTTTGTTTTGTTTTAAACTGTTAGATTAAGTGTCTTTCCCTAGCAGATTTTTCCTTTGTCTGGTATATTAATTCTATAATTTTCTTCCTCTCTCACAGAGAAAAAAAAAAATCCAAGCCACTTTTGCATTCAAGTCCTGAGCTCTACAGCCTAGTTTGTCTCTATAACTAGTTTCCTTCAGTTTTATGAAATAATAAATCTTAGTTACAGTTGACTGTTTAGCCTTCCATTTAATTTAAATTGAAACAACTCATGATCTCTCAGCTGAAGGTTGCTCTCTATGTCTAAGTCTTCTATAATAATCTCAATATATTGCAAATCTGCATTGCTTTTTCTTAGTTTAATAACTATTTGGAAAAGAAATCCATGAATTATCTACCACATCCTGGTATATCTGGGCCCAGCATTAAAAGCGGTATTTGTTCTCCAACATTTACTTGGAGAATGAAAATCTCTTAAAATGACATAATTTCTGATAGTTTTTATCTCACCAATAATAAGAATGAGATTTTAGAGCCTCGAATGTGCCTTAATACAATGAATCATTTTTTTTTTGTGATTGAGTTTAACCTAGAATAATTTCATCACAAAATTACAGCCAAATCTCATTAAAGCAGGATGACTACATATCTCTGCACCTCTGCCTTCAGGAGAGCTCATCTGAAAAAATTCTGACAGTTCATATCCTGCTTATTCCCGCTGAAAGAGGGAATTATTTTCCCTGTTAATTCCAATTAAAATAATTATATTCTGCAAGCCATTGTGCCCTAGCAAAATTCTGTATGCAGTAGTATTATTGGTGCCTTCAGCTGCTACACTGGGAACCAAACAGTTGTGCTAGGAGCAGAAGGAGAGGTACCCGCTCTGTGCCAAAAGTCCCTGTCTGCTCCTCCTGCTGCTGGAAATCTGCTCTGAGGCTCAAGGCAAGGACGCCTGCTCCACGACACAGCCACCCTATGCAAAGCAATTTGGACTCCCCTTCTCCCCCAATGTTATTATGAGCCCACTTCAATCACATCAATATAAATCCAGACTGACTGGCACAGTGCTGCAGTGAGTAATTCTCACTTTTCCCTAGTGAAAATAGAGCTGGGGTTGTCCTTTCTGCCTTCCCAGGGAGATGAAGAAAGGAGGTGCCGAGGCACCAGACTGAAACGCACTGTTCGCATCTGTTCTGATGGGTAGCTGACAAGCTGGGACAAATCCTTGCCCGCATCCCTGCTGCCTTGTTCAGGTTTCCCATGTGCCCTAAACAGAAAAGTCATGTTGCCCAAAGGGAAGCAAAGGGTGTTCACAGAGCAGTCCCCACTGCCTCAGTCACCATGATGCTTTCACGAGAAAAGAAGCGGCACAGGAAGTAGCAAGCAGTAACTGAGGAGAAGAGTAAAAAAACCTAATGCAAAGTCATAAATGGAGACCACAGAGTCAGGACCCAGAGCGGGCACAAGAAAATGGTCGCAATCTTCAGCCACAAATAGAGCAAAAGGAAAACAGCCACAATCCCCTCCCTGCCACGCTGGAGCCAAATAGTCAAAAGTCTAGATGATGGCACATGCTGTTCCCCTAATGGGCTGGGAAAACATCAGCATCACCTCAGACCCAGAAGTCTAGAAACTCCTTTAACTAGTAGTTTTTAAGATCAGATGCACCTATACTAGACATGCACAATGAATCCAAAATCCAGCAGCCTAGAATATATGCAGTGAAAACCAGAGGAAGCGCTCCCAGGAAAACCCAACAGGTATAAAAGATGGGTTAGAAGAATACTGTCATCACTGAAATGAAAAGCTGCCAAGAGATCTAACAGAGCTAGGATGGAAAAGCTGCCAGCATCCTTCTTGCAGGAGGATTGCTGCAGGCTCTCCTCAGTTCTGTGACTGGGCTTCACAGCAGATCCCAACATCTTTTTCCAGAGAAGATGGTTAAGAAGTGAAGTGGCAGCTTCAGGGCATTTTACTTAAGCACCTTCTACTAATAGTTCATTTGTGAGACAGACAGTTAATTAACACACACTCATTGGAAAAGAAAAGCTTTCTTCAGCTCCCAAATTACTTGTTATCTTTTGCAAATGAGAGGGATTTTTCTTCTGTTGGAACAAAAATGTCCCTTGCATGCAGGTATCAAAAGGGAGAGTACAAGTAACCCCTGCCTTCCCACCGTTTGCTATGGGCCAAGTCAAAGGACACATCCCTAGCAGTGCAAAGGCAGTGCTTTAAATCACATACCTGTATCTATATTCATTACACACTTGGAAACCTCCATTTTGCGGAGTGAAAATCACTGAACTAGTGTATTCCCATCACCAGGTTGGAACTTCCTATGTAAGTTTTATGTTCTTTGCTGGTTTCCTGAAAACATCCTCATTCTTAGTCAGTACAGCATATTACACGCTCAATTTTCTCCCTTATCAAATGCTGATACCTTTCCCTCTCTTAACACACGCCCTCTAACCCAACCCTCAGTCCTGTAACTGTTTCTGTTGCCCTTCTCTGAATTCCTTCCAATCTCTGACTCATAAAGGAGGATTTATTGGACTAAAGATCCACTTTTAATAATGCCGTCTGCTGTATAATTTCACTGCTGAAGTTAACTCAGGCACCTTCTGTCCTGTCGGATTGTGGCTTGGAACAATCCACAACAGCATGTCTGGAGGAATTTTGCTGAATAAAGTCACACTTGCAGAAATGTCAGATACATAATGGCAGGAAACATCCTTACAGGGAGCACTTGGGTGACCAGGGGAAAATGCATCCTTACAGCAGGGAGCACCTGGCTGATGGGGCGGGCGCGGGGGGGGGGGAATGCCACAGAGGGAAACCAGTGAGATGGCACTACTGACCTTAATAACTTCTGCTGTGAATGTGCCCACAGTGATCAATACACAAATGTGGAAGCAATTACAAGCCATCAGCCTGTAACCCCTGTCCTCCTCCCACTACAGGAATCAGTGAGAACAAATCTCAAATTGTAATAAAAACATACAGATGGTTTCTGGAGACCTTTTAATTAACACTGCAGTTTCCAAACTGATCAAGATAATCTCTCTGGATTCTCGCTGAGTAACAGCAACAAATGAGCTCCCTTTAAAGGCAGATCATTGGGAACGTTATCTCCTCGTTCTGAAATGAAAGTGCAAATTAAGTGGCAAGATTTTTATTACCCATGATTGTAGGATCATCTCAGAGCTTCTGGAGTCTCTGGGAGGAGGGCTGGTGCACACCAAGGGAAGCAACATACATACGAACACATTAGTCACTAAAACTTGGTAACACAAGAACAGCAAGTATCATCCAAGAATTGGAAATGCCGCACGGATAGCGTCGGGCAACAGTCAGCTGTACCAGCTCCTAGACCACACATCACTGGCAGCAAACATTTCCTAGCACAGAGTAGCTTCTCCCGTCCCAGCCAGTCTGTTCAGACTCAATTTCTATACCGGCAATAATGACTAATAGTAATTGTCACCAGTGACTAATGACACAGACATTAGCCAAGAGATGGGAGTTTTATTAGGGTGGTATTGAGTCGGACAGAGAAGACTCTGGACACAGAGGTGATACATTTTGCATCACAGAACGAATCTCTGCCACCACCCACCTTCCCTTACCCAAGTCTTCTCTACCATTCCTGTCGAAGTGTCCTTCCTGTCAGTTTTTTCTTAATTTTTGGAAAAAAGGCATGTTATGGAACAGAAAAAAGAACCTATTAACACAAATCCAAATATGCAAAATTTTTTGGGGAGGGAGATTTTTGTTGTTGTTGTTTTTTTAATGGTAACCAGATTGCTCCTTCAAAACAACTAGGACTTTCAGCAAGTTAATAGCTTCAGTCTATATCTGAGCTCTCTATTAAAACTGCTGTGCCTCCCTCTTTTTTTTATCACCTGAAGGCTGATACTACAATACAAATGACATTCATGTAGCATAATGCGGAAACAGGCCCGTATGCTTCTGAGACATTGAAGACTGATTATTACCTCTCGCTTTGATTTCTGGCTTCCTTGGTAAATTTTAGTGGTCTTTGCATATGGCTCTGAACCTTTCTGCTGGGATATTTATGCCCTAGCTTATTGTAGGAGGTTGCTCTGCTGCTGCACTTGTTTCACTAGGTCTAATCTTGGCAACATATTTGCATTTGCACTTTAAAGCTAATTAAAGACATTCCACAGCTTTATTCCACTCTGTGGTCTTTGGTTAACTTCCATAGGCAGGAAGGAACTTCAGCTGAATCTTACAAACCATCTCCACAGACCACTAAAGCATACCACAGAAGCCAGAAATCAGAGAGGGAGGTAATCCCTGCAAGAAGGGAAACTCCACAACCTCCCTGGGCAAGCTGTTCCTGTGCTCAGTCACCCTCACAGTAAACAAGGTTTCTTGATGTTCAGACAGAACCTCCTGTGTTTCAGTCTGTGCCCACTGCCTCCAGCCCTGGAGCCAGCTGAAAAACCCCACCGTTTCCCAGGCCTCCAGGCTAGTGCCCTCAGCATACATGATGTTGAGAGAAAAGACCATATGAAATATGATGAGCTAAAGAGGAAAGAGAGTCCAATAGTTAAGGCAACTGACCGATGAATTTTTGTCATGATTCTAAGTAAACACTCAGGTCTTCCATAGGCATCCCGCGTGCAACAGTGCACTTCCATGAACTTCCTCTAACTGCTTTCCTGCTTTCAAATGGGCCTAGTCATCAGCCTTTTTGGGCAGAGACAGCTCTGCTGATACCTCATCGCTGTTTTAGAGTGGATACTTCGAGGTTACAGAAAGGTAAAGGTTCAGCCAGAGCATCCTTTTCTATCGCTTTGCTCCTAGACCCTCTTGAACACAGGTTTCCTTCTGCTTGATGTCCATCTAGATGAGTACTTTATTGCTGGCAGGGATCAGTACTGGATGTACTGATGAAGAGTGTAGGAACACAACCAACAGCCCTGAATCTCCAGCAATCTGTGGTACCCTCGTCTTTAACAGTCACGAGATACTATGTGAAAAACATTTTTTTCTCTGTTTTAAACTTGCTAATGCTCCCCTGGAAAATGTTGTCAGGGATGCTCAGAGATGAGGATCACTCTCCTTTGAAACTCTCAGCAGGGCTGTGTTTCCAAGGACTTACCTCTAGGCTCGAACTCTTCCCCTTCTTCTCTTTCTCTTTTCTGCACACAAATATATATGACATTTTTACTGACTCTAGGACCTGCTTTGCCCCACTGTGTGCCTACATCTAATTAGTCACCTAATTGCTCTGCTCTGTCACATCACATTAACTTTTCCAGGTACTTTCAAAACTGCTGTGTAAGTACAAGCAGTCACTCAGCATACACCATCGTCCTTAAAAGACGGATGAAAACCCTCCAGCCCTGGCCCAGTCGCTTCATTAAAATATTGCTCCAGGTAAAAATGATTCAACCAAGTTTGACAGAGGCCTCACAGCTTGCTTTCCACAGACAGCCAAACAGGTTGGATCAGTCACACCCCCTATCTTGCAACTGCTTTCTCAAAGAAATCTGCAGGTAGTCCAACACCAAAGGTGATGGGATGTCCTAAGCAGAAAAGGGACAGACTGACAAAGTTACTGAGATGCCATTGCTCTTGGCAATGAAGATCTTCTGAAAAAAATCTAAATATGAAAACTATTGAACAGCAGAACTTCCTTAGGAGTGTATATTTCAGTCAGTTGAGGTTGAAAAGGGCATGGTTATCGAATTGTTGAAGGCTGAAAACATCCAGCAACACACTTCCCCCTTCTCACTTACTCACTGCAATCTAAAGACCAGGTTAAATAAGTTCTCCTTTGCAGTCTGGACAGTTATTTTCTGCTGACTTCAGAGTCACAGACTAAAGAACTATTCAACGGCTTTTATTAACTATAAACCAGGAAAGGCTCAAAAAAAAATAATAGGAAAATGGCTGATGGGGAATTCTAAAAAGGTATCTAACTCAGGAAATAGCATCATTTCAAATGCTTTCAAGCCAGAAAATACTGTAACAGGGAAAATAAAAACTGCAGATTTTTATGTATTTGTGGATAATCCCCCTATTTACTGAGAGAATTGTTTCTAAATCTTTATTTTTCTCTGAATATATATATTTGAGGAGTCACACTATTGTCTCTGCCATGTATTAAGCTAAGACATTAGCTGATTTATCTAAATGAACAAGAATTGTATGTAGGCCCACTTTTTCAAATATGTCAATCTGGTTTGTCCCCTCAACACTGTCGTTACAACAGCCTCACAGTATTATAATTTACCTACCTAGCATGCACACTGTATTCTTCACTATGCAATTACCCATTCTGAGTACGTAAATTCATCTTTGTCCTAGTGAATATGGATTTAGTTTTGTATAGCTGGCAATGTAGTTCCACTGAGGCGTTTCTCCTTCCTTCCTCCACAAATTTTTCAAAGGAAAAGTGGTCAATATTTGCATTATAATCACAAGATTAGGGGCAACTGGGATGTTAATTTCAAAAATGGCACTGCAGATGAGTGGTGAAAGAAAGCAAGCAAGCAGCTTTAGGAAATCTGCACAGAGCTCACCACGCACTAGCAATCTTTGCATCATTGGCTTCATCATTAAAGGGACTCTATTTGGATGGTCAAACTCTTAAGCACAGCCGTCCATTAGTGCTTGGGAAGATTAGACAGACAGATGGCTCCTACAGAGAGATGAGTTAGAAAGATGCAGGGAGGGCTATTTTCACCAGATGCTGCCAAGTTTTGCAGGGCACAAGAGTTGCCCTGAGGTCTAGATCAAAAGCTAGTCCCCCAGGATCCTCTGGAAGAAAACAGCACCTCAGTTCAGCCAAGTACTTGACCAGAGGAGTAACTGGAGACACAAGGTTTTCCTATTGAATTAAGGATGTGCTCATGTCCTTGACGACTTAGTTACTGTATAAGGCCACTGAACCAGCTAGAAAATTATCCAGCAAGAACTGGGTGGACATCAAGGGGTCCTAATGCCAAGTGCTAACAATGTATGGGAGGAATTGCAGCGATGGCCATGGTGGTCTCCTTTTAAGTATGTTTTCAGTAAAAATCCATAGAATTAAAGTGAATGGAGCATCTGTGCATGTTGGGTTTGAGTCTGATGGGGTTTTGGTAGCAGTGGAGGGGCTACAGAGGTGGCTACTCTAAGAAGCTTCTAGAGGCTCCCCCAGCTCCAACTTGGACCCCACCTCTGGCCAAGGCCAAGCCAATCAGCACCTCTGCGAATAAATATACTTAAGTGGGGAAAATCTGTTGGGCAGGTCTCTCTGGGAGTGGAGGAGAGGAGGGGGATGTGAGAGAAACAACCCTGTGGACATCCAGGCCAGTGAAGAAGAAGCAGGGGAGGTATGCCAGAGCAGAGATTCCTCTGCAGCAGGTGAGACAGCAGGGTGATCCGCTGCAGCCCATAGAGATCAACAGTGGAGCAGATGCCCACCTGCAGTCCATAGAGGACCCCACTCTGGAGTAGGTGGCTGTGCCTGGAGGAGGCCAGCTGACTCTGCAGGAAGCCTGTGCTGGAGCAGCCTGTCACTGAGAGGACTGCAGCCCATGGGAGGGACCCGTGCGGCAGCAGTTCATGAAGAGCTACAGCCCTGTAGGGAAGGACTCACATTGGAGAAGTTTGCGAAGGATTGTCTCCTGTGGGAGGGATGCCATGCTGGAGCAGGGGAGGGCTGATAGGACCCCTCTCCCTGAGGAGGAAGGAGTCGTAGAGACAATGCATGATGAGCTGACTGCAACCCCTATTCCCTGCCCCTCTGTGTCACTCCTGGTAGGGGTGAAGAAGCAGCTGCGTGGTGCTTTGTAGCCAGCTGGGTGGGCTTAAACCATGACATTATGCAATGCCAGTGACTTACAAATCACTGCTTCAGAAGGCCTCATTGGCTTTTGCTCACTTTCTGGAGGTTTCAATGACTCAAGATTCAGGAGTTGCAGGAGGGGATGTACATACGTTATTGATAATTACAGCACTGTATTGTTTACAGAAACTGAGAAACCATTAACTGTAAAGAATTTTACAATCTGAAGTGACACTACTGAGAGCAGATTATACCCAAGTATTTGAACATATGATTGATGACTAGAGACACAAAGAAAGGGGACACAGTGCAAGTGAGGATAAAGAAAAGGACTCAATGACCTAAAAAATGCATGCTGCAGACTCTCTCACAGGGTCTTTGGAAAAATGTACGTGGTTACTCACTTTCTTTTCTGAGAGTTGTGTGGCTGAAGCTCGTGCTGCAGAGCATGGAGGTCTTCACAGCTTCCTCTTGCTGCCCTCAATGTACCCAACTGTCCTCTGCTGCAGAGCATAATGGTTTGATTTTTTCAGGGGAGACCTGAGGATGAAGATGACCTAATACCCCAACCTAGATTTCAATGGGGTCCATAGCTGTGACTGTCTAAAGGACCTATGCTAGTTTGGTCTCTTATATGCCAGTGACTTCTAGTATTTGGTTCCCTTAGAGGAATCTTTGACAAGATCTCTTGGCTTTAGAAAATTTCTTTCTGGACAGTCTCCAAATGGATATCAGGAAACAGAGTCCTAAATGAGGAGCATAAAACTGAGCTTTTGAAGTCTGTAAATAAAAGGGGAAAGAACTGCAGGGATGGTGATTACTTTGAAATCCCGCTGAAACCACAGGGAGCTGCAAGTATTTACAACACTACTAGCAATGAAGTAACTAGGTGCCAGAACAGCGATTAGGCTGAAAAATAAGATAGCTAGGCTCTGGGTTTATTCTCTCAGGTGGTGCCAGGTCAATTCATTCAATTTTGAAGTCAAACAGCGATTTCCCTACTTCCCTGCACCATTCCAACTTGGCAGACTTGAAACCAAGATCTTCCTTTTGCCTTTTCTTTTTTTTTTTTTTTTTTTTTTAAATGAATAATAGAGATATCCCAAATGGAAGCTGCCTCCAAATGCTGCTGAGTTATATGCACACTTCTTTGGTTGAGTAACATGGGGCAAATAAGTCAAACAGGGCCAGGATGGCTGGACTCAGAGAGAAACGCAGCTAGGTCTGGAGCAATGTCAACCTGGGAAGGCTGCAGGTGTAAGAGGCTCATGTGAGCTCATCTCTCTTTCACAGTACTAACAACCTGATAGGAAAAGGACATGTGAAGGAGAAAATCTTTTGAGGTAAAAAGCAAAGCAAAAAAACCTCATGCTGTCATGTAGTCACTCTCTTATCTATTCAAGCTCTTACACAGTGCCCTCAACATAGCATCCGAGTGCCTGCCAATCACCAAAGCACTTATCTCTACACTGTCTCTGTGGGAGCAGGAAAGAAATCTTATCTCCACCACATAGATGAGCAGCTGAGGCAGAGAAATTAAGGGCTTGATCTAGTTACCTAAAGGTAAGTTTCTAGTGCCATCTGAGATGTCCTGGGCAAGACATGCACAGGGCTGGCAGGTGGGACATAGGACCTAAGAGAGATCCACGGTTTTCTGGAGGCCAGGCAGGATACGCTGGCACATTGCAGAGGGAGATGAATGCCTAGGTTTAGGCAACTGAACTGAATCCTGCAGTCAAGGAAAGGCATTTGTGGCACAGCAAGGAGCTGAACCCTACAAACTGCCCTGCTAGCACCTTAAATAAAAGAATGGCCTTCCATCTGCAAAAAGGGACACTACCTTTTTTTCATGTTTTGACTACAGGCCTGTTTTATTACTAAAGCCAAGTTTCACATGCCTGGGACCTCCAAAATAACTACTGCTCTCAGTAGCCTGTGTACTGTCTTTTTCCTGGCTGAGCATGAACAAACATCCATATCATCTTTCAACCACTATCAAGCAGATCCCACCTATGGAATATGAAGTTATCTTCTGTCAAACTCAATAGAAACAATTACATTGTAATACAAGGAGCCAGAATCAATATCAGAGTGGCCTTCCTCCACCATGTCCACAAGCCCAGACCTCATGCTGAAAGGTGAAACTACCTCCTTGTGGCAGTATTTACAGAAAGACACTTTCATTTTAGCTTATGGCAAAACCCTGATGACGATTTAGAAGCTTGTAATGAGCTTACTGAGGAAGAATGAAAGGATGGACAAGGTCATAGCCCCCATAGGAGAGCTATCAGTCTTGACATGTACAGCAAATAACGTTCTCAAACAGCTGCCAAATCAGAAATAAGCTGTATGCAGAGAAGCTGTGCTGGCCTTGCTGCAGGCTGTTATTTTGGTGCATTAGGCTGAGGACAGATTTGCAAAACCACTCGAGCAATTCGGACATTTGGTTCCCTTTTGAAACAGCTCAGTGAAGAGGTGGTGGCAAAGCACCAGCCTGGCAGGTCTGGTTGCTAGAGCAGCTTCCTGCAGTGCAACCTGCAGCCACGCAAGCACCTCTCCTCTGCCATTTGCCCCTGTTGGTTTGGGCTGTGTCCACATGCCTTGCAGGTCTACAACACAGCTGCTACCCAGGAACACAGGTTTAACCAAACAACCCCCAGAGATGAGGCTGGTTTCAATCCTTCCTTCTGGCCTCTCTCCGAAGATAAAAGACACACATCAGACACAATTTCTTCCCCAGCCACACCAGGTACCCTCCATTGTATTCACAGCTGAAACAGCGAGCAGAATCTGATCAATGTCTTAATTTACTTAAGCCTCCCAAATACTTGAAAGAGGAGAATTATTTTTATGTTATTATTTTTCATATGTGAAATCTGATTAGAATAATCCTGGCAAGGCAGAGAGTGATAAGTAAATAGAGTAGGTGAAAAAGGTAGTTTTGAAGGAGGAAATTGATTTCCCTTCCATCCCTCCAAATTTGAATAATAAACTTTCACAAAGAACTCCTTTGCAAGAAGCTCCTGGAAACGCAAGAAACTGTAATTAAAATACTTTAATAAATCGTCTCTCAGAGCTCCTTACAAAACCAGAGGTTGTTGCAGAGTAAAAAGTTTGAGACACTCACACTTGGATTCCAGTGGCAAATACTTTCATGGGGGTCCAGAAAAATTTGAAAAACCACTTGAAACTAGCCAGTGTCATTTAAGACATGCAAGAAACTGAGGCAATGGGAATCTTGTTGCTCTGACCCCTTTTGCAACTAAGGAGTTACAAACCAAAGAAAAGTGTGACCAACACGCACCCTTCCCTTTTCTACACCTCTGTTTTCTTGTGTAACAAAGTGGGTAATTCTCTCCTTTTTCTGGAAACCACTTTGAGTTTTCTGAAAAGCAGGTCTTGCTACGACTTCACAGAAAGACATTACAATTTCCAATTTCCAAAACAGGCACTATTTCTAATAACTACCATTTATTCACTAAAATCCTAAAACACTATTAACAAAGACAATTCACTGAAAGTTCATATTCCCATGCCTCAGAAAGGAATTGGTTTCCTATATATGTAGCAGTACGAGCATGCACATATTCACTGCACATTACCCAAATGACTGAGCAGACCATGGTCTCAGATATGCTGGGGTAAATACACCCCTCTCAGTTTTCTGACTACGTGAACATCAATTGGTTTGCTCTAGATATAACCCAGTGGCAGCGACATCAGAAATGGAAATACCCCTCAATACCACAGGAATTGCACTGGTCCTTCCACCGTTACCTTGTTATGTCATGCTTTACAGCCATGCTTCCACCACTAAAAAATCCTATGGAACAACATTTTCTGTTGAGTCGCACCCAGTCTACATCCAACCAAAATCGCCAGTGCACAGTTTGGCCCACAGCTCTTATTATGTCCTTGGTCATGCCTGGGTGGCACAAGATGCTCTGGAGAGAGGAAGACACAGAGCATGGCACCACATCAGGGCTGTAAAGCACTACTGAAGCACCGTGAATGCTGGACAGACTGCCCAGCAATCAACCCGGATGGTTTCTGATACCCAAACTAGTTCTGAAAAAAACAGGTATTTCTGCACAGCCTAAGATGTCTTCTCAGTGGTCAGATAGCTTGTTAAGCGACCATCTCTGTTACTGTTTTCTCTTAGCTGTCACTATGAGTAGCACCTACTGAAGCTGGACACCAAGTTAAACGGACCCACAAGGGCCACCCTTATGTTCAGATCAGCAACAGCAAGGAGATGTACTGGGTCCCCAACACCTCTGAAAGTAGAGGTTTAAATTCTCTGAAAATCCATGCCTGATTTTATTACTGTAAATGGTTTTCTTGCAAGACATGGCTGTTCAGCTCCTGGGGGTATCAGCACATTAGAAGTGCTTCTTTCCAGAGCACTGATGCAATCCCGAACTTCTTGGGAGCCATTTCCAATTCTCCACCTGCCATCTTGTGAAGCCAACACCGTAAAAATTCCCAGCTCCTTGGGTGGCTGAAAAAAGAGATATCGTTGGAGCCCTGAGCAACTGCACTTGACATATGGTATTAAGATGTGCAAGGGAAGATGGCTGGCAGAGTACAACTCTCCTGCGGTTCTTTTGCCTGCTCCCATTATCCTCAATGAAGATTGCTAGGGACATAAATGCTGAGGAGCCAGAAAAGAAGTGAAATGAGAAAACAGAGAGGGAGAAGCAAGCCCTGCCTACACAGCACACAGCCTTCAAAGCAAACTGATTTGCTCAGACACAAGATACTACACAAACAAGTTGTGCTGCTGCTGATGCACTGGTTCCACGAATAATCACAGTGATACAAAAGAAAGCTTGTCATTAAGGCAAAGAATTAGGATCAGGAAGAATAGAATGCCTAATCCAGTCTCCACGCATGACCCTGGGCTTGTCACATCACTCCTCTATGCTCAGTTTCTGTAACTATGTGATGAAGCTTCCCAGTATGAGTAGAAAATTATCTGAGAGCATGGGAAAGCCCAGGAGCAACTCACAGGTAAGTGATAACAGATTCTTTTCGGGGCCCACACCACTGGCCTCTGCAGACCCAGCTAAGTTAATTCCTCCCACTGCCAATGATCCAGATGACCCAGACACCCTCAGACCAGCACACCTCTTTAGGCAAAAGAACTGCATTTTAAAGGCTTTCTATCTACCAAACACGTGAGAGCCAGAGGCTGGGTCCTGTACTATGTTGACAGTATTTGTGTAGCGCTCCCATCTGAGATTAAAATGACACAGTGCCTCTCTGACCTGCCCTCCCATCAAAAGCTGGTGTTCAACAGGAGCTCTCGCTTCTCCTCCTAGTCCAACACTGGCAGTTATCACCAGACTACCCTGCTGCTGATTTCACCTCAGGTACTTCTAGAGTCCGTCCCTTTGCCCCATTCCCTTCTTGCTCACCATATTGTACGGTGGGTTTCCCCAGCATCCACAGGGAAATTCTGCTACAGCCACTAAATGTAGATCATAAACCAGGTGACAGAGTTTACATGGGAAACAATCTCGAGTGCAATAGAACCATGAGCAACATGACAGGGTTGGCCAAGCTATGGTATGCTCTTACAGGTGCTTTATATTTTTTCCTCCTAAACAAAAGCTCATAGATGTGACTCTTGCAGTGATCCTCCACGTTCTCCAGCTGGAGACATCATGTCTGCCTTTGGGTTCAATGCCTCCAGACCACTTTCTAGGGCAGAGCACTGCATTGCACTCGAGGAATGGGACAAGGAGAAAGAAGGGAAGACCTTACACAAGGTCCCCAAGGTTTTTTCATGCTAAGCCAGAAAAAGGACATGTCAGTTCCCACACAGGTCTACAAGTTGAGAAGCATTGGATGGCAGTGGCATTTTAGATGCCTTTCTATCACACCAGGTGTCTACAGGACATCCATATACATCTCCTGTGGATAAGATCCTGCTAAGCCTCTGTGCACATGCAGATAGTCAGGCAGGAGATAAGAAAGACACAAGACAGAGCATCACTCAAGACAGCATGGCCAGTGCTGTTCAGCTACAGCACCCAGAGCATGCCAGGAGAGGCAACGATGAAAAGGAAGGGTTTTGCCTAGTCCAAACACCCACAGCAGCACTAAGAGGTGCAAGAAGATGGAAGCTGCTTTGGACAAGCCAGTGTAACAGCTGTGAGCCTTTTTCCTCTAAGAACTAGGAAGGCAACAACCAACACGGCATCATAGAATAGTTTGGGTTGGAAGGGACTGTTAAAGGTCACCTAGCTCAGCCCCCCTGCCATGGGCAGGGACATCTTTAGCGAGATCAGGTTGCTCAGAGCCCTGTCCAACCTGGCCTTGAATGTTTCCAGGGATTGGGCTTCTACCACCTTTCTGGGCAACCTGTTCCAGGGTCTCACCACCCTCATTGTAAAAAAAATTTCTTCCTTACATCTAGTCTAAATCTGCCCTCTTTTAGTTTAAAACCATTACACCTTGTCCTGTCACAACAGGCCCTGATAAAAAGTCTGTCCCCATCTTTCCTGTAGGCCCCCTTTAAGTATTGGAAGGCCACTCTAAGGTCCACCCCAAACCTTCTCTTCTCCAGGCTGAATAACCCCAGCTCTCTCAGCCTGTCCTCGTAGAGAGGTGTTCTGGTCCTCTGATCATTTTTTGTGGCCCTCCTCTGGACTCACTCCAACAGGTCTATGTCTTCCTTATGCTGAGGACTCCAGAGCTGGACACAGTACTCCAAGTCGGGCCTCACCAAAGCAGAGTAGAGGGGGGGAAATCACCTCCCTTGACCTGCTGGCCATGCTTCTTTTGATGTAGCTCAGGATATGGTTGACCTTCTGGGCTGCAAACACACATTGCTGGCTCATATCCAGCTCTTCATCCACCAGTACCCCCAAGTCCTTCATGGCAGGGCTGCTCTCTATCCCTTCAGCCCCCAGCCTGTATTGATATTGAGGATTGCCCAGACCCATGTGCAGGACCTTGCACTTGGCCTTGTTTAACCTCATGAGGTTCACACAGGCGCATAACTCAAACTTGTCCAGATCCTTCTGGATGGCATCCCATCCCTCAGGTGTGCCAATCACACCACTCGGCTTGGTGTCATCTGCAAACTTGCTGCAGGTGCACTCAGCCCACCATCTATGTCACTGATGAAGATACTGAACAGCACTGGCCCCAGTACGAACCCCTGAGGGATGCCACTTGTCACTGATCTTCATCTGGACATTGAGCCATTGAGGACTACCCTCTGTATTGATAGGATGAGGAACAGGAAGGAGAGAACCTCTTTGCCATGTATTTGAATCAACTTAGAGCAAGATGGGACAATGTGGTGACTCCTCAACCCACCAGGAGCAGGAAACAAGCCATTTTAAAAGGCACATGATGTCTGGCACAAGTGCATGGGCTTTGAATGCTGCAGCAGGAATTCTAAGAACAGCCCTTCTCGACCCCTGCTTGCTTTGGAGTGATTCCTGCTGGGCAAAGCAACAGATGAGCATAGCCACTGTGCTTGTGGGAATGTCAGAATTCAGCTAAATTTTGCTCCTCATCTCAATTTGCACGTGCCTAGAAAGTTTAACGTTATCTTTCTCAGTGCCTCCTCCCTTACAGCCTTGTTCAAAATCCCTGAAGTTCTATTTTCCTCTCTTCTGTTTCATGCTTACGGTGATTTAGTGGTGAAAGAGAAAAGGCTACACAGGAGATTCATGTCGATTTCTGTCTCAGAGGCTTTAGAGAGAGGTACACAATCTTCGTCCAGCTACAGTAATTCCTCTGCAGTGCTTCAGACAGCCTCTGCAAGTTTGTAACATGTGCATGTGTGCATGCAACTCCCAAGTGCTGTTATCAATAATGCATTTGATGCATAGCCTTCAGAGGAGATGACCAAGAAAGCTTCTTATAAAGACCTCTTCATAATCCTTCGGTCTTCTCAGGAGGAAAGTGGAGAGGAGACAGGAAGACTTACCATTGTCATGCCATGTCTTATTTATGTCAAGAGAGTGTCCACATTTCAGAAAGCTTTTAGCATGGGGCTGGTACCTCGGTATGCATTTGAGGGATTCGAGAGCACATTGTGAATATTAAAATACTTTCAATTTTCTGGGATTCAGCTAACTTATAGAAAAGAGCTGCATGGAAGGCCACCATCGCTCCCAAAGCACAGCTCCTCTGCACCTCAGATGCCACTGGTATGTCAGAGGTGGCAGGACACCCTCATAGTCTTTTCATTGCCTTCTTGATGGCTGTGATGTCAAACCACCAAATTAACCTGTAACTTGTGTGCGCGTGCAAGGGATTTATTGATTTCAGAGAGGGACAACTAATTTAATGTCATTTAAAAGTTTCAGGGCTTGCCCGACTTTTCCACAGAAAAGCAGCCACCTCCACATAACAAAGGATGCAATCTGCAGTTCATGTGCAGGGAAGAAGGTCCCCTTTTTAAGCAAGCAAAAGCTGTCAGGGAGGGCACAGGCATAAGCCTACGTAGCATCCACCCACCAAGATGAATCTCTTGGTCTGGGTACGTTGTCAGAAACACACTGATGTGAGATTAATAAAAAAAGGTTAAGGTAAAGGAAAATGGATGACAACAACAAGCCAA
Organism: Leptosomus discolor; assembly: GCF_034619465.1. NCBI lineage: Eukaryota > Metazoa > Chordata > Aves > Leptosomiformes > Leptosomidae > Leptosomus > Leptosomus discolor. The sequence goes on along the minus strand of NC_141397.1, from coordinate 52,569,811 downwards.
GTAGCAGAAGCTGCTGGAAGGTATAACTAAAGAACACCAACATCTCAAGCAAGTTAAATGAGCCACAGAAGTAAAAGATCAAGATTGTAACCTAACTGCAGGTGGAAAGGCGATGACACACCGTAAAAGGACTAATGGGCACCACTCCAGCCATGAGTACTTGGTTTTCTAGTCCTACGAAAAGTCTACAGACAACTGCTGGTGCAGCTGAGATAGTTTCATTTAAGCCTGGAAAATAACAGCCAGGCCGTGAGTCCAAACTCTGCTCTGAACCATCCCGGCTGGGCTCAGCCTCCAGCAAAGCAAGGATATCCTCCTCCTAGTCACGACACAGAAGAGCCTGGGACTCTACTACTGGAATTCTCAAAATCCCCCACTTTCTCACAATCCCGCATCAGTGGCTGTGCCCGCTACACCCACCCGTGCTGCGCCATCCTGGGGGGGGCAGGTGGCCATTAGGCATGGGCGGGTTGGTCACGTACTCAATTCTCCTTTAAAGGGGTCCCGGGCGCACGGGCCAATCAGAATCACCGATGCTGCAAAGAGGGATGCGTAAGCACACGTGGTGCCCTGCTTGTAACACTGAGCGGTCGGGACTTCTGGTACAGGAGTCCAGGACAGTGGCAGCCTCTATGAGGGAGCTTGGTGTGTGCGTTTGAGCTCACGTTAAGGTGTAAAACGACCCGCTCTGCAGAGGGTCCAGGTTAAAATAAAGCTTTTGTTGTAATGCTGATGCCGTCATGCAGTGGTTCTGCCAAGGATCCCTAAAGAACCTGCCTGTCCCCCTGGCGTTGGGTGGCAGTGTCTCAGAACTCTGTGGGCCCCGTCCTAAAGCCTCTTGTACTGTTCCAGGGAAAACACTTGTAAGAAAAACAAAAAGGTCTTGACAGCAGATCTTCATTCAAAATTTACAAGTTGGACGATATAATTAAATACCCCAGTAATAAACAACAAGCAGATCTGAAACACTCCACCATTTCCCTTCAAAGCTCACGTTTTAAGCCTTCCAGGAGGGCCAAGCATATTTTTAAAACAAAGCCCCTGGGTCAGCGGACACAGTGGGTGGGAAGGATGGGCTCCGCCTTTGATGCACGCTGCTTTTCGGCTGCCCTCTAACCCACTGTCACAAGGCCAGAACTGGCTAAGCCTTGGCCAGCACATACAGAAGACAGACCTTGCAGAGGACCTCTTTGGTGCATCTGGTATACCATGAGGCCAGATGCAAGGACCAGGCATGGTTCAGGAGGCCCTGGAGTGGGTCCAAAGCCATGTCCTGCCCGCTCTACTGCCAGCATGCCTGTGGGCAATGCTGCTGGCAAGGTGCCCCTCCGCTCCTCCCTGCTCATGGACAGATTGCAGGCTCCTTGGCATCAGCATGCCGGCCATCCCACGCGCTCTGCAGAGCTGAGCACACTGTCAGCATGTAACACATCGCAGCAGTCACTGGCTGCCAGTAGCACGAACAAGATCCCTTCCACCCCCCTCTCAGTTTCACAGATGAACTCAAGGCAAGCAAAGTTGGGAAGATTTGGAGTTTTCCTTACAGTTACGAGTGGCTCTTTCAGAAAAGATGCCAAAAGTGGCAAGTGAAAATGGCTGGTAATCACCAGGGCCTGTGTCCACGTGGCAGGGGAGACCAGGGAGCACAGATTCACACAGAATCAATCACAGGATGTTAGGGGTTGGAAAGGACCTTGAAAGATCATCTAGTCCAATCCCCCTGCCAGAGCAGGACCACATAGAGCAGATCACACAGGAACACGTCCAGGTGTGTTTTAAATGTCTCCAGAAAAGGAGACTCCACCACCTCTCTGGGCAGCCTTCCAGTGCTCTGGCACCCTCACAGTGAAAAAGTTTTTCCTTATGTTGATGTGGAACCTCCTGTGCTCCAGCTTGCACCCGTTGCCCCTTGTCCTATCATTGGACATCACTGAGAAGAGCCTGGCTCCATCCTCCTGAAACTCATCATTTACGTATTTATAAACATTAATGAGGTCACCCCTCAAGTCTCCTCCAGGAGACCCAGCTCTGTCAGCCTTTCATCGAGGTACAATTTCAGGACTTTGCTGAACTAAATCTTGTATAAGCACATTGCAGGCCAGGTTCGTAACTCCCGCCAAGCATGTTTACTCCACCAATTTCAGGAGGCTCCTGTGAGGCACCATGCCATGTAACTACAGATGCCAGAAGCCAGCCCTGTATCTTGGGACATAAAGCTATGGGACCTGAACTCAGTTCCTGGGATTCAGAGACTTCAAGAAAATTACTTTTGCTTTGCAAGTGCTTAGTCAGAACAATACTCTTTCACAGCAAAGCAGGGACAGTTCAGGCTCCCATCCAAGCCTTTCCACTACAGTACACGACATTCCCCACTGATTCAGCCAGTCTAGCTTGAAATAGCCCAGGTGTTTTGAATCTCTCTTCCTTTCCTCTGGTAAACGGCATTACAGTTCAACAATGATCCTCATTTTTACAGTTTTCTATCACTTGGCTCCCAGTTATAATTACATGCACACAGTCAGTAAGGTTTTTTCTTGGGTTTCTTAGCCTATGACTGTCGTATCTGCTGCTTTTGCCTCCAGAGCCATTAGTCACTGTTTGGCAAAGACACACCATTCACTAGGTTTATCTATTCTATATTTGAGTTTGGTGTTGTCAGAAAGGAGATCTGAATCACTTCATTAACACACACCTGACCTCAGCCAAACATGTCCTCACTCAAAACTTTCCTCATTTCTTTTCATATCAGAGTCCTGGACCCAGGATGGACAATATTTGTCCTCCCTCCACTACAAACTAAAATGTTAGTCCCACTGTCACCCTTGATGTTCTGGAGTTTTGTCTAGGTTTCACTTGAGGGAAACTGACAATAATGGCACTATTTATGGACAAAACAGACACAGGATAAATCGCATTAAAAACACACAAAGCAGGCTAGAGAGTTTGAGGAAAAGCAAAATATTAGCCCAGGGAGAGGAGAGAGGAGGATCAGTTACTGGTCACTCCTGCATCCCCTGCCAGCAGGATGCAAATGGGAGGCAATGAAAGGGACTTCTGCTGTGACTGCCTCTCCAGAGCAACTTCGTGACAGTCAGCTTTTGGTTCTTGTTTGCTGGGATGAGTGCTCCACTTGCATGTCATTTCTGCTAATTAGGGGCTTCCCTGTACACTGTCCCATCCTCAGGCTAGACACTGCCTAGAGTTTCCTTCAAAGATCCAACTCAAACATTGTATTGCCATTGACTGTTTTGCTTTAACCTCATCATTTCCCCTGCAGCAGTTAACCGATCACACACAATGCACAGAAGAAAAAGGGGCAAGCTCTATGCAATGCTACTGCTGCTTAGTGCCTGCTCATCTAAGGTTAGGCCTGTACATTTGGCCTCAAGAAAATCAGCAGAAGGAATGCTGTGCAGAAGATGGCAGCTACAACTGATTCATCTCTGTGATTTCTACTCTTGCCTTCCTTGCAATTTAGAGCAAGCCCTCCCCACCAGTGTTTTTCCCTCCTCCCCCTTCCACAGTTCAAGGAAATCAAGTGGGATTGAAATGCTCAACCAAAATCTAAACATTTTGTTCTGATTTTATTAGGAATGTAAAGCAATATAAACCACTCTGAAGTTCTTTCAAAATAGGAATCTGTAACGTTTCTTTGGGGTAGTGTCAACATGAGATGAATCAGCACCACTAGAGCATTTTTTCCCCAATTTTCTTCCAAATTGAAATTTCAGCAAAAGATCATAATGCATCCCAACACTGTCAGACGACTGCTCACAAAGGCGAATGTCCCACCCCTGCTCCTCCAGCTGGCATTAGGTGGAACATAGCACATTCCTAAATACCTTGCACAACTAAGGCTAAGAGAAGGCACTTCTTATCGAAGCATACCTATTCTTTGTAATTTGTATTGCTATCATACAAGACAAGGAACAGCTAGCTAGTAAAACAGGATTAGGTCCTGTTGTTACTGATTTTGTCCTCTGAACCCTCTCTTTTGCTTGAACAGGCAAAAGCTAAGTCTAACCTAACTCATTCCAGACACTGATACTAGGTGCAGAGCAGTACCCTCCCAGTGGAAGGTGGTGCTGTGCTAAGAAAATTCAGGGAATACAAGTCCCTCAACAGGATGACAGATGGGAAACCTGCCCCCCAAATGCCACAGTATTGCACTGTCCCAGATCTCCTCATCCGATGAGCAGTCCAGGCAGTCCTGCCAAGCGAGGTCGTACCCAGTTCTAGCTTTTACAACATCCTGACTAACCCCTGAGACAGTGTGGACCAGCACTGGTACTGCCTGACTTGCACCAGTCACACATGGGATGGAAGAAGCTCACTCTGCTGGGGTGAAAGGAAAGCTGGACCACTGAAAAGCTCCTGAGAGCCAAGCAGAGCAACATGGGTGGCAGCACCTCACAGAGGGAAATGGCACCACTTCGCTATTGACAGCCGTGTTTACAAGTTTCCATGCTACAAGGGTGGCATGCTAGGGTGCTCGCCAGGAGCTGTATTTTAGGAACATTTGATGCAAGGCAGGAATCTGCTCCCAGGGGCTGACTCTCCTCAGCACAGCTGCTTCCCTGAGCATCCATTTTGTTCCCTTCATATTTATGAATAAGCCAGGGTACAGGAGGAGTTTTAACATCTCCCAGTTAATGCCTTCATTCAGCGAGCCCCTTTAAACAGCCAGTGAAGAAGAGCAGATACTCTGGAGGGAAATTAAAAGCACATTACATTTGGCTTCTGCTGTGCTTTGCCTTTGGAGACATTTCTCTCTCTCTCCACTGACCTGGCTCCCTAATGAGGCATGTAAGCTAGGGAATCACCCCAGCAAGTGTGCTTGCTTGCAAAGATTGCTAAAGGGAGATGTCCAGGATACCTGCCTGGCATTCCTGTACTTCTGACAAAATCAACTAGCACCACTGGAGGTCAAATAGGAATTAAAGACATGGCATTGGCAGGAGCAGGTTTATCACCCCAAGCCTATTAGGGGAAAGAATACAGCATTATTGATTCCAGCCCCTGACCTTGAAATGATGTAAATAAGAGTGCAGCAACCCTAGAGGAGTTGTAGCAAAATAGTTACAGCATTGCAAGCAGATTAAGAAATACAGTTAATATACACACTTCCCCAGATGCTTGTTTATTATTATGCAAGACATGTTTATTATGCAAAATGATGGAGCAGGAGGAAAAAAAAGCAGAGAAAAAGAGAATGCAAAGACACACTGAGATCTTAAAGTGACTTGGGTTTTTTCAATGCTATTTAGATTCTTTTTTTATTGTGCATAATCATTGCCTTATTAGCAGGAATCTTTGAAGTGATTCAAGTTCTAATTTCAGCATTTCAAACTCACAGGTTTATACTGTAAAATCATATTGAGCTCTCGTAAGCGACCCATTTTTTTTCCTCTGTATCTCTGCTAGGGTTTTCTCAATCTTTCCAATAAATTATGTATCACGATTTGCCATTTCAAAAATAATTAGAACTCCGAGTTAAACAACAAGGAATATCTGAGAGCAGTACATTTTAGACGAGAAGTGTTATGCACTTGGGGCAAAACCAATCCCAGCTGTAACACCACTGAATTATACATATCATCATATTGAGAGCTGCAAGTTCAGTGTACTTCGAGTGATTGGGTGGGCCTGTGGAAGCTCTACAGCCCCATGATGAGCATCTGCTCCAGAAGAAGCAGGTTTGCCTCTCAGGCAAAACAATTCACAGGCATGCCCTTCCCCATGCCCCTGTGAGTTGTTGCAGCAGCAATAACGGAGAGAAAGCTGGGCACCAGGGAGAAAAACTTCACAGAGAAAGGCTGTACAGCAGTAGGAATTAATTTGGTGGTGGAACTATTAACTCCAGACAGAGACAGGAGAGCATGTTCTGTGTCTTTTCCTGTTACAATTAGGCTGTAAACTCACTGGAGCAGGATGTACCTCTTTATTCTGCGTTTCCCTCCCCCCTGCAACAATGAGCCTTTGGTCTCAGCTTCCCAAGTGCTAAGACAATACAAGTAATTCATGCCCTTCATTCATTCTGTATATTTTCACTTCAGCATAAAATGCTAACAGTGGATCCTCGGGAGAGTCATGTCAGTCCCCAGAGCAGGTGCTGATGAAAACCTTCATGCACCATCTGGGAATCTACATCTGCTCTGCATTACAAGAAATCAAATGGCAATACACCAATGACTCCGCAAGCTTGCTATGAAGACAGTGTCTTGCATGCTACTGTCTGCAAAGCCAGATGCCTCAGAGCAAGACCTGATTTTATTGCCTACTAAGCACTCAATTCCCCAGCAGACCTCAGAGGTAGCAATAAGCTAGTTTGGAAAAAAAAAAACACCAGGTATCTAGTGTTAGTAAACAATGCACAAAATCACAAACAGCTGCTTCCCAAGCAAAGAGGCTTTGGCATCTAACGCATTTAGGCCTCTGAAGCTGGCTAGGGATCTATGGTTGGCTTCAACCCAGCAACTCAGCCCCACGCTGTCCCTATCATCCCTAACTGAACAGAAGAGATGAGGAAACTCACTGCTAAAGGTATCAACATGGTTGCGCACATAGAGGGTCTTGCATGTTTCTGCAAAGAGCCTTCTCAACAAGTCTGGCTTTAGAGGACTCCACTCACCCGTGCGTTTGTACTGATCAGCATGATGAAGACTTTTTCCAAGGGCTGGTTATTCTAAATCCATTCATTCCAGAGCCTGTTGGCCCAAACTCAGAAGAAGCTGGCACAAGCCATCTCTGAGGCCAGGCTGATTATAGCCTCTGGTTTGATCCAGGGCAGCGGATGTCAGCCAAGGTCTCAGCTGACGCACACAGATTAAATATCACCCAAAAAAACCCCCACCAAACAAAACCAAAACAAACCCACAGTGATGATGTGTTCAGTTACAGCCATAATCCTGGGCTCGAGAGGAGAAAAAAAATAAAACCAAAAAACCACATATGCCTGGACCATTGCATTTTATCCGAAAACAGTCCTGGGCTTGAGGGTGTTATAAGAAGTCCTAGCAGAGCTAGGCCTGGGAAAGACAGCAGGAGAGGCAGCCAAGCAGCAGAAAAAGTTCATTTATCAGTGGATCTGCATGAGTGAACACTATCTATGGGGAACATTGACCCATTTTTTCAGAAATCCCTCAGAAAAGGCTAGTGAAAAAAATAGGTACATGCACAATACCAAAGGAAACTGGCCTGAGACACAGCAAAAGCTGTAGTTTAGGGTCTGCTAAGCATAGGAACAGGGACAATGTGTCCTTTGGCGTGGGCAGCAATCAGGTCCAGGCGGCACAGCCAAAGACCCTGCCTGCCCCAGAAAGGAACAGACTGTGAAATCCTGCCAAAGCAATTGCCCAGCACAGTCTTCGAGACTGAGACTGACACAGCCGTGCCAAATGTTGGCTTGGAGTGGGATCCTGGCCCCACAAGGAAAGCTGCACCATCCAAAAGACTGCTTGAGAAGGCTGAGCTCTTCTCAGCCATATCCAGTTCTCTTATAGAACCCTGGTCTCATCTGTTGTCTTTGATGCTATTGAGTGGCTTGACCCACGCCCCATGCTCCTAACAGGCTTTGTCCCCAATTTTTTTTTTCTTGCCTTGGGGTCTGCTCCAAAGCACAGTGAATTCATTGATTTACTGCTGTAAGACAAAGACAGAGCTACCACTCAATACAAGAAAAGAATGTCCAGCAAGTTCCATCTCCCTGGAGTAGAGATGGGCCAGTAGCATTCATTTACTGCAAGCAGAAACCCTGGACCATGTTGATAAAATGAATGGTTTAACTCTTACTAGTTCAGACAGAGCTGAATGCCATCAAATTGTGGCATGTGATGAGGTCCACCTCATTAACCACTGGCCATCACAGTGCATCCTTAGCCTTCCCTGATTAACCTTAAAACAGGCACACTTGCTGGGAATAAGCAGGCCCCATTAAACCACACTCGTCTGAGTACGTGTATGATCTGGTGCCTTTTAGGACACTTCATGTGACTAGCAGATGTGTTTCCTGGACACATGGTCCTCCTGCTGCCCACCACCGTTTGTATCTTCTCACTATCACTAGCAAGAGATACTTTTCCTCTGCATCGTCTCTAATCTCTCAGCTGTCAAACATCATGTTTCCAACTCTCCATTTCTTCTGTTGCCTGAGCTCCACATCTTTCCCTCCCTTGCACTATTTGTTCAGAAAATGCTGACCCCTCAATTCCTCCAAAAAGACCCCATCCAGGCTGAATGTGGCTCTCTGACACACACTGCTTTCCTGCAGTCCTCATTTACAGGGCACTGGTGGTACAGGTTGCCTCAGAGCCAGGCCAGGACCCTTTACGCCCATCACTTCACAAAAAGAGGGCAAAACACCAGTCCTGACCCCCCTATGTGCCTAGAGGGAAGCATGCATGGTAATGCAGTACCACACTATGCTTGGTATTACCTTTAGGACTCTGATAGCTTTACAAAAAAAGGAAGTTTTCATTGTTAGTAAACTGATGTAATTTATTTAGAAGCAGTCATTTATGTTTACTGGGCTATGAAAGAACAGGAAGCGTCTGGCATCCACAGAGATCCAGATTGATCTCTCTGTCTCTTCTTGACAAGCAGCCAGTTTTGAGACCTATCTCGCCAGGCATACTAACACATCTACTTGCTGTTTTCTACCCTGAGCCGCTGGGGAGACAGAGCTTTGTTACCTCCTGAGGGAAAGGGGGAAATCCCAACCACATGAGCTGTTTAAAACTGACCAGGAATGAAGATGGATGGTAAGGGTTAGGAAACATTGCATAGGAGCAACTCAAACTGTTGTCCTTTCAGTGGTACCATCACCATTCTCACATACACTTTTAAAGCAAAAGTGAATGCCTAGCCAAGAGCAGAATCGCTGCACTGTAAATTTACACAAAGGCAGATGAGATTAGAATCTCAGCTATACACTTTAAAGGTATCATAACTACAGAAATGAGAAGTGTATTATTAACTATCACTTTTTACTATGTAGAACTAGAGCAAAGTTATTTGAAGCATAAAAAATTCTGGCAAAGGGCTGCCATATTTAATAAATCACTGAATCAATTATTTGCTGTGAAAATCAATTACTTGCTTCAAATGAGAATCTTATGAATAACCTCATGCCCTTTCATGCCATCTAAGAAAGTTATAGGGGAATTACTCAGTAAAAAATGCCTCACTTATCTTTTATGTGCATTAAAAAGACGACACAAATACAGGTAAATTCAGCTCCGCTGAAACACTCTGCCAACAGAATATTCCAGATCCATTTTAGTGAAGTCAGGGTATTGCTGTGGATTTACACTGAAGTCAAAAGCAGACTATGACCCATTGGGGTACCACCTATGATCAGTTATGTGGGCACAATTCAGAAGCAACTCCTTTCAGTCCATGCCATTTCACAAATGTGAAACCAGAATATAACCAGCCAACCACACAGCCTCCTCTACAACGTGACCTACATTAAGTAACCACTCAAAGGAACACAAAGTGTATCTTCACAGGTCAGGAAATACTGCCACAAATCTCTGTGGAGACACTTTAAAGTGAATATTGCATGGCCTTGCAGCAGCTCCCCCTGTTCCTGCTTTTAAAAGTTTGCTGATACGTGACCATTTTCAGAAAAAGCTGCAAGTCCCAATGCAGTCTCTTCCCTCCTGCCTACAAAACCAAACCATTCCAGGAACCAAACAGTGCAAAGTACTTACTGAGCTGTAGAGATATCCCTCAGCGTTCATGGCAACGTACAAACCTGCCTTCACCCCTTGGATTGCCACCACACGAAGACCCACAGGAATTAGATTGAAAAGGGCTGCAGAAGGAAAAGAAAAGCAAAGGTTACAGAGATCACCCTGCGTGGCCACTGCTGCTTTTGCTCCAGGGCCAGCCCACCCCACTCCTGACTCTTAACGAAAGATACTGAACTAGAATCTAAAGTCCTGCTTCCAGCAACAGGAAAGGTCTGCAGCCATGAGGCCAATGTTGAAAGGAAATTTTAGAAAGTACTGAATGTGGCTGCCTCCCAGAAGCCTTAACACACCCATTGGTCTGGTCACTGCCTTTGCAATGCCAAGGGCTCATACGTACATTCTGTGCATCTCAACGGCTTTCTGTGGGCCAGCTGAGCTGCGGTAACTGCACAAGTACATCTTTGTCCGTGGCAAATGCAACAACACAACTTACTTTAGTTCACCCTGAAACAGATTTAGGCCTAGTCACACTTTCTTGCATTTGCCATATGCTGAAAGAGTATACAGTGACCGCAGCCAGAAGGATGCAAGTTAACTTGACTGTGTGTCTGCCTGTGTGATCCCTGCTGTCAAGGGAATGAAGAAACTCAGGAAGAGATAGTGCTGCACTCCAGGACCTGAGCACTGCTCTTCACTCAGAAGCAGCACTAGATAGGATGGAAGAGGACGAGATCTTTCAATACTCAATTTTACTGCAATCTTATTGATTAAAGCGTTACAACCAGTTCCTCCCAATTACTTACTTTATTGCTTGATTCCAAGTAGACCCTGTATCTCATTTAAAGACGTCTCCCATGAGCCTATACGTTAATGTACTGTCAGGCTTTTGCTATGTTTCTAACAGAATGGGCTCAAACAGGAGAGGACTGTCAGCATTGATAGACTGCGCACTGAGGCATTAGCATGGCTTTGTTTCCACTGAGATTTATAGGACAAGAGTATCCAGATGTTGTAGGATCCCTTGTGCTTCAGCTTGCAAAGAGTCCCAGGGACCTCAGGATATGCAAAGATGGGCACTAGGTTGGGCAGAAACATGAGCACAAATGCAATGGAAATACTTCACTCAAGGTCTCTTCCCGCACAACTGCCCTGAAACAAGAATATTTTTTCTGGTTCCCTAGTCATGAAGTCAGACTGCCCCTTCCACATTCATGAAGCATTTCCCATGGCTTTTTAACACACTCACTTATTTGCAAAAGCCTGCTTGAAACTTCTCAAGACATTTGAGGTGTTCAAATTAGCCTGGGGAGACCTGTGAACGGGCAAAGTGCAGAGGAAAGATGGAGTGTCAGAGCCACAGTGAAGCATTCCCATTTTCCAGCTGACCGTTAAGGACATCATCCTTTAGCTGATTCATTTTATAGATCGTTTACAAAGCGTTATGCCTGACACATCACATTGGAGCGTGTTGGAGCATAACAGTTGTAGGAGAAACAGTCCTCCTCCTCACTGTGCCATCTCCCAGCCTCTCCTTCCCTAGGAGATGGACATCTGCTGATTCAACATCAGCCCTGAAGGATAAAGCAGTTTTTGCTGAAATGGCCTATTCAAAATGCCATAGCTCCTCAGGCCAGGCTAGTGTTAACCCTGGTATGACAGGAGGGAATCAAGTCCAGCTCAACATCAACACCCCATGTGACTGGTTAGATGTGCATGTGCCAGGCATGGATTTAACTCAACCACAAGATGATTCCTAAAAAACTCCCTCATGTACAGCCTGTGAATTACTGCACAGGGGGGGAGACAGAAGTGTGTTTGGATTCCTTTCCAAAAGAAAAAACCAAACATTTATAGCCAACATGGAGAGAAAGGAGGGAAAAAACAAAATCTGAAACTGTGGCTTGATTCTTTCCTTGCAGTTCAGACTTTGTAGTCTGAACCAAAGTCCCAGGATTTGCACAATTTCTAAGAGAAAAAGTAGAGCCCAAAGGGTATGCAAAACGTAACTGGTTACATTTGACCTGAACTCTTGATGGATTTGCTTAAATGTCAGAGGGGGATACCTTTTCAGAAGTAAAACCTGAAAAAAGCACAGGAGACAGAAAGTCACTTTGCTCAAGATATCTAACAGGTGTCTTGGCTGAGCTGGTTTCAGGGTTGTCTCCAAAAAGGGATTAATGAGTGCCAGCTCCTCATGAATGCCCTTTTTTCTCAGTCAGTTCCCAAAGGAGACTGGATGACTCCCATTGGTGAGCTGCCTAAAATGGAGGCACCTCTAGTCTGGTGAAAAGAAAGCTACTTTTCAGCCCCTTTTCATGCTTTTAAACACCATATTCAGTAAAATATCAAAGCATGTGCTGAAGTCTTACCAAAAACAGTTGCCTGTATTTGTGATTTTGTGGGAGGATGCCACAGATGCATATGGCAAATGAAGTCCAGCCTAGGTATTAGTCTGTGAACAACAGGAGTCAAGGCCAGTGCTACTCTGACACTGTCCCCAGACAAGACAAACACACCCCAGTGTAGCTACTCAGCATTATAGAGCTGCATTATAGTGCAGTTTAGCATTGAAAAGCTCACTAACCAAAGCAAGCTTATACTTCTATCACTTTCTCACTACCATGAAGGTCTAAACCACTCTGCAATTAACAAGTCTATATTTATAAGCAATTCCCCTTCCCTAATTTCCCCCCCACTGAAAAATGGAGCATTTTACTGCTAATAATGAAACAAAATGGGCATCATCATTCACTCGCTACAGCCAATTTGTCTTCCATAGAAAACTTGTGACAGACCATTCAAAGCATTCATTAGGCAGCAAGGTGTTAATACCCAGAATTAGTGGGTGAGAAGTTCCACTTGGAAGCACTCACATGTCTCCAAATTTCTCTCTTTCCACCTATACGTGCTAAGGGAGTACAGGAGCAATCCTGTTGTGCTCTTGTGTTACAGCAGTAAGGCCACTGCCAGTTTCCAAGCTGCCTGGCACCCTGCTGCAGACCATGGTAGCAACACCTGCAATCATGGCTTGGAGGCATGGCAGAGCATCTCCTGCAACATGCTGCAGAGCAGGGGATCAAGTGGGCAGGGAAGCAGGAGGACATGCATCTCACATAGGTAACTGGCAGCCAAAGAAGTTTTAGCAAGCAAATGTCTTCCTCTTTTAATAGAGTGGTTTGCATCAATCAAGACTCTGTAAATTCTCAGAGCTGTTTCCGCACTCAAATCTAGGAATACTTTCAAAGAAGTTGAAGCCTTTTGTTATCATGCTTCCAAATGAATATTTCATCTTGGTTTAGATCAGATTTAAAAGCTTATAAGCTTTATTGTAAGAATGTAAAAATGGGGGGGAGTGTGGGGTGTGCGGGGGGCGGCGGGGGAACCCTCAACCAGCCTCAAAACCAGTATGTCTCATTTTTTGTCAGGAAAAAAAAATATCTGGTTAACATGAAAGAACACATTTAGATGGGGAAGAGGACTAGTTGCAGTAGAGCAGGACTGGACACAGGATGTGCTGATGTGAAAGACAGAAAATTTAACATACGTTTTCAAAACTCTACTGCAAAAAGGTACATTTTCTATGCCATCTGCAACTGCATGGAATAGACGTGCTCTTGTACTTCATGGGCAGAAAAGAAAAAAAAAATTAAGACATTTAATATTTCTGCCTATTTTCCTTCACTACATCTTACTATTTTCAACCATCAGTATTTACACCTGACCCTGCTTATTGATGATACTACTTTTAGCATGCTCCAGTCCTAAACAGTACATTGTTCACTGTTAATGTTATGGCAGTTTATCAGCTCCATAACATGTTTTTAAATCTGAACATATACTTACAGAAATGAAGAATAAGGCAAGATGTGTCATATAAGATGTCGTCCATATGCTTAGTTGATTTTAGCAGTACTATGTCAGAGGAGCTAAACTAATTTATACCAGTTGATTTGTTCTGGAGCAATACATTTGTGCTGCACATGACTAAGGAAGAACTAATGAAGGATGCAATAGGTAACAGCAGCCTTGGTGCACCATGAGATGGGGAGGTTTAAGATCCTGAGGGGAATAAGGAAGGCTGCTAAGATGATCAAGAGGCTGTGGTGCAACACGTATGAGAAAAGAAACTGAGGGAACTGGGTTTGCTTAGCTCAAAGAAGGGAAAGCCAGAGACTGGCTTTTCCCAGAGGAACACAATGAAAGGGCAAGAGGCATTAGACAAAAGCCTCAGAAATAAGCATGACTGGATATAGAGAAAATTCATTAAAATGAGAATAGTGCAGCACTGGAACCAAAGAGGTTATGAAGCTATGGAATAGCTCATTCCAGGAGACACTTGAAATAACTAGGCAAGGCTCTGTGCAGCTGAAGATAACCCAGCTCCAATTAGGATGTGGGCCTGGAGACCTCCAGAGGTTTCTCCAGTCTTAATCTTTTTATATTAGAAATACTGGGGCCACCAGGAGTAGGGAAGTGATCGTCCCCCTGTGCTCGGCACTGGTGAGGCCGCACCTCAAATACTGTGTGCAGTTTTGGGGCCCTCACTGCAAGAAGGACATTGAGGTGCTGGACCGTGTCCAGAGAAGGGCAATGAACCTGGTGAAGGGTCTGGAGAACAGGTCTTATGAGGAGCGGCTGAGGGAGCTGGGGTTGTTTAGTCTGGAGAAGAAGAGGCTGAGGGGAGACCTTACTGCTCTCTGCAACTGCTGGAAAGGAGGTTGCAGTAAGGTGGGGGTCAGTCTCTTCTCCCAAGTAACTAGCAATAGGACAAGAGGAAATGGCCTCAAGTTGCACCAGGGGAGGTTTAGATTAGACATTACGAAAAATTTCTTTACTGAAAGAGTGGTCAAGCACTGGAACAGGCTGCCCAGGGAAGTGGTGGAGTCACCATCCCTGGAAGTGTTCAAGAAACATGTAGATGTAGCACTTTGGGACATGGTTTAGTGGGCATGGTGGTGTTGGATTGACAGTTGGACTTGATGATCTTAGAGGTCTTTTCCAACCCAATGATTTTATGACTCTATATTTCTGGCTGAAAAGACCCAAACAATATCCTAGATATGCTGGGCTATTTCCACCTGGTCAGTACAGTTGACCTATCCTTCATGTATTGTCCATTTACTAAGGCTTTTCAGGCACGCAACAGGATTATGCTGGCAAACAAAGAAGTCCAGCCGCTGTCATGAAGAAGGGGCATTACTCAGGAAAGAGCAATAATGATGCAAGCACTGACAGCAACAGTAAGTCCTGAAAGACCATTTGAGATCACTGGAGTTAGAAGGAAAAGATACTGCCCCAAATTCTAGTTCATATATAACATTACTAAGAACACAAATAAGGACCTTGTACACCATGAAACAGCACTTCGATTAAAAGAAAATTCTTCATATATCCAATGCAAGTAGGCAGAGAATCTGTCTTCTTGCTTATATTAAGATGGCATTCCTTTAACTGCATGGTATAAGGAACAGATGTCCCAAGTGCTATTTCGCGGGAAGCTGGCTGGATGCCCATTCAAATGCCATTAGAACTTGGCTTCTGGGGTTTTCTTTTTCTTTAAGTGAGAGGAGGTGGAAAATAAATGCCATCAGCCTCTCAAGAACACACATAAAATGGGCACCAGATAATTAATTTAAAAATTGCTTAAATATTAGCAGTTCTTCCTATATAAATAACTGGATTTTTATTAGAACTTTTAATTGCATCAGACATATCTGAGGGACATGTCGTGTCTCATTTTAAACATTTATTTTGCCAGAGTAAACCAACCTAATGTAGTCCATGAAAATTAAGCTTCCTTTCATAATGCTAATTTGAATAATCAGCGTATGGCTACAGAACACAGAGCAATGTATGGAACATGGTGTTCACCATGTATTTAATTGTGCTAAGATAGCTTCTGCATGGAGAACAGGTGGTCATCCAGGGTGGGAAGGATCCTGCTGTGGCCATCAAGATCGCCCTTCTCTGCCAGTGGATGTGAGTTAACCAATCATTCTCCAGGGACAGGAAAGTATTATTTATCTAGTCTTTGAGTTTTGCCCTCACACAAAAATACTGCACAGACTTCCAGCTGGCTAGTCAGGAATCTTATGGAGAAGTATTTTAAAACAGAAAATATCAGTGAAGTAAATCTGTAAGCAGTTCACTTAGACAATTTTTTTCTGGTCAAAAATTGAGATGTTTGGAGGAACAGAAAAAAAAATAATATGCTTTATTTTGGCACTTCCAAAGCGAAAAATGTGATTTTGTTTTGAAGCTATAACTGAAAGCTTTGTATAATATAAAATGTTGACTCAAACTGAAGATTTATAAAGGAGAGCGTGTGGTAAAAAGTTAAACAAAACTGAATAACGCACAGTCTTCATTTAATTTTCAGGAGCCAAATATTACCAGGTTGGATTTTTTCCTCTTTTGATATCCTCTGAGATCAGGGGATGGGTAATTCTTTGGCTTCAATCTTCTCTCAAAATCTTCACTCAACTTTCCAACATATCCCATGACTTTGAGCAAGTGGCTTGGCACACTTCAGCTAGATGCCTCCTGTGCCACCAATCTGCCAAGGTTTCCATCTCACCAGATAAAATTATACTCTAGACATGTCCTTCAGCCCATCTAGTTCCAATTAAGACAACTGGGTGGAAGTGGCTCAAGCACTCAGCACCTTTCCAAACTGATCTCTAACATTTCTAATGGGATATGCAAAAGCTGTGTGAGCAACTGGGGCCCAGCCTCAGTCATGGGGACGCAGGAGGTTCCTCCACACCCACCAAGGTGCAGCCAGCAGCAGCTTCCCTCATCTCCCCTGCCAGCCTGAAATATTGCAGAATTGCTCTTACATTTTATTCTCCTTTGCTGTTTACCTAAATTCATCCCTGCTTCTATTTAAGCCCATTACTTTGTTGTTCAGTCCTCACTGATAGATGAGAGTAATGAATCCCTGACATCTCTAGCAGCTCTTCCCATGTCATTGACAAATAGGCCTCCAATGGGATTTTCTGCAGATTGAGAACACCCTGTATCTTCTTTCTTTAAGAAAAAGCAGCTAATACAACCCAACACTGGGTCATTACTCACCCACTGAACTCATCCCATGTGTTGGTGTCTGCCTGAGAAAAACACAAGGCCAGACTCTTCTTGGAGGAAGAGACCTGCTCAGTCTCTTGCTGAGTAAAAGCGTGTGTGTGTAGGTTCACAGATTCTCCTGCTCTAACAAATTAGAAGCTGTGTCATTGTAATTTGTGGCATTTCATTTGTTCACACCAGCATGTGAAAAAGGGGACTAAAACCTGACACTTGCACCTGCTACAGGCCAAGTTTCTGGTGAATACAGCCTCGGGTAATTTCACAAGGGCTTTGCCAGCCTCCCACAATTTCAGTTGCCATCTCCCCAACACTCCTCTCTCATGCATGGACCCCATCCCTGAGCTGGCTGCAGCAAAGCGGTCCCACCATACACAATGCTCCTGCCATGGCACTCTGCCAGCCTGATGCGGCAATCACCATGGACTTGGCGCTGCAGCCACCTTGCACCCTTGTCCAAACGCAGCTTCATGGGACAACGTCAGTGCCCTGCTACATGTGCTGCACTACTGCAAATACCCCTCACCCGCAGCCCAGGCCCTCCTTCCTGAAGGAACAGCACCTTCAATCCAGCTAGGAGCTTCTTTGAGTTAGAAGATTTGTCCCCAAATTAAGTAGGTTCCTCCTTTCACAAAGTACATGAAGCTTGCTTCCGTCAATCCTACCACGCAGATGAACTTCTCTTCATCTCTAGTAATGACTGGGAAGACACCTTCCATGCTGGACAGGCTAGATACGATGTCCCTTCAGCAGTGGCACAGTAAGCTTCAAACCAACATAAGATGACACAAATCAAGACTTGAGTCCTACTCTGTTGATGCAGTTTGTGCTATCAAGGATCTGAGCTTATTACTGCCCACTCAGAAGCATCAATTTGACACTTATAAAATGTATATGCTGTAGAAAATATCCTTCACCTTTTTTAACCTTTTGAGGACCTTGGCATTGACAAAACTATTTCTTTTGCAAAATGAAGATTGACTGCTGCTTTGCACTTGTTTAAACCAATATGGCTCCTGCACATGAGCATAACTTTTAAGCCTGCATGGCTTTGCTGCACTGTGCTGTCCTTTGTTGGATAGGGTTTTGGAAGATGATTTTTGGAAAGGTCATTCAATACCCTCAACCTTTACAGTAGCCTCAAAGCACTAGACTTTAGTGAACAGCTGGTTTTCTCCAGCCTAGAAATTCCCAATGCTTGCTGAATTTTTCAGGATAACAGTGAAAACAATTTTCTCCTCTTCTCCTTGGAGAGAGAATTCCCCATATCCTCTACCCACGTGGCATGTGTATAAATATAATCTCCTTTCTCTTCTGGCAGCAATTCAAATCATGGGTTTTATTCTCCACCCCACCCAGATGGCAGTTACAGAATCGGGGCAGGAGGGAAGAAGATCGGAAAGGAAACATATGAAATTATACAGGCAATATTTAAAGGGGAAGGACAGATAGAAAAAAAGTGCAAAAACCAACTGGCTTCTTAATTTGATCCTTTCAAAAATAAAGCTGCACAAGCGAGACCCACTAGGTGATGCATTTGATTGTAATTGGCTTGCAAAACAGGCTAATTTTTCTTACTGTAGTCACTGTTTTCGTCCTTGGTCCCATCAATTGTACCATCTGGGTGCATCTGCAGGAAGTATTCCTGCTGGCTGAATAACCTTGTCACAATTCCTTTCAGCTGGGGTTCTGCAAAAAAAATAATAATTATTATTAGATACACCAAGTAGCAAGAGACCAAATTTGCTTGGCCCCCATTAAGGCCTGAGTAAATGTCGAAGTGCTTGGCAGATAAGACAGCTTTCTGTGATTCCTTTCAAGCGGGGTTGTAAAATATTTATATGTACATAGATGTACAGGCAAATAAAACTGAGATCAGATGAGCAGGTAAAATGCAATGCATAGTTGGTGCAGCAGAAAGAAACAGATTTATGGAACATCACTTCACTGAAAGTTGCCTACCAAATGAAAGTCTTTAGACAGCTTATGTATTCTGAATATGCCAGACGTTCAGAAGAATATTTGCTAGCAGCGTTGCAAAGAATTTGCTTATTGTTTATTATTCTGCCTGTGGAGCCAACTACCTTGCTTTCTGTATGGTTGATTTAGTATCATACAGTTTGTTTTATGCCAACGAAAATCTATTTAAGTCACTGGTATTAGTGGTGTAAAACCAAAGTAACCAACTGCTGAATCAGGCTGCATTAGTCCAACTGTGTGGGACTCGAACAGCAAAATCCTTAAAAGGAACAGATGCAAGACACCTCCAAAAATGACCTCCGAAGCATTTATGGGTACCTTAAACTGCCTCTGTTTTAAAATACCTCATGTTCCTCCCTCCCAAAACATGTGCCATACACTCTGGTAGATGAGAATCACTCTTTGTCTCTAGTAGGGTCCTTTCCCAGCGCCTGTACATCATGAGCCAGCTATGGACTGGTTAGGGGCTTCCCTATCGCCTCCGTAACATTTTATACCTGTGCTGAAGAGGAAAACAAAAAAAAGCAGAAACAATTTGAACTTCACATGACAGAGATGCAGCATTACCGCCTGTCTCCCTGCCGTCCAACTGATCAAACACAAATTAAATGGTCAAAAATAAATTCAGTTTTAATCACACAAGTCTTACAATTTGTCACGGGCGTTGCTTCTGGGACGCAAGCTAGCTGGCTACACATGAACAGACACACTAGCTGGATGGCAGAGATCTTCCTTGTGTGACAGGAGTTTGTAGTTTTGCGTGACCACCCACCAAAAGTAAATAAAAAAGACCTAGTTATTGCTGACTCAATAGACAGGAAAAAATCCAATGTAGCATACCAAAAATCTCATCAGCCTCTGTCTTTCATGCCTCTAGTGAGGCTGTTTAATAAGCCATAGTCATTACATAACTCCGGTCACGTTGTGTGTTAAGTGTTTCCATTAGGAGCTCCCATCTCTAATGATTTTGCACCACACTGTACAACTTTCATTTGAGAATGGCACTCTCAGCCTGTGCTTCTGCACAGGCAAACCCCCCCACAGCAAGTGGGGACACTGGATGCAGACAGGCTGCAGGTGCAAAGGATTTCAGCTTCTGCAACCCCTCCTCCAGCCAGGGGGAGAGCCAGTTTTCATAGCAAGAAAAACCACTGAATAAATCAGTACCAGCTGGTTTCTATATTGCCTTAAAAAAAGTGATTTCATAGCAACAAGACTGTTGTAGACTGCAGGCAGGCTTTCTCCCAGCAAGACTCAACTTT
This sequence comes from Leptosomus discolor, assembly GCF_034619465.1. NCBI lineage: Eukaryota > Metazoa > Chordata > Aves > Leptosomiformes > Leptosomidae > Leptosomus > Leptosomus discolor. The sequence goes on along the minus strand of NC_141397.1, from coordinate 52,549,791 downwards.
GGGACAGTAAATAAGGACGATTGTACTGTCCAACTACTAAGAACTAACGTCAGTCAAGCCAACATATGTCAAATTGAGACTTGGATTGAGCTAAGTGTTTTGCTTTCTTCTTACCAAAATGAATTACCTATTTTGTTGAATGCAAAAGCTTGATTTAACTTTCTTTTCTAACAAGCACTTCAAAGCTAGAGGAAATGAAAAGCTGTATTCCCAGGCACAGATGACTGCATCACCCTCCTTGAGCCTGTCCCTTTCCTCCCTTTTATCTAATACCACAATAGTAAAGGCACTAATAGGCACTCTGATATGAGACCTATGTTTTAGTCCCTGAATGAGTCTTAGCCTCAATTTTACTCTTTGGTTAAATTTTAACATTTAAGTACTCTGTACAAAATGGAAGAGCTCCCAGCAGGAGAGACTAAGATGCTCCTGCAGCCTAAGGCTTTCTGTGTGGTGGGGAAGGGGGGAGATCTTGTCTTAAAGCCCCTCAAGAATAAGAAGAGTGGAATATAAAACAACCATGACCTTTTCTCCTTTTTTGGGAAGATGACACAGCATGATCATTTTGATAGATGATATTCTACAGGATAGAATGCCCTTTCCTTCTTTGGGGTGCAAATTGTACTTCAACCACAAAAATAATTTTGGAACATGAAAACCTCTCCCACTTCTACTAAACAGCCTACTAAGTAAAACAGAGAGCAAATCTGCTCATCATTAGGAGCTTCATGTAATTTTTAGAGTTTATCAGAACAGCACCCAAGATCCTCTGAGTCCCCCTGCATATTTGCTACAGATGCAAACACTGTTGCGCCAGAAGGGTAAGTGTCACCATAGTAAAACACAGGCTAAAGCCCCAGGGTCGCTTTTGTTACTCGTCTGACATAGACACACAGTCAGGTCTGATTCAAGCTTTTCCAACTGCCTTCTTCATAATGCTAGACTTTTCTGAGTCAGTGCCTGCCTAGGGACAGGTTGGAGGAGAAATATTATCTTACACATGCTTTTTTTTCTGACCTGACCTGGTTTTGCTGAAGTTTGAGGCTGACTCTCAAACTCAAAGTAAAACTCAAATGGAATGGAGAGCTCTCAGCCATACACAAAACCACCACATTCTTCCTGGCCCTAACATAGGCTGACAGCAGCAGTGTTCCTGTCTCTCCTCACTGCACAGATCCTCTTCTGCAGGAGCATCCATGCTCTCCAGACTTATTTAGGATGCCCTGTAGCACCAGCTAACAATTGCCTTTTCCAGATGCCAAAGGGTCAGAAAGCACTTTGGAGACATACAGATCTCTCCTTCCCTGGTTTCTGCATTTCCTTGGGTCTCTTTCTACAGGAGAGAAGCACTGGTGAGCAGCTGCACCTTTGGGTACCTACCCAAACTAAATACAAAAACAGCAGAGAGATGTGCACAGCCAGCACCAAGTTCTCTCCTCTAAGACAGAGCATAGCCCAGGAGGATTAGGGAGTTGTCCGGGCAATGGGTGATTTGTCTCACCTGGCACACCTGAACTGGGCTCCCTTTACACCCCAAAAAACAACAGGCAAGCCAAGTCAGATCCATAGGGTCCTGAAACCACCTGCATCTGTCCACTGATTGCAAAGGGAGCAATCACACACAAACAGCTATACTGGTGACAACAGCCAGCAGAGTGGCTGCTTCCCACCAGGGAACCTCCTGTCTCATGTCTGGGCATAAAGCAGGATATTGGGATTTGTCATTCATGCAGCAAACAACACAAAAGTGTGTCTGGGAGGCCTACAGACAAAATTTTAGGTGAAGGCAGCTTTTAAAAAGGAACAAGGGTTTACCTGTCTTTCTCCCCAAAGCTCACTAGAGAGTTATCACCTGAAGAGGGAACTGTATAATCACAGGAAAGGCTTTTTCCTGCTAGCCCAGAGGCAAAAACTCTGCACATGACGCAAGAGACTCCCTAGTTTCATCATATCATATATTTTAGCACCACTTCTTTCCATCTACAGAGCAATTTTATCACAGTCTTCCAGCATTGCTATGCCTTATGCTGCAGCAATCATGCTGAGAACATGAATTTGTAGGAAAAAAAAATCTCAAAACCAGTAGGCCTCCTTGTCAATTAAGGATGGTGGGACACCCTGATAAATCAGAATAGAAAGCAGAAAGACAATGAAATAGACTGAGAATTTTTCATAGTTTTGCAATAAGAAAGAGAACAACTCTTCCCAGCAGGCAATATTCCCAGTGCTTATTTGAGCCCTTGGGGAAAATTAAAATAAATGCCCACATCTTGATACTTTTATTTGTCTAAAGTTCCCTCAATGACACTGCTCCAGGCTACAATCAATAAGAGAAAGAAGCAAACCATAAAAAGAAAACAACAAAGAAAATGCAGCACAGATAAGCACAAACCCTACCATGAGAATTTTCCTTCTATAATTCACAGAATTTACTAGGAATAAAACTCAAACCTACTCTCTAAACTCATCCTTTTATAGCAAGGAGGACGCAGATCCTCTTACTTTTAAAGGAGTAATACTGCATTACACACTTGGGATAAACCTATTCCTCCTGCTCAGGCTCCTCCATACACTCTTCTATTCTGCTGTAGGGGCAACTTTCCCTGCAGAAATGGAACTGAACTAACATGGCCAAGACTTCAGGACCAACTTAGCATCTCCCTAAACACAAAGTCAAGTACTTCAGAATGAATTTAAGAAAGTTATGACTGCCTTGATCCCAAAGTACTGACTAAATGCAAGAGATTTCCACACAGTATGTATTCCCAGTGCAGACCCCATGCTATCAGGATTCCCATGCAATATGCAAAGGGATATTTTTACCTTTATTTTATAAGCAATACTGTTATACTTTAGGACGCTTACTTTAAAGACCCTGTTCTGATTGCTCACACACAGCTGTTCAGGGCTGAGAGGTGCTGGAGAAAGCTCTGTGGACCCTCTTCTTATGCAGATGCAGTGAGCTCAAATCCTTCGAATGCAGCAATCCCAGAAGATTATGCCCAGAAAGCATCATCCCCAGTAGGCACAGTCACAGCACAGAACAGACCAACAAGAGTAACAGGGAGCAAGAGCTAAGCTATGACTCTGTTCCTGGTGTACAGCATTTGCCAGGCTAGGGGTTTTCCCTAGAGTGAAGGCACAGTTCTCAGCTGATGGCCCTTCTTAGAGCAGTCATCCAGTGACCAACTCATGGCACATCCTCTGAAGGGCATCATGCTTGTTTCCCCTTTCCACAGGCCAAGCTCACCAGCTCTGCCTGCCCTGCTTTTAACTTTCCAAGCCCTTTGACACAGATGAGGCTAACTAAATCATGATCTGATTGCTAATCTCCTTGTCTCTACTTAAATCGTAATGTGATGATGCCATTATTCATTTCAGCTGTCCTGCTGCTGAGCCTTAAAGTCATATCAGTTCACCATCAGCTGCTGGGCTTCCTGTCTTATTGTACAGCTGTACTGCGACTTTCACTCTCCTGGGACTTGCCAAGGACATGATAGTTGCAGGGTGCTCACACGTACTTTGATCTCCAGGGACACACTCACAGAAAGAAGGCCAGGGGATCATGTCCAAATCAGGTGCTCTGCAGAATCACATCCCTCACCTTCACACCACAGGCATTGCTGAAGGTATCTGCTGTGTGCTATGAGGAAAAGAGCAAGAGCTCTGGCAGGGATGCTGGGAGAAATGCTTCCTGTCAGAAATATCACTGTCCCTTTAATGACCTTTTCTTTTAATTCTGCTATTTAAGGTGAATAAGGAACTCACCCCATTAACTGGAAAATGGAGAACACACAGCTAGAATAACTCCCCTTAAGGCAGAGAGAAGCTATGAGGTTATGCACAATACTGCATTTAGCGAAGTCCCACTGAGGGCACTAAACCTTGGTTATTCCCATCACCAAAGCAGCAGCACAAACACGATCCGGCCACATGCAGCAGCATAAACCCCTGGGTGAGGAACCTACTCTATCAAGCACTGTAGGGTAGCTCAATTCAATCCAAACCCTGAGCTCTGGAGGACCAAGGAATAGGGCGCAACACTGATTTGCAGCTGAGACTCCATCATGGAAGGCAGTCTGCCACAGCCTCATTTCTTGCAACTCACAGAACACCTCTTATTATGGCAATATGATGACCTGAGGCTTCAGCAAGCCAGACCCCACTTTGCCTTGGGCTGGGAAATCTAAAGGGACTCAACAAGACCCTACTCACAGAAGTCACCTTAATCTGAACTCTCCGAGTTAATGGTAGGGATCTCAGAGGGGCTGCTTTTCAATGACCTCTTGAAAAGATGAAGGAGGTTCCACATTAACATAAGGAAAAACTGTTTCACTGTGAGAGTGACAGAGCACTGGAACAGGCTGCCCAGAGAGGTGGTGGAGTCTCCTTCTCTAGGGACATTCAAAACCCTCCTGGACACATTCCTGTCTGATCTGCTCTAGATGGTCCTGCTCTGGCAGGGGGTGTGGCCTAGATGATCTTTCAAGGTCCCTTCCAACCCCTAACATTCTGTGAGTCTGTGACCTTTCAGGGATTTCAGCCACTGGCTCCAAGGATTCTTGCAACTTGTGGCGATGCTCTGGTTGGCAGGCAGGCCTCCACTTGAGGTTGCTGGTGTAGAAATGCTTTTAAATCCACTCCAGAAGTTACTGTGCTGGGTGCCAGCAGTACTCCATGTTGGTCATGGCATAAACCCTGAGGCTCTTGGGGTTACTGTTCTCTGCATAACGAACTGTCAAACAGCAGAGGACTCTGCTAACTTCGAGAGCAATCAGCCATTTTATATTCAGCAACCTGCAACAAGGCAGAAGGAAGGTACCTACTGCGTGATTTCGACAGGAGACTTGCCCATTTGTTTGCTCTCTTTTTCTGCAGCAGGGCACGCTCTGACTCAACACCTCTGCCTGGTCTTAGCACAGCAAGGCTGTCTGACATGCCAGCGGCAGGCTCCCGAAACAGTCCCTCTGGTACCTGCTACGGACATTGGTCTGGCAAAGGGAGAAAGCATCTCCAGCCCTGATCTGAACAACGGCTGGGCATACTGCTGACTGTCTTCTGTGCCTGTGCAACAGTTTTGCTGAGGATGTGACTGCAAACACGGGAACCGTAATACATCTCAGGAGCATATTTCATCTAAATGTTCTTTAAACATTTGTTTATTGCAATTAAATATTTTAGCCTGGAATTTACACATTCCATTATTCTTATTTTCCCCCATTCAGGCTGCAGCTGTCATAATGGGAGGTTGATTTATGACTCACCCAACCAGCACTCAAATCCTTAACGCACCAAAACCAGCATTCAAGTCAGAGCGTAAACTGCTCCTAATTTACTTAGATTAACTCCATGTTTAAAGTGCTACCACAGAAACTGCAGTTCTCCTCCCCTGAAAAGGATGGGTTCCAGAATACTCGATAAGCCAAATACTGCAAACCCATGCAGACAGAGAAGGTCACCGAAACCCTTCCTTCAGAAGTGCAGTATTAATGAAGGCTTGTATTAACTCAGCACGAAAATGCAACAGTGAGCTCCATGCAGATTGCTATGGTGACAGGCATCAGCATACAACTTGGGGAGAAAGAGAAGATGAAAAGCTGAGGGAGAAAAATATTGGGGTTTTTTCCCAGCGAGGAGCTGTTAAGTTCTCCAGGGTGTTTGGAGTTAAGATGAAGTAAGTGGCTGTCTCCAATTAAATGCATCACTGTCAGCCTAAGTTTAATAGCTCAACTCACTAGAATGATTCACTGAATCCACGCAAACTGGGAAGCTCAGGAATAACAGCACTTGTAGCTGCACCAGCAGCTGCTGCCCTTGAAAATCAGGGCTGCATTTCCCCTGGCCAAATGCCTTGCCCAACTTTTCCAAGCTGTGACCATGGCAGAGCGTGAGCAAATGCTGCACATGGATGTCTGTGCCTGCATCTGCAGTGAGTCATGCACGAAGCAGGCTGAAGCCTCTTGAGCCACACACAGGGATTCTGGAGGACACTCCAACTGTGTCACTCGGGTGCGACAGTAGGAAATCCTGCTGCAAAGTGCTGAGCATTTTCTCCTCCCACGGGAGTCACTGAGTGCAGAAAAGCACATAGGCAGAGGCAAGGAGGACGTTTCCCAGCCACACAAAATTTTTTCCATGGCTTCTGTGGCTAAACTCAGCAAAATCGTTCAGAGCAGAAGGACACGCTCTGCATCAAGGAAGCCTACAAGCAGGTGGCCTGGATGGACTGGGCCATGCAGCCTGTAGCATCCCAAGTAACAGGCACAGGGAGGGCAAATGTACTGCAGAGACGAGGGAGTAAGCAGCTCAGTGGGCATTTGCATTTGGATGCCTCCTCAGGCTGCCTGCGCAGGGGTCATGTCACGGTGGGCAACGGCGGCTGCCCAAGCATTAAGAGAGGCTCTGTACTAAAGCCAGGCATCCAGCCCCACCTTGCAAAGCTGCCACGAATGCCTTCAGTTTAGATACAGCCATTCGGCTTAACACCCAGCCTGTGAGTAGGATGCAGAGATGTAAACAGACTGACTGACTAATGCTAAGATTTATTCCTGAGGTCTGTGACTCTGGGGGCACCAAACAGTTGATCCCAGCTCCTTTACCAATGATGCAGAATGAAGCCATGCCCAGCTCCAGTTCAACATGATTACAGGGTTAGCATCACCCTCCAATTACAGGGAATTTATTTTGAGAAGAAAATGACTCTGGGACAATAGGGCTGCATGGCACACTCGTGTATTTACTCATCTCAAGTACAAATCTCCACCCAGGGCTAATAACTACAGAGAGACAAATGGTGTTTCCAGGATGCATTACATGAAATAACAGGCTGTGCTGAGAGGGATAGCCTCTGCATTTGAAGGACAAGCTTCCGAAAATGACATTTCCCTAACTCAGAGGGATGATTGGCTCAAGCCTTGACAGCACCCATCAAAGCAATCACCTCCTGTCACCATCAGTGAGTCACTAGAGCAGAATGGCACCTTGAAGGCAAAAAGAGCATCCAGAGAAGTGATTTCCTTTCCTGTGCTGGTGCCTGCAAGGAGGAATAGTAATTAGCCCTCCAGCACTGAGCACAGCTGCCTGCCTGCATCCCTCTACCAAGGAGCAGACATGTGCAAAGCTCTGCACTACACCTGCCTTGTTCTTACAAAGATGAGTCCCTCCAAGGAAGTCTTATTTCTCACTTGTAAAGGAGGTGGAAAGAACATGGTTTCATGGCACTGGCATTTATGCAGGCCCTCCCGTATCCAGGGAATCAGCTTTACAGAGATGTTAATACAAGGCTGAGGTAAGGGGCAGAGAAAGGAGTCATATAAAGTATCGAAAATGTAGGGTGCAACATGGGATCACTGCTACATGTCTCTCCCAGACCGCACTTTTCCTGGGAACCTACGGATGTTAGGACTTAAGAGAAGTCACCCTGCAGCCCACTTGCTCTCCAAGCTCCAGATCCCTTGTGACAGCCACCTAAAGTCCAAGGCTTGAGAATAAAGAAGTCTAAAGTCTTGAAAGTGTTTTCCTAGAAGGCAAATGCCAAATGAATGTACATGACACATAAGCTACCCACTCTACACACAAACTAAGAACAAGAGAGTCAGCTCCAGCACTGCTCGGCCAAAAGAGAACGTCAAAGACCATCGCAGCTGAAAACAATGGGTTGGCAAGTGTAAGAGGTCTGATGGTCTAACTGCCACCAGTTATTTTGGCACAGAATTGCTGACTACCTCTGGGGAAAACCGCCTAATCAAATATTCCGCTAAAAAATTCAGAGTAAGAGCAGCTGAAGCTATACACAAACTCCATCATATTAACAGGGAAGAAAAAGGAGATCTGAAAAGAGCACAAGTTTGATTTCTTGTTTTGAGACTATGTTTTGTTTGGAAATTTAATGGGAAAAAAAAAAAAAAGTTGTTAAAAAGAGTTGGAGATGAAAGCCAAAGTTTCATTTTAAGTAGAACGAAATATTGCACTGGATCCGAGTCCCCTCCTCCCCAGAAAACTCTTTTATTTGACCAGAGAACCAAAAAAAATCAATTCTTCATACAGCTACACTCCTGGCTTTGTCTTTCCCTCCCCCAGGACACAGTTTGTGTTGGTCTGTTGATCCAGTGTGTTTTACCAGCAGTCAAAATTTCAAAACATTTCCCTTTAAAGAGCAATCTTCTATACTTGTATTGACTTGAGCTCAAATGAGAATAAAACCAAAGCCTGACAGGAACAGAAAACATAAAGCAGAGATGTAAGGCTGTTCCAGAATTCATGCAGGGTGAGCTTATTCAGGTAAGGGAATTAAAAAAATTAGAAGTTTAACGCAAAAAAGAAGTTGTAGCTGCAGCTGCTAAGCTGTCATTTTCCAGCACAGTCAATGCCTTGGCTACTGAAGGTTAAAGCATGCTCATAAGTATGGACAGCAGAGCACACAAGATATATTATTTATTTTGAGGAACACCCTGCAATTATTCCTGACATATTGTGTAATTAGCCAAAATTACAGCATATTCACCCAGAGCAAAACAGAGGATGGCATAAATATTATGTGTGAACCCACAATCACAGAGCACATTTCATTTGGGTGCAAACGTGACTCCATGAACCAACCAAGCATGTGCCCCTTCACAGGGGCTTCTCCCTAGTCCCCATGGGCTGTGCCAGCTCCCAAGCAGGCACCCACAAAGGGGAAACACTGGGAGTAAAATCCAGACCTTCCCCAGGCCAGCAGTGGAAGCTCAACTGCTGCACTAAGATACAGCAAACGTGTACCCCCGCCCTGCAAAGCTTTCGAGTTGAGGGATGATTGAGCCCAAAGCTCATACCAGCAAAGAAGGGGCCACAGCTATGCCATCTCCAAGGGAGGCGGAAAGGCAGGCTTGGAGGGTGATGCCTGGAGCTTGCTGGGCTTTGCTGCCTGGAGCTGGCAAGAGGGAGAAACAGAAAAACAGCTCTGCTCTCTCCCCATGCTTGCAGAACCTCTCACCCTACAAACAGGGATACAGAGGATTTCCTACAGGGCCACGGGTCACCCAGACACGTCCTAAGGAGTTGTTTGATGTGTCAGAAATCCCAAGCGGTCTTGTGGCAGTGCTTTGCCATTTGTACAGTTGGAAAGGCTGTGTTTTGTTTTATTGACTCCAATGTGCAACATAAAACTTCTTCACTGTCAATGAAGCAGATTTCTTCCCGGTTTCCTGCAAAGATTTGGTTTGAGTATTAGGAAATTCTTTCTACCTAGAATTTGCTCCATGGGAGGATGTAAAAAAAAAAAAAAAAAACCAGTTAAAAAACATGCGTCTGGGGAATGTATGTCTGGTGTCAGTGCAGGGCTGCGGTTGGAATAGTCAGCCTTGGGAGTCCCTTCAGCCTGGCCACAACTTCGTGACGGTATTGCACTTCTGCATCCTGAGTTTTTGAAGGGCTCCGTGACAGAGTCCCCAGCTCCCCTCACCTTGAAGTGCCCCATGAAAGGCACCAGATCACTAATAGTCCTCACACGAGCAGAGCAGACGCCATCCCTGCTGTTCACGCCTGCCACGGCGCTGTGATTTGTGCTATTCTCAGACTCTATATCTTTCTGCTTCCCCCATCAATCCAACAGGCCTGAAATACTGCAGAAACACCGAGAAGTCCCTCACACAAACAAAACGCACTACGGAAACAACTACATCAATCTTCCACCTGACTCTGCAGGCCTAGAAAAGTAAATTCATTAAAATAGAAAATGGACAGAACATGCTATCAACAGGCACTGAGCAGAAATTAATCACTTAAGATGCCATCGGTCTTGGGTAGGGTACCTGGTCCTACCAACACCAGCCCACAGAAAAGCCCGAGGTAATCACTGGATGGTAGCTTAGCATAAAATTTGGGTCCCAGTGTCACTCTGCAAGCGTTCAGTAACACCAGGCAATAACATCCCCTTTTGCTACAGTACTCCTCATGCACTTCCGCAGCATTTTACGAAGGGCTGAGAGGTGGGAGACTTCTTTATTTAACAGGTAATGAGCCTGTGATGTGGAAAAATTAAAGCTTCAATCAGCCAGGTTGTATTATAAGAATTTTTTTGCTCACTGCAGTAACGCAGCTTAAGCATTCCTGTAGCAGTTTGCAAGCATTTTTTGACTCAAAACTATGATGTTATTAAATTTCGACAAATCTTACACAACACCCAAATGCATAAAGAAATGTGCTGCTTGTGACACTCTGGTTTGAAACACTACACTCCAAAAGGCAAGATCATGCTAAAAATGGCCAAAACCCATCATGTAACTCAAAGTTCTTTCTTCTCTCCTTTTGCTTTGTGAAAATACACCTTTTTTCACTTACAGAATGATTTTAATTTTCCATCTGAGCCAGAAGATTCCTTCAATCTAATGAAAGCACTCGCAGTGTGAGAAAGCCATCATCTGCCTCGCTCCATCTAAAGCTCTGTTTTAAATAAGGATGGTGTTTCATGGTTCTTATCTCACTATGAACAGCTCATTCCCAATGTTGGGTGGCCCCGAGGACTCCAGCAAGACAGGCAGGTTCACCAGCCAGCCCGTTGCTGTCTCAGGAGAGAGCTGTAAACAGTGAGGTCCCTCCCCAGGGATGCACGTGCTCAGGATGACACAGTGCAGGTGGAGCAAAACCAGAAAATCTGCCTCTCCAACAGGTCTCCGAATAGAGCTCCTGCTCCTCCAGCTGCCCAGGAACCACTCACCTGAGGGCTCAGGGCAAAGGAGCTCTCAAATTTCACCTGGTAGTTTCTAATCATTATGGACCTGCTACTAGGCTCTAGCTCTAAAACCCAAAATTTATTTAATGGGAAGCAGAGCTGTGAAGAAACAGACAGGAAAATAGTAGAAGAAATGTTTAAGGAAGTAGAGAATGTAGGAGTGGCACAGAAGGAAATTAAATAAAAGCCAAAATAAATGTTTATGAATTTTAGATAACGATGCTGTGTGTTAGCCAGCAGGCAGACCCTGTACTGAAGAGCATAAAACCAATTATAAAAAGCCAGCAGAGAACTGGTGGTTATACTGCACACTCTGCCAGCCCTTTTAGCCACTGCCACAGAAAATCCCCACAAGAGCATGATATCGGTCACAGAGGATGCCTGCTCAAACGGCTGCAGATCGATAACTGAGGCAGAGGGTGCAGGCAGCCAGCAACTCAGACTCGGATCTGGTTACAGGAGCTGTGCCAGGTAAAGGACTGGCTCGGGAGCAGTGGATGGTCCAAGCCCCTCACCTGCCAAAGTGTGATCCTTACATCTCCTGCAGCTGGTGGCTCCCAAGTCCCCAGGGAGCATCCTTCACCAACCGCCATGTGCTTCCCAACCCCAAGCCAGTCCCTGGAGGCCAAAACCAGTGTGCCTTTTTGCTAATTTCTACTGCTTTTCAATTTTCTGGAAGATGTGGACTGGCTTTTTGCAGCCTGGCTTCACTTGCAGCAGTCCCATACTGCTTGATCTTCTGCAAACAGTTTTGCATCAGGGAATGAAGGAAATGTATTTATTTGGCAGTTTGGGCAATATAGGTGGCAACTGCTAAGCAAAGAAACTAGCTGTGCAGCCAGTAAGGGGAAGTGACTGCAAACTACACTGTTCTAGATAAACATCAATTAAGTGAGCATGTTCTATTAACCCAAAGACCTGGCTCTTTTATTCCTTCATTTCAATTCAAAATGCTTAAATATTTCAAGAAAGGAACGTTTGGGTTTTTTTTTTTTTTTAATCTTTATCATAGAATCACAGAATCATTTAGGTTGGAAAAGACCTTTAAGATCATGACCACAATCAGCTTTTAGCTGGGAAAGTGGAAAAAGTAACAGAATTATATTGCCTCTCTGTGGATATTTTTGCCAGCTCACAGCATGTAGCCATCCACTGCATGTAACACATCCCCTTAACAGAGCACACTGCTGGAGGGAAGGTGAGACAGAAGTGCCATGGGGAGAAAGCTCTCCACAGCAAGCTCCATGGATGCTGCTGTGGGATGGGGGAGAAGCTCTGTGCTCTCCGTCACCGTAGCGGCTGTATCTATCCCTGGATCTTCATCCTCAAGTCCAGCCCCTGCCATTGGAGACAAACAGTGATTTCACATCTCCCCTTTTCTGACATCTATCAATGGAGCCAAGCACTCCAAACGTGAGCTATGGCACTGAAAAAGGCCCCAGAAAGAAAGACGGGGAGCGCAGGTAGGCAGCAGAATAACCGCTCCCCTCCTTTCACCACGGCTGCCCATCTTCTGGCCAGAGAAATGCCACAGGTCCCTAGCTCAGCATTTCTCTTTGGGAACATGCCAAGGACCATCCAAAATAAAGCTCATCCTTGTGCTCAGTAACACTGAAGGAGAAGGGGACACTGATGCAAGTCAGACTCTGAAGGATGCGTCCCTTGGACAAAATCTTCCCTTCCTGTCACATACAACTTGAGGCACAACAGATGTACATAGTGGCAAGAAAAGAGGAGCTGCTATTGCTACCTCTCCCCTTGCCCTGACCCGAGCCAGAGTCTGCACAAGAGCTTGACACTCCTCCAGACCTAGAGCTCTGCCAGGAGCAGCACAACCCCATATGCCATCTCCTTAGCGGGACCCCAGGCACTGTGGCGCAGTGACCTCCCCATGATATTGGGGGAAAAGGGCAAACCCAAAGCCACAGAGCAAATACAGGAACAGAGCTGCAAAGCCCCATTCAGTGAGGATGCTGTTTCCAGCATTAACCCCCATCTCACAGCCCAGCTCACTCCATGGGGAAAGAGCAGAAATGCCTGGAGCTGCTGCACGGAGCCAGCCTTCCCCATCATGCCGGGAACCAGCCAGCAGCTCATCCCTGAGGACACGAAGGGCTCAGGCCACCACCCTGCCCGTGGCTTTATCCCTGGCTTTAGGCAGCACATCCTGGAATGAGCACAGGACAGCAGAAGTGTCTGACAGGTGTCAGAGCACATCCAGCTGAATTTTTTCAGCAGCCCTGTAAGCTCCATCAGGGTTTCAGAGAGCCCCAGTCCAGTGTTTGGAACAAGCACACAGTTATTTGTCTATGCTGCAGTGTGGGGGCTGGAAAAGCCAGAGTGGTCTGCCTGAACAGTGAATACCATAGTCGTGTTCCACAGCTCTCTAGAAAGCTGCCTTCTGGTTTACCGTTTTAAAAATGTGTTGTAGCTGCTATTTTCAGAGACAGTACTGTCAGGAAGCTGTAGCCCTACAGCCCTGCTACCATCCTGCAAAAAATCAGTGTTCACATTAACTCCCCTTAAAGCACAAACCCCACTGAAAAATAATTTATTCCAGAAGCCCCTGCTAGTGGTGTTCACTGAGCGAGGGCCACTAAGTGTGTCCGTGGCTCTACTACAGCTTTAATAGAGATGCAAAGTAACACCAGCCCCTGGAAAGGCCGAGTTATTTCAGGATTCTGCTACACATGAGAACAGGGCAAAGGTAAAACAATAGATATAGTAGTTTGCTTCATGCTCAGAAAGGATAATGTATTAATATGAAGAATACTATGTTAGCTAGGGTGTAAAGATGAACTACGTATTAAACAGGAGAACAGAGTACAAAGGTACCATTCCCTGACAGGCTGCTGTATGTGCAGCCCAGGTACAGAGTAGATGATTTTGGTACAGGTCACTTCCCAAGTGACTTCCAAGATTAAGGCACAGCAATAACACAGCCATAGCAGTGATGCTAAGGCAGCACACAGAGCTTATGGAAAGGTATGTGCATTTAAATGTTAGCTCTTTGGAGCTGCTTTCCGTGACCTGCTCTCTTCTGTACTCTTGGTCACCTTCTGCCAAGCCATGAAGCTTGCAAATATGAAAAGGATGTTAATCTCTTACATGTTTTACTTGTTAAAATTCTTGCTTTGATTTTAATAATAATAAATCACAGCTTGGCTTCAACTGTGTGGGAGTAGGAAACTCCCAGAAATAATGCACACATGACTGTTCAGAGGGGTGGATCAAATGGAACGAATGCCAGAGGGATGGAACAAACGCCTACCTGGCCACCATGCTATCTGGCAGTTCATGGAGTGCCCATTTGGGGAGGGGAAGGAAAGAAAGAAGCGAAGCTCAAGTGAGTTTGCACTTGCTCCTCAACATAGTGAGACTTGAGATCATGATTGTCTCTCACAGGAGTGAGATTCTTAAAATCTCTTCAGCTCCTGTGGCAGCTCTGCTCTCCACACTGCCCGAGTCAAGCTGTTGAATTTTTTTTTCTAATAGATATCTGTTAAAATATGCAGTATCTGGTCTACTGAAATTATTCTAAATTCATGCTGAATTCAGCAAAGCAAGGAAGGAAGGAAGGAAGAAAATCTTGTCTTCATTTTGGTATTTTTGGAACTAAGCTTTTGGGTTTTTTATGCCAAAGCAACATTTAATTTAGAAGTATACCTGAAAGTTAAAGAAAAATACATATATAAAAATCCTCCAAAGGAAATTGCACTTTTTTTTCCCCCAAAAAAACCAGTTATATCAGTCAATGATAAACAGATTTATATGGATTTTTTTTTTTTATGGGGAAGGAAAATAATCACTCATGAACGTCTTTTCACCCTGACTTTTCCATTTGGCTGGTGACGGAGGAATCAATCATTTGTATTGCTCTAATGGCGAACCTCCTCTGCTGGCTAATGATTTTCACTGCTCCCACAAGCACAGCTACCCCTGAGGCCATGGGGAGAGAAGATAGCCATCCCTCTAGGAGCTTGGATGACTTCCATGGATTTTCTTGGCATCAACCATATCCAGTCCAGAACTAGTACAAAGTGGTTTACTGACTGACACGCTCACCCGCAATCTGTCGCGAAGCAGGCTGGCAGCTGAGTTTTCCATGCTCTGGAGTAAGCCAGGAGCCTGCAGTTCTTCTCAGATTTTGGAGCCGGAGAGCTCAGGGTTGCTATCTGACCCCCCTCCCCACCCAGTAACCGAGCACAGACACACACCGTGACAGTCACCACATCTGCAAGTCACGAATGTGTGCGGTACCACCCCCACGGATCAATTTGATAAAATGAAACCCGTCTGCCGAGCTGTCATGAGCAGGAGGCAGTCTTTTTCCCCTCTCCTGATTATTCTGGCATGCATTAGCACTGGCAGGTGCAGAAAGAGCTTACAGCACCAACGGCAGACCTCTCCGATGACAGACTGCCCCAAACAAGGAAGACACGTTCCCTCAAGGCTGCGCCCCTTCCCCTTGACGTTAGTGAGGCTCATGTTTGGCTGGCCACTTGGCATACGTGCCCTCATCTTGGCTAGCACTTCTAACAGCTTTTGCTGGCCAGGTGATGCCAGGATTTCCAGCCATTTCCATTCCCTCGAGCCACTCCTTAGAGATGGGGCACAGCACCAAATTCTGCAGAGAAGCAGGCAGAAGAATGTGGTGGACACCCCTTGGCTGGGCACACATCCAGAAGCACATACACATGCTATACGAAAGTGCCGGGATCCAGCCTGAATCCTACTGCAGACAGCAGCTATGCGCCGAGAGAAAGTAGCCAGCATCAGGACACTGTAGCAACGGAGGGGCCAAATTCCACAGGTTAGGCAGCTATTACAGCTGTTCTGAAGAGAACCACTCCATAAAAGCAGGCAAGGACGACAGCAAATTTAACAGGGGAGCTAAAAAGTTGGTTTTTACCATGAGCTTCAATCATCATTTTCACCCTGCATGAAATCAGAAAAGACTTCAGGATTTAACTCAGGGAATTTAACAGCTTGCAGAGATGACAGACTTCTCAAATGTTTTAAATGAATCTCCGAATGAACAAAGTCCTTCTGTGTCCTTCAACTAAAGTTGCTCTTACATTTTACTTATACTGCTGCAAAAATATGTATGTACAGATATTTTAAATTCCAAATTTCCATTTATTATTCAAAATGAGAAATACTGCAAAGGGAAAATATGTTTTAAGTAACTGCTTTTTCTCTACATGTGAGCTATTTCCTTCACTTTGGAAGAAGCCGTTAGATCTCCTTAAGGAAAAGCATCCTTTCCCTGGAGGAGCACAAAATATATATAAGACAGAGAAAAAAAAAAACGGAAAAAAAAAAAAACAAGACAAGTTTTTTCTTTTTCCCAGAGTAAAAAAAACCTGTTTGAGACTGAGCCCCACATTCTGAGTTGAAAGCTCATCTACAGAAGCAATGTCTGAAGGGACGGAAGGACGATGCTACACAGTGCCTGGCACTGCTTGACCCAAAGCTGTCTGAATTCAAATATGATATCCCCAAGTAACAACACCCATTCAGTGGGCTTCACTCAGACAAAATTTCCACCAGCCCCACAGATACTTTGCCTGATGCTCCAGCCTGTTTCCTTTCATGCAAGGCCCCCAAACTCCTCAGCTTTGCCATTCAGTGGCCATGGCATGACGAAAGGCCACCTCCACCCCAGCTCTCTGGGGTGAACTCTGCCTGAGAAGATCATAGAATCACAGAATGCATTGGGTTGGAAGGGACCTCTAAAGGTCATCTAGTTCAAGCTCCCTACAATAATATAGGGACATCTCTAACTAGGTTGGGTTGCTCAGAGCCCCATCAAGCCTGACCTTGAATGTCTTCAGGGATGGGGCTTCCACTACCTCCCTGGGCAACCTGTTCCAGTGATCCACCACCCTCATATTAAAGAACTTTTTCCTGATGTCCAGCCTAAATCTACCCTTTTCCAACTTAAAACCATTACCCCTCATCCAACCGCTACAAACCCTTGGGAACAGTTCTTCCCCTGCCTTCTTATAGGCCCCAGATGTTGGTGAAGCTTTCACAAATAAGCTGGACGCACCAGCCCAGGGTTTCCAGCCTGTTACAAAACAGCTGAAGAAGGGACGTGCCTAGATGCTCTAATTCAGCCACGAAGGGGGTGTAACTACTTGGTTCAACCATTTGTCGGCAGAGAAGTCAGGTAAAGAGAGCTGCTTTGTCTGTCTTCTGCATTCAACTCTTGGATCTGTCATTCTCTGATGAAGGATCCATTTCTTGAACCTGCACCAAAAAGCCATGCCATACAGCAATTTCTTTTGAATCCTCTATCAAGTTACTATGGTCAGAGCAAAATATATAGTTTAATCTTTTCTAGCTGTACCTTATACATGTAACCATAGAGGTGCTGTTCAACATACACATATTTTGCTTGGCACCTGCACAACTGCGGCCAATGACCTGTATTAATTCACAATAATGGGATTAAGCCCATGCATCCAAATTTTCAGCTTAGTCCACAACACTCATCATCCTTATTTGGCCTGTCTTAAAATGGTAAGTCATCTTAGAGCTAAGTATATGCAAGAGATATAAAAGAACACAGAGCATGCATGTGAGAGAGATGCCTTTGCCCATCAAAAAGGCAGACGAAACAAGTGCGCATTTTACAACATGGTGCTTATTGCAACCAACAAATGAGACTGCAGTCTGTTTTCCCTAGGAGCTGATAGCTTTGATTATACAAGATGTCCCTGCATGGACCTGGTTCCCCATAGCTTGCCAAAACCTGCAACTATTCAAGCCCACTGCCAAGCGAGCCTGAACTGCTACCGTGTGCGAATTCTCCCTTCCCATACAAGAGCAGGAGTATTTCACTCTCGCTTCGCACAGGCTGTGAAGTGGAGCACGAGGTGCCAACCACTGCAAAGTAACTCCACTCACACACATCTTTACTGAATATTTTAGTTACAGCACTGTTTGAGTCGCATATTAAAAACCCTTAATTGACATAAGCTCACACGGTTACTTTTACAAAGGCAAAGGGAACGTGAACCACCATCGGTTATATTTCTGTGATGTTGCAAGTTGCTACAGCTCCACCACTGCTGCATCGTACGCTCACTGGCAGTGGGGGGCCCAAAGCACGGCATGCTGGAACGAGCATCAGGAATTAGGTCTCGGTGTCAAGTAACTGCTCCGTGCCTTGGTCTCACCTTCTGTAAAATGGGGAGAATCCTCTCCATTTGGTAGAGCTTGTTGAGTACTACACATGAAAATCACTCTGTAAACGTGAAGTATTTTGACAGTTAGTCCCCATAGCCATAAAACAAGGTCACATTTAAAAAAGATAGCTCCCTTGTGTTGTTCCATTTCCAAATGGGACTGTACCCTTTTTGAACATTCATGTTTCTCACGTTCCTTTCACTGACTTGCAAACTACTGAGCCAGCGTATCATTAAGTACACATAATCACTAGGGTTGTGGGTCACTGCACAATGCATGCACATGTCTTTACACCAGTTTCAATTATTCCCATGTCATTTTCTATGCAGAAGAGCAACTCTGCAATGAATAAGTTATCTGGGCACAATACACTCCCTGAATAAACAATCCGAGTAGCAGCAAACCCAGAGGCATGCTGCTGTCTGAGCAGCACACCTGAGTCCAGGCATAGGATGTACCAGTGAAGTAAAATATCTGTTTAAAAGACGACTACAGGGAACTAAAGCAGACACAGTCCATAACCTAGGAAAGGACATTTGATTATTTTTAAAGCAACTTAATTCCTCTACTTCTTTAATTTTATTAAATGAATACAGTACTGGTTACGCGTGATTGACTGACAGCTCTAAAGACTGAACAGCTCTATTTTTACAGCACTGAGTAGCATTGATCCTTCTTCTAAATCAATAAAAAGTCTTCCTTAAATTGCTCTGGTCTGTAAGTTATTGAACACCTTCCTCAGCATGAAAGTCCGTGCAAGTTGAGGGAATTCTTAGAATTCATCAATTCTTCACAAGCATTTAGTGAGTCCAAAGGAAACAGAATTGGACCTGTGCAGCTGGGAGTGCTGTGGTAGGACCGACGAAAAGCCTCATCAACCACACCCTGCCGTGAAAGTCATTCAGATGAAGCATCTTGAAATCTAGGTAACAAGTCTAGACTTCTCAGCCCTTTTAGTCCTTGAGGGATGTCATTCAATAGCAGATGGAGATGAGGAGGAAAGAAGAATGGGAAAAGATTTCATCAGTGAGACTCCCAGGTCCCACTCTTGAGCCTACAAAGAGTGGTTCCTGAGACAAAATGACCATACTTTTTGGACAAGAGCCATCTTTTAGTCTGGGCTCACAGGTTAACTAATCCATAGGACGGTCCAGCAAGCCACCACTCACCAAAACTTGAGAAGAAAAAAAAAAAAGGCAACTTTTTCCCTTCAAATATTTCAAGTCATGCTGTATTTTCAGATATTTTGCATCCTCTTTTGGCAACTGCTTTAAAACAGACTGTTAAAGAGTCTGGTTTTCACAGCGTAACCCATGCATTGCAAGTCTTGAAGCATTTTGCTAGCTAAATACAGTCCCTGCTCCACAGCCTGTGAATCAGGGGTGCTGACAGCAATCCAGAGTAATTATTCTTTCGCCTTTGTTGACAACAGTAAGTGGCCTTCTGCGGTGAGGGGCTTTCCCCCTATTTCTTTTTGTTCCTCACTTGGGTACAAGTCACATACCTCAATCTACAGAGCAGAAGAGAAGCCCTCAGCTAGCTCTGACACCTTGCTGTAGTCATGACTGACAGACTTCAGATACGGAGAAGGAGCTTCATGAAGAGACTAATCAACAAACAATATACTAATGTATATGGAAAACATGGGAGGATTACACAGGTTGATAGTAGATCCCAAAGAGCTGAGCAAATGACTATCACTCTTTTGTGACCATGATACTAATGGACACCTGAGAAACAGCAGCTTGTCAAACCAATCTCTGTTTTCTTACCTTAGTGGTGTTTCATAGCAGTGAAAAAATAAAGGAAGAAGTAAATAATAATTCCACTGAGAAATCACGGAAGGCCTATTCTTGCCAGGTGTTGAGTTCTCACGCCTACCAAAGACGACTGAGAGTGCAAAGCATGGGTCAGAACTGAAACTGTGAGTGGTGGGACTTCATCGTGGAAATGGGAGCAACATGTACACTAGGGCTGAAGTTTTCCACAAGGAACCCAGACTGAGCACACACATGCACAAAAAGACAAAGGAAAGAAAGAAGAAAAAGACTACCCTAAAAAGCATTTCTAGATCCTTGCAAGCTCAATAGTAGGTGTAACAGCCGTGCAGCTGCCATCTGGAAAGCTTTCCAAGCTAATGAAATTCCCTGTGCAACTCTGCTCGTGAAGTAGCACTTGATGGATCTAGTTATCAAATGGCCACAATTCTAATTGATCCTCAGTTTATCGATTTCCTTGTCACTATGGAGAAAATAAGAGGAGACTGTTTAAAAAGCGTATCTAAAGGGAGGTGGAAAAATACAATTCTGGGTAAAGCCAGCACAGATGAAGCCCCTGGGTCTCTCCTGCTAGAGGACCCTCTTCGCTCACTTCGGACAGCGGTGGAGAGATGCTGGCGGTAGGTCGGTGTCCACCCACCCCACCGGCCCGGGGAAGGGGACCCGTCAGGACCCAGGCGAGAGCTGAGCGCGGAGCAAGCCTGTCCCCAGACGGCACCCGGCGGTGCCGGGAGAGCCCCGCGGCCGGGCGGCCCCCCCCGGGGCAGCCATCCCGGCGGGGCCGGGGCTGCCCCACCCCGCGGAGCGGGCCCTCACGGCCCCTGCCCGCCGTACTCACCCGGTCTCCTCCTCACCGGCCGTTTCCTGCCGCTGCAGAAGCGCACTTTGCTGAAGACCCCCAGGACGTGCCTCTCGCAGAGGGAGCGCCCGTCCTTGCTGGGGCTGGAGCGGCGCTTGGAGGCGGACACCCGGTCGCTGTTGGACTCCCTCGCCTGCCGCTTCTGCCGGATCAACGAGCTGGCGATAGCCGCTGCCATCGCCGCTCATGGGCCCCCCGCGCCGCTCCGCTCCGCTCCGGGGGGCGCCGCCCGGGCGCGCTAGGGCCGAGCCGCCGCCGCGCCCCGCGGGAACGGGGGACAGGGACGCCCCGCTTAACGCGCTGCAGCCCCGAGTCCCGGCGCCGAGGAGGGCTCAGCCGGCCAGGCGGAGCAGGGCGCCCGGGCTAACAACCATGGCTGGCCGCTGGACCCCGCCGCCCATGGGTCTGTCCCCGGAGAGCGCAAATCCCGGCGCGGGCGGCCGTCGGCGAGACCCCCGGACGGACTGGCAGCGCCCCCGCGCCTTGTAAATCCGGGAGGCGGCTGCCCCGCTTGCAATGGTCCGCCGCCGGCAGCTGTGTCCAGAGAGGGGTGGGAGGCGCGGAGGATCCGCGGGTCCCTGCGGCGCGGTGCCGCTCCGCTCCGCCCGGGCGCAGGCGGCGGCGCTTCCTCCCGCCGGCCGCCCTCCGGCGAGGGGCCGTGGGATGAGTCAGAGCCCCCCCGGCCCGCGGCCAGCCCCGGCCCCAGCGCGGTCGCTCCGAGGCGCGGCGCGGCAGGGCGCGCACATGGACGCGGCTCCGCTCCGCTCCCGCGGCCGGGCTCAGGGCGAGCCGCGCTGCATTTCTGTTTGCACTCCTCCTCTTCCTCTTTTCCCCCCCTCCCCACTCCGCTCGCAGGGAGGGCGGGAGGGGAAGGAAAAAGCAGCCACGGGAAAAAGCACCAGCACCAGCAAACAAATAAAAAAGAGGCGATACAGTAACATTAAATTAAAAAAAAAAAAAAAAAAAAAAAAAAAAAAGAGGCGCCCCGGCTGTGGGTGCGGGCTCACATCGCCGCAGCTCGGCGCCCCGGGCTCACAGCGCCATGGCTGGCGCAGCTCCTCCAGCCCTGCTCGCCGCCTCTGCCCCGGCAGCGGCTCTCCCCGACGGCAGCAACCCACATCGTCCGGCCCGGCAGGAGGCCGCGGAGCGCTCGGCACCGGGGCGGCCCCGGGCCCGGCTGCCGCGGCGGGAGGAGCGATGCGAGGCGGGGAGGAGGAGGAGGAGGAGGTGGAGGGCGGGGGAGTGGGGGGTGGTGCGGCTGCCGCTGCTGCTTCTGCTGCTCCGTGCGGGGCTCAGGATGCTCCGCGGTGCCGCCCGACGGCGGGTGGGCGAGGAGAAGCCGAGCCGCGCCCGCCGCCCGCCCGCATCCTCCGGTCCGGCCCGGGAGCCGAGGGGGGGGAGGGAGGGCGAGGCGAGGCGGGGGGAGGAGAGTGGAGGGAGGGGCCGGGGAAGCCCCCCCGGACGCCCACGCTGCGCGGGGCTGCTGCCAAGGCGGCGGGGAGCCCCGCAGCCCCGCGGCGGCCGGGCGGGGCAGGTCGGGGCGGGTCGGTGCCGGCCGGGAGCTGGGCTCCGAGCTCGGGGAGAATTGCAGCTGCTCCCGCTCGCCTTCCTCTACGCAATCCTACGTGATCGAGGTTTGGATGAGAAAAACCGCGCAGGCAGAGCGAAGCAACTGCAGCTCCGCGGCGGCTCTGCCCCTCCGCCCGGGCAGCCCTCGGGCCGGCCCGCCGCCGCCCCCGCGGAGAACCGGGCTTCCCCGGAGCCGCAGCCCCGCCCGTCCCCTCCGAGGGAGCCGCCCGCGACTTGGGCAGCCCCCCCTGCCACCTCCCCGGCCATTGCTGCAGGTGTCCGAGCACCCAGCCTCAGCAGCCGAGCACCTCTATGGCTTTCCCTGCTTCTCCGCGCAAGCAGAGATAGGGCGACAGCTCCCAGCACCCCAAGGGGGGGTGTCGGTGCCTCTCCTGGGGAGCGTGTGAGCCGACTGCAGTGGTGGGCACTACCAGACTGCCTGTGGTTATAGCGGTCCCAAGGCAGACCACCAGTTTGTCGGCAGGTGCTCTGCTGGGCGGGCTCCCTCGTGTCTCCAGCCACAAAATCGCAACGAACAAAATTTAAGGTGCAGAAATACAGAATCGCAGAATGGCAGGGGTTGGAAGGGACCTCTGGAGATCATCTAGTTCAACCCCCCTGCTAAAACAGGTTCACCTAGAGCATCTCTGGTTATCCAGAGAAGTGACTGCTGTTGCTGCTGTAAGAACGGTGCTCTCCAGATTTCAGGTTCAAGTGACAACTAATGAGTGTATGTGCAGGAGGTGATGAGCAAGATACTTGGGGGAATGTACAGCGGTCAGGGTGGAGGGAGTGGGGATCTCGGCTGGGAAGAGGGAGACCTGCCCCAGCCAGACTTTGGCGAGTACCAGCAGCAGGATGAGACTAATCCAGTCCTGAATGTGTAGGGGTGAAGCATGTAGCCAGCCGAAGAGGGCACTTTAAACCAGCTGGTGACACCCCCTGGGAATTATCAACTTCAGCAAAATAATCTTTGTAACTACTTCGTTGCAAGAACTTAATCTCTAAACTGTTTCAATGGATTGGGAAAAAAGGCAACTGAAACAACCACCCACTATGTCCATAAAGCTTAACTAAACTCTGACAATACTTCCTGATTTTCACTCTTAATCCCTGTGCATACCAAAATGAGGTGGAATCAGGTTCTGCAGGAGAGAACAGGGGAGGAAGATATTCAAAACCATTTGGGAGATATAAATGTTTGGCTGTTGATCTCTTTTTAACTGCTGCCAACCTTTCTGAACAGATTTCACTGTCCCAATCAATAAAGATTTTTCTTCCCTTTCCTGTAACTAAAATACTTCATATTTTGATTTTCTTTGCTGGATTATTTCACTTGACATCAAAGAATGTTGCAGTACAAGGTACAGGCATGGCCTAAAGAAAGCTGTTTGCAATCGGAGAATCACTGTCTGAACTGCCAGTGAATTATCCAAAGCTTCATCTTCAAAGGATGTGAGCAAATCTGATATCTTCCCAAGAAAGAGGTTTTCCATCTATATATAAAGATACTTTTTTGCCTGTAGTCTTCAAATCTCTGGTGAAAGAAAACTGTTTTATCACCACCCCATATTAGATAAGTTTCAGTTATTTTGACATGTGACTAATTTGTTTTCCTGTGTAGCTGTAAACTAGGAGCAGCAGCTCTGCACTTTAAAATGATCCTAATCAGTGATAAAGTTGGTCACAGTATTTATTTTTTTTCTGGTGATTTGTGGATCTGTAAAGAGAGCTGCTGCAACTCTAAGAAGAAATGCTTCTCCCAGGTCTCTCTGCTTCTGCAGGGATAGAATTAAAGAAGAGCTTGTGAAACTGAATATAATGTTGCATTTGCTAACAGGCAGGTCTGTCTTTATAGATGGCCAAGGAGTCCACAGGGTTTGTTCTGAACGTGGGCACAGTGCCATGAACTCCTGGTGACATTACTGGCATGCGCATCTGCTCTGCACCACTCTGGATCACGCCCCAACTTCACAGAATTTTCTGAAGAGCCCATGCTTTTGCAAACACCAAGCAAGCCCAGAGCGGTCCTGAGCTGGAGAATTGGAGGCCAACCTCATCACGCTCCTGCACTGTCATTCTTGCAGGTGAAACGTTACCTTTGGTGGGCTACCAAGTAAACCAGAAAAGCCTCCCTGTGCTTTGGTCCCTGCCAGTGGAAGTTCTCTCCTTCAACTTCCATTTGGGTAAACAAGGGCTCAAAACATCTGTCATTTTCATCTGTATCAGCCACTCCTCTTTGAGGGCAGTGCAGCCTAAGCTGTTCCATACCAACTAGCCCCTGCTGAATGGAGGGGCTACGTTCCTCGTTGCCACCAATGGAAGCTGAATTGTTTGACCAAACTGGGCCAATACAGAAATTCCCCTTAAGGCAAATAATTTTTTAAAAAACATATTTATCATAATATAACATAACATAATATAATATGATATAATATAATAATCTCTATATTATACAATTATTAAGGCAAATTTTCTCCCCTGCCTCTTCTCCCCTGGGCTCCCTCCTCACCTCCAGTCCCAGTCTGGAAAGCTGCACAGTGCACACTATGAAGAGGGAAGGAGAGAATAGCACTGATTCATAAAACGAACAAGCAAGACAGTGTTTGGTCACCCTGGAGAGATATGCCAATGCTCCTCCTGCTGTTTGTGGAGAAAGTCCCCATCCTGCACACAGGAGCAGGCAGCGGGTCAGACTCCCCATGGCTATTGGAGAATCAGACTCACAGTGCTTATTAAATATCCCCACCCCACCCTAAGCGTACAGGAGCCTATGCGTTTGGCACTCGCTATGGAAGGAGGCCAATATAAACATTTCAAGACACTGTCATTTCTGAGGCTTTGTTCACTTGATAAATAAACTTTTCTGTCCTCAGTGCTGAGGTTTAAAATGAAGGCCTGGCTGAATTTCAGGGCTTTGGTGGCTTGAACAGAGAAGAGATCTAGAATTGCATTCCCTCACCTTCCTAAACAGAATGATCTATCTAGGTCAAAACGGAGGTTATTGGCATCTTTCCTTACTGAAGTGCAATAATTCCCGCAGAGTTGCTAACAGAATATCCTGTTTATTTTTCATACAGCCTTCAAAAGCCATGGGCTATGTTCTGTAGATTCAGTCATTAGGCATCTCTCTGCTTTACTAATTCTGTACACACAGAGCTAACTACAGAGAGAAGTGTATGCAGGTTTTTTGCTGGTTTATCTGCATAGCTACTGAAAATGCATGCAGGAAAGTTAAGGAAGAGATTTAAATTTAATACCACTTTAAAATGTATATGCATATTGCTGTAGTTGAATGGGGAAAAGAAAGACGCCCATCCCTGGCCAATAATTATGAATGGCCTAATTCACCATTTTACAGCAGCATAGCAACAAATCTCTTCCAATAGGAAGGCACTGTTGAGTTTGAAAGTCTGCATGCAGACACCTCTTAAGAATTGTACCCAATTTCCATGCTGTGTAAATTACATCTAGAATGTGCATTGCCAGGGATGCTTATTAAGCAGAATTAAGCCCATATCCATGTTTTATTAACTTTATTCTTTACAAGGTAGCCCCTTGTTGCATGTCTAGCATAATTAAAATTCATGCAGCTTTGGCACTCCCCAGTCTGCGTGGGTGGACTTTTCAAAAAAAAAAAAAAAAAAAAAGCCTGGGTAACCTGATAAAGAAAAGACCTTACAGACAGTGTTTTGCTCATTTTATGTGCAGGGTAATTCTGTTTACAATGCATAGTTTTATATCTATGTTTGGATGTCTAATAAGAATTCACATGGCCACTTAAAAATATGCTGTTTGCGGAGAGAGATCTGGCCCTAGAACAGCAGCAGAGTACGAAAACTGGCTGGCTTTCTGGGTTTTTCTTGCACAGCTGAGCTCTGAGCTGACTGAGCCTTTTAATAAACACAGAAGAGCCTGCATCATCTGATTGCTATATAAAACAATTTATTTATCGGGCCCCTCGCCCCTTTTTTTGGCTTCAAAGATTCAGTTAAAACAAAATTTGCAACTCATCACAAGGAGTATTCATTAGCCTACCCAGTCCCTTTAGAAACAGCTTTAGCCTGGGGAGAAGTTGGGCTTGTCTGTGTCTTAGAGCAAGTGGCAGGTAAGCAGTTACACAGATTGCAGAATGAAACCACTGCTGCAAAAACTGGGCCACAAGCAGCATGAACACAACAAAACCAACTGGAGCCCAGAAAAGGAAATAATTCTACTCAGATTTTGTATGTTCTTTTTTTTTTTTTTCCTTTTTTAAGAGAGGATTTCTACATAATAGAAGGTTTTATTCCTCCTTAGTTACTTGTTGCCTGTATCAGGTGGAGGCAGGAGAGCACAAGAAAGCTTCACTTCACTGAAGGCAACTGTGGCTGTCTAGAAATGAACATGCTTCAAGAAGCCTCCTGTATGGCTGAATAGACTTTGTCTCCTAGGTTCTAGGAGAACCTGCTGGGAACAGCAGGAAGGTACACCGCCTAGGGTCGATTCTGCTGCCTACGTCTGGCTGCAAAAGTCACCTCCCCGAAACAAAGCCTGAAAAGGACGAGTAGCAGAGGGCATCTGAAACTGTTCCCACATACGAAGAGAGATCTCCATGCAGACAGGTCAGTGCCTGTCCCACAAACCAGAGCAAGACCTGGGGCTTGTTCAAGATGGGCTCATCTCAAAGCTGCTGTTACCACTCCTTCCCAACAGTATGGTTCATCAACCATTCTCCCATTACCTTCCCCAATGGGATCAGGACATGAAAAACTGCTGTCCTTGCAGTGATGTGCTTCAGCTGTGGCTTCATCAGTGGCAGGAGTCCAAGGGAAAGGGCCTGCAAACACCTGCACAGTGACAGCTCCCACATGGCACTTCAGTCGTTAAGGCAATGCAGGGAGGAGGCCTCACTGAAGGGTCTCCAATCAAGGAGCATGGAAGGATTGGTACTCTACTTGCAGATGACCTTGTGCAAGGCAGAGCTGAGAGCCCTTTCTTCCTGAGCAAGGGACACACAGCCAACCAGCTGCTCCAGGCTTAGAAGCACCCACCTAAGCATATAGAAAGAAAACTCATGTATCTACTTGCCTGTACTATAGCTGCTGAATTTGAAAGACAGGACAGACAGCTGCCTCCCTTCCTTCCTTCCTCCGCCTCCTCTTCCTTGCTGGGCTTCTCCCAGCATCCAGCAGCTCCCTCCATCTGCCCCCTTAGGGACTTTTTCACCCATGGCTACCCACCTAACAGTCCTAAGCCACAGAACCACAAGGAACTGGACAAGGAGGGAGAGTGTGGGCTTGAGTTTTCATCCCAGGTCTTATGCCTGCATTCACAGCAAGCAAGAAAGACAAAAAGACCACATCTCTTATGCTTTCAATGCAGAGCAGAAGCTCTGCAGGCTGAGCAGGCTGAAATAGGTAAAATAGCCACCACACAACAACCCCAGTTGTAAGCCCGAGATTGAATGCACACACATCATACCCTTCCCTGTCTGAAGCAGCGACCTAACCCTCAGACCTCAGCGTAGCAGCACTTTCATGAACAAGACAACTCCTACAACCTTTCCCTCCCTAGGACAGGTCAGCCATCCCCATGATTCTTTTTGATCATCTATTTGATGACAGCCTGTAGCCCATTTTGGTCTACAGTTTCAATAACACAAGAGGTGCCCAGTTCCCATGGATATTGAACCTGGTTGTTTCTGGCTTTACATCTCACCTGCTTGAAGGTGAGGTGGTCTAGCTGGAGAGGGGAGTGTGACCCCACAGTGCAGTTTCAGGCCCAGGGCCTCCAAACCCCTGTATTCAGGAGGTCTGAAGGGCTGCCCATCCTTTTTGCCCCTCCCTGGGAGGAACGAAAGCTGCTCAAGCTGTGAAACCTCCTCACATTGTAATCAGGCACTGATTCCAACCAAAACCGTTTTCAAGCATGTCGAGAAAAGCCTTTCAATTTAAAGTTTCCATCAAGCTGACTTTGCTGAAAGTCAAATAGATCCTTCCTGATTAGATCTTGGCTGAGGCAAAACAGCCCAATTATGTGATTGAGAATGATAAAAAGAAGGGAGGGAGAACGAAACCCCTATTGTGTTCCCCCAGCCAGGTTGCGGGACCATTGGCTCAACAACAAGTCAAGGCTTGGAGATTGGAGACATCAGCCTCCTTAATGCACGTGTGTTGCACCGGCATAGGCCAAGAGGGGAGAAGGGGAGAGAAGCTGTCAAGGAGAAGTAACAAACTCCCTACAGACCCATAAATCTCTTTATCTGCACATAATGGATTCTGCCAGACTTAAAGTGGCTTTGGAAAGTTCCTTGACCCCAAATTTCGTTTGACCCTTCATCCAGCCTCAAAATCCATAAGAAGCCCAGCATTTGCAGCCTGAGCCAGGTCATATCTCAGATCCTGCTGGGTCAGAAGAGCAATGCTTCAAAGGGGCAGCCCATTGCTCTGTCACTCAGCAAAGGCTCCTTGCAGTTCGGAGAGCTCGCAGGAAACGCGGTGACTCTGACAAAACCTGGTACTCCCACTGCCATCAAGCTCTGCAAAACAGGAGTGCTGGAACATTAATCCTGCCCTCAGGATGCCTCTGAAGTTACATGCATCCAGATTGCATCTTATTTAACCAAACCTGCTTACTTCTCCCGCATACTGCAAGGGCATACTCAACACTAAATGTAAATATGAGATTACAGCTGTCATTCAGCTAGGACAAGGTTTGAAGACTCCCTCATCCCCTGCTGACCTGAAGCGCTGGGGAGAAAGGATCTGGGTGAATACATCACTTCCCCCACTTACACCTGGCCTCCAAACACACCTCTTGCTATTTGCATTTTAATTTATTTTCCTCCCCAGAAATAAATCAACTTTTCTATCTCTCCAGTAAAATGAAATCCCATGTCCTCTCTCCCCAGATTCTCACAGTTATTACAATCCAGAGACATCAATATAGATATCAGTGGCCTGGAAGCAAACCTAAGTTTGCCAAGGATACAAAGACTAGTGCAGTGGTAATTAATGATCGCAGAAGGTCTGGTGAAGAGACCCTGAACGGACGTGGAAACTGAGTTCATAGAAACAAGTTTCATTTTAACGGAGCCAGATCATACCTCTGGGGATAAATTGTGCAATCTGTATTACTTCAAGACAGGGCACTTTTTTTTTCCCCATAAAGTAGTGACTCTGGGAATTTGGAACCATGAGAGAGATACAGCTGAACAGGAGCTTTCTCCACAGAACCACAGCGAGGAAGGCCCAAGCCCAAGCCCGTGGATGCATGCGTGGAGCAATAGGGAGCAGAAGCAGAAAAGCTCTGTCACATCTTTACTCAGTGCAGCAAACATCGCTACCATGAAAGTCAAAAGTGGTTGCCACACTTCAGAAGTGGCAGGGATCAGAATACAGCTCCAAGAGGGTCTGAGGTGTACATAGTGAGAGACTCAAGCAGTTCAGTCTCTTCATTGCAGTAATAAGCACATCTGCATGGGATTCACATGGAGCCACCCTTTCAAAATGCTCTTGGTACTCAGCTGTATTTAGCCTGTTAATATTGTGACCACTGATAGTTTGCTGTTGCTGAAAATCTGGCCACAAAAGAAAAAATGGTTGAAATCTTCTCTATCCAAGAGAATGACAGAGAATGCTTGGCCCTGATTGATAAAGCTCTCACCCCTGAGTAAGGACATTTTTGAAAGGAAGAGCCCTTTCAAACCAACAAAGTCCGAATGAGATGTGGAGGCTACAAGTCAAGGCAAGGCTCATGTTTATTGTCAATAGCAAAAAGAATGCTATAGCAAGAGTTGTGATGGATTCTCTATCATTTCACCCTAAGAGCCAACCTCTTTCAAAAATAGATAAGCTGATATCATAGTGCACAGGGTACAAAGAACCCTGGAGAGGTCACCCCTGTACTGTGCCAGCAGTACATTCATCATAGCTGACAGGGTTGGTCCAATCCCTCTTTAGGGGCCTGCAGCAGTGGAAATCCCACAGCTCCCTTGGGAATGCAGCTCTGAACCACCCTCAGCTGAGAAAGGCTCTTCCTAACATCTAGTCCAAATCCCACTTATCTAGAAGTGTCTTGCCCTATTGATATGCCTGCCACAGAGGACTTAGTCGGCTTGCTCTGTGCAGTCCTGACTTGAGTGAAGCAGGAGACCAGACTGCACAATCACAAATACTCCCCTTCCACCCGACCTCTGAGACTGACTCAGTGTCAGTCAGTGCTAGAGCTAATGTCAACAGAAATCCACTTCGCAAAAAATCTTGGGTTCAAAGTTATGTTTCTTCCCCACAAGGAATGAAAATGAAACCTTTTGGAGCTCATTATGAAATGCCAGAGGAGCAAGAAAGCACACTGCTATGGTAGAACTGGTGGTCTCACCATTTTCAAGACCAAGACTCAAGTCTCTGCTTTTGTACTAGGCAGAGCAGCGGCATGAAACTGGGAGCCCTGTGCAACGGGCTCTTCTGAAATGACTATTTCCTTTCTCTCTCTCATAGTTTTGACAAAGAGGCATTTTTCAAGGGAAAAAAGCACCACTACCAATTGTTTGGCTGCTCCTTCTGCAGGCATCCATCACAGCCTCCCAACCTGTATTACTCATACGGGTGTCTCTGACACAAATTACAGTTTTGGCCTTTTCTGCCCTCAGACTGCTGAACTGCAGAAGTGCTTAAAGCAGAAGCTGCAATAGCTGCTCTAACCAATTTGTAGGGCTCTTCTGGTGCCTTCCAAGCATAGCTTTTGGACATGGGCAACCCTGTTTCCTTGCATCCTTTATTCATGACCTTTCTACAGAGGTCCTCCTGTCTTGGACAAGGAACTTGTACGGTGTGATTTCTTTCCTTCTCTCTGGACATGGTTGCCTGTCCTCCCCCTTCATATGCATGTTTCTTCTCCCACTTCAAGTAAAGACTTAGTGTCTCATTGGTCTTATTCCATCACATAACACACAAAAAACATTATTCAGTTAAAGGGCTGTTGGAGCCTGCTACAAACAAGTCATTGATTGAATCTAGTGTCCAGAGACTACCCCAGTGAAACAGTAGAAATAAGCAGAGAGAGCAATGCCTTCTATCAGGCATGGAGAAACAGGCAACAGACCCTGCTCACCCATCGAAGTCATGTCCTAAAGCCTTTCCTTTTGAAGGCATCTGGGTCCTTCAGGATGAGAGGACAGGATTCCCTGAGTTTCCCTTTCTATACCCACAAAGAAGGCTGCAAACTTGGGAATGTTCCCTCCCCACCTCCCCAGGGCCCCTCCTGTGGCAGCCAGCATGATGGCCATGGCTCATCCTTGCCACCTGCCCCACGGCATTTACAGGAGCCCATGGGCACTCCTGGAGCAGCTGTTTGATACACGACACTCCTACCCCAGCACAAGGCAAGGGGCAGCCTCCGGTAATGAGACGAGCTGGCAAGGCAGCCAGCAGCACTCCAAGAAAAGGTGCTGTAGAGTTGCCAAGCATTGTCAGATATAGGGAAACTCACAATAAGAGCTTTCATCTTTCATTATGATTGAATGCTCCTGCTCTAGCCTGTTGGAAATACCATCTTCTGAGATGCTATGGGTTCACCAAAGTTTATGCAAGGTAGTATAAACCAGGGGGCAAGTTATTTGCATTTTCTTTTGGCAGAAGCTTATACATAACACTAGCTATGCTTGGCAATTGGAAAATGTATGAGTGTGAGGGTGGGGAGCCTAAATTAAAAGCCACTTAAGTGGGTACTTGAGTAATTATTGGGAGGCTTCTGAAGAGACATTTTTTGTCAGTAATTAAGGAGAACATGGCTTTGTGCTGGGTACAGGTGGCAATATGGCAACAGAGATCATCAGCACTCCACACAGATATGACCAGCTATCCATTAGCTGCAGAGGCTTGTTGGAATTTTCTGCCCAAGGAGCATCCTTCAGAGTTGAAAGAGGGCCAGGGCAACAGAGGGGCTGAAATCCTGATACTCTCACAGTCTCAGATCCTCTGCACCAGGGAAAAGGATGCAAAAAATTATTTTTATGAAGCCACCTAGCTCCCGAGGTCCCTGTTCCTCAGCAGAGGTGGGTCCTGCTGGCGTTCCTGTCTTCAGCAGCCCCAGAGGCCCTGAATTCCTGGAAAATCTCCCCTCCTAAAGGAAGTGAAGCAAAATGTGTTGGGCAGTTGCAGCCTGGAGGAGCAGTAGCTTATGCCTCCTGTCAGTGGCATGGGCAGGTTAGTTGTGACCTGGCTCCAAGGATGCTCTCTCTCTTCCCTGGCTTGTTTCCATAAGCCTTATGCAAGATTTGCCTCCCATTTGCTTGGCTTTGGGGATCTTTCTGTTTATTAAAGAATGCCAATAATACATGCTTCCTTCTCAGTATCGAGGCAAATACATTATTTCTTCAGTCCATTATAGAAGATACTTCTAGACACTGGTGCTTCTAATACCCACTCCAGCCCACCTCAAATGCTGTAAAATGTGGGGTGCATGAAGGTGTCCTCACATGAAAAGACTGATTTAACAATGAAGTGACCGAGAAACAGAGCTACTTTTAAGTCTGCAGCAACTTCCTCATGACAAACTCAGGCACTTAGGAAATTAAGTGTGAAGATCTGTAGCTACCAAGGCAGTGTCTACCTCCTCATTAAAGATGCAGGCAAAGAAGCTTGAAGACAGTAGCAGTAAAAGGAGCATATGCAACACAAACATGTCCTTGTGAAGGAGCATATTTCATAGACACTTCATTACTTTCAACAACGTTCAGGTCCTTGCTTATTCATCAGCAAGTCTTAACTGTCATAAGCCAAAAAACGTGGGCTGAAATTATCAAAATGGACATAAATGAACTAGACTTCTAGGTCTCACTGATGCTGCAGGTTTCACCCTGCAAGCTCCAGCCTCAGCCCTTTGCTCTACCGATGCTCTGTGCTGAAGGTGGGGTGTGCGAGATCCCTGTGCAGCATGCACCAGCACTCACCCCAATTAAACATGCCAGACTGACTCCTGCAAAGTTCCCTTTCAAAAAAATTAGTTGACATAAGGAGGCAGGCACCAGGCATTTGTTCTAGAAAAGGCTACATGCTACACCCAGCCTTATTATTTGCACTTGGATGGCTCCAGCAACTAATACAATCCCCTCACTTTTCTTTCTTGACCCCTCGCACAATGTAAGGCCTGCAAAGCCTTCTTTCTATTGCTATTTATTTAACCATTTCACACAGACTCTGTCAGCTTGAATTTGGCCCAGCTTCTCAATTTTGTAGGAAAAAAAAAGGAGCATTCATGAACCTTCAGTCAAACAGAATACACACCCACAATATTGTACAGCTTGAATTAAGATCTACTTTTTAAAACGAAGGATGTTCCCTTGTGTTGCTTGAAACCTTGGCACTGGAGCAATTAAGAAAGTGAAACTGGCTACAAACTAAAGCAGAATGGACATGTTTCATAGATCTTCATTGCCCAGGCAGAAAGAAATGTAAACAGGGCATAAATTACAGCAGCCAGAGGACAGATAAGCTGAAGGACAATGCTGGCACAAGAGCAAACGGGTAGAAAATGGCCAAGAATAAATTTAGACTAGAAATTAGACATGGTTTCTAGTGATCAGAGGAGTAAGATGACACTTCCAATAGGACCAGTGGGCACATCTTTCCTGTCATCCTGCTCCCTCTTTTCCAAGGAGGATTTTTGCACACATTTGTGAAAAGACGGTGTGACACAGCCTGCAATAACATGAGCCAAGAGACCCTTTCTCTCATCTGCAGCACCAATACTTTTGGTCTTTGAAACAAATAATCCTTTTTAATACTGTAAGAATGGGGAGACATTTGATATGCACTCAGTAGGTTTTTTTAATGAACACTGCCCCTTTAACCTTTGCTAATTGTTCCACCTTAAAATATATCTATCCTAAAAGCCTTACTCATTTAATTGATGAATTAAAGTAAGCAAAAGCAATTATTGAGTGTTTTTATTTAGTAATGTCATTAAATAAAGCAAAAGAAAGTAAGATCCCATAAAATACAAATGGCCTTATGTAAGTGTTGTTAGGGATGCAATGACAGGAGGGCACTCAGTCAAGTGTTTCTATCGTTACTATCATTCAGACACTAGCTCCAAAGCTTACCTAACTTGAAAGCCTCCCCTGCAGATCTTTGCTATTGATGGGCACAGTCTGCAGAGACACCACTTTCCACAAACTCATTCCAGAATAGGGAAGCTGTCAGCTCCCACATGTGGGGTCTCCTGGCCAGCTGGTACCCACATCTGTCTGTATGTGTCTTTTCTGCTTGCTGGATACTTCAAGGACACCCAGTATCATCTGGCAGGGGGGATATTCTGTTGGCAGGGTGAGTTAGAGAGAGACGTACCCTCAGCTCTTCACCCCAGAAGATTTCCCCTGACCAGGACTGCTGGTCTCTCAACTCAGCTCCTACTCAGCCTAAGTAAAACTTATGTTTATGCCTGTAATTTCTGCACTGAACTGCTATATAGACAGTTAATGTTGTTTAGAAATGAATTGCTGCTGCATAATGTACAGCAGAACAACAAATACACATTAGCTACATATCACAAATCAGATAATTACCAACCAAGATATTCTTATGCGTGTTCAACCTCTTATACGATGTAAAAGGACACTATCAAAATAGAGCTCACATTACAATGACAGTTTTGGCTTCTAGCACTTTAGCTTTTATTGTAATAAATTCTAATTTTCTGATTTTTATCTGCTCCTCCCCTCCTGCTCCTAGAGGCGTAGGAATTATGATTATGCCAGCTCTGAAACTAGACTGCCTGTTTTTAAAGCACTCTTTCTGTCTGATTCACAAGCACAGCACTGAAGCATTTGAGACACAAACGTTGCAGATCATCCTTAATGCCAAGAGCAAAGCATCGACTTGACAGGCTTCATTTCAACTCCCACGTCCACCACCAACCTGCAGAGTGACCACAGGTGCGTATCCTCCTCCCCATGCTTCAAACTCCTCCCGTCCTTAAAATGAGGGCGATTATACTGGTGTTGTGAGCCTTCACCATAGGAAAGCTTGTAACGATACTTTCCCGGGGGGTTAGATGGATTTCAGGGTGGGATTTTTCAAGCAATGCAGGCAAGGGGTGCCGATGGAGGAGCCCCCATTTTCCCCAGGCTTGTGCAGATGGAGCTGTCAGGAAGGGCCCCCCCTTTCTGAAAAGACCGACACACTCTTCAGCTGACACCTTTAATAGCATCCCCTCTGCATCCAGCTCAACTCCTCTCCACCACGAGCTGAGACTCTGTCATATCTTACCTCCCTCTGTGAGGCCATAAGAGAGACCTTGGCACCACTGCTGCAGAGGATCCTTGCCCCCTTTTGCCAGCTCTTCCAGCAGATTTACTGCTCACAGGATTTCTGTGCCACTGCTGTAAATGACAAGGTTGCCACCCTGCTTCACCAGGACTTCTACACCCAGTACCACAATACATGAGGTCAGCAGCCTAGAAGCAGGGAAGAAGATGGAGGTGCCAAGCAAGGCTGGGGCACACTTGACCCTGTGCACCAACAACCACTGGGCAAGCAGCGGGAACCCACTAATCCCACCCAAACCTCCCTGGGCCTCGGGGTTGCACAAGCAAAATAATTTTGACTAGTAAGAGACACTGCTCATATTTTATTTTGCTTGAAATTAATCCTGTTTCTTTTCCACATTATTTAACCCTTAAAATGTTAATTTTGAGAAAAAAAAACCAAAACTTTTAAACTTTCCAATGTCTTTTTCTGGGCAGTGGGGGATTACAAAATATCTTGGAATTTGTCTTTCCTGGAAAAATCTGAAGTGCAATTATATAATGACTTGGAACAAAATAAAGGTCCTCAGGTTATGATTTTATGTATTTTTTTCTAAAGTTGGGAAAAGATCTCATTTTGTCTCTACATCCAACATTGTTTTTTGTTTGGGCATGTTGGTCACTGCTGCATCTAAGCCAAAGCTTTCCAAGTTTTGTTTCCAATGGTCTGAGGGTTAAAGCAAGCCTATTTTTTTTTCCTTTTTCAATATGGAACAGTCCAAATCAGGTATTCATAATTGAGATTGGAAGGGGCTTAATTAATCCCTTTTACAATGAAGGTGGACAGTTCCAGGGCTTGAGGATCCACAGACTGACATGCAACAGAGGGGGACGGCAGCCAGATATGGGAGCTGGAGAGTGCCCGCCGTGCAAAGTGAACTGATCACACCAGTGTTGCTGCTGAAATCAAGCGAAAATACAAGAATCACCAATGAAATGAGGAAAAAAAGTCTGAGTTTCTCTTCACCGAGCTACAACACTGTCCCCCTTGGGCTGATCATGTACTGGGTACCTCCACTGCACCCAGAGACACAAAAAGCCTGCTACCGTGTCTTTGGCAGCAGACCAGTCCTGCACCCTACGTAGCAGTGTGCACTCTTTATTCTGTTGAGGGTCCACAATCCAACCCACACGGATTTGCGAAAATTAGAATAAAAATCACTACCTGTTCACATCAGTCCAGACAGCTGCGTGCACCCCTGATTTTACCTGGGAAGGGACCACTAATGATTTTTATTTTAAACTACGCCCTTTTTGAAGCACCCCTCTCCCATCCTTTCTTTAGTTCCATCATTTTTAACGTCTGCAAGTCCTTACAAAAACCGTTCCGATTATCAAACAGCATATATAAAGAGTATACGAAACAGCTGCCAAGCACATAGGCCGGGGGCGGGCGGGCGGGCGGGCGGCTGCGGAGCGGCAGTGCCGCCCAGCGGCCGCTGAGCCGCTCCGCAGCCGCGCACACACCGCAGGCCGAAAAGGAGCATCCCGGCTTATGGAGTCGCTCGCTTCGGCACCCCGCCCGGCTCAAGGGAAAGGAAGGGGAAAAAGAAAAAAATAGGGGAAAAAGAAAAAGAGAGCAGAAAAAGGGAAAAAGGAAAGGGAGAAGGGGAAAGGGGAAAGAGGAAAAGGAAGAAAATTAGAAAAAAATAAGGGGAAAAAAAGGGGGGAAAAGAGAAAAGAAAAAAAAAAAGAAAAAGGAAAAGAAAAAATAAAAAGAAAATAAAAGAAAAAGAAAATAAAAAGAAAAGAAAAAGGAAAGAAAAAGGAAAAAAAAAAAAGGAAAGAAAAAGAAAAAAGAAAAAAAGAAAAGAAAAAAAAAAAACCACTGAAAAAAACCACCGAAAAAAACCCTAGAATGTAAATTTAAAGGAAGGTTTTTTACACCTGTCTGGAAGACCTTTATTCATTTAAACTGGGACTTCTGCACACCAACACCCCCCCAGGCCACTCTGGGAACTTGAGAGCGTTCACCTTTTGAGCAACACCCCAGCACAGCTGCTGGGCGCCGGCACCCCTCTGCTTGCTCTGCAGCAAGGAGCTGGGTCTCAGCAGGCAGCAAAGCTGCCCCAGGAGATGTTACCCGGGCCAGGACTTGCTGGAGGGAAATGAGGCTGCTGCCAGCCAGGACATCCTCCTCCAGGCGCCTGTGTTCAAGAGGAGCGAGGAAATGGGGGTTGCGCCCCAGCCCAGGGCTAGCCAGGGCAGAGGCAGCTCGCCACGTCGCTGCCCACCTGCCAGAGCCTGCAGCCCCGGTTCGCTGCCTGCAGCAAATCAGCACCTTCGCCACATCCCAGGTGAAACTTGTCGGACTCCAGCCCTGCAAGCTGGGGGCTTCTGTTGGACAGAAACTCGAAATAAACAGTTTCGGCTCAAACTTGGAACAAACGCATGCCCTGGAAATCAGGGAAAGGAGAGAAAGACGCTCAGCACCTTCAAAGGAGCGGGCCGAGGGACTATGCCGGGCAGGACATTGCCCAGCGCCCCGCAAGCGCGCAGGGGAGCCCGGGGACCTGCTGCCACCGCAGCGGCTCTCCCTGCGACAGCACTGCCACCTGGTGCCCACAGCGACGCACTCACCCACGGCACCGCTCAGCACCGGCCCAGCAACCCACCTGCAACCCACGCGAGACCTTGCCCAGACACACAGACCCATCTGTCCGAGGCCATTTGCTAAGGCAAGAGTTTCTCCAGCAATCCCGTGGCTCTTCTGCCTGCCCGGGGCCACCACTTCCTCCTGTTCAAGTGTGACAGCTTCGCATTGCTCCTCGCAGGGCTTTTCGCTTCATCTAACAAGTGGCTCTTGAGCCTTTGCACTCTTGGCAGCTCCGCGACAGAAGTGCAGGTGCCCTGTGCTGCCGGTGACGGGTCAATGAAATGATCTGTGTCATCTTTTCCAACCAAAATGATTCTATGATCCTATGATCATTGCCAGTTGTTTTTTTTTTTTTTAAAAAAAAAAAAAGACATCTGTGCATGGTTTGACCAGAATATTTGGTGAATTTGTGCTATTTTCCAGTGCTACTTTGAAAAAATCTTGAAAAAGCTGAAAGGAAGGAAAATGTTTTTCTCTGCAAGTCAAACACTTGCCTGTTCTTTTAATCAGGGTGCTTTATTCTAAGTATTTTTACCTGTTAGATACAGAGTGAGTTTGTTTCTGTTGGAGTTTTGAACTGTTTCAAATCTTATTCTTTTCCTCCAAACTTTTTGGCACCACACAAAACCCCAGATCTGTTGTTCTCCCAGCACTAAGTTAAACTGCCTTTCCCATTTACGGCACATAGCCCTTGTGCTCCGTATCTAGCAAATCCAAGTGCAAATTCTAAGCTAGAGTTGCTTGCTCCTAAACGCAAAGGTCTATAACTGACACTGGAAATGCCTACTTGTCTCCACAGATCTTGCTCTGCTTTACAGACTCCAGAAAATTGAGTATGTACCAAGGTCACCTTCACTCCCTGCTGAAAATGCAACCAGCAACAGTGTGGAACAAATCACCCATTTAACAGTGCAGAGCAACACCCTGCAATGTCCCTGCCAGACCGGCCAGGGGACAGCACAGCGAAGGAGATGGGGATTTTCAAGCAAGCCATAGGCAGCCAAGTCAGAAGCTGAGCAGAGTCTCGGAGGAGGCATCATTAAACACCTTGGTCTTGTTTTACAGCTAATCAGAGAGACTATATGGGTTTCAGTGCTTTTTTCTACCTGGTAAGGGGTACGCAGCAGTTTCTTACACATTCCTTCTCTCCAGCCTGCCAGGACTCACTGAGAAGCAGGGGGCAGCTGCCCAAATCTGGACCTGCGGCTGTTTCATACACAAAATTTACAACAAGGGAGGCAGCTTTTGCCCCTTTACCACCCAGTTTAGCATAGTCATCCTATAGAAATGGTGAGAGCTGGGAAGCTTAGATTCTGCACTTCAGCTGTCTGAATATACATCTGGCAAAATCTGGTGAGTGCCTCTGGTTACACTGGCAAGAAATAAGGGACACTACTCACACAGAGGTACTATCATATCAGTGTATTATGACCTGCAGGGTAATGTAGGTGCACAGATTACAAAGAAAAATATTAGCTAACTAGTTTGGCCTTAGCTGTGCTGCTTCTTCATTTGTCTGCAAGCAAGTTGTGAAAGTCCCTGCTCGCTCTGTTATTCATAGCTATTTGTTTATGTTGCCTTGAGCAGTTCTTGCTCCGCCAGTCATGCAAGCCCAACATTTGTAATTTGTCCTATAAAATAGGAAATTAATGTAGGAAAGAGGCTGCATACAGCTTTCCACTGCAGCATTAATGTCAAGCACTATATTCTTTTTGAATGGAATAAAATGGGTTTGTGCTGTATTGGCTACTTGCTCGATTGGGAAAAGGAAATTTCCATGGTCTTCTTGGTCGGTCCCACATCCTGACTCTGCAGAAAGAACTGAGAATAGATCACAGGGGCAAATCTCCCAAGTTTTTTTCTCAGGAAACAGATCTATTCTATATTTGTTCTTCAGGAGATCTTCAAAATTTGCAGAAAATGAACATAAAAAAGCCACATATGCAGCTATTCCTGTCTGAATACCCATTTCTCCTACACAGAGAAATGTGTTGCATATTGCTTTAGCTCATCACAGAACAAGTACTGCAGAGCCATGGTTTAAATGAACTTATGCTGTAAAAAGCAGTGGCTTTACTGCTAGCTGCTCTCTGACTGGTAAACGTACTACAAAGTGAGAATGTAACAGTCGCTCACATCTCTGGACTATTTAAATAAATCTTTGAGGTTACCTTGCCCAACAAAATCACACTGATAGAGCCCATTATTTCTAATGCACCACTGCTTTCTCTCCTGGGTACTATTTTCTGTCTCAGTATAGCCTGTTTATACAATTAGGCATTTCCTACCCTGGGACACAGCCTTTGCAGTGTCATTGATCACAGCAAATAATAAGTGCATGCAGGATGCTGCAAAGTCTCGGTGGGCCAACACTGAGCTCTCCTCTTAGCAATTTTTCCAGTAGATTTTGTTTTGAACAAGGTCTAAGAACAGCCTGAGCAGTTTCCTGTGTACCTGCAGCACAGTCCTGGGCACAGTACAGGTGTAAGATAAACTCCATTTGGAATAAAATGACCCAAAAAGAACACAGCTAGTGCTCTACCTTGTTAGCTTTATGATAGGGGAAGTAATTAGAGTTTCTATGAGTTAGTTTCATTTTTATAAGATTCTTCCAGTTTTCTTGGTGCTAAGGATTTACAAAGAGGTCCCAGCCAACGGCTGTTACACCAATGTGAACAGCAGTAAGTGCAGACACTTTTGCTTGAACAGGACCCTGGCTCAGGCACGTGGTGCCCCACCAAAAGTGAAGGAGGTGCAAACGCTGCTCCTAGTTACGCTGGAATCTGGGGAGTCATCCTGGACTTACAGAGGGGCTGCCAGGAGCAAGCCAAGCCCCACTCACACTCCTCACGCTGTTGAGTCTGGTGCAGGCACAGTGCTGCGAGCCTGCAACAACCCTGGCACACAGCCTGCAGCTCAGTATAGCCTCACCTGCTGGTATCACCCTCAGCAGCTGGACTGTGGACAGTGCACACACCAGCTTGCCTAAAACTCATTCAGGTACAACCACAGTGGTATCTTTATTGCATCCTTTCATACAAGCTGGCTGTGGGCTTCCCTCTCCTTCTCTCACCTTACAGTGCCTGAGTGTGCGGTTTCTGTCTCACAGCAGGGAAAAATGTGTCCGGCAGTGCAATGAGCCCCTGGTTCCTCTTACAGAGCTGGGAAAATGTGGGTCCAGAACAGCTTTGCCTTTTCCCACACTGCCCAGCAACCCAAGTAGGCTCCTGGGGTTGCTGGAGGGTTCACGCTCTGCTGTCATTGCCTCTGCGAGCTCACAGCAGGCTGGCACGGTGCTTCAATCCCCCAGTGCCTGCCTGCCTGCCTGCCCTTTCGGGAGTGCGGTACTGGCCTGGCAGGAGCTGCCAGTCTGGCAGGCTCTCGGAGGGCTCTGACCCAGTGTGCTGGCATGGAGCAAGCCCATGTTTTGCTGGCGTGCTTGTTTTCCTGGGGTCCCACAGGCGCCTTCTTGCAGCCAGTGAAAATTCAAAATGACTTTTAGTGAATAATTAATTGTCCTCATCCTGGATCATCTTTAATGAATGAAAAGGCTGGAAACCTGCTGGGCACATGAACACGGCTCCGTGATCGGGGCAGAGATGTGCATTTCCGCAGGTGTTCCTGAACTCCCTAGAGAGATCCTGCGGCTGCAGGTTGAAATTCCCATTCATTAGCTCCTCTGGGGACACAGAAACCTGAAAATGCTGCAGGAGAAATGTTCGCTGTCACTAAAGATGTCACATGCACCACAAACCGGGCATAGAAAATGCATTTCCCTGTGGAAAAGGCATTCCTGTGATGGGCGCAGAGAGAACAGTGGAGAAGGAAAACAGGGCAGGCTTGGCAGATATGTTAAGCGACTTCTGTTTAAGGACGGGTGTTTGGAGCTGCCGGAGCCACGTGCCCATTTTCAGGCTGTCCCTCCCCAGAGAGAGGGGGCTCGCAGCCACCCGCCAGCTGCCATCGCTGCAACGGTTCTGCAAAAGAGGGTTAATCTGTCCCTGCTGCCGTGCCACCAACGCGCTGCAGGGTGCATGGCCCATTTATCCCTGCCGGGGCTGCTGCAGCTGCCAGCTCCGCTGGGGATTTGGCTGCTGATTGAGAGACCAAGACCCAGGGAAGGGCTGACGAGGGGTTCCAAACCTGAGCAGCTTTCTAATAGCAGGGAAAGTTCAAAACATGCTCTTAGGAGCTCACCTTCCCCTTCCCAGTGTTGGGCTTTGTTGGTGATGGCAGCAGCACCCTCCCCAGTCCCAGCAGGAGGGCAAACCTGCTCCAACTCCCACTCACCTGCAGCTCCCTGAAGCCGTGAGGGCAAGCAGCCAGAGGGAGGCATCAAGGGGATGCTCTGGCTCCTCATTAAACCGGGAGAAGCAGCAAAGGCCTTGGGCACAACTACCTGAATGAAGCTGGCAGCTCTGCATGCTAACAGCACCTGATCAGTGGGGTCTGAAGAGCAGCTGCATAAACACAACCACCAGCACTTTCAGATCCCTTAAAAAGCATAAGCGCCCGGCAAAGCAAATACCTGTCTGGAAGGAGCCTAGATAGCCATGCTGCGGAGCAGGCAGTGAGTTTGCCTCTCAATTCAGCATATGTTCGTGGAAAGCGTCTGTGCGCTGAGAAGCCTCAGCCCTTCCCTGCTTCAGCAGAAAGTGGCTCCCCCTGCCAGCAGCTGCCTCTCGGCTGGGTAACGGTGTGGGTGACATTGGCCTTAATGCCCGCAGGAGGCCCGCGTGGTGCCAGCAGCCACAGCTCAGACAGCAATCAGAAGGTGTTTGCGGGGTTCTTTTCTTTCCAGCCTTTAAAAAACACCAGTGGCTTTGCAGGTGATGAAAAACTGGAAATTATGGAAGCAAAAAGGACAGCAAGTGTTTTGGAGAGCAGAGAGAAAAGGATGCCATGTTCTGCCCAGCACACATCTTTTGGCCTCGGATTTTGTGTGTGTCACTCACAGCTGCAGGTTAGGCTGGCAAGAACAAGTAGCACTATAACATATGGCAAGGAACATTTTAAAGCCATGGCTGCCCCCACTCTGATCAGACCCAGTTTGCAGACGGGAGGTGTGGAGGCTGCTCCTGCGCGGGCTGAGTGAGCTGTCGGCAGGGTTCGATCAGCCTGCCTCGCTGCGGGATTTTTTCCTTCGTTATGGAAATATACCAGGACACATTCAAGTTCAGTCTGGCTCTGACAAGACATTCTTCAAAACCAGCTTGATGGGCTCCTCTTTCCTGACCATCACAGGGATTCACAGCAGATATTCCCTATCTGCATCCCTGCTCCCCATACTGTACTTTCTTTTGTTCCCTATACCGATTATGTAGATAATTGCACAGTGTCAGAAAAAGCAGAAAGAGCACAGAATTTTGCACAACTGACTCATTCAGATAAGCATGCAAAGCACCTTTACAGGTATCACAAATTACATAAAAATGCTCTTTTCAGTTCCTTATTTTGCTTCACTCTATGAATATTACAGTACAGACAAAAAACAACAAGTAAATAAAAGACAGAAACATGGACTGATATTTTAAGGCTATGGATGCCTCCAGGAACAGCTATCAGTCTGTGTCACTAATTTTCAAGCTTGCCAAGGGTTATCATTAAAATAAAAGGCACATACATCTAAACTAGGTTATAGTTTGAAAAACTATCCAGCAGATTTCATTGTGTATCTCCTGCTAGTTTCAAGAGTAAGTAGAAATTGAAATATTTTTTAGAGAAGAATTCGGCCATGCTTTTCTGTCAAAGAAGTGAAAATATCTGACATTCCCTTCAAGTGGCAGAAGCTGGGCACGTCAGGGGCTTAGCTGAAAATAGCTGGTTGCTCAAAATTTTTCTATTCTGGGAATGATCATGTTAACAGGAAGAATACTAACTATGGTCCAAGACAAGAGCAATTGTGGTGCTTCTTATGGGATATAAGTTCAACTGGAAAGTCCCATAAAGGATGGGTCAGAGGTGGAGTGTTACTGAACTGAAGGTGTATTTGAGCTACTGGTAGTCACATCTAACTATAATCTATTTATCCTGCATAATAAAAACAGCAGAAAAAATAAAATGCTTGAGCTGCAGTGTAACTTACACCAGCACACTGGCTGCTCTAGGTATGTTCTTTTGTGATGAACACGTCAACACTGCTATTGCTGCTGGACCTAGCTAGGCACTCCAGGAGACAGCATCATTGTGAAAAGTTACTCACAAAGGCGACTCACCCAAGGAGGAGACCGAAGTGATGCGAAGTCCTAGGTCCCAGCTGTGCACCACGAGGGGCTGGTTAGGTCTCAGAGACAGAGACTCCAAGGAGGCTGTCACTGCTGACCTAAGATCACCCAAAGCACAAAAAGCCTTCAACAGAGAGAGGTACAAAGACCACAACTGCCTCCACCCCTCTGACAGAGGGGAACAGCAAGGCCTCCCTTGTAACCACAAG
Organism: Leptosomus discolor; assembly: GCF_034619465.1. Lineage (NCBI taxonomy): Eukaryota > Metazoa > Chordata > Aves > Leptosomiformes > Leptosomidae > Leptosomus > Leptosomus discolor. The sequence goes on along the minus strand of NC_141397.1, from coordinate 52,505,360 downwards.
TCATGATTATTCCCGGGTATCCCTTAGGTCCCTGCTGACAAACGTGTCCTGCTCTCCTAACGGGACTGCAGCAATCCTCAGGGTCAACGGAGGCCCTGCATAGGCACCAGAGCACCATTCCAAATCTCTATTCCTTCTCCATTATCAGCCCCTTGTCAGTAATTTATGGGACTCCAGATGGTTGCCAAGAACTGTAGGTCTGACATCCTGCTACTGGTCCACTGACAAACTTCTCCTCCGCCCTGTATGTCGCTCAAAGAACATGGCTGTCCGGCTGCAATGTCGTTTTCCTGCAAGGCTGCCTGCAAATTTCCTTCTGGGCCCTACAAAAGGCAGAATTTGAATTGCTGTGCAGGACAGACCCCACATAACCACCTGAGATGTCTGTAGAGAGACCAGGGACTTCTCATCTGCTGCTGGATCATGCACTGTGAGCCCCATCTGACTTCCCAGAAACAAGGAGGAAACTGTGTTTGATCACCAGAGCGAAAGCAATGGAGTTATTGCAGCTCCACATGACACAAGCCACGGTGTTGGATCACCTGCATGCCAGTAACCTGGACTGCACCGCATGACAGATACCCTGGGCTCCTGCCCTTCCAAAACATACTCCACCCCTGCCCAAGCTGGGGAGGCATTTCTGCTAATGCTACTGGGCTTATGACACAGCTAGTGAGAGCTCCCCCCAGGCACTACAGGCAGTGCCCAACACTGACCCTCCATTTCATGGCAGAGTATGATTTGTAAAGCACCACTGCTTCCACGTCTTTGAACATTTACAGAAAGACTTTTTTTGTCAGTAAAAACGCACCTTCATTTTGTCAGAGGAGAATTAGATGCAGGAAACACCCCATGAAAAGATCCTTCTTTCTACAAGAAATGTCAACTTTTCCCCAATAGACAAATAAAAAAAAAAAAAAAAAAAAGAACAAAGCAAAATTATTGTTTGTTTTGTATTTTTTATTTTTTTTTTACTTAGCAAGTTATGTAATCATGGGAAAAAACAAACCCCAAATCCAGATGCCACCTTCTACCAGCTCTCCCCTCTGTTTCCTTCACTAGGGCAGCAATTTCTAAAGAACTTTTTGAATCTTTGGGAGCAAAGCCAGAAAGCATCCCCCATGCCCTGCAGACTGCTGGGCTCAAATTACTTAGTGGATTATCTCTTTATGATTAAAGGATTTTGGCTTATGTTCAGAGATGTTACAGTCCTTCCCATGAGGAGTCCTGTTTACTCAGCTACATCAGCATTTGATGCAAGTGTAAATGCTTGGAGAAAGAGGGACTAGCTATCAATTTGGGTTCAGTTCAGCATATTCCTGTGAAAAGCTGCCAGGAGGTGCTGGGTTTGGGCACAGGATGAAGGAGAAGCAGGTATGGACCTGGTTTTTGCCTCATGGACGCATTTGTTTCCTGAATTATACGAAAACATAAAAAAAAAAAAACCCTCATGTCCAGAAAGGGTATAAGAAATAATAGATTCAAGCAAAGTCATAGAATATTTTGAATAGGACGGGACCCATAAGGATCATTGAGTTAAGTCCTCAGGCAAGGGCAAAAACATTTATTTGTACATCTGTTGCATCTTTTCTTAACCCAGCACCTGTTCTATCTAAATATTTATCCTACAACTCTGGCTGGTCTGCAGGCATACAACAAAATACCATTTAATTAATTAATTCTACACAAAAATCAAACAATGTGCGGTACCTACCCAGCTTACCAGGAGGACTTTTAAGCCCTCCCTCACAAAGCCTGGCAGAGAGAGGGCACGGCTGCTTCAGTCACTGCCCTTGCTATCCTTTCAGTCTTGTCACAGCCCAGGGACTTTCTTTGCATGGCACAGGGCATGTGGGCAGGAGGAACAGAGGACTCATGCTCCAGAGAGCCTTTCTCGCTGGCTGACACTCCTCCAGCCCTAATGGGATGGGATTCATAGCACTGCCTGCACTGAGCTTAAATATAACTCAATTGAAGCTGGTTAGAAAGATTTATGCCTTTCAGCAAGTACCTTGCTTCCAGTCTGTATACCAGCAATCTCCTGACACAGCACAGAAATATCTCTATTTTAGGAACAGGGTGTCATTGCCCTATTCACAAGGGCCATCCTAAGCCTGATCAGGTGTCTTTGCTCTACTATTTGTCTCAAATGTCGGGCTGAACCTGCAGCCCCAGTGGCCAGAGAGTTCCTAGTTGCCAGGTTGGCCTGGTTCAATCCTCTCATTCATTCCTGTGTGTTTAACCTGATTGCAAATGCATCAAAATGTCACGCAGCTGCACATGAGCAGGTCTGTATGAAGCCCCACAGGTTGTGTGAAGGTTTGTCTTAAGTAAATCCTCCAGAAGCCTGGATGAATCTGGATGCAGGGACAAGCCAGGAATTGCTGTGGGGACAAGCCAGGAATTGCCTTCCTCAAGACCTCTCCTTCCTGCTCTTCTGCTTCATGTGGCAGCTTTCTTTGAAGCAAGACATCGCAGTATTAGGAGTCCCACTGCCCAGAAGACCACCCAGGAGTGTAGATGCTCTTCAGACCTCCCATGCCTCAGGCTGTGCTCCCGTTTGCCAAGGCAATGGTACTGCACAAGTCCTGTCTAGTGGGTACAGTAAGGGGCTGCGAGTATTATCTTCTGCTGTGCTTCCCTGTACACACACTGAGTTGCTTTGCTCTCCTGCATAGCTGGCAGAATATAGATCCCCTTAGCAGGGTTCTGCCTGGCAAAACCCACGGCAGGCTGTCTGATATCAAGAGCAGGGTATTTATCCTGACTATCAGGAATGGATAAATCTATGAAGATAAAATCTTTACCACCCACTGCTAGGTGGAGGTCAGGGTCTTGCTGAGATAACTACATTGCAAGGATAAGTGCAGATACAGGTAAGTGACCTTGGTTTGCTTCATCACATGGCCAAATGAAGTTAATTATGAAAGCCTCCACGTGGCCTTTTGCATTTGTAACCATTTTGCCTTTCCAGTGGGCAGACACAGCTCCTTTTAAGATTCAGATCGCATGGTGGTGAGCACTCTGAATACATGAGAAGTTGCATTTCCAATGCAAAATGAAAATGCCTGAGTCACCATTTTATCAGGTGCTGAATAAGAACAAGTTTATTTTTTCATGTCTATAATTATATGGTTCGAAGGGGCTGGAGCAGCTCTCAGAATGAGGAGGGAAGATGCTTGAGCAAGCTGTGCTGATGGAGAGGGCCCTTGGTTGGACAGGGCAAGGAGAAAAGCAGTGCTGGGGCCAGGAGAAACTGATGTTTCCTGGCAAAACATGCTCTGCTTGTTTCTTTCCAAAGCTCTTCCTCACAGCACAATAAATGTTTGTGCTTTGGGAAGGATCAGAAGGACTGGGGAGGAAGAAAACAAAGGTTTTGTTTAGCTTGGGGGGACTTTTTGACAACAGTACTACATTTCTATAATTAAATGAGTCCCAACCCAGGCCAGGAATGAGCAAGGACAAACAAGAACCAGCTTCCCCACTTAAAGTACATTAATGTCCCAGAATTCCTTAGCTAGCACACAGGCCAAGATTGGCATATTTAATGTCTCATCCTTAGGAGTTGTTTCTTCCCAACAAGGAGAGAGAGCACAGAAGAAAAGAAGGAAATACACTGCTGGTATGATTCTTGACATATGGCTATATCTGGATGTGTGCTTTCAGCAGTTCAGGGCCCGCCACATAGCACAGCCTCTCTATCAGGCAGCTGTCGATACTGAGAAAATTGAGTTTACTCTTAATGAAAAACCACAGCCAATAAGCAATCAGCCAGTGCGCTCTCCATCCCATGATTAATGATCCAGGGGATATTTGTCTTCTGCAACACTGCCATGGCTCTCCCACCTCTGCAACTATAGGTCTGAGTCACATCCCAAAACAGGAGGTGCACCTTATCTTTCAATTTGCCTTAGCTGTATCTTGCGATGGAGAAAACTTCAGGAGCAATGAAAGTGATCCAAATGTCACCAGGAAGGGGAGAGTACCCCATTGCTTCAAACCCAGATAAGCATGGGTAGCTGCTAACAGAGACAATTCCACCCATTCCTCTTCCTGCCTCCTGCTACACCTTTCCTACTTCTTCCCTCCTGACAGCAGTGTCCACATGATGACTCAGGTAAGACTGATTTGATTGAAAATTAGCTTTATTAAAAATAATTTTAAAAAATTTTATTAAAAATGTTAGTTCCCTGCTGTGGCTTACCACCCAGCAGTAGCATCAGCATAGGGAGGGAATAAGAGTATGTGCCTACAGATGATGGGAGCACAGGCTCGTCCCTCTCTTTTACACGGCAGTGAAGCCACTGAGGAACTGCATCCTCAGTACCATGCTCCTACAAGAACAACCTCTAAGTCAGCTCAAAGATTGAATGTGCCCTGCAAATCCCTAACCTGAACCAGGTTTCTCAGCCTCCCTGAAGAGAATACTCTAGAGACTCATTTATCTTACCTTTTAATTCGTTGCATATTTCAAACAAAACAAAAAAATCCCACCTTGTCACCAATAAATATCCCCTGTATGCACAGGTGTCCTCAGGAGGGAGAAAGGGACTTGACAGATGAGAGCCATAATCCTCTATGTGTGCCTGGAAACTGCTTAAATATTACTAAGGCCATATAAGAATCTATAGCAACCCCAATGGGATCTGATTCTCTAAATTGCAAGATCAACCACTTAGATGAAAGAACCTCTCTTACATTGCATCAAGTGAACTTGAGAAGGAAGCAGAAGGGAATAATCATCCTCGGCCTTTTAACAAGCATCTGAAAGTGGAGAGGTAAGAGATGAAAGGAGATCAATAAACATATTACCAAATTAAACTTCCAAGGGTAATATTTAGACATCATAGAAGCTGGCACCTTAAGAAGAAGGAGAGAAAACAGATCAGAAAAAGAGAGAAATCTCCAAAAGTCTGTTCTCAGATGGTCATTTCCAGTGGCAATCATGCTAATTGCACACAGAAATTAGGCAAACAATCACAAATGCATTTTTCAAAAATCAAGCCCCAATTGTGTTACTCTTGCAAGACTTTCCAATCAACAGTTTTCAATTGCAAATACAGAACAGTTTAGTCATCAAAAAGCAAAAGGACGAAGAATATATTGAACACGAAAGGAAAACAATCTCTTCCCTACCTTTCCCACGCTTCTGTAACCAATTCCTTCTGAACATTTAAAAGAACATTCTCTTTTGACACAAGCCATAAAAAGACTTCAGTTTAATGAGCTCCTCTCATCTTAAAAATACAGAGATAAAAATGTAAATGCTCAATAGAACGTTTCAAGTAACTTTGAAGGGGCTATTATCGAAGTATAAACATGGCTATCTACCATCTGACATCCTGACTGCTACTAATATTCTTTATGAAAACTTAAATAATTGTTTCAAAGCATAATTTACCATTTCATCAATAAAATCACTTACACATTATAATTCACCTAGCTTGAGCAGTGAAAATACAGTCTGTTTTCCTTCTCTGAATAAGCACAGTTTTAGCAAATCACTTAAGCACGGGCTTAAAATTAACTAGCTGATTGAGGTCAGAGCCCACTTTGCCTATGCGTTAGCACACACTGCTGCAGGTGATGCAGAGAGCATAAGCAACAGAAAACCCTGCTTTCTCCAAAATCTACCTCCTAAGGCATCTCCATTAAAATTTAGTGTGCCGAAGCCGTAACTCTTGAGCACTTTAAAATCAGTGCTGCTGCTGATTCAGTGTTAGAAACCTTCACTGAGCAAGGCTGTCTTTGGAGGGGTGGAAGGACAGGGCATTTGTTACACACACATCCATCACTGTGCTATCCCAGCTGCTGGCTGGCCACTTGCTAACCCTGCAAGCCTTGGCTTACAGGTCATGCTTAACCCTTAGAAAGCAATTACCTCCATTTGTTTCTCTTAACATGCAGCCAACATATTCTCTCTGGCAAGCTGCACTCCTACTGAACCTTAAATACTTTTACGTGAGAAATTATAATGCATGGGCTTCTAATGGGAGCTTACTGAATGGATGGGAGTCTCAAATGCATCTTAAAGCACAAAGGAGGAACCTCAACTGTACTCTAAAATTCTCACAGTGCATCTTCTGCTAAATACCTAAAATCCTAACCCATTTCCCCAAGTCCAGTGTCCAGACAGAATAGTTAAACTACTTTGAAACTTATAGTTCTGCAGTGCTCCATACAGGTCCTGGGTTAGTCCCACAGTGACCTTGCAAAGAAGGCAGTATCATCTCCATTGTACAGATAGGGCCACAAGGCAGAAGGAGGTGTGGTGGCACCCACAGTGGAGGCACATGCAGACACTCACAGCCTAAATGTCAGACTGAGAAACTCTCCCTGGCTTCCCCTACACTCAGCAGAGATCTTGTCAATACAATCAATGGGGTTTAAGCTGCAGCTCATTTCACCATGCAGGAGATGTGTACTGCAAAGGACCTCAGTTGTACCCCAGATATTCTGGTTCCTCTCCTCTGGCTGTGGGGCAAGCTCAGATCAGCTGCAGAGATCTGCACAGAAGGGACAGCATCTCACCCCTCATGCCACCATCTCACATCAGCATGGAATCAGCTCCCCAGCTCTTGCTCCGGCCCACAGGCAGCTGACCGCCACCACAGCTCATCTGGCAGGATGGAGTTCAAAATATCCAAAAGATGAAACCTTGTCTCAAGGTGATCTCCCACGCTTCATCACACACGGAGCTTTCAGCGCAGCCATCCTCATCTCCCAATGTGGCTAAACAGCTGACTGAGGCTGTGTCCACAGGCAGCTTGAGACACCAGCTTAATCACAGGCTTGCAGGGACTGACAGCTACAGAAACTCATCACTTGGCCATAGTAGCATATTCACCTGCTCTCTTTTCTGCACCCCACATGACAACTACCATCTCTCCAGCTGAACTGACTCCACTGTTTGTGAACCCCTGGGGATGGGAACAGCATCCCATCCAGTCCATCATAAATGAAAGTAAAGCAAATAAATGCCTTACCTTGTTTTTCTTGGTGCTTGAGGCAAGAGAAGGAATGAAGGAGAGAGATGCCTGCCTACGGCCCCAGGAAACAAATGGAAGAGCTGCTTTTGTCAGGAGGCACCGCCAGGTGAGGATGGGGAGTGCCACCGCACATGGCATGCCATGAAGACCAGTCCGGCTTAGGTCCTCCTGCTCTTCAAAAAGAGATTTCTCATTCTGGAGTACACACTGAACTTAGGCAACCATGGGGACTTGGATTTATCTGAGATTCAGTCCTCCTCCATGGCAAACTGGTTTGTGTGAGATGTCTACTTGAGCTTTTTGATGGAGCTGTAATTCAGCAATGGCTGTTTGACAGTGCAACTACTTTCCCCTTCAGCTCTAGTTCAGCCTCTGTTGGAGAGCTGGGCATGCAGCTGACAGCCACAGAGAGGGGAGATGTCATGGGAAAGAACATGAACAGCAACCCTGAGCCACCAGTAAACCCAGGATTTTTTCCCTTCCATGCACAAGAATCAGAAAATCATTTAAGGGCCAAAAAAATTAGAAAAAAGCGTAAGAGGAGGTTTCAATTAATTTTTCCTGTTTACCCCTGCAATGTTCAAGCTGTGGTGGATGTCCCCTCCCTGGAAGTGTTCAAGGCAAGGTTGGATGGGGTTTTGAGCAACCTGATCTAGTAGAAGGTGTCCCTGCCCATGGAGGGGGGTTGGAAGTAGATGATCTTTAAGGTCCCTTCCAATACAAACTGTTCTGTGATTCTACGACAGTTTTTTACGTGCTGTTGTGCTCCTCTCATTGCAACAAGCACTTACTAGAACTGGGAATGGTTTAGAGAATGGCAACAAAGATGATCAAAGACTCTTCAGACTATAAGAGGGACAGTTTAGCAGGGCTATGCTTGAGGTTTATGAAATCGAAAGTAGCATGAGAGGAGGATAGGATCTGTTGTTCACTAGCTTGTTCAGCACTAGGTCTCAGGAAAGCATCAGCTCAAGCTAGCAGCAACCAAGTTCAAAACAAAGGAAAGGAGGGGCTTCTTCAAGCAACAGGTCTGGGGAAATCCTTTCCACAGAACACATGCTAAAAATGTACGTGAGCTCAAGGGGAGTCTGGCCAAGTACATGGAAGAGAAATCCACTGAGAATTTCTAAGTACATTGAACCATGTCTGACTCAGAATTAAGTTTCTAAGCTGAAAATAGCTAGCAGCTGGGAGAGCATTTGGGGAACACATCATATTGCTGTTTTCTTACTTTTTTCTATCTGTTTGATGTGGATGGAGAAAGACTACTGGACTAAATGGACAATTTATTCTGGCCCAGTTTAATTGCTCTTGAATTTTTCTGTTAATTGATGCTGCCTCCGTATGTCTTTTATTCAACTTTTTTCAGAGAGGCTTCTTTTTTGCCAAATAATGTTCTGCAGTCTATATTAAACCTAGTGAAGATCTGGCTCTAAAACACACCAGTGCTGTGAATAAAGTGAAACTGAAATAGGGAGTAAGACATGCTGGCTCCTGGTCTCATGGCTTAAAGAGAGATTATAGAAGTGCTGAAACAGAAGACTGTCCCTTGGCAGTTACGGAGGCAACATGTGCTCACTGAGTAACAAGCACATCTTTCCTCTCTAATGTTTAATCCCAGCAGTTTTACCAGCTAAATGAACATTCCTATAAATAATAGAGATGCGATGCCTTTCTCTCCTCCCCAGCACTGTGCTGTCTTCCTCTTCTACAGCCTGGGAGCAACAAAGCAGCGGAGAAAGGCTAGTGAGTTTGAGACTTGCACTGAGTTTGGAGCTCACCTGAGTGAGCAGGGGGATGAAAGAGAAAAAGAAGTGATGCCTCCAGGCTGAGCAAGGGGGATGCACCCAGCCCTTCCTCCCTGCTCTGGCTGGGAGTCAGACCCATACCTACCTTTCCAGCATGCTTCAGGGCTCTGCATTTCTCTCTCTGCACCCTTCCAGGCCCTTGTCAAAACAGGATTTTCTTACTAAAACACTTTTTCCTCAATGGACATGTACATAGGCAATGAGCTTTCCCCACAGTGCAGGGGCCATCTTGTGCTGGTACAGCCCCTAGCACAGTCCCTAGGAGGCACACTTGGCTATTCCACAAAGCAGTGTGCCTGCCTGGATCCTTCTTCCAGTTTGGGTTTTGTTGTTTGTTGGGTTTTTTTCCTTTCTTTACTAACACAGAAAAGCCCCTGCTTTGAGTAATTTTATATTTAGCAGACTATCATATGAAAACTGTGTTTCCTGACCTTCTCTGGAGGGTTGGAGCATCCATCGCTGAGGGGAGATCTTGCCTTGCCAGCCAGCCAAGCATTGACCCAAAGGGCATGGGCTGTGGGTGGGCAGGAGAGGAGATCTCATGGAAGAACCCTCAGCATGTCAACCTCAGGAATGTCAAACAAGTGCGAAAATCATTCTCTGAAGTGTTTCCTCAGAAAAGGACATGCTCCCATCTAACGGTGCTTCTTATTCATGCTTCACATACCTTCTGAAGAAATCTGATTGTTCTAATTCACCTTTTCTAACCTCAAAAAAAAGCCCCAAACCAACCCCAAAAAACAAAGTCACATCACCTTCTTGGCCAAGGTGTGAACGAGCTGCAGGGCAGTAACAGATCTCCAGCAAGATGTTGTAAGATGTGTGTCAGCCATTTACCAAGCAAGGTTGGGGCAGGGAAGGTGCATTTCACTTGCTGAGCAGCCTGCAAGCGGCTGGAAAACATGAATTATATCCCCAGAACTGCCTCTTCAGGTTAAGGGTGAGAACAGTAAAGGATTCATCACAGAAACTCCAGCAAACGCAGAAACAGAGGAAACAGCAAACTGAGTTTGTCTTATCCATAAAAGCTAAATCCCAGTTATTAGAGAGGAACACCCAAGAATAGACACAGGATATTAAGCCATACGTGAATATTTATATACATATTTGGCTGATCATCCAACCGAATATTTACAAATATTATACTCTACTGGCACAGAATATACTTGGGGAAATCAGCCTTTCAAAAGCAACACCTAACGGTCCCTCCCCCCACCAATACACCACCTAGAATGTCCCTAAGCTATTTCTAAACTCAAGAAGCAGGTAAGTAAAGGGCCTGAGCACATAGAGTTGGGAGCAAGGGGAGCACTGTACACTGGGACATAGGACGGTGTCCCAAGACTGTCAGGGTCTGCGCTTGAGTTTCACTGCTGTGATTCCACATAGGGTCAGATGCACTTAAAGGATGCTCTGACTGCTACTCGATTTTGTTTATAAAAGCCCATGGTATGAATACTCCTGCAAGAGATCAGAGCCTGTTGTGTCAGGGCTATCTACACATAAAATGAAAAGCTGCTGCTGTCTCTACCAGCAAAAAACAACCATGGAAGAGGATAAGCAATGGCAACAGAAAGTCACAGGAACTCAGAAAAGCAGTGGCAGCATGTTGGCGGACCGGTCCCACCAGCAGCATAATCATTGTTACTTTGTTTGGTTTGGTTTTCATTTCACATTGTGACAAAAGAGGAAATCCAGAAATTGAGAAGGGACTTGCAGCATGGAGGACTTAGCAATACATTTCCAGTGGTCATTTGTAGACACACCAATGTCGTAGAGATGCTTGAGTATTGTCACTGTGGGAGTGTCATGGACATTTTTGATCCTTGTATATTTCCAGTTTGAATGTTCTGTTTAAGTATGTCCAGCTCCACCCCAAGCCCCATAAATAAGACTGCTATGGCCTGTCCCTCCTTCCTAGCATACTTTGGGGCTTCCCAGCAGACTTCCATATCCTGAAAAGTCACTAGACTAAGGCAAAGCAGGGAGTGCCACGTTGGGTACTTTTATCCACAAAGCATGTCTAGCTACATTTTTTAAGCCAGTTTCATTAAAAGTCCTCCCTTCTCCATTCCTCTTCCTTGGTGCTTTCAGCTCCTCATTCCACTGCCATGGTCATGTAAGCTCTCCCTCAATGTCCATGTATTTTCCACCCACTGTGTGTCCAAATTTTGCATTTGAAACACTTCTCTATGCTTCTGTATGCCCTCTTTTTCTTACTCTTGGACCTTTCCCCTGAAGGACCCAATATTTCCTCTGCATCCTGCCCGTGGTCCCTGCACATACAGTTGCATGGTCAGTGGTACACCAAAGAAGACTGTTTGAGAAGACACCCTGGAAGAAGGGCTAAAATCTGAGACCAAATTGACTATGTTTGTCACAATCTCAGCACATGGGATTTTCTTGTTCTCTCAACCCCTTGTCCTATCTCCAGGAGGACGAGCAACCCCAGCAAGTGGGTATCAGGACTACAACCCTGAGGATGAGGGCAGTGCATGTCTCACATGAAAGACTCCTGACCTACAGCAAACAGATGCCCCAGCTAGTCCCATGCACAGCTGTGGCTTTATAAAAAGTCATGCTGAGAAACTAGCGGGACATATACAAGAACAGAGAGGAGAAACTCCCCATCTCAGCTCTGCCAGACTCAAGCAATTACTTCAGTCAAGTCACTTCATATCACTGTACTTGCTGTTGCCACCCATCCCCTCAGTGGCACAAAGCAAGCTGATTAGGACTGAGCAGTGCGATTGCCGGGCTATGCACAAGTGAGTTTTCAAGTGAACAAATGGCTGTGAATGCACATTAAAGCAGGAAGAGGACGCTAATTAGGAAACAATTAATTATTTCATATTTTTTAGAACAGATTTTTTCCTATTCTTTCCTGCTATCTGGAACAAACAAAGCTATGAGGGAATAAATACAATTCCAGAGATAATCCACACTTTGGATCCTGGAAGCATTCAGTGCCTACTTCTGGAAAACAAAACAATGATAATGACTCACGCTGGGCCTGTGGGTGGCTCATCACAAAATTAGCAGCAGCTTCCATGCTCCCAGCTGAGATTGGCTTTGCTGGGTTGTTTTCACAGATCCTCAGGACTGCGATTTAGCACATGCAAATAGGCCCAGCAGCCAATAGCAGCCACAATACTAGAAAGGCATAAACATGCCATTTAGAAAAATGCTTTGCCATACAAAATATGATTACCTCCTTCCATGCCATTTCAGGCTATGGGAAGAAATGCTATTTTTATTATTAAATGTTACACACCTCTTTTCCTATAAGGGGAAGAATCTATTTAAAGGCCATTTAAACAAACTGAAAGCTTTGTGTACTGCCATTGCATTTAAGGAAGTGATCGTGCCCCTGTATTTGGCACTGGAGAGGCTGCGCCTCGAATCCTGTGTGCAGTTTTGGGCCCCTCATTACAAGAAAGACACTGAGGTACTGGAGCGTGTCCAGAGAAGGGCAATGAACCTGGTGAAGGATTTGGAGAACAGGTCTTATGAGGAGCAGCTGAGGTAATTTGTGCTGTTTAGCCTGGAGAAAAGCAGGCTGAGGGGAGACCTTATCGCTCTCTGCAACTACCTGAGAGGAGGTTGCAGCAAGGTGGGTGTCGGTCTCTTCTCCCAAGTAACAAGCAATAGGACAAGAGGAAATGGCCTCAAGTTGCACCAGGGGAGGTTTAGATTGGACACTAGGAAAAATTTCTTCATCAAAAAGGTTATCACGCACTGGAACAGGCTGCCCAGGGAAGTGGTTGAGTCACCATTGCTGGAAGTATTTAAAAGACGTGTAGGTGTGGGGCTTAGCGACATGGTTTAGTGGTGGACTTGGCAGTGCTGGGTTAACGGTTGGACTCGATGATCTTAAAGGTCTTTTCCAACCTAAATGATTCTATAAATAATCGTCTAGCTTTCAGAGCCTGCTGAACTTCTGGTGGTATCGGTACCACCTGGATTAAAATGTTTAAAACTAACTTCAGTTTCGTAAAAAGGAATGGGTTACTTCTGGAAAGCAGCAGAAAGGGCTGTGGGAAGAGAAGTGGACTAACTAGGAGACAAAGTTCAGTAAGCCAGATCATTCTCACCAGCAAAGCAGTAGGATTTGAGCTTCTTTAATGAACAAGGCTTTTAAACTGGGAACTGATGGCTGTGAATACCTCCAGAGCGGTCTGCTGAAAACAGAAAACAAGCTTACCATCAGTGATCTGTTGGACAGGGAAAACAGGAAGAATTTTAGAGATGATACATGTTAAAAAAGGTTGAAAGCCACTCATCTAAAACAGTGACTCTGGTAAGTATTCAAGCACATGATCATCTTAAAACTGGACTAGGTGCATGCATAGAGTTAAATATGCACTTACATGGTTCGCTGAACCGAGACCTACCTCCGGAAATACTCCTTGGTCTTTGAGTGGATGTGACCTACCAATCTTCACACAGCTTTTAAGCTGAAAGCATTTGCTCTGAAAGTCATCAGCTTTACATATCTGCTTATGAACCTGGATTCTTTTGTTACTCTTCAATTGGAAAACAATAACACAGAAGACAGTATTTTAGGTATATTGTTATTCAGGGAAACAGATGGAAAAGGTGGAAAAATCTTTCATTAAATTCTTGGCTAACATCTTCTGCTCAGATTTACAGTTCATAATGTGTCACAATTGCACATTCTGTTTAAAACTGAGACAAACTCTTCCTCTTTCCTTGGTTTAGTTTGGGAAGTGAAGGAAGTTAAACTTCATTCCTTCGCAAAACTATGTAAACCTCCAGGTGAGAAGTGCCATCAACCAGCCAACCTCTGCTTCAGAGTACTGCATATCATCCTGATTACAGCTACTTTAGAAAATTCAGATAAAGCTTACTTTGCCTGAATTTGCCCATTCACTGAAAGTAAAGGACCTCACAAATACAGTTTGATATCAGTGACGCACTGGTAGGACCCATACAAGTTTCAAGACATAGAAGACTGGGTGAAGATCTGGCAGTTCCAGATGCCCAGCTCTGTAAGCCCAGACGACTGTCTGACAGCAATGCATTGCCAAACCATATTACACCCAGGGAATCCCCAGACCTGCATTCGCTTTTGAAGATTTATGAAATATTTTATTGCAAACTGAACAATAAATTCCTGCATAATATCTAAGACTTCCCTTTGCCTAACTACACAGAACTGGCTGTGAGCAATTGAAAAAGTTATATGCATATAACTTTGAGTTCATTATAATCTATATCTCTGAACTTCTGTATGATAGAAACCAAGCAATTTCACCAAATAAAAACTCTATCAAATCCATTATTTCTAGCTCAGACAGAATAGATTTTTTTACAAGATGCACAAGCACTATAGGCTTCCAGGAGAGATGCTTAGCATATGTCTACATGAGAAGGTTACTTCAGAATAAAGGAAAGTGTGGATTTAAAATGCTATAGCTATTCTTGAATAATACCCTAGAGGAGTGCTCCTATTACAATAGAAAAGATTTTTCAGAGTTTTGCTTAATTCATTTCCCAGGTGAATTAAACTAAATAAGACAAAGGTACTCTTTTCACTAGCATGTGAGTATCAACAATGGGCATTATCCCAGAACAGCACTGGTACTTAATTTCCACTGGTCAGCAAATGTTACTTTTCCAAAGACATACAAAAGGAAGAGGGAGCCTGAGCAAAATGTACACAGGAACACTGACATGCTCTGAAAAGTGGCAGAGAATGGCAGGCAAGGGACCTGGTGCAGGAAGGAAAAAGTGCTGATGACCCCCAGCGCAACCCCACTGCTTCTCAGCCGTGCAACCTAGTCCCATCTCCAGTTCAGCGGCTTTAAGCCACCTTTGCCATCTCCCACCAGCAATGCACATACCACACTCTGAACTGCTGCAGACCAGAAGGGCTCTCAGTGCTCCCTAAAGTCAGCAAGGGATTGCAAGTTTTACTGTCTGTCAGTTACATGCACAGAGCTATTGCTTCCATTAATTCGAAGCTGATTGTACAGTATTTGCTATACACTATAACTCCCTCTCTACTTGAATAAACAGCAGTGGGAACATTATCTAGAACTAGTGTATGTCAGTAAAGTGTACATGAATGCATAGATCACTGCACAAGTGAAACAAGGAATGCCTGTTCTGCTTGTAAGCCAAATACTAATCTTGAATACGCAATTGTAGCTTTTATGTGTGTGATTCCATTTGCATCTGCAGAGGAGATGTCTTGCGCGTGCAGACACTGCAGACACACTATGACAGTGCCCCAAATAGTCTCAGGACAAATGAAAAAATGTGTATGGGCGGTAACAGACAGGCTAACAGCAGAGTCACAATCTGATCCTGCCTACCTAGACAGAATGCGTGATCCTATTGCCCCCAAATATCAAACTTAGTGTTGTGATGCCTAGAGAAACATAAAGACCTACTGTGCATCATTTTAATTTGCTGTAAAGCCAGTATCAATCAGCATATTTCCAAAAGCATCTCCAAATTTTACCAGTGTGAGAGTCCCAGGGAAGCATTTACCTTCAATAATGAGCTTAATTTCTACTGAAGGCATCAATTTACAGAATAAAGATTTAAACTGAGAAGTACTCTTATCTGAATGCTTGGGAATAGACCAGTCTCTGG
The DNA here is from genome assembly GCF_034619465.1 of Leptosomus discolor. NCBI lineage: Eukaryota > Metazoa > Chordata > Aves > Leptosomiformes > Leptosomidae > Leptosomus > Leptosomus discolor. The sequence continues at coordinate 52,489,939 of NC_141397.1, read as the reverse complement.
ATACAACCGGGCCTCTACTGCTGAAAACAACGCTGAAAACGCGTTGCTGCTGGATGTTGTTGCTAGTTGATGTGATGATGTGAAAAATATCTGTGGTTTTAGCAATGATGCACTCCACAGGAGAGTACAGGAGCCAAGGGCAGAACAGAACCACTCATACAGCCAAATAAGAAGTCCTTGTGGAGGAGGACTGAAACACTCATTAGCAGAAATCTCCATGTTGCTATTAACACAGTCTACAGGTGCAGGGTCTTTTGCATTGAAGTGGCTGCAAACCAGGTACAGGTCACCTGAAATGTTTTTTCACAACTACATTCACAGTTATATCAACAATATGATCACTGTCTGTTGTTTACCTCAAATTTAACAGTGTAGTAGCTATCTATTTCATAATGTTGACTAGCAAACCAAAAGCAAAAAAAATTCTGCACTGGCAAACCATACCTCCCAAGCAAATGGAAAAAAGGTGTTAGCAGAGAAAATAAATTAACTAAAAGATATATAACAAAATTAATTATGATTGTACCATCAAGAAGGCAAATATCTCTGCACATGCAATACCATCAGTCAGCTTACAAATTTTGAAAATAAGATAACAAGTGAAGTACCTGGAAGATGATACAGGATGTTGCTGTGCTTGCAAAGAAATAAACAAAGGACTAGGAATAGATCTCTTACTCTGTATTGCTACGAATTACTTGCACTTTTGTCATGCCTTGGAGATCCATTAACCCCCATTTTGCGAGGTCCTGCTCAAACAACCAAAGAAGCCTGCCTCTGCACAGACTAAGGCAAGTGTCTGCTGACCTCAGAGGTGGAGAATAAGAACACAACAGCCTACAGTTAGGTAAAAGGTAGGGGGTCTTAGCATAACAATAACAAAAATCTTGCTAATATTTTTGCTAGCATCACAACAGAGCTGCACAGTACTCTACAACTATCTTCAACGTTTCGCTGTTTTTCTTTGAAGTATCATGCACTAGTTTCTGTCAGAATTAGGAGTGGTCTAAGGCTCTGAGTCAGCACAACACACGAGTATGAATCTGACTTTAAACATGTGCTTACATCCTTATGACTTCTTTGCATTAAAGAAAACATAGATAGGAGGAAAGCAAAAGGCTTGGTCAATCTGTCTCCTTGAAAGCCTGAGAGATTTTAGCTTGATTTTGACCTATTGAAAACAGAGGAACAAAACCAAACTCTGAAACAAAGTTTGGCACAAATCACCTACTATCAGGATAACTCTTCAGACTGGAGGATCAAGGGCATTTAAGTAGCTCAGAGCACTCTATGCCACCACTGTTGTAGTCCATGTTTCCATGGTGTTTCCTCTCCTGTAATTTATAATCCTTTGGTTGGTTTACATCTCTGACTGGCATAACCCCCCCAGTGCCATGCTGGGCACAGCATGACACCTGTAGGGCTGTTGCAGAAGTATACACCTATCTTTTGAGGCATGCTTCCCTTTCGAAGAAGTAGCAAGGAGATCTCTCCTGCAGCAGGCCCAGCCCACAGTGACCCCTTGATAGGTGGAAGCTTTCATTTTTATTGCACATTTTTCAAGAACATAAAGTCCAACCTTAATGGAAAAGGAACAAATGCAGCCAAGAAGAGGGAACATATTTTAGCAGCCTGCAAAGTAATAGACCACATCTGCAGTGCTCAGGCTCATGGTGGCATGGGGCTAGTACCTGGAGAACAAGGTCAGTTGGAGATAACAATAGGCGATCATTCCCATGGACTGCCTCCTTATAGCACAACATCCTGAAACGCAAAGACTATGCAATGTTCGGTATCACTCCATCAGAGTGGGAGAGATAAGGGAAGATTCAGTCACCACATACACATCAAGCATCCTTCAGCATATGATCTACCAGTAAAGCCAAACCAGCTCAGCAGGGCAACTGTTAGGACACTATTATCAGCTTCTAGTTCACTGAAGTTACAGCCCAGCATGCCCTATAGCCTGAGCACCATCCCATTTTTACCAGTAGGTTATGGTACTCTGCTGCTCCAGGTTTCCAAACCACACAAAACAAACATTCACACATTACACTATGAAAAAACCTCCAGTATAGTTTTTCACTGAAAAGAGAACAACGTGTGCAATGCTTCCAAGCACAGCCACAATTTGTTCTATTTATTTACCATATAATTCTTCAAAGCAGGGCAGTAAATACTTCCAAGGGAGACAAGCCTACTCTCTCAAAGATTTCCAGCATGTCTCCTATTGCCATGAGCCAGTCGCAGCCAACAACTTGCACACACGAGTCTCGTGGGAGGGAAGGGGATACTGAGGCATAAACAGGTGGCTATAACCATAACAAATTTTCCTTAGCAAGGCCAAAAGGGAATCTAGGCTACCTCAGCAACACTGTTCCCCCAAGCACAACCTTTCTCTTCAACGGACCACACCAAATATTTAGGTGGCATAGAAATTTTTCTCCTCTAGGACCAAGATCTCACATAAGGAAACAGCACAAGCGTTAGCAAGCAATACCCTAAAATACATACTTGTAAGCCTCTGGTGCACAAAGATTACAATAGTCAGGGTTCAATAAGCAGATCTACTCAAAAGCCAAGTAAGAACTGAAAGCCAGTTAAGCTCAAAACAGTAGTGTTAGTGCTGTAACTTCAGCAGAACTTAATAACATGGGGTTTCTTTCTGTAGGCATTTACCCAATGCTGTAGAAAGGGAAATTCAAAATCATGAAACATATGTAGCACAAAAGCAATTGCAGAGACACCACTTGAGAAGCTTCAACAAGATCACCCTAAAACTCAGGGGCAGTGCCACACCAAGCCAAGGCACTTGCGCACTTACTCCCCTCTTCAAAAAGTGCTCAGGTACAGCTCAAGATCAAGCACCCCACTGCACTCCCCATCCTGCTGCAAAGCTCCCTCCCCAACAGGCTGGAAGCCAAGAGAGGTGCTGGGAGTCTCCCAGGCCTCCATTAGGAGCAGTGGGGGATTTCCCATTCCTTCGAGGGGCATCCCCACTCAAAAATGCATTTAACACCCTCTACCAGAAGAACATTGCAACGTTGCTACTACAAACACAAGGTATAGGGAGCTTTTACAGTGGGCCCAACCCTAGCATTACATTGCTCCACAGGCACTCTGGGGAAGGTTTTCCCTATCCCGACCTGGTGGTAATGGAGGCCATGGTTGGAGGTCCCAGGTGGGACAGGAGATACAGGGGTCCCATATAGAGAAGAAGAACCTGTGTGGATATGGGCTACAGATGGCATGGGGGACACTAATGAGGGTCATGTGTGAGGTAGGGACCTGTGTGGGGGTTCTGTTTGGGTGGGAGGTGCAAGTGGGGTGTGGAACCTGCTTAAGCATGGGGGGCACAGGTGAGGTGGAGGCCTCGGGTGGATGAGGGGCCAGATTGGGATGGTGCTACGGGTAGAGAACCTGGGGACGAACGGGACCTGCGTTTGGGGGATCCCGGGTTGACGGGGACCCGCGATGTGGGGATGCCCGGTGGGGTCAGCACCGCGGACAGCGCCAGGTCCATCCCGGCCACTCGTGCGCGGCGCCGGCGAGGCGGGGGGGAAGGAGGAGGAGGAGGAGGAGGAGGAGGAGAAGGAAGGAAGGGGGGAGGAAGGCGAGGAAACGGGGCCAGCCAGGGCCGAGCGGCGCCCGGGCAGGGAGGCGAGGGCGGCGGGGACAAGGACGCGCGCTCCCCACCTGGGCTGTGGCTGGATCTCAGGCGCCTTCCACAGAGACACTGCAGCATATGCGAGCCTTTCTCCAGGAGAAGCCCGAGAATCCTCATGGATTTCACTTTGTGGCGCCCTCCCGCTCTTCGGAAAAGGGACCGGCCCCGGAGCAGCCGGCTCTCAGCGGCGGGGCGCCGGCCCCCCTCGCCGCCAAACTTCCCGGCCCATCGCCGCGGCCCCGCCGCGCCCGGGAAAGGGTGGGGGGGGCGGGGGGGAGGACCCCGCCGCCACTTCTCGGGACTTCTCCGCTGGGGGAGGGCAGGCTTTGCCGGGAAGGGGGGCGGGCTAGCTGGAAGGACGTCAAGCCCTAGAAACAGGAGCGGCCGGCTCCCAGCCCTGCCCCCTGCCGGCACAGCCCCCGCCGGGGCCGGCAGCCGCCGCCGGGACACCCGTCCCTGTCCCCGCTGCCGCCAGGCTCGGCCGCGCCCTGCCGCTGGCGGAGGCTCCGCCGTTTCCTCGCCTCAGCTGCCTCCGCCGCCGCGGCGGAGAGCCCAGTCCCGCCGCCCCGAAGTTGCCCGAGTGCCGGCGGGGAGGGAGGCGGCCCCGCGTCCCTGCCGCCCGCCCCCCGCAGGCGCCGGGGCACGGCAGGCTCCGTGTGCCGCGGCTGTCCCCAGTGAGAGAAGGCGCCACGTGCGGGGGACACCGAGCACGGCCTTCGCGGGGCTCCCTGCCTGCCAGAAACCACGGGACCCGCAACGTGGCTGGGCAGAAGACACACCTCTCCACTAGGAGCGTGTGCCTAGGAGCAGGTGTGTTCCTTTAAACGAGCAAGGCTCCTTATTTACACTTACAGACCCCTAAGGCAACAGCTTCTTGCAAAGCTCACTCCACTGAAACTGAAGGTTCATTTATTTATTTATTTATTTATTTTACTCGTTTTTAAACTATCGCGGTTACAGTGTTGCAGACTTAAGTCCAGGCTCAGTTTTTGCGCTGGACAGAGAAAAGTAGAGCCCATATTTCCCAAGCAAGGAAGGCTGGGGAAAAATGCTCTCCTTAGAGCAGTCTTCGATTCATGACATTACACAGTGCAAAACCCACAACACAAGGCTGGAAAGCACAGGATCACTGAAAGCTCCTCAGAGGAAGTCATACATACAAGCACCTCTCAAATGAATTCTTTCACCTGAGTAGACTCCCAGCACTCCACTAAAAAGTGGCTGCCTCTGGGACAAATCTGAACTTTGCACCAGGGTGAATTTCTACCTGCATCACCTTGTGCTCAGGCAGGGTTACCTACTCATGCACCACCTTTCAAAGCCTTCTCTGCTTGCTTTTTTTTTTTTTCTCCTGGCACCCTGCAGAAGTGGCCAGCCTTCTCTGACCAGCACACGAGATGGAAGGTTTCCTAGAGAGTGCTCTCTAGGATGTAACAGGCTTTTGGCCAACACTCCACAGGGATGTGAGAGTGGAGATACTGGGGATACAGACTCTGTTGTTAACATTTGCTAGTATGGCTCTCAAGTCCAAACAAAAACAATGAGGCACAGTCAGCACGATACAGGATGCAACACTAGTTTGCTCACTGGGAATTTAGGATGGAAGAGTAAAAGCCATAAAATACACGGAGATCAGAGTACCAAGGCACACAAACCAGGCATAGAAAAAGAAATGCTATTCTAGTGTAAAAGTCTGATGGGAATTTGTGGCAAAACCAGTAATTGTGAGAGCACCTGGAGTCTTCCATGCGCTCAATAAACACCGTACAGTTTCAGTTTTCCTCTAGAATAGAGAAAAAAAAAAAAAAAAAAAAGGAAGAAAGAAAAACAGTTAAAATACTAAATGTTTCATGAAATGGAAGCCCATATTTTCCAGTCAGCCCTACTTCATACACTGAAAGCAGTACTTAACTAGAAGCAAAGCCAGTAACATACAGTTCAGGACTGTTAAAAGCATGCAAGGTATTAATAACTAATCCCTGGGATCCATGCTAAACTCAGTTTTTGTTGTCTGCTGTGACTTATGCTGAAAGTTATCACTGGGTATGTCTTAATTCATAAGCTATTTTACGAAGGACCTTGCACATGCACCAGGTCACAGCAAAAAGCTAACAAACTGCCCTTCTCTGGCCTCTCTACATGTCTCCACTTACCCAGGATCATTGTTCCAGCTACACTCCTTAGCAATACTTGCTCTACAGCAATCACAGAAGACTACAATGCCAGGTCAGGGCAGATGCCAAACTAAGACTACAGTTGTTACCTCTCCCCTTCACCCATAGTTATTCTTCAGTTCTCTACTTTACCAAATCAGCAAGCAAGCCTATAGCCCCTCTGGAACAAGGCCAGAAGTAGCTTGCACAGTGAAGCCCTAAAACACAACTGGTGGTTCTTGGGTACTTCTGTAATAGTGCAAAAAATAATAGTCCTCTTTCTGCAAATGCATCAGCAGCATGTTTGAGACAGAACAATTCTGGATCTGTCAGATCAAGGACAGTACATTGAGATCTGAAGTCAAGGTGCCCTCCTTGCCTAGCAGCCAACACAGGGCTGTAAATGAGGGGGCTCTGACTTAGAGATGCCAGTACTGAAGTGCAGCACCAGGTACCAGGAGAGAGGTGAACTTAGATGTTACACATATTCAGCTAGCATGGGAACAGGCAAGCATTATTACTTGGACATGCAAGGACAAATGTATAGGACCCAATACAGATGTCTGTAAGATGAAAAAAAATGAGAATGCAACAGGTAGCTGTATTTCAAGACTTCATTAAATTAACAGTTGTTATTGGAAAAATCTCAGAATAACCCACAAAACCACTAATAAAATAATCCTCATTTCTTTGGCGGATTTCCATCACCTTGCAGCAAGGCTGGTGATCCAGGTTTAACCTGCCAGGACTTCTGGTTTTGTGTGGCAGGCTCCAAGGGGTCAATTCCTCATTCACATCAGAGTAAAGGACAGCAGAATCAAACCAGTGAAAAGAAAGAATGTTACTTGACATTTCCAAAGAAGGGCCATGAGGACTGCAACAAGCACATGTTTTCCTTTCAAACTGGGTGGTTTAAGTTAAGTTTGAACAGCAAAATAGAAGCATAAAAATGGCAAAGGATGATTCTTTAGGAACTGTGATGTGTATGACTCAGGTGTTTACATGCCACAAAATACTCAGTAATATCATGTACCCAATTAGGTAAATCTTAACTTGGTAAACAGAGATTATGGAACTTGGAAAGATAAATGGAACTGACATAAATCAAGATATTGCTACATGAGTTAACTCATTTTAATCCAAAATCATGGTAAACAAACAAAAAAATTATTTCTCTGCAAAGGGACAGCATGTAGCCAAACAATATTTCAATGGGACATAAGTGGAGCATATATCTTCTATGGCTCCATTGATGGGCTTGCACTAATTAATAATAACATCTCAAAAGTTACTGTGAAAATGCTACAGATACTTAAATTTTTGCCCCTCAGTAGAACATCAGTATTAGAAATGATAGTGTTCTTGAATAAAAGCAGAGATTGCATTTACTGGAACACAAAGAAAGCTGTGAAAGACTCACTGAGGTCAGAAGACAGTTACAGGGAACACAGTGTCATGTGTGTTTCTCCCTTATTAAATTAAAATGCCATTGGCCTTCTGAAGCGCAGAACAGAAACGAGAATATGTTTAGGATTATGGAATTTAAATTAATACCTTCTTCTAAAAAGAGGAATGCATTGCGCTCTGATCAGAGAAAAATAAGGTGATTTAGCAGACAAGGCTCTTTGCTAGGTATTAAAATAGCATAATGTGCATGAGTTCATCAGTTACAAAAGCCAAAAAGAAAGAAAATCTGTGAAAGCTCAAAGAGACCAGTCAGGAAAGTTAATTTCCTTGTATTCATAGAAAATCAGGTAATAATCTTTCAAGGTGCTGGGTCCATGCTATTTCTGTTTTCACCCATATAGACTACCTGTAGTTCTTTGAACATTAAGACTGGTACACAGATAAACAGCCTGAGCAGGTAGGTTTTCGTTTGGGGTTTTTTTTTAGGGGGTAGTTTCATTTTGTTTGGGTATTTTTTTTCTTGCAAGTCTTTACTCTTGGATTTTCTGGACAAACACAGGCAGATATGGCTAGAAATGGCCCATTAACCTCAATGGCTTTGTCCAGGCTAGTGCTGATGCAGCTCTCGGACCTTGTCCTTCTCCAATAATTTACAAAATTCCTATGGGAGCACTTGGTACTCATTTCTTGACACTCTGTGGATCCATTTGAGATCAGTGATGGCATATTTTTCAGCGATGTCAGATAACCACTCCTCAGTGCCTTTCTTTGCAGGTGCTATTTGAGCAAAATCTACCTTGGAACATGCCAAAAAATACAGCCCTTTTCAGTGCAAACAAGTACTTACCCCACCATCACCACTGTTTTCTCTGAGTATTTCTGCTTACCCTTTGTCCCTTCTTTATGAAACAGAGCACTGCTGACAAGGAGGGGTGGCAGGGTCTGCTTCAGAGGCATACTAACCATGTACAGCTTCTACTGCATCCAGCTCCACCAAAGCACAGAGCCAGCAGGAGCCGCAGCACAAAGTTCAGGGGTTTGCTGAAGGTCACACAATAAATTTGTGGCCAAGTAGGGAATCATCTGTCAGTCCTCATTCTGGTGATTTAATGAGGGGATTAGCCTCTTCCTGATCAGTATAAAATTGCACCGATTATAAGGCAAAGATTCTGCTGGAAACTCTACCATGGAAAAAGTATACCACACATCTTCTGACAGTAAATAGAAGATGAGACAGAAAAAAACACATAGCTTGACTTAGTACATCAGATGAGAAAGACTAATTTCTTGATTGCTTTTCTGTGGTCAAAAAACATGCTATCATATGAACAAGAGGAAACAGGAACCACTTACTCCATCTCCTAGAGGAGAGACTGATGTGGTAAAATCTCAGCCTTCTCTCAACTCACCAAAGCAGATTCAGGAGAAAAAGTTGTCCCGTAGATTTGATCATTTAATAGGTTTATCCTCAGACACATAAAAAGCTCTTAGTAATGAGTACTTAGTAGCTGCATTTCCAGACATTAAGAAGAAATCTAATATTACATGTAAAGAAGGCTTTGTGTATCAAATGGCTCCACAGACAAATCTGAATAGTAAGAAGTGGTTGTTCTGGATAGTTTTCAGATCAGTGACACTACCTCAGAAGCTGGAACTTCTAGGACTTCTCCAAACATACTTTGGCAGCAGTACCAGCAGCTCGGAACAAATCCTTTGGAAAAAGGGGCAGCCATATATTGCTCCTTCCACTCACTTCCAGTGCCCAGCAGCTTTGTGATTTCCTCATCCACAGGATCTTGCAACATTTTAAAGAACCCTAGATAGATTCCTCTGCAACAAATCTTTATTACTGGTTTTTGAAGCCAGTAATACCATTGGTCTCCTTCTGTCTTTTGGCAAGAAGTTCTATGGGTTAATCATGTGCCAGGAAAAAGCTTTTATTAGTTTAAAACTGCTTCTCGGTAGTTCCATTTAATGCTCACCTTAGCAGTTATATTGTGAAATGGTAATTTTATGTTCTCCATGACAGTCATGGTTTTATACGCCTCTGTCGTATTTCCCTCCTCAATTGTTTCATTTCTGAAGACACCTGAAAATGCCTAATCTGTTCCATCGCTCTCCGGGTAGCAGCTATCCTGCACGCTCCACTGACCTTGTGTCCATTTCCTGTGCCTTTCTAGTTCTATCACATCTCTTTTGAGACAGGATAACTAGAGCTGCACACAGTACTCAAGGTGCAAGTGCACCAGGGGCTTCTAGCACAGCAGGATTTATTTGCTCTCTGTACCTTTCCCAATAATTTCTGCTTGCATCTGCTGATCTAACACTTTCAGAGAGATCCACGCTGTCTCTGAGGTCTTTTTCCAGAGAGAAAATGGCCCCAATAGCGTCCCTTACCATGAGTGACCATAAATATATATATTTTTTGTTTTTATCCATGGGTGCATTACCCTGCACTCCTCAGTTTATGCTGCTGTTAGTTCACCAGATGCTCTGTATCAGGAGATCCGTCTGCAATTCTTCCCCGTCCACTTCTGTTTTTCTTACTCCAAATGATTTTGTTTGTCTCCTCTCCATCCTCTTGCTCTTCAAGATCATTTAGGAGCATCCTGAACTGCACAGTCCTGTCCCTCTCCACTGGCACTTTGCTCACTGATGAGACTTGAGCTTTTTTCTTTAAAGGGAACACCCGGTGAGGGAAGCATTTTAGAAATCCAAGTGCACAGCTTCCTCTGCACCACCTTTACCCAGATACTCAGGGAATGACTAGAGATTTGGGGGGAATGTTCCCCTTGCAAGGGCCATGCAGCCCCTTCCCCAGAAGACCAAACCTGACTGCCAGGCCCCCGCAGTGGGGGGGGGCGGAACTGTGATTTTTTGCAGATATCTGAATTTCAGGGCAAAACCCCAGATGTTGCCACATTTCTCCTTTGCACTAGAGAACTGGCAGAAGCACCTTCCAGAGGCACCTCTTTGGCAGGTACAATTGTCCTGTCAGCTCTGCTTGCTGTTTCACATCTGATCGGTCCCTGCAGCCCCTCACAAGGGAAAACACAGAGGAAGGGAGAAGATCTCCCCTGTCTGCCAATCCCTCCAGGCTCAGAGGTCATAAGAGAGGAAAGCAGATTAAAAGGGCTGTAATACAGCCAGCACAGGGAAGATCTGACCCACAGGGCACCAGTAATTGATGTTATTAATCCATGGTAGGCAACAATGGCTTTGCCTGAGGCATGACCCAAGTTTAACAGGGCAACAGCTCGCAGCTGTGCCAGACTTTTGAGGTGGCCAGGCAAGCAAGCTTGCTGGCCAGCAGAACTGCTGGGCTCTGCCCACAGGATGGCCCCTTGGCTTCTTTAATTTCAGCAGCCAGCCACCGAGGAAAAGCCAGCACTAGAACAGGCGTATATTCCGAATTCAACCAGGGTGTGCTCTTGGCTTTCCCTTCAAATCACTGCACAAAATGTGAACAAGTGGCAGGCCACTTTCCTCATCTAGGAGTGCAACTAATCCATCCATCTCACAGGGAAACGTTGGGAGGCTTAATAAAGGAGATTTTCTGAGGATAAGTACAATAGACCACCTCTGTAAAAAGCCAACTCTCCTTCGCCTCCAGCAAACTCACTCCTAATGTTCAGGAGTGCATCTGAGGTCAGGAGCAGCATCTGTGGAAGTATGAACCTCCCCGTCTGCCTACTTCCAGTGACGCTTACAAAGCCTTTTACTGTTGTCCAGATCTGAAGTGTATTTATTCTGGCATGCTAATACAACACGTATGGCACAGTCTTATCGAGACAAGCAAGTACTTGCCTGCCTAACTCCCTGCCTTGGGAATGATGGTACAAGAAACGCTTTCTGCTCCAATTCACAGCTTTTCCAGTCACAGTAAAGCAACTACCAGGGCACCACCATTGAGATCCGTGCTCATTAACTGGCCACCGTGGCTGAAGAGCACATGAAGACACATTTGAAACACAGATTGCACTGGCAAGACTGCTATTCTGGAGCATGTAACTCCCAGTTTCTCCAGTGTAGCATTGATAAGGCCACAGGGTCTTTACCAGACCCACACATAGTTTTGTCCCTGCTGGTTCTGAAGGAAAAAAATTTACCAAAGCTAGGCACTAAATAATAATATTGCAGAGTAGTTATAATGTGGCTATATATGTAAAGGAAAATTCATATTTCAAGAGAATTGAAGACTGGATTTACAAGACCTTCATAAGAGCCAGCCTTGAAATCCTGGCTTCTTAGGACAAGACTTCCTACTAGGTTCATTTTTTCCAAGTGAACTTAGTTAAGAGGACTTTTTGTCTGGGAAAATTCCTTTTCTGAGGCTGTCTCATGCAGTATAGTCTGCATCGGAATGCAAGAGAACTAAGAAAGAAAAAAATATTTAGATTTTCTTTCTCAGAGAACACTGTTGCTTTTGGGCAGATGCTCCAAAGAAGTAGAAAAATCAACACACTCGTTATTTTTTCCTTAAAATGACATTTTCTAAAGTATTTAAACTTTGATTAAATGTTTTGACAATATTATGAAAATAAAGTTGCAAGGAAAGGTTTTGACCTTCTCAAAATGGAACATTTCCATAAGTTTCTCAAAGAAAATTTCACAATTGAGGAATATCAGGAGTGTTTGGCTGACACTGGTGTGAACAGAGAAGAACTTGACTCCTGCCCCATTAGGCCACAACTTCCATACTGCTGGTGCAGCCCCAGACCCATGCACAGGGATATGCATATACCACAGACCGGCTTCACAGGACAGAGGAGATTTTTTTGCTGTTCAATTTCAGGACAAATGGTGAAGACAGTCAGTATTACCAGACCCAGACACTGCCAGCTACAAGGCAGACCCACTTCCTCCATCCTCTGCTATGAGAGTAAGAACAAACCTAAGTAACACCTATGGGGTTCTTTCTTGCATTTGACTCACGGTCTAGAGTCTTTTAAGGTTTCTGTTGTTAGGTTTTCTCTGCAGCCATTAGAACGAGAAAGTATGTAGATATGCCAAGTTGTCATTCTTACATAATGGCTTGGGGACTTAAGAAAGTCCCCAAATCTTCTAAGAGGTAGCAACACCAGTTTGCAATAATCACACCAGTGACAGGTAACATGGCTGGCTCCCAGAGACAGAAGTCATTGCTGCCTTGTGACATACTCGGTAATGGTCTTACTCTGCTTCTGCTGAAAACAGAGCGGTGTCAGCCCAGCTGAGGCTTAGACTGATTATCAGCCTGTGGAAAGTTCTGCTCCCCTATGAGAAAGTAAAAATCCTTCTATCCTCAGGAATAGGATTTTGAAATTCCAGCCCCATTTCAAAACTTGCATAATCTGGCAAAAATGTGGAGGAACGAAAAGTGTTCAAGGGAAAGATGAAGTACCATTCCATGAAGACTGATGAAGGCAAGAAAGAGGAAATCACAAAAGGTGGATGACCAATGTGTGGAATTTCAAGAGGGAAATAAAATACGGGAGGTAAATACTTCTTTAGCAGGTAAATCAGCAAGACACTATTTTATCAGCAGGGAAACATGCACAAGGCATTCCCAAAGGCCTTGAAGGTCAACTGCTGCAGTGGCTGTCTACTTCCTGCAAGCAAAGTTCAAAACCTGGACCATACACAAGGCACATGTGATGAACCTGGCACAGCACAAAATGCAGCTCAGCACAAGCTAAAGCTGTAACTGCAGCAGCAGAACAGACCAAGGAAGGGTTAGAGGAGAGAGAGGAGGCTGCAGAGGATTTACCAATAACGTTAGACACCTGAGGCCAGATTCAGAGCTGCTTAAACTGAAACTGCTCCATGAGGTCTGAATTTAGCCCTTACATTTCAGGCACTGATTTTTATTTTTTTTAGGTGTTCAAAGCTGTAACGATAAAGCTGAGCCGCTTCCTCATCAGCATGTGCTAAGCTATTTATGAGTCACTAAAACACACCTTTTCTAATTCTCACCTTAGCTTGTGAATGGCATGTGGCCAATGCACCTTCTCTGGCTACTCGAGAAAAGTCACCACAGCTTGTTATCTGCTGAAGCTATTGGCAGAGCCACTGCATCGACTCTGCTGCAGGACATGTTTGACCTCCAGCCAGTCCCACATTAGCCTTCTGCCTGTTTACATCAGGACAGTGACAGACACCGTCCAAACAAGTGTCACACAATGGCAACGCTAAATTTTAGGAAATCTGTCCTGTGCTTTGCAATCCTCAGGCAAAAAAAGCCCCTGCAGAAGCAAAAACCACAAAAGTGAAGACTTGAGTCATCCTGAGTCCTCAGTGCTGCCTGGCCCCATGCACCATTTCTGTCCCTGCACAAGTGGTCCTAGCAGGCACATTGGGCTACGAGTGAATGGAACCACAGTCATCACCTTCCATTCCCAAAGAGCTGTGTCCTACAATCCAACAGTAAAACAGTAATAATGATGGGGAAAAACATCCAATTAAAGCAAAACTATTCTGAGCAAGCTCTCGCATGTCATGTATCCATCTCCAGACCAATACCAACATTATTTCCTTCCAGTTGGCACTTGCTTAAACCCTCAACACAGAAGCAACCTCAGCTATCCAGTACTGGGGTTCACATACACCCTCCTTAGATGTTACATCCCTCCCTGGGAGCGGTGAAAGGTGCAATGAGGCTTCCTTTTGCTCTACCTAGTTATTTGGAAGGCCAGCCCCACAGTCAAATTCCAACACCTAGAGGCCCGACTCACCCTTTCTCCACCACTTTGTTTCCTTCACTGTTATCCTGATCACATAAGGGATTCTCCATCCCCCACTCCCCTTCTCATCCAGCTGCCATGCACAGATTTAGCAGGATGACTCAGACCTAGGGAATGCCAGCTCAATGTTCTCCTGCTATAGAGCAATCACTGTCTATCTCCAGAAGGTCCTCATGGGTCTGGATTGGGGCTGCTGTGGCAGGGATAGGGAAGTAATAGTTGCTTTGTGAGGAGAAACAGACCCATAGCAGGGTACCTCCTGCCCAAGCCACAGCTCCCGCTGCTTCCCTCTGTCACAGTCTAAGCTTGTCCTTGCTTAAGTCTCACAGGAGCAGCCTGTTGTAAAACACGAGTTTAGCTATTTGCTTTTCATGATGGCAGAGCCACAAGCTTCTGAGGGCAATGCCAGGCACACTGTGAGGCAGGACACAACATTTTAGGGAGTGAGGAATGGAAAGGCAGGTTCCCAGGGGGGTGTCTTTCCTTTTCCCCTGCTGAGTTACAGCAAGCGTCATGATCACAGCATCTATTTTTCATTCCCTTGTGCTCAGTGTCAAGCCACAATGAAACCATAAGGAATCTGGCATCACTCAGCAGTGTAAAAAAGCACTTCAGTCCAGCTCTGCAGGTCTGAATTGAGTAGTGTGCAGTGTTGCAGGAAGAAGAAGAATCTGATACAAAGAACTTGGCTCCTCATTTTTATTTGCTACACCCCCTGAACTGCAGCAATAGCAAGCAAGAGCAAGGCATGGCAGAGAAAAGCCTTGCTCCTCACTTTGCTCCCTCAGTCACCCTCCTAGTTGCAGTGAGAGCTGTTAAGCAAGACCACAAATGTCCAAGACTGTTAATGCCAACAGCAAACTACATGAAGGAAGGCAGGCAAAAGCAGAAGGGTCATTCTCAGGAGAATGCTCTCAAGGGACAGATTGTCCAAGAAAACTTCTGAAAGAGTATATAAGTGGGACTCCTGGGCCTCCAACCAGCTGCGGTAGTTTGGTTGCCTTTCCCCAGACCCAAGCCATCACTAACTTGGGCAGCAGGGGAGAAGGGTGTTTGCTGCCAGAGTCCATAGATGCACGCTGGACACAGCATGGCCATGAGTCAGGCTGTCCATGCGCAGGAGCAGGCATCACTCATGGTGAGACCCAGGGATGCCTCCTGGTGCTTGGCCACCTCCATGCTCACCACCCTGCCACTTGGCAGAGCACCGCTGGGCTCAGGCAGGGGGGCACTGGAGCTGCCTGTTTGCCCATTTATCCAGACTTCCGAAAGAAGTGTGGACATTTCTTAGCAAGCACAGAACGCGTGACAGCCCATGGTCTCCAGGTAAAACATGCAGCTGCCTTTGATGAGAGGCAGAACAGACACTAGCTTTACATGCACACCATCGGGGGAAGCATCTGGTAATGGGCCCACATTAAGACAGAGTAAATTAATAATCAGGAACAATCTCTGAGCTGACGTCTGCTCCAGCCTGTGGGATAGTCTCTGAGCAGCTAAAACTAGAACAGAGCAATTCCTGGGGAACAAGTCATAGGGAAAAGTCTGCACTGGACTGTCAGGCATTCAGGCAGCAATGCCTGGATAATCTCATTTTAAAATTTCTTCCTTCTGCTCTTCCCCAGTTTGCTTTCCCAGTTAGGCTCTCGCCTTGTAGAAACTGTTGGGTCATTGTTGTGGTTTAACCCCAGCCAGCAACTAAGCATCATGCAGCCACTTGCTCACTCCTCCCCTCTCCCAGTGTGATGGAGAGGAGAATTGGAGGGGAAAAAAAAAGTAAAACTCATGGGCTGAGATAAGAACAGTTTAATAACTAAAATGAAATAAAATATAATAATAACAATAGTAAAACATAATAATAATAATTGTAATGAAAAGGGATATAACAAAAGGAGAGAGAAATAAAACCCAAGAAAAGAAAAGTGATGCACAGTGCAGTTTCTCACCACCTGCTGACCAATGCCCGAGCAGTGATCCACCTGCCCTGGCCAACTCCCCCCAATTTATATGCTAAGCACGACGTTCTATGGTATGGAATAACCCTTTGGCTAGTTCGGGTCAGCCGTCCTGGCCATGCTTCCTCTCAGCTTCTTGTGCACCTGCTCGCTGGCAGAGCATGGGAAACTGAAAGATCCTTGACATAGGATATGTGCTACATTAATCAACATTATCCTCAACTAAATCCAAAATACAGTACTGTAGCAGCTTCTAGGAAGAAGATTAACTATATCCCAGCCGAAAGCAGGAGAGTCACATCTCTGATACCCCATGATGTCTTCCTTAGCACCATTCTCACCAAGGGATGTTTAACGCAGGACGCCTACTGAGGCCAGTTATCATTTCTCTCAGGGGCATTTACACCAACTAGGACTGACAGAGATGGGCACATGGTGGCTTAGCTGTGTGGTGCCATACAGCAGCTGTGTTTGCCCTGTGCTTCACCAAGACCTTCTCTTTATATTTAATATTCCAACTTCCTTTTATTCCATAAAGCACGTTTCGTCTTTGTTCACGATCTCTTTGTAATTCCATGTCCCTATTAAGAACTCACTCATCCACCAAAAAAATCATGCTGAAAAGAATGGGATTAAATAAGCAGGTGATGGTTCAGCCCAGGGTCAAGGGTAGTTAACACAGACAAAAAATGCTACTCATAGACCAGCATAAGACTCTTTCCTTAACACATCACAAGAAGTTACAGAAGGTATAGCAGCTGCCATCCACCTTTGCAATGGCAGTAGCCTTGAACGCCCTTTCATGCTAGTACTGCTGTCAGGACCTTCCCACCCTGCAACTGCTCTTGAAAAATGGGAGAGGGGCCTAGTCCCAGGACCAAGCAGGAGCAACAGAGATGCTGTTCCTGCAAGAGGTGCAGTACAGCAGTTTTACAGAGTGCGAAGTCCAGCTGGTCAGCATGTCCTCTCCAGTCTTACTTGGAAAAAAGAGAAAGGGTTTACTGTGAAGGTTTTGGCTGGTTCTTACTCTTTACACAAACACTATGACCACAGTTTAAGAATCACAAGGGTTTACAGAAGTTTTCCCCTTTGGTGATGTAGGGCTGATCAGCAGACTTTCTGCATAGTTGAGGGTTATAAATGATACTATCTGTTTATAAGACTACAGTCAATACTTTCCCACAGTTTAATAATTCACTGAGATGGGCCCTTGACTGTTGGCAGCAGTAGGGGTCACTGTAGTGTGTGTTAAGTGGGAGAATTCAACTAAAATTAAAAACCAAAGGGAAAAAATGCAACAAGCTGAAGCATCTTGTGACAACTCATCCCAGAAGCCCTGTCAGTCTGCCAGGACTGCACTACCCAGGAGTTGGGACTGAAGCAAAACTGTCCACCGTCTAATGCTCAAGAGCTCTTTTACCCACTCCATCTTCAGCTGCTTTCTGTTGCTGGCTGCTTTTAACCTAGTTTTCAGCCTCCAGAACTCTTATTTCTAGCTGCAGCTTTCATTAGCAGAGACATGCTCCCCACTCAGTTCCTTCCAGAGATGTAGGCTACATCCCCAAAGTGCATTTTTGGGAAAGTTGTCTGATGCACTTCCAGACTGAGGATGAAGTGCCCTGGAAAGCAGGGAGGAGCATAGCTTCAAGAGTGCATTTTTCCCTGTCAGTACTGAGAAGCCAAACCCCACTGGTGAGGCTTTTGGATGGGATTTTTCTCTCCTAACCATTGTCAGTTTTGTTTCCAAAACTGATGGGAAAGACTGGTTTTTAAGGACATAGAGCCCTCTTTTCCCTTTCTTTGTTTCTTTCCCTTTCCTTTTGGAGCAGCAGGTGACGCAACACTTCTTTCTCTGCTTTTTCGCACCTCCATTTTTGATGCCCTCTTATATAGGCAGCTGAGGAAGAGGTTACCTTGCACAAAAATGGCCTCTGTGCACGGCAATGCAACAGCTTCCAGGAACTCACAGTGATCACAGATAGACCCTCATCATCAGCTGGCAAAGTATTTCCTGCTGCTCCTGCAGGAATCCTATTTTCCTGCAGGAAAATCTTCTCCTGTTACTACACAGACAGGCTCTAGAAGGAGGAGTGCAGCAGTCTGGGGTCCCTGATGCAGAGGTGCTCATACCCATCCCTGACATCTCCCTTACTGCCTTACTTTGAGGCTGTCAGTCTGCATCTTGTCTTCCTCCAGACTACCTGTGGTCTGACAGGATCAAAGTGGAGGTTGGAAGTAAAAAGTTATTTTAAAGCATAAAATGCCTCAGTTGAAGCCTTCTTACTTTCATACATCCTGCCAACCAGGAAGATGGTATGGGAGCTTCAAAGGCTGTTGCATGTGCTCTCTTTTCAGAAGGGTCTACACTCTCTTTTGTTGGCATGTGGGAAGTTTCCCTGAGAGGGATGGATGTAAACTGTCTGCAGTCCCAAAGCCTTGTAACCATGTCAGCAAAGCACTGCACACTTAGCTATTTAGGTCTGCTGGGAGACTAGATTTGTCAGCTCGAGACACCCAGGCAATTACACAGCCTGCAGTCTTGAACCAGACTGAGTCCAGCCAGCCCAAAACACAGATCAAACAAGTTTGCATCTGGCTGCAAAAAAATTGTGTAAGACATACCCATGACTACTGGCATCAGCTCAAAACACTTCTTTGGTTTAGATGCCAGAAGATGGATTGGGGATGCTGAACATCAACAGTAGAGCTGTTCCCACAACAGCTGTGTACGTTAACAAATCCTCACAATACACCTTGGCAGAGACACTGAGATTGGCATTTCTGTCGCCTCTTCACAAGCAGGGATATCGCAGCAGGACTGAAACAAGCAGCTCCCAGAGTCTCACGGAAGCAGCCCATAGGGACATGGAAGGAACTGTATTACAAGTGGCTTTGCAGCCAGGACTGCTGGCCCCACGTGCTGTGCTCAGACACCGTGCCAAGAAGAGACAAGACTTTGAAACCTAAAAGCATGTCCCACACCTCCACACTGACCGCCTTTCCATCATCTCTTGTGGGATTTCAAATGGCTTTAAAAATAGCAAGCTTAGCCTGATGGAGGTCAAACCACATAACGAGTTGGGTCATCTGCTGTCATAGCGTATTCTGTGGTTGAGCTAACCCTAATCTACTGCATCCCTTTCCACTGCTTGAACCACAGAAAAAAAAAAAAAAAAAGTTTTTTTTCCTCTAAGGTGGCCTTCTAGCTGTGCTTACTGCCCTACCAGGCTTGAGGTCTTACTCTCTCTCAGGGCTTTTGTAGGCTAATCCAGCAGAAAAGTCACTGGCTGCTTTACACTCCAAACCTCTACCAGGTGGTGAGACGGATGGAGCTGATTTTAAAAGGTACTGTGAATTGGAGCAGCGTAAGAGGCTAACAACAATCATTACGCTGAATGTAGCAGCCTACATCCCAAAGGACCTCAGCACAGCTGATTTACAAAAAAATGCACCCAAACCAACAAATGCTTTTATGTTTCAAGTCATCTCTTGTGAAACTCAACCTCTGTAGAACTTTTGCAGTTAGATCTCATTTGAAAACCTGTATAAATCCTACCTTACTAACTGTATGTTTTAAGTACGTGAACCCTAGAAGTATCCAGCGCAGACAAGCACTAGGTAAAAGTGCACGTACCCTCCAGTAGTGCCCTTGTATTGTTGCTTTTGTGCCTTCTGTGCAATGACTATGATTTCACATCACACCCCACAACTTCTCAGTCAACAATATTAACAGCTTTTAATTTCTTACAATCAAGGTACCTGTCAGAGCTCCACCTGGCTGGCAACTCGATCAAGCCCATGAGTCCACACGCAGGACACGGTTTTGGCAACACACAACTTCTCAAAGTCACAAAGCAACAAAACCCAAGGCTGGAAGTTGAAACTAAACAAAGTAAAGTGCAGAAGGATTTAACATTGGAGGTGATAAAGACTGGAACAATTTAACAAGGTGAATCTTCCATCACTGAAAAATTTTCAACCAAGAGGAGATGTTTTCTATATTCAATGCTGCACTTCAAGCAGGAGTCAATTGAGGGCAGTCCTGTGACTTGCTCTCCACAGGAGGTCAGACTGAGAAGATCACAAAAGCCTCTCTGACCCCATAACCCAGGAATTAATGCCTGGGAGGAGTTTCTTGTAAA
The DNA here is from genome assembly GCF_034619465.1 of Leptosomus discolor. Lineage (NCBI taxonomy): Eukaryota > Metazoa > Chordata > Aves > Leptosomiformes > Leptosomidae > Leptosomus > Leptosomus discolor. The sequence goes on along the minus strand of NC_141397.1, from coordinate 52,469,893 downwards.
ATCTGTCAAACTGCTGCCCTTTAAATCTCTACCTACAGCTCCTCTGCTATGAAGCCACAATACAGAATCAATTAAAGAGCAGGAAAGATGGAAAAGGGAAAAAACAAGAAGCTACTGAATTATGGAGACCAAGGCACAATGAAAGTATGTTGGAGTTTTGAGCATTGCCCCTGCACCAGGCTGAATAGGACCTATTCTGGGCTTCTAGAGATCATGGGAGTTTTGCTATTATTGACTTCACTGGTACTCGCTTTTTGTCCTCTGCAGATGAGTAGAGGACACGGGTTTGCATTTTGCAGGGTTGTAAAGCCTGTGTCATTCCCAAACACTGAACAGTCCCACTACACAGCCAACTTAGGTACAAAGTTATTATTCTTTCATTTTAACCTCCCAACCAAGCTGCCTTTGTGATCATAACTCTAGACAAAAAGAGACTACATATGAACAAAAGGAAAAAGAAAAAAAAAAACCAAACAAACAACACAAACACCTCCAAAACCCAAAGCTGCCTTTCCATTATTATTGTACTGCTGCTTTGTAATCAGAGTAAATAAAAACATCCATCAGCGGATCTGGGTTTCTCAACGCATCTCAAAAAGTTGCCCAGGGATTATACAAGGAATAAAAGCTAAACTGCACGAATCCTCAGAAAGCCAGCAGAGGGTAGCAAAACATTTTAGAGAGCAGCTAACAGAAACCCAGGCAAACTAGCACAATCTGTACCTACATCTCCCTCCTCACTTTCTGGTTGCTATTTCAGTTCTTTAGGAAAGTCACATCTTTATTCATCCCTATCCATCCTTTTTCAAAATGCTGCCTTGATTTCTCTACAGATGAGAAGGAAAAATTATATTTCACGTTACTCCTATCTTGTTCCTTAGGAAGAAGTTTGTTTCTCCATAATTTTCTTTTAGTGTCTGCACCACCCCTCAGGCCAGCATGCAATATCATACCGGGATGGCAAGATGGTACAATGGTATGGTACCACAGTACCTCGGGACGTATAAGGAGGTGAAGAAAGTCAGGAGGGCAAATAGCTGTTTCCAGTGATTTGGGTAAACTGGCCACACCAGTAACTCCCTACATTAGGGATCAAGATTACCCCGACAGTCTTGCTTATGCAACGTTGAAATAACACCCAGCTTGAATTGTTGATAGCCAGCCCTGAGGTTCTGGCTTTCTCAAAGCTGTGAAAAGTACAGGAAAGGGAGAGAGACATAATATTTTTGTAATGCTTTCCTCACCTCTCCAAAAGTCTCCACTCTCCACCTTGCAGATTCCCACCCCAGTTACACAGAAAACCCTCAGCTCCACAAGCACCTCAAGAAGCCAATGAACCAACCCCATCCTGATCCCTCTCTCACATACTTTTTGCTGAGTGTTAGGATAGGGAAACTTTCAGTGACTTTTTAAAATTATTATTATTTAATTTAAAGGTTCCTGTATATTAAATTCTCAAGCCAGGATGCAAAAAGACCTGTTGCCCTGTTTAGAGAACTTTGTACGGAGCAAGGAGATCAGCCAGGAGCTCAGGGGAAAAAAAAAAAAAAAAAAAAAAGTCTGGCTTTTAAATAGCTAACTGTTTCATGCACAGTCTGCAGGAACCCAAAATAGCTCCTGAATATTTCAGCAAATCATTCCCAATAATTAAAATTGTGATGTGTTTGCTGTCAACCCCAAATGCGGTGAAAGCCATCAGATATACTATTCACTACAAATTATTCATCCAGCTGCACTTGCAGAGTTGAAAATTTCCGTTCACTTAGACCCAAGTTCAAAGAAACCATCAAGCCCTTAAATCAGAAGTCCTTTCATATCTGCCTATTGCTAAAATCAAGACAACCAAACCTTCCCTTGTCTATCCTATTTATTCAACACAGGTATGTCTCACCCTGTAGGTTAACGCTGTAGTGCAGCTGACACTTTGCACTGTCAAGTTGTATCTGTTCAGTACAGCTGCTTTCAGTGACTATTACAGATGGATGGAAGTCATTAAACACATTTTCTGCAAACTGTACCCCAAACTGGAGTATCCTACTTGCTTTATCCAGGTGCTGTGCCACACCTGAGGATCAGCCCTTTGCCACATTGTCAGGAAGCAGTGGGAGGTAGAGGAAAGGCTCTTGCAGACTTCCAGTTCTAAGGAAAAGTTTCTTCCCCTGTAGAGACCTTGATTATCAGTCCTGCTCCATCAATAGTAGAGACACACATTTAGTCACAGGCTCCCTGAAGCAGACACCAAACCTAAAGACATCGGAAGCACCACCTTCTTGTAGCACTATGAAAAATCTCTAGCATCATCTAAATCCAGTCCAGCAGCTCACTCCTCCAACTTCTGCATGAATTACAAATGTGAAGCAGGACATGCTCAGCACAAGAGCACACTCTGGGCAAGATCCATTGCAGACTCTTTTAAATAAAATATCCAATATATATGGGTGTTTTAATTTTCTTGTAGGTCAGGACGCCTCAAGGGGACAACATATTTTGGAAGCACTGAGCATCCCTGATAAGATAGTCAGAGCATGGGCATCTTAGTTTGAGATTACCCACTGCCCATCCAATATGCCTGGATGTTTAACATAAATTAATCTGTTATTACAAATCATTTAAGCATGTTCTCACTGACCTTCAATCTGAGACATTCTGGGACAAGACAGTGAGTGAAACCAGACCCTTCCTCAATCTAACTGTTGAGTGTGCATGGTTTCAACTACAAAATCACTCTTTTTCTTCATTTTTGCACCAGTAAACTTTGTGTGTTTCATAACACACAAGAAAGCTATTGACAGTCCAAAATACAACAAATACGTGGCAAAACAAGCTGCAGAACCTGTTTAAAAAGGGAGGGCTGCGTGTCGTTGCTATACATTTGCATGACAGTCGCAGTGCATTGATCTCACCACCAGCATTCTTGACATCGGCACTGCCGTTTCAGTGACAAGGTACAATCTGTTTTTGCTACATCAAGTTAAGCACACCTACACAAGGAAACTCTCCCTTCTCTAACCTGCAAAAAAAAAAGCACAAACAAAAATTTTCCTTTTTCTGAAAGATGGGCAAAGGGTATGATGGGCAGCCCTCAAAGTCCTCTCCTGGCTATGTCTTGTCACAGCACCACCTGAGTACTCCTCACCAGTATGTCTTAACTTGAGGGGTTCAACCCATGTCTTAAGTTTCTACTTTCCAAACCATAGGGAGCCCCATTAGAGCTATTGCATGAATACAGACAGCAGCTCTATGCAACTTCTGGGAAGAATGTCCCAACTTGTCAGACCTGAGAGACTGGCAGTTCAAAATAGGGGAATTACAGATACTACTTTGCATCTTCAGTAGATGTGATTTGGACCTCTGTTTGATGAGGGGAAAGAGAACAGAGACAGCTGCTACCAGCTAACCAAAGCACAAGGCTCCATGTGCCTTGTCAGCCCCTCGTCCATCCTCTTCACAGTTCAGGTGTTTATTGATGCAGTTCAGTTTCCCTGGACTCTGGGAGCCCTAGATTAGTAATACACCTGCAACAAGGACCAATTTTGGATGTGCACCTGTACATTACCAATTTTTATGGCTGCTCACAGAGCGGCTTAGGAGGATACAACTTCTCTTCATGATCAAGAGGATTATTATGCCACACCAAAACCTGGAGGATCACTAATATCCCCTTTGGAAAAGACTGCGGTGATATGGGGAAACATCACATCGAAGTCACAGTTCTCTGTCGAGCACTTCTCCTCCTTGGTGATGTGTTGCACTGTCTTTCCTGAATGTCACCTTGATGGAGAGAATGACTTCTTGGGAGGAGTCATCAGCTTGGAGCAACAAAAGCCACCTACTTCAGAAATACACCCACAGAGGTGTGCAAGGCCAGGACAATAACATCACATCAGGGCATAATTAAAACTTTAAGTAGTTACAGCTCCTCATTGACAGTCTTTTATGTAACAATTGAAAGCAATTAAGGTAACGACCTTCCCCGCACTAACATGTCTGCACAAACACAGAATTACAACAGTGAGGGAAAGGAGCCTGACAGACATTTAGCTCAGGGAACAAGAAACCTAGTCAGGAGGTCCAGAGCCCTTTTCCAGCCTTGCTGCTACTGACTTCTGTAGGACATTGTGTCAAGCCCTGAAGGCAGGGACAAAGGCCAGAAGGTGCTTATACATTAATAAGTCCTTCTTGCCCAGCAGATGCCCTCTCTACACTAAACATTCCCTTTATATACAGGACCAAGAGTGTGTCCTTGCACAACTGACTGGCAATTTTATAGCTCAAGCTTGGACATACTGGCTTTCTAGGGGCACAGAGAGATAAGATTACTCCTTACCTGGGATATTCACAATGTCCTAATAAACACAGTTAGCTGTGGCTTCTCACTCAAGAAACATCCACTCTAGGAAACAATTTTTCCCTAAATTCCTTTCAGTTCTTGCAGAGTCAAAGTGGAAAATCAATAGTAGGCAAATATAGACAAGGCAGTGCAGGGCAAGATGATCAAATCAACAGAAAGAGAGGAGTTAACCCGAGTTTACACAGACAGAAGATGCACAGAATTGCTGTGGGAAGACAACGGCATTTCTTTTCAGATCTGAATAAGTAAGAATTATATGAAACCTGGACCAAAAGCTAATAAAAGCAAAAGCTTGTTAACAGTGGCTAGACAGCACATGTTCCCAAGGAGCCTGCCTGGGTGGCTCAGACTGCAAGATTTTGGACAGAGTGTTTAGAAGAAGTCTTAGTATAGAAAAGATGACTGTGATAAAACACACAGCACTACCTATACAACATTGTACCTTCCTCATTCAGACCTTACACCCTGTCCTGGAAACAGTGACACACAGAGCTAAAGCCTGCAATGAAGCAGCTCAGCCCACATAGGCTAGCAGGTATGGACAAGTTCTGAGGGCCGGAGCCTTACATCGTAAACTTTTTAGGAAGATAGAAGTCCTCTCCTGTAAAACTTCTGAGATCCCATCATAATGGAAGTTATCCTACCAGAAAAATCCCAAAACAAGAGGAAGACAGCCCGTTCAATTGTTTTGGTCTTTGCAACTTTGCATCACTGTGGTCATAAATATTCTCCAGGTAAAACTCTTACCACCAGCTTAATATCTCGCTCTAGTTCTAGGTTCAGTTTTGACTCGTGTTATTGCAGACTGAGTTCAACAGGGTCTGAAACAGTGGTTCAGACTCATTTATAGTTCAAGAAAAAACAAAACAAAAGCTATGTGGTTTCAATAAGTTCTCAGTTCATTGGATATTCAGCCCCAGAGAGCTATCCAGGAAAGACAGGGTTTGTTTCTTGCCTACCAACCTGAGTTGCAGTGCATAGCTTAGCTGTGAGTTGAGACTGGGTAAGTGTCCTCCTCTCCTGAGAGGTATTTTCCTTTGCTAGTGATCACAAACACACACACCCATGCTTTGGGGACCACGTAAGGTAACCTTGTGAGTGCATCAAGTGAATTGGTGAGTGTCATACATGGTTTACAGACCTTTTGGGGAGAGGTTGGTACGTAAGCACAAAGTGCTGTGTTTACACAGCTTGGTGGGGTTTTACCCATTTTCTCCTGCCATCCCACTGCAGATGAACAACCACCACCACCTTTCCCACTTCTCCACTTACTTTGGTCCCTCTCGTTGCTCTCATAACTGTGTAGATGATGCTGATGGGCTTCCACAGTCACAAAAACGTGCTCCTGTCTACCCAGAGCTTGGAGATTTCTGCTTCATTCATTCAGTTCCTCAGCTCCATTTCCTCTTGTGGCTGACCACCTTGTCAGGCATCACAAGTTACTCTCTAAATCCCAGGGCAGACCGCATTAGGAAGCAAATTCAAATGTACCCTTGCACCACGGCACACACACAGAAGGGGACTCAATCACCTGTAGCACCTAACATATGTGTCCAGAGCCATAGGGTGTCCTGCCTGGCCTTCAGACTATACTAGCTCTGCCTGCATTGGTGCTACACCCGCCTGCACTAATGTGGATATCCTGGGGAGACTGAAATGGCACTAGACACCAGTGCTTGGCAACTGAACCTCACCCATAAAGTCTGGACAGGCCTGTTTTCACCTTAAGTCAGACAACATGCAACTTAAGTGGTTTCGCCAGCATTGTCAGCAAATGCTTCTGCTCCTGGTAAAAGCCTTGTGTCAGGCTGAACAGTAAATTGCTATTTCAGTTCTTAGCCCAGCCTCAAACATCTTTAAGAGCACCACCTCAGAAATCTATCGCCTGTTCTCTGCCCCATCCATTCCAACACCTTGCTTGAAACGAGTCAGAGACATGCCAGATGAGATGATGTGAAATAATGACTGCCAGGTACTCCTCGAGACTCAGCACTTGCATTGTAACACCACAGTTCTCTCTCAATTGTTCTGTGTGCACAAAAATAGCAACACTGATAAGGAGCTTGCAATGCTTGAAATACAATTTCTCAGAAAGCGATCTCCTTTCTGTAATCATTAATAGTCCAGCATTTCCAACATGGTCTGGCTGGTATCCACATAGAGAAGAACACAGCCCATGTCTCATGGCTGGAGCTACACAGGCTGAGGAATAAGGATGTAAGCCTAGTCTGCACTCTGTCATATCTGCAGGCAAGTGCAGGTTGAATATTTTTTTCCTCTGCACACAACTTGTTTCATTATGACATTCTCTAGAAAAAATGCCATTGGGCCCAATTTTTTTTTCCCCTAGTTTTGAAGAAGTAAGGCAGTTTGGCTGACTGGGGGAAAAAGTTCACATTTCCCACTAAGAAAAACTGTGTGGGAAAAGAACATTTGCAGAGCATGTGGCATAACAGGAAAGGATTGTCAGATTACCTGAAGAACTGATACTTGCCTCTACTAAAACTCTATTTTTGTTCAAAGCCCTACTTGAAAATTCTCAGAGAGGAGATAATACAGATTTTCTTATGGTATTTCAGATTACCCCATTTCTTATGCAGTCGTTATTCTCAAAATGTGGGATCTATAAGCTTCTGATTCACACATTTGCCATTTGGGGATATTAGGTATGTATGTATTTTTCATGAAGACATAGAACATCATAAGGAAAAAAAAAATCCAATTCACAATTGTATCTACTGGGTTTAGTGTGCAATGACTCCAGGTTCCACAATAACATCATGCTGTGTGCAGGCTTTCAACACTAGCCCTCAGCGCATTCACATCACGCAGTGGAGAAGTCACAGGCTGAGACGGATCACACCCAAAGAGTTCTTCTAATGCATTAAAACTTTTTTGTTCAAAATTTATTGGTATCCTTAGCATATCTCATCTCAGATAAGCTAAGAGTTCACAGTCTCTTCTTTTCCCAGCTGATTTTAATATAACTTTCCAGCTGGTAAAAACTGTGATACGAAGCTTTGCAAATGAAGATTTTTAAAGAGAAAGTGGGGCAGAAAAAGAACTAAATCCAAAATTTGAGGATAAAACACACTGGCTACATCCATACAGCTTAACACAGTCTCAAAAGCAGGCAAAAGGCTCTGCATCGCTTAAAATGTGAGTCAAGTTTAACCTCTGACTGCCCAGGAATACTGAGCCAGTCTGGAACACCACATGGTGGGCTTAAAACCGACCCAGAGCATCCATGGAAAAGCACCTCCTGGTTGCACCTTATTCACAGGGAAGTCAGTCCTAGACCCCACACCTATGTGAATAAACTGCACCAAAAGTCCCTGCATACCTCCCACTGCCTCTTCTCTCCGAGTCCCAGTTTTACCTCATGAGGTTTTCCAGAACATTATCTTTTCCAGTATATGCTTGTACAAGCAACAACTTTCTTACATTTTCATATTCAAGGGTGAACTTGAAAGAACTAAAGCTACTCTTTCGTAACACATCATCTTCATGAACAGATCCAACAAGGTCTCAATGAAAAACCACAAGTTTTTATTCATACCCATCAACCTAACAATAAATGCACAGAGAATAACCACAGAAATAAGGAGCTTGCCAACCTTGAAACCTTCCTTAGTGCCTTCCAGAGATGAAGCATACTTCCTTACACCCATACAACATCAGCGGTCTTCAAAACACAGTATAAATTGTATGGCATGTGAGACAATGAGGATGGCATCTTCAGAAATACATGTTCAAAGTGATTAGGAAAGCTGATGGAGCATGACAGCCATGGAGATTTTCTTTCTGCTTCTCAGTGAAGACAGAATGAATTGACTTGTCTTAGTAGAGTACCATAGTCAGTCCAAAATACTATGTCTAGAAATGCTTTTTTGTGCTGTGTGCTATTCATGCTGTATGTTTTGCATATAGAAAGAGAGCATAGAAATAACACTATGAAAAATTTAATAATTTTATGGCCCCAACTCAAACTTTATTTACTCCCCTCAGCAGACGTAAGCATGCAAAGTGAGATCCCAATTTAACCAAGAGCCAATCTTGGCATTAAAATAGTGCTGATACAACCATATGGTTAGAAAGATTTTTCACTCCCTCTGCTAGCTATCACATCACATCTTGCAAGCGACATGACTTATGACCATTATCAGCATCAATTACAAAGGGCATCTGCCTTCAATGATGGGGTGCAAGGAAGTCGTCAGGCTGCCTGTGCTCACTGCAGTTCCCACTGTTCACTAATGAGAGCGCACCAGCACATTTTAAAGGAGATACTTACGCAACTCTGCTGCTGGCAGTGAAGTGCAGGGTAGAGTGGTGTGACTGAGTTGCAAGAGAAGGAAGGGAAAGAGAAGCAATGAAGTATCTGGGTGCCACAAGGGGAAAGTGAGGGGGGATTCAGGTACAGGGAAAATATGGGATTGAGCATGCAGAGGCATCCCGCACACTTTCCTGGCCTGCTTCAGCAGCCACCCCATCAGTTCTGCCTGCCCCACGCAGCCAAGGAGGGGCTCCTTGAGGCCAAACCTGCCCAGGTGTCTCCAGCACAAAGGTCACCATCAGTGCAGACCCATGGAGCTTAGTGCCTTATGCTCACACAATGTCACTGGGATGCTTCCACGTACAAAAGCATCTCCAGAGACCAATGGCCATGTCTGCACAGCACTGTGTCAGGCTCTAGCCCTGCTGCTCTGCACAGAGCCACCCCAGTGACTGTACCCGAGGCACGGTTACTCTGAGAGCTGGATAAAGTGATCACAGATAATCCAGATTACTGAAATTTCATTTCAGAACAAAAAAATAAATGAAGCCATTACAAATATGACATTGAATGAGGGCCACCGACAACTGCTATGGCCTCAAAATGTCAAGCACCCTATCCCACACACCCACTAGCATAGATCACCACTTCATATAGGCACACCATAAACACTTAAAATTTGTCTGAAAAAAACCCAAGTGGGTTACTACTCCTATGGGAAGCTGTTCCAGAATGTTGCCCTTTTCCTTATCACAAGCTCTTTTATAACTTCAAGCCTAAATTCATTAATGTAATCCCAATACTGGCATAATATGAGGCCCTATACCTCCTGCACATAAGCGTCAAAACTTGTAAATAATTTACAATAGACACAAATATGCTGCCATCTGCACGCAAAGGAACTGCTCACTCTACAGCACGCACGTACATGTTGCTACCTCTGGGGAAGGGAGAGGGTGAGGTAGGGGCAGCTGTAAAGTCACGCTGGGAAGCCATTGCTACATGATGGCTCTTTGGTGATTTAGGTAACATAAACTTGATATATTTGATTTAGTCTACCAAAGCAGTGGGTGCCAACAGGAATCCCTGCTGGCAGGCACAGCAAAGAGGACAAGCATTAGCAAACAGGCAAATCAACAAAAGGTCTTATCCCGAGAGATAGCCCAAACACAGGTTGCACATCACCTGCTGTCAGTCCAGTGTCACAGAGGTGGGACATGAAGCCTCAGGACTGTCAATCCACGCCTCTTTGCAGCCAAGACTAGCCTGGTCTGCAGTAAGTGAAACTGTTCTTTCTTTGAATTTTGGGCTCCACAAAGATAAAGGTTCATAGAAATTGAAAGAGTAACTCCTTCCCACATTGCAGAATCTCCTTCTCAGCCCCACTTTCAAAAACTACAGCCTGGGGAGCATTTGCCTTGATTTTCAAACACAGGGCAGAGAACTACCACCTAGCTTGATAAGAGCAATGTTCTACTGAGTGGATGCCACAGGCTAAATCCATTGAGCTGCAAATTACACAGACGAGTACACAAGTCTAGATCTCATGCCAGTAGATTGCACTGTCTGAATGGCAATCTCAGAGTCTGGTGGGTGCATGAATGCAGCTCTGCAATAATGATCCTGTGCAGAGCTCAGTGGGTCAAGGCCGCCTGGACACTGGAGTCCCAGGCAAGTTGTTCATCCTCTCACAAAGTAAACTTTGTAAAGTTCGTGAACCTTGCAGAATGACAGGGATCTACCACTGCAATAACAACTCCTCAGTTTTTGTATTAGCAGAGTTGGGCCTTTTCATCAATTTTAACTGAAATTTTGATTTAGGTAAGTCTTGGCCAAATACTTCTGCACACAAAGCAAACAGGTACAAATCATAACTACTTACATATCCTAAATGTGGCAACATCATCACATGCTTAGTCACATGTGCCACTTTTAAAGGAAGACCATATTTTTGTCTTATAAATACATTTCACAGAACGGTAGGAGTTGGAAGGGACCTCTGAAGACTATCTAGTCCAACTCCCCCATCAAAGCAGGTTAGCCTAGAGCAGGTCACACAGGAACACATCCAGATAGGTTTTGAGTATCTCCAGAGAAGGAGACTCCACAGCCTCTCTGGGCAGCCTGTTCCAGTGCTCTGTTACCCTCAGAGTAAAGAAGTTCCTCCTCATGTTCAAGTGGAACTTCCTGTGCTCCAGCTTATGCCTGTTGCCCCTTGTCCTGTCGCTGGGCACCACTGAAAAGAGCCTGGCCCCATCCTTTTGAATTTACAGAATTGGTGGAAATTTTCCATCTGAATTTTTTGTGTGCAGGCCATTTTTCCATCCAGCTCCAATAATTTAACTTATTTTTTAAAATTATTTTTAAATTACTTGCTACTTTGATAGCAAGCAGGAGTTACGGAAGCACATCATCCTCTGGAGACTTTACCTCCAAACAGGTTTCAACAGGGACAAGGAAAAAGGTGACTAAAGGCTGCAAGACTGCTTTTCCATGGGTACTGCCCAGCTCCTTACACTTATGTCATGTCACTCCCAGGCACAGTAGGACTACAGCATCAACAGCATGTAGAAAATTTAAGGGAGCACAAGTTTTGAGGTATATCCTGGGAGGCTGAGAAAGTGCTTTGCCATTTCACAATGCTAAGCAGAGCGAGGACAAAGGAATGAAGAGATGACAGATCAAGACAAACTTTGGTGCAAAGTGGGACAGACCAATGACTGCCATCATTAATTGCCATTCCTCAGGTAGGAGCTTGGGCAGCCCTTAGAAACATCACGAGCAGCTTGAATTACTTTATTGATATTTACTTTTCCTCCATCCTTGGTGATTTATACAAATAAGACATTAGAAGAAGGAAGGAAAGGCAGCAACAGCAGGAGGGAAGAGAAGGGTGATTTGTGCTGTCAGGATTGAGAAGATCAGAAGGGTCCTAGTGACGAGGGAAAAGACAGGAGGAAAGAAAGGGACTGACAGTGATTTAGTATTTCAAGCACAGAAAGGTTCTTGCAGCTAGGGATGCCAAAGCGAGACTTGCTTATTATTATGACTATGACAAAGCAGAAAAAAACAGAACACACATTGATTAAAGCAGCAGGCATCTCCCTTGGATGCCGAGACTCAGCAAGGGGCTGCAGTTTCCCAAGGAGGCAAGCATTTAGATTTCAGCTATTCCGAGACACAGACCATATGTTGGGGCCATCTGGAGGCTGCTTTATTTGATGGATGTTGGATGCCTCCAAAGGCAACAGGGAAGGGAGCTGAAATATTGGTAACTGACTGATGCTGAGGGCACTTAACTAAAGATGACCCCACTTCTTTAAAATTCACACCTACTCTACAGGGGAAGCTCAGATATATTCTTCCCAGTGGAGATGACTGTTTCTGTGGCTTTCAAAAAGCAGCGGCTTCCAATGAAGCATGTAGTTATCATTTAACTGACACAGCTGGCAAACTCAGTGAGGTGGCCTTAGCTGTGCTCTCAGCCAGCACTCAATAGCTGACCCATGGCACCAACTGGAGCATCCCATTCAGCACCAGATCTGAATTGTCACTGCACCATCAAAAGATGTGCGGTGTCAATGAATAAAGCCTACAACACAAAGGGCCCTCCATGCCTTCAGAGACCTGCCTGCTCTTTCAGCACCTCATGAGAAGGCTTGCCAGGAAGAGAAGCTCCACTGGGGCACTATCACAGTGCAATGCAAAGAAGCAGAGAAGACACCCATACAGCAACTCTTAGCTGACAGCTCTGCAGCACAGATCATGAGGGACATTTTTCTTTCATCTGCAGAAGACAGGATGCCAGGGCCCTGACATTGACAGGTCGGATAGAAAAAGACAAGCCATGCCCCTGTCCAAGCCATAGCAAATCCCTATTTTGTAGTTTAAAACAAAACAAAAAACCCAAAACAAAACAACAACCAAAAAAACCCACCAAAAAAACAAGCACTCTTGAAGGTAGGTAGCATTTCTCTGTGTCTGAATACACTTCATGTCTAGCAGACACCAGAAGTATCTAACTCATAAAGACCAGCAGGTAGGAACTCACTGGTCCAACCATAACTAGGCCTTTTGGTGAAATCTGCGTAGAGAATCATGTTTTGTCTCTCACTGACAGTGGGTGGAAGAAAGCACAGAGAGCTCTGACTGCCTCTGTGCAAGCAGAGAACAAGCAAAAGAGCCCAGTAAACCCATCTCTAAGAGCAGCTTTCAGAAAGCAGCTCAACAGACCACCCTGCACTTTGTCCCTGCCTGGAAAAACAACAGTAAACACATTTTCTTCACCAGCATTCAACAACAGAGCTTGGGAAATCATCTGAATACAAATGCTCATTACCCTCAGCATACGGAGATCTCCATGACTCACATCCAAGGACAGAGTGTAAAACATGCTGCCGTTTTACAGCTCTTCCCAACAGCCTCTCCCCCAGCTTCCTGCGCTGTCTTAATAGTTCCCAGGATTACGGTGTATAGTGCACTGAATTGCTGAATTATAACCCCAGGGCTTGGCAATGAAATGCCGTCCTGCTTTGCTCTCTGCTTCTCAGGGAAAAAGAGGGACCCTTTCAGAGGAAACCAGCTGTGAGGCTATCAGCACCCTCACTGCCATGGCCTGAGCCTTGGAGACTGCATGTAGGCTTCACACATCACTTAGGCTGAGGTGGAAGATTTCTGATGCCCTGTTTCCCGTGTGACTCCAGAGACTGGGAGCTGTCTGACAAATCCCCATTTCTCTTGGCTGTTGCTGAACAGTGAGGCACGAGTTCTTTGTGAGGAGAGCGGAACCAGGTGAGGGAGCTGTGACAACACTGGCTAAGAGCTGGCCTCTGCTCTGCAGTGTCATAGAGATACATATCTGGACAGGATCTGGGGGCAGAGGGGCTGTGCTGTGGGATTTTGCCACTTATTGCTTGCTCACAGAGGACCTCAGCTAGCTGTGCAGCGGAAGTCAACCCAGTGTCTTGGAGCTGAAGGGATCTGACTAAGCATAGGTTACAGCCCACTGGATGTCTTCATTAGCAGGCAGCAAAGTGATACCCCTTTACACATCTGGAGCTCAAAGCAGAAGAGAGTATAAGCAAAGCAAAAGAGTCTGTCCAGCCCTCATCCCCACTCAGGCTGCAGCTTGTGCTTTATATGGGACAAGGACTGGGATTTGGTAAAGTCAAGTGACAAGAAAGTGCAGAGGAAGGGTTATAAATATGCATCAGAGTCTCAGGCTGGAGATCAAGGGCAATTTTATGAGAAAATCATTTTAGAATCAAAAAGCATGGTAGTGAGAGTGTATGTGAATGAGTAAAGCTTCCTAATGCCAAGCAAACGATCCTGTCCTTCCTCCTGGATAGAAGAAACAGAGCACGCTGTGATTGCAACCTGACACAGGAACTTTGGAGACTAAAATCTCCCTTTGTCTTCTCCAAGTTTAAGCTTTTTGGGATGGAGGCTGTCTTTAGCATACAATTGTTCACCTGGCAAAATCTCAAAGGAATCCATTGCACTTACTGACAAACTAGAGCCAGAATACAGGTTTGGATGCAGCTGCATGTCTCCATCAGACAACCACAGAACCATGCTATGTGTGGAAACCACACATTCATCCATAAGTGATCGCTCCAGGGATCTCCAGTGCTTGTATTGAGGAAATATTAACACAGTGAAACCTGACCAACCTAGATACTTCAAAATAGGGACTTCTGAATCAGGTTCTGAAAAAAGTCAAAGTAAAATGCTCAGAAAGAGTCTTTGTGGGGTAATTTACTTGAACAGATTTTTGGTTGGTCAGCAGATTGAACGGTGATTTATTTCCCCCAGCCTAGGAAACAATCAGCACAAAAGGTATAAACTGATAGTAGATGAGGTCTAAGCCCTACTAACAAGAGAACAGAGAAAAGTTGTTCCGCTTGCCAGAAATATTATTCCACTTGGTGACACCGGTTACCGGCAAACACATCAGATACACTTTGCAACATTAGCTCAGTTTTTTGGAAGAGCCACCCAGACCACCACAATGCACAGGAGGGAATGCAGAGTAGCAAGTGATGCTGCACTTGTTTCTGTGGTGCTGGGACTGCTGACTTTTCTAGCTCAGCATTTTACACCATGGTGAGTCAGTGTCAATGTTATCTTTGCAAGTAGTTGTCCAATTTCTGTATACTTGAAAAACAACTAGCTTGGAGGAATGAATGGGCTGGTTTTCCTAATGAGGAAAGTGGGGCATAAGGCAGAGCCCTGCTTAGCTAGGAACTCTCCACACAGTGTACTTGTTCAATAAAACCACATATTAGCATCAAGGTGTAGCACTCACCTGGCTCATTGAACTACTGACAGATTTGCGTCTTTGATTTCTTACAAATCCCCCCCTAAGCCTCCAAGTGCTCCAGCAGCACTTGGGCAGGTAAGACCACGTGTGCACACAGCAGCAGCACAAGGAGGGTCAAAGGCAGCTGTTGTTCTCAAGACTGAATTGTTATCCCTTACTATCCATGTGAGCAATTGATTCTCAAGCAAATGTGGCTATTATCTGGGCCCGTATGTTAAAACAAATAATATATGTCTCACTTCTACAATGTCTGTTCATCCAGACACACTCTACAAACGGTACATCTTCTTCCCAGTGTAAGGAGAGCCATTAACTTCAGTAGGTGCAGGAACAAAGTCCATTAAAGCTTACTGCATACTAGTACAATTATCTCCATTAGTGGGGAGGTAAACTGAGACACAGAAGGACACGTATTTTCCTCCAAGGTCATACAGTAAATCTACTGCAGAGCAGAAACAGAAATCAGCGCTTCTCATTTCCAGCCCGGGCTTTGACCATAATTACAAGTGAGAGATGAAATTTGGCTCCCATTCTAGAGGTTGGGGAAGTTCAGGACCCTGAATCTATTCTTGGCTTTTGTCTCCTGCTTCAATGTGTGACTCTGGATAGGTCAAATTTTGATGCCTGTTCAGCTGGAGTGACTGGCCATGCTTAGGTTCCCCATGTATGCAAGACACATCCATTAACAAGAGGTGAACAACTTTGCGTGCAAGTATAAGCATTTTGTGCACAGGGTGTCTCGTTTTGATACTGTCAGCTTCTAGAACATGCTAGTTCTTTGTCTGCTGCACCCCACCAGAGAGCAGTAACAGCAACGTCACTTGCTTAGCAGATATCCTGATGACGGCGAGCCGTTCAGGCAAACCAAGGAAACCTCAAGAATACAAATCCCCTTTATTTTCTCACTGTGCACTGAGGAACATGCACACTAATGCAGGGGACAAGCTTCCTATCCCTGCCCAGCTGACCTGTCTCAAACCACTTCCATCCCTGTGAGAGGCACTATACCTCAAAGGGTCCTCCTTGGCCAGGGACCATTCTGCTGTTACCAAGAACTGCTTAGGTAAAAATGACACTGTTGGAAAATTCCAACTCATTCAAACTAAATTGTTTCAGTGGAATTGCTATTAAAAATGGAGCTTACAGTTTAAAAAACCAAACCAAAACAAAAAACTTCCCTAAAAAGCCCCAAACAAAAACAAAAAACCAAGCCCAACAAAATAAAACAGGGAGAGGTGACGCTCAGGTTCTCTCTTGCAGCACTACCTGTTCAGAGTCCTGCTCTGCCCAGCTCAGAGCAGCACTCAGATGCATCACCTGCACAGCCTCTCCTCAGGGTTTTACACAAGAGAGTTTGAAAAGTTTCAGATACTGGCAACACAGACCAAATCCTGATGTCTTGGTTTTTTGTTGCCTTTTTTTTTTTTTTTTTGCAAGACAGATCTCGTGTTTTCTGGCCAGGCGGTAGGTCAGCTCAGCCGCTCTGCATCATGCAGCACAGTGAGTGTGAGACGCCCAGCAGTGCTGGAGTGGGACAGGTTTAACTGCACACACCTTTCCGTGAGACCTGTTCCAAATGCTCATTAGGTCACATACACACTCTTAGGAGATAATGGTCAACATTAACTCCTGTTTCACAGGACACTAACCTCATCCTTACAGCAAGGATAAGGCGAAATTTAAAGACATGGCTGCTCTTGCCCCCCCAGATCTGAAGATATTAATTTTCCCAGCTGACTGCTGTATTTTCACAGCTGCTGAGCAAACTCTAGTTGAAAAAAATAGACTTTGGAGTGCTCAACACTCTTAGAAGTCAGCATAGGAGAAACCTTGGCCCTGGCAAATTCAGTTGTAATTTTGCCTTTGAACACCCCTAGAGCTGGGACTTCACTGGTACTACTTAGAATTGCAATATCCCCACCAAACCTGCCCAAAGCCACACAGTGAATGAATAAATACGGCCGCTATTGTTACCTGTTCAGCTATTCTACATAACACAGATCAAGACATAGTCCTGAATCAATTTCTACAAAAGCTAGAGTGGAAAGACACTCAATCTTGATTTTAACATTTCTAGTGACAGAGAGTTCACTGTAATCCTCAATATCAGATACTGTTCCCATGGCTAATCAGCTTCACAGTTAAATGTCAATTTATTTCTGGTCAGAATGTGCCCACCTTTCATTTCCAACTACTGGATCTTGCTGTACATTAAGGAGCTGTTTTCCATCTAGATACCAAACAGATCAACTCACTCTTTGATTAATCAAATTCCTGGAGCCTCTCATTGCAAGTCATGTTTTCTGGTCATTCTCACACTATTCTCAGACTTCTCTCTGATATGTGTGTGTCCCCACAATATATTTTTTGATTACAGGTATCAGAAAATGCTTCAGGTATTTTACAAGAGATGCACCAGTGCTAATTTCAGAGAAAATGTAATCACATTACTACTTCTCCAGATTTCTGTGTCTGCCCTCCCACCAACAGTATCTGTCAATTCAGTTACCAGCAAGGAGCTCTCCAGGACAGATCGTCACTGCTGGGGAAGCAGTCACGCCCCTATTGCACCCATAAGTGCAAGCACGATGGATGTGAACAGGGATTGCTCAGATTAAATCCTGAGAGCTCTGGTTCAGCTGACTAGCCAGTGGCCCTGCACCTTTTCAGACACAGTGTTTCTCAGAAATAGACCACCCTTCTCAATTCTCTATACCCAAATGCTTGCTTTAACAAGCAACACTTTACATACCATTTGCTTGTGCTAATTCACCAAGCAGCTTGATGGCTCTCCATAAATGATATGTCCTCATCTTCCTTACTTTCCTCCAGGTCACTTATCACCGAACAGTGAACAGCCACGAGCTGACCTCAGACAGACTCCACTAAAAAGCCTCAAGAGCTTAACCCAGTGTCCTGAATTGCAGTTTGCTACTCTAGCAGCCACATCATGGCCTCACTTGTAATTCTGAAGAATGGACTCATAATTTTATAGATTAAGTTATTACTTTTCAAGACTGCCATAATAATGATACTTAACATTCCTGGAGCAATTTACATTTTCAAGGCACTGCGAAAATGTTAATTAACATCATGCTTACACCAGCTTCAGGAACTAGTTACCTCAAAACTGCTGCTCTGCTGCTTCACTCACATCCACACTCATTCCAAAAAAGTATCAGAAATCATTTAACTCCCATGTTCCTGGTAATCCTTTATTTTACCCATTATTTGAGCATAATTTAAGGTTCAGTAACAAAGTGGAACTAAAGGTATTAACACAAGCCTTAATAAATTCATGGAATTCCAACTGTCTATTCGAAGACCAGAGAAAAACTTGTATTACAGAAGTCTCAGCCTTCACTGAATGCATTGCACAGTGCTATGTTGTCCATGCAATTCATAAATACAAATAAGCCTGACTTGTAACTGGGTCCCAGCATTTCCAATACTCACAATATTTTCTCCTTGCACAATTCAGCTGTAACAACCTTTGAAGCTCACTGTAATGGTGCCTTATGTTGAAAAAGACTGGCACAAATCCACAAAGGATCATCTATTTATAAGAAAAAAAATCCACAGGTACTGGCTGACACATTTTAAGAGGAAGATAACACTCTGGTTTTCGGGAATAAGCCAAATATTGGAGGTATTAAAGGAAGACACTTTTCCTACAGAAGCATTGACCTGCTGCTGATTTGTGAGAAGTCTCCATGAAGCACTGGCCCTTGGACACTGTCAGAGAGATAATGGACAAAATCAACCATAAATCTTGGCTAGTGTGACAGTTTCCATTAGTTGGCACTTGCCAGGCTCATAGCTGGATCTGAACTTCACAAACCCTTCAAGGTATTCGGATCCAAATGTTTCTACATTCCTCAGGCTCTCTGGAGGTTGGCAGACTCTAAACAGGCACTTTAAGAAGTGCTGGCACAAGAGTTGCAAATGAAATCACCAAAAAATGTCCCCTGCCATAGATCTGAATACACAACATCCAGAGGAAAGGTTGCCAGTGACTCTTGAAGCCTAATTTCATCCATCACTGAGAGCAATACACAACAGAAAGCAGCTTATACTGTGCCCTGCTGAGCATCATCTGTTTAATGTGTATACTGCATTTTTTTAAAAAATGTGTGAAAAATGAAAAACTATTTAAGTCCAAATGCTGAATTTGCAGACTGCAGCCTTATGCCAGACAAGATGTTGATCTTTAAGCTTGTCAACCTGAAAAACTTCTATATTTAAAGAAAGTGGCTTGCTTGCTTTACAGCATTCAAGGGAGTTGAAGTCCATCTGGAACAGGTACAGAGCAGGGTCAGCAGGATCGGCTGACGAACGGCGCTGCGCACGACAAAGACTAAAGCAGCTTGGCCCATTTAAACCTAGCAAAACCAAATGCAAGAGGGAATATGATCATCCCTGAGGTATTTATAGGACAGCATTGGAGACCAGTGCAGATAAGTATGGCCAAGAATACACATAACCTAGAAATTGGAAAGGTTTGATCAGCACAGGGAGGCTTTGAAACAGTTTCCCAGCAGAAATACGGCATTTAAGAGGGCACTTGAAGTTCATGAATATGTTTTTCAACAATGAGAGGAAGCCAGGCCAGCTGGCTGGGGAGGTCTTTGCCTCTCCTTGTCTGGTAAAATGGCAGATTGTTAAGGTGAAGGAGGATTTTAATCAGTCCTCTCTCTCTAAACATGCTTCACTTTTCCACCTATGGGCCAGCTGCTGTCTAAACACTTTCTCTCTGTTTTGAAACACAAATACCTTGAAGGAAAATTCATATTGATGTTCCTTTAGAGATAATAACAGCTGCTCTCTATTAGTGTTTCTTACAGATTTACTCTTGCTAAATGCCCACTCAGCTCAGTGAAGGTTTGACAGGAAAAAGAACAAACTAGGAACTCAGGAATTTGATTAACAGAGGGCTGGAGCCAAAACCTACCAGCTTCAAGTAAGAGCCAGCAGTGGGGCTTGCGTGCATGCATGTAGGAGTAAACTTTGCTTATGTAAAAGCTCAGCTGTCCTCAATCCTGTGCAGGAAAAAAAAAATGCCACTGCATCAGTTAGCAGTATTTGTAGGCTCTGGGCAAAATACAGGCAGCCAGCAGCAAAGCAGCCACAGCTAAGGAAGTCATCTGCATCAAGAGCAGCTGCACCAGCCTTTTGCTGCACAAATGAAGCAAAGACCCCATTATGACACTGTCCTCATCCATGGAGCACTTCACCTCTAACTCAGGTCAGATGCTAAAGCACCACTTCAGTCTACCAAGAACTCCCCAAGAGAGAGAGAATACCAGCTGCACAATATGTGACAGATGTCTGGGCATGCAGGCAGTCATATTTTCTACTTAAGTGCTTGCGAGATGAGGGATCTTCTGCTTGGAGACGTGCTTTCATGCTACGTTTATTCCCTGTGCTTCCTCAGGAAACAATTCCAAACACTTGGATCTCACAATCCCAAATATCCATTGCAATTGATCTTGCTGCACAACAGGTTGCTGCAGAGAACATTAAACCATCAGACAGCTCCATTACAATTTGACTTAAGAGAAGCCAGACTGGGACATAACCAGCTTAACTGGGGACAGAGTGAACTGAGAAAGAAGTTTATTTGACCACCGACATAGCCTGTGGGACTCGTGCTAAAAACCTAAAGTATAGCCTATTAAGTCCAGAGAGGAAATTCTGTGAAAAAATGTCAGGACAACATTATCTGGCTTTCTTTACAACTAGCAACTTGCTGGTGCTCCTTTCCACTGTAGAGTCTGCCCAACTTTCCTAGAGAAGTTACTGTATAGACAGAAAAACTGACTTTTCTCTGTCACATTTACAATGACCTAAAGAAAGCATGTTTGACCCCAGGCAGTGTAACTTATTCATAAGATAGTCTCATACCATGTATCACAGCTATGATTTATTTATAAAGTACACTTGATCTGACATGTTTCTAAAATATGTTCCACTTAGCTCCGAAATGTCTGTTTATTGGAAATCAATACATGTAATAATTGCCCTGTACAGACCTATGGAAGTCCTATTATGACACTCATTGAGAGATTTGTGGTTTTATGTTAACACCTGCACCACGGCCTAAGGAGGGAAAGAGAAGCAACCACAGGCATGACAAGCCTGTTGGGTAAGTATCATCAGCACCTGGTTTCTCCCCCTTGAAGGACATGATGTTTTTCCTCAGAAGGAGAGCTGGGATGAGCTCACAACACGGATGGCTGGGAGCAATGGGCTGGGCCATGCACTGAAACACTGTAGGTGCACTACTGGATCAGACCAGTGCTCAATTGGGCCAGTGGTCTAAAAATTATATAAATCATAATATTACTTTTACAAAACAAGCCTTTATACTATTGCCTTCACTGACCCTTTGCTTTTCCCTGTTCTTGTGCGTATGTACCATACGTCTCGATATTCCAGGAACAAGTAGGTCATAAAAGATGGATATACAACGAAGAAATAAAAATAATCTGTTTTTACATCACTCTTGGTTAAATCCTCCATTAAACCAGTGACATTCACCCGTGTGCAGTCAGTAGAGAAGCAACAGCAACTACATTCAGAAACCCCTGGTAGACACTTGCAAAAGCAAGGGAGAAAACTTCCACAGACTTCAACACTATCAGGATCTGAGTAGGTGGTTCTGAGCTCAGAGGAAAAACTCTGAAGCTAATAACATGTGTGCTCCCTGGTTTATCAGTGCACCCTCTGATCTGCCAACACAGTCTAGAAGTGTAAGATGTGACATTTAGGAGGTTTGTCAGGGCTCAAAACTACCATCAGATTATGAGTGGGCCTTCACAAACGTGCATCAAACTTGTACCAGTAGCGCCAGTGGAAAGATGCTTTTGCCAAGATCAAACATACATTCAGAGGTAGCGTGGGGAAGGCGGCAGGGTCTCTGAAGGTTGGTGTTTTCTTCCAGCAAGCCTATAGCATGGCTGAGAGCCCTGCAAAAAGAATCATTCAACTTTCTTGTTGACACTAAAGTTGAGCATCAACATCATGGCAACAAGGCCTGCCAAGGCCACAGAGAACACAGCTGAACTTGGGGAAAAGCGTTTCATACCAACCTCGTTTTTCACCATGTCATTAGGTGGCTGGCTCTGCAAAGCACAGAGCATCTAGCAATCAGTATGAGATGGGATGACTGGTAGCAGAGCAGCAGCTAATACCACACGGGTTTAAGCACTCAGAGATCTTTCAGTCTGGAGCCAATCACACCTACAGCAAAGGATATTCAGCCAACCTCAGCTGCTGTCACACCTTCTCCTAGATGGGCTCATGATGTTGGCCTGAGAGAAGAAAACCAGGAGGCACAAGGCCCTTTCACCCTCAACCGCCCACACAGCACAACAAGAACAAGTCATTCATATAGCAAGAGCCAGAAAGGCTCAAAACCACGGACTGAGCTTTCTCCACAGTCACCCAAAATCAGGAACCACTACTGAACAAACTGGTCAGAAACTGTCCATCCCAATTGAGTTATGGTTTCACCCATTAAGGACAGGATCAACGAACCCAAACACCACCAAAGCTACTCTGAATCACCAAGGCTCAGGGCAGCAAATAATTATTTAACATCTCACAGTCCCTTGGCTTGGCCTCACGCAGGGTCAGCCAGAGACTTTTATCTTCTATTTGTCCCCATACTTATCAAGAAACAAATTCTTTAAAATGATTAATTGTCCTTAGCGGTAATTAATTATCCCCAAGTAGTGAACTAAAATGACAGACTGATATTTCTACTTGAATACTCAGGGGAAAATCGGGTTGTCTTGCTATGCTCTCTAAACCTGACATAAAGTTAAAAATAGGAAGTTTAATATGCAGTCTTAGGACTTTTTCTGCCTGTAAGGCAATCCCAAGGGATGTCTCAGTTCAACTGCAAGCTCGCAAAGTCCTGCTGTCCTAGAGAAGGCAGTGACATTTATTTCCTTCTTATGCAGCCCAGGCTCAGTGAAACATTAGCAAGAACCAAAGAACTTTGCCAATTAATATAACTGAAGATAAGTTACAGCAAAAGCTTTTAAACCTGTAAGTCACTAGTGAAGCCTGCTTAGAGCTATGTGCTAGAAATAGCATGAGGAAAACCAGAGATTTTAGCTTACAGAGACTGTCTGGGAGCAGATGTCATACCTACACACATAAGAGGCAACTGAGTGGGCAAGTACAAACACATATTTGTGTTTCTTCCTTGGTGGGCTGGAAGATGTAACTTGTGGAACAAATTGGTTTTATCTTAAAGGTGATTTTCAGATCAAATTTCTAGTCTTGAGATAGGTCCATATTTGTTACCTTTCCCACATGGATCAAAAATCAAGACTATTGAACAAATATTTCAGTTAATTTGTATTAGTTCTTCATTCAAAGTAAAAGTTGTTGCAAGCTTGTTTCTTCAGCATTTTTGTAAAAAAAATTCTGAAATCCTCTATTTTCCTCTGTTTCATTAATAAATCAATACCTTGGACTAAAAAGGTGAAAATTTCCAAAAGATTAGTCTCATTTCTCTCCCTGCTGATCTGACAGAGCATTTCCCTAACATAATTCCATGAAAAGTCATCTACTGAAAGTAAATCAAGCCTTCACTCAGCATCAAATCCCAGTGTGCTCTAAAAGCCAGGCTAGTTGTCAGGTGTTCCTTAAGGTACTGAGACTTTGTTTAGGGAAGATCTGTTTCAAGAAAAGAGGAAAATAAGTATCTTTCTAGATCATCTTAAGTAACAGCACCTCCGTCTCCTTGGTGTTTGCACAGCTATGCTAGAGAAACCCAACCACTGCCATGGGCAGGCTCTCCAGGCTGCAGATCAACATCAGCAGCACCTCTGATTTCTCCTGAGAGGCTAGTTCAGGTCTGGCAGGGTTTGTCACAACTGTCATGGCTTTTGGCCTGAGTTAACAGGTCCAGGAAGATCTGACTTGTCTGCCAGACTTCCTACAACACTGTGCTGGTTTAATAACCCCTCCCAAAACACGGAGCAACAAGAAACACAGTGCAAAGACTCCCAACTGGGGTCTCAAAACAGAAATCTATCAGCCACGTTTTGCTGGGTGGTTTGGTGGTGGTGGGGTTTCCTATTATTCACAGTATCCTAAATTCCCATTACTCTTAACCACAGCATAGCAGTTCTTTAGGGTAATGATATAAATTGTTTCGGTAACTATGTAAGTTTATACCTGTAGCCATTTCAGATAAAAATTTACCTCTGACTCCTTTAAGAAAAAGAGTTCCCCAGCACAGACATGCAGGTATTTCTCCCATCCAGCTTTCCACAGCCCTCTTCTAACTGTGGCAAGGGGGTTGCTGCAACAGCCCTGCTTTGTCAAGAGTGAAGAAATACAGCCACACTTCTTGCTCCTGCCACAGGCTTGGATATGCTTGCTTGAGAAATGTGGCTGGCTTTCAGCACCATCACACATGTCCCTGCACAGTCTGGTTAAAAGCTTGAATACAACAGCAAACACAGGCACCAAGCAGGCTCGGTTTAAGCCACAGCATGCAGTTTGCAATGTTTATTTCCCTGGGAGGATGGGACGCAGCCCAGCCGCAGCACCCTGTGTGAGAGCATCCAACAACGTGCTGTCCCATATGCCATTTCCCAGGGGTGTGCTGGAGCTGCTCCAACGCCACGGCAGAGCTGTCTGCCCATGTCCAGCCCAACACGTGCCTCGGTCACGCTGCAAGCGCAAGCACACAATTATGCAATGGCAAAACTGACTGCAACGGAGCCGCTGCGTAGCACGGACCCCACACCACATCCAGTGCAGCCCCCTCCCTTTCCCCTCACTCTGTTCATCTTCCAGCCCTGCAGCTCTGGCACCCAGATGTGTTTCCCCAGATGCATTAGCTGGGAAGCCTGCAAAGCCAACATGGCTGTAGCCTCTCTAACAGAAGGTGACCCCTCCTGCATGCTTGAATCAGCCCTACTCTCTACCTCGTTCTGCCCTGTCCTCTGCATTAACTCCTTTCTGGAAACATGAGGTTACAGACTTTACCTGTGCATTCAGGTTGGGTTTTTTTCCTGTCCCCTAAAACGAAAGCAGGGCTAGGAGACACAAGCCCTCTGGTGAAGTTTACAGGCTGCCTACAATACGATAAATTAGTCGTCTGTGTATCCCCCAGCCTCGTTTCATTTCAAAACAGCCCTATGCTTCTTAGCAAACTTTGTTGGCTTTCTTTAAGCTGATTAATGAGTCGATGTGTAACAAAACTTTTGTGCCTACGGGCGAGAAGTCTTTTACTAATGAAAAAGTGTACAACTTCCCAAGCTTTTATTACATGTGCCTTTCTAGGGGCATCATGCTGCTGCTACCAAAACCCTTGCAAGTGACAAATCAGTTTCAGTTACGCATTAAAGTGGAAAACATAAGAGCAAGAGAGAGGAAAGAGCAATCTTGCAAAAGAAAGTGTCATTTGTTGTGCTTAAATAGCTCTCCTTGTGGTACAAATACCAGACTACTACAAAAGCTGAGTCTTAGTGCAAACGGCACTTTGCTCTTCCATCCAAATGATTTAAGCTACGCAGCATACATGCAAATAAATATGCAAGGACACCTTTTGGTAGGTATCTATCCTGTAGGAGAGAGGAGATCTGTGTTTCAGCTACAAACACTCATCACCTTGACTGCCTTCAGCCTGGAAATATCAAATAAACAATCAAATTCCAGCACAGGTTTCAAGCCCACTGAGCTCCCAGGGAACCAAAGTTCCTGTGTCCGGTGCTGGAGGTGCCTTGCATTCACAGCCTTTTGTAGGGAGATTTGCAAACCTCTTACACAGCTCAAATCAGTGGCTACTTTTGAAAACCTGGCTGCAAGACATTCATTGCAGATCACTGCCCACACGACTGCTGGAGCTCAGCAGAATTACATCCTTGAACCAGCCAGAAGCTGCTGTTGTCCCTCACAAGCACAGTGGCAGCACTGCATCATTTACTACATATCTCCTGCAGCCACTGCCAAATATGGCACTTTGGGGGCATTTATTTTAAGTCTCGTTGTTTTCTATGCATTAACGTATGCTCCAGTCAAACCCTTTACTCATCATTGCCAGATGTAGAATCACAGAATTGTTTGGGTTGGAAGGGACCTCAAAGATTCCAACCCCCTTGCCATGGTAGGGACGCCTCCTGCTAGACCAGGTTGCTCAAGGTTCCATCCAGCCTGGCCTTGAACACTTACAGAATCAGAGAATGGTTTAGGTAATGTGATGATAAGCCTTGTTACAACCCAAATTAGAGTCTTGAAAGCACTGCCTTAGTTTATAACCAGGAGAAGGAAAACAGATTTCAGCAAATTTAAGGAACTTAAACACAGTCAAAATCCCTTTTTTCATAACCACAGCTGACATGGCTTTTACCTGTCTAAAATACCGACTCCCTTGGGGGACTGAGCCAAGTGGCTGAGAGGGCCCTCTGTGGCTGCTCTCCTAGGAAGGAACACAAGGTCCCCTTGGATTCGCAGGTCATCCTCACCATTCCTCAGGTCTGCAAGGGAAAGCTTTATCAAGCCAGCTTTTCTTGGTGGGAGATGAGCTTACTGATCTTTGTATGGTAGTAAATCCTCGATAGAGATGATACAATTTTAAAACACTATGACTAGCTTGAGGCATCAAAACTTCCAGACAACCAAGGTTATTTTGTCAGCTGACTAAAATTACTAGAGGAAACAGATGCACAGGACATTCACCCTTTGCCAGAGCAGCCTTTTTTAATGCTGTGAAGTTCAACAACACGAAGTCTTTTTGCAGAAATCAGATTTGCAGCATCCAAGTGCCTCACCTTAGTTCAGCTGACAATGTTCACTGAAGGCGCTGGGAATCACCACCCCGAGTGACAGGACTAAGTTCTGCACATAATTACATTCGCATGCACATGAAAAGCCCCATGAACCTCCACAGCTAATGTCAACTTAAAAGAAGGAAATCTAGTTAATAGCATGTTAAGAAGTTAAATTCCATTATTAATGAAAATGTTTCCAGCAGAGCAATTATGCAGCACCCTTAGAGAAAGTTGCCAGGAGATAAAGCACTAGCAGGAGCAGAGCTGGCGATATAATGTTTGTATACAGACTGGCTGAATCACTGCCATTCTGCACCTACTGTAACTTCCTCAGGTAGGAAATATGATTGTAAACATCACTTGTGTAGCTAATTACTGATCTACAGTAGCAGGCTAATAAAAGGCCATATGTAGGGGGAAAAAGACATTTGGTGCTTACAGAATTAAAATTCTCCACTCTGGGGGGGATGTAGGGTAAATAAACCAACTCCACACTGAAGTCTAAGTGCCGAGAAAGAAAAATTCCACAGTGGAGGCTGAGAAATGATTTTAGATTAATTAATGTCCATGAGTCAAAGCCTGCCTGACAGCATGAGCAGGGAGAGATGAAGCAGTATCCCTGAGGTAAGTCAGAGCAGTACGCAGCAGCTCTCGTCCCTGGCTCTCTGCTATCTGTGGGCTTGCACAGTTTGCTAAAAAGCAGCATACATATGAATTCCTAAGCAATTCTTTATTCAATGTTCCTCTTTAAGGAACCAAAGGGAGTCAGCGGACATACCTAGTTGATCATTTAGACACCCCTTTGTGTGTTCATTTCACAGTGAAGTGTTTTCAGAATTGCCACCATACTTCAGCAGGAACGAACACTTCCCACTGGTGACACCGCATGTTGCCCTTCTCTTCCTTCTTTCTTGGATGTCCAGGCAAAACCAAAGTCTCCATCAGGTGCTAAAAGCACAAGGTCTCATTACTGGAGAAAAGAAGAAAGCCATCACTTTTTCATGTGGGACAATGACACTCAGAGAAATAAGCAGCATTAAATAGCTGTAGCAAAACCACTCTCTATAAGCAAGGTTGTCACAGTTTAGGGCCCAGCCATCAACCATGCAGCCGCTTACTCACTCATCAGGAGCGGGACTCCTCACACTCTTCCCCTGCTCCAGCGTAGGGTCCCTCCCACAGCAGACAGTCCTCCACAAACTTCTCCAATGTGAGTGCTTCCCACAGGGCTACAAACTCTTCACAAACTGCTCCCGCACATGTCCCTCCCACAGGCTGCAGTCCTCCCAGAGACAGGCTGCTCCAGTACAGAGTTCTCTGAGTCACAGACTTCTCCAGGCACAGCCACCTGCTCCAGTGTGGGGTCCTCCACGAGCTGCAGGTGGGCATTTGCTCCACCGTTGGTCTCCATGGGCTGCAGCAGATCAGCCCGCCATCTCACCATGGGCTACAGGGGAATCTCTGCTCCGGCACATCTTCCCCCTTCCTTCTTCACTGACCTAGATGTCTGCCTGCCTGTTTCTCTCACATCCCACTCCTCTCCTCCCTCCTCTGCAGGTTTTTTCCCTCTTAAATATGTTTTCACAGAGGTGCTGATTGATGCTACCATTGTCCCTGATTGCCTTGGCCTTGGCCAGAGGTGGGTCAGACTTGGAGCCAGGGGAGCTTCTAGCAACTTCTTACCTCTGTAGCACCTCTCCTGCTACCCCACAGAACCCCATTGCACAAACCCAATACAGAGGTGTAGTAAAAGCTAGCTTTGCAGTTTGATTTTCACACTAATGAACAAGTCAAAGTTTATTTCTGTCATCTTTATCATTCATAGCGGCAGGCAGCTGAGGAAGCACTTGAGTTTTCCATGCATCAGCTTATAGGCATGTATGCAGTTTTTATGGCTAAGCATTATGTCTCCTACTGTTACTTGTGATCCAGACCAGCTTCGTGTTTTTTCCCCTCACTGTGAAGAGTCTATCTTTAAAGAGTTTTTGTCAAGCAGGTTGTGAACAAAATTGAAACAACCACAGCAAATTTATTGGCAGAGACAGAGAAGCTCCTTGGAGTGCTACAAAATGATGAAGAGACTACATAACTTCCTAGAGGATGAGAAAGATGTATGTATGCATACATAACCAGGTATTCCTCAGCCTTGCATCCAATGAAGGTGGTTGTGAAAGCCGCATTCCTGCAGGTTTTCACACCGACCTTAATGCAAGTGCAAAATAAAAGATGAGATGTGCATGGAGAAACCTGGCACTCAGAAGGAGAACCACCACCACCCTGTTTGGGGTCATGACTCCCACTGCACAGCAGCCCTTGCAGTCACCTGGCACTCACTTTGCTGAAGTGCAAACACTGGTCTCTGACCTGGCAACATTTCCCTGCAGTGGCAGCAGCAGCAGTAAGGCAGGACCAGGGGGTTGAGGTCTCTGCTTCTTTCAAGATGACCCCTGAAACACTGAGCTCGTGATGTTATTAGCATCAGCAAGCAAGGAAGCCAGCCAAGAGCAAAATGTGTTTTATCTTGCAGTCAGTAAT
The DNA here is from genome assembly GCF_034619465.1 of Leptosomus discolor. Lineage (NCBI taxonomy): Eukaryota > Metazoa > Chordata > Aves > Leptosomiformes > Leptosomidae > Leptosomus > Leptosomus discolor. The sequence continues at coordinate 52,440,611 of NC_141397.1, read as the reverse complement.
TGAAGTGGGACAGCATTCAACAGCACATTGTGCCAATATTTCTTCGAATGCCAAACGAGTATGCATCTTTCAAACTTGGGCTGCAGAGTGAATGGCCTAAATGCTGCAGTGTCCAAATGTCAACTTCAAGCGCTGCTCAACACAGTAACCTGTTATTGGCTTTACATTGCATGCATAGACAAAGTTTTCCCACTCTGGACCGATTTTCACCATCAAGATGATCAGAACAGCCTACTTAAGCCAAATTCAAACAGGTCAAGAGGAAGCCTGAACCTGCCCAAGTCTCTCTGCAATGGTTTAACCCAGATGAACAGTGAACACATTACGACAGTCCCAGCTACATGCGGTGTCTGCAATCTAGAGAGACAAAAGCACAAGTTCACTGCTTCAGAAAGATAAGCTGCTCTTCAGATCAAGATATTCAAAAGAGAAACAAGCAATCTTCATATAAATAGATGAGATTAGGCTTTTCGGGTTCTCTTCCAACCCATGGGATGGCGCAGGACACAGAAAGGACTCCTCTACATATCTGAGCATACCAGCGAGACCATCACCATCTTTCACAAATAGGTTGATCAGGACAGTGCTTCTGCTGAGCAATTCAGTGCAGAGACCCCAACCCCACCCACGCTCCTTGTCTGCATCTGGTCCCTGGGCAGCTATGCAAGTGAGGAGGGGACATCCTCATGGCCTGCAACTTGTTTATCTCCTATAGTTGTAAAGCCTTCAAACTCATTGGCAGCCTGTAAACACAGCTCTCCAACAACTGGCATTACTGCTACTGGCAACGCACTCCTCAATTGCCCTTACGTGTTTGCTGGCCTGGAGCAAAGCAGACCCTTAGCAGCACTCCAGCACCTGAAACAGGAGATATTCCCACCACAGCCATCAAGGACATTGATGTCCTCTGCCTGACAGCTTGTATCAGCCTAAGGGGGCAGAGGGGCAGTATTTTGCATGCACAACAAACAAGAAGCAGGACAGTCCTCCATAGGTTACATGCTCCAAGAAGTCTATCAAGGCAGCCCTCAGGCATTGCAATCTTCAGCCACAATGAGCTTTAAACACACATCAGAAGTGCTGGCGCTCAGAGGCTACAGTCCATATATCATGCACCAAATGGATAGTACTGTTTGTCTCAACAGAAACGTCACCTCATGTTGTAAGAGCAAGAAAGCCAGGTAATACAAGTCTTTTTGAGTGCTTGTAGTCTGCAATAAAGGTCCACATTTATGAACCCAAGATCCTGAACAAAATTATTAAACATTGCATAATTGCCCTGTCCTTTCCAAAAAAAACCAAAATTACTTTCATTTCTGCAAAAACAACTGAAAGCTGTTCAATTTGGGAGGGTTGTTTTGTTGAGAAGGGCTGTTTTTAGCTTCTCTTGGACTTCTCAGCTATAGTACATTTTTCTTTAATTAGTTTAGCTCAACTAGCAAAGAGCAGGAGTTGAGCAACAAGGGTCTGCACATAAAAGCATTTGAAATTGCTGGCTGGCTAATACAGTCTAAATAGACACTGCAATCTGCCTGTCAGACTTATTAGAAGGTAGTATTGTGTTCTGTATATTACATTACTATTATTGTATTTTCCAGGAGAATGAATTACCCACTGGTAATGATTTCACATGGGTAAATGAGGCTGCTAGGTTTGCTTCATTAGCATCCTTTCTGCAGCCACCAGTAATTTAAATTAGAGATTCTCCTGGACCATACAAAGGAGCAAGTGTTTACTCAAGTGTTTTACCAGCCTGCCAACAAAAGCATCTCTGTGTCCCACAGTCCCTGCCTCCGCTAGAGCTTGAGGAAGCTGCAGAAACAGGGCAGGTGTAATACACACCTGAGAACCGAGCAGCTCCTGATAGAGATGGGATTCAATTCTCACGTGTAATGTTAGCTCCTGATTGCATACAATAAGGGACCTCTGACCAGGACAGCAATATTTTTCACATGTTCATCTCTTCAATAAGAAACACCCTTTGAAGTAGATCAAAGTGAATAACAAGCATTTTTTTGGGTACAGGTAGCCATGTTGACTGCCCTGTGAGTATTTCTAGGATTTCCCACCCAAATCTCATGCCCAAGCTCACTTCTGCCCTCAGACCCAGTCAAGGGGCAGGCAGAGCTCCTGCTGCCCATGCCCAGGGCCCATTCAGGTTGAAAGGTGGACAGTGCAGGACTATGCGGAATCCTCCTGGGCCCTGTGGAGCCCAGTGCTGTGATGCTCAGGGCTGACATTACCTTTCTATCCTCCTGAACCATCAGCCTTCCACAAGCAATGCACAGTCCCCATGCCAGCACCCATGCCTCCCTCCAGCATCAAAGCTCAGTCATTTCCACAGCCCCAAAACCCTGCACAGCCAACAGCACGAGGCAAGATGCAAGCAGGATAAGGCTGAACTAGTGCAGACAAACTCAGAGCAAATAGAGGTGCAAAGAAAAATGGTTGTGTCTCCTCTAATGGCTTGGCTGGCAGTAGCTGAGGAGAGGGGGCATCCTTCTGTTCAGGCTTTGTCCCCATCTCCAAGACTTCCTCCATGTTGCGCTATTCACGCATGTATGACAAGCAACACTGAAGTCAATGGTAGAGAGAAGGGTCATATGTTGTGACAGGGTCTGATGTGATGCAAAACCACATCTGTGTGAGATCCAACAGGCTGCTGGTAGGAACAGGAACATGGGCATATGGCAAAATCCACTCCTGGAATGACTTATCAGACAAAAATAATTTTAAAGGAAATTTAAAGTCACTGCTTTAACTCCCTTCTGCTTTATTAGTGAGGTGGCTGGTTGGCTATATCACTAGATTGAAAATGGAAATCCTTTTACACACAGAACATGTAAAATAGTGCTAGTTGTGACTGAGTAAGCCCCTTTTATGATGTCTTTTAAAAGGCAGTATGTGTTTGGATAAGTAAGTATCTGGTGCATTCCCAAGGAAAATTTATTTCACCAGTGCTTGCCATGTCATCAGCTAATTATAGAAGCACTGTAGCTATCTGTGGTGTAGTGGTAATTGTAGCTGGTGTGCACAAAGGAGCAATAGCCATATAACTGCTTTTCACTACCGCTTCACAGGAAAGGTTCTCAGAGAGCACTGCGGTTATTTGCACCTACATTTTCACAGCTCCGCGATTTATCAGTCATTTCACAGTCATGGAAACCTAGGGAGAGATGAAGTGAGGCAGGCATGAAAGACTCAGAAGAACTCCTCTTACTTCATGAAGGTTTCAGTGCTCTAACCAAGCAGGAGTAAGTCAGCTCTCAAACATCACTAGCCTTGAACAGAGAGCTGGGCTGCAAAGTGCACAGGCAAATCAGTTGGTCTAATGCTAAAATATGCCTTAAGTAATCAGAGGGCCCCTATATTTCAAGGTTTGACCTTTAGAAACAACTTTTGGGGCCAGGGAGGGAGGCTTTGTACAGCAGGTTCATATATCTAACAAGGCAATAATTAAACATCAAATTTCCTAATCATGCTTTTGATCTGGTGAGCAGTACTCTGAGTTAAAAGCACTCTCCAATCTACAGATGCAAAATAAAAACAGCTTAGCATGGGGAATAGCTCTTCAACTTCTGTCAGCAGCAGCGAAGCCAGGTGCCTCTTTTATATCACCCTTCTAACTCAAGGATCAACCTTCTCAAACAGATTTAGATCTTCTCCAAGAAACTTGGCTTCAGCTCCAAACTGAATCCTGAGTTTTCAGAAAATTACAGCACTGATTAGATTTATGAGATTATTAAGAGCCTTTCCAAGCCCAAAATTCAGATAGTTACGCTGTAACAGACTGTTCCACTACAAAACCCTACAGGCAAAGCCAGTTTCAGGTCAAGTTTCCAAGAACAGCACATACTCTGGAAACATGCTGCACGCTGCAAGGTCTGTCTACAACAGCACCTTCAAGAAGTCACACCTACAGTCATGTGCAATCAGCCGTTATGCATCTGACAGACTTGACCTTTATTGCTCTTACACATTCTCAAAAACTGTAATATCTCTGGACTTCAATCTCTAAACATTATCTATGCAGAACCACGTATGCCCGGCCACAGCATGCCAGCACCTGCAACAGTGACTCTTATCCATACAAACTGGACCATCTCAGTGTTCCTGAACCAGGCAGATACATGAGTATTTGCCAAACTTGGCCCAGGGGAGGATGAGTTGAGAGCTTGATGACAACAAAGCACATGCATCTGAGGACGAAGCAGGTTTGGTGCCACCGGTATCGTCACAGCATGCTGTATTGCACAGCCACACCAAGGATGTGCACTCGCAGAGCACTGAAAGCCCAACTGCGAGGTATCAGGGCCAGACAAGCTAGCTCCAAAGGACCAAGCTAAGGATGGATAGCAGGTTAGCAAGGACCGAGTAAAGTTCAGCACAGACTGCAAAACCAGCCTGAAAAACCCACGTAGCCCTAACCAGAACTTTGTGCTGTTTGGGCTGGGCTTCTGCTGCCACTGGAGGAAGCTCTGATAAAATAAACTAGGGCCTGACATCACAATGATGCAGTGTAAACATACCCAGCAGACCTCAGCTATGCCAGATAACGGAAAACCCTCCTTTGGCAGCAAACAGCCCTGAAAAAGTAATTAGTTTTCCCTGAGTTATTAGGAAAGCGAGTAATTGTGTGTACAGTTATAACACTACTGTAGACACTGCACTCCAATCGAGGGAAAGGCAACGCAGAAGAGGGATTTGTTTGCAGTTGGTAATTGTTCTCTGCCCTGACTTTGCTCAAGCAGCTACAATTATTAATCTGTAAATTTCAATATCAAAAGCAGATATAACTAAATAGAGGCAAGGTCAGATGGGAAAAATAATCTAATTTTTAATATTATATTAATTTTTTCCAGCTGAGATAGCTTTCTTTTTGAGCTGATATTAAGAGCATACATATTTCAAATAAGTCCCACTGGCCACATATGCCATCAGCAGAGTGCAGCACAGCAAAAAATAATTAAACTAATTGTTTTTAAGGACAAAGTATATTCACTTCAATTTTGCTAGGATAACGATTTGCACGGCTGAGAAGAAATCAGACATGAAACACTGCACTGAATTTATTTCCCTACTATTATGAGTAATTCTTGATTCTTCTCTGTGAAGACAGAAGCTCAGTTTATAAGGGAGGTGAGTCCTGGCTATCACTACCTGTGTGTGGATCAAAGTAGCACAGTGGAAGAAAAGTCCTATTGATTATAAAGTCTGCCCATAGGGAAAAAGCTGAAAACCACAGACACAGACTCCAGGACCTACGTTCATCTACAGCAATGACAGCAGGAGATTACTCTTAGCCTAGAGACAAAAATAAATTAATGTAGTTACTCCAAACAACAAGAAAAAGTGTATTACAAAATGGATGAGAGATTTGCCCCTTTGTCAATTAAAGCAAAATGGTTTGATTTCTCCTACAGTCTAATTTGGGTGAAATATGAAAAAAAAAAAGGAAAGAAAGGGGAACCTAGATGAAAAAATGTCACCTTTTTCTCCCAAATCCCCAAACTAGAAACTGTTTCAAAACATTAAAATATTTTCATGGACCACAATATCTGGGACCATTTCACACTGAAATCACATTAGAATATCTCTTTCTGAATGCAGCCAGGTTGGTTCTCACCTCTTTAATAGCTAAGCTGTAAAGCCTTTTCTATCCACCAAATAAGCAAGTTTGTACTGTTACAGAAATATCACACTATAAGGACAAATCTTTCTTGTGATTAACTCTGTAGCAGCAGAATCCCACAAGGGATGAATTAGCCAACATAACTTTTCCACCTTTTCCAAAATGAGGACTCAGATATTTTTTAAATCCTTTTTCCATTCATCTCTGCTCACAGCATATGTAGCTTGCAAAAAAGTTCCCTTTATTATCTTCTGTAATTAATTTTCACTGAGCTGGACAGCAGAAAACAATACACCCATGAGGAACTTGTGCTCAGACCACAGTGAATTGCAGCATCACGTCTGAGAAGCGGCCTCACCATATTCAGCATGCTGCTGCACTGATTCATTGTCCTGTCACTGAACATAACTAGATGTTTATTAACAATGAGAACAAATACATTTAATCTTCCACGCCAAGAACTGTTTTTCTGAACAAAAGAGAAGAGGCACCAAGAAGGAACTGAGATATTGGTATGCTTCAAAATACAGAGCTGGCATCACGGTATTTGAGTTAATAATTACCATGAGGAACACGAAGTTTAACAGAAAGCATGAACTGTTACAAACAACTCCAGTTTGTTTAGATTTCTCCATTCCCAATATAAAGATGGGCTGCATGGACAAGTATCCCATCTCCTACAGGGTATTAGCAGAGAGCTAGGGAAAGGTATCTAGGTGCACACCATAAGTATTAGCTACTTGCCCCTAATATTCTCATATTCACTGATCATTCACCACTTTTCCCAGTTTCCTGAAATGATGCATTACTATTTAACAACACACATGGAATCTGGTGCTCGTTAACCCTATCCACACCTCCCTTGACAAGGGCAGCTGTGCTGGGACAGATGTAGCCACCACCACACCACCTCCCACAAAGGAGCCCACATCCCTCTGTAGAGGAGCCCACATCCCTCTGTAGAGGAGCTCAGGGGTACTCCTGAATTTCCTTCCTGAGCTATTTCGCAGAAGTCTCTCAGACCAGGATCTTGGCTCCAACCTCACCCTGTAGTACCAATGATTTAGAAGCACAGCAGAGATGGAGGACACAGGGGTAAATTTTCCTGGCCATAGTCAGCACAGGTCTGCAGCAAGAGCCCTGGTGATGCTCTGAGACAGACACTCTATCCAGGGGATTACAGACCTGCATCACCCCCAAAGTCAGCCGCTCTGCTGACAGGACCTGTGTCCTTGGACCTGAGAGCTGCTCCAGTGATAAAGTCCTCTGAACCTCATTGTTGGGCAGTGGCAGCTTTGTGATACCAAGCACACAGCAGCTTTGAGACCAAACCCCAGGAACAAATGTTCCCGCTCCCTGCTGAAGGCAGGCAGCAGCCCCATGCCAGCTGGGGCTGACTGGCCCCTGGGCATGTCCTGTACACAGCACTTGGCCTCCACCTTGCTCACAAGGGCAGCTCTTGGCTCCAGCAGGAAACATCTAAAAATCTGATCTCAAAAACAGCATTAAGCATGGCAAAAATGCAGCTCTTCAGGGTGATCTTGAGTCAACATCATTTACCCCAAGTCATTTCTGAGAGGATTCAAATAATACCTGCTCGGCAATGAATTCACACCCCACTGCTAACAGGGTGTCAGAGACAGACTTGCTCATGGGCACAGGGTGCTTTCTCCAAAGCAGACAGTAGCCATCTCTCAGAAATCATCATACACCAGAGGCAGCATCTTCAATAACAAATAAGACCTTCAAGGAATCTTAAAAGTCTTTGGTTTGCTACATTAAGTTTAAAGCTTGTAGCTATGTCTTCAGCAAAAGAAAAAGATTCCAACAGCATACTACTGTGCATGCCAGTATTCAGGGAAAGACGAGATCCTGCCGTACTGCTCTAATTAACAGAGACTCAGTACCTCTAGTCCATGGCTAGAAGACAGAACCGTTGTAGCTACCCTCTCCACTACTGCTTTGGAGCTTTAGGGCACATTTGGATGAAGCAGACTTACAGCACAGAAAAAAACTGTATAAAGCGAAAAGAGAAAAATGCTGTTTGCGACTCCCATCTGCACTAGACTACCATTTAAAGTGTCAGGTCCTAACCACCCATAATCTGAGGCTATGTTTTCGAGAGGATATCTTCCCTTTTTCAAGTACAGCATGTGCTTGCTTGGTGACACCTGCAGTTACTCTCAAGGGTTCCGACTTGCGAGCGCACCTTACTAGCAGCATTGACAAGGGCCATATTTCATTCCATATATATTTACTGATTAAAAGCTACATTACAGCAGACTGCAGGTTGAAAGCAAACATACCTATAATACAGAATGTTTTGTCTGGTGAAACACTGTTCCACATTAACAGTCTTTGCACAGTTACCTGTAGTAACAACACACATCTTCACTCCCACTGCATCGTGGCATAGGGAGGGAATTAGAGATGTCACATTCTCCAACTGCCCATATTGAAATTGCGTTGCTGCTGCATAAACTTTCAATTATGAAGGGGAGACGCCGAGGGTGGAGGAGATAATCTGTGAAAAGAACTACTTCAAATGCAGAGTACAGATGAGATTTCAGAAAGGCTAACTTAGAAGCCGTGTGATGTATCTGTTATTTTGATATCAAGGTCATTCATAACACTTAGACACTGTTTTCTCAAAGGAAGCCTTTTAAAAATATTTTCTGTATTTGTTTCTACAAATCAGATGATTCTAGTTATAAAAATCCCATTAATTAAGAGCCATACAAACCATCAAAGAATTCCTTCTCTTCTCAAAGAACAAAATTGAGACAAGTAAGGCTCAACAAGGCAGCAAGATAATCAAGGAACCTTGTTTACACTGAGCTGAGGAAACCCTAAGCTCAAGCCCAACATGAGACAACTTGAATCAGTTCAGCTTTCAGCGAAAGCAAACTGAGTGTGCCCAAGTTGCTTTGCATTCGCTCCTCCACCCTCAAAGGCTGTGCCCTTAGTTGATGCTATGGATTGGCTGATTTTTGCACCATGCACCACACTAACTTTATGCATATACATGAGCTCAAGCTACACACTTTGGGAAGAATATGCTATTCTGCCCTTGTGAAAGTGTTAACAATTCTGGTTTTAGCTATTAACTATGAATGGTGCTTTCATAATGCATGCATTTGGGAGGGATTTTCACACCCACAGGCCCTTCCCACTGACAGCTTTGAACCTTGGATGGAAAGTGTTCTTCAGGGAGGCAAGAGAACAACAGGATGGCCTGCTGCCCTTCCAGATCCAGAAGCCCTGAAATTTGCATCTTGCCTTGAAGTTGGCTGGCAAATATCCTGAGGGACTAATAGCAGCGCTTCACTGCATGCAGACACACCCGAGCAATTCACTGGAAGAGAACTCCTCACTGTTCTTCAGAAGTATCTTTCCCAGCTCACAAGTGCTCAACCAGGAAACCCCCTAGGATACAGAGGACACTGACTTTGGGCAATAATGCTCGAACAACTGTTAGAAGCATGATGTATATCTTAGCATTTCTTCTGGGTTTGGCCAGACAAGTGAGAAACCAACAGCAAAACATTGATACCCAAGAAAAAAAAAAACAAACGAACAACTGAAGAAAATAAACCTCAGGATTTGTTTCCTCTCTGCATGTCTCCTATTAGGTTAATTTATTTTATCTGTCCACACAGCAGAAGGAGGACTATAACACATCAGAAGAGCCAGGATTGCTCATTTCCAAAAACTCTGCTACTTGACAGTACTGTATGCTGGCAGACAGTCACACAATAGAAATATGAGGAAATCAGTTGTTTTAACCTGTTTGGGAATAGTAAATAAATAAGAAATTAAACAACTCTGTATTTCCTGTCCTTGAGTCAATGATAGCTCAGAAAAAGATAAAGTTGAGATTTTACTCTTGTTCTTTAACCATCAGCAAGAATGGATTAGAATAAAAAAAAAAAAAAAAAAAAAAGAGATATTGCAGTGGATTTCAGCATGGAAAAATTGGAGATCCCACATGGCTGTTACCGAAATGCCCTCCAAACTTTAACACTACCATCGAGATGACAACGTACTAACTCAAAAGTGCTGTGTCCAACACTAAGCCACTTAGAAGCACAGGATTAAACACGTATCACCCTGGAGAAAGGGAAAGGTGATGACAAGGAGCCAAAAGCTAGAAACTGTAAATTTATAAATAAAGGCAGGCACAGGGGTGAATCTAGCTAGTAAAATTAAGGACCATGTAGATGGTGTTTGAGGCAATTGAAGATTACTCCAATGCTATTTCAATCATGATAGGGGTCAAAAAAATTATAAGAGATTTTTAACACTTTTTATTGCACAGGGCCAGTAGTTAGGTGGTATATGCATGTGTTATATCATCAGTTCTGCACTCCTTATTCTACTACCAACTAAGCAGAACCTTGAAGTGCAGCTAATTAAACAGAACCTAAATTCAGCAGGTTTTGATGACTTGCACCACAGTTTTAAAAGAACATCCTGAAACATTCTATTATTGATATCAATTTTAAACATATCTTGGGCTCATGGAAGTTGCAGTGGCTCAAACAAAACCTGCTGATGTGCCAAGTATTTTAAGAAGTAAAGAGAAAATCCTAACAGTGATCTCCAGTAAACCAAGAGAGTGATAAAATTAATGTGTATAAACTGGACATTCTCCAGAACAGGCAGTATCTAGTATTACTGACTTTTAAAAAAAAAAAAGTATAAAATAACAAAGTTTTACTTAACACGATTTTACTCATTACAATGACATTGTTGATTTTCCATACAGAATTTAGCTTCACACTACATGATGATTTGATTAAGATGAGGAAATAATATGACATATATTAATAGATGAAAATCATCTCATGCAGTGGAGACTAAATATTCACAGGGATACATGTATGTTCCCACCGAGCACTTGGCAGGGGCTGGTCCTTGGCCCTACGGTGTAAACACATATGTTAATAAGTGGAAGAGAGCCTAAAATCATTACTTACCAAGCCTGAAGATGACAAATAGTGCGGGACTGCTAAATAACTGGGATGAAACCAATATATCTGCACGGCTAAAGGAGCTGCACTAAAGAATACACTACAGACTTCAGTGCTGCCACACACACACACCCTGCAACTGAAATGATGGGAACAGCACCCTATGAAGCCACTGATTTTAGCAGGAACTTCCTGGTCAACATGGAAAAACAGCAGCTGAGCACACTGTGCTGGAATGGTCCTGTGGTCAAGAGAGCTTAGAGGGGCTTTGGATGGGTAATGCGCGAATAAAAAAGAAAACAACAAAACAAACAACAACTAGTGTGTGGCATTTGACATTAATACCATCAAAATTATGATAAGTTTTAATGCTTGCAATTTAAGAAGGATATTGAAAAACTGGATCCAGTGCAAAGAACCACCAAGGGGATGATTAAAGAACCAAAAGCTCAGCTTAGAGAAAGGCTCCAGGAGCACCATCTGTTCTCCTTAACGAAGGGAGAAGGTTAATAGGACAATCTGATCACAGTTTGCAAGTACCTACGTAAGGAACAGAAATTTGATCAAAAAGCTCTGTCCTTTAGTAAAGCCAGCCTAACGAGAGGTAATACAAAACCAGATGAACTCAGGCCCAAAACAATACATGTTTATAATGGTTAACATTACTAGTACTGATACTTGTCAGTGAGGCTGAAGAAGAACAGTAAATGCTGTCACGGGTTCTCCATCACTCACTAAAAACATGATGGGATTCCCCCCCCCCCCGACTCAGATGCAAATTTCTAGCTAAAAAAGGAACTAATTCAGAGCAGACAGGGAATTATTTTCATAGCACAGACTGCATGAACAGCTCTGTGTGTCCCATGAGGGCCCTACAGCAGGAGCACCATTCCAAGATGGGGACTATGGCATGCCTCTGGGGACAGGCTCTGCCACTCTGGCAGCTCTCAGGAATGAAAGTTTAAGAGTGAAGCATCTCTGCTGTACCATGGACTGGCAAACATTCCCCTGCCAAAGCTAGTATTTATCACAGTACCTCATCCCTCAGCCTCTCCCACAAAATGTGACTATTGGGGGCAGAACATGCACATTCACATGGAGCCCAAACCACATGGAGCTTCAGCTCAGCTCACATTCCTACAGCATGGCAACAGCACCCTGGACCATGCATCAAGGCAAAAGCTATAACCAGGCATAAAGTGAAGAATCCAATCCTTATTTAAAGAAAATCCATTTTAAGATAAAATATTGTTTAATGTGTATTACTTATTTTTTTTTGAAGGATGGGGCGAGATAGCTTTCCTTCAAATGCTCTTTGGCTCTGGAAGCTGAGGGAGCAGAGCATCAGTTGTAGGACCCCCACTAGTTCCCAATGGGGACCAGATGTTTCTGGCTCAATAGGTTGTGCTGAAAGTGGCTCCGGGGGGAGGCCTTTAGAAAAAACACACCCCAATCACAGGCCTAGTCATCTTATTTAACAAGTACCTTCTTAATAACCCAGCAGGGTTAAGGAATAAGTAATTTAAGCTCTTCAGCATGTTTTCTTAATAAGCTCTTTGACTCCTGTGTGCTTTAGGTTTGCAGCAGGACATTTCCTCAGAGCCAGGAATAACAGCCCAGAAGCAAGTGGACTTTGTTCTGCAGAGTGTCATATACTTTGAGGGAGGCCAAAGGATGGCCCTTCCTCAAGCACCAGTTCTCTCACCATGAAAGCATTCGTGGCTCCAGCCCTTCAGTACAGACCTATTCCTGCTCTTCGTCCCTTACACTTACACAAATCAATGCTTCCTACTGTACGTCCTGCATATAGGCAAAGTTTTTAAGGGAAACACAACTACAGAGCAAAGCTGATACTTCAAGTCAGATGTGCGAGAAGCTGCTGGTGAATTTCTAGGATGGGAGCCTGGGGGAGAAGGGGAGAGAGAGTTTGGCTAGAGGCATCCTATTGAGAAACCAGCATCAAGGCTTGCTGTGTGTAACCATTTATTCATTCAGTTTGTAGGAGCCAGACCCCAGGAATGGCATGGGGGAGTTGAGCCCCACACTGCATGTGGGTGCCTCACGCAGCACCCTTCAAGGAAAGGCTCTGGTGAAAAATTCCCAGCCTCATCCCTCTGCTGAGCCTGCTGCTCCACTCCTGCCTTTTCTGCATGGAACCACTGATGTTTTGGAGGAGGAGGGAGCCCATCCCTTTCTGGCAACGCAGGCACCTCATGTAAATTCATTGAATAAATGCAGTCATTTCTCTCAGCTGATCCATCCCCACGTGCACATGCTGAAGCTGTGCCAGACCCTCAATGCAGCCAACTCTCCCACAGTTCATCACTCCTGAAGGTGAAACCGTCCGTCACCCTTATCAGCTTTTCCCCCTGCCTGCCCCAAACTGCCTTCCCTGAATTTCCTGACCCTTCTTCCTCACAGGAGCTTTGCTCTGCACAAGTCAAAAATGCAACCCAGGCAGAGACTTGAAAGAGACCTTGGAGAGTAAAGGACATTATAAATACAGTTATTTTAAGCTGAGGAAAACTGCACTTCCCTTAGACATTGAGTTCAGTCTCTAGAGCCCCTGAATTTTTAGACTTAAATCAGTCTCCTTGATAAGGCTCCATAGTAGCTGAGACCCACAAAGATGTTTCCAAAGCAGACATAAATAACTAGAAACAAAACTGGAGCATCCTCACTGGATGCTCACATGAGCTTCAGTTTCTGCAATCAGTCCATGTGAGCCTGTTAGTCATCTGAAACAGCACAACCTTCAACTCTTCATGGAAGAGGAAGGCTGTGCTGGGTCAGCTGGGAGCTGATCCTTTTCCCTGTATTTTGGAGTAACCAGCAACTCCTAGTCCTGACCTGACCTGAAGAAGTGACTCCAATTAAGCACATGAGGGTCTGAATCAGCAGGGCTGCAGTCTGGAGCTCACTCTACTGTCTACTGACTCCGAGATCCATGCAGGTCTGCAACACCTTATCACACCCCACAGGGCTGGACAGAACATGAAGCAGATTTCCTTCCTGCAAAGGATGCTTGTCACCTCTAGGTGCTGGTCCAAGCAGAAGCCTCCACACTAACCATTGAAATCAAGGGCTTTCAGGGTCTGTTTCACTTTGTGCAACGTAACTATTAGAACAAACACATGGACAAAATATACTTCAAAATTCATGAACCCTAAGCTTTTACCCGGCTATGGAAACTCTATGGGCTTAGGTTCACCTCCTCTTCACTTCTACTAACTTCAGCTGCTCTAGGAGCCTTCTCAAACAGGAAAAAGGGATTTCAGTTCTTTAATATTAAGCATCTTCGAGTAAAGTAAGAGAGGTACTGACAGCATGTAGTAAGAAATCTGTTGGAGGAAGAGATGGAAAAAGTCTATTATTTTTAAAAAAGCACAAGCAACCAGCCAGCTGAAGAACCTTTTAATCAGAGACATTTTTCTGTCTTTTTTTGGATTTGGGGAGGGAGTGATAAAGAGATTTTTATCAGGCCCTTTTCCAGACTCAGTTATATAGCTCTAGCTCTGCATATACTGCTAATGAGATGAAACATTACTTGCTTTCCAGAAATGACTGGTGATTGAGTATGACATAAATTGAGATTCTTCGTATGTCTTTTAATTGCATGCAAAATACTGTGCAATCATTTATCAAATCTGTTACCTTTCAAAGCATCTTCAACTTCATTTCTAAAAAGAGGCACTACATTTTCCAACCACTAGAAAATTCCTGCCCATACCTTGCCACCTTTTCATTGTGCATTTTCACACCTGGGTCACACAGGGCAGCAATGACAAAAGTAGCCCTATGGAGACACACATGGTAGCTTTAAAAACAGGGTAGTTTAGACTTGCTTCTTAAGAAAGCATCTCTACATTTGGAACCAAACCCAAAATTCAAATCTCAGAACAGCCAGAAGTTTGGCATTACAACTCAGATCCATTTGGTTCATTCCCTGACTTCCTCTGCTCAGAGAAGCAGCTTTTTGCATCTGCTCAGCACCAGCTCTATGGCCTGTGTGACCTTACCATGTCACAGGAGCCAGGAGCCATGCGCCACTGCCAAGCAGCCCATCGGTGACACCTTGCTTTTGGGAGAGGAGCAGTTTCAGACCCAGCTGAGCTCCAAATTCTGGGGGAACTGAGAACCAAGAGCAAAAGTAGAGAAGCTCTCACGTTTTTCTCCTTGCCTTGTGTGCTGCACAAGCTAAGCTGTCACTGGATCTTTTGAAATCAAGACTGGATTATCATTTGAAAAGCCAGATCATGAATCCACCTAAAGGTCTCCTGGCGACTCAAGGATGTTCCTTTAACATGGCACGTTGACATAGGAAGTACCTGCACGCATCCTCCTCTAGCAGGAAAGCCTATGACACACCAAAAACCAACCCATAGCCACTTCTTAGCTTGAGAGTCCAAAAGAAGCCACTGCAGTAATCTGGTTTAACTTGCACTACAGAGCATAGCACAGCACCTCTGGATCGTAACGTATTTAAGAAAAGCTGTGTTTTGATTCCATTAGCCCAAAACCAGCTCTAACTTTTACACAAGTAAAGCTACATACCTGCTTAGCTGTCTGCAGTCCTCACTCTAGTGTGGACTATATCAGGTTTACACCCTCCTGCATGTGGCACCACCTGCATGCTTCAAGCTCAGATGTGATACACCCGCTTTAGCATCTGTAACTACACCATAATTTCTTTGTCTGATACAAGAGGCAGTAATTCAAGATAGCAAACAACATTTGACCAGTGAGTTCAGGCTGCCACAGTGTAATTGTGTGCTGCAGCTGCAAAGACACTGAAAGGAAGCAGCACATCTGCAAGGAGTTGCTGAGCCCTGTACAGTGCTTTGCAAACCACTGCTGCTTAGGGCTGCTTTGAATGAGCCACAGCCACGTCTGCCTGGTCTCAGACTACTGGAGTAAAGAGGTCCGAGACTTGTGCTTGTTCTGGAAGCTAAAGGTGTCCAGCTTTGCCCAGTTCCTCACTGTTTTCTATGCTCCCTTCTTTCATGTATTAATAAGATCGACCCACTGCCTCCAGATTTCCCTCAGCTTTAGAGAGCTTGTTAAGAGACATTACAAAAACATGTAAATCATAACAGATTCTCTCTCTCCCCTGAATGGGGGTATGCTTTCCCTAGATGGTGACATTCATCTCCTTCATACATCATAACTGCTACTAGATCATTTCTAGCTCAGTAATACCCTGAAGGAATGATTGGAATCTAGACTGAAAGCACCAAGTATCATACACAGATAAAAAAAAGGAATAGTGTCTGTGTCTACGCTTAGCCTGTACCCAGGGCTAAACTACAACAGTCACTCTATCACCCAACAGCCCCCCATCAGTCAGGGAGGAGAACTGGGAAAAAAGGAGAGCAGCCCTGTGGGTGGAAGCAAGAACAGATTTTAGTGAGATAACACCGATATCCACAGAGATACACAGAGTTATATTCAGCCAAATGAACATCCAGTCCTCAGGAGCAGGGAGAAGCCAGAGAAGGAGCAGAAGGAACCCCAGCAAGAACCCCACAGGCACTCTCCTTCCTCAGCAAACCTTCCCCCTTTATAATGACCATTATGGTACAGGTTACACCTGTAGCTAACTCAGGTCAGCTGCCCTGGCTGACTTGAGCCTGCCCAGCATGGCTGGCCTATGATTCTATCCCAGCCAAACCAGAACAGCCTGCCAAGCATTTACAGTCTCAACAGGTATATTAAAAAAAAAAACCAAAAAAAAACCAAAACAAAACCAAAAAAAAACAACAACCTGACTGCACATCAAAAGCATAGTAAAGGAACAAGACTTGACTAGGGCCACAAAGCAAACAAGCAGAGAGGAAAGATTGTTGCCAGGGTGTCCTGAAACCACCCCAGCAGGTTGTTCTCCTTCCCTGCTCAGTTGCCAACCTGCTGAACTTGACCCTTAACTATAACTTCTTCACAGACCTATCTTATTTATGCAAAAATATTAATAGTAAGTAGAGCCTGCACCATAGCTGCAGTCATCATCAGATATTCTCCTCAGCAGCCTCAGGATGATTTGTCACTTCTGCATTCATATTCATTTGGGGTCCTCAGCTTCACAAACGTAGCCCAAACAGTAGTCACTCATTCACCATTTGATCCATAAATAGACTTGTGTTGGCAAGAAACACGTCACCAGGAAAATGCAATTCAGCAGACAGAACCAGCACCTATCACTAGCCCCAGCAAACCAAAGTCACCCCTGGCAACTTCAATGGATCTACAAGAATCACATGCCCAGTTCCTGATGCTGACTTGTTCACCTTCCACTCACTTCCACTCATTATCTCATCTCTATTGTTAAGACCCAACACAAAGTCATTGTACAAATCTTGACTTAAATACAGACAGAAGAACAGGTATTTTCTAGCACTCAGAGAAGATACAACTTTATATCTACTTCCAGGTGGGGTTATTTCTCTCACACACACACCAATGTCTATGCTAGATCAACTGAGTATCAGTAGAATTGCAATCTCAACTCACTTATCTGAAGTGTTGATAGAGAGATGATAGAGTAACACAAGTAAGTTCAAAGCTAAACTCCAGAGCCAACTTAAAGCAAAAAAGGCACTATTTGCAATATTGGTCTAATTAAGCTAATTTGCTACCAGAGATAGGTCAGGTAACATTTGCCAACACTACATCCCATCAGTTGCATAGACAGTGTGGTAAACAGCTGCTGTTGGAGCAAAGTTAATAAGCATGCACTTTTTTCCTAATACGTGTGTGTATATACATACACATATACATTCAAAATATGCAGAGTATTTTAGTCCATGGTCACTGGACAAATAGAGCTGCTGTTTGGTCTTACCAGAGAAACTTCTATCACAAGACAACAAAATAACTACAAACCTGGAGCAATTCAGGGTGCCTTCCAACAGTGGTGTCGAGCACTGAAACAGCTCAGTGTACTTCTGGTGCACTTCTGACATCTGACACAGCCAACAGCTGGAACTGCCGGTTCCCAGGAGCTCCTACAGTGAAAGAGTGCTCCCAGCTGGCTCTTACATCGGAAAAAAAGAAGGGGGTTTTGGTCATAAATGCCTTTTAATTGAAGCTTAATTAGAAGGAGCAATCTTGATTAAGTATACTTGAGGAAAAAGTTCCTGAGGTCCAGGTTGAAAATAGAGACTAGTACTCTGAACAGATGGGGATCCAGGTATCCTGATCAAAGATCATTTCACTGAGTGTAAAGGAGTGGGAAAGCATCTATAATACCAAAAATGCTGGGAGGAAAAAACAGTGATTCCTAAACACCAGTAAAATAGCCTACAGCAGTTGCTGTGTATGTGGATGCATGCAGCAAGGATCAATTCCCAAGTTCTTTACTTGGATTTTGCAGACAAGAGACAGGCATTTGTTTCTCTGCTCACCAAACACTCAAGGAGCCAGAAAACTAAAAACTGTTTCTGTGAAGCATATTGTTATTACGAGGCTACATCTTGCATGGCTGTGCTGGCCAGGGTCCCTGCTGAGAGGGCGAGTTTGGAGTACTGGCTCTTTGATTTGGTCCAATCTTCTAACACTGCAGCAACTGGCATAAAAACTCTCCTACCAGGCTGCTACAGAGAAAGCAGAGATTTATGCTTGTCATGTCCACAAAGAAATGTGGACCCGTCACAGAGACCAGTGGCTCTGTGCTCAGATGTAGAACATCAACAGCTATATTAAGTAGAGGTACAAAGCATTTCCCAAACAGCTTTTATTGTTCAGGCACTAACCTCAACCCTGGATTTCACCAGATTTTACCTGCTGCTATTTTCCTTTTCTTCATGCTCACAACCTCCAGGTCAGATTAATATTATAGGTTTGTTTTAGAAACATCTGATTTTATCTTGTGAGCAATTCCAGCATTTCTGTATACTGTACGCTAGGAAGATGTCAGTGTTTTCATCTGCCTGCTGTGTCAACAAAGACATTTGGGGACCAATATAAGCGCCCTCTACAGCAGGTACCATCCAAAAATTCAGAACATTTCATAAACACTAAGCTTTAAAGCATCCACAGTGAAATATTATCACCTTCATTTCACAGATGGACACAGTGAGGTTGTGACTTGCCAGTAGACAATGTTGCTTCTATTTCTGCTTCTGCCTCCAGTTTACAGAGTGCCCTGGCAGTTTGGTTCACTGCACCAAACACTTCCCTGGTGTGGGAAAGCACTTCTCCACACATTTCCAATTGCTTGCACCAGGCCTGCTCTGGCATTTAACAGAGGCACGGGACTCGGCGCATCAGGAAAGGAGCACAGCTTTGCCAGCTCCTGCAATGCCTTTCTGAGAGGCTGGTAGTCTGCTGGGCTTCTCCTGGAAGCCTGGAGTCCAGGCCTGTAACTGTGCTTCGCTTTTATTCGCCACATCTAGCTTTCAAAGTCAAAGAAGAAAGTTCAAATTGCAGCCCGTAGGAGATGCATGCATGCCTATGCAGAAATGCAGCAGAAAGAATCTTATTGAATTAGTTTTTAAGCTTCTTTTAAAAACCCTTCTACCCACTTTTCCCCTTGTTCACTAGTCTGCAACACTGCTAGCACCAAGTTAGAGCTATGAGACATTTACCAGCAATCATTCTTCCAATAACTGAGGGGCTGTACGGAGACATGCAGCTATCACAGAGATGCACTTACCACACCTCAAAGCTTATTTTATGCTCACCAGCTTATATCCAGATTTCCTTCTCTGCTACAAGCTGTTTAAATGGTTGCTAACTTAAAATGGAAAATGGCTTTTTTTAAAGCATCAAAGTCACAACAGAAAGCTCCACACACCCAGCATTGTCAAGCCAACACACACAGAGCAAGACAACCAAAATGCAGCATTTTCTTCTTCAGCTTCATAACACCATCCTGCCTCAGGAAAGCCTTCCTTCAGTCCCTACCTTTCCTCCTGCCTCGCGTATCTTTTATAAGCCCCTCAAGCATTATCTCAGCATTGCTGCTTCGTTCTAGTGGGCCAGGAGCCTGCTAGGAGATGCTCAAGGGTTTTAGCATCCCCAGAGGTGCCCACAACTAACCTGTAGCTTGCAGCCTTCCTTTTCCCAGGGAGACAGATGTTGAGTGCAGATGAAGCTACCAGGGAGGACAAACCAGGTTTCCATGGTTATGGGAGCCTGAGCTTCACATCTCGGGAAAAATGCAATGCACGAACCACTGTTAGGAAGAAGTAGAAACAAGGCCAGACTTATGGGCAGCTGTGTACTACAGCTCCTTGATGTTTTACATGCAGTCAGCAGCAAAAAAAGCTTTTCTTGACAGCTTGGAGATCTGTGGGCTTAGACAGCAGCAGTGCTTTATACATGTACTATTGCACTTGTGCTGTGACAGTATTTGCACTATAGATGAGCAGGGCTGTGTTTCTGGCTCTTGCTGACCCAGGTGAGTCTCACTAGCCCCTGAAGGGGGTCAGTGCTGCAGGACGAGGCATTTATTACCAGAGAGCGCAAGCTGTCGATTGATCTGAGCTGCCTGTCTCACAGGCGAGATGAAGCAGGTGCAAGCTGCTCTCTGGGGCATGAATAAAGAGCTTGCGCACAAAAACCCTGGGAAGGCAGAATTTGCAGGTGTGAATTTGCAAATCTGTCCTATTAAGTTAGAAGGTTTGGGCTCAGTGTGCTGCAAGACTACACATGCACAAAGCCACAGTCCTCTCCCCCTGCCCTCCTCCAAGCGAAGCATAATGCACTTTCCTTCATGCTGTCCTAGAAGTAAAATGGTTTACAATCAAAAGCCCATGCTGCTTCAAACTGAAACACTGATGAGGCTGAGGATGCCGATACAACGTAGAAGAGCCAACTGCAGAGCCCTGGCAGATTTCTGAGGCAGGGCACAGAACATCACAGCCTCAATCCCACTAAAGAGCTGGAGTAGCATCACAACCATGTTAATTCCCAGGCAAAGAGAACATTCTTTCAGAGCAGAATAAAATAGATTTCAGGCTTA
This sequence comes from Leptosomus discolor, assembly GCF_034619465.1. Taxonomy (NCBI): domain Eukaryota; kingdom Metazoa; phylum Chordata; class Aves; order Leptosomiformes; family Leptosomidae; genus Leptosomus; species Leptosomus discolor. Next base: position 52,420,045 of record NC_141397.1, on the reverse strand, counting down.
TTTCGGAAGTTCGAACCAGGGAATCTGTTTATCACCTTTCCCCATCCCCCTTCTATATTCCTCTCTCCAGCTACACAGTGACTGCCTGTCCTGACATCAGCTGTTTAAATCAGAGCTGCACAGGTTTAGCAACACCAATCCCTGGTAATCAAACTCCTCTAAACAACACCTCGGAAACATGTGAAACCTGTGCTGGTAAAGCCTGTCTGAGCTGCAACCACCTGAGACTGAAGTCCATCCCCTCTGGCCAGGGCAGGTACCATGTACTCCATCAGCAATAGGCACTGCCCATGCACCCCTCCCAGCTTGTTTAATTTCCCAAAGCCACTAGTCTCATTGTGTAGCACAGGGGTACCAGCAGCTAGTGAATGCTGGAACAAAGACACTTGTCCAATATGGAATGAGATCAAGATAAGCCAATTACTTTTCCATAGTGTCTGACCCTGATCTGCAATTAACAAATCAATTAAAAATATTATTTTCCCTTCTGAAAAGAATCAAGCTGTCACCTTCAATAATGCTATACCCTAGTCCCTTGGACTTTCCAGAAGAGCATAAAACAAGGTTTGAGGGGAAAAAGAACTCAGAAGCATCCAAGAACAATGAGGACAGATTTCTTCTATTTCAGGGCATCTTTGACTGGTTTTGACCACTCAGGGATGAATTCACTTTCCAAAGAGTGGGACATAATTTGGCAAATGAGAATCTATAGGGTGCAAAAGCATAAACGCACATGCAATGCCAAGACAGTGTTCAGATCCACATTAAAACTTCTCCAAAGTGCCTAGCTGGAAATCAGGTTTTCATAGATCCATATTCTGTAGGACAAACAACGATTTTGTGATTTCTGCTGCATATTGCAGCAGACCTAAGCAGTCTCATTATATCCATACAAAAGAATTACTGGAGCTCAGCACCTACCTATCAGGGTGTCTTAGGTAATTTGCTTGCTGAGGCAGACATTTGAGACTCTCCTTAAAATCTATTTGCCTTAGCAAGGGTTATTCTTAAACAATTAGTGCCACTCTCCTCAAGGCTGTACATTTTTCATTTATCTCCTCTACGGCACCTGAGAAGGATTCAAGATGTGTGCATATAAGACTTATAGGTAATACAAATTCAGGGTAGGGATTTGACCCTGTTCTTTCTCTAGTTACCTCAAGAATGGTTAGAAAGTCATTGTTAAAACTCTGATGGACAAATGCATCTGAGAGTGACTTGTGAGCTGCTCAAGCTGCACAGAATCAAATACATGTTCTGGGGGGTTTTTGTTGGGTTTTTTGGGGTTTTTTTGTGTTTGTTTTTTTTTTATTTGCCCAGACTACCATTAACTGCAACGATTTGTGTGCCATTAAATCTCATCTTGACCTTCTTACCCTCAAATCCCTGCAATAAAAAATAAATAAAAATGCAGTAATTCCTGCTCCTTGTAACCAAACCTTGACCTCTCTTCTCTGTGCCTTCAGACCCAAGTACATTTTAACAGCTCCTCACTGGAAACACCTCAGAACATTCAGTTGCATCTGCTGGGGTTTTTCTTCTATTAGGCAGAGATAGAGGAGGAGAGCCACATGCACAGAGACTTTATGAGCACTGCTGCTCTGCAAGAGGATGCAGGTTCTCACTGAAAGGAAACATCCCTCCTCCTACTAGTTACAACACTCAGCTTGGTTTTGGTCAGTAACTTTCAGGTCCCTCTGGAACATCCAAGGGACTCTGGCTTTTCCCAAAAAAGACAAGCTGTTCCCATACTTTGATAAAGCCTGAGTTGTAAAGAAACTATCTTGGACTGGACAGAGAGGGATACCAAATGTCTGTGTCCCCATCCCACTGGGCTTCCCTGCTATTGCCTGGCACACTAGCAAGCAGGATGGCCTACAGATGAGTGAAGGTTGGGGTTGTCATGTTTGTTTCCTCAAATGGCTATGCAAAGACTGAAAGGAGAGAACCTCTAGATCTATCAGATACTTCTCAATATAATCTTTCCATGTAATATGCTAATAAGTAGTGGTTCAAAATAAATTAATAAACCTAAGTAACCAACAGAGGAAGGCATTTCTTGATGACAGAAACATCCGTTATTGTCTTGTAGGCTGAGCTTCAGAAAAGGCCTGGCAAATCTATAAATAGCTGTATACAGTGTTTCATATTCAAAAATAAGCACAAGGATGAAGTGCAAAGGCAAGCTAATCTGTAATGCTGATGGCCAGTGGTTGGGAGTGCTGGCACCCTCTTTTCTGTCGTTCACATGGGGCAGGAGATTAAGTCAGTCCCTACACGGTTAAATAGCTTTCCAGAAGTAGTGCTGGCAAGCAGCACGACAGCAATGGAAGCAGGACTCCACTGTGCCACAGCACATATCACAGAGCTGACACTTTTGATAGCTTTTCTCCCACTGCTCTGCACAGCAGCCACGGTTTGTCTCATCAGGACTGCAGATCTGGGAGGAAGCAAGCCCTCCACAGCACAGCCCTGGATCCAGCTGTCTCACCCAATCAACAGCCACACAACTCCAAAACCCAGCCAGCATCCCAGTCTCCATTTGCACACTCCAAACTGCTGGAGAGGGCCCCAGCCAGGTACTCCCATGAGCAACGGGGAGCTGCCACAGTGCAACACACCTCCACAGCAGCTAAGTACAGACCACAGTTTCACAAGCCTCTGGCCTGGGAAAAGGCAGGCATAAGCCTGGGAAAAAGAAGTGAGATTGCACCAGCTTTGGGACTATTTCATATGTATGACTATGACTTCTGCAGGAGCATGAGCATCCTGGAGCTCTACGCTGACTCAGGCAGCTCAGTTTGTAGCCCCAGATAAACCTGCTCATTTTCATCTGTCTCTATGAGGCAAGGACCACCACCCACATTCAGAGTGGAGCACTGCCCTTTGGTTTTATGATATCACCATAAAGGAAGCATCTAGGGCTTAAACTAATAGTCCATGATCCTGCCAACCTACCAAGCACCAGTTCATGCAGGGAATGCACTACAATAACGTTCTCGTGTCCACTCTGAGCTTCTGACTACTTTCCAGGTGGAATTTAATACTCAACCAAGTTTTTTGGATTTACACAAGAAACAGCCTGTCACATGGGTGCAGTGCCTGAAGATAACCAGCCAGCAGGACAGATTTACACAAACTTAACAAATCATTTCTTCTGGCATGCATTGCTTTTTGAAAAAAGTACACACTATAAAACTCCTTATCTTGAGTGCTTTTCTTCAAGTGTTGAGAAGGGTCTTCCCGTTTGTTTGTTGCTTTTCAATACTGTCTGAGCAGAGATTAGACAGCAGCTGATATTGTGAACACTATGCATAGATCTTTGAGAAATATCTGTCTTCCATACAGAGCACTCAACCATGAGACACTGAACCACTGAGAGTGAATAGTTCGAATTTAGACTAAAAGCAAAACCCAAACCTGCCCAGATATACGTGTTATTTTTCTGAACGGAGGAAGTCTAGGCTTTCTAACAAATTCCTAAGTTGCTACACTTCATAAAAAACAGGGGACCAGGAAAGCTGTATTATCTTTTCACAAAGTATATCCTTATATGTGTAGACTACAGAAATAAGCACCATATTTTGATATATCCTTTTCCATAACAGACAGCACTGTCACCTACATGTAGATACTTCTGTATGCTTCCATTTCGACTAATTTCTTGGGGCCCCAGGTCCTACCCACTGAAAGACATATCCTAAAGAACATGCACTTACCTCTAAATCACCAAGCAGCTCACACCCATCTCTGGGAAAAATACACGTTTAAGTCTGCATTATGTAACTGTTCCCCTGGACTCCCTGATTTTTCCAGCAGGTAAGTTGTTTTTGAAGCTGTAATTCAAAGGCTGGTTTTGAAGGCTGGGTTATGCCTCCGAGAGTACAACCCCCATGCTTGTCACCCTGAACAAAGGCATCGCCTAGTCCTCAAGTACACTCCTCTTCTGTGTCAGTGTTACTCCTTTGGGGAGGCTGATGCTTGGAGGCAGTCAAAAGCTTTTCAGATAGGGAACTGAACTTCAGTTTGTAAGGACCACTGTACTCCTGCAAGGATTATCAGAATGCTGGCAGGTGGAGGAAGAAAAGACCTAGCTTTCTCTTAACGCCACAAAAATCTTCATTTAAGACTTAGAACTACATCCTCTAAGCTCTCTCTGTATATATCGAGATATTTACATACCTGGGCCAATAGCAGAAAACATCCCATTTCCTCAAAGTGCTAGAAGTGGGCATAAACACTGTGCTGACTTACTGCTGTTCTAAGCTGAGCTTCCCACTATTTCTTTATGCCAAAGGAAGGCAACAATACCATCCTCAGCCAGAGAGAAATCAACTGCTTATGAGCCAGGTCCACAGATGCTTCCTCAACAAGCCCCCAGGCTTCCTTCATTACCACCATTGAGAACTGTCTTTTGGATTTCTTTTTTCCCCTATATTGTGCAAGAAAATACCCTGCATTTTCAACATGGAGACAGTCTCATCAGGGTAACTGCAGTGAATTATCACACAGGGCCAAATAAGAGTGTTCCGCCGTGTTCAACTAATCCAAAATAGTTGAAGAATATTTTTAATAAATTCAGATGCCATTCCCTACTAACATACTGCTTCAAACTTGTGGTCCATACCTCCATCCTCTTATTAAGAGAAAGTCCCTGAAGAACTACATCTTCCAGATTGCAATAGGGAGTCTCCCCGTCGTTCATTACAGATATGAATTTTCTGATATTCTAGCTCAGAGTATCATGGAAAAGGTGTTTTACAGGTAACTGTTAGAATGAGAGTTAAGCTAGCACTTTAGAGGGTGACCTTGAGCAAGTTGCTTCTACTCTGTGCCTCATTTTACGTGGTAACGCTGATAAAGCTCTTGGCTTCCTTTTCGTAGCACTGATACCCATGAATGCAAAGAGCTATGCAACAACTTAGTGCTGTATGTTACAGAGGCTGGTGTTTCACCAGGCAGGCTGACCTGAGGGGATGAAATAGTGGAACCTAGCTGCCAGATTCAGCTCCAGAAGCCATGTGTCATCAGGAGACAATACGGAAGTCCCCAAGAATGAAGATTTTTTGGGCTCTTTTGGCAACACATTAAATGTCATATTAACATGTGTCACCTGAACATTCTTGAGACCTTGAGCTGGTTTTGAACAGAAGTATCAAAACAAAGCAATTCAATGTTGCTGAACTGACTTCTTCCATGTCCCACAAATTTCCCATTTCATTTTTTCTTAGTCTGGGCAAAAGCTAATATTGAAAGACTTGAACTTTGCAGGAGATGGGTCTTCCAAAAGTTTTTCAAGTCTATACCAGGCCTGAAAGGCTTTGCCTTTGCCAATATTTGTGATTGACTGCTGGGACAGTTGCTGAATATGCAAGGTGAGCCACATTATACCAAAAGCGCTCTAACACCATAACAACAGAAGAAATATTTTGATTTCCTGGGGCTCTACCCTATATTGGTGAAATGACTACATTATTCAAACAGACAGTATAGAGCATTACAGGCATCTTTGCTTAAGCACTAGCAGCGTAAATACAAATGCATACGAGCCCAAGATGCTGACTTGAGATGTGCCAGCTCTACTAACTGGCACAGGTAGGTCTGCCACGACAGGTATGACAGCAGAAGTCAGAAGGAACATGGCAAGGCAAACAGAGGAAGAGCACCCACTGATACAGATGCTTATTGACTTGGGTCCCTTGTTCCTCAATGGTGAATGCACACTTTTACACAACTGTCTCTAACTAGTGGTGTGCCTTGGCAGGGTTTGGTGAGATGGACTCAACGATCTCTCTGGAACAGTCCCAAATGCATCCACCACCCACAAAATCAAGCCAACTGAGAGACCTCAAACATTAAAGCAGCACAACCCTCCTAAAACCTGTCACTCAAAATTCCCAATCCCCTTCCTTCAAAAAAATAGCCGCCTGTTAAGGTACAAACATCCATACACAGCCCTGGGTGTTTTCCTCCAGTGAAGATCCATAAGGAGAAGAAAGGAAACAATCATACAAAGAATAATGTTCTTTGACACTACTTCTCCATGTTGCCTTTTCTATTACTGCAAATATTTGCCTTTGAAGATTTTTTTTCTGCATGAAAAATGAGATTTACTGTGCATGGAAACTTTACAGATTATTACTCCAAACCAACTACAGTATTTTAAACTTAATAAAATAAGATTACTATAATAATTTTATAAAATATCTGTAGATTTTTAAATTAAGAGTCAGATTATGAGATTCATAACATTTTCATAGCTCTATAAAGATTCTCTGATATTTAAAAGTATGAAATGTTTTATGTAAGTGAAATGTCTCTTATGCTGAAGGATTTAGATCCCAGCAGAAAGTGCATATCAATCAGGCCTTATCAGTAGGAAAAACATTAGGATTATCTTTTAGACAGAAGTCTAGTGTATCCTGCAAAACGGTTCAAACAAATGAACGAGTCCTTCAGTTATAGCTAATAGAAACATTACACATGCAGTATAAGACGTGAAGAGGGCAGTGACGCACACTAGCATTTGATCACATGCACTTGTAACTTCATTTACCATTCAAGGTAATTTCCATCTGCTGGGTCTCACAGCAAACCAACTATAAAGCAGTTATGTGATCCCAGTCTTCTGCCATCCCAATGAATGTGAGACTGTAAAACAGGTATTGAAGCTGACAGCACAGGAGGAGAAAAAGATGTTATGAAATGCCAGATGATTAGCAATTGTAACAAAAAAGTGACAATTAGGTAGACTGCTACTTCAGTCCTTCCATCTTTATGTAAGAATGTCCTTCAGGGATACAGCACACAGATCAGTCTATAGGATACAGCACACTTACAGAAACAGCTCTCAGACCTCTAGTTTTTCCAGTGCCTTCTGAATCATCATCTTTACTAGGGACAAGATTAGGGCCTTTGTCTGAGGCACAGGAGGGACATTACCATATCATACCCACATCAGACTACTGCCTAAACATACAAGTCTGACAACAGCTAAGAGGAAAAAAACACAGAACAAGATGACATGTTACAATAACAATCACCTGGAAGAGGGGGGGGAAAACCCAACAAAACAGAAGTTTCCTAATGTCCTTTTCTATCCTGCGAAACACATCAGATGTGCTTTCATTGTTCTACAATCTTTGACCACTTTTTAGGATGCCACCTCCAGGCCTGACACTATGCTCTTACCTTCTGTTATTAAACGCTGCTGCTCTATTTGTTGCTGAAGTGCTGAAAACTTATTAGCATCCATCATCCAAAAAAGAACTGGTAAACTTTAACTTTGCTAGTCATGATGGCAGCTGGCACGGGATGCATCTCTCCAGTTAAACTTAGCTGAGACGTTTCAGAGCATGCCTTTGAGCTATGAACTTCAGAAAAAAGGAAGAGAAGGAAGCTAACAGCACCTCACTAGGCTAGAGGTAAACAGATGCTTTAGTAGTAAAATGGTTCAAAACCTTTTGGATTAGCAAGACAAAACAAAACATCAGTGCCCTGGTTTCAGCGCTGCATTACCTTACCAATCTCCAAAGCATTCAGCAGCACAGAGAGGGTTTAAAAGTGATTTCAACACTTGAAAATTCAAAGGTAGGATTTAACCCAGGAGTCCTACTGCTCTGTGCTGTCCCCCTCCTTATCACTAACAAATCCTCCTTCCAAAGCCCCCTAAGCTCTGTGGCCAGCAACACAACATCAAGATGTGGATCCAACCACTCCCAAATTGCAAATGCTACCCAAGCAAGGTCTCATATCAGCAGGGTAAGACACTAAAACCACATTGGGTTCCTAATACAACTCCTACTAAGGTAATGAAAATATGCCTCAACCCTAGAGTGTACACATAAACACACACTGTCCAGGCACCAGCCAACCTCCCATTTAACATAAAGTACAGAGCCATACTGACATACAGTCCCCATGCACTGTAATTCCATTAACCAGAGGTTTCTGTAGCCATTCTCCCACTGTAGAGCACAGACCTAAGGGGCTGAACCCAGCTGATTTACAAGCTGCTGTCTCAGACTTGGCACAGCTGTGTGATACTCTGGCTGTCCGTCCCCACAGGTTTTTTGCCAGCAGGGGCTGAGCAGACAGCCAAGGGGTTTCTTTTCCAGAGCAGCAGGAGCTGATTTATTGCCTCATGTAGCTGTAACTAGCCCCTCCAGGAACAGAATCGACAGACCAATAGGTCTTTTGGTGAAAACCAAAGATCCAATATCAGACTTATACAGGTTTGTCTTCTACCAAGGGAGTTCACTGCCCATGCTTCGCTATTTCTGGATTGCTCCATCATTATCTGGGGTCATAATTAGAGACAATATGATTGCACTTTCCCCTCAAGGAGGTACCTGAGCTTTTTGATTCACTACACTCAGGGCATTCAGCAGTCATTGGCCTATAGCCACTTTGGTCACTATTTCTGGTACCCTGCAGCATCACTATAAATATACGTAGTTCATAGCTATTGGTGCCAACTGGGGCTATTCTGGGACATGGGGTGAAAAACATGTAGTTCACAAACCAAGACCACACAATCGGATTTGAGTGATGCTTTTTTCGTAAAGCTGCAAGATAATCCATCCAGGTGAGGCCAGATCTGCCATCTTCACGGAACTAAACAATTTCACATGGCCCTTGCAAGGCATTTGAGCCAGTAACCATTGGCAAAGTACAGGCAGAAATTTGCAGCTGACATCTTCTGCACAGAAATAGTTGATAAGAGTTAATTTAACACGTGCAATTTCATGACCGATTCTGTTGAACTGCCCTGGGGAATTCCATGAAAAAATATAAATTTTTAAGTTTTACATGAGGCATTACTGTTTCTTCTGTTTAAAATTGGTTTTGTCCTATAATTTTTTCCCCAAATGAAATAATTTCAACCCAACTTCAAACTAAAACATGTTACTTTAACTCTGAAATACAGTATATTGAAGAGAAGAATATACAGGCTTTCCTGACTATGTGACTCTTCTTTCTTGTTGAACAACACTGTTTCTCTTTTATAAAGGAAGTTGAAATGGAAAAGTGTAAACCACCATTTTTCCCGTCAACTTAACCTCCATTTTTCAACAGATAGAAGAGCTATAAAGTTGATTAGGGAAATAATACAGGAACTAGAAACAATAATAAAGCTTTATGGTCCATATGTACCTCCACCTGGAAAGGCCTTAACAGCATCCCATGAAATCCACAGTCACTCAGAGACCAGTAAGAGCTGGCTATTGTGATACCTCCTTATAAAGACAGCATCTAGTAAAACTGTTTAGCTGAAAAACATGAGTCTCTAACCTCAGTTGTGTTGTTCATAATACCACAGGTGTTGACGAACTCTCATGGATCCAAGGCAGGACCCATAAGTAAGTGCAGAGTCTAGGAGGTCCTTGACTGGCCCAAACAGTAAGAAAAATATTGTGTTCAATCCAATTCAGCACAGAAACTTAATGAAATTGAATTTTCTGCAAAATAGGAGATCTGATTTTTAGGCAGCTCCTTTGCAAAGAGAAGGGAGAAGAGGCAGATGCTTACTTCAATGTTCCTGACAGGCAGAGAACAGCCCAGAAGTGTCATATATTATCCTTTTCTAGACCACCGACTACACCTAAGGCTGAACAGAAGTCCCTGACACTAAGAAGAGGGATTGCCCACAGGCAGGGACACTGCAGAAGACAAAGCCTTCACATACCTGAGAAGCCAGAGAGAAGACCAAAGCACTAAACCCATCTCCTGGGTGCCCCAGCCAGGCTTCAAGCCAAAGTCCAAGTTACAGAATTGATATAAAGGCACAGGGGAGGGACAGAAGTGGGACATATCCACCTGTATGGTCCTTCCTAATATTCTCCAAGCCAATAGCCCACCACAGCCACTTTCAAGATAAGATAGAAAACTGCATTCAGGACATGGTCTGTTTTGTTTAGATGACCAAATCGCTGTGCAGCTTCTGGTTAATAAAGATGACCTCGAGAAAACAAGAGCAGTAAAGTAGCTGTACGTCAGCCTTGCCTTTGAGATTACCAAGCATAAACTCATGTCAGTGGTGGCAATGCCAGCTTTAGCAGTGCTGAGATTCAGTGAGACTCTTCTGGACTCACTGTTCTTGAAAATGTTTAAATAAAAAAGGCACTGCCTGTGTTTTCATATGTATAGCAGTATGTATATAACAGGCCATCAATCCAAAAATTCCTACCATTTAAATGACTTGCACAGCATAGAGCATTGCTTGCACTAGAAGATCCCCATGCACGCAAAGCTCAGCATCAGCCTCAATATCTTGTTCTCAGTTTCACAGACAGAACACGAGGCTAAAATCTGCACTCAGTTCTGCTGTCATCAACCTTAGGGTGGTGCTACAGAAGGGACAATTTAACCAAAACCAGTATTTTCTTACTATAAATAATTAAGATTTTAAACACATTCTGTTCTTTGTCGCTGTATACTGCCCATGGCTGCATGCTTGCACTGCTTTAGTATGTCAGCCCTGTCCTCACTATTTCTGGGAACCTTCTAATCAAAGGAGGTGGAAAATTCAACCCTAGCTGCTTTTTATTTTTTTTCCTTTTTTTTTTTTTTTTAAAACAAACAAACAAACAAACAAACAAACCACCAAAACAAAGTCCTTCTGTTCCCAGATGTTGATTTCTTTTGGAGGGGAATGCACTACAAATACAGTTTAGCTAGGAAAGCCTGAAATGCGTGTTACTGAGAGATGAATCATGCAAATAAAACTGACATGTAATTCCAGATATCTTGTACTATGTTCAGTAGCCACGGCAGGGACACAGCACAGAGCCACTTTACACTTATAAGTGTAATTAATAGTAATTTTTAATGGGGTGGATATTCTGACTTTTGAAGATACTATACAGCAATTTTAATAGCAGTTGCTAACACAAAAGCCTCAACGCTATATAATTTGTAACAACAAAGTAAACCGCCTTTAAAGTGGCAGGAAGAAAGTAAGAGGTAAATAAGCCACAACTGTTTGTTATTTAAAGATCCCCTCCAACCAATACAAAATTACTTCTTCAAACCTTTACTACTTTTTAAGTAGTTAAGAATTAAGGTCTAAAGGCATCTAAATAGTCTTACACTATATAATCACTATTATTTCCATTGTGTTTTCAGTTAGGTAAGGCACTAGAGACCTGGCCTTTGCCTGCTGACCAAATGATTCATTTACCTACACAAGTGCGAATCCAGAGTAGCTCCACAGACTTTAAAATCTTGACTGGAAAAGAAGACTCAGGACAGTAATTCTTAAAACTTCTCTGCCGATTTTTCCCTCGCTTCTCATACAGCAGCAAAACGGCTACAATTTGTAGTATGTAATTTCTCCACTGGAACACACCAATAGGAATACAAAAGTTTAAAAATTAACAGCTGACTTCATCAATGCAATTATTTGTTAATGTATGGCACTGGTTAACAGGCAGTCTCAGAAAACCAGGAGCACTGGTCAATACTAAAAAGGAATATGAATTTAAGACTAGGAAATATCTCAAAAGCTGAGATTCAGCCTTCAGAGAGATCAAATAAGCTGTAAATGTTATAAAAAGCAGGTCTTGCTGAGGAAGCTTGTTCTACTGTCAACCTAGTTATGCTGCAATGGCTTGTTAGTATCAAATCAGGAAATCCAAGTCTTCCTTTATGTACAAGTAATTTTTTTTTTCCTCCATATACTGGAAGGTGCTGGATTCTACATTTTTCCTCATCTTGTTGGCATTACTGCTGTTTCCCTCTCGCTTACAGTATGTTGGAGCCAATAGTATTTATAAGACTGAATTTGGGCTTACTCCAAAGTGGCAGTGAAATGGATACTTTTGCATAGTAGCATGCACAGCAGGTGCAAGCATTTTCAAGTAAAGAATGATTTCATACTGTACATCTTTCCCTAGACAAAGTTTCAGAAAACTAAGCTGAATTGAAAATAATACCACCTATGATGAAATATATACAGATATGTTTCAGTGTTCTGTGTTTGTTTCTTACCATTCTAAAGTCATTGCTGCAAGCTATTCCTAACCGATGGTCAGACAAGCTTTATTCTCATTAAAGCTCTCACCCAAAACAGACATTCAGGACTGCACATCAAAAAGGATGAAGGTCCAAGGGCTGTTCTTCAAGACAGAAGCGTATTCCACTGCTGAATTTCATACAAGTTTGATCTTTCAAACTGCACAGCCACCTGTGATTCCCTCCACATACATACCCCCTGCCCCCCCCCCCCCCAACAGATTGCAGCCAAATTCCGACCACATCTGGATCCATGTCCCAAGTAACGATAAACACTCAGCTATGAGAAGGGGGTACAGACCAGAATGTGAATGGGAGGAGGAAGAGGCAGGATACAGAGTTCAGAACCAGATTTAGAGTTCAAGCTCTTCAGCAGGGTCAGGTCAGACACCAATGTCAACTGGAAGAGACCTCAAAGTTTCTAGTCCAACATTTGCTTGAGTAGGGACTATTGCAACACTTGAGCATGCCCATCCTACCAATAAACTTTGGCTGTCTGGACTTGCAGAGAAAAATAAAAATAAAAATAAAAATCAGAGACAGCACTTGTATGTTGGAATAAGTATGGCATAAGAGACTTAGTCAACAGATAGGCTTCAATCTTCCTGAAGAGGCCCTCTTGCTTGTCAGCCTCTTTTGGAGATAGCATTAAATTCAAGGAAAGTGTTTTTGCATTAATAATACATTCTCAATGACTGAGAAGCAAGGCAGCTTTCCCTCATTATACTAATAAAACATTCAGCACTTCTGGCTTTTCCTCATAAATCCTCCAAGTAGCTACGTTCGGTAAATTAAGCTTACCTATTGAAGGGATAAAGCCAGCCTAAACCAGCTTCCAATGGAGGGGTGAAACAGAAGAAGTAGCAGCACAGCTCAAGAAAAACAATTTTCCAAATTAGAAATGCTATTCCATACTTTTCTGACTTCTTGCTTTGCACATGCTATTAAAAATAGCAAGTAAAACGCCTTACTTCTTAAAGTACACATCCTGATGCATACAGCCCTCCCTCGGCCGCGCGGCTGAAGGCACGCCGCAGTATTGCTCCTGCACTCTGTTGAACAGCCATCATCTCAAGCCACAAGATCTCTACTGAAACATGACGACACCATAAATAGTTTAATTCAATCTGAAGAAAAAAGCCGTAGCTTTCAATGTGTATCCTGCATAAGTATCAAATCATAAGGTTCATCCAAACCTAGGACCTGGAAGAAGAAACTCAATGAATTAGCGTGATGATTTGTACTCTTATTGAGTATAAAGAATACTTAAAAAAAGCAGTGATACAGGAGCTATAAAAAAAAGGAATCATTCTTGTATCACTGATAGGAAAATAGTAAACTCATTCTTCAATCATTTTTGTATAACAGCATTATTAAATCTTTATACTTTGAGTGAAAGCATTAATTATTATGCCCATCAGGAATATTTTTCATTGTCAAATTGCCTTTTACCATGCTAATAAACACCAAGTTTTGCATGTAAAAATTAATCATGTTATCTCATTTATAGGTCAAAAGGCACAGACTAAAATAGTTTCTGCAGTTCTCCCTAAATAACTAGCTTCTGCATATCAAGTTTTATGGCACATTAGAAATGAATGCAATTCAGACAGGATTTGAATAGCTGAGTAGATAGAGAGGGAAAGATAAGAGGAGATAAGAAAAATCTTGCGGTAAGCTAAGCCTTTTGAAAAAACTTGCTTAAAAATCAAATTTCTTTTTTTAAATTTGTGGACCCTAAATGGACTACAGATGAAACAGCTGTATGCAGGTCATTACTCAAAGTATCCACAGATTACGCTTCCAGCCACTATACATATATATGGCACTTCAGAACAACATAATGCATTAAAAAATAATTTAAAATTACTCCAGCGTTTCATTCAGGCTAAATGCAACTTCCACAGCTCCCACGTAACTTGCAGAAGTGGAGTGGAGGAATTTGTCTGCTTCTTGGGTATTTTAATAGCCAGATGACTAAGTCGTCCTTTCTATAACATTTAAGCCTATTACCAGGGTCCTCTTTTGCCTTTGTTTTAGTAACATGGTGTGTTTGTAGGTATGAAAGAATATAAGCATGGCCACTTACTTTTCCTTCCTCATTACGAGGCCCATTAGAGCACAGATGCTTTCTGAAGTAGCATGTCTACTTCCCCCAGCATCAGATAGGCTTGGGTCAGCCTCTCATCCAGAAGTTGCAGATGCCTGCCCACAGCAGTTCAACAGCTACTGACTGATGGTTAATAAAGACACTAGACTGTTATCTGCTCTTCTAGGTAGCAGCACGTAACCAAGATTTGCTCATTTGCTAGTCCCACACAGCAACATGAGCTCTTATCATCTTTGAGCCCTCCCAGGACAGAGTCATACTTGTGTTGTGTATAATGTTCTTTCTAATGTAAGAGGAACAGACATTTCACTTGCTTTCTGAAATGCATTAAAGAAAACCATGCATGCGGTGCTAGCTTAGTGCCTTACACTCCCCTCCTGCATCTTTCAGCAGAGATTGAGTGAGGCACGCGAACAAAGCAATCTTCACAGCACCCCACTCCAGCTTCAGAGATAAGGTGTTAAGGTCAGGCAACCAAAGTGTTCCCCTGCTATACAGAAAACTGGTACCCATATGGAAATGCACAGCCTGAGGCATGGGGGAGATACCAAAAAAAACCCAGGCCATTTTTATTTATTTACATCCCCAAACATGCTTCCCCATGTCAAACTCCAAGCAGCCAGTTTGAGAACAGTAACACGTTTGAGATCAATAATGTCCTGGATCTCACATGGCACATCACTGTGAAAGGCAGACAGCATGCAGCTATCCCCTCTGGAAAATGAGCTGCTCAGAGAAACCTCTAACAATCTTGACAGAGATGCAAGTGTTCCCCAAAACAGCAAACAGTTTCATAACAAAAGCAACTGTGCCACTACTTGGTTTCCATTACAAAGAAGTAATCAAGATGACTTGTGTGACCCAGTCTTTGCCAAAGCAATCTGCATTACTTCAGCACGTGTGTTCAACAGCACGTGCTGCAGACTCACCTCTAACAAATACACGTGTCAGGAAAATGCGTGATGAGGTAGGTTTTGACGTGAGCATCCTAAACAGCTTCAGGACATGAACTACAGCTGGGATCACTAAGATCTTTTCTTTGATCATTGAAGAAAGCCACAAAGGTGGGAACAGTGCACAGCAATCTCCAGAACTGCATGTTCTTGCTTGCCACCCTCTCTCACCTTGTCCACAAAGCTCATCTGCAATCCTAACTTTCATCGGCTCTTGTGGGGTTTTGATCACAAGTTCTTCAAGGTGAAGATTCTGTCCTTCACAGGTGTAGCATGCAGACAGCTGTGCAGAGAAAGCCGGCCTACAACATCGGGTCTGGCCAAGCAGGCTTCAGAGCAGCTCCAGTGGGAAGAGATGGATCAAACCACCCTGCCCATTCACATACCCACAAGACAGCAAGATTCAAAGAGCTCAGACCTGTTTGCCAGTTCCAAGAAAGGCAACTCTGTGCCCTAGGTAAACCGTCTCTTACTGCTGTTTTACAGGACCTCATTTAAAGGCCTGAACATTACACATCTATGAACAACAGCATTGAGGCTTTTCTGCAAAAGCAAAAAGCCTTCTCCCAGCCTTTGTGACTGGAAAGGGAACATGACTCAGATAGCACTACTGTGTCAGCATCTGCCTGGGACAGTCACTCTGCAGAGATGTCCTCTCCAGACATCTCCTCAAAGCCCTGCTGCTTTGGGACTCTCCAGCAGACTGCTGTAAGGCCAGATCCCCTGGCTTCTACCAGACAGCCTTCTGAGCACAAGGACGGTGTTCCTGAGGGAAGACCCACTGCATGGAGGATGTCTCTCCAACCTGACACTACTACCCAGCAGGGCAGGACCATGGTTCAAAGGACTGACAAGAGCACCTCCAGATCTCAGTAGGGTAGCCAACAATGTGCTTTAACTTTGCTGTCCCAGGAGACCAGCTGACAAGAACAAGTCCTGCTGTATTTTCCAGCTAACTGCATGCATTCTGTGCTGTCAGCAGCCTGCTCCACACCCAGGCGGCGAAACCGTACCAGTCACCGATGCCCAGCACTGACCTCCAGGGAGAACAGAGAGCACCAAGAACTGGCTGGGCCCTTGCAGAAGGGCCCAGCAGGCAGCATGCCCCTGCCCCTCATACAACATTGGCACATCAAGTCCCCAGTCCCCACCTCAGACAAGATAAAAGTAATATATCTTTTCTCCCTCACTGCCAGAAAGGGATTTCCCCGTGTCTTCAGGACTACAGAAAAGCATATAGCAGCTTCAGAGGAAGGGAGCCCATTCTGCAGCAAGGCTAGCCTGCAGCCCGCCTCCACTCCATCCAGAAGCCCAGGGATACGTTCTACACTGTGCAGCTTGACTCTTGCTTGGCTGATTTCTTTCCCAGCCTCTAAGTCTGAACATCACCGTGTGACATTCCTTCCCCTGCTAAGCGTCTTTCTGACTGTGACTGAAGAATCTGGCAAATGACCAAGTATTCTTTAACCTCCACATTAACTATTGTTAGCTTTGGCAAAGCCCAGCTCCTGGGATGCCTAGTGTGGTATCGCTTACTGCTGCAGCCTACAGGAACTGCTGTAGTGGCAAGATTCAGAGAACACAGATCAGGCAGCAGATGCAAAATAGAGTCCTCACCCACAATACCCTCCCTTCCCCTATTGCCTAATGAGCTTTGGGAGCAGCTACAACTTTTAAGCTTCTCACTGTTGGAAAAGGTTTGGAGACACTGTGCAGAACAGAATAAGTCAAAGAAGCTGTAAGTTAGTTGAGGCCAAATGTTACTTTTAGACCACCAAGATGGGTTGGTAACATTGCAGATCCATAGAGTGCTACAATTATTTATCTTTTAGGAGTCGGGAGGAGATAAAAGATGTTCATCTCTAGCCAGGTTTGATGTCAGAAGGAGGCACGGGCTGCACCACCACCTCCTCCTCAGACCACACCAGGACCTTCTTGCTCGCACTTTTGCTGCAACAGTCCTAACAGCAAAGTCCTTAAACCTGCACCCCGCTGCACAAAACCTAGGATACGTCCTTCTCCCCTCATTCTCATGAATGAGTCCAACCAGAGCAATCAGTTATGGCTGCTCTGAGCAGTGCCATAGATGAGCCTTTAGCCCCTTTTTTTTTTTTTTTTTTTTTTACAGAGGACTGCAGGCATTGCAAAGCATCAGCACCAGCCACATTCAGACAACCAAGTTGTCCTGGGATGGCAAATACTAGGCAGAAACGTCCACAGCAGTCACCAGGGACAGCTGAATTCAGGGACCAGGCAGTAGGTTTTCTTAAACAGACTTTATGTTGCTTAATATAGCACACACTCTTCCCCAGTATCTGCATAACGCCAAGTTTGAAACGTTCTAAGATTTGCACCAAGGAAGACTGGAGGGGTGGGAGAAGGGCTGCAGAAGAAAGCATTTAAAAAGCAAGGGATGACTTTAGGGAAACACCATATACAAGCAGCAATCTCATAACACAGGACTTGCATTGCAGAGGCTTGGTTAGTAATGAAAATAAAATGTAAACAAGTCCCTAGTAAGGCAATGCAGTTACAAGTCCATGTAGGATTAGTCAGGAAAGCTGAAGGTGTGAAGGGTTTAGGCTGGCTCATACCTTCCCTCTGAGGAGACGTCCTGCATTGTGCCTCACTATACACATACACAAAATTAATCTGTTAGAGCTGTGCACCATAGGACTCCTCATACTACTCCAACACTAAGGAAGTTTCAAGAATTACTTCAGTGCCAACACAACTGGATCCCTGCTGTGAGCAGACGACTTCTGCCTTCTCATTCTCCCATTGAGATGACAAAGTTGCTTGTATATCTCTACTTTGGACCTATCCCATTCGGGTGCCTTGATTTCTGGTGGATTTGCTCTGAACAGCTCTTTTTTTCTGCATAGAGGAAACCCAGAGAATAGTTGTTCCCCACCTCTACCCCATCAAGGAAAATCTCTAGTAACCGCAAACTGCTGAGAATTTTTTGCAAAAGATAAGAGAGTAGTGACTCTTGGTGTTGTCTCACCCCGATAACCCTTCCACCAAAGTCAAGACCCTGAGAACATGGACTGCTGTGGAGCCCATCCTGCAACTAATAAACACAAGCACCAGTGGCCCGAAAGGCTTCCTTGTTCATCTGCTCACTGCCAACTCAGGCAGCGACTGCATCCTAACAGTCATGATCTGTTTGCACAAGATAGGAACGGCATGACCCTCTCTCAGGTCCAGCTAGCTGGACCCTTTTTCTTTTATTTTATTGCAGATGGTACCTTCTCTACACCCTGAACACCTCCTCCAGCCACATGAGCTCCATCAGAAGTTCCACGGAGAGCCTTTCACCTGCTTGTGTAGTGCATGACAAGGCACATAATGTGTTATACTAAAGTCGCAGTCTAGTTGTTTTGCATCAAGACATGTACCAGCAGGACATGCAAAAAGGTTAGGTGTCACATCTCAGGTTAACTGTGAAAACAGTGTGGATAGGCAAAAAAAAAGTACATATCAAGGCTAACATGACTGCCATGAGCCTTTAATCTAAGTGAAGTCTTTGCAGATATACTTTTTCAAAAAAAAAAAGGTACTTACCTGTCCTCAAGTCCTGGTAATTCTATCGATCACTACCCACAAGAAACTGTACTTTATAGGACATACTGCCTCCATATGATTGAAATAGCTTCCTTCCTTAATCAGCATATAATCAGATATTCCCACACAGGAGAACTATAGCCCTGATTGACAAGATAGTTACAAAAATAAACCTGAGGTTTAAATATAGCTTGCTTGGCTCCCTGGAAGGTATGTAGTATTGTGTTATACAAGTCTACCATCATTTTCCTTGAATTAATATAGTCCATATTCTCCCACTGCCTTGATCTCTATCAATTAAACAGCTACCAGATCTGTGTTATATGGGAGAACTGGCAGCTAGTGTTAGGTGGGAATGACAACTAGCCTTGCCAGTGCATGGACTGATTTACCATCAATATTTCATTGGCAATTAACATTTACAGATTTCGAGTTCATGTACCAGTTGAATGTGTGATGTCTGATGCAATTGTAGAGGTAGATAGGTAAATAAATATGCAGGACTACATCGCTATGTATGGAAACAAAACACATATGCCCCACGCAAAGGCATATATGTGGATTAGATATAAGTCTCTGTATGCAAACACACAAGCTAGGTAGGCAATATTCAACGATTTCCTCTTTCTAAGGTGGGCAGTTCAATAGCACAATACTCATTGCATTTCTCCCAATTTATCAGGATGTTCTGATGTGTTAAATATGCAACGTAATGAGGGCAGAGCCCTATAGCCCTGATCTTCTCGTTTCAGAAAAAAAAAAAAAAAAAAGAGATTTTTTTGAAAGCCATTCTAATTATGAAATGCTTTTCATCTCTTAAAAATCTCCCCACCACTGACTAAAAAAACACGGGACAGACCTCATATTTATTATGCAAATCCTTAGCATTAAGAAAACAAATCACCAACTAACATCTGTCTCACCCTAAAGGAAAATAAATTTAAAAAAAATAGGAAAAAAAACACCAACCCACACACAAACACCACCCTTCACCACACTCCCCTACGCAACTGACCGAATACCACCCGCGGGAGTGGGAAGGGAAGCGCCTCCCCGAGCCCGCTTCCCCGCCGGTGCTGCAATGGACCCACCACAGCGGCACGGCACGGCACGGCTGCTCCCAGCTCCGTGCCGCGCACCCAGCCCGGCCACTGCGGTCCTTTCGCCGTCGCTCCCCCCGCCCCCCGCCGCGCCCCGACCCACCTTTCCCTTCCATCGCGGAGCCTTAGGAGCGCCGGGAAGTTGCCGGGAAGTTGCCGGAAGACGCGCTCCCTCCTCGGCCGAAAGCCCCGAGAGCCCGGCGGGCAGAGCCGGCCGCCGCTGCCTGCTCCGCGGTGGGGACGGCGCCGTCACAGCCCCGGAGCTGCAAGCAAGCAACCACCGGGGGGGACGGCGTGAGCCGCCGAGCCCCCCTCCCCGCCCCCCCGCGCAGGCCCCCCCCACCCCCGCCGCGGAGCGGAGCGCGGCCGCGGGGGGAGCGCGTTACCTGGGCGCCGGCGGGAGCTGTCCCTGGCGGAGCGGTGCTGCGGGGGCGAGTGGCTCCGCGGCCCGCCGCGCTGCCTGGCACCGCCCGCATGCGCGCCCCGCCCGCGCCCCGCCTCCGCGGCCCGCACCGCGGCACCGCCGGGCCCCCGGCTGCGGGCTGCGCGGAGGGGGAGCGCCCGCTCGGCTCGGCTGGGCTCTCCCGGTCACCGCTGCCTCGGGGAAGGAGGGGGGGGGGGGGACGGGACACGACACACACACGACTGCGCCCCGCAAAGCGGGAGCGCCGGGTTACGCAACACGGGCACAGACACCCGCTTGGGGATGGTGGGAGTCCTGCTGGAGCCCCCGAGCCGGGCGCCTACAGCATCTCCCGGGTCCGCGGAGGCGGCGTCCGTGCGGCACAGCGCGGAACGCACGCCGGCTGCTGCGTGCGCACCGGCGGATCCCCGCAGGTGAGGTGGGCGTTGGGCATTGCAGCCCCAGACCGCAGCACCCGAACCGGCCAGGTCGGAGGGAGCGCGCCACTCACCCTCGCCTCCCTGTGTCACACAAGCCAGCTGAGCCCACAACACCTGCAGACATGGAGAGGAGCTCTTAGGAGATGCCTAGTCTCAGGTTTGGGCCTTCTCTGGGTACGTTGTTTCACAATTAATTATGCTGATTCATAAAACACCCACCTCAGAGCTAGTTTGTGCTTTTCTGCTTTTGCATCCGGCCACTGGATTGTGTTCTCCCCTTGACTGCTTCTTAAAATAAGCAGTCCCCTGCTAATGAGGAGGAGTTGACAAAGCATTCATACTGGGATCAAGTCAATTCTTTGGAGAACACAGGTTGAGCTCCTTAAGTCTGCCCCTGTAAGGAAGTTTCTCCACACTGGAACTACTCCTGTAGCTCCTAAGTTTTTTCCAGATTTTTCAGCTTTGGTACAATGGGGATAGTAAAACCAAGTTCTGCACTTATTTTTATGATTTGTGTTACTGAAAAAGCAGCTCAATGCATCCACCATGATGGAAGCTGCACACATAGAGGATAGATGGCTTCAGTACTACCTAAGTTTCTAAATACAGGAACAGCAATTCCTCTCTCCTATCGTTCCATTATACCTCCCAGTGTTTACATTCACTTTCCCACCTACAGCCCAGCACTGACAAACCAGTCAGTGTCAGCGGTTATACAGGCTCTCACACGCCTTTCTAAGCCACTGTAACCCATCCTGCAGACACTGCCTACAGGCTTCCCCATCCCAAAGCAGAACCCTGAATTTGATTATGGAAGTGAACATCGTGCACATGATCCCACCTTAGTACACAGGGCAGGCAGTTCTGAACGACACCTGCTCCAGTCTCAGCTACCAGCCCACAAGGTGGTAGGGCACTTAAGTTAGAGATGGCAGAGTAGTGCAAGAACATGCCCCTGAAAATCAGCTAGAAACAGCCCAGCTGGATGAAGACCCATCATGTAAAATTCACATATTAACTGGCTCCTACCCATTTATTAAGTCCTATGTTGTTGTGAAGAATTGTTTATTTTATTTTAGGACTGAATTCTGAGGTAGTGTAGGAGAGCTTTGAGTCAAAATGCACTATAGAGGACTGATAAAGCAGAGAGACTTTGATTTGACTAGAACGTAGAATTAAATTTCTGTTGTTTCTTAAGTTTCTTTCACTGGCTGGTGGGATCCTATTTCCCCATTGCTATGTCTTTACCCACCATCAATGCCGAACTGACCAGACTACACTTCCAGGGTCAACCTGTGTGCTTTTTCTGAAAAGCAATGAAACAGTAACTCTTCCAAAGTCCTTACTGATGTTCTGAAGTGCTATCAGAACATACACCAGAGTGCTCAATAACTCCTCAACCAGTTCTTTTAAAACTCTTGGACTCAAGTTATCAACTCCCCCAGATTAAAACCAGGCAAACTCTCAGAGGACATTAAGGTACCTGGCATCCAAGATCAACAACAATTTTCAACAGGAAGAAGTGGGGGCAAAGACACCACAACTTTTAAGGTACAGCCAGCTGCAGGCATCAGGCTGAGCCCCACTGCCATGGGAATATGTGAAGACCAAGTTTCCCAAACATACGAAATATATTTTGCCAGCATCCTGAAAGAGACAGCCGTAACACGCTTCCCATTAGCAAAGGTATGTTGCTTTTTTCTAGGGTTTGTTCTCTTTGTGGTGTCCTCTCAATGGAGAAGGATTAGGAGTTCAGAGGGCTTGCCCTTGGGGAGCAAGGCAAAAGAAAAAGTTTCTAACTTTTGTTTTGCTTTTGAGCTCTGAAGCATTTCTCCCTTTGAGGTAACAGTAGATAGGAGCACAGTTCAAGCAAAACACCCAAACCCATCAATCCACACATTCATTTTCAACCACGGTTTGTCAGATCTCTTTCTGGGTCATGTCTAGGACACCGCAATTTCCCTTTCAGATTATGAAAACGTCACAAGGCGTTAAGACATATGTTCTTTAAAAAGCCAGATTGAAGAAAGAAGCCCCTCCCTATGCAGAACAGATGAAGACCCTTCAAGGCTTCTCTCCTCAATACAAAGAAAAAGTTCAAGAGAACAAATTCAGTGAATATCTTCCCTCCCTTACCATTTACAGGTCACCTTCAAACTACTTATCAGTAGAAATGAATGTAATATTGCCTGTGCTCTACTCTAGATTTCAACCAAGCATCCTGCATTAAAGTATCAAGCAAGCTGGTTCAGCTTGAATTAGATCCCTGTTTCTCCTCTGGCCCCTCAGGAAAGTTGGATCTGTGTCTACTGTTGTGCAAGTAACAAGCATCAAGAGAAGATACAGACATTAATGGCACCTCAGTAATGCATCAAGTTGTTCTCTAAACCACAGCAAGACAAAGCATTACAGAACTCAGGAGATGCAGATGTGCTAAGCCTGGACTCCTTCCCACCCACACCATTTGAGCCAAAGTGGAAGGAGAGCTCCACTCTCCTGTACCAAGTTCACAGAGTTGCCAGAGGTGCTTCCCTTGCTTGTCAGCTGTTTTCCTCACTTACATTTAAGCTTTGGGAGTAAGCTGGAATGATGGTACAAATAAGAAGGTGACTTAGCCGAAGCACAAACCACCCTGTGCAGACAGTCTTCATAATGTTTCAGTGTGTCCTTGGCTTCTGTCACAGCAAGGAGATGACTATTTGTGAAACGCAGAGTTACTCACCCTTGATGTTAGTCCCGTTTCTGTGGGGCTGACAACACAAGGCTTCTTCAGGGCTACCTGCACTGTTGTTCAGTCAGCAGGGCTTTTGCCCAGTATGCACTGCTGGGGACCCACCCACCCCACCAGACCAACTCGCTTTGTGAACAGCAGTCCCTAGAGCTAACCCCTCTCCCTAGCAGTAACAGGACAGCATGAATGGGGACGTAAGGCTTCTACTTGGCAGAGAAGAGCTCAGCCTATACAGATGAGAGGAAACAGCAAGGGCTCAGCTTGGCTGCTCTCACATGGTGCTCCAGACAGAGATGGAAATATTACCCAGACATTCAGCCTCTGAGGAACCTGCTGATGGTGGATGCTGGGCAGAGCCTGCTGCCTGCCCCCTTTCTGCACCCCACCTCCAGAAGCGGCTGGCTTAGGAGCAACCCTGAGCACAGACATGATAAAGCCAAGTAGCCATTTTGGCATTGCTGCAGACAGTAAGCCCACGTGATGATCGTACATGGTCTCCCAGCTGCTGCTGCTCCTGCCCATCTGCTCCCCTGGCACAGTGCCTCCTTCTCTAGAGGGAGCCTCCATTCACAAGGGCAGAGTCACCAGCCAGCCTGCAAGGTCACACACATGCTGCCATGTCTGCATGGGGCACTTCTCCAAGAGGCTGGATGTGCCAGGAGGAAGGAGATCACCAGGGGAGGGATTTACAGAATCACAGAATGGTGGGGTTTGGAAAGGACCTCTGGAGATCATCTAGTCTGCTCGTCTGCTCAGTGCCAGTTTCTGGTGATGACCATCCAAAATGGCAACAAACCCAGGCATAGAGGCATGATACCAAGGGCCAAACGACTTGGCTTCTGTACCAAGCTCTGTGCAAAACTGGCCACAAGCCAGCTTCCATTCTTCCTTTTGATTTCAAGGAAGCATGCATATAGGTGCCGACATCTCTCGGCCTGTTCCCAAGCTGCCCAGAAGCCAACTTCAGTACCCAGATCAGACTTCCCAGCTAGAGACAGAGCTGCTCTCACTGCAGGTGACAGAAAGGCACTTGTCCTGCCCAGAGCTTAATGGCAACATTCCTCAAAGACAATGAGCCGCTCAATCAAAAAGGAGCTGCACTGAATTCTGACCAAGGGGGAGGAATAACTACTAACCTTGATATTCAGGATGGGTCTAACCTTGAAACCAGCTGCAATGGGGAGCAGGACTCAGTCAAGTGCTTCTGGAAGTCCTTTTTTTGGACTCTGAAGCATCTATTCCCAAATTCCAATGGGCATCATAAGCTAACTGCCATCATTAGCCAGCAGAACAGATTCCTTAAGGACAAAAACCAAAACAGCTCTGTACCACACCATGCTCAGAAGATGTCCACGTGCCATGAGCTGTGCTCAGAGAAGCACAAGCCAAAGCAGCAGGTTCCAAGAAAGTAGGCCATGACACAGCAGCATCAGGAAGGACCTCTAACACTACTGAAAAAGTGAAGAACACAGTGGGTGGAAAAGAGAGTAAACAGAGACTAGAAGTTTTTAATAATATAGGTGGGGTAAACTACAAACAACATTCTACAAGCTGTAATCCATCACCCTGGGGATGATGTACATAGCTTCTGATTATGAACAAGAAAAACAGTAACTACTACATCATCAGTGGATGTCACCTCCTTGTATGGAACAAAGGCCAAAGCAAGCCACAACCTTTGAGCAAGCACAGTCAGTTTACTTACATAAAATTAGTGATCAAATGTTGTTGAGATTAATCAGCCAGCACTATGTTAATAAAGGAAAAAGCACTAACAAAGTCACAAAAGTACCAAAACAAGGGAGTCATTTTGCTATTACTTGCAACTAAGTAAAAAATTACTATGGAAGAAAGTCATGGATGGAGGTAACCATCCTTGTACTGATGCAGAGGAAGGTCCTTCTGAGCACCAGCATTGGGCTGGTAGAGTACCACCAGCTTTCTTCTGCTACTATTCTTCATAAACATCCATATACATGCATTCACATTAACAAGACTCTTGATGGTTACGTTAATGGTAGTTGGATCTGACCCAAACAGCTCAACTCCCAGTTTTATGTTTTGTGAGGTACTGAGTACCCTGAGCTCCTCCAAGTCCAATGAAGCTTTAACCCAAGACTTGCAAAGCATGACTGCTTAGAAGAAGCTTGTCTGTACCTGGTGAGTACAAACCTCCTTCTTGCCATACGTGGAGCAGACATAGCAACCTATAGTATTTTCTAAACATTGCAGTGGCTTCTTCATAAATGTAGAAAATAGTGGAGATTCAAGGAAGTATCTGGGATTACACTCAGTGTAGCCAGCAAGTTCCTTAAATCCTGTTCACCCTACAGTCCTTCTCAGTCCTTACAGCAAAATGCTTTGTGCTTTCAAGGCTAGCTCTCAGATCCTCTGAGCCCCGCCACAGACTTCTAGTTATTCAGTACAGTAAAAACTTTGTCACCTCCTCTGTCAGGTGGTGACAGGGAGGAAGGTGTCTGAAGTCAGGTTGTTATACCATTATAAAAGCTTAAAACTTTCATGTAAAAAGAGAAAATATGAAGATAAGCTGCTGAATGGAGCTACTGAAGCACTAGCTCCTTTTTGACTTGATTAAAAAAGGTAATTGCATGCATTTGGAATGCTTTACACAAGGAAAAAGAACAACTTCACAGGGCAGAGGCAGGAAGGAGCTTCCTGCTGGCAGCTCAGCCCTCCTAAGAGCCAGGTGCTCAAATGCTTGAAATAATGGACTATTTATTTTAAAACCCTATTTGCCTATGCCTATTTCCTACAATAAAAAACTATTAGCTCATCATTACTCTACAGCCATCAGGGCTGAGTAATATTCGTGTTCTTTATCCACTATTTCAAGAAATCAGCAGACTGACCTCTGCTGAGGTTCAAATCCCAGGAGGCAATTTCTTTGCCTTATTCCTACCACATAAAAGCCATTTCTAGAGCACTGAACTCTGTCCTCAGACCCCATAGCCCTATGAGATGCCCACTAAGGATATTCAATGCCAACTGACACCCATCAAAATCCTAAGCATGGGACAGACTGCTTCAGTATCCCTGAGGTAGGGGACAAGCAGAGCCTTGGGTACAAAGAGTCCTCTCCCATCCAGCTCCAGTATTTTTTCCACTTGCCTACATTTACCCTGTTCATTTTAATGGTATGTTTTCCAGAACGTTAGAAAATAACAAATGCAATAAAACCTGCAGGGCCAAGACCATTAGCATCAGTGTATTCATAGTGTAACTTTCCCATGCTTCAGGGAATTGGATCTTTCTGTGATAATTCAAGCTGAAACTCAGAGTTTGTCCAAATACAAGAGGCAGATTAGTGCTGCTTGATACCAGCACCACTGACAGCCCTTTGACTGGACTAGTTCAGAGCTTGAGTTCCTCTTGGCAGATAGCACAAAAAAATGTTTGAGAACAAAAGCGAGATTCAAATAGAAGCGAGATATGTAATAGAAAACAAGGGAAAGAGGGGCAAAGAAGGGAGAATGACAAAAGCAGAGGGCAATCCTAACTAAAGTAGCTCCCTCGCAGCTGCAAAAGTGGAAACACCAACCCTTAAGTGTGAAGTTATTTACCTCCATGCTAGATGGTTACAGCAGGCAGTGACACAAACCTTAAGCAGTTGAACAGCCATGGTAAAGGCAAAAACCACTCACATGCTTAACCTGAAGTTCAAACTCATGCATTTTGCTGGGAGAAATTGAGAAAAGGCTGGCTCAGTTCTCCCCCAAAAATCAAATCCACAGGAACAGACAGCATCCATAGAGCACCTTCATCCCTGACATGAAAGGCTGCAAGCTAAGGAGACAGTTCTTCATGCTTGTAGGAGAAACCTGATCCCTGAAGTGAATATCATACATTCTACCTTGCCTGGGTGAAGCCTGACCCCTAAAGCCATTTTAATCCACACCAGCTTCCAGCAGCTCTGTAGTGCAAAGATATGATGCTGCTTTCTGCTCCTGTGTCTTTTAAGTGAGAGATAAACTATGTGGTGAGAATACTAACCCTTGTGGCAACCTAGATTGAGCTGCAAGGATGACACTTCCCTTGGAGGTAGAGGGGTCTGGCATCAAGAGGAAAGGACCAGTCAGGCCCAGAATATGCATGACAGCTCTAATTTAAAGCTGAGGGAACCCTGGTTTCCACTCAGTGCAGTATCCAGAAATGGGCTTGACCTGCCACCTGTCCACAAATCTGCTGGATTGCTAGGCACAGGCAGTCCTTCAGTGGTTTATTCAATAAGCCTAAGAACATACTGCCTGTCTCTGCTCTTCTCTGCTGAGATTTTGCTTATAGAAAAGCTTGTTTGCTTTGCTTACATACATAAACTGCAAATTCTTTAATCTTGCTTTCCTTAATTGATGGGATCTCATTGAATCTACCCCAGAATTTTGGGCTGCAACCAGCCCAAACAGTATGAAAATCAGCATGCCTGACCCTGAAAGGATGAACACCATTTGGAAGCTCTTGCTTGTTCCCCCCTTGGCAGCTGTGACCATAGCATAGCCAAGAGGTGCAGGGGAGTTCAGCTGCATCACCCATCTGCACAACCAAACCACACACCTTTAACCCAAGACTTGCAAAGCATGACTGCTTAGAAGAAGCTTGTCTGTACCTGGTGAGTACAAACCTCCTTCTTGCCATACGTGGAGCAGACATAGCAACCTATAGTATTTTCTAAACATTGCAGTGGCTTCTTCATAAATGTAGAAAATAGTGGAGATTCAAGGAAGTATCTGGGATTACACTCAGTGTAGCCAGCAAGTTCCTTAAATCCTGTTCACCCTACAGCAGTTCTCCATCTATGCTCTTGTTGCAGACCTTTCAGCAAAGCATAAAGCAAGACTGATATCGTGGGCAGCATTTGTAAACTGCTGCCAGTTAGGTGTTCAAATGGACTGCAGCAAGCATAGCACCAAGTTGAAAGAACCACATGCTCCTGTGCAGATTCTTCCTTTATTCTACAGAGTCCAATGCATGTTAAGCATAAGAAGTCATTTTTGCCCATCATGGAGGGCTGTCCAGGTTGGGTTACAGAGGTTTTTCAAGAACCAAGTCCAGAAAGCACTCAGCTTACCACCTAGACGGGATAGGAAAGACTTATGTTTCTCTGCCCATCTTCCAGCCTTGGCCTTGAAGATCCTCCTCTGACCCAGAAGCCCTGTAACCCAACCTGGACAGCTCTCCATGATGGGGAAAACCAACTTCTTACACTTAACACGCGGAGCTTTTTAGCTGTGTCAGTGCTGCACACATCTGCCATGCAGACTAGAGCTGGCCATGACACCCAGCTGAGAGGACAGGTCAAGGAGCACAGTCCTGCCGCTAGCCATCCCACCCATCGCCAAAGCTGATCTCCACGTGCTTTAGGAGGGTCAAAGCAGAGTCACTATTGCCCCTTCCCAGGATCTCATTTTCTACTGCACAAAAAATTAGTCTTTCCTCCCCTGCATTTCTAGAACCTTTTTCTTAGCTGACTGATGAGGTAAAAGGGTATCTGTGTTTTAGTCAAAGTGGTTATCTTTCAAAACTAAAATAGCAGAACCAAACAGCAGCCTTAGCAAACAGTGCTAAGAGGACATTCCTCTTGTCAGAGGAGCAGCTGCGCAGAGAACGAACAGTGGGAAGAAGAAAACAGCTCCTTGAGCATTTTCTACAGTATTTGCTGCATCAGTGGTTGGCTCTGCAGAAATACCAACTCCAAGAGATATTTTCCTGAGCTAGGAAAAGGACCACCTTGGAAGCAACATTCAGCATAGACTTCAGGCTCCTCCTGAAGTCATTCCCATCAAGGGGGAGAAAAACTGTGTCAGCAACGGAAAAGATGTCAGAGAAGGTTTGTGTGGTGCAGGAGAGGGAACCTTACACAGCAGTATGCGTTAAAATAGCTGTGACCTGAGAATCTAGTGACGTATCCAAGGCAAGCGACATGCAGGTTGAGGGACTGATGGCAATGTCCATTGTCACTGGAAAAGCAGGAAGCGGGAATGGACTGGAGGTGAGGGGAAACTGAAGAGCTCTGCTCTAGACTGATTGAAGCAGATAGCTGGATCTGCACAGAGATGTTCAGGATAGACCTGTCTCCTCCTGTTCTCAGGCTGAGGAGAGGTGACAAGGTATTCAAAGGCAATTTACTGCTTGGATGAAATCAGTCAAATGAGATGTAAAGGGAGGAGAGAAAGAGCCCAAGGACAGAGTGATATGGGACACTTGCACAAATTTAGATTGGAAAAGTCCAAAGGGAAGAACAGCATCCTCCAAGGGATTTTGTGGAAAACAGACTAGGGAGGGAAGGGAAGAACAGAGGAGGAACATCCCAGGTGATAAGAGCAGAAGGAAAGAAGGGAAAGAAGGGCTGACCGATGAAGGCACTTTGCAAGTCAAGGTGCAGAGATAGACTGTATTTAGAGAAACATGTGGGGGCTTGAATAGCAAGTTTGTTTTGTAAGGAAGAGCTGCAAGAAGAGAGGGTGGACTGAAGGGGAAGAATAACAGCATGGATACAAATAGATACAGGGAGTCTGGGAGATGGAAGAAGGTGCTTGCGCTCACATTCAAGAGACAAGGACAAGAAAGAAGAGCACATCATCTTGCATTTCTTTTCAAACTTAGAAGAAGCAGAAGAGATTTTGGTCAGAAAAAGAAATGAAGGCAGAGGAGGAAGGTTTGGACTGACTCAAGGTGGCAGGAAGCCAGTTGTGACTAAATCCCATGCCAGCAAGAAAGCTAGAGAAGGAAAACTATTTAGTCAGCAAGGTGGCAAAACTGGAAAAGTTTAGCACAATCAGCATGGCAACAGGGTTTGAGACCTTCCAAGTAACAGGAGCAAAGGAAGCCAAGGCTGGAGCAAACCAGGACTGGAAATTAACAAGCTCCACAGTGCAGTGGGATGAGATGGCAAGAGGTTCAGGATGATGGGGTATCAGCTGTAGCAATCAAAGGGACAGACAGCAAGGAAACAAGAAGATGTAATGTCAAGGCTGAGAGCAGCAGAAACACCAAGTGATGGGATGTGCAGCCAAATGACAGCAGCAAAAAAATAAAGCCGGTAGCAACAGCAAGTGGGAAAAGAAATGGGGTTGTTTTCCACTGGGAAGATGTTTTCCTGCCAGGACCAAGAAAGCACCAACTGGAAAACAGCTCCAAAATAAAAGCATTTGCTGGAAACACTTACTGCTTGATCCTGAATATTGCCCATGTCATGAATAGCTAAGCAATAAAACTACAGTCTCAGTGCAATGCTCAGGGTGCCACCTCTAAGAGGACAGCACCAGGTAGGAGTCATGTTGAACTGAAACACCCTGGGCCAGTGCATGCAGACTCCTTCCCAAGGCAGCCCTCCAGTCTCTGAGCTCCAGCTAAGCCATCTCCCTCGTTCTTCAGTTGCAGCCCTCCTACACACACGAAGCATTGCAATTCTGGCATCTGCACGCAGACACGAGCCACGTTTGCCACATGGAGGAAGGCTCTAATCTCCCTGCCTGGCACCCAGGCTTGCCATTGCCACCTGCTATTCCTCCCCTTCCTGCAGCACTCATTCTCTCCCATGTTTTTTTTCATTCCTCCTTCCCCTGCTTTCAGCCTCTTCTCATCTCTGCACCAGGATAAGCCTCCTTCCCCAGACACAGCTGAGCACTGCTCTGTCTCACAGCTGCCCCATGCTGCCTCCACGGTCATGATCTAGGAGGGGAAACACCTCAGCTGTAAGTGCTCAGCCCCTTGGCAGTGACCATGAAATGCCATCATTACCAGCAGCCTCCCGAGCCCACACGGAGTTGTGCATGAACCTCTGCCCTCTCCTGGCTGGAACAAGAAATGTCGAGCTGGGTTTTTCCTCCATGCCCTGCGCTGTACACAGCATGAGCACTTCCCGAAAGCTCGTATTTACACTCTAGGCTTATTTTAACAGTCCTTGCAAAGCTGTGGGTCTGCACGGGATACATATTTTGTACCTCTAAACATATTAGCATTTCTCACATGCTTTTCCAATAGATCACGTATATGCATTGTGGTAAAAGCCCAACATAAGTTGTGACACTTGGCTGTGCATGGAGCTGCTCCAAGCGCACCCATTACCCTCTAGCCTCTATCTTGCAGCATGCACCCGAAATCCTAAGGCACTACTAACCATCCTTGAATAAAACTCTGCTTAGCTACTAGGGTCAAGTTTAGAGGGTACATGGAGAAAGTTGCCCTTTAATATTCCCTTTAGTAGTTATTATTCCCATGTGCACACATTTTGATGGGTCTCACAATAAGGTCTTAATTCACTTCAGGTTTGGTGAAGCTAGATACACTGGGTACCAGTTTTTCTGTAGGACCTGGTGCTCCAGGTGTCAGGCAGTCGAAATCACTGCCTTTTGGGCTAAATTAGATAACATGAACACAGCCCCCCCTTTAGGCACTTCTACAAACACATGCCCAAGCAGCTTCGTTCCCAACCCACAGAGAGAGCCTCTGCCAGAGCTGGGATCAGGACACGGATCACTTCACCCAGCTCTCCCACAGCAGTCACCAAGGAGTCCTGCCTCTATCTGACAGTCAGGTTAACACCATCTGTTCTTCTTAATGGACTGGATCATTCTCTTCACCATCCCAATTTGTTTAAATTGGTATCACATATCAGTTCCTGCACACACCCACTTTATGAGAATTTAAAGAAAGCAAATGCAGGAATCTGTGTCACCCCAAGCCACTCGATAACTGACTTCTCACCTACAGTGAGAACTCCAGTTGCAGCGTCAGTAGCAACACAGCACTACCACACATGTATATTTACTTAGATGCGTTACAGATATTGCCATAAACAAGGCGTTCCAAGTACTACAGATGCGCAAGGGGGCAATCGCCCATTATTCCTGTCTGATCCTGGCCTTGCAATCCCCATCCTGATTAAATTACTGAGGGTAGGATTATCAGCAAGATAATCAGATGCAGTGTCTAATCTGGATAACCCAGTATCACTGGGCCTCACAACACAGGATTTCACTGACCACCCAGCCAGGGCATTCTGGAGCATTGCATCTCATTTCCACCACTTAAAGGATTCAAACTTCTAAGATACTTGTGCAGAGGGGAAGGCTAAGGAACATACTCACAATTCCAGTCAAATAGTTTGCTTAACTGCAGTGGTTCTAAGAGCCCCCAGATCCTGCACAACCAGAATTTCAGAGCAATCACTTATCAGAGCATCTCATTGGGTATTTAGAGGCTCCAGAATCTACACTTTTTTTTTTTAAAATAAAGCCTCACGATCTTAACCCATTTGTCACAAGCTGGGAGGTGCAGCTTCATCTGTCTCAAAGCAACAGCATTGTCCAAGTAGCTCTTTTTGGTCTGGATACCTCCCTTGACACTCTTCCAAGCTTTCCATTGCCTTATCCTTGCCAAACAACGTATGTGCCAAGGATAGGGACAAGATCAGGAAGTAAGTATTACCTTGAACTTTGAGGACTTCAATATCTCAATAAAAGATTATTGATGGGAATCACCTGCATGTAGTTGCTCACCCCCACTCTTTCTTCCCCTCAGCTGAGACCTTCCTCCCTGTGTTTCTACAAGTTTGTCATTCTGGAACAGAAGGTAGATGCTCAGTGATGCTCAGAAAAGAAGGTGCAGCTTTGGGAATCTGAACCTTGGCTAGCTGCTGTATCGCACAGCAAGCAGGGTTTTGTTCAGCAACAAAGTGGCCTGGATAGGGCACAAAGACAGAAAATGCACCTGATCTTTCACCAAGTCCTCCATTGTTCCCAGACAGCATGAGAGGGTATTTTAGAAATCTCTTCTGCAGACCCACACAGCCTGAAGAGGATCCTGTTCTGCTCAAAAAAATTAATCTCTTAGAGGCTTTCATCACCTTGTCAAAGTCCCTAGTGGCCCCTGCCTGCCCTCCCATGAAGAGTTTGATTTCCTTTTAGGACAAGCTGCTTTTCAGTGAAGTATTGTGCTGTTTTTGCGAGAACATCAGACACCTCCAGGTGTCCCTCAAGCAGGTATCTATCAATAGTTGCAGCGCAGATTTTTTCCAAACAGGTCACAGAAAACAGACAGTAGGCATCTGACTTCTGTTTGAAGGGCGTGTTAGAAATGCAATTCATAAGACATGTCTAGATTACATTTCTGATGCTGCATAATTATGTGGGTCCAGCTTATCTCTAGTTACAAGGGCAAACAGGGAGGACTCTGAAGGAAGAAGTTGAGCTGAGAACAGACAAAAATGTTGCTGGCCGCCATCAGTTCACACTCACTGAAAAGGCAAGGTCATGCAATACTATCTTTCTGCATTGTTAAAAATCTCCAAGGTAAAAGGGCAGTGTCATTTCAAGAATATAAATGGCTGCATGAAACAATTTTGTCTCCCACCAGAGGTGATGACTTATTGCTCAGGATAACCAAATCCTCCAGCAATTATGAAAATCGACAAGATCTGGAGCATCACTGCTGATCTCCATATGGAGATTAACAGCCCTCATTCACTAAACATCATGGATGGGAAACAGGAATAACAGCTGGCTGAGTCAGGCACCGAGAAGTGAGCACATTTTTAGCAAGACTGTTCATCATTCATTTATACACATCAGGTGAACTAAGAGCAGATAAAGAAGCACCCTTCCCATTAGACTTTCAAACTCACCTGGAGGTTGGAATCCAGAAAAGAGAAACTCCCATTCTACCACCTGTGATGGAAACAGGTAACTAAGAAATACCCATAACAAAGATTACAATTTCACCAAAAAAATGTCCAGAGGCAGCTGCTAGAGCCTCATAGGAGGGAGGGTACAGGATAAAGAAGGCAGTGGCTTTTCTTTTAGTACTCTATTACTAAAATTCAGAAGGTGAAAACTCCAACTTCTGCCCATTTCCACTGATCAGGCTGTGCAGAGTGCAATGACAAATGCACCTACCATCTGTGGCTCAGAGACCTGCCTGAAATTCTTACTTCAGTACCAACAGAACCAGCTTCTCCAGCACTTAGTGGATTTACTTCTCTGGGGCTTTGTTTGCAATTTTTAACAAGTCACATACCCATAAGGAAGCTCTCCCTTGGGTCCACATCCTCAAGACCGCCCATGTGAAGGCTTCGCTAAGAAATCAGGCAGCAGCTGCTCTCATCTCCATGTCGAGGGTCAGTGGAGATGGATAGTATAGTCATACCCCTTAGCTATGCTCATAGGTGAGCAGAGCTGTAACAACAGGATAGAAATTGTGGTCTAAACAATACTCCTTCTCAAGAGCAGGACACTGCTTTTCCAGATTCTATTTCTTGCTTTAGAAAGGTAGAGAAATGAGGTGGTGAGGCATGGTGAGGAATTATGACCTTTAAAACACAATAAGACAAAAATCAGGCTGCACTGAGTAAGCACTCACTGGTTCTGGTACACTGGAGAGCATGTCATTGCACAGTGTCTGCTTTAAAATCTGAAAACTTTGTGGAGGCAATAAGGACTTCAAGAACACAGCCTGGGACACTCATGCATTAGCATTTTAAAAGTACACCTGTGCTCTGCTGATGACTCTTGTACTGTTTGGGTCAGTGAAGTCACTACTGCAAGCATTTCAGGCAGGGGTACTCCAAAGTCAACATGCAGATAACACGCTCCTTGGGTAAGGATCTAACCAAGCTACTGAACTTGCTTGATCAAGAGAGCTCAGCTCACATCCCAGCTGGAGCAACCTCCTGGCTTCACAGCAGGCACCCCGGCAAGGCTAACTGTGCTGCAGCCCAATGCACCCAGCAATAGCAGAGACAGGACTCTTCACACATACCTGCACCCAAACCGTGTTCAGGGGAGCACCCCATAGGACAGATTCAAAGCACAGGGACAACAAGGCTTAGCAGGTTTACACTCCCTCAACTCACATGGTAAAAGAATGCACCCTTCCTGGCAATTTGTTACATAAGCCAAGAAAACATTTCACCTTCCCTCCATGACACCTCACAAGGTTTTACAACCACTATATACCTGATGGTGTCCAGCTTACTAGTGATAGTAGTAAAAAAGCTGACTGTGCACGAGGATATGTCCTTTCTTTACACTCTGACCACAGCTCCCCACAGATGAATGGGTGCAGGCACTGCTGACTGAGGCAGTGTTATCACACAAGGAATCAACAGCTATAGACAACTTGAGCCCAGCAGCATTTCCAAGGCTCCTTGCCTTCAAGATCAAGCAGCTCTTTCCTGCTCAGCTCTTTCCAAACCAGGTGTGTCACAAAGGTCAGGGGCAAGAAAAAAGTAAGAAAACTAAGGTTGTTTGGGTTGTTTTTTTGTTTGTTTTTTTTTTTTTTCCTCTCTCTCTTTCTATTTCACTTTTTTATGTATTACAAACCGGGAAGGAGGTCAGTACTGCTATGAAGCTCAGTCATCACTGCAGTTACTCCAGCTTGCAGACAGAATAAAAGGGTGATCTCAGACCCTCAGGGCCTGTCTGTCATAACAGTGGTCTCTCTCCATGTATCAGCTCTGTGTTCAGAGCAAATGAATTGGCTTTTGGCATGAGCAAATTCCAGGTCCAGCCACTGGCAATCCTGAGGATGCCAAGCTCCAGTTAAGCTGGGGTGAGCAGCCAGTGCTCAGATACTTGGGCAATCAGGTCCAGCTTCAGGCTGTGTGGCTGGTTAGTAGAGAACAATGTTAGTAGAGAACAATGTTGGATAGGGCATAGGGGTGCCCAGGAGCTACACAGAAGCAGGTAATGCCCATGCAGTAGTTCTGCCTGACAACCGAGTCAGGGAGACGTGTGCCCACTTTGGTCTGCGTCAGGATAGCCATTGGTCAGCACTAAGTAGATGAGGCAGGCAGAACCCAGCTAGCTGTCTCCTGACATGCTTGGAGACAGCCCAGGATAGCCCACCTGTTCTTGAGTGTGTGAGCAACACACATTTGTCCCAAAAAGAGAGGTGCTTTTTTCCCCAATTTTGGCTGGTACTACCCTCTGCAGTTTCAGCAACTGTTGTTTGGGTTTGTTTGTTTGTTTTTTTCATAAGATATGCAAACCATAAAAAAGCCAGGAAATATTTGGAATCATTTAGCAAATAGAGCAGCCAGTCTTGTTTCTTTGCTTATTTGAGCAGGCATGCTCTCTAGTGAGTGTTAACATTTGCATAAGGAACATCAGAGCTGCGCTTCACTGTTTCAGCCGCTGCATTTCCCACTATTGATTGCTTATCGTTCAAGCCCAACCCTAATACATGTCAGCAGACATAAGCTAGGAGGCAGCTATGTCCCCACTGGGAGAATGATATACTATCACTCTTTTCAAATGAGCTTGGAGAAACACTACATGTATATTTAACAGAAATTCCTGGCTCTAACTGACTGCAAAGGAATTTCAGTGGTTGCAGAAGCGCAAATCAACATAATCTCTCTATGACTAGACTGAAAACCAGGTACTAAAATTGAGTTATTCATATGAGAGATTACTTTGCAAATGCATTCATTAATTTCTGTTGCTATTCTATCCTCACGCCCCTCCCTTCATTTTTGGCATTCAGGCTGGCAAACGCGGACGTTTGCTGAAGTACTGTGTGCAAAATTAAGAGCAATAGATATCTTCCCCATTATCACCCTGACCCTCAAAATAATATTTTATCTTGCCAGACATGTGAAGGGACAAGGCCACAGGCAGACAACATCAGAAGGTTATTTCCAGTAATAATTGGGAGGCTGCAATACTGCTGTGAGACATTTAGCTTTCTAAGCTGTGGATATTCCCAAACTGGCAAGTGCCATGCACTTGGGATACCTGAGCTGGCTCTAAAAGAGCTCTTCCCAGAAACAGGAGCTGCACGGGGTCTAATTAGTGCCACCAAAGGAAAGAGCAGATCAGCTTGTGTGCAGAGCTGCCTTGCCTGTGAGTGCTCGGCAGGTCCTGCACAGAGCTGAGCTGTACAGGCACATCAGCTCTGCTTGCTGAACGTCATCAGTAAAAGACCTGGGTCTTATTTCCAAGCCAAGCACAGGGAGCTGGGAACAGGGAGCAAGATGCACCCCATCTCCTCCCGGCTGGTGATGCCCATTGGCTCCCAGTCAGAGGTCTTCAGGTTCACAGAGTGCCTTGCTGATACATTTGTTGAAGGAAGTGCTCAGTAAGGGAGTGGTAACTATTGAGAGGAATGTCACTTGGATCTAAAGGACCTTCTTGCAGTCAGGTCAGAAGAATGAATGCAGTTGTATGTGGACTCAGTCAGCCACTGGGGCAAGTTATTATATGGTGATGGCATCACACCACTAAACAAGCATATAAAGGACCAGGTCTGTGCTAGCAAGCACCACCAGTGCAGGAGAGGCACGACTCCGATGTCTACATACCTTGCCGGTTCCTTAGACCTCAGATCTGGTTGCACAGATAGTCAGATTAACTCAGTTCTTTGTGACAAATAAATCCCATCCCCAGTCATAAAGCACAGCAATTCATAAACCCCACAGTTTTGCACAAAGATAAGTTTAGTTCTTATCTATATTTAGCCTGTACTCAGGGCTAAACTACAACAGTTGCTCTATCCACCCAACAACCCCTCACCAGCCAGGAAGAAGAAGTGGAAAAAAGGAGAGCAGACCTGTGGGTAGAAGTGAGAACCTATTTTAGTGAGATAACACCAGTACCAACAGAGATATACAGAGCTATACTCAGCCAAATGAGCATCCAGTCCTCAGGAGCAGGGAGAAGCCAGAGAAGGAACAAGAGAACACTCAACCAGAATCCCACAGGAGCTCCCCTTCCTCAGCAAACCTTCCTCCTGTATAATGACCGTGATATTATGGGATGGGCTATGCCTGTAGCTAACTCAGGTCAGCTGCCCTGGCTGACTTGAACCTGCTAATGGCCTGCCTGACATGGCTGGGCTGTGGTTCTGTCCCAGCCAAACCAGGACAGTTCTTCAAGGCATATGCAGCTGTTTAGCCAGAGTTATTCATGCCTGAAATAAAAGGTGAGAAGTTAACAGGATTTGGCCACTGGGACAACTGGACTCCAAAGAGACATGATCATCCAGACCTACCGACTGCTCTGCTGGGCTGAACCCAGAGTGATCAGTCAGGGAGGGGCAGCTGGCCCCAACACCTCTAGGCCACACCTGAGACCTCTCCTGTGTGCACATGGGTGTGAGGGCATAGAGAGGCAGGGAAGGCAAACCAGGCAGGACCCTGTTCTACAAACACTATGAAGATTCCCTAGCACATTGAATGGGAATTACTTAACATGTCCCATCCTTGCACTGTGGCACTGTACTGTCTTCCTTGTAATTTTAGACAGAAGCATCAAGGTGGGAAACATCTCCTGGACATCTTCACTGTTCAGGAGAACTACTAAGACACTAACATAGCAGGAATCTGGAAGACTAGGTCAAATATCTGACATATGCAGCCACACACAAACCACCGCTGTGCCTGTTACTCAGGATTCAGCTGGAGCAGTGGGACACAGGTTTGCGTCCAAGAATTCATCTTTCCAAGTTATCAGAGCTGTATAGCTAGAACAAATCCCCTTCCAGGCAGAGCACAATAGAGTAAGGTTCCTTGTGAGCTGGCAGCTAGGCAGGAAATCTAAGTCTACCACATTAAAACTGATCACATGAAGTTCCTTTTCACTCTCAGCTCTGCTCTGTGGAAGGGCTGTGCATGAGGTACTGCTTTTTAGGTGATCTTTTTTTTTTTTTTTGGCCCTGTATTTCTTGAGCTGTTATTCAGAAATGGCTTTCAAACTCAAGCACTGACTGTATTCAATCCGTTGCACAATGGTGTGCAGTAATGCAACCACAGGTGCCCGTGTGCAGGTACAGCAGCACCAGCTGAGAAGCCCACCAGCCTGCTTGTACCTACACTGCTCCCATACCCTGCAGCCTCCCTCCATCCCACTACACAGTCATGCTGCTGAGTTTCCACCTGCTCAATGAGCTGGAAAGTTAACAGGCTGGAGGATTCGCTCAGTTTTCTCCGTAGCTTGCTTTTACTTGGGAGAGCATGATTTCTGTGCATGCTGGACCAGTATGCCCTGGCAGCCCTGGGTAACACTGTATCAGAACAAGCCAGCACCTCTGAATTATTTACTTCAACTCACATGAACTTGCATTTCTCTTCCTTTTTTGCACAGTCACCATGATGCTTGCCACTCCATGAGTAAGCTGGAGAGACAGATGACACAGATGATGAGGTTGCTTTAGCGATTATAACAAAATATGACAACGCATTTATCCAGCTCCTTTCAGCAGCATTTTATTTCATTTCAGTTCATTACTGTGTAGCAGAACACCTCTGGAGAGTTTATTTAAAGGTGCTTTGGAGAGGTACGTGTGGAAGGCTGGGTGCAATAGAGAAACAGACTGGAGGAACGAGTTGAGCAGCACTGAGTTCTGATGCTGAACAGAGCCATGTCTTGGGGAAAGAACAAGCGAGGAACTAGCTTTGTACTACTGACCTGGTAGCATATGCCTTGGTGGACTTAACCAGTCCTTAGTCACAATGGGCTGGTGGGGTTCAGTACTGTTGGGTTCAGTTTCTAGAGTTTCCTTTAACTGATGGGCTCATGCTTTTTCTGGAGGCTTTCCATAATGACTTCCCACCATTGTTCCCTCCATTTTAATTAGTAGCAGAGATGATGCAATCAGTTCAAGTATTCAGCAAGATACTATCTATATATATTCATAGCAGTCCAGGGGTTAAAGACAACACTTGCTAATCCCAGTTTTGCCACCAGTGATTAACAAAATAATGTAATGAATATAGCACTGTGTACATCAACCAAGACCAGCCAGAACCATTAGCAAACAGAAGGAATCTCTGAGGGAAGCTAAATGAAGGTTGCAGCTTTGCGTTTTTTTTCTTGCTACAGCCCTTTTGCCTGTTACTGGGTGTACACTCTCTGGAGCCTAAACATCAAAAACACCAGCGTTGGTGTTTTTGACTGTAGTGGAGGCTGAACTCCACAACTGAAGCAGCTCCTCTGAGCCCTGTATCAGTAATTAATAGTTGAGGAAGATTTGGAGTTGGAGGATCCTCACAGGACAATCACAGCTGAACATGCATGTCCTGGACACCACGGAAGGTAGAGGGAAAACATATCCTTCACAGAGACACTGTCTCTGGTCCTTGTTCCTCACTGCCCCAGCTTTTCTGCATTAGTTTACATGGCTGCAAAGAAGGTGTAACACACAGTCAAGGGCCTTGCAGGCACTGAGCACTTCCCTGAGTGAGTAGGGAGGCACTGGAATCACTGGGCTCGCTGCAGGTGTTCCCTGTGATCCATCTTTGACAGGTAAGATCCAGTCTCTCTTCCTGAAAGCACCACAAATGGTATCTTGACATAGAAGCTGCAACCAGTTGCTGCAGCTATGGTGGTGTTGCAGAGATTGGGGGGTCAGAGCGAGGGGAGAGTGTGTCCTCAACCACTCCCCCTCCTCCTCTGCCATCCTTCCCAGGGTAGTCCTGACAGTCCTGGTCTCCACCCTACGTGGTGGCAGGAGGCAGAAGAGCCCCAGCACCTCTCAGGGATAGTGGCTGCCACGTGACACTCATAAGCTCTTAGACACAAGGGTGCCCTTACAGTAGCGCTAGTCATGGGGTCTTCTGGTCACTACACAAGTTATAGTGCTGGTGGGAAAGGTTGGACTTTGCAGTGGCCTCCCTGCAGGAAGGATTGTCTCGTCTGTGCTGTTTCAGATCAGCCAAGTGGAGTTATCTCTTGATACGGCAATGTGGGAAGCTGTACTCTGGCCTGCCATCATCTGTGGATGTAGACCCAGCCTGTACCTCGCAAACACAACCAGCCAAAGTCTGCTCTAAGAGCACTGACTTCAGATAGGAGCAGACTTGCCCCACAAGGGATGCCAAAGGCTGGGAAGGGAAGCTGGCTGATTTGCACAGAAGCACCTTGGCCTTTATTCTCTGATCAGCTGAAGCCCTCAGAAGTGGCTATTAGCACACTCTGTGTGTGAGCCTTGGCACACAGGGGGCAGGAGAAGGATACGAGGTCGCTAGCCCTTCACGAAAAAATTCCATTCCTTTCTTTGCACAGTTCTGTTGTGAATTGGCTGAAAAGATCATCAAACTCTCTCCCTATCCCGCCAATTCACGATGGGGTGTAAAGCAATAGGGAGGCCTGGAGACAGAGCCATCAATGAAGTGCCTGACATCTTAAGCCAAAGCTATGATTTGTACCCACTTAAGTGGACAAAAGCAGCTCATCTCTCTCCTCTCCACCTCCCCAAAGGAAAGCTAAAACAAAGGGGTCACAGGGGTTGAGAATCAGGGAGAAAAGTGGCTGTTTGGGCTCAATTTTCACTTTGCACGAGAGCCTGCTTGACTTGGGAATCACGTATCATGTCTTCTCTGTGCCTAGCAAGACCTCAGTCATGTCTTCCACGTTGATATTCCTAACACAGAAAAACTGAGAGAGAAAGACAGGGCCGAGCCAGTTTAAAGAGAGGCTGATATCCCCAATATGCACCCACACCTCTCTGCTCAGCAAATCAGGCTGTCTGGAGACTGAATGAGAGCATGTTCCTCTACCACAGAAGGTCAGTAAGATAAAAATAACCCCCAAAAGCCTATATTCAGCATGGAAGCACAGTGCTGAGCCAGGGACAATGATAATAGGAAAACACAATAGTTCCTCTAAGCAGCCCTAAAATAATAGATTATAAATGGGCAAAGGGGGAGGAGAAGGGATGGAGGGCTATTTTATCACTATTCTAAAAGCATTCAGAGGAAATAAATTTGGATTGATTTGACAGACTGTTCTCAAAAGCCAAAATGTGCTAAATATAATGCTGAATTTTCCTAAACACAAAACATGTCAGCAAGAATCCCCTGGCCAGCAACTTTTTAGTATGTGTGCTTTTTTGCCCCCCTCCCTTTGTTTAGCCTTTGCCCCACGATGGTTATTTGCCTTTCTGGAGAGCTTAATCAGGAGCTATTAGAGGTAGTCACTCTCCAAGCTGTATAATGTTAAAAGTCCATTAGCTCACCCCAAGCAAGGCTGGCAGGAGGGAGATGATGTACTTGCTGAAGTTGAACGAGCTATTTGCATGCTGAATATCTCTAATCACTGAGCCATGCCAGGAGAATCTGAACATTATTGCACTCAGCTGCCCAGTGACCTTTTGAACACACTCGCTTTAATACAAAACAAAGTGACAAAACATATCCATCACTGAACCTGCAAAAAGGGGCAGATGCATGTTTTTAAGCAATTCTAGGCATCAACTATGCACACCTTTAAAAACATTTTTTTTGGAGAAATAATAATTAGCAAAGCCTCTGCCAGATTCACTTGCATTATGCATGGTTGCTTGTATTATGCATGGGTTAATAAAATACGACAGATGTCTGCTTACTTTTGGTTTGATCACCATCAGTTTAATCCAGCAAAGTGCACACACTTAGTTTCAACCGCATTTTCAAGTCCCAATGGACTTTAATGGGACTTGGGCCCTGTCCTGTGACCCTTCAGCCCAAGCCACCACCTCCTGGACACTGGATCTGATTACCCAGCTACCATGTGTGTTCATCGCTACACAGCAAGCAGATTGGGGAGACACCTAAATAAACCTTCTTTACAGAAATGTTTTCAGAGGCTGCAGCTGAGTGGAGCCAGGTCTAAGCACCAGTCACTGCCTCTGGGGCAGAGCAATGTGACCTTCAGGAACCGCTGGCCTTAAAGGCTTTAAGTAGTAATTTTTCTCTGTATTCCAAGATTTACCAGAAAATTTAAACAACTGATTGGATACCGCCAGCTACTGGTGGAAGTTTGGCACCAGGACAGCATCTTACATGAAGCCAGCCACCCTGTACTTGTTTTAGAGCTCAGTGCCCGCAGAGAGAGTTTGGGCAACAATTCACACGGCCCACAAAACTGGCTAACATAAGTTGAGCTGTGGGCACATCTCACGTCAAGTGACTGCTGTCTTTCAGTGACTGTCACTGACCTGTCAACTTGTAGCAGACACAAGCCTGTCTCACAGCGTACTATAGCCTCCATGAGGAGACCAAGAAGTGGAAGGGCACAGAGCTCAGGTGTCCCTGTCGAGCCCAGAACCACCTCAGCTGCCAAACAAGGCTGCTCTCCACTGGAACAAGGCAATCAGGGGAAGTCCAAGAATTTAGATCAAAATTAGAGCTATTTCTCCAAGTCACAGAAGGACAACAGAAAAGACAGACCATTAAAGCACAGCTCTTCCAATGGCTTTTGGGGATTGTCTTCTATTTTAGGCAGTGGATGGTTAAACTCCTGCTGATACTTTGCTGAATCTCCTGCAAAGAGTGACTCTCATAGTCAGTTGTAGTTCTCTGGTTAGAGCATCAACATTTCTCCAGGCTAGAGTATTCCAAAACGTGGAGAAACTGATTTATCACAGCCAGCCAGAAGCGACTGAGGCTTCACATAACATGCTTGAAGGACCAGACTGCAGGCTTTCACAAAGCTCTTGGGCTGTTGTTCTCTTCTGCTCTAATTTGAATACACCCCCCCCCCCCCCCCCCCCCACCTTACACAGCACAGAGAATAACCCCCAACTGTCCCATGGTTTTGTCAGCT
The DNA here is from genome assembly GCF_034619465.1 of Leptosomus discolor. Classification (NCBI taxonomy): domain Eukaryota; kingdom Metazoa; phylum Chordata; class Aves; order Leptosomiformes; family Leptosomidae; genus Leptosomus; species Leptosomus discolor. The sequence goes on along the minus strand of NC_141397.1, from coordinate 52,376,189 downwards.
CTGCAGCAGCTCAGGTTTCCCCCTGGAGTAGTGACAGGTTCTTCAGGGTCTCCCAGAAGTGACAATAACTGGAACCAGTCAAATTAGCGGCTCCTCCCTTTGTGCTACTGGCCAGAAGCCCTATGGAAAGAGCAAAGCCAAAAGCTTGTCCCAAGAGTAGGACCACAGCCAGCATGCCTGAGGAGGCTCACACTGAGAAATGGAAGTGGAGCCTCTGAAGGGCACTTTTGCTTCCTCCCCATCTTTCTGATACCTCAAGGCCAAACCCTCCTGGCTGGGACTCCCCTCCCTTTTAACAGTGTAGGAGGCAGTAATACACAGACACATAAAGGAGACCTACATTCTTACATATGCAGCCAGCCACTCACTAATTGTCCCAACCTTCTTGCCACATCACTCACCAACAGGGAGAAGCCAGCAGGAATGTAGCTAATGGGCAAAAGTTAAAAAAAAAAAAAAAAAAAATCTTAGCCCCCCTAGCAGTGGGTGCAGAACTGAAGTTCCCATCAAGACATGGGCTCACAGCACTAACTTGTCTCCTCTTGACGTCAGTAGGGAAGGTGACTACATTGCTAGTTTAAAGCAAAATCCCTCTTACTCCAGTGTTTGTCAGACTGGCCAAGTCTTTAACCCCATGGGGTTGAGTGCTCTAAAATGCTTGTGTGAACGACTTTCAAGAACTCCCCAATAGGAAAAGCACTGTGGTCCACTTGAAACTTGCAGGGGGTAATGAAGAAACACATCACCTCTCTGGGCTGGCAACCTGCTTCAGGAAGTTGAGCCACAGCATGTGGAAAGGAGCAAATAGTAGACTGAGATTCAAAACCTACTGGAGATTAGGATTCTGCCTTCCTGGGAGACATGTGGTCCAGGCAGATGATATAACGTTCTCTCAGACCTACCTGGGAAATTGCCTTCCAGTCCAGTAAAAACCCAAGCCTCCTCTCCCCCACAAAAAAACCCAACACACACACATTTTCCCCATAATGCAGGAAGAACAAGATGGATACTTTTCAAAATGATTTTTAATTAAAACCAAAAAAAAAGGAGCACACACCAGAGCTTGACATGGGCTAGCCAAACTGCTGGTCATCCAGACATTGAACTGGCATGAGGAAGGCTGTGTTTCTGCGTAACTCAGGAGCACCGTCACGGACAGTGGGATTCCCAGGAAAGTACTCTGCCTGCTAGGCTACTGCTGCTTTGTGCTGAGCAGATCCTTCTCATGTGGTGATGGGAAACTTCATCCTGGAGCCCAGACTCTTTTTCCAACAGACGGAAGTCCCAGAGACTGGGGAAAAGACCATTTCAACGACTGCATTTTCCGAGCACTTCTGTAGAGGATTCCCAGTTGGTTCTCCTGCCTCCCCCGGCAGGTTACACAGGTTTAAATGGAGACTCATCTTTGGCAATAGCCACACTGGAAGGACCCAGTCCTGCTTCCACTGAAGTCAACACATGTCCTTCCCCGGACCATAAATGCAGCTGCACCAGGGATCACGATCACTAGCCAATTGTGCTTTGAAGTTAAATCCTCATCCACTCCATCTAGCCAGCAATTTCTGAGAGCTTCTTCAGGCTCATGTAAGTGTGCACCAGTAAATTCAGGTAAATGTGAACATCTCGGCTACAGCAATGGGGTGAAGTTTTCAAATATGCCCAAGAGATGGAGGAGCCAAAGTTTCATTTTAAGACATGACTTGGGCACTAGATCAGGTATTGAAACCTCCCTGACATCTAATAAAGCAGTTTCCAAAGCTGCTGGTGTGTTGCTCCACCAGCCTGGTTTCTTTACCAGAAAGGCTGGACTAAAAAAGTGACACATTTTTCATACACAATTTTTATCTGTTAGAATTTGCTAGATATGCGCCTCATTTGTCTGTCAAATATTTAAAAAATACCTCAACCTGCTCTAATAATCACATTTTAAAACATGCATCAGGTTTGGATCAGAACAGCTTCTCTGGGATAATCAGTAAGCCCAAATTGCTGATTTAAGGCCTAAATATCAGTCACTGACCAGCCAGCCACAAAAAGCCACTCTGTCCTTGAACTCTTGGAATTATTTTTGGCTCAGACTAACCCTTGTTACCATACATCTTATCCTACACACAAAAGGAAAGCATATGTGTTTTTCAAGGCTACTGTTGCACCACAAGTTTACATACAAACACAACTTCTGCAAACATGAGACCAAAGTAAGACCTCATATGTTCCAGGGTAAGTCAGAAAGTCCACAGGAGTCAAGGAAGTGGTAACTGCCATAAAGGATCAGGCCTAATACATGCATTACAGAAGCACGGTCGCTCCTTTGCTCGAGGTCTGGCTGATTCACTTTGCACATACCACTGCTTTAGCATTACATCCTTATCTAACGGTAAACCTGTTTCAACAACATGCAATACATATTAATGCAATATGCACTGCAACACACAGTATGCATCCAAAGAAATATGCCAATGCAAAAATCTGACTTCTCACACATAGCAGGGCTAACAAGGAAGAGCCTTTTACAAAAGACAATCAAGAAATCACCTGAAACCATGAGACCCGAGGGGCCTCAAGCAATATGCAATACTGAGACCTAATAACGGATGCTAATTCATGAAAGAAACACAAACAGTGGGACTGAGGTAATGGCAGAGATTTCATTAGTGCAATTAACATTTATAATGGTATGTTCTTTAATAGAATTTAAATAAGGCTTTGAATAATTACACACACTAAAACTAACATTCCATAACCTTATTCCGCATGGAAAAGCAGCAGAAACAACCCTCTGGACTGTACAAGGTCCAATTATGAACAATTACATTCAAAGTAGATCAAAACAGAAACAACTCTTTCCCCCAAAAGCTGCATCATCATCTTTAAAGTCAACTTTCTCCCCTAGTGTGAGAAATGTGAGGAACAGATGAACTGAGCTTCAGCCCAGCAGATCTGGCCTCATCAAATCACCAGTAGTGCTTTCCAACCCAGAATCTCTCCTCATTTCTTTAGGGTGATGGAAGCTCATGGAACAAGGAGTGAATTTCCAAAGCAATGGAAGGTCAGTTGTCCCTTCCCCAGGCCAATCAATGTTCATAAATTATGCAAGCTTGAAAAAAAAAAAAATCTACATTACACTGTGGCATGTGTGTTTACAGTGCATGTTCTCCTTTAGAAACTACTCACAGACAATGGGGCTGGGTGGGTGAAAAAAATCAAAGCAGCATATGAAATAGTAATATACAGTTTCAAAATCTGCACCGTCCTGCAGAACCAGGAATTATAATTTATTCAGATTGTTCTCAACAGATCCAATCTACGCTGGATATGTAAAAAACAAGAGACTAAGTCATCAAGAAAAACCAAAGGAAAAAACCTGCACGCTGCAAGAGTTTTTAAAAACAAAACAAAAGAAAAAAATACCAAGAAACATTGATGAAAGCTCAGAAAAATTTATCATCAATTCTGAAGTGGGGCCTTGTGACATCATCTGGGTTAATGAAGACAGAGATAGACTTCCCAGGGTTCTCAGTCACTAGCTGTTGCAACTTTTTGGCTAATCGGTCATCAGGCTGGTTGGTGTCCCCTCCATCTGACTGCGGGGAGGGGATGCTGGTGGTGCTGCCCCGTCGTTGGAGCTCTAGCGTTAGCCGGTTGGCTGCTTTGACATGTTCGATGGCAGTTCGAAGGTGTTCGGCAGGGTCTGAGCGGACTGAGGACAGCTTCCGTGCATGCAGCATGACGGTTTCTTCAGAGAGGTGCTCCAGCATATTGCACTGGGGGATGAAATAGTTGGGGCACATCTTGTTGACCAAGCAGTGCTGGAGATCATCAATGAGACCCAGGAGGAAATGGGCTGCGTAATCCTCCTGGGCCAAGTAGTTGGCTGGTAGCCTGTCACAGGCCCACAGCATCATGCTCCGCAAGTGATATGGACTAATGGCTTTGGGGCGGGACAGCAATTTGATGATGATAGCTTTGCAGGCCTGATAGGCTTGCATGAGGCTGCTGGAGATGCACTTTTTCAGCTGTACTTCACTTCTGGCAAATGACAGCCTCCATTCATTGTCCTTCTTCCCCTTGTAGGAGCATGCAGGCACTAAGTAAAACCCACTTATGACTTCCTCCTCTGTGATCTTCCCATCCCAGAAGTGGTTCTCCATCAGCCAGCTCTGGGCCACAGCTGGCCAACCTTTGAAGGACACCACAGGGACAATGTCATACAGCATGCGGCTGCTGCCCACGCCTAAAATTATGGATATGATAGTCCCATTCTTTTCTACCTTCTCCACCTTTGGCATCCCTCGCTGGGGTTTTTTCTGGATCTCAGAGAGGACAATGCTAATGGAGTCATAGAACCAATCTGCAACTTTTGTTGGAGAGAAGAAATAATTGGTAGCTCCATTGATATGATCCACGATCGTGCAGCAGTCCTTCCATTTGCTGATAGTTCCTTCATCAAACAGACGCAGGCTCAGCCAGGAGTGGCACAAAGCCGAGTGGCGCATGTCCAGCGTGACCGGCTGGTTGCGGTCATGCAGTTTCAATGCGGGCACAAGGAGGGTGAAGTCCATGTCATAGTCCGTGCCTCGTGCATAAACATTCAGCTCATCAAGATCAATGTCCACCACACCTTCTCGCACACCACCTGAAAGCAGCAGGTACTCGTTGGCTACAGGCAGCTTCTGGTCAAGTTTCTGAACCATGCCTGCAAAAGAGAGAAAGACAAGTCCTTTCAGGAGAAGGCAAACAGATCTGGGATATAGGATTTAACCAGGATTAAAACTCATCCCAGGGAAAAAAAGCAACCAGAGGTATCCATCACTGTTTGTGTGACACAAACATACATCAAGCCCAGTACTCAGACGACCTTTAGTCCCACTTGACTCGGGGCAGGGCCTTCCCTGCATTCCTGGGAACGGGTGAAGTCCATCCTAAACATCACCCTGTGAGCAATGGAAAAAAGCAGAAGCCTCTGGTAAAACACAGCAAAGCTACTTCCAGGACTAAATTTATCTTCTTAAACACTTTCTAAACCAGTTTTTCACCACATTGTCGCTCATTTCCATGGTATCCAAACACCTCCCTGACACTTCAAAAAGAAAAGAGAATATTAATTGACTCACTTCTTATTTTCTCTCTGGTATAAGAAAAAAGCTGGACCAGCATCAGGGGGTTGGTTTGCATGTGAGTGAATAAATAGCTATGAATGCTAGTTCAAGCAGGTCTGATTTTACAATTTGTTTTACATTTACTGATGAACAAGGCAACATCAATGAAGGCAATATGTTCTCCTCTTATGGGGGAATGGAGACAGGTTAAACTACCAGGCAATTAGAGAAGCCAGGTTTGAAATTGGTTCTTCAAGCTGTAATGACAGTATCATGCCATAAAAATTTCTGATCAGCTCCCCAGAGCACAGACATGAAGACAGATTTCTATTTTCATCACCAAAACCAGACACTCGCCTTCACCCTGCACCGCCTGCACCAGTTGCACAAAGCCAGTTTTTCACTGTGCATTCTATATATACCGCTATACTCTGTTCACAGAACGTGAACAGAAGACTGAGAAAAGACTCCATACAGTATCTCAGATATTAGCACCTCATTCAATGTTCAAATTAGGCTTAAAATTGAGCTCTGCATTTTGACTGCTCTGCAGTCTGCTTCTGCTATCTGGGCTGTTTCACTCAGGGTGTTCGTCTTCTGGTTAAACGCTCTTGATTTCCTCCCAGCCTCAGTTCAGATAGCACATCTAGGGCACAAGGGAACTAAGGCCAGTGACTGAATCTCTTAAAAGCACTGTAAAAGGGATATATTATTTCTTACAAGCCCAAACGTACTAGTTTTTGTTGGCACATGTTACTTACTGTAGCTTTCAAAAGGCACTATAGTTTCTTTATATCAGGATGGTCAAATGGAGACCTTCCATTACAAGGAAAGCCAGTCTTAGAGAGACATTGGTGGGAATAACTAGACGGAGGCATGACAAGGAAAGTCAGAAAGCTGCCAGCCACACTGTCAGCCCAGGAACCTCAGACTGACACATGAGGAGTATTTTTTTACTGTAACACTAACACAAATGATCAGCACTAGAGTCTGAGCACCCATCCTGGCATGGCCCCAGGTACTGCAGAGCCTTTCCTGAGCTAATGCATCCCCATGAGATCACAGACTCTGCCTGAACTGAACAGGTCTCCCTAGCAAGAGTGCAGCAGCAGCACTCCAAGGCGCTGAGTGCTGCACTAGCCTGAGTGGCACTGCAGTGCTTTTGGAGAGGCTCACCTGTCCTTTCCTGCATGCTAGAACAGGGGCAAGGAAACACTATCTGCCTACAGGTGACCCATGACCAGAGCAAAATCTAAAGCTACACTAACACTGATTCCTTGGAAGAGCGAAGGAGGCTGTAGGAAGAGGCCTGTGTGTGAAGGGGAATGTGTCTTGGGGCAATATTCAGGGTAACTGTGCAATCCCCCGTGTGAAATGTCTTGTTAAATACACTTTATCTGTTTCATTGCTTCCAAGAGCACTGGACACTGATCCAAAATTTTCTGCTCAGGGCTGTGATCTGCAGCATGCCATGCAGATCTGCAAATATTCTTGAGAGGGGCAGATAGAATGTAACTATCCTACAGAAGAAACTGTTCAAACCTATAGAATTCAATAAATTACGTATTTTTCTAAATATTTTTAAACTTGAAGGACAAAAAAATGTCCTGTGAAATTCTGCGGTGTGCCCTTTGCACCAAAACTTCTATCCTATGATACAGCTGGAGCCTTTAAATGAAAAAGAAAATGATACGATTTTTCTAAAAGGTAGAGGTTCTCCACTACAGAATCTACTGTGAGATGAGTTGCTCTCCTTGGACTGAAGAGATCCTCTGTCTTTATGTGGAAGCAATAGAGTTGACAGTCTGACCCCATTCAATCAACAGCAAGTGGGACTCAAGCCCTGCTTTCTAAACGCTCCATGCTCATCTGCCTGGAAAATAACAGTGCACATGTATGATCAACCTCCAAAGAACAGGAACAAGAACAGGAGCCACTCCTGCAACGTTAGTTCTATACCACGTTACAGCACTCCTGCCTTCACTAACACAGAGCAAAGCTTGCACCGGACAAAACCTGCACAGCCTGCCCTACTGCCAGAGGGGTTACAAAACGCCAGCTAGCAAAGGGGAGGCTTCTGCTCCTTGTGGGCAGGAAACATTTCAGGAAGAACCATCCTGTAGAGTCAGAGACACAGCAAACACTGTCATGTAGTAACTGCCACAAAAGAGACATCTCTCTTCCCTATAGCAGAGAAAGAAAAAAAGAACACAAATTTCAAGCATCCTTGCAATCGGAAATGCTTTCTGCCCACAGAGTACTCTTTACTATTCCTCTAGAAAGAAAATGTTTTCTGAGCTCACCATTAAGCCCAGTTTGCAAGGCTGAAGTGTCCCGAGAGGGAAAGGTGCCGTATACTGCCAAGAAGTCACTTGGTTTTCCCCTTGCCAAACTCTAGACCTACCAGCAGAGGAGGAATATTAAAAAATAATCAGGCAATGGCTACAGGAAATGAACCAATGTATCATCAATAACTCTCTACCTGGCTGGCTGCAGAGTTTAAATCCAAACCCTTGAGCTCTGCCTGGCACAGGATTTCCCCTTCAAGGCCTGGACCAGCAACATCTGCAGCTCTTCCACAGAGCTAGAGAAGGAATTTTTGCTAACAGATCATAGCCGATCCAACTCAAGCTGTGGAGCAGGGGGTTGAGACGAGGTCGCCTTGAGGAAAATAAATTTACAATAGGCATAGAGTGTTCTATAAATACTTGACACGGCCAAATTCAGGATTCACTAAAGCTTTAGGGGTTTGCAATGTGTTCAAACTGCCCTCTCCCTAATTCATAAATCTATTTGAAATGTGAAGGGATTTCAAGGAATCCCATTAGCCAACATTGTATGGCATACACTACCCTGGCACAAAGCTTTCATCCCAAGTTTCAACAGCCCAAACGCAAGCTGAGAGAACCATGTGTACACACACCAGAAGCAGGCACTGCAGCTCATCAAGCATGTAAGTGCAAATACAAAGAAGAAAAATATCAAGATTGGTACTTGACCCAAGTACTTAACATAATAGCACCAGTGGGCCATTTGAGTTCTGTTCTTTCCATCTCAGTACCAGGATCATCATCTGGGAGGAAAAGAGAACAGGGATTACAGATAATCTTATCAAATTTGTAGAAGCATTGTGGAGTTGTCTGTAAAGACTAAACCCAGAACTTGTAGGATCAAACAAAAAAGTCATTTTAGCTGAAAGACCAGCTCTCATGGCATCAAAATAGGTTCACTGATATTTAAGAAGTCTCTTGCTGCTACCAGGCAAAATGTATAATTTGCAGCCATCTCTTGTGTGACACGTTCTTTTTAAATAGTTGTTTGACAAACCTGGCATTTTGCTAAGTAAGAGATTGGTGTTCAACTACCAATTCTGTCTAAAGCACCTTAAAGGAGCTCTGTTTTCCTAGCTGTGTAATTAGTATAAGTCCTTCCTGAGCTATAAAACTTGGCATCGTTAACAGGTAAGGATGCTTACAAACATGAGAAGAGCAGGGAATATAAGAATTAGGAGCAGCAGCTGTAGGTCAAGCTTGCTGGTTAGTTTACTAAACAGTCAGTTCAAAGTAACACATGTGAGCAAATGAGTTCTACAGACAGAATTTCATTCCATTGTTGTTCCTTCAGTGCCAGGAAAACAGGATTTATTTCTACTCTGAGCACTGTGATACAAGGAGAACAAAGGCAGAGAAAAGAGATTTTCCTTTTACATAACACCTACATTTGGGATACATCCTTGAATGAACTAGGACTCTGATGCACATGACACAGAGGCTATTCTTCCCATCAAAAAAAAGCAATACAAAAATACTCTCCATCCATTACAGAATTTCAGATGAACCACTGCAGTGCCTGCTGGGATCTGCTGCTATTTCATGACCAGCTTTGTGTAAGTAAGGAGGAACACATAGATTTGTCTTTGAAGAAACTAACCACAAGAAAAAAATTAGACAAAAACTTATTTCTAACACACACATCTCCTAATTTGGGCTTCCTTCTTGAAGGCTTCCTTCCTGATGCCTTAGATAAGCAACCATTGCTACCAAAAGGAAATGTAAGCAAAGAAAGATGCCATTCTGCTAGTCTAACCTGGTTTCATCAAACTGAATGGGGTGATGTTCAGGGCAGTCACTGAATTAAGGGACATTTCTGCTGCACAAGAACTAGAGAGAAGTCAAAAGAGCAGTGGGGTGCTCTGAAAGGCTCCATAAAGGAGGATCTGCAGAACGTTGCAGACAGCAGAAGCGTATCGCGGGAGTTCTTCTGGGAGCCAAGCCAGATCCAGGCACTAGCTCTGCACTGGTCCTTTTCTCCAACTCAGACTCAAGGCAGTAGTCTTGCTCACGTTCCATTTCAGCCTGCTGGGGAGGAGACAGTCCACACCCTTGATATTCTACCTTGACGCCTGCATCACCCACTCTCCCTGCACAGCCTGCAAGGCTCCCTGTAAGCTGCTGAGACCATGAGTTACTGTAACAACTCTGTCCTTGCAGGCTTCCTGTGCCAGGAAGGATTGGCAAGCTGGCTCAGAAAGCTCATGTGGTCCCTCACAGATCATCTGTAACTTCTTAATATCACAAATATATTCTACACATCACAGCACAGAAGGCAAGCAAGGGGTTACTAAACCATAAAGATACCGTGGCCAGGCTGCTGAAGGCTTTTAGGGGCATGATGATGCCCAGACGTGTGTAAATGATGAACATAAGCTTATCTGGGGGCTATATAGCCAGGAGCTTGCCCCTTCTCTCCAGAAGGAAAAGACTCCAGATTAATGGCAAGAGGCTGGCTGCAGCCCACAGGCAGCTGTGCAGTGCAATTCAGCAAGTAAAGGTGATGTTAGCTGCTGCTCCTAATTACTGAGCTCCTCTGCTCACCTCTTGACTTTGCCATCCAATCTGATTTGAGAAGAAGAACAAGTCTGTGTAATATCAGCTGTTAAAAATAGCTGCAGCATGGAACAAACATGCCTGGTACCTACCCTTCAGCCCCACACTGGAGTTCAGAAGATGCTAGAGTACCTTCTCCAACCCTGCTCGAAGACCCTAAACACAATGGGTTCAGCCTAGGGACAGAGTGCTGTCTGTGAAGGATCAAAAGAACTAGGACACTTGGATGCTTTACACACTTCAACACATGCACGTGGACAGAAGGGAGGGAAAGGAGAACTGGACAAAATTAGAAGTGTCCTTCTCCCAGCTCCTCTCTCTCCCTCACATACCAGGAGAAAGCCTACAGAAATAAAACTGAGATTTTTCTCCAGGGAAATCCAATACCTGAGCTGACATTCTCAGTGATACCTTCTTCCCCTTGCTCCTTCTTACTTTGCAGGTAACTTAATCTCCACAAAACAAGAGGTTTGGATCCTCATTTCCTCAATCAATAGCAATGATATGGTGTTCTGGCACTGCTCATCAGCTGACCTTGCATTTAAAGTGTGCCCTTTCCAAACCATTAGCTTGTGCTCCAGCAGAAGTCTCCTATTACTTGCAGCCAGTCTTGCACAGAACCAAACCATTGTGTTAAGAAACATTTTTAAGTTATACTGAAAGAAAGTGAGCATCGCGCTGCTGCTATTGCACTCCCAGCACCTGGGAGGAAACATAGGTACATACCCCTCATAAAAGAAATCAGAAAGTCCCCACTGATGTCAATAGGGCTGTATGTTTAAATTCCTCCACAGACCCATCCGAGGCCCTGGGGCAAGTGAACTCCCACACAGGGAAGCTCTCCAGAGGGGTTCCAGGAAGCAATCATGTCTCTGTGGAAACCAGAAATGCTGCAAATTCCTTTTGATTCAACAGATCTGATTTGTCCTCACCGGTTCAGCACTTCCAGGAAGAAGCAGCACAGAGGGATGCTTGCCTTGTGGCACTGCATGCCCCAGCTCCAGGCACATTTTCTGGAATATGCAGAAATGTGTCACTGGGAGACTAACCACCCTATGCAGGGATGCAGAGCCTGAGCCCAGGATCTAAGACCTGAGCCCATCCAGGTTTGCAGGGAGATGACATACTGGGTAGTGTCCATTCATCTCACCAGGGTGGCCAAAACCATTATGTTGGGTGTATGCCCCCTGGCAGCCTAGGGAGAAGGTATCTTCCTTATATAGGTGGTCTCTTCTATAGGCAAGGCTAAGGATCACCCACATACACCACTGCCTCCCTCTTTTCTACTGCTTAATCCTTCCACAGGACCCAGCATAGTCTGGGCTCTTCATTTTTCCTCCCAGGTCTACCTAGATTGATACACAACCTTGGGTATGCCTTTTTTTCTTGTGTATACAATTGTTACCCTCCTGTAAGCCCCAAAAGCTAAGGAAGTCTGACCTCCTGGATGCTCAGAAAGTGCTTGGAATTGATCAGACGGCACTAAACACACACAAGGTATTATTAGCAGAGAACCAATTTGTAAGCTCATGATAAATCTCAGGATCCTCCTCTTTGGCCAGGCAATTCTTACCTTTAACTGCTGTAAGAAATGCATGAAGCCCCAGGCTAGTCGAAAACCAAAGAACTTTTGTCATTTTTCGTAAAGACATTAGACAGGGACTCTGTGGTTCCTTGACAATTCTGCTGCAAAAAGCAGATCCTGCAGAAGAGGAACGTTGTTCAAAGGAAAGATCCCCGCAGAGGTCTCCCAGCTATGCCTGAGTGACATGTGTTGAATTTCAGGGGCTTCTTTAAGACAGGATGGGAGGCTGGCTCTGATGCAGCTGGGATGCACTGATTCTTCTGTTTCCCTTGGTAATTGCAAATCTATTTATGAGCAGCACAAGTTCTTGTTACGCAGAAGAACTGAAAGAGTCAGCTTTTTAGGAGACTCTTTAGTTACAAAGCACACTTTGAGAGCACTATTGGTGGAAAGCAGACATGGGGTGGGAGGGGAGTGGGGAGGTTGAACCAGTATCGGTTTAGCCAAACATTGGAGGTGAGGGAAGGAAGCTGCTCTTTCCAGACCGATACACCGATGTCTTACTGATTCTACTCCTTTTAGAAATCTTGTGACACCGTGACAGAACACACTACAGGGAGCCAGCACCTCCTCGTAAAAGGAATCAGCTTCTTTCTCCAAAGTCTTCTTTAAAAACAATCTTAAAAGTAGTGCCCCAGTTTTTTTTCCAGTTTTCATGTGTCCTGGTGGAAGTCACCCAGATAGCTGAAATCCTGTATACCAACGAAGAGGGGTATTTCATGGTGCAAGGGGAAAATAGAAAAAAAAAACAAAAAAACAAACAAAAAAAAAAAACAAAGAAAAAGCCCAGATTTGAAGGGTGTGCCTGTACAGTAAAAGGTGGAGCTGTCACAAACACCCAAACCCACTCCGGCACCAAAACCAGCAGCGGTGTTACTGTAGTGACCTGCATGGCTAAAATGCTCAGGTCTCGGAGACCATAATAGCAGGGCTAGACTGCTTACAGAGCTGGAACCGGGATTTTCAGATGGAGGCCCTGCATCGCTGTGCATCTCTGCTTTGGGTAGTGAAGAGTTTAAGAGTCACCCTCCAAACTGATGTTGGGTTTCCAGCCTGTCAGTCTGCTTATCCAATGGACTTACTCCAGAGTCATATTATCCAAACTAAGATAAGAGTGTCTGAAAGCTGAAAGCCTACAAAGAACATGAAATGCAAGTCAAAGAGGTGCTTTAAGGTCTGAAGAACATGGGTGATGAGGTCTGAGAGCAGCTGACAAGCACAACAGAAAGAAGAAGGGACAGAAAGGGTATTTATAAGAACAGATTGCTGCTACACCCCACTTAACACTGTAGACTGCATCCATGCGGTGTCCATATTTTTAAGTGTGTGTAACACATTAAATTCCCTTTGGAAATGGCACAAGATGCCATTTATCCTGGAACTGCAATCCCAGAGACAAAATTTGCCAGGGGACAGATTGCACTATCAGTTCCACCCTCTGGGACTGAGAGCACACATTTGACTAGGGCTACATAGGGCCTTTTCTGCTCACACCCTTATAGAGCACTGCTAAGTATTCAGCAAGATGTTACATGGAGGGAGACTCACCAGGACTCCTCTCTTGGATCTGCTTACAAAGTAGCAACAGTGGGCACAAACCAGTTTGAGCTTCTTGAGTGCAAACACACAGCTCTTTGCAGAAGAGGCTGTTTTGCCCTTGTTTTCCTACTCCCTTCACTGTTACTGTGCTCTTTACAAGAGCATAACAACTTCAGTGAGGTATGTAACATGTCCATCTATCCTAGCATCCTGTCTCAGGCAACTGCTGCTGACTGTTTGCAGGCCAAGAGCCTAAAAGCAAGGAAAGTACAGCATAATAACTTTCCCTCTGCAAGATTTAAGCAGTCTCTAGCTTTGGGATTTCTCAAACCAGAGGCAGTATTTGCAGCTTTGTCTTTAACAGTACTGATGGACGTGTCTGCTGGGAATGTCTCTCATTGCTTTCTAAATCATTTTTTTTTTTGGTATAGTCAGTGCCTTGTAGCACTGTGTTTCACAAAGTACACGTCGTGTCAAAAAGGATTTCCTTTTCCTGGCTTGCTAGGAAATGAAGAAACCCACCTAACCATGGCACCTTCCACAGATCACTCAAGATTTTACATGGCTTAGTCATCTTTCTTTCACATTGAAAAGGACAACAACAAAATTTAATTTCACCTTCAGGATATTCCCCCCAAAGAAGCCAACACCAATCACACCACTCTACAAAGGGCGTTGACGACACTGGAAAAGATCAGTGGAGGTAGGATAGGGGAAGGTTTTGCAGGCTGCACAGAAGAAAAATGTCCACAGTCTCCCTCAAGCTCTCATCCCAATCTGACTAGTCAGCACCATGTGCCTCTCACAGAAGACACGTGGCAGCTCTCCAGTGATGAGCAAAGCCGTTCCCTTCCAGACCTAGGAACACATTCTCCTCTTGCTCCAAGTCATTCAGAGGAGCACGTGTACATATCAGGCAGAATGTGACTCCAAGGTTGCAAAAGCACTTTAGGCTCCTCTGGGATGGTTTTCTCTTCTCAACTACTGTCTGGTATCTGCTTGCCTGTCCTGAAAGGGCTAAGTTGCTACACCACTTTATGTTCAGTTGCCAGCAGAGGGCTATGCCCAGAGGAATGCCACCACACCCTCACATCCTGTAAAGAACACAAGAGCCTCTATGAGCACTTTGAGCTGCTCTGCCAAGCCTCCTACTTCCAGTTATCCCACACACTGGAAATTCTCTCCCCAGCTGCTTAACTACCAGTTTTCTGTTCCCGCAGCACAGTTGTTTTCTACAAAGATAAGTCACAGCCAGAGTAAATCACAGCACTATTCCTTATGAACGGGCCCTGAACCAACACTGCCCATCCTCAGTGCCTGCCTGTTCTGTAATAACAGCTCTACCTCGCTGCAGAGCACCCGGAGATTTGTCCTTGACTCAAAAATTCTTCACTAAATCATCCAGCAAAGCTAAAACTTACATGTCGAGTATACATGGCAACAAACAGCCTTCAGAGGGTTGATGGATAACCACAGCTGTAATTCAATCTAATGTTCTTGATTTTTCCTTAAAATCCATCAAACGTGGCTCCTGGGGTCAATGTCATGATCAGAATGGCATCCCCTTCAATCACTTTCATTCTCTTTATCTACCAATGACTAAATCTATTTAGCTTTATACCATGGGACAGGTCAGAAAAAGGGGGAATGAAGTATGGTTCCAGGAAATCATCCAAGCCCCAAAAGAGCACTGGACACAGGGGAAATTCGTCCTCTGAGTGCAAAAGGAAAGCAAGTGTCTTCAGAAGCCTTTCTGAGGCACCTGGTAGAGAAGATGACACGAAGTGAAGCCTCTCTCTAGCCCCCAGAATTCATTGGACTCCATCCATACAGCCCTGGCCTTGCCCCTTTGACAGATCCTATATCCAAACACTGAGGGAAGCCAAGACAGATAGGCCAAATACAGCTGAGACACCCAATGCCAGAACCACAATATAATTTTTCTCTGCCCTTGCAGATAAGCATGGATTGAACTAGCAAGATGAGGCAGAGAATGCATGCAGATTCTTAGTCAGAAAGCGCCGAAATCAAAAAGGCTTAAACAATACAACTGTGTCTGAGACCATGAAGCTAAGAGGAAGCTTTCCTGCAGCACTAACCAGATCACTGAGCACACTGCCAAAGCACGTGGAGCCAGATCAAGTCACCCATATGAAATATATTTGTTAAGGCCCCAGGTACAGCATCAGTTGTACGAAAAGTGCTGGTTGGCTTTGACATATATGCAGAATTCCTCTTCGTCCACATCACCAGGGGAAGAAGTCACAGGCCAGATTTTCTGCTAGCAGAAAACAGAGCAGCTCCCCTGAAATGAATGGGAACACTTGGCAGAAATGTCAACAGAACTCCTCCTCCCTTTCCATGGGAGACAGACAGAGGAAAACCTAAGCCCTCCAAACCTGCCTGTCCAGGTCCCATTGCTCCTACCCTTCTGCCTCAGCTTCATCTCGCAGACATCATATTTGACAGAGCACAAAAGTCAGCATCACGGACTGTCAGTCCCTAAATTCTCAGACTTCATAGTCATTTATGTACAGATGAGCACCGTCATCTGTTAAAGAGCATAGCAGGAAGCACTGTGCGGATCCGATATCTATCAAGCACCAACCCCACGGCTGCAGCAGTTGTCAAGGATCTCTTATCCCTGCAGCACAGGCAGCAGCCAGGAAGCACAGAACCTGGAACAGTTAAAGAGTAAAAGAGAAAGGGAAAAGCAACCACAGAATCCCAGGATGGTAGAGGCTGGAAGGGACCTCTGGAGATCATCTAGTCCAACCCCCCTGCTAAAGCAGGTTCACCTAGAGCAAGTTGCTCAGGATCACGTCCAGGCAAGTTTTGAGTATCTCCAGAGAAGGAGACTCCACAACCTCCCTGGGTAGCTTGTTCCAATGCTCTGTCACCCTCAATGTAAAGAAGTTTCTCCTCACGTTCAGATAGAACTTCATGTACTCCAGTTTGTGCCTATTGCTTCTTGTCCGGTCACTGGGCACCACTGAAAAGAGGCTGGCCCTATTCTCTTGACTCCCACTCTTTAGGTATTTATAAGCATTGATGAGATCTTCTCTCAGTTTCTCTCTTCTCCAGGCTAAACAGACCCAGGTCTCTCAACCTTTCCTCATAGGAGAGAGATGCTCCCTTAATAATCTTCGTAGCCCTTCGCTGGACTCTCTCTAGTAGTTCCCTCTTCCTCTTGAACTGAGGGGCCCAGAACTGGACTACTGTGACAGCAGAGTAGAACCTGGGCCACATTGCAGGAAGGCACACAGTAAAATGCCACTGTCACTCTGGCACAGGACTCCGAAGGTGAAATGTGCTCTTAAGAATCTCTGCGATCTTAGAAAGCAACAGTAAGAAGCCACATAAGATCAAAGTATTGATGATAAGTCACCTGCAAGATCCAGGTGTTGCAACTGCCCTCCTTCCTGTGTAAGGTGTGAACTGGCTGGAAGGAGGAGCTGGTGGAGCTCTGCATCAGGGGCTGGGGGTGCTCACAGCTAGCTGATGCCCTATAAGCATCTGCAGTGAGATGAGGGCTGTATTTTTGGAGCAGTTCTCTGTTACCAGTAACAGGGCTTGAAATGCTAGTAACAGTTCAGGCATGAATCACTGATGGTCCTTTGCCCAGGACTCTCATCCCATTTTGCCTGCTCTGCTCACTCAGGAGACTAGCCCCGCATCTGTCAGAAAGCCTTTATTGTGCTTACCTGGCATGAAACAGAGCCTCACACAACACATATTTAGAGCAGGCCTGGTGATCTCTTGGCTCATCAGCATGATAGTTACATTGTAAGGTGAAGGAGAGAAAAGAAAGGACAATTGTTGCTGAATAAATGTAAAATTCACAAAGTATGTTCCAGGAAGCCATTCTCTCTGATAGTATAGTCCTGAAGTCCTTTCTCATCTGAAAATCTAGTGGAATATACACTTAATCAAGATTTGGGTCCAGAGAACCGCCAGAAACTTATGCAAAAGACCTCATGGACTAGGATCTTAAAGTCATAACGGAAAGCTGATGACAACCAAAAATCACTCTTCAAATCTCATCTCCTATCAGGACTGCTTCACCTTGATGACTCTGAAGAGCTCAGGGGAGCAGGATTCCGTTCACCAATCCCCCCCGAGTTTTAGGAGGTAGTGTCCTCAACCCAAACATCCACAAAGTAAGAGACAGGCCATGAAATCATAGCAATATCTTAATTTTCTTCAGGCATTTTTGCAAGGATGACAGAGGAAAGGCAGCTACCTCAAAAAATTCAAACCCAATAACATAGTAAGTTCAGTTAGTTCACTTAGCTTTCCCCTGAAAATGTGAGAAGTAGAGAAGCTCTGTTTACACTCTATACACTTTATTTAACAGAGAATCTCACATCACTCCAGTAATAAGCCTTAAGGACAACTACAGTATACTGGTAAATTTTGTCCTAGCAGGTCTGTTGCATTTGAAGTTTCTCTCAAAAATTAAACTACCTTCTTTATTGTCTTGCACAATGCATAATCTTTAATCCTAAAAATTCCCTAATATATCTGTAGCAATAATGAAAAATGCTAAAAAACTTTGCTCACAAGTGCTGATAAAGAAGTTAAGCTTAGAAGAGGCAGGTACATGGAGAACACAGACCCTTCAAATGAATTCAGTAATTAGAAATCTCACCTATATTTTAGAGATGCTGCCGTGAAAACACTTTGTAAAATTTCTCCGCGGATGCTCAGCTCCTGCAGGGCTTGCTATCCCTTGCATGAAAACACTTCCCCAGCACAACAGGAATGGATATTGTGTGAATACACTCCTGCTACACAGAAAGCAATGACTAACACTGCCCCACTAGTTTCCCACTGACAGCTGGCACCCTACCCTGTAATTAATGGACAAACAAAGAAGATTACAGACCTCCTAAATTTGCTAACACAGTCTGTAGAATTGCACAAGGTAGAAGCAGGAATGTGAGGGTGTGAGCACGCCCTTCAACAAGGACGTTTGTCCCCGAATTCAGACAATGCTGATGTACAGCTCATGCCCAGAAGACATCTGAGCACAATCCTACTTATTTGTTCCTGGATGCACTTGGGGAAGGGGCTGTCAGAGGCAGAGACGGAGATATACTGATTTGTAGCTGAAGCCAAACTGGCAACAAAGCACCAGTCATATACTGAGCTGTGCTGCCTTTCCGGCTGGGGTTGTTCTACTTGCGCCTTTGTATGATTGCTGGGCCCAGACCTGAGGCCCCAGCAAGCTCTTCTACCCAAATACATGCTGCTCTGCCCTCCCTGGCTCACAAAACAACCCACCAGGAGGGCTGCCATCAGGCAAAAAGAACTCTCAGATTTGCTGCCCCACCAGGGATGGAGGGTGTCATGCTGAATGGCGTTTGGGGCACTTCCAAGCTAAGCTCAGATATCAGCCAGCCCTTATTCACAGGCAGAGCCCAGAAAAGGGAAGAAGCATGGCGATTCCCAAAGAGGCGACATTTGCTTGTGCTCCAACACGTCATTGGCATTCTCTGCCTGCAGATGGGGGCACCACTAGGAAGACCCCGTAAAACAGAATTCGTTGCTAAACAACAACTCCCTGCCCCAAATTATATTCTGAGTATTCGGAAATTAAGCAAGAAATACTCCACAGAACTTTGGGGTTGAGGAAGAAGCACCATTTTACCCCTTCCCAGAAACAAGTCTTACGAAATCATGATGCTACTAAAACATCTCTTTGCTTTCCTGAGCTGAGGACATTTTACTTTGCTGCTGGTTTCTTTAGACCATAATATTGAGCTTCAAATCTTATTTCAATCTTTACTGTCAGTTACTCATCCACCTTAACAAGAAGAAACATTCCCCCTTGCTATGTGCATGTTCGTTTTCCTTCCGTGTGTGAGATCCTCACAGAAGTTGTGAAAAACTCCAGCAAAACTGGTACTGCATGCAATCATCTCTTCCGACAGCAGATGGCACGAATGCACCAGCGTGTCTGGGCTGCAGAGCTCAGCAGGCCTATGGGATCTGTGAGCAGAGAGAAAAGAACCGTTCAAAACAAAAGGCAGTAAGAGTTTTCACACTGCAGTATGGGCAAGGGAAGAAGCCACATGCAGGCATACAAACGTCTTTCCTCGCCACCTGCTAGGGCTTACAGTGAAGGGGAAGCCAGCTCTGACACAACTATTGCTAGAAGAGGAAAGAGACCTCCAGCACCTGGCCATCTTCCACCAAACCAGATTTGGTATATAATTATCATCTAGTCTATGTCAGAAGTCCTCTGATGGTATACAACATACAGGGTGGGAGTGAGATGCAAGTTTAAGAGGGGATAAGCCAGAAGTTAGACACCAAACCTGTCTACAAATCCTATTTAATGCCAGATTTCCAGCTCATGACAACTGAAGGGAAAGGCCAGCATTTTGTCCAAGCCATCTGCACAGGGCTCCTTTTGTGTCATTTCTCTTTGAGTACTGATGCCACTTTACACAGCAGCATAACTGAGCAGGCAGTGTGCATCATGGCTTCAAAGCGCAACAACTGCTGTTTATAGAGGCATTGTTAAGAATTCATTGCTAATGCATTTTAATAAGTTATGAAAAAAGCAGTGCTCTGAATGAATCATTGCAGGTAAATTTAGTTCAAAATTTAGGTTTTCTATTTTTTCATTGAAAAACAAGCAAACTCACAGCAAGCACACACCTGCACACAGGGAAAGGAGCAGTTCCTATGTTCTGCAGCTAGTTCAGTTCAAGGACAGAGACCTCTGGTGATTCAAACTAAAGGTGAAGGTGAAATCAGCACCTAACTAATCAGTTTCCCTTATTTAGTTTCATCCTCAGAACAGAGTGAATACAACAAAAGTAATCTAGGAGTATTCAAAATTAAATGCAAAAGGGGTCATCTAGGAATGCACATACATCCATGCTATATTTTTAAAGAGCAGGACTGGGACTTTGGAGCTGTTTCAGGGCAATAAATGGAAAGTCCACCCAGATGGAGGAGGGGAAGAAAGCATTAAGAAAAAAAAAACAGAAAAGTGTTCTTGTAAAGTGTTATTTGCATGTTTTAATCCAGTGTATAAAATTTCTGAACTAAATAAATTTCAAATGGACCCAAATAGCAAAGACATTTGGAAGCCAAAACTAGCAGCTTCTTGCTCAAAGAAATTTTATTCCTCTTTTGTCAGTGTGATTCCTCAGAGATTCAAGATACAGACCCTCTGCTGTGAGCAATGTGCTGTGGAAGAGGTAGGAGGCTACAGCATGATTCTACCAGTAGCACCGAGATCCATCAAACTGTCCGTGTGTCTGCTGAGTTATGGGCAAGCAAAGGAACAAGTCCAGAGTGGTTAGTGGGTGCACTGAATGCGGCCTTAGATATGTGTGCATCTGGCAATGCACAACACATCTGGGATGAGGGAGCATCAAAAGAACAAAACCAAGTATTCTTTGAGTTTACAGAAGCAGCAAACTAGCTACTTCAAGCAAGTGTTAGTAATGCTGCCATCGCACACAACAGCAATCAGCTCTCAGGGGATGCTGGGTATCTCCTACAAATATTTCTGAAGCTGTATTTGAATAGCTATTGTCACGCCCACACCTTAACTGTAAGCCAGCCATTAAGAATGGATGGCACAAACACATATTTCTCATTAGCAGACATACCTCAGAACACTCTCCACCCTGGAAACACTGCTTAGAGGCTCTCATGGGAGACACTGCTGGGATACCTCTCTTGCTGGCTCAAGACAAACATACCCAGAAGCAAACCACCAGTGAGCTCATTTCAAGCTCCAGAACTAGTTTCCAGGTATTGGAATATAACCCCTGGACAGCACTGCATATGGCTGTCTCTCCATGTTCACTGATGCTCCAGGGCAGGAGACACAGTGTTCTGTCATGTTCTTGTGTCCCCCCTCCCCCATTCTCTGAAAAACAGGGAGCTGGATGGATAAATCTGAATCTCCATACCCATTTTCCCATTCTATCCCAGTTAAAAGGAACGTGGTGGTGTGTATGGCATGTCTGCCCATCCCCAGCAGCCAGTGTGAGGGGCAGATCATTTGTTGCAAGGGGGCTGTGTGTAAGGGTAGTTTACAGACCACAGGAGGAAATCCTTTCCTTTGGGGAAGTCAGGGTAGCAGGGACGACAAAGGTTCCGAGGACAGGCACACATCCGCAAAATAGCCGGGGAACCAGAAGTGGGTGAAGTGGCAAACAGAGCCCTCACATGGCCACAAAGCTTGCAGATTTCCCGAGGAATAGTTGTTGAATCCAAAGGAGAGTGGTCTGGGTTTAAAGCGAAATTGTGGCAGTTCAGAAGACACACCCAGGCATTGCAGAGCAACACTCACTAGCTCCCTGACTTTGTTGCTCATTCTACCAAGGGTAAGATCAGCTGGGCATACAGCAGAGAGCAGCCAGAGAGTCTGCAATTCAGAGTCATGCTTTTGAAAGCCCAGAGTATTTCAGCTGAGAGGCCTGAGACCAGAGTTTGTGTAACAGAAGAAACAAATGTGGAAACAAATGAAGCAAAGACTGCTTAAGGCAGGGAGGAAACGCAGGAATTGGGCTTCAGGGGAGCCTGTGTTGCTAAACAGCAATTGCTTGATTGCATGAAGGACGAATGCTGGGAGATGGCTGGCTCTCTCGTCTGCTTCAGATGCTCAGCACGTCAACAGCCCTGGTCCAGTGAGCCCCCAAACCACAGCTGCATTCCCCACACCAATGGCTTAAGTGATGGCAGCCTCTCTCACTTACTTCCATTTCTGCTCAGATGAGCTGACCTGAATATGTGGCCATCACACAAATCTGGTATTCCTTGCAAGTCAAAGCATTCTTCCAGCTTTTTCCAACACGCCAGCTAGATCAGAGGCTGCTCTGCCAACCTGTGTGTTCAAAACCTGTAACAGGAGCTCATGTATGGACTTGGCCCACGGAAACATGGAAGGAACGTGGGGTTCATTGCTGCCTTTGCCCCCAGACTACAAGGTGCCAGACTGCCTTTCTAGACTTCCTTCCCCTGCTCAGAAACTACGCTGGGATTCTCATAGCATCATCTACTGGCTCCAGAAGCTGAAGCTTTAATGAGAACATAAAATTTAACATCATACTTGATTAAAAACAGAAACAAAAAATGCAATTATGAGCTGGCACCATTGCAAGGCACTAAACTGGTATTTTGCCCCCTGCACTGGAGAATGGCAGGGACATGCCACAACCATTAGAGACTTGCACCAGCTCAGCTGCAAACCATCTTGGCCCCTGAACGCTCAGGGCAGAGCTGGTGTGCAACGGTGGAGAGCCAGCCCCTCTGCTGCCATGACAGTGGCATGGCATGCCAGCAGCCTCCAAGGTAACAGGAAGACATTTTTTTACCTCTTTACCATTGCTTCAAATGTCTGTCTCCACACACGATCGCACTGACTGCTCTGTGGTCACTCTGCAAGGTCACGCACATATGCCATCAAGGCGAGAGCTGGGAAAGCCAGCCACACACTGTGGGCTGCATGTATGCTCTTCCCCTGTTTTACTGTCTTTTAAAAGCTGTTAAGTTGAAGGGGGGAGAAAAATAATCAATAGATAGAGGAGTGCAATCTCTTGTAAGTATCTTAAGAGCCTGGCTTTCAGCTATTTTCAGCAAATTAGCGTGGGGCTCTTACACACTTACTTCTGCTCTCTGAGGGGTGAAAGCAGGACCACTGCCAGCTCTGTGACTCACACAAACACAGGGAAGCGAACATAAAACAAGCTGCCTGCTTGCTCTTTCCCAGGGCTTATTCACACCCTTCGTAACTATTTGATCTGCCTGCTCCAGCACATCCCAAGTTACAGAATGAGAACAAGCAGGGCTGAGGTTGGTCTTAGACAGCTCTCACACAGAATTGCTGGCAGAGTTTGAGCCAGATCTCAAACTGCCCAGTGAGCAGAGAGAAGAAAATGGAGCCCTGTCTGCACTTTTGAGACAGCAGCCATCAACAGCCCCTGACAGCTGGGCAGTAATGACTGTTATGTTTTGTTACAAACCATTTTTGGCTATGACACAGAAGATCCATTCTGATCCATCACCTCCACATACCAACCTAACAGACACCTAGAGGCCTGTGCCTCCCAAAGCCTCCAAATCCTGAGTCATAGACAAGTGTTTGTATTGCATTCAGGTCCTGGCACTAAGCAAAGATGTGCTGGAGGTGCTTGACAAGTGTTTGATACTCAGCATTTGGCCATATTGCCAATTCTTACTTGTCTTCTGCATCAGTCTTTTTGCTGAAGACCTCAGTTTCTGGAGTCCTAAGATGGAGCAAAAGTCTCAGCTTAAATTTATGAAAAGAAATGAGCAATTCCTATCCATCACAGCTGCAAAGAACCGAAAATATCCTGAAGGAGATGAGGCTCAGAAAGACTTAAAAAGCTGAAGAAAACAGAACAGAAATAAAAATACACCAAGAGTTTTTATTTTTAGAGTCCAACTCACAGCTTCTGAGTGCCTCGAGTTTAGCAAAGCAGCTCACTGCTCTTCCCTCTGAGTTTCCCCTTGGACGGCTGGCGTCAGCTCTCTCTACAAATTCACCAGGTAAAACAATCGCAGAATAAAACCCACTGGGCCTCATATAGGGAGGTGGAGAGGTGGCACTGCTACGAAAGGGATAGAAGGATCCTATGTATTGTTCCCTGGGACAGTGATGTCCTGGGAAAATACTCCAAAAAGGGATCTGCCTGCAGCCCTAAGGATGGCAAGGGCAGAGCAGGTTCTTCCCAGGACAGAAAGACCTCTTCTCTGGAGGGCAGGGATGCAGTGCATCTTTCCCCAGCACCTAACTGTCCCTGCCTCACTGCAATTCTAGGTGCCCACTTTCAAACCAGGAACTCTGCTGGATTTTCTAACATCCCTTCACACATCTTCCACCCAGCCAAACTCTCTGCAGACTCCAAGCAAAACAGTAGCAACGTACTTTTGCACTGGAGGAATTAGAAATGTGACAGAGAGCAGCAGCAAAAGGCTCTATTACAAGGACCATGCCCTGCCTGCCAG
Source organism: Leptosomus discolor (assembly GCF_034619465.1). Classification (NCBI taxonomy): domain Eukaryota; kingdom Metazoa; phylum Chordata; class Aves; order Leptosomiformes; family Leptosomidae; genus Leptosomus; species Leptosomus discolor. The sequence continues at coordinate 52,352,079 of NC_141397.1, read as the reverse complement.
GTCCTGCGGTGCAGCCCAATTTGGGTCCCTCTGCCAAGGAAAACAGCAAGTGGCTTCCAGGGGCCTGGAGAGCCCTCATTTGCTCACCAGCTTTACTGCTGCGCTCCTCGCTTGCTTCCCTGCTCAGCATGAGTCAATCATTCCCACCAGAGCGTCCCACTTGCCCCACTGGGGCATCTGAGAAGAAGCATTCAGATAGGTCAGAGTGCTGTGACTTGGCGCAAAGGGGTACAGAAACGCAAGTTGAGCTCAGCAGTTATTCTAAGGCAACACACACCAGCGTATCCAAATGCCAGCTCCAGCAGCACATTGCCTTCCCTTCCAGCTACTGTGACAGGTCTCAACCCCACTCCATGCTGGACAAGGCTCTGTCCAGGACTATGCACAGGCTCCCCCACCTTCAACTGAATGTCCCAGAACATCCCCTAGGACACTGACCAAAGGAAGGGGACAAGCCTGTCAGCACCCCACTTCACACAGCTCTCAGGGCTGGCAGACTTCTGCTGATATACCCACAACACAGCAGCAGAAAACCTGTGCAATGCCATGCTCTAACACCAACAGCTGCAGCCTTCATCACTGCTTGAGGATTATCCTCCTCTGACCCCCCGCCAGCTCCTCTCTGTGATCTGCCCACCCCACTCCACAGGCTGGCACAAGGCCAGGCTCCCCCGCCTCCAATCTGCGTTACTCCATCTGTCCAAATCCTGGCCTTTTTCAGCACTCAGCTGATGCATCAGGGGCACAGTCACACAGCCCCAGAGCCCAGAGTCTCTCACAAAAGGCTCCCCCAGGGGCTCAGGGCCTGTGACAAAATAAAGTTTTGAACACGATGCTCCTTGAGACCACTAATTTTTCCTTCCCCCACATCTACGTGCGCACAGGGAGCCAAGAGCCTCACTGCCTCACTATTTATGGATGTGGGCAGACACTCCTCTGCCTTTACCATTGAAGATGTCTGACATAGCAGACAGGCCAGCTCCTGGCATTTGGTTACCTTCCAGTCTCTCTGTTTAGCTTCCATCCAGTGATAACAGATCCCTGCCAAGAAACTTAGTTGTCAAGGAGACCTCTTTCAAACAACAGTTTGATAGAAACTATGTTATTATCTAGGGTAGCACATCTCCAAGGTAGAGCACTCAGGTTAACTGCCTGCTAGCTCTACTTCAGTTAAAATATAGGCTCAGAGGCAGAGGAGAAAGTCAAAATGGAGTTGGCAGCATAATTAAGCCCCAGAGTTAGTAATTTCACGTACATACAGGATGCTTTGGAGGCAATGCAGAGGTCAGCTGTGCTCCTGCTAATGCAATGGCTCAGCCTCCCCCTCACTTCTCCCACACTGATTTTATAAACCAAATTCAACCTAAAAAGCAAAGAAACAGATCCTAGACTTTCACTAACATTGACTGTGTCTCCTCTGGGAACTGTCTTTTAGGCAGCAATATCTAACCTAGAAACAGATGAAATCAGAAGCACCTATATGGAGAGAGTACAAGACCAGACAGGTGGGTCGGGATCCATGCTCAGCAGAGGGTTGGCAGGCGCTTCCTAATGAACGATGTAGCCGAAGGGCATGCAAAGAGTTTCACTCTATTGATGCAATTCTCTAGCTCCTGCTGCATGTTTCCTTCCAGTCCTAGTAGAGGACAGATCTCTAGCATAATAAAAGCTGCTTTTTTATTTGCCTCTGCCTTCAGCAATAACAACTTTATTTTTCCTGTTTCCTTCTTCAGAGACTGCGTTAAATAGGAGGGAGAAATTTGCCACTTCCACCCCTCTTACGCTACAAATAAAGCTACCTCACAGCAGCATTACTAGCTACCAAAAACTTCAACAACAGTGAAAAAGCAGGCAGAAACAAAGAGTATACGTGGGTAATCAGGAAGAGCTACCCTGCATGTAATCTTCAAAACCAGCCAGAAATGAAGCAGTTGCAGGAAAGCAAGATATTTGCAAAACTATCAGGTGTCAGCTGATCTATTTCTAATTGCCTGAAATGACAGCTCCTGACAGCATAAAGCTAATCTCTCATCTCTCAAGAGGAGTTTCAAAGGTAGGAGATATTTCCTGGCATGTGGAAAAAGCTGAGCTGGGAATTCAAGTTATAAGGCACACAACAGAGTGGGAGCCATTTTAATGTCTGCAAGCACTTACTACAACACATAGCTTTATTTGGTGCAGCCTCTTCCATACGAAACACACAAAAATAGCAACCGGTGAGACACGAAAATCAGAGATAGTGAGCCAGCGCCAGAGACATTTAAGGGGAATGATGATCTGCAGCGATTTAAGACTCCATAATTAATTATTTGCTCCATACTAGCCATGAATGAGGGGGGAAGTACCAAGGTTTATAGCTCCATCCTCAAGATAAAGCAAGCCTGAGAATTCACTGGGTGTAAAGGAACAAAATTCAGCTAAGAACTCAAAATGTGAAGTTGAGAGTTTCATTCTCAACTTTTTGCTTAGTCTCCTACCATCACAAAGACCTAGACAGTTAAGCTTCTCATAGAGTTCGTCTTGTAGATGAAATTCATTACCAGATTATCGCATGGCAAGGTCTTCTCTGAAGAACGTTCCACTAGAAGAGAAGACAGTATTAGCAGGTAAATCAGTAAATCCTTTTTACTAGATGATTTATTGAAATGTAAGGGCTGAATTCAACCTACAGGGTCAAACCAAAGAGTACGGTAAAATTTTAAGCCAACAATTTCTTTTTCTTTTAGGAATGATCAGTCACTACACCTTCATCCTTTCCTCTCAGCAATGTGCATTTAGGACCTCTGCCAAATTATATAAACTCCGCAAGTTATCACACTGAGAGCCACTTCATACTTATAGCACCATGGTGAATGCATGGTGACTCTCTTAAGCCAAGTGGCATGTGCTTGTCCTGGGAAAAGAGATAAGCACCACACAGACCAGCACCAAAAGACCATTTGCTCCATTGGTGGGCCACTGGAGGCCCCAGAATCAGTGCTGAGTGGAGGGAGAAAGTAATCTTAGAGTGGAGAAAGCAATTCCAGAAACGTGACTCCAGTGAAATGGTGGGTCTTAGAAAAAAAAATCAGAAACAGAAGGTAAAATTTGCCCTCCTTTGTGCTAAATTCTGTGTTTGCTAAATATCAAACAAAACCACAGAGCAGTACAGAAGACAGTAATCCATTATGACCAGGATTTAAACATTCTGAAATTTGACTTCCTTTGGAGTTGAAACAAAGGACATAAAATCTCTGAAATTATTCACAAGAGGAAGAATCTAAAAATATTTCAGGTAGTTTGGTACAGGAACAGCAAATAGAAAATATGCAAAACATTTTAAAAAACCTCAAGTGCTCTGTTCCAGAAAAGAAACGTCAAATCTTGTTATTTTTCCATTACAATGGAAAATTGAGGCGAAGCAGTTTTGTGAGTTACTCCCTTCAGATGGAAAATGATCAAAGGTTTTTGCAACAGCTCTGCTTATCAGGTGTTTAAAACAGCTCCACTCATGGCATTTGCCTTTCAGAACAGGAACTCTTGACTGAAAGGCCAAACTGTTGGCCATGAGCAGTAGAGGCAAGCTTTTCCCTCTTGTAAACCAGCAGAGGACACGCGAGTAGCTTCCTCTTCCCTCGCTTTTACACAAGGGAGAGGTCGTGCCCATGCAGATGGACAGGAGCGGGATCCCATCCAGCAATACCGGAAACCCACAGCCAGGCTTGGCTGCCCCAATACACACGGGACAAAGGCGAACAAGCTGGAACCCAGCCTGGAGCACTCTGCCAAAGCTGTTTGCCAGGGGGAAATCCCAAAAGACTATGGCCTGGAGCCAAGGATGCGGGGAGAGAGAATTAAAGAAGTCCATCTGAAGTTGACCGAATTTCCTTCTCCTCCCATTGCTACGCAGCATCCTCAGGGCTAATGGGAAGTAGCTACAGGTCTTTCTGTGAAACAGGTATCAGGACAAGGAGGGGGACCTCCTTTAGACCAACCCAGGAGAATGAAGCAGAAATATTTGCGAAGGTGTCTTACCCTCAACGCAAGACGCTACTTGCTTTCATGCTGGAATGACCACACAAACCACCATTTCCATGTGAACAAACAAGTCAGTGTCTTCTGCACCTAAGTGACATATAATATGAGCAGGCAGCACCACACACAGACTTATGCAAGATTTGATAGTGAGACAAACACCAGGCAGCTGGTTCAGGACCACAAAACAGGATTGGATTTTCAACAGAGCAGGAAAGGACCAGGCAATCCAAGTAATTTCTAACCCTGGAAAAGGCAACAAAAACAAAGAGTTTGGTATCCATAGCTCACACCAGGGCTTGTCCCTCTGCTCAAAAAAAGCCCTAGAGATACTGAAACAAAAAGAAACGATGCAGGGAGACCAACCAAAACCAATTAGCAGACTCCAGCCAGAAGGCAGAATTATCCTAGCCATTACTGGCATGCCGAATTTCAGCTGCAGATGACGGCTGCAAACTTTGACAGTAGGGGAAAATCAGCTTCAGGGCTTCCAACGGGCCAATCCCAAATCACATAGTTAGGTTTATTTAACAAAAAACCCCCACACTACAACTAGCCTTTTCTCTCAACAGTCTTAACTGGGCATTTTCAGGGTTGGTGGTTTTTTTTACTATTTGTGGTTTCCTAAAAAATTCCAGGAAAGGCACTGACCTTCTTAGTGAATTTATAGCCTCCAGTAAGCTTGTTTCTCCCAGCCACCTTTCACAAGCCCTGGAGGAGTTGAATGTTCTTCTTCTTTTAAGTTATTTGAGTTGGGCTGAATGAGCAAAATGACAATCAGCAAAGCATCAGCATGTTCTCAGGGCTCAAAGATCCAGAGGGGTGGGGGCAGAAATGAATTGCTGAAAAGGATGTGGCATATGCATCCCTGGCACTCAACGGATCACTTTCATGTTTCTGTTCTTTCTTTATGTGGCCAGTTATCCATGCTCATGCATGTGTGTGGGCAGATACCAATCCCCTTCCTCAGGATGGGGAGCAAGTACTAATCCCAAAATAGCTCCACTGACATCCAAGACATTTCTCCAAGAGTAAGGTACAATTCAGTAAGAACAAGGACACTGAACATAGCCCATAGCAAGCCTGTAGCTCTCCTTCCCTGGATCGATTTATTAATTTCTTCTGCACTGGTGGTTATAAAGACGGGGAAGGGGATGGGGAGACAGAGACAAGGCCCTTGTGTGCAATGAAATTAAATGCACAGCAGCAGCCATCATTAATGATGCATTATGGAGTAACAAAGGGAGCCTGGTTGATTGACAGTCCCTAACAAGTTGTGTATAATAAACACTTCTCTCTAGACAGAACGTTCCTGATTATGGGATATGTTCCCCCTCATGTTACTGATGGATCCATTGTGATAGACGCACCCCACTTGAAAGGGGTGAGACACCCAAAACAAAAGGAGGATTGACTGGGAGATGCTTGACTGAAGGAGCCACGAGGCCACCTTGCTGAGGTCTGTACAGAGCAAAATGCACAAGGCTGAGAAGTCATCCAGGAAAATAAACAGCTGCAAAACAAGTATGAAGATCAGGACCAAACATCATCCAGCAACATCAAAATAAACCCTTCAAATGCCACTACAGATGCTCCGGATTTAGCTTCCTCGGAACAGGATCTGAACCCTATTTTTATGATCTTCTAGTCTAAATGGAGGAGTGTTAGCGCAGATCCTTGGTTCCTCACACCCCACATCAGCTTCTATGTACAGCACAGAAGCTGCCTAGGGTAGCCTGCTCGAGGTCAGGCAGCCCTGCATACCCACCTGCTAAGAGGAGCGCCCCAACAAAGGAGACAGGCTCCTTTCCCTCTCTCAGCACCAGCCCAGCTCAGGGGCTGACGGACCAGATCTGTAGCTTCAGCACTTAACCAGGACTGCCTACTCTGAACTGGTTATAAATCCAGCCAGCTCGTGCTGACATTCCTGGCCCCGTGGATCTCACTTGCCCTCAACAGCCTGTCCTTGTCTCCCCTGACAACTCAGTGCAATCACTGTTATCTCCTTCCCACATTCCTCTAGTGGTACTCTCCCACCCTTCCCACCTGACCCCAATGATTATAGGCTGCACAGACCTCATGAGGGTCCATGGGTGACAGAGATGTCCTACAAGCCACTACCTGTTGGGTTCAAGCCAGAGCCCCTGAAGCAAGGTTTAAGCTGCACAGGCAGAGTCCACCAGTGGTGAAGTGCAAGTGGAGGTCTGCAGGGTCCTTGCAGGACTAGGACAGATCCCATGCCACACAAGCTATGCAGAACTGCTCCAGTTCAGACTTCCCAAACTCTGTCCCACCAGCAGTGAGGATATCTCCAACAGAAACAGGCTCATCTAGTGGTTCCTACACCAATTCCTCAGTTAGTAGTATTAAGGGTATAGCTCAGTTTAGCTGGAGAAATTGCATTTCCTAGAGGGGACAGAATGCCCTTAAAGGAAGGGGAAACAGCACTGTGGGCTTTAATTATCTCTTGCTCCTCAGGACTGGATCCAAAATTAAATGAGATGGAAGGACATAAGCTCAAGAGAAGCAGAGAGAGCATTCCTAACCCAGAAGTGTTCACATTCAGAAAGGCACTTCAGCAAGCTTCCCAATCAAGCCTATTTCCAGGTGGTGCTACAAGCCAGAGGTTAGGCCCTGTAGCATGTGATGAGGAAGTTTGCTGGCAGACATTAAATAGAGGGTGTAAACTTGTGAGTTTCGCCGAGAGCGATTAAAAAGGAAAGGCAGGAAATTTGCAGCTCTGTAATTAATGCCAGCGAGAAGTCAGAACAGAGGGTGACATCACCACAGCAAATTACAACTGGGGGGAAGGGTAGGACTAATCATTATCCTGATCCATATCTGACTTGCTCCAGTTGCGCTCCTGGCCAGACTTCCCAGCAAGAGCATGTATCCCATGCTTAAAGGCATGTTTTGGCTCTGTTTGTGCCAAGCACGTGTGAGGCCAGACCCCCACATATTTCACATGGATGTTAAGAAAGGAGACTAGTTAGGAGTGAGTCTGAGGACAAATGACACAACTGCCCAGGAGTGTCGCATCGGGACACTCACTCCTTAAGGCTTCTGCTGTAAGAAGATCCTGTAAGTCACTGAGGAGCAGACAGGTCTGACCCCTCTTCCCCATTCTGCTTTTAACTGTCCAAATCCCTTTTTCCACACCCACCCCAGAGCTGACATTACTCCAATAGCCAGAAATAAGCAGACATCTGGCACCAAATGCCAGTGAAGCACTTCTGCACTCCTTGTGCCAAGACAATTCTCCCCAAGCTGTTACCATCAGTGGCCTGGAAGCTGCTATTGCCACATCCACACACAGGATGGATGTCAGGGCTCTACAGCTCATTGCCATTGCTGGATAGATGGGTCTCTCAGATCAACAAAAGCCAGAAAAAGCAGCAATTACCCAAGGAAGGTCTGCTCTCATCTGCCAGCAAAGCCTGGGAAGACACTATTGACATATCTTGTTGTCCTGACGCTAACAGCATACTGGGATGAGCCCATGAAAGGAGCTCTGTTTCACCACAGGAAAAAGTCAAAGGTAGGTCCCCTTGTGAAAAACAACTGTTGTAGTGCTGCACCAGGTCGCTGAGACTTCAGGGCACCACATTTTCAGCCACGGGCTTCTGCTGCCCCATTCAGCCATTGCAGCTGATCCTCACAATCTGTTTAACCCTCTGACTCAGTGGCATTTGGCTCTCCTACTGCCACGCAAAAGGATACAAGAAGGTTAACAAGTGGTCTGCAGAAATGCCATGCTACAGGAAAATCCCTTCGAAACAGGAACCAAAACAAGGCAGCCAGCATACTGTAACTTGTACCCTCCACCACCCTGAAGGGACATGCATCCACTCGGCCATGGAAAGAAAATGATTTGCAAAATTGTTTCAGAGAAATGGCACATCAGTAGCGGGAGCTGTCAGTTCCAAGGAAAACTAAATAAGGTTAAAAGTTAACCAGTTTTTACAGGCAGAAAAAGAAAAGCTACATCCAGAGGAATGGGAAGGGGAAGTTGCATGGTCTTGGTGTTATTAAGAAGACTGTTCTCACAGAAAACGTGACGTTAGTATCTGCAGCCACTATTTTGGCACTGCATGAAAGCAACAGGCTCAATGCAGAAGCAGAGAAAGTAGCTGGTTTCTGATGAACTCTTCAGTGTGAATCCACTGCAGCAAGTTAAACCAGACAGCATCTTTCTAAAGAAAGAAAACCCACCATATAGGATTCTACTTTGTGTTAGCAACATTAAAAAAAAATAGTTTAAAACTCCTTTCTAAATCTCTGTGTATATGCAGCATTCCTGTCAAAAATCTTTACATATTGTATTGAAACATTGTCAGAGACCCCACATATCTTAAGTCAGTGAAAACTTCTTGGTAGCATTTAGGTGTGCTTCAATAACGCTACAAAGATTAAAAACATGATGGAAATCCACAGAATGGCTTCAAAATAAGACATCAGTCAGTTTATGCAGAAAACCACACTAACAGACTTGTAATACCTAACTTTTTGTCTGCAAAGATTCATTACAAATTCCTTTAAAACAAACAAACAAACAAACAAACAAAACCTCTCTCACATCTTCCTCGCCCTTCCCTATCCTAGCTTTCAAAAAGACTGTAGGAAACCCCTGGATTAAGGGGGAGCTCACAGTCCAGTAGCATCCAATATTCAATCAGTCCTAAGGCTATTACAGTACAGTGCTCCCATGTAGAGATAAGCAATGGTTTAGAAAAATATCTGAGCAGTTCCAAACATCAAGATGATTTCACACCCTGATGGAAAATATGCAGGCTAATATTGCAGCAGTCATTATGGCATTCAGCATACAGTCATGCTAAAATCCACAGAAGAATACAGCCACATTCCTTCATATGATTAGAAGACTGATCCATATACCACAGAAACCAGTAAGATTTTTTCCATTAAGTAGGAATTGGATCCTATAAAACATTTATTCTGTGAGCTTTCACGAGACACGAAGGCACAGAACAGCCACACAAGCATGCCAGCAATTTGTAACACAAACTGCAGCATGTGCTTATTTTCTTTCCTACTAAATGGGAAGAACCAATTACAGAATGAGGTAAGCAATGAGGTTATATAGCTGGGCATTGCAAATAATAAATAAACATGAATAAACAAATTAACTCATGACTAGCTAGGGAATAAAGGCAAGGTAAAACCAAAACCAATAGTACCTCTTCTGCATATGCCAGAAAGGCTATGCATGCTGCTTTTGGTAACAGAGTCACATTTTAATGTGATGTTTTCAGAAGGGAGTTTAGATGAAACATACAAGTAATCCTAAAGGAATGCAACATTTCTTTGTAATGAAAGAGCTTAAGCTGCAAATTTTTGTAGCGCGTATAGACTAGCATTGTATGATCCCCGAGTATACAGGCTCCCTAAAGTCACAAAAACACAGTATGGTAACCTAACACATATGTATGGCCTTAAAAATCAACCCAGCCATCTGTCTCTGTCTCACCTGCTGTTGGAGGTGAAGAGGCTGACCCAGTGTGCATTTGAAAGTCTCACCCAAAGCCCCATGGTGGGTGCTAAGGAGACAGGAATAGAGCAAGGGCTGGGGGGGGAAAAAAAAAAAAAAAAAAAAAAAAAAAAAAAAGACAGGTGCATGCATCAGAAAGAAAACTGGAATAGAAAACCAGCAACATTAGTGTGCTGTATGAAGAGCTTGGTAGGAGGAAAAAAGCTGGCTCTGAACACTGTCAGGCCTAGCATTCCAGGCCAAAAGGTATCCAACTGCAGCAGGTAACAGGTCACAGACCAGCATTTCCAACATGGGAAGCCTCTCTCCATCCTGAAGTTTTGCAGGATGGACACCAAAGCCTGAACCCCTTTCTAGAAGAAGCCATTTCAACAGAGATCCAAAGCATCTAATGGATGGCTGATGATATTCCTGTCTACTAAGAAATATCAGATAAACATGATGAAAAACAAGTAGCAGAGGGGACAAGGGGTGAAGGAGGGGAAGGCAGAAAAACACACAATCAATCAGTCTCACAAACTAAGAGCCGTTCATTTTTGGCCATAACATTAGTTTCAGCACGACAAGCTTTGTGAATTACATGTTTTGGATTAAAATCCTTAATAAAGCCTGTGACCCACAGTCTGCTACACAGCACATTCCTAGCTGGTCCCAGAGAGAAGGCCCTGTGGTGTACAAGCCACCCATGCAGACACTACTCAAACACTAAGCAGCATCAGCCTCCCAGTAGCAAAACTCTTGAGGTTCATATCCAGGTCCCTTGAAAAAGAGGGGCTGAAAAGGGAGCTGGATAATATACTTTATATTCTACTTCCAGTAGTATAAGACGCCAGAAAACTGAGGCATTTATATCTTTACCTCTTTAACGTACTTTGAGACCTTTGTAGTCGAAGTGCCAGAGACAAGGGCTCAGCAAACGAAGGAAGAATAAGAAGGTATGAAGCTGCAATATACAATGGCGGGCACATCAGAGAAGCTCACACAGGTGGAAAACGCGAAACAGTTGATCTGCCTGCACAACTGAACCGCTGTGCCATTTATTTTTAAACACCCTCATTGCTCATGATACTTGCGTCTGCCTTTTCTCTCTCACCCACACTGGAGCAGCTGCCCTACTTGTGTGAAAAGGGAACTTCTGAGCTCCGGCACTCATTAGGACGATGCCTCACGCAGGCGGGCTCTGACTGGGATGCCTGCGTGACGGGTCTCTGCGAAAAAGGCGAAAATGACACGGGTAGGAGAAAGATCGTGACAAACCAAGATGCAGTGTTCAACAACATCAGAAAAACAATCCTGGGTCCGTTCAGCTACCACAGGCTGTCCAACAGTGAAAAGGACTAGAAACTTCCAGGGACAGTGTAAAAGGCAGAGTAGCCTACAGCAATGCCTCCTCTGATACACCTTCTCTAGATTTCGGCAGTGTGTGGCTTAGAGGTTTCTGCATGCAGACTTGTAAATGCTAAATAGCCACTGACAGACAAATTCTCCATGAATTTGCACAACTCTTTTAAACCCTTTTGTATTTTGGCCTTCATGTGCCATGGGGCAACAAGCTCTATGCTCTGACTATGGGTCATGGGAAATGCTTGCATTTCAATGGCCAACTGGTAAATTTATTGGTGCCTCCATTCTTCTGCAGCATGGAAGATGACCAGAATTCATATCGTAATCATCCTTTTCACCCCACTCACTGCCATTCCCATCAGGGAAAAAAGGAGGTTAGCACAAAGAGGAGACTCCTCTTAAAATGCAGTCACAAATGCCATGGATCCTAACTAAGTTCATTATTTTAGGCTGCTTCTTTCCCAAAGCATTAACTCAACCGTTTGGGCTGCTCTGTGGCTGCTTTAGAAGGAAGAGAGAGATTATATTCTGGCCCAGGCCTGATGATCAAAAAAAAACCCCCTTCTCTACCAGCCAATGACAGTTCTGGTCAGATTGCTTCTGTAAGTGATATCAGTATCATCTGTCCAGATAAATCCCATTGCAGAAGGGAGAACAGGGCAAAGAGAGGAAGGCACCAGGGCACACGCGTCCCTTCTAGCATTGCTGGCTAATAAATCCTGCTCCAGGGGAAAGAAATGACAAACTTAGTCTGTCTGGCTTGTGTACTGATAAATTAAAGCTGATATATGGGAGATTAGTAAGAAGAGCTGTAATAGAAGAATGCTGTCAGGATGAAAGGGAAGATAAAGGGATTTGTTAGCAAAGAACACTTTTTCTGTCCATCCTACCTTGGAGATAGCTACACACCGGTCAGACTAGAGCCACAACCACCTCAGAGCAGAATCAACTGCCTACTGAGTCCACCACCCTGCCTGTAAAACCAGTTGTCTGGTTGTTTCAGGAGACAATGCAAGATCCTGAGGTTTCTTCTAACTCTACTACCCCAAGACATCAGAAAAGGATTATTCCTTGCAGTCTGTGGGGTGGCACTCCCCAGAACCTGTCTCTGTTCGGGATCCCAGGCAGCCTGACAGCAGCACAAGCATCAACATCATCCAAAGCAGGGCCTGAGAGCTCTGTGGTTGCCTACACAGTGGCTGGGACCTTACGCTTTGTGGAAGACAGCAGCTACTCACATTCCCGAGGAACCATCTGGCATGGGTCTCACTGGGAATCTGGGTGCAAGCTCCCAAGCATGGGGGTCAGCTCCCAACTAGAGAGAAATCTGTGGGCAATAATCTGCAGCCTAATGGGACATTTGTAGCACATTTTTTATTCTTTGTTGAAGCAGAATCATAGACTTAAGGTCCATTTCTCAGGGTCCATTTCCCTGGCTCCTGATCCAGTCTACCTGTGCTGCAGTGCTTTTCTTGAACAGGAAAGCAAAAGGAAGCAACTCCAGAAGGAGCTCTAGACTCAACGCAATTCTCAAATTAGAAATAATCCATCCTCCACACAGGGCTAGCCAAATAGTAAGCAGGGTGCTGAGAGGTCCCTCTGCCCATCACACCCTGGCTGGTATGAACAGTAAAATTCACACCTGAGAGCACACCGAGCTTCATGAATGTTTTCAGATCCCTGCCTTCAGCCTGCTGCACTATGGCATGGCCAGGCAGCAGCTCCCAGGACACTATTGCAGCCCTTTGTTTGCTCTTCCTAGCAGCATCATAGGGGTCTGCACCAAACTCTCTCTTGAAAGGCAGGGCAAAGAGAGAGCAGTGTTGCCCAGACATTTCACTTCCATGAAGCCAATAGCATCGTGGATTATTAGAAGCAATTTTTCCATCCAGGACACTTCAAGCCCAAGGCTAACACTTCAAGAAAAGGACAAAGGAGAAGAATAATTCATAGGTTCTGTTTTCCAGCCTTTCCTTTCAAGTGTCCTCTAAGTCCCAGCACACAGTGGAGTCCATACTTAGTAGCGTTGCATTCAAATGTTAACTACCAACTCAGTACTGGCTAGAGACTGATAGAGAAAAGAAAGAACAAACCTGGCTTGTTCCCAGACAAACTCTCAGTACAGGTTGAACTCCTGATGATCCTATCAACTTAGAAGGCCCCTACATGATCTGCTAACGAAATCCATGGTGGCTCTTCCTCTAGGATAGAATATAGTATGCTGTACAATCATGTTGCACAATGTTTGTGTTGCCAGAAAAGCTGCTTCAGTAAAGGAAATAATTTATTCAAGCTACCTTGCAGTGTGAAAACCTTTTTTCCATGAAGGTGACTGGACAGCATTACAGCCTCTGCTAGGCAGTGTTGTAACCTCCCCTAAATACGGTTGTAAAGTCTGTTCCCATCTAGTGCACTGACAAATGAGTAAAATTAACTAAGTTTTGCATTTTCATGCATTTCATATTTACTCCAGATAAGCAATGGGTTTCAAGCATGAGGAATGCTCCTGATGTTGGCACATATGATCAAACCTTTCCCAGGCATGCCATTAAAGTCTATCAGCCTGAATTCCTCCTCCTCGTTGGGTAGACGGAGTATCCCTTTTTATCTAACCTGTGTTCTTCGCTCTGCTGTTTTCTATCTCTGTTAAAACTAAAACTAACTCAGCCTAGGGAATGTGCTGCAATCTGTTATTGAGAGATCTGCCACTACCCTTTAACCACTTTAATGCATCTATTATAAAGGAACTTACTTTGACCTTCATTTCCTTCCTCCCTGCTTGCCTCTGCTTATAGCTTTGCACTGAAACTAAGCAAACATACTGCTAGAGTAGCCATCTGCATAATCAGATCAGTTTGTGGTCAGTTAGCCCTTAGCTTGCTCAGCTTCATAGGCCACACTATATGTACTGCTATACTGTGATGCCGTCTCTTCCTTTCGCATTATGCCACCTATTACACTTCAGGGAGATGTTTGGGGGCTCCTGTACTCATTTCTCAACTCCGTAACATAATATGTCTGTCCATGTGGTTTACAGACACAAATTAGGGAATCCCATCACTTTAAATCATGTCATCATGCTCCAGTGCCACCTACAACAACAAAGTCCCTATTTTTCCTCCACTGTGTGGGTTCATCAAACTTGCACCTTGGGAGAGAAAATGAAAGGCCAGAGAGACTTCTGACTGTTTCTATAAGGCTGTATGAGAAATTTTTCAGGGACTGTGTATCTGCAGCTTTCAGCTGTGCTGAGAGCTGTAATCACTAGGCATGCATTAACATGCCATTTCACTCAGCACCCTGGAACTGCTCTCTCATCTTGAATGCCTCTGCTCAGCCCAGTCTTGGTCTCCGTCCCATTCATTAATAGAGAGATACCTCTGTGTTCATAACACCCCTAAGAGACTTCTCCTGTCCAACCCAGTCAGCCCTGCAAATACCTGCCAGCAGGCTCTTGGCTCATAGTTTTCACATCATTGCACAAAGCCATCTTTCTTCTCTAGCAGCTGCCTGCTTGTTGCCTTTGGTTAAGGTAGAACCATTCCCACTCTCAACAAACATCCCAGGTTTATAGACTTTATACCGTCTCCCAGACGGCCATTTCTCTGACAGCTCCTCACTAGCTAAGGGAGAATGTCATGGAAGAATACACAGGAGACTCGAAATCCACAATTTAAGAACAGCCCCTGTCAACCTTACTGGCGCCAGTGGGTGCCACAACCATTGGTTTATGCATCAAGACACTTCTAAGGGCCTGGGAAAACTCTTAAGGGACCACCCGCCCCTGCATTCTGTGGCTGAGCTCATAAAAGGGTTGTTGACCACATTTTATTAGTTTGTATCACCCCCTTGGCATTTTTTAACATGCTGGTTACTACACAGCTTTTGTTTTCAGATAGGATACTTAGAGGGAAACTTAACATTCATGCATGCACGTGCTGACGCAAGAGGAGGACTCTGAAGCAGTAGATGTGTGCAACCTGATCTCTTCCTTACACCAACCGTCCCAGGCTGAACATAAAGCACAACACACCCCGCCAGGAGCACGGCCACTTAAACCCATTAGAGTGGTCTCTGCTGTGACTAAGCAGCACAATGAGATTAGGCAGGAGGAGCAGGGGGATGGGGAGGACCCCGTAGCCCTATACTTACACCCACAAGATTTTAAGCCCTACACATAACAAGAGCAAAATGTGGATGGGAGGTAGGGCATTCTTGGAGTCCAGGGGACAAGATAATTTTTGGTTTTTCTGCAGGACTCCTGTTTAGTTGTTGCAGCCCAGCTCATGGTCATATAATGGCAGTGAAGGGCTCATCCAGGAAAGGGGAGTGCAGCATCTGGGTCAGTACAGCAGAGGCACCTACCCTGAGGCAGAGAGGAAAGCATGGCTACCACGGAGATTTGCCTCCTCTTTGAATGGGGCACAAAGGGATTCTGAGTCTCCTGCATTTAAATCCTGGCAAAGGTCAGTGCCAGCTTCTTTTCAATATCCCCTAAGAAGGTCAACATGAGAAAAGCTCACCCGCTCAGTACTCAACAATCAGCGATTAGCAACCACTTGAACAGCAGCAATAGGTTCTCCTCCTCTCCCCCAGTTTTATTACCCAGCAAGTCTGTGAGTGGGTTCAAAGGAACAGATGTCTTCATTGTGTCTTCCTCCTCCTTTTGCTCACAGGAAGAGGTGGAGCAGAGAGAAATTAATTTCCTCCAAATTATGTTTTTAGCGTGCTGTATCCTCTCCACTATTCAATGGTTGCAGAGCTCAGGAGGGAACTGCAAACTCCTGATACTGCAGCAACTTATTCAGAGTACAACTGACTAAGAACTTTCACACTTCAAATACACAAAACAGCCTCTTTATCCAATTAGCACCCAAGCATCCATTTCAAATCTTTGTGGTAAAAGTAAATAAAAGCTTGGTAAATACATTTTACTTCATCTTTGTACCCACCTGGGGATGAGTTTGTGTTTACTGGGCCATTTTTAGCCTACCAAGGCACACTTCAGTCTGCAATATGCAGCATTTTACTGTTTAGCACCAAAGCATGTGTGGAGTCCTAAGTGAAATTCAAGGGACCACGAACTACTCTATCATTAAAGAGAATCTGGTAGCAACACAAAAGCACTATTAACCCAGCCTCTCTACTGCAAGCTCTTCTGTCAGCACTGCCAAAAAGTGCAAGAGATGCAATTCATGATCAGCAAAGTGTTGCCATTGAAACTGTGCAGTATGAGCCTGGTCTATTTGCCACTTGGTGCCGCCTTTTGCTCAGACACAGGCAAAAGTAGGAAAGAGCCTTCCTGGCAAAAACTACAAGTATGTTGGCAAGATTTTGCTGACAGAGCCTGCCCTTACTAACCTGAAAGGACATCAAGCCTTCTGCTTTGAAATCACCAGCCCTTGCACTTTGAGCTGCACAAAAATCTTCAGTGGCTGCGTAGAGAACAGAAGACACAACATCAAATACAAAAGAAACCAGAGAGGCTCAGCTGGCACCCCAACTGCCTTACTCAATAATGACATAGGAAGAGGTAAGCCAGACTCTGAAAACACTGCTCTCTCCCCAAGCAGCTGGACTCCACAAGCACAGAGCATGGGGAGCACGACCCACTGTGTAAAGGACCATCCTCTCCCATGGAACACCAAGGTTACATGTGATAGCATGGTAGCCCAAGCATGCCATAGACCTCTCCCAAATTACCAGAGGATGTACCAGAGGAATTGAGTAGAGACTGTTTTTTTGGCTGCCCTGCTCACTGGCACAGGAGACCTGGTTTATAGACTACAGTCGAGAACCAAACAACATTAGGGAGGTATCCCAATTTCTACTGGAAGGCGGGTACGGCTGCTGAACCACAGAGAGCGCTCCCAGGGGACAGATACTGAGAGGAACGACTGTGCCAAGGTGCTAACAGCTTTCCCATGGGAACAGAATGACAACCCTGCATTGCTCATCTCCACCCCCCTCCTGACTCAGCAATCCAGAAACAAACCACAGCTCTTTCTATAGTTAGTTCTCTTTATTAAGGCAGAATGTAGTATAAATTTCAGCAGAAGACTCTGACAGAGCTTACATTTTTCTGAGAACAGGGAGGGGAGATAATCACCACCACCACCACCACCTGTAGACGTTTCTTCCCTTTGATGCATCCATGGGTGAGGCTACTAGCACCTCATGTTCTGGCTGCTGGAGGCAGCTGGTACCCTGCAATCATTTTGCATAAATGTGATTTCTGACAGTCATAGACACAACACTGTAGACTCCACGTTCTCCAGTGCCAAGACTTGCTACTCTGTATTCACTATAAATGCCCTCTGTGCAGTAAAAAACATGTCTGGTTCAGCTGTTCATCAGTCAAGATTAATACTTCCTTATTACGGGTTACAAAACAGCCAATTTCTGCTCTTTGGGTTGGATTCCCCAAGCACCACCAGCAGCATACTTCACTTGGACTTCACCCATGTATAAAAGTTTAACCTGATTTAGGGTTAAAGTGCTCCAATTTACAACATCAGCAGTGAAGTCCAAAGAGCCGCGCTGTTAAGACATATTGACTGAATTTGATCAAGCACTTCTGCTCATTCTCTGCGCTTCTCAGTCTACATATAGGCAAGTTTTAAACAAACAAATGTGCATTTACAGTGTTAGAATTTCAGGCAACTGCCCAGCCTCATCTCTGGCATGAGCCTGTGCACACATCTAGCCTCAAAAAAAACTTATTTCAGTGGCTTTCTGGGAGACCGCCAAGTGTGACTGCAAAGGGAAAAATAGGTGAGCTAATCACATTCCTATTTACAAAAGCAGAATTTCCTCTATCTTAGCAGAAGGTGGAAGGAAATACATTTGGCCAGGAAGACCCCAGTGATCTCTATGCTGACAGTATTTGACAATAAAGGAACACGTGAAGTGGGAGAAGCCATGTATAATTTGGGCACAGGCTGGGTGTAAGTACCTCCACATATTAACCAAGCCTATTGCAATCAGTTTTCTGCATTCCTTTTACGCTCCCAGGCTGACAGCATGCAGTTCTGGACACACATCTCCAGTGCCTCCCTGGCCTCATGGCACAAGACCTCTGCGTGCACCCCTCATCCCATCACTCTGTTTGACCTTTCCTAATCAAAGGGAATTGTACCTGACATGACTGCAGTTACAGACAGACAACAGAGCCAGTCCAGCATTTCTACCAAGTTATTCCTTTTCTCAACCCAACAGCCAGCTGAGAGTTCTGGAAATGTTTTGGCATCAGTTTTAGCTGAATCATCAAGTAATATAAGTCACATCTGCTCCACACACATGATCTGGAAAGCATCTTTTCTTTAGCAATTTCACAGGAGGAGAAGGTAAAACTGATAGCATCTTGGCTCATGGCCTTAAGTGTACAGCAGACCAAGGGAATCAGCTTTTCTAGTCCGGACTACAAAAGGGAAATCAATCCAGTTTATTCTCTGTAAGTCACTAAACCAGCTCAGCTACTGCTAGAGACAGTGAGCAAACCCCTGCCAAGCTCCTCAACAGGGGAGCTTCCAGAAACAAATAAGACAAACCCTGAAAGATGATCAGCAGGGATTTTTGCTGAGAAGCAAAGAGGAGCAATCAAAAAACCACGTAACCGCAAACAGTCCAGTCAATGGCTAAAACAACCCAATGAAAGTGAAAGTTAGCAAAGCAGCAGAAAGCACGCGAGTACTTAAAATGCTTCTGCTACTTACATCCTAAAGACATCTTCAAAGCAAAGATCACAGTTTTCCATTAATCTTTGGACAGACTTGAGCACTATAGGGCTCTGTCTCCAACCAAGAACTCCTACAGGTACTAGCAATATAAACCAAAAGCCTCTGTTTCAACATGAAATGCCAGTTTGCTGCCAACCATTAACCTGACACTTGTGGGGTGGCTTTGTTGGGATGTGTATCAGATGAAACAGTACTGATGGTTCATTCCCTGCTGAGACCTCACCAGGTAGTGTGGGGGCCTCTCTGGCTGCAGCACCAGGAGCTACATGAAGATATCTGTCAGCAGAACAGTCTTCTGGGGCAGAAATCTTGGGTAGCAAAGCCAGCTATCAGAGATGGAGGAGGAACCTGAGCTCCCTGCAGAGAGGAGCATCAGGCACACTAGGCACAGGACACCATTTAAGATCAGTGCCTGAGCTCTCAGCTCTTCAAAAGGCAGATTAAAACTCCTTGTTGCATTGGGACAGAAAGAAAAACAAATCAAACCCAGAGATTTAGTAGCTTTGCTCACTCACACTCCTTAAAGAAAAGCTGCAAAGAGTTAAGCAGAGACTGACCATAGCTTAAGTTTTCTCCTCATCACCCTAGGCTGCATGCTTTCAACACCAATGAAGACAAGAGTTAGAAGAAAAACAAAAGTGTGAACAGGCAGATAGGGGGATTTTGCAACAATCCAAACCAAGCACTGCTGTCTTATGCTGTCCTTGAAAAGGGAAGTGAGAGAACTTTTCAGAGAGAGCAACTAGAAGTACAAAAATCATATGTCTAGGAGCATTTTAGGTTGCAAATGCCACATTATGACCCGAATAATAAAATTCCTCCTTCGTTTTCTCTCAGGCACTAAAAACATTTAAGCAAACTTGCAAAAAAGAGTCAAGCCTTCCATTTGCTTTCCTTCTCCCTCCTCAACTACCATTTCAGTATCTCCCAGATCTAGTCTTCCCTCATGGCAAGCTAGCCCAAAGAAGGGGTTTTCTTTACTTATATAGTGCTGAGGCATACAGAAAACTGACTCAGTCCGGACAGGAAACAAAATGTGCTGTAAACTGCTGTGGACAGTGATCAAAATTACTTCAGGAATGGCCTTATAAACAAAATGGGGGTGGGGAAAAAAAAGAGCAAACACCGTTTTAGGCAATTAACAGGAAATACCACGATTAGTTTCAGAGTTAAGCTGCAAATGAGACTCTACAGTACCATTTTCAAGCTCAGTTCAAGAGAGCTAAGTCTCATGTTAAGATGACTGTGGTAACTTGGTGAGGCCCCCTGTAGTGTGTGTCTGTCTTCTAAACTCTTCACTGTCACGTGCAGACACTTCGGTTTATCTCACTACTTGGAAAAGTGCACTTTACAAAACTGCACCTGTTAAGAAATGCAGGAACCATGGCTCCATTTACTATGGATCTTCCCTAGGAAGAACCTTGTATAAATCAAGGTGTTGGGGACAGGAAAAGCTCAACCAGATATTGAAGAAACACTGTGCATTACACTGATTTAGAAGAGGAGAAAGTCCAATCCCATCCCCAAAGACTACAGTGGAAAGAACTGCATCAGAACATGTGTGAAAGGAGACAAACACTCTTCTGTTACAAACCGGAGCTAAACCTAAAGCACTGGCAAACGCTGAACTCCCTCCTTGTTTCCAAATAAATCTTCCTCTTTTGAACATCCACTGTTGTTGGTTCAAGATTCTTTATATAATGAGAGGGGTTAGAAAATATTTTTTTTTCTTTAAAAAAGTAAAACCAAAAATAAACCTCCCCAAAATCCTCCAAGCTTACCCTCTCTGTACAACGCTCCCTCTCTATACAACATGTCCTTCACCTGACAAAATTACAGTTTAGAAGAACACTACACAGCAGCAAAGGTTAACAAAAAAGAGTCTATGTGCACATTATATGCTTTGTGATACAGCGCCATGTACATACCATGAATCACAGTCAGCCAAATGTTTTCATAACTCAGCTTGTATATTTGTTTCAACCACTGAGCACCAATTAGCCATCCTTTCCAAATAGCTAACTACAATAGTTATTTATGGCTAGAGACATTTTGTTCCAAAATAGCCCAACACAAAATTTGCAACATTGAAGCAAAACAACAAGATATTAGTTCACAAGTAATCCTGCTGGCCTAGGAGATCAGCATTTCTGAATTATTATCATTTTTTTATTGGAAAGAAAAGAGCTTTGCTTTTACAGAAAACAATCATGCCGTTTGGACAGAGAGCGATCACACCTCCAGATGGATGGAGAAAAAGAGGGAGGGAGGTCAGGAGAAGGGGTGAAGCTTGAGTGCAAACCCAACCCTGCCTATGAAATGGTAACAACTGGTGCATTTTCACCGTAGGCTGAGGCTGGACAAGTAAATGTGCACCTCCTTGGTCTGTGCAGACAGGTGCTACCAGGAAAGATGAAGCTCTTCCTGTGTGGAAGAATACGCTTGTGGTGTGTCAGTCTAGCGTCTCTGTCAGGTGTTAAATGCACTTCAGGTGTTCACAGCACTTCACTACCAAAGCAGACTGTAGCCTGGGTTAGCGCTGTGTCTGTACCGCATTCAGGAGGGCTTCTGGCAATTTACAGGAAAGGAAAACATGGGTTCTGGGAAAAACAGGTCATAAAAACCCAAGACTATTTAAATATAAAATAAAATGCAGCAAAGTGCACTCTGTGGCCACAATAAGTCCCTTAGAAATCACGAGACGTTTCCTGACAAACCGCTGGTAAGGACAGACTATTTCTGCCTCCCTTACACAGCTAAAAGGATCCAGCCCTTCCCACCACTTAAAATTCAATACTGTAAGAGACTGCCGACTCCTCTGTACATCGGAAGCAACGGGGGAAGCGAACAAAGCTGCTTTACTTTCCTCTAATCTTTCTCCCTTGTGTGCCTGCACCAGATGGTGCCGAGCTGCAGGTTGGAGGGAGATAATAAACCCAGAGGAAAAAAAAATGGTAATATTAGGTTATAAAACAGCTGACCTTCAAATATGACGTCAGCTCCTGTTTAATTGATGGGACAGGTCCAGACAGACAGACGCATGCACACTGGGATGTCCATATTCAGCACCTTCCTTTCTAATATGGGAAGAAGCCATACGGCAGCACCATTAAAACGGTCTGTTCAGACTTTACAGGTGTGAGCATAAGCAGAGAAAAAGTCAGAGTCTCCATTTATCTTGAGACAGGCAGACCCACTTGGGGAAAGCGTTCCTGCTGGAAGTAGTTTTGCCTAAATCCCTGGTCCAGTATCACCAGTCTCTACTTATGATAGCACACTTCTCCCACTGTAAGTGAAGTGAAATAACCCCAGATTAGAGAGCACAGATCTTCTAGAAGCGGAAAATTATCAAATACAAGACAGTTTTAAGCTCTTGGTTACTTGGGTCTAGAGCTTTGCTTCTAGCTGCCATCATTGCAAATACTGCTACGAACAGTGGTTCGGTCAAGCACAAGCTCTGGAAAACTGCTGAAGCATACAGTAATATTTTGCAGTCTTTTTTACATGCTGATCTCAAACATATTCAACCATCCTAGTGCTGGATGACTCTTTTGTATGATGTCCAGCTTTGGGATAAAGAAAGCAGAACACACCAAATCGTACTTATGTTGATGAAAAGGAAAGCCCTGTGCTAGAGTACCGCCAGGAAGATGGAGCAGTGTGAAATGCATAGGCTTAAGAGTGGGAAGCCCCGAGCGGTGCTCTGACTGCCTCCCCTGCAAACGCATCCAACACAGAAGGCAGCATCTCCCTCTCCTTGGCCAGGAAGTCATCTCCTGCCGACCTGCCACAGCTGTCTTTGCAAGTAGCTGAAAATGGCTTTAAGACTATTAAGTGGTTTTGAGAAACACTAGATTCTGGTTTACTGCTTTTAGTGCTCTCCAGGCAAAGGTGACAGACAACAACCCCCACTAGAAGAGTGCACTTCTCATGTCATGCTCAAGGAAGCGGCCTGCATTGTACACTGAGTCACAGGACTTTACGGCTATGTTTTGCCAGTCTCAAGGGAAATCTATACAGATGCTCCCAGGAGTGAGGGACAAAGCCACACTGAGTCACAACACTGAACAGTTCACTATTTATTAGACACGTACAAAAATAAAATAGCTCGCTGTAAGAAGCTCAGTGCTGAAACACTGAATTTCAGTTTTCTTGCTGCTTCAATTAGGGAGGAACATAGCCAAGAGCAGAGCCACGCAATCGCTGTGTCCCAGTGGACTGTCTGCACCCAGACACCAATACAAACATCTCTCGATCACATCTCAGCCGTACCAGGTCTGCCTGGCTCCGCTCTCTAGAGCCAGACAGATGCCTGGACATTGGCCAGCATACAGGTCCCTCAGCAAACTACTGCTTCCTTGTCCTCTGAACAGTCCTGTAACTTGTTGTTGTCCTTCTCAGAAACAAAAGGTTGCTAGCAGGGGAAATGCCTTCCTAAGAACTCTGAAATTTTGCACAGAGCTTGGAACTGGGACAGCAGTGATTTAACATCTACCATTAAAAACAGTTTAAAATTTAATGGTCAGAGCATAATAAATCCTATTCAGACATCGTCAGCTTGCAAGCCAGGCCATTAGCAGGGCAGAAATAGATTTGCTGCAAGGCAACCAGGAATGATCTTAAGTGTATTTTGTAGAGAACACAAGCCCTGGATTGTCTCAAACCACAGCTTTGTCCAGGAGCTAAACGAGAAGATACAGGGTCAGGAAAGGAGGTACTCAAGCAACCAGTAATTCCCAGTTCAAATAGATGGGACAGAAATGAGGAATAAGGCAGAACAATGCTGAACTGTAGTGCAAAATTGGAGCATTATCCTCCTTAGTGCAGAATAGAGCATCAATGACCCTAAGTGTTTTCCTCCAGACTCACACTGCGTTCTCATTTGGGTCCAGGTTGCTTCTTATATTGCACTTAGCATCTCAAATAGCTTGAATCACTGCCTAGTTATCAAGTGTGGCACTGAGCACCTGCATGTGTAGGAACTTTGTGCTAACAGAGTTTGGCTGGGACTCCAAGATGCACTGTTGGGATCTTTCAAGAGGTAGCGGTCATACGTTTTTTCTGCCATGCCGAGGACACAAATTGCTTTGCCTTCATCAGCAGGTTTTCAAAGCAAATAGGAGGACCTTTTACAATCCACCAGAAGCAGAGACGGGGACTAAGGAGTGCATGCCTTCACCCCTTGTTACCATACCCACTACAAAACAAACCCATAGACTGAAGCTGCCTTGCTGTGTGAGACACACACAGAGCAAAGACACACAGGAGCTGTGGACAAAGGCAAGCAGGTGGGGCCTGTATGACCAGCTTAGTTCCCATATGGGTCAACAGCAGACCTCTCACATCCTCCAATAGGAACAATTCAAGTAGCTGGAGGCTAAAGATGCGGTTGCTTCAGCATGGAAGGGACATCAAAAGAGAGAGGTTTGAATCAGTGATACCAGCTCCATCCTCCAACAGACTCTTACTTCCTTAGATCCATTGCCCCTGTAATTTGGGCTACAGCCTTTTCCATATCCCAGTCACTAAAATTTTGACGCCTTAAAAACAAAGGGATTGGGAGAGAGGATGGTAAAGAGAGGAGTGAGGCTGTGCTGTGCCAGGGAAGGGAAGAGGCCACTCTTCAGCTCTTTGATGTTGGCTCCTGCTGTTCTAATGGAACCTCACCCGGGAAAATAAATCTTTAGTTAAAGAATGCTGCGAACAGCCACAATGGAGCTTTATCGTGGCCGTACCAACCCCACTGCAGCTTCTAAAGCTCTTGGTTGAACAGAGGGTGAGCAGCAGCAACGCCACACCGTGCTGAAGTCCACATTCCTAAAATTCCCCAGCTCATGCAGGCATACTCTGAGAAGGCAGCTTAGTGGCTCAGGGGTTATTAGCTGAGAGTTCAGGTTCAGATGTACCACAGGACTGAGGTCAGGGCACAGATACAGCTCCTTGATTTTCCTGGACTTTCACTTCAAAATCCTCAAGCACTCTCAGCATAGCACCCTCAGTGTTCTCTCTCCACCCACTATTGCACAAATCCGTTTTTACTTGTGTTCCTTCCGTTGTTACAGCCTGAGTAACTGCTGTAAGGTCTCTGAGGCCAGAGTGCAGGAGATCCACACTGCGGCAGCCTCCTGGGAGGTCTCATGAAAACAGGAGTAAGCAGCTTCCACCCTACCCCCCCTGATAACCACTACATCAGTGTGAGGGAGGAGGATAGTGTTAATGCAGCAGGAATCAACAAGCCTGCTTGTTTCTTATTCCAAAGTGAAGACAAAGGTGGGGTTTGTTCAGCCAGGCAGTACAGCCAAGCATTGCAAGGAAGGCAGGAAAAATATGAGGTTTTTTAATTTTGTTTTGGACTGAGTCCCTTGAAACAGGATGGACCATAGGAGTATTTTATAAACAAAAGCAAAAAAAACCGGAAACGCAGAAGAAAAACACTTGTAAGTGCTCTACACCTGTCCAGTAACACTGCTCCTCTGGAGACAAAGGGGACTGGGAGGATGGGACAAAACAGGGGAAAACACCCCAATGCTTCAAGCTTATTTTATCCTAACTTCAGAACAGGAAGGAGTCACTGAACACTTCCGAGTTTTAAAGCAGATGAGAAATGGAAACAAACATTTGATTTTGGGGTATATTTTAGAAAAAATATGGCACACTAACACCAAAAAAGCAGAGTTGAAAGAGAGCAGGGAAGTCTGGACATAAAACAACAAAACAGAAAAGTGAAAGAAGGTCCCTAAATTCCCTATGTTTCCAGCATAGGAACATGTACCACAATTGGAGAAAATGAACTGTGCAGGTTGAGTTTTAATTCCTGTTATTTGGTAGAAGTTCTCTGACAAACCAGTCTGCTAGTCAAATTGCACAATCTTTTTTCTTTTAAGCTATTCATTTGCATGGTTTAATAGCAACATTTTCAGCCTTAGACTCTGAGCTGCATTTGGCAGCTACACAGCTAATAATAAACTGTTAAAATATCTTGCTCCTTCAGCTGACCAGCTCCCTTAACATGTCTTGTGGCAGAAGCCAATGTGCTGTTTGACCAGGAAATTAGTTGTCTTGGAGACATCTTCACATACAACAGCAGCTCAGTCAGTCACTTTGACTGACGCCACCTAGCAATCTGCACATTAGCTTCAAACAGAAAATGAGGATATCAAAGCCACAGAACGAGAAATCATCACCTGCAAGAAACATGCTGTTCTTCTCCCATGCACTGTTAGCTGAAGGGAAAGCTGTAGCAAGATAAGAGTTTTGATTTCAAAATGTGCTGCTACCTCCCTGCATAATTAGGTCACTAAGAGGCTAATGGTGTTCCTGTTCATACAAGTATTTATACGAAAACTATAATCTATGCTGTTCTTTCACAATCAGTTTCAGGTCATACCTGCAGGCATCACTTCTGAAAAAGAAAGTTACCAGAAGGGTAGACAAAGAGGCAATCCAGAAGTGCCATCACCTAGTTATAACTAAGCCTCACAGATTATACAGAGGTTATAACCAAAAAGCATGCGGGCAGCTCTACAGCACCAGGCATCAGTCTACAAAGACTACCAAATAGTTATTTCCAAGGTAAACCACTAAACCCAGGTTATGTGACCCAATAAAAAAAGATGCTTATCTTCTAGTCACCCATATGGAATGCTAAAAAGAGATGCTATTCTTGCAAATAAAAAGTAGAACCAATCCTGCCCAGCAAAGAGACACAGACAGAGATGCATCAAACTCCCTCTCACCAGCTCTACACACATACATAAAATGCCAAGGCAGAAAGTGAGTCAAATGTCAGACAAATTAGATTCATGCTAATGCGTGTACTACTCCATGTTTGGGATTCAGGATTATGAACAATAGGACATAATGTCTTTAATCATCCTCAAAACACATCTCTTACCTGGTAATAGGCCTTCTGTTGGGTTTTCTCCTGCCCCAAAAAACAGATTAGTGCTCTAGTAGGTGCCAGATCTAGTGAAACATTGACCAAAGCCACCCACCAAGCATCCTCAATTCTCTTCAGCACATGGTCTGATGATCCAGCATAGCTGGAACTGACAGATGTTTATTCCCCTCCTTAGCCTTGAGGTCCACTGGAGATGGTGTTCCTCCAAGGCCTTATGCAAGCACAGACAGATGCACTTAATGCATCAAGATCTTTGCTATCTCAACAGCTTGTGAAACCACAAATCTGTTAACTGTGGGTCTGCATGTTTGCAGCACAGAACATACAGACTAGTCTCTTGCATAATTTAAATTTTCTTAATAGTACCACATATGACTTGGGAGTAGTTCAGTTCCTGTGCATACAGGGGTACATGCAAAGGCTTAAAAACTTCAGGAAGAAAGACACTGTCCCTGTATAGCACATTCCTGCCAACAGCTCCAGTTAACTGGAAAAAGAAAAGCCTTGTCCCAGCTGTAATGAAAGGTTCCCCTGGGCAGCAAGAAGAGTAGCTTTGCTCACAGAATAGTTGCACCTCAGCTGAATTAGTTAATGTGTGTTGAACACACTGAAAATTGTGAATTGGTATACATAAACACTAAGGATTGTTATTTATTATTGTCTTGGTGCACAACAGCGGAAACTAGTACAGAAATCTCTTCCATAGGACTCCTACAACCCTTGCTGAGGAGGGCTGGCCTTGGCCAAGTGAAGTCTACCACACTGGAACAGCTCTGTCAGGAGAGAAGACCTCCATCTGCAAACCTAGGTTATACCACTTCTCAACAGCACTCTCCTACACTCCAAAGCACTGTCATCACTGCCCTTGAACAGCAAGTATTTTCCACCTAAATTATTTGTTTGGGGCAAAATAAGACAGAGAATAGAATAAAATAAAGGCAGATACAGGTTTCAAGGTAAAGAAAGGGTTAGTTAAAAAAAGCTGAGAACTCAGGGTGACATACACTAGAACAACAGAGCGATTCATATACACAAGCCATGTCTTACAAGACTGGTCTCAACATCAGAGCAGATTTTTAGTCACCGATTTCTTTACCTGCATTGTTAATAAGCAGCTTAGATAAAAAAACTATTCTAAATCTCCTGTCTGCAGCTTGGGTGAAGGAGCTGGAAGGATTGTCTATCTTTTAAAGTAACTAAGGAGTGCCCTATGTTTCCAGAACCAGAATTTAGGTTTCAGATCAAAGTAACTTTAACTTTGGTTTTCCAGACTAACTTGTAATTTAACTCTGCAGTTCTGATGATATGCAAATAGTTTTGCTAAGTGCTTACACAGTACATATGAATCCTCCCCAAGATAATTAAAATAACTGCACTGACATAGTCATTCTCTGATATTACAAGCCTGTGTCAAAGTGGCTATTTTCAGTATAACATTGCTGCCTCAACTGCATGATTTGCACATTCACAAAATTCACAGGATATTGGGAAAAATTTGGGTACAGGGTCTAGCTTTTACAGACAATTTAGTACCCAAAACAAGTCTCTGACAGATGCTCAGTCAAATTGCAACAGCGCCTTTTTCACAATAATGCACTTAGATGTGCATTACAGCTTGCACACTGTAAAAAAAAACCCAGGCATTTAACTCAGAAGGTGCAGCTTGTTCCAAGACATGCTGCACTTGCAGAGACTTGCATTCCTCTTATTTTCCTCAAGTTACCGATTGCTTAGCACATGTTTGCTCTACTGTCTATGAAATACAGACATTTCAGCAACTCCAGCTTTGAGGGCCTAATACCAAGGGGCCAATATCAATACCTGATCTGCCATTCAGTACACTGTGTGCAACTTTCAAAAGGCAAATTTCAGAGACAGAAGGCAACAGAGCCCCTGAAGTGTTATTACAGTGACATTCCCTCCTCTATTTGCAGAGCTACAAATTGTTTTATGAATATCATTCAACCAAAAGTTTAAAGTAAACAGCAATTCACTGTCTGTGCTGGAAGAGATGCAAGCTCTGCTGGTTCTGTCACAAGGACTAACCGCTGGAGAGTAGCTGTACAGCTATCCCTGGCTGCAGATGTGCATTCATACCCAGACTTCAGAACCATATATAACAAAGACCAGTGGGGTTAGGTACCTCTGAATCAATACAACCACACCACTCTCAATGCTGGCAAAGGAAGAAATGTATTTAGAAGAACACTAGGGTATTTCCCCCCTCCTCCTAGGACAAGCCTTATTTCACTTGAATGCAGTCAGTTAGTGCCTTTGCACTCAACTCCAGATTCCTCAGTGCACCAGGCAATCCTGTACAATCACGTTCAAGAGTGGCAACGTACAAAAAAAAGTTTACCCGAATTGGTGGCAAAGTACCTAACAAGAGCTTGCAAGCTCCTGCAAAATGTCCTCTAGAACAGGTTCCTGTCACACTGAGCTAGGGACAGAGATTAGAGTTATCAGCTTTGACACTCAGCAGGAACGTGTCACAAAGGATTAAATCATTATATCATGAAGTGTCAGCAAACGTAGCTTTCCTGCTGTTCTACCACTAAGTTATACATTAATTAGTGAAGTACAAAACAAACATGAAATATCTCCAAGCATCTGTCTGTGGATCAGGCCTAGCCAGAGCTATTAGCATAGGATTCATTTCCAAGAGGAGTCACCCAAAGCATCATCAGCTCTTCACGAGATCCATTAAAACACAAAGAGTAGAAGCGCTGAAGGCAAAAGCACAGAAGCTAATTGCAATGTTTGTCGTAGGGTTTTTGATAGCTGTTTAATACAACTCCTTCCTCACCACCTCAGCGCCTGATTTTCTAAACAAAGTCATATATGCACCACTGAATAAACACACCCTTCCTTGAAGGAGGTATGGAGCACTGTCAAAAGATCCTACAACATGAACAGGAGAGTTGAGACAAGACCTTTTAGAACACAAAAGCACATGGCCTACCAGACTATGCAGTAAAGCACGAATCAACTTTGTTATTTCTAAATGCAACTGCAAGTGTTCCCCAGCTGCTCAGTAGTTCCAGACCAAATAATTTGTGAACTCTCACTCTCGTCAGCAGCTGGAAGAAATTCTGCATGGTCTGACTGCAAGCCACAGTAGAGAAGATCTAAGCAGACCAACGACATCCTACACAAACCTCTACTATTCATCTAAATCATGCCCTTAGAAAGGTGTCATTGGACACAAAAAAAATAATAAAAAAAAATTACTCTCTGCCAATTCCTTATGGCTACCCCAGCAGGATTTCTAGCTTTGGACATGTTTTGTATTTTTCCCTTGCTTTCTGTCCCAAACTGCTACCTTGTACTGCTTGGCATTGCCTGACTCTGCCAAATTACATCAGCACGCAGCTTGTGGCCAGGATGCATTCTTTAAACTAATTTGTCCCACTTTTGCTTTGGGATCCCTTCAGTATAAAATAAGATTACTTGCTAGAACTGCCTAACTGGGTCAGGTTGTAATCTCTCTCTCAGAGGCTGAACTGTACCTGATTTCGAAGCCACTAGATCAACACTCAATGACAGAGCAACTATCTGCCTTCACTATTTAAATACTTTCTGAAGCTAGACTCTCAAAAACATACTCTTTTCCAGCTCCAGTCTCAGAGGGTTGCATCCTATGATGAACAGCAACATCACGATGTTCCACTATTCCGGCACCACCCCACCTTTCATAGAGTGGAGACGAGGAAGGCTTCTGGTAGTACCGAGGTCCCACTAATAATATCATTACATTCACAAATTTGTCCAGGTCTGTGTAAATTTGGGGACAGCTCAGAATGGAACATAGGTCTAGGATGTCCTGACTCGGTGCTTTACCTACAGACTATTTTTCTAAGGGCAAAGTGGATGCCACCGACCTCCTGTCCTATGAGCTGAAGCCACCCAATGCTGTGCAAACTTCTGCCCTCAGCCCTAAACATGAGTGGGTGGAAGTAGCTACCACTGCTGTTTCAAAGACATGGATATTATGAACCTTAAATTAATCACCCGCACTCAGTGGTATGCAAATTGTACTTTCAACACCAGCAGGCTCATAACAAAATGCATTAACAACCTTCTAATTAAATGCTTTAAATTAGATTAAAATCATACTGTCTGACAGGTGAAATATAATGCATTAACAGGATTGTTGTAACTTCCTTAGCATCAAGTGTTTATTAAAAGCTCAAAAGTCAAATATGTCATGGAGAAGGGAACCTATCCTCCTCAAAATGAATGCTACAGCACATATTGATTCCCTCACAAACAGAAAGTCACTGAAATAGCGCTTTGAAAGAACCTCAGAAAGTTTATCTAATGCAGAAGTACATGATTCAGGGATCTGTCAGGTTGGCTGAAGCACTAAGGTGGAGATTAATCCACTCAGTCCAGGACAATTGCTATCTGCAGTAAAAAGGAATGCAACAGAATGGCAGAAATGAAAGCAAACAGTGGAGTTCTCTTTAGTAAAGAGAGCAAAATCCATAGCAGCATCTGTCAATTGGAACATCAGCTGCTGCTGAAAGATTTATTTTGAAAGTCTCATAAACTGTCTTCCAGTTGCATTAGCAGAAAAAAAAGCCAACCTCACATTTTTGTTAGTCAGGTCTGTGCTAACAGCAGTCATAAACCTTCACTGGCTATAAAATCTATAGTTAGGATGGGGAAACCTATGAAGCATGGTTGCAAGTTCCAATAAAGCTACAGTTCAGTCTCCTGAACTCACATCACACTACTAGTGATCAGAACAAGACCTGGGCAAATAACTTGAGACATCTACCTGAAGGTCATTTTTCAGCTCTCTCACCCTTCCTGCCATGCAGGCACACTCCTCTTTTCTCAATAAGGGATATTCTGTGAGTACAATGTCCAAAGCTACCTTCTGTTTTAGCTCCCATGATAGGTTCTCTGCTTTTCCGAGGAAAAAAGCAGTGCAGATACCCTTCTTTGCTTCCCCGGAACTCCATCTATGCTACTGCTTGTTTCATACCCCAAAGACGAGCAAATTAAAGAAAGTCTGAATGTAATACAGCATGTTGTGCAGTTGAACAGACTGTTACTCTGAGTGAATTTTATCTCCTTGTTCAGAGGATAGCAGGCAAAGCTACTGATGGGCAGAATTAACCTTTTTCTTTTAGGATATAGAACTTAACCCATCCTTGCCCTAAGTTGCTAAGGGAAAACCCAGCTCAGGAGGTATGTCATCCTACATAACGCATTAAATTCTTAAGCCTCTCTTTTCACAAGAAATGAGCTACTGCTCTTGCTTCTCAAGTTAGTTTCATACACTTGCATCACCCAGCCACAGGTAATGGACTCAGTGGCAGGTCATTTTTCTTAAACACAAAGAGAGTTGAGGTCTATGCCGGAGCCTCTACCTGCATCTGCCACCACAGGGTCTCACATAGCCATGCCTGGAGGTGCAGTCGCCGTCTCAATCACTGTTCAGTGTCATGCTGAAGCAGCCCTTGCAACTGAAGCCCCCTTCACTGGAGGCGAGAGCTAATCTCTTGGCCTTAACCACATTTCTTCCTGGCAGTTTCCCACCTAACCGATCTTGGGAGAGTACAGCTAGGGTCTGACCTGAATACAGAAGGGAACACGGGGAGGGGTTTCAGAGATGTGCCTGGGAAAACCATCTCTGCAGCAAAAGGACTGGGACATGCATGGGGGAAAAGTGTAAATGTCAAAGCCCCAGGAAAGAAGCACAAGTTTTAGTTGTACAAGAGATGGTTAAAGCCAGCAGGAACCTGGCATTTGTCAAAGAAAAATTAAGAAAGACAGTCCCAACTATCAAAACCAAAACCAAAACCAAAACCAAAACACCAAAAAAACAAACTTTCCCAGCTTGGAGATTCCCTTTGAGAAGTCCAGGCAGGACTATTACATCCTGAGTCTCCTATAGACTGGGCTCTGCCCGTCGGCTGCTCTGGGTCTCCGAGTACACATCCGTTTTACAAATTACCAAAGCTATAATAAAACATGTCCTCCAGCCTTCCTGAGCAATGTGGTATTTGTCTTTAATTTAGCTTCACCTATAAAAATAGGCAGCTGCCTAAAAGAAAGTTGAACAACTGGTTTCTGACTAGAATTGCTCCGAATGTCTTAGCATTAACACAAAGTCACGTGGAAGAAAAAAGGAAAAGTCAAAACCCCAACAACTCACGTATCCTGGTTACCATCCTCCACTATAATTATAAAATTGCCCTTAAAACATAATTGCATAATTGAGCTTGGCAAGTATTCACCCAAATCTTTTACAAATATTTCCACAGACTAAAGGAACAGGCGGTGGGCAGTCTGACAAGCCTGCCATAAGAATTTGTGCCCTTAGGACATGTTCCTAGCTATTACACTAAATACTTTGCATCACTGTCTAATGTTTCAAAACAGTAGTTGAGCAAGTGAAGTACAAGCATCTTAAATTGAGAGAAAGATTTTCAAGCTATTTTCACTGCACACATATATGGAGCAGTAACCTCTTTGAACAAAGAGATAGAGGAGGCTACCAATCCTTTTTAACTAGTTACACAGAAAGATTCCCGTTAGATGAAATTGGTTGACTTCTTGTAGCTATAACCAAATAGGAGCTACCAATGCCTTGCTAGGGTTCCTCTACCAGCCTAGCACCCTGTCCCTTAAGAAAAAAAAACAACACAACGCCCCCGCAACCTCAAATGCAAATACAGAAACAGGGAGAGGAGATTCAACAGAAGCTAGAAATAAAATCTGCAATACAGTAAGGTTGTTTTTAACAGCTGTGCATTATGCATTCAGCAGCACAGGGAATGCCAGCAGGGAGCCTTTATTAACATAGGCCTCAGAGTACAGTGTGCTCCTATCATGATTGGCCTCTCTTGAGAAAAGGCGCACACACACAAAAGACTTAACCCTAGAGAGATCACTCCAATCCTGTTGCTATTTCATCAGCTCAACACCACAACAGAAACCAGAGAATCTCCTTGATGTATCACAGACAAACAGGTAGCACTTCGAATAATGCCTGAAAACTAATCTACAATAGCAGGTTTCATCAGCAAGTTATGCCAGGTAGGGAAAGAGAAAAAAAATGCCACATGAACCCACACGACAGAGTCACACTACCATGTTGTTCTGAGTAAAGGGAAGAACCATAAAATGCTTCTTTTGTAGAAGATGCTAATAAAAGCAAGCTGTTGTCAGGACACCTGTGTTCTCAGCACAGCAATCTGCACCTCCACTGCACACATTTTAGGGGCCCATCAGTGCAAGACACAGCTGGAAGCCCTGCTACAGATGCAGGGGCCCAGCAGGGTAACTCACTCCATTTGGGAAGATGATCCTGGCAGCAGAAATCTTTTGCTGATGCCAGCTCTGGCTCTACTATGAGACTTGCCTCTATCACAAACACTTGCTAGCACAGCCAGCTCAGCAGCAGGCAGACACCAGAGAAAAGGGAAATGCTCTCAGGATAGGCTCACCACCTCTCCTGTATCAGGTGCTGATACAAGCTCTCTAAAGCTCTTGTCACCAGCTCTAAGCTGCAGCTGGCTGCAGATCCTCTAAGTGTGACCTGTCCTGGTGCGCAGCTCCTGCAGAAGTGAGATGCAACCACTGAAGTGACAAAAAGATACACTAGAGGCCTTATAAAAAAAGGCAAGCCATTTTAGCACCAATTTAAACCAGTCCTTCCCCTGATTTGGGGGCAATGAAAGGAAAGAGAATGGCATGAAATGTCCTGAGCATCCTTCTTCTGACTCTACAGAGAAGAAAAAAATCTCATGATAGGAAAGGGAAACAAAATACCAACCTGAAGAGCCTGAAAACTGCTCTAGATGACTGAGTGCCCCTGTGTGTCTGGAGTGGACAAAATAGCTCTGCATAGCCTGTATTTATTCCTATCTCCTTGCTCTTTTCTCTTCTCTTGTCAAGAAGTAAAACACAAGAGTCAGTTTCCCTAATCACATGAGCTGGTTTGAGGCAGCAATAGCACTAGAAGTTTCAAGGGGTTATTTAATATGCAATGTTCTATTTCCCAAGAGTGTAATAAATGGCTTTTTTAAGCTTAGCACATCCATGCATTACCACACTTTTTTACTTAGGTGCTGAAGAGAAAGTGTTTATTAAAGAAGCTTCCTGGAAGTATTTGTACTGCAGGAACAATACTCTCTAGGTCAAGTACCCCTAAAAGGTTTTTAATATTAGTGCTACGCATCCCTCATCACAATAGCGACAAGTGCTTTAAAAAACAAAATACCATTAACTGTACTATCATCACTTGATAAAAATACTCCTTTATCACTCTTTAAGCACAAAAAAAAAAATCAAACCCAAAACCGAGCCAGAGGGAGATTAGCTTCCTCCACAACTGGCAAGCAGAGACTTGGTCCCTCAGTCACTCCCAGCCAGCCCGCTGCCCAGAACTCAAGGCTGTCTTTCCTTCACTCCTTTTCTTGATTAATAGAGCCTTCCCCTCCTTTGAGGCTCAGTTATACCTGTGTCAAAGAGACAAGTAACCACCAGGCGCAGCTCAGTGGGAGTACAGGAAGTCACCCAGCAAAGGCACCAAAAGGCACCTGTTGTTTCAGCGTAGAGTGTTAGCAAGACCACATGGCCTTGGTGACTATGAATGGGATGCCCAAGATTTGCCCATGTTCAGAGAATACTCACTTCCTCCACCAGATAGGTAGGTCATTTGCAGTCCTATTCCAATGTTTGGGGTGCAAGATTTTGGACAGAGGCATGACAAGCAGTACCTCTCCCTAATTTTATCATAGCCCAACTCTTGAGATCTCCCAGAGTTCAGTCACTAATAGCCACTGCAAGACAACGCAGATGAAAAAGAGTTAATATAAATAGAAAGCAAAAATCTGACCTAGAGGGCAAGCCACGCAGAGCACAAACATCTGAGAATCCGCACAAAGTCTCCTCGCCTATCATTCATCCACCAATTACACACCAATGTAATTAAATCAGGAAAGCTACGTTTAATTTTCCTATCATCACCCGATGAGATAAGAGCAGTACATACAGGAAGGATCAGGCACAGGGGAAAAAGCTATTTATTAATAAGTTAAATCCTTTTAGATTCAAAAGCCTCTCTGGCTAAGAAGGGTCTGATCCACAAACGCAACTTCTAGGTCTAACGCAGACAAACCAGATACCCCATCTCCATTTCTGTCCTGGGTTTGGTCCTCAGGTCTCTTCTTTTATTCAGAAACAAGTCTCATTGAAAATTGCCAGGCATAACTTAAACAGAAATACAGCTTTTGTTTAAACCCCGTTTTCAGTCTATACATTTAAAATGAAGAACACACATCTCCCAGCCATTATATTAACAAAGGCAGCCACATTAATTTACATTATTTCTAAACAGCCTAAGGCTCCCTGTTTTCATGAACAGCAGCAAGGCATTAGGGTGCATTTGCAGAAATACAAGGCATGCTCCAGCCTGTTCTTCTGCCTTTCTTCTATTGCCTTCTCCTCCACGAGGCAGTAAGAAATGCTGTGGTCCCTGTCCCCTGCAAAGACTAGCAATGCTTAAACAGGATCATACAAAGTTTTCTCTACTTGCTAGCCACACACCCAGAATTGCTGCTCTGGCTTTTTTCTCTCCAGTCTTCTTTGCTTCATCCCATCCAGCCCTGCCTTCTCAGCCAGTTATTTAAAGCCCTGATTGAAAAATGTACCAGATCATAATAGTGGATGACTTCCACAGGATCAGGTTTTCAATAACAAAAATCCTACAGGCTTTGATGCAACCACAGCTTCACCACATCATTGTTTTTAAACAGGAAGGGAAAAGTATTTATAACAGCAACTATAAATATACATGCTACTGACTTTTCAACTTGTTCTCCCTGCTCTCAAGCTAAATTTACTCTGCTATATCGCGTTCAGCCCTTGGTGAAAAAGCAATACACACACAAAATTGTGCAAATCCCACAGCAGGCTATTATACTTATCCAGGTACCTTACAAGATAACCAGCTGGAGAGGTAGATTCTCATTTAGTGAGTGCAGATGTGCTCATGGCTATAGAGGAAGTGGTCTATTACAGTGATTACCTCCCAATACAGAAAATAATTATTATTGCAATAGGATAGCTCTATGCTTTTGCATGAGAAAAGTGATGTAGGTTATTCACAGTGTACATGTCGATCACGCACTTGGTTTGTGCCACATACGCTTCAAGGGTGTATGTGCACCTCTGAGCTACAAAGAACCTTCCACTGGCCACACCTGCTGTTTACCTACGTTCTTTTACATGCAAAAACGTTTGAGATTTTTCAAACTTGGATGGCTGATTTCAAGGTCCAACCTTCATGTTAAAGAGCATCCTTTCGTATCCTGAAGGCTCGCATTCCTGTGAGTGATTTCTTAGTCCAAACAAGGTAAATATTTATCAGGAAGTGACTACCTAGAGATTCAGAGTCGTTAGTCATTCCGCTGTTAATCTCAAGAAGCCTTAGTCGTGCCAGAGCCCAGGTGATTTCTGCAAGGGTCAACACATGTTTCACCCTGGTTTAAGGATCCCTGCCCGCCATTCAAAGTTTCACGCAGATGAAGACTCCCCCGCCACAATCTGACTTGCTCCACTCACAGCAAGTTTTGCAACCTAAGCAAGAAACGCAGTTCAGAGGATGCTCCTGCACAAGCATCCACCGGTCTAATAACCAAAATAAGCGGTCCAGAAAAAAATATCTGTGTTTCCTACAGCCTTAATAGTTCGGGAGGGGGGGGGGGGGGGGGGGGAACAATACAGGGTTGGGCTCGCCTCGCCTCCAGCCCCATTTGCTTGGCGTCTTTCTCGGGCACCGGCCAGCTCTGCGACCCAGCCTTTCCTCTGCGCTTACAAATATATCGCTGCTAAAGGCTACGTGGATAGGACAGGAAAAAATAGTTTCATGGGGGTGAGAGGCGGCCGGGGACCCCCCCAGCCCGCCGCGCCCGCGGGGAAAGGGTCCGCCGGTGTCGCACCATCGGGGAGCCCTGCCCCGGGGTCCCCGGCCGGCATCGCCCCCGCCCCCGCCCCGCACGGTCCCTGCCCTACCCAGCATGGAGAAGATGAAGTCCTTCGCCGTGTGGATCTCCAGGGCTCGCTGGTCGTCGTACTCCCTCTGGTCGTGTTTGGTGAATTCCTGGATGAGTTTATTCAATTCCTCCACCCTGGCTCCCGATCGGAAATCCAGCTCCGGGAAGGGAGGTTTGCTGTTGGTGCCGGCGGACCCTGCCTTGCTGGCGAGAGGCGCCGCCATCTTCATGCAAAAAAAAAAAAAAAAAAAAAAAAAAAAAAAGAAAGGCAGAGAGAGGGGGGGGGAAAGAAAAAAAAGAAAAAAAAAAAAAGGAGGGGTTTGCAATGTTGCAATGGAAGAATGCAAGCGGCGCCGCAGCGCAGCGGCAAGCGCAGGGGCTGCCTGCGCGGCGCGGAGCGGGGCCCGGGAGGCGCGGAGCGGCGCCGGGCGCCGCGATCAACAAGCGGCCGCGCTTCCTGAGCCCCCGCCCGCGGCTCCGCGGAGCCGCCCGCCCGCCGCCGCGCCGGGGGGGGCCGGGCGGGCCGGAGCGGAGCGGGGGCCGCCCGCTGCCGGGGGGGGGGGGGGGGGGGCTTGCCCCTCTGCCGGCGTCACGGCGGGCGGGTGGCTGAGGCTGGAGCCAGACCTCTGGCTCGGGATAAAATTCTTTAAAAAAAAAAAAAAAAAATTAATTTTAAACTTCAGCAAAAGCCTTGTCCTGCAAGTGGATTAATAACCGGCTGGGAACTCTGCTCCTCCCACATGTTACCGAGGCATTCTGCATTTATTCGTTTTTTGCTCCAATAGGCATCCTGAAGATTGTTTTATGTACGTGTGCATATATATATATGTATATGTGTATATATATATATATACATGAAGTAATTTTATCATATGTCTTAGAAGCAATGACCAAGATAAAGTGCCCTCACTGCTGCACTGGAGACCAAACCTGCCTAGAAGCTCCCGGGATCTGCACAGACAAAGGGTAGGAGGGGAAATGGGATCTCAGAAGCCTTGACTGAGGTCGAGCAGCCCATAGCAAGGAGCCCAGACCTCTGATCTCCATCCATTCCTCCATCGTCAAGACTACATGCTTTTCTTCTGTATGTATTTTTAATGCCTTCTAACTTTTCAACTTGGGGTGGTTTTCTCCCTTTAGCCTGATCTTCTGTGCCTTGTCCCATCATTGAACATATATAGCACAAACCATTATTTACCTTAGTGCATCCACTGGAAGAACTGTCTGTCTTCCTGCCCAGAGAGCGTACAAATATATTGTGTTAGTCTTCTACAGGACATTTAAGATGCTATGGCACTGATGCAAACTGCTTGGGTATGTATTATCCTCTCAAGATTCTTGGCAGGAAACACAGCTTTCAGCTCAGTCCCAGACTACGGTAAAATGTCTACCAAAATTAGGCATGAGGCATTCAGAGGAAAACCGGGAAGGTGAAACTAAGCTCAGGGTGAGGAGGTTACAGGCTGGTTTCCCTGATGCGTAGTAAACACAGGTGCTAGTGTTTAGACCTGAGCTCAGGGCTGTGGCTTGGTTCCTCTGGACCACTGATCTTGATCAGAAATGGGAGTTCAGCACCTCTTGCAGTGGGGCCTTGTCTGAAACAAGAATGAAAATCAAGGGTGGGTTTGGACCCTGTCACAGAAACCACAGCGTATTCAAAGGAGAATGGCTGATGCCTCTGGCTTTGTCCTGTAACTACTTACACAGCATTTGAGGGCACTGATATGCTCATTATCTAAGAAATGATGTCCCAAAGGTAAAGGTAGGAGTGAGTGCATGTGCATGCACATGCCCTCCGCTGGCCCTATTGTGTTCAGATACTGCTCACGGCAGACTGACACACATTGACTTTGTTCACTGCCTGAGCCTCCATGATCACCTGCATTACGACATGAATTTCTGACCAGCACCACGTTTGACTTTGACCAAGCACCTTTCCTTCACCTCCCTTCTCAGCAAAGCCTACAAATAAAAACAATTAACTGATAGCATTAACATAATGCAGGATCTGACTTGCAGAAGAGCGACTAGCAGTGTTCAGCGTTGGTGGCCTGCCCTGAAGGATTAGTTCTGCTAACCCGGCTCAGCCCATGCCCTCCCATGCTAGCCTGCTGTGGCCACTGCTTGTCTAAGCACTCGGGACCTCTTGCCTCCTGGCCCTCTCAGGGTTTGAAAGCCTTGTTGATGTTTCTCTGCAGCGTGTTTTTTTCTGGGGTGACAATCTCACACAGGCGGACAGCTCCCTCTTGTGATAACACTGCTCCCACAGAAGTCACTGTAGCTCCTGAACCCCAAACCACTTCAAAACCTTGTATTTTGCCCTGTCCACCTCTGAACACCTGTAAGTCCCCCGTGTGCTTGCCGTAACCATTTCTAGCTGTGTGGGTATCCTTGTTTCACTTTCGCATGGTGCAAACTGCTAGCAGCTATGATGTATGCATCGCGGGCACCACTTGGCGAAGTAGCTGCACCTTTTGATACCAGCCACACTTTTCAGCCCTGATCCCCTTGGCTCATCTTCTTCAAGCTGATGTTCTCCACAGGCTTCATGGACTGGATAGCTTGCTTTCCTAACCGTATCTTATTTGCTGCGTCGTATTTCAATACTTGGACTTCCAGTAGTTTCGTCATGAGCAGTTTATCTCAGATTCTGTCTTTCAGTGGGTCTCCAAATGGTCACACTGACTCTCCACCCACATCAATCACAGACTTACATTATAATTTTTCCCCCCTCTTCATTTAAAATGTTTAAATCCCATTCAGTAACAACTTCAAAGCGAGCTTTGATAGCCTGAATTCACTAAACACCTATTGGAAACAAAGTGCTTCAGAAACAGCTAGTGCCAGAAGCAATGGAGATTTCAGTTTGATTGCCTTTTTTAATGGCACCTCTGCCTGAAGTCACAGTTACCTTCAAATTTGTGGAAAGTTCCTGTTAGATCAGGGTGTTAACTGCTCCATGCTTCTTGCTCATCTGGAGTTTGTCTTATTCCTGGTACCAGAATTCCTGGTATTCAGAAATGGCTCAGAACCAAAGAATGTGCTTCATTTGGTGTCTGAGCTCAAACCAACACTGTTCACCAAGACATCATTAAGCAGTTTTAATTTTCTTCGAGAGTCTGACAGGTACCTCAACTATCTGCCCCACCTCAGTGCTAAGAGAAATTCCCTTTCATGAAAAGCAGTTGTACTTGCAAAAGAAGGAGCCTTTTTACCACCTTCTCTGGAAACCTCTGGACGGGCTTGGGTCTCCCTCAGTGGCAAGTGGGATCTGCCACACTGTCATATGCTTGTTAATACCCTTGAAACTGCATCAGCCTCCAATTTTACCTCATCGCATCAGTGCAATTTAAGATCTCTGAATAAATACACAGTTAATTCAAGTCTTACGTAAATCAAGCACTGGGGATTACTTGAGCAAATAAATGAGAATGAGATTGCAAGTACAGTTGGCCAGGAGTTTTTCCTACCAAATCTTTTTTCTTTCTGAAATAGAACTCTGTCATATTGCAGCATCTTCAAAGCTCCTCCTGTGAGCATTATTTGGGGCCTAGGAGGAATCTGTGGCCTCTGCCACACTGGGCCCAAGACTTACAAATGAGGACATGCACTTTATTCAGGATAGGGATTGAACCCCCTCACTTACTAAGCTGTTTCTCACCTGCACTGGAATCTGTGCCCTCCCTCTCACATGCACTCTTCTTTTCATCTGTGTGTTTTCTCTTTCCTTCTTCCTCTTTTTCTCCTGCAAAATAAACTTCTTTTTCTCCTGAAGAACAGATATCCTCTTCTGCTGAGCATCACTTCCAGCATTTAGAAATAGAACAGGACACAGAGAAATGAAGTGAAAGAAGAAATAACTGTTCTCACTTCTGTAGCATGACCCAAGATCTCAAAATGCTTTTCACACTTGAAAAGGTTGTCTCAAACTGCTGGATAGCAAGTGAGTATTAATACCAATATCCTAAGATTGGCAAAGCAGTTCTGTAGTAGCTGTGAAGAGCAATTGGCCTGGGATACCAAGGGAGAAAGACCAGGCAACCCAGGGCCTGACACTTCATGCATCTCATTTAGGTGCTGCAAACTGGTAGGGGGAATTAATTGGAACAATATCCAGAAATAAGATGGAGCCTCAGATACATCATCTTAGGATAGTTCACTGCAGCTGGTAATTAGAGTGTGATGCAGAACGAGCTAGATTCATCCCTCATTTCGTAGAAATTGTACCCAGATTTTCTGAGGCTAAAAGTAGACTCAAGAAACATCTTCCTTTTCTGCACTTAGGACTGAAGCAGCTGTAGCACAAAGCTTCATGTGGCAAGGGGCTTCACAAGGAACAAAATTACTGACTGGAAGTGCTCTGTTTTTCAAATCTGGTGGCTGCAATTTCTGCTTCGTATTATTGCAGTACCTTCTATGCTGTTCAAGGGTGCTTTGTGCCGTGTGCTGCAGAAACCTGGTCCTGGTTTATAGAACAGTCTGTCTGTGCAGATAAGAAGAGTGACA
Source organism: Leptosomus discolor (assembly GCF_034619465.1). Classification (NCBI taxonomy): domain Eukaryota; kingdom Metazoa; phylum Chordata; class Aves; order Leptosomiformes; family Leptosomidae; genus Leptosomus; species Leptosomus discolor. The sequence goes on along the minus strand of NC_141397.1, from coordinate 52,310,052 downwards.
CAGAGCAGGGAAATGAGCCGTGCAGAGGGAGGGAGTCGCTCAGCGGCAGACCAAGGATCCTGCTGTGCCAATCTCCTTGCTCTCCTTCACTGGCTCTGCACCCAGCTCTGCTCTACCCACTGATAGCCAAACCCCAGCCGAGATTTCCCTCCTTTCCCTTTTCTCCTCCATGCACACTTTCTCTGTATGGCCTTAATTCCTAGATCTGTGACAGTCCCAGGAGGAAGGAGCTCAGAGTTTCACATTTGTCAGGATCTCACTTTCATTAGGCCGCCCTGGTGATATCCTTATGTACTTCAGCTGCTTTGCTGCTCTTGTGGCCTTTCCCCTCCACTAGCAGTCCCTAGTCTGGTTCTGGAGTGAGGCATTTTGGGACTCCCAGACAGGATTGGAATGTCACAGCATGCCATGAAGTCACCAAAGCACTGCTTGGACTTCTTTGCGTCAGGACTTCCCCTCATTCTGATGCCAGAAACTTTGCCTCTATTTCACATATGTACCCCAAAAATGTCTTCAGAACAGTAGTTACAGGTACTAGTCTTCAGGGTCCACACAAGGCTGGAATCAACAAAAGCTGAGTTTAGTGCAGACTCAGGACAAAGAGAGTCTTTCAGATGCAGTTTAGACTCACAATCTCTCCCTGGCTCTGCTATTCAAGTTGCATGCTTCAAAGCAGCAAGACTTGAAGGAACTGTAGCGAACATAAAGTGCACACCAGAGCACTCCCAGACTCTGGAGATTTGTAGCTGGTAAGGAATTGGGCTCCTGCTCTTGGGGATCCCCCTCACCTTCCCCCATTTATAGAGAAAAGCCAGTCCCATTCTAGCCCATGAACCCTGTTATTTTCACCACCTGGAGCTGTCTCCACATGGATGGTACCAGCTGCGAAATTTGCCAGCCAAAGCAGCATGGATTATCCTCAAATCTGTCCCTCTCTAAACACCTGCTGTGTCCCAGATGTTTCCCAGAGACTATGAGAATCTCAGCCTGCCCTTGTTCCCACTCCAATCTCCACAGACTTTGTCTAAGTTAGTGTCCGTAAACAAAAATTTGGGTGATTTACAGGCACAATTTCTCTATGCAAAGGATTATGACAGATCAATAGTACCCAGCACACACCACAATCTTGAGGCGGTTTTAAAAAGGGGTGTATTGCCTCCTTGACAGTCTTAAATTTTCCCTCTAGATTAAAAAAAATAATAAATGCCTCCCCCTGTGAAGATTTGTGATCTCCTACATCCTGTCAGCAGAACACAGCATCAAGCCATCCACATGGCAGTGGAGCTGTGCTCATTAAAATCTTTTGAAACAATGGCATTGAATCTGTCATAGCCAGCCTCAAAATACCTGTACTTAGGATGCTTAAAACGTTTTTTAAAATAATAGCAGATGCTTACTGCATATCCCAAGCTAGAAATACATCTAGCTCATATGTCCACCAAGGCTTTTGAAATAAGGTTCTAAGCAGCAGACGCCTGATTCTCAACCAGCTTCAGACATTTACTGTTGAAAGACCCCAGCCAGATCATTTACTATTCTTCCCTCAGTGTCCTTTTTTATGGTGAAAATATACTGGTGATCTGTTTATATCTCATTGTTGTTAAGTGTAATTAGATTGTACACAGACACCTTTGAAGTTGATCTGATAAACTTCATAGTCTGTAAGCGAGTTGGCTCAGGGCCTCTGTAAGCAATGTTTGGAAATATTTCTGCTGCTCATTTCCTGGGTTTATGTCAATTTTCTGTCATTAGTTTTATTTTTAAATTGGGATTATCTCAAGTAGTAAAATTTGGATTCAGATCTGAGCAGTGTTGAGTGTTGCAGTGCTGCACTGGAGCTACTGCTCTGGTACAGGAATATGGCCAGAACATGAAATCTCTGGTCTACATGCAAGTTCCCTGTACATAGAGAGGAAACAGCTTTGGTGTCTGGGTTTTGTTCCACATATAATAAATAAATTCTGGTGGGGCAGATTGGAGAATACAAACAACAAGACATGTTCCCTCACACATCTACACACGTTATGTATGGCTTGACTACACTCATTGCTATTGTTCATTTGTAGCTAATTACTTGTATTACAGTAGTATCAAGAGCCACAAATTAAAATCAAGGCCCTATTGTACTGGCAACCAGATATAAATACAATGAAGAACTGGTCATTAGCACTTCTGTTTCGTCTCACTCTATGCTCAGAGACCTCAGTCAGCAACTCTCTTCCTACCCAGGAGCTTAGAAAAGTTACCAGCAGGTCTGTGCCTGAGTGATGTGTAAGGGCAAGAAGAACCAATTACACCATTTCTCCTGTGCCAACCTTCTGCTCACAAGGTGACTGCCAGCAGCAGTTTTACCCCCACACCACATTTTGCAGCTCTTGAGCAGATTTCAGTGTGGCAATTTCCATGCAAACTCTGTAGAATACCAACTGTCCTTGTGATTTAGACATACCTGCTACTTCTTTGGAGCCTCATAATGTACCAATCCCAGCATCAATAGTTATTTAAAATCCCACACTGAGTTCACAGGTGACGCAGTTCTCCAGACCACTGGGTAGTGGTTGTAGCTGCAAATGTAAAAGAGTTTTCCAAGTTTGAAAACAAGAAAGGCTCCAGCCCCCAGACTCTTTCCTATGTCCCTGTAGAACACACTTCTTAAAAGTTGACATAAAGCAGCAGGAAAAAGGAGGTTTGCAGGAAATGCTACAATTCCCTGTGACGGCATCCACACAAAGAGAAAACACAGTCCCTGGGTCACATGTTGAAAGCAAATAGTCCCTTTCCTCTGCCTTTCCACACATTGTGCTTCCTGTTAGAATATCCCGATCTGTAACTGATTGTCAAACCACTGACTTCTATATCAATTTCCTTTTCATTAGAGTGAAGATCTAAGAGCTTTCTGAGTGTCGTTCTATAAAAATACATTAACATAAAATGAAATCCAGGAGGACTGAGCTCTGTACTGTATTTAACTGCCCTACTTCACTAAAAACCTTTCTGCATCTGGCCACTGCAGACAGATTTTTAAGAGCTTGGTTTTTGTGTTGCTGAGAAGCAGCATTCAGCACAGCTCTGGCTGGTAGATAGGTTCATATCTGAGGAAGGGAAGGATAAACAAAAGGCAGCAACAATCTACAATGAAAAAAAAAATCTCCTGTAATGCTCGTGACAGACTGCGAATGTGTCAGGTGCTAAAACATTTATTGGTCTATAATAAGGAGCAGGAGTTTGTGTCCTGAACATAGGACTTGTCTGTCTGCCAAGACAGACAATTGCAAATGAAAAATAATGAAAAAAATGGGGGGGGGGGGGGGGGGAAGGAAAGTTACAGGAAAAAAAATCAAGGGAATTGTGCTTTTCACAAGAGAAAGATACTAATGGGCCAGGACTTAATCAGAACTGTAACATGCATGAAAGTGTTTTTCTAGCTTTAGTTCAACTTGCAAATCTAATAACAAAATATTTTATTTTCTACTTCCATTATTGGGCATGCTGTTTTCTGCTTGCTGGAAAGGTCCATATCTACTGTTAAGTGTTTTGTGCTAGCAGCTGGTATAGAAGTACCTGAAATATAAATGGGTCCCTGGGAAATGAAAAACATCTTTTAGTCTGAGATTATCAAACACCTTTTGTCATATGGACTTTCAATGCACATGTATGCAATATTGTGTGTCTACATTTAGCCTGTACCTGGGGCTAAACTGTAACAGTCACTCTATCATGCAACAACTCCTCACCAGCCAGGGAGGGGAACCAGGAAAAAAGGAGAGCAGACCCACACGTAAAAAGGAAACAGATTTAATGAAACAGCACCAATACCAACAGAGATACATAGAGTTATATTTGGCCAAGTGACTATCCAGTCATCACAATCAATTGGAGAGCAGTCCCCAGCAGAAGCCAGAGGAGGAACAGCAGGAACCCCATAGGAGCTCTCTCTCATCAGCAAACCTTCCCCATTTATAATGATCATGACAGTATGGGATGGGCTACACCTGTAGCTCACTCAGGTCAGCTGCCCTGGCTGACCTGAACCTGCTAACAGCCTGCCTGGCATGGCTGGGCTATAATTGTGTCTGAGACAAACCAGGACATTGGGATACCTGCCATAGAAGGACCTTGGTAACATTTTCCCAATTTAATTTTTCTCAAAAAAAGCCACAATATACTTTGATGCTAGAATCCCTCTGTGATTCCTGTTCTGAAAACTTGGCATGTTGTCACCTGGGAAGAAAGTCACTGTGTTTCCTCTTCCCTCCTCAGCTTTTTTGCAGACACAGGCAAATCTTGACGCTGCTGCTGTCATCTTTCTTCCATTTTCCCTGTTGTGAACTTGCAAGAGGTGAATGAGGACAGATGCCTAGTAATTTGCTATGACTTCTGTTGTTCTCAGCTCTGCAAACACTTGCATCTGTACTGTTGTACTGCTTAAACTCAGGGGAGCTCTGGCAGAGCATGCTAGTGTCAGGCGCTGCTCAGCATGTCCCCAGTCAGGTGGTGGAATAACACATCTCTTGAAAAGCATACAGTGACACTCAGTAAGGTCTTTTCCTTCAAGGTTCCAGAACAACAGAGCAAAAGCAGTTAGCATAAGCAGAAAAAGGAACAGAAATGCCAATCAGAAATGGAAAAGTCCCAAAGCAGATATTGTGCAGCCATTACTTAAAGACTGTTGACCAGGGAGTTTGGAAGAGGAGCTTAGCATTACCCCTAAATACATGAAGTGCATGACATCACCCCATCATGCTCTGAATGCAAAAATTCTTCAGAGGCTTAAGCATGTTGAGTGTGAGACTGTAGCAAATGACTGCGAGACTGTAGCAAATGACTGCAAGACTAAGACCCAGTTCTCCTTATAGTTATGTGACAGTATTGATGTCTGTGAGGTGTGAGTGAGCGTTCAGAGCAGGGTTTGGGGAGTCCTATTCTGTTAGTGTGACAAGTACTAGGGGAGAAAGAAACAGGTCGTGTATGGCACAGTCTGCTCAGGAGGGATCTGTAACCGCAGTTAAAAGACCAGGCTGCTCAGCTAAAGGAATTAAACAATGAATTGATCAGTTATTGCTGCATTACACATGCAGTCGTAGTTTCTTGAATACAAGCTTCCAGAGTATGATCAAACTCCATTATCAATTTACAGTGTTAGTCTATGAAGCTGTAATCCAAAGTGAAGCTCTTTGCACCTCCCTAGAGCTGCTGTGTAGGTGGGAACAAGGGTCTGCCAGCAGTAACTTCATGCAGGATCAAAACCTTAGCTATTTTCTGCCTTTCTTGGCTATATGTGATGCATTTTCATGGGGTTATGAGGATGGTCTCCTGTGATTTCATGCTGTCCTTTTTCCCAGAAACCAGATCGCTGCTCTGTGCTGTCTACTTTTTCTTTTCTTACTCTAATGAGTGTGCATTATAAACAGAGGTGTACAGCATAATAGAGCCCGCTGGAAGTATTTGTAAATAAAAGGCTTTTAGAAACCTTTTATAGGAAAGCCCTATAGACATTAATAGATAGGGAACACTTTTCTATAGGCATTGTTTTTCCACTGGTCTATACAATTCAATAGCGAATTATATTCCTGCTATCAAATCCCAAAGGATGATTCAGAAAACCATTAGAAAGGATCTAATTCTATGTAATTTTCTGCAGTAATTAAGATAAAAGCCTTTCAGGGTCTCCTCTATTACAGTTCATGGGATTTTTCCACAGGAAAATAAATGATCAGTTTAAATTCTCCTTGGTTACTTAAGCAAAGTAAAGCCAGTAAATTCTGGAGGTTTATTCAGATAAAATTTCCTTTCATTTCTGTGGGAAATTTACTTAATGTTGGGAGACAGTGAGGACCAAGGATTAGGCTCCCTGTTTGTGATTTTTGTAACAAGACTCCACCTTCTGTTAAAGCCAAACCATTTCAGTGATTTTGCTGCTTCTTCCCTCTGGGATGGCAGGAAACGTGTGCTTTGTGGAGGCATTACACACAGCAGCAGGTCCTACTCCATTAACACATGGAGGCTCAGTGTTGCAGTGAACCCAGAGCTCTGAGAACTGTGGCATGTTGGGAGAGCTGCAGAGTGCTAATTGGAACACTGCTAGTGTTTTTCCCATCATGTGTTTGGAAAACCATCTGAGGAACAACTCAGCTCTGTCCAGGAAGCAGAGACAATATTTCTAGAATGTTATTCTGAGCTCCTGTGAAACCCAAATATTTCTTTGCCCCTTGTTTCGATGTTTGCTGCCCCAGGAGAGGCACTAATGACCTCTGCAGGGAACTCATTGCAGAGTCTCGGGAAGAGGTCACGCATATGAGAGAAGAATAGGTCATAAAAGCCATGGTGACATAGCAGAGAGCTTAAAGGCAAAAATCACTCCTGTGCCATGCTTTGCTGGAGCTTCCATTGTGAGGCTGTGACCTATACTTTGGACTACATAAAGATGAGGGTCAGGCCTCTGCGAAATGCTGACTTGCTGACAACAATAAGAGCTTTTTCACTAACTTCGCTGGGTTTCTGGTATGAGAGATTTGTCCATAGCCATATCATAAGTCCACTCCAGGTAGTGCCCTCTCTGCACATCCAAATGGTTTTTCCTCCAGCCTCCTCCACTCCACCCTTCTCCACCACTCTTTGAGGCTGACAGTGAACTGCCCACAGTAACAGCTTCTACCATGTGGCATTTCTCATTCCCAGGTCTCTTCAGAGCCAAGTATTTAATATCACATTCCTATTTCCAGGAGCCGTAGATAGCTGTCCAGCTAACAGCATAAAAAGGTCATTAGGGGCTAGGAGGGCTGTAAGAAGCCATCCCTTGCCTTAGCCAAGAATGGAAACCCACAGAAAATGGCTTATCAGAGATGTTCATCACCTCTACTTCCCAGGGAGTTGTTGGAGGTGTTGGATACACTCATCAGTAACAAGATTTCCTGCTGGAATTACTGCTTCAATTAGCCACAGGAAAAATGTCATCCTGCTCTCTCCACTTCAAACAGATCCTTCCCCTCAGTACTTAGTGCCCTCTCCATCTTTATTCCAGAGTGATTTATTTCATCTGGTGGCACATTGCAAAATTTCCTGGCCGAGCATTGATAGCAGTGACCTATTTTGCCTCCATGTGCTAAAGTTTTACTTTGATTACATCACTGTCCCAGCCACTCTAAATCCCAGCCACTTAGCAGCAAACTTAAAGTAGGTCGCAGTGAGTTCAGAAACAAATGGCTTACAAAGCTCAATCTTCACTCCAACGCATCAGTGCCAGTACTGTACAAGCAAGTAAATCATAAATCCTCACAGCACCACTGCAGAATGTCACTGTAATACTCCAGAGACCAAGAACAGAGCACTCTCAGAATTAGCTGTTTCTGCTTTTATTAATTTTAATGGCTTTTGCTCGATGCTTTATGAAATTACCATAACTCATGAATGGTGCTGCTTCTTCATTTGACACTGGGAGGGTGGGAGAAAACACATGACCCAAAGGTTTTTCATTTTACTCCAGACTGAGTTGTTCTGTGACCTTAGTCAAGCCACTACACTGTGTGTGCCTGTTTCCCCTACTTGCCAAGAAGAAACATTTTTTGCTACACAGGTGAGTTGAGTGCTGCTGACCCGAATTCACCAAGTTCCTTAACAGTCTGCCTACCTTTGAGATCTTGTAAAAGTCCTTTGGGGAACCTTGCTGTGGCTGCTGACCACAGTGGACTTTATGACACTGAATCCCCCTACCAAACTGGAAGATCTAGAGCATCAGAAAGTCTGCTGTGGCCAAAAACCATCACTAGTAATTTCTTCTCTATTTTAATTTTGATTAAGAGTTTGCACACAGCTACAAAGTCCTCATTTCAAAATGAATATTTTTTTAGTGTTCAGAGTGACAGAAGTCAGACTGCACCAGTGTGTTTTTTCCAGAGTTTCCAAGAGGCTTGTATTCGGTAGCTGTACGAATATCCATTCAACTGTAGCCAAACCATCATAAATCATTTCCATCATAAATCATTTTTACAGACAGGTATTTTGTTCCTATGTGACAGTGAGTCCCCACATTTTCAAAAGCCTTCTGCCCAAAGGTGATGTTTGCCTTCGTGCACAGTGTAAGCATACAAGAGCTCCCACAGTACTTTTTCATGAGATTTTTGCTGCACACAAGTCTTTCAGCAGCCTCTTTACATGAATGAATTTCATCCACAAAAAAAACTAGTTTCAAGATTTTGAACTGAAAAGCACTGTGTAAGTGCCTAGGGTTATTTTCAATTAACAATATCTAATTCCAAGCACACCATGAATCACATTTTCCCTCTTTCTTTAGAGCCAACATATTAATCCTTTGAAACAAAAATGGTTGCATTTTAATGAGAGTTTAAAAGGGTGAAAGTTCTGCTCTAGTATACTGAGCATAATAGATTATTTTTGTGATGTATATCTTCCATCCACTCACTTTAATTTTCAGAATAATATCTCAGAGCAGCCTGTTTTATCTCTGGTGTCTCCTCATTCACTCCACTTAGCTTTCTGTGTGTGTATCACAGTTAATTTGAAGTTGATATTTTTTATTCTTTATGGGCAATATGTTACAATTACACCAAAAACATTACAGTGTTGTCCTCTCCAGGTTGGCTTGTACAACATATCTCAGAGAAGTACTTGTTTTAATTGTGTTTTTCCACACTATTTCCTGGCACTAGAACATAAAGAATCCCTTGTTAGATGAAGTCCTCAGCTGATGACATGGGGCATTAGCACGAAAAAGCCTTCCACTGCCTGGCACAGACCCTGTGCAGGTCTGCAGTGGGTTGGCCCATGTCTGTCCTTCTTCAGTGGCAGCTCAAGTCATACGATGTGGTTTGAAAGGGAAGGGATAATCCTTGTCCACTAGTAAACTAGAAACACAGGAAGGCAGCTAGCAATGCTAGCAGTAAGGGTAGGAGAGAAGTTGCAATCTAAATTTCCTATCCTGTTCATTCAAGACGCTAAGCCTGATACCTTGGCCCTGTGCCTTGCCTGTGTATGGTTGTACAGGCCTCCTCTCCAGTGTGATTTTGACCCTTTTATAGCCTGGATCTCTGTTGCTTTAGCCGGCATTCAGGCCAGGAGTGTGGGGGAGAACAAGGTGTCTAACAATGCCTCTGTGAGCCCTTGTTCCCCATTGTGCTCTGCTCTAGAGCTGAGAAGCCCAGGTGGGTGTTTATGTTGCAGATGGGGAGGGGTGGAGGTGCCTACAGAAGAGGTATTTCTAAAGACTTGCTTTGGCACACATGGTCAGAGTAGGAGAAAGCCATAAGAAACAGGTCCACTGTGCTGTCTGTGTCCTGCACACAGACTAGGTGACAGAAAATAAACATCAATAAATGGATAGAGGACATCACAAAACTCTCTGGTACAGGAGATTCACAGTGGAGGCTGGGAGCTGTTGCCTGAGAAATAGCAAATAATTTAATCTGTCAGTCCTAGTGGCTCTTAGCAATGCGGTTAGGTGCCAAGATTTCAGTCCTGATCCAGGTCAGCACCCCAGCCCACTCACCAGCCTGAATTTCATAAATTTGGAGACCCATGGGACCTTTCTACAGCATTTATTCATTCTCCTGCATTGTTTTACTACGTGCAGCTTAGAGGAAATCCAAAGTGGGACAGGAGTCTTGAAAGTGCATCAGGAGTAACTGCAGAGCAATAGTTGGCTGATATACTCCAGAAGGCATCCCAGAGCTGAGAAATTGCCTCCTTTCATCTGAGAATATGGTGAGGAAAGATGTCCACAGGACTGCTTCCCAACCTATTTGCCAAGAAGGAATGCTACCACTTACAAAGGACCTTGGAAGGTCCCCATGTTTTCATCTTGTTCCACTTGTGACTAAAACGATAGCGTGCATGCATGTTTGATTAAACATGATAGGCTTGCTTGCCTACCTCCATTATGAAACTACATGTGCACAATGGCATCTCTTAAATGTGGGCATTATGTTGTGTGACCAGATGTCACTAACAGCTTCCCTCTTTCGATCATGTACTTTTCAAGTGCTTGTACCCTGACACAAGGGCATGGCAGGGAAACTGTCTCAGACTTAGAACTGTCTGTCATAGTGCAGAGGTGCTTTCATACAGCTATAACAAAAGTTCTGCTAAAACGTCAGCTTTAACATCAGGAAATCCACTGGAACAGGTTTTGATACCTCAGCAACTTTGCCCTGAATTGTACTGTGATTTTATGGTTTGTATTAGACTAATGTATGGCAGCTAGACCCTCTGTGTACAGGAAATAAAAGGAGTTCCTCATCCACAGAGCTCTGAACTGAAGTAGATGAAGCAGTTGGATGAAACTAGACAGTGGCTGTGAGCCCAGTGTGATAGCAATTCAGTGCAGATGTTTGTGTTTTCCACTAACGTATAGACAGCTACAATTTGACTTCAAACAGCATCTTGAGCTGGGCAAAACTGTAGTCTTCATTTTGCATGAAAAGGGAGATTTGAGGAAGCCTGTATAACATTACTCCAAGGTTTAAAGAAAGAGCCTACCTTTATGCAGAAAATCAAACTGAATGAACTAGCCACCTCTCAAGTTCCTTTGATTCCTCCAATCAGGGCACATGAATAATATGCTGCTAGAGGAGAAGAAAATGAAGACTTTAAATATGCAGAAGAAAGACTCTCACAGCTGCTTATGGAAGAGTAAAACAGAGACACAAGAACAGTTTGCAAAATGTTATGGATAAAACTACAGCAAAGCATGCCTTCAGCCAGGCCAGCCCAAGGTATATTATAAGCAAAAGTTCCTGAGTCATTGACACCCACTGCATAGTGTGTAACAGACAAGCAGAGATGGGCAGATCCATAGTGCAGAGGTGTTAAGGAAATGGGTAGATGGCTGGCTGACCAACATTTTGCCTGTTATACACAATAGCTGGTAACTATGCTACTGTCTGACCTGTGTATCTTATCTATCTCTGCTCTCCGCAAGTAATTCAGCTCCTGACTCTGAGCTATCCTGTTCTGCTTTTCTCAGTTCTGCTCAGTTATTGTTAATAGACTGTGACTTTTTAGTTTGCTTTAAGTATATTTACTCAGTTTCCAGCAGGAAAGCTGTAATAGAAACTATGCCTCACAGCATGTTTGGGAATTGACACTGATGACTGTGTATTAAAGCCAAAAGGTTGGTCAGCTAGTCAGTTGTCTGTCCATCTCCATAACATCAGCATGATTTACTGTAAAATTTGGGTAGCTGTCACCATTTATCCCCATATAGCCCCCTACAATGAAGATGTCAGGGGGAGGTTAAATCTCCTTTTCTTGCTGGCAGGATTCTCTAACTGTTTCAGCTTGCCTTTTCTAATCAGCCTACATTGTGTTGGGACATTCCACTGCAGTGTGGCTTCCTCAAGCAGATCTGTGTGAGCCTGACAGAGTAAAGAAATTTCAAAGTTCTTTATCTGTCTACTTGAGGGTCCCCCACCCCAGAAGGGAACATAGTCAGCAACTATGCATTCTCCAGTGAAAGCAGAGGGTGAAAAGAGGCCTCCAAATTCAAAATACAATTTTGTGTGTGCAAATCCTTGCAGATGAAAGAATTTGTACCTGCTTAGTTACCAAAATTAAGGATAGGAAGAAACTGTAGCTGTAATGACAACACAAGAGCACCTGTCAGTTTTATTCATACCCAGGAGACATCAGATGTTCTATAGTTACATGTGAAGTAAGGGCATGAGGTAAGTGGACACATCCTCCATCAACAGTCGGCTGAAATTTCTAGTCCACTTTGGATTGTAGGTGAATTTACAGTCTCTTGCATCACAAGTGACGCCATAAAATCACTTCCTTTCTTCCGTTAGATTTTCAGATGTGCACAGTCCTCTTCTGGACTGATCTGTGGCAGTGTCTCTCTGCTTCTCTGCTGGGTCAGGGCCTCCTGCAATTTCCTTACTCTGCCATATCCACTTACCCTGGCTGCAATTGCTCCGGAAGCAACTGATGTCACTGGTGTCCAAATCAACTCAGGACAGGAGAGGAGCAGTAGACAGGAAAGGACAATGCTACCAGTGTTACAGTATGTACACTTATTTGTAATGATATCTGGATCCTCATGGCTCGTTTAGACAGAAGCAAATGAAAATTAATTTGCTAATGACAATTAACCCTATAGGCATAAGAGAGAGCTTGCAAGACCTGATCCTGTTATCACTCTGAGAGATTTCAGATGCAATTTTCACTGAGCTCAAAAGAATTTATCTGGATTTAGCAAGAAAGATGAGTCCTTGCTTTCAGTATGGTGTTTAAAATATACATGAGAATTCTCCTCTCCATTGTGGCAGAACAAAAGCCGTTCTCACAGCTCTAGCTGGAGAGGCTTTGGGGCAAAATGCATGTCAGCGTGTTACCTCAACTGACTGATTTCTTTGCTGTGCAGATGAGCAAACTGGGAGTCATCAACTTCAGCTCATCACAGGAATCAGAGCACCTGTCCCCTTGCACTCTGTGCTCTGCCTGAGATGAAAGAAAAAGCAGTAGATCAGTGCTTGTGAAGCAGAACAGCTAAGTGTAGCACTGAAACAGTCTTGCAACACCCCTGACGTGGCCTGACCTGACCAGTTCCTGTTGACCCAGATTTGCACCTCTGCCAATTCAGGTAATGAGCATCAGTTCAGTGTTCCTACTCGGTCCTAACCAACATCTCTCCTAAGAGCAGAGACAGCTGGCTCTTAATAAGTGGCTAGGAGGTTTTATTACTTTAATGGGATGAAAGAGAAACTGGAAGGAAGACAAGACTTCAGAGCATCACTTACAGACTGTGTTTCAGCCTATCAAGTGTTTAGCTGTCATACTGGTTCCCACACTCAGCCCAGTACTGCAGCTCGTTCCCATTTACTTGCTGCAATCAACTCGTTGGTTGTACAGGGGTCTGAAACTTTGCTTAGAGGGACAGCAGTGAATATACAGTTTTGGTTTTTAGCCATTTTCTTCTTCATAAAGCCAGATCAAATCTCTATTCTTGTTCTTAGCATGGGCCTTAGAAACAGTTGCACTGATAAAACCAAGTGGGTAGGTAGGGTGAGATATAGGGCATGAGAATTCCCTAAATCATTGTCTTTGCCACATCTTCAGAGCATAAAACTCTGCCCTATAATGAGATCTCAAAGGATGGAGTTCACCTGTACATAGAAGCCTAGCGCAAGAGCAACATGAAGTTTTAAAAGTCTGATTTGTTCTTAAATAGTGCTCATGTCAGAAACATTTTATGCTAGCACACAAGAGCTGGTTATGAATTCAAACCTTACTGTGGCAGATGCTGTGACAAAAAAAAAAAAAAAAAAAAAGGAGGATCTCTGCTCTCACACAAGCGTAAGTCTGTGAAGAAACACAGAAACAAGACCATATTGGCCACCCTGACAGATGGAGAGTCCTGCATCCATAAATTCACACAGCATCACATTCCTGTTGATGTTGCAGGAAGGGAGACTTTCAAAGAAGTGAAAAATCACAAGTTCATTTTACTTTTCTCCCTTCTTGTGGAAGGCCTGTAGAAATCTCAGATTTGCATCATTTGTCACAGGCTGACTGGCATGGTTTCAGTGGACTCTTCAACCTATCCAAACCTTTTGTTGTGAGACTCAAGGCATTAGGGACATGTTAGGCATCGTCCTGCAGTCTTATCATATTTGAGTCTGATTACCCTTGACCGAGCTGGATAGCTCTGCAGACATTTTTCTCATTTCTTCTCAAAGCCAAATACTGAGAGCTGGATACATGAAAACACACACATACACACAGAGTGAAAGACCTAGGAAGTTTTCCAGAGTCTCGAAAGGCCAATATTTGCCTTGCATATTTCTAAATGTCATGAAATGCTTCACTTTTATTGTAGAGCAGAAGTGTTGGGATTATGGGCAGTAATGATGTATTTATCTACAGGTCTATCACCCATAAATAAAATGCAACCTTTCCGTGTACTACAGGCAATAAACTTCGTAACAAAACTCTGTTGCTACTGCAGACAAATTCAGCCCAACAGTTTCCTGCTCCAAGCAAAATGTGTATTTTGACCTCTTGGAGACATGGCTCTCAGAAGGCTCTGGTGCTTCAGCCAGATGCTGAAAGGAGAGTTCAGAGACTAACTTTAAAGCAGAAACACTTGGAAAAGTTGCCTGGCAAAGTTAAGACACGTGTTATTTAGGAGGAGCCACCAGTATACTTTGGAGTTGATCTAACACCGATGGAAGACCTCAAGGTAAATCCATTTATTGACTGCACTCTGATGTGGATGGGTTCTCATGAGGCAGAACCCAGGATGAAGTAACAGAGCGTTGTTATGATCGAGAGAGCATAACAGAAGGGGTTACATGGGGCTCCTGGCAAAGCACTGCAGGCAGGATGTAGATGAAACTAGAGTTGCTTGGAGATTAAAATTGGTCTCTAAACAATGTCCTTGAGCAATGTAGTAGCCATTTCCTATGGCCTCATGGCCAAGCAGTTTCACAGGATTCTTTCCATGCTCTGGGTTTTTTCCCTTGCTCTGGTAATGATGCAGTGTATGACTTCAGGGACTGCTAGTCAGCGAGATTTTCAAAGGCAGTCTGCAAGATGTTAAGTTGCAGAGCAAAAGTGGAAGAGCCATTCTTGATTCACTCTAGGTGGAAGTGCTGGTAACCCAAAAGCAGAGTGTCTCCCTGTGGACAACCCTGAACCATTTTATGAAGCCAAATCAAAGGAAGTTCTTATTTGGGTACCTACTTAAGTCAACTGAATTTCAAGAGGTACTGCTCCCATGGACAGCCAAAGAGTAATGGACTTAAGGTAAATGTCGGTACATCCTGGGTGAGCTGAAATACCTAGGCTTGAAGACAGGCCATGGTGCAGCGTGAATTCAGCACAGAAACACTGATATTTTAGTCCCTCAACCATCGAGAAGGCTCCTGCTTCTCTTTCCGACTGATTAGGCAATGAGGTGAAATACTGAGCTCAAGGGTAGCTGTTATTCACAGCTATATCTTGTATATCTTTGCATTCAAAAGGAATTTTATTCATCTGTCAAGAGAAACAGGTCCAGGTAAATTTCAAAATTTCATCCTGTGTGGCAGGATGCAGCCATGAAGCACACAGCAACAAGACCCTCAGTGCAGCAGCCTGGGTGCTGGCCTAAGAGAATGGCAAATGGGGAGCTGAGTAATGGTGACTGGCTGGACAGGAGCCCCACTTGTTCTCTGCACCAGGACCCTTATCAATCATGCTGCAACACTGGCTGTAGACATTTAATTTTGGGAATTTCCCCAAGTCTGACCTAATGAGATATGGCGATGTCTGCATGCTGCTTCTGCAGCTGCCTTGTAATTAGAGGTGCTCATTTTCCAGGTGGGCACGTGATTTCCCGTTCCCCTGGGTTAGAAAAATAACGTAATTACACACTAAATTCAAACCTGCTCTGTTTTACGGAGAGACAGTGTCTGATACACGTAATTTGTAAATGGACATCATGTTGCCTTTGCATAGGCAACACTATCAATTTCTGCTCTGTATGAATTTTCTCTTCAGCATTTTAACAGTCATTTCCTTCGTTTTTTTATTCTTAAGTCCCAGAATGAATCAGTGCCAGCATAAACTTTGCAAAAAAAGATATCCCCAGAAGAAATTAAAAGATAAGTGATCATCTAGCTTACTAACTTCTATCCAAGGAGACAGACTAGTTGCACTGGTGGCCGCAGGAACATAACTGTAATCTGTCAACAGATTGTCACTTTCATGCAGGTATTTTTTTCATTTAATTCTCATTTTCTTTTCATTTTTTCATTTACTCACCTTGTACTTGACTGTGATTTTGCACAGTGGATGTCTCATATTTAAAACATAAATCCATGATTTTACTGTAAAACCATGCAGAACTCTCTTCTTTCTACAACTCACCCATTAAAATTTCACAGATGGGAAGTTCAAGCACTAGACTTATGCTGACCTGAGTTATAAACAAACGCTTTGGATTGGAAAGGCCCTGATTTTCACAGCCACTTTACTCAGAAAGGCTTTGGGCTTAAAATGTCCATAGTTGAGAAATGGAAATCAGGTTGTGAGTTGCTGGTTTGCTTCCATTTTGCTGGGATAGAGGATCATTGACCCAGGGTGGCTTTGAATTTGGATTGAGAGCTTACTCCAGCACTTCACTGCAGCCTGCTGCTCATGTGAAAGGGTGCTGTGTTTTAGGGATACGTAGTAGTCCAAATCTCAGGCAAAAGTTGAAGAGTGCCCGCTTTTGCGGGACAAGGTCCCATTTGAGATGACAGGGTGAGCTCCATGACTCGCATTCCTCTCTCCAAATTCTGTTTACATCCCAGACAAGCTCCTTTCCTTACCTACTCCTTTAGGGCAGCCCTTACTGCTTCTACCTCCAGAAAGCAGAGTACGTCCTCTTCCCAGCAGCACCCCACACTCCTGCCCCATATGCATGTGCAAGGATGTACTGATTGCCTCCTTCATTAAGAAACAGCGAAAGTCTCCTCTCTGTGCCCTAGAAACAGTGAGTCCCTGCTGGCCTTACAGGCTGCCATGATATTGAGTACCATCAGTCCTCCTGGCTCTGTGAGTGACAGAGCTCTGCAGACATCCCCTAAGGCCTTTCCTGCTGTCCCCTCCATACTAATACGATATCTGGACTCCTCTAGCTCTAAGATCATTTCCTCTCTCATGTGTCTCATCTCACGGAACCCTGGAGGTCTGCTCACATTTATTTTAGGCTCTGATGGGACAAATTACCCTGTTTCAGTTTGATTTACCTTCACTCCTGGACAATTATGTTTCCCCTTCTTAGGGAGGCCAGTTCTTGGATTAAATAAAACCAACCTGTTCTTACTAGTATTATTTTTGTAGTTAGCATTTTGCTCCTCATTCACTGGGATGCTGGATTACCTGCCTCCATCAGTGAACTGACAACTGACTGAAAGAGTACCCTAACTATGCAGACATACATGCTGTGAGGACAGCTCCCTGTGCAGCTCAGGTCTGGATTGTAGGCTCCTACAGAGCTTGAGCTGGAGGGTGGATTTCAAGCATCAGCAAAGTCACAGCTCCGCCTTCAAGCAGGGAGCAGACAGTGTGGCCAGGGGATGTTTGTCCTGGCACACAAGGAGTGCCTGGAAAGACACTGAGGGTGGTTCCTCTGGGAGAGAAGGGTGGTGCTGGGGCACACTTCACACACAGTATGATTTGAGGCCTCCTGGGTGAAAAAACCCCTCTCTTGTCTCCTGTCTAACCTGGTTCATTTGACAACCCAACATAGCAACTAGTTTAGTGAATTTTGAGACCACTCCCACAGGAGCAGAAACCCACAGAGTTTCTCCTTTGGAGAGCTCAGCTTCTGTCCTTTTGTTCTAAAGGCCTGTTATTCCCCATATGGCACTGGAAGTGCTTTGCTGCTGGTAGCAATTGGGTAGCGGGAACTGCATACTGCTGCAAAGCCTTGGAGAAGGGCATGTACTTGTGAGGGTGGAACTGCCCAGGGGCAGGCAGGCAGCACAGACAAGCACAACTTTCTCTCCCTGCTCTCTGAGCATGGCCTGAGAGCTTTGGACAGAAGTTCCCTGGATGTGGGTGCAAGGAATGGTAGATGAAATGGGAGACACAAGCGTGCTTCTAGGGCTGCCACGGAGCTATTAGAGGGTGTATCTTCAATCGTTACTCCATTTGGATTGAAGTCAATGCAACTTGGACAGGCACAGACATTATCCTTCACCCTCTAACATACATCTTTAGGATCCATGGACTGGGCTGACAAGGACATTACAAGGTTTATTTACTGGTGGAGGGTAACATGCTTTGCTCCCACAGGTGGAAGGCACAGGTCAGTCCATGCAGACACAAATACCGATCAGAATATTATTCCCTACATGCAGCTGTAGTTGAAAGAGCAAGGGAAAGCCAATCCCTCCCCCTCCCCATGCTTCAGGACAGGGATTATGGGGTCTAAGGAACCATGAAGGAGAAACTCTCTTGACAGTATTTCTTGTCTTCCTTGCAGTCTGTTCTTGCCACTGTCCTGACAAACGTAAATCATGTTTTGATCTAAATCTGGACCCAGTACATCTGTCATGTCTGGGTGGCAATGTTGGCTATGCTGTTTGTAAATCCACTGAGAATAATGTATTTGTGCTGTGCGTTGACATCCCATAATGAGATTGTGATATTCCATAGCCCAAGATTTGCCATTTGTGACAAAGACAGATTTCATGAACAGCAAGGCTGCTGGGAGACCTGCTGGATGTAGGGGACATTCATAAGCTGGGGATCCTTCTAACCTACTCAGCCGTAACTCAGATACAGGGGAGACAGTTTCTAGTGCTTTTTAGACCAAACACCAGTAGCTGCATATCTGGCCATATATTTACATTCAAAACACCACACAGCACAAAATAACTAAATGTAGAAAAGCACAGTCAAGAACCACATATATTTACAAGCCAGCCTATCATACTGATCCAACTACATTTAATATAGCAAACACAATTGTACAAAAATTCATTTCCATGTCTAGAACAACTCTGTTTATTCTCCTCAGAGATTTAGAAAATTAATCCTTTTTATAATGAAATTCTGCTTTTTAGTTTGTTCCCAGTTGCAGTTTATTTATGGAAAGCTTAAAAAAATTTTCTTCATCCTTATTTGTGGAAATACACATATGCCGCATCCTGCCCTTATGTGCTGTGAGCAGAAGTTGTATATGTGTGTATTTATGCATACGTACAAATCTGCATGTATATTCATGCCATTCTAAACCTCTTAGCTAGTAAGACAACTTACACCTAACTTCCTCTGTCTCGTTGGGAATTAATCAGTCTGGACTTAGTAAAGTAGGTGAATTAATACATTTACCTCATTTTATAAAAGCAGCCTCAGAAATGCTGTCTTGTTCAAGGCCAGACAGTACGAGGAGAATTGTTAAAACACAGCCTCTGTATAGAGACCAGCAGAATTAGGAACTCAGCCTAAGCCTCTTGAGTCTCAGTCTTGTTTACCTGGCATGGAGACCAGCTGTCTTGTCTTTATTTAAATGCACAGGCTTTTGAAATTACTATTTTATCCTACTTGACTTCTTGTTCTTCACTGACATCAACACACGTACAAACATGGAAAAGAGTTTCATGTAAGGTAATAAACCAAAAGAGAAGCCAGTTTATAATGCAAACTCCAAATCCCCTATCCATGCACAGCCCAGGGCAAGGGAATTGCCTGGAGCAATGGCTAAGTTACAGGAAGCTGAAGGCCTTCTTACTTGTCTAGACTGGAAGTTCAGTTACAGTCAGTGTGAAGCTAATGCTGCCTGCTTTACTGGGGAGCTGTACTCAGTGACTCAGGGCATGTTCCTAGCTCTGATTTCACACAACTGGATCACAGACATCCCATTTTACAGGTGGGTAAAAATATGAAAGGACAAAGTGAAGCAATCTGTGGTCATACCACATGTCTGTGACAATGCAGAACAGGTCTCAGTGTCTCTCAAGCCTGTCCTATCAGCCCCTGTAGGTAAAGCTGCATGCACTCCCCCTATGCTGGGCACTGTATGTTCACATATATAAGCAAATGTATTTCTGTCATTTATTTGCTCTGCTGCCCACCTCCATATGTCTCCGAGCATAACAGCTGACCAGGGCTGCAGATGGGTTAGACAGGTGCTTACATCTTTGAAAGCTGCCACGTCCCAGGACTGTCCTATGGATGTGGACATCCAGGGCCAAATCCTGCACTGGGAGGAGCATACAGGGTTTCCCTGACATCAGCAGTGTTGTGTCTCCTGAGCCACAGTGCGTGCTTGGCTTACGCTCTATGGTTTCAATCAGGCAAAGGGCTTGTAAAGTGGCGTAAAAGAAGCATTGATGGGGTTTAACATAAAAGGTAGAATCAGGCCACTAAAGCTGACCATTTAAATCCAGCAGGTCACTGATTCTTTTGTGTTGATCTGAACTGGCATAATCAAAACCTGGCTGGGTTCCACTTGCAGTCTCTCCATCATACATTACTTACTATCTGAATTTCCCTGCCTTCAGAGAACACTCCAACCCTCTCCTGCCCTGCTCTCTGAAGGAACAGTTAGTTTGAATAATAAGATCCCTTTTTAACAATATTCTCTCAGAAATCCCAAATGCCAGAGACTGCACATCAGCATGTACATAGTCAGCCATTCACAAATGCACTTCAGTGGTTTTTCCCATCTCTGATATGTCAATGCTGTTTACAAATTAATACTTACATATATCTCTCCTCTTTAAAAAACTCTAGCATAGTGTGACTGCAGTGACAGCACTGAATAACTGCGGAGGTTCTCTTCCAGAAACACTACTGCCAAGGGGTGAGCTTGCCTGTAAACAAGAGGCTCGTACAGGCCATGGGCATGGTTTTTAGCCAATGTTTGCACGGAAGTCCCCTAGGTTTTGTAAAGCAGGTAATGGAAAGGCTTTTTTTGGTGTGTTTTGTGACCCATATTTCAGGTTTATTATTAGCAAAGGACAGAAACCTCCCCTTGCATCTTCAGCAAAAAGTCATGGCCACCACCACTAGAAACACTAATACCAAATCTATTGCTGGAGTCTGGAAAAATGTCATTCCAGTGATACCTCCATTTCTACCATGCCTGTCCAGACACTTGCCTGGAGCTGGTTTCTGCTGCTTCAGGGGAGGCAATGCAGTTGTGCTGGTGTATGTTAGGTGACAGAGATCCTGCAGTGAGGTTGGCTCCTCTGAACATTTGGCCTCAGCCAGTGTTTGGCAAAAGACAAGAAAATCTGGGAAAGACCTTAGAAAATAATCCTGGAAGACAATGTTCAAAGACCTGGGATACTGCTGAGGACCTCATGGAGTACTTCGAGCATTTATTCTGCAGCTAGGCCCTCTGATTTCTATATCTGATCAACGCAGCAGCCTGAAAACGTAGAAGCAGATATCTTCGAAAACTGGAAGTTTCTCCTCTATAAACGATTACCACAAACAATGCAATGTTTGGAGAAGTGTCTGTGATTATTTATTTATTTATTTATTTTAAATCAGATTTCACTAGACTTTACCCAACATATTCAGCTTCACGTGTTCTCATCTCCGTGCTGATAGCTCAGCCTGGGGCTGCAGAAGCTGAGCTGGAGACAGTGGGAACAGTGGGAAGGCAAGGCAATGAGTGCTAGCCAGACTGCCACAGAAGGCAATTTGGTATGGTAAGTAAATGAGCTGAATGCTTATGTAATGTGATCAGTGGCCAAACAGAACTGACAAATGCACTGCTATGGTAATAACAGTAGCAACTTGGTTGTGGTAAGTGCATGTGGATGTCTCAAAACTAGTTTCCCACATTCTTTGAAGTACCAGGAAAATCTTATTTTATCAGTGACATACATTGTTTTTAGATTTCTGAAGTTTTCTCCATAGCTATAAGCATTTGTGATACTTGTCCTTAATGATATCCTCCCCTGCAAAGGAATGTCATGTGACAAGAAGCACCAAACAAGTTGGCTGGTCCTAGAGCAGGGCAGCACAGAATAGGCAGGCCTGAGTCTCTTAAAAGACTCTTGCCAACAACAGTGGGACCTGCGCCTGCTTGCATCAGCACTTAATTCACCCTGAAAGAAAGCCTAATGATGGGCTGGGTTTGTTCTTAGTACAACTCTTTTGACTTCAGTGGAGTTTTGCTTGCAGTGAACTTGTTCTGTCACACTCACATTGTGCAGTCAAGCAGAGCAGCAGAGGCTCTGGCTGGCGGGCCACAATCAAATCCCAGTTCAAGTAACCCAGCCAGCCTGCTGCCAGGGGTTTGCAGCAAGGAGAGAGGCAGCATGCCAAAGGCATCTCCTGCAGAACTGTGTTCTTCCCTATTATTGAGTTATACTGATGCTGACAAATGTATTTTGAATCTTTAAGTTCTACTATTTGGGGCTACTTCACCAGCGTTGAAAGCTCAGGGTGGCTTCTGATTAAACAGCCAGATCACCATCCATGGAGGGCAACATTCAATCTCCTGCAGTGTTTGCTGTGGTGACAACCAGAACCAGGACTGCTGTGAAGGAGTTTGTGCTGGCTCCTCTCTGGGTGCCATTTGCACCAGTGGCTTTGGTAGGCGCTACTGCTCTCCTCTGCATGGCAAGACTGTGTTTGTGGTCTTAAGTGTGGCAGTGCCTGCCTTAGCAACATGAGAAGGACGAGTAGAGTCTGTTCCAGTTTGTCAAGCAGATGTTGGGTAAGAGATGTAAAGTCATTTATTTCTCTAGAAAATTCCAGCATGAAGAAGAAAAATGAACATAAGCCCTTCTGGGATGAGCACACTTATTTCCCAGGGCAGTGACTAGAATCATTAGCTGTTTGTACCTCAAATTCCTGTAGGATATTGCTGGGAAGAAATAAATGTATACTGCATGATGTTATGCCTTGTGACAGGAGATTCTGTATAGAAACTGTTGGGAACAGGCAGGCACCAATCTACTGTAGGCCTGGCATGAATTTCCCTATTTCTTGTACAACACTGGAAGGAATCACTTTACTATGATTTGTTAGAGCTGAGGAATAAGGCCACTTCCCTTCACTTTCCTGCAGAAATTATTTTCAGAATTTCCCATGAATAAGATTCTTCCTTTCCTCTGAAAAATTGTGACCAGCTGTCTCCTTACCCTTAAGAAAGGGATGCTGGCCATTGCCAAAGGACAAAATGCCTGACTTTGCTTGTGGAATTTTGATGAAAAAAAATTGATAAGTATTTTTCACTGGAAGATAAAAACTTCCACACACTGAAGGTACTTGTGAGAGCTTTTGCCTTCCCCCTGCGAAGGAAAAAGCCCTCCCCTGTTGCTTCTACCTCCTGCCTCCCAATTAGTACCAATGGCAAAAATTAGCAACAAAGTACCATGCCATTCTCTTAACAGCCCAGCTGGTGCCCAAGTCAGAGGAGACAGACTTGGTTGAGTAAGGGTTCTCTTTGATGAAAGAGGGACTCCTTGTCTTTTCTGTTTCCTAAGAGATGGACTCAGAGGCTGTGTATCTGAATGGTCGCCTAGTTGCTGTGATTGCAGAGGGACTGGGTTTGGTCACTTTGGGGCTCCCTCCAGGTCTGTGTTCCCTTTTCTGTTGCTGAGAAATAATGAGATTTGGGAAACTGAGCCTACACTTCCCAAATTGTGGCAGTGGGTGTCTAAAACCTACTCCTGAATTCTTGACAGCATTCTACAAATACTCCAGCTTGCATGAACCACAAGTCCTGACTGAGACACCATTCAATCTGCTCTGTCTGATTTGCATTCAGATTTTCTGTGCTCTGTTTGTTTCTCATGAATGCATCAGAATAGTCAGTGTGCATCCCAGGGTGGTATACTGGAAGCTGTATCTTGGAGCCTGTGATTTAGAAAAAGCCTGTAAAACACCTTTTGATCACTGGGCTGAGCTCAGATGTGTTTTGTTCTAATAAAGTGCCCTTATTTTTTTGGTGTATTTTCATTTTTTATTATTTAAAGTTAAATTTATCTGTGGTTGAATAGACTGACTTTACAGCTGGTAGAAATGTCACTCTCCCTTATTGCAGGTACAAAGACGAAGCTATATAGTAGCTTAGTAATAAGTCTATGCTTCTAGGTAAACACAACTATAATTTACAAGCTTGTAAACTTGCAAGTTCCCAACACGACAAGCTAACTGTGAAATGCTAAAGCTAAGGGCTGGTGAAAGAGGGCAAGAAGCAGAAAGGCTGCTCCACTGAGTCTGCACACCCTGTCTCCAGCCATTGGTCTGACCTTGGTATTTCTAGGTAGGTCCCAATGATCACAAGCCACACCAAAGGCGAATCCCTTTTACAACACAAATGCTGAACGGTGGCAGGAAACAGTAAAGCTAACACCTCAGACAAAGCAGGTGATAGTTCACTATGGGACTATGGTACTAAGAACTGATCAGACAAGTAAAATAATGGATCTGGAAATGTGTGGAGGAACTGAGAACTGATCAGACTAGTAGGATCATGCATCTGGAAATCTGTGAAGGCAGAAGTAATCCTTACAGATGGGGTCTTAGCCTGCATGGAAATATGCAGCTCTCCGAGCAGATAGAAAAGCTGCCTAACAAACACCACCGACACCACTAACAGCAAGGGCACTGGCCAATAAAACAGCTACTGGCTGGTAGAAGTAGCAGCATCCAGAGTCATAGTAAAGACTTCTGTCTGGAGGAGAAAAAATTGTTGCCCTCTGCATCCTGCGGACCAGAAAGAATAGAGATACGGTAAAATCCAAAAAGACTGTTTGTGGTTTTGTTGTTGTTATTCTGGGAGCGGCCTTTCAGAGGATATGAACTCCAGGGCTGGCTATTTCTCGTGGCAGTCCCATAGTCCCTGCCGATTGCCACCCGGCTAGTCCTAGCCCAGATAGCAGGGATTACACACTGCCACCTCCCGGTGCAACTGAGCAAGACCGGTGATTTGATTGCTGCTGGAAGTCCTGGGGGAAAGACTTCACCAATCCTTCTTAAATTAAAATCATAGACAGTGGAGGCAAATAAGTCTGCACTAGAACACTAAAAGCAGCTCCAGTGGAAAGCAAAAAATTTTTTCTTTGTCTAAAATTACAATCAGAAGGAGAAACGGCACAGGCTTTTCAGGGTAACAAATGTGCGTTGCAGTCTGAGGCAAACAGAAATCATGGTTAAGTCTATCTGGTGAATTGTCTCCCATAAGCAGTCCCTGAGCATTCATGCAGGTTTGAGCTGTTGGAAAACGTGCTGGCCTGCTGTGGACGGGCAACAGTTTGAACTCCTTTCTTTTACCATCCTCTGTCAGCATTTTCAAGAGAGATTCCCACTGGGCCAGTCAGGGGATGTGGGGAGACCGCAGCCTAGTTGGAAGCGGGCTGAGTTCATGAATCCCTTTCACATCATTGTTACTGTGAGACTTCACCTACTGATGCAGAGGAGATTGCTGTTTCAGTGCATCCCCATTTCACTGCTGTGAGTGAAGGAATCTCTCTGGCCTTTTATCCTGAACAGTGATACAGAGGAAGCTGTCTACTGCCATACATCTGTACTGCAGCATCAGCAGGCCCGGCTGAGATTGGAGTGGTCACATGCCCCATATTTAAGTAGTGGTTTGCTTTTGCTACCTTGTTATTACATAAGAGTCATTAATTGGAAGGCTGTAGACAGAGGTTGTTTGAGAGAGCTGATGTCTCCCACTTGGGATCCAAGAGACAGATTTCCTGACTACACATGTGCATCCTCTGCCAAAGACTTATACAGCCAGCACTTTCTTATGATTACAACTTTCTTTGAGACAAAAATGTATTCTAACAAGCAGCCTTTAATCCTTCAACTACTGCTACAAAGAAGCCTTAGAATAAGAGCTTCTGCAGTATAACACTTATGAAATGTATGTGCCAGGAGTGATAAAAACCCTCTTTTATACTTGGAAAACAAATCTGTTTCAGTTGGGTGCACTCAGACATTCCTTCTGATTTATTTAACATGCATCTTCTGTCCAGTCTGTTTGAACAAAGACCAACTTAATGAAGCCCAAAGGTGTAAGGCTTTTAGATCTTTTTATGATTTTGTGGATGAAGCAAAGGCAAAACTCCTGTGGGGTGGTAAGCATCAGACAACAGCAATAACATCAATACATGCCTTGATTTACTGTAGAGCAGCCATATGGGAAGGTTTGTAGTTTCTGAATAGATAGCAGAATTCTCTCAGAAGTTGCCACACAGGAAATCCATGAGGAATCCTTACAGCAGAGACAGGTGGCTAAGAGCTGCCCTGCCGCAACACGCTGCTGTCAGAATGGAAATACACCCATACCAGAGCTGCAGCTCTCTGCCCTGCAGTAATGACCGGTTCTTGCCTGCCTCATCTGGTATCACTTCCTTCAGGAAAGAGCTTCTCCTTCTGCTGTGCATTCCTGCTCTCTGGTTTGGGTCAGCTCCAGGGCAGAGAGGAATTTGTGAAAGCTGGCAGCACATTCAGCTGCAAGCACTGAGTACCTTCCTCATCTTTAGGCAATGAGTTTTGTCATCTCCTTCCCTGTTGGCATCATTTCTTGATAGACAGTGAAACTTTGTTTACTGAGTCATCCTGTGGGTTGAACATTTTCATGTTCATGGAACAAGATAATTTCAACTTATTTATTAACATTTATTTGGCTGCAAAAATAAGCTCTTCACGCCCAATGACCTGTGCTCTTCCTCACCCTCAGACAGAAGCCTCACCCAAAATATAATTCATGATCATTGTCCTACCAATCTACACAGTCTTGTTGAACTAAGTGAAGATTTGATGGTCAAAGGCAGGGCTCTCAGTAATTCTGACGGTTCCCCACTGAACAGGTCTAGGGGAGACACTGCTTGATGTCTACTCTTGATGATAGGTTGGCAGAGGGGGGCTCTGTAAGGCAGAATGGGTCAGGTCCTAAAGGTTTCTTAGGTCAAAGTCAGCGAGTAAACTGCAAGCAAACTGGAAACCAATGCATTTTATTGAGTCGTGACTGGCTGCAGCAAGATTGCATTCGTCAGACAAGGCTTTATTGCCACCCACAGACTGTGTGTCTCTGCTGAGATCAAGCTTCACGTCGGAAAAGGTGTAGTATAAAAGTACTTTGACAGATAGGCAGTGCCCAAAAGACCTTGCAGTCCTAGCAGCTGAAGATGAGAGAAAGAAAGGATTTTTGTCTCTATGCTATAGATGGACAATACAGCAGGTGTACCTCCAAAGTGTACACTGTTGCTCAGGGCCATGAACCAGCTGATAATGCTTGGCGTTGCTAAAAATTACCATTTGGACAGGCAAAGGCAGCACCCTATGACATTGCCTTGAGCTAGCACACCTCTTATCCTGACTTACCACATCTGTGCCCTGTGAGTACAGCTAGATTGCTTCCAGACAGAGGTTGGTGATTACACAGCCAGTCTGGCTTTCCAGTTTCTTTAATTTTCTTTGCATCAGAGTTAGTGTGGTGAAGTCAACATCTGGGTGTGCACTAGAACATCCACCTATCACTATATGAATAGGCCGTAAGAACCAAGATTTAACCCTGGGTGCTCTGTCTGATATCTAACTGAAGGTAAACTTTCAAGTAAAGGGGCATGTACTACGAAATTGGAGAGCTGACAGAGGGGAAATACCTAGTTGCAATCATCTTACCGTCAACTTGTTTTAGTCTGAGGGAGATTCAAGTTTCCTGCTGGCAATATCTTCTAAGCTTTCATTTACACTATGCTGTCAGTCATGTAATGTCAAAGGGCACCATTTAAAATAGTCATGCTACTGTGGAGGATTCCTTTCATCTTTGTACTTTCTACAGCTGCAATCTGAAGCAATTAAAGAATGACTCAGGATGCCTACACAATGCAGTACAATGCAAAGATTTTCATTCATCCCATAGCGGAAGTTGCCCTAACTTACAGGAGTCATTACAAGATAAGAGATTATGCTGAGCTTCCAGAACTGAAACTTCCGTTACAATAGTTTGGATCTTTCAGTGCCTTCAAAGTACCAGAGACTATGTTAGCTAACAGGTTAAAATATTTTATGCATGGCCAAACATTTAAAAGGCACCCTTTTATAGTTCTTGGTCAAAGGCTGCCTAAAAGACCAATCAATACCTGGCAGAAATTGAAAGCCTTCCGTTTTAAAGAGTCAGGAGATCAGGACACTTCACTTCTGCCCGGCTCAAAATTACCCTGAAGAAGCTTGGTTTTCAGAGGCCATCAGGAGCTCAGCATTTGAACACCTTGGAATGGAGGCAGTCAGAATAACTACTTTTGAGAATCTGGGCAATTACAAGTCAAACTCTGCTGCTGTCTTCAGTTACTAATGATATAGCCAAACTGAATATTTTGCATAGGATTATGAGCCTCAGGTTTGTTTTTTCTGGTGCAGTCCAAGCAGAACACTCATCATTTAAACACACACCACACCCCACACCCCCCCAAGAGACAAAAATTCTATTTGATCTGTATTTTAAAATTCTACTGACCTTTGTCTCATTAGATGCTAGTACTGCCTCCCTTTAAAAAAAGGGTCTTATAATTTGCTTGAGGGGGAGTGCATTTATCAAAATCTGTGCTTTTTGATACCATGTCTTTTCAACGTCACAAAGAATCGGACTTCTTACCAGAACAGAGTTTGGCCAGATCCCTGTAACCGCATTTCCTATTCTGGCTACATTAAGTGCATGCATTATGCTCCAGACCAACCGGGTATGAGCAATGCCTCATTTACCCAGCACCAAAGTGTTGCTAGGGATTAAACAAGTAAATCATGAGGAACCAGATCTGGCACCCTGCTTCCTCTTCACTATCAAGCTGCTCCCTCGATATCACTGGGCACGGACAGGTGGAAGAATGACAACATCCAGTTCAGATCTGGACACAGAGCCATGTGAAAGGAATATTGGAACAGAGACCAGTGTGGCAGTAGGAAAGGAAACCAAGTTACAGCAGCAGGAGTTGGAAATATGATTGTGGAGAAACTGCAAGGACAGAGCCAGGTGAGGTAGACAGATCATGGGGAGAGAGCAAGAAAAATGCCTGTGAGGGCAGAAGTCCAAAAAGTGAGGACAGAGTCTGGGAGAGGAGTCTGGAACTGATAAAATGACAGGAAGGAGCAGCCTGAGGCAGAGTGAAGGGCAGGACTGCTCAGGCACATGGAAGGTGGAAGAAAGTGCTGTACTTTGCTCATAGAAAGCAGTGGCAAAAGCAGTGGCAGAGCAAATAGATAATCTGCAACTACTGAAACAGCTGAAGTGTGAGGAACTAACAAAAGCCATTGGTAATGCCATGAGGCAGCAGAGCTAATGAGGTCCTCCCCACTGGTAACTTTACAGACCTGAGGAAGTACTTATCTTTTAATGTGCTTTACCAATAGAGGAAATTATGACACGCAAGAAAATTTTTCCACTACATGAAGAACAAACCACAAAAAGAAACCAAAGAAACTTCATACCTTTATACAATTTATAGGATCCAAGACTCAGTAACTTCTTAACATCAGAATTTAAAACTACTTTTTCTATTTTCTTCACTTTGGCCTCATTCTCTGTAGGCATTACAACATTTAAATACATTTTTATAGATTACTTAACCAACAATGTAATATTTTTCAGTATTCTAAGTTTCTTCTACCTGTTCTCTTCCATACTATTTTGGTATTTTCAGCAAGTTTCTTGAACTTCTGACTCCAGACTAAAATAACACACTCCAAAGAGCAAAAATGCTTAGTTGACTAGAGCTCCTGTAGCTGACTCAGCTTCCCCCCTAAATCAGATCAACCCTTCTGTTTATGCTGTTGAATTCTGCCGATTGTACACTGCAAACACCCAATCTTTTGGAAAAATTATTTTGCCATGTCACCTTCCTTCAGGTGTAGCCTGTATTTTGGTAACAGAATTAGAACTGTATATTTGCCTTAAGTGAGTGTGTATGCATATTACAAGCACTACAGATCTCTGTACCACTGTTCTACAGGCTTCCTTATATTCTATCTATCTAATAATATATCTATAAATCTGTGTCTCCTGCACACCTCATCAGTGATGATTTTATGGCTTCTTCCAACTCATTGCTCAGAATATTGAACAGCATACGCCCAAGAACTGAGCCTAAGATACACACCCAAACTGTAACTATCCCTTGTTTATAGTTACGCTCTGGGGTTTAGCAAATACTAGAGCTGGAAAAGGAACTCCTCGAGAACTAAAACTTGCTCTGACAAAAACATTTTACATAGTGCATAGAATGTGGCTTTGCTAGAGGATTGCATTTACTTCAAACTCTACTGGCTGCTAGGTAGGTATCGTGTAAAAGTATCTATACTTAAAGTGTTTATTCAGATATACGCAGCGTGTGAATGATCATGCAAAGAAACATTAGATGTCATACCTACAGAAGCAGGGTGTCTCTTTGAAGACATCCTTAGACATCTCTTCTACAGCCTAAGGCATCAGCAAGTCTTTAATTAAAGGACCACAGTGCAGTTTGACAATGGCTGTCATCTGCAGCGCTGGGATCATCCAGGCTGTAGTGCAGACTTGCCCTAATGGATGTCCCCTCCCCATGCTCTTACCCTTGTTTCATTTTAGGCAGCCTCTTCAGTGTCTGGTGGTCTCCAGAGACAGCAGAAGTGATAAAAATGAGCAGGAATAGCATCAAACAAGTAGACTAGAGAAATTATCGTCTTTCCTCTGTCATTTGCTGCAGTTTCGATGCCATTAATTTTGCTTTGGTCTATTAAAGAGAGAAGGTTATTTGGAAATTCTGCCCTAAAGTTTGGAGGAAAAAGAAGAGAGGACTGTGCCTAAAGGTATGCACAAATGCGGAAGCAAAAATGTTTGCTAAACATTAGGAAGGTTTATCCTCAGTTCCATAGCATTCCAGGGCTGGGGTCTGTAAAATGTCCAAGAAAGGTCAAAAGCACTTCAGGCCTTGGCTATGCTCGCTGAGATCAATAGGGCAAAACACAGGCCTGTCAGAAGGTCTACTTAAATGTCTCATTGAACCAGGTCCAAAAGACAAAAGATTAGACCCAACCTTATTCAATCTCAGGAAATTAATCAAAAAGCAAAGCTCATGATAGCTGGCTGTTTGACTTAACCTTTTAAAACTACCCAAGATTTTCAGGCCTATGTAAACCTAATACCAATACTAAAATCTAGAGGGATAAATGAAACAATCCTTTTGTCGTTCTACTAATTTTGCCTGCAAATATCAAAACAGTTGACAACTTTGCACAAACGTCAAGATGAAGCAGCTTGGATGAAGGGCTAATTCAGTGGGTCCACAAACAGGAGCAGATACTGAACTCCAGCCAGCTGCGCCCTGGGTCGTGATGTCACAGTGCATATCAAAGCTCACTCCTTTAAACACCAGGTGTGGCAAAGATGGAGTTTGGAATCGAGGAAGAAATCACTACTGTGGTTCTTGCTCAACAACTCACTTCCCCATAGAACAAAATCAGACCAGACACCAGAAACAAAACTAAAGAGCAACTCCAGCAGGAACGGAAAATTGCTATGGTGTTACTGCATGATCCCCTGATCGTGTAAGCCCCATAGGGGACTGTGTAATGGGTAAAACAGTCTCAACTGGGAGTACCTCCTCCTGCGAGGAGACAGGCGGTGTGAGACATTGTGGTCCTGCCTGCCATGGCTTCCATCCAGTACCTGTCTCTTCCCTGTCAGCGGGGGCACCACATCATCAGCCCTGCTGACGGGCTGCAGCACCAGCCCCTCATGCACCAGCTCCAGAGCCAACTGGAGCCAGCTCTGAGCAGCCCAGGGCAGTTTCTGACCCCCCAGGTTGAGGCATAAGTCTACACGTGGGGGTCAGGACAAGGCCTGGTGAGGTCAACAAGGGTCAGACACAGCCTGGGACAGCTGGGGCTATGGAGGCAAGCCAGGACATCAGCCTGCAGGGCCTACAGCCAGGCAGGACAGAGCAGGGCTGTGGCAAGGCCAGAGAGTGGCCTCGGGCTGGGCTGAAATGAGGCTGCTGGCCCTGGGAGCAGGGTTTGTGGGTGGAGGCCCCAGGTGAGGCTGGTCAGGGCCGTTAAGATCTCTTAGTGCATTCAGTGCCCTGACCTTAAGCTCAAAACAGGTTGTCTTGCTTTTTACTTTGGGTTTTAAGTACCAAAACTTAACTCCCTACTTACCACCAACTTCTGTTACCCACATCTCTGGCACACATCTCAGCATGCCAACAGGCATGGGGGAGTGCCCTCAGCAAGGCCAGTTGTCCCAGTGGTTTAGCATAGTGACTCCCAAAAGTGGTTTACCATCAACTCACCAAAAGCACATTTGCATTTACAAAAACCAGGGGAAGCTACTTGCCTTCCAGAGAGAAGCCTCACCCCTCACTGCACTTTCCAGTGCACAGTTTTTTCTTTCCTAGATGAAAGTCACAACACTCAAAATTTGACTGTCTTCATGTCTTCAGGGTTGCTCACCTGCTCATGTACCCATAGCCTCCATCACTGCCACTGTTTCACTTCGGTGAAACGTTGGTATTTTTTACAAATCACTGCTATAGCCACTGAGCTAACCAGGTAATTTCACTCACATTTTTTTTTCTGTGGACCTGCTTATTTTCTGTGAAAAATTTAAAAAACCCTGGGCCAGAAAGACAGATTGACTCATGTGGGA
This sequence comes from Leptosomus discolor, assembly GCF_034619465.1. Classification (NCBI taxonomy): domain Eukaryota; kingdom Metazoa; phylum Chordata; class Aves; order Leptosomiformes; family Leptosomidae; genus Leptosomus; species Leptosomus discolor. The sequence continues at coordinate 52,277,966 of NC_141397.1, read as the reverse complement.
TGTGGGAGACTAAGGCACAAAAGCTCACTCTGCCAAACAGATGTTTGCTATAAAGGAAAGACTGGGTTTCCTTTTCACTCTGTGACCCCTGGCAAGTCCTGTTATCTCATACTGTTCGACCCTGGAAAATGGGAACAAACCAGCAGCTTCTGAGCCTGGGGAAAAATTTTCAGAAATAAGGAGCAAACTGATGTGGCTTCACTGAGTGAATGCAACTAGAGTAATTTATTGCACCTTGTCACTTGAGCACAGTCTGGAAACCTGTTCCTAGCTGTCTGCATGTAAAGAGAGCCTAGAGCAATGCTTTACAGCTTATGGTTGCTTAAAAGATTTTTTCTAAGTATATTATCGTATTATTTTCTTCATTTTACTCCTCCTCTGGATTTAAATATTAACAAAAGGCAACAGAAGACTGTGGAATAAAATGAAAGGTATTTTCCATAGTAAAATCTTAACTGATTAGTACACTTAATTTTATTTAGGGTTTTTTTCATAAAGCTTTTCTCACAGATTATCCTCTGTTACACTCCTTGTATAGCAGGCCTAGAATAAAGAGAATTTGCCAGGACTTGCAGGTGTCACACACTCCATCTCTAAAAGGCTTATTCAAACCTAGAGGGAAGATTTACAGGTTCGCCTCTCCCGGAAGACCTGCACTTACAACATTAACAGTGTGAAGGGAATTGCTTCTGCTTCTGTTTCCTAGCTTCAATCAAATGTTTCTCTATCATTGCTAATTCTCCCATTTTGATCCTAGTATTAAGTATTCTATTTCTATAAACCTAAACTTGTGCAGTCAAGTGGGTATTTTTGACTCACAAATGATGTTTTGCTTAAAAACAAAAAAAAAAAGGAGAGAATTCCACTTCTTTGAAAACATAATCTGACGGTGACCTGGAGGCTCAGAGATCTTAGGGCAGTGAAGAAAAAGCAGAGATGTGAGCTTTGTTATTAGCCTGGAGAAGAGAAGACTGATAGGGGATCTTATCAATGCTTATAAATACCTAAAGAGTGGGTGTCAAGAGGATGGGGCCATGCTCTTTTCAGTGGTGCCCAGTGACAGGACAAGGTGCAACGGGCACCAACTGGAGCACCCAAAGTTCCAGCTGAACATGGGGAAAAACTTCTTTACTTTGAGGGTGGCAGAGCACTGGAACAGGCTGCCCAGAGAGGTTGTGGAGTCCTCTACTCTGGAGATATTTAAAACCTGTCTGGATACAATCCTGTACAACCTGCTCTAGGTGAACCTGCTTTAGCAGGGGGGTTGGACTAGATGATCTCCAGAGGTCCCTTCCAGCCCCTGCCATCCTGTGATTCTATGATTATTAAGCCATCACAAGATTATTTCTGAAGCCTAACATGAATTTTCAACACTTAAAATTTCAAGTCCTGCTCATGACACAGGTGCACTATGTACTATCCAGGTAAATCGTATCTTCTGTCTTGTCTGGTTTGGCTATCAAAGTAAGGTCTGTCCCTCTGTTTTCTGTTATTCCTGACTAGAACACTTTTATAGGCAATTCTGCGTGCATTTCCTGAATACAGGTATGAAGACAAGCTCATTCCGTGATGGGTATGTATTATTAATTACATTTAAAAGTCTTCACAATGAAGTTGGTCAAACACAGGAATCAGAGAGGGACCCAGACAGGCCACGATATTTCCATCATGATTGGACAAGGCCCAGACCAACTTAATATAACTTCAAAGTTACTTAGGCTTTAAGCAAGGTGTGAACCAGGTGACTTTCATAGTTCCCTTCCTCTAATTATTGTATGATTCTGCAATTTGTATACATTGCCATAGTCCAGCTGGGGGATGTTGGCTGATACAACTCCAGATGAATCAAACCATTGCCATTGTTTTACTCATACAATTACACACACGGGCAGATTATTCTGAAATAAAGGTAGAATATTCTGATATTATTGATTTGCTTTGGAAACTACTGTTCAATTTCCTTATGCACAAGAAATGAGGGAAGAAGGAAGATTGTATATGGCAGATATATCTGTTCTCAAAGAGGCATCACTGCCTCTAGTGAAAGTGTTTTCCAGGTCTGCATTGTTAAGTATGCAAAAGTTGCTTATTTCTATAAAGCTTCTACGTTTCTGGGATCATACGTGATTTTACTATAACAGCAATATAACGTATCTTTCTGAATCATGTTAATAGCCACTCATCTCCTTACTCTTATTAATATAACACAAATCAGTGATGCTCAGCAAGAACCAGATGTCTGATAAATCACTGGCTCAGCTGGCAATGGCTTTGTCATCCCTGTTTCCAATAACTATTTCATTCCTAGGTTTGGTGTTCATTTCCCAGGTCACATCCTCCACTCAGGCTCTTTCTTTCAGTAGTGAGAGGCTACATTCCCACCTCCTTCTACCTACTAAATGCTAAAATAACATATCCAGAGGCTTTCCCCTTGGGTCCATATCCACTACTGTGGGCACTCTCTCTCAACAGATTATATCATATTTAGATGTTGGAAGATCATTTCTTAATTTAGATCATAAAAGCAATTTACATGCATGTCTTCTGTTTGATAATCATGTTTCACTTTATAGCATCATGGTGGTTGGAATTCTTCATCTTTTATCTGTATGTGTTTGACTGATTATCCACGATTTTAAGATTCAATGGCAAACAGGAAAATTTTGGAAGCCTGAAATGCAGAAAGTTTCAATTTTGACCAGCAGTACCCAAACCAAAGCATTTTACCTTGGTCAAAATATAATTATGATTTCTAGAATGTCACACTTTGAGTGGACCCAATCTGATAGAAAATACTACCCAACTGTCTTTGGTTTCTGGAAAAGGAAATCACAGTCATACACTAAAAAAAAAAGAAGTCATCTGCTGTAGTCAGCTATATGTCCCAAACTTTGTTCACACATTTTTTTCTGTGTATATAAGTATGCAAACACACCCAGACGTCATTAGAGTCCTAAATGCTTCGCTGATAAGGAACTCTGCTTGCCTCCTGAGACATAAGCCTTGTTTTCCTGCATAGCTCAAAACTCAAGTACTCTTTTCTAAATACAGTTCACTCCAAAGCAAACAGCAGAATGCTGCTCACTCACACCAAATCTATCAATGACACAAGTGATCTCCATTTCAGTTTAGTTCATTTCAGATGTAGATCTTGTAGAACAAAGTACAAATATCAATACATTTCACAAGCTTCATACTTTGCTAGGGTCCAGAGTGCATTTAGCTTCTGATCTGAGGACAGAGTAAGCAACAGGTTAACTTTCCTGCCTTTCTCTGCTTGTAAAAGCATCAGGAGCTGCCAGACTGAGACTATTTTTAGCTCAGTCACCTCTCAGTGAGTTTTCCTGTAAACTGGATCTAGGTAATGGAGAGCAGTGTATAGCTCCAGTAGTCAGGAGAAGTGTAGGATTTAGATCAGAGAAGGTCATATGAATAGGTATGGACAAGTTTCTTCAGTTTTAAGTAATTTATAATTGTACATCTCCATATATTCACATAAAAAGGAAATTCTACTAGGAATTTTTGTGAAGCAGCTGTAATAACAAGGTTTAATACCTTAATTGCAGGAGCCATTGGATATCCAGAGGGCTCTCTTGCTGTAAGAAGTGGCCATACCTTAGGTCTATACTTTGAGAGGAAGCAACCTTGTCCAGACGATGGGGGAAGTCACGCTTCCTGAAACAACCAGGAAGAGGTAAGAAGTTTGCAGGATTACTCAGGACATGAGGAACTGGGTTGTAAGGCAAAGAAATGCACCAATTCGTTTGGGTTCAGCAGAAAAAAGTTAACCAGGCACAAACAGCTGTTTAAAAAAGGGTTCAAGTAAGTGAAAGGCTTGCTAATGTTAGCGTGCTGAGGACAGAAGGGACAATGTAGGCTTCATAAGCGTCAAAGGTGTGCACAGCGGTAAGCTGAAAATTCAAACAGACTTCAGCGTTCATTAAGCCAAGCCTGAGATTTCTAATTTTAGACACAGCTGCATCTGTAATACCAGTTACGTTATAACCAGGAGTGCCTTTGTTTACACAAGAATAAACTAGGAACAGCACCGCCAACTTTTACAGTAGAATATTGGAATTGAAACAGTACCAGAGCAGAATCAGACCTTTGCAGCAGTCTAAATCCTTTATCTCTGTAGGTAGCTTGGTTTTATAAACCCATTGATGGAAATAAAAAACGCCACTCTGCCTCTGAAAGAAACTACTGTGAGAGAATGGTCTTTGCACGCCACAGGTTTGTTGTGTATTGTAGACCCAAGCCAATAAATGTAAAATACATCAAGGTACAAATATGAAATTGCTGAACTTCAGTGAGCCAGAAGCTGTTGATCAGATTGTCACTGAATAAAAAACCCAAGCTACATAAAGAAGGCAGTTAAAAAGATAAATATCAGCAGTTTCCTCTTGTCAGGGATCTACTCCCAAAATACATATTCAAAGTTGTCTTTTATATCTCATCTATTATTAATAGACAGACTTGGAAAAAATTCTGGGCTTTTATGTACTAATGTACTGATCTCACGATTGCAAGTGTAGCACCCCAAAATTAAGAAGAAAGTAGCTTTACTTACAGTGGTCTTTTCTTTATTCAAACATCCATTGGAATGCCAGCAAAAACTCTTTATTGCATTAATTGGTAGGAATGTTATGTTCTTTACCTTCATATGCTGGAAATTAAATAGATTGTGATGTATTTCAAATCAAAGATAAGAAAGGCCTTAATAGTTACAATTTTAGTAATACATTATCCATATAGTACACCTTTGTAAGCACCTAATAAACTCATAAACATTACCTTGAAAATGAGTTTCTTTTAGGTCACAGTAAAGAGTACTATTTGCATGCAGGAATCTTATCCATAGGCAGTTGACAACTGAGAATAGTGACCAAAAAGCTGCTGTCTTTTTATTTCTGTTAGTTCTGCACTGTTCAAAACACAAGAAAGAGAATGAAATCTTAATCTGACACTTGTACTCTAATAAGAATGATACATTCTGTTTTCAAAATCATTACAGCTCTCATATCAGGAAAAAGACATATTGAATCTTAAATTGAAGCTTCAGTTTGAGGAGCCAACAGTTAGAAAAATACCCTTCGCTTGTTCTCAGCAGAACACAAGTACACTTTACTCATCAAAGAAACATCCATTTATTTTCTAGCAACAGAGAATTTTTGTGTACTTCCTCCTCAGCCTATCAAAACATGTTACTCAACAGAGCAAAGGTGGGATTAGCTGCACCTCTGTATAATCTAAATTTATCTGATTATGGATTTATGGGTGCTGATTGTTTGTTTCATAACTCCTTAGTGAAGATTTGCCAGGGCAGTGACTTGGGGGTAGCTCCAACAAGAGTTCATCATAGACAGATTTCTCAAGGAATGAGAGATCTGACAGTGCCTTCTCATATACAACATCATTAAAGGCAGAGTGGAGCCCAGAGGGCTCTGGGACTTCCAGAAACACTGACAGAGGTATTAGATGCTGTGAAAGCTGACTCAGTCATTTGTTAGGACAGAGGAAGAACTTAATTATTATTTGAACAGAAACAACAGAGGGATTCTTTTACTCACGCAAGTTGTATCAATTTAACTAAAATTGATGCAAAAACCCAGTGTAGTTGAATCTATGCAACGCCCAATGAGATACATCCATATTGCCTGAAAATTGGATAAAGATGTTTAGTTTCTGTATGCAAATTTCACTGAACCTGATGTATTCCAAATTAAGAGAATCTGCAGACACAGAATTCTGCCATTTAGTAACAGGCATTTAGTTAATCCAGTTAAAATTTCTTTTAGATACAGCCTCAGACAGAATCGGCCCTGAGATATACATGTGCTGCAAGTGCATCCCAACAAGTCATCAGCATTTCATATCAGCCAGTGACCTCTCTGCTTCATGCCAGGTAGCAAGCAGTGTAGCAGTCTCCCCTAGTGTCACTGAGTCTCAACTAGCCCCAAGCCTACAGCTAAGGAGAAAGAGGTTTTGTATAATTTTCCCCATTCTTTAAGCTTGGCAAGTTCTGTACTTTTCTACTGATTACAACACCACAGACTGAGCATTATCAACATGGTGAAGTACAGTTGGTATTTGTTAGAGAACACTTGGATTCAAGAAAATAGAGTAACCAGTTTTAGATACTTGAGGACAATCACACATGCTAGAATAACAGCAGTAAAAGCTGCACTAGGCAGCACTCACTAGAATGGATGAACTACTGAGTTTGCTTCTTTTACTGTTTGATTTGTCTTGCTTGGGACAATTTTTTTTGGTTTTGTCTTCATTGTGCTGTCCCTTTGCGAGGATATCAGGCTGATTCTGTCTCCTGGGGAATATAACTTCATCCTGCAAAATTTAAGAATCTCTTTAAGAGCTTCTTTCTGATCACCAGGCAGAAATGAAGTTGCGCGTAGTATTATCTCTGTCCTTTTGAGGATGTTGCATGTCATGCTATTCATTGACAAGCCCTACTACAGGCATCTTCTTCTGTGGATTTTATGTGAGAAATCTGTGTTACCTACAGGCAACAAGTTCCTGTGAGTAGCCCCACTGTGTCTTGTGAAAGGGCAGCAGGTGAGAATTTCTAATGCTGGTTGCAGATGGGGTGAAATCTGGAGTCTGGTTTCAAAAAAACCTGCAGCAGTACAGAGCACTAGGAAGCCAGTTATAGGGATTAGCTGCCATCACTTGCATCCTTGATTTAAGGCAGAAGTAAAACATAACTTGTTTGTAAGATTGTCTGCAAGTGAACTTCTTTGGAAAGCTTCATTGTATTAGAATTGAAGAACCGCAGCTCTTCTTCTTCCTCAGGCTGCTGTGAAGTCCAGACCAATATTTTTACTGGCCGTGTCTCCCAGCTGCCTTTCAGAGGTACAAAGCATGCAGATGGAGAAGCGAAACAGGAGGCCTGCAAGGTGATCATTTTGACTGTCAGGAATGCAGGATACTGTCACATCCCACTGAAATCAAATGGCAAGCCATCTCCTTGTCATCCTTCCCATATGGAAAAGAGGTTTTTAATATCTGTCCCTCACTGAAAAGCCCTAATCTGTACCCCAGTTCATCTTTCACAGAGTACTTGAGTCGGCATTGAACAGGAGTGACAAAGTGACAGAAAATGTCACGCAGCATGGCTGGAGAGCATGCCATGTTCTGTTCACAGGCGTGTTCATGGTGCTGCAGTTCCTCATACCTACCATGGGTGAGCAGGGGTCAAAGACAGTTCATCATCTGGATGGACAGATTTACCAGAGGGTTGCTTTCTTTCCAAGATGCACTCACATCTTCTTGTCAGAATCATACAGAGCAGCACCAGATTCATGAGGAATCCCTACATTTCTACAGAAGGAAAGCACGTATGTACACGGAGGGCCCCTTGCTACCCGTTACAGTGCTAAGGACAGCTATTGCCCAAATTACCACTTGCTGGACTAGCATCTCAGCAGCCCTTCTGAAAATGCAGTATGTTCAATGCAACTTTTATCTGAAAATCACTTGTAGTCTCCCCCTCACACTGAGCTCTCCTCAACTAAACTGGGAAAGTGTGGTCAACGGTTTTGTGCAGGGAATGAGTCTTTGTGTCTAAATCACAGAAATCCTCTTCCCTCTGTTTACTGATTGACAAAAATACACACATTTTCCTAGGAAAGGATTTTCATTGGAGAGGGATGATTACTAATGAAGTGAATATCCACCCTCTGGCTTTGGAGGGGCTTGTGTGAGGCATGAGCTTGTGGCAGAATGCAGCCCCAGGCCCATTGTCAACACATCAGTTAACAATGTTTGGGTTTCTGCTTAGCCTCCTTTCATCCTTCCTTATTTATCTTCTTTCTGTAATCAGCCTCCTGAGCTACTTGTATTAACAAGTGAAAATATTTTGTGCTGAGCAGGGGGAAAGCAAGTTGAAGAAATTCCAGATTTAAATTATGAAATCTTATTGGCCTTAATAATCAGAATATAATCACAAAGAACTAAGAGGCCACTTTTACAGAAAACCCCACTCCCAGAGACATCATTCTTTTGGAAAAAATGAGCCATGGTCTGGGGTTTCCAGGTCATGCAAGGAAACACTGTACGCTGTCTGATACTCTGATTCTCACCGCTTGTGAAATCCAGGTGAAGTAGGGAGTTTGGCTGCCTTTGAGCCATTTCTTTGCAAACTCCAACTCAAGGAATGCTGCAAAAGAACAGCAAAGGCCCAAGTGGCAGTGAGAATGAGCCACCTGTTTTTTCTGTGCCACCAACCAACAAAGACTTCATTGCAGCCCAGAAAATGATCCTTCTATTTTTAAGCAGGGGCAGTATGGTAGCAATAGCGTTTCAGCAAGTTCCTGAATTGTGCCCATGACAACACGACTGTTGCGAGTAAATTGAAAGCTTGTTATCTGCTCTGCTGAATGCTAGTTTCAGAAAGGGAGGAAGGTCAGTCAATATGAAAGATCTCACTATACTAGCAAGGAAAACTGGGCAGGAGTTTTAAAATTAAGAAAGTTGTCTTGCTATCAAAGTGAGAAAAAATCCTGTTAAAACTGCAGACACTTTAAATATACACAGCTGTAACAAAAGTTGCCAAAATCAGATCAGTTTCTCCAGCAGACAACTAAGGGTGTCAAAGTGAGTGAAACAGGGTATAAGCTTTCGGTTCATACGTGCTTTTCACAAGGTAGATAACCCAGGGAACATAACTGATACATGGTTGGAGAGATTTTTATAATCACCTCCACCCTCCAGTCAATATATTCCATTTCACTGGACGTTGTCCTCATTTCGTCCCTGCTGAGTACAGCTGGTGGATTACTATGCGAACTGTACCACACGGAAGACTTAACTTGGTCTTCTAGCATGGGGACCCTCTGGCACTTACAATGCACTTTAATTTTATTCTGTGTTTTAGTGCTGAATACCACAGGGTAAGTAGCACAGTACTGAATGTAGTTTAATTCAGGAAGCTTAGCTGTTAATGATAAATGTCGTTTCTTCACTTTTTAAATATGGAATGCTGTACAATTGAACCATGTCATTTTTAAAAAGAAGAAATAATTGAATTTTGTTGTTGCCTAATTCTGCACTGGCTTCTGCCTGCGAGAAAAGCCTGTGACATGGATTTCTAATGGCACATCTGAAGAGGAGTGGTTTTGAAAAAATAACCCTAGCGGTTATAAAAGACTTTTGACTCTGAATGTACCTACAGTAACCTTTGCCTTAGGACTTAGCTGATGTGTAGCAGGTTAAAGAGTGCTGAATAGAGCCCAAGGGGAAACATGTTACAGCTTTCCCTTTCTCATGGAAGAAGAAATCCAGGAAGGAAGAGCAAAGAAAATTTTCTTACTTTATCTGTCTTCACATATTGTGTTTCCTCCTTAACCTTAGCTCGATCTACTTTCCAGTTGCTTGTTGCATTTCATTGATGAATTGATTGTGTGATATTTGCTCCTAATCTCCCTAGTTTCTCTGAATGTCATTGCTTAGACCTTGAGGGGCAGTGGGGATGTTCACTGCCATGCATTCACTTAAGGACAGATTCTCTATATTGTGTCAACTACAATACGGATAATTAAGGAGGGGGCACCACAGAGGCTGGAACTGAACCCTGCCTCCTGAAACTGTGGACCACCATCAGAGTGTGTCAAGAGCTACTACTGTAGCTTTGCAGTCCTGGAAATCCCCTTACTGTGTGAAACATCCAAAAAGCAGTCATTTATGCTGTGATCTGTGGTGGGATTTTGGTCTTGTGTCAACTTACCTCTGCAGGACTTTGTAGCACCACAAGGACTATGCATTTGTAACAGCTTTTGTTTGGCAGCATTTTCAGGATAAATTAGAAGAGCTGAATGAGATGACAGCTTTGTGTCATGAGATATTTGCAGGGGTGAAAGGAAATACATAGCCTTCCAACAAACAACAGATTTGCACAGTACACTATAGTTTGCGGGCATTTACTGTTTGCTTTGTAACGGTGGGGATGACAATGCCATGAGCAAGTTAACAGCAAGTCTTTGTTGTTATCCTGTTATTATCTGAGTTGAGCTGCATCCACCCATCACTTCCATAGCTCCCTGTCCCTAGGAGAGCTGGTGTCCTAGGCAGAGAGACCTATCTTCAGTGGGATACAGAGGATAGGATCCTTCCACACTAGGTGAAGTGAACATATCCCACCCTTCACCCACTCTCAGAGCTTTGTCATGGAGTAAGCACATACAGGAAGACAGAGGCAGGCATGGATGAAACCCTGTGTCTATTCAGTGAAACACCCAGAGACATATGTTGAAGTCCCAACATTCTTTCTTAAATCATTTTTGAGTTACTAATTCCACAAGGGCTTCACTGTGTTGTTTTTCTTGGCAGGATCAAGCAAAGACCAGCTGGTGGCTTCAGAACTTGGGAACCTGAAACAGGTAACTGCATGTCATTAGTACTGCTAACATCCAAGGCAGATTTGGAACATACTAACTCCTCTTCCCTACTTTAATGTGTTATATTTCAGCTTACCTCACCAGATGTGATTTTAACAACAACTCAAGACCATTTTGTGACTGGACCCAACCTTTCAGTGTCAACCAGGGAATGTGGATACGAACCAAGCATGACACTCCAACTGATGGAACAGGTCCTGATAGAGATTATCCTGATGGAAGTAAGTGCTCTGTTGTGGCTTTGTTGATTTCCTTTTGAAGACAGCTTGACTACATTTATTCTTCTTCCTTTGAAAGAGAAAAGGGATTCATGAAGCCCTTTGAAATGTGCCAGTTTTGTTTCGTGCTGACCCTGTCTTTGACTTTTCACTGTGTCAGAAATGAGTAAATTAAACTGGGTTGCCCCATCATGGGTTGGAAATCTTTATCAGTGCATGGGGGTAGAAGAAAGCTGATTATATCTTGCTTAAGGCCTCATAGAGAATGCAGTGACGTGCAACAGTTCACTATTGAAGAGAGGGCTCGTGGCCAAATTACACTGATATCAGCTAATCTGAATAAATGTAATGATCGCTATATTGGCACTAGATAATATTCATGCCAGCAAAGTGTTACAATATCAAGTCTGAAATTAAAGAATATCTTCAAAAATCTTGTCATCAGCAACTTGACCCCAGAAAAACTGGAGTCTAATGTGGTCATATCATCAAATGAGTTCTTCCTATGGCTCCATTTCTGTTTGAACAACTATACTTGCACTCACAGATCCACGTATGGAGGATCAGTCTGCAGTCATACTGTTTATGATTAGATTAAAACAGTATTAGTTGGGATTTTTGCTAAATCATTTTCTGAATTTTTAGTATTTTGATAATAACAATTGAAATTGTCTGTTGAAAGAAGAAATTAAATATTTTTAATTTGGATTGACACAAAAAATAATGTATTGCTTTTTGAATTGACACAGACCACATAACTTTAAATGTGACTTACAATTTCTTGCCAACTAAAATATATGACTGAATGTTAGACGCTATGTGTGGAGCCATACTTTTCCTTATACGAATGGTCATTAATTTATTTTTGACTCGTTTCCATTGTCAGATGGGAGAGACTTGACTTTAACTGCACTGGGGAAATGTAGCTTTGATCTTAGCCCATGGGAAGCAAAAACCTTCAACCCTAGTAAAGCAAAATGTGATCTCATATAGAACCAATTCAGACTAAAGCATTTCAAATCCTAACAGAAATACTGTCAGTTTCTGAATTTTGAGAAGTTTCCTTCCTTTTCATAATGTCAAACCTAGATATTTTGGTGGAAATACCTGCATTGCTTTCTATCCCTTCCATTTTAAGAGGAAAACAAATGTTGATGGGTTGGAATTTTCCTTGTGCTAGGGATTTGCTCATCTTGAGACCAAAATCTTTAGAAAAAAAATATATCCTGCAAGAGAAGGTGTATAGCAGATTGCATTATTTTCCTTTGAGGAAAGAAGAAACTGAACCTGGAGAAGTGGGGCGCCATGTCTGGAGGTGCTGTCTCTTGAAAGACGCCTACACCTTTATTTGTGATCCCAAAATAACTGTTCATGTGAGACGGACTATATTTTCTTTGCTCTCCAGCTCTCATTCTAGTTTGCGTATCTAAATGGTGCTAACCATTGCAATGTAAATTCTGAACACCTTCTGCTTTGTTTCTTTGCACTGCTAATGATGCCCTTGATTTCTTCCAGAATTGGGTTGTACTTCAGTTTTAAATGGCACCTAACAAATAACAAAGATTCAACCGTATTTTAATGTTTTTCACTCTGCAGAAGGCTATTTCATCTACCAAGAAGCAAGTAATCTGATCCCATTCGACACTAACAGGCTTGAGAGCCCAGATACTGTAGTTTCTGAAAAAATATGCATAGACTTCTGGTACTATATGTTTGGGTCAGAAGACATGAATGAGCTGAACGTGCTTATCCGAGACACCACAGGGGAGTTTGTGGTGTGGAGTCGGAAAGGAAACCAGAGCTCCTTGTGGAACTACGGTGCCATCACTCATACTTTTCCAACACAGAGAACAATAAAGGTAATATATTTTCAGAATAAATTTCTTTGTACAGTGTCAGCATTTGTTCTGCCCCCACAGGATGCAAAAGGTCATGCACGTAAGCTAGAAAATACAACCAAGATTTGCTTGGTTTATATTTTGTAAATATAATGGCCTCATGCTCTGTGCCAATGAACTAAAAGAAGAAACAAACAACCCCTTGAGTTTTACTGGTGCTGTTAGTTAGGGAAAAAAATATATCTAGTTTTCTCTCTTTTTCCTTCCTTCCCTCCTTCATTTTGCCATGAAGTCAAGGGCTTTAAGTGCCTTAATTAAATGCAGGTTTGTCTGCTGTGAGTTAAGTTTTGAACTTTGGGATATTGCCTACATTGGACTCCTCTGTAGAATCCAGACAACTAATTCTCATAAATCATTTATCAAATGACAGCAAAATAGAGGACAATGTTTCTTGAAGTCCTTACCTTATTACAGAACATATATTTTAGGTTTCTGAGGGAAGCCAGAAAAAACTGTTAAAGCCTCAGCTTACTTGGTGCCTTTAGAGATATGCCAAAAAGAATACATTGAAAATGTGCTAAGGGAAATGGTATCACATTTGCCTGAACAACTCTGATGCAGTGATTTATTTTGCATCCTGCCTAGGTAATTTTTGAGGCTGTCCGAGGCCTGACAGAGTATGGGGATACGGCACTGGACAACGTGAGAGTAAGGGATGGATCCTGTGGTAAGTCTGTGTTTGCACCTCAGTGTATGCTTCCTCATCTCTGTTTAAGCTGTTGACCATTACTCAATTCCATATACAATATAGAAATTCTTCATAACTTCAAACCTGAAAAATGGCAAAAACTTTACAGTTCGCTTCATTTGAATGTTACGCTTTTTTGTAGTTTCTTTCTAAATCTTTCCTCACCATCTCAAACATTCAGAATAAGCTATCCCCTTCTCTGCAAATTTGAGCATTTTCACAAAGTCCAGCAAACTTTACCTTCACTTTAAGTCTGAAGTGCATCTCTAAAGTCAGCCAAGGCTATGCACATTGGTCTTGGATTCTAGATTAAATACTCTAACCAGCATTTTGCAGCAAATCTCAGTTCATATGAGAAATACACAGCACTGCCATATGGCACAAAAAGAAATAACAGTGAGTCAATAAAGCTGAGTTGCGCTACTAGCTCTGACTATGAATCAGCAATTTGAGCTTGATCCCTGACCCTTAACAAATCAGCCAAGACTGGCATAAGCTGTGGATGACTAGGATCTGGAACTGAATTACAGTTTCATCCCATCTTTACTGACAAGCATGCAATACTTATAAAACGTGAATCGAAAAATCTATATGGTTTGTCAAAAACCATATAGAAAATGTCGTTAGGTCTTAATAGGCCTCATTCTCAATGAAATACTACTCATATAATGACAATAAATTGTTTCAAATTTACGCTAGCCAGGAGAAAGATTTCCATTCATGTCCACACAGAACACATAATTTTCTTTAAAATTCTGTACAAAATATTTGGGGCCTTTTTGGGGTTTTTTTTGAGGGCTAGGGAGAGCCAGTTCTTCATTTTCCCAGATGTATTAGCATATGATTCAGCCACTGGATGGTGCACTAATGTAACTCCAAGAGACAAGAGAAAAGTGCTTCTCCCTCTGTTCGACTGTATGGCTACTAATATGATGAAAGTTAACCGAATTGTTAGGTTTGGTAAAAGCCAAAGTCCTCCCAACTTTTTGTTTCCACAAGAATGTTTGATTGAATAGACATTTTAATCAAATTCATGAAAAACTAAATATATGCCCATTTGTCATATAATTAACTTCAAAGGCAACTTTAGCAAGCAGTCTTCCAATTATGATGTTTGATATTTGTATCATCATTTGCAGAACTTCTTCACCTTAGATCTCAAAGGACAATAATCTTAGGAAGAGATTTTCTTCTGTTTTTTTTTTCCTCAGCTCTACAACAAAGTTAACTGAAAACTTGAGGTATCCATTGTGGGAATACAGCCATTACCAGTATTCCTGTAATTTTTCACCGATGTTGAAAGATCAAAAAGAGCAATTCTGAGCTAGATATGCAAAACCTGCATTTACACTGGAGTAGAGAGCTGGATGTGAAGAAATGGGCATATAAGAAACAACTGTACAAGAAATCAGTGCATGCAAAGAGGCTGATCCCATTTTGTAGGCATTTTATTACAAAATATCTTCAACTTTGAAGTTGAAGCGCATTAAGTGAATGGGATCGTTTTACGCAGCAATTATCAGTGTACACTAGACTTCAAGTTATGTGAAGTCTATCGGCTTCTTCTAAATTATAATCATAAGTATCTTACAAAAAACCCACATCAGCTGAGTTTGAATACATGATTAGCACAAAAGCAGAAACATCACAGTATGTAGTTACTGCATCATTATTCAAAAACCTCTAACACTTCTCGTATGACTGGTTTCCTATACTACAACTTAATCCCTATAAATAATGTCCTTAGTAGTGTCAGTAGTACGGAAGACCAACGGCCTTACTTGTGGATTCATGTGGATTATTACATAACCATAATGCATCTATAAGTAGGTTGGAAAGCATTGTTCTCCATCAACCAATTCATCACTTGATTAGCTCTTTGTACACTGACTGTTATCACACACTCAGTGCACGGTGGAGGGCTCACAAGGGTGCCATAGCAGAGTACCTGAATGAGCAGAGTTGGTCTTTGTTCTGCAAAGGGACAGGAGTGAATGTGTGCATGCTCTGAAGGTTTTAGTCAGCCTACTGTACTTACAGAGATTCAGATCCATCTCTCATTTGCATGTCGCCAGGTGAATGAACATGACATCAAAAGAATACTCACCCTGGTGTTGCTAGCTCACACCAAAAGAACTACTGCTTTTAGAAGATGTCTTTGTGATGGATAAAGAATAGGTGGAGAAGATGCTAATATTTGTTATCAAGCATAAGCAGGCAGGAGGGAAGACTCCCCAACATGACTGTATGTTGTGTCTGTCAGTAGAAAGCTCTTACAGCTCTCACATTCCTAAGAAATAAATATAGTTTTGAAGAAACAACAAAACTCTCTTATTAGAAACTACCCGTGTCCTGTGGATTTTTTTTTTTGCTATATGGCATTTGCTGGCAGGCTGCTCGCTCCCAGATCTGCCAACACTTGCAGACAATATGACTTCCATGCTGTAACATACACATCAGAAGGAGACACATATCCAATTGTAAATATACTTCCAGGCTCAGAGAATCATGCAGGCACAAGCTCAGTCACTGTCACCAAGCTAACAATCAGACGAGCTTTCCTAAGTGCTCAAAAGACCCATCCTCATTTTTAAATATAGGCAGTCCCGCTTGCTTATGAAAAACTTCTAATTTTATGCTGTTGAAGAATAAGTGGAAATTTATGTATGTTAGTGTGTAAGCATCATTCACCCTGTAAATTTATAACTCATTGTATTGCCTTGTCTTTTCTACTAACAGAAGCTGTCCCTAACCCTGTACCACCAACACCTACACCGACGGAATCTACACCACCTTCAGTGACAGGTGATTTTAGCTAATAATTTATGCTAGTCAACAGTCGTAGAAGGGCACCTAAATTTTTTATTACCAGTGCTACTCACTAGCTTCAGTTAATTGCTTTGAGTATCCCTCTATGGCATTGACTTATGCCATATAAATCTGTCTTTTCTGTTTCCATTCTTCCATATGTAATCTATAAAATCTATAAAACTATAAAAGTTTTCCCACTGCACAATGAGGTGGCTTTTCTGGATGTATCCATATGGTAATGAGAACATACTCCTTTTTCCTGTCTCCAGAAGCAATTTGCAGTATACATGGGGATCCTCACTATTACACATTTGACAAGCAACGTCATGACTTCATGGGCACCTGCACCTACACCCTCTCCAAGCTGTGTGAGAGCAACAGCTCGCTGCCCTATTTCAACGTGGAAGCAGCCAACGAGCACAGGGGAAGCAACAGTCGTGTGTCCTATGTCCGATATGTGGACATCGATGTGTATGGCTACAGGATCAATCTGGGTAAAAACAGAGTTGTTAAGGTAAGGTTGGAGCCCACTATCTACCATCAGTATACTCATAGTGTAAATGAAGAAATTGTTGCACAACGACTACAAATTCCCAGCATACATACAGTAATATTTAGAGGGCTGTCAGGTATTTAGGGGTAGGAGTAATGTGGAGTTCTTAAAGACTGGCATTTCAGGACTGAAAACATAGGCTAAAATTTTGTGCTGTGTTGCTAAACGGTGGGATTAGAGCTGGCAGTCCAGTTGGGGTTGGTGGGCTAGCCTACCTTTCTAGCTTGCCCCCCATGCTCAAGCTTGGTCTGCATCAGGGAATAAAAAGGCCCTGTGTTAACTGAGTCCATGCTGGTGGTTATTTCCCAATCCTGTGTGGTAGCTGGATAACCTGTAAAACTGCATGTTCATCCCTGATTTCTAGTTATTCCACATCACTGCTAACTACACTTAACACCTGGCATCTGCCATAAAGCAGGCCCAGATGAGAGATATGATTGTCCTAGAGCGACAATCTGATGACTCCTTTCACACTGATTGTGTCACTTGGCCAGTTATTGTATTTTAAAGCTTCTTTATGGTTCCTTTCTACAAAGGGCTAAGACAGCAGACCTGTTTGATTCAAACACCCAGTAAATGAATAGGTGACCTTACTTCATTACCAATCTTATAAAAAAATAGTACAGTGATTTATGTGACAGGAGATACAGGTTTAAATGTATGCTGAGACCTTTCTCACCTGATCTTAGAAACATAGTGAACTCATATGTCCATATCTGTCTAACAGCTTCTCTTCTGCACCTGTATCTACTGTTTTCATTATATACATGTTTCTAAGAAAACCAAACTTTCTTACGTACGTAATAAGAACAAAGGTTCTCATAATAAGATCAAAGGAGATACTAATTTTAGTAAATTTTAAAGAAATAGAAAATTTTACTTGGACACTTAATTTCTATTGTCTGGCATTTAAAAGCTGAAAATTAAAAGAGATAAAGAAATAAAAAGAAGCTTTTTCAAGATTTGTCCAAATCTGAAAATTTTCTGAGAATCCATTCTAGCTACATTTTTTAAAATCTTACTTGATACAAAATAGAAGATAGATCTGTAAGTAGTTACTGTTGGCAGACCATGCTAAGTCTTGGAGTTTTGCCAGATGAGTCTGGTTCACCAAGCTCACTTTGACCGCACTTGGAAGCTACGTAGCTACGTTGTTATGGCCTCAAGGCCCCAGATTATGTGCTTATAAACAATATTTAACAAAATGTGAGGTCTTGCTGCTCACTGTGCAAGTCCTATGCTCAATGTAGGGATGTGATCTAAGAGGGTCACCACTAAAAATACTTCTTTTAAAGTTATTATAATGATTGTCCTTCTCTGTGCCTGCAGGTTGATGGGGTCAGCCAGGTGCTCCCTCTGACCTTGGTGCAGGGTGTCCGTATTTCCTTCAGTGGGCAGTATGTTGTGGTTACTACCAACTTTGGGCTGAATGTCAAGTTTGATGGAAATCACAGAGCAGAAATCACTCTTCCCAGTACCTATGTGTCTAAAGTCTGCGGAATATGTGGAAATTATAACGGGCACAAATCAGATGACTTTCTTAACCCAGATGGAGAGATGGAAACAAACTCAGCCAGTCTTGGCAACAGTTGGCAGGTTTACAATGACTCCAGGTACGACTCCAACCAGGATGTTAGTTCTTAGCTGTTCGTTGTGCAATGACAGGTATTTTAATCAATTGTTGTATGTGGACTAAAAATGTCAGGCACATGGGATAAAATAAATTCTTATCAGTGTATTTACTTCACCTATCTGGGTAAAGTTTCATGGCAAATTTGACTGTGTTTAAAAAGAGAAAATTTAAATAAAACACTGAAGATGCCCACTAAGATTTCAGTTATTGTTATATTAATGCTAATACTTGAAGATCTTTTTTGAACTCTTCTGAGATACTTTCATATTTATTTTATAATTTCACAATATATTATTTAGTGATAGTAGAGGTTTCACTTCAAATACTTTTACTTTTTGTTTGCCCTTCCTAGGTATATTCCACATAGAAAATGATGTAAAAGAAAGCTGAAATAAATGTTTGGGTTTCTTTCAGGCCTCTCAAAGGCTGTAATGCTGATATTATATTAAAATCTGAATTTCTACCTAAGTGTTCAAAATGTAGAGCTTTAAAATATGTCATGCTTAACCTGGGGACAGACCTGTAGTTTTGTTAGTTGTGATTTGAAAAGCATCTTAGGTGCTAGTGCATCCAAAGTTTAATTGGTGAATTTTTCCACATCTTTTTTTTTCCACACTAGGTGCTTGCCAGATGATGGCCATACTCCAAATTGCACTGCTGATGAAAAACATACGATCCAAAGCAATGAATACTGTGGTCTGATCACAGATCCTAGTGGTCCATTCCAGAATTGCCACTCAGTAGTTGATCCCCAAAGTTATTCTGAAGCCTGCCAGTATGATCTCTGTGAACTTCATTTGAACAATGCAGCCCTCTGTCAAAACCTGCAGGCTTATGCAGATGTATGCCAAGCTGCAGGAGTCCAGCTGACACCATGGAGAAATGCAACCTTCTGCGGTATGTAGCAAAGATTACTGGAAACTACCATCGGTCAGGAGGATGTAATTAGGACTTCCAGAAGACAGAGCATTACAAGACATTGTTTTGAATTCATATAACATTGTGAATCTTGACTGACCAGGCTAAAGATTTCAGGGTTACATAGAGTCCTCAGTTTGATTCTTTTGAGAAGAGTCTAGTGAAAATAGTTAAACTGCTTCAGATGAAAGGAGAAAACACTGTCTAGTCCATCTTAAAATAGAATCAGAGGCTTTTCCTTTGAATTCCTCTAGTGTCCCTAGATTTTTGTTCAGGGGTATTAAGTGTGTCGGGGACATTTGACTTAGAGGGTTTTTTACCTTCTGAAGAAGTGATGTCTAAACTTAAGTGTCTTTGAGGAAAAAAATCTCATTCTTCATATGCTTAGTAGACATGTAACAGTTTTACCCACCCTCCCTGCTGAGAGCCTGAGCTGCTTCTCCTATCCTCCCAGCCTCTTTACCCTGTGGGGTGGCCAGGCACCCAGTTAAAAAAAGTGAAGCTGCATCTTCTCCTCCTGCAGCAACCTCAGCAAAACCACATCAAGGTGGATACCTTGTATGAACATAGAAGAGACATGAGCCAGAGCAGGTGAAAGGCAGAGCTGTAGATGGGGATAGGGAAGCCAGGCAGTCTGGGACAGTGAGAAAGGAGCTTTGAGGTGGAAGATCCTGGATTTAGAGAAAGCAAGTAGGAACCAAAAAGGGAAAATGAGAATTTACTTAGAAGTCTATGGAAAAGAAGGACAGGTTGAAACTGGCTAGGCAGGGAATCAAGGACAAGGAAGCACAGACTAGGTAGCTGGTCCAGCAGCAAGAGCTTGTTGCTCTTCTAGATATAATGAAGTCAGAGCTGATGGGAGGAATATATCTGAGACTGAACAGAGATGTCTGAAACTCACAGTTTGTAGCAGTGCAGAGAGCAGGATGAAGGAGGAACACCTCTGACGAGCTGAGCAGGAGATCTGGGATACAGGGAGAAGGAGAGTATCAGAAACTATCAGTGGCACAAACTACCATATATATAAGAAAGGAGGAAGTGCCAGCCATTATCCCTATCGATGTGGATATCAGTGTGTTCTGTACAGGCACAGTGATTCATGATTTCAGATGAGAGAGGAGGCAGACTGGAATTAAAGGACAGGACTGAGGTAAGAAGCCTGTGTGATGGAGATTGTAACCATGCTAATGGAAGTGGAGAAGGTACTGAGGGTGGAGAAGAGACAGAAACACAGAGAGGCACAAGACAAAAGATGTCTAGTATTGAAGTAATAGACAGAAGTCTGTGCTGTAGATTAAATGGGAATAATGACATTTCTTCTGTGAATGTTGGTAAAGATTCAATAAAGAACATTTCTCAAGCATTCAGGCATGTATTATGTTAAAAAAACTCCACACCATGTTATCTTTAGATCAGGATTTAAATACTGCCTGAAAGTCCTGAACAGATCTGCTCCCACCAGAAGCAATGCAAGGAACATGAAATGGTGATTCAGTGCCCTATGTGCCTTCTGCGCTGAAGGAGATGGGGAGATTAAAGAAAGAGGCTTGTCTGTAAACACTGGAATAACTGAAGCCTGATTTCTTTCTAACTTTTGTTACACATTTGACTGCAGTCACCAGCTAGAGACATTACTGAGGTTTTCTCTCATAGATTCTATGGTTTCTAAGCAGGAATGAGACCTCTCTGTAGCTGTTCTTTCTGCTGAAAGAGCTTGCAGGATCTCTCCTCTTTTCCTTGCACTTATTTCATTTAATGGACCTGAATATGTTTTTATCCTTTACCAACCTCACCAACTATTTCCAGTAAGTCAGCTGGGTCAAATTTAGTAAGTGGGCGGATAAGCAGAGAAATACACAATATAATTGTTTGATCTCTGTCTCCTTAGGAAAGCGGGCTAAAAACTAAGTGAGAAAATATGTCATTAAAAACTGAACTGCATCACATAAACATATAGAAGCTGAAAAAAGATTGTTCAGAAAACTTCGACTCTGGCAACTTCTCACCAGAAAATATCAGTGTTTAAAATCTTTGATTAGGTTGGGTATCTCCATGTTGTGTAGGTAACAAGATCTAAAAAATAGAATAGAGCACTTGTACATCCTGATTATTTAACAAACATTACAGACCTTGGTGAATTGAAAAAACATTAATTAAGAAGCTACGATATGACTAGAATTAAATACCAGTAATACAAGAATATCAGGACTAGAACTTAAATATGGCACATGTCTAGGAGAGATAACCAACATGACGTGAATAACCTCAGCAAAATGCAAGAATTCAAAGCAATCCTATTCAGGAATAAGAGGTCTCCTAGGAAATTCTCTCCATGGGTGAAACTTTAAATAGCCCAGAACTCAAAAGAAATTAAAGGGTAGTAAGACAGTAAAGACGTGCATCAAACTGCCACAGAACTTCAAGATGTCCCCAAATATTTCAAAACAAAACAGAATATGGTATTAAACAAAACCCAATATTCAATAGCTAAAAAAGGATTAATAAATAGGTTTATCTTTTATTACCCAGTGCTAGCCTGCTCTGACAACACCCACTACGAGCCCTGTGCTGCAGCCTGCCCTGCCACCTGCATTGACCCAACAGCACCCTACAGCTGCAGCCTGCCGTGCGTGGAGGGCTGTGTGTGCGACAGCGGGTACCTGCTCTACAACAACCGATGCGTGCCCAGCCAGCAGTGCGGGTGCTGGCACAACGGGCAGCACTACCCCGTGGGCTCAGAGTTCTGGACGGACAACACCTGCTCCTCAAAGTGCACTTGTCCCGCGCGGGGAAGCAAAGTCCAGTGCTCCAGTGCCTCGTGCCCTGCGGGACAGTACTGCGGGGTGCAGGATGGGAAACCTGTGTGCCTGGAACAATCTTACGGCATCTGCCACGTCCACAGTGACCCTCACTACAACACCTTTGACAAGGTGACGCACAACTTCATGGGCAACTGCACCTACACCCTGGCCAAAGTGTGCTCCAACACCACCTCCCTGCCCTACTTCAACGTTGAGGCCAAGAACGAGCATCGTGGGAACACCCGAGTGTCCTATGTGCGCGAAGTCCTGGTTGAGGTGTACGGAGAGCGCATTGCCATTGTCAAGAAGGAGAAGAGCCAAGTGCTGGTAGGCAGCGGGGCTGGCACGAGCGTGGCGTGGCCGCAAGGCGGGGCTGGCTTTTCTTGGCAGGGCCTGGCATGTACCAGATACGTCCGTTGTCCCAGGCCCAGGTGGGTTCCCCTGACGCCACTGGGTTGCTTTTTTCTTCTTTTCCGGAGGGGCTGGAGAAGGAAGAGGCAAACGGGGAATGTGGCCCTTGTTGAACACAGGCCCCTGCAGAGCATGCCCCCCTCTGCAAGCCACAGGGGCATCTGGGTGTGAGGGCATGACGGGCTCCGGTTTGCCGTGCCTGGCCTGACAGCTGATTTCGCTGGGGCTGCAGACCCCAGGGAGGCCAAGGGCAAGGCCAGGGCCCATTGCTGTGTGTCTGCCCTAGGTGAACAGTGTGCGCCAGACCTTGCCAGTGAGCGCAGCGGGAGGTGCCATCACGGTGAGCAAGAGCGGCCGCTACATCGTCCTCGAGACAGACTTCGGCCTCAGAGTGTCCTACGACACTGACCACTCGGTGGAGGTGAAGGTGCCCACCACCTACTTCAACCTGACCTGCGGCATGTGCGGGAACTTCAACAACCGGAGAGAGGACGACTACATGATGCCCAACGGGCAGCAAGCCGCAGATTCCAACGCGCTGGGGGAGAGCTGGCAGGTCCCAGACAGTGACGCCTCTTGTGGTGTCCCCGTCCCCTCCCCACCCTGCAGTGCAGAAGAGGAGAAGCTCTACCAATCGGACCAGTTCTGTGGCATGCTGACTGCCAGGCCTGGCTCTTTTGAGAGCTGCCATGCCGTGATCAATCCCCAGAGCTACTTTGAGACCTGCTTCTATGACCTTTGTGCCCTGAACGGTGGCCACGAGGTCCTGTGTGCTGCTCTGGAGGCCTACGCTGATGTATGCCAGGCAGCCGGCGTGACTCTTCTTCCCTGGAGGAATGCCACCTTCTGCCGTGAGTTTCTGTAGAGAAATGAATCTTTAAATAGCTCCCTTGTTTTCTTAAGAGGCTGGTTTTAGCTAATAACTCACATAGCTTACAGATCTTGAATTCTTCACATAATTACATACGAAATATTGAGAAATAAAATTCTGAAAAAGTCACCCCATTGTTGTTTTCTGCCAAAGAGCACAGTGAAGTTTTTTTCAGTATCTCAAGAATCTGTGTCAAAACATTAGTCCTTGATAATCTAGAATCACCTCTGAGTTTTATATGATGTTTTGACTTCAGTAGGTTTGTTCATTTCCAGACTACGTCTAATGACTTTAGCAATCTGTGTACTTCTAGAAAAAAATAGCTAAGTACCAGATCTATGGTAGATTGGCATAGTTTTTACTTGTATTTTGAGATGCTTAGCATCCAGGATGTATGTGTTGAACATTCATGCTTTTTTCTTGTTCAATGTTTTCTTTTTCGGTTTCTGATATCAAAATAGGAAAGGAATTTCAGGCTTCAAAAAACCTCCCACTGTCCCTAGATCAAAATAATCACATTTTTGGATCGTGATTTCATGTGAGTTGTGATTGTCATTTCAGTGCCTTTTATTGTTTTTCAGCTGTTGCATGTCCTCCCAATAGTCATTACAATCCATGCACCAATGCTTGTCCAGCAACTTGCACTGACCCTCTTGCACCAAAGAACTGCAGTAGACCTTGTGTAGAAGGATGTGAATGCAACAATGGTTTTGTCATCAGCGGGGGACAGTGTGTGTCCATGAGCAACTGTGGCTGCCTTCAGAATGGCAAATATTATGAGGTTTGTTTTGGCACACATTCAGGGGCTTATTTCACAGTTCATCATTACCATTAACTCTTTTAATTTAGTTTTATTTTGTTGTCTCTAACAGAAAGGAGAAGCTTTTTGGCAAACAGACTGTGCAGGCCAATGTATATGTGCTGGAAATGGGACTGTAGTTTGCAATTCAGACACATGTGAAGTAAACAAAATTTGCAAGGTGCAGAATGGACTCATAGGATGTTATCCATTGAATCCCAGCACCTGCCACATTTTTGGGGATCCACATTATATAACCTTTGATGGGAGACTGTACCACTTCCAAGGTGACTGCAATTATACCGTCGTTGAGACATGCACAAATTCTTCTGAAAGTTTTTCAGTGACAACAAGAAATGAACATAGAGGAAACCCAAACTGGACAGCCTTGAACTCAGTTGCTGTCACACTGAAAAATCTTCATATTGTTTTGAAGAAAAATAAAGAGACCTATGTAAGTGTTCTACTTTAAGCATAAACAATTCATCACTTCTATTCACTTTACATTTCTGACCAAAAGAACTGAATCAGGTTTCTCGGCTTTATTCATCTCCAAGACTGCACATGCTAAGAGTCACAGAAATGTTTGCGTTTGTTTTTTTTTTTTTTTCAAAAAAGGCAGAAATCAGCATAGCTTCCTTCTGTCCATTCAAATCTTCTCTAAATGAGGTTGTAGGAAAAAAATCAGCTTCATCCCTGGGTTCTTCTATAACAGAAAGCTTTTGCTGAACTAAATCTCAGTCTGAATTTTATAGATCTGGTCTTTAAAATAAAAATAGTATTTTTGCTTTATACTCTCAGACTCATACATACCAGAGCTAGCTTTAAACTACCTATTCCAAGTATCACTATGTGTGTAGTTGTGACAGCACAGAGCTCAACTTGTGCTACAAAGCACTATTCAAGATGCGGGGTAAGTATACAGCCCCTTAGCCTCTGCCAAGCTTTGAACTTCTGTGTCTACACTATGGATTAGAATAAGGCTGACTTGGAGAAGAACACTATAGTACTGGCAGTGTGAACCTCCCCTTTGCTCCTGAGAGCATTATTGACTAACTTCGTTGTGTGGATTTTGTTTTCTTCAGGTGAATGGAGTTCAGGTTTACCTTCCTGTGGATTTGAGCCATGGAGCCAGAGTAGCTATAAAAGGACACTATATGGTCATTGATACCTCTGTAGGGATCCAGGTTAAGTTTGATGGTGACCAGGAGCTTTTCATTCTGGTTGACGAAAGTCTCAAAGGACAGCTGTGTGGTCTGTGTGGGACATTCAATGACAACCAACTGGATGATTTTCTAAAACCAGATAAAGTCCTAGAACAGGATCCAAACAAATTTGGTGATAGCTGGCTAGTAAAGGATGACAACAGGACGTAAGTATCTGATAATACTTCAGGAAACAGCAAAATACCTGAAATATAAATCATCTAGTTAGAGGATGAACATAAATTACTTACATTCCATAGTAGCCCTTCTTTGATATTAGTTGTTTGCTAGTGTTTTCACCTTTTGTAGAATCATAGAATCATACAGTGGTTTGGGTTGGAGGGGACCTCAAACGTCATCAACTCCCCTGCCATGGCAGGGACACCTCCCACTAGACCAGGTTGCTCAAGGCTCCATCCAACCTGGTCTTGAACACTTCCAGGGATGGAGCATCAAGAATTTCCTTAGGCAACCTGTTCCAATGTCTCACCACCCTCAGGGTGAAGAACTTCTTTCTTATATCTAGTCTATAATGAATAACTCCATATATATATCTCTCTCTCTATATATATATAAAAATAACTCCAAATAAAGTTTGAATAATAACTCCACTTTTCAATAGAAAGCATTGAAATTTTAAAACCAGCCTTCAGAGGTTTTCCACATGAACTTCACAGATTTTATTTGAAATCGAGCTCCTTTTTTGCATATAACTTGATTTTTTTCTTCTCTATTTTAAGATACATCCTTTATATTATCTTGCTATAAGAAGTCTAAATATCTCTCTCAGATTCAGCTCCTGAGATAACTCCACGTTGTTTAACCTAGGCATGGGGCATTTATCTGTCTATTACTTTATCTCTCTATTAATGCTTTCACATACAAATTACTGCTCTTACTATATGCAACAGTGAATTGAAATTATCTTGCTTGTATTAACCAATTTATTGATTTTTGTCTGGACTTCGTTCTACAGATAGATAGTAACATATCAACAATTCACAATTACGTTCTTAATGAGGAATTATGAGTCAAACAGTAGTATTTCTCACTCTTGGGTTTGACACACTGAAGATGGCTATATAAAGAAAATCCACAGAATTTGGCATAGGGTTCTATTAATGTTAAGGTATGCTTTGCAGGATAGAACAAAATAGAAAGACTTATTATATAACCACACTGCTGCTTTTTTTTTTGGATGCAGGTGTAGTCCAGTTGCAGTTGTACCACCCACTTGTGACACAGCAAAAGAGAAAGAATATGAAGAATTCTGCAAAATTATTTTGAAAAACAGTGGGCCTTTTCAGGTTTGCCATTGGCACATTCCCCCACAGCTGTATTTCGAGAGCTGTGTCTATGACCTGTGTGCCACAGAGGGGAATTCTGATCAGTTTTGCAAGATTTTAGAGGCATATGCTGCTGCCTGTGAACTTGGAGGTGTAAATCTGGGTGAATGGAGGAAAGACACCATCTGTGGTAAGTCATTAGCTTGTTTAGCAAATAGCCATCCAATTTAATCCTCGTGCTACAAATGTAAATCCAAAGGACTAAGAAGTTGAGCAGAGTTTCAGAAAAGGGGATTCAAGGAGACACAGGAAGCTTTCAAGTGCTTAGCGTCTCTGGAAATTTGGCTTCTAAGCTAAGCTTATAATAAACTCCCAGTATTCACTTCACAACATGTTGTTTGAACACTTTTGACCTAAGACCGTGGTTCAGAACTGGGTCATGAAAGACAACATACATTGTCAGTTAAGGGCTCAGCCAGGGACAATTGAGCACTTGTCTAACAAATCACCCCTTTGGCTTTAATAAAATATTTTATCTTTTTGAGAAGTGTTAATACATCACTTACCCAACCTGCCTACATCTCCAGGTTTTTACCAAGCACATTATTATGTGAAATAAATTCAGAAGTATACAAACCAGGCCTTTAAAATTAGTAAAGGAGAATCCTGCAGTTTGAGGTCCATTCAGCCTTCCAGTCATAACAGTGTTAGGCCCTTATTATCTAGCTAGACTAATAAAGATAGAGGTAAGGCTAGAGGCAAGAAATCGCTGCTTCTAGAACTTCCAGAGGTGGTTATGAAAGCCAGCAGAAATGGCAGCCTAAGTATGAGGCTATGACATGAAAAGGCATTCCATAACCTCTTTCCAATTCTGAGACAATACTTCTCATCTCACTTTATAAGCAGTAAAAAGAAATGTCAGGCCATTCTCATGATGATGCCTAGATTTCCACCTAAGCAGGACTTTGAGAGCTTGTTGAATACTACTGTGTCAAATAGGACAACTTTTAGCAATTTGAAATGACCAAGGATTATGACTGTGGCACAGTGTAAAAATATAGGATGTTAGTGCATTATGATGACAAATGAAGAAGGGACTTGTAAAATAACACACATTCTCAGGCACATAAAATTTCCCATTTTGTAGTCAATTTCTCTGTACTGGTCACTTCTACTCATTCAATTATAACATGTTAAAATTTTTCATGAACATGGGTGCATGATACCTAGGGCATTGTCAGAACAGAAAGAAGATTCCAGACCTCATTGTGGAATCTCTGTCTTTCTGCACCATATACAGCTGCACCAACAGCCTGCAATATGTCCTGCACATTTGATGTCGACTTCTGTGAATGGGAACAGGCAACCAATGACAACTTCGACTGGATAAGGCACAAGGGGCCGACACCCACACCAAATACCGGCCCTTCCCATGACCACACTACTGGAGGTAGGTACAGCGAACAGTATCTGGCTGTGCTTCTCTTGAAAGAGGCTAAGGAGCCTCTTTTACCAGCCAATCCTGGTCACACATTTCCTAGGCTCAACCCAGAGCCTTCTGCAGCAGTCAGGAATCTGCTGTGGGATACATTCCTGTAAAGTGTCTTCAAGCAAAGGTATATCCAGGCTGAAACTGAATCATTGTGGCAATCAACCTTTCCTTCAGAAGGCTTTCTTTTCCCTAAGAAGGAGAACAGCGTAATCTGCTGGAAATCCATTCGGGGGCTGAAAGTATAAAGCAGGTGCTGGGTGAAGAAATGTTGCATTGTATACAATCTGTAAATGAAGTGACTGCCTTATCCTGGCATATTAATGTGAACAATTGACACTCTGCTCTTTCCAGAGGGCTATTATATCTACCTGCAAGGGAGCAATGCCCTCCCTGGCTTTGTGGCTCATCTGGTCAGTCCACTGTGCAGTTCAGCAGGACCGTACTGCTTCCGCTTCTGGTATCACATGTACGGAGCGGCTGAAACCATGGCCCTGCGGGTGTATGTTGTTCATAAAGAAACATCAACGCTGGAATGGAAAGCTGCTGGAAGCAAAGGGGACAGATGGAACCTGGGAGAGGTCACGGTGCACAGCACAGGAAACATGCAGGTAAGGGCACAGGCTCTCACTGTCATCTGAGATGAGCGCTGCTTTCTAATGGCACTTTGCACCTGCGTCTGGAGCTAATGCTGGGAACCATCCCTTCCCTTAGATTGTCCTCGAGGGCATGATAGGTGAAGATTTCCGGAGCGACGTAGCATTGGATGATCTGTCCATTGAAAAGGGATCCTGTCCAGGTACAAGGCTTGGCTTGGGGAAGTGCGGCTTGAGAGAGGTCACTAACTGAGGTGGCAGGCTGTGCTAGGTGCAGGAGCACAGGTTGTCTTTGCAGTGCCCTGTAGGGCAGTGATGCAGCTTGTGCCCAAACAGTCTTCCCTCTGAGAGACTGGAGCACTGGCCCTGCTGGCAGTCACTATTAAGTTCATGTGTTACATGGCCCACAGCCAAGACACTGACCGTAGGTACAGAAGAGCCTAACGTGCTTTTATCACCCAGCCCTGCTGGTGGCAGAGCCCGTGAGGGGCAGGGCGCTTTCTGAGATGTCACTCTGCGATCCCTGCCCCGGGCCTTCTTGGTCACGGTGTTGGCTGTTGGGGAAGCGTGGGCCAGCTGCCTGCAACAAATCTCCCATGTTGGCAATGATCCCCTCTAACCCTCTCTTGTGCTACGTCCGTCAACGGCAGAACCCGGGACCGCCTTGCCGACCACCACAACACGGCCTCCACCCACACCAGAACCCACACCAAGCTCAGGTACTCTCATGCTCGCCCCCATCTTCTACTCTTTGTTGAAACTGTTCATTTTGCTTCCTCCAAAGCCCATGACCAAGCGTCGAAGTGTCTATAGCGAAGGGGATGCGTGTCTCCTTCTATCTCCAGCTGTGCCGGTGGGAGAGCACCTGAGTGCTGGGGTTTTTGCTGAGGAGTCACTGTGCGATCCCTGGCCTGGGCCTTTCCGGTCACGGTGCTGGGGGTTTGGGAAGGCTGGGCCAGCTGCCTGCAACCAATCTCCCATGTTGGCACTGACCACTTCTACCTCGGTCTCTCCGTAGTTCCACTTACTACTACACCCTCGACTCCACTGCCAGACAACACAATGCAGCCAACATGTACAACACCAACACCTGGGCCAACCTCAGGTGCTGCTATTATTGGTAGTGTTTTGAGTCATCTTCAAGACCCAAAGTGGATACACAGAGCATTTGCATTGGAGGGATGTTATTTGCCTTGTCCGTTTCCTGCTGTATTCGGACACACATTGAATGCTACCCACTGTCTGAGGTTTGGGGTGGGCCACCTGTACTTCTGGCGTTTAGGTGTTTGAGGATGTTTGAATCGGATGCCTTGAAGAAGTAACTCTGTCTTGACATAATTCTCCAGTAACTCTGTCTCTTGGTAAAAGCGGTAGACCAGTCATGGGACTGATGCTCTTTGTGCAAGGTTGGCTGGGGAGAAGAGGTGGCAGGAAGTGCTTAACTGAACATTTCCTCTGGTCTTTCCACTGTCAGGGACCTGTGTGGTGGAAGGAGACCCTCACTACCACACGTTCGACAAGCAGCTACATCACTTCATGGGCACCTGCACCTACACCCTCTCCAAGCTGTGCGAGAGCAACAGCTCGCTGCCCTACTTCAATGTGGAAGCGGCCAATGAGCACAGGGGAGGCAACACTCGTGTGTCCTATGTCCGATACGTGGATGTCGATGTGGCTGGCCAGCGGATAAGGCTGGGGAAGGGCGGAGTGGTGACGGTAAGCACGAGGGGTGAGGCGGTGGGGCTGTGCAAGAGCAGAGGGTCGTGACAAATGGGTTGCTCCAAACCTGACTGGGTTTCCGTCCTTCCAGGTCAACGGGGTGGCAGAGGTCCTGCCCTGCGCCCCATCCGCGGGCGTGCAGGTCTCATCCAGCGGGTTCTACACTGTGGTCACAACAGACTTTGGCTTGAGAGTGAGGTTTGATGGGAGCCATCGGGTGGAGGTGACGCTTCCAAGCACCTTTGGGCAGAAGGTTTGTGGCATGTGTGGGAACTACAACGGGATGGCAGCAGATGACTTCCTGAACCCAGAAGGGGTGCTGGAGCCAGACTCCACCAGCTTGGGCAACAGCTGGCAGGTGTCCAACGACAGCAGGTGGGTGTGTGTCCCCAGCAGGTGGGGGGACGTGTTGGGCAAGGGGAGGGGGAGGCACCAGGAGAAGCCCACGGGTGACCCAAGGGCCCTTCTCGCCATCTTTCCACAGCTGCTCAGCCGGACCACTCCCCACCCCAGCCTGCAATGAGACAGACAAACAAGTCATTGCCAGCAGCCACTTCTGCGGGATCCTCACTGACACCAGCGGCCCGTTTCACATGTGCCACACTGTGCTGAGCCCCAACGACTACTTTGACACCTGCCTTTATGACCTGTGTGAGCTGGAGCTGGACCGCGAGGCCCTGTGCAGGAGCTTGCAGTCCTACGCAGATGCCTGCCAGTCGCTTGGTGTCAAGATACCTGTGTGGAGGAATGCAACCTTCTGCCGTAAGTCCACGCATGGTACCACGGACCGTTACTCTTGGGAAAACACAAAACAGGAACGAAAAAGTGGGGTGGGGACTGAGGAATATTTTTATTATGTGCCATGGGGATTTACAGACAGTTGCATTCGCAGTATTAGAGGTGCCGTTTTCTGTTTCATTTGATCAGTTATGACTTACAATACCCGTGGAGGCAAGCAGACCACGGAGAAAATACAGGCTCTTAATTTCTCAAAGGAAAAAATACAGCACAAACAAGTATTATGTTCTCCAAGTAATGGCCGTGTCTTCTGTCTCGGCAGCCATCGCCTGTCCAGCCAACAGTCACTACGAGCCCTGTGCTGCAGCCTGCCCTGCCACGTGTTTTGACCCAATGGCTCCTGCTACCTGCAGCCTGCCGTGCGTGGAGGGCTGTGTGTGCGACAGCGGGTACCTGCTCTACAACAACCGATGCGTGCCCAGCCAGCAGTGCGGGTGCTGGCACAACGGGCAGCACTACCCCGTGGGCTCAGAGTTCTGGACGGACAACACCTGCTCCTCAAAGTGCACTTGTCCCGCGCGGGGAAGCAAAGTCCAGTGCTCCAGTGCCTCGTGCCCTGCGGGACAGTACTGCGGGGTGCAGGATGGGAAACCTGTGTGCCTGGAACAATCTTACGGCATCTGCCACGTCCACAGTGACCCTCACTACAACACCTTTGACAAGGTGACGCACAACTTCATGGGCAACTGCACCTACACCCTGGCCAAAGTGTGCTCCAACACCACCTCCCTGCCCTACTTCAACGTGGAGGCCAAGAACGAGCATCGTGGGAACACCCGAGTGTCCTATGTGCGCGAAGTCCTGGTTGAGGTGTACGGAGAGCGCATTGCCATTGTCAAGAAGGAGAAGAGCCAAGTGCTGGTAGGCAGCGGGGCTGGCACGAGCGTGGCGTGGCCGCAAGGCGGGGCTGGCTTTTCTTGGCAGGGCCTGGCATGTACCAGATACGTCCGTTGTCCCAGGCCCAGGTGGGTTCCCCTGACGCCACTGGGTTGCTTTTTTCTTCCTTTCCGGAGGGGCTGGAGAAGGAAGAGGCAAACGGGGAATGTGGCCCTTGTTGAACACAGGCCCCTGCAGAGCACGGAACAGAGACACGGCTCTGCAAGCCACAGGGGCATCTGGGTGTGAGGGCATGACGGGCTCCGGTTTGCCGTGCCTGGCCTGACAGCTGATTTCGCTGGGGCTGCAGACCCCAGGGAGGCCAAGGGCAAGGCCAGGGCCCATTGCTGTGTGTCTGCCCTAGGTGAACAGTGTGCGCCAGACCTTGCCAGTGAGCGCAGCGGGAGGTGCCATCACGGTGAGCGGGAGCGGCCGCTACATCGTCCTCGAGACAGACTTCGGCCTCAGAGTGTCCTACGACACTGACCACTCGGTGGAGGTGAAGGTGCCCACCACCTACTTCAACCTGACCTGCGGCATGTGCGGGAACTTCAACAACCGGAGAGAGGACGACTACATGATGCCCAACGGGCAGCAAGCCGCAGACTCCAACGCGCTGGGGGAGAGCTGGCAGGTCCCAGACAGTGACGCCTCTTGTGGTGTCCCCGTCCCCTCCCCACCCTGCAGTGCAGAAGAGGAGAAGCTCTACCAATCGGACCAGTTCTGTGGCATGCTGACTGCCAGGCCTGGCTCTTTTGAGAGCTGCCATGCCGTGATCAATCCCCAGAGCTACTTTGAGACCTGCTTCTATGACCTTTGTGCCCTGAACGGTGGCCACGAGGTCCTGTGTGCTGCTCTGGAGGCCTACGCTGATGCATGCCAGGCAGCCGGCGTGACTCTTCTTCCCTGGAGGAATGCCACCTTCTGCCGTGAGTACCCACCTTGCCGTTGCCAGCAGGGAAACGTGCCGCTCCCTGTGCTCAGAACCTCTGGCCAAAGCCAGTTTTTGGTCTTCCCTTTCCCAGAAGGCCGTCCTTCCTTGAAGGCTTGCTGGTCCTGATTGTTCCCTTCCCATTGCAGCCCTGCTGTGCCCCACCAACAGCTACTATGATCCTTGCATGACTGCCTGTCCTGCCACCTGTGTGGACCGACAAGCCCCGCAGAACTGCTCCAAGCCCTGCGTGGAGGGCTGTGCGTGTGCCTCTGGCTTCCTCCTCAGCGGAGACAGCTGTGTGCCTGAGGCCCGCTGTGGCTGCCTCTTTGAGGGCAACTACTACAGCGTGAGTGAAAACCCTGCCCTGGCTTGTACCCCTCCCAGGGCACTCCCTTGCCTCTACTTTCCTGCCTGATACGTTGACGTTTGGTATTTCTCTGCTTGCAGGAAGGCGAGTACTCTGTGAGTGAGAACTGCACTCGGCAGTGCCGGTGTGAAGCCAACGGCCAGATGGTTTGCTCTGCGTTGGCCTGTGGTGAGGACGAGGTCTGCAAGATCCAGAACGGCCAGAGGGGCTGTTACCCAGCCAGCAGTGCTCTCTGCCACATCTACGGCGACCCGCATTACAGCACCTTCGACGGGAAGCTTCACCACTTCCAGGGCTCCTGCAACTACACGGTGGTGACAGGCTGCGGCAACTCCTCCCTTGGGTTCATTGTCACCACCCGCAACAAACATCGTGGCAGCCAGAGCTGGACAGCTCTGGACTCTGTGGCACTGTCCATGGAAGGCCTCCACATTGCGCTGCGCAAGAACAAGGCGGTCTACGTAAGGCCCCTCATTTTTACACCTGGGAACAACAGATGCCCTAGGCACCATTAAGTACCACTCTGTCCCCAGCGAGAGCTTGATATTGCCTCAGTCTGCTGGCGTGCTCACAGAAGAGCGTGGCGAGGCTCTGAGCGGGGCAGATATGGCTGCCCGTGCAGCAACAGTTTTTCGGCTTGTTTTCCTGAGCTTTCGGTGTGCCGCATGTAGATTCACTGCTGTTCTGTAGGCCTGGGCAGGACTCCGCACGCCATCAGTGCTTCCGAGCCACTGGGCCCTGGCACCATCACAGTGAAGAACTGCGACCTGTCAGTGGAGGGCATCTCTTTATGCTTCTGTCTCCCTCTCTCTCCCCCGTTCAGATCAACGACGCTCCGGCCTCCCTGCCTGCTTCTCCTGCCCCCGGTGTGACCGTTTCCCTGAATGGCTCCTACGTGTGGGTTTCTACCAAGATGGGCTTGCAGCTGCAGTTCAACGGGGACCATGAGCTCCTAGTGAAGGTGTCTGAGAAGCACAAGGGCAAGCTGTGTGGGCTGTGTGGGACGTACACTGGGAGCCAGCAGGATGACTTCATGCGACCCGATGGGGTTGTCGTGCCCGACTTCAATGACTTTGGAGCCAGCTGGATGGTGCCAGACGACGAGTGGCCGTGAGTCCTTGTTCTGTTGCGTAGATGACGGAAAAAAGGCAGCGTGGGAGAAGGGAGCCATGAGGGGCATAAGGAGGGAGGGTGGGTAATGTCAGGCATGAGGCAAGGGAGAGAAGGCAGGCAGTTGTGGGAAAGCGTGTGAGAGCACGTAGAGGCTCCACCGCAGCAGACGTATCGGTCTTGCATCTCACCTCTCTGCTCCACCCACGTTGGGATGTCCTGTCTGCAAACGGGTGCCAGACGTCTGGCTATTCCCCTTTCCCCTCAAGGCTGGCTTGCTTGTGGCGGTGTCCAGGCCCCTCCATGCAGTCAGGGTGCATGGTCCTCTCTCCCCATAGGCACTCTGCTCTGGGGTCCTCAGTGACCTCTGTGCAGGGCCCTGCCATCCCATTCCACACGCTGCGTCTTCACTTGGCATGATGCTTTTCCCAAGCTGTTGGGATTGCAGCTGACTCCTCAGCGTTTTGTTTCTCTCCACCTGAGGCCACAGGGGGGAAGGGTGACTGTGGGCCATGTTGGAAGTGACAGCGGTGGGTGCCTCGTCTTAGCGAGGGTCTGGACTCCAGAGGCTGAGGTTTTGGTTGGGGAGGAGGTCAGGAAACGGTGTGCCCAGGGCCCACAGGACACTGTGAGCTCAGGGCTGGCTGTCTGCTTTGTAGGTGTGACCCGGCCATCAGCCCTCCTGCGTCCTGCTCCCCCTCTGAGGAGGAGGCAGCTAACAAGCAGTGTGCAATCCTCACACAACTCGGTGGCCCCTTCCAGCCATGCCACGCAGTTCTGCCGCCCAAGACGTACTTTGAGAGCTGCGTCTATGACCAGTGTGCCACGGGTGGCAGCACGGAGCAGCTCTGCAATGACCTGGGGGCCTATGCCACAGTCTGTGCTCAGGCGGGTGTGGCTCTGGGAGACTGGAGTGCTGGCACTGGCTGTGGTAAGTGTTCTGTTGGTCTCCTTTGTGGCCCACACTCAAGGAACGGGACAGCTATGGCGAAGCTTTCCCCATGTGTCACCTAACCGCTCTGGTGGGCCAGCCCTAGGGTGAAGAGATTCTTTGTGACAGGGATACTGTGGAATTCCTGTCCTGCACTCCTTTTGCCGTGGTGTGGGGGTGTTTGGGAAGGGGCAACATCCCCGTTTGGGAACAAATCCCCATTATGCAACGCACCTTCTCCACCTCTGTTTCACTGTACACTCAGCAGCTCCTTGCCACTGTACACCTTGGCCCCCTTGCCAGACACCTCAACATGGCCTCCACATACAACAACTTTGCCAGCACCTGGGACAAGCACAGGCACTGTTGCCTCCCATCCCTGTGTCTTACTGGCTGCGCTAGGCTCTCGGCTCATGCATTTCCACTTGCTTGGCCATCCTCACCTGGCCATGAGCATGCCAGGGATGTAGGTGTGCCCTGTGGGACCCGGGGAAAAGGTGGTGCCGCCCTCACTCTAGAAACTCTGCTTTCCTTTCTGCACCATACCCAGCTCCCTCAACAGACTGCAATTTTGCCTGCACGTTCGACAACGACTTCTGTGAGTGGGTCCAGGCAGATTACAGCAGCATTGACTGGACAAGGAACAAGGGGCCAACGCCCACGCAGAACACCGGCCCCTCCTTTGACCACACAACGGGAGGTAGGAACAGCAATGAGTACACCACAGTCCTTCAGGCAGAGGCGTGCCCCTGGGAAGATGACGACAAACCTCTTCTGACAGCAAATACAGGCCATATGTTTCCTGGCCTTAGTCCAGAGATGCTGTGGCAGCCTCCCGCAGAGCCAGAGCCTTCCTTTAGGAAGATTTCCAGCCCTGGGAATCAGTCCGTGGCACCTGCAGGGCAGGCAAGGGCCTGCCGTGCAAGGGGGAATGTAATGCAATGCTTGATGACCTGGCTGTCTCAAGGGAACAGGAATGGCTCTCTTCAGGAGATGCTGGCTTCTCCAGAAGCCAACAATGAGTGGGCCCCAAAGCTGCAGAGCCGTGGGAGGATTGTGGCAATGGTTTGGAGGTGGCGCTGTTGCCCAGTCCAAGCCATAGAGCTGCCAGGGCCCAGAGAGCACGGTTCATAGGTGGACTCAGGACTGGGGAGGGTTGTGGCTAGCAAAGGACCTGTCTTTGCTCTCCCCTCTTTTTGCCTGCCTTGAACTGCAGCAGGGGTGCTCCCAGGATTGTTCTTGGGTTGTCCCTGGCTGCTTTGTCTACATTTGATGATGTGTGACAGCTCACACTTTGTTTCAGATGGCTACTACATCTACCTGCAAGGGAGCAATGCCCTCCCTGGCTTTGCGGCTCATCTGGTCAGTCCGCTGTGCAGTTCAGCAGGACCGTACTGCTTCCGCTTCTGGTATCACATGTACGGAGCGGCTGAAACCATGGCCCTGCGGGTGTACGTGGCTACGGACGAAGACCTAGAGCTGGTCTGGAGCCGCGTTGGGAACCACGGGGACAGATGGAACCTGGGAGAGGTCACGGTGCACAGCACAGGAAACATGCAGGTAAGGGCACAGGCTCTCACTGTCATCTGAGATGAGCGCTGCTTTCTAATGGCACTTTGCACCTGCGTCTGGAGCTAATGCTGGGAACTATCCCTTCCCTTAGATTGTCCTCGAGGGAGAATGGGGTGAAGATGTCCGGAGCGACGTAGCGTTGGATGATCTGTCCATTGAAAAGGGATCCTGTCCAGGTACAAGGCTTGGCTTGGGGAAGTGCGGCTTGAGAGAGGTCACTAACTGAGGTGGCAGGCTGTGCTAGGTGCAGGAGCACAGGTTGTCTTTGCAGTGCCCTGTAGGGCAGTGATGCAGCCTGTGCCCAAACAGTCTTCCCTCTGAGAGACTGGAGCACTGGCCCTGCTGGCAGTCACTATTAAGTTCATGTGTTACATGGCCCACAGCCAAGACACTGACCGTAGGTACAGAAGAGCCTAACGTGCTTTTATCACCCAGCCCTGCTGGTGGCAGAGCCCGTGAGGGGCAGGGCGCTTTCTGAGATGTCACTCTGCGATCCCTGCCCCGGGCCTTCTTGGTCACGGTGTTGGCTGTTGGGGAAGCGTGGGCCAGCTGCCTGCAACAAATCTCCCATGTTGGCAATGATCCCCTCTAACCCTCTCTTGTGCTACGTCCGTCAACGGCAGAACCCGGGACCGCCTTGCCGACCACCACAACACGGCCTCCACCCACACCAGAACCCACACCAAGCTCAGGTACTCTCATGCTCGCCCCCATCTTCTACTCTTTGTTGAAACTGTTCATTTTGCTTCCTCCAAAGCCCATGACCAAGCGTCGAAGTGTCTATAGCGAAGGGGATGCGTGTCTCCTTCTATCTCCAGCTGTGCCGGTGGGAGAGCACCTGAGTGCTGGGTTTTTTGCTGAGGAGTCACTGTGCGATCCCTGGCCTGGGCCTTTCCGGTCACGGTGCTGGGGGTTTGGGAAGGCTGGGCCAGCTGCCTGCAACCAATCTCCCATGTTGGCACTGACCACTTCTACCTCGGTCTCTCCGTAGTTCCACTTACTACTACACCCTCGACTCCACTGCCAGACAACACAATGCAGCCAACATGTACAACACCAACACCTGGGCCAACCTCAGGTGCTGCTATTATTGGTAGTGTTTTGAGTCATCTTCAAGACCCAAAGTGGATACACAGAGCATTTGCATTGGAGGGATGTTATTTGCCTTGTCCGTTTCCTGCTGTATTCGGACACACATTGAATGCTACCCACTGTCTGAGGTTTGGGGTGGGCCACCTGTACTTCTGGCGTTTAGGTGTTTGAGGATGTTTGAATCGGATGCCTTGAAGAAGTAACTCTGTCTTGACATAATTCTCCAGTAACTCTGTCTCTTGGTAAAAGCGGTAGACCAGTCATGGGACTGATGCTCTTTGTGCAAGGTTGGCTGGGGAGAAGAGGTGGCAGGAAGTGCTTAACTGAACATTTCCTCTGGTCTTTCCACTGTCAGGGACCTGTGTGGTGGAAGGAGACCCTCACTACCACACGTTCGACAAGCAGCTACATCACTTCATGGGCACCTGCACCTACACCCTCTCCAAGCTGTGCGAGAGCAACAGCTCGCTGCCCTACTTCAATGTGGAAGCGGCCAATGAGCACAGGGGAGGCAACACTCGTGTGTCCTATGTCCGATACGTGGATGTCGATGTGGCTGGCCAGCGGATAAGGCTGGGGAAGGGCGGAGTGGTGACGGTAAGCACGAGGGGTGAGGCGGTGGGGCTGTGCAAGAGCAGAGGGTCGTGACAAATGGGTTGCTCCAAACCTGACTGGGTTTCCGTCCTTCCAGGTCAACGGGGTGGCAGAGGTCCTGCCCTGCGCCCCATCCGCGGGCGTGCAGGTCTCATCCAGCGGGTTCTACACTGTGGTCACAACAGACTTTGGCTTGAGAGTGAGGTTTGATGGGAGCCATCGGGTGGAGGTGACGCTTCCAAGCACCTTTGGGCAGAAGGTTTGTGGCATGTGTGGGAACTACAACGGGATGGCAGCAGATGACTTCCTGAACCCAGAAGGGGTGCTGGAGCCAGACTCCACCAGCTTGGGCAACAGCTGGCAGGTGTCCAACGACAGCAGGTGGGTGTGTGTCCCCAGCAGGTGGGGGGACGTGTTGGGCAAGGGGAGGGGGAGGCACCAGGAGAAGCCCACGGGTGACCCAAGGGCCCTTCTCGCCATCTTTCCACAGCTGCTCAGCCGGACCACTCCCCACCCCAGCCTGCAATGAGACAGACAAACAAGTCATTGCCAGCAGCCACTTCTGCGGGATCCTCACTGACACCAGCGGCCCGTTTCACATGTGCCACACTGTGCTGAGCCCCAACGACTACTTTGACACCTGCCTTTATGACCTGTGTGAGCTGGAGCTGGACCGCGAGGCCCTGTGCAGGAGCTTGCAGTCCTACGCGGATGCCTGCCAGTCGCTTGGTGTCAAGATACCTGTGTGGAGGAATGCAACCTTCTGCCGTAAGTCCACGCATGGTACCACGGACCGTTACTCTTGGGAAAACACAAAACAGGAACGAAAAAGTGGGGTGGGGACTGAGGAATATTTTTATTATGTGCCATGGGGATTTACAGACAGTTGCATTCGCAGTATTAGAGGTGCCGTTTTCTGTTTCATTTGATCAGTTATGACTTACAATACCCGTGGAGGCAAGCAGACCACGGAGAAAATACAGGCTCTTAATTTCTCAAAGGAAAAAATACAGCACAAACAAGTATTATGTTCTCCAAGTAATGGCCGTGTCTTCTGTCTCGGCAGCCATCGCCTGTCCAGCCAACAGTCACTACGAGCCCTGTGCTGCAGCCTGCCCTGCCACGTGTTTTGACCCAATGGCTCCTGCTACCTGCAGCCTGCCGTGCGTGGAGGGCTGTGTGTGCGACAGCGGGTACCTGCTCTACAACAACCGATGCGTGCCCAGCCAGCAGTGCGGGTGCTGGCACAACGGGCAGCACTACCCCGTGGGCTCAGAGTTCTGGACGGACAACACCTGCTCCTCAAAGTGCACTTGTCCCGCGCGGGGAAGCAAAGTCCAGTGCTCCAGTGCCTCGTGCCCTGCGGGACAGTACTGCGGGGTGCAGGATGGGAAACCTGTGTGCCTGGAACAATCTTACGGCATCTGCCACGTCCACAGTGACCCTCACTACAACACCTTTGACAAGGTGACGCACAACTTCATGGGCAACTGCACCTACACCCTGGCCAAAGTGTGCTCCAACACCACCTCCCTGCCCTACTTCAACGTGGAGGCCAAGAACGAGCATCGTGGGAACACCCGAGTGTCCTATGTGCGCGAAGTCCTGGTTGAGGTGTACGGAGAGCGCATTGCCATTGTCAAGAAGGAGAAGAGCCAAGTGCTGGTAGGCAGCGGGGCTGGCACGAGCGTGGCGTGGCCGCAAGGCGGGGCTGGCTTTTCTTGGCAGGGCCTGGCATGTACCAGATACGTCCGTTGTCCCAGGCCCAGGTGGGTTCCCCTGACGCCACTGGGTTGCTTTTTTCTTCCTTTCCGGAGGGGCTGGAGAAGGAAGAGGCAAACGGGGAATGTGGCCCTTGTTGAACACAGGCCCCTGCAGAGCACGGAACAGAGACACGGCTCTGCAAGCCACAGGGGCATCTGGGTGTGAGGGTATGACGGGCTCCGGTTTGCCGTGCCTGGCCTGACAGCTGATTTCGCTGGGGCTGCAGACCCCAGGGAGGCCAAGGGCAAGGCCAGGGCCCATTGCTGTGTGTCTGCCCTAGGTGAACAGTGTGCGCCAGACCTTGCCAGTGAGCGCAGCGGGAGGTGCCATCACGGTGAGCGGGAGCGGCCGCTACATCGTCCTCGAGACAGACTTCGGCCTCAGAGTGTCCTACGACACTGACCACTCGGTGGAGGTGAAGGTGCCCACCACCTACTTCAACCTGACCTGCGGCATGTGCGGGAACTTCAACAACCGGAGAGAGGACGACTACATGATGCCCAACGGGCAGCAAGCCGCAGACTCCAACGCGCTGGGGGAGAGCTGGCAGGTCCCAGACAGTGACGCCTCTTGTGGTGTCCCCGTCCCCTCCCCACCCTGCAGTGCAGAAGAGGAGAAGCTCTACCAATCGGACCAGTTCTGTGGCATGCTGACTGCCAGGCCTGGCTCTTTTGAGAGCTGCCATGCCGTGATCAATCCCCAGAGCTACTTTGAGACCTGCTTCTATGACCTTTGTGCCCTGAACGGTGGCCACGAGGTCCTGTGTGCTGCTCTGGAGGCCTACGCTGATGCATGCCAGGCAGCCGGCGTGACTCTTCTTCCCTGGAGGAATGCCACCTTCTGCCGTGAGTACCCACCTTGCCGTTGCCAGCAGGGAAACGTGCCGCTCCCTGTGCTCAGAACCTCTGGCCAAAGCCAGTTTTTGGTCTTCCCTTTCCCAGAAGGTCGTCCTTCCTTGAAGGCTTGCTGGTCCTGATTGTTCCCTTCCCATTGCAGCCCTGCTGTGCCCCACCAACAGCTACTATGATCCTTGCATGACTGCCTGTCCTGCCACCTGTGTGGACCGACAAGCCCCGCAGAACTGCTCCAAGCCCTGCGTGGAGGGCTGTGCGTGTGCCTCTGGCTTCCTCCTCAGCGGAGACAGCTGTGTGCCTGAGGCCCGCTGTGGCTGCCTCTTTGAGGGCAACTACTACAGCGTGAGTGAAAACCCTGCCCTGGCTTGTACCCCTCCCAGGGCACTCCCTTGCCTCTACTTTCCTGCCTGATACGTTGACGTTTGGTATTTCTCTGCTTGCAGGAAGGCGAGTACTCTGTGAGTGAGAACTGCACTCGGCAGTGCCGGTGTGAAGCCAACGGCCAGATGGTTTGCTCTGCGTTGGCCTGTGGTGAGGACGAGGTCTGCAAGATCCAGAACGGCCAGAGGGGCTGTTACCCAGCCAGCACTGCTCTCTGCCACATCTACGGCGACCCGCATTACAGCACCTTCGACGGGAAGCTTCACCACTTCCAGGGCTCCTGCAACTACACGGTGGTGACAGGCTGCGGCAACTCCTCCCTTGGGTTCATTGTCACCACCCGCAACAAACATCGTGGCAGCCAGAGCTGGACAGCTCTGGACTCTGTGGCACTGTCCATGGAAGGCCTCCACATTGCGCTGCGCAAGAACAAGGCGGTCTACGTAAGGCCCCTCATTTTTACACCTGGGAACAACAGATGCCCTAGGCACCATTAAGTACCACTCTGTCCCCAGCGAGAGCTTGATATTGCCTCAGTCTGCTGGCGTGCTCACAGAAGAGCGCGGCGAGGCTCTGAGCGGGGCAGATATGGCTGCCCGTGCAGCAACAGTTTTTCGGCTTGTTTTCCTGAGCTTTCGGTGTGCCGCATGTAGATTCACTGCTGTTCTGTAGGCCTGGGCAGGACTCCGCACGCCATCAGTGCTTCCGAGCCACTGGGCCCTGGCACCATCACAGTGAAGAACTGCGACCTGTCAGTGGAGGGCATCTCTTTATGCTTCTGTCTCCCTCTCTCTCCCCCGTTCAGATCAACGACGCTCCGGCCTCCCTGCCTGCTTCTCCTGCCCCCGGTGTGACCGTTTCCCTGAATGGCTCCTACGTGTGGGTTTCTACCAAGATGGGCTTGCAGCTGCAGTTCAACGGGGACCATGAGCTCCTAGTGAAGGTGTCTGAGAAGCACAAGGGCAAGCTGTGTGGGCTGTGTGGGACGTACACTGGGAGCCAGCAGGATGACTTCATGCGACCCGATGGGGTTGTCGTGCCCGACTTCAATGACTTTGGAGCCAGCTGGATGGTGCCAGACGACGAGTGGCCGTGAGTCCTTGTTCTGTTGCGTAGATGACGGAAAAAAGGCAGCGTGGGAGAAGGGAGCCATGAGGGGCATAAGGAGGGAGGGTGGGTAATGTCAGGCATGAGGCAAGGGAGAGAAGGCAGGCAGTTGTGGGAAAGCGTGTGAGAGCACGTAGAGGCTCCACCGCAGCAGACGTATCGGTCTTGCATCTCACCTCTCTGCTCCACCCACGTTGG
The DNA here is from genome assembly GCF_034619465.1 of Leptosomus discolor. Taxonomy (NCBI): domain Eukaryota; kingdom Metazoa; phylum Chordata; class Aves; order Leptosomiformes; family Leptosomidae; genus Leptosomus; species Leptosomus discolor. Next base: position 52,235,080 of record NC_141397.1, on the reverse strand, counting down.
GATGTCCTGTCTGCAAACGGGTGCCAGACGTCTGGCTATTCCCCTTTCCCCTCAAGGCTGGCTTGCTTGTGGCGGTGTCCAGGCCCCTCCATGCAGTCAGGGTGCATGGTCCTCTCTCCCCATAGGCACTCTGCTCTGGGGTCCTCAGTGACCTCTGTGCAGGGCCCTGCCATCCCATTCCACACGCTGCGTCTTCACTTGGCATGATGCTTTTCCCAAGCTGTTGGGATTGCAGCTGACTCCTCAGCGTTTTGTTTCTCTCCACCTGAGGCCACAGGGGGGAAGGGTGACTGTGGGCCATGTTGGAAGTGACAGCGGTGGGTGCCTCGTCTTAGCGAGGGTCTGGACTCCAGAGGCTGAGGTTTTGGTTGGGGAGGAGGTCAGGAAACGGTGTGCCCAGGGCCCACAGGACACTGTGAGCTCAGGGCTGGCTGTCTGCTTTGTAGGTGTGACCCGGCCATCAGCCCTCCTGCGTCCTGCTCCCCCTCTGAGGAGGAGGCAGCTAACAAGCAGTGTGCAATCCTCACACAACTCGGTGGCCCCTTCCAGCCATGCCACGCAGTTCTGCCGCCCAAGACGTACTTTGAGAGCTGCGTCTATGACCAGTGTGCCACGGGTGGCAGCACGGAGCAGCTCTGCAATGACCTGGGGGCCTATGCCACAGTCTGTGCTCAGGCGGGTGTGGCTCTGGGAGACTGGAGTGCTGGCACTGGCTGTGGTAAGTGTTCTGTTGGTCTCCTTTGTGGCCCACACTCAAGGAACGGGACAGCTATGGCGAAGCTTTCCCCATGTGTCACCTAACCGCTCTGGTGGGCCAGCCCTAGGGTGAAGAGATTCTTTGTGACAGGGATACTGTGGAATTCCTGTCCTGCACTCCTTTTGCCGTGGTGTGGGGGTGTTTGGGAAGGGGCAACATCCCCGTTTGGGAACAAATCCCCATTATGCAACGCACCTTCTCCACCTCTGTTTCACTGTACACTCAGCAGCTCCTTGCCACTGTACACCTTGGCCCCCTTGCCAGACACCTCAACATGGCCTCCACATACAACAACTTTGCCAGCACCTGGGACAAGCACAGGCACTGTTGCCTCCCATCCCTGTGTCTTACTGGCTGCGCTAGGCTCTCGGCTCATGCATTTCCACTTGCTTGGCCATCCTCACCTGGCCATGAGCATGCCAGGGATGTAGGTGTGCCCTGTGGGACCCGGGGAAAAGGTGGTGCCGCCCTCACTCTAGAAACTCTGCTTTCCTTTCTGCACCGTACCCAGCTCCCTCAACAGACTGCAATTTTGCCTGCACGTTCGACAACGACTTCTGTGAGTGGGTCCAGGCAGATTACAGCAGCATTGACTGGACAAGGAACAAGGGGCCAACGCCCACGCAGAACACCGGCCCCTCCTTTGACCACACAACGGGAGGTAGGAACAGCAATGAGTACACCACAGTCCTTCAGGCAGAGGCGTGCCCCTGGGAAGATGACGACAAACCTCTTCTGACAGCAAATACAGGCCATATGTTTCCTGGCCTTAGTCCAGAGATGCTGTGGCAGCCTCCCGCAGAGCCAGAGCCTTCCTTTAGGAAGATTTCCAGCCCTGGGAATCAGTCCGTGGCACCTGCAGGGCAGGCAAGGGCCTGCCGTGCAAGGGGGAATGTAATGCAATGCTTGATGACCTGGCTGTCTCAAGGGAACAGGAATGGCTCTCTTTCAGGAGATGCTGGCTTCTCCAGAAGCCAACAATGAGTGGGCCCCAAAGCTGCAGAGCCATGGGAGGATTGTGGCAATGGTTTGGAGGTGGCGCTGTTGCCCAGTCCAAGCCATAGAGCTGCCAGGGCTCAGAGAGCACGGTTCATAGGTGGACTCAGGACTGGGGAGGGTTGTGGCTAGCAAAGGACCTGTCTTTGCTCTCCCCTCTTTTTGCCTGCCTTGAACTGCAGCAGGGGTGCTCCCAGGATTGTTCTTGGGTTGTCCCTGGCTGCTTTGTCTACATTTGATGATGTGTGACAGCTCACACTTTGTTTCAGATGGCTACTACATCTACCTGCAAGGGAGCAATGCCCTCCCTGGCTTTGCGGCTCATCTGGTCAGTCCGCTGTGCAGTTCAGCAGGACCGTACTGCTTCCGCTTCTGGTATCACATGTACGGAGCGGCTGAAACCATGGCCCTGCGGGTGTACGTGGCTACGGACGAAGACCTAGAGCTGGTCTGGAGCCGCGTTGGGAACCACGGGGACAGATGGAACCTGGGAGAGGTCACGGTGCACAGCACAGGAAACATGCAGGTAAGGGCACAGGCTCTCACTGTCATCTGAGATGAGCGCTGCTTTCTAATGGCCCTTTGCACCTGCGTCTGGAGCTAATGCTGGGAACTATCCCTTCCCTTAGATTGTCCTCGAGGGAGAATGGGGTGAAGATGTCCGGAGCGACGTAGCGTTGGATGATCTGTCCATTGAAAAGGGATCCTGTCCAGGTACAAGGCTTGGCTTGGGGAAGTGCGGCTTGAGAGAGGTCACTAACTGAGGTGGCAGGCTGTGCTAGGTGCAGGAGCACAGGTTGTCTTTGCAGTGCCCTGTAGGGCAGTGATGCAGCCTGTGCCCAAACAGTCTTCCCTCTGAGAGACTGGAGCACTGGCCCTGCTGGCAGTCACTATTAAGTTCATGTGTTACATGGCCCACAGCCAAGACACTGACCGTAGGTACAGAAGAGCCTAACGTGCTTTTATCACCCAGCCCTGCTGGTGGCAGAGCCCGTGAGGGGCAGGGCGCTTTCTGAGATGTCACTCTGCGATCCCTGCCCCGGGCCTTCTTGGTCACGGTGTTGGCTGTTGGGGAAGCGTGGGCCAGCTGCCTGCAACAAATCTCCCATGTTGGCAATGATCCCCTCTAACCCTCTCTTGTGCTACGTCCGTCAACGGCAGAACCCGGGACCGCCTTGCCGACCACCACAACACGGCCTCCACCCACACCAGAACCCACACCAAGCTCAGGTACTCTCATGCTCGCCCCCATCTTCTACTCTTTGTTGAAACTGTTCATTTTGCTTCCTCCAAAGCCCATGACCAAGCGTCGAAGTGTCTATAGCGAAGGGGATGCGTGTCTCCTTCTATCTCCAGCTGTGCCGGTGGGAGAGCACCTGAGTGCTGGGGTTTTTGCTGAGGAGTCACTGTGCGATCCCTGGCCTGGGCCTTTCCGGTCACGGTGCTGGGGGTTTGGGAAGGCTGGGCCAGCTGCCTGCAACCAATCTCCCATGTTGGCACTGACCACTTCTACCTCGGTCTCTCCGTAGTTCCACTTACTACTACACCCTCGACTCCACTGCCAGACAACACAATGCAGCCAACATGTACAACACCAACACCTGGGCCAACCTCAGGTGCTGCTATTATTGGTAGTGTTTTGAGTCATCTTCAAGACCCAAAGTGGATACACAGAGCATTTGCATTGGAGGGATGTTATTTGCCTTGTCCGTTTCCTGCTGTATTCGGACACACATTGAATGCTACCCACTGTCTGAGGTTTGGGGTGGGCCACCTGTACTTCTGGCGTTTAAGTGTTTGAGGATGTTTGAATCGGATGCCTTGAAGAAGTAACTCTGTCTTGACATAATTCTCCAGTAACTCTGTCTCTTGGTAAAAGCGGTAGACCAGTCATGGGACTGATGCTCTTTGTGCAAGGTTGGCTGGGGAGAAGAGGTGGCAGGAAGTGCTTAACTGAACATTTCCTCTGGTCTTTCCACTGTCAGGGACCTGTGTGGTGGAAGGAGACCCTCACTACCACACGTTCGACAAGCAGCTACATCACTTCATGGGCACCTGCACCTACACCCTCTCCAAGCTGTGCGAGAGCAACAGCTCGCTGCCCTACTTCAATGTGGAAGCGGCCAATGAGCACAGGGGAGGCAACACTCGTGTGTCCTATGTCCGATACGTGGATGTCGATGTGGCTGGCCAGCGGATAAGGCTGGGGAAGGGCGGAGTGGTGACGGTAAGCACGAGGGGTGAGGCGGTGGGGCTGTGCAAGAGCAGAGGGTCGTGACAAATGGGTTGCTCCAAACCTGACTGGGTTTCCGTCCTTCCAGGTCAACGGGGTGGCAGAGGTCCTGCCCTGCGCCCCATCCGCGGGCGTGCAGGTCTCATCCAGCGGGTTCTACACTGTGGTCACAACAGACTTTGGCTTGAGAGTGAGGTTTGATGGGAGCCATCGGGTGGAGGTGACGCTTCCAAGCACCTTTGGGCAGAAGGTTTGTGGCATGTGTGGGAACTACAACGGGATGGCAGCAGATGACTTCCTGAACCCAGAAGGGGTGCTGGAGCCAGACTCCACCAGCTTGGGCAACAGCTGGCAGGTGTCCAACGACAGCAGGTGGGTGTGTGTCCCCAGCAGGTGGGGGGACGTGTTGGGCAAGGGGAGGGGGAGGCACCAGGAGAAGCCCACGGGTGACCCAAGGGCCCTTCTCGCCATCTTTCCACAGCTGCTCAGCCGGACCACTCCCCACCCCAGCCTGCAATGAGACAGACAAACAAGTCATTGCCAGCAGCCACTTCTGCGGGATCCTCACTGACACCAGCGGCCCGTTTCACATGTGCCACACTGTGCTGAGCCCCAACGACTACTTTGACACCTGCCTTTATGACCTGTGTGAGCTGGAGCTGGACCGCGAGGCCCTGTGCAGGAGCTTGCAGTCCTACGCGGATGCCTGCCAGTCGCTTGGTGTCAAGATACCTGTGTGGAGGAATGCAACCTTCTGCCGTAAGTCCACGCATGGTACCACAGACCGTTACTCTTGGGAAAACACAAAACAGGAACGAAAAAGTGGGGTGGGGACTGAGGAATATTTTTATTATGTGCCATGGGGATTTACAGACAGTTGCATTCGCAGTATTAGAGGTGCCGTTTTCTGTTTCATTTGATCAGTTATGACTTACAATACCCGTGGAGGCAAGCAGACCACGGAGAAAATACAGGCTCTTAATTTCTCAAAGGAAAAAATACAGCACAAACAAGTATTATGTTCTCCAAGTAATGGCCGTGTCTTCTGTCTCGGCAGCCATCGCCTGTCCAGCCAACAGTCACTACGAGCCCTGTGCTGCAGCCTGCCCTGCCACGTGTTTTGACCCAATGGCTCCTGCTACCTGCAGCCTGCCGTGCGTGGAGGGCTGTGTGTGCGACAGCGGGTACCTGCTCTACAACAACCGATGCGTGCCCAGCCAGCAGTGCGGGTGCTGGCACAACGGGCAGCACTACCCCGTGGGCTCAGAGTTCTGGACGGACAACACCTGCTCCTCAAAGTGCACTTGTCCCGCGCGGGGAAGCAAAGTCCAGTGCTCCAGTGCCTCGTGCCCTGCGGGACAGTACTGCGGGGTGCAGGATGGGAAACCTGTGTGCCTGGAACAATCTTACGGCATCTGCCACGTCCACGGTGACCCTCACTACAACACCTTTGACAAGGTGACGCACAACTTCATGGGCAACTGCACCTACACCCTGGCCAAAGTGTGCTCCAACACCACCTCCCTGCCCTACTTCAACGTTGAGGCCAAGAACGAGCATCGTGGGAACACCCGAGTGTCCTATGTGCGCGAAGTCCTGGTTGAGGTGTACGGAGAGCGCATTGCCATTGTCAAGAAGGAGAAGAGCCAAGTGCTGGTAGGCAGCGGGGCTGGCACGAGCGTGGCGTGGCCGCAAGGCGGGGCTGGCTTTTCTTGGCAGGGCCTGGCATGTACCAGATACGTCCGTTGTCCCAGGCCCAGGTGGGTTCCCCTGACGCCACTGGGTTGCTTTTTTCTTCCTTTCCAGAGGGGCTGGAGAAGGAAGAGGCAAACGGGGAATGTGGCCCTTGTTGAACACAGGCCCCTGCAGAGCACGGAACAGAGACACGGCTCTGCAAGCCACAGGGGCATCTGGGTGTGAGGGCATGACGGGCTCCGGTTTGCCGTGCCTGGCCTGACAGCTGATTTCGCTGGGGCTGCAGACCCCAGGGAGGCCAAGGGCAAGGCCAGGGCCCATTGCTGTGTGTCTGCCCTAGGTGAACAGTGTGCGCCAGACCTTGCCAGTGAGCGCAGCGGGAGGTGCCATCACGGTGAGCGGGAGCGGCCGCTACATCGTCCTCGAGACAGACTTCGGCCTCAGAGTGTCCTACGACACTGACCACTCGGTGGAGGTGAAGGTGCCCACCACCTACTTCAACCTGACCTGCGGCATGTGCGGGAACTTCAACAACCGGAGAGAGGACGACTACATGATGCCCAACGGGCAGCAAGCCGCAGACTCCAACGCGCTGGGGGAGAGCTGGCAGGTCCCAGACAGTGACGCCTCTTGTGGTGTCCCCGTCCCCTCCCCACCCTGCAGTGCAGAAGAGGAGAAGCTCTACCAATCGGACCAGTTCTGTGGCATGCTGACTGCCAGGCCTGGCTCTTTTGAGAGCTGCCATGCCGTGATCAATCCCCAGAGCTACTTTGAGACCTGCTTCTATGACCTTTGTGCCCTGAACGGTGGCCACGAGGTCCTGTGTGCTGCTCTGGAGGCCTACGCTGATGCATGCCAGGCAGCCGGCGTGACTCTTCTTCCCTGGAGGAATGCCACCTTCTGCCGTGAGTACCCACCTTGCCGTTGCCAGCAGGGAAACGTGCCGCTCCCTGTGCTCAGAACCTCTGGCCAAAGCCAGTTTTTGGTCTTCCCTTTCCCAGAAGGTCGTCCTTCCTTGAAGGCTTGCTGGTCCTGATTGTTCCCTTCCCATTGCAGCCCTGCTGTGCCCCACCAACAGCTACTATGATCCTTGCATGACTGCCTGTCCTGCCACCTGTGTGGACCGACAAGCCCCGCAGAACTGCTCCAAGCCCTGCGTGGAGGGCTGTGCGTGTGCCTCTGGCTTCCTCCTCAGCGGAGACAGCTGTGTGCCTGAGGCCCGCTGTGGCTGCCTCTTTGAGGGCAACTACTACAGCGTGAGTGAAAACCCTGCCCTGGCTTGTACCCCTCCCAGGGCACTCCCTTGCCTCTACTTTCCTGCCTGATACGTTGACGTTTGGTATTTCTCTGCTTGCAGGAAGGCGAGTACTCTGTGAGTGAGAACTGCACTCGGCAGTGCCGGTGTGAAGCCAACGGCCAGATGGTTTGCTCTGCGTTGGCCTGTGGTGAGGACGAGGTCTGCAAGATCCAGAACGGCCAGAGGGGCTGTTACCCAGCCAGCACTGCTCTCTGCCACATCTACGGCGACCCGCATTACAGCACCTTCGACGGGAAGCTTCACCACTTCCAGGGCTCCTGCAACTACACGGTGGTGACAGGCTGCGGCAACTCCTCCCTTGGGTTCATTGTCACCACCCGCAACAAACATCGTGGCAGCCAGAGCTGGACAGCTCTGGACTCTGTGGCACTGTCCATGGAAGGCCTCCACATTGCGCTGCGCAAGAACAAGGCGGTCTACGTAAGGCCCCTCATTTTTACACCTGGGAACAACAGATGCCCTAGGCACCATTAAGTACCACTCTGTCCCCAGCGAGAGCTTGATATTGCCTCAGTCTGCTGGCGTGCTCACAGAAGAGCGCGGCGAGGCTCTGAGCGGGGCAGATATGGCTGCCCGTGCAGCAACAGTTTTTCGGCTTGTTTTCCTGAGCTTTCGGTGTGCCGCATGTAGATTCACTGCTGTTCTGTAGGCCTGGGCAGGACTCCGCACGCCATCAGTGCTTCCGAGCCACTGGGCCCTGGCACCATCACAGTGAAGAACTGCGACCTGTCAGTGGAGGGCATCTCTTTATGCTTCTGTCTCCCTCTCTCTCCCCCGTTCAGATCAACGACGCTCCGGCCTCCCTGCCTGCTTCTCCTGCCCCCGGTGTGACCGTTTCCCTGAATGGCTCCTACGTGTGGGTTTCTACCAAGATGGGCTTGCAGCTGCAGTTCAACGGGGACCATGAGCTCCTAGTGAAGGTGTCTGAGAAGCACAAGGGCAAGCTGTGTGGGCTGTGTGGGACGTACACTGGGAGCCAGCAGGATGACTTCATGCGACCCGATGGGGTTGTCGTGCCCGACTTCAATGACTTTGGAGCCAGCTGGATGGTGCCAGACGACGAGTGGCCGTGAGTCCTTGTTCTGTTGCGTAGATGACGGAAAAAAGGCAGCGTGGGAGAAGGGAGCCATGAGGGGCATAAGGAGGGAGGGTGGGTAATGTCAGGCATGAGGCAAGGGAGAGAAGGCAGGCAGTTGTGGGAAAGCGTGTGAGAGCACGTAGAGGCTCCACCGCAGCAGACGTATCGGTCTTGCATCTCACCTCTCTGCTCCACCCACGTTGGGATGTCCTGTCTGCAAACGGGTGCCAGACGTCTGGCTATTCCCCTTTCCCCTCAAGGCTGGCTTGCTTGTGGCGGTGTCCAGGCCCCTCCATGCAGTCAGGGTGCATGGTCCTCTCTCCCCATAGGCACTCTGCTCTGGGGTCCTCAGTGACCTCTGTGCAGGGCCCTGCCATCCCATTCCACACGCTGCGTCTTCACTTGGCATGATGCTTTTCCCAAGCTGTTGGGATTGCAGCTGACTCCTCAGCGTTTTGTTTCTCTCCACCTGAGGCCACAGGGGGGAAGGGTGACTGTGGGCCATGTTGGAAGTGACAGCGGTGGGTGCCTCGTCTTAGCGAGGGTCTGGACTCCAGAGGCTGAGGTTTTGGTTGGGGAGGAGGTCAGGAAACGGTGTGCCCAGGGCCCACAGGACACTGTGAGCTCAGGGCTGGCTGTCTGCTTTGTAGGTGTGACCCGGCCATCAGCCCTCCTGCGTCCTGCTCCCCCTCTGAGGAGGAGGCAGCTAACAAGCAGTGTGCAATCCTCACACAACTCGGTGGCCCCTTCCAGCCATGCCACGCAGTTCTGCCGCCCAAGACGTACTTTGAGAGCTGCGTCTATGACCAGTGTGCCACGGGTGGCAGCACGGAGCAGCTCTGCAATGACCTGGGGGCCTATGCCACAGTCTGTGCTCAGGCGGGTGTGGCTCTGGGAGACTGGAGTGCTGGCACTGGCTGTGGTAAGTGTTCTGTTGGTCTCCTTTGTGGCCCACACTCAAGGAACGGGACAGCTATGGCGAAGCTTTCCCCATGTGTCACCTAACCGCTCTGGTGGGCCAGCCCTAGGGTGAAGAGATTCTTTGTGACAGGGATACTGTGGAATTCCTGTCCTGCACTCCTTTTGCCGTGGTGTGGGGGTGTTTGGGAAGGGGCAACATCCCCGTTTGGGAACAAATCCCCATTATGCAACGCACCTTCTCCACCTCTGTTTCACTGTACACTCAGCAGCTCCTTGCCACTGTACACCTTGGCCCCCTTGCCAGACACCTCAACATGGCCTCCACATACAACAACTTTGCCAGCACCTGGGACAAGCACAGGCACTGTTGCCTCCCATCCCTGTGTCTTACTGGCTGCGCTAGGCTCTCGGCTCATGCATTTCCACTTGCTTGGCCATCCTCACCTGGCCATGAGCATGCCAGGGATGTAGGTGTGCCCTGTGGGACCCGGGGAAAAGGTGGTGCCGCCCTCACTCTAGAAACTCTGCTTTCCTTTCTGCACCGTACCCAGCTCCCTCAACAGACTGCAATTTTGCCTGCACGTTCGACAACGACTTCTGTGAGTGGGTCCAGGCAGATTACAGCAGCATTGACTGGACAAGGAACAAGGGGCCAACGCCCACGCAGAACACCGGCCCCTCCTTTGACCACACAACGGGAGGTAGGAACAGCAATGAGTACACCACAGTCCTTCAGGCAGAGGCGTGCCCCTGGGAAGATGACGACAAACCTCTTCTGACAGCAAATACAGGCCATATGTTTCCTGGCCTTAGTCCAGAGATGCTGTGGCAGCCTCCCGCAGAGCCAGAGCCTTCCTTTAGGAAGATTTCCAGCCCTGGGAATCAGTCCGTGGCACCTGCAGGGCAGGCAAGGGCCTGCCGTGCAAGGGGGAATGTAATGCAATGCTTGATGACCTGGCTGTCTCAAGGGAACAGGAATGGCTCTCTTTCAGGAGATGCTGGCTTCTCCAGAAGCCAACAATGAGTGGGCCCCAAAGCTGCAGAGCCATGGGAGGATTGTGGCAATGGTTTGGAGGTGGCGCTGTTGCCCAGTCCAAGCCATAGAGCTGCCAGGGCTCAGAGAGCACGGTTCATAGGTGGACTCAGGACTGGGGAGGGTTGTGGCTAGCAAAGGACCTGTCTTTGCTCTCCCCTCTTTTTGCCTGCCTTGAACTGCAGCAGGGGTGCTCCCAGGATTGTTCTTGGGTTGTCCCTGGCTGCTTTGTCTACATTTGATGATGTGTGACAGCTCACACTTTGTTTCAGATGGCTACTACATCTACCTGCAAGGGAGCAATGCCCTCCCTGGCTTTGCGGCTCATCTGGTCAGTCCGCTGTGCAGTTCAGCAGGACCGTACTGCTTCCGCTTCTGGTATCACATGTACGGAGCGGCTGAAACCATGGCCCTGCGGGTGTACGTGGCTACGGACGAAGACCTAGAGCTGGTCTGGAGCCGCGTTGGGAACCACGGGGACAGATGGAACCTGGGAGAGGTCACGGTGCACAGCACAGGAAACATGCAGGTAAGGGCACAGGCTCTCACTGTCATCTGAGATGAGCGCTGCTTTCTAATGGCCCTTTGCACCTGCGTCTGGAGCTAATGCTGGGAACTATCCCTTCCCTTAGATTGTCCTCAAGGGAGAATGGGGTGAAGATGTCCGGAGCGACGTAGCGTTGGATGATCTGTCCATTGAAAAGGGATCCTGTCCAGGTACAAGGCTTGGCTTGGGGAAGTGCGGCTTGAGAGAGGTCACTAACTGAGGTGGCAGGCTGTGCTAGGTGCAGGAGCACAGGTTGTCTTTGCAGTGCCCTGTAGGGCAGTGATGCAGCCTGTGCCCAAACAGTCTTCCCTCTGAGAGACTGGAGCACTGGCCCTGCTGGCAGTCACTATTAAGTTCATGTGTTACATGGCCCACAGCCAAGACACTGACCGTAGGTACAGAAGAGCCTAACGTGCTTTTATCACCCAGCCCTGCTGGTGGCAGAGCCCGTGAGGGGCAGGGCGCTTTCTGAGATGTCACTCTGCGATCCCTGCCCCGGGCCTTCTTGGTCACGGTGTTGGCTGTTGGGGAAGCGTGGGCCAGCTGCCTGCAACAAATCTCCCATGTTGGCAATGATCCCCTCTAACCCTCTCTTGTGCTACGTCCGTCAACGGCAGAACCCGGGACCGCCTTGCCGACCACCACAACACGGCCTCCACCCACACCAGAACCCACACCAAGCTCAGGTACTCTCATGCTCGCCCCCATCTTCTACTCTTTGTTGAAACTGTTCATTTTGCTTCCTCCAAAGCCCATGACCAAGCGTCGAAGTGTCTATAGCGAAGGGGATGCGTGTCTCCTTCTATCTCCAGCTGTGCCGGTGGGAGAGCACCTGAGTGCTGGGGTTTTTGCTGAGGAGTCACTGTGCGATCCCTGGCCTGGGCCTTTCCGGTCACGGTGCTGGGGGTTTGGGAAGGCTGGGCCAGCTGCCTGCAACCAATCTCCCATGTTGGCACTGACCACTTCTACCTCGGTCTCTCCGTAGTTCCACTTACTACTACACCCTCGACTCCACTGCCAGACAACACAATGCAGCCAACATGTACAACACCAACACCTGGGCCAACCTCAGGTGCTGCTATTATTGGTAGTGTTTTGAGTCATCTTCAAGACCCAAAGTGGATACACAGAGCATTTGCATTGGAGGGATGTTATTTGCCTTGTCCGTTTCCTGCTGTATTCGGACACACATTGAATGCTACCCACTGTCTGAGGTTTGGGGTGGGCCACCTGTACTTCTGGCGTTTAAGTGTTTGAGGATGTTTGAATCGGATGCCTTGAAGAAGTAACTCTGTCTTGACATAATTCTCCAGTAACTCTGTCTCTTGGTAAAAGCGGTAGACCAGTCATGGGACTGATGCTCTTTGTGCAAGGTTGGCTGGGGAGAAGAGGTGGCAGGAAGTGCTTAACTGAACATTTCCTCTGGTCTTTCCACTGTCAGGGACCTGTGTGGTGGAAGGAGACCCTCACTACCACACGTTCGACAAGCAGCTACATCACTTCATGGGCACCTGCACCTACACCCTCTCCAAGCTGTGCGAGAGCAACAGCTCGCTGCCCTACTTCAATGTGGAAGCGGCCAATGAGCACAGGGGAGGCAACACTCGTGTGTCCTATGTCCGATACGTGGATGTCGATGTGGCTGGCCAGCGGATAAGGCTGGGGAAGGGCGGAGTGGTGACGGTAAGCACGAGGGGTGAGGCGGTGGGGCTGTGCAAGAGCAGAGGGTCGTGACAAATGGGTTGCTCCAAACCTGACTGGGTTTCCGTCCTTCCAGGTCAACGGGGTGGCAGAGGTCCTGCCCTGCGCCCCATCCGCGGGCGTGCAGGTCTCATCCAGCGGGTTCTACACTGTGGTCACAACAGACTTTGGCTTGAGAGTGAGGTTTGATGGGAGCCATCGGGTGGAGGTGACGCTTCCAAGCACCTTTGGGCAGAAGGTTTGTGGCATGTGTGGGAACTACAACGGGATGGCAGCAGATGACTTCCTGAACCCAGAAGGGGTGCTGGAGCCAGACTCCACCAGCTTGGGCAACAGCTGGCAGGTGTCCAACGACAGCAGGTGGGTGTGTGTCCCCAGCAGGTGGGGGGACGTGTTGGGCAAGGGGAGGGGGAGGCACCAGGAGAAGCCCACGGGTGACCCAAGGGCCCTTCTCGCCATCTTTCCACAGCTGCTCAGCCGGACCACTCCCCACCCCAGCCTGCAATGAGACAGACAAACAAGTCATTGCCAGCAGCCACTTCTGCGGGATCCTCACTGACACCAGCGGCCCGTTTCACATGTGCCACACTGTGCTGAGCCCCAACGACTACTTTGACACCTGCCTTTATGACCTGTGTGAGCTGGAGCTGGACCGCGAGGCCCTGTGCAGGAGCTTGCAGTCCTACGCGGATGCCTGCCAGTCGCTTGGTGTCAAGATACCTGTGTGGAGGAATGCAACCTTCTGCCGTAAGTCCACGCATGGTACCACGGACCGTTACTCTTGGGAAAACACAAAACAGGAACGAAAAAGTGGGGTGGGGACTGAGGAATATTTTTATTATGTGCCATGGGGATTTACAGACAGTTGCATTCGCAGTATTAGAGGTGCCGTTTTCTGTTTCATTTGATCAGTTATGACTTACAATACCCGTGGAGGCAAGCAGACCACGGAGAAAATACAGGCTCTTAATTTCTCAAAGGAAAAAATACAGCACAAACAAGTATTATGTTCTCCAAGTAATGGCCGTGTCTTCTGTCTCGGCAGCCATCGCCTGTCCAGCCAACAGTCACTACGAGCCCTGTGCTGCAGCCTGCCCTGCCACGTGTTTTGACCCAATGGCTCCTGCTACCTGCAGCCTGCCGTGCGTGGAGGGCTGTGTGTGCGACAGCGGGTACCTGCTCTACAACAACCGATGCGTGCCCAGCCAGCAGTGCGGGTGCTGGCACAACGGGCAGCACTACCCCGTGGGCTCAGAGTTCTGGACGGACAACACCTGCTCCTCAAAGTGCACTTGTCCCGCGCGGGGAAGCAAAGTCCAGTGCTCCAGTGCCTCGTGCCCTGCGGGACAGTACTGCGGGGTGCAGGATGGGAAACCTGTGTGCCTGGAACAATCTTACGGCATCTGCCACGTCCACGGTGACCCTCACTACAACACCTTTGACAAGGTGACGCACAACTTCATGGGCAACTGCACCTACACCCTGGCCAAAGTGTGCTCCAACACCACCTCCCTGCCCTACTTCAACGTTGAGGCCAAGAACGAGCATCGTGGGAACACCCGAGTGTCCTATGTGCGCGAAGTCCTGGTTGAGGTGTACGGAGAGCGCATTGCCATTGTCAAGAAGGAGAAGAGCCAAGTGCTGGTAGGCAGCGGGGCTGGCACGAGCGTGGCGTGGCCGCAAGGCGGGGCTGGCTTTTCTTGGCAGGGCCTGGCATGTACCAGATACGTCCGTTGTCCCAGGCCCAGGTGGGTTCCCCTGACGCCACTGGGTTGCTTTTTTCTTCCTTTCCAGAGGGGCTGGAGAAGGAAGAGGCAAACGGGGAATGTGGCCCTTGTTGAACACAGGCCCCTGCAGAGCACGGAACAGAGACACGGCTCTGCAAGCCACAGGGGCATCTGGGTGTGAGGGCATGACGGGCTCCGGTTTGCCGTGCCTGGCCTGACAGCTGATTTCGCTGGGGCTGCAGACCCCAGGGAGGCCAAGGGCAAGGCCAGGGCCCATTGCTGTGTGTCTGCCCTAGGTGAACAGTGTGCGCCAGACCTTGCCAGTGAGCGCAGCGGGAGGTGCCATCACGGTGAGCGGGAGCGGCCGCTACATCGTCCTCGAGACAGACTTCGGCCTCAGAGTGTCCTACGACACTGACCACTCGGTGGAGGTGAAGGTGCCCACCACCTACTTCAACCTGACCTGCGGCATGTGCGGGAACTTCAACAACCGGAGAGAGGACGACTACATGATGCCCAACGGGCAGCAAGCCGCAGACTCCAACGCGCTGGGGGAGAGCTGGCAGGTCCCAGACAGTGACGCCTCTTGTGGTGTCCCCGTCCCCTCCCCACCCTGCAGTGCAGAAGAGGAGAAGCTCTACCAATCGGACCAGTTCTGTGGCATGCTGACTGCCAGGCCTGGCTCTTTTGAGAGCTGCCATGCCGTGATCAATCCCCAGAGCTACTTTGAGACCTGCTTCTATGACCTTTGTGCCCTGAACGGTGGCCACGAGGTCCTGTGTGCTGCTCTGGAGGCCTACGCTGATGCATGCCAGGCAGCCGGCGTGACTCTTCTTCCCTGGAGGAATGCCACCTTCTGCCGTGAGTACCCACCTTGCCGTTGCCAGCAGGGAAACGTGCCGCTCCCTGTGCTCAGAACCTCTGGCCAAAGCCAGTTTTTGGTCTTCCCTTTCCCAGAAGGTCGTCCTTCCTTGAAGGCTTGCTGGTCCTGATTGTTCCCTTCCCATTGCAGCCCTGCTGTGCCCCACCAACAGCTACTATGATCCTTGCATGACTGCCTGTCCTGCCACCTGTGTGGACCGACAAGCCCCGCAGAACTGCTCCAAGCCCTGCGTGGAGGGCTGTGCGTGTGCCTCTGGCTTCCTCCTCAGCGGAGACAGCTGTGTGCCTGAGGCCCGCTGTGGCTGCCTCTTTGAGGGCAACTACTACAGCGTGAGTGAAAACCCTGCCCTGGCTTGTACCCCTCCCAGGGCACTCCCTTGCCTCTACTTTCCTGCCTGATACGTTGACGTTTGGTATTTCTCTGCTTGCAGGAAGGCGAGTACTCTGTGAGTGAGAACTGCACTCGGCAGTGCCGGTGTGAAGCCAACGGCCAGATGGTTTGCTCTGCGTTGGCCTGTGGTGAGGACGAGGTCTGCAAGATCCAGAACGGCCAGAGGGGCTGTTACCCAGCCAGCACTGCTCTCTGCCACATCTACGGCGACCCGCATTACAGCACCTTCGACGGGAAGCTTCACCACTTCCAGGGCTCCTGCAACTACACGGTGGTGACAGGCTGCGGCAACTCCTCCCTTGGGTTCATTGTCACCACCCGCAACAAACATCGTGGCAGCCAGAGCTGGACAGCTCTGGACTCTGTGGCACTGTCCATGGAAGGCCTCCACATTGCGCTGCGCAAGAACAAGGCGGTCTACGTAAGGCCCCTCATTTTTACACCTGGGAACAACAGATGCCCTAGGCACCATTAAGTACCACTCTGTCCCCAGCGAGAGCTTGATATTGCCTCAGTCTGCTGGCGTGCTCACAGAAGAGCGCGGCGAGGCTCTGAGCGGGGCAGATATGGCTGCCCGTGCAGCAACAGTTTTTCGGCTTGTTTTCCTGAGCTTTCGGTGTGCCGCATGTAGATTCACTGCTGTTCTGTAGGCCTGGGCAGGACTCCGCACGCCATCAGTGCTTCCGAGCCACTGGGCCCTGGCACCATCACAGTGAAGAACTGCGACCTGTCAGTGGAGGGCATCTCTTTATGCTTCTGTCTCCCTCTCTCTCCCCCGTTCAGATCAACGACGCTCCGGCCTCCCTGCCTGCTTCTCCTGCCCCCGGTGTGACCGTTTCCCTGAATGGCTCCTACGTGTGGGTTTCTACCAAGATGGGCTTGCAGCTGCAGTTCAACGGGGACCATGAGCTCCTAGTGAAGGTGTCTGAGAAGCACAAGGGCAAGCTGTGTGGGCTGTGTGGGACGTACACTGGGAGCCAGCAGGATGACTTCATGCGACCCGATGGGGTTGTCGTGCCCGACTTCAATGACTTTGGAGCCAGCTGGATGGTGCCAGACGACGAGTGGCCGTGAGTCCTTGTTCTGTTGCGTAGATGACGGAAAAAAGGCAGCGTGGGAGAAGGGAGCCATGAGGGGCATAAGGAGGGAGGGTGGGTAATGTCAGGCATGAGGCAAGGGAGAGAAGGCAGGCAGTTGTGGGAAAGCGTGTGAGAGCACGTAGAGGCTCCACCGCAGCAGACGTATCGGTCTTGCATCTCACCTCTCTGCTCCACCCACGTTGGGATGTCCTGTCTGCAAACGGGTGCCAGACGTCTGGCTATTCCCCTTTCCCCTCAAGGCTGGCTTGCTTGTGGCGGTGTCCAGGCCCCTCCATGCAGTCAGGGTGCATGGTCCTCTCTCCCCATAGGCACTCTGCTCTGGGGTCCTCAGTGACCTCTGTGCAGGGCCCTGCCATCCCATTCCACACGCTGCGTCTTCACTTGGCATGATGCTTTTCCCAAGCTGTTGGGATTGCAGCTGACTCCTCAGCGTTTTGTTTCTCTCCACCTGAGGCCACAGGGGGGAAGGGTGACTGTGGGCCATGTTGGAAGTGACAGCGGTGGGTGCCTCGTCTTAGCGAGGGTCTGGACTCCAGAGGCTGAGGTTTTGGTTGGGGAGGAGGTCAGGAAACGGTGTGCCCAGGGCCCACAGGACACTGTGAGCTCAGGGCTGGCTGTCTGCTTTGTAGGTGTGACCCGGCCATCAGCCCTCCTGCGTCCTGCTCCCCCTCTGAGGAGGAGGCAGCTAACAAGCAGTGTGCAATCCTCACACAACTCGGTGGCCCCTTCCAGCCATGCCACGCAGTTCTGCCGCCCAAGACGTACTTTGAGAGCTGCGTCTATGACCAGTGTGCCACGGGTGGCAGCACGGAGCAGCTCTGCAATGACCTGGGGGCCTATGCCACAGTCTGTGCTCAGGCGGGTGTGGCTCTGGGAGACTGGAGTGCTGGCACTGGCTGTGGTAAGTGTTCTGTTGGTCTCCTTTGTGGCCCACACTCAAGGAACGGGACAGCTATGGCGAAGCTTTCCCCATGTGTCACCTAACCGCTCTGGTGGGCCAGCCCTAGGGTGAAGAGATTCTTTGTGACAGGGATACTGTGGAATTCCTGTCCTGCACTCCTTTTGCCGTGGTGTGGGGGTGTTTGGGAAGGGGCAACATCCCCGTTTGGGAACAAATCCCCATTATGCAACGCACCTTCTCCACCTCTGTTTCACTGTACACTCAGCAGCTCCTTGCCACTGTACACCTTGGCCCCCTTGCCAGACACCTCAACATGGCCTCCACATACAACAACTTTGCCAGCACCTGGGACAAGCACAGGCACTGTTGCCTCCCATCCCTGTGTCTTACTGGCTGCGCTAGGCTCTCGGCTCATGCATTTCCACTTGCTTGGCCATCCTCACCTGGCCATGAGCATGCCAGGGATGTAGGTGTGCCCTGTGGGACCCGGGGAAAAGGTGGTGCCGCCCTCACTCTAGAAACTCTGCTTTCCTTTCTGCACCGTACCCAGCTCCCTCAACAGACTGCAATTTTGCCTGCACGTTCGACAACGACTTCTGTGAGTGGGTCCAGGCAGATTACAGCAGCATTGACTGGACAAGGAACAAGGGGCCAACGCCCACGCAGAACACCGGCCCCTCCTTTGACCACACAACGGGAGGTAGGAACAGCAATGAGTACACCACAGTCCTTCAGGCAGAGGCGTGCCCCTGGGAAGATGACGACAAACCTCTTCTGACAGCAAATACAGGCCATATGTTTCCTGGCCTTAGTCCAGAGATGCTGTGGCAGCCTCCCGCAGAGCCAGAGCCTTCCTTTAGGAAGATTTCCAGCCCTGGGAATCAGTCCGTGGCACCTGCAGGGCAGGCAAGGGCCTGCCGTGCAAGGGGGAATGTAATGCAATGCTTGATGACCTGGCTGTCTCAAGGGAACAGGAATGGCTCTCTTTCAGGAGATGCTGGCTTCTCCAGAAGCCAACAATGAGTGGGCCCCAAAGCTGCAGAGCCGTGGGAGGATTGTGGCAATGGTTTGGAGGTGGCGCTGTTGCCCAGTCCAAGCCATAGAGCTGCCAGGGCTCAGAGAGCACGGTTCATAGGTGGACTCAGGACTGGGGAGGGTTGTGGCTAGCAAAGGACCTGTCTTTGCTCTCCCCTCTTTTTGCCTGCCTTGAACTGCAGCAGGGGTGCTCCCAGGATTGTTCTTGGGTTGTCCCTGGCTGCTTTGTCTACATTTGATGATGTGTGACAGCTCACACTTTGTTTCAGATGGCTACTACATCTACCTGCAAGGGAGCAATGCCCTCCCTGGCTTTGCGGCTCATCTGGTCAGTCCGCTGTGCAGTTCAGCAGGACCGTACTGCTTCCGCTTCTGGTATCACATGTACGGAGCGGCTGAAACCATGGCCCTGCGGGTGTACGTGGCTACGGACGAAGACCTAGAGCTGGTCTGGAGCCGCGTTGGGAACCACGGGGACAGATGGAACCTGGGAGAGGTCACGGTGCACAGCACAGGAAACATGCAGGTAAGGGCACAGGCTCTCACTGTCATCTGAGATGAGCACTGCTTTCTAATGGCACTTTGCACCTGCGTCTGGAGCTAATGCTGGGAACTATCCCTTCCCTTAGATTGTCCTCGAGGGAGAATGGGGTGAAGATGTCCGGAGCGACGTAGCGTTGGATGATCTGTCCATTGAAAAGGGATCCTGTCCAGGTACAAGGCTTGGCTTGGGGAAGTGCGGCTTGAGAGAGGTCACTAACTGAGGTGGCAGGCTGTGCTAGGTGCAGGAGCACAGGTTGTCTTTGCAGTGCCCTGTAGGGCAGTGATGCAGCCTGTGCCCAAACAGTCTTCCCTCTGAGAGACTGGAGCACTGGCCCTGCTGGCAGTCACTATTAAGTTCATGTGTTACATGGCCCACAGCCAAGACACAGACCGTAGGTACAGAAGAGCCTAACGTGCTTTTATCACCCAGCCCTGCTGGTGGCAGAGCCCGTGAGGGGCAGGGCGCTTTCTGAGATGTCACTCTGCGATCCCTGCCCCGGGCCTTCTTGGTCACGGTGTTGGCTGTTGGGGAAGCGTGGGCCAGCTGCCTGCAACAAATCTCCCATGTTGGCAATGATCCCCTCTAACCCTCTCTTGTGCTACGTCCGTCAACGGCAGAACCCGGGACCGCCTTGCCGACCACCACAACACGGCCTCCACCCACACCAGAACCCACACCAAGCTCAGGTACTCTCATGCTCGCCCCCATCTTCTACTCTTTGTTGAAACTGTTCATTTTGCTTCCTCCAAAGCCCATGACCAAGCGTCGAAGTGTCTATAGCGAAGGGGATGCGTGTCTCCTTCTATCTCCAGCTGTGCCGGTGGGAGAGCACCTGAGTGCTGGGGTTTTTACTGAGGAGTCACTGTGCGATCCCTGGCCTGGGCCTTTTAGGTCACGGTGTTGGGTGTTTCGGAAGGGTGGGCCAGCTGCCTGCATCAAACCTCCTGTGTTGGTGCAGGTCTCCTCTCTCTCTTACGCTAGGTCCAGCAACCACAGAACCCAGGACCACCTTGAAGACCACCACAACACGGCCTCCACCTACACCAAGACCCACACCGACCTCAGGTACTGCCATGTCCTGTTGCCATCTTCTGCTCTTTGTTGAAAATCTTCATTTTGCTTCCTCCAAAGCCCATGACCAAGCGTCGGAGTGTCTATAGTAAAGGGGATGCGTGTCTCCTTCTACCTCCAGCTGTACTGCTGGGAGAATACCTGAGCGCTGCAGTTTTTTCTAAGGATTCACTGTGCGATCCCTGCCTCGGGCCTTCTTGGTCACGGTGTTGGGTGTTGGGGAAGCATGGGCCAGCTGCCTGCAACAAATCTCCTATGTTGGCAATGATCCCCTCTAACTCTCTCTTGTGCTAGGTCCAGCAACCGCAGAACCCGGGACCGCCTTGCCGACCACCACAACACGGCCTCCGCCTACACCAAGACCCACACCGACCTCAGGTACTCTCATGCTCGCTCCCTTCATCCACTCTTCATTGAAAATCTTCATTTTGCTTTATCCAAAGCCCATGACCAAGCATCAGAGTGTCTATAGTGAAGGGGATGCGTGTCTCCTTCTGCCTCCAGCTGTACTGCTGGGAGAATACCTGAGCGCTGCAGTTTTTCCTAAGGATTCACTGTGCGATCCCTGCCTCGGGCCTTCTTGGTCACGTTGTTGGCTGTTGGGGAAGCATGGGCCAGCCTCCTGCAACAAATCTCCCATGTTGACAAAGATCCCCTCTAACTCTCTCTTGTGCTAGGTCCAGCAACTGCAGAACCCAGGACCACATTGTCAACCACCACAACACGGCCTCCGCCTACACCAAGACCCACACCGACCTCAGGTACTCTCATGCTCGCTCCCTTTATCCACTCTTCGTTGAAACTGTTCATTTTGCTTGCTCCAAAGTCCATGACCATGCATTGGAGTGTCTATAGCGAAAGGGATGCGTGTCTCCTTCTATCTCCAGCTATGCTGGTGGGAGAGCACCTGAGTGCTGGGGTTTTTACTGAGGAGTCACTGTGCAATCCCTGGCCTGGGCCTTTTGGGTCACGGTGTTGGGTGTTTCGGAAGGGTGGGCCAGCTGCCTGCATCAAACCTCCTGTGTTGGTGCAGGTCTCCTCTCTCTCTTACGCTAGGTCCAGCAACCACAGAACCCAGGACCACCTTGAAGACCACCACAACACGGCCTCCACCTACACCAAGACCCACACCGACCTCAGGTACTGCCATGTCCTGTTGCCATCTTCTGCTCTTTGTTGAAAATCTTCATTTTGCTTGCTCCAAAGTCCATGACCAAGCGTCGGAGTGTCTATAGTAAAGGGGATGCGTGTCTCCTTCTACCTCCAGCTGTACTGCTGGGAGAGTACCTGAGCGCTGCAGTTTTTTCTAAGGATTCACTGTGCGATTCCTGCCCCGGGCCTTCTTGGTCACAGTGTTGGCTCTTGGGGAAGCATGGGCCAGCTGCCTGCAACAAATCTCCTATGTTGGCAATGATCCCCTCTAACTCTCTCTTGTGCTAGGTCCAGCAACCGCGGAACCCGGGACCACATTGTCAACCACCACAACACGGCCTCCGCCTACACCAAGACCCACACCGACCTCAGGTACTCTCATGCTCGCTCCCTTCATCCACTCTTCATTGAAACTCTTCATTTTGCTTCCTCCAAAGCCCATGACCAAGCATCAGAGTGTCTATAGTGAAGGGGATGCGTGTCTCCTTCTGCCTCCAGCTGTACTGCTGGGAGAATACCTGAGCGCTGCAGTTTTTCCTAAGGATTCACTGTGCGATCCCTGCCTCGGGCCTTCTTGGACACAGTGTTGGCTGTTGGGGAAGCATGGGCCAGCCTCCTGCAACAAATCTCCCATGTTCGCAAAGATCCCCTCTAACTCTCTCTTGTGCTAGGTCCAGCAACTGCAGAACCCGGGACCACATTGTCAACCACCACAACACGGCCTCCGCCTACACCAAGACCCACACCGACCTCAGGTACCTCATGCTCGCTCCCTTTATCCACTCTTCGTTGAAACTGTTCATTTTGCTTGCTCCAAAGTCCATGACCATGCATTGGAGTGTCTATAGCGAAAGGGATGCGTGTCTCCTTCTGCCTCCAGCTGTACTGCTGGGAGAATACCTGAGCGCTGCAGTTTTTCCTAAGGATTCACTGTGCGATCCCTGCCTCGGGCCTTCTTGGTCACGGTGTTGGCTGTTGGGGAAGCATGGGCCAGCCTCCTGCAACAAATCTCCCATGTTCGCAAAGATCCCCTCTAACTCTCTCTTGTGCTAGGTCCAGCAACTGCAGAACCCGGGACCACATTGTCAATCACCACAACACGGCCTCCGCCTACACCAAGACCCACACCGACCTCAGGTACTCTCATGCTCGCTCCCTTTATCCACTCTTCGTTGAAACTGTTCATTTTGCTTGCTCCAAAGTCCATGACCATGCATTGGAGTGTCTATAGCGAAAGGGATGCATGTCTCCTTCTATCTCCAGCTATGCTGGTGGGAGAGCACCTGAGTGCTGGGGTTTTTACTGAGGAGTCACTGTGCGATCCCTGGCCTGGGCCTTTTGGGTCACGGTGTTGGGTGTTTCGGAAGGGTGGGCCAGCTGCCTGCATCAAACCTCCTGTGTTGGTGCAGGTCTCCTCTCTCTCTTACGCTAGGTCCAGCAACCACAGAACCCAGGACCACCTTGAAGACCACCACAACACGGCCTCCACCTACACCAAGACCCACACCAACCTCAGGTACTGCCATGTCCTGTTGCCATCTTCTGCTCTTTGTTGAAAATCTTCATTTTGCTTCCTCCAAAGCCCATGACCAAGAGTCGGAGTGCCTATAGTAAAGGGGATGCGTGTCTCCTTCTACCTCCAGCTGTACTGCTGGGAGAGTACCTGAGCGCTGCAGTTTTTCCTAAGGATTCACTGTGCGATCCCTGCCCCGGGCCTTCTTGGTCACAGTGTTGGCTGTTGGGGAAGCATGGGCCAGCCTCCTGCAACAAATCTCCCATGTTCGCAAAGATCCCCTCTAACTCTCTCTTGTGCTAGGTCCAGCAACCGCGGAACCCGGGACCATCTTGCCGACCACTACAACACGGCCTTCGCCTACACCAAGACCCACACCGACCTCAGGTACTCTCATGCTCGCTCCCTTCATCCACTCTTCATTGAAACTCTTCATTTTGCTTGCTCCAAAGTCCATGACCATGCATTGGAGTGTCTATAGTGAAGGGGATGCGTGTCTCCTTCTATCTCCAGCTATGCTGGTGGGAGAGCACCTGAGTGCTGGGGTTTTTACTGAGGAGTCACTGTGCGATCCCTGGCCTGGGCCTTTTGGGTCACGGTGTTGGGTGTTTCGGAAGGGTGGGCCAGCTGCCTGCATCAAACCTCCTGTGTTGGTGCAGGTCTCCTCTCTCTCTTATGCTAGGTCCAACAACCACAGAACCCAGGACCAGCTTGAAGACCACCACAACATGGCCTCCACCTACACCAAGACCCACACCGACCTCAGGTACTGCCATGTCCTGTTGCCATCTTCTGCTCTTTGTTGAAAATCTTCATTTTGCTTCCTCCAAAGCCCATGACCAAGCGTCGGAATGTCTATAGTAAAGGGGATGCGTGCCTCCTTCTACCTCCAGCTGTACTGCTGGGAGAATACCTGAGCGCTGCAGTTTTTTCTAAGGATTCACTGTGCGATCCCTGCCCCGGGCCTTCTTGGTCGCAGTGTTGGCTGTTGGGGAAGCATGGGCCAGCCTCCTGCAACAAATCTCCCATGTTCGCAAAGATCCCCTCCAACTCTCTCTTGTGCTAGGTCCAGCAACCGCGGAACCCGGGACCATCTCGCCGACCACCACAACACGGCCTCTGCCTACACCAAGACCCACACCGACCTCAGGTACTCTCATGCTCGCTCCCTTCATCCACTCTTCGTTGAAACTGTTCATTTTGCTTGCTCCAAAGTCCATGACCATGCATTGGAGTGTCTATAGCGAAAGGGATGCGTGTCTCCTTCTATCTCCAGCTATGCTGGGGGGAGAGCACCTGAGTGCTGGGGTTTTTACTGAGGAGTCACTGTGCGATCCCTGGCCTGGGCCTTTTGGGTCACGGTGTTGGGTGTTTCGGAAGGGTGGGCCAGCTGCTTGCAACAAATCTCTTGTGTTGGTGCAGATCTCCACTAACTCTCTCTTGTGCTAGGTCCATCTATATCGAAACCCACGATCCCCTTGCCGGGCCCTACAACACAGCCCCCACGCACGCCATCACCTCCAAGACCCACACTGAGCTCAGGTACTGTAATTTCCTCTCCCTATCTTTTGCTGCCTGTCATAAGTGCTCAGTTTTCTTAATGTGGGTCCCACATCCAAGTGACAATTTTTACACTGGAAAGTCAGACCTTTTCCTTGCTTACCCATTCACACTGTTGGGGCAGTCCTTCAGTGCTTGGACTCTTTCTGAGTAGTGACTGGGTAAGTCCTGTCTTGTGTCTCTTTGCCACAGTGTTGTTGTTTTAGGTAACAGTAGACCAGCTGCCTGGTAGTTATCTCACATACCCTCTATTGCTATGCCTGTGAATATTTAAATTACCCTTTCCAATGGCAAGGTTTCTTCTGTTATACAGACATTATTGTTTGTAGTATTTTAAATTTAATTTACCTTCCAAATCTTTTGTTTATTTTGGATATAATTGAATTATATTGTGGTGGAAAAGACTGAGTCATTGTGGTTATTATTATTTTAATGCTTATGGAATACACTGAGATGTCAGTTTAGATAAGTTTTAACTGCTTCTTTCCTCTGATTTTGAGCACTGTCTTCTCCATGTGTCAACTTGTTAAGTACAAGAGAGTGCTAGCTCACCTAGTCATTTTGGATGTCTTCTGCAGTTTTTTCAAAAATTATGTATGTGGTTTCTGGAGTTTTAGTTGTTTCTAAGCAGTTAAGGTTGACATGTAGACACAACCATATGTGTAGCTATTTTTGTAACATGTCATTGAAAAGTGGAAAATAGCTAAAGACCTGTTTTCATTATTTTTTGTTGTTGTTGGTAAACATCAGAAAGCACCTGCAAGCTCAACTCTGCTAATATTTAATGGGAATTATTTTTTGTTGAAAATAGGAATTTCTTATTAGTACTCAAAACCTTACCCAGCTCACACACACAAATGCACACATGCTGTGTACCTCTAGCTGTACATATTGTCACTGGCTAATTAATTTCAATATTTTTTAAAAGTATGTAAAGTCTCGTGATGTTCAATAGTAATTCCATAATAGATGTGCGTACAGTAGCCCAGACAGCTGGTAGTGCATTGGTCCTTTCTGGCTAACCAACCCTGTAAAGTTTTTGAGTAAATTCTTCCTATTTGGTCAGAAATAACCTTTTAGACATGGACACTAAAAACTCACTGCTCACTTTCTACAATGGTGTCTTAATAACAAAGCTTTTTTTAATATCAAAGATTTTGGCTTATATTTGTTTCTCAATATCTAGCACAGATTTCTGATACACAAGAGTATGGATTCTTTATGAATCCAAGGACAGAAGGGTGGGTTGGGCTTTGGAATGTTCTTAACTGATGCCATCACTGTCATATCTGAGCAGCAATTACAAAGTAAAACAAACAAACAAAGTGGGAACAAAGTAACTGCAGAAGTCTGGTAGAGATTCAGAAGGAATTAATCTGTCTGTCTTTCTTCCCAGGCCGTGCTTCCTGCAGTGCCTCTGGGGATCCACATTATAACACTTTTGACCACAGAGTTCATAATTTCATGGGAAATTGCACTTACACCCTCTCCAAAGTGTGCAACGTCTCTGAGAGGCTTCCATACTTTGATGTGTCCACAATGAATGAGCACAGAGGAGCCAACACCAAAGTCTCTTACGTGAAGTCAGTGCAAGTGGAAGTCTATGGCAACCAGATTTCTTTGCTGAAAAACAAGAAAGTGAACGTAAGAAAATACTTGTTTAAAAGACATATTTTTAACTGACATGCAGATAATGAAATATTTTCTCTGTAGAGTTTATATCAAACTTTCTCTTTTTGTTAGTTAAATGTATCTCTTCTAATGAGATGTCCAACAAATTTGCTTAGATGAAGTGTTCTTTAATTACTTCCAGTTCCATTGTGCACAAAATCCTGTCTTTCACTAATCCATTCTAGCTGCTGGTAGTTGTAGGAGTCCCAGCAGCCATACACTAACTTTTACAACTTGCTGTACAGGTGAATGGCAGCAGAATGAACCTGCCTGTATTTATTGAAAAGAAGATCAGTATTCAAAGCAGTGGTGGATATATTCTCTTGGAAACTGACTTTGGACTGTGGGTGATATACGATGGAAATCACTATGCAGAAGTCTCTGTGCCCTCTAATTACCATGGTCTGCTCTGTGGCCTCTGTGGTAAGTTGTAGGCTTAGACACTTTTTAGTGAGTTGTGGAGGCTGGTGCTTACTTAAACTTTTTTTCTTAGCATGTCATACTTATTCTATACACAACTAGTCCTTGTCAAATGGACCAGAATTTACAGCAGTGAAGAAAACTTGATAGAATTTTTCAGTTTATAAGAATGTTACTTGCAAAGTTCCTGGTAACGTGATATCCATTTGGAATGGTTTGAGGCATAACTACAAATAACATTTTTAGCCAAATGAAAAACCTCACTTCAGTTCTACAGTTTAAATTTAGGAAAAGTAATGATTTGCATGTATCCACTCAAGAATTCTAGAAATACATGTTTCTGTTATTTACATTCTGATGTATTTGTCTTTTGTTGGGTGTGAGGAATGCTATACCACCTCTTTTCATGAATCATAAAAACTTGAGGCTGTTTCCACAGCAGAGAGTAATCTTCAGAATAGCTTACTGTCAACATCCTCAAGCTTTCCTGATGCTGTTTTCCTGTGCTGTGTTAGGAGATATTTATACAACCTGAATGATCATGTTTACATGATCAAAGAAGAAAAAACAAAAGAAGAAATAGAAGAAAAAGAAAGAAAAATTAGACTACAAAGGCTTATTTTTACCTACTTTTTATTCCAGCTAAGATATGCAGTGTCTACATAAAAACCAAAGTGATGCAAGGATCCAATATGGATAATCCTGAGCTGACAGACTTGAATAAGAAAAAAACCTCATAATTTATTTCCAAAATTCAAGTACCACAAAATATTAAATGCTATGTATGATACAAGATGGGGACACATTCTTCATCAAGGAGTGTAGTGATAAGAAGAAGGGTAACGGTTTCAAACTGAAAGACGGGAGATTTGGATTAGATATTAGGAAGAAGTTCTGTACTGTGAGGGAGGTGAGACACTGGAACAGGTTGCCCAGAGCAGCTGTGGCTGCCCCCTCCCTGAGAGTGTTCAAGCCCAGGCTGGATGGGCCTTTGAGCAACCTGGTCTAGTGGAAGGTGTCCCTGTCCCTGTCCATGGCAGTGGGTTGGACGAGATGATCTTTAAGGTCCCTTCCAACCCAAACAATTCCATGATTTTATGATGCAAAACATAGAGGCCTTTGAGTCCTGTGAGAAAGACCAGGCACAAAGGGTGCATTCTACTGTGTTCTATAATAAATTCTGTTGCAATAGCATAGCAAAATAAATAAACCACAGGTGGATTATGTAGCTAATGAGAGTAGGAACTTGCTGGAATTAGTAGTGACTAATTTTCATCAGCAGTGTTGCTAATGCCTGAACCTGAGCAGGTTTAGTTGGAACAACATTCTGAAATCCAGGTGATTATATGAAATGTACTTCAGGATGGAAATGGGACTGTAGAAATTACAAGAGTTGCTTGTCTTGTGAGTTTCTGATTATTCTTTGATTTGGATAATTTGAAATTTCCTAGTTCAATTATCTCTCCATGGGTTTTTCACCCTTTCAATTCAAGAAATCTACCTAAGAATATAACGGTGCGAATAACGCCATTTGATTTTTAGTCCAACATTCTACAGGTAAGATCCAAGGAAATGAATAGGGTTTTTTTTTTTAGCTAAGCAATTCTTTCTTGTATGCAGTGTGATCTAGTTGCATAAGAACTTACAGTTCTTGCTTCAAGCCCACAAGTCTCTGAACAACAGCTCTTGCCATTGATCAAAGTCTAAAAGCCAATTGAGCTCTTCTTATTTTGCCTGGTACATATCGATGTTGTATATACACTGTCCCTAGTTAACTGTAGTTTATTTTACAGCCTGAAACCTAGGTTTGTTTTACAGATGTGAACTTCATGTGCCCCCTAAATTTCTTTTTACCCTCACAGGTAATTATAACGGTGATCCAAATGATGACAACATAAAGCCCAATGGTGACTTTGCAAGTGGTTCCACTGATCTTGGACAAAGCTGGCTTGTGCCTGAGAATAACACCATGTATGTATATTCATTTAATCATATGGCATTTGCTAATCAAACTCAATAAATCAAATATCCATCCACTCACTGGCTTTGTCATCCAGTACCATTTTACATCTTCCAACTGCCCATTAGAAGTAGGGAGCTGCCCCTTTACATTAAACAGGGAATGAGAAGAGGGCTTGTGTCCTTTAAGTCTTGTTTTCAAAAGCAGGAACTATCTGCTGAGTGTGAGGGAGGATAGGACTTCAGTCCAGTTCCCTGATTAGAAAACACAACTGATTGGCTCCCATAGCTCTTCTTTTTTCAGCTAAGAATAAGCCTTTGAATAGCCCAGAAGGCATCAAAAAAAGGGAGTCCATTCAGTGACAGGGCTGACATCAGCTTTTCAAAGAAGCTGGATAAAGTCTTGTGACTGTAATAAAAAACACCCTGTTGTGCAGGGCATGAGTTAATCTTCCACTGAAAATCTGATAGTAAGAGATGTGAAACACACATTTGATTTTGCTTGTTTTCCCCAGATGTTCCAGCGGGACTTCTGAAGAGCAATGTGATCCTGTGCTGGAGAGTGAAGCAAAGAAGAACACAGCATGTGGCATGATCACAGACCCAACAGGTAGTATGTTGGTAGTTCTCTGTGAGCCATGTGATGGAGCTCTTTAGAGAGGAGGCAACACAAGCTATATAGTCCATTGTTCTGAGCTCACATTGCAAGCACGTAGAACCTCCAGTGTGAATGGCCAACAAGAAACTCACAGGTGCTTGTTCAGGATATGTCAACCGTTCAGACAGTGCTAGTATGTCCAAGATTATCTAAGAATGTGCGCAGGGAGCCGTAGCTGCTCTTTGCTTTATAGTGTCTTGCACTCTGCTTGCTAAAAGAAATAGTTTGTAGGGCACTGTCATTGCATGTATTACAGATACTTTATCTGAAATTCTGTACATGTTCCCTGCATTGGACAGCCCCTGCAGTTGTCTAGAATTAGTGTCCTGCCTAGCCAGAAACTCTTAATTTATGTAAGGTATGTTTTATCGATCATGCAAAAAGAAGAAAGCCTGTTCCAGAGGGCCAAGTCTCACTGTGCATACTCAGTTTCAAGTGTTGGTTTAACTTAGTAAACAAAGTTAGCCTGGAGCACTCGCAATACATTTGCCGTGACAGAAGATAGATGGTGGTGGCGGTCTTATAATTCCCATTTTTTTTTCTTTCCTTCTACATATCTTTCTTGATTTACACAGGAATCTTTAAAGATTGTCATACGAAAGTGCCTCCAGAGAATTTCTTTGAAAATTGTGTTTACGACATGTGCTTCACTGATGGACAGGCAACATCCTTATGCTACGGACTACAGGCCTATGCTGAGTCATGTATCAGTGCTGGGATATGCATAGAGTGGAGGAATGCTACTCTTTGCCGTGAGTGCTGTGACTTATAAATATATATTCTGGATTTAAACTTCAAAAGTATGCACATTCTCCTCTACCTTTTTCATGCAAGTTATTTCATTTTATGTGATGTTTTGAGTATAGTCTGTCTTTTGTCATGTCCTGAGCCTGCTTCAGTTTCAGTTCCATTCCATAATTTGTATAAAATACTAATTTTCAAGAACATTTGGATACATGTAAGTCTAATCCTTAAAGTTTTAATAATTTAGTATTAGTTTCTCGATTTACTGTTAGTTTCTTGGAAAAGTTTGATTCAGCTGTATCTTAAGTGAGCTTCTGCATTGGGGAAATAACTGTTGCTTTGCTCCACTGAAAATCTACCATCCTCAGTGTAAGTGGAGCTGGTAGTCCTCCATACACAAACGCTTATTGATGGCTTTTGGTTAAAAAAAGTAGTTTAAGAAGATACCTTAAGAAACAGCTGTTTCTGGGAAATTTACAAGTATTTCTCTATAAAGCAAAGAAACCAAGTATTTTCACTTATCTCCCAATTAATTCTCTTCAGAATGACCTTATGGGAAATCTCATATAATGAACTCATATTTCTTAGAATAAAGCTTTCCAGGGGTTCCACTGGTGTCAATTTTATGAAGCACTGTGCAGACATCTTCTAGAGGGCCTTTATAAGCACAAAGTACACACCTGGAGAGAAAAAGTCTTCTAAAGGTCAACCATGCTGAAATAAATCATCATTTTTCTCTATGTTTTTTTGTCTTTTACACTAATTTTTATTATACCAGTTACCACTGTATTACCTTTTTTCTTCTTTTTATTTTCTTTTTTTTTTTTTTTGCCTGTGATCAACAATTAGCTCTGCATTGAAACTAAAACATAAAAAAAAAATGAGAGATTCTAGGAGCTGCTCAGTTTGGAAAAAGAATTACTGTGACTTTAGAATGGCTTTAAAGCACCCAGTAAGTCAGCCCTGGGAGGACAGAGCACAGAGAATTCATATATAAAAAGAAGACAGAGAAAGAAATGAGCTTCTAAGCCTTCAAATCAGATCAAGGCTGTGGACATCCAGACTCCATAGTCTGAGGCCATAGCCCAGGACCTAAATATCTATGGCTTGATTATAGTGATAGAGAAGACTCAGTCACATTAAGAGGATTGACTCTCAAGTGCTCCCTCCATCAGTAATTCAAATAAAAACTCAATTAAAAACCTGGCAAAGAGCAGGTGCTCTGGCTAGATGACTGGAGATGTTGGTTGTAATTGCCTGACAGGACTGAGATCCTGCTGCGGGGATAGAAGTAAATGAGACTCATATGTAGTGATTTATCACAGCATCTAGCCAGAAACAGTTTTTGCGATTTTTTTCAGATGACAAAAATGGATAAATGCTTCACGATTTCTTTAAAAAGTAATGTCTTCCCCAGGGAGCATGCTTTGAGTGACAGAAACCCAATTGTACCATGAGCAGGAGGAATGTGACAGTATAATGTATTTTCCTCAAGGGGTCTCAGTGAAAGACAGAGTCTGATTTTTCATTTTATTTTTAAATAAATGGCAGGTGTTCAAATAGTTACTACAGTAATATCAGCTGGTACGTGAAGAGATTCTTCTATTCCCTTAATGGAGTGCCTTTATGTCTTTAAACCTCCAGAAAAAGGTTTAATGAACCAAGCACAATTAGTCCTGTATGATCACATCAGACCTACCCTCAAAGCGAGCCTGCAATGTTTGACTTCCTTTGTAAGGTGAAGTGCAGGGTGGCCCACCTGTCTTATGCACTTCTACCAAAAGCCACCCATCTTGCATGGCAAGAAAAACCTTTGCACACAGCACTCACCAGTGTCAGACTTTCTAACAGCAATTTTGTATATTTTCAGGAGCAAACAGTGAAAGCATCAGGAAAACTTTTATCATGATTTTGCCCTTTTGAGTGATATTATTTTTCTTTTTCTCTCTAGCAATGTACTGTCCTGGAGGCAGCATCTACAAGAGCTGTGGTACTAGGTGTCCCTCTACCTGCTTGAACATCTCAGCAGTTGATTCCTGCAGTACCTTACCAGTGGAAGGTTGCTTCTGTAAGGAAGGCTATGTTTTGAGTGGAGAAAAATGCGTGCCAGAAAGCAGCTGTGGTTGTGTTGATGGAAAAAACCAGTATCACCAGGCAAGTTACCTCCAACATTTAAAGAAAAAAAAAAAAACACAGAACGAATAGGGGATCTCATTCTTTATCATCATGAGAGAGAAAAATGTTAATAACACTAACACAATTATTATTTACACCATTGGTAATAACAAAATAAACTCACTTTGCCAGCCTTCTTAATCAAGGAATCACAGAATGGTAGGGGTTGGAAGGGACCTCTGGAGATCATCTAGTCCAACCCCCCTCCTAAAGACCTTACAGCAGGTTGCACAGAAATCTATGAGCTGTGTGTCTACAATTGCCCAAATGATCATATATCATGCACATTCAAATACTGATAATTTGATTGTCCCTTACGGTATTAACTTCCAATTTATCTTATAATATATACTTCTACACTCTTTTTTCTGCTCAGCTGGATGAGAGCTGGTTCACCAGTTACCCCTGCACTGAACGCTGCACCTGCAACACTAATAACACCATTGTATGCACTTCCTGGGAGTGTGGAGTCCACGAGGAATGCAGTATTCAGGATGGTGTGCTAGGCTGTCATTCCAATGGTAAGTCCTGCCTGAAAATGGCTCTCAATGTCAATTCCATAATTAGATCCTTCTTCTCCTTCTAGCTTTATTATAAATGTCTTTTCATATGTGATGGCAAAGAAGTCCCAACTGACTGCTGACAGTGCTAAGAGTTGAAAAGACACGATGATCTATCTTGCAAGCACAGATCCCCTTCTGTTGTAGTGGATATCAACAAAAACTGATGCTGCCCAAAATCTTGCAAGGACATTTGGGTTCTTTTTGTCTTAATACAAATTCAAGTCCCACATCACCAGTGCTGCAAGTTCTAAATTTGGGAAAAATTGAAAACTGTATTTCTGAAAGCCTGGGTGATGGAATGTGAATTAAGTATCTAAGTATATAGATGCAAATTTATTTACTTTTATGATCACATCTATGTTTATACATATAATTTTTTATTTTAATATAGCTAAGTATTACCCTCAACTACCATAAAGGACAGCTACAATAGAAATACATATATACATAGAAATGTATAAAGAGGTTCATTTGTGGCCAAGTTGCCAGTTTGAACATAATTTGCAAATTAAATTTAGGAGGTACTTTCTGGAAATGTCTTATTTCCAGACATTGGAATGAACCTGAGGTACCTCTGTGAAGGTCTGCCAACACGATAATGATCAGGATTTGATTACTGCACTAACACAAACCTCTTTGGTCAGCTGAGTCTGCGGTGAAATCCAGTCCAAAGTTCTTAGATCATTTTTTCACCTTCAGGCCAAGCAACATGTCAAGTGGCAGGAGATCCCCATTATTTCACTTTTGATGGAATGATGTACACTTTTGTGGGTACCTGCACCTACACCTTGGTTGAGGTTGTCAACACCAACAGTATCATTCCTATAACCATCCTTGGCAAGAATGAAGACAGAGGACTAAGAGGGGCCACATACCTGAAAGAAGTCTACATAGATGTGTATGGTGTACGAATCACCCTTCAGAAAAGCCAAGGAGTCCTGGTAGGTGGTGGTGCTCTTTATTCTGGCAACAAGTATCTGAAAATTAGCTCAGTACAGCAGCTGTAAGAAAAAGGATCTTCATATCTTCTAAGGAGTATGTACGCTTATGCTTAATACTTGTGGGCACCGCCATTACCTTGATATTATGGGGAAATAACATTTCTCACTAGTTTCCAAGACTTCTGCATTGGGTTTACTGTTCTACTGGCTGTATCTTGGAGATGGAATGCAGAGCTTCCAGATTGGAGAATTGTTGCCTGAACTAAAGAATGGGGCTCACCACTACAACAGCTGTTGTCAACCCAATCACCTATAGCTAGCTAACAAGAGCAGAGGAAAAGCAAGTCATACTTTATAGGTCTAGAATAGCACAGGGATCCATGGCATTACTGGAGACAGGGAATCCAGCCTATGGGTGGGTAAGAGCTTGGCGTCTTCCCAGCTCCCTGTTAAAGGCACATGCTGTGAGTCTTGCCCAGATCTCCTCAGCTAAAAGGCTGATTCCTGCAAACCATAGATGGAATATGCAATGGTAGAAATGTAAAGGAGCTAAAACCATTGTCGAGAAATCTTCAGCACTGCAAGGAATTTAGACTGTGAGCAGAATAGCTTTCATGGAACAATGTCCATACTGACAAATGACATGTCTCTCCAGCTGAACAATCAGAGAGTCTCCACTCCAGTGGAGAACCGTTTGAGAGGTGTGTCCATTGGAAACGTTGGCAGATTTATAGTAGTGGAAACTGACTTTGGTGTGACAGTGAAATATGACGGCAATCACCGTCTGGAAATCACCCTCCCACAGTCTTATTTCTCAAAGGTAAGATTTAGTATGTAAACATCTGGCACTGTTTCAAAACTACTGCTTTGTGCATTTACTTTTAATCTGTTTTATTCCTTTGTTTTGCTATTGCATCTTTCTTTGTGGCCGTATTGTAACACATGTAATTTTTTTTCCTTTCTATTTTTTTATCTTCACAACAATTTGCACATGTTCCAAGGGGGTAGTTAAAGAAAATGACCTGGCTAAGGGAAAATATCCAGCTTATAGAATAAAATGCCTTGAAGCCTTAGGGAACCACAGACTTACTGCAGTTTCTATTTTATTTCTCCATGGGTGCAGTCAGACACTAGTGAGTATGTCTGAAGTGTCTGGTACAAGATCAGTTGCTGGTGGTGATTTGGTCACATCATTTCATAGGCAGTGAATAAGAAGTTATTGGGGAAGCTGATGTAGAACAGATTGCGCTTAGAACATGGTTCTTGTTCATTTGCAGGTACATGGCATGTGTGGTAACTTCAATGATAATCATGAAGATGACCTGTCCCTGCCCAATGGTACACTTGTCAGTGTCACACAGTTTGGAAACAGCTGGAAAGTAGAGGAAGACAGTGATGAAGGGTAAATGTAACTTCTTTTCATACCTTCCATTTTCCTTCAGGAAACAGTCTCCTTTCAATAGTTTTGACTGTTTGCTACGTCATAACATACAAGTAGTGTATATGAGACTTTTCTGGATTTAAATTTGAAGCTCAAAAAACAAAAGCCATCACGACAGGAGACCACTGCACAGGCCAGAGGGAAACCACAGCCATTCTACTGATCTACATACACACTTGGGGAATTAGGCTTCAGGACAGTCCACAGTGTGGACATAATCTCTGTTTATTTTATACTGAAATGACCTAGAACAGGATGATGGTGTTGGGGAACAGTGAGGGCCAGCTGCTCCCTAAGGGACAAGGATCCAAGTGTGATAACACAGCCAAGACCGCAGTGGCCTCACCAGTCAGGGCCCATCCCATACTACCTGAGCAAGGCAAGCAGGGCAGGCACAAGTGTGGAAGCCAGGGTCAGCCAAGAGTACAGACCACACGAGTTTGCAGTGACGAGACAGGAGGTCAAGCTGAGAAGTCAATCCTCTAGTCGGGGTCAAATTCACTGAGAGTAATGAGGGTCAGACACATCATGGTTATCACCAGGCAGGTCTAATTCTGCTTAATCCTTCACTCATAGACAGAAAGAAGACCGTAGTCCCCAGCGTTATTTGTTTAATAGCTTTCAGTAGAAATAAACTTTTCAGTATCAGTCTCTGTCTTATATATGCCTTTGAACCTTAAATGCAGCTGTGTCTGTGCTTTCATGCAGTTGTTTACCAGACTTAAGAGAAGATGATGCTCCTTCTTGCACTGCTGAGAATAAACCAGACATTGAAAGCCAGTGCAATGTCCTAAAATCAGACAAATTCAAAGCATGTCATAATCTAGTCAAGCCTGAAGACTTCATACAGATCTGCATCTATGACATGTGCCGGTATGATGGCATGAAGTCCACTCTCTGTGACATAGTTCAAGTCTATGTGGACATCTGCAGGAACCACGGAATTGCCATTAAATGGAAGAATAGCACATTCTGTCGTAAGTGCACAAGCAAGTGAAAAAAATGAAACTTGGATGGCTAATAGCATGAAAACAAACTAGCAGTATTAGGTGAACAAGTTATGCAAAAGAAAATTAAACCCAAATTCTCAAAAAATGCAATTCTAGTATTATGATTTTATGACTCCACTGTTGTACTGAACTGTGTTCAGGTTGAGCTAAACCCAGTGATAACTCAGGACTAGACAAGTTATGGATAGCAATGTGGAGTTAGAATGACTTTATAGCTAAATGAGTGCCATGAGATATTGCAATGAGCCTAAAATGGAAAAATAATACAACAAGAAAACTAAACCAAAGTGGGATACTGTGTTAGGATACAGGGCTCAATGCCACTTACTGTGTTTTGAATGAAAACTGGCAATTTGGCCAGCTGCTTATTAAGGGCCATGTTCTCAGATTAATTTCCAGTGTATGTGCCTCACTCCACCCATTCAACAAAGCTACAGACAAGTTATGTAAAAATGAGCAAAAGTAACACAATGGATTTCTTTTTGTTGGGGGTTTTTTTCACAATTTAGTATTACGTTGTGGAATTAATTATCAACATAGTGTTGTGGAGGACAAAACAAGTAACTGGTTAAAAAAAAAAGCCAGATGAATGTTGATAGGTTCATCAGAAACTCCTAGTTTCCTCCTTGCCATGAGTGAAGAAAAACACTGGACACACAAACCCTTTGTCCTGCTACCTTGTTTCTTGAACTGTCCCCTTATGCATCTCTAGTCGTCGGCAGAAATGGAGTATAGAGATAGATGAATCTTCAGTCCGACAATGAGTATCTGTTGTTCTTCCATGTGCTAATGTCTGTGATTAAGCTAGATACATACCTGTTTTGTATCACTGGAAGGTTGAACGTTCTAAGGAATTTGCCCTAAAGATTCTCTTTTCTAGCAGTGCCCAAAGAGGCACTTGCAGCTGAACTGGAATACTGAATCCGAATGATCCAGCTAGCACAAGGCGCCACCAGTTCAGGCATATCTGTAATAGAACTGAATCAGCAGCTCCAGTTCTCCGTTTTGTTTTTGTTGTGGGTTTTTTTTTTTTAACTATAAAAAATCAAAACCAGTCAATGATCAAAATCAGCTGTCAAAAGGCAATTCTATATTACCTTTTTATAGGCCAAGTTGTAGCTTTCAGGCAGGCACGTGTGGTTTGCAGTGCACTTTTTAAAATGCATTTAATAATGCTGGTTCTATTCTCTTTACCCACACAGCATTGCCCTGTCCAACCCACAGCCATTACGTGGACTGTGTTTCCACCTGCCCATCAACATGCAATGACATTTTTGCCTCTTCCCTTTGTGAGAAGACAGAAGAGTGCACAGAAGGCTGTGAGTGTGATAACAATTATGTGCTCAGTAATGGCAACTGTGTACCTCTGAGCGATTGTGGCTGCAGGGATGATGACAACAATTACTACACTGTAAGTAGTTTGTGTGTGGAGCAAATCTCTGGCTGCAACACTTGTAGAAAGTTGTTCTCCTGCCCATCTGAACAAGAGAGAGAGAGAAATCTTCAGGATCCACCTCTTAAATACCTTTCATCTGATTAGTAAAATATGCAGGCTCAGGTATTAGGAGATGCAGCAGCTTGGTACTTTGCACCCGAGGCAAAAATTGAGGCATATTCAAAACCAGTCAATTGATCAGAGTTATTCAGGCAGTCCATCCTAGTCCTCTTTTGTGTTCAAATTCTCATGTCAAAGACAATAAGACAAATGAAGTGGAATCTCCACTCACAGGTTCTTGGTGAGATTACATCTGACTGAGCAGTTGTGGAATTGCCAACTGCACAGGTTGCACCTAGCCAGCCCCTACACTCCTTACTATTGAACTTTTATTTCATTGCAAAGCTGAGGACCTCGATAATATTTTATTAACACAACTTGTGTCCAGGCTGGGGAGACCTGGATAACTCCACACTGCACCAAAAGATGCCAGTGTCAGAACGGTGTCATCACATGTAAGAGCTACAGCTGTGATTCTAAAGAAACCTGCGTGATCAAAAATGGAAAATACAAGTGCAATCCGACAGGTATGTGCAGGCAGGTCTTCACCTGGTGTTCCATGAGGGCTGGAGAAGAAGGAATGGGTATCCATTCTTTCTTCCATGGCACTTCCAGTCTTCTTGACGGGGAAAGAAGGCAGCTCTGACAGTGCTATTGATGACACATCATTGAACACAAAAAGGCCTAAGTTCTCATAATAGAAAGTTCTGGTACAAGACAGAGAATCTGTAGAGGGAAGTGGAACAAGAGTTTGAAAATTTACTTACATCTAGAAATTTGGCAGTTCAGTCTGAGTAGTTTAAATCAAAAAAGAAAAGAAAAAAGTTTTGCACTGTATCTACCAAAACCAAAACTCAGATATATCTATTAATCCTTTGGCAATAGTCTTTTTTTCCACTGCATGTTGACTTGAGAACAGAAAACATAAAGGTAAAACAGGACAGAGCAGATCTGAACAGATATGTAATAGGCCAGTCAGAGAACTGTGTTTTTTTCCGTTCATTATTTGCTTTGGTTAAGCAGAGTTAATCCCATATTCTCTAGGTAAATTGGACTGTTTAGGAGACAGCTTGTTGCCTAGTGACTCTACACCTCAATTTTGAAGAATAGTATAGCATAGGACCTACTGTATTGATGATCAGTACAAGAGCATAATGCAAATCCAGCTTCCCCCTGCTTCATTTTGGCAAAATACCACAGCAGAGGCACCCCAGCAGTCCTAAGGACAGCCTTGCTCCTGGGATAATGGTTTGCTCTGTGCTCAATGGTCAAGGAGAACACTGCCTCTGATTGTTAGGTCTGGTGAACCGAATGATCAGTTTAGAAACCTCACAAGAAATCAGTGTGACAGAAGTGAGCCAGCCAAAATTAGACATTGCTTTTCATCTTCCAATAATTTTGTACCAACACCTTGCTGAGGATTATGAAATCAACATCTCCAAGAGCCCACTGCAAGCCATGCTGTGTGGCAGAGTCATTCCTCGGCAGACGACCAATGCACACAACATAGTCTCTATAAAGCCTATAAACCCTAATGTTCTGCTTCAGTTCAGTTGGCTTACACTGGTTCTCAGCAGAGGAATGAGTTTCTCTGGCCACCCCTCCATTTGAGTGCCCATTCACTACAGTGATGCCTGAGCACCCATCTTTAAGAGACCCGCATTCTAGCAGCAATCATTTTTATGCAACTTATTTTAAACTGATCCATGCATGGGATCTGGCACATGCACACTCAGACTGGAGAGTAATGAAGCTCTTCCCCTTTAGGTTTTGGGAAATGCCAGATCATGGGTGACCCACACTACATCACCTTTGATGGTCTGGTGCACCACTTTCAAGGGAAATACACGTATATTCTGGCTCAGACTACCCCTGACCTACCTGATACTCTGACACAGTTCAGCATTGAAGGCGTGAACTATCCTTTTCGTCGAAGTCGACACATTACTTACCTGAAAGAAATTCTCGTCAATGTTTACAATCACACAGTGCGATTCAGGCAGAACAAGCAGCTTGTGGTAAGTCTCCTGCTGACTGCAGAGCACAGAGAAAGGCCCTCCCTTGGTCTAAAACACCTTTGAGTAGTAAATGTCTGTTTTGAAGAATTTAAGTATTAAAGCTAACCGTATTATTACAGCAATGCTACAGGGCAACCACAAAGGTGATTTTCAGTTGTGTTGATTCTTTATAGCTATGAAGGATATCATTTTACTTCAAATAAATAAATTAATAAATAGAGATTTAGGAATAAAACACCAAATATCCCAAGGCTTACAACAAAGCCATACAAATTTTTATCAGTGGTAGGGAAAAGTGTGAATTATGCTAGAAAACTTCAGTTCCTACTTATTGGTGCATAAGAGTATATATAGCTCATACACACATTTTTTGCTCAATAGAAATTGCTTAGGATGATAGGAAAGTACTGTGTCCAGATGACTTTCCTCAATACATGATTTTCTTAACTTTAAAAAATTGAACATTGAGGTTTTTACCTGGTTAAATTATCTGATGTATTGATCATAAAACCAGAGAAGAGGAGTGTTCATTTGTAGCACTGACTTGTACTGAAGCCAGATTTAAATTTGGCCTATATATTATGAATTCTAACTTATTCTTTCCCTGTTAGTTGGATGGTGTGAGCGTGAGACCCCCTGCTCGTCCTCATGAAGGTATTCATATATATCAGAGGACAACAAGAATTCTCCTGGAGACAGATTTTGGCTTATACCTGAGCTTTGATGGCAATCAAAATGCAGGTAAGTGATACTAAGACAATGTGCAGGAATATTCAAGCACTGTCTCAAAAAATGTTCTCGTTCCAAAGGAGGTCTAAACACAAGGCACAATTTGAAACCTTCACCCTTTGAGCCTATGACCCTTTGTGATATGAACCTCCACAAAATTAAAACAAAAAGTGTTTCCCAGGAGCCAAAAAAACCCATAAAACTGGCATTTCTTTATCTGGATCCACCTGAACTTAATAGAAATGAGATGTAGAGTCAAACTGTTATACTTTTTTTCATGTTAAGTAAGGCCTGAGTGATAAAAACAAAAGCAAATCACTTAAAGTTGCTGATGGGGTGAAGCCTGGATCTGCCCCTTTGCCAGCTTAACCCAGTCATACAATTGAGGTCATCAAGTTATACAGCTGTGAGCGCAACCTTTTACATGCTTCTTCTCAAGCCTATTCCAGATAATCCTATTCTTTCATGTTTCTTGGCAGAATTCTTATAGCACATATACACAACTCACTCATGTAAGTTGAACACACATTACCTCCTCTGTTCAAAGCAAAGTTACTCCTGATTTACAACAAAACATAGCCATGTTATTTCTGACTGTATGGTGAGAGTGACAGGCCATTTATATACATGACCATTATTCCAACTGCAGAATGAAAGGGTCTGTTTTATAGGAATTCTGCTTCTCAATGAGCAAGTGGATTGCAAATGAAGGGCAAAAGTGGGAGGTCCATTCAGCTTGTTGCAAAGCAGTAAGCAGTATGCACTAAGAGCACTCAGGTGATGATATCTTGTTACATAATACCTTATTGGCTGCAAGAAAAGACTTTTTTCATGATCCGTGTTGCTGAGTCCAGAAAACAGTCCTGTGAATACATGTACAAACATGCATGTTCAGGGCTATGTTCATATCCTACGTATGAGGGCCAGTGTCACATGACCAACTCTGATCTGAATCATGAAATGTGTTAGTTGGCACTGCTTTCCACCTCTTCCACACACACAGAAGCAAAGATTTCTGTGTAATGTCTTTTTTTTTCTTCTGAACTTCCCTAGATATAAAGCTGGCCAACACCTACAGCAGCAGAGTGGAAGGCTTGTGTGGTAACTTTGATGGGAGATACAGAAATGACTTCACAAATCCAGATGGTGTTTGGGTGAAGAACGTGAATGTATTTGGTGAGAGCTGGAAAGTTCCTCTGAAAAGAACAACTTCTCGTCTCAGGTACTTAATTTTCTACTTCATATCCATGGCAAGCACAGGCACTGGCAGTAGGTGAATTAAGCCATAGTTAATATCCAGGAACAACTACACTGTCTTATCTCCTGGTATTTCTTCTTCCCTTGGTCTTTGTACAGGGACTTTTCCTGCTCATCACTAAAGTGAACTATCAGTGCCCTTCTATCTAGCCAAAAGAGGCCTGAACTATCACTGCAGTACTCCAGTTCAGTATCCCTCCTTGGAGTCACAGTCGTTACAACCTCTAGGGCACTGGGATGAATAAGGTCTTTGCCAAGCTCATGGTTTCTGGCAAAGATGAATACATCATGTTGCATTGGATGGGCCTGAGGAAGGGCAAATCCTGGTTCAGTGTCATCCCTCCCTCTGGAACATTGTCTTGGTTTGAAAGACAGGTGTCTGCTGAGGAAGGCAGGAGCCTTCCTTGAAATGGAAAAATGCAACCCCCTTCCCTCCAAATTATTATAATTTTGAAATTAAGGGGCCTTCAGGCAAAGATATGGGGAATAGGAATAACAGTTCTTTACTAATATATATATATATATATAACACAAGGCAGGGAAAAAAAAAAAAAAAAACAACCCACTGGTTTACACTAACAGAGTCAGAAATACAACCTGACACCCTGTATCGAGTGGCAGTAGCAGCCCGATAAGATGCTGGCTGCAGTCCTCCTGAAGCGATGGATGTAGTTCTGTGGAAGCAGCGATCTTGTAAAAGGGTCTGGTCTTCCTCCGAAGGTCCAGTGGTAGGTAGGTAGCTCTTGTCCTCTGGAACTCCAGTGGGGGAAAAACTCCTCTGGGAATCCAGTGGAAGAAGGCTGCTAGGGCATTCGAGATCTCAGTTTTTATTTGGCATGGACTGCTTGGCTCCTTCCCCCCGGGCGGAGCATCTCACAATGGGATGGCCAGTCGTGAGACAGTTGCTTGATGGGCCATTAACAGAAGATAGTCCAGGAGCGAGTTATCGATGGGTCAGGCGATAAGGCATTGTTGTGCCCATTAACAGGAGATAGTCCAGAGGGGGGAGGCAGGGAGCACCGCCCCACCTGGTCTCAACAGCTCCTGAAGATGGTAATAGAATACTTTTTTTTTGGGGGGGGGGGGGGCACATCTTACACTGGAACCTAGGACAAACATGAAGGTAGCTTTGAAATCCACCAAGCAGAAATCACAGTTCCTCACAGAAGAGGTTCTTGAAGAGACTGATTTCCTTACTTTCATGGCTATCTAGTGCTTTCTGCCAGTACACAAAAAGTAAAGACACTCTATTGAGTATAAATGAGCATGATATTTGTGGTCAGGCAAATTCTGTGTTAATTAGTCCATACAGAACATCGAAGCAGCAGGAAAATAAGTTTGTTTGTTTGTTTATTTGTTTGTTTCCTTCCTTCCTGACTTCCTGCAAATAAATGGAATTGTATTAGCTGTCAGCATATAATTTGGCTGCAAAAACTGGTCTGCCAGAACAGTAGAAAGCAGTACGTAGGCAAGTGTTGAGCATAAAGGGGCTATGGAGGCTATATCTACAGGAGAATTGTGGCACTTCAGGCATTCAGCCAGCTGTTCAGTGAAAGTGATCATACATCCAAGAAATAGTGGCCTATTCCAGCTGCCTCATTCTGACTCATGTCCAAGTTTTATTGAATAGATTGGATGAAAGAGGCGCTGGATGAAGCCTGTGTCATGCAGAATTTCCAAAGAGATAATTACAGCTATCCCTTTTGATTTAAATATCCATAAATCTCTGAGACTGGCAGGAAGTGTTCTAGTACATCTTTGACTTGCTTTATCTATCTCCTTCCCATTCAGGATAAATCACACAACAGAAGTAAGCTTACACTTATGCCACAAGGCAGAAGTACTCTTGTGGTGTTACTTTGACAGTAGTACCATGAATGCTGGGTGTACAAAGAACTGATGGTTACATAATGACTTCATTTACAGACGAGATGTCAATTCAAAAGATGAGTCTGAGGAGGAACCAGATCCAGGGCTCTTCCAAGGCTGCAGTGAAAATCAGCTGGGGCAAGAAAACAGAACTTCAAGATGTCAAATCCTGACTGACTTGAATGGTCTTTTTGTAAAGTGTCATTCTATGATCTCACCAAGTTTCTATTTCACGTAAGTGTCCACTACAGACAGTTGTTCTCCCTATTTGAAAAATAATTTTTGTCTAGTTTCTGACAAGAACTTTGCATCTTCAGTCTCCAGGATATTAATAGGAACTGAGGACAGTAAGTGTCTTTGGAGAACTGGGCCCAGTGATTCCATTATTGATATATTTAAATACCCTTATTTATTTTTAAATAATTGTGATGATCTGTCTTTACATCTATTTAGAGTTTTACTTTTCTGTTAGCTCTAGAACATAGCTTTCCTCTTTTCCTACACAGATAAATCAGCAGCATTAAGAATTATACCTGTAGGCTAGGATTTCCAGTGTGCTTCAGTTCTCACCCACATTCAGTAAGAATTTAGTACCTGGCTCTATTAGTTTCCTTTTAGCAATTTTAGCTTCATAAAACCTAGCCTTCATGCTATAGCCACAAAGGCTGAAGCCGTCAGTGACACTCTTGAATCTTTCATGGAGAAGTGCAAAAAACAGATTGGCGAAGAGCAACTAACCCACTATCTTCAAGAAAGCTCCCTCTGCTGTGTTTCAAGGCTGCTCTGGCCTCCTATGTATACAATTTCTACACACCTAATTTTGAGGTGCATGAAAC
This sequence comes from Leptosomus discolor, assembly GCF_034619465.1. Lineage (NCBI taxonomy): Eukaryota > Metazoa > Chordata > Aves > Leptosomiformes > Leptosomidae > Leptosomus > Leptosomus discolor. The sequence continues at coordinate 52,191,139 of NC_141397.1, read as the reverse complement.
CTATTGATTCATCCCCCCATTCTTCATTCATCCATCACCAGTCACAAAATTGCCAAGTAGCTGCCAATTTTCTTCAGTCATATAGTTGTACCTAACATTTAAAGATAGATAATGCCCACCTCAAAGTCCCTCTCAGCTGTGAGAAGAACATGAAGGTATCTTAAGTGAAATAAACTGGACCACTGGCTCCAATGTATATATTCTGATTCTTAACATAAGCCTACTTTTCTCCTCACTCTAGAATTTGGTTAGGCAGCCTGTTCTACCTTCTTAGAGGTTGCCTGATTTTTCTGAGGTGCTGCGTACTTGCAGATCCCATTCATCTCAGATCTCAATGCCTGTGAAAATCAGGCCATGGATATTCACAGGATGAGCAAAGTTAAGAAAGCAGCACTGGCAAACAAACACTGGGTAAAACAGAATTTCATGTCAATATTCAAGCCATATGTATGTGGGGAGGGCACCTGCATATTGAAACAAGTGTGTAGTCCAGCTATAAGACAGCAGCACTAAAAAGTGCTCTATAAGCAAGATGCAGCCATGCTAGCACAAAACAGAAGCAGATTGCAAAGAATAACTTACAGTGACAAGCATTCAGGTACCTGTTTATTGCTCGTACAAATACCTCGCATGTTAGCAGCAGCTGCACAACGAATAACCTGATCTTCCCAATCACGTGGCTGGGGGGGGGGGGTTAATTCCTGTTTTCCTGTCAGCCAGGTACAGGAAAATGGAATTAATTCAGTGTCAGGCAGAAGAGCAGCTCAAAATAAACAGTAATAAAGGTATTGGGAATGAATGCTTTCTCCTGTTGCACGTAGGAGCTGCCTGTTTGATATGTGTGTGGCAGGAGATGAGGATGCTACCTTATGTCGCAGTCTGGAGGAATACGTGCTGGCTTGTCAGCTGCAAGGAGTCAGTATGGAAGGCTGGAGGCAGCAGACGGTTTGTGGTAAGCACAGGAAGAACCAGAAAGTATGGGTTCTGCCTAAAGGACTCTCAAGATCTGAGATTTGAGGCATTTCATAGATCCACCATATATCAAAGCTTCTCAGGGAGTTAAAAGCATGTTGGTTCACGCTTCAATCACTGTTCTCAGCTTAGCGTGCACACTTGCTCTTCTGGCCTCTCTTCCGTGTCCTGTGCTGACTTTCACATTTAGACCTCAGCTTAAAATTCTCCTTAGGAAAGCAGAGCTGTCAGCTCCCCTGTCATCAGAAGTTCTGTGAGAGAAAAAAATATCCCCATGCCCAACTGGGCAAAAAAGTTAAAATTTTGGAGACCATCACAAGCCACAAATCTGAAGGAAAACCACTTCATTTCAATCTCTTTTTAGGTCTAAAAAATATATTAATACTCTTTCTTGCCTGTGAAATTTCAAGATAAAAAAAAGATTCAGCTGAGAACTCCAAATATTTCAGACTAAAAAATGCTGAAATAAAACTTAAAATAATCTCAATTTTTTTTTCCTGATTTTTTTTTTTTTCAAGTTGGGAGATTCATCAAATCTAACCCATGGTTAGATGACTTTGTATTCCTGCTGAAACACAGTTCCCAGAGTTGTGGAACAGCTCTGGTACTTGGTAGGGATGGCTGCCCTGAATGTGTGAGAAGTTATCTGAGACCAGTAAAACACCAGGAATGAGAGCACAGCATACAAATAGCTTTGACAATGCATTTCCTGACTTTGGAGCACCTTACTTACAACTTCAGTACTCTTACACATGTATGCACATGTCTGTGTCTGTATGTTCATCGTAGTGCCTCCTACAAAATGGTAACATCCTCTGAATCTCAAAGGGCGTAGTGTAAGTAAGCAAGGCACAGCAGCCTGCTCTTACTGGACTCCTTATTTTTACAGGTATATCATGTCCTGCCAATAGCAACTACAGCTCATGCATGTCTGCATGCCCAGCGTCCTGCAACGACTTGACCAGCCCCTCTGAGTGCGAATCACCATGTGTTGAAGGCTGTGAATGTCTCCCTGGCTATGTTCTTAGTGGTTTTGACTGTGTGCCTTACAAACAATGCGGCTGCACATACCTTAACAAATATTACGAGGTACAGTCTCTCAGTGGGTTAGACAGGTCCTGCAGCACCAAACAATATTTTCTTCTGCTAATTACTTTGACAATCTTCTCAGCACGTCATTTTGCATTAGAAACAAAGTGCAATTGTTTAATAGAATTCTGGTCTCCAGAGAAAGGGAAGAGAGAGTAGATCACTTGGTCTGCCTCTGAAACTTCCTGCCAGAATACTCAAGGCAAGCATTTGGAGAAAATATATGATTACACTCTGAACACCATGTTAATTCTTCACCTTTATTGTGCTAAATAATAGCCTCATAGGCTCTAAAGTTTACAACACACCAGTTACAGAGAAATTCTGTCAGTCACTGTGGTCCCTCTCCTCTCAGTGAAGAGTGGTATAGGCAGGGTTGAGAGTCTGTAGAGTTGGCTATAACATGAAGAGAGCCCCAAGCAAGGCTGGATTCTGAGGAATATGGAGAACCCTCCATTGTCACTGCAGGATAGAACAGCTTCATAATCTCATATATTTCTATTTTAACATTAGAGATTTGGTACAGAAAAGGCCTAAGTCAGTAAAGATTGTTTTATGGGAGGTGGGAGACACTATGAACAGGTGGCACTTGCCAGAAAAACGGCACATAGCATTTCCTCCTTGCCTTGGAGGCATGATGTGACACATCTGCCACTCCCTCTTATCTCCAGCAACAGTTAGACATTGTTGGTTGCACATGTACCCCACCTGGTGCTAGAATCTCATACCCCAAACTCTTCTTTAGCTTTCTTTCTTGGGACATCCTTGAGTTTCAAAGAGCTGGATTAGTAAACTGCTTGTTTTCTTTTTTGTACAAACTATTAAAAAAAATATCTGTATCTATTGCCATTCATCAGGAAGGCATCAGAGAGAGTAGCAGGGGGCCCCAGTGCTCCATTCATGGTTTTCCTGGCTGATTTTATTTCATATTTTTTAACACTTAACTGCTGTCTTCCAGGTTGGAGAAACATTCACCACTGATGACTGCTCTCAGAGATGCCAGTGCACAGAAAGCTCCACTGTCTCCTGCTCTAACATAGCATGTGGATCAGACGAAATCTGTGGCATTTCAAACTATAGTCGTGGATGCTACAGGAGTGAGTCAACCACTATCACATTGTCTTTGATGCTAAGAAGTCTTGACTTACTGCTTATATGTGAACTTGACTGAGTTGGAGATAGTTGCAACAGAGCGTACACAGAAGAAAAGCGTACTGAGGATCTTGCTCTGATGTTTCATTGTAAAAATAGTGTTTCTTTCCCTTATTCCTGTTGTCAAGTACAAGTAACGTGCCTTAAAATACAGGGGACATCCAGCAATAGAAGTCTGTAATCTAAGCAAGGACAGTTCTCTCAGGGTTGAGTTATCTGAGAGTCTGAAGTGTTTCTCCTTCCTTTTTGCTAGGTGGACCATGTATGCCAAATCCTTGTAAGAATGATGGAGTTTGCTCTGAAGCTACCAACAGCACCTCTCTCCGCTTCTACTGTGAATGTACAGAACTGTATACAGGACCAAGCTGTGAGGCTGAAAAGATCGGTAATAAAACTATTTTGGATTTCACTGTCTGCATTACACACACTGCTTTCAAAAATGAGTGTCACTGTTGAGAAGATTGAGCTTGCTCTTCATTTCCATGCTGTAAATTAGTAACCTAGGGGGTGAGAGGCTGTGGTCATCCAAGCAGAAAGCAGGGGTCAGATCCTGCGGTGGCAAGGTGCTAGAAGGCACGATAGCAGGGGTCTGTAGAGCAGACCTGGGTCTGACACCACTCCAGAAAGCCACATTCATCAGAGTACAAACCAAGCAGGCAGGCAAGGCTTGAGAAAAGAATTCTATTCACAGTATGGTTAACTTTCACTGACACGGCTCTTATTTCTTCAGCTGAAGACCTTCCCACAGAGGATCCTGCGGACCATACAGTTGCCATCGTTCTTGGAGTTGTGGCAGGTGTCGTCGTTATTGTCATTCTCATCTCATCTACAGTGTGCCTGTGCAGGTAAGGCTTTTCGCAGCTTTGCTACGTTCAGCAGAGTCAAGACACATACACCCCTTTTAGCACCTGTAAAACTCCCATTAGTCACATACCTGAAGGACCAGAAAGGAACCACAGCATTCAGGATCTCATTTGGGGAATGTGAGGGAAACCTTCGCTTTTTCTACAGAAATGAACATATGCCATTTCTTTTTCACAGGGCATATGCACCACTATCACAAAACTTATGTTCTCCAAAATCTGACTTCATTCATGCTCACACCATTATTTGAACTCTCACTACAGCTAAGGATAGAAATACAAAAATCGTTGTTTTTTGTTTTTTGTTTTTTTTCCATTGTATAGAAGGAAAAGAAAGACTGACACAGCTGTGAAATCAAGGGATTCTTCTTCGAAACAGTCCAGGGATGCACTGGATGACAGAATATATGAACAAGATTATGGCTGCATCGTGAACACTGCATTTGATCAAAATGAATCCCAAAATACATACCTATAGTTAGCAATATTTTTCCAATTTATTTGTATTACTTTCTGGTCTTGTATTTTAATAATATTTGTAATACCTTGAGAAGAAAGAATAATAAATAAATAATTGCATTTGCCAAAAACCTTTGAAATTGTTCATCTAAAATATCTCTCAGATCTCATGTTGTAGACCCAAATTCAAATATGTCCTAACTCACATAAGAGACTGTGTTGTCTTCAGAGGCTGTTTAAAAAACACAAAGTCCAGACAGAATCTGCCAGCACAAGTGTGCTGCACACCATCACATACACACCCCTGATAGATGTACAAACTATAGACTAAACCAGCCAGAATTAACTATGGCGTCCCAGGTAGGTCTTCATGAGATCATCTTACCCAAATCCTTCCACGGGGGGTGATTACCTGACTGAGCTGGACACAGTTCTTACTCCTCTGCTGGCAAGGCATGTCCAACTGGGGAGAGAAATATATAAGAAGACACTGAGCTCATCTGGTGACAGGTGCAGTAAAAAAGGATGACCCCCGTTGTCTGCCTGGGGAGTGCTGGACTGAAAGAAGGGATTGTTTGAAGGGGAGCTGCCTCCTTGCTGTCAGGGTGGAGTGGACACTGTCATCAGCCCCCTGCCTATAGGGGCTAAGCAAGAGCATAACTTAACCAAAACTTCCTGAAGAATGAGATCCTGTCATAGACTTGGGGTCTTTGCGAACTCTGAAGCTGCCACACCGATGAATGTGGACAGAGATCTCATCAGCTGAGTCCTAGACCGTGTTACAGACCCCTCTACAGCAAAAGACCAAAGGTGTTTGTGGCAAGGCCTAATAACATGCAGTGTGTGAGACACCCACCCCATGGCAGACCACTCACAAGGCCCAGGGAACCGAGGCACTGCCTGGGCCTTGTACAAGCCCTGAACAAATTTCCAGTGCCATGAGTGAAGCTTTAAGACACAAGGAATGCACCAGTAAGGTTGCTCTGATGCTCTTGCAGTTCTTTGCAGGTATACTTCTGATTACTGTGAGGAACAGCACGGGCTTCCCATTGTTTCTACCAAAATGCTGGTTATTATTTACCTACCCTTTCTCCTTTCCCTTGCATCCATAAACTCACGTGTGCTGTTAGCCAGAACAGCATTTGTAACCTCCCTGAACAGTTAGGTAGATAAAAGGCATTTTATGCTGGTCCATTCAAGAACATGCCAGCTGCCCGTACACGCACAGCACAGCTATTTGGGAGAGGATGTGAATGGAAAGGGGCTTTCAGGCTTTCAATCTCATTACATAACGAAAATGAATCAGTGTGAGAGACCTACTCGTGCGCAAATGAACTGTCAACCTTATGCTGGAATGTCACCGCGATTATAAAAACATCTTTCCCGTCCATTCAGCGGCAGCTTCCTCTCGCGCTCTCGCACTTGCTAACGGTGCGATTCTGTGCGTGTGGAGCGGTGCTGACCACACTCGCCTCCCCTTGCAGTTGGTGGGAGCACAGGCCAGTCCCGATCCTGCAGGATCCCCGACTGGGCTCTTCCAATCAACAGGGCCCAGCTGCGCCCAGGTAAAGCAGCTTTCTGGGTTTCCATAGATACCCTTCTTTTTTCCAGTACCCTTGGCTTTCCACTGCAAAGTTTTGCAAATACTTCAGACTTGAAACAGAGGGTGATACAGAAAGCAGAATGGCAATTCAATGCTCCACTGAATTAACTGTTTCTTGTCAATAGAAGCCAGAAAGATGACAAATCTGCTGCTTCTCTGGTCTTTTAGATCAACAGGCTTGCTCACCTGACTTTCGAAACACTAGGCTTTAAGTACACTGCTCAGTTCAACTCAGCCAGAGGGCAGCTTTGTTGTTAGTGAACCCTCCGTTTTAGCATACTGGGCCGGCAATAGGCAAGGGGACAGCGGTGCCAGCTCAGCTGTGCTCACCCCTCGACTCCGAGGACTCTTGCTGGGCACAATCATGAGACTGTTTGGATATCCTGAAGGAAATTCCTGGGCCACCACATGGATAAGCCATCCTAGAAATCTCTTTTGCCCTAAAACGGCCCATTTTGGGATCCCAAATTTGGATTTATTCTGAGCTCCACGTCCTTTGCTTCTTCTTCATCAGCAAAGAGGTGAAACGGCAGCATCCCCTTTCCCTCTCGAAAGGTTTCCTGGCGAGCGATGCTCACTCGCCCCTCGAGCTCCGCACACTGCAGCCCAGCCCGCGGCTGCCGGGTGCCCGGGAGCCGTGACGGGGGGGGGGGGGGGCGGCGGCCGCGCAGCCTTCCCCCGGGGGCAGGACGAGCTTTTCCACCCGAGGGGCGGTTTTGGCAACACCCCGCGGAGCGGAGCGGAGCGGAGCGGCAGGCGGCTCCGCGGGGATCGCGCAAGCGCTCCTTGCCCGGCTCCCGCCATTTATAGCGGCCGCGGGGGAGGGGGACCGTGACCAGGCTCAGCTTACGCCGCTGCCTCCCCCCGCGCCCCCCCCCCCCCCCCCCCGGGGCGGCCGCCCGGCCACGGCAGCAGCGGGACGGGCGCTGGGGGTGAGCGGGGCGTTGCGGGGGAGCTCCGGGGGAGGGGGGAGGCGATTGCCAGCAGGCTGCGACCCCCTGCGGGGTGCTGGGCTGCAGGGGTGCCGGGCTGCAGGGGTGCCGGCGGCGGGCGCGGGTCCGCCGCGCTCCCGGGGGTGCCCCAGAGCCCGAGGACGGGCTCGGCATCCCGGGTGTGTCCTCCCCGCCCCGGGGAGCTGTGATCCTCCCCCGGGGAGGGGACAGGTGCGGGGGCGGTGGGAACAGCTCAGACCGCCGGCCCGGGGAGGGGCCGTGCGGCGGGGACGGGCGCTGCGGGCTGGGTGGGTGCCCGCCCGCCATGGCTTCACCCTTCGCCTGCGGCGCTTGGCGGGAGGGGCGGCGGTGGCGCTTTTGACGCTGTGCCAGGGCCCTGCAGACATGGCGACCACCGCAGCAGCAGTCGGGAGCCGCTCGGCGATGCTCCACATGCGGTACGAGCGTGTCAGTGCCCGGCTCGAATGATCTCCCCGCCTGCTATCCCCCTGCAGATGCCCTGTGCCCATCCCAGACCTCCCCTCGCCACCGTGCCTTGCACTGGGACTGCCCTGCAAGAGAGGCTTGTCCTGACCTCACACTCGTGAGATGGCAGCCATTGAGAGCTTCAGCGCCACCCAGCCTGGGGACCCCGAGCCTGGGGACCTGATTGAGATCTTCCGGCCAGCTTACCAGCACTGGGCCCTCTACCTGGGGGATGGGTACATCATCAATGTGACACCTGTAGGTAAGGCCGGCACAGCCAGGCAGGGTGCAGAGGGGGCTTTGGGGTGACCCAGGAGCCCTGTCTCCCTCTGTGGGGCAGTGGTGGACCTTGTGTGTGTAGACGGCCTTTCCAGGAGCCAGCCAGCCTCACCCTCTGAGGCCTTGGAAGGGCCAGGCAGGCCTCATCCTGTCCCTGCCTTCCCCAGATGAAGGGCCCCCAGCCACGTTCTCCAGCGCCAAGTCGGTGTTCAGCAGAAAGGCCCGGGTGAGGATGCAGCTCCTGAAGGACGTGGTGGGAAACGACACCTACCACATCAACAACAAGTACGATGGCACCTACGCTCCCCTCCCGGTGGAGGAAATTATCCGTCGTGCCGAATACCTCATTGACCAGGAGGTGTCCTATGACCTGCTGGGCAACAACTGTGAGCACTTCGTGACGCTCCTCCGCTATGGCGAGGGGGTCTCTGACCAGGTAAGTAACATGGGGTAAGCCCCTGCATGCGTCACAGTGCACCTCCTTGTTGCTCTCTGTGAGCCCCTGGACTGGGGCAAAGCCTGCAAACTGCATGGTGACAGCAAAGCCGCAGGGGTGGGACCCAAACTGTCACTGCCTCCAGCCTCACTGAAGACCCTGCACCAGGAAGTTCACTAAGGTCTGTCTGCACCCTGATAGTGCCCTCTTGCTTGAATGCCACAGCCAAAGGGTAAAAGCCTGGATGCTACCCCTTCTGCTTATGGGGCAGGTGTCTCTCATCCATTTAATTGCCTTGATTATCCCTGCCTGCTCCTCATTAGCATGCTTGAAGATAAAAAGAAAAAGCTCATTCTGTTCCTAGCCTGTGTTTTATTTCCCCTTTGCAGGCCAATCGAGCGATCAGTGCCATTGGGTTTGTAACAGCCGCCGCTGGTGCCTTCTCCTTGCTGGGCTTGCTCCGGAGCAGATCCAGAGAGAGACAGTACTGACAGGCTGACAGGATGAGCTCGGAGCAGGGCAGGGAGCCCCCAGCCAGGAGGGACCCAGGACAGTTTGTGGCTGCAGCTGCCACAGAGACTTACTAACAGCTGTGTCACCCTTGCTGAGAGCAGCACTAGCCTGTTTGCCACATCTGCTTTTATTTCGTTGCCTGTGATTATTTTTTTTTTGTGGTAGTCCAAGAGTGCTTGCAAGCAAATTCTCCATCCTCACACCCCCAGTTCTCTGCTGAGGGCTGGTGCAGGCTTTCTACACACATCCTGGTTTTATCACCTACATCCTGTGGGCTCTTTCTGTGAATAACCTATTCTAACATTAACATTTTTACTTTTTTTTTTTTAATCAAAAGTAATATAAAAGTATTGCTGAGGTTTTATTGTGTGTCCTCCAGCTAAGGGCCTGTGCAAATGGAAAGCACCCAGTTCCCAGGCCCACAAAAGGGCAGCCAGGGCATATACTGCTTCTTGGAGCCTATGCCTGCAGTACCTAAACGGAGCTGCTCCTGTGGGGGCGGGAAGGGAAGGCAGGTCTTACAGGCTCTATCCCTCAGTGTTTGAAATGAGTGCTCTGGGTTTGGCGTGATGCCGTTTTGCTCAGTTTTCTCCTGCCTGGAAAAGTGTCCCTTTCCCTGGCTGCTCCGACTCCCTTTGGGAGCGGTAGCCCCAGCACGAGATCAGTCTCCCTCCAGCCAGCAGGAAGGCAAAACCAGGGTCCCTGCAGTGCTGTGGGTGATGTATCTGGAGGATGAGCTGTGCAGCACCTATGCCCCATCTCCAAATCTACAGAGCCCCGGTATTTCCTTGTCACAGAGCTGATGCGTGGCTTGTCTTAGAAAAAAAAACTGTTTTGGAAAAGTGTGGTTTGTTACTCTTTACCAGGAGTATCTGGTTTGTGTTTGGAACCACCTTATTTACAGACTGCATGTAAGAAATTAAACTCCGTGTTGCTTTTGCCACAGGCAACTGCCTGGACTGTAAGAAGAGATGAGAGCAAAAGAGCTGTCTGTAAAAGGCTTGCTATTTTTGTCTGTTCTTAAAGTGTACATAATGGGATCAGAAGCTTTTTTTAAACATCAGTTGTTTCAATGTTTAAATAACAAAGCCAAGACTTCTGGTTGTATTTTGTAGTGCCCTTTTATTATATTTAAATAAAATTCTTCTTTTTAATATGGGAATACCTAATAAAACATTTTTGCTTCCTGCAAATGTAATCAAAAGTTCTTTAATGACTAAATTAATTAGGTCATTGAAAAACTTGATGAAAGAGTACGTACAGAGGGGCTCGGCTTCTTGTCCCTGTCCAGCAGCCATATGCATGTTAAAATCCCTGCTTTTTGGCATGACCTAGTTAAAGCAGGAAGCCAAGGCTTAGCCCTGCCTTCTGCTGTGCAACACCAAACCTGGGCCTGGCAGCGGCAGAGCATGAGCTGGGGCAGAGGAATCATGTGTGCAGCAGCTGCGCTGTCCTCTGCCTTTGCAAGCTTAAGTGGGTCATAGCCTTGCGAGCCTTCCCAGCCTTGTCTTACAGCAATCTGTGAGCTTTAACCTTTCCTGTACTCAGAGTATTATGTCTGCAAGAACTGCTAAAGGGGAGCTGGGCGTGGGCAGTGTAAGCACCCTCTTACATCTGTATTACTCTGGGATGCAAGAAAACTGGAATTGCTTCATCTGGGGAACTTGTAGTTCTTGGAAGCTGCAGTGTTTCATTGAATGCAGGATTTTGCAATTGTACATGCGCTCCTCTGCATGGTCAAGATTAGGTCGATCGCTTTGGATTACCTTCCCACCAAGCCTGGTGGATGCATTGACAGGATTTGGTGGAGCAGTGACTGAAACATGGAATGAGAGTGTGACGTGGAGCAGCAGAAGGTGTTACTTTCTGTATTCAGTGTTTTTGAGCCTTTGTAGGAGATGTTGGCAAGGCCTGAGACCTGCTGTTGCCACAGAGTAGAGTCCAGGCTGTTATTTTACCAGCAGCTGAGAGAATAATCCTTGCCTGTGCTCTGGGGCACAGCCATCACGGGCCCAGCCTGCCCCTGAACGGATGGGTTTGTGCAGGATTTCAAACATCTGAATCTGGTGCACATCCAAGGATGAAAACACAGGCTGTTCAGTGCAAGCCGGGGAAGTGGCCAGCAATGCACAGCCCCGTGCCCAGCTGCAGGGTCTCACCTAGTCCTCGTCACTGTGTTTGTAGGTGGGGTTAATGTAAATCTTGTCCGTGCTTTTTGCTGCAAAGTCTTTTGTGTTTACAGGAGGCCAGCTGGGATCTCTCTGCAGCATCGTTTGCCATTTTCGGTACTGGCTCTTTGACTGGTACCCAAACCAGGCTTTAATCAGCAGCCAGAGGTGCTTGTTCTGCAAGATAACATCCTGCGGAGTGACATGGCGCAGGGTCAGTGCTGTTGTCCTTCACTGGGAGGGAGGACGGCTCGGGGACAAAAGCCATCCCTTGCTACACGTGCAGGCCCCCTGTCCCCCATGGCACTGGGCAGCTGCGTGCATTCCCCTTCGGTAACACGGCTGCCAAATGCCACCTTCCTCATCCACAGGAAGGCTCTGCTTGGTTATATCAGGACAGCACTGATCTCGGTCTGTTTAGCTGAGGGGGATAATCAAGGGGCAATATTTTCCTCCTGGGGCTGTGGGACAACCGGGCACTGCTGCTTCTTGCAGGGGCAATACCCGGTGCTGGATACAGTCAGCCTTGACCCACAAAACCCTTTAGGGCTTAGGCATTACTGCAATATCCAACAGCACAAGCCAGCGCAGCCTCTGGCCTGGTCAATTGTAGGGCAAGAGGGATGCAGTTGTTTCAAAATCACTGCCAAGCGCCTGACCCGTGCTGCGGTCTGCTCCCCAGCGAGCCAGGGCAGCAGGCTCCTCCCAGGCAGCTGCACTTCAGGTCGTTCCATCTCTGAAGGCTTAAGAGATGTGGTCTAAATCATCTTTTAGGCTGCATAAAATGGGTATGACTGACACCCATTGAAACTTAAGGAGAAGTAAAAAAAGGCCTGAGGGTTTATGCTTCTGCAGGAGGAGAGCATGGCTGCAAATGGGGGTAGAAAGACCCGACCAGGCGCTCCTCCTGTTCTCTGCAGGGAACAGGTGGTAAACAAATGCACTCACCTCTGTAAAAAAAGATACACAAAAGGTGACCAAGAGCATCAGTAAGACGTAAACTCTCCAGATCACAGGAGTGCAAAGAAACTGTTGGAAAAGACATGAATGGCAATTAAGTTTAAATACCTTGCCAAGATTTGCATCTGTTCCTAATGATTTGAGAAGCTGACTAACATTTTCCCAGTGGCAAGCATGGAGGAGGCAGTAGGAAGTGACAGTAATTCCTTGTTACAGAGATCTTGGAAGGTTTGATGCCAGATTCCCCATGGCATGGAGCTGCCTAACTCATCTTGGCTGCTTAAGCTACTGCTGAAACCTGCAGCTCAGGCGCCTGGGGCAGGATCTGACGCCCAAATACTTCTGGGGAGCTGCAACTGATGCGCAACATGTGGCTCCTCTCTCTCTATGTGTGCCTGCCCTAATGTCAAGCCTCCACCCGAATGCATCCTGTGCAGGATGACTGGGGACGAGCCACAGGGCTCAGCCGTTCCCAACATTGGGCAGCACAGCCAGAAGCAGCTGCCTGCACTTTCCCCTGGCCGAGTGCCTGGGAGGGCTGAGGTGACTCGGCCTTGCGTGAGCTCGTGGTGCTCCAGGCAGGGGCAGCAGCGATCCCTGCCCACTCGCTTATCCAGCCAACGAGCCTCCTCCAACATGCAAAACCACAATCCACCCTATTGTGCTTTTCTGTTAGGAAGAAAAAGCTCAGCAAGCTGTAAGCACTTTTTCTTCTCCCAGTTGCCGCTCAGTCTGTAGAGGAGAGGAGGACTCCCTCATTAATCAAGCCCTTGCCAAAAGGATGTTAGAGCAGTTTGAAAGCACTGCCCAATCAGCATCAGATCAGCAACTTCATTTCCAAGATGACCGTAGCTGTAGCTTCTGCTCGGTATACTTGGGTAAAGGGCCAGCAAAATATGTGCCATGAACATGGCCTTCCAGTAGTTAAAGGGGTCCTACAGTAAAGGTGGGGAGGGACTCTTGATCAGGGAGGGTGGGGATAGGACAAGGGGTAATGGTTTCAAACCGAAAGAGGGTAGAGTTAGATTAGCTATTAGGAAGAAGTTCCGTACTGTGATGGTGGTGAGACACTGGAACAGGTTGCCCAGAGAAGCTGTGGCTGCCCCCTCCCTGGCAGTATTCAAGGCCAGGCTGGATGGGGCTTGGAGCAATCTGGTCTGGTGGGAGGTGTCCCTGCCCATGGCAGAGGGGGTTGGACTAGATGATCTTTAAGGGCCCTTCCAACCCAAACCATTCCGTGATTTTATGAAAAGGAAATGCACGTTTCGTTTGTGCTTACCTGCATGCCACTGTACACAGCATCAATGTCAGCAAAGAAGAGGAAGAGGCAGATTGCAAGCTGGAGGGCCAGGAGGACTGAAAATATGTCTAAGGAAAGAAGAACATTTGTGGCCCTGGGAAGGAGGGAGTTGGTGAACACACTCTGCAAATATGCTGACAGGAGCCCCAAATGCTAATGCTGCAAAACTGCCATCATGGGAAGTGCCTTTCTTTTTCCTTCTAAAAGAAGAGGAGTGGAATTTAAACTAGAGGAGCTACTCCCCAGCAACTTGTTGCAAAGCTCATCACCTACGCTTTTTTTCTTGCACAAGATTCTTACACAATCACAGAAAACTCCTTTGAAGGGGCACTGCTGCGAGCCACACCAGCGTCCCTTCCCCTGCGCTTGCTCCTCCTCATTCTCAGCCTTATGCAGCAGAGGGGGCAGCTTGTTCTTGTGGGCTATATGTGTGCCTTCCACAGGAAGTTTGTCTGGCAGGGAGCGGGAGGCCACAGAGAGATGGCAAATGGCTCAGACATCCAGAGGTGCCAAACTCCTGGCAATTACCAGGAGCTGAGCATCTTAGAACTGGCTGTCAAGTTGGGTCAGCAGCTCCTAACAGCCTCCTGGCAACATTCTCACCACCAGGGAGGAGAGGGGACAGGGATAAGTGGGTGGTAAAAACAAGAGAATTGCTCTTTGCCTTCTCCTAGGGATTGTCCCTGAACAGGGATAAAACATAGAGAAGTGTGCGCAGATTTCTCAGCTGACAGTCCTCTGGTTGCAGGGCGGCTTCTTTCTGGTCTCACCTGTCTTCTGCAGGTAATCAGTGCTCGGTGAAATGGGACCTGCCTTTTAACAAAATACCTAACAAAATCAAATCTGCTAAGATGAAGCAAAGTCCTGCCCCCTCATCCACGAGCTGCAATTGCAAAGGAGCTATCAGTCAACTAATGGCTAGAAGGGCTAAATCACCTCTGCAAAACTCAAAGAGAAAAAGAAGAGTTATTGTGAGAGGATTTTAACAGTGATATTATCACAGGCTTTGCTCTCTCGTCTCTGGGAATGGAAGTCAGGCAAAGTAAGACTGTGAATCCCAGAGGAACTCTTTTTGATTTGTGTATTTCGAAACAAATACATACGGTCCTCGTATGCTCTCTGGGTTCACAATATTACACAGTTCTGCACTAAAGCCAGCCCATCATCTTCTGCAAAGCACACGTTTTCCAAAACAAGATGTAGTCTCCTTTCTCAGCTCTGCTGCTTCTTATCTCAAGGAAGAAGCTGACATAAGCAGTGCTCCTTGAGGTGCTTTGTAATGGAGAAGTAGGAGCTCACATACACCATTATTTTACATGCCAGTCACTGGTGCAGAAAATTCCACAGCATCCCTTCCCTAGCAGCCTGTCCTGTCAGGGTTATTTTGAGGCAGGAACGGGAGTCTGTGGAGTACCTGTTACTCCAGCTCTACTCACAGTTGGTGTAGATGGGCTTCCGGAAGGGCTTTCCCTTGGAAAAGACGAAGGCCACAATGATGCAATTGACAGAAGACAGTGGCCACAGTGTAGTGTCTTCGTAACTGAGGACAGTGCTCTGGGCACTGCTGCTGGTACTGTTTTCCCCTGGGGTGGTGAGGGACATGGTCTGGTTCCCTGGAGAGCAATGTCTGCAAGGTAACACCCAGCGGTTTTTTCTCACTCTCTCCAGCAACAGTGAGATGCAAACAGCAATTCCCTCTTCTTCCCAACCCAGCCTACTATAATAACCCACGGGAGTGAAAACCGTACATAAAAAAACCAAACAAAACAAACCCCGAAAATAATCAGCTTTTTGGATGTGCACCAAAATCTCAGCTCTCAGGTGAGCAATAACGGCAATCTTTGAGAGACGCGGTTATGAAGATGCCCCAGGTGCCTGCACACCGCTCTGGCACGCTCGCCCCATGATGCACCCATGCAGCGGCAGGGAAATGGTCCTGCCTGCACCCTGGCATCTGGGAGCATCCCCAGCGAAATGCTTCTCTGGGCCTCCTGCCCTACTGGTTCCTTTCTGCAGCATGACATGCTGGTCATTAATAGAGATTATAATACATATGTTATATATTTATTTAATACATTTATAATTCGGCTCTGGAATATGGAGAGAGACTTTTTCCCTTTCACAGACACGGAAACGAGCCGCCTGCCGACCTCGCAACCGTTTTTCAGCCAAGCTGGATGGCAGAAAAACCCGGCCTCTGGGCTGGTTATTTCCCGGCGGCGCTGTGCGGCCGGGCCCCGGGAGAGGGCAGCAAAGAGGAGCGGAGGGAGGCCGGGCGGCCCCGCGGGCGCCCCGACCCGCCGCCCGGACGCGCCGGGGATGGGCGCCGCCCGCCGCAGCTCCGTGGCACCGGCACCGCCGCACCTCCCGCACTGCCAGATGGGCAGAGCCCTGCGTGATTTAGGGGAGGCGCCTGGAAAACACGCCTGTGCCAGCCCTCGGGCTGGCCCTTTGGATTTCAGCGTGGCGTCTGCAGCAACTGAGTTTTGCCTTGGCAGCGCTCTGCTGAGCACACGCGCAGTCGGGGCAGGGCTGGGGGGTATTGTCCCCTTCGGGTCCTGCGCTGTGCCCGGCTGCAGGCCACGGCGAGGCTGGAGTGCCCCCCACCCCCAGCAGCCACGGCACCTGCAAGCTGGAGGTGAGGGACAAGCGAAGGGCTTACCTCTGGCTGGCCAGTGCTGAGTACCAGGGCTGCTGCTTCACCAGGAGGAAGCCACAGGTTTGCATGACTATGGTGAAACACACGTTGAGGATGATGGAGAGCAGCAATGGAGGAGAGATGAGCTGACCAGGAGGGCGATAAGGTGCCAGCTTTGGATAGGCTTCAGTCAAGCTCACTGGAGAGAAACCAGAGGCATTTGCAGCTCGTGGCAGCCCAGCCCGCCAGAATCCCTCTGCACCTGCTGGGCAAGCAGAGCTGCACACAGACCCCATATCTGCTCATCACAGGTGAAAGCTGCAAAGCCTGGCCCTAACGAGCAAGTAAGACATGGCTTTGATCGCCACTATTTTCCACCTAAACCCTCTCTGAATCCGCCCCCCCCCCCCCCCCCCCCTGGAAAACACCCAGAGAAGATGGGGAACATCATCCCAGCCATAGGGATCTCTGTGGGAGTCTGAGATCCGTACTGGGTCTCACACCTTGAGCACACAGGGCAGCCAGGAGCTGAAGTTACGCTGTCTGAGCCCCACTAGCCATCACCAGAGCAACTGCTTCTTTTCCAGTCAAGTCTCAAATCCAAAGGCTTTGGTTACCTACAGAGTTCTGTAGCTGTTTTTGTAAAGGCCCACTAGCCAAATCCCACACTCTGGGCCCTAGGACTTGGTCTAGCATCAATGGTTATGATGTTACTGACAGCAGAACTTGGCTCCTTGTTTTTATTTTTATTGAGAAATAAAGTGAACTGTTTACACTCAGGCTCTCAAACAGACACAGTTCCTCGAGCTGCTTACTTGTCAGACAAACCAGAAGGGTAATGATGACATCTTGTATCAAATACTGGTGATTCCCAAAGATTTGCAGTTGCTGTAACAAAAATAAAGGCAGCACCACCTGAAAACTGATGACAACTTTGACGATACGAACTGTAGCATCCCATACTTTTTCAGAGCAATGTCATGCCAGCAACACCAGCCTCACGGCCCTGATACAACGCCATGAGCAGTAGCAAGCCCAGCTTGCCAGCTGTCAGCCAGGTCCCACTGAACCCCTTGCTAATTCATAGCACTTCTGGGTGACCCAACAATTGAATATAGCATTTGGAGGTTTTTTCACCCTTCTTCTAGTGGATACCAATGGCCCTTGGACCACTTAGATCAGGTCACACACTCCCAGCCCACAGCAATAGCAACGGCGACCAGAGTTTCACTTTGTGCCAGGTTTGAAATGTCTTTGGGTAGTGGGGACATGGACAAAGTTGGTGCACCCAAACCAGTGGCTGGAGAAGCTGTCCCCGTGTGGTGACCCACCAGCAGTCCCTGTTTGCCACCAAGCCTTGGCTGTATCTTGCGGATTCACAGCAGCTCACTTTGCTTTCTGCCCTTCACCTGCTGTGGGACTGTGCACAGAAGATGTGCATGAACTGAGGCAAGAGAGGTGGCTCGGAGTGAACCCGTACAGGAATTTCCTTCGCTGTTTTTCTTTTCATGTATTAAATTTTTAGAGGGTTCATCACATACTGGTGAAACACAATGGTAATTCTTCCTTAACTACCCTCCTTCATCTGCCTGAGACACTCACTTTTTCAAGCTTTTTTTCCAGCAGAGAGAAGCAGCTGCTCTCCCAAAGCCCCCATTTTACGGCAAGTCCTGCTCATGGGCCGCCACCACCCAGCTAGGCAGGACTCACCCCCTTCTAATTCCCTTTCTTCTTTTGGAAGAAATAAAGTTTATTAATGGGCTTTTTCCTCAATTCTGGGTGTCCCAACAACCAATCTACCCCCTGCCAGTAATTACCCAGCTTTTCACATCTCCCTTATTACTTGAAGCCCTGTATGCCTTTTCTTCCCTGGCGAGTAATAATATTGAAGACAAAAACCTACAGTTAGCACAGAGTACTGAAAAAAAGATGGGCATGAAACACTTACCCAGAAGAGCAGAGCGGTACCAACAAACTGAATCAGGCCATAAAGGGTCAGGTATTTAACCACAGCGAAGGAAGCAACCAAAGCAGCTCGACCTTCCCTGCTCAAAACACAAAACAAAGCTAAAAACCCAACCCACAGCTATAGGGCTGTGGTTTTAGTGCTACAGATGGTTTCTGCTTTTAGGATCTGTATTTAGGATCTCTAAGAAAAATAGAAAACATCCAAATTCCATAGACAAATGTTTTGGCCTTAAGATACTGCCGAGCCACTTCACTACCCTTCATCTGCAGCATTTTGTTTCTTTGGTTTTATTCTGCAGCTACAATTTTAATACCTGGATTAAGCTGCTGTTGTTTTTTCATGACTGATTTGCTCAACAGTTCTGGGAATTAAGCGCGTTTCTATACAAAAAGGTCATTGTCTTTGCATACATTTGGTTAAATGCCATTATTACTGGCTGCTCCATGACTGTGTGCAGCATATGGGTATATATTTTTTTTTAAGTAATGGCAAGCAAATCTGTTCTGTGGTCACTGTTACACTTGCCCTTTTCTGTGACTCTACGGCTATACCTGTTCCAAAAATACCAGCCACCATGGGCAATGCCCTCCTAAAACCACAAAAAACCTCCCAGTACTGGAATTTGAGGATCAAAACCAATTCAACCCCTTCTGTTATATTTGATATAGTTAGTGAGGAATTAAGTTTGGTTTATCAGCACCTTTGACAGTAGTGCACTCCCACATGCTGAGCTCAGAGCAGGCAGCAGCGACCCCCGCCTGCACCGGGGCAGCACGCAGCAAACTCACCTGATCAACTCCGGCACACATTGGATGTTGGCGATTTGGGAAGTGAAAGGCGAGGCCACAGATGCCTCCTGCTCTGTCAGTGATATCCCTGCATGGGCCATTTTCAAAGCCTGAAATCCATGTGAGTCAGAAGATGGAGAGACATCCATCCACCCCTCCCACACTGCACAGTATGTTTACTGGTGCTTTACAAGTTTTGCTTCAAGTGTCCTTTGTAATTGATCTTCCTCTATTCTGTGGCCCAGCTGATCTCATTTTCCAGATATCTTCCCTTCCCTGGAGCTTAAATATTTCTTTTGTTCATTTAATCCCATTATACCTATTTAAAATCCTTTGAACTACCCTGTATGCTGTTTCCCACACTGGAGTTTGTGCATACCTCTCCTGTTAAACAGTCTTCTAAACTACTCAAATTACCATTTTATCCTCTTTCTATTCCTTTCAATCTCCTGTTCATATTTCTTTTATTGCTGTCTCATGAACTCACTGGCCTCGTCACCTCTGATCTAGTGCTCAGGTGTAGGCTATGGACAACTTTTACAAAACAAGCTAATGCATTATTATAAAATTATATTATGATAACATATTTATTATACTAATATATTGTTATTATGTTGTGTATAATTTACTAGATATAATATTTAATTGATTATAATAATATACTAGGTAATATAATAATTATTTTTATGGCTAATACCTTCAAATTTACAATTGTGTAAGAAACGTGTAAGAAAAAGTCTCTTGCCCCTATTTCTGGGGAAAAAAAACAAACCAGTAATCTTCTGTTATTGTGTATGTTAATATTAAAAAAAGCGTGTAGACTATAGTATTTTACAGTGACACGCTGATGGAGTATACCCACAGGCTAACTTGAGAAATGCTGGTGACAAGCAGTATTGGGCAGCCTCTAGTCACAGCACTCCTTAGGTTGAAAGAGAGGAAATTTAACAAGAACGGGAGATGGGCTTCTACATACCCCACAGTCATTGGCACCATCACCACACATACCCACGTAGTAACTGATGGAGGAAGAAGAAGGAAAACACATAAGCCTTGCACATAGCTGATCCCATGGTGGGGCACCGGCCGGCCGAGCGCTTGCAGGTACATCGGGGCAGGGGCTCCTGTTGGCCCTGGAGAAGGCAGTGGCTCTTTCCAGAGGGCGAGTTGTATATGGGGATAGGATGGGGTAGAGTGCACTGGGCAAAATTAGGATTAAGTTTTGAAAGAGGCTGTAATGCTGCCACTTTATTCCAGACAGTGTTTTTCCTCTGGTACCAGGAGCCATGGAAAGGGAGCAGGGTGTGAATGCCTGCAGGAGCTCCTGCAGCTGCAGCTTGGCTTTTACCGGCATTTTCTCCTCAACTGTCTTTGTAGACCCAAAGACACAGAAATTGCTGAAATAATACAGCAGCTCCCAAATAACATGTGAAGTTCCTCTGAGAGGACAGGAAACTTTGTCCCCAGAGGAAGCACCTCGTAACCAGTAATTAGCTGTTTCTTTTTCAGAAAGGTACCATGCCTTGTTTATGCTTAGCGAGCAAGATCCATAGTTAGCATGAGTCCTGTCTGAGGGAGGAAACATTCCTTTGGGAGACCTGAAGGAGCATCCTTGGGGTCAAACTCCCAACTGTGTCAGGTTGTTTTCAGCTTTGCTAAAGCTGCAGCCAGGACAGCACCAGCAGCCGTGCGGGAGTTGCTGGGGGTGGGGGCCGTTTGTATACATGGAGGTCTGCCTCTGTATCTTTATCTCAGCCTCGTTGAATGCTGTCTTCTGTACTACACTGGTGAGAAGCAGTGGCTCAGTCTGGGCGAGGGACGCAGGTACTCCTGATGCAGAGGGATCCCTGAAGGGGAACTGGGGTGAGGGTGGCCACAAAGGATGCGAACAGCGGTCGCATGTGGAGGAATGTGGAGGAAAGGAGGGTCAGAAGGATGGGCCTGGAGCAGCACTAGCTGTTTTGAAAACAAAAAAGAGAACCTTACTCGAGTTTCTGGAACTCTTCAACTAGGCTGGACTTCTGGCCAGGAGACATCCTAGCGAAAACAGTCGCATTCATGAGTATCTGCAAGAAAGAGCAACGGGCTGCATTGGGCAGGCATTTCTGTCTCCATCGCTCCCCCAAGGCAGGATCAGGCCTCCCTGATGGGTGTCTGACACATTTGTAAAACCCTCTAATCCCATCTCCCAAACCCTACCATGGTTTTGCTACTCTTAGGTTTGGGATTTTCTCTAACATCAGATTTGTCTTGCTCTGTTTTCTGCCTTGCCTGTTCTGTAGGAGGTGCTGGAAGCCAGCGATCACCACATGCACTGCAGTGGCCTTTAGAGCAGCAAGGCATTGTGTTTCCCAAGTGCAGAACAGATGGTTGATGACAGCAGCAATAACACTCCTCAGCCTGAGGTTTCTCCTACCTGAAAATCTGGCCAAAGAGCATAAAATCTGAAAATTTGTCCCAGCGCCAGCTATTTTATGGACTGGGCGACAGGAGTGAAAGATTTCTGTTGCTGGATGTGGGTATTTCATGTTCCTGATGCCCCTGCTGAGCAGAAGCCACTGCCAGCTATGGTAGTGGCACATGGGAACGGGGTTGATGTTTTTAATTAAACACTGTGACCGTGGAGGAGCTCCACTGCACAGCTGCTCGCAGCACCACAGCCACCCTTGTCATTTGAGGTCTTAGAAGATGCTGAAAGCAAGCTGTTCAGGTTAAACCTGAGGCATGGTGCGAGGCTGCTTGGAGTTGTCATAGTGTGAAGTGACAACGTTACAGCTACCGACAGAAAAATACCTTTCACAGCCAGAACACCATGGCCGCTTAATAAAACAGGGAGGGCAGGTAAGTGCTTTGTTTCCTCTGAACTTACTTTTGGCAGCAAGCTGTAGAAGTGCTTTATAATAACCTGATAGGACTTTCCATTCATTGCAAAATGGTAGTTGCAGGTTTCTCCTTCCAAGGTGATATTTTCCTCGGTATTAGCACATACCTCCTAGAAATAAGACAGCATTTATTCTCAGGCTGAGGTCATAAAAGGCCATTTCATTTCCACCTCATCAGCCTCCCTCCAGGCAACGAGGTATACAGCCTTCTGCAGCATCTTTTTGTAAAACTTTAAGCCTGGCAGTACTTCATTTTCTAGATGTATTTCCACACATAACTAATCCCTGTTAGCTAGAGGCTGCTAGTTGAGACACTGAAGTTTGGCCCAGCAAATAGTCACACAGACCAGTATGTGTAATTGCATTAATTCTGCACACTTCAAGCATGATTGAAGTGGCCACTGCATCTGCAAAGGCTTGGCAATTATTCATGTAGTTATTTCCGAGCAAGGAACCCCTGGATTAATTATTTCTCCCTAACAGGTGAATGGTCCATACCACACCTCCATATACTCTGGAGTAGTTACGAACTAGCGCCCAGGTTTCCGCTATTCCTCAGAGCTGCTTCCAAATCCCCAGCAATGCGCCAATTATTAGATATTAAAAGCTTTGTTAATTCCCCCTGGCACTCGAAAGCAACCATCCCTGGCTATGCTTACATGGGGAGCAGCTGTGTTTGCTTTGCAGTCTTCTGCCAATCGCCAGGCAATGGAAGCTGGTGCAGAGCCCTCTGGTTCATTTGCTTCAACAAGAATGACTTTGCTGCCCGTGAGAATCATATCTGCATTCCTGGCCACAGTGACAGCTGTCTGCAAGTTGTCCCCTGCAAGGATAGGGGAAATGCAGGCTCCTCATGTCTGCCATAGCGTGGCAACAGCCCAGGTAGAGACCATGGACGTGCAATGGAGGATGCTGGTGGAATGAATCTCTCTCGTGTGTGCCCCAAGGCAGCCAGCATGACCACAGAAGGAGCCTGGGGGATTTACCTGTGACCATGACACTCCTGATGCGGGCAGCAGCCAGCTCTTGTAGCACAGGCTTTGTCTCCTGCTTCAGGCGGTTCTCCATCACCAGGAGGCCCAGGAACAGCAGCCCAGACTCTGCCTCCTCTCTTGGGACAAAGACAGAAACGTAAGTGCTGTTTCCTGGGGACAGCACAGGGAGCGAGACTCTACCTGTGGTTTTTGTTCAATGGGAAAGCCATGCTCAGTGGGAAACATGTTTGCTCCACAGGAAACACAACTGCTGTGGGTTCAAGACAAGCAGTGCTCAACAAGCATCAACATTTCTACAGCTTCAGCCAAGCTGCTGATCCAAGTATTGCTGTCTCTAGGAAGGAGCAATGCAGCAGAGATGCATGTGCAGAGAGAAGGACACAGATTTGCAGGAACTGGCTCTCTGAAACCCACAGATTATGGCATACAGAATCTCTGTTGCAATCCTAATCCGTTGCCATATAGAAGCACATATAAATAATATTGCCATATAGAAGCACAATAACCAGCTGTCATGACCCTTTGATAACAGATTCTGAAATTCAGCACAGTGAGCCTTGCAAGAGCAGTACTAAAGGGGGCAATTAACAGTGTAATCAGCATCTGCTGAGAGGAAGGTGTTACATGGTACATCTTCCCAACAGGCTTCCTATAGCAGGAGAGGAAGGGAAGGTTTGGGTCAGGGCAGGTCCTAACAAGCAGATGGGAAAGCAGCCCCATAGCACTACCAGCAGCTCATGAGCACACCTTACCTCTCTAGGTTCCTCACGTCTACATCCTTTCCTAAGTTTAGCACTTTATGGGCCAGGGCAATGACTCTGAAGCCTTGGCTTGTGTATGTCTTAAGCTCCTTTAAGAAATTATCTGGGACTGTTTACAGGAAAAAAAGTTTCATGGTTAGAATATTCCATCCTTGCTGATTGCTTTTGTAGTGTTAAATGCCTGCCCTTTAAATTGCTTTATAGCCATAGTTACAGCACTGTGGCCTCTAATAGTAGTCAGCCCTTTTGTACCAAAGCTGTGTAACTGACCAAATAAGTGACCTATGAATCTGTTTTATACTTTTTAAATGCCTGTTAAGGTGCAGGTAGATAAGATGAATTACTGGGCAGAGGATCAATGACTGACATGAATTCATAATTCTGTCCTAAGCTTTACTGCGTACATGCTGAGTGACTGAGGAAACTGTATGCTTATGCCTTAATGTGAGAATTCTCTCAAATCCTACGTTTTCAATTCTCTGATCATTCCTGTGACTCTAAAAGCAAAGAGTTCCTTTTAACTTTGCAGTATTTTGTACTCACTACATAATGCAATCACAGCTTTACAGGGTGGTACCTAATTATTTATTAAGCTCTAATCAATATAGAAACAAACAAGACAGGATAAGAAGAGCTATTTAGAAACCTGAGTCAGTGAAACATAATTTTGAAGACATTTTTCTTGCTGATGTCAACTTGTTTGGAGGTTTGTGTCATTAGATATTAGGTGGTTCTAAACTAAATTTTTTCATTGTCCCCCAAACCCATTTTCACCTGTTTTCAGGTCAGTGCCACCTGAAATAACAAACCACAGAGCGACAGACCATTGGTATTGAATTTGCTTGGCATCCTTTTGAAGTATTCAGTGAATGCGACCTGAGTTTTAAGTTTGCAGGCAAATTTGAGTACAAGCCTATAATATTGTTCACATACAAAAAAGAAAAGCCTATGTTTACTTGCAGAGAGAGGACAGAAGTCTTGGCTCAAGTGTTAATAGTAATTATCCTTAATAACAGTAATTTGCATGTCTACAGCGAGTTTTCCACTGCTGAGATTTAACGCCTTTGCAAGCTGGGTCAGTAACTCAATGCTGAATTTACAGGGCAATAAATTAGGAGGAAGTTTAAGAACTTGTACAGCATGCTTGCTGACACATGCAATTACCATGATCCTACGTCTGCCCTGGGTAGTTTGACGTGTCAGCACTATTTATGCACTGTATCTTCACCTGATGCAAGTTGGCCAAGGGATGTACGGCAGCAGAACCTCAGGCTATGCATCTCACTAGCTGTTGGGCTGTGCGTATCTTTAACTTACAGGCAAACATTGAAAACTTGTTTGTAGTGTTAACTAATGACATTTAACAAGCCCAGGTCTTGTTTGTGGGAAGTCTCCTACACTTGCAGTTCCAGTGTGGCCAGTGGAAATCCTTTTAGGATTTCAGCCGTGACATAAGCTCTGGTTTGGATTAAGTCCAAGTAAGCACTGTAAAGTTGCCCTTTCCCAATTCTATACCGGTATCTTGTCTGCAAAAGCTGGACACTATTTCTGGTGCTCCTTTCATGTACAGGTCATACTGTTCCTCTCCAATCTTCTGTGCAACAACAGACATCCTCTGCAGCCCAGAAGAAAATGGGAATTGATGCAGGATTGCTATTCCTTCCACAGGAGCCTGGAAGAGGTCAGGAAAGTGAGGTGTTATCCGAGTCATTGATTACACAAAGCAAATCCACTCCGAACTTTAGCTCATTTAAGTCTTTCTTGCTAAGGTGATTTATTATTAATAGGAGACTGTTTCACTTTTGCTGCCTTCTGGCTATGGGATCAGATAACTGATTACAAGTTTGGGAACCATTGTCTCAACAACTCTGTCTTCCCAGCACACTTCCCAGGAGCCTCAGTGTTTTAACTGGTGTTTTCCAGGCTTTGTCCCAGCCTTTCTCTTAATAACCACGTATTAATGTAATATTCCTGGATCTACAGTCCTAGGAACTGAAATTTGATGAGTTACAGTGACATTACCATGGGAACAGAGCAGGCCTAGAAACAAGACTGATTTCCTTGTTGCCACAGCACTGTCTTCCTGGTATTGCTAGCAGAAATCACACTCCTTCCACTGGGAAGAAGCTGGCTGGGTCAACATTTGAACTGGAAATATAACGATTTTCAACTGTCAAAACACAGAGCTTCCCAAGGGGCCTTTAAAAGGAAGAATGAAGCAAACAACACTGTGCTTTGGGGTGAGGCTGATAAATCTGCTACTGGGGTTGCATGACCATTGTCAGCAGGACTCATGGACCCACGTCCATGCTTCTCGATGTAATGCCATGTCCTTACTCACATAGCCTCTCCCTGCAGATGAACTCATGCTTTAGACATTTTTTTTCCATTTGCATGGTTTCTCTGCATTAGTTTTTACTTAAAGTGATTGTGTAATTTCATTTCACCAGCAGCTATACACGGTGAGAAGTCTATACCTTTTGTAAGTGCAAATAGTACAGTTGGAAACAAGGGGGGTTTTGGCCCATTAAGTGCTGTAGGTGCCACTTCAGGAGCAGCATCTCCACTTTAATCAGAATTTGTTTTTCTGGTCCTATGCTTCCAGGGGGGTCTCTTTTGAGGGAAGATGCCACACGATACCAAGAGTGGTTGGAAGGCATTTGCAGCCTCTAGCCCAGGTAAATGAACAGTGCATGTGCTAGGAGTTGGCACTCGCTGCAGGTTGAAAACACACAATATTCATTCTCAGAAAGAACTGGACTTACACTGCTGGCTTTCAGCCCTGGTCTAACGACGCAGATGTCAAGAGCACCAGCCCCATCCTGAGCTGCACTGGAGTCTTCTATCTCCTGTACAAGGAAAACATTTTTTCTGATACTTGGTGGTTTGGGTTTTTTTGGCTTCACACCTGTTTGTTAAAGCAGAGGCAGTAGCCCATGGGACTATGTTTCCCCCTTACTGTTGGCACCCAGATGCAGAAGTGTTTTGTTATGATCTAATGAGTCTTCCCATCCATTGTCAGCGCCAGCCTCCCTACAGCCTTGTCCTTAGCAGAAGCCTACATGGCCCTGCATCTTTGGACTTGATGAGAATAAAAACCTGTGTCAAATTTTGTGGTTTCTCTAAACTGAAGTTCCACTGTAAATTTAATGCCATATCAACGATGAAGGGAAAGAAAAATAATTATCCTTCTCTGGCTGATTTTATCTTCCAGTCTCCTGCTTTTGAAATACTGTCACTGATGTTCTGTGTAGAAATGGGGTGGTAATTTTCAGTGTAGGATGCTTTTAGCTCTCCAGCTCTGTTACTTTACATGCTGCCAAGGCTCATTCACCCTCACATTCCCCTTCTGCTGTCATGTGGCTCTGCTGCTGCTTGCTTTTCCACAGGAGCGAGCACCAGCCTGATGCCTTCCCACAGTGCTGCTGAAAGATCTGCCATCTGCTTTACTTATTGATTAATCTCTCTTGAGTAAAAGGTTGAAGGAAAAAAGATGATGAGGCTGTTACCTGCAGAGACCCAGAAGTCCTCCACGGTAGAACGTGGCAGGGAGAAGGGCAGCCCCTTTCCTGCTCCTGCTTCCTCCCGTCCTGCTCCCACCCAAGCAACTCTCCATCCCTGCAGATGAGCCCTGAGGCTCAATCTCTTGCCTCCTCCCCAGGTGTCTCTGAGACTTGTTGTTCACTCAGCTGGAGGCTCCAGCCTTGGTTTCTCTATAGAGTTGCCCCTTTGCTAATTAGAGATAACAGCCTTTAGCATAAGGGCATAAAAACCTGCCTGTGCATTTCGTTGGCTGACTTGCGGCCTGTGCACCATGTGGCCAACAGCACGGTCTGATCATCTGCTTCCAGCAAGCAGCCACCAGGCTCCCCCTCCACTTCCTTACACTCCAGTGTTTCCAAATCAAATTAAGAGAGCAAATGCAGGCAGCCCCAAGGAAAATGATTGCTGGGCTCTCAAAAAGCAGACACAATCCTGCAAATCGGTCGTGGCATTAGTAGAAATAACAGAGCAAATACCAGCTGTTGTGACCAGGACTGCAAAGGAGTTTCCCCTACAGGCCTGTATTTGAGCTTGACTTGTGAGTAAACGCCCATGGGCTAGGTTGGGGGTGTCCCTGCTTTGGATGCATGCAGAGGATGCAAGTCACATTACCCAGTGTGTGCCCTCAAACATTTTCATGTCCAGCGGATCTCCCTGAATCTTCTCATTCAAAACAACCAGTGAATGACAAGTTGCCATGGCTTCGCACACGGGTCCCCAGGGCAGAGGAGTGCTGGATGGGAACTTATGGATTTTCTGAAACCTGATTTAAAGCAGAAGGTTAGTGGGACCACTTGTACAACAGATGCAGATTCACAAAGTCCTCAGCTGGTGCATACAGGTGCTGCTCTGCTCCATTCAGTGGAGCTGAGCCCAATAACTGCAAGCAACATGCTGTCCTACCCATCCCTCTCATTAATAGGTCAACTGCATTCTGGAGGACAAAAAGTGCCCAATAATTAATTGGCACAAGTTCAACTTGATGTGAAGCAACTGAGACGGTAAAGCACTCAGAGGGGCTGTCACAAGCACAGGAGTCCTGCTTGGCGGTTGCTGTTTGGTATTGGACAAAGCAGAGAAGATGCTGTCAGAGAGGAAACAACTTGCAGCAGGGATCTCAAAGAAGTTTGGCAATGTGCCCTAGCAGAAGATTTGTGAAGCTGCAGTATGGAACGGGGGTGCATCTGCTCAGGCTGGTGCTGTGCACCCACAGGAATAGCTAAGCACCATCAGGCCACTCTCAGCACCTCTGGGAGTGACATGGGAGAACCATGAGGAGCCTGGCCTTCACTTCCAGCTGTAGATTTTACATTTGCATACCACAGACACCAGATGCTTGTCCCTCACACCTCAGTTTTAAAAATGTATAATTTGGTTGACTCCCATTGAGTTACACTGAGACACACTGTCAAAGATTCATGGCCCAATTTCTTTCCATGAACAGCCTTGAGGTTTATTCCCTCCTTAGCCCCACAGTACAGACTGAAGACATGCAAGGCTGGGCTGGGTGAAGGCTCTACAATTTCATTATTGAAGTGATTTCTCAGAGACCTCTCTTCTCACACAGACATGCCCCTCTAAGAAACTGGCTGTCTGACAAGCTGTGTCTGCCAGACCACAACACAGCCCATTACCTTTTAGGCTAGCATGTTAAGGAGAAATTTAAATAGATTTTATTTACCTTTGATCACCACTAGCTTATCATGTTACTAACACAGGCACAGTGAAATGAATGTGGAAGTGAGCAGCGTGACAGCAAGCAGCTCTATTAAAAGGATCAAGAATTAGGGACCTGTTGTCCCTCTGAGCCATCCAAGTCTGTTCTGTTTCCAGCAAATTATACCTTGTTCTCAGCCTGGTCATAATTGGATTATTAATTAATTAATACTTGAGAGACACTGTGAAACTGCTAAACATCACATAAAACCAGCAAACATTTGTATCTTATTAAACATACAATAGGGTATTTTGTAAGTAGAATGAAATTCTTTTACTGTCATTGTCTCACAGTACTCAGCTTAGCTGACAGCTAGTCTTATAATATGTTTAAAAATGTGAACATTTAAGAAAGTAATTATGCAAATAGGCTAATGAGATCAATGCAGACAGCAATAGCTCCTCCTTGCATTTTGGCAAGCCACCAGCACTGATTCCCAGCTGGGTGCAGATTGGACATGTCTGCAAAGACAGCTTTGCATTTTGATAACTTACAGAGAATTTTTTTATTACATGAATTTGTTCTGATATATGGATCCAGATTTTCCTGCTGCTTATGTGAGCAGACACTACCTACAAGGCTACCTTGGTAGAAATTGCTCTGGCACTGCCACAAGCTGTTTGCCTTTTGGTGGTCTCCAACCCTCTTCAATATGCACCCATTCAGTGTAGCCTCCCTGACGCACTGGAGGAGGGCCAAGAAGAGATTGCACTATGTGCCTGTGGTTTGGTCCCACTGGAAGAGTGTTTTATTGGTTGACACTTATTAATTTCTTCTCATTAATTTGCATCAGATAGTAATTTTCTCTCTGTCCTCTGAGGAAGTATTTGGAATGTGATTTTTTTTCCCTCTCATAATGAATTCATTCTTTCATTCATTATGGCATGGTTATCTCTGTGGTGTTGAAGTATCTGATATATTAACAACTGCTAATGAAAACCTGGGAGTAGATATGGGGTGTGTGATTTGTCCTGGCCACTGCAAAAGATTAGTATTTTCAGTTTAGCACAACAGGCACTACAGAGCTGAAGCTGATCATAGTAATATGAATTAAATAGTATCATCTCGATACAGTCAAGTTTAATGTTTATATAGTGGTTATTTCTTGAGGATTTCGGTGGTCTTTGGGCTTGGAATTGAGATGGAGCCTGACATGGGTTTGAGGGAGTCCCTAAGGACACCTGAGCTTTGCAGGTCTGATCTGTAGTCTCACGGATTTTTTGCAGGATTTACAGAAGGTAAGTGAGATTCAACAGGCACCAAAGTCAGCAACACTTAATTTCAACAGAAAGAGCATTATCCTAACATTTAAATGGTGAAAGGTTTATTGACTAGATTAAGAATATTTATTGAATTGTGCTGTGAATGACATAATTGAAGAGCTCTGTGCCTATTCTCCAAATCCCCTTAGAGTAATTAAAAACCACTCATGCTGCTGCTGACTTCTGCTTGTCTTGAATTAGCAGCGACCTTTAGGGCTATGCCTGCCAGAGCAACACCCAGATGCCCTCCTCGGAGGGAAGGAGCCGAGTAGGGAGCAGGGACACCCATTGCACTCTGCCATCCCAAGCGCACCCAAATGTCTCTTGCTGCATGCTATTTGCTGTGTCTCCATATCCTGTGCAGCTGCCTCCCTCCTCACTAGACATTTAGGCTGTACATTCATACTTGAGATTAGTACTCGCTAAATTAAATCCTTCCTTACCGGCTTCCCTCAGAAGGAATGACTCCCCACAGGTCCAGTCCATCTTCCGTCAGCGTGCCCGTCTAAATTTAAACAAATATTTAGTTATCCTGCTGTTGCCTATCCCTTCCTCTGCACATCCCCAGCCTTCCCCAGCTCCTGGGCAGGATAAGGAAAGCCTCCTGCCCACCGTGTGACCCTGCTGCATGGGCACCTGTAGAGGATTTTTCCCTGGGGTTAGGATCAGAGTAGATAAGATGGGAAAAAAAAAAAAAAAATATATATATATATATATATCCCATGTTCCTAGCAGCCCCCAGCATCTTTCAGTGCCCCAGGAAGCGCCTTACTTTGTCAAAGCAAACAAGGTTGATCTGCCCACAGATATTAATCCTTTGTGGGCTGATGCAGAAAATCTTCTTTTTCTTCAGCCTCCTTTGGGCATAAACAGTGCCCGTTGTCAAGGCAGCGGGGATAGCGGGAGGCACAGCCGCGGTGAGGAGGAGGAGGGCCATAGCCACCACATCTGCCACCGGCTTCTGCAGAGACCGAGAGCAACTGGGGCAGTGGGGTGTGAACAGCCTCCCTGCCCTGCTACCGCCACTCTGGGGAGTCCGGCTCTCCTGCCCAGGCGCAACACACCCCAAGCTCTGCCCCTGGGGTTGACAGACTTATTCTGCTTTGTTCTGTCCACCTCCCCCTTCCTCCCCCCATTTCTGGCACCTGAAACCTGAATTACAGAAGTGAACAGTATTCCAAGGATCTTGAGTGACCAAGGGCTCAGAGCTGGTGCCTGCAGCATGGAGGCATCCCTCGTACTTACCTTGTGGGACACGAACACACACACAGTGTAGATGAGTCCAAACACACCAATAACAGAGAGGCCTACGATGAACTTGAAGGCATCTCTGTAGAGTTTGAAGTTCACTGGCTTGGGGTAGAGGATGGATCTCACCAAGTCACCTTTAGCTGTATTGAACCCTGCGTGAAGACAGGTGCCATATATCGCGTTATGTGACATAGCAGCAGCATACCACGTCGGTGCTGTTCAAAAACAGGTGACGTTACACGAGCCTTAGCCATCACGTGGCAACGAGCACTTCTCGGGGACAGCAGACCTGTGCTGGACCTGAGCTGCAAAGAGAAACCAGCTCTCTGCCCAGCCTTGGGGGCTGCCGCTTTCCCTCTGCTGGTTAGCAAACCATGAAAGAAATACCAGTTTGCAGCACGACGGCTCTCGCTGGCCCTCTGCCCGTTGGCTTCGTCTGTATGACTTCTGTCCCGCAGAAGAGGACGTGTCTCCGATAGTCTTCCATGCTGTGGGTTTTCCAAGGCATCGGACTCTCCGTGAGCGGCAAAGGAGTTTTAGTAACAGGAATGCTTTCACCTAAGAACAACAGTGTGCAGCTTCACTTAAAGGTGATTTTAAGTCTATCAGGTTCTGCATATTAGAAAGTGACAGCACCCTTTAGGTGCTCAAGCTTGCCTAATTAGCTTGCTTCTGTACTTACACATGTGAATTTATGGTGACAGCCATTATAGTTTTAGTTTCAGAGTACACCAGATGGTTTCTCTGAGCGTTTTGTATCAAGGAGCTTAGGTCAAATTTAGCCCTTGAACCAAGTTCATTCCTTGTAGTGGCTTAATGTTTAGGTATAACACTGATCCCTGTGTTCATACATTGCCTGCTTGAACAAAACTGTTGCAAGGTCAGAATCCAAAAACTCAAAAAATATATATTCACTGTATTTGAGTATTTTCACTTTCTACTCCTGACGGTATATTTTAAAGTGGATAAGAAATGCGTATTGCAGAATAGCAGTGTTCAAAAGCCCAAGACAACTGTAAATTATTCAAGCCACAGTTTTTCAACCTCCTGCTGCAAACTATTCTAATAAATAGTAAACAATTTGCTGTCAGAACAGATAGAGACATCCCCCTGACAGAGAACCTGCACAGGGCCTTAGCATCGCAAACTCCAAGGCTGCACCTGTGAGCATCCCTTCATTCACAATGCAGTTTCCATCAATCAGCACAGCATCACATGGGAGAGCAAGCTTTTTTCCATCTAAAAGAAACATGTCTCCAGGGACTAAATAACAGGACTCCAGCTCTTTGCAACCTGTAGAACAATACAAAAATGAACTTTACTTGCGCACAAGTTCTGGGCATTTAAAAAAAGTCTCAAGGAACACACAACATGACTAAACTTCTACACTGCCTGAATTAAGGCCAGTACTTCTTAGATATAATACTGGCTGAAAAGAAACAGCACACAGATCAGCCCTTGTCTAAACATCTCTCACCAAGGTGGTGTCTTCAGTTTCATTTGTTCAGTGTCCATAAAATATTCTGACCAAGAAAACCTATCCAAGGCCTTTCCATCTCCCATCACCCTAGCAATTGCCCATCTCAACATCTTTGGGAGGCAAAAATAGCTATAACCCCTATTTTATGGGCAAGGAACTGAGAGGTAGGAAAGAAAGCACATACCTCAATGGGAGCCACATATCTAGACTCCTTGAAAATCAGTCACAAGCTACTTGACAAGATTGTGAAAGTAGCCTATAGCA
Source organism: Leptosomus discolor (assembly GCF_034619465.1). Classification (NCBI taxonomy): domain Eukaryota; kingdom Metazoa; phylum Chordata; class Aves; order Leptosomiformes; family Leptosomidae; genus Leptosomus; species Leptosomus discolor. The sequence goes on along the minus strand of NC_141397.1, from coordinate 52,158,377 downwards.
GAGCAGGGAAGCAGGTCTTGGAAGGCCAGAGTTGTTATCTAGTTGCTTGTTTGTGAAATTAAATTTTCCAAGCTGTTCTCAACACTTAACACAAATTACTATGTTCACCTGTATCATTACAGATGCCACAGATACAGATGCATCATTACCACACCACATAGGCTGTGCCCACACTTCTCACTGCTCTGCCCACCTCACCTCCCTCTGCCCCATTCTCCCTGCAGCTCGCCCTTCACATTTCAGCAGTAGAAATCAACAGAAGCTGTGCAATTCCAGGTACATTTCAACACATTAGTTAATTATACAGGCTGGTGAGGAAAATGAGACACAGATGACTCACCTTCGCTCTTCGTGCAGACTGTAACCTGGACTTTGTTATGCTCCTCAACGAGGTCGTGCAGCTTGGTGGATTGCTGTTGATGGGAAAGCAATTGCAGTGTTGAAATACCAATACTCATGTGAAGCAGTAGGTTACGATTCAGTGACCATGCCTACATCATGGAAACTGAACTCTGCTGAGTTATCCAGGGGAGGTTTCACATCATTTGTTAGAAACCAGGATGCAAGTTCATCAAGTTAACATGGAACAAGCTGCCATGGGAACATGGACCTAATTTTCTGTTTGCTTCTGATTCATGCCACTGTATCTCCCTCAGCCTTTAAGGGGCTATTCCTGCTTTGTGCCAGAGTAAGCCTCCTTAGCTGCAACATCGCTATCTACAGTCCTTTAGTAGAGGGTTTCTTTATGCTCAACAGCTTTATCCTTGCTAGGAGGCTATCAACAGGACAACCAAGTTGTAAAAGCTATCATTACAGAACTGCCATTGCAAGAAGAAAAACAGAAATTCTAATTTAGCTGGGTGTTTGCTTTGCCAGTTTTTGCAATCTAATTCAGACAATTACATATCCTGAGATAATGATGAAGTCAACTGTCATTGCAAGGCCATTAGAGAGAATGCCTTATCTTGATTTAAAAGTTGCAATTCCAAAAAACTAATCCCCGAGTATGCACTTCCTCATTAGCATTGTTCATGTGAAGATGTCAAGCCGGCTTGAAGAATATCTGGAGGCCCCAAACATTGTAATTCTTCCTGCCAAAATTCAGTCACACAATAAAACTGTCCTTGCCAAAGGAAGCTGAGTGGACCATATCTGTTCTTTGTGCTCTGCAACACCAGGACCAACACCAACAAGTATAAAGGTGCGCTCAAAGAGATGTGAGTGCTTGTTAAACATGGGAGTGCTAGTCACCCTACAGATATTAGTCAGAGATAGATACAAAAATGTGACGCGCAGCCAACACACCTGTGCTGGCAAAAGCCCCATCTATTCACATCCCTTGCTGAGATCAGTGTGAGGCAGCAATAAAACCATGCCCTTGGCAGGGCAAAGGGTGCACAGGAGTGCCTTGTCAGCACAGCATACCAGTGAGCACATACTGCCCAAAGTCCCATGAGTCCGGGGGCCTGGGACCTGTGTGGGCAATGTGCTCTGTGCCTCTCTCAGTCCAGGGAAAAGCACAGTCAATTCAAACAAAGGCCAGCTCCTGGAAGGGCAAATTATTACCTCCTCCTGGGCAGGACTTCACAGAGAATTTGGCTATACCACCTTCTCAAGAAGCCCTTCAAAGGGCTAAATCTTGCCCTTCCCTGGTAATTCAATGCAGGAACAATGATTTGCTCCATGAATTTGGAGGCAATGTGAGCCATGCCTGGCTCTGAAGCAGCACATGAACATGACAGTCAGGTCAGCACATCCCAGAGCTGCTGTCCCTTCACCCCTGCCACCACCTCTAATCACATCACATTCTCTGCAGGAACTGTAGTCCTCAATGATGTCCTCTAACCCTGAAGATTAACAAAACATTACTAGGACTCAGGATCCTCAGTTCACTTTTGCTTTTAAATCTTCACAGCACAGAAGAATGTGATACCTAATAACCAGACCAGAGAGACTAAAATGTTGCCTGCCTGACTCCTGCTCTTATCGCTCTTTCCTGTCTGTACCTACAGTCACATAGTTTCTCTTTTTTACCCCTATTACATCCTTTCTCCATGTGATTTTTGCCTTCCCTGTGCACTTAAAGTGAGTTCAGAAATCAAGGAAATGTTTTCCAAATTCCCAGCAAGAGCATTCTGCGTTTTGAGCAGGAAGCACCAGGAACCTCACCTGGCTGCATGAGGATGCTCAATGTAGCAAACATTGCATAAGGCTCAGATCAATCTATTTGCCTCTGCCATAGAGACTGAAGGTTTCAGGTTTAAAACAGGTGAATGTTTCAGGCCAAAAAGTGAATGAGCTGAGACTACTAGAAAATTCTTCCAAGCAGCTGTATCCATTACAGAAGTGTTAAAGAAATTTGAGAAATAAAATGTCATGTTTCTTTTTACTGTTAAGAACTGTTCTTTAGCAAACCTTAAGAGGAGTGAATCCTCCTGAAATTACAGTAAGAACCAGACTCTCGGATATAGTCCACCTTCATAAAGTCTTACAAACCTCAGGTATCAGACTTCAATCTTCTTTGATTCTTGAGAAGTTCAAGACCCCTAGGTATGACCTTTTTAACTCTTCTATAGCAATAAATCTGTAGTAATACAGCAGAATATACAGCAATAAAAAATAACCATGAAGAGTGTATAAATAGTGACTTGTGTCTGTGATAGAAGAAATTGCTAGCAGAGTGCAGGATGGGGAGCTGGCAGGCTGCACAGCAGACTCACCTGTCTGAGGTCGTACACAGTTAAGCCAACAGAAATGATTGACAGAATTATGATGGCCACTGAATACTCAATGTAGCCTTGGCTCAGCCACAGCGTGAGAGTGAAGGCTTGGAACACGTAGAAGGGGTTTAAAATCTGCAAATGCAAACGTAAAGCACGTCAGGGGATGGACATAACACACGTCAGGAGAGATCGAGTGTGGGAAGAGGTGAGAACATTTCATACAGAGTCCAGAAGTCTTAAACATCTATTTAAAGGGCTGTTTTGCTATCCCAAGGCAGCATTCTTTCATGGCTGTTTTAGAGTGTTAATTTCCTCCAGCTCTGAATTTACCAGCTTACATGTAGTTCGTGGTGTTTGTAATCAAAAGCTGTTGCTAACCAGTTACTATGCAGCAGCAACTATGCCGGCAACTTAAAGTCAGACTTAAGGGACTTTAAGTTGATTGGTTTCCCACTAGGGAAAACTAGCATCTAACAAAGGTGACCTTAACATTTGTGATTCTAAGTAATTGCTACACAGAAGACACTACCCCTATGTGGGAAAAAAAAAAAGATGAACTGAATTACCATCAAAGTCTTTAATACTTTGTGATTTAAGAAAGTCACTGTGAATATGATGTTTATTTGGAAAAAGAAAAATGGTAAAGAACTAATGGTCTGCGGGGCCATCAGTAATCTGTCTCAGAGTACAGCTAAAAATGAAGGCTTGATTTCCTCGTACTTCCGTACTTGCAGCTACTTCACATTGTGTCAGCCTTACAATACCAGTCATCACTCACTTTAATGTGTTATCATAAAACAGGCCACAAGCCCCACTGAAGTCTGAGAATATAATTTTGGTTATTGTGGTATCTAACTAACAACAAAAGAATTAGATGCAGTTTTTCAGAGATTTGCCCACCTCTTGGCTTGTCTGAAGGAGCGACAGACTTTTCTGTAGAACTGATATAACTAAAATAGCCACTGCAAGAGCTTTCTGCATAAAGATTGAAACTGAAATGAATTATTCATCTGACAAATTCGGTCCCTCAATGAAAATTTAATACTTTCTTCAACATTCACTAGGACAAAGAGACAGACATTAAATCAGGGTGCCAGCCTTTGGACACTGAAGCTGTATCTGGACTGAAATAGCGCAAGCTTATGAGGACCAGTCTGCCTCCAGGCACCACCATTAATATTTCAAACATGAAGCTTCAGCCTTGGATGGAAGTGCAAAGTTCAAATTAAATAAACTTTTTAGAGTGCTACACTGGAATTCTCTTCAAAACCATCCCCAGGGGGCACTGAAAGCTTGGTAGCATCAAATCCAACCAATTTCAGGAGCCCTGGAGCTTTTCATATATTTTGTAGGGTTTCAAACAAAGTTTGAAAGTTCAGACACATGCTAGCTTGAGTCCCAGCATTCATAGCTTTTTTCCATTTTAAAGACATTCATGTAGCATCCATAACCCACTAAAGTGAACACAGGTGACACAACAGTATCCTGTATGCAAAGCCTCTGCTTACAGGTCAGCAAAACTATATGTCCAGCATTTCTATACGGAAACTCAGCAAGTAGCCATCCATACATGTCTCTCCTCTTATCCACAAGATGTGTTTGTTTTGTCCTCTGCAGGAAGAACAGCCTTGCAAGTGTGTCTTATTTATGCAGGAAAAAAAATTGTCCTGTGTCTACGTCATAGGAGAAAAGGAAGCTACTGGGTGAACAAGGTAATCATAAAATAGAAATTTTGCAAATGTATTCCTCCATCCTAAAACACACTAAAGGCCACAAGCAAGCTATTGCAGTGCTTTGTACTGCCTCTGGACTGCTAAAACAAGGATCTTAAAGAGGAACAAGAATGCCTTAGTTGTACTAATAAAATCTTCACTGCAGATCATTATCAAGAACCTACATGAAAGGGCAGAGTTACTGATGTGGCTATGGTCAGTCCTTGCAGTTGCAGAAAGCACAAGTGCTCCAGGTACATGCCACTGCTCAGTCATGAGGCAAGATGTCCCAGCTCATGGGAGATGCTTGGTTGGGAATAAGGGCCTACAGCAGAGGAGGAGGACATCTGTCCCCACACTACCACTTCCAAGAAAGGATAGAGTCCTCATAAGAGAAACGTTTAGCTGTTACAAATATGCAGCAGCAAGCATCCTCTTAGCTTGATATTCTTCCCTGTAACCTTCTGCCAGGAATGTGTGCTAATAGCCATAAAGGAGGTTCGCCAACATTCCTCCATGGCTAATGCCTACGAAGCATCAATTACCCCATCCCAGTGTGCTCGGGTACAGAACACTTCAAACCTGTTCCACCAGGTGCTAGTCTGACTTACTGACCTCTTTAAAAAGTAACTTCCAGATAGGACGAATTTCAACTTCGATGGCATTAGGTCCACACACCAGTTGCCTGTAGGAAGGTAAAGAAGTGTTCCCCATATTATAGCTTAGTCAAGTAAGACTTCATGCGGAAAACCGTGCGCCCAAATAACATTAACACTTATCTAAAAACATAAGTCCTGGAGGCACCATATGGCCAAGCAGGACAAATAAACCTGTCAGAAAGCTATAGTATCCAAGAGGACTTTACACAGAGGGAGAATTGTACTGTTTCCATGATGGAAACATAGTCAGTTTGCTGCTAAACACTGTGATGAGCTTTCCAGAGGGCTTTTAAGGAGAAAATGGCAAAAGCAGCCAGTCACAACTTGCTGCACCCTGAACCCCAGGTGGAACCAGTGGCGTTTTCCCCAGACTTAGCCTGGCATCACTGAGAAGATAATCAGCTCAATAGAGTGTAAGGGATAATGATTTTGCACCTTTCTGAATGTCACCGATGAAGTTTGCACTGCCTTACTATTGAGATGAGCAGAAAGAAGCTTACATGAATTTGAAAGGAAGAATTAATAGGTCACACTGTCACAGTTAGCTCATACATCTACTCATATGTAGACCCTACCTGATCTTCTGTTCTTCCCTTGTGAGGCCAGCTCCAAAATTGTGATGTATGCTGTGACATGTGTTGCTGTCTTCTAATGATCTAGGACAACACGAGAAAGTTCAGACAAGGGAGTCCCCTACCACAAAAGGTTTTGTAACAGGCTGTTGACACTCACCCAACTTTCTTGAATTCCTTTACAGAAAAGTCCCAAATATAACGGATTTTCTGCACCTGGATACATCTCATCTGCAAGACCAAATAGCAAAAACGCTTTTTGCGATTCAAGGGAAAACCATCTCACTGTTGCAGAAATGCTTCCCCATGTTTTAGGAGAAAACTTGAGCTTCTGTAAACAGGATCTGCAGGAAGATGCTGACAGAGCACCCTTGGGAGCCTGCAGGTGCTTTGACAGCTATTTTCACCCACCTCCTCCTTGCCATCTTTCTTCTCCAATTTATAGATTCCTTACCTTTAACTGTGGCTTCATTACAGCTCTGTTTATGACAGAGTCTTTATCAGCTACAAGAGGACCATCTGAATTACTACCAACAGGTAGTGCCAATGTGGACAAATCAATCCAGGTCACCTTCTTCCGAGTGTATCTCTGAAACTCATCCTAGAGAAATAGATCACAGTTCAGCAACGACCCCAAAATATTGTCTGTGATAACGTTTTCTGACTCTGAGAAGAATGTGTGAGATTTCCAGAGAACTACAGTGCTGTAGCATCATTGCTATCATAGCAAATCTAAGTCCATCGTAACAGGGGTGTTGGTATCAGTGGTTTAGTACCAATTAGTAAAGCACTTCGAAGTCAGTCTCACAGTCATCTCCATTTGCTTTTGTTCATGCTGCAGAGCAATTTCAGAGGAAACTAAACCAGATCTTGCTTCAATAGCTACTGGATGGATATTCAGTCTGTGGGATCACACTAGAGCTAGTTGGAAGTAAAAGCTTTCTGAAATACTTCTGGTGTGAACATTGAGTGCTCAGCACCAGCTACTTTGCTCTGCAAAGCTCCTATAATGCTGTGTTACTTATTATACATCCATAGCCAAGAGCAACTTAGCTTTACTGCTATACATGCATTTGTCAGACTGAATTGTCCTTTAATCAGTTTAGTCTAATGTAACTAGTTACAATGAGCAATAGATTACTCATTTAGTGGTTTGCATGCATTTATTTTAGGAATATCATAGTAGTGTTGAGCATTAAGTGTCTTAAGCATTTGCTCTGCTAAAATTGGGTTGGGTTTTCATTCACAGTCATGCAGTCTTAGAACGTAACTAATGCCTGAAACCTAGCTAAAACCCATCTCCTCAGCATTCTTCAGTAACTTTAAAGATGAAACGCTACTACCAGCCACAACTTCTGAAGATGATCCCTCCACTGAAGCCAGTTGGCTGGTGCACCCCACACACATAAAGGAAGGGGAGAGGCAGAGCTGTTTTATGGCACATGTCATTGGCAGAGGGCAGCTGCTGGAGCCTGTGAGTGGGCAGCAGCAATGCCTGAAGTCTGCTTGGTGCCCAGCCTTCAGGCAGAATAGCTGCGCTCTTGTTCGTGTAAATATGGTCTTTTGCACAGTGTTTCAAACTCTGCAAATAGAAATGGTTGGTACTCTGAAGCTTGCCTCATCCGTGCTACTCCACTTCCAAATGTGGCAAGTGTGTTATTAACCTGCTACATCAGACAGACAGGCTTTTATCTGTGAAAACAATAGGTTCTGCAAATAACAACAAGCTAGGAGGGTTCACCTACTGTTGTTCTGAGCAGAACAATGTCCGCTTCTTCCAAGCTGCAGGGGATGCAGTTTGCCCACACGTCCCACTCTGGCTTCCAGTAAAAGAGCAGCAGCAGAGCCCCACAGGACAAGACATATCCAGCAATGCACAGGGCCCTCCGCCAGCCTTGGGTTTTGTAGCCAAAAATCTCCTGTACAGCAAAGAGAAAGCATTCTCCGTTAACAAGTTTGACCTTGGCATTTGTTCATCAGGAAGCCCAAGCTTATTGAAAAGAAAGGCTGGTGACTGAAGCCCTCCCTCGTAACGGCTCAAGGTCATTTTTGGAAATGAGAGTTTACTGATTGATATGACATAGTTAAGAAAACAGCAGAGCTGCTGAAAGGAGGATGCTGCTGGGCTGCTGCCAGCAGAGGAGCATTCTCACATCAGCTCTCCCAGGATTAATGAAGAATGAACTCCAGTCTGGATCTTCTGCCATCAAGACTGCAGCTGACCCATCATTGGAACACTTCTCTATCCACAGTGTTAGCACTGAACAGCCTTGCCTGCCACCAAGAAGGATGTCTCCATGTGAACTTAGTGCTAACTGCTGAAAACTACCTTGCAGCAGGGGCACTGAATCTGCCTCAGGGAAAGAAAACTGCCAAGCCCCAAGCAACTCCTCTCGGGTACCAGGTACTGTACCTACTGGTGTGTTATCTTCCACCACGTACACCTTATCTTGAAAACAAATATGGAAGGGCTTTTATTGCTCTGTACACTCTCTTCCTCCAACTTAGTCCCCACATTTTTTATCATCTTCCCTACTTGCCTTTCCATTTTGATAGCCCAGTAGTCATCTGTTCAGTGATTCTCCATTGTCTGCAAAGGAGATTGGCAAGTCCATAACTTCAGGTTTTTTCCCTTGAGAAAAACTTTGGAACTTGTACCCTTTGGTTTGCTTTAAACCTGCCCATGGGGCTAGCAACAACGGTGATGCCTGTAGTGTAACTGGATCCTTCTCTACACACTGAGTGCTTTCCCAGCCCTCACAGCGTCCTGGAGAGCATGATGGGGTGCGATGCTCCATCCATAGCTGGTGGCTCACAGCACCCAGGGATACCAACCCTTTAGACCCATCACCCACATCCAGCCGCGCCACAGCTCTATCAGCAGCAAGACAGCAGCTGTGGTAGGTGCCACCCTGGGCCTGCAGCCCTACGTCTGTCCCGTCCCACTCAGTGGGACAACGGGAGGTTGTTTTGAATTTCTGTGCAGCAACAAGGAGTAACAACAATTACTCAAAGGTTCAGAATTCAAACTAGCTTTACTCAGTAACTGTTTAACATTGACAACAACCGATAATTGTAATGAGAATGACAACCGAATTGACAGTTGCCAAAGGGAACTACAATCCCAACTCTTTTTAAAGCCAAACGCGACCACAACCCTTGGTGAAGGCAAACGTGGCCACGAAGCTCGGCCCTGGTAATAGTTGAGAACGAGAGGAAGGAGGAAAGAGAGAAAGGTAAGAGATGGAGCATAAGACATCACCACCTCGGACCCTGCGTCGGTCAGACGTGGCCGCAGGCAGCCCCTCAACGGGGGCACGTGGTCCCCTCGCCTCACGGCCTTGGTCAAGTCTCTGTCCCGCCCCTTGGAGGCGGATTGACCGGCCACTGCGAGCTTGCGCGCTCCGAGACGGGAATCTTCCAGAAACGAGCGGGGGCTGCCCTGGGCCCCGCGCCCTTCATGCCCAGAACCCTCCAGAACCCTCCAGGGTGGGGGCGGGCGGCACCGGGGCGCGCGCACTGCGGGGAGAGGGTCGGCACCTCGGGGACCGGGACCGGCCTCGCCCGGTGCGCGGGGCAGGGACGGACCCTCGCTGAAGGGGACGCTGGCTCCCGAGGACCCCACCCCACCTCCGCAGGACGGGGGCCCTCGCTCACCTCCCCTGTCGCCTTGTTCAGGCGCAGTGAACGTTTAAGACGTTTCACAATGTCCCTGCGGTTGGATGCCACATCGTCCACCCCCTCAGCAGACACGTGTCTGCCCCTTTCTCCTTCCCCACAGGCACCAAGGCAGGAACCCAGGCAGCCCCTACAATGGGGCTTGCTTTGTGCCACCCATGTTACGGTAGATTGTATAAAAGTTCATTTGGGAAAAGAATTTTGTTTTAAGGCTGAAATGAAACCTAGAAAAAGAGATTAATTTTTTGTGTTGCATCCACTTCTGGGAAAAAAAACATGCAAACAATTGTTTTTCATCAGGTGTCTCCATTCCTGCTGCAGTGATCCCTTTATTTCGCTATACAGGGCACTTCCCAGCCACCTTTCAGCTTTCTTCCCCACTCCAAAAAGCCCAGCTCCAGGCAATGCCTGGGACTTCACCCTCGGGCTGAGGATGAGGGCAAGAGAGCACCCACGCTTAGGAGCAGGCGGAGGAAGCAGCAGCATCGCAGGCGAGCAGCTGCGGTGCTGCCCTGGCCCATCACCCTGGCACCAGCACAGGTGCCGCCAGCCACCCACTGCTCATGGGTGCTGCAGGACCGGCCTGTGCAAGGAGCTGCAGGAACAATCCTGTGCCATCACTGGGGAAAGACACCTAACGCAGACCACAGATAAAAATTACCCACCCACTGGGCAGCAGGTGCATGAGGCATCTGCCCTCAAGGAGGTATCAAGTGACTCTGCAGACATCGGCAGAGGTAGCAAGTAAAGGGAAATGGTCTTGTATGTCTTCTTGTGACTACACTGAAGGGGTTTTTACACAATAGCCTGCCAACTAAGGTACACTGTGTAGTGGGAGAGTGTAACATATCAACATGGCTTATGTAGTTGAGAGGAGAAAATGATGTTTTAAGTTATACAAAAAGAATGAGGAAATCCCACATCTGAAATTATGTTAGAGAAATGCCAGAAGGACAACTGGTGCTTTACAGGATAGAGTTTGCAACAGAGCTCCTTGGAGAGAGCTTGTACAAACAATTGTACTTGTTCAACCTCAAATATAATTTTCAGGTGATTTAAAGGCAGTGGAGTAAGCACCTATTTAGGTTTAAGAGAGCAATTAACTTGATTTATCTAAGCTCTGATCATAATCAGCTAAACTAAGCTGAAATCAATGCGCCTCAACTGAAACAAAAATAATCATGCAGCCCTTATACTAGGTTAGCAAAATCCATTTCAAAACAGCTCTGTAGCTTTTAGATGTGCAACCCTGCTGTATACAAAATATTATTCCTTCAGAGGCCACAAGTTTAAATCAATAACTACGAACGGTGTTTTCAGGGTGGAAGGACAAACCACAGCGCCCACAACTAAGGAAATTCAAGGAGATTTTCATTTGCTTGCCTTTTCATAGCAGGATTTTTATAAATACACTCCAAATGCAGGCCTGGAAAACAAGGAGCCTGTTATGGGGGCAGCTGGAGTGATATGAGGTGTGTGGGACCACAACTCATCCATCACCCCACAAGGGACTGGAGAGGATCAAATCTGCAGCCAAAGGTGGAGGGAAGGCTGGGGAAGAGCTGTGGCATTAGGGCTGGGTGAGAGCTGTGGCGTTAGGGCTGGATGAAAGCTGTGGCGTTAGGGCTGGGTGAGTGCAAGGCTGAGAACATTTGGGGATTTCTAGCACGAGCTGCAGGCAGGCTGTTGCCAGCAACTGGGTCTCTAGTGCACAGCTATATGCTAAGCAAAGCAACGAAGGAACCTGAAAATGCATTAGACATGTTGGAAGACAATCAATAGAAGTACCCTGTGCATTTCTAAAAGGGTTAGTTTAAGTGGAGTGGTGCTGTGAGCTCCTATCATCCCAGTGCTGGGGAGGTGCACCTTCCCAGAGGCTGCAGGACCCCAGCACTGCCAGGTCATGCCAGGTCCTCACCACCGTGCCAGCACAGGGCTAGGCAGGAGCCCAAGTCCCCAGGGCCAGAAAGATGTCCTCGGCTGGTGCAGTAAGTCCCTGTACGGCTGCAACACGTGGCTGATCAACTGGATCGCTCTGCACAGACGAGGTACAAAGGCAGCCTGTGCTAGCGCACAGCCTGTTCTCAGAGAATACACACTGGGCATTCACACAGTACTTAGGAGTAAGCACTGCAGGCCAGAGCCCAGGGAGCCCACATTCACAGTTGATTTACCCCACTGAGCCTGTCTGCAGTAAGAAGAGTTTTCCAAGCAGTGCAGTACCTGGCAGCAGGGCTGCTCCAGCAAACAGGACCACAGGAAGGTGGGTTATGAAATACACCGCTCAGCCTAACGCGGTCAACCTTGCACAAGGCAGGCTGTGTCAGCAGCATCCAGGGCAGAGCTGGGGCACTTCTCTGCCAGCAGGGTTGCAGCCACAGACTGGATGGGGCAAGAGAGGTGTCTCTTGAAAGTGGGTACAGCTCATCTGGGGTGCACAGGCTCCCAGCTGAAAGGCTGCTTGTGGCAACAGCCTCACTCCATCCATCCATCCATCCTGGCCCTCCATCCTCATCAGGGTGTTGGCATCTCCGTTACTTCTTATTGCAAGCAGAGGAAGGCATTGAGTGCCATACCCCACACACCAGCTAGTGACCCCCTGAAGGACACTGTCTGTGGCAATCAGCATGACACAGATGATCCCTAGCTGACTCCTTACCCACCTCCCACAGCAGATTTTTCATTTTGTGCTGGATGCAGGCTGCTGCAGCTGGCATGAGCTCCCTAGTCTAAAACAAGCTTACAAGAGCAGCAGTCAAATCCCAGCAGGAATTTACTGAAGGCAACCAGGGAAGCTGAAGCCCCACCATTATTAGTAGCCCTGCAAGCAATCATACAGAGGTGCAGGTGTGCTCTACAGGGTCCCACCTGTGCATGCCCTGAGCACCTGCATCCCCATGATGGAGGCACTTTCTCAGTCCCCAAGGCTGGGCAAACAGTGACACTAGAGAAGCTGGGAAGCACCTGACAGCAGCCTCTGCTTGTAGAGAACAGAGACTCCTGTCCCGGGGAGGCATGCTGAGCATGCAGCACACATGTATCTAGCAAATACAGGAGTGGCAGGACTATATTTTACACCTCTGCAGAGGCACCTACTTCTGTGTCCACTCTGTGCACTGGAGATACCTGGGTTCCAGTTGTTCCTTGCACAGAAAGCTAGAGGAGACAGTCTTACTCCCACCCTAATAATATAATATTAAAATGTAATAACTCCATGTTAACAGGTAGAGGAAGAGTTTCCAACTCATTGTGTTCGCAAAGCACTCACTTAGTGCAGCCCTTCCAGGTTGCTGCACATAATCAATAATCAATCACAAAGACAGAAAGTAGATTCAATTAACATTAATAAAAAACCCTTGTAAGGACAGAGGAGCTCCATAAAAGCTGCTGTAAAAACTAAGAAACAAGGGATTCCTGCCATGAGAGCTGTGGTAGACTTTGGTCATCTGCCCAGTCTTCCTAGACCGGCTACGCAGCAAAGACCCTTGCATTTCAGGAGAAGTGACTTAATCACTACTTCAGACAATTGTCCAGGATAAAACTAATTTGTAAGCACTTTCCCTATTACTTGCTTTCTGATACAGAATGGCCCAGGGAAAGCGTAAGCATTAGTAGAGATCCTCACAATGAGGGTGGAAAAGGCAATGGAACAGACAGTAGGGAAAGGGACACTGCTGCCTGGCCAGATGACTTCTGGTGGGCAAAGAGGTGTCTTCCATGTATTGTGCCTCTGGACTGAAGTAGTATGTTCCTCACTTACACCTTGCTTTGCAAAAATTAATCTCAAAATCAGCAAGGACTCATCCAGGGTTTTGCCTTCACCAAGGCTGTGTTGAAGAGACAGTGCCCAAACGGGGAGTGAAGGTGAAGAAGCAGCAGAGGCATATCCAAACAGGCACGTGGGAAAAGAGGCACCCAAGGAAACCAAAACCCAGCACAATCCCTCGCCCCTTACCAGCTCATTTTCTTCATCCTTGTTGAGGAGCACACAATGACCCTTCCAAACCTTTTCCTCCATCTGACCACGTTGTTTTCAGTCCTGGATGTCCTTGTCGGTGGGGTCAAGCAATGTTGAACGCAGTTACTGACTTGAGCTCAGGCCAGTATTAAAGTCAGCTCTCACCATGGTCCTGTCTGCTCCCTTTGAAAGTCTCACAGTGCACACGCTTCTTATTAGGCTCCCAGGAGGGGGAGGAAAATCCACCCTTAATTGTAAAGCCCTTAAATTCCTGGCTTACGCAAGATGTGTGTTTCTCTGCCTCCTGGCTTTGCTGTTCTTGCTGGGGTGGGACTGGCTGGAGCAGTTTTGGTGGCCAAGGGAGGGAGGGCACTTGCGATCCTGTGCGAGGGAGGTGGCTCTGCACAGGGCTTAGGGGGAAATCAAGGCACATGGCAAGGAGGGTGGGAGAGTGCCACAGCCTCATGCAGAGCTGACCTCAGAGCAGCCATCCTAGTGCCAGGAACTACCTCCAGCATGTCAGAGAGAAGCACCTCCTCTGGGAAGGTCATAGTGTCCGACCCTGGGCTTGGTTTCAGTGCAGTGGAGGTGCATGCTGGAGCAGTGGTTTTCAGGTGTGGATCCAGTCTGAACTTCCCCACTAGCTCTGGGCATCAACTCAGACACAGGCTTTGGTTCAAATTCTGCCTGAGTTACAAGGAAAGAGCAACGGAGCTGGATGATTCCTTTGGAGAAGCCCAGATGGGGGACACAGGACTCTTGAATACTGTGCAGTGTGATCCCCTATGTGGCAGGAAGAAATGGGGGCTCCCACCAGTCTCCCTGGCAAGGACAGGAGTGGCAGGAAGGCTTGGGAGCCGCACTGCGCATCTTCCAGTGTCTCATGTCCCAGCTCTCAGTGTTGTCAGAGACATTTTTTAGGCATTAACCTGAAATTGCTCTGTCTCCACCCATTCTTCTTGTGTCACAAAGTCTGAAAACAACCATTTATCCAGGCAGGAAAATTGTGCTGCATTGTTTCCTGGAGTAAAGTGCATGTTTGTGTGAATAGAGACAATGGCTCTGAGTTCACTGGGAGCCTTTTTGGCTCAGCCACAATGAAGCAATTCTCTACCACAGATGAGGCCAGGGGATTTAAACTCCATAAAGAAACACAGTCTTTGTGCACAGTGTATTTCCCCAGTGATGGCAAATCAGGAATTCTTCCACAGTCTCCTTTCCCCAGGTGGGAGACAGAAGGATGCCCAAGGACTGCAGTGCTGCCTGTTTGAAGCCATCTCTCAATCTGCAGCTCCATCCTGGAAAGAACTCCATCAACAGAGAGAAACACCTTTCACTAGGCAGACTACTAAGGAAATAAAAGCATTAAACTATGTTTCTTCTGTTTGAAACAGAGCAAGGAGAGGCCAAGCTGCCTGGCCCTAGGATGACCAAAGAACAATTGTCACTTTGCTGCATCCTGAGTTTACCTGGGGCTGGCTCTGCGTAGTCAACCACATCCATCTCTGGCAGGTTGTGCCTGCTGCAGTTGTGTCCATGAAACAGCAAAGGTGGACCAATCCTGAAAAATCAGGGTGGTGGTGGGAAAATACATATTTTTCTTTTTTTTTTTTTTAAGTATTGCCATTTTGAAATGTCTAGAGCCTCAACTGAGTCAGATTTCAGTGTAAGTAGACAGTCCCCTTCATCTCTACTTTTCCTCTGAGGCAACACTGGTAAGTTCATCCACCACGTTCTGCACATCAGCCACTGTCATGCAGCTCCCTGGATCTGATCCACTTGCGGTCATTTCATTCCCTAGTTTTCAGAAGAAATGCTGATTTCTAGGTGTCTGGCACCTGGCCCTTACGCAAAGTCCTGCTGTGTCCTTTGTGGACATTCTTTTGGCAGAAGTCTTGTACACAAAGAGATAAAGTGCAATCCACAGTAAGTAGGTGATCACCTAGTACCAGACAATGCCTCCTGTAACTCTCCAGAGGAAGGAAACTCAAGAGAGGTGTCATTAGCTGGGTGGTGATACTAGTTCTTTCTATTTTGATCATCCAAGGTGAGCTGCATTTTATTTACAGGTCCGTGACCTCCAGTCTCTGGACTGCAGTCTCAGCAGTTCCCCTGCACATGGCAGCAGGCTGCCCACCACTAACACCGCAGATGTGTGGGGCATCCCCAGCCCCAAGCTGCAGAGCCAGCACCTGAAAAGGCAGAAAAGAAGGACTCAGGGAATTGCAGGTTAGTCAACCCAACTTGAACACACAGACAGATGTGAAAGAAAATTCTTAAGCAGTCAGTTTGTAAGTACCTAGAGGATAATAAAATGATAAGGAGCAACTAACACGGATCTGTCAGGAGAAGATCTTATCAAACCAATCTCATTTCCTCCCTGACAGGGCGATGCTCCAGGGAACAAGGGAGAAGCAGCTAATGCGGCACATCTAGGCTTTTGACAGAGCTCCACATGAGATACTAAGATACTGAAAAATAGGATTCTTTCATGATGGGCTGAAGGGTTGAACCCTAAGTAGGTGTCAGTGGTTCGCTGTCCGTCCCAGGGGACCCACAGTATTCATGCTTTTGTTAGCAGCTTGGATAACAGGATGGAGAGGACAACTGAAAGGTGTTCATGACACTGAGCTGATGGAAGTGCCTGCTTTAGAGGAAAGAAACAATGCAGCATGATTTGGGGATGCTGGCCAAATAGTCTGAAATGACCATATGAAATGCGGTAAAATGCTGCACTTAGTATCTGAAGGAAACAAGTACAAAATGGGGATGTAGTGGCCAAGCAGCTGTACGGCAGAGAAGGAGACATAGCTCACTGCAGGTTGAGTTTCCTCTTCCCAAAAATGTGACTGTCATTCTGAGGCACAGTAGCAGTAGGCTGGTGACATCCACAAGATGGAAGGAATTTATCCCACTTGACTTGCTGTTAGCAAGTCCTTGGCTGGAGTTCAGGCTCTAGGAAAGTGTGACCTAAATGGAAAGAGATGAGAAGTTTCGAAAACATGACCCATGAGGAGAAGTTGAATAACTGAGTTTGTTTAAACTAGAAAAGAGAAAGCTGAAGGGAAACATAATAACTCTTATAATACACAAAAGAAAGTCAACTATTTTTTCTCCTATTCTTATTACAGACAAGGAGAAATCAGACTAATTTCTTGTTAGATTAAGCAATTAGATTTTCAGAGTTAGTTTAGATATTCAGGAAGACTTCTTAACTAAAAGGACAGTAAAATACTCAAACAGGCTATCTAGGGCAGGGGGAAATCTTCTACAATAGAAGATTTTAAGGAAAAGCAGGTCATGATTTTCCAAGGATGATTTTAAGGATAGGTAGAAATTGCCTCAGAGCAAGGAGATGGACAAAATAAGGTCAGGTCAGGTCCCCTCCAGCCTCACACTCCTGTGCTTTCTGCAGGAATCCCTGCCCACGCTTAGTAAAGCACAGCCTAAACCTTAATTGCAGCGGGGCAATTGTTCTCTGTGAATTCAGATTCAGGCAACCTTATTTAGCAGGACCATGCCATTTATTCCTGAGACCAACCAGTCTACAATGAGACACACGCACAGCCATGTTCATCAGGACATATATTTGTCCAGTCCTACCTACATTTTTTCTTGAGTATTTTGTGCTGGTTTTGTATTTGTCCTGACGTTCCCATCATTCTGCCCTCCCCTTTCTCCTTCTCTGGGCTCTCATCAGGTTTATTGCCAGCACTGGTGAGTGTCTGATATCAAGTTATTAAAAAAAGGTAGCTGTATTGAACAGCTGAACAAAGCTATTGAAAAACAAAGCCATGCTTGATTTTAAACCCTTTGCCCAAGTGTCCAACTGCTATCAGTTACCACCCGGATCTCTTACACTGAGTGTCCTTGCTTTACCTCTACCTGCTGTGCCCCAGCCATCTCACAGGTTGGGCTATCTGAGTTCATCCTACCAGATGTCTGAGATGACTGACATGTTTAGAGCTTGTAGCCAGACCACAGGCTAACCACCGTATTCTTCACCTCATGTGCAGGCAGCGGAGCCAAGAAGGTAAGTCTACTTAAAAGTGTGGCAGTCAGGTATTTCAGAGAGCAAGAGATGGGCAGTGAGGGTAAGGTGAGAGCCCTAGGGAGCTTGTTCAGAGATCTGCCTTTGCCACCATTTCCCTGAGACACCAGGCAAGGCCCCTGTTTTTGCACAGGAGGCTATGCCAAGAGGCATTTGCAGCCTTCCCAATTGGCAAGTTGAACCAGAAGGACTTGTCTCCAGCTTCGCTGGACTGCTGTGGAGAGGAAAGCCTTCCAGGGGGCAATCCAAACGTCTTCAGTTCAACTCAAGCTTTGAATAGCTGCTGGAGACACATAGCTCCAGTCCCTCTTCAACTGCTTAGTCAGGAATGGGGGATCTAGGAAAATTCTGAGTGGGTCAGATCTGGAAGACAAAGAGCTCTCTGCCCAGAGCCATGGCAGAAGGACACACAGAGGGATAGGAGAGGGAAATGCTGGGGCTGTGTCCTGGTGTTGGCTGGGATAGATTTAAGTTTCTTCCTAGTAGCTGGTACAGTGCTGTGTTTTGGATTCAGTGTGAGAATAATGTTGATAACCCACTGATGTTTTAGCTGTTGCTAAGTAGCACATATTCTACCTCAAGGATCTTTCAGTTTCCCATGCTCTGCCAGCGAGCAGGTGCACAAGAAGCTGAGAGGAAGCATGGCCAGGACGGCTGACCTGAACTAGCCAAAGGGTTGTTCCATACCATAGAACGTCGTGCTTAGCATATACACTGCGGGGAGTTGGCCAGGGCGGGTGGATCACTGCTCGGGCATTGGTCAGCAGGTGGTGAGAAACTGCACTGTGCATCACTTTTCTTTTCTTGGGTTTTATTTCTCTCTCTTTATGTTATATTCCTTTTCATTACTATTATTAGTATTATTATATTTTATTATTATTATTATATTATTGTGAGGTTGCTGGTGGATGAAAAACTGAACATGACCCAGCAGTGTGCACTCGCAGCCCAGAAAGCCAATCGCATCCTGGGCTGCACCAAGAGCAGGGTGGCCAGCAGGTCTAGGGAGGGGATTCTGCCCCTCTACTCTGCCCTGGTGAGACCCCACCTGCAGTACTGCATCCAGCTCTAGGGTCCCCAGCGTAAGACAGACACGGACCTTCCCGAGTGGGGCCAGAGGAGGGTACAAACATGATAACCAGGGGGCTGGAGCACCTCCCCTGTGAGGACAGGCTGAGAGACCTGGGGTCATTTAGCCTGGAGAAGAGAAGGCTCCAGGGAGACCTTGCAGCGGCTTTCCAGTATCTGAAAGGGGCCTACAGGAAAGGTGGGGAGGGACTCTTCATTGGGGAGGGTAGGGATAGGACAAGGTGTAACGGTTTCAAACCAAAAGAGGGAAGATTTAAATTAGATATTAGAAAGAATTTCTTTACTCTGAGAATGATGAGGCACTGGACCAGGTTGCCCAGAGAAGCTGTGGCTTTCCCCTCCCTGGGAGTGTTCAAGGCCAGGTTGGATGGGGCTTTGAGCAACCTGGTCTAGTGGAAGGTGACCCTGCCCATGGCAGGGGGTTGGACTAGATGATCTTTAAGGTCCCTTCCAACCCAAACTGTTCTATGATTCTATATTAAATTTTATTTTAGTTATTAAGCTGTTCTTATCTCAATCCAGAAGTTTTACTTTTTTTTTTTTTTTTCAGTTCTCCTGGCCACCTCACTAGGAGGGAGGAGGAGTGGCTGTATGATGCTTAGTTGCTGGCTGGGGTTAAACCACAATGGTCTGTTTTGACATCCACGTGGGTCACTCAACCGTCCTGGCCATGCTCCCTCCCAGCTTCTCGTATACCTGCTTGCTGGCAAAGCATGGGAAACGGAAAAATTCTTAACCAAAATCCTTAACCAGGTGTCCATTCAGCTGTAAGGAAATGTGAAGCTGTAGCCATGCCAAAAAGTTCTTTTGAAGTACAAAGAAACTAGCAGTTAATCTACAGAGAGCAGTAAAATAGCACCCTCTGTCCCCAAAGAAGCAAAAAGAGATTTATAATTAAACTGGTATTTATTTCAGCAAATAGGTCAGGCTATATTCAGTGTAATGTATACAGTTAATCAGGCAAACATGGTCCATACAAATGAGCAATCTCTTCTCCACAGAAGGCAGCTACAACAAGCATTTACTATCTCTTGTATGTAACAACACAACAGGTTCTCCAGTGTTCACAGCCCACACCACAGACCACATGCCGGTTATCCACCACTTGTTCCAGCTGCCCCCCAGGGCATATGGGTGCATATGTGACATCCCTCATTTGTGTTCTGCTCCTGCAGATGTTGCCCATTTCTCCTGAGGATCCTGTCAGTGTCCAGGGCCCTCTCCACGTGGCACAACTTCCAGGCAGAGGAAGACAATCAGCCCATGCCACATGCTATACCAATACCCACAAATTTCAGAGACAATGCCATGGTACCTTCAGCCCTCCAGAGGCACCCTCTGTCACCAGGATGTGTCCACCAAGCCTTGCATGGGTATTTCCACATGTCCTCATGTTCTTCCCCGAATTGTATGCGTGCCTGACCTCAAAACAACCCAGTCACTGGGGCAGAAAGACTGGTTCAGTTGGTGAATGCCTGTCTTGCTTAGAGCCTTGGACTCTAGCCATAGGCTGGCATGTCCACAGTCCTGCTCTACGGTCTACATCGAAAGGATGGGATGCTCCTGTGCAATTTGTGCTCTAAAAGGCTGTAAAGATTTAACAGGAGCAGTAACAGAGCATCCTGAGAGGCAGCTTGAGTCTCTCCTGTATGTCAGCAGTGAGTGGGCAGTGAGTTCTGTGTGAGGATGATCACAGGCAGGAACAGAGAGGGAGGCTGGAGGTTCCGTGCAAGGAACAGAAAGCAGCCAGCAGTGCCCAGGGGTGCCGTTCCTGTGATCTCTGCAGAGCTCTGCTGCTTTACAGCAACAGGCAGTTCTGCTCAGAGTAGCTGTTCAGACACAGGCTGGCATGTGCGTGGTGATTGTATGCAGTAGTAAAACTTCATTCATTGAAGAATGGCTGAGGCAGCATTGCTGGTTTTCATGGCTTGGAGCTAGTGAATCAAGATTTTCCTGGCCTTGGGTGGGGTGTAAGAGGGGAGTAAGACATAAGTGAAACATGTCTCCTGTTCTCTGAACCGCTTCCCAGGTCCAAAAGCACTTCTTCCAGCACCTCTGTAACGGGTCTGCGTGGCAAGGTTTTGGTAGCAGGGGGGTTACAGGGGTGGCTTCTGTACGAAGTTGCTAGAAGTTTCCCCTATGTCGGATATAGCCAATGCCAGCCGGCTTTAAGATGGACCCGTCGCTGGCCAAGGCCGAGCCAAACAGCGACAGCGTTTTTCGCCTCTGTGGTAACGTATTTAAGAGAGTGAAAAAGTTGTTGCGCGGCAGTAATTGCAGCGAGTGAGAGGAGTGAGAACATGTGAGAGGAACCTCCTGCAGACACCAAGGTCAGAGCAGAAGGAGGGGGAGGAGATGCTCCAGGCGCCAGAGCAGCGATTCCCCTGCGGCCTGTGGTGAAGACCACGGTGAGGCAGGCTGTGCCCCTGCAGCCCATGGGCGGTGGAGCAGATGACTGCCTACACCCCGTGGAGGGCCCCCACGCCGGAGTAGGTGGATACCTGAAGGAAGCTGTGACCCCGTGGGAAGACTGCACTGGAGCAGGCTCCTGGCAGGACCTGTGGCCCGTGGAGAGAGAGAAGCCCACGCTGGAGCAGGTTTGCTGCTAGAGACCCCGTGAGGGGGGCTCACGCTGGAGCAGTCAGTTCCTGAAGGACTGCACACCATGAAGAAGACCCACTCTGGAGCAGTTAATGAAGAACTGAACCCGTGGGAAGACTCACGCTGGAGAAGTCATGGAGGACTTTCTCCCGTGAGGGGGACCCCACATTGGAGCAGGGGAAACGTGTGAGGAATCCTCCCCCTGAGGAGGAAGGAGCGGCAGAAAACAACAGTGTGATGAACTGACCCCAACCCCCATTCCCTGTTTTCCCCCTGTGCAGCTGGTGGGGAGGAGGAAAATTGGGATCAAAGTTATGCCCGGGAAAGGAGGGAGGGGTGGGGGGGAAGGTATTTTAAGATTTGGTTTTGTTTCTCATTACTCCTTTCTGAGTTAATTGGTAATAAATTACATTTCCCTTCAGTTGAGTCTGTTTTGCCCGTGACGGTAAATGCTGAGTGATCTCCCTGTCCTTATCTCAACCCCACAAGCCTGTTGTTATTTTTTTTTTCTCTCCTCTCTCCTGTCCAGTTAAGGAAGGGGAGTGATAGAGTGGCTTTGGTGGGCACCTGGCATTTTGGCCAGGGTCAACTCACCACAACCTCCCAAGTAATGTCCAGGTTCAGTAGAAGGAGCCTGTTATGATCTGCTGATGTCTATTTTCTCTCTCCAGCCTCGCTCTCTTCTTGAGATAGGATGCCTCTTCACCTGGAACGACCTGTCATGTGGCCTAGGAGAAAGGCTGGCACAATTACTCAATAAAGTGGGAGGCTTGTATTCTAACCCTGTCTGCTAATCATCTAGGAAGAATTGAAGAGATTTATTAATTAGATTTAACAAAACATATGGATGAATGTCTCTTGACTCCCTTTTACCTACAGTGACCTAATACTGAGTAACCAAAGCTATGTCAGTGACAAGCACCTCCTGTGGCCACCAACCACAAGGAACTCTGTGAAAATAGGACGCTCCTGAGCAGAGACAAATATGCTTTGTATTTCAGTCACACAGGACATTTGTTTTTAATAATTTTTTAGGAGAAGAATTGTGTCCCCATTGGCAATAGCCAACCAGGAAGCAAATTGCACAGCCTGACTCGGCTGACGGTATGTTCAGGTGTTACCATTCTTTGTATGCATTTAGTGATTAGCCCATGGTGCGTTGAACCATCATGCAGCATGGCATGACCCTCCTAGCTTGGAGGCTGGGTGCCATCTGCCCACAAACTAGACAAAGGCTGTAGAGGGGTTAAGCACTGTCTGGTGGGTGATACTAGTGCAGAATGCTCCAGGACTGTTTTTCCAATATGAAGAATTTAGAAGCCATGAGAGTGAGTAATGAGTCCCCTAAATCCAGTTGTTGGCATCAGACACCTGCAATATATCATAACTGGATTCTCTGTTTTCTTTCCTCGAACCGGGTGTTCTAGGTACCAGCTATTTGTGCTTTCCTTTCCTGGTTGACCCTTGGCAGGTACTTTGTCTCCACAGTCTCCTCAGTAATTTTCCTGAAGAGCTGGTTGTGCATCAAGTTGCTTAGACTTTTGTCTGGTATGTCCTGTAAAAGGTTCTGTCTCGTTAATATTATGTACACCTACAGCTATTATTGGCAAGGGCCTGCATCTTTTAAATGGAGCTTTGTTCCTCCTTTTGTTGTGTGTGCTGCTGAGCAGGCTGAGCTCTAGTGTGCTGATGAGTAGACAAAAACTGTGATGACTGTATCAAGACAAACAAGTCATTAAAAAACAGGAAGGACAAAAATAAAAGTGATATTCTTCTTTCATTAACTAGGACAAGTGTATTTCAAAAGGAAAATCAAATTTTGAAATTAGCTGTTCAGAGTGGTTGCATGGCTCAGCGGATTGGCTGTACTCCAGGGAGTCTGCCCCTTTGATTTAGTCATAGGAAGCTAACCAGGATGGACAGTGTCTGCTGGCAGAGATCACTGGGGGTCTTTCCAACCAGTGTCCAGTGCCAGTCACAAAAGGAGAAAGTGAGCCTGGAGCTTCAGTCCTCTAGGGGATACTTCAGCTGTGTTTGGATAGCTTGGGCTGCAGACAGGGACTGTGGAAGCCACATCCAGGGCTGTCAATCTGTCTCTGCCCTTATGCAGCCTCAGACTTTGCAAAGCATTTTTATAATACTCCTACAAAACAACTCTTTTCATTAAGTGGATTGGTTTTATTTCTGTTTCTCTACTGTTCTGTCAGCGTTCCAACTGGGGGTCCCAAGTAGCAAGTTCAGACACTCAGGCAGAACCGAGTACCTACATTGCACCTGCCTCTCCTGCATGCACACGTGAGGACGGGCAAAAGGAGCACGGCAGGTACCTGGCAGACAGAGTGCAGGTGGGAAGACGCTTGTTACTGTTCACGCCATCCTGTTTTCCAGAAGTGTAAGATCTTTTCAAATTAGGGAGATGCTCAAAATGCAAAACGCAGATGTGAATCCTGAACACACTTGAAGATTTTTGTTTAACTTATTCCTCATCCTGACGCTAAACATTCCCAGTCCAAGTCTGAGGGGACCAGCCTAATACTGGGATGTGGACTGGGACCTCTGATAGCCCACCAAGGGGGAAGGAGTAGAACCCTGGGGCTTTGGTGTGTGCATATGAGCTGGTTTCTGCAGCAAGGATGTGCACAACACATCGCTTGTCTCCTGATGGCCAGAGCCACACTATATAAGCAGTTCAGCGCAGCTGGGACACTCTACTGATTGAACTGTGGCTGATGCCACCAAGGGAAGATGACAAAGTATGCCCCGGTGTGGCTGGAGACACTGGACTGGCACAGGAAGCTGGGACACGAGACTGACACCTGAAAGAGTGGCAGAGGCTAAATGTCACCTAGCATCTGAATTCTGTTCTCTTGCAGGTAGGGCTGTACTCCAGCAGCAGGCAAGCAGGTCTTTATCTTGTCAACCCTGCAAGCACCACAGGCTTGCCATGAGTTGATACTTTTATACTGTCAGTTGTGACATAAACGTAAATTACATGCCTAGTCTGCAACGCTGCTGCAGCTGCCAGTTTGTCTCATGCGGCAACATATTTCTTGTGTGCAGGAGTTCATAAATAGGACAGTAAATTTTGTCTCCAAGGAAAATGTTACTGCATCTCAAACAGAAGATGGCAGGAATATCTCCACTCACCTGCTCTTTGGTGTCTCCTTAAGCTCCAAGGAGCGCGTACAGCATCTAGCCTTCCCTTTCCAATGGATTTTGCTGAAAACTGGGAACTTGTGCTAATTTTGGAGACACTTTTATGAATAAATATGAACCATTTCTGGTTTGTGTCAAGTTGTGTGGCTTTGTGGCAGGTATTTACCGTTAGGTAAACTGCAGTAGGTAGGAAGGTATTTACTCCATTTGCTTATGTCAAACTTGTCTAAAATGGAGAAAAAACTGTTTTGAGTCAAATAAATGTTTTATTCACATTGAAACACTTTTGTTTTAATTTGTTTTTAGAAAAATAGTATTAATTATTTTTTGATTCAAGCTAAATCCTTTTCACACACTGTTCTGGTACAGACATGTTGAGTCAAAACAATCCATAATCTTCTAATTTGCTCTTGGTTTTCCAGAGCTACTTTTTACTTTCAATGACAAAAGGAATCTTTACTGTGACTCCCAACTTGCCTGATTCTCTTGGTCTCTGTGGAAATGCAAGAGTGCTTTAGCATCAAATAATGGGAACATACAGTCTCCAGCACTGAAGTGCTCCCAAAGTGCTCCTCAGCCCAACTCAGAAAAGCATGAGATAGCTCCAGCTGTGAAAAACAAATTGTGCCATCAGTTCAGAGGGGACAACTCCCCAGCACACCTTATCCAAAGAATGAAGTGTTCCACTTGGTCTGAAGCCTCCCTGACTGATATCTCATCGGTTTACCAGCTAGAGACTGAGATTACGAAATACGGTGAGCAGGAAGTCAGCCTAGCATCGAAGGGCTACGAGGACATGTGCTGGTAGGAGCTGCTGGTTTTGAGCAAGTCAAACTTGCAGAAAAGCACAGTGTTGTTGCATTTAGGTACAGCAGAAGCTGCGCAGCAAAGTGAGTAGAAGTCATCATCAAAGGTTAACAGGTGAGGGCTATGAGTTGATGAATGACACATGGTGTGTAGCATGTGCAATTATGGTTGGAAACCAGAGCCAAAACCTCAGACGGTTCAACTTAAGAGCATGCCATGGGACTTAATAATGTTATTCTGAGACCTGGCTGGCTCCTTGTCTTTTAATTCAGGCCTTAGGCCCTTGGGGGTAGTAACCCCTTCAATGTCTGCTTCTTTTGGCACTGGTAAACCAGGAGCTGATGCCAAGTGGCGGCCCAGCTGTGCAGCATCTGCTTCAGCAGAGCAAGCTCACACAAGGGACTGCGTGTCCTTGGAGACCCACAGGATGAGATCATAATTTGCAATTATCTTGTCTTTTGTTCCATTTTTTAAAACGGATATCCTGAACAAATACTTCCCTCAAAAAAGAATTGCTAAACAATTAAATCATCCTACTCTGTAGGTCAATAGATTTTTCACTCAGAAAATGCAAGTACCACATTTTAAACCGACAAGAGGGCAAATAGGTTGCCTGGTAGCAGTGAGCTAGCACTAGAGCTCTGCACTGTTCCCATCATGGGAAGGGCATAATGGTGTTGGGAGTAGATGCTTCTAGAAGGCTTTGGCTATTTGCAGCTCCTTCCAGCTCCAGAAAGCCACATATTGCCAGAAGGGGAAAAAACCCCAACAAACACCAGACACCAGGTAACAGCATCTGTAACCCCAGGAGCTATAGGAACCCCAGGACCTGCCTATGTTCAGCAGCCTCTATCAGGAGTAAGTTCTACTTGTTTTCTTGAAGCAGATCTCCCCAGAGGAGTGCTGGTCTCTGAATTAGCTACTTTTCCTCTGCAGGAGCCCCCACCTTTATGGGCTGCATAACACAGTTCAAGAAAGGGATGCAGCAATGGGGTGTTTCAACCATGAATACCATGCCAGTATTCAGCAAGCTGTTCCGTTGGCAGCCATTCATTCATGGGCAAGGGGACAGGAGAAACACTGTTGTGACTTTATGTTACTGCAGCCAGCTTTTCTGCTTCCAGTTAATTTTAAAATAAGCCAGAGCTGGTTGATCTTAGAAGGGAGAGGCAGTGATGAGTCAGTCCTTCCTCTTTTCTTATGTCTCTGAGATAGTCCTTCTACAGCCAACTGCAACTGTCCTGAACATGTGCCTTCTGCAGTTTCCTTCAGAGTGCATCCTCATTGCTGTCGAACGTTGGATTGCTATGTCCTCCCATACTTCCCTCTACAGATATTGCCACAGAATCTGAGAAGAAGGTTTTATTCAGAGGTGGCCAGGCTGAGTCCTGCTCTAACACTCGCTGCAGCCTCTTGTAATGCCTCTTTGAGTGGTACCGGAAGGTCTTTTTCAGAAGCAGCCATAAGGGTCTGTTCTCGATGATGGCTTCCTGTAAAAGCAAGAGCAAAAGTAAGATTCTGGAGGACCTGGACAGCAGTTTTCCCTTTTCATCCACAGGACACACACAGGACAAGTAGTGGAGACCCAGATTTCCCACCCTGTTCTGCTCATCCACATCCCTTAAATAGTCTTTTACTGGACATTTCTCATACTAGCTCCACCAGAGCTCTCCACCAGAAAACTGCAACCAGATCCTCCAGACATTCTTCAAGATCTGAGTAGAAAACACCAAAGACTGCCCATATTTCTCCAGCCTGGAGCAGGGCCTGATATATCCTACTCACCAGAGGAAAGAAAACATGGTTGGGCCTTGCATTCCCTTATATCTGATCATTCAGATGTGGAGCTTTGAGGAAAGACAGTAAGGGTGAGGTAGCAGCAATGGCTCCTGTTTTACTAGATATTCCCAAGTTGGGCTGAGGAGGAGGGAGAATGAATGAGACCTGACCCTTTCATCTCTACAGTTAGTGCTGACAGGTACATTCGATGAAGCATGCTCACCTCAACAACAAAGGACACAGCAAATGTGACTGCAAGCATTATCACCATGGAGATCCGCCACGTGGTAGGGGTGCAAACGAGCTAGGAAAAAAGCAGGAGAGGCTGTTCAACAACATATGTGCACACTAGACACTGGTGGGAGCTTGTGTCACAGAATCACAGAATCATTTATGTTGGAAGAGACCCCTAAGATCATTAAGTCCAACCGTAAACCTAACACTGCCAACTCCACTACTAAACTGTGTCCCTAAGCACCATGTCTACATGTCTTTTAAATACCTCCAGGGATGGTGACTCCATCTCTTCCCTAGGCAGCCTGTTCCAATGCTTGATAACCTCCTCAGTGAAGAAATTTTTCCTAATGTCCAATCTTAACCTCCCTTGGCACAACTTGAGACCATTTCCTCTTCTCCTACTGCTTGTTACTTGGCAAAAGAGACTGACACCCACTCGCTACAGGTAGTTATAGAGAGAGATAAGATCTCCCCTCAGCCTCCCTTTCCCCAGACTAAACAACCCCAGTTCCCTCAGCCATTCCTCACAGGACTTGTTCTCTAGACCATTCACCAGCGTCTTGTCATCAAAAGCCAGAATCCCATGCTGGCTGTACACTGCTGGTGAGCCAGCATTGCTACTTGTCTCAAGGAATTATTGATAAATACACTTTTAAACTTATGATGCAGCAGAGAAAACCGTACTCCAGAACTGCAACAGGAAATCTAAATTCTTCCTAATTTAGGAAATAGTTCAAAGTTTGAGCATTTCAGCTCCAAACCCAGCTCCAGCTGCCCACAGCTGGTAGCACTGGCTTTCTGGCTGCAGTTCAACTTATTTTGGAGATGCAGCTCAGATCCAAAATTTGGATCAGCAGTTTCTCCAGGGCTAGGCTATTGCAGTTTCTTATTGCCACTCCCTCCTTTTCTCTTCTCAGCAAATCCAGTGTACTCCCTCCAGACAGCCTGGGAGTTTTGCAGTTCTCCTCAAAGGCATTTTTATCCCCTCACGGGTGCAGTGCTGACAATGTCCTGTGCCACCACAGTCCACAATAGGACTAAGACTTGCTTTAAAGTGCCATCTCGTGGCAGATGCTCTAACCGGGTCTGCCGCTCAGCCGCTGCTCTGGAAACAGTTATACAGTGAGGCAGCTTTAACTAGGCTGCATTCAAAATCCAGGTCCATTCCCCTTTGTCTATGTTTCTCCTTCCATGTTTCATTATTTCCATTTCTAAATCCACTTGTTAACTGTCACGCAAACATACAGGACTGGCAGCAGCATCATGTCCAGTACTTGCTATTCAAAGCCACCACCCCTCCTCGTTCTGATTACAGATGTACTGAAAAAAACACCCGTGTGTTGCTTTTGTTGTTTTGTTCCTATGACTCCTACTGCAAGGCTGTGAGAGGGTTACAGTGGGGGAGGTTAACATCTTCCAGCCTCAACATACTAACTGCCAGGTCCACTGACAACACTGTCCTACAGTTGGTGTAGATCTTACCCTTCCCTTGCATTTCCCCTAGGATGGATTTGCACCAGGCAACACCCAGCTTGCATTCTGCCAGACTAAATAAGCCAAGCCCTATTGGTATTTACTAATCAAGGATCACGATAGACCCTCTATTGCCTTGACGGCCCCACTAGTCTTTCTCTACAACTGTTCTGAACCCAAAATGCTGTTTTAGGAAACTGCGACCTGTCTGAAATTTAAACAGGGGGCCTGAAAATACTGGAGACTGAGCACTGAGAGCTGCTGTGAGTGCCAGCCTGCAGATCTTCTTTGCAAGAGGATTTGTGTGCAGAGTAGCACAGCCTGAGAAACACAAGTGCATGGTGCTTTAGTTTAAACTTGCAGGGACTAGCCCCTTTCTTCTCCTGGCTTCACAACTATCAAGTCACCAACATACCGAGCATGGTAAGCTTAGTGATGTCATCTTCTGTGGCATGGACAATGTGCTGAAACAATCAAATGTACATGTGTAGCTGTCCAGGTGTCAGAATGCACAGATCTTAGTTTGGAGCTACCATATCTCCAGAAGGTTCTTTAATCTCATCCTCTAACATTCATCTCTTTAAATTTGATTTGTCTTTAGAGGTGCCATGCATCCCTGCAAAAGTCTTTGCCTTTTGTTAAAAACAATCCCAGTGCACTTCTAACGGGACTGGCATTAGGGAGAAAACCCACTTTGGAACAATACTCACATCCATCTTGGAGTAAAGATCATCAATATCAGCAAACACCAAGAAGAGGCAAATGCCCAGCTGCCCTATGAGCACCAGTATGAACACATCTGAAGGGACAAAAACAAGCAAATGAAACCACAGGTTCATGAGCACTCTCAGCTGCTTGCCTTTACTACAGAAGATTGCAATCATTTTCTGTCTCAGTCAAAAAAAAAAATTCCATGCGACAGGAAGGAACTTTCAGCAAAGGAAAAATGAGCAGAGTAAAACCCCAGCTTTACTCAGTCAAGCAGATATATGTGAGGCTGGAACAAGACTTGTAGCCACAGATTTAAAATGCCAAATGAGTATTTTGAACATTCGATCTGACTTGTCACATCTGAGAAGCCTTAGAGCCTTCCAGTGAGTCTCACTCTGAGCTCAGTGTCTCCTGTCATTCAGAAAAATGTCAGGAATGTAGTCATGCTCTTGATACAATTAGGAACTCTGCCCTCAATTTCAGTGGTATCAAGACTTTGCTCTCAATCAGGATCTAAAAAGTCTAAGTAAGGGAGAATCTATTGCCCTCCCTGCCCGTAGGCAAATGTTCCAATGATAAGTAAATTCACTTTCTCTTCAGCTGGCATGCACCAAACTTCACCCGCCAGCCACTCACTCTGGTTTTGCCTTGTTCTGGGAGACTGATGACCCACTCTTCTGCTATCTGGCAGGAATGCCCCCTCCTCACTATTGCTATACCAAACCAGCAAAGCCATGGAACCTGCAGCATTTATTTAGCTCTTCACCAAAAAAAGAACTAGACAGAGCTTTGCTTGAGAGACAGCTGCAAGATTTGTCCCATAGAGAAAAAGAACAGCTCTCCTATGCCTCACTGCAATTTCCAGAACTGCCATAATCACATGTGGTCATCTTTCCTTCACATGACAGTCTTTCAGAGGTGGAACAGACCTTCTAGACTTCACTTCAGCCCCTTCACGCTATTGCCTCCTTTGATGTTTCCTCTTTAAAGAAGTTACTGGTCATAGTTAGCAAATGCTAAACCTCTCTGGTTCTGGAATAGGAAACAGTGCCTCTGCAAATGCACAGATTCCATTGCCTGTTTTCTTCTGAGATGGGCACAAAAGAATGCTCTGAACATGAGTTCTCTCAAATACTGCTCAACCAGCATGCTTTAGGGAGACAAGAACAAGGCTCTTCCAGAGTTATTCTAAAGACTAAAGAGAAGTGAGACCACCTAATTCTGCCTCTTCTTGAGCCAGATCTTGCTTCTTGAGATGTCTCATTCAAGCTGCCTTAAGTAACATGATGCTTCTGCCAGCCAACACCACCTTCCTGCTACTCCTTAAAAGTTTTTGTCAAACTCCATTTGTCTGTTTCAGAAATCCAAATGCCAGGGCCAAGTTTTTAGCAGTACAGAAGCACAAAGGGTGGGGTGGTCACAGGATGCCACTGGCACTACAACTTCTAAAACGGTGGCCTTTAGTCACTTAGAAATCTAATATTTGGCTCCTGCTTTTTTGGCTGGCATACCTTTGATCAAGTTTTAACTTTTCCCTAGTGAATTGACCTCCTGAGTTGACTTACTTACAGATCCCTCCCTCTCCCCATACTTACAGTTTGTGTAGATGGGTTGCCTGAAAGGCTTTCCCTTGGAAAACACTAGTGCTACGATGAGGCAGTTGATGGTACTTAGCAGCCACACTGTGGTGTTTTCATAGCTCTTGTAGCCATTGTCCGTTTGCCCATGGCCTCCATCACTCATCCCATGGAGTCCCAGGCTGGAAATGGAGGAAGAATTCTCCATGTGGTTCTTTGTTGAGAGGCAGGCACTGGAAAAGAGTGTCCTCGTTATTTCTCCCAGCTTCCACTACCATTGTCAGGAATCCTCCCTCACCGCCATGATCTGCTCCTGCTATCACAAGGACGTAGGTCGTTGGCAAAGTCCTCAATCTTACCCACTGGGTTGAGCTTGCTGAACTTGGCAGAGCCTGAGCTCAAACCTGCTTGGATACCCTGGTCTTCCCTGCAACTAAATACTCCTCTTTGTCCTCAACAGAAGCGTTCTCACCACATGCACTGTGCTGCACAGCAGACTTGCTGGAGAGCTTAGGGACCTGCAGAGAACACTAGTTAATGTGTTTGCACCCTGTGGGGAAGCACAGGGTCTGCCTACAGCTGATGACCGGGGCTGTAGTTAAGCGATCAATAGTATCATGCAGAACTGTCTCACTAGGTCTGCCCTGTGTCACCCAGAGTCCCAAGGAGAGGACCTACCTGTGTATATCAGTCTTGGCATACCAAGGCTGCTCCTGGACCACCACAAACCCAAAAATCTGCATGCTGAGACTGAACAGGATGTTAAATCCAACAGAGAGCAGCAATGGGGGTGAGATGAGTTGGCTAGGAGGCCTGTAGGGAACCAGCTTTGGATAGGCACCCGTGAAACTCACTGAAACACACAGAGACAAGTTTACTAGTGTGTCCAAACACACAAGCAGTGCTGCTGTATATTAGTGACTGTTATCAATGGCCAGCACTTTTACCATCTATAATGTTCACTATAATACATACAAATACTGTATCAAGTACAAAATACAGAGTTGTTTTCTTACAAAACCTTATTGGCCACAGACAAGGTTAATTAATGGCATCTGACTATCATGAGGCATTTTTGGAAAATAAAATAAAGAATTTTTATTTTATTTGGCTACTGTCAAGCCCAAGGCTAAAAGGATATGCTCAAGCTCTCCTGTTCTCTTTCTGTCACTTGTCAACTGTGGCTTGGGATTTTGTGTTGCCCATGTTCTGTGCATCCTCCTGGACTAAGCACCTAGTACACAGTTATTTGAGCTGGTAGAGAACTATGTTAGCTGACCCAACAGCTTTTCCTCTGTTCTTAGGTTTAACAAAGTTATCTAGACTTCGAGTGAAAGAGCTATACAGAAAGCCTTGATGCAGTGTTCCAAATGGGCTGCTTTCAGCAAAGTAGCTTTTGGCACCCAGTATTGTGGCTGACCGTTTTAGGTTTGATTTAATCAAGGCCTTTTCCAGTTGTCTGTGTTCCAGCAGGTATGGAAGACAGCTGTGTGGTTTTGCTATATGCTTTTCATGCCTCTGCTCTTGCCACTCCTGCTTCTAAACCTCTCCCTGCATTTACTATATCTCAACAGACCTGTCTTTCTCTTTCCCGTCCAGCACTGATTTCCTCTCTTACTCTTGGCTTACAACTTCCTGCTCTACAGTGTCTAACATCTGTCACTTCTTTCTTCTCCATTTTCATCTTTCTTTCTTCTCCTGCCTCCTGCCTACAAAGCTTCAAGTATGAGCTGGACTTCAAACAGTTGATCCCTACACTTTTTCATTTGGGCATGGATCCTTAGATATCTTCTTAATCTGTCTTCCTAAATCAACAGGAAAAAGCCTGAATAGACTTTCCACTGCATTAGATCTGTTTTTACTCCTTCTAGAGATAACATCCTAGTTATCGACAACTTACATACCCAGCAAAAGCACTACTAAGAATTACCCATCTTATTTCAGAGCTTTTCTCAAACAAGACACCTCCTCTACTAATCTAAACACCCTGTACTCTGTGTAGTCTCTCTTTTATTCCTTTCTATACATAGAATTATGCATTTCCAAGGAGGTGAAAAATATTTGAGATCATTCTCTCATTAATACATAGGATGACTAAGGGGCTTACTTGTCACACCAATTACAGTGGTAATAGCCAGATCTTGGAACAAAAATTGGTAATTCCCAAAGGAGTTTAGTTGCTGAAAAGAGGAACACAAAGAAAAAATAACACAAATCAGACATTTGCTGTGGGCTTGTTTATATCATCTCCAGGAAGCCGTACTGTTTTCATGGAGCTAATGCTCTGCTGTTTGTTCTGAAACCCTACTCAGTAGATAACAGGACGACACAATCCACCACCCTGCCAATAGATTCGTCATCATTGGGCCTGCAGTGAATACTCTCATTTTGTACATTGTTCAGACTAACGGATGCTTCCAGTTCACCCAATGCAATAAAAAAGAAGGGTATTTGAAGAGACGTGCTTTCTCAGTGCTGGGTGACTTCTGAATGCAAAGCCTTCCTCTCTATTTGGGAAGAAGCCATGCAAAAGCAGTTTAAGGCACTCCAGGGGATTTTGCTGTCAAGTTAATTCATGCTTTAAAAGCTGAATAAATTGCAACAGCATATGCTTACACCAGATTCTCCTTTTTCACAGACATATGCCCTCATGCAAAATACTATTCCGTATCTCAGCCTTCTTTATGCCTAGCTTAGATCTTGAGTCCAGTGGCTGAAGTTAATGGGAAGAATCTTTCCAGTTTTCAGCTGAGTGTACGGGAAGCCCATATGATCATGCCACAAAAGTTTGCAGCTCAGAAAAAGGTAAAGCTCCATACCCTAGTTTTATTGTGGCTTTTATGCCATGTTTCTCCCACAAGGGAGTAGTAGCTTATCCAGTTCTAGCCAACATGTTCCCAAGACATACCCAATACAGTAGGAGAACGCCAAGGTACTGAATGGTGCTGTACAGCGCCATGTACTTGAACATGCAGAAGGAAGTGACGAGGGCAGCACGGCCTTCCCTGTATGAAGACATGAATAAAGGACAGCAATTAGGTGATGGGTCTGCTCCTGTTGCCAGTCCTTCCAAAATGCTGTTGAAAAACAAGGCACATGACACAAATAGAGAAGTCTCTGCCAGTATCTTGCTGGGAGGTGAAATAAATAAAATCTGGCCCCAATGAAAGCAAAATCTTCACTTGCAGAAATCTTGCTGCAAGCACAAGGGCTTGATTCCAGTCATCTATGTTCCGAAGACTACAGTTTAACCCAGCCAGTTTTCCTGCTGACATTAATAGTGCAGGTAATGACTCCATATGAGGGAAAACTTACAAAGCCAAGCAGGTGCTCAGTGAGTTCAGACTAGCAAGTCCTCTCCTCCTGCAGTGGGCATATAATATCCAACCAGGGTAATGCACTCTCCCTGGTTATTCATCTGCCCCAAAAAGCAGAATAAGGGCACTGGAATAACAGATGCTAACCTTTTCTTTGCATAGGATATCAGAGGCAGGGCCTAACAGTAGTGTACAGGTTGATCTGTGGACATTGGATTCACCTTTATGAAGCATTGTTCAATTTTCTATTTCTTTTGCATTTAAAATACTGCTGATGACATGAAGCTCAGCTGTAGAAGCCCTCCTCCTATAGTTTAGAGGGAATTAATATATCTTAAAGGAATTTCAGATGGGAACTAGACAAATGGCAATTTCATGGCCAAAGACATGTATTTTTTCTCTAGATATGCACATTCTAGCCTGGTGGGAACACCCAACACTAGTATTTGAGAAGAGTGGGAACTGTCTCCTTCATGAAATAGAAAACAAAAATCCGTGCTCACCTGATTAGCTCTGGCACACATGCTATGCTCGGGGTTCGAGATGTGAAAGGTGAAGCCACAGACGCCTCCTGCTCCGACAGTGATATCCCTGCATGTGCCACTTTCAAAGCCTGAAAGTCACATTCTTCTTCAGCACTCACAAACCAGGATGACACAGCAACTGACATGTCAGCCAAGAAGTGACCCTTTATTATAGGATGCCTTCTGTGAACAGCAGTCCCTCTTTACCCCCTGGGTGTTCTTCACCCAAAAGATTCCTCCAGTAGGATGTAGTTGAGGCATCAGGTCCAGAAGAAGAATGGATATGAAGCATGGGAAAGGCCATTTTCCACAGACCTCAAAGCCATCCACTACCAGCTGCAGAAGACAGGTTTGACTCTGCCTCATCTGTCAGCACTTATTTGCAGTCACACCCTATGTAGTCTAGGTTCTCTGCTGGCTTCCCCAGGAGAATCCTTAGGACTTTTCATTAGGGCAAATGAGTGCTTCACTGCCTAGGTGGCATTCCTCTCACTGTCACAAGAATGTGTGAAGCCATGGAGTGAACTCGACCTGCCCAGAAGGGCGTTATGGGTCCCTCCTGAACATGGACCTTTCCTTTTGGAAAAAAAACCCAACTTTCTTGCACTTGCACACTAAAATGTGCATTTACCAAAACCTCGTAGGGCTACAGCTGTTCCCCATGGAAACTTCTCCTCACTCTAGTCTTCTCAACCCCCAGACAGTGAAAATGTTGACAGAAACCCCAGTGAAGGATTTGGAGAATCCTATGGTGGTTTTTGTGAAGAAAATTAATCAGTCCTTGAGATCACAAAGTAAAACAATCTCTGCCTAGGACAGTTCTTGCATGGTAAGGACCACACTATGGGATCGGGCCTGAATCAGTACTGGTGCCAGTACAGCTGCTCTGTGAATAAGCAGAGCACTCCCAACTCCAGCATGTCCTCAGTTTGGGATATTCTACTGGCATTGCATTCATTGTTCATTTTTTACACAAATATAATGTAAAGAATTTTCACTTACCCCACAGTCATTGGCTCCATCTCCACACATGCCCACAATGTAACTGAAAAATGAAGTGACATACAGTTCAGTTCTTGGGAAAGTGAGACCTATAAACAGGAGGTAATCAGAGTCTCCTCCTTGCAAGTCATTTATGCAAGTCATGCAAGCTTTCTGTTAAAAGCCCTTCTGGAAAGCTGAAAGGCTGAAATACCAGCCCAGGACTCTGGACTGTGTATGGGCCTTGTGCCTACACTAAAGAGTTGCTGCTGTGACGGACTGAAGAATACACTAGCATGAAGTTCTGTCTTCACTACAATAGACTGTCTCCCACCCTCACTGGTTTTAAAGGTCAATCATAACAGAGGAAAAGGATAATGGTGACAACCCTGCTCAGAAAGGAAGGATTGCAGGCTCTAGTACCTCAAGTTCACTGGGAATAGACATGAATGGAGAGACAGTGACAGAGGCAGTTGAAGTAGACAGAAGGAGAACATGGGCTTAACAGGATATCTGGAGACAGCTCCCCACCCTGAGGCTGAAATGATGAACCCTGAAAGTAAATCTTCAAAAGACTTGGGAAGCAGATGAGTAACAGGCAACAAGACATCTGGGGCTCAGGAATATATACACACCTCTGTGACTGTGAGCAGCACAGGGCATACCAATCCCGACTGCCCTCCCAAGTTTTCTAACCCATGACACTGAGTTAGCAATAGTGCAGTAAAAGGACTACTAGCATCAGAAAAGCTGCAATGCTAGGAGATATTCCTAAAAATCTTGGGTACACAAGTGCCCCTCCTTCAGGCCCAGAAAGAGAAGAATGAAGGATGATGTGAACAAATGAAACCCAGAATCGTGCGAGTGTTAGGTCTTTGATGTGTTGCCAAACCAACATGGACTTCGGTGTGTCTTCTTCAACAGGCTTTTGGAACTTAATTGCCAAGCTGAATGTCTGCAGAAATTTTGGGTTTGTGCGCTTCCAGGAAATGCTATGTTAGATAAAAGCTAGCTAGCTCTTACTAGGCTTTTTTCAGGTCTGGAAAGTCATCAAACACTTCCTAACTTTTAATGCTCATTATGAACTTACTCCAGCTTTTGAAACTCTTCTACAAGGCTGGATTTCTGACCAGGAGACATTCTAGCAAAAACTGTTCCATTCAGCAGGAGCTGTAAGGAGAAAAAAGGAAGCTATTTTTTAAGCACTTGAGGTAAGAGTCACAATTATTTCAGTGATAATCTGTAATAGAAACCACCAAAAATTCAAATTTCCAAACAACTGATGCTAGATTCCAAAGCAGGAAAGGCTGATGATCAAAGATAAAAGGTATCTTAATTAATATTTTGAAAAATAACAACCACAACAAGGACAAGAAACCTGGTGTGTTATTTGAGTTACCTGGTGAACATAGATTACCAGGCAGGGATTTACTAGAAAAGAATTCATGATACTATCGTTTCATAAAAAGGGCAAGTCATGCTGAATTGCATGCTGTGTAATACCATGTTTTCTCCTGTTCTCAAAAACATGACAGAATCAGTGCTGTGTGAGGGCCAGGCATGTGGGCACAAATGTTTTCAGTCATGTCCTCAAACCATGGCCCAGGCCTGCTCCTCTGATGTGCAGAAAAAATCCAGGGATTTTCAGATCCTTCCTGATATGTTAATATCAGAGATTCATCCAGCCCATAAGTATTTCAGGGTTAGAACTGTTCCCAAAAGATGTCCTGGTACAGATCTTTTCAGCTAATTATATCAGGACAATCCAAATCTACTGAACAGCAAGCCTACTCCAGTTAAATAATCCAGATCTTACCTTTGGAAGTAAGTGCCTGAAATGCTGTGCTATAGTTTGGTAAGATTTTCCACTCATGGCAAAATGATACTGGCCCGATCCCAATGCCAGCCTGATTTTTTGTTCAGTCTGACCGTCATCCTCCTGTAAAACAAGACAGAATGAGTGCTGCTCCCAGGACCTCAAAAGCTACTATGCGCATTTACACAAGCACTACTACAGACAAGGAAAAGGACACACCATGGGGAAGGACTTGTGAAGAGACTCTGGGAGACCTGGGTTCAGGGCCCATTTCCTTTGCCTGGATCTGTAAAGAGATTTAGGCATATAATGCCATTAACCTCAGTGTGAACTGGGTGCTTCGTGTGTCTTAAAAGCTAGCCCTCAGCATTGTCACATTTGATAGAATTTATGCCACACAGCCAATCTGGTGGGCTGAACTGTGAGTGAGAGGGGCTAGAGAGAGAATATGGACATCATAGCTAGGCATGCCTTTTTGCAGTGAAATACAGTGAAGATGCTGCTCAGGCTGAGCCTTGGTAGAAAGGACACCCCCAACAGCCCCTGCAGAGATTCCCTACCAAGTGCCTGACTCTAATACTTCTCAGAGAAGGGTCAGCACCTTCAGATATACTCTTCAGCGAGAAAGTAACTGGTCTTTGTCTCAGTTTCTTTGTGGAGATGCTTGATGCAATATAATCTCTTAGCACAGCTAGCCTTTTCTTTTCACTGTGTATATGCAATTTCTCAACAGTTAATCTGTGTTTTAATTCTGCAGGTATGGGGAAGTGCCAACTCTCTGCCTGCTTGAACAGGGCTGGATCATTCAGTGCAGCTCCACAGATTTTAAGTCCACATCTATACGATCAAACTTACCTTGCGGGGAAAGGAAACATGCTTTAAACTGGCATCAGCTAAGCATGAGGGCTAGAGACAAATCTTTCCTGGGTTTCTGCAAAGCTGCTGTCAAACCTAGCTAGGCAGTTAGCAAAACTGTTCACAAGATAATATGCTAGAAGGGAAACTCTAGGAGAGTACATTTTTACAAAGATCCGTTCTTTTTAAACACTCTTCTAGCACATAACATTCTGACATGCAGACGATGGTGAATGACTGGTGTTTGTTATACTAGCATAATCCCACTGCATCATTTAAAGCATTCCAGTTTGTTTTCCTGCTGCACAACACCTGCCTCTTACATGCTCACCAGGCTTCTGTAATCTTCAGTTTTGTTTTCTTCTAGTGGCTTCCAGGTTATAAATGCTGAAAAAGATCCGGGTATTTTGTTTGCTTCCACAAGAATCACTCTGTTCGTTGGAGAAATCATCCCAGCATTTTTGGCAATGGTTACAGCTGTCTGAATGTTGTCACCTAGAAAAATCAAGGGGAGTGTTATCTAAAAATTTCTGCAATGAGGAATTGTTCATGGAGGAAACATTAGCCTTTTCCTGAATTCTGAGTTTTCAAATACATCCACAAGAATTAGTAAGATTTCAGTGTCTGTGCCTAGCAAAGTTTTTGATAAAGAACAAAACCTTGCAGATGAGGTCTGTCTCAATAATTAAACATTTTCAGCTCAAAATGAAATGTTTTCATTTTCAACTGGAGACGAAACATTTTCATCTTCAGCTTGAAGAAATCCAGATGAAGAACCTGCTCCTAGATTATGTGTTTTAGACCAAAACCAATAAGGAATTCACTGTTAAGTTGCTGCTAGCATCACTGATTCTTATCAATTTGCCTTAGATGGCTTTGGCGTAGGATGTGTGCTGACAGGGGTGAAGCCCAAGAAGGTAAGATCTGTGTGACTCCTAGAAAAATGTCTTTGGACCATGGAAAAACTGGGGCTTATCCTATCCAAATCCAAACCAGCACTTCAAGAAAAAAATGAGATAAATAGGGACCGGTAGGCATGAATTACCAGAAGTCATAAGGTTCAGGGATTTGTCCTGGCATCCATGCTTCACCTCTGCTCATTATGAGAACAGGAT
This sequence comes from Leptosomus discolor, assembly GCF_034619465.1. Lineage (NCBI taxonomy): Eukaryota > Metazoa > Chordata > Aves > Leptosomiformes > Leptosomidae > Leptosomus > Leptosomus discolor. The sequence continues at coordinate 52,118,986 of NC_141397.1, read as the reverse complement.
TTCATGAGGCCCTATAAGGAGGGGATCTTGCATGACACGTCTTTGTGCATGTCATCTGATAACCTTACCAGGGAGAACAAATGGACTCACTGGAAAGCATCAAAGGCACAGGAAGGCTCTGATCTGTGGTGAAAGTGGGATAAATTAAGAGTTAGGTATCTGACACAGCCTGGTGAAGTTGTCAGGGACACAAGCCTGCATGGTTCAGCTCACATCATTATTACAACACAGATGCTTCTTGTTTCATAATTGTTTGTGCCTTCTTACCAGTGGTGGTGAGAAAGCAGCAGACTGTTCACTCAAACACCTCTGAACTCCCTGTTTGGGCCAGCGACCACGTAAAGAATCCACAGTTTTTAGATACCTGTGACCATAACACTCCTGATGCGGGCAGCACTGAGCTCTTCCAGGACAGGCTTTGTCTCCTTCTTTAATCGATTCTCCATTATCAGCAGACCCAGGAATGTTAGATCAGATTCTACCTCCTCCCTAACAGCGAAGAATAGATCAGAGAGATTCAGTTTTTCTTTTTGCCTTTAGCCTGGTTTTGCACTGATTTTGCTGACAGCCAGTTATAACTGTTAACCATCCCACCTAACTCAAAAGAATTGAAATAAGTTGTTACATTTTCAGCAGTCGTAGGCTGTCTGTCTTTTGTGGTGCTATTTCAACACTAGCAGGGCTTGCTTCCCTCTGGCAGCAAGTGGTGCTGGCTGTGTATGGAGGGTCTTCATTTGATTTTTCATCCTTCTGTTCTCTTCTTCTGTTGTTCTGAAGTATGAGTTCAGTACATAGTGAGCTTCCAGCTCATGTTTGCTTAATTACCAAATCAAAAAAGAGCCAATTTTGACCTACCAGCTCCATATACCAACATGAAGCTTGATGGATAAGTTGGACCATAAGATGCACCATCCTCAGCCAGTGTGAAAAAGCACCCTGAGTTTACTGCAGGATTCCCAAACTCTGGTGGCCTGATTTGGAAAGTTCATGCACACTAGTTCTTCTCATTTGAGGACTGTACAACAAAGGAACACACCTTAGTAAATGTATCTGCTACTTTTGACGGTAGAACCTGAGCAAACAGCATGTAGGCACTCCAATTCTGTTCTTACCATCTCTTCTCTTTACACCTGTGCTATTGCTTCTGCTACAATTGAACACCTGCAGTTGAGAATGGAATTTGGCGAACAATCCGATCCCATCCCATCCCATCCCTGATTCATAAACTAGAGGTCTCTCAGGGAGACTAGGTTGACTCTGAAGAGTCTGGAAAAAAAAAGAAAAACTTTCAAACACTTATTTTAGCCACTGTAGTAAGGAGGAGGTGATGCCAAACACTTGCATGGCAGTCAGAGTTGCTGAGTCAGGTGGTGCCTGAATAGTCACTGCTTTCACAGCGGATCTTGTGTTTGACCTCCAGTTTTCTTTTTTCTCCTGGCAGTATATATACATCACACATGCTATAACTGCACACACAACTGCAAAATCACACACATTTGCTCATTGGGTTAGATAGGTCTGTTATGACACCTGTCACAAGAATTAAACAAACCACTTGCACTTTGCCTCAGTGTCACTGGCCCTTTCAGCAAAGCATAAAGCCCTGTGAAAAAGCAAGTGAGCCCCACCTGGATTAGGACCTGCAGCTAGTAAACAGAGAGGGCAGCAGATGCTAAGCAACTGCGCATGTTTCAGAAGTGATTTTTCTGGAGTATCACAGGCAAAAGCTAGAGAGATTTGGGTAAAAGCATATAGATTCATGTATAGGTGTTCTTGTGTGAGGCTTGTGGAAAACTAATATTGTGGGCATAGCAGAAGAGTTTGCTGGCTTCTCTAGAAACTGAAGGGAGCTAAATCTAGAAAGCTAAAGGATTGGACCAAGACAGCAGCAGAAGATAGTCTGCTGACTTTGACTGGGCTAGAGAACAGGCAGCGTAATGGGGGTCATCTGCTGCCTTTGCTTAATCAAGGAGCTAGGATAACAAAAAAAGAAGAAACTTCTCTTCAGCTGAAAGCCCAGATAAATCTGCAAGGAGATTGGTAGAAATGATGGACCAAGGGAGGGAGGGGTGTACTAGACTTCAGAGTGCACTATGTTTCCTACATTGATCCAAAGTTAAGAAATGTGTAAGGATTCTGGGCATGTGCTATAAGCAAGGGGTAGTGAAGTGCCCTTTACCCATTCTCAGACAGACCTATATACAGATTTAAATCAGATTCCCTCTGTCCTGAATCTAAAAAAACTCTGTACTACAGCTGTGCTCTTTGGCAGGGGTGTTGTGGTAAAGGTGTTATGTGGGGCACCACTAGCCCATGGCTGAATGTAGCTGATAAGAAGCAGTCTATGGCTTACCTTGTTAGATCAGTAGACTGCTGCCCTGCCTGTAGAGATTTACATGCCAGTCCGATGACCCGAAAGCCCTGTGCTGTGTAGAACAGAAGCTTGCTTTCAAAGTTCGATGGGACTGTGCAAAAGAGGAAAAGACAGTTCATCGGGTATGTGACTGCTTTCTAATAACAAGGAAGCCTTGGAGCAGAGAAGGTTCCTGTCCCACAGGACAGGTACACCTAGAGCCTACCAATAGGCCAAGGGCATCAAGAGAAGCTGCTGAACTGAACTTTGCTCAGGAAGAAAATCATTGCCTCTCCTCTGCCACTTTGCAGTTAGGATCCTAAAATACTTTGTGAAGACTTCACTTCCTTCAGTGTGTCATGAAGGAGCTGTGCTCTTCTAGCTGCCCTCCCAAGGCTGGGAGAAAAAAGAAAACTTTTTTTTTTTTGTCTACACTGGACCAGTAGACAACTTTTCCAAATAACTATTCTGGCAGAGACTGTACACCTTGTATAAGAGTTGGTACTTGCTTTTATCTCTTAGCAGTCCTTTTGTCTTGGGAAGGGCTGTGTAAGAGCTTAGCCTTAGACTTGGAGCACAACAGAGAGACTAACTTTTCAGGCTCAAGTATAAAGTCTTAGACCCAGATATCTCATTTGGACCTTTGAATTTATTGCACCATCCAAAGTCACTTATACATATGTGTTTCTAGGAAGCATTTGTAAATGTTAGTTACCTGTTTCTGCTCTACATAACATGGCCACCACTTCTGGAGCCCCTTTTGTGAAGACCTGTCGTTCCCCACCAATTTCCTGAGCAATGACAGACATTCTTTGCAAGGCTGAAGAAAATGGAAACTGATGTAAAATAGTAACTCCTTCCACTGGGGCCTAGGAGAAAAACAAGTGGATTAAATACTGCAGCAAGGATTTTAAACTCTGGCCAAAGGATTTTAGGTCTGTCCTTTGGTCCATGGTAAGAAGCTAACCATGTATAATGGGCTGATATTTCACAGTGGGACAGAATGGACTGGTATACAAAGACAAGGTGAAATTCGTACAGAAATATTTAGCTTAAGCAGTAGGAAAAGTTCACTGATAGTTTTAGCAGACTATAAAATGTAATTTACTGAAAGGAACTTACTAACCCTGTTTCTTTAACAAGACTCTGCTAGGTCTTACACTCGTCTTGCAAAAGGAAAATGGATGTCTGAAAGTGCCCCCCTTGGTGTATGTCACCAGTAATGGTCTGACATCAGCTATCAGACTCCACTGCAGTGCCAAGTGCTTTTAGAGATCTTCATCACTCAGCAGAGTTTGGATTGACTCTCAAGTCACCAGGATAGGCAAATTCCTGAGCTGGACAATCTGTCATCCAGCATCCCCTTGCTTCTTTTGTGAGCAGCAAGCTCCCCCAGGCATCTCTTTTTAATCAGAGAGAGCAAGGCAATCTCTCTGCAGGCAGTACAAGAAAGACTAAGTGTGGAAGAGCTGCATTGGACCAGGATAATCAAGCATTTCTCCACTGAAAGGTAAACCTTAAAGTGACAGTTTAACTTGATCATGAATGTGAATCTTGCAAATAGCTTACACTGCTGGCTTTAGGCCCAGGTCTAACAACTGTGGCTTGTGTGGATCCTTGACCTTCAATCTGGTGTCCAATGGAATCATCTATCACCTGTTATTGAAAGACAAAAATCTTTCAGATCACAGCACCAGTAGACCTGAAAGGAACTTCAAGGAACCATTTAGAGCTTTTCCTTCCCTCAAAACAAGGTATCTTATTCATTCCTGATGGGGGTCTGCCTGACCTCACACTAAAAAGCTCCAGTAATGGAAAACCCACTGCCTCCTTTGGCACTCACATCCAGAGCTTCACCAGCTTCACTAAGGTACTGCAGTACTCCTGCACAGCAAATAGATTATGTGCTACCACTGACAATAAATCCCTTATTCATTGCAACCCACTTCAATATGCAAAAATCTTTAGATATAACATAGACCCAATGGGAAAATAATTAATGAGAGTTTGTATTAATGTAGAAAGCACCATCCTCTGCTCTTGAAGTATTCCACAAATCAGCTGGACTTTTTAATCATCACAACATGACTGCGAGGACCAAAAATATTTCATGGTGTCAAAGAGCACATGATTATTCCTGTTTCACAGAAATTATTTAACAGGATTATTCCTGTTTAATTTATAACTTTGATGGGTGTCTGCCTAATGCCTGAACACATGGTATCTTTTCTGGGTTTTAGCTGTTTTACTTCTGTGTGGGAAGTGGCTATTTGCATGGAAGGGCTTGGGACATTTCTCCTTTTCATCAAAACTCCCCACCGCTATTTGCATAAAAACAAAGCACTGCTTTACCCAGTTAGTGGCCTCAAACATTTTCACATCCAGTGGGTCTCCTTGGATCTTGCCCTCCCAAACAATTAGTGAATGACAAACCACCATTGCTCTGAACACTGGGCCCCAAGGCAGACTGCAGTCCTCAGGGAAGCTGTGAATGTCCTGGAAGCTAACACAAAAATTACCGTCAGATAACACCAAACAGCATATGACTAACAGCAAAAATATCCCCTAAGTCAGGGGGCTGTTAAAGTCCTATCCTGTGGTCAGACCACAGGCATGTTTCTGGGGACTTGTCTTCCCTCATGAGCCATTTCTCATGCACCTGTTAAAGGCTGGGATACACAAGCTCACAATAGGTGTATTCTGCATAGTTAAGGTGTCCATTGGGATGGACAGAGGAACAGATTATTATAAAATACCATCCTTGAGGCTTGTGCAAGGACTCCTGAGCTGTGAGGATGATGTAAGTTTGACCATCTCTGTGCATGCACATTTCTGGAAATGTAAATGGGCAAAAACATGGGCACTGAGGGAACCGAGTGGCAATCTTGTGGGTAACTGCATCTTCCTGTCATAAAAGGTTGGGGCATAGCTGTAGCTTTGAGATTGCACCTAGCATGTCTACTGCAGACTACCCTGCCTGGGCATGCTGTGCCAAATGCTGAAGACAGTGGCTGCATCTTTTCACATGGAGCAAGACCCCTGGGATGAGGCAAACAACTCATTTTCCAGAGGCTGTAAAAATAATATTGGAAATCTAAATATGGGGAACTTCAAATGCTGCTTCACATTAATTGTTTTTCAGATTTGTTCATATGTCTAGGAGGAGAATCCAGTCACTATCCCACCAAATTTAAATGGCATTGGTGTGTCAAGGAGCCTTACCAGTTTCTTTCAGAGGGCAGCAAGCCCCAAAGATCCAGGCCATCTTCTGTTAAGGTGCCAGTCTAAGTTAAAATGTACATTTAAATTAACTTCCCATATGAGCGCTCCAAGAGGAATAAAAAGCAAGACTTAAAATTTTAAGAAGTTACTGTCCAGAAATGCCAGCACAGTGCAGAGCAAAAGTGCTACCAGCCAATTCCTAGATTCCAAGAAAAACAACAATTCACAACAGTGTCTGTTCAGACAACATGAACTTAAGTATGCAAGATCGGTCATGTTTCTAAAATACAATGGAAAAACCCACACTCTCCCACCCATAGCGTGGCTCCTGTGACTAGTTAGAGAGTAATCACTACATAGTAGTTACTTTGTCAAAGCAGATGAGGTTCAGCTGTCCACACATGTTGATCCTCTGTGGGCTGATGCAGAAGATGCCCTTTTTCTTCAGCCTCCGCTGGGTATAAATGATCCCTGTTGTCAAGGCAGCTGGCAGAGCTGGGGGGACAGCAATAGTGATAATGTCCAAAGCCTTCTTCACCACTTCTCCTGCCTCCTCCTGACATAAAACCGAAGGCCATTATCAGCAAGAGGGTGGCAAGGAGTGCTGTTTAGATTGTCTGAGTGTAGCCCTCTACATCCCTCCTCCCCTCCACTGCAGGTACTTAAGGCTGTGCTGTTTTCTGCCCATGGCCCATCACTTATTCATCTCCCTAAGAAATTAATTGCTTTGATTTAACCAGAGGTTTTACGGCTACACCACTGCTAAAGAGCAGCCTCCAGGCCTTCCTTCATGCTCTGTGCCAACAAACGTGCCAGGTAGAGCTCAGAGTCTCCTCCAAAGCACATGAGTTCAAACACGTCAGCTAGGTTACTGCACCCTCAGCCAAGCCCAGTTTCCCATGATACAGCACCCAAGAATCTGCCATTTATGTGGGCATTCATCCAACTGCCTACAGGCATAGCTCTGGACTACGTGTTAGGGTAACAGGTGAGACGTATGGGATGGTGCTGAAAGGAAGGGCAGAATGCATGAGCTAATGATTTCTTCTGACCTTGTGTTCTAGGAGCTGTGAAAGGAAATTGCTTTTACCTGCAGGAAGAAACATGGAAGTAAAGGTTACATTTCTAAAAGCAATCTCTAATTTGGGAGCTTAGAAGTTGGTGTAAAACTGACTGCAAGTATGCTGAATGTCGGCACTGCTATTCTTGGCAGCTGATATCACTGCTTAAGGATTGAATGCATTTCAAATTGGGGTCTGAGGACTGACCCACTGGAAACCAAAGCAAATTTGCAGTTCAGAAAGATCAGCAAACCATCATAGAGTTCTATTATTACTGCTTCTGAGCTTGGGACTTTGACCATAAATCATGCTGCATTTGATGTGCTGAATTTTCATCATGTTCTCATTTTCCCTTCATTGATATTGTTTCAGACCACAGAAAGCACCAGTTTGATAACATTTTGTATCTATTTTATGTTAGAATGAAGCACTTGCCACCTTTAGACAAACACACTCACAGAAGAGAAAGCATTTAGTAGATCATGTGACTGAATCCTACACCAGTCTGACAAGGCAGTTTCAGCTGCTGTGATAACATCAGCATGTATTTTACATATTACAAGGGGGAAGTTAAACAAAAAAAAAAAGGAAAAACTGCAAAGCAGACACCAGGATATGTTCTTCAACACACTTTCTTTGATATCCTGAGGGGAATTAATCTTCTGAGCCAACTGATTGTAGATTATTCCAAAGGAGAAAAATGATTCAAAAGCTGAATTGCAGAATCAACCTTGCAACTCAGGACTTAGACTTTACATTGACAGATAATATCAAGGCATGAAATGATTTCTTCAAAGTTTTTGAAGAAGTTCTAAAGCAATTGGGCTTTAAAAATTGTGGAACTACAGTTTACAGTGTACAACTATTTCTTACATTGACCTTAATGCATGAGAATGAGTGAACTGTTTTTAAAAGGGTTTCGGGCAAACCCTCCAGAGATTGAGAGACCAATATGGCAGGGACCTAGGTGCACTAAAAGGCCTTAACTATCCTTACTAACCTCACCTCCACCCATACCTTTCACTCATGGGTTTAAGGTCAGGCCTAGGCCTTCAGTCCCTGTCTCAGCCACGTTGTAGGTGTACCTGACTCTAGCACTGTCTCCTGGATGGACACCTTTAGACATATATTTCAGCCTTGTCTCTTGTCCTCATCTTCTGCTTCTGGCTGGTCTGCCTAGATTATTAATTACTTTGCCTTGCCTGGGACTACTGATGTGCCGTTACCAGCACCCAGCTCTCCCCACCACGTTCAGATACTGTGTGACTGTGCTCTAGTCAGTGAGGGCTCTCCCTGTGCTCTGGTTGCCCTCAGCTCCTTGCTTGCCTTCCACTAAGGAATAGCTGGCTTCCTGACACTGTACATCTTTGCTCTACATTGAAAAACTTGATTAAAATTATAATTGACCCTTGATGAATATGGCATACTAGAGAAGGGTTAACATAATCTTCACAGAGCAAATTAATAACCCATAAAACTCCTGGAGAACTCTGGAAAAAATCAGTGGAGATGTGAGTGACTCAACTGATATAGGATAGTTGGCTTTGCAAGAGTTATTTCCCAAAGGCTCTCAAGGATATTAAGCTGAGTGACAACTAAGTGAAGGTTATCTCCCTTCTAGCCCCGCCCTCCCAACTAAATGACTATACAAAGATATGAAAAAAAAAGGCAGAAGAAAACAAGGAGTTCTTTGTAACATCAGCAGATTTCAGGGATCTGTGTTTACACCTGTACTGTTAAGGGCTCTGTAACATGGAAGAAAGGTGGCTGAAGGAGTGGCCAATGATCTCTGAATCATGAATAGTATAGGAAACATCAAATAGAAAGCAGCTATTTGCTACTTCTCTAAAACAAAAATCTACAGTGTCTTCAGTGATTCAGACAGCAGCTTTAAGAACATTTTTATGCAATACATAACGAAACTTTGGGAATCATTGCCACAGGTGCTGTCAAGTCCAAGGCATAAATGAATTCAGAAATATATTAAACCATACTCTGGGAGATTTTCAGTGGCTATTACAGCAGGACGATCTAGATACAAAAGACAGCTTATTGAACTGTTAAAACTTTCTCTTCAAGAATTTGGAAGATTATACCAGGTAAGAATTGTTCTATATTGCCCTACTTCCTAACCAGTTTCCAGGAACATTTGCTACCAGTTACTCTCAGAGGCAGTGGTCAGGGATAGATGGGTCTTCGATCTAAAGTGAAGTTTTTGAAAAGCTGCCTTTTCACAGTGACACATCAGTCTGTGTTCCATTTAACACATGACTCACTTGTGATTTTTCTACGAATGTACAACAAGTGCCACAAAAACTCTGTAAAAGCTACTTGCAGAGTGCTAAGCTCTTGGGATCTCCCATTTCTCTAGAAAGCATTATGGTAATTACGTGCATTGGTAATTACATGTATCAGCAAGCACAGGGCAGGCAACACACAGAGGCAGTCAGCATACAGAAGGCTGCTGATAAGACATGCAGGGCTTGCATTGGATTTGCTGACTTCAGAAGAAATTACTATTGGGAAACAGCGGGTTTTGGCACCTTGGAATTGAATGTATGAGAGCTTGTGTACTGTCACAAATTCAATTACACTGTCAAATGGCCCCATATACTAAAGCAAAAAGGTGAGTGACAAGGTCTGTACTTTTATATGTAAATGTATATGAAGCCACTCAAGTTTCAATTCTCTTGAAACTGGGTGTGGCGATTTCATCTGCATTTAGTAACTCACCCCATTAAGTGCAAATACACACACTGCATAGATCATTCCAATGGCTGCAAATGCTATGAGGCACATCAGGAACCGGAGGGCATCTCTGTACAGCTTGAAGTTCATGGGTTTAGGGTAGAGAATGGACCTCACCAGATCACCTTTGGCTGTATTGAAACCTGGAAAGACAAAACTAAAATCGTTCCAAGGGAAAAACATTTCCAAAGGTTCTCTACAAAGAATGGAGGGCTTTAAAATGACTCATAATTTCTGTAACTTCAGAAAGAAGGCCCAGATCCTTTATTTCAGTGTATGTGACCTACTCGGTAGAATACAGAAAAGAGTTATTTTTGTCTTAAGGAGGAGTGGTTTTTTAACGTCTCAGAAGCAAAGAAAAATTCTTCTTTGTAATCATATGCTAGTAGCTTTTGTAAAAGTTGTGCCAAGCAAATGGAAACAATGCATAATAGCTTAGCCCACCCCAGCATATTGATTCTCCATCTGGTTGTTGTGAATTTGGATCAACACCTTTAACTTCATGTGACTGAGCACATTAAGTCAGACTGTTCCAGTAAAGAAAAGCATGAAAGGAAAAGCAAACTGAAGAGGTGACTGACCAGTCCGCAGCACCACAGCTTTCACTACTCCTCTGTCGTCTCCCTTGGCCTGTATGACCTCTGTTCCACAGAAGAGGACATGTTTTTTATAATCCTCTGCACAGTGCATCCTCCAGGGCTTGAAGTTATCAGCTTGGGGTAAGTGGGTCTTCGTTACTGGAATACTTTCCCCTAGGGAAAATTAGCTCAGATGAGAAAAACTGCAGTACACCTTAAAATCACCCTGCTGACTTTCAAATAAGTACATTATCGAGCCATCTAGATAGTAAGTTAAAGGTATTTACTAGAGAAACCAGCTTAGAGAAAGATTACTTTTATATTGTGACAACTTTAGAGTGAGTAAGAGTTTGAAACCTAACAAGCAATCAGACTCTGCCAGATAAAAGTTCTCCTTCTCACCAGTACAACAGTTTCATGTTAAGTCTGAGAACTGAAAGCAGTTCAAGGACTCCAAACCCTGCCTGTAGATATACAGACTTGCAAAGAAACCTGAACTGGTGTTGCATGACTCCACTTGATGGCCACAAGTTGTTTATCTAGTTTGAACCTCATGTGCAGGTCACTACACTATTCCCTTAGGCAGATTAAACATGATACTCCTTATTTCCCCTTCCTAGTAAAAAGGAGAGCCTTTAGCTCAGTGCTTGACAGTTGGCAAATATCCTATTTATATCAGAGTAGATACTAAGGTGAAGCAGAAGAAATATTTTCTGACAATTGAAGCTTTCTAAATGAAAGAGGTTTCTGGAGTTTCTCATTTACATGAAATTTCAGAACTGTGAGTTTCAGCTCAATTCAGACCTAGACCAAATTTAAAGACAAGAAACAGAACTATCCTGCACCAAAAATCCTGCTTTGCAGTGAACTCTCCCACCTGGTATGTCCTTCACTGCTACCCATGAACATGGAGCTAAGCATCTGGAGGGCTAGACAGATACCCCAGCAGGTTGGAGATGTTGCAACGATCAATGACAAGACATTCAGAGTGACCAAGAGAAACCCCTACAGCCTGAGTGGGCCCTGTGTGGGAATAGCTTTGCTCAGTATCTACTATTTCTTCTCCTGTCCTGCTCACTCCTCTTCACTGTCCACTCTTTCCTTTCTAATCAGAGGATCCCTTCCTAAACTCTGCACCTCAGAAAGGAAGAAAAGGATGAACTGCTCTTCCTAAAGTCCATCTTGTCTATTTAGACAAGCTGGGGCTCCAGTCTTTATTATAGCAAACACCCAAAAGAATCCCCTTCCAGGCTAGCTATGGACTATCTCATAATAAGGGCAATACATGATAGCAGTGTATGTCCTGTGTCACTGGCTGAAGCCATAGGGCTATGACAATGTTTTGGTGGTAAACCTGGGAGGGATAAGCTGTACCTGTCAGCATGCTTTCATTTACAATGCACTGCCCGCTGATAAGGATGGCATCACAAGGCAAAAGGGTTTTGCCCTCTTTCAAAACGAGCATATCTCCAGGAACAAGATGGTGTGATTCCAGCTCTTGCAAACCTGTAGGTGACATGTAATACAAACTTTGTGCTTCATATATTTCTCTGTGGTAAGGGGAAAAAATACAAGGATCTACCCGCTGAATAGGTTGTTACTTCTCTATAATGGCTGATAAACAAACGACCAAAAGTAGGACCTAAGAATACAACCTCCAATATTCAGAAAAGCCTAGACATCAGTTCAAACTGCAGAATTCCTTCTTATCTCCCCAAGTGCCCAACCAATGGTTACTGTTTCAATGCGCTGACATAACTGAAGAAGCTTGGATCTACATTTCTTAGTTTGACTCTGTCTTTTGGGATTGTGCTCTAAATACCGTGGAAATGAACAGACTTTGCATGGAGCAATTAGGTGGACTCACAGCCATTTAATGGCCATGTGGTTGGCTTTGTCAGTGCTGCTCTAAGAAAAATGACATAGTTCTCCTCATAAATTTTGCTAAGGCTGTGCTCAAACAGTTATGAATATGATTGATATGCCACAGCATACTTCTAGGTTAAATTAACCCAACCTGCAGAAGTTAGTTAATCGATCTGAGAGAAAGAAAAGGAAAGTACTCTAGAAGGAATCTATACTGTATGTTCTTGGGTTTGATATAAATGGCTACAGAAATTAAACACATTGAAGAAAGAAGTGTACAGGAGTCACCTTCCTTATTTCTGCAGACAGTGACCATGATGTTGTTATGAGATTCAACCAGTCTGTGCAGTTTAACCGATTGCTATAAATTAAAGGAGAACACACAAAAGTGTTACATCTTACATGATGCAATTCATCCATTAACAATTATTCCCTTTTGTTATTTGTGGTTATGAGAGCCCTTATAAACTGGGATCTGGCCCTGCCAGGAATTATACAATCATATAGAGAAAGAAATTCCCCACCCTAATTATAGAAAAGGTGTTACAAAAGATTACAAAGCAAAGCACTGGAATGGGGAAGGGAGGATGTGGGTGAAGAACCACACAGAGATTATGATGACTAGGAGGCCAGACCATTGCGCCTGCTACTACACAATGTCACGAGACTAAACCTCTGAGTAACTCTCATAGCAATGTACATGTGCATGTTGTAACATCCTGGCCTTTCCCAGACATTAGAAATAAATCCTCCTCGTGGAAAATGGTGTCTCACCTGTCTAAGATCATATACAGTCAAAAAAATTGAGAGGAGAGACATGATTATGATGGCAATGGCATACTCCATGTAATCTTCAGCAAACCACAGACACACACTAAACAGCTGGAAGACGTAAAATGGATTTAAAACCTGTTTGGAGAGAGAGCAATACTCAAGAGCTGGTCACATTTAAACAGATCCAGTATACCCAGCCAGCCCACCCTGTTAGAAATGGGCTGGAATAAAAGCTATTGTGTTAAGTGTTGTGTGTCCCAACCCCCTTTCTAATTTTCTTAGCAGTGGCTTCAGTCTCATCAGAATCAACCATTTACATCTGACAGAAAGGCCACATAATCTAGACCAATAGGATGTTATTTGGGATGTGAATGGCTTAAGCCAAGCCTTGTTTTTCTTGCTTCTTTACAAGAAAGTAACAAAGGTGAAAGAAGAGCAGGTTGTGCCATGAGGATGTAGCTTGCATAGCATAGGCACATCTCCACAAATACTCTGTTTAGGCCACATATGGCCAGTTCCTGTCTGAAAAAGATACTGGTGCTTTACAAGGTGCTGTGCCAAGAGTCATGAGCTCACTGGATCTCTCTGCAGCTGCAGGCACATACCAGCTACTACTCTTCATTTAATCTCTGCTGATTGAGACAGCCTTTGCCTGGAAGGTTTGATTTCTAGTGCAGCTTGTAAACATTCACTGACCCTTGTAAGGCCAACAGAATGAGCTCCCGGGACACAGATATAAACAAATACCAAGCAGCCATACAGGCATGTGTATGGAGGATAGAGGACAGTGGAGAATAAATTAATTTATGGTAATTTCATGGAACAGCTTTAATCGGGATTTGAAAAGGGAGTGTGGTTGATGAGTAAGGACTGGGAAGCTAATTCAGACATAGAATGCATTACATTCTATATGCATTCTCTGCCTCCCCAAGTAGCCTAGAATAAAAGAAACAGAAATGCTAAACCTCTTTGATGAGTAGTTTCCAAATAGGGATCACTGGAACATCGATAGTGTTTGGCCCACATATAACTCTCCTGTATGGGATAAAGATACATCACTTACAGATAAAATAGTGACATTGTAGCTCACTCAAGAAGCTGCATCTTTCAATAGTCCTGAGAGCTTGTATCAATCCCAGTTTAAAGGCTGTGAGGATCTTTCTTCAAGAAAAAGATAAAAAATTGAATGCCCCTACAGTGCTTATGTCAGAAAAGATGACTGTACTAGCAAAATCTACTTAAACAGACAAGAGGTGTAGCACAGCCTTTTAGGCAAACGTTTCTATCACAAAAAAAATTCCTCTGAAGCACTATAAACAAAGGAATTCTGCACCTAAATCTAAATGATCTAAAACCAAATAATTTTGCATAAAGTTGAGGGTGATTTGAAAGTAAGATTCAACATGAGCTAAGGCCAGGAGGTGGATTTTCAGTATTCAATCAACTGAAGATCATTTCTTTATTTAGCAGTTTCAGGAATACCTCTTTCTGTAAATTGTCTAATGGTACAGTAGTTTGTGAGAATAAATTCAATGACCAGAACTTACTGATTTAGAAGTTCAATACAGTCACATGGAGCCGCACTGAAGAAGCACACACACACACAACCTATCTGCACCGTCTCATGGAGATTTTCTGCTACTCCAAATAAGAACTGCCTAGAGCTAGTTACAGGACATAGTTATGTCCTGATTAAGAACAATAACAGTGATGAACACTGAGACATTTAAAAAACTTTGACAAGGAATACAAAACATTCTCTAGCCGTTTTCATTCAATTTTTCATTCATGGCCATTTCATCTAAAACAATGTGCGTGTTAACGGACACAGAAGAAACTCAAGGGAAGGACACCAACAGCAGTGAATTTGCATCTCTTTGAAAACCATATGTTGAGTACTTGTGTTTTAAAATGTGTACCTGATATTCTGTTCATTGCAGGTGAGACCAGAACCGTATCTGGCATGTAGAGCTGAGCAACTGTGGTGGTCTTCTAGGGCTCTAAAATAGAAAGTGAGTGTTTTCCTTAGGACGCTATTCACAAAGAAGCTTGATTTCTTCAGAGACTTGTGTAACCAGGGCATTGAACTCACCCAACTTTCTGGAACTGTTTTGCATAGATATTCCAGACATAGCGGATTTTTTGTACTTGGATACTTTTCACCTGCAAAACAAAACAGGGACAACAATATATGCAACACAACAAAAAAACCACTCCCAGCCCTGCTCACAGATCTCAGCTAGGCATCCTCACTGGGGTCAAGCACAGATAAAACAACTTATATGGGAGGCAGGGAGGGAGAGAAGACAGGATTGCATATACTAACTCCCTAGTTACATTATAGAGTGGGATTCCCACCTCAGTGCAAGTTCTAATAAGCTTTACAGATCTTTAGGTCAAGCAAGTACAAAGCAGCATTATTCTCTCCCCATTTTGTGAAGCAAGGAATATAGTCCTCACTCTCATTTCACAGAACAAAGGGAAGAGATCACTGATGCAGTTGTGGGTATGCAGGCAGTGGTTGAAGTCTGTCTTCAGTCGACAACTCCCTTATCTTCTGTCTGGCTTTGAGGAAAGCAGGGGGCTTTGGGCAGTTTGCAGGCATGGTGCCGAGTCCTTCAGCTGAACAGATATGACAACAGGCAAGAAAGGCCATCCCAGGATACTCCCTGAGCCGCTGCTAATGCTAAGCCTTTGCAGATCAGTTATCCATTAGGAATACACACTGCCATTTATAACTTGCAAAAGGAGTCTGTCCTGTCCTGCACAACAATAGCGAAGCCTATTAGAGATAACGGCACTTCATATCAGCTGGAAGAAGGCAAGGCTATACACCTATACACACCAGTAATAAAGAAATCAGTTCTAGGGTACTCTCCCTACCCAGTGCAATAAGCATTATTACAGGCCAATGAAATCTATACTCAACTCATACACTGATTCAAAATGCAGCTATAACCACAGTCATTAACCTAACAAGAGGTCTGTAGTTAGGATTTCATGCAATAGGAGCTGTAATATTTGCAATGCTAAAAACTGGAGTGGGAAATGAGGGACTCAGTTCTCTGCCGGAACAGGTCCTTGGACAGCTCTTGGGCACCACACGTTACTCTGCGGACTTAGGCAGCTTAAATGGCAAAAAGGTTTTATAGTTGACTTATAAGCAGGGGCTTTTGAATTGTTAGTGAAGGATTAAACTGTTTGCTCTTTCCTGCTTTGAAATCTGTTCTTTTCTATCTAGATGTTTTGATTGATATGAAAGTGGTGTTCAAAGGGCCTATTATTTGAGGCTATATTTGGCTTCTTTATGTTATTAATTCGATCCTCTAAAGAATGTTACAAACCAGTCTTCACTTTCATACTGTGCCAGTTCATTAAACCAGCTGGCACTAAACTTTCTTAGGTACATTAATATATGCCCACAAAAATCAGCACTAATAGCAACAGCTTTGCTCAGCTAAAGTTAATGAAAGTCATAATGAAAATATCTACTAAAAATTGCTGTAGATATAAAAATAAATGCTAACAAGTTCAAAACCTATTTCCAGGAAGGGAAAATAGCTATTTTATGGGTTACCCAGTGCAGTGATCTAGTATCTATAATCAAGAGCCAGATATTAGCAAATGTACAATTGCATTCCTATTGCTCACACCAATTTAACGTGTAATGTTAAGCAAGACATGTAACTGAACTTTCTGGTACTTGTTCTCAAATGGGGATAATTATATGAGGGACCTTGTGATCTGCTTAGATCAATTAATTGTCTGCCTTCTCCCCAGTCCCTCACTGGGATCTCAAAGCTATGGAACTAGCAGAGACCAGGACATATTTTTGCAGGAACAGTCAACAGTGCAAGACCTGACTCCAGAAAATGTACTTTAAAACACAAATCGGTGCATACGAAGGCAAGAAAGCAAAATGTATTTCAGACCCTCCTTGATGAAACATTTCTGGACATACTGATGCAGCCCTGCCTAGGCACTTTTCTGTTTTATTCCCCTTCAGCTGCATTTACCCCTGTTTTCATGTTCAGTGGGAACTGCGATGTCCAGTTCCTTACAGTTTCCCTTCAGACACACAGCCACCCCTAAATTCCCTGATTCCTATGCCAGGAATGAGTTTTTGATTTGTAACTCTGATTCTTCACTGCCAACGCCAATGTTTTGAAGCTCTGCTACTTGTAATAATGTAGGTCTTCTCTCAGGAGTAGTAAGGATTCTTTTCTTGTAACCCACCTCAGAGTAAGAAAGGATTTTTTACAGAGGTGAGTAGAGTTCTTAAAAATCTCTAGCTTGTTTTCCCACAGCTCATTGTGTTCATCAAGCTGCAAGTTTCTTGGCTGGATATGTTTCATAGCTCACTTTCGCTCCATGAATTGTGGCTGAGATTTGCTATCATCTCCCAGGTGCTGCAGGGAATTCTTTACTTACTTGCAAACTTGGCTTCACTATGGCTTTGCTGAAGATTGAGTCTTCCTCAGCGCTGGCTGGATAATCTGATCTACTTTTGATAAGTGCAGACACAGATATCCACATCACAGTCTTACGAGAGTAAATCTGAAATTCATCCTAAATTAATATAAAAGAGAAGTGTCACAATTTCCCTCAAAAACAGACCAAATTCACTATCATGTTGGAGTGAATGATAACAGTATGCCTTTCTAGAGCACTGCTCCAGCTTTGCTAAAGGACTAAGCAATAGCGGCCTCCCAGCACCTGTGACTGACAGATAAATCAGCAGAATGGGAGTGGAACCACTGCCCTGTCAAAATGTGAGTACTGCAAATAATTCAGTGACCACAGGTCTGATGCCTGGCTGATAAAGATGGAATGTGAACACCCAGGTCATGCTCTAGAACAAGCAAACAGTACAGGACAATCTGAGATGCTGTGACTGTATGGCAAAGGGAAGATCAAAAGGAACATAGCACAGTGGTACTGTAAAGTGGAAGTTTAGTGCCAGTACCTTTTCACAGTCATTTCTACATTAACACTTCATTGGAACAAGTGTGTTAGCACCACGCCTCTCTTATGGCACCTTAGACAAGCTTTTGCCACAAACTGAGTTCATAATCTTGCTGGGTTTTATAAAATAAGTTCAATATTGGAACTGCTTGATAACTAGTGTTGGTAGCAGTCTTGGAGATTAGAGCAACTACTGTAATAAGTACCCTCACGTGAAGTTTCAGTCCCGAACACTGAACCACATGCATTAAAGCCAACTATGAGACTGACTTATATACACCATATTCAGTGTGTGAGCAATCTGGCAGATGGAAAAAGCCGATTATCTCAGCCA
Source organism: Leptosomus discolor (assembly GCF_034619465.1). Lineage (NCBI taxonomy): Eukaryota > Metazoa > Chordata > Aves > Leptosomiformes > Leptosomidae > Leptosomus > Leptosomus discolor. The sequence goes on along the minus strand of NC_141397.1, from coordinate 52,101,085 downwards.
GCCAGGTTCTGAAAGCACAGTTATTAAACTTCATTTGAAAATGACAACAGAAAAAAAAAATATTATGTACCAAATATGAGTCCTTTTCAATAGCTTAAGGATTCAAAAAAGAACTTTAATGATGTTTATATATCTTATTTATTTTCTTCTTGAACTGGTATTTTGAGTAGAATAACATTTATTTTCTGATATTTGTCTTTTTAAATTTCAGAATTAGTACACATTGGGATGCAGATTGAGACGAGAAGCAGTGAATAACACAGGTGCTCCTTATTTGAACTAAAGTGAGTCAAAATTCAATAACAAAAGTGAGTTAATAGGCTCTTACATTGCAGTTGCAGAGACGATGATGACTTATGAATGAAGGTTTTGTGTGAAGCAAAATAGAATTCAAGGATCAAGCTGACAGGATTACTTGTATCCTCATCAGCAATAGCCATCACATTTGAGAACTGACATAATCAGAATGTAGGAAAAAAAACCCAAAACTGTGATTTTAATACAAAGAACCATGAAGGAAATCTGAAATTGTCAGATGCCCACAGCATACTTTGAGGGAGCTTCCTGATAACAAGGACGTATAATATGATTCAATTCTTGTTTAATTACATAAAGGATCATTTAAAAACTCATCTATTTGAAAAGTGCTTGGCATGGCAAACCCATTTAAAATGGCACACAAGAATAGTTAATTAAAAATGAAAACTGAACTGAAGATTAAAAAGGGAGATTAAACCTAATATGCTTCTTTTAAAAAAAACACATACCCCCAGACTATTAGGATGCAGATTGTTTCAATATAAAATATTCAACAGGCAGATCTGTGATTTTCAAAACCCTAGATTTTAACTGCATGCTGCTCTGCTCATTTAAGAAGGCAGCTCAACTAGGTAGCAAGTGACCCATTTTGCAATTGCACATTTCGCAAATGCCATTGTTCAGGAATGTCTGAAGGAGAACAATTCAAGCTTCTGGAAGTACACCAACCCTGCCAGCTCCTGGAGTATTCAGGCTCAGCTGGAATTCAGAGTCAAGTCTCAGTTTTCTTCTTTTAGTGTTGTAGTAGCTCCTATGAAATGAAATCAGGGGGTTTTTTTTCCCATACGTTGCAGTTCTTCAGTACAGTCCTCAACAGATAGAAGTCTGTATTAGGAAATTACTAGCAAAACATAACAGCCCTAAAAGCATTAACTGCAGGATTGTGGGCTCATCAGACATGGGGAAGAGCTGATGGAAAATGGAAACATACAGCCAAGAAAACAAGCAGTCTAGGCTTGCCCTCTTCCCTATGCTGATCCCTCATCATGCACTATAGGACGCTTCTGGGGACAGACCTAGACGAACTTTTGGTTTGGCCCACGGGCTAAATTTTGGCAGAGAGGGGCAACTTCATCAGGACAGCTAAGCAAGGGAAAAAGGATCTGCTGGACACTAACAATCAAAGAGATGCTTTAGAATCTGGAGCACAGATCTGCAACATAGAAAGCACAGGGATGGTGGAAGGGAGCAGGAAGGATTGAGAGCAAACAACACAGTCTTGAAATCACAGATATTACAGGTTTTTCCACCCCGATTTCTTTCAGCTTGTTGGCTGGTCAGCTGTTACCCTCCATTCCGATCATCATTTTACACATAGTCTGTGGAATACTTAAGAGTTCTTTAGATCAATGATGACAAACATAAGACATTATTGCAGGAAATCAGCAATGTCAGAGATTGTGACTAACTGGATTCCTTCCAATTAACTACATGCTAGGGACTAATTTAAAGATTAAAGGAGGCACCTACTGTTGTTCTGAGCAGAACAATGTCCGCTTCTTCCAAGCTGCAGGGGATGCAGTTTGCCCACACGTCCCACTCTGGCTTCCAGTAAAAGAGCAGCAGCAGAGCCCCACAGGACAAGATGTATCCAGCAATGCACAGGGCCCTCCGCCAGCCTTGGGTTTTGTAGCCAAAAATCTCCTGTACAGCAAAGACAAGGAAAAAGTCATTACTATTTCTATTAAAGAAACACCATCATCCACTGCTCTCCCATAGGTACTGTTTCATATGGTACTTTGAAAAAACAAGTCATAGAACTTGTATTTGGCTTCTTTATGTGCCCTAAACATGACTAGAAAAAAATTTTGCATGTTCCACAGAAGTTTTCATCCACCTTCACAAAATCTGGATTGCTATAGTCTGACCAAACCTCTAAATAGTTTTATGTAGTTGTGAAACTCAGCATGAGACACTCTTATGTGTGTGCATGAGTCGAAAGTATATCAAAATACAGAGACCCTAACCTTTAGGCCCCAAGTCAGGAACACAGGATTGCCTGGTCATCATTTTTAAAGTCCCTGGGTGAATCAGATGGAGAACCTGAGTATGGCTGCACTAGGGATGGAGAGTGGTGCAGACCTACTGCAGCAGCTGAGAGTACCTGCTTCAGAATCAGAAGCACTACTGCTGTCCTGCCACAGCAGAAAGTCTGCATTAATGCACCTACACTTTAGAGACAGCTAGTGTCTCTGCATGATGCTCAATGACACCGTGTGGCTGCATCAGCTGCAGCTGCTTTGCACATCTAGGCACAGTCACAGCCTTTGTAAGGCTGTTACCATCTTTCAAGATAGCTCAAGTATGGGGATTTTGGACCTTGCCAATGTGCCATTGTCCTAACATCCCAAAATAATAATAATAATAATAATAATAATAATAATAATAATAATAATAATAATAATAATAATAATAATAATAATAATAATGTGTTAGTAAGAACAACTAATGAATGCTTGCAGAATCCTTTACATGTTCAGAGGGCCAAAGGAAGCTACTCACTGTAGCTGTATGAGTAGGTATTATTAATCCATTTTTAAAGATGGGGAAATTGTTACAGTGAGGCAAGGCAACTTGCCCAAAACTTCAAAGGGATGACTGTCAGCATTACAGTTTAAGAACTGCCAGGTCCTTGGTACCATGGACAAATTCCCTCTTAGTAGTGCTAGCTTGGTTAAGGTGAAATTAAATGTATACAGTGAATTTACAGAGAAGACCCAGCCCTGATCTAAGATGGGAGATTGCATGGCTGCAATTACATTGGGTGACCAGAGGAATTGGCTAACATAAGGGTTAAGATTCCTCAATCTCCTTCTTCCTAGTATATCTGCAGCAATTGTGCAATCTGCTTCTGAAGATCAGATATCTGCAGCCACAGACATTGCAAGATCCATTCCTAAGGTGAGAAGAAAAGGCAGTGTAATTGGAAGAATGAGTAATGCATAATTCCTGGTTCTGTGCTGGTGTCTGCTTGTTATGCGAAATGCAGGCCCTACCCAGTGGTTCCACACGCTGCCTCGGCCTCTCTGTTCTCTGTCATTCTCCAAAAGATAGACTATCTTCCTCAGTAATCTCCATGGGGTTACTAAAGGGCAGAAATTTGCAACTGTGAGGAAAAAGTATGGTAAACTACACAAGGAAGTGGCCTGCACTGAACAGGACCTGGTTATACTACCTTGAGATGCAGATATTCAGCATTTTCAAAGGCTTCTGTAATCTCTGGGCAGCCCAAGAGAATAAGGCAACTCTGCAGCAGATAGAAGGAAGTTCATGGATGACAGCAGATAGGAAGGTTGCTAGAAGGTCATGTGTCAGTCATGTCCTGTTAATATTCACATGCTGCTATAAACAGGTTAAGGCTTCTCCATTCACCTCTATCTAGGTGTATCCTTATCACAAAGGTTACAAAATAATTGTCAGCACCAGCATACAGAATAGTACATAGAATGATGTGAACTTACTGTTCACAGCAATGGCTTACTCGCAAGATGCAGATGCTTGGATCCAGACTTTACAGCTTGCCAGCAGGGCAAAGGAACTCCCAAGAAGACAGAGACAACTAAGGGAAGAACTGTTAAAAGAACATGCCTTCAGATTTCCTCCACTAAATGACTGGACCTGGAATAACTGGAATAATATTTTCAAATTGGGATGGGCATGAATATCAGGGTGGGGAAGAATGAGATTGCTGCCATGTGCATCTTGCTTCTGCCAGTGAATCATTCCTTTAATTTCCGGCTTTTGTGCCTTACACCCAAAGTCTGAGAAGTCAATAGGCTGCAGTTAATGCAATTAAGACGGGAGAGGGTGGGCACTCGGCATGTGATTGGCAGTCATTTGGGATCATTTTCCACTGTCAGTGTTCTTCTCCGCTAAAATGCTGAATGATTCCCCAAGCCTGATATGACAACACAACCACAGAGCTAGGGCAGACTCTGTCTTTCTCTGCCTAGGAAACCATGCATCTATATATCAACATATGTTATCCGAGTCCCCCTATGCCTGCATGTTTCCAGGCCTTTGTTTTCCAGAACAGTTTTCCCTCAAAAAATGGCTTGATTCCTTTCCAAAACTAAGCATGCCTCAGTATTCCTCATCTTGAAAACTAGGAGAAAGGAAGACAAGGAAAACAGCTCAGCAGAGAAAAAAAGGCCAAGCTTTTAAAACACCCACTACACTGTCTGCTGGATGTTGCTGCTTCTCACAAGGGACTTTCCTGCAATAGACAGATAGATAGATACCCTTGTGCTGTTCTGACCCAGTGCACGTTCTGTCCTGTGAATACTGGTGTTGGTTCAGGTTCATTGGTTTGTGTATTGATGAACGTGACATTTCTGAATGTAGGTGTTCAGGAGCTCTACAAGGAGTAAGCTGGGAAAAATAAACATCAGATGTTAACTGCCGTTTTGTATCTGGATGTCCATGAAGGAATCTAAAGCCAAAGCAAAGCATTTCCCATGGTTTGGAAATGTCTGGAGCAGGTTGCCTGGGTCACATCATTCAGAAGTAAAGCTAGGTAGGGAAATAGACTGAGCTCCAAACCTAACTCGTGACAAAGTTCCCTGGGCCGGAACCTTTCAATACTTAACTTCACAACAAAATGTTCTGTTAGGTTGAAGTGTTTTTCTTGGCCCTGTGTTTTTCTTGGCCCTGTGCCTTCAACTAGAAGGACTATAGCAACGAATGCTGCATTAATTAAAAAAAAATAATTAATAAGTAAATAACTCTGTGTTGAAACAGAAACACTATAAGTACAAACTCTCCTCACTTGTCAAATAAGTCAATGGTGGAATTCTTCAGAATTCTCAAAACCATTATCTTTTCAAAAAAAAAAAGGGTGAACAATGAGACCCGCAACAAAGGTATCCACAATGTGCATGAAGAAGGGGGGAACAGGCACACACATGATGCAGGTTTCTCGGCAGGTTTATCTAGCCACGTGAATGCCTTACAGTAATTAGGGTTTGGAAATTTTTCAAGCTTATTCAGGATTCACTAGGCCTGCACTACAAAGATCTCCAAGCAAATGCATGTCCACTATGGCAAACAATACTTCCAGGCTGGCAGAATTCCTGGTGTTGATGTCACCAGTAAGAACATGTCTGTCAGGTTGGGTTTATGTTGTTAAGGAAAAGAGAATAAGTTTTGCTGGGTTGTGTTTCATTGCACGAAGAGGTTGTGCTGATGCAGACATGCTTCTTTTGAAGGTGGGTCTGATGAATATAGATTTGCACCTTGACAACTTTTCTACTGTGTAAGCAGGTTTTAGGGCTCAGCGTGTGCATTTGGCATACATAACATTACACAGCCAAATAACCTGAGTTCTTGGGCACCAGAGGTGATGGAAAAGACAGATAACATTAGCTATCTATAAGACTCCAAAGGGCTTCTGATTATCTCACAGGAGATAGCACTGTCTACAAAAGAGACTGGTATTCAGGGCTCATCTAACCTCTGTAGAATAATTTTTAATAAATGTTAGTGTATTGTAAAACTTTTGTTTCCTTGTCTGTTAACACTCCCTTTATCTTGAGACTCCCCACAGTCAGAAGAGTGACTAAACCAAAATGGTTTAACTTGTGAGTGAAGGGTCAAGGCAGGGGCCATGGATTATTGGACAGAAAAAACTGCAAGAGCTGCTCAGTTAGTAGAAAATTTGCTTATTCCAAGAAAGGTTCTTAGTTGCTTTTACAGTCATACAAAGCCGGCACTCAAGGGCTTATCACTCTAGTGTCCAGCAAGTTTTTGTTGTTTATGTTTAAAAGAAAAATTGCCTCTTAACTGCCAGGTCATTAGCACAGCAGAATTTAAATGCAAAGGTCAAACAAGTTCAGGCACCCTTTTCTTTGGTGAAAATAAGGCCTGTAGCTACCAGCACGGAGCATAAACAGTGGCTGTGAACTATCATACTTCTGGCAACTCAATCACCAGGTGCCCTATTACAAACACCCTGTTGCTATAACAACAGGTAATAGGATTAGACTTGAAAGACTGGTCAAGATTCATAAGGAATTTAATAACTGAATCTCATTCTTACCAACCAGAATGGGTTTCACCAGAGGTTTGTTTCTGTTCCCTCTGAAGCCAGTAGCAACATTCACTATTGTTCCATTAGGAATAGGGTTGTGCCTTTCAGATTCTATCTTAATTTTAAGAGTTAAATTTTCCAAACTCAAAGTATACAAAATTCCTGGATCAGATTCCCTTCAGAATTTTGGCATCCCAAAGGAGGCAGACAGCTCTGATATGCAGCGGCAAACTGGGGTTCACCAGCTGACCAACAGCAGTAGTCCCATTCCTCCCAACATAAGCTACTGAGGAACATATTTAAGACAGGCTTCTGGCAAATCCTTCCTGGAGCAGCAGCCTGTCAAAGTCTATCACAATCTTTTGCACTGCAAGACTTACGCTTTGCACTTTAGGGTTTGTGCAAAGGGAATTATTAGCCCCAGGCTCTACAGAGTGGAGCATCAAATTGACAGAAGTTATAAAGCTGTGATTTTCCTCCCTCTTCCTATTCCACCAACAATTACTTCTTCTCAAAAATACCTTCAAGCAGACCTTTCTGAAGGGAAGAAGGAAAAAAAAAAAAAAAGGCAAGCTAATCCATAAAATAAATCCCTTCCTATTACAAAAACCTATTAGCCCTTTCTGAGGCAAGCTGCTGTGTCCGTAGTACTTTCATACTACTTAGATTTTTCTAGTACTACAAATGGTTATGAAGAGAGAGAGAGATTATCTCATGCTCCGAATATACATTGCTAAGTTTTAGCTGGGTACCACGAAAGTGAACTCTCATTGAATCAAACATGTTCCACCCATGTAAAGTAATTCCAAAGATGTACACAAGGATATATAGATAGATTTTCTAAGTCAAAGTGATTATTCTTAAATACAGGACTATCTAGCATCTCAGCTGTACCAAGAAATGGCGACACTGAAGAAAACTTAGAAGTATTTCTTCTCATTAGAGCTCCCCAACTTCCCTCAGCAAAATGGACAGCTAGTTCAACACAGGAGAGCATTGCACGTCCAGAGTCCAAATGAACTACTTGCATGCTTTCAAAATTACTTGAACTACTTCACTCTGGAAGAATTGGCACTGCACAATGTCAGCTGTTACATTATTACACTAAGTGGTATGATATTGTTTTGAGGAGCCAAGAACTGCTTGTTAATAATTTTGTTCAGGTGGATTAAATTGACGGTTAAAAATAATGGTGAAAAATATTTTTTAAAAAAATGTTGCAGGGTCGCTGAGACATTATGTGCCAGTGCCACTCGCCGTGGCTGCCAATAATTTAAAATATACAATTTTAACAAAGAATCACAGAATCACAGAGTGTTTGGGGTTGAAAGGGACCTCTGTAGATCATCTAGTTCAACCCCCCTGCTAAAGCAGGCTCACCTAGAGCAGGTTGCACAGGGTCGCGTCCAGGTGAGTTTTGAATATGTCCAGAGAAGGAGACTCCACTTCTCTGTGCTGCCTGTTCCAGTGCTCTGCCAGCCTCAAAGTAAAGAGGTGTTTCCTCATATTCAGATGGAACTTCCTGTGCTCCAGCTTGTGCCCGTTGCCCCTTGTCCTGTTGCTGGCACCACTGAAAAGAGCCTGGCCCCATCCTCTTGGCACCTGCCCTTCCGATATTCATAAGCACTGATAAGGTCTCCTCTCAGTCTTCTCTATTCAGCTAAACAGCCTCAGGTGTCACATAAGTCTCTTTTACCCCATGTACTCGCCTCTCCTCTGCTTAAACACAGCCTTCTTTGTCTCTTTCTTCACAACTTCTCTCACTTATGTATTATATTCTTTTTCTCTTTCACAAATATGCACACTAGCTGTTCTCTCTTTCTACACACACGTTGTTTTTTTCCTTGTTCTCTAACACTACCTCAGACACCCTCACAGATATCTTCCTCTCTTTCATACTTGTAACTTTTCCCTCTCTCTCTTACACATATGTAACAAAGACACATACATACCTGCCAAATCTAGCACAATTTGGCTATGGTTCTAATTGCACCTATTATTCAACTGCTTTATCAGTCTTTTTTCTGTGGTTTTCACTTGGGAACCCCAGGTGAATAAGCACTGCTCATTCTCATTGCAAGCATAGAGAGCATGGCAACTGCCAGACACCCTGGATTCACAGTGCAGATTGACTTAACACTGCGCACACACACCAACTGTGCATGGAAAACCTCAGGTTCACAGTGCGGATCCCCGAGCACTGGACTCGCAGCACGTGTGCTCAGTATGATACTGGTGAGAAACACGAACATTACTGGGATAGCTGTCTGCATGCAAGCACAATATGCACAGCTGAAATTGGACGTGCAGAGTACAATAGTGTGGCTCTACATAGCACCAGACAGTCCGCTTAAACCTAATTAGCTCAGACACAATTCTGGCATTGCTAGTGACAGCGCCAGTAGTGGGAAGAGAATGACAGGGTGTTTCTGGTCCTAGAAGGACCGGGGCAGGGTGGAGCACAGACACAAAACCAGCAGCCATTTGGAGCTGGGAAGCAGTGGCACATCAGCACCAGGGCTAGAGCCAGGAGCGGGTGCTGCGAGCAGGTTTAGTAACCGAGCGGCAGAGCCAGTTGGGTTCTGCATTGCACTGAGCTAATTAGTCCCCACCCTCAGAGCCAGTGCCTTGCGCTTCCTGCAGTGCTCAGTTCATGCTACTGGATGACTCGGTACTGCATTCCCCAGCACATCCCAGATTACCCAGGTTCGCATTACACAAAACATGACATCTCCCCTTCCCTGGATGGCAGAGCTGACTGAAAATATATGTTTGTATCTAGGGATAACAAATGTCCATGTTTTCCCATGACATGGTCTCCTTTTCACTAAAATAGGATTCTCAGTGAGTAGATTTTGAAGACTTCTCCAGGATTTCTAGAAGTGAACAGTCATGTCAGTTTGTAAGTGACTGTGTTTCGCTAGCTTTGCTGGGGCTGTTGTACGCCCAGAAATCCTGTACGCAGCCATGGCAGAGCTACAGCGCCTTGGCAGCACGGGAGTTTTGAGAAGCACTGCATGCATGAGAATGACATGTTGCTGTACAGCTGCGTCATGGGTCTGGCATCTCCTGCAGAATCTGTTAGACAGACCGACTGCATGTGATGAATAGCTGATCCATAACACACAGTAATGCCAAAGCAGTTAAGAAGTATTGAATTTACTACAATCATGCACTGGGCTTAATATTTAAGAGAAGCGCCATGCAGTAGATCAGATATTTCATGTAAACACAGGACTTATTTCCACATGTTACAGAATGCATATAAACATACTCCTCCCTGGAAAGCTCTGGAAAGAAATATCGTAGTTCTGTATTTAGAAATCCAGCTTTGTACAGGCGCCCAGGCTGGAATAGCATTGCCAATTCAACAGACTGCATTTGCTAATAATTTATGCAAACATAAAGCATGTGTTTTTATGTTCCAGAGAAAGCCAAGATTCCCAGTCCTCATATAACTGGAGCTGACCCTAGAGATTCAGCTGTCAAATGCATTAGGAACACTGCTCCAGCCCATCCCCCAAGCTCATATAAGACCACCTCCACCTAGATTTATAATGCCACATCAACAATCTATTGAGCCATCCCCTGTTGGAGAGGATAACCAATTAAATCCAGTGGACACATACAACTTTTTTTTTTCTTTCTGCTAAAAATATTATATCCCTTTCTAACTGTATGTTTCTGCTATGAGAACACCCCCACCATCCATAACTAAATCACAGACTGTAGGTTTTTATTGCAGAACATGTGCCATCTGCTGCTTCAAGTTGAGAAAGACCTAGACAGAGATAGGACTCACCATTTCATTCTCTTCTCCCTGGTTAAGCTGTGCATAATGGTTCTTGGCAGGACTTTCTCCCATGAAATGACCCTCTGGACGTTCCAGAGCACTCTCAGGACAGCTCTTCAGCATTGTGTGCTTGAACTTTCACATTGAGGAAGTGCTCTAAGTACACACCTTCCTTATAACTCTGCTGATGTTTGAAGAATGGAGCTCCTCCCTCTCTGTGGGGTTAGCAGGTAACATTCATCCCTCCTCCCTTCATTCTGGTATTGGAGTTTTGCCACTGTGAGGGTACATGCAAAATTCACTCAAAGACAATGCAAGAAAGAAAAAGTTAGATCTCACAAGTGTTTGCCACAGTAAGATTCCAGGTTATAACTCTGATAGGTGCAAGCAAGTGCTGTTGGCATGCAACTTTCAGGGGAGGGCAAGAGGGGAATATTTTTCTTCGAGAGATGATGGAATCACTGGAGACCAGGAGTGTGTCCAAATGAGAAGGAAAATAGGCATTGCTGTTGTTAACACTCTTAGCAACCAGCCTGAACTAAGTGTCCAGCTGTGATCTGCACATATGCCTTGGAGAAAAATTCAAGCTCTGGCCCTGTAAACAGGGGCCCCAGACTGTGCAAATTGATTTATGCACTGACTGTGTGTGGATCTATAACCGATATTTTTATTCATTATTAAAAATATCGTCACAAAATGTCTTCTGACCTCACCATGTAGCTTTGGGAAACATCACTGAGGTTATTTACTCACTCTTGAAGGAAACTGGAGTTTCCCAATGATGTTAGTGAGCTGGATACAAATGTTTCCGACCTCTAATTCAGGGCCAAAAGGAAGCTGGCAGAAAGACAGCACTGAAAGTTTTATCATCTCCTTTTTTTGTTACTGTCAGGCCGCATTTGTTTATTAATCTTGTGATTCATTCTCGTTCTCATTACTATTTCCTTGTCCTTTGCTACTTTTTAAGAAGTTGCACACCAAATATTTTAGGAATGAGGTGAGGAGAGGCAAACCTGTTCTTCCAGCAAATATGTTAAGGAAACTAAAATATTATTTCTAGGGTGAGAGAAACAGATCAAGAGGTGTCATGTTAGTTCCTATTCATCAGCATTTTACTTCCATATGGCATGGACTTGTACAAGTCCCAGACATCTCAAGCACCAGGGAAGACCTGCAGCGAGCAGGCTCAGAGAAACTAAAATGGGAGAAATGTAGCGAACAGAGAAGAGAAAATGAGGAAGGTAGGTCAATCAATACAAGAAAAGTTGCCCACTGCTAATAATGCGAGCCAGGCACAGACTTGCAAACCAAATGTGCATGTATGTGCAGCACAGGGACATATATATTTGTAAAATGGGTGACAAGCTGTTTACATTGGATCTAAGCTGTTTGGTCTTGACACCTAGCACACTTTCAAAATAAACCCAGACCAGAGGCTGGACACAAAAGGATATAACTGTATTAAGCTGTGTTAAGGGTGACTTGTTGCAAAGGGGGAACACGGTGCTCTCCAGACCCCAGCTTCAGTGTTTCCCCTTCCTTCCCTGCACTGCAACTCTGAGGCTAGCTTTAAGCCTCTCAATTTTTCAATTAATTCTTCTGTGGCCCAGCAACAGGAACTCCAATTATTACATGAGAATCACAATGGTCAGTTAAAAATTAAATAGAAATAATGCAATAAAGTCCATTTCTGATAAACCTGATTACACAGGAAAACTGAGCAGTGCTTTCTAGAAGCTATAAAAAGACAGGAAACAACTGCAAAGGTACCTTCTCCAAGGCAGGCTGATGATTTTGGGAAATGACTCATTATTTTGGGAGGTGCCAGTGGTGGTAAACAGGAGTGCCACACACACTTTTTCTGCCTGTTCAGCTTTTGCTGCTTCCCCAAATGTCAGCCTTGCTCTTTTTAGTGTTTGCAGAAGACAGGGTGCAGTAGGGGTCCATCGCTGCTGGATGACTCTGTTGGAGCTCTCATCTGAGAGATGAGCTGCATGCAGAGTATCCCACCAAACTTCAGTCTCCAGGGAAGAATCAAGGCTCATTCAATCTATTCCCTATTCATAGGCTTAGTCCAGCTCCTGTTGATAATTTCTGCTCCTACAGAAGACCCTTATTAGGGAGAACTTCACAAATGAAAACAGAGAAAAAACAGAGTAAAGGTGTAAAACATTCATCATTTCCGTATTTTGGCAACCTGTCATAATATTCCAGTAAAATCTGTTAATTCAGAACCAACGAAGACGGTGGAATTTGTTAATTTTCTGAAGCAGGTTCACTTCCTCCCCGGGAAGACACCGCTAAAGCAGCCTAGGTTAGACCCTTCGGTTATATGCTGCCCTCTACTGTTCAAAGTAAGAATTACATATTAGTTTACAAATAAAAGGTTATTTGTATCATGTCCTATCAAGTATCATCATTCTTATTTTTAAATTGAAATTTGCCTAAGAAATCCAGATATAAAAAAAACCAACCAAAAATAACTGTTCATGCTAAAATGCAAAAGCAAAGGTAAGATTTAAAACAAAGACAGTCCCTTAAATTTATGAATAAATAAATATATCTAAAAGCAAACAAGCATGAGGCAAAAACATGTGCCTCACCTCATCCCTACAACTTTTATCTCAGTCTTAAAAATACATGTATGAATTATGTCATCCTCGTACAACTTATTTTGGTCTGAAAAATCCCACTGTATAAACAGCAGCCCGACCTATAAAACACCCCAAATCTCCTTTCCTGCTCAGCTCAAGACACAATGCCCACTTCTGGGCATATCACAGAAGGGAAGGTGTGAAATAACTGGTGACAGTCCACAGGACAGCACAGAGAAGAATGAGAAAGGAGTCAGAAAACGGGGTCTACAAGGAAGAGGGACTTAGGGCTGTTTATCCTGAAGAAAAGGAGACTGACAGGAGTCACGACAATGGTTTTCAAAAAAGTAAATGTTAGTTGCACATAAGAAGAAAACAATGTTCTCCATGTTCACTGTGGATAAAGTTAACTTGCTGCAAGAAAGGTTCAAATCAGGCATGAGGGAAACTTTCTATTCATGTTAGCAAGCACTGGCATTGACAGGTGAACACTCCAATGCCTCAGGTCTTTACCGACAGCTGAGGCATGCACTTCTCAGAAATGACGTATCTAAGAGTGATTCTGTACAAAGTACAGATCTGCTGAACTCTCCTGGTTCCTCCTCTGCCTCCCGCTTCCATGTGGTCTGCGGGAAAACTGCCCAGCTTGCCATGTAACAAAGATGCAGTCCAATTACTGTGCTTATCTTATATCAGCCTGGGACAGAACGCAGGCTAACCAGTGAGCTTATTGTCTGAGCAGGGGAGGAAGGATAAGCATCTTGCTTGTCTGGTCAAGACACCACACAGATGTTAGAAGTTTTAGGACCAGGCAATCTGGATATTTTATGACCCAGCCCAATTACTGCAACTGCTGGGATGAGGCAAAGGTCTTATAGCCAGAGGCTCTATCAACAAGGCTGCGATAGGGCCTAATTGACAGAAGTTGTACCAACAACACCAGAGAAGGAGTCCACACCTGCAGTGAACCCTGGCTTTCCTTTCCCCGCCAACCCCACTCAGTTGATAGCACTATCAGCCTGCTAGGAGCCAATCAGCACATGGGATATGACTCAGTCCCACCTCATCAATAGGTATAACATTAGTCTTTTGAATCTTCTGTTTGGAGGGCAGTAACTCTAGCTACTGGATGGGCTGATGGGTCTGGACCTCTCCCCTCCCCAAGCAGGGGTGCCCTCTTGGTGAGAATTGCAGTAATTATAGTGCTAAAGTCTTGCTTACTGTAGCGCTTACTTAATCTATGTTTGCTTATTGCAGTGCTTACTTCTTACAGTGTATATATGGTGAATGGTAGTCGATCGAGCTATACACTAATATTTTGGGATTACATTTGTGTGAGACTGTGCATTTATCAAGGGCAATTCTGAACTTGTTACATCTGTTGCCTTAATAAATTACCTGTGTTTGCAACCCTGTGAAACTGTTTCACTGAAAGTCCCTGAGAGCTGACAGGCAAGCATTGACTCTAACAGGGCTTGTGAAACTGTCCCAGGGAAATCCTCTGCGGGTTCTGGGGAAAGGTTAATAAGAACAAAAAGAAATCTGGAAGTTATACACCAATGCTACATACAACTTTAGACATAAACCATTGACCAGGTCTGGGACTAAGGGTGGATCTAGCCATACCTAGGCTCCTCTCTGAGGAGTTTAGAGAGCGGGGGGGGGGGGGAGGAGGTCCACTCTGAACCTCGTGATCAGACAGGAGGGTCTCCCTGATCACATAACCAGCTCCTATCCTTAACACAAGCCCCCTTTCTTTGTCTGTATCCTTAGTCATAAACTGTTTACCAAGTCTGGGACTAGGACTGGATCTAACTGTACTCTCTGAAGGAGCTTGGGGAGTAAGGGGATTCTCTCTGAACCTTGTGATGCAACGGGAGGGTTTCTTTATTCTCTGTATTCTTAGACATAAACTGTGGACCAGTTCAGCGGGAGGGCCTCCTTCAGCACATACCGAACTCTTACCCTTTTACACAACATGGTCCTGCCGGCAAACCCCCCAACAACTCACAGAAGCCCATTTGGATGCGCCTTGTGTTTTCCAGCTTCCAAGGCAGTGCTGCCACCTGTGCCACGCACTTATTCAGCTCCCCAACAGCTGGGAGCACATCTGGGAACATTACTTAAGCAGCGTGGAAAACCCTGGTACAACCACAGGCCTCCACTCGGGGCTGGGCCTCAGCCTCACCGGCCGCACCACCCGTGGAGGCGAGCCCGGGGTGCCCGGGGCTGGCACAGGGGTGAGGCGCTGCCGTCGCTGGGCTGTGAGGGGGAACACCAGGTCCGCCTGTGGATCAGCCATGACTCCCCCGCTCCGCCGCTGCCCCTTGGCCTGGCAACCCCCAGCGGTGCTCCCTCAAAACCCTCCCCCGCCGCCGCGGCTCCCGGAACCTTTGCGCGGGGAGGAGCAGTTTCCAGCCGGGCGGGCCGCCGCGGCCCGCGGTGCCCGGAAGCGGCGGCAGCCCTGTCAGCCCGCGGCTGCGGCGGCTCCCCCTGCCCTTGCCCGCGGCAGCCCGGGGCGCCAGGCGCGGTGGCGGAGCCCCGGCCGGCGGCCGCGGTGCGTGCGGCTCCTCCGGGCCCCTCCCGGCCGTTAGGATGTGGCGGACGCGGGCGGCGGCGGCTTGGTGAGCGGGGCGGGCCGTGGCAGGGGTAGGGGTCAGGGCGGGCGCTGCGGGCCGCCGGCGGGCCTGGGCCGCGGGGCGCGCCGGCTGTGCGGAGTGAGCGGCCGCCGAGAGCCGCCACCCTTTCCCGCCTCCTCCGACCTCGGGGCCCTTGCCCCGGGCGCGGCGTCGTTTGGAACACCCGTCCCGGCGGAGCAGGCCCGGGGCACCCGTGGGAACGGGGCTGCCCGCGGGGGAGGCCGGAGCTGGTCGGGGTGCGAGGGGAGGAGGGCTCTGTGTGTGTGAATGGCGCAGGGGGAGCCTGAGGCCTGGTGGGGAGGGGCTGCTGCTCCCAGGCGGGGAAATCCCCCATCCCTCAGCTCCCTTGGGACCTGGGGATGCAGTATGGAAGGGAGCTGTGTCTCCCGCATTCCCGCCCTCGGGCATTCGGGCCGCCTTCACGTCCAGGCGTTGGCCCTCCCCAGCAGGTTCACTACGTTACTCTTGGTTTTCACTGTTCTACATGATTCCAGACAGGAACGGTGAAACCGATCGGCTGGCAATCTCACAATGTTCCTTGAGCAGCAGTAGGAAAATCAATGTTATCTAGTGCTGAATGAGAAAGAAAGTACCAGAGTGCTTTTTGTTGTGTTACATTTGAAAGACTGCTTTGCAGTCATAGCCATTGAAAGTGTATATAACCTGTCTTTTGTCCCAGCTGAGGTGGGGATTTTTTGAACTCTTAAACTGGAGCTATATGTGTAAAATGTTAGGTATGACTTTGGGTGCGATGCTTGGCTATCGGTAGTAACAGGCCACTTTTTCTCATTTTACAAGTATCTATAATCTCAGTGCAATGCAGGAGCAGTTAGGTTGCAGGCCTGTAATCAGGCAGATTCTAATGTCAGAGCTACTCATGTCTGGAAGGCTATTTTTTGTTATTGTTGTTAAAAACGGCTTTCCAGAGGCTTTAAATTTGGAACTCATTAAATACTTCATTTAATAGCATTGTTTTGGCACCCTTTTCAGTCTAAATGCACTTTTCAGTGAAGATCTCAAGGTGATTTTTTTTTTTTTTTTTTTTTTTGGTCAGTCTTTTTACAGCAGAAGGAGAGAAGAAAGGAGAAAATGGATGTTTTGGTGTGGTGGTGGAGTGGTGTTTTCTTTTAATGAATTACAAGATTTTATATGTGCAATTAAAGCAGGTAGGGTTTGAAATATGCCATAGCACTCAAAAGGCAGTTGTTGACCAAGTTCTTGCCATAACAATTTGTGACTGAACTCAGTTTTTCCTGAAGTTTAAACATACAGAATGAGTGCTGTAAAACATGGTGTATTTTAAAAGCACAATCACCAAGAAGAAAATTACATAATATTACCAAATGCCTTTAACCTAGGTGAAGACTACTAATGGGAAGTGGCTGCTATAGTATATGCTACCACTTAGTCTCTACTGAAAATATTAAATATCTGTGTAATGGTAGTGACTGCAAAACAAAAGAAATAGTGGCCCAGTCATCAGCTTGCTTCCTACAGCCTTACCACACCCAGATTTGAAAAACTATCTTTGAAAGTGGGAAATAAAACGTTTCTAGTGTGGAGGCACTTTCATTCTTTGTTGTTATGTAGCCACTTTTGTATTGGTACTATCTGCAGTTAATTTCTGAGCCTCTTATAATTCCATGTCAAAGAGAAGAAACTTGTTACTACTTTAGGGATTATTCTGCTCTTGCTTATTATTCTCTTTCTGGATATTAAGTTTGTTACTGCAAAGGCACAGCCTTCTAATTAGTTTAGTATAGCAGTAAGAGTATACCCTTCAAAATCATAGTGGCTTTTATGAATGCAGACTTTTGTAACAGTCAGTGGAGTTCCCTTTTTTTAAGCTTTCCATTACACTAAAGGAGATTGCTAAACATAGGTCATTGGGAGAATTGTTCTTTTGAGAGAGGAAAATGTCTCAATTCACATAATTCTGATTTTTAACTTATCTTCCAAAAGCTCAATTTCTAGTCAAAAGCACTTTTATAACAAAGTCTTCCACTTCTTTGGACATTAAGAATACGCTGTCATAGACCGTGTCTTGTCTAGTGCATGGCAAATCTCAAGCCAAGAAACTGTGTAGATTATAGAGCACGTTATTAGAAAATGGTGTAATGTTTTCCCTTTAATATGATTCACTTATTCTCTTTAAGAACTGCTAATGTTAAATGATTTAGGATTGCGGGACGAATAATTCGTCTTCTCAATGGTGTGAAGCACTTTCTTCTTTTGTATTTGTCCCCTTTGCAAGTAAATGCACGTGCTGATATTGAAAACTCTGAAAGAAGCATCAAGGAACAAGCGTTAATTTCAAGAACTGTAACTTCACTCATATTTTGCATCCAGTAAATGATTGAGTATTAACCATTCCGATATGATGGTGAGACTAAAAAGTAATGGAATAAATTGCTTTTTCCAGAGCAGTTGTCTTTTCCCTCAACTAGCAAACGTTGAAGCATGCAGGTAGTGTAATTGAAAGTCTACAAGGATCTTTATTCCAACCTATGCGCTTATTTTAACATTGGGAGGATTGATAAGGTTCCTGTGTTTTAGCAGGTGCTTTTCATGGCTGAGCTCTGTTTTCAGAGTCAAATCTTTCAGACTGAAATTCTCCCCTTTGCATAAATCTTTATTGAAGTCTTCAACAAACATGGTGCAGCCATCTCCAGATTATCTATGCATGACCTAAGGCAAAACAATAATGCAGTAATCCTAGATCCACAGAATTTTAGAGTGAAAGGAACTGAAAGATGTCATTAAGTGCATGCTTCGACTCCAAAGGAGAATCTGCTTTGCCAAAAAAGGACAAATGGAATTTTGTCTGTGTTTGGGTTTTTTGAAGTTTGAAAATCCTCTACAAACCTAATGTTCTCTAAAAGTTCATTTTGAATAACAAGGTAGACCAAACTGTCAAATTTTCTTTTATGTTGCGAGTTGACCATAGTCTTCTGTGGACTCTTAGCTCCTGTTTACCCAAAGTGTGTTTTAGCACAGACATGTTAGTTGCCTTAATCCAGTGTGGAAGTTAAATTTAATTAATAACAGACTTCATAAATGATATTTAAGGTTTTATTTCTGTAATCACTAGAATTACTGTACCCATTAATGATGATTACAGCCTTTTATTTTCCTGGTAACATACCAATGATAGCTGGAAATTGTACAATTAGAATGATGCTCTGATTTATCTGTAACCAGCTAAAATGTAGTGGGAATTGCTTCTAGAGAGGTTATTGAGTTAATGGTGTATTGAGGAAATCTGTTACTTAGACTTTTTATTTCTTTCTTTTAGTGTCATCTGCCGGAGTCTAGCAAATAGCAGCTATGGAATAAAAAGAAAATCACCACTTCAAAACTTGCATCTTGTTTCCCGAAGTATACATCATCCCTATTATCCAAGTTCAAAATTTCAAAGACCTCCATTAAGGATATCCATTCAGCTGTTCTCTTCTCTTAATCGACTTCCCCTACACAAAACAAAACTTTTAAATGTGAAATACGGCTACCAGTTCCACAGGAACTTTTGGCTAGCTAGACTAGCATCAAGGCTTCTCAAACTTCGCTATCTTATATTAGGATCTGCTGTAGGTGGTGGTTATACAGCTAAGAAGGTATTTATCTGTGGAAGCTATTTTATACATTTTGTCTTTGTTGTTATGTACTTGCGATATATCCACAAAAATACAAGATACCGTTTGCTTAACTAACGCCAATAAAGATGAGTGAATATGGACAACAGATTGTTTAGAGAACTAGTATAGATTTTAAAAGATCCAAGTCATATTATTCCTATCTAGAAGATGGTGGGTTAGTATATTTTATACGTAGGCATTACTTTTCAACAGATTGCTCATATGCTTCTCTACATACATTCCTTTTTCTATTTCCACTATATTTTTTTCTCCTTTTTGTATTAGACGTATGATCAGTGGAAGGACATGATGCCAGATCTCGATGAATATAAGTGGATTGTTCCTGACTTCATTTGGGAGCTTGATGAACATATTGACTTCGGTATCACAAAAGCTAAAGTGTTCCTCTGTCTAAAGACTAGCATATGTTAAATAAAGGTCCTCAGTGCCCCTCACCAGTAGTATCTTTATAGCTGTAATTTGAGTGTAATTTGTATTGTTAGAGTCTGGTGTGTGTCTTAACACAGTATTTGTATCAGTGTGTTTGTAGGGAGAAATTAAGCATTTTTAGCATTGATATTTCAGAATTCATCCATTAATTTGAGAATGTTCTTGGTCCTTTCACGTGGCCATATAATTGCATTGTTGAAAGGAGAATTGCAGCATGATCAAGGGGACTTACACAGGTTTTGGAATTATTGTGCACCAAGTTCTTGCTTACTATATGAATGACGCTTAACAGTAAAAATTATAGATATAAATAGATAAGTAAAATCTATGTATAAGTAAAAGACCAACTGAAAATGCAGAATAGTGAACCTACCTATCTACAAAATTACGTTGAAGGTACAGAAGAAAATTAAAAATAGACTCTATTTTCCTGAACCTTCTGCTTACAGTAGGTTTTTTTGCACATTTTCAGATGAAAGGTAGAAATTTAAAAAATGAGCACAGTTCTTTCTTATATATGCAGGATAATAAGGTGGTGTTCTTTTTACATGTATGAGCATTGCATAGATAAATGCAGAGACTGAATAACAGGCAAATGTGTTCTTGTTTTTATTGCTAGTGGCACTGCATTTTTATAGTACTTTAAAGCTAGTAAGTTTGTGTTTCTTAAAGGATTACAAAATTGACTTATTTATGAAAATGAAAAATAAGCTTTTTTTAAAATGTACAAGACGTGAGCATAGTTACAGTATTGTGTAATTTTAAAGTATCCTCTATAAAGTATGTGAGGGAATAATGTGCAAAACGTGGTGAAATGCAGCAATAAGTTTTAAAACACCGGGGGCAACCAACTTATCAGAAAGTTCAAAGTCTAAAAAAGCACTTGGTTTTTCAGCTCTGATAATGTTTCCCAACACTAATTGGGGGAGGTGCATGCGGAAAGAAACTTTTTAATTCTTTATTTTAAAAAAAAAAAATAATAATGAAAAAAAGTCATGTTCTGAAATAGTTGCTAGGTTTTACAGCCTAAGCTGGTTTTGAGTACAAAAATAATAGGAAAAACCCCTACTCATTAGCTGTTGTACTGTTTTCCTAGAAAAGCTTATCAAAGCCCTTCCTGATGCAGATGACCTTGCCAAACTTCTGCCTGACTTTGACAAGATTGGAGAGAGCTTCACTTCACTGAAAGGATTTTTTTCTCCTGGTGAGAACAATTTTTCAGCTTAGTTTTAGTTTTGAGAACATAAGCTGTTGCAAGATGAGGTTACAGATATGTCCTTAGACACTAAAAGGAAGCGGATCCTGGAAATGCATGCCTTCTCGTTGGCTCTTGTCTGAAAGTATTATGGGCACAGGTAAGTAATGTATTTTTAAAAGCAAGGATTCTAGTAGCAAGTACAGAGAACCAAAATGTGAAATTGAATAGAAAACTAGAATTCTTGTACAACATTAAACAAACAGATTGAAAGCTAGATTGCTTCAGTGAGTCATAGAAGCTGGCTGTGTCCAGCTGGAACTTGGAGAAGGTGAGAGTGGCACTGAACAGTAACAGTAGCACAGCTGTTACAGGAGAAAGGAGTCGGATTATTAAGAATGATGGTTCTTAGTGTTGCAAGCATGTGAAAGAATAGATTGATAATGAAGTTTTTCTTTTGGATTGAATGATATTTTCCATCTGGACGCAGCTCCAGAAGGACTCGCTTGAAGATGTAGCTTAGGTAGGAGCTGTGTTTCAAAGGAGTAGGTAGAACTTCTAAATCCTTCACAAAAGACAAGGGGATGGTTTGTCAATTCAGTTTGTACAGGTAGTAGCAGGCTTTCAGGTTTTGGGAGACCTAATAAGACATTTCTGATTTGTTGGCTTTTTAAAGCTAAAAAGATTGGTTTGGTCATCATATCTGACTTGTGAATGAGCACAGCTCAAAACTTCATCCAGTCATCCCTGTAATAAAGTGCAAGATTGTTCCTATTATTTACCTTAATGATTATCGAACTGCGTAAATTTGTATTCATGAAAGATTGTATCTGTGAAGTATATGCTCTAAGTGTGTTTGAAATATTTCCGTGTCTGTGTGCATAAGAAGGTTATTTTCATTTTCTTAAAATACAGTCAATGGTGGAACTAGTTTATTAATCTTACAAACTCAGCAAGTACCTAAGTAGGGATCAAGTTCAACAGAGTGACAAGTAGATTACAATCTCCTATGTATTTTGGCTGTTTAAAATTGTGTTATTGACTGGTGTTGCGAGATGTCCCCTATTATTTATCATACTCACATGGGCATAGTTGCCATTTATGATTGTGTAGTCCTCCAAATAAGACAAAGATCCCTCATCTTTTTTTGCATTTTGTTTTGTATTTATAATTTTTATATCCCCTCTTCTGCTGATTTTTCACAGGTTACAATTTGGTTAGTGAAGTCATAGGAGCTTCTGATCTACTTCTGTTGTTAGGTGTGTAAAAGCCCTTTTTACTGCCCTTAACCTGCCTCTTTAAAGCAAACTCTTAAAACAGTGCTATACTAAGAGGAGTAAATACCAATGTAAACACAACTATTTACAGCAATTTAATATTGAATTACAAATACTTTTCAACTATTTTAAAAATACTTAGCTCCTCCCCTGTGAGAATGAATTTGTTATTTCTCTGCCATGGTCCTTAGCAGGTGCTTTTTAATTCAGGCATATTCCAGAAGCTTGCTTTGAAAACCTCTGTCATTACAAAGGGAAAGGATTTTTTTCCTCATTACAATACTATCAGTGGAATTTGCATTATCTTTTCATGTTTATCAGAAATAATTGATTTTACAATGTTTTCAGAACTTTAATAGTCTAACTGAAGCTGCTTTCTGCCTTGTGATATAACTAATCTGAGCCACAAACTAGATAAAATATTTTTAGATGAGTCTTAAACTGAATTTCTTTTTCAGCTCTTAAGGTGAATCTTTTTTTTTAATAGGAACTTCAAAGATTATTGAATTAATAACTCATAGGGGTTGAAACTTTAATTTTATCATAGGTGTAGTTTGAGAATTTGTAAGTGACTCTTGCATGTTATAACGAGTTTCTATAATTATATTCTAGGTTCTCCGGGAGAAACAGCATTCAGAGCTACTGACCAGGGATATGACAATGACAAACAGTACAAGAAGGTAATTAATCTCTTGCAAAACTAAAAATGTCTTGACAACAGGTAATTTTTTTAAAAGTGCTTTGGTAGCTAGTTGCAGATGTTTGTTTGAATCAGCTTGAATAGAATTTATCACTGAAAATGAATATAAACAGTACAATGATAAACATTGGTGTAAGGAAAATACAAGGGAGTCATAAAAATCTTTAGCGATTTCATTCTTAAGAAAATTGGTTTGTAATAAGAATGTCATTTTCAGTATTTTGTGTGCATTTGCAAATTTTCAGGGCATGCTCTCAGTGGCATTTCATCTTATAGCTTATTACTGAAGTAGTTTAGGCTTTTATAGTTATTTTCAAGCATTTCTGCTTGCAACCTCATTTCTGTTGGCATTTACACAGTTGTGATTTTTAAGGATTTCTGCCTTAATAAAGAATTTCTATTTCTTAAAGCAGTCTGTCTTTTTACTTTATTTAGATAAAGCATACATCACATTTTGGTTAGTATCTTCTGGAGAAAAAAAAGTTACTGTATTTTGATAATTACAAGTTTTAGCATTTTTTCCTTGAAATAAAGAAGGTGAATTTTAATTTTTTTTTTTTGCTTTTATGAATAGTGGTTCTTATTTCTATTAAACTTCTAAAATGTAATGTTGCTCATTCTTTAACGGCTTTTACATTTTTCCTGTGTATATTTTTTAAAATTCTTTTAAAAAATTGAAGGAAAGCAATATATATTGGGGAATTTGTAAGTTATTTATTTTTGCAACTGAAAGTGTCTAAACTGTAACTGAGGCTTTTACGTAAAAGACATTTCTGTATATGCAGGCATGTATACATTTATTCTACATTAATTCTGCATGACAATATGTGGTGAAACTTGTACAAAGCTCACTTTTTATAACTGGTTTTTTCCCTTTAGAACAGTGATGGATTTCTCCATGAGAATTAAATTAGCTTTCTGTTTCCCCTTTGCCAGTAAACTGTCTCTATATATTGTTTTATTTTCTCGAGTGATTGCTTAGCACAGGTTTCACTGTTTAAAACATAAAAATACTTTACTATTGATTTGTGAAGAAGTGGCCATCTTGGTTTATTGTCTTTGATAACTAAATTAACTGACATTTTTACTGAACACCAGTAATACCATTAATACTTACTATTCAGTGTTTTTTTCGGATACAGTGGCAACTGCATTTTAATGTTGCTAACAAAACTTTGGATGTGGTACAGAAAACATCAGCCCATATTAAATCAGTATGATTTAGAAAATTTAGTCTGGTGTACTACTTCTTGTTATTCCAATCATATCCAATATGTTATTCTTAGAAACTGTTGGTTTGCTAATTAATATGATTGATTTTGGTTGTAATATTTCAAACAAGGCACATATGAATACCTAACAAGGCATCATCACTTCATTTATTGGCAAACAAAATTATTATTTTCAAGACAATGGGTTAGATGGCCTTTTTTCATTCAATGCTTTCCACTGCCAACCAATACTAGTTTAAGAATTGTGATTGTATGGATCCATAAAGTGCTGTAGCATTGTATTCAATGTGTCTGAGCTGGTTTTCTTTGTTTCATTGTGAAAAGGTGAGTAACTGGTAAAGGAATCTAGGAATTCCTCATTTGGAGGAATGTTCTGTAGCACTGTTATTGAGCATGGTCCTCAGATGGGTCTCTCAAAAATTCCTGTAGAATGAGTGAGAAACCAGCTAGTTTGTAAGGTAACTTTGAGAGAGTGAATGTTGTCCTGAACACCAAATCAGGCTGTACTGCTTCTTGCCAGCTAATATGTTGTATCATAATCTCTCATTTAATACAAAAGGTATGATTTTTTTGAAAAGAGAATTAAAGTAAAAATACTGGAGTGGTCAGATAAGGAATTTAAGTGAATGGAGTTTAAATCTGTGTCTGCTTGGATTAAATAACAAATTTTGTTGTTGGAGAAAGAGGAGAGAGGATAGTTATAAAAGCTATAGTGTAGTAAAATACTGTATTGTGTTGTAGGTGTGGGACTAGTTCAGGCTTGCATTTGAAATGGCAGCGTTACCTTCTTAGAAAATTACCTTGCACTGTTGTCTGTCTCCAAAAAAATATCCTAAAAGAGTTTCAGCTTCCTGTAAAGCAAATCAA
Organism: Leptosomus discolor; assembly: GCF_034619465.1. Classification (NCBI taxonomy): domain Eukaryota; kingdom Metazoa; phylum Chordata; class Aves; order Leptosomiformes; family Leptosomidae; genus Leptosomus; species Leptosomus discolor. The sequence goes on along the minus strand of NC_141397.1, from coordinate 52,076,357 downwards.
TTCCAAAGCTTAGCCCAGTTTTTAAAGAAAGTTTATAGTGGTTATAGCTATGATGAAGTGGGTATGAAAAATGTGACTCAAATATTGGGGCTTAGAAGCCAGATAAATGAATAATTCAAAACCAACCACACAGTCCTTTCTCTGCCTTTGCTAATACGATAAAATCTCATGCCTTGAAGAACTGGATGCACTGGTGAGGATTTGGCAGTGCATAAACTGCCTCGCTCAGCCAGCACAGGGTCACCTTCAGTTGGTGTAAGAAGCGGCACAGTAATTCTACAGCTCTTCACTACAGCTATGCTGGAGAGTGACCAAGAGGCTTTAGTAAGGAATATCGCTTGACTCGGTCTTTTTTGGTTTTTAAACATTCTTTTTTGTTTTGTTCTTTCTTGCAAGTTATGCAATAAAGTTTCCGTAATTTTCTCTTTTCTATTCATAGCACTGTTCTATTCCCAATTTAATTCCCACTTTCGTGTTATAGATACTCTGGATAAAATTGTGACATTTATTCAGATTCTTAGAAATTGATCTCTTTACCTTCCTCATCATTTTCACTGTGTTACATGCCTCCACTTTCGTTATTTTTCCTGCAAGGACTTATTGTGGCTCAGCTTTTCTCATGAACAGTCACACTGGAATCAGTGGAAAGAGTCGAGGTGTGCAAGAAGACAGGGTTTTGGTTGCTTATGGAAATAGGGGACAAATACTTTAGTCATGAGGAACTTTTAAATTAAAAAGATAGTCATACTCAACTGAAGTAGAGCATATTAACTTTTAATGTAAAATAATGTGTTGGGGTTTTTTTTAAAGCCTGTGCAGTAACAATGTCAGCACTTGTTTTGCCTTTTTTTATTTATTGTGCACCCAGATTCTTATGATTGTTATGATGAATTTGCATCTGTTTATCCACTAGTGTTATCCCCTCTACATTGTTTCTTTGGTAATGAAAATAATAATATGATTGTAAACAACTTTGGTTTTGAAATCCCAGTAATTGATCAATGTTGATTTTTTTTGTTTTTTGTTTTTTGTTTTGTTTTGTTTTAGACAAAATTCTTTCAAGTAAATACAGTTTTACACTGGAACGATTGGTTGAGGAGGAGTCAGGTTGGGGAACAGTGGTAGTGTCCAATGACAGAGATGTAAATATTTTTGCTTGTGTCCTGGTTCACACCAGCCTGAGTCTGGCTACTGTGTGTGTAGTTCTGTGGTATTTAAAGTTCTTGATGTTATTTTTTAGGGTTTTTTTAAATTTGAACCTATAAAGTAAGAAATAGAAAATAAAGGAAATAAGATTGACTGATATATACAAAGAAGAAAGTGTTGAGAACCCTTTTAAATCACTGTGGTTTTTACTTGAGTATTTTATTAAGTGGGGTAACTGTAATTGAAAAGGGCTTTTCATACTTTACTATGGAGTAACAGTCACATGAACGAGATATCTTAGAAAGTAATTGGACATTAATAGTTAGATTTGGGGACTTCAAACATTGGTTACAATTCCTGTTTAAATGCTAAAAGGCCTTCGTGGCAGGTTTTGTTCAATGTTTGTTCTTGATCTTTTTCTTGACCCATAGCATAATGTTTAAAGGGAGTGTGTCAGGTCGCACTGAGAGTTTACTTGTTTGCAAAATGTTATTGTTGTTCCTCTAATGCTCAGCGTAACCATGAGGCTCTCTCTCCCTACTGCTGCATAGAAATTAAATCTTTTGCTTTGCCTGAGTTCTTGGCACAGCTAATGCATTTGCTAGTCTGGCACTATATAAATTTACTAAATCATAAAAGTGGTTCAATAAAATGCAAACGTGAAGATTTTTCTGTTCTTGAAATGTTATATAAATCACTGTTCAACAAATGTTTTTATTTGGTCATTTGATTGTCTCTCTTCTTTTATCCATTCTCTCCTGTGTTGTTTATCCTTATGTGTACATGCCTGTGTATGTATTTCATGCTACAAATGTATAACTTGATAGTAGATGTCTTGAACTCTTACACCCAGGTTCTGTTTCAGGGATTGTTTTGATTCCTGAAGTGCATTTTTGAAACCTTTAATTTCACTGAATGTTTTCTTAGAAGGTGTAATACTTTTTAAAGAGTTTTATTAAAATAAGTTTGTGAATACTTCTGTCTACATTCTCTGAAATAAATTGTACACAAGGTGCTGGCATAGTATCTCTAAACCAATCTTGAAAGACAGCTTACTGTTACAAGACTATGTGGTGTGGAGGGAGAAGAGAAGAAAAGAAAACTAAGCTTTGTGGAAGCTCTGTATAAGTAAAGGAATAGGCATTGAGTTGCAGAGATTTTGAAGCAATCAGGAAGGATTATGACAGCATGAATTTTAACTGCAGTGGGTTAGAAGTGGATAGGGGCCTTTTTCTTTCTTTATGCTCTAGAAACTACTTTTCTTAGTTTGAGAAAGTTAAGTAACAGGTAGAATCATCTTTCTATAAACTGTGCGTTGCTGGGAATAAGAACAAAATGAGAACTTCTACGTTACTGACAGAGTTGAGCCTGTTAGCTGTTGTGCACAATTTTGTGTAGAATATCCAAAAACACTCTCTTTAAGTGCGTGCATGGTTAAGTTGTGAAAAAATGCTGATACTTAAGAACTTTTGGCATGAATACTTGAAATGAAATCCTGAAACCTTTGAGAATATTTTACAGCCAGGATAGTTAAAGCCATGCTTAGTTAGAGTCTAATGTAATTATAAAATGTAGCTAAATGTTTATTATTTTGTTTTAGCTGGATTTGCAAAATGCATGGTTTTGCTGGCTATATCCACTCCCAGCTAGCTAGCAAGAGATCTTGCTAATGAAATTTCACTTTTGTTTGAACTGACCTATTCATACCTGTTTTTCATCTGTCTTTGTCGCACCCTTTGGTTTAACTTTGTTCTCCTTACACCCCAAATTTTTCCTTTCCTTTTTATTATAAACTCGTGGCAGGGCCTGCTTGGTGAACTCATTCTGTTGCAACAACAAATCCAGCAGCACGAAGAGGAAGCACGCAGAGCCGCTGGCCAGTATAACATGGGCTCTTCCCAGCAGAAGCGAAAGGTGATGGCTTAAGGGACAATGTGTACTGTATTCACACTGATCAAATACTCCAGCCTTCTGCATTTGAGCTAGAGAAATCTAACTAATTAAATCATGGGCCCAAATAATTGCTACAGCCAACTCCACTACAGATACGTAGTCCTGTTTCAGTTTAACCAAGTGGCATTTAAAGCATGGTGTTAAAAGCAGAGCAGATCCTGTGTGTCACTGAAATTGCGTTCTCTGCCTCTGTAGAAACTGTTACTTAGAGTTCGCGCATTGAAAATCATTAAGGATAGTATGTGAATAAATGTCATCTGTTTTCTCTACTGTTGCTTGCTTATGGTAGCTTTATCTTGTAAGAGTATAGGTATTTACAGGCGATGCACCTCTGGGAACATTTTTTTCTGCTTTATACTGTTACCAATCTGAAAATGATAGCAGCTCCTTAGGAACACTTTTGCACAGACAAATACTGCTGTTAATGACAGTCTCTGCTGTATATTCATCAAAGGTATTCCTTTGTTTTCACTTTTAAAGCACAGTTTCTACTGATATGCTGTGGTTATTGAACATCTGCACATCACTTTACTTACTTGATTTAAGCTCTGATCATTTTATTCATTATTATGTGGTTGAGATTAATTGGAAATGCTTCCTAAATTGTGATATTTTAGTTGGATAATCTTAACCAAGTTGCTGCTTTGACTGCTTCTGTGCACTCCAGAAATCTTTCTGATTACTCATACTTTTCAACAGCTTTGGAATTGAGAACTGGATACAGAACTTAATCTTCTGTACATCTGAAGATAATTCCCCCAGAAAGAGGAACACAGTAAATGTGAATTAAACTTTCAGATGTAGTTGCATAGCTGCAATTATCATGCTTTTTAGTCTGTCAACAGAGGAAATCACTGTTCTGTGAAACTATAGTAGCATTTTAAACTTAAATATTTTACTTTATTGCCATATTGGTTTTTTATGGTTTAGAGTTGCACCTCCTGGCCACGCTTAATTTTTTTGTAATAAATTAAAAAAAAATTATAAAAGGCAATTTCTCCTCATTTCATTTTTCAAATTTATTTAGTTAATATTCTACCTGGATTTAAAACAACATTGATTTATTCTGTCCTCTGTTATGAATCTAGGCATTGCATAACAAAATATAAGAGAAACGCAATTATTTTAGATTATTTTTTCTTAATAAGTGTGCACTACAAATGCCCTTGCATTCATGCCCTTGCATTCATTCCCTTCCAGATGTGCATTTCAGTAGAAGAGTAAATATGTCTTCAGTGGTCTAAATAGACTCTTATTTCTTCAATTAGTCTTTTTTTTTTCAGCCTCTGTCAGATTGTATACAGTGTATTGAGAGCGCTGATGTATGAAATAGTAGCTTGAAGTTTATAATAAAATGGATGAATATGTAGAAACTACCAGAAAGGCAATACGATATTTGATATACAAAAATGTATCAGCCTAATAAATGCAATTAAGAGAAAAAAAATGTGCTTGATATCATATTTGTTTCTGATTGAAATTCTACCCTGTTAGTACTTTCTTGCAACTAATTCTGCAATTCCTAAGCTGTGAAATAGCTGTAAGTGCTATCTTTGTAAGTGTTATCCTGTCCTCCAAGGCAGGTACTCTGTGTTTTCTGAGTATTGAAGTCTAACTGACTTTGCATATAAAAAGTTTTAATTTAGCATTCAAGTGTGCTGTTTGGCATACATGCCTAATGACAAGGAATGTGTCTTGTTTGTCACACTAATCTTTTTGCTTGAAACAAATTGGAAGAGATATTAAACTGTTTTCTTTAATATCTTGATATGACAATATAACTTAAAGCTTCCAATCATTGATCCAAATTCTCCTTTGGAAGAAGAAATTTTTACTGTCATTGAAATAAGTCATTGCATGCCCTTTTGACAGGACATAAAATAACCTTGTGTATTTTTTTTAACCAAGTTGGCTTGCTTGCATGTCTGCTAGAGAACATGATCATTTAATTTCCATTCATGGAAGTTCTATTCTCGATTTGCTTGCATATTTTCCATTTTAATTTAATTACTCAATATTAAATTTGTTTCAGTTGTAAATTGAATAATGGTAAAACCATCTCATAATCAGGAGAGGGTATTGAAAAAAATGTAATTGTTTCAGGTTGATTTTTTAAAAATTTTTTTGTCAGCCTTTTGATAAACGTTTAGCAGTATAATTGATTAGTCTTGTATAGCTGCACTCTGCATGGCTGCTTCTTATATGCATTTTATCTGGGCCTTGGTATTTTCGTTTATATTACTGGTAATCCATGTAGTTCTTCTGTAGATGATCAATTTAGAACTATTTATATTCTGGTTAGAGAACATGCAGAACCAATAACTGTGGTTTCAAAAGTACTGAACTTTCAGAGGCACATACTTATTTTATACAATTTTAAACATACTTATTTTATACAAAGGTGGTTGGAAGGCAACTACTGTGCAAAATGAGTAACTTTGTAAGGAGCTTCTGATAATCTTAGTGAACAGGTATCTACATCTTTGTGTGCTGGAACCCTTGATTAAAAATGGCCCTGCAGTTTTATTTTCTCATAACTTTATGGTGGCAATGGGGAAAGAAGGAGGAATCTTCATGTACAAACCATATTGAACTGGATTAAACAAATGTTGATGTGCCTATATAGAGATATTTTAATAGTTGATTTATTTTTTTTATGAGTAGAAAGAGTAGATCACAGAATAGTCGTACGTGACTTTGTACTTCATATTGTTAATGATAGTTTTAGTTTTATTGACAACTTAAATTTTTAGGAATATTATGAATTATTTGGTCAAAATACTGTATGTACTAACATTCAAAGCATACCTGAACCAAATGCTGAAGCATATACATCATTCTAGAGCTGTTTATTTTTGATGTAACTTACCTAATTGTGCTTGTTACAATTAATCATCTAGTGCTAGATGATTCTTTGCTTCCGATCTTGCGACATGCAGCTATGTGCAATATTTCTGCTTACTGTGTTTAACCTAAGTATACTGTACCTAAAAGTCAGTGCTCCTGTGGTTGGAGGTTGTCTATACATTTGTGCTTTGAAGATGCCTCAAGGCCCCAGAAGGACTTTGGGAGCAGCTTGCCTCAGAGCAGGGCGCAGGAAAATGTTAACTGCTTTGAAAATCTGCAGCGCGTGGAAATGCTTTGTTTTCCTTTTCTTTCCTTTATGTTCTTGCTGCTTCTGACTCTCCACACCATTCTCTTTGCCCTTCTATTTTTTTTCCCCTTATGTCTCAGAGTTGTTTAAAGTGTATGTATGTGTATGTAAATGTTTATTTACATATACCAGCTTGTGGCTGCACACATCAAGTTATCTGTGTGCTAAACTAACCCTGATTCTGATGCACTTTTGGTATCACTAAACTAATTAACAGAAATGAAGAGGAAGTCAATTTACAGCACTTCCTCTTTGCTCTTTGAGTAAGAAAATAATTGGATATAGATGACAGTGTCAGCTTGGATTGCTTTCTGTAAAGTGCAGGCACAATCCTGTGTGTTACTAGCTAAATAATATCAGTCAGTATGAATAACTGGGGATTATTTTTCTTATTTAATCTGTAACAACTGGTGTGGAATTACAGTAACTAAATTGATTTGTGTCTAAATTATAGCTGTTCTCTGCATGTTAGATAATGTGCTTTTTCTGATATGAAGCTAACTTGAGTTGTAAACGTCACATGAGCTTTATTTAAATATTAAAGCTTTTGCCTATATCATTCTTTCACTAATTGTTTACATTATAATATTTTCTAAATTTAATATTTCATCAGTCAACCATTAGATTTTGGTTTTTGTAAATATTTACATCATATTAATTTGTATTGCCCTATTTATGTTTTTGTCTTTGTGTTATTAGAAAGGGATTGTTTTGAACAACTGTTTATTACATCTTGATGAAGCTATTTTTAAGAATATTTGGCTAAGAATGGCTCTAATTGCCTGATCTTACTACATTTATGCCTTGAACTCCAAAATTATTTGTATTATAATATCCTAATTTTTGCAGTTTTTCATGTAATTTAAATAATTTTTAAATAACCCTTCAAGACTGTCTTGACACTACTATTTATGAAGTGTGCATGCATGTTTAGGATTATAATTCTGAAAAACAAATATGAAATAAGAGTCCCTTTGAAGATTCAGAAGTAGTGAGTGCTCACCTGAAAGTAGGTTCTGTACCAAGCAGGTGTGTTAGTGATTGTACCTCATTAAGAATGTGGTAATTCAGAAAATGAACATACGAGATCATGAGAGTTTGACCACTAAAATTACATTTAGGGCGGTGGCCAGAAAACTCTGAGCACCATACAGAGTTTGCTTTTTTCCTAAGAACGCTTTCCTAGTGTTGAGTCTTGAAGGGTTAATTTTTGCATTTGCATGTACTGGAACTCAGACTTTTCTTTGATGTGGACCTCCTGTTGCAGATGGAACTTTCCATCGGTGTTAAACCTGAAATGCTAATTGAAGAATTTTACTTGCTATGAAATGCATGTAAAGTCAATTTTCTTACGTGGAATGAAGCTTTCAGCTTGTGATTTGGTTACTTACTTTGGATAAACTAAACAATGTGTTAGTAGCCATGATTATTTTTCTTTGTAGGTTTCTGACAAAGAGAAGGTTGATCAACTTCAAGAAGAACTTTTACGCACTCAGGTAACTTTTATGAGCTACTGGTGTCTTAAGTAGAGATTTATGTGCAGCAGACTCAGATTTACTAGATAAAAGTGCACCTGAAATAGAAGATACTTGGTAAAAATGCAGTGCTGAGTTTATCAGTACAGAGTTGACTGCGTTGGCCCAAACCAAAGGTCAGTCTAGTCTATTCTTTCCCTGACAGTGACTGACAGAATGCAATAGGGGAGTGTAAGGATAGGGCAAATGTGTAATCATACTTTTCTGAAACACCTTTCTTGCCTTCAATGCTATATATAAAATGTAAAGTAAACCCAAGAGCGTTACATACAGTGGTGATATTCCAGTTTTTTATAGAATCATAGAATTGTTTAGGTTGGAGAAGATCTTTAAGATCATTGAGTTCAACCCTGAAAATCTCTGTGCATGCTAACTTTACTCCTAACATTCTTTTGCCAAGAAAGGTTGGACCAGGTAATCCTTGAGGTCCCTTCCTACCTGGTGTTCTATGGTTCTGCAGTTCTCTCTTACAACTTCAGTGCTACTAAATATATCTGTGATACCTTGTATATTTAAAGGCACATTTGTTGCAGAAAGGAAATGAGTTTACATATTAGAGTTACATTTTAATACTTTAATCTAAGAAATGTCATTTCTAGTAAAGTAAAGAAGCTTCTAAGTGCATTTGCTTTCCAAACATCAGAGGTCCAAGAGGAAAAATAGACATCATATGGGGGATATTTGGGGTGAGAGATTCAGATTATAGTACAGTGGCTTTCAGTAGAACCAAAGTATCTTTTTTTGTTTTCTTCCATCAAGAAAAATAATTGTAGTTACAATGCTAGAGTTATATATAAGCCCTGCAAGTGTTAAGCAAAATCTGTTTTGTGAAGCAGTAAGCAGTTCTTTCCATTAAAGCTATTTGAATGATTGGACTGTTCAGTATGAAAACTGTTGTGGGCACATTAAAAGCTTTTTCTTTGCCCTCTCTTTTGGATTTTTTTTTTTTTAAAAAGAAAAAAAGAAAAAAGTGAAAATTTGAACAATGACAGCTATTGGTATGATTTTCTTAATATACATTCCTAAAAAAAATTACTTCACAAAACTCAAGCCACTTTCGATTTCTGAATGTCTTCCATCTAGTTCAGTTGTTGTAATTTAATATAGTCTGAGAGAAGGTGTGCTTTTGCAAGTGAAATCCAGTTTTCAGTATTTCCTCTTGTTACTTCTGTTAAAGCTTCATTAGCTGGCAGAAAAGATGACCTGCAGAGAGCAGCTTTAGGATCACTGCTTTTCAGACTGGCCTTTCAAAAAGTGCATGGCCTAACTTCGGAGGACCTAAGAGTTCGATAATAGACATTTGGAAAGCCCATCATTTAATATGAATTTCTGTATACACATGTTACTTTGTTCCCCTTACGTGAAACTTATAACCTGACAAGGTTAAAACAGTAATAAATCTACTATCTTCTATCAAGGATGCAAGTATATATGAGTATACATTATTTAAGAACGAAGTCACAAAAATAAATATGTTTTTATGTTCACTGAAATTTGGTCTTGCATTCAGTAGCTAGTTTAAGAATTCCCTGCATCAGCTCAACCAAGGAGAATTACCAGCCCTTCTGGGAGGTAGCTTTTATAATACTGAACAATACAGTGTGCAGCTGCAGATCTGATTTACAAAGAAATACTTGATGCCATAGGCAGTCCTTACAGAGCAGGAACCATGATTCTTCAGCTATATGATTTACAGTTCTTGTTCAGACAACAGCACTTTTTCCTCCTAAGTGTGTTGCCTTACAGTAAACTTAGAAGGGTTTCATATATTATACCTTAATAGGGCTTCTCAGTGCAAATGTGGTATATGGTGGGACTCCTTCCTCTAATTAACTGACTTGAACTTCACCAAATCTCATGCCAACAGTTCTAATCTCCCTAATTAGCAAGGTAAAACTAGTTATATTTAAGCTAGACCTTTTTCAGGGTTGATGCCTATTAGTCATTACTTCAGTTTGCTTGCTTTTTCTTAACTTAATGTACAATTCATCTTTTGTTCTGTCTCTAGGCTTCTAAGTTGTTTGGCTCTGGCTCAGCCACATTGTTTTGATAGGGGGTTTTGTAACCTCTTCATATATTTGCTAGTTTTGAAAGCATTTATTAGTTACCTTTTTTTATAACAGCTTTAAATTTTATTTGTTCTTAGAAGTACACTCAGAACAGTTTCAGAGTAGGTATCAAAACTATATTCGTATCTCATCTTCAGAGGACTATCATAATCTCCTAAACAGGACTAAGTTGGTATAGTTATTTCTTGAACTGAGGTTATATACTGAAGAAGGGCTCTAGACTTGCAAATTCACATTTAAGCCCTGTGATCTTTTTGCTTGAACAGCCGGTTCCCACTGACACTAATTTCTGTCTGACCACGTATGTGTAGCTCCTTTGAAAATGATGCCTGTTTAAGATGCTTAAAGATTGATTTCTGTATCCCCAAGTTTGAACACTGTGGTCTTATTAAATCTTTTGAAGCAAAGGTGGTATGTTGCTGAAAAAATGTTCTCACAGTCTCCTCTTGATGGCCTTGTATTTTTAATGAACAGTAGTGATCACAAAGGTTTCTATATTTTTGAAAGACTTCCCTGAAGGATAATATATTTTCTATAGGTAAAACTTTGCTGATGTGAGTGTGCTATATCTGTAATTACAAGAGTATATTTGTACCACTGTTTTGTAGCTCAAATACCAAAGAATGCTTGAGCGATTAGAGAAGGAGAACAAAGAACTAAGAAAACTGGTACTGCAAAGAGATGACAAGGGAATTCATCAGAGGAAGTTGAAGGTACTTGTATGTTACAAATCAGCATAGAAATACAACTAGGCCATGTTTCCCATGATGCTATTCTCAGTTGTGTTTGTTAATACATATATGAACTTTCAACATTAGTTATAAGATACCTATGCTAGTTTTTTTGTCGTGTTAAGGCTTTTATACATCCTCTTTTTTTTTTTAACTATATAGCTTTTGGAAATGGCTTCAGTTGGAGAGCACAGAGGGGTTACCAGGTCTAACTAAATAACTTACCTAAGTAAGTGGGATATGTGGATTGGGTTTTTTGATGTAGCTTCAGTGTATTTACTAATAAGTACGCTTCCAACTCTTCTTACATGCACAATCTGATACCTTTGTGCTTTGTCATGGGTCTTACTGAGTTTGGTAGAAATTTAGTTACAGGGCCAGGATCTTTTAATGGCCCTGTATAAATCCAGGGAGATTGAATTAAGTATGCTTTTGCTTTTGTCTGCCAGCAACCTGAGCATTCTAAAAATGGATGTTTTCTGCCTCTCTCTGCGTCACTTGCTGACCAATATGGATCTTCCTCTTTCCTCTGGGAACTGGAAGATAAGGAGTTCTTATTTGTACAGAATGAGGTTGATAGCTCTATACCCTTGTTTAATGCTTACTGTTCATCAAGCTGAAAATTTAAGTCTAGATATTTAATGGAAGAAACTCCATTCAGCTTCTTAACTTTGAAACTGTGAAGTCTGAGTGCTGTTGTTCTCTTATGCTGTTCATAAGAGCTCTCATTTTGCTCCTTCAGCAAGATGTATCTGCAACTGCAGTATTTTCATCCACAGAAGGCAAGGGATGACTTTACTTGGTATTGTACTTCGTAAAACCGATCTGTGCTGCAGTACAGACAGTTTAAGTTTCAAACCATCAGGAAAGAATAAACACTTTTTTACAGATGAGATTTACAGAATATACAGATGAAGTAAACTGAAATCCGGTCTTTGTTCTGTTAATTGGCTGTGTTTCCTCTCTGTCTTTTTTCTTTTTTTTTTTTCAGAAATCCCTGATTGATATGTATTCTGAAGTACTCGACATCCTGTCTGATTATGATGCCAGTTATAACACACAAGATCATCTCCCTCGAGTAAGTAGATAAAAAATTCAATGTTTTTACTGAAACACCAGTTTTATAATTGAATAGAACATTTAATTATATTCCAGAATAATCCAGAGCTAGTGCTAGGCTGTTTTCTTATAACTCTGGTGTTTTTGCTTAAGACATGTTCAACATTTTAAATGCAACAAGAGAATTTTGAGAATAACCAATATAACTACGTTAAAAAGTCTGTCTTGGCTCATAGATAAAACCCTGTCTAGATACAGATATTGCTGCTGTGCTCAGCCTTTCATTTTAAATGGTTTCAGTCAGTGCAGTCCAGAGTTCTCAGCACTGTACAAAGACTGTGGTTTCCCAGTGTGTACCAGTGGAGCTGAGAAGGTAAGGTGTCCTGGCTAACTCCCCACAGCAGTGCTGCTGTTGGAGGGGGGAGCATGAGAAGGGGTTTGGCTAGCCTGACTGCTGCTGTGGTGGACAGCCAGGAATGCTTCCTGCTAACGCTGGTGGCTTCTATAGGAAGCCACTAAGATGGGGAAATGACAGCAACTACATCAGATTTCAGCCTTCTCCAGGCAGAATCAGCATCTACCAGATCAGTACTCTTCAGTGTTTCACCTGCTGAAAGGGTTTTTTGCAAGGAAAGAACAACTGCCTGCCAGGAGAACAGCAAGCCCTTCCTCTCTTTGTTAGGTGGCCTGGCAGGTTAGGCCCGTAGGGTGCTTTGTGGACTGTGTCTTAAGCACAAGTCAATCTTTTTGCATGACTAAAAGTTAGTATTTCTTCAAGGATTCCATATTTAAACCATTGTGTTTATTGTCAAACATAATACAGCCAGTGTTGATACAGATTAACATCTTTTTAGTCAGCTTTTGTCTAAGCTTCCAAAATGTCCTGCTGAAAGCCAATGGCTGTTTAAACTTTCACTTAAGGTGGTGGTGGTTGGAGATCAAAGTGCGGGAAAAACCAGTGTGTTGGAAATGATCGCCCAAGCCCGCATATTCCCTCGAGGGTCTGGAGAGATGATGACACGTTCCCCTGTTAAGGTAAGAAACATCATAATCTCTGAATCAGCAGTTGTTGTACTGTTCTCCCTCTGATTATGCCATTAATTAAGGTGTACATGAACATTTTGTAATTTTATTAAATGGCCTCTAGGCAGGTGAGTTGTTGCAGTCAATGACAGAACTTCTGCAGGCCTATATATGATCCATATACACTATCAGAGTAGTAGTAGTTCCTACTATAGTCCTGTGCTAGATAAGCATTACATATAGTTGTATGTCTGCAGTGGGAAGTGTACGTATGCTAGGTCCTTCTCATGTTTCTCTGTGTTAGATTTACTGTGCTTTCTCATATAATGCATTTACCATTTAGGTAACCCTTAGTGAAGGTCCCCATCATGTGGCTTTGTTCAAAGACAGCTCTCGGGAGTTTGATCTGACCAAGGAAGAGGATGTAAGTATAAAGAAGTGACTGGAAGTTAATGTGACTTTTTTTAATTATCTGAAAAATTCTGTGTCTTTGAGCTGTTAGCCCCTGTTTAATTGGAATGAAATATGTTTAGTGGGGCAAAGCATTGTATTAGTTATTAAATTATATCTTAGTGTGGTTTTTGGCTGGCACTGAAGTGAATAAAATGTAGGGGGAGCTCCTGTGTTGAGACTTTTTTGGAGTATGCAGGGGTCTGCTGGTAATCTGTCATTTAGTGCCCCATTTCCCAGACTTAGTTATTCAACATGCATTTGAGGGAGATACTGTTTATAAAGAGAGCTCTTAAGTAAAAAAAGTTTACTTAGGGATTGCGTTGGTGATTTTTCTTCTATCATGATCATAAGGAGTTTTATATTTTATATTTTGCTTTTCCTGAAAACAGCTTGCAGCTTTGAGAAATGAAATAGAAATCAGAATGAGAAATAGTGTGAAGGAAGGGTGCACTGTTAGCACTGAGGTAAGACTTGAACAAATATATTGTGGCAATTATCTCTATATGTATATCTTTTGTAAGTGTTCTTCAAATAGGAGACTGCGATGAATCCGTTTTGTGTATATGTAAAGTTTTGCATTATATAGAGTGTATTTGGACTGTTAAAATGCATATAAAATTGGACTTCCTATTTGAAATTACAGGCTGGTGCTGGTTTAAAGCTTGTGCATGTGTAAATATTCATTTATGTAATTTTATATATGTGTGTTTGTGTATGTAATTACATACAAAGTAGGCGTATGTATAAACCTTTAATTTCTATTTTACTTCACAGACCATCTCCTTAAGTGTGAAAGGTCCTGGCTTGCAGAGAATGGTGTTGGTTGATTTACCTGGAGTCATTAGTGTAAGTATGCAATAAATAAATAAAAAATCTTTAAGACATGTAGTGATGTAGTGGTCTTGGTGAAAAAGCTGTTGTTTTTCTTTTTTACATCTTTCTGTTTTCTTTTTTCCTTTAAATGTGTATCTCTATATACATATTAAAGACCGTGACATCAGGTATGGCTCCAGATACGAAGGAAACTATCTTTAGCATCAGCAAGGCCTACATGCAGAATCCTAATGCCATCATCCTTTGTATTCAAGGTAATAAGAGTCTACATGTTATGCAACTGGCAGGGTCTTGTTATTTTTTACTTGTGATTCTTCTGTTACTCTGAGGACCCTCCTGATTTTCGGGGGGGGGCGGTCCATTTGTGGTAATCTGTATGGTGTACAAAACAACGTGCTGCAGAATGTCAGTTTATAAATTAAGGTACCTTTGGTATCCACGGCAAAAAGCATCTTTTTGATAAGATTTTTTTATCGTTAATAAAAAAATGGTGGTGATAATAAAATTCAAGATTTCTTCAGAGGTGTTTTTGGAGGCAACAGACAATAATAGTTTAGTATTTTGAGCAAGCTGGTAGTTGTTCAAAACTTACACAACTACAAGAAACTAATTATTTTTATAATAGCGGGAACAAAGTAAATTTTCACTGTGTGTACCCAAAAATTGAATATAAGTGTAATTTTAGTGGTTTTAATTTGTAACATGAAACTTATTTGATGCCTACTGTGCCTTCAGTACTGCATGATAGATTACATAGTCCCTAAAATACAGCTTTGTTTCTGTTTATTTTAGATGGATCAGTGGATGCAGAGCGCAGTATTGTCACAGACTTAGTCAGCCAAATGGATCCCCAAGGAAAAAGGACAATTTTTGTGTTGACTAAAGTTGATCTCGCTGAGAAAAACGTAGCGAGCCCGAGCAGGGTGAGTTGAAATTATTTTTCTCATGTTGTGATGGCTAAAGTCACACATGGAAAAATACTTGAGATACTGTCAGAAATATTTGACCTCATCTACCTGTTCTGGATGGTTTTGAGTGCTTATTTCTGTATTCAGTGTGAAATCTTGGGGGGGGGGGGGGGGGTTATTGTTTTAATCTTTCTCAGGCTTTGCTTTTAGTGATCAGCCACATGACCTCAGTCACAGCTTGGCTACAGATTGCTGTAATACTGGTTCCTTTCATGCATGTGACCTGGTCAAGTTCCATTTCCTGAGAAGGCTTTAGGATATTCTGGATAGGCTTTTTCACTTTATTTTGTGTTTTGCTGTGTTATGCCTCCTTTGTTTTATGCCTTTTTTTTTTTTTTTTTAAATATCAGTAGAACTCAATCCTATGACAAACTGGTTCTTATAGTAGTCTATACATAGATACAACTAGATTTGGCTTTAAAACTGTGCTGAAGGAGAGAAAGTCAGTGCAAAGTTAACCACGTATTTTTTAATCCTTTATTTTCATAGATCCAGCAAATAATTGAAGGCAAACTCTTCCCCATGAAAGCTTTGGGTTATTTTGCAGTTGTTACTGGAAAAGGTAAAGAGAGCTCTGGCTCTGCTTATTTTCTCCTTGATAGCAGAGAAAACTGTCTAAATGGAACTGTTGCAGCACTGTTTTCTTTCTCCAGGAAACAGCAGTGAAAGCATTGAATCTATTAAAGAATATGAAGAGGAATTTTTTCAAAATTCAAAGCTGTTAAAGTATGTCACTATTTATTTCTTTTACTAAAATGAGTCCGTGTCAGTAAACGCTAGCTAGCAACACTAGCGTTGTTGAATTTAAAAGAAGGGTTGCAGGGTTGAAATACTATTTGAGATTTAATTTGCTTAAATGAAGTATCTTGTTGAGGTGACCAGGTTAGCCTCGTTTCCTAATGCTTGCTGTAAGTCAAAGTAGAGAGACAAGCATCTTCATGCAGCAATTGATTCCACTGCAGTTCTGAGCCCCTCTCCAGAGATTTCTGTCTTTCCGTTGGCTCTAGACCAACTAAGTTCCCAGCCTATGTCTAGGCATATCTGGGAGGAGTGAATCCAGCCCGAATATGAGTCATAGTCCCTCTAAATATTGCGACAACAATGTTTTATTCAAAAGGTTAGCGTGTGTGTTCTGCTGGAAGTTCACTGAGCCGAGTTTTGATTTCACAGGCATGTATTTCTCAGGAAAGTAAGCTGCGTGGTCTTTGGGACTGCAGTAGCTGCACTGCAGCCTCTAGAATAAAAATTTATTGGGGGGAGTGGTGGGGGGGGTGGTTGATTTTTGTTTGGTTGGTTTTTTTCCCCCTTGCTTTGGTGAATAATCTGCATTGAATATTTTGGAGGAAGAGGCTAGAATTTGGGTTAGGTGCACATTGACGTGTTATGCTCTGGTATAAAAAGCAAAGCTTTATTCTTGTGAGGAGAAAATGGGGACCAGAAAGCGCGGGTATGCATAGAAGAATTTCCCTTAGCCGTCTTTCTTTACAGGACATGTATGCTGAAGGCACACCAGGTAACAACAAAGAACTTAAGTCTTGCTGTGTCAGATTGCTTTTGGAAAATGGTAAGAGAGTCTGTGGAGCAGCAAGCAGATGCTTTTAAAGGTAAACATCTTTTCGAAATTCCAGTGAAATAGTAACTTGCTGTTAAACAGTTAATTCTTCTATGTACGTAGAATACTGTTTTGCCAGCATACTTGGGCAATTGCGTGTTATATTTTTTATATGATCACCATTTCTCATGAATTGGTAATCGCCCCGGTTAGTCTTTACAAAAACACATTAAAAAAAAACCCATGGTGTGAAGGACCCACTAGCTCTAAAAACCAAATGAGTAAATAAGTATGAAGAAAAAATTCTTTTTTTTTTTTTTTTTTTTTTGTGGGCAAAACACAGTTATTCCACTGGATTCAGATGTTGTTTAAAATGGCTCCCTACATAAAGATACCATCTGATTAGCCAGGGCAGGACTGACATGTACAGAGCTGGAAGTTGAATGGCTCTCTTTTCGCTACATTTTTTTTTTCAATGCACGAGTCGTGCAATTTGCAGACAGTGTATCTGAGCATAGACGGCAAAAAATGTACCTCATTTGCAGAGGCACATAAAGTTCATGGAGGGTTTGTTGTAAGGAAGATTTGTGGCAATTTTAGGAGCTGCTAAACTTTTAAGATAGTAATGGAGTGCATATAGACAACTAAAAAAATTAAGGTCTTGTTTCTGATATTTGCAGCCACACGTTTCAATCTTGAGACTGAATGGAAGAACAATTACCCTCGGTTGCGTGAGCTTGACAGGGTAAATTACACTACTGCTTTAATTTGTGTGCTACAAAGTGTTGAAGATTATGGATTAAAACTTATGACATTTAATCTCATTTGTAAAGGTTTCTTAAAGTTAACATGAAGTACTGACATTTTAAAACGTAAGATAGTGTAAATTATTGTAGGGGAAGGAAATACTGAGCTCTGTTAGTGAAATAGTGAGCTTCAAAATTGCGATACTTCAATGCTTAACAAGTCCTTCGCTCATCTGGCATACAGATAACTGACCGAACTTGCCCACAGTCAGTGTTTCTTTGTGATCATAACAGAACTGTCAAAGAGGAGTTATGTTCTCTGGTCTTTCAGAGGAAGTAACAAAACAGTTATGATCCTGTTCTCTAATTCTTTTGTAGAGATCGTGAGTATTCAAATGCCATGCCTGGCCAGAGGCATGCAAGAGATGGGTGGGAAGATGTGTGGGAAACCAGGGTAGCTTATGACAAGCACATACATTGTCCAGAACATGACCAGAAGGTATCATTTCAGGCTTAAAGGCCATAAGAAAAAGGTTTTGGTTTTTTACTTTTTGTGTAGGAACATGATCAAACTATACTTAAAATCTTATTATTTCATATTTTTCCTTTTGCATAGAATGAACTGTTTGAAAAAGCAAAGAATGAGATTCTTGATGAAGTCATAAGTTTGACTCAAGTCACACCAAAGCACTGGTATGGTAATTTTTTCTTTTTTGCCTTTACAATATAAAGAGTTTTAGTAAAAAACATTCTCAAATACAAATAAGGAACTGTTTTTCTTAGGACAATGTATTATTATGTCCTTTGTCCCTGTGGAAGCAGTCTATGTTTGTTTATTATTCTGAATCAGCAAATACTTGTATAATATCTCAAAATTATATTATGTCAGTTCGTGTTTTGTTCTGTTTTTATACAGCAAATGAACAATAGATATTTCTCAAAAATAAAAAGGAACAGTCATAATAAAGATGTTTCCAGATGTTCATTCAAAGTATGAATCAGTAATTCCTCTTAACTTGATATTTGGGGATTATCATTGTGCGTGTCAAAATAGTATGTATGTCCTTGGAAAAAAATGGTTTGTATCTCTGTGAATCAGAGAATTGGAAGCTGAGAGATTATGTAATTCCTGGCTGTAAAAAGAGCCATTCTGGATGTTTCAGAATTTCATCCTACACATGAATCTCCTTGGTAGCTTTAACCAAGCAGCACCATGCTATGCTGCCCTACTTCTTTGCAAAGCAGATGTCAGTGTGTGTGTGTGTGAGAGAGAGAGAGAGAAAGTTTAGATTAAGTATTTTAACAGTGTAGCGTCACTGCATAGTAAAGCCACTGTAGATGCAAGCTGAGAGGAGAACAGTCAATGTAAAGGATTGCTTTGACAGCCCATACCACAACTGAGGACCACCAAAAGAAAGATTTCTTTAATGTCTTTGCCTTCAGCAACCTGAGTTAAAATCCAAGGTGAAAAGTCTTGACTCTTAATGACATTAGAATAGTTTGGGCATGTGGATGTGTTCCAAGAAAGTGTTGTGGGCAGTGTGTTAGTCTGAAGCTATGTTCTACTCCAAATATAATGCAGGTTTGCCATTTTGGTATTTGCTGCTGTTTGCTGTGTCATAGATGCTGAAGTACTCTGGCCCATGTCTAGTCTGCTTCATTTATGTTGTGGATCGGGTGGGTGCATAACATGAATGTTTCTGTGCATTTCTTTTGAGAGTTAAAATGTAGTGGTGATTCTAGTTTTATAACACTTAGTGCGTATAAAGTACAACTGGAGACTTAAGTCATGAAAAAATGCTTCTGTTAGCCATTATATGCAGCCTAAAAACAGCAGTGCATTTGATGAATGCAAATGCTTCTATCTTGTAAAAATTTCCATTCCTTCCAATTAAGTTTGATTGGATTAAGCAAAGCAACAGTGTATTTTTATTGGCATGTCAGAAAGGAGTGAGATTGCATTCGTTGTTAATCAGAGGACTGCCTTTCTCCTGCAGTGCATTTGTAAGTGGTAAAATCTGTAACAGACTGTTTGCAGCACACCCTGTAAGTGGCATTAATTTGCCACATCCCCAGTTCTTCCAATGGTAGTCAAGAATGATCAATAATTGATCTTTGAACACTATCCAAATGATCCTATTTTGAACAACAGTTTTTGAGGAAAACATTTTTTACTGGTGGCAATATTAATTTTATCTATAGTGAATTATTTCAACATTTAAATTCTGAAGTTCCTTTTAATTTTGTATAAATACTTTTACCGCCCTAAATACGCCAAAGATCTCTTCCAACAGTAGGAAAACTGGTGGCTTTGTTCCCCACTTCTACTGGTATGTCAGAAGGACAGCTTCAGAGTACTTAAATCTCAAAGAAGGATGCTTTAAACACAAAAGAGAAATTTTCAATTATGCCGTTGTTGAAATAGAAGGAGGAGTGATAGTTATGAGAAGTTCTTTGGTCTTTGTCCACAGATGGCCCAGTTAGAGTAGGGGCAGTATCAGGGATGAGGCTTGTGTCCTGAACTTCGGCCCATTTGGAAGAAAAGGACTCGTGTGAATCCGGTAGCCTTGTACCACCAAAAAAGGCAGTTTTTATTCTTTGGCTCTTAGCTCTAACCATTCTACCAAATCTGGCATTCGTATGACCTGTTGGTAAGCTGATTTAGCATGCTGAGCTAGCATAAAATTAACCTGCAAGAAACCCACAGCCTGCACTAGAGACAGTGGCAGGAGCAGAAGGAACATGACTGCCTCTGTGGGTACCAACTGCCTGCTACACTGGCTCAGCTGAGTTGTCTCACTGCAGCTGCAAAGTTTCCTGGGTCAATTTATTGTTGTTTAAGAAAAAAAAAAAAAAGGTTCAAGTTAGATTGTTTCCATTGTTGCTTCTTGAAATGCATCATAAGTAGGAAAGTGGAGCTTCGTTTTATAGTGACGTGAGGCACGTTTGTAAATGGATGTCAATATACATTTTGGTAAAAGTTTGGACTTGTCAACTTCATTGTTTATCAAATCTGGGAACAATCAATGAAAATCCCAGATGGAAAACTACAGCATGTTCCAACAAACAAATCGGAATATTACAGAAACAAAGCCAACATGCTTTTTTTGGGAGCGTGGGCTTTTTGTCAAAGCATTTCAATGCTTTACAGTCTGCCCCCTTGTCGTTCCCCCACCTGCTATGCATATGCACGCCCAGCTCTGCATGGTTGTACTGGTATGATTAAAGGCTGCAGGGAACTGTTGTGCAGTGCGGTGGCAGCCATAAGAATCGTAGAGGCCAACTTCTGAAGCTGTCTTTGCTGCTGAGAGCATTGTGTATTTGTGTCCTTAGTTCCAAGTAGGTTTTGGTTGGCATTGTGTGCTCATGTTAAGGAGTATTTCCTGTGTTCTGTAGTTTTGTTTTCTCAGTGTTTCTATCTGTTAGACACTTTTGCATTAGAAGCCATCATATGTGTTAAAACTTCCATTTTAGGGAGGAGATTCTGCAGAAAACTTTATGGGAAAGGGTGTCTACTCATGTGATTGAGAATATATACCTCCCAGCAGCACAGACCATGAACTCGGGGACCTTTAACACCACTGTGGACATCAAACTAAAGCAGTGGACTGACAAGCAACTGCCTAATAAAGCAGTAGAGGTGAGAATTTAGTTATTTTTAAAAAAATAAATCTGTGCAAAGCCTGTTGAGATGAAAGCATAGCTCCAGAGAAGCAAGATGATGGTTTGAAGGGCTGATTGCAGTTCTTCTAACCAGTTTACATGTCAGAAAAGGCTAACAGAGTCTTGATGTTGAGAAGCATATACAGCAGAAACACTGTATTTTTCTTTTCTGGTGAATTTTCCCTATTAAAGACCAAAAAAATCCTTCCTTTTAAAAGGTTAAACAAACCCTTCAAGGTAGGTATATTCATATTTAATACACTTCTGCAAGTTTAACAGAGTTCCACTTGTTACAGCATAGCGAAGCAAAATTTAGTATCAACTTTAGTAATAATGGATGAGGCAGGAAAGGATAAGGCAATGACTTACTCTGATGCTTGTATGTTATTTTCAGAAAGTATACACATTTTCATACTTGCAATAATTGCCATAAACATTCATTTACCAGCTTCTGCGTGGTATAATGGTCCATTTCAGCAGGCATTGTTTGTGACTTTCTAGGTGGCATGGGAGACTTTGCAAGAAGAATTTTCCCGTTTCATGACAGAACAAAAAGGAAAAGAGCATGATGATATCTTTGATAAACTGAAACAAGCTGTCAAAGAAGAAAGTATTAAACGACATAAATGGAATGAGAGAGCGGAGGATAGCCTGGTATAATGTAGTGGGTTTTTTTGTATTGTTGACTAAGTGCTGTTTAAATCTTTTTGCTAAAGTTGCATATTCGTTATTTTTGCATTCTTTTAATGCAATAATGAAATGATAGAGACATGTGTCCATTTCTCCTTTTCTGTATAATGTTTTAATTCAGAGTTCCTCAATTCGTTTTATTACCTTTTGTTAGTTATTGTTCTATATAACATGTAATAAAATTGTTTGGGTTGGTTCAGAAAAAAGTGCTCCATAATCCACTGGCTGCCCAAGGACAGCCGGCTCATTTGTTCTGTTAAGTATAGCCACATAAAATAACAGCGTTTCATTACCATCTTTATAGATTCTGTAATCTGGAGGGATTTCATATTGTTTGCTTTATTTTTTCCATTATTTATGCTAGGCTATAGAAGAGATTTAAATTAAAGGCACAAGAGAATATTTTTGGCAGTGCTTTGAAGAGGTGCCTCTTGAATAAATCCCGTGTGCCCAATACGTGCTGGTTTTATAGACATCAAAAAATTAAGAGAATGTCAGCAATTTTTTTTTTTTACTAAATCCTGAATAAATGCTTTTACTGTACGCTAAAATGATGTTCTGTATTGCAGCGAGTGATCCAGCACAATGCCTTGGAAGATCGGTCAATATCTGATAAACAGCAGTGGGATGCAGCTATTCATTTTATGGAAGAGACCCTCCAAAGTCGTCTCAAAGACAGTGAGTTGTGTGATATATTCCACTCTTGTGTGCTTTTTAAGCTGGGTCAATTTCTGGATCTAATTCACTCCACTGCAGTACAAGCTTTTGTATCAGCACAACTGAGATAGTGGCGACAGTTTAAAATGGTACCGATACTGGTAGAAATGTTTGACAAAATACAGCCACAGAAGCTAGTGCTCTTGCAATGTGGCAACTGAAAGATGAGTAGTAGAGATCTGTAGAGTCAAAGAATGGTGCAAACACACATGTAGAAGAATAGGATAAGTTCAGGGAAAGTAGTTGGTCCAGTTACTGTTATCAAGCATAATTAATTTTGATGCAAGTTTCAACAAGGTAAGTTGTTTTTTTTTTTTTTTTTTTTTTAAAGTCTGACTTGGAGCCTGGAGGGCTGACTCAGTGGAGGGATGTTATGTTTTTTAAATACATCCTTGAAGTAATTACTGGTTGGCAGTCATCTTTAAATTTTAGTAAAAGACATCAACTGTTGCTTTAAGTAAAAGACGTCTGTCTTAGTGTCATGGTTTAACCCCAGCCAGCAACTAAGCACCAGGCAGCTGCTCGATCACACCTACCTGTGCCCCCGCTCCGCCCCTCTGTGGGATGGGGAGGAGAATCAAAACCAAGTAAAACTTCTCGGTTGAGATAAGAACAGTTTAATAATTGAATTAACTATTATTACTGTATTTTATTTTTATAATAATAATAATGAAAAAGAAGGGAACAAAAAGAGAGTGAAATAAAACCCAAGAAAGACAAGTGATGCACCGTGCAGTTGCTCACGACCCACTGACCGATGCTCAACCAGTTCCCGAGAATCTGCCCCTTCAGGCCAACTCCCCCCAGTTTATATACTGGGCATGATGTCGTATGATACACAATATTCCTTTGGCCAGTTTGGGTCAGCTGTCCAGGCTGTGTCCCCTCCCAGCTTCTTGTGCCCCTCCAGCCTTCTTGCTGGCAGACCATGAGAAGCTGAAACATCCTTCACTTAGTATAAACACTACTTAGCAACAGCTAAAACATCAGCGTGTTATCAACGTTATTCTCACACTAAATCCCAAACACAGCACTGTACCAGCTACTAGGAAGAAAATTAACTCTGTCCCAGCCAAAACCAGGACGCTCAGTATGGCATATCTTGTGTTATTAGGCATAAAATAGTCCATTCTTGATCTTGTACCTCACTTCAGAATTATGAATTTGGCTAGTTTACGTATATTTTGACTGGTACTTAATACCATGTTTCCTTTTTTAGCTGAATCTGTTATTGAAGATATGGTGGGTCCAGACTGGAAAAAAAGATGGTTGTACTGGATAGGCCGCACCAAAGAACAGGTAAAAGGGAAAAAAATTAAGAATTTGTAGCTCACTACTTTCAGAAAACTTTGATTATTACTTGGTAAATTTTTAAAAAAATAGCAGCCCTCTTCACACTATTTAGATGATTGCAAAAAAGAAGATTACTTTTAAATACTTTATAATTACTTTTACAGTTCATTGCTTTAAATATTACACCACAGAGAATTCTGTATACTTTTTTCATATTGCAGATACTTAGTGGTTTGTAAACTCTTTTCCATTCTTCAGCTGAATTACATCTTTGCTATTATGCCATTGACCTGAATATTAAAGTTCTTCCAGTAGAAAGAAATTGATGAAAACTGGGTGGAAACTGGGCTATTCTCTTCTATGCTTTCCAAGCATGCCTTTTAAGCAGAAGTCATGTGCAGTTTCCTAATATGCTCCATTTAGATTTAATTAGTATGTGGTAGAGTTACCATGACCATTCTAGTCATAGTTGTATCTTCTGATTGACCATCTCATCATAACCTCCCTTCTCGTTTGCTCATCGTTTTTGGAAGTTTCTTTTGAATTTGAATAGCACTTTCTATTCAATGCCCAGAGATGATGTGCTTTTAATGTTACTTTTTCTAGATGTTTCTCAAACTGAATCATACTTTAAAGAAGTAAGTAGAGTTTAAAAGAATACAGTAGAAAGTAATTGTTTCAGAGGAAGGATTTTTACAGTCAGCTCTATGCAGCCAGGTATGGGAGAAAGGCAGTGACTTCAACCTATCTTACTTGAATTTAATGGACAGCAAGTTAAAGGTATGAATCCATGGAGAGTTCTTGCTAGCTATTAGGCAAAAATTACAATTTTCATCAGTGTAACAGGTGATATGTGGATGTGAACCCCTCTGGCAGATGTTCCTGGAGGGGAAAGGAGGCTAACACCTATGACTTCTTTTTCCCCACCTTTCTTTTCCTTTTCTGCATTTCTGTGCATAATGAAAAAAAAAAAAAAAATTGGCAGTGAATTATCCATTAAAAAATACTATACTTGAGGTGTCTTTGCACAAATGCCCTTTTGAGTCACTTAAATATAACAGTTAATAGTGTTAAAGGTATTTTTCTGTTGTAGTTTATTAAGCAAGTAGACTATTGATGATGTGCTGATCATCTCTGAGTCTATAATAATAAACTCTAATCATTCTTGTTCTAGAATATTCGTAATGAAACAAAAAATGAACTTGAGAAATTAATCAAATGCAATGAAGAACATGCAGCTTATCTGGCAAATGATGAAGTGACAACTGTCAGAAAGAATCTTGAAGCAAGAGGAATAACAGTGGACCCATGTCAGGTAAGATGCAGAATTGTAACAAAACATATGGAAACCCCCTGTGTATGTTTGAATGTTCTTCGTAGACAGCGTACAAAAGACTCCATCTCAATACTGAATTTGTAATCCAGATGTTTCAGAATGAGGTACTAAATAACAGCTGGCATGCAATTCACACAGTTCTGTTGACTGTCAGACAAATGCAGTACAAGGCTTCGGAATCTGTCGGTTTAGACTGAAATTAGAATCTTCTGAGCAGATTTTCTAGCCTGTGTTACGACAAGGCTTGTTTAAAATCATTGTTCAGATGCTATATAATGGAGTCAAGGCCTTTGAGCTAGATACAATAAAAACGTATGCATTCCTAAGGTTTTGGTGTGGTTGTACGTGCAGCTTGAAGTTCACAGGTACACAGGAGAGAGGGAAAGTTTGTAAAAATACTTGGAAAAAGGCAGGGGTTTTTAGAGTGCCCTAAGAGAATGTATTATACATTTAAAATGTTGTGGAAAATGATTTATCTCATTTCAGTGTAAGGCTCTTAACCATAATTAGAACTTTTATCTAATGAAATTAAAGATTTTAAATAATTGAGAATTCAAACATTAATAAGTAATAGATGTATGTTTCCTTTAACAGTGATTTATTTTCTGCAGTAGCTGGCTACCTTTTCAACATTAATGCCTGTACATATTAAAGTTAGAAGAGTTATTTAAATACCTGCCTGCTGCTTTCCTGTACAACACTTAGCTTTTTGTAAAGGTCAGAGTAGTAATCCACATCCTCTACATGAGTGCAAATTGAGTTTCCTTTCTAGCTAAGCAACTGATTTACCTTATTTTATTTTATGGGATTTTTTAAGAGCCAAATTGATATACGTATTTAATTTTGAACAACTGGAACATAAACAAGCCTAATCAAGAAAAATTACAAATATTTCTTTACATAAGATGCATTAAACATTTCCCTATGCTTTAATCTGGTTTAATTGATAAATTAATGAGTACCATTCAAAACTGTATTCTCAGTGTTAACTTGAAGATTGCATCACATGAAGAGCAGAACAAATTGTCCTGTTTTGTAATATAAAATTTAAATGTATTTTGGCTGCAGACAATATTTTTAAGCAGTTATGTTAGAAGCATGGAAGAGTAGATTTTTAACTTGACAATCATCTGTAACATTGCCAACTCTAACACATTAATCATATCCCAGTTGCAGACAAATTGCTGAGAATTATATTTAAACATATATTACATGATAGTGGTAGTGGAATTTGGAGTTGTATTTTCAAATTAAATGCAATCATTAAACTATGCACAATGGTGAGTGTATGTATTTATTTAATCAGATTTAAGCACTGTTTTCCTAGATTAAAGACACATGGCACCAAATTTATAGACGATATTTCCTGAAGACTGCTTTGAACCACTGCAATCTATGTCGAAGAGGCTTCTATTATTATCAGAGGCATTTTGTGGACTCAGAGGTAAATCAAAGAACAGATATGCACTGGTATTTTGCCTTAATATTTCCATCTCAGTTGAAAAAAAACTTTAGAAATACTTGAAACTAGCCTAACTTTTCTTTTATATCCTTTGCCTTGAGATAGCTGGTGATCTTAGGTATGTTTTACATGAGGCTTGTAATTGATAAAATGCCATCCTGGTGGTAATTATATAAAATGACCACTAGGTTTCAGTCGTGACTTAAACATCTGTTGCTTATCAATGTGTACAAAAATACACTGATAAAAGCAGTATTGTACAGCTATTGACATCATCTTGGTATATTTCTCCATTTCTCTTATTTTCCCATTGATTCTTATTTACCTCAGTGATATGAAAAATTCAGAAAACATTAAGTCAGGGGTTTTTATGGGATAAGTATGAGAAATAAGTCTTTAGAGTTAATGCTTGGAATGCCATGTGATCAACAGGGGGGGGAAAAAAAAACCCAACAAACTATGGTGCTTAGAAATAGATCTTTTAAGTCACTTTCCAGTTCTGTAAGCTCAAGCTTGTGCAACAAATGACAGTATGCATGAAGTCGCACGAAGGAAAGAATATACAGTTTTCTTACCATTATATTTTAAATCGAAAAGAAATTACTGGAAAGGTAGAGCTCCTCACTTTCAGTGGAGTTTTGTTTTTAATGAGAAACAGTGAGGCCCATGGAGACAGAAATCTTTACTGCTGTAGAAGTACCTTTGCCTGTAGGAGAGAAGAGAGATCGTAGAGTGGAGAGCTGCCTCTCCATGACGCTTCCTTTTCCTGTTACTGTCTTTTTAAGGAGTCCTAATGTGAAGTTAGTGCTCTCTCCTGCCGCCCTTTGCAGGTGTAGCAGCTGTCTCTTCTGTTGTTAACAAATATAGCCCTTGGCCCAATACTGTCTTCGGAAGCATTTGTCAGACCAGGGAGTCACAATGTGGAGTTCAGCTGTTGTCCTTCAGTGTTTCTATGAACAAGTGTGGTGTTTCAGTGAGCATTAGGTTATACTCACCAGCCTGCACATAGTGTGCAAATTGTTTTCCTGTGATATCCCTCGATATGGCCATTTCTGTTGAAAATAGTAGATGTAAAGGTGATGCAGTGTATTAAGCAGGGCTGACACAGTTCTTGAGAAGTACTTTTGGTGGTTTTCCTTGTTACTTACAGCAGTTATTCTGTGGGATTTTTGTGCAAGATCAGGATGTGTATACATGAGTGTACAGTTGCTGCTAAAAGTGTCAAGAGATCCTTGTAAGTGTAGGATGTTCACTGGACATCAGAGGTCTGACACTACAACTTCCCTCATTTCAGCTTGAATGTAATGATATTGTCCTCTTCTGGCGAATACAGCGAATGCTGGCAATCACAGCAAATACGCTGAGGCAGCAGCTTACTAACACTGAAGGTAAGGCTCATAGTGGGTTGAGGTGTTTGAAATAAAATTTGTTTAGAAATTTTCTAGTGTTCCTCTGGCTATGTGTTCCTTCTGTGCTTAGCATGGCTGGCTGATTTTTGTGTCCTGGTTAGGTAGTTAAAAGATGTAGAGTAAATAGAATTTGACATTCTAGTTACATTAAGGGATTTAGTGTACACAGAAAGTCAAATAATTAAGACACTCTCTAGCTTAAAGTATTTTCAGCTTAAGTGATGCCAATTGTCAATATCCATTTCCAATCAGAAAGAATTTCAGTAAGTAGTGACTATATTATTTTTTTTCAGATCTAGCTGTAGATTTTAATTTTAAAATGTTTAATATAAAAAAAGAATCAATTCTAATAGTTTTTTTAAAAGCTATGCAAAATGTGCCATGTAACATCTAGACAAGTTTATACAACAGCAGCTTCCTTATAAAGCAGCATTTATGTAGCAATCAGCTAGTGCCATGGTACCACTACTACAGCAACCTTTGATCTGTAGAATAGTTTTCAACCTGCTTCTTGAAGAAGGTGCAAGTAAAAGGTTTGAACCTTGTGATGTGATACAAGTTACCCTCCAGGGAGAAGAAATTGCCCCTGAATGTAGAAAGCCAGGTCTGTCTCTTCAAACCAGCTACCTCATGGCCCAAAATTAGGAAGTTTCATTACTCCCTCTAAGTATGAAGGGCAAGGATATGAGTGTTAAGATGGACGTAATACTACTTTAAAGAGCTTTTGATTCCTCTTAGCCTTGTATGTACAGCAACACCCCTCTGCATGTCGTCAGTCCTTCAATACCACACTCTGCTGTCATCATTAACTTCTTTTTCCATCCTTCACCTTAAATTGGCTTGGCCTTCATTCATCTGATGAGGGGGGTGTTGATAATGGAAGTGTAACTGTTAAGAAGGAGGCAGCAAGGATGCTTAAAATAAAAGATTTGTTGGATACTCAGTCTCAAAGAAGAAACTGCTGAATTTAATAGACAGCAAAGCAGTCTACAAATATTTTTATCTCTTTCTAAAAAAGTCATCCAATAATGATTTAATTCAGAGAGAAAACATCCTTTGAAGTTAAAACATTTTTCTCAAAGAATTTCATGTCTTAATGGCCCAAACAAGGGGCTTATGTGTTCAGAAGTTTGCCTTTTCTTCAGCCAGATTAGTTAGTTTGGTAACATGTACTATGTCTCCCACAGACCTTAACAAAATTTTGTCCTTCTATCATTACAGGTGCAAAAGTGTTACCACTCACTTTTTTGTTGTTGTTTTGGGTTTTTTTACAGTAAGGCGCTTGGAGAAGAATGTAAAGGAAGTGCTTGAGGACTTTGCTGAGGACAATGAAAAAAAGGTGAAGCTCCTAACTGGCAAGAGGGTCCAGCTCGCAGAGGATCTCAGTAAGTACTTGCTCTGTAGTGTTTTGGAACTAGTTTGAAGTGAAGCAAATTCTGAGAACTGTCCTTGAGAACACTTAATGTGATATGGGTTGTTTATGTGCTAGCATTTAATTAATATCACAAATGGAATTTTTCTTAAATACGGTCAGATCTTGCTGATTCAAAGGTGGACATGAGTAAGTATATATATATATATATATATATGTGTGTGTATATATATATATATAAAAAAAATACTGATTAGCTGGACATGCCTGTGACTTACTGTCCAGCTCATTCTAGGCCATGTATACAGAAACAAAAACCTGTCAGACATGAATATCTGATATGTTGTGCTGATTAAACTGGGATGACTGTTATATTAAGAGATTCAACAAGAAACAAAACCTAGCAGATTTAACCTTCCAGAAGGATTATAGTAGTTTAATGCTTTGAGTCACTCAGAAAGTGTGAAGGGCTTTTGTGGTTAATATAGTGAGATTTTAGACAGTGAAAGTTTTTAAGGGGACAGTCCAGGCTGAGGTGATACTTCTGTTGTCTTACCTACACATTCAGTAAGGTTTAGCCTGACTTTTAGCTGATGGGGCTTGCTCTTGCCCATATATTGTTGGCTTTTAGGCACCATTCTGCTATTTTTCTGTGAGACTGCCACTTAAACCCCAGCTGTACACCTGGACTGGTGGGGGGAAAAAAATAGTGTGTGAAACTGAAAAGAAAAAAGCTTATGATAAATAAAGTTCATGTAGATATGTAACTGTCTGCATCTTGACATCAGATGACCTTTCGTCTTAGACCTTTATTTTGTGTTTGGTGTAGAAACTAGTTTTCTCGTAAAATATGACTTTGGATATTTAATTCAGATTAAATGAGTGCCGTGGTCAGTTTCTTCTTTTATTTAGCAACGTTTTGATATCTAGGGTTCAGTGGGATAGAAAAGCCTTCAATTGCTATTATTTTCCTATGTATGAATTATCTCTGCCATTTTTTATGTCCACAGAGTCATAAAAAACAAATGTTTTGCTTACAATAAACTCAAAATCTAAGTATTTATTTTTGCTAGTGCTGGTTTTGTTACATTGGAAGTGTTAACTTATTGGAATATTTACTATATTGTTAATAAAATTCCAGTCGGTTGTGGTATTTGTTGTCCTTTAGAAAGTGTTCTATTGTGGAATTGTGAGCAGGAGTTTAGTGAATCTAGGGCAAATTTTCTGGAGTTTTTTGACTGGTCTCTGAAACAACTGGTATGACTATGTAATTTTTATGATAGGTTCATAATTCTCTCCAAACATCCTGTGTTGCTTTTGAAACCCTGTATCAACCTTCATGTAGCCATTCTCTTAGGGTGGGTGGAATGTGTTCTACAAAATAAGGATTTTTCCTCACTCTGTATATATGTTGAGGTACAACTAGTGGTAGCCTGCATAGTGGGACAGATATTTAATGAGGAAGTTATCTCCTTTATTAGTGAGCAGTGCTGTTTGCTTTCTTGCTTTGATGCTGGATGCTAGGTTTTTTCCTGAGCAAATACTGGTATAGAGTGAAACTTGGTGATTTTGTTTTATCCTTAAATACTCCGGGTTTCAAATCAAAGTAAAAGAGCACTAGCAAACACATAATGTTTAAATTAATCTGTCTTTATTTTGCACTGAAATTGACTTGGAATTTTTGCTTTGTCAATTGTGCTTCTCACCAGGGTCAGGAATAACCTCCCATTTCAAAGCAGTAACAGCTAGGGTTGTTATTTTGTAAACTAAGACTAGACCTGTAAGAGCAGCCTGTCTGTGTGTTTATAATCCTTGGTATCTGGATATTAGTATATATGCTTCAGGTCTGTAGTATGCGTTTCATAAATTACTGTGTAGTGAAAACACCATCACTGCACTGTATTTCTTTAGATTCAGGAGGTCACAGATCCCACACACGTTATTCTAAGGAAATAATTGTTATTCAGCATGAAACGATGTATGATGACATGTTCTGTTTTACTGTACCTGTGGGAAGATTTTAAAGCTCCCACTGCTTAGCTCTGTAGTCAAATCAGCAATGTTCTCTCTACTCTCTGTATGCTTTTATTGCAAAGTGGGTTTAATTTTTATGGACAAATGACAGAAAAAAGGGATTTCTTTGCTTTCCCTTAGTGAACAGAGTGCTTTTCTGTGGTGCAGTGGGGTTTTTTTATACTCCTGAGACAGACTTTTATAGTATAGATCATTGAACTCTCAGATGTCTATGCAAGTAATTTCCTTCTTACAGCATTTAGTGATGATCTGGACTCTGCTTAAGGAAAAAAGATCCTGACTCCCACAACACACATTCATAAAGTACTTGTATTTTAATTAGGAGTAGAATGGAGGGGATCTCCTGAATCATGAAGTCCAGTCTCTGTTCCAGGCAGCTGTGTTTATATAACCCAGCTCATTCATGTATCTTGAGCTCCATCTTTAAATCAGTATTAAGTTGTTGAGGCTCACTACTTACTCTGAAAATATGTTCCAGGATGTCCTTCCTCTGAGGTTAGAAACGGTCTTTTAATTACAATTTAAATTTGTAAATATGAGGCTGGCACTAGCTTCCTGATTGGAAACGGTGCTTGCAAATCTAAATTACTTGTACACCTGAGGTTGGGATGCTTCCTCTTGATGCTGCTGATATGGCAACACTGTCTCATTTCTGTTCCATCAGTCTTTTAATGCTGAAGCACTGGAAGTGTTTTATTGTTTGTTCAGGATACTTGTTCACGTCAAACTGTTTCTAATGTGGGTGACCCAGTCTCATAATGAGAGCTTATACAAGACTCAAAACTTATTTGAGCAGGCTTTATTATGTGTTCTACAGCCTTGAATGGTATGTTAACCCTATATGTGAGTGTTCCTTGATGACCTTGAGGCCCCAAGTCTTGCTCCTTCGTGGTGTTTACTTCTCAGGTTTTATTCTAGGTACTTTAAAGAGTGTAAACAGATCTTTTGAACGGTTTCTAAGAAATTAAATATTTTATAATGTGCTGAAGGTTACTTTTTCTTCAAAGAAGAGGCTTTAAATGTGATATGTGTACTCCTTATCACAGGTATCATCATGGTACTTGTACCAAGGAACAATTACCGAGTTTATGGAAATAAAGAAGCCCTAGGACTAGAGACCATCTGTAAGAAAGGGCTGTAAGATACAAAAAGGGGCAGAGCAGAAGATAAATAGCTGAATTGGAAAAATTTATTTC
Organism: Leptosomus discolor; assembly: GCF_034619465.1. Lineage (NCBI taxonomy): Eukaryota > Metazoa > Chordata > Aves > Leptosomiformes > Leptosomidae > Leptosomus > Leptosomus discolor. The sequence continues at coordinate 52,043,962 of NC_141397.1, read as the reverse complement.
AAAAATGTCATAAAGTGCAATTGGTCCATAAGAATACCTGTATTGAAAGAGTTCCACAGTTAGTGTATCTCAGTGTCCTGTCCCTGGCAATGAGCAGGCATATGTACTTGGGGAACAGGGTAAGAAAAGGTTAAGCATGCAGTAGTACTTGCCCAGTATGCACTCTCAGCATCTAACAATCTGTAGTTCCAAGATTTCCTAATCCTGAGGTAATATCTTTGTGATTAATACCCATTCATGGATTTTTTTTTTTCCTCCTGTGAATTTCTCTAATTGCTTTTTGAACTCGTGTAAACTTTGGCATCTGCAACATCCTGTGTCAATTAGTTCCAGAGTTTAACTACAGATTGTGTGGAAAAAGTACTTCCTTTTGTTTGTTTTTGAGCCACCTGCCAGTTTCATTTCATTCTCTGTAGTGCTTGCACTGTGAAAAACATTCAGTAATCTTCCCCTATACGTTTTTTGTGCCACTCATGACTTCGTAGATGTTTATGCTACCCGCACTTGCTCTTCTTTATCCTGGTTTGAAAAGTTATCATCTGTGTAGTTGCTCCTTGCATGGGCATTGTTTCATAGCTTCAGTCAGCCTTGCCACTCTTTTTTCCCCCCTTTTTTAGTTCTACTAAACCCTTTTTAAGATAAAAGAGCAGAACTGCACACAGTATTTGAAATATGTCTGCATTCTGGGTTTATACAGTTGCATTATGATGCTTTCTGTTTTTTAAACTGGTCTTTTGACAGTAGAAGTCACACCTTCTCTAGAACAGTATCTTTTTAATTATGTTTTTCAGTATTGCATAATACTTGTTCTTTTTCTGGAAAAAAATATATCGATGAAAGAAAGATTTCAACATAAATATTATATTTTATGTTGTTTTATTTTTAATACAAATGATAGAGTAGTAATTTCAGCGGCAATATGCTATAGTTCTATGCAAAATTGATAGCACGTGGATAAATCTTCTTTCTGTAGACTACTTTTTAACATGGTAATTTTTTTTAATGTTGAGCTCCCAGTGAAAGGCTTCCCAGAACTACCAAACTGTTTCCTGACTTCCACTCTGCTGGACTTGCTGTTTTTATATAAAGGGCCAAAGGAAACTTCCTTAATAGTGTGAACTTTGTGCGGTAATTAAGTCGCCATACAGCTTTCCAACACAAGATGGCAATGAATGGCCTTTGTAGGAGGAGTGGGGAGGATGAGTGTGCAGCAGAGCTGGTGCCAAGCCTCCCATCTCTGGTTACTTTTTCTTGCTTTTTGATGCATGAGCATGGCTTGGGCAGTGGGCATTGGTTTCTTGGATGTTAGATTTTTTTCCTCTTTGAGGAAGATGTACTTGCCTAGCCTTGTACCTCTTGGTTTTCACTCTCTGTTTTTTTGTTTCTTTGTATGACATGTAGCCTATGAAGATTTTAAGGGATGATAATTTTTTGTCAGTTACGCATTTCTTGTTAGCAACTGCATGGAAAGTAGTAGTTTAGTAAGCTTTGTTACTAAAACACTATTATGAACTGAATGCTTTAATCATTTTGGAAAGGGGATCTCCCAGTGTCTTATCCTAAACCTAAGCTACATATATTCATATTGCAGTAGCATTTAAAACGTGCTAGGTGGTGCACATGTACATTAAATACTTCAGTGAATCCTAGCTTCAGACCGTGAGCAGGAGCTTTGCCATTGACTTCACTAGAGATGAAATATCACAGACCCCAAAGAAATACACGTGCTCTATCTTCATTTCTTCTCCTTTGTTCCTTTTAAACAGCTAGACTGTGAACGTTGCAAAGGCATCTTTTATGTGCACAGGATAAACACATATAGGGACAGTACATGCAAAGCATCTTGCCAGGTCAGCATACTATTCATCCAATATCCTGTTTCCTCACGAATTAAAAAAAGGAAAAGAAAACCCAGAACTTCACCAAATTATAAGTAAAACCATGTGCATTTACACAGGGAGAGTCAGTGGCAGGAGGTGGGAAGGGACTTGCGGAATGCCTATGGAAACTTGATCCTGAAATTACTAGGTATGAATGTGAAGGGGTCAGCCTCCAAGTTCATTTGTCAGTAATATTGACACCTGTACAGGTGTCATGGGCTAGCTGAGACTTCTTTCTGCACAAAAGCTTTTTGAAACTTTTGAGGAGTGAGCCCTCACATGAAGAAAAGATAGCTTAGGGCTATTTCTTTAAATTGTGTCATACGTTTGTAACGTGTGAAATATAACAGTTTGCAGAACTTAATTATTTTCTTGTAAAGACTAAAACATACAAAAAAATAAATAAACCAGTGTTACAGTAAAATGCTTTCAAGTTTTATATCTAAAGTCATTGCTTTAAAGTCACTTAACTTTTTCTGTTGCATTGAATCCATTAGTGTTGAATGTAAACCTTTTGCAAACTTTGAGTGTAAATGATTTAGTATCATATATGCATATAATAAACTTGCCATTTTAATGGCGTTAGAAAGCTAATGTTAGCTAATGTTGGTACTTCCATATGCAAGTTGCTGACTCAGGATCTGGAATTCCTATGATGTATTTGGCTAAGCTCAGTGGGATCTGTCATGTCTGTTGTATGTAACAAACCAATTTAAGTCCAAGTGAGTGTCTGGTTTTGTTATGCATTTATGCAAAGTTGAGGATAAAGTCTGTGAGGAGTACTTTACAGATAATTACGTACTCTGTAGTTACTTTTTTTTTTTCCTTTCATTGCTGTTAGCTGCAGAATAAAAATGTTGTGTGAAACTAATTCTGTATTGTGGTCATGACTGTACCCTAATAAAATTTCAGTCCCTTGAGATGACTGTCAACGCTATTTTGATTTGACCTCTGTCCCACATGACATTGTTGATTACATGTGCTCCTTAAAATCATGCTTTGACTTGGCTTTCTAAGGCCTTTGCTTCCATTTTCCCTTCTATTATGAGCTTCAGCTTTTTTAAAAGATCAGTGTTTCACAGAGGGTGAGGCTCAGCTGTAGGGGGAAGGATTTTCTCTCAAATAAGCAGATCTTAGGTAATTTTTCTCTATAAACCAGAGGCAGACAAAACAGCTCAAAAAGCAATGGTTAGTAGTCCTTAAATCGATCCTTAAGTTGCTTGTTCAGAACCAACATGGGTTTTGGTGTTTACAAGATACAGAAAAAAAAGTATAATTGTGAAGATATTTGAATGAGAGCCCAGGTATCACCCCCACTGCTCAAAGACAGACCTAGGAAAGAGGAAACTGTCCTAGGAAATCCAAATGGAGGAGTAATTTTATTAGAATCTGCAGAATTACAGTTATTTTATGCTCTCATTTTTTCCACGATGCCTAAATACTGGTGGTTTAGAAGCTACGTAAGTAAAAATGTGGTCACTTCATAGTTGTGAGACAATTCCCAGAAGTGGCAGCAGTGTTGCTTTGCTCCTTTCAGCTGGTCATAGCAGTTAATGTCTGATCCTGAGTTGGCAGAACGTTACACCAGGAGGTGGTGTGGCCTTCTAACCAAAAAAAAAAAAGCAGAACAGCCATTTTCCTCTGGGAATCACGGAACAGATCTCCAACTTCTGATAAGCATGTGCAGGGTAGCTGCTGTCTTCACAGTCCCCTGCCCGCAGCTTCCCCCAGGACATCAGTGTGGCCTGCATCTTATCAGAGGCTGGCTGTCATCTAGGGCGCATTCATTTCTGCCCAAATCCCAGTCAAAGTGCTCATGCGAGCCGTCTGTATCTAACGAATTCAAGCTTGTGCTGGTGTTGCCAGTGTGCTGGTGGCAGGATGACTCCTGTGCTCCCTTTGAGCTCTGTAGAGGTCCTGGTGCTCTGTGGCACAGGAAGTCAGAGGGGCAATGTGCTTGGGATCCGTCTGTGCGGTTGTGCTTCCATTTCCCCTTCCTTTCAACGTGAGCAAGTCAACAACAATGCATCCCTTTGTTTTTAGTAGATTTGCTAACTTTCTGGTACTCTTAGAATGCAAATTAATTGGTTTTGCGTGATTATTGTGTTTTTAAATCCATGTAGATAATTTATGAAATTAACGCAAGCAAGTGTGCTTTGACGTGAGAGATCCTGGTTGAATGTTCAAGTTTGGAGTTATTTTTCCCTTTTTTTTCCTCTCTGAGTTTTGGGGCAGCTGCATGAAACTAATGAATTAAAACCAGAAGAATGTGTAGGACTGTCTGTGTCAAAGTGCAGATAAGATAGTTCCTGCTTCATGTCGTGGCAGAAAGTGCTTTAAAAAGCTGCATTTTCTCAGAGAGGGAAGTAATCCTCAAGGGAGAACATACATCACTTGTAAACCTCCCGTGATGGAGTGATGGTTTACTTAACTTAAGAATCCCAGATGACCGAAGTCTGTCTGCTGTGATTTCTTAAAGTTATTGATGAAGAGTTAGGCACTGATGTCCAGATTCTAAAACAGATCCTTACAAAGTTCAGCACATTTGTCACTGACTAAGCGAAGCCTATCACTTAAAGTTGACATTGAAAAATAATGATAAACTGCTACATGAGGAATGACGTATTTAATGCCTGTTAATCTTACTCTAGACCAGTGTCTTTTGTACTTGAGGGTCATTCTGATGTTGTCTGGCAGATTTATTTTTTAAAATTTCCTTAATGATGCAAGGATCAAAACATCTAATTGGATGCTATTTTCTTTTTAGTACTGGTTGCTCATGAAGGTATCTGTTAATCAAAATTTAAATAAATACTTATTAAGGAGAGATGAGTATTTGTATAAATGCAAACTTTTAAACTGACCAGTGTATGCATTTGTTTTGAACTAGTATGGAACCGAAAGCTGGAGAAGTCAGTGTCCTGTATGTTGCACATTGTTAATGTTGTAGTGGACTCCACTTTGCTTCAATTTGGAAGTCTATATAAAAACAAAAGGGAAGGAAATATTTTCAGCTAGGAGTGATAACAAACTAAGAAAAAAACAATAGAACAACCTGTTTTTTCTTTAGGGCATGATGACTTCAGTTTCTGACTATCAAAAATTAAGTCTATTATTATTATTATGATCTAAAAATTTAATCACTATTTCATTTTTCAACATCATATTTTAGAGATACTTTCATGTAGATAGTCCTGATAGCATATTATTTTATGATCTAGCGAACTACTGAGTATGCTTTATTTTGGGTGGAAAAACAACATATACCTTTTCTGATGTTAAAGTCTCTTTACAGCTTTATAGCCTTAAGGTTACAGTAGCCTTTATGTAAGTAATTTACCTTTGTAGCCGTATATGTCCTTTCTGCATAAGAAAAAGTTATTTTTTTAATTTTTTTGCGTCACCAGATGAATCATTGGGTAATATTTCTGGTTTGCCTTTATACTTTCCACTATTTCCACCCAAAATAATGAGCGTCATTGTGTTCTGATTCAATGTAGCTTAACAGTTTTGATTTTGAAATTAAATCCTTCTGTGGCCCTAAGTCTGATTTAAGATGTGAGTCTGTTTTATGAGGTTGCTTTGTCATTCTGCTACTAAGCTCCTTGTAGCTGTCCAGTAAGCAGCACAGCTAAATTCTGTTGAAAGATTGAGTTATTGGAATAGTTTTAATTAAAAATCTAAGGTAGAGGCAGAGGACTGAAAGGTTCCTAAGTGCTACCTTGCTGTTGTAGACATGGTGATTCTCATAAACTTGCAGCTTAATATAGATTAATAAACATTAAGCTAACCTTAATGGCAGTACAGGAATGTATAGTAGTTTGTGACCTCAGGTCACAATTGGGTAATATTTAGTTTCTTTTCTGTAGGCTAGTGGGACTGATGTGAAATAGCCCATAGAAACATATCTTGTATAAAGTCAGTAGTCTACATAGTTGTCAGTTTTGCTTCAGCCCCGTACCTCAGTTCTCATATGCTCTGTCAGAGGTAGAAAGACTTTGTGCTTGCCAGCCTGAGATGCCCAGGGGACCGCTGCAAGAAATAGTCAGCTTCTGTTCTGTTCAACTGAGGAGGCGGGATATGTGTTGCTGAAGCAGTTTCGCTAAGCTGCAGAGGTCTCGCTTGTGAATCTGGGACAGCTATAGATCAAGACATTGATTAGTAATCTACAATTTCATCATCACAATGCACAGTTCCTGTTTCTGGTCCTAAAAAGCATTATTAGCAACACTAAAATAACGTACCAATGCTCAATACCTTGTAAAAATAGCTGAAGTGTTTTCAGATGAACTCTTTTCTACTGCTGCTTGGTTATCTTTAGTCTGAAATACAGTTGATACTGTTTTGTACAGGCAGCTTATAGCTTTGCTCAGATAAAATATACAGGGATTAATAATTAATATGATATTAATACTTGCAACAGAAGTGACTTCACTGGTGGCAGTTGTCTTTTTTTCTCCTCACCACCACCCCCACCCCACCCCCCATCTCAAATGACTTCTTAAGACTAAGATTTTTATTATGTTTCTACAGCAGGCTAAATATACAATCGAGGTGATCTCTTCCTGTTTTAGAGGTGGATTCACCTACAACAGGGAAAAGAAAAAGTGTACACTCTATATATGTCTTCGTAGGAAACAGGCTGCTTGATGTTTTCTCCTGTTGGTGACCTGGTTGAAAATCTTTGCATTGCACTATCAGGCAGAGTTTGATGAACTCATATTCATGAAATTGATATGTTGACTGACCCTTGGAGATATTCATAGTGATATTAAAATAGTATGGTTAGTGCCTTGTCTTGTTCTAGGGTTTAAAATAAATATTTCTTAGAGGATACTGAAATATTATCTTCATCTAATTAATAATGAAAGCATCTCAGCTGATGCACTTGGATAGTTAAAGCATGTCCCTGTCCTTATTGTCTTTATGGAACTGATAAACTGGAGTACAGGTATTCTGGATGTTGCTGAGATTAAAATACCTTTTATCTCAGGATGGCAAAGCGATTTAAGGCAAGTAGAAAAGTTGTCAGTAACTCTGAATATAATGGTGGATGTTTAGCTTTATTTGTCAGAGGGGAAGCCTGATTTGTAAATGTATTTATGTTTTTTTGTATCATAGTTATCCCATTCCAGTGAACGTACTTTGAGGTCAGAATTTATAGCAAGAACTCAACTGGCTGCAAATTCAAATCTCGTTACAGATTGCAATACATATAAGAAACATTTTGTAACAATAAAGGAACGCTACTACAACGTAGTATCAGTTAGCATCTTCAGTCTAACTACTAGTTATTAAAGGGTACGCTAGCTATTTTCTGCAATCTTGCATTTTAAGGGCTGTATATTTTTAATGATTCATGGACTTACTACATGAACTACTATAAATTCCATTTAAACTCTTAAGGTTCTGCAGTGCTTTTATTACACTAATGAGCTAATTTTTAGAGAATCATTCACATGATTCATCCTCCTGCTCAGCCTTTTTTTAAAATCTTTTAGCTGCTGAAACTGTCTTGACAAACCAATATTTATAACAGTTTGACAGCAGGATGAGGAACAGCGTTTGTCTTTGTAACAGCTTAAAGAAAAGGCCTTTCCAGCACCCAGCCATGCAGTTACAATCTTGACCTCTTTCTTATGCTGGGAACATACATACAGCAGACAAGCAGCACCTCCCATGTGTTTTCTTGACCCTTTGACTGTCCATTCACTTCCCATCTGTTTTGCAGCCTTAAAGGAACAGAGGGGGCCCTCTACTTATAAATCTGTCTTTGCAGCTGATAAATGATGTTCTGTCTCTTTAAGGGCAGCCTGGGTGGTTTTGTCGTTCCCTCCCCCGCCTAAAACTTTAGCTTTCCTCTTGGCCTCATCCAGAGGAAAATATGCTATGTGAACAAGAGGAAACTGGCAAAAAATGTGATGGGTAGTTTCAAAGGATTTTCTAAAATTCAGCAGGACGTGACCTTGCAATGATCAGTAAATTACAGTAGCTGCTAGGCTGTGGTTGTGCGAGACATGAGAAAGCGTGTTGATGCAGGTCTTGTAACTGTAGGTGGAAAGTCTGCTTTCTGGGGCATTGTTTGGAGTTGCTGTGAGCGTGCTGCCTCGTACTACTTCGACAATAAGTAAAGCTTTTGCACGGCCCTTAAAAAAATCCAGGAATGTGGTACAAAATGTTGAACTCCAAAGGGATGATTTCACCCACCACCACCTCCCTTCTCCACCTGACTGTTCATAGAGAGTTGTATACAACCATGGGGTTTGTGTCTTAGGTAGCCCTAAGCTAAAATTCAGCACAATAGCAAACTGTGGATCGACATTTCCAGTTTTTAATGATGTGCTTCTGGGCATTCTGATGAAATTTGAGTACAAACTGGGCTTTCCTTTTTACTAGAGGAAAGATGGTGCATTCACAGCAGTAAATTCAACATTTTTGCCTCTATGGTTAATTAACCAAAACATAGAAGTAACACAGCAAGCAGTGAGAAAGTTTATAAGCAAGGAAGGGATTAAGAAAGGAAGGAAGATTAAAAAAAAAAAAGAGGGGGGGTGTGTCTAAAATCACAATGCAGAGCAAAAGGAGTAACAACCATGAGCTTTCCAGTATCAAAGCCATGTAAACGTTAGTTGGAGGTAGAAATCACTTTAATCTAGAACAGGATTTATAGGTATTAACACATTTTTATCGTGGTTATTTCATGCTACAAGTTTCATCAAAATATAAAACAATGGTGTGTCCAGAATTTTTTTCTTGATGCTGCAACTGAAATTTGACGTCATGTGGGCAAACTTTTAATCAGGGGAAGGTTAAGCTTTTTGATTGGCCTAAAATGTTCATACAGTTTTCTTCCTGTTCTGCTAGACAGACAGACATGAACATCTTTAAAATTCTATGCTAAACCCCTTGGTTTGATAATTTACTTTAGCCGCTTCATTTTAGCAGTGATTCCCCAGCTGCTGTTAATTAGTAGATAAGCTCAGCTATCGGAGGCAGCAATCAGTCAGCGAGCACTCCTTGTAAGACTGAGTATTTCGGGAGTTCTCCTTCTGACCAGCTTATGATATTAGGAAAAGCAAACTTTATCTGTGGCTGTGTCTTTCTGTGTTCACAGTGTATCTAAATCCTCATTACAGATCAATTAGTCTCGTTTTGAGCCTTTTAGATTTAGGATCACAGGATTAATGAAAAGAAAATGAGCGGGTAGCAATATCGTTTCATATGGAGATAAGGAGAGACTGAGCATGAATGAGGATCTCAAGACATCTGAATAAAGAATTTCCTCATTCTGTCAGTGAAGTTTTATAGGATATGGAGGGAGGATTATGGGAATATTCATGACCAGATCAAGAGGCATAATGAGTTGATGTATGAACCAGCTTATCTTTTAGGTAAACATAGGGTAAATGGGAAGTTGAATAGCCATTCATTGCCCCTAGGCCTGTGAATGTTACTGTTCTAAAGATGGAAACAAGGATTTAGTTACAGTTATTCTTCATTGATTTCATTTGATTTTTGGTCACGGTTTAACAGGTGCTGGAAGAATTATGCATTTGTAACTTCAGGTCTGCATTAAAACTGCCAAAGGCCACGTCGTCTTCCTAGAACCAGTGTAAACCATAGTATATATTTAAACTTCTGCAGTACCGTATAATAAGAGTGTAGTGCTTTAACAGCCTTCTGTGATATTGGAGCATTGTGTAAAAGTGCTGGGGTAGTTCAGCCTGTTAAAAAATAGTTTGCTAGCAAGCTGAATGCTTTTAATCTGTGGCTTACTTGTATGTGGAAAAACGCAGTATCACAAAACCTAGAAAGAGCAACAGGTCACTTTTCTCTATCCCTTATTTTACTTGCATAGTAACTATTCTTATCTGAAACCCAAATGATGTTCTGGGTTGGCGTGTTGATAAACCTTCCTCAAAACAAAATGTACTATAACTTACAAGTCTGAGTCGCTAGTATTTTGATATAGGTGTCAATCAAAACCCTACAAATGCAGGTACACAGCTTGTTCATTTCACAGAGATCTTCCCTAAAGAAAGATGGGTAACATCTGACTCTTGAATTGTAACAGTTAATTGTTGTTCCAAATGCAAAGTCACATGTTGCTGATGAAACTATGGGCAGTTATCCCAGAATTGCAGACCCTGCACTTGCACTCATTAGAAGAGTTCTGCCTGAGCATTTACATTTACTGGTTTATTAAGATTAGTATTGTGTAAATGCATAACTGCTATTAGCCTATTTAAAAAGTAAACCAATTTAGCAGACTGCTGCTCTGTGCTATGGAATGGACTTGTGGGAAAATGTTACGGGTTGGCTGGGGTCTGCTGCTGCAGAAGGCTTTTACTACTGCTAAGAATACAGGGCATAGCATGAATGATTGCAGCTATTTGGCAGTCACTGTAACTGTTCTTTTTTAAGAATAGCCAGCATGTTTTTTCAAAGTATTAAATTACCTCAAGACTTCATAATTACTACAGTTAAGCAATCATTTCAATTCAGTCCAAGTATAAAAACTAATAAAGTGCTCATAATATGGAGTCAATTTTAGTATGTCTGTTCTCTGAGCGAACACAGCTGATTCAGTATATTCTGGTGGAACACATATTCGCTATCCTGTTATTTTAATATACACTAATCAGAAAATTAAAATAGATTTTGTTGGCACAAACCCTTTTTTTTTAAGGGTGAAATAATAATTATAGATTTTTGCTGATGGTATTAGTTTTTAGGACTGGAATATTTCATTAGCAAGAGGTTGAGAAGGGAAAATATTTGCACTTAATACTGCTAAATCTGCCTGCTTTCACTGAGTCTAATGGCTTGATCAATGTAAAGAACATAGTTGGGGAAAGCACACAGCAATTAAAAAAAAAAAAAAAAACACATCAAAAAAAAACCCCACATCAAAAATAAAGCTATTGAAAGCACAACATGAAAGAGATCTTCTGGGTTGTGAGATCTAATCTGCAGTTATCACTGGCAACTGCTGCTCATTTTGGAGAGTGCGGTCCAGGATTAATAATTTCCAAAAATATGTCAACTCTGTCCAAGATAACAGGACATTATTTCAAAGGCTAATTCTGAAAACATATAGAGCATCAGTATCAGAAGCCGAGCTAGGTAGTTGCCTAAATAAATGCCATAGAATTAATGCTTTCATTATACAAGAGGTTTATGTATTTATAGTTTGCAGGTCAGTATTTTTTTTTTTTTTTTTGAAGAGATAATACCGAAACACTTTGAATGTGCTTAGTAAGGAGAAGTGATCATGGGACTACTTTCTTTTCAATGGCAGCTTTCAAAGATTCTGCTGAACTGAATCGAGGAATTTTTTTTTTTTTTTTTTTTTTTTTTCTTTATCCCCCTGCCCCGCCCGGTAAAAATCAGCTACTGCTGTTTCTAAACTTCCAAGATACAGCTTTTGCCCTCATACTTCATTTAATATCAAAGTACTTAAAAAAAAAAAAAAAAAAAAAAAAACAACCAACCAAACAAAAAAAAACAGAAACTGAAATTCAAGGAAGTTCTTTAGGACCCAGCGTGTGATTCAACCTCGTGGTGTATCTGTGTTTGTAGATAAGCACCATTGGGGAGGGGGGACACTGCAGTGTTGAAAGTATAAGTGGCTTGCCCTTCGTCACCTGAGAACTGCATGATAAAGACACAAGTTTGAGATTTCTTCATCCTCATGCAGGCTATTTTCCATATTTTATTTCAAATGCTAACTAAAATTCTCTACTTCTGTTAGAACAGAACTACAGGGTTTTGTTGAGTTTTTATTATTATCATTATTATTGTAATTACTCTAAAATGGATTTCATAACTGTCTGTGGGATTGTCACTTTGTTACTGGATGAAACTTTTAGTTCCCTTAACTACGTTCTTAGAGCAGTCTCTTTCGAGGTAATTTTTTTTTTCCACTCATGCTTATGTATCCCATTTACAGCTATTTATTTTATTTGTCTTTCTGTTTTGCTGTTATTTCAGCTTAGCAAAGGAAGTTTATAACATGTTATTGCTAAAGAGAAGAAAATGTTAATGAAAGATTTTAAACAAAGAAAAAGCTCAAACCTTGTATATGATACAAGGGAACTTATGGCTTTAATCCAATAGTATTTTTAGCTTAAAAAAAATAAATGTCTGTGTTTATGCTCATCTAACTTATTTTTGTCTGTCCTACTGCTCTCCCCCTGTTCCTTCATGTTTCTGAAGTGTGTGTTTTTCATGGCTATAATCACACACAGAAGGAGCTTCAAATGAGGATGTGGTGAGAGAGAAGCAGGAAATCTCGCAGGCTTTGGATTCCAGCTACATTCTAAATCTTGCTTCATAAGCAATTTAATAAATCAGATAGGTTATATGATGACAAGTGTTGTATGGAATTGAGAAGAGTGGAAATATGCCTAAAGCCTTGAATTTTTCCCAATCAATGTTGCCTTTTCATTCTTAGTAACTTTGTAGTTGTGTTCAAGTTGTGTTTTTGTAGAGAAATAAACTCCCAGATTTAGTATTTACATATAAAATAAGATTCTGCCCACATCCATCTGGTTAGTACTGAAATGCAAGGAAATAAAGTGCAAGTTTTAACCATTCTTAACATTGTGTGTGCCCTTTTGAATAGGTGTCTTGAGTACTGATGTTTAGTTCCCTGAAATTCTCCCTGCTGAAAGGGCACAAGCTTTCAACTTGTTTTAGAATGATTAGTAGTATTCGTGACACTTGCTGTGGAGAATAAGGATATTTGGTTAAGAGAGAAAGGGATTAGTGGGCATTATTTAAAAGATGACAACCCCCTACGTGTAACAGGTGTACAGTAGTTCTGCTGTGCATGATCTAATGGAAATTTCAGGGTTTTAAAATAAAATTTTTCTAGTATTGGACTGATTTGGTAAATTTTTGAATTATTAAATTGGCATGGTAATCATAAAATCTGTAGTAGTTCTTCAAATGGGACAGAGTTTCACTTCTGAAGTAGAAAAACGTTCTAAATCTTAGTAATTAAACTAAATGCCTAGGATTACATTGGTGACGGCATTAGTTTTTGTTCATGTTCACAGGTTTGGGTTGTTTTATCTGGGCATGTCCTCAGTTAAGAGTAGGTATTTGAATGGTGGTCTTTTTAATTCCTCCAGAAAAAGTTCGGGAAATCCAGGAGAAACTTGAAGCCTTCATAGAAGCCCTCCATCAAGAAAAGTAGATTGTTCAAGCAGGTAATCATGTTTAGATCATAAAGATTGCTACAATTTTCTCATTGTTTGATGTAAAATGATTATCTCTCTCTTAGATGCACATGCTTTCATACAGACTTGGTGAAAATTCCTTTTTGTTTTATTGCAGTGCCTGGCTGCTGCTGCTTCTTGCTTCTTATCTGCAGAACTCTGCTTTCAGCTTTTGTGCTACAAGCAGATACAAAACTTAGTAGAAATACAGTTACTGGCTAGTTACTCGGATATGGTGAAACACTGCAGGCTATTTGATTACTCTCAGTCCATTATTTTTATCCATGTTAAGAGAAAGAAGGTATAACTAGCTGGAATCAAAATTAAGGGAACACTTTTCTTGTCTACAAAAGCATTTTGATTATTTTTTTTCCTTAAAGGCACTGTGTATTGCTAGCAAAAATATTTCCAAGTTTCTTCTATATTAATTCTCAGAAACATAAACCAAAGTGCTGTCATGTATCCGCACACATTTAAAATAAACTTATTTCTGTTTTAACAGCAACTTTACACAAGAATGCAGCCTTTTCCAGGATACCTTGAACAAAGACTGAATAGAAATGGCTTTTGTGACCCATTCTCTTTCCTGTCTTTTGGGGATCATCCTGAAATGTTGGAGGAGAAAGAAAATAATGTCTCATGGGATTGAGAAGTTCAGTTAAAATCCACCTGCTCTTTTAATTTTTGAAGCTACATCCACATGACAGAAGAATCTGACTTGTGTGTCAATGAAATAGCTTGGGAGCTTGCTGAAGTTGTACATTTAAGGTGTTTTTTTTTTTCCTGAAAGGGAAAAAGCTTTAATTTTTGTCATCTCTCTTGTATGGTAAAGCTGGATCAGATTCATAAAATGATTATATCTGTTGTCATCTTCTTGCCTGCAAATGATCCTGGGAGTTTGACATAAAGTTTTAGTATTTGTATGTACATTAAAATGCCCTTCTAAGTAATGCCATTTGTATTTGTTATGCTCTGTGTTGAAGCATTCTCTGATCACTCTGGGTACAGATTTAAAAGCATGGCATTGAGATCTCGAGAGGAAGTTGTGGATTTTATTAAACTCCTAAACTCTTGAGACATCATCCAAGCAATTCTTGTACTTTCAAGTGAAAGTGCAAACTGCTATTCACTGACACCTTAAAAGGTTTGGCTCAGGAAATAATGTCAACAGCTGCTCCTTTTAACCATTCTTTTCTAATATATGTTGTTACTCTTGAATCATAGCCAATTACATTTCATTTCTGGGATTGCACAGACTGTGATTTCCTTGTTAACTCCTCCCTTCATCGGTACAAAGTAAACTGATGGAGCACGTGTGAAATGTAGACAGATACTCCGTACAATTCCAACTTCTCCAACCTCCTCAACTAAAAAAGGAAAACTATAATTAATTTAATTTTTCTAATAGCAACTGTAAGACCAAAATTGCTTTTATAAGAATGTTATGCACAAGGTCCTTCCACACCCACTTGATTTTTATCATTCAGTATAGCAAAAGTAGTAAGTAGTCTTTCTTTTACAGCCTTTCAGTTTTGCCATAGAAATGTCACTTCTGACAAATTGAGGCATGATACAGGCTCTATCATCAGTGCCTGGTGATTAATCACCATTAATACATACACAGATAAATACAGATATTTTTTCTGTCCACACTTTGCCACAAATGATCTGGATACATTTCTGAATACTTCTGTGGAAGAAGATACTAGGCCTGAAACAGTTTGTTTTGCAGTTGTCTAGTTATGTACATTGAAAATTTGACCTAGGTTTATTTTTCCCTTTTGAAAAGGCTATTGCTTTTGATGTGTGGCAATTAAAAAAGAGGAATCTGAACGTTTTCCAACAGATACTGTTGCTTTTTGCTCTCAGAGGAAAGAATAAAAAATTTGGTAAGACGTTCCCCAAGTGTTCAGACATAAAATAGTTAGTCAAGTGGACAAAAAGTTAACGTGGACTATTCATAAAGTGGTGTTGAAAGGTTAAATATTTCAAGGTGATCTAACTGAATGTTTTGGGATTTTCTGTTTAAAATTACTCCCTGAAAATAAGTGTTTGAGAAAGGAAAAATGAAAAAATGACTTGCATCATCATCATTCTGGGAAGATAACTTCAGAAAAGTAAGTTTGCACAATTCTGAAGGCAGAGTCCTGAGGTTGTATAGCAACTGAAATAAGTCTGTAGTGTTGTTAAATCCCTCTTTCTAAAAAAACAAAACAAAAAAACAAACAACAACAAAAAAACTTTTGCGCTTAAGTAGAGTTCACTGAAACTTGTGTAATGTAAATGTTGCAAAATGTCGCATCCGGTGGCCCAGCATTCATCTCTTTTAGTGTGATGTTCCGATAGTTCTATTTCTGACTTCTCTGTGCTGCTCATCCAAGGCTTAGCATGATGTATTCCATGAAAACTAGGTATTTATTGAATAAAAATGTAACTGAAGGAATAATAAAATGTGGGGTTTGAACATAGTGCTATTGCACCTAATTCAGAAGTCACTTTGGCCTTCTTTTTTTCATTTGGTAAACTGTGGAAATGTATACTCTTAATGATATTAAAATGTCTGATTTGGAAGTGCTGTGTCAGCACCAAGTTAGTGATAACTATACGAAGTGTTGTCTTTTGCTAAATAAATTAATTATTACCTTACCATTCATGTAAGACATTTAGACAAGATGTCTTAGGAAAAATCATTATGTTGAAATCTTATCTTTCTGGAAGTTTAGATAATGAACTGATATTAAAAATTTCCATGAAGACTGGTTAATGAAGTGTTAGTTTCAGGTGTATTTAAAACAAACATATTTACTGGGTCATTGCATTTGGGAATTATAAAGCAGTCAGCTAACCAACCCATGAATTGAGGAACATGTCTTTTCCTTTTTTCTTTCTTCTTCTTTTAGATGAAGAAAAATGTTACAAAATCAATTGAGAAAAAAATAATACTCACTGTAAAACTGTGGTGTTGAAGGTGATGCGTATTTGCTTCAGAAAGCTCAAATTGCAGACGTGGGCATGTTAGGATCAGTGGTGGATAACTCTACATTAACTTATTTCAGGATTAAACTAACTAAAAATGATCTTGACAAATAAGCAACAGGTAATTTTACACTTTTTAAATAGGATTTTTTGTTACGATTAGGGGAAAGAAGAGTTATGGCAAGTTGTGCTTATCTCATTACTAAGTTAGCATCACTTCACAAAAGTAAAAATGGGTTCAGTAAGTGCTGTTGGCTGGTGTGGCACGTCTGGACAAGGCGACAGGGGAGGGGAGCGAGGGCCCCCGTCCCGCGGAGGTGGGGTGGGGTCCTCGGGAGCCAGCGTCCCCTTCGGCGAGGGTCCGTCCCTGCCCCGCGCACCGGGCGAGGCCGGTCCCGGTCCCCGAGGTGCCGACCCTCTCCCCGCAGTGCGCGCGCCCCGGTGCCGCCCGCCCCCACCCCTTTCTGGAGGGTTCTGGGCGCGAAGGGCGCGGGGCCCAGGGCAGCCCCCGCTCGTTTCTGGAAGATTCCCGTCTCGGAGCGCGCACGCTCGCAGTGGCCGGTCAATCCGCCTCCAAGGGGCGGGACAGAGACTTGACCAAGGCCGTGAGGCGAGGGGACTGACTAAAGCTAATTGGAATTCTGAAACTTTGAGTAACTCCTCGTTGCTGCACAGAAGTTCAAAACTACTTCCCCTTGTCCTGCCGAGTGGGATGGGCCAGTTGGCCACTTCGAAAATGCTCCTTGTAAGGATTATCTTACTAGATAGTTAGCTGTAGTTGTGTTAAGCAGCATAAGAAGGATGTGCTATTACAACAATTTTTAGATAGTAAACACAATTATTTGAACTGTTTCTAAAATTCATGGGATACTGAAAAGTACGTTATTCCAAACTGTTTTGCACAAGTTCACAATACTTTTCTGTATTACATGTACTACCTTCAGATTCTGCATAAATCAATTCATTGTAAGGAGAAAAGACTAATCTCTCTAATTTCTTTTATATTAGGGAAGGAATCAGCAAATGCAAATTAATTATTCCATAAATGGATATTTCATTTCCAAAGCATGTTCTTTATTGCCATGTAGATAGAGTAAGATGTTTCTGGTTTTTGTTAAATGACATGTTTATGAGACAAGGTTTAAATATTAATGGCCAAGGGTTTTTCTGTCACTTCTTCATGAAAAAAGTACAAATGGTGGTTTTTCAAATGTCAAGAATTATTCCTTCTGTGTGGTTACTAGTAACCTCATCAGAGCATGAGAGAGACGAAAAACTTGGAAATTTGTCAAAGTGTCAAAAGCAAGCATAGTTAAGTTAGAAGGTGAAAATATCAAGTGAATTTCTTAGTTATTACAAATGTACTGGTATGCTCTATTTCACCATCAAGGATATATTAATCAGTTTTTTGACTGGGTGTATTTTGAACTTAAACTGAGTTATGCTGTGTTTCTAAAGCTGAAGTTTGGAGAATTTAATTTTCATGTATCTTAAATGTATCTTAGTAGCTCTTAACAATTGTATTAAAAAAGATGCACGTAGAGAAGTGTTGAAATATGGGATCTCTAAGTCTGACCCAGGGCCCCTTGAGGCAGTTAGAACTTTGTTCTTAGCGGGATTTGGTCCTGGAGATGTCTGTGGGGTACTTTTATGTCAGCAAAGGTGTTGCCATATGGACTCAGTTTGTGATGATACCTCCATGTTTTTGCAGAGTTGCAGCATGAGTCTTCTTTGACTGTTTGGAATGTGTTTCTTGAAGTGCTTTAGGAAATGTTCCAGTCATGCTTCCTCATACACATGGGATGTACAGTGGTGAAGATTACTCAGATATTGGAGTACTTCACAGGAACTTAGCATATACAGCTATCTGAATTAACAGCAGCTAATAAACTAGCTTCCCATATTTTCCTTTTTCTTTCATTTCCTCAGGAAGCATCTGACTAGAGAACTCCATTGACTGAGAAGTAGAAACCTGCCTGTTTCCAAAGCCTGGAGAGGAAGTAGAGGTTTGACTACGGTTCTGATTACAAACTACCGTGCAAGCCTGAACTACTGTATTTCCAGTTACTGCTGTCTTGTGCACAGACACGGTTCTTGATGCTTGATTTCCAGGCTAGGGGACATTCTATGAGCACTCTCTGATCACCTGCATAATGGACATGCATGTATTTTTCTATACAGCTTAATAATTTGGTTAAAGGGAGAAAAGATCTACTCTCATCTTGGCGTGAAGATTTCAAGCAATCTTAAATCTTGAAGGATTCTATCGCTTTACTTGATAGGATGCCCTTGCAGTGAGTTACCATCTCCAAGGTACTTGTTTATCTTATTTTATTTTTTATGTCAGTTTAGAGCCATTGGATCCTGTTCTATTTTGTAATTAGTTCGGTAATCCATCCTCCCTTGCAGAAGTCTTTACAGACCATGATCAATCACTTGCCGGTTTTTATTCAGTAAGATAAAATGCATTGTAAAACCCTTGCAAGATAGGTCCTATGTAGTTAGATAACTCTTAAAGCTGTAATTTGTCAAAAGTGATATGTGTTCTGTATAGCTGTGATCACAGACCTTTTACAGAACAAGGCTGTCATCAAGAATTTTTCAGTATAAAATACTATACAGAAACAAAGGGAAGAAGCTGAAAGAATACAGAGATTGTAATGATGGTTTATGCTGCGGTGCTGGAATGAAAACCCATGCAGATTTCTGTGTATAAGTCTTGCTTGTATCTGCCATCACCTCAGTGCCGTAGCACATGAGAAGGTGAAATTATCCAAACTGTTGTTCTGTTAGAAGTGCTAAAAATCACAGGCATGATTTTAGTTTTGACTGTAGAAGTGATTCAGGAAATAGTTCTGAAGATGTTTCTGGAATGTCTTGTGAAACATCTCTCCTAGAGCTAGCGCTAGAAACTATTCTAGAAATGTTTTGGAAATTGACTGTAGATAAGTTTCTTGGGCTGGTGCCATCAGTCAGTGAGGAAATGTTTCCAGAAGTGGCTCTAGAAGTGATTGTGTCAATAAGGCTGAGAGTTGAGTCTAGCAGCTATTGTAGTATTTCTCAAATTGACTCTCAGTGGGGTTCCCAGAAATGGACTTGCTGTGGGACTGGTTCTGGAACTGGCTCTAGGTGCTGTTCTAGAGCCAATTCCATCAATATTTCTAGCCATTTCTGCTGAAAAGCTGTTTACTGTACGTAGCTACAAATGGTTCTGTGTTTGTGTTGCAGAACACTGATAGAAGGCTGTTGGTTTGCTGCTGTCAGAATTCAGTAGGGTCTCAGAGGGCTTCCAGAGCAGCGCATCCTAACCTGTGTGGTAATCTCACGTTCTGACTTTTAAAATGGATTTCTGAACTATCCTTGATAGTGACAACCAACAAGATGATCTTTGTTTAAGTTTCTCACCCAAAGGACAACAATGAAGTTTTGAAGGTTAATCAGAGTGGTGCATTTATTAACACCTTGGATTATACCATTCCAAATATAGGAGAATATGTGAAGTTTGAATTAAAAGGATATTTTATAATAAGTTTTATAATGGAAATAGCTGAAGTGTTGTATCCTTTTTAACATTTTAGAGACTTTTTGACATGAAAGGACCAGGCATTACTGGACAAGACTGACAGCTGCCGCATCCTTAGAACTGCAAAGGACAAGCACATTCTGTTTGTGCTCCATTACTATCAACCTTACCATTTGAAAATGACATAAACTCTACCCTTGACTTAATCTGCACATTCCTGTTTCATAAAGGAGCATCCCTTGCAGACTGCTGGAATACAGTAGATTGCACAACAAAAGCCTCTTTAGATCTAGAAGTTATTTCACTACAGAAATCATAACCAAAGATCATTTTCACATCTGTTTCAAGCAACTGTTCTCTTTGCTAGCCTCATGGAATAAACGTTAAGGTAACAGTATGTCCCCTATAGTTAAGAACATTTGAACCTGTATTTTGCCTCATCTCCACAAGCCAATTGCCTATGGCTTTTGATGTTTAGAGATGGAACATTCATTGCAACCTTCATTACAATGAGTCTGTTCTGGTTCATGTGAAAATCAACATCCTTTTTTGTGTTGCTGCCTGACAGGATGCTACAATACTATTAGCATTTGCAAAGGGTTTGCTCCGTCTAATAGTGCAACCCCCAGATCACAGGCTGCTCAGTTTGTGTTTCTCTATTATGTGAAAGACACAAAGAAGCTGAAGGCTGGCAAAGGCCTGTCAAATCTTGTAATGTAGCAAGCGACCCCAGAGCTTCATTCTGCTTTATATCATCCCTTGTTCCCCACCCCTTTCCTTTCCTTGAATGGGCTCTGAGGTAGGTAAATGAATTCAGCGGTATGGTAGGCGGATGATTCCTTTCTGACCTCATTCCTGTACCATTTGTTTCCAGGCTTGTTGGAGGGAAAGGGACGTATCTGAACCTTTTGTTTCAAATAATTTTCCTGCAGGTTGGGGAGTTAATGCAGACCTTGTCTGAACGCACCCAAGCGGAAAGTGTTCTGAGTACAAGTCATGACACGCTTGGTCCCTTGGAATTGCCAGATTAAAGGAGAAGGCAGTGGACTGGAATTCTTTCACGTTTGGCATCGCTTAAACACCTGGACACCTTTTTTTTTTTTTTTCTCCTCAAGTGTGCATGTGTCTATATCCTCTCTCATGCCTTGAAACATCTGTCTTAAGAGCAGACGAGCAGCAAACAAAGAACGACCTATGAACAGCCCAGTGTTACGTGTTTTAGTTGGGAAGAAGTTGAGGCTGAGGCAAAAGCTGAGTACAGCATCCACTGAACAACAGCAGATTGCAAAGGAATATTTGAGACCTATGTCTGAAATTGGCAGAGCACTCCTTAGGTTTGAAGAGAGCCATGTTGGTTTCTTTAGGGATTGATCTTGGATCTTGTGTTTGGTAAGGAAAGCAATGGTTTCCCGCACACCAAGGCTGAATCGTAGGAGCGATGAGACCTTTCATACTGCAGTGACCATCCTTGAAGATACTTTTGTAGAAGGAAAGCCGTGTGACTGGTGAAACGTGTGGAATGTGTAGAAATGTGACTGGTAGCAAAACAAGAGGTGGGAATACCACCATAGCACTCCTGCGTAGTCATAAGTTTGCCCTCTGTGCATGACAACACCATCTTTGGAGGGGCATTCTTGCCTCCTGAGTAACGGATTCCTACGGTATCAAACATATCACAAAAATATTACTACCTCCAAATCTTAATTGTACACAGCAGTAAGACTTCAGTATCTGAAGTGTAAAATCATAATTAAACCACAACAGCAACCAATCTACATTACTTCACTCTTAGTATTCATGGTGGTGTTCTGAGGAGAAACGTTCTGGGCAACTCGAACTGCTACAGCAGCATACATCTGGGATGAAAATGGGAGGTGCACAACAATCCCCATCTACTTAGAAATGTAGTGAGAGGCCTGTTTGTCACTTGGGGTCATCCCTTTGTGTTGCGTGTATGCTTTACAGAAGGCTTCCATAAGCCAAAGCAGACATTGGGACAGATCTGCAAGAACATCAGGCCTCAGAGCTGGTTTGAAAGACGCAGACATAAAGGGGATAAAAGAGGATGGTCATACCCCGGGTAGGGGTGTTGCCTTAAAAAATGTAGGTATATTAATGATTTTATGTTGGTGGACTAAATCTTGAATGTAGGGAGATAAGGGATATTGTCTATCACACTGATGCCTATGCATATTAACATATTTTCTGCATATGCTTGTAGAACCAAATGATAATGACATGTTATAAAATAAGTACTATTAAGCTTGAAAAGCAAACTTCCACATCCTTCACAGACTCAGGGCATCCCCCAAACAGACTGCTCATGCTTCATTTGTGATTTCTCTGTGGTATGTTTGTATATCTCAGATGCATCTAATAGTTGTCATCTCAAACCCACCTAAACTGAAAGCTATTTGCATGTGCAAATTATTTTGTAGTTTAGGACCAATTATCAGTTAAATATTTCATCCAAATAGAACAGTTTACTGGCCTCACCCCCCTGGTTTCTTGATAAAACACTATACTTTCACAGGGTTCCAGTACTGATGATGTATAACTTTGCGTGAGGCCTTGCCCAAGACCAGCATGAGTATTAACTGTATAAGGCCCTTTAAAAAAGATATAAATAAACAAAAATTTTAAAAATCCTCCACCAATAACCAGGAAGGCAATGCTATCCCTTTTGTTCTTATCATGTTGTACCTCTGCTCTAACCAGTAGACAAAAGATGAATTTTTACCTTGGCTTTCATCTGACAGCTCTGATTAATTAGATCTTTTTGCAAGGAAGCTTTTTTAAGCTGTTAAATGTTTCTTGCAAGGCCCAAGATAAGTTGCCCCTGGATACTATCGCCATAAGGAAAATAAGAGCTTCCTATGTAAAAAGGCCTTTTTTCCTCCTGTCAATTTATGCATAGGGCATCCCTTCAGCTGGGGGAGAGAACACTTCCCTTTTCAGTAAAAGAAAATAATTTGTCATTGCCCAGTGCCTGGAAATTAGAATCCCACAAGGCTTATGGAAGTGCAGCTAGCCGTAGGTTATCCCGTGATGGTTTATCTCTGTACACTGCTTTGTTGCATGTTTTTACACGCCCTGTTTGCTTTTGCTGCTAGCACAACCTCCTTCCCTGCCCTCTTCTGCCTTATTGGCATGTAAATTATGCCCATACCAGGTGACATTCACTGGCCTGTGGTGTCCAGAAGGTCAGATTAGATGCTTACAATAGCACCGTCTAGCTTGAAAAATATACAGTATAATTCGCGCTACTGCTCACATCCCTTTTCAGTTCTGTTTCTGGTGTCTTGGTTTTAGCTACAAGAGTGTAGCGCATTTTATAAACGTGCCTGTGACTCAACATACATACTATGTATGCAATGAAAAAAACACGCCGACTGCCTCAGAAATCATGACCTGCTGGCTGGTCTCTGCATAGCCCAGAACAGAATTTAAGTATCTAATCTAGTCTGAAAGACAAATGCAATTAGTAGATGAGGAACTGAGAAGAAACGTTGGAGAGTGGTTTGTGGCAAGAGGCTGTTTTCATGCGGAAACAAGGAAATATTATAACACTTGCTGAAGCTTAGAGCAACTGCCGGATCCTTGCTGAAATCAAGCTTTGTGATGAAAAGTCTTGTAGCCTGTTGGGCCAAAAGACGGGGATTATAAGAATATTCATGACTCCTGAGAATCAGCAGGTGAGACCTAATGCACACATTTGCCCCTCACCCCTTTCCCCAGCTCATCCTTTTGGTAAACAGTACATAAAGCCTGGGTTCCCAGAGTGACTGAACTCAGTTCCTGATCTTTTTTTTTTTTTTCCCTCTTTTTTCCCCTCCATTCTTTATAAAAAAGATTGCAGTGGTTTTGCCACTTCTCCCAAGCAGAAGCACGGACTCCTCTTTTCATTTCTAAAGAGCAACTGTGTGGCCAAACCAGAAGTCTTGTGACATTACTTAAGAAAGCAGAATGGTATCTTAGCATCCAAGGCCTCTTTTAAAACGTGAAGAAAAGCCTTTCTGAGAGCTTGGATAAGCTGGAGAGGAATCTCTGTGACATATGTGCATTATCTTAGGAAAGCACGGGTCGAAGCCAACTGGTGGGCCTCTGCCTTTAATATACTAGGTATTTGCCGTGCCTGTTTTGGTGTGCTTGTCAGTTAGTAAACACCCACATGCAGAGTCCATGCAGTTAGAAGCAGTTGCAGTATGTGTTTGATGCAGGACACTGTTACAGCAGAGTGAGTGGCAGGGGATGCTCTGTGAAAGCAAGATGGGGAAAAGTATTTTGCCAGCTTTTCCCAAGTGAAGCACAAAAAGTTTCACCAATCACGCTTTTACAAAATTGTGTCACGCTTTCACCATGGTGTGGGCGAAGAGGGATTCTCATGAATGCTGATCCTGTCCTGATTCTGACAGACTTTACCTGCAGGCATGAAGCTGCATGTACACCGTGATGGGGTAGGGATGATTGTCGAATCTTTAGCTGAAGCCTGAGTGTTGTAAGCCCCTTGAGGCCTGAAACACTGCCTGCAGTAAACAGAGGGGAGCACGCTTGCTTTTTGCTCTAACTCAGTGTTGTTGCATGCCTTTTCTCTGCAGGAATGTCAGTGTCAGTACTGTTCGCTTTGCCCCATGATCTAGCACAAGCTCATTCTACTGGCTCCTCATACTGCTGTACACGGATTGCAGCTGCCGATCAGTAGCAACATGACTTGGCAGTGGGAGCTGTCATGCTGAATGCAAGGGAAGGGTATTTAGGCTGCTGTCAGTCTAGAGTCTGTGCCACTTACCCGGGACCGGGTGCTACTGGAGTACTAATCCTCCCTATATCTGCCCTGGCATAAGGCAAGGGCAGGCGCTTTCCCCGGTCCCTCAGCCTTCCCAGCAGGGATAGCCAGCTGAAGCCTTTCTGGCTGTGCTGAGACACAGGTGCCTGAACAAAAGTATGGTTGGGCACAAATGTACCGCTGTGCCAACGTTTGCTGTAGCCTAAAGCTTGCAGAACATCTGTCAATGAAGCCACAGCAGTCATTCTGCATTAAGGTGAAGGCAACTATTTTTTTTAGGTTTTCAGCATTTCCAGGAAGGATGTTTAGAGCATTTTAAATCCTCCTTGGAATTTCAGTCTGCAAGAGTTGTAGTGCCTGGCTCTGACAAGACTGTTGTTACGCTTGGTTTGAAAGTGTCTCAACATAAGGATGCTTGTTTGTTGTATCCTGGTGACAGCATCTGAACAAGATTTCAACAGTTTTCTTGTTAATCTGAATGTAACTTGATAGCACTTAATTCTGTGGCTGGAATTTGGTCCCCAACAATTGAAACTGAACTGCTGTCTGCTCAATATAGTTTTTTCTAGTAACTGATGCATCTAGGTCAACAAACTGACAGGCATTGCTCATTTTACTGCTTGGCAAATATTGAACTAAAGTCTTCAGCACTGTAACACTGTTGACAATTGCAGGATAATGGCATTGTTCTCTTTTGTTACCATGAAGTGCATCTTCGCGTCCGATTCTGGCATAACATGCTCTGTAAACAACGAGGGATGTTGTGATCTGGAGTCCCAAGTGTTTGCTCTGACAATATAAACTTACGCCCTGCTCTCTGAAACCAAACATCCTGTCTCTGCCATGGTTACTTCAAACTGATATTGGAACAAGCCGGTGTCTTCCTGAAAACACTGGAGGGCAATGGCATGGCTGCTGTTGAAGGAGCTCATCTCTCTTGGAAAGCTATCCATACCACCCTTCTTTACTATGCTGCAGGTCTATGTTGAGGAGTCCAGACTAGGCTTCAAGAGTCTGAAAGTGAAGAATAATACTTGGCAGAAAATAATCACTGTGGATTAGCAGCACAGCCAACACTAGTCCCTCTGGAAAGGAAATGCTATGTTGCAAGCCCAATGTCAGTTCTTTCTTTTCAGTGACAGCACATTAGAAGAGACAAAATGGTTATGAGCCAAAATAGAGGCACCAAAAAATTCCATCGCGTGCATCCTGTTACCTGAGCAGAGCACGGCTCCTTGCCTCTTCTTTGTCCTCTCCAAAATTGAACCTCCCTGTGACTTCTGTGATGGTCCAGGGTCATTTGAGTCCCAGCCTCCATAGTTTCAATTCATGGAAACGCCCTTCTGCTTCACTAGCGCCTCTGGTTCACTCATTTGCTGATGTGAGTCATCACTCTGGATCAGACTGGAGTAATTCAGCTGTGTGGGATTCAGTGGGGATGTGCCCCAGAAGAATGGTGTCATTAACGAAGATTTTTTTCCACGCTACCTTTGATCTTTGTTCACTACAGCTTCATTATTTATTTTGTATTTAGTTCAAGGGTGAAGATTAAAGCAGATCTGCCTTTCCTTTGCTTCACATCTCCGCTTTCACCTACAGTTTGTTTTGCATGTAAGCTGCATGGCATCTTTATTTAGGCCAGTTTGCAAGCTAAAATCGTAGAGAACCTAAATGAGAATGAATCTGTTTGAAAAGTGTTTAGCTGCACATATGCAGTTCTGGTATCACATATGAAACATTAACCCAAACACTGTTAGAAGGTGAATCTGCAAGAGAGCCTTTGCAGACAGTTGGACCCTACTTCTCTAGACTGGTGCCCACCCGCTTGCAGGGTTGGCACACTCCACAGATGTATTAAAAAGTAATCGTCAGCTTTTTATACCCTCAATGGACACACAAATAGGTATAGCATGTGCTGTTTATTGCCTTTATGGGTTAAACTAATGGTGCTTCCTTTTCCTTTTCATCTCAGAAAAAAACAACAGCTTTGCCTTTGAGGTTAATGCAGTCATATGCTAAAAAGAAGTCTAAGGTCAAAGAAAAAGGAAGAGGCCAGCATGGATTTCACCACCAGGTGCTGAGATGGGACAAGTCCTATGATTTACTGTTCACATTTTGCCATGTTACAGACTTGTCTGAGGTAGTTCAGAGCTGAAGTGAGTGGGAGATGGGATTGTAATTGTGTTCCCAGGAAAAAGGGAGAGGCAAAGCTTTACGCTTCAGGAAAATACCACCATAATTCTTCCTGTATTAGTTCAGAGTGGCTCGTTGATCATGAGGCTGGAAGCTTTTGTAGCTGATGTCAAGCGACTGCTTTTGGTGATGATTCACCTATTGTCTATAAGGTTCCTTTTACCAAAAAGCAGCTGCTGAAGCCTCTATTTCCCCTAAACAAAACTGTCTTGAACTTCCAGGGAAGAACAAGGCCTTCAGTGTGTTGGACTTGACTGAAATCCCAGCCAGGAGGGAGAAGTCAGACCTGTTTTTTTGCTTTTGCGAAAGCTTGAGTTTTGTCTTTTTCTTTCAGCAATAGCTGTGAAATGGACAAAGAAAGTTAGCAACATCAGCCCTATGAGAGAGAAGAGCCTGTCCATCCCATAAAGCTGCACTATTTTTGCATTCACCTGCGAATGTGGATGGCAGAAGTGGCTGTTGTTCTGGCTGTTGTTCTGCCTGAGCCAGTCGAAGTTATGTACAGCAGAAGCTGATTTCCCAGCCGCTACTTAGTTTGGGTGTCTGGGTTTTTCACGTGTTCAAAGCTGATACTATCCCTTTTTATATAATAAGCTCAGCTCATGTGATTTTTGCTTTTAGATGACATACATCTCTATGCTAAGAATGAGGCTTGCAAGTAAGCAGATCCTGGCTTCCCTTCTGCAAGAAGCAGCTCCCAGAAAGGCTCAGCCAGGACTTGTGGGCTATTCAGGTGAAGGAAGCAGAAAGGGAAATGACAGCCTGGTGCTTCAGTAAGAGACAGTAGTGAGTTCCTGTGGGCAAGGGAATGGCAGCTCCCAAGGAACAAGTTGGACTCTGTGTGAGGCAACATCTTCCAGCTTCCCTGCTAGCATGAGCTCATCAGGCCAAGCACTGCTGGCAGCAGCCCTCCACCCTTTTGAGGATTTGGAGTAGAACTTTTTGCATGGTAACAAACTGCTGTTCCTGTACAGACAAACAGCTGGATGCTGTTATAAAACAAAGTCAAGAATATTTTATATTGCTATTTAAAATACTAGTTATTTATTTAAAAGGTCTGGTGTGTGGCCTCCTTGGGCACTGCATATTGGTATATGACAACCTGGGACTACGTATATTGACTAGCATCAGTTCGTTACCTCTGGTCCTTCAGAAACTGTTGGCTTCAAATGTATTCTTCAAAATAATTCAAAACTGTATCTTAACCCCAAAAAGGCCAATTTTTTATTAAGTACAAGTAAACATTTGAGAACTAGACTTTTCTCCTAATAAATCTGAAGTCCAGTTCCAAGTAAAGAAGCTCTACAGATTCTCAATTTTTCACGCTATACTCAACAGCAACAATGAAATCATCTGGGATCAGCCAACTAGCTTGCGAAATTTTATCATGAACAGTTGCATGTTGGTAATTATTTTTCAGCCACTGATAATCAGCAGTTTATAATGGAGAAGAACCAAACAGTCTTTACTCTAAGTAGCCTCCATCAACTTCACCACAGAGGAAGTGGAAATGTGCATTAAGCCCTATTCAGAGTGTATTTTAAGCATTCAGCTGGGAACTGTTTGCTGCACTGGTTGTTACCTGCACAGTTGATTTTTGGATGAGAAGTAGCTAGAAATCCCTGAATAAGACCTTTTCTCTATCAAAAATCTTCATTCATGGACCTCCAGAATGTATGGTGGGAGGGTTTTTTCCAGAATTTTTCAGGTTCCTTGGGCCTCGTAATTTTACAATAAATGCTAATGTGAAAATTGCCTTCTGCTTTAAGGAAATACTCACTGAACAAAGGCTTCAGTGTGACCTGAACTAAGTATTTCCTGGAGCTTACCAACACCTGATCCTAGACATTACCAGAAACACTACTCAAGTGCAGCAAAGTAAAACCACAACTCCTTTCCAACAGCCAGGGAGAAACAGGTTTGCATGGAGAAGAGGAGCTGCCTTGGGCAGACAGACCCGCAGAGAGAAAAGAATAGGCATGATATGCCACACTGCACACTTACATAGAGCTATTCCGGACCTCAACAAAGCCCTGGAAGAAACTATTGTGTTTTAATTGTGCAAACCCACGTGGCTGATGAGAAATACAAGTGTGGCTTTTTTACTTATTAGAATTCTAAAACTGGTGCTTTGGTATGGCCTTTTTTTCTGGAAATGCCTCACTGTTGAAGTATGCTCTGTCTGAAATCTCCTTTCTTCGAGTCCTTCTGGAAATAGTTTTGCTGTATCTAAGGCTTAATTTAGAGTCAAGAGACAAAAGGTTCCCCTTGGAATCGCATCATGTTAGATGACAGAGGACTGAGGGGGTCAAAAACCTCTTTGAGATAATGGCATAAATTCCCAGGTGTTTGTGAAATTCCTCTTCTTTTCAGTAATTCTGCCAGTGTTCAGATTTTCAGGTCCCCCAGAATGTCATTCCTGTTATGTTTTGCTCAGTCATCACTGTGATTCCACAGTGTTGTGAAGTTTGCTTGCTGTTACTCTTAATGAAGAACAAGGGCAGAATTAACTCGGAAAAGATTGTTCCAGTCAAACACCCACATGCAAAACTGAGGGGTTTTGGTGATAATAAAGAGAAAAGGGTTGGCCAGCTAGCTGTATAACTTTTCAAGCAAACATTTTCAAGATAACACACACTGGTTTAATTTATAATAAGCTGAAAACAGACCTATTAGATCTAAGCTGAGGTGAGGTGTTTGCTTGGTCAACAGGAAAGAGATTCTGAGGTATAATGCACACTGATCACAGAACCACAGAATGGCAGGGGTTGGAAGGGACCTCTGGAGATCACCTAGTCCAACCCCCCTGCTAAAGCAGGTTCACCTAGAATGGGTCACGCAGGACTGCATCCAGGTGGGATCTCCAGGGAAGGAGATATTCCACAATCTCCTGGGCAGCCAGTTCCAGTGCTCTGCCACCCGCAGTGTAAAGAAGTTTTTCCTCACATCGAGGCGGAACTTCCAGTGCTCCAGTTTGTGTCCGTTGCCCCTTGTCCAATGATCATAATTTTTTTTCTGTCAATGTTAATCTTGGATTTTCAAGGTTGCTCGCATTGCTTTGGTGGGCGTTCTCTGACTTCAGTTTTTCCTGCTGTTTATTTCCACTGACACTGGAAATCAAAGGGGTTCAGCGATCCTTGGCGTGAAGTATCTGAGCCAGTCCCAGTTTGTGCTTTTGCTTGTTTGATTGTTTTTACAGGCCATTTTCCAGTGCAAGATAAATACTTCATAAAGAAAAGTATTTTTAAATCTTCGATTTCTTCCTTGTTTTCTTATAGCAGATTGTTTCGGGCAGTTTAGAGACATCAGGGAACAAATAAAAATCCATTACCTGCTGGTAAGCAGTTTGTTACAAGTGTTTCTATTCCTACTGCTTGATATTTCTAGGTGGTAAGACCAGAATGGGTCATTGTGATCATCTGCACCAAACTTCTAACTTCTGGCTGGGCTAAAAAAGACCTGCAATAAAGAAACATTGAGGGCTGATTTAACAATCCTCTGTGATGGCTCTTGTCACCAGGTAAGTTTGCTAAGCTTATTACAGTCATTGATAAACATTACCACCCTACTTTGACTAAGTTTGCACTGTAGCTTCCAGCACCAAGATCTCATTCTACCTTTTATCTGCTGAATTTGGAGCTGTCTTGAATTGGACGTGTTTCCCCAGAGTGTTAATTATGACTGAATGTTGAACTTAGAGGCTAGTAATTCTATTCCCTCCTTGCCTAAGCAAAGGTATTGAAGCTGAGTTTCTAAGCAGACTCTCCCAGCTTCAGCAAGAATACTTTGTTGCTTTTCGGTGATCAGAGTATTCTCTGCCCGCAGATAGGGCCCTCTGCTTTGCTGACGGAAACCAGGAGTGGCTGAATGACCCAAACATGCAAATGCAGTGCAGGAATCCTGGCCGCTGCCCCTCCCCTACCTGACCCCAGGCCCAGCATCCTGGTCTGGAACTGGATCATGGCTTCACATCTGTTGTGGGCACATCCACCCGACTGGCATCCCTTGTGGGCCAGACCTCGCAGTGGGCATTCCCAAAGGCCAATGAGGCCCTTGGTGAAGTCAAAAAACTTGTGCTTAGAGCTGATGATTCCCCATGTCCCACCCTGGTCATCTGAGGGTGACTGACAGGTGCACCCCTTTCATCTTTGACTTTTTCAACCCAACTTGCAGGGTCTGGCAGAACTTTAGATCACTTTACTTTTCATTTGCCATTAGCACACTTGAAATAAGAAAGTTTATGCCTGGAAACAGTTGGCCAAGGTCTGAAAGTAGAAAATATTAAATCCAGGCATGGAGAGCTTTTAAAAGAGCAGGAATTTCATGGAAATAAAAACAGTCTAGTCCATTAAGTTCCTCTCACGGACTTTTATGAGGACAATTATTAATACTGTTGAAAATTATACTTATGAAACATGTGTTAATGGGAGCTGTGCTGGCTGCTGCCAGAAAAACTGCAACCTTTACAGCTCATTTGGAGACAGAAATATTTGACAAAGTAGCCTACAGGGTGCAAAGGTTCGCGTGGTGCAGGCTTAGACTAACTTAACATATGCCCTCTGTAGCCCTGGTATTGTCCAAAACCTAATGCCCATAATAAAAGAGAGAAAAATTGGACCCCAAGTGGCAAGGATTGTAAGCCCTTGGAATTCTCCTAATCAGAGATATTCAGCTATTTTTAGTTTATAATGTTTAGTCAAATAGCAACAATGATTTTTCTTCTTTTTTCCAACTCAGCTGCACAGTATGTTAGAGGGGGTCTTGATGGCCTGTGACCTTGCCTTTATCTGTCGGTCTGTCGCCACTGGTCTTCAAAGCACAGCTTAAAGGATCTGAGGCTTCTGTGTGGCCTTGATGTGATCTGCTTTCCTGGTAAAGTTTTTCATTAACGGGTGCTTTTTTAAGCTGGCTGGAGCTTGCTTTGCTTGCTCTGTGGGATGCTGCTGGTTCTGGGGCTCTCCTGACCCCCACAACCAGGTTTAATAACCCTTCATGGCCTATATTTGCAAGCTTTGTGTGCACAGTGGATGCTGCTTCTGCATGGTGGTTGCTCCTTCCTGCCCCATTGAACAGGTTCTTTCTTTTCTCCTCCTGCCTCCAAAATCTCCATCAGAGGCTCTCAAAAGAGGAGATATTTTTTGAAATAGAGTTGGCTAGATATACTGACTGAGCAACAGGCCCATCCATCTGCACACTGCTTACCCGCCTGTTAATGGTACTGCCCTTCGCTCCAGCCTGGATTCCTATTGCTGCTGTTTCACTCATACATTTCTTTTCATCTGAATTTTAAGAGAGACAACATAACTAACAAAAAGCAGTCATGCTGCATCAAACCACTGGTCCAGGTAGCCCAGTATCCTGTCTCCAACATTTGCCAGCAGCACATGCCTAGGGTAGAGTGAAAAACAGGACAAGTATGCGTGATACTCTGGTGTGATCTGCCAGCAACTCGTGGTTCAGGAGCTTTTTGAGCTGGAGCTATTGCCTATTATTCCATATAACTTAATGGAGTTTTCTGCTATGTCCAGAGGCTTTTTTGCAGCCGAATTTTAACCTCTGTCCTGTCCTTTGTATTTGACAAGGGACAAAAATCCATTCTGGGGACGTGTGGTTCACTTAGGTGATCCCTGCATTTGAGTGGCTTTTTGTGGACACCTGGAAGCAGTTGTTGGTGAGGCTGAAAACCTATCTCAGTCACCAAAGGAAAGCTGTTTGTTTATACACCCATATCTAGAGCAAAGGAGTTAGGTGCCCTTGTGCAAAATGACTGGAGGGGCTGAGTGTGGAAAAACCCCTGTCATAGCTGTGGCTGGGTCTGGGAGACACTGATCTTTCATTGATAGGGCAGATGGAACTGGCTAGTTCCTCTTGGAGGATTACCACACCATTTTTACAGTATGGTCTCTCAAAGAGACTTTCTCTCTCCGATTTTCATAGAATCATAGAATGGTTTGGATTGGAAGGGACGTTAAAGACCATCTAGTTCCAGCCCCCTTCCACTAGACCAGGTTGCTCAAAGCCCCGTCCAACACTTCCAGGGAGGGGGCAGCCACAGCTTCTCTGAGCAACCTGTTCCAGTGTCTCACCACCCTCACGGTAAAGAACTTCATCCTAATATCTAATCTAAATCCACCCTCTTTCAATTTGAAACCGTTGCCCCTCATCCTATCATACCCTCCCTGATAAACAGTCCCTCCCCACATTTCCTGCAGGCCCCCTTTAAGTACTGGAAGGCTGCTATAAGGTCTCCCCATTTGCTGCAGCACAAAGATAGACAGCCAATCCTGTGTATTTTGTCCATCAATAAATATGTGAGGTAGCAGGGATTGATGATGGACTGGTGTTCCTGCTCAACAGACTCCCCAGG
This sequence comes from Leptosomus discolor, assembly GCF_034619465.1. Lineage (NCBI taxonomy): Eukaryota > Metazoa > Chordata > Aves > Leptosomiformes > Leptosomidae > Leptosomus > Leptosomus discolor. The sequence continues at coordinate 52,011,012 of NC_141397.1, read as the reverse complement.
AAATAGGCTTCAGCTTCTTTGCTTGGTCTGCATTCGGTCTCAGCCGGTTGGGGATCCCATGGAGCACTGCTGGGGAAGTCCAGACTGGTTGCCGTGCATTGGTGGGGGGAGATGGAGCCCCTGCCTGTGAAAGAGTAGGCTGGGGCCCCCTTTATTGCAGAGCTGACCGTCAACACACAGCAGCTCTTTTTCCCCAATTCCAGCAGGATGGCTTGACAAACACTATCTCTAAATCCAAGGGATGGGAAGAAGGACACCTCCAAAATGCCTGGTTTGCTTTAGTGCAGTTTGTGTAAGGGGCAGGCCAGAGCAATTACCAGCATGCAACAAGATGCCTGCTATGTTCATTGGAGTGTGTTTCTTTACTATGTGTCAATACAAACCTAGAGCCATTTTTCAGAGTTTGCCAATGGCTATAATTGAAAAGGCATGAATTGCCCTCAAGAGATTCCCCACTGCTCTGCATTATTATCTGCTGGATGGCAGCTCTATAGGCCATGTATCATTTTTTTCAAATAACCAGTTAATTACTAAATAAAACAACCCAGCTTTCAAGCTGATTAGCCTAGATTAATGACCAGCAGCATGTTTCACTCTCCTCAACAATTTATCACGGAAAAAGAACTATGTCTTTAATGATTTAGGTACCTGGTCTATTGAGGCTTGCTCCAATCTGTACAGCCTCCAATTTGATTTAATTGCTCTTCTTAGTTTGTGACCTGGAAAAAACCAAGTGACAGCTCCCATTAGTGAAGCCCAGCTTGCAACTCGCTTGCAGTGTTACAAAGGCTCACTGGGTGTCTTTCTCTGCTGACTTCATTAAGAAGATATATAGAGGTCAAGTGTCACTTTGGCACAGAACAAGTATCACGCCGTTTATCAGCTGAAACAGGTTGAATCAACCTGTGTATTTTATTTAACTTTATATTCATTCTTTTTTCCTCTTACAGTTTTTAAAAGATGTTTTTAGAAGCTCCTTGTTTTGTTTAAGCTAAGACTGAATTTACAGACTGGTCTTAAAGGCATTAATTGCAGTTCATTTATTGTTACTTTGGCATGAAAACTTTGGCATTGCACTCCTCTACGGTTATTCAATAAAAGATCTTTTGTTATAAGGGTCTATTCAGGGCCCTTGAGTTTGCTTCCTAATTAATATTAGACTTCCTCGCAGTTGTGCTCTGGAGTACAAATGCTCACTTCCCAAGGATGTTACTGCAAAGGCACATTGAATGTGTCTTTAAGTGCATCCTGAATTACTGACTTATTATTGGGCAAATCCCTGAAGTCTTCACTTAGCCAAAACTCCCACTTAAGACAATGGGCCTATGGGAGTTGTCTCATCATTAACTGAGCTCCAGCAGTTGTCTGGCACTCAGTGAACTAAGTCATGGTCACTGCCCCTGAGAGTTTGCCATCTACATTAGAGACAAAGACTAAACAAGGCTGAGAAGATAATGAGGCAGCATGAGCTGGAGCTGGGCGCCTGGACCCGCCATTGCACTTTGTTCTCAAGGTGTTTATGAAGGGGCAGGAGGACCACTGCTAACAGCACTGGTCACTGTAGCAGTGTTAAAGGCAGATTTTGACATGAGCTGTTGCTGAGGGGCTCTTTCATGGTGCTTTTCAGCAGAGAGGCCAAAACAGATTAAGTCCCTGCTGTGTCCTCTCCTTCTAGGGAGATTTGTGGCCCTCCTGGACTGGGAGCTGCTGGCTGCTGAAGGGGGGATTGCTTTGCACTGTCTTGTTCTGGGATTTTCTATCTGAGGGTAAGGTACTGTCAGGCTGACACTCTATGGGGTTTTAAATCCCTGAGGTTAAATTACCTGGTGGCAAGGCCAGGACAAGCCCATCACAGGCACTTGGATAAATGTCTGTGTGGTACCAGACAGTCCCTAGCTGCAGCTCCCTGATGCTGGCTGTGCACGTCACCAGACAGGTTACCTGGGGAAAGCTGTCTTGTGAGGAACAGACATAGCCACCCCGTCAGTAACACTGGGCCAAGGGGCAGGAGCACATCCTGCCCGTATCAAGGCTGACTCCATGGTGCCAGTCACCCGTGGGGGCCTGGAGAAGAAGCCTGGAGGACTAAAGGGCACTGATGAGCTGGTGAGGAGAAGAGTTTGGAGAGTAGGATCTGTGGCTTGTGCCCAAGGAAAGGCAAGATGGGCAAATGTTGAGAGTTTTCACAGGTAAATTGTTATCTTGCTGGAGGGGAGGGGTAAACAGGCTCACCAGGCAACCATGTAGTGGCTCCCCTTTTCTTTGCTATCACAAGCATAGCAGGCCTCGGAGGGGGTGGCTGTGGCTGCCTGACATACCTTCATAGGGAGCTCAGATGAATCCATCGTTTTTGTTTCTTCCTTGCCACAGGCAGCTGTTACGGGTAATTCTTTTTGCAAAAAAGCAGGATCTCAGGGAAAGGTGGATGGGATCAATTGGTACCAGTGTGAGCATCATTAATGTCCTGGAACCTGTGTCATGAGTGCCATAAAGATTCCTGCCAAGCCTGCTAGAAATCTCTAAAGGTCCACAGCCCCTTTGGTCTACCCTCTGTATAAGCCTTATTACTGCTGTGTCCCCTCAGTGCTATCCTACACGAACACTGAGCTCTCATATTACCATTGCTGGAGAGGGGACTCTTATCCCTACAAAAAAATCCCTTGCAAAGAAATGCAAAATTATTTAATTTCATATAGTCCTTGCCACTACTCTGAGGGGAAAACTACTTTACTAAGTCCTAAGAAGAACAAAGGAAAACCAGGGCCTGTGTAGCCCGGTAACTCACTACATACAGCCTTGAAGCTGCTTTTGTGCCATGGATGGGTACATGCATATGCCTCCCTACCCTGTGGCTGAATGACCTTAAGTACAGAATCTAACATAACTGAGGAAGTGAGGGTTGCTGGTTTATTTGTCAGTCATGTATGTGAAATATGGGCAAAATGTGATCAAGTTTCCAAGTTTTTCACCAATCTTTATTCCTATAGATAGAAACCCATATGTCCCTGTGGTGTGGCGCAGTGCAGAAAAGCGTTGGTCTGCTCCTGCAGACAGTTCTTGCCCTCAGAGTATTGGTGTAGGAACCCCTCAAGCAGTGCTCACTCCCCAGGGCTACGCAGCAGGACAGGGGACCTGGGCGAGAGATGCTGGTGGCAGTTGCAGAGCACAACCACTCGTGGCTCTGTCTGATGTGGGTCTGTCTTTATCACCTTGCAATGGTCACAAAGCTCCCAACCCCTTCCTTCACCCCGTCCCTCCTGCTGCTGTGAGCTATTTGATCTGTGTATGAACCCAGCTGTGAGCGAATGTGGGCAGGTGTAAAGTCCTTTCCTAATCCCCTGGCCATGCACCTGGGTTTCTATGGTGCACTTTGAACGTTGTGCCTCAGATCTTCATTTCGGGAGGTAAGAGCTGCTTCTCATCTGTGCAAACCGGTGTCTTATGAATGCTTTTAGGGTTTTCCTAAAGCAGCCTAAAATCTCCTAATCCTCCCTTTCTGCCTCATAGCTCCTGCTAGTTGCACTCTTGAGCCCCTTTGCTCACTGATGGCTCATTTTTGCCACAAGAGAAGGTGGGTGTTTGCTTTTGTGGTGAACATAGCTGCCGCCAGCTGACAGAAGAGATGTGACACAGCCAGTGTTGGTCCCAGCTGCTGGTGGCTGCACTGTTTGAGTGAGGACTGACACAAGGGATGCATGAGGGCAACAAGTCAGACAGAGTCACCTTCATTGCCTGCAAGCAGCTGACGGTGCTGAGCGGCCCAGACCTCTCAAGGGAGAAAGAGAAGAAGGGGAGGTCTCTCCCATTTCAAACCCTCTCCTGTTACTAATGGGAACAGGTCACAGCCATGGGAATAAGGCACAAGGCATTGATTCATTGAGCTTTTTCTTGTAATGCTGTAGATCTTCATTAATGTTCCTTGTTGTGCTTTCTGCTGTTCCCAGTGGGGCCACTTAATGACATAAAGAGCTTAATAAGGAGAAACTGTGGTCACAGCTGAGGGGAAGGGTCTGGCTTCATGCTGCCAAGAGTTGTGCTGTTTATCACATGCAGCATCAGCCTCTAAATATTTCTTACTATTGGGACAGAAAGAATCGCTTTGCAGAGGTTATCCAGTAAATCTGGCAGGGCAGAAACAGGAACCAAGAAGGGAGGGTGTCTTAGGACTACTGGTCTCTCAAAGCTTTTGGCAGGTATCTGGAGGGGGCTGTTTGCTATTATGAACTGTAGTTGTGCATTGGCCATGGATATGAGGTCTTACAAGCCATGCAGTGGGGTTTTCTAGTGGAGTGTTTTTCTACCTGTTCCACTGTCTCTCCTGGGGGGGTCCCAGAGCTCGAGGCAAGCAGCTTGCTGATGCTGGGCCTAGTGCTATGGAGCTGAGGGAGCCCAGAGCCCTGGCAAGGGTGGAGGAGCAAGCAATCTGGTGTATCTGTGAGAGCAAGGAGCCAGGGAGAAGAAAAGGCACTTCTGTGTGCTGTCCCTAGTGAAACCATTCAGGTCCAAATATATTGCAATTTATCTTTTCTGCTTGTTGAAGCCATCCCACAGTACATACTATTTGCAAGCATACTTGAAATATAACTGCACAAACGCATCTTAGAAGTGGACTTCCCCTTACTTATCTGAACTGACTTGGTTCCTGCCTTCCCAGGACTTAAATGCATTTGCTGAGCATTAACCTTTCCAGCAGCATTTCAGCTGGACAAGTTTACTTTCCAGCTGGAGCTTGGACAGGCATGTTAGCCCCAAGTAGGTTATGATAGTTCCAGATCTGGAAGTCTTTACTTCAGTGGGAGAAAGTCATTGTGTGAAGCCACAGCTCAGATGAGCACTTCAGGGTCTTTCCTCCAGATGTCCACCAGAACGCCCCTCTGGCAGAGCTTGTTGAACCTTTCCCATCATTCAGGATATCTCCACTAGGATATTGGTGTGCAGGTGGACAAATCTGCAGCCAGGGTAGCAGTGGGGTGCCAAGCACTTTGTCATATTAAACATAGCCACAAGCCCAGTTTTCATCTTAGTGTGAATTGATGCTCAGCATTTAGTGCAGAGCAGGTGTTAATGGAAGGTCATCTAAGGCTTCTCTGCAGCATAATTATGGGGCTATTTCAAGCTTTCTCCTTTGGTTTTAATGCAGATCAATGTCGTAAATTGTCAAGAATCATGAAGTGAAGGTGTCTGTGAGGCTGCTGGACCACCTGCCTTCCAGAACAGCTTTTTGCATACTAAAATTAGAAATTCATCATCTGAAACCCAAACTTCCAAGTGTTTGGAATGCTTTCCAACACTCAAAGCATTACCAGAGGTTAAAGGTTGGATCATGCCACTAGCATAAAAAGCATGCAGATGGACTTGCCGCTGGCTCTGCAATGTATAAACCCTGTGTGGAGGCTGCATGGGCTGATTTCCCCAAATGACACTTTCTCATGCTTGTTCCCATTAGTCATCCAGTCACTGCTCTCAGGCTCACATCTCTGTGTGCACAAACTGGGACATTGTGCTCACCTAGTTTGGGGCATACCTAAACTCTCATTCAATTCTACCCCACATGCAGCAGATCTGCCCCTTTGATTTAAAGAATTAAAGGATCTTTGGCTAGATTGTCTTTAATATCCTCTGCAGTATCAAGCTCTCATTTCAATGAGTCCCACATTCCTCCTGCAGCTCATGTTCTCTAGCAGCTTGCTTTGCTCTTCTTGCCTTTCTTTTCCCCACAATTTAAAGGCATTTTATTTAATGTCAAGAACTTTTTGGAGAGGAAAGAGGTGATTGTTGGTTCAATGAAAACTGGACCTCTTACCTGTGCTTTTCATCCTAGTTTTCAGGTGCAGCATCCAGACAACTTTTGTGCCCTGGTATTTGCTGTGAGTCTAATAGCTCCAGAAAAGCTCTCCCTGCCTGCTGATGATTTACTTTGTTGACAGGCGTGTGTGTTGCAGCATAGCTCTGCTACATCCCTTCTTCACCAGGCATCTTCCGATTGCCCTCCTTCTGCTCAGGTTGCCACTCTCTTATTGCTTAGATGTTTTTATAGCAAGGAACAAAAGTAAGTCAAATGGGATTCTTTTTTTTAAATCAGGACTAGCCCCTAGACCTGGTGAGGCTCCTAAAACAGGGATTCCCTTTGCTGGGGCAACCGTAATTTTTCCAGGGTGGTGTTGCTATAGAGACGGTGTCCGATGTCTCTCTGTTAATATTGCCCTTTTGGAAGGGCCCTGAATAGGCGCTGAGGTAGGTAAATGTATGCGGTGACACCGAGCGGGTGATTTTATTCTGACAAATTCCTGCAACGTTTGTTTCCAGGCTTGTCTGAGGGCCGGGACGCAGTGTTGGGCTTTTTGTCCCACGTGCTGCCCTCGCGGGGACGGAGTTAATGGAAGCCTTGTTCGGAGCCGCTGGGGCAGAAATTTTTTTGCTGAGGAAGACAAAAGCCGAATGGGCCACCTCAGAGGTTGCTTTGGGAAGGCCGTCTCTCGTGGGCTCTCAAAGGAAACGGGAGATAACGCTCAGCCCAGGAGACTTATCGAGCACTTTCAAGCACACTCCTTTCCACCCCAGCACCTTGTGCTTGCACATCTGCCTCCTGCAGCACCTTTTTAGGGTGGCAGGGAGGGGGTTTGTCCAGAAGACATTAATTAGAGTTGGTTTTTCACTGCCTGGCAAGCGAATAATTGCCAGCGTTGTGAGACATGGCCCGGAGATGCTGTTGGAGTGGGATGGATGTGATGGGGCTAGTGGCAGAAAAGGACACAACATGCCCATAGCCGACTGACAGTGGGGCTGTGCGGGCTGGTCCCAGCACAGCAGGGCTGTCTGAGTCCCCATCTCTGCTCAATTGTGGTTTTACCAGCAAGTACAACTGGGAGTTGAGCCAGGGACTGAAGAATCAGTGTCTAGGCTGCCAGCACCAAAGCTGCATGTCAGCAGCTCTCTGTGGTTTTGTTTGAGGATCTGGGTATTTGTGTGTTTTCTGGGTACTCATGTGTTCTCGGGAGGGGTGCAGCTCCTGGAGTCACTTGGTTACAGTGACATCAGCTGCATTTTGTGGAAGTATATTCATGGAGTCCAAGAAGCTTTGCACACCATGAAGGCTCTGAGGTGCCCACTGAAGGTACCCTGGGATCACATCACGCAGAGGCAGGATCCCCTCTGAACTCCTTCTAACCAGACCATGCTCGAGGCCCAGCTTCTGCAGCTTGTCACCCTTGGGGCTGGGAGCACAGTGTGTTGCACAGCAAGGCGTATTAGGGCAGCTGAATAATCCTTCAGGGTAGAGTCAGTTTGTCTGGTGCAGAAGACCTCCAAGACAGGACTGGGTAAAGCACTTAAACCTGAAGTCAGGCTGTTAGTGCTCCATGTCTGCTGCTCTGCTCTCTGGGGACAGAAACATTTCAGCAAAAGGGAAATGCATTCAGCATAAATTTATCAAAGAGCACAGGATCTTTAGAGCTGAGCAATGCTCTATCACTATAAAATATGGCCCTTCGATTCTAACAATTTATAATAGAGGAAATAATTTCTAATGAATAAATTATTGGATTTAGTCTGTTTCTGCTCTGTAAGTGCACTGTTTTTTCAGATGTACTTCGTAAGTTTGGGGGGTTATTTGCTAGCCTGGCTGGGAGGGACAGTGTTTTGTGGTGAGTAGAATGTGAAATAACTTTTTTCTAAGTTTTCCTATTTAGCAATACAGTCAGCCATATCACTGTTCTTCTGACTGGGACTGAGTGCCTCTTGTAGTACAAATAACCAGATCAATCCAATTGGGTGTTGGCATTTTTAATGCAACGTATTTGGGTATTACATCAGTTGTGGTATTGATGCAGAGAGTATTAATCAAAGGCAGCCCATGGGCTCTGATCAATAGAAGGCTCCAGGCTGCTGGGTTTTCTCGTCTCTTTTTTTTTTTTTTCTTCTGAGAGTATCTTTTTTTTTTTTTCCCCTCTCCTCCCTCCTTGAGCTTTTCTCCCAAGCAAAGCTGCTGTTTCAGTGCTGCGTTTTTACAGAGAGAGGTACCAGTTCTTCAGAGAGATCAGCACGTAACTAGTTGTATTCACACAGGAAATCAGGGTTAGCTCTGTAGCTCGAATGTTGGCTGTAGTATACAAAATGCTTTGGGGCACGTCAGGAAGAACAATACTATGGAGGTGTAAAACATGGTTCTCATTAGGATGACTGTTGTGTGGGGCAAGCAAGACCCTTTCTATTGTTGATATAAATTTCATAGGAGCAAACTGGAAAACAGAAAAGGGGAATGTCTCTGTCTATATATTTGCAGTGGCCGCTGATACAGAGTGGGGAACAAAGCCACCTTGAGTGTCAGCTAATCTCTCCCTTGGACTATGCATTTTGCCAGCTGGATGGCGGTTCAGCAAACACTTGTGTCTGCGACACGGCATGTATTCACGTGAGTTGTACCATTGAGCTCAGGGAGGCTTCTCACGTGCAGAGGCTTTTGCAGAAAGGAGACCTTAATCCAAGGAATTTTGTCGGGGTTACTAAGGACTTTCCCTGAGCCCGTGTTACATGCCTACCTTAGGGGGCAAGCAGGGTTTCTCCTACCTTGAGCTGTGCTGAGAGTTGGGAGGACTGTCGGTTTACTTGCTCCTTTTGTCTTAATGAAAGGGTTCATTTTCTCTCTAAATACAGTGCATACTTTCCATTTGCTCTCCTGGGACTGGTGGCCCACAGAGGACCGCAGGGCCTTGTTTCTGCCTGCACAATGTCTGATTCCTTTGTAATGCAAAGCTAGCAGAAGCAGAGTTACAATTCCAAACCCGAATCTTTTACAACCATATAGCTAAGCAATAAACCACTCTCAATAGCACATAGCAACATTTTCAGCCCCTGTAAATAATCTCCAGAGTCATACAGCACTCTTACAAAGTAAGCCTGGCTGGATGACTTGGGGGTACTGTGCTTTAGGGATGATGCTCACCATTCTACGGCCTGGAAGGTTGGGTTTTCTTTAAAAAAAAAAAAAAGCCTTCTAATATATTATTACCATTTAAGAGAAATCAGAACTGAAAAGCAGCTGTCAAACTTTAATTTCCTGGCTAATGAATGACCATGAATCCATTCTTTAATGATTCTTGACCCTAGAAACAAAATGTATTAGCACTCTCAGATTTTGCACAGTAGTGCTAAATGGGGCATGTAATGTACTAATTTAGTGCCTCTTTAGCATAATCACAACCTACATGCACAGCTACATTTCCTTGGCAGGCAGCTTTCACAAGACCTGCAAAGAATTTACGTAGGACATTTCACCCTATTATTCATTTCACTGATGCCTGGGAATCGATATATGTGATTTTTTTTCCCTCTCCTGTCCTTCTCCACAAAAAAGCATAAAATCATGCATTGATCTTCATGGGGTGATTAAAATGCCAAGAATTCTGTGCTTTTCTCTGCCTGCAATGGGGAGATACCTGGTTTTACTGTGTGAATCTAAAAGCCCACAAAAATGTTGCATTTGCGTGTAAATCCTACTTTCCAGGAGAAATATCAGGTCAAACAGAATAAACTGCACTGGTCAAAGGCTATATTTAGCATATTACTTTGAAAGAAGCACACAATAAATATTCCTGGTAAAATTAAATTTTATTTTGGAAAATATATTTTTAGGATGATGATCTTGAAAACTGTATGTTTAGCAATGGCTCGGCCTGACTGTCTCATTCAGAAGGAAAGCGGCCTAAAAGGTGAAAGCACTCTACTTGCTGACTACCAGCTTCCTTTTTTTGGCTTCCCTTTGGTTCCTCTTTGGCTTTTGGGACACAGAAAAGCAGAGCACAGTTATCTTGTCTGTAAGCCAAGAACATTTCACTTAAGCATCCATTGAAGTACCTGTGGCGTGCCTCGTTCAACAGCTTCAACAACTTCCTCCAATTTTTTGTGATATTTTTATTTTCTATTAATTCTAATTTTGATTTCTACTCATAGAATCACAGAACGGTTAAGGTCAGAGGTACTTCTGGAGATTGTTGCTTATTCCAACCCCCTGCTCAAAGTACACTCAGCTAGGGCAGGTTGCCCAGTACTGTGTCTAGTTGGGTTTTGAGTATCTCCAAGGATGGAGACTCCACAACCTATTCCAGTGTCTGGCCACCCTCATGGTAAAAATGTATTTTCTTATGTTTAACTGGAACCTGTGTTTCAATTTGTGCCATTGTCCTTTCACTGAACATCACTGAGAAGAGCCTGGCTCTGTCTTCTTTATACTCTCACAGCAGATATCTTTATACACTGATAAGATCCCCCTAAGCCTTCTCTTTTTCAGGCTGAACAGTCCCAGCTCCCTCAAACTCCAAAATTGCAAACGAACCACAGAGAGCAACCTTGAGCATGAAAGAGAAAGTTTGGGTCCTTCTTTGCACTGTTCTAGCCAGGCTTTTACTCTCCTCTGTCATCTCCCCTCTGTAAATTATTGAGATGGATGAGCCCTTTAGAAGGGACATTTCCAATGCACTTTCAGGGGATGTGGATCCAGATGGAGCCACAAACATCCTGAAGATGTTATTGTAATACCACAACAGGATCCTGGTAGCAGTTTGCCTGGTCCTACCTTGTCACGCCAGCAGTTTATGCAGATACATGAGGGTGTCTACAAGGATTTTGATCAGGCCCCCTGTTTCCACAATGCAATTAAGCTGCTTGTTATTTATTATATCAGCATTTACTTGATATTGGGGCCACTGCGAGGAGTTCTGCATATCTGTGTGGTCTACAGCAGGCAGAGCACTGCATATTCTGTGCTTCTACATGGGGTTTGTCATGGAATCGATCCTTTCTAAACCTCGTTATCCCTCTGTGTGCATGCAGCTCTGTCTGGCCTGGGAGCTCAGGCAGTCTCTGCCTGCAGCCCTGCAGGGGATCCACAGAGCCTGGTAGAGGTATCTGGGGGAGACAAGACCCAAGTGAATATACCTTGCACTGGAACTAGACTGTCTTTGCAGTTACAGGAGAAGGTGTGAAGCTCCACACCTCTTACCACTCCTTGAGTGTCTCCACTGCTGGAGGAGTTCAGCCAATTAGCATGGCCAATCCCTTTCTAAATGTTTTTATTTCTATGTGTAGGCTGCACTTTAGAGAGAAAAACCTGGAGCCGTGCCAGGCTCTTTACAGAAATTCAGGAAAAGGAAATGGGATTGTTAAATGAAATCGACTGTGCTGATCTAGGAGTTCCTGAGGCAGGCTGTACAGGCTGACAGCACTTGCCTCCCCATGAGCCGTGCCGCCTGTGCAGAGAGGCTCTATCTGCAGGGAGCACCTTGTAGGGCTGGGGTCCAGCTTAGCAGCTGGCGTGACAAGTGTAAGGTCTGCTCTCAGTTGCTCTGGTGAGAACCCAGAGAACAGGCCAGATCGCTGTATTACCTTGCATTTCTGCTGCGTGACTGAATGCTCAAGCAGTGATGCAGAATTTAACACAGCCTGTGTGAAAAACTTGCCTTTGGTGAAAAACTGACTCCTGTTGCCCTCTCAGATAAGACTGTGACTTCTGGGGGGGGGGGGGTGGTCATCTGTGCTCAAGGCACAGCACTGCCCAGTATTTGATTGATATTTGTTCTCAGGGCTTGGTGAGTTGCCCCAGCTGTGTTTGTCGCTCCTTGGCCCGTAATTCCCACAGCTGTTCAGGATGAGGTCTTTGGAGGCAAACTGCTGTTTGTGCGGTTTGAAAGAAGCAATGCAATTTTTAGGAGGGATTTCCTGTATGTTGTTAATGCCATTCCCAAACTGCAGAAATACAGCAGATAGTTGCTACATCTGAAACTCCTGAGCTGCATTACTAGCAAGAAGTTAATAAGCAATCAGAGGTTGCAATTGTTGCAACAATTTTTGATACAAGTATGGAGAAATTGCATCTCTCCAGAGATAACTCACAAAGAGTAAAATTTATACTGAGTTGACCAGGTAGCATTTTTTCTTTCATCTCCAATAACAATTAATATTAAGACTTAATTACATGAACATTTATAGACCTTAAGCAGGTTTTTTGTGATAGGTGCTAAATAAAATAATAATTAACTAGTGCTGCCTTGTGATGTGCACACAAATTACAGCTGGCCATTGCTGTGGAGGTGGAAACCAGACACTCCTTGCTGATCTCTGTTCTGCTCTGAATAGTATCAAATCTGTATACTCCAGTTAAGACCCTGTTTTCATGTACTAATTTTTAAGGTGATAGCTGTATCATTGTATTGTCTGCAAGCCTTGAAATGCATCTGAGCCTGAGGACTCTCCAAGGCACGTGGGTGTCTGTTCAGCAGGGCCGGGCCCCTGTTAGTAGGTGAGCAGGGAATGCAAGCTCCCTGCTATACCTGGGAATGGGGTGGGAAGATGCAACCTGGACGCTTGGAGGCTGGTGCGAGGCATCCTGCTCCTCCAGAGGACGGGGGGAAGTTATACTGTATTAAGTATTACTGTATCTGACTGGATTGTCAAATGTGCCTTTTGGGGCCACAGAGCACAAACTGTGGGCCTCTGGGCCAAGACCACAAGAAAATCACAAGCCACGTATTTAGGATGAGTTTTTCTAGGCACATTCTCTCCCCCTTGTAGCCCCCTGTGTTGGAGATTTCTGTACCTTTGCCAAAAATAGGCTCTGCTCTTTGAGTAGCTGGACTCAGACTTGGAGCCATCGCCCTAACTCAATCCTGATGTGCCTGCCAGTCCTCTCCCTGCTGCAGCCTCACCAAGCAGATGGTGGGACCAGCTCCAGCTGATGGCGAGCAAGTGCACTGAGATGTAGGTGACCAGGAAGGCATTCTGAAATCCCACAGGCAGCCCAGGAAAGTGCTGCCTGTCATGACCTGGCTTGGAGGGTGGAGGTGGGAGGGGATAGGGCAGGATCAAGTTCCCTGCTAGCAGTACTTACAGCACTGTGAGCACTTGCTGTGACCCTGGGCCCAGCCCAGGGAAATGCTCAGAGCAGCCAGCACTGGAACATGCTGGTATTTTGCATTATGAAAAAGGGATGTGTGAATTGGCAGCTTTTCACTGAGCGGGGCAGCAGGGGCTGAACCCTGTTCTCAGCTGGGATTACTCAGGGCCACTGCATGTATTGAAGCACCAGCCCTCACCCACCGCAATGCTGCACTCCTTTTTTTAAAGAAAAAGTGAATTCTTTTGCACATGTACTATTTAGTTGGGAAACCTGGACGTGATTTCCATGGACTGTTTCAGATGCATCCCTGTGACTATTTAGGAAGGCAGAAACAGTATCCTGGGATGCTGTGAGATCCCCTGGCTGATGCAGCAGCTCCCTTAGGAGATGAAGGAGTTGAGCAAGAAGCAGCCATTCTTGCCCTACGTGGGTGCCAATGGCGCCCAAACCCAAAGCTAAACCCATTCAGCTCTCATTGCAGTCGGCCCGGGGTATTCCCTGGAGCTGCCAGGCTCAGCCCTGTCCCAACACCTGCAGCCCAAGGAGGCGGGTGCACCACACTCTGTCCTGGGTGGCATGTCCCACTCGTGCTCTCAGCAGCTCCTATATTTTTTTGTGACAACAGAGGGCACCAGCGGCCCTTGCTAATGCCGGGCTCTGCCCTGCCTGGCTCCCCGGGACATGCAGGGCTGCTCGGGGCACTTTCGGACCTGTGGGAGGAAACATCCTGCAAACCAAATCCATCCTGCTCCTCAAGTTTCGGGAGATGGATGCGGCGGGGCTCACCGCTCGCTCCCACTGGGTCTGCGTGGGTGTTAGAGATAACGCACAAGTGCAAAGAGCGGTGGTTCAGGTGCGGCTGGTGGAGGCGTGTGTCGGTGCAGTGCACACGCATGGCTGGGAGCAGGGAGGGCTGGCACCCAAGAGAGCACCCGTGACCCTTTTAAATCCTCAAATAGTCGTTCTGCACCTCCAGCCCAGCGGGGCCCGATCCTGCCATCTGCAGCCGAGCAGAAGCCACTGAAATGTGGGAATTTGAGGTTAATCTGCACCTAAACGGTTGCAGATCAGAGGCTGGGCCTGAATCTCCCCTTCATTACACCAGCGTTCAGCCTCGCTGACAACTGTGTAACGCGTGAGACTTGCCTACAGCGAAGCCCGCAGGGACAGCCCTGAGCTAGCTCTGAGCTGCTCCACGCCAGCACTGGTGCCAGAACAGGAGGAAGCCCAGAGCAGGCTGGCTGCTTGAGCGTGAAATCTCCCGCAAATCTGAGCTGCTGAGGTTGGGTGGTTAGCAGCACCAGAGCTGATCCTTTCAGAGGTAAACCCTGTAAAGCGGGAGGCAGTCTGGGCACACCCCCGCTCCATGCAGTAGGAATGGGGCTGCTCCACCCTGCTCTGCCCCTGACATACAGATCCTCTCCTTCCACGTACCCACTTGTGTTTATCACTGCTGCAGGTGCGTTCAGCTCCAGGATGCCCGCGAAGAGATGCAGAGAAGTTGAAGCTGTATTTGTTACTTTCCTGAAGTACATTTCCTATCTAGACAGGTAAGCAGCAGGCACTGTTAGTGATAACCCACTGCTTTTGATCACTATGTCACACGGCAAAATAAGCAGGGAGTAGAGCAACAAAACACAGGCACAAGTACTGATGAACAGCCCCTTCAGCAGAACATCCTGATTGTTCTGAAAGCAGAAACAGGCAGAGATTTTATTCCTGCTTTCTTTCATGCAGCACTGGATGGAATTCATCTCTGCTCTGGTTTGTGGGATGCTCTTTCTTTGTTTCATCTTAATTTGTGTGAGGAAGATGAAGGGAGAAAAAACAATGGAGGGAAAAGGCCTTTGAGCAAAGAAACAATGTGTCACGCAGTACTGAAAATGTCACCTAACCTAGTGGCATTAACAAGACTACTTGCAAGACTAGGCTCCTCACTCAATTTAGTCCCCTGAGTAAGGGTTGAGTGGCTGAGTAGATGGATCCTGGCAGGATCAGGCCACAGAGCTGTGCATATGAACCACAACCTAGAGTCTGTGCTGGGGCCCCAGCCTCTTCGGTCCTGCAAATTTGATATATCTTGCTTATTGCAGCAGGACTATTTGCATACCAGAAGATTTACTCACACAAGCACAGGACATTGGATGCTCTATTTATCCACAGCCTAGAAACATGAAGGTCCCAAGTTTCTTCCTCTGCCAGGGGACATGTGAAATCTTTGAGCACATGTTACAGAGATAAGCAGAGACATATGCTTTGTGCCAGGCCAAGATGTTTTTATAAAGTTTCTGGTCATGTCTGGTAAAACATTTAATAACTTTTCTGCCAGCAGCCAAAAGGCAGTCAAATATTTTTAAAAGCAGTAATAAAAGTTCCTGTGTGAGTCAGAGTCCTACAGAAATCCTGCTAGTGACTTTCCCCATGGTAGCCTGCAGAACTAGCTGGAAAAAAATACCACAGAACTCTGCTAGTATGAAGTATTTCTTAACAAGTCCTTGGAAGTGACATGGAATGTCCCTGCAAAGCCCCTGAAACCAGATCTCAGGCTATGTGCAGCCTAAACAGCAATTCTGGTATTCTTTTCTTTAATTACTATAGCCGCAAATCCTATTTCGCTTGTAGGGAATCAGAGAGGCCAGTTTCAGCGTGGCCTTTAAGTGGCATCTCACTTGCTTACAGAGAAATACGCACAAGTGCATATTCCTTTAACCCAAAATCCAGCATACTTGAACATCAGTTCTGCACATGGAGCAAAACGCTGCCTGCCATATGCGTGGCCTGGACTCAACTCTCCACTCCACCTTCCTGCCGAGCTCTGCTCTTGTAGTGCTAATGAAGTACCTCTTCTTTCCCTTTCAAAGTCCTCAGGTGATCCCTCTCTGCTTGGAAACTGCAGTGAGACTCTGGGCTTTTTTGGAAACGATTCTCATTAAGATCCAAGGCCAGGAAAGCTTCTCTGCTAATTCTTGATGCTGCTAAAGCTCTGTCAGTAACCAGTGTGCCGTGGTTTGGCTTCGCTGCAGGAAGCAGTGCTGGGGGCTTGGGGCAGAGCAGGCACAGGCATCTTGCAGCACCTCATGCTAATCCCAGGTTCGTGGGGTTGGCAGATGCAGGCGTTCACCCTGCTCTTGCTCACCTGCACGGGCAAGAGATGATGCTAATGCAGGGGGCAGAGGGGGAGAGGAGAGGTGATGCTGCTGTCACCTGCCTGGCAGCTTGTGTGCTTGGGTACTCCACCATCTCTATGCCAAAGCAGAGATAGTTGGTCTCTGATTGCATTTTGCAAATTGCGTCCATGCTGCAGGTCAGATCTGGTTTGTATGCTCTTCTCTGGAGCACATGGAGCTGATCTGGGAGCGCTGCGTGGCCTGAATCTCCCCTCCCCACCCAGGACCTTGCCACTTCTTCTCCAGGTGAAAATCTCCTGGGAGCTACCTGTGTTTCTTTGGTGTTTCCAGTACTTTTAACCACCAAAATGGGAAGGGGAACATAATTTTCCCACACCAGAACACCAGGAAATGTTTTACTTTGGCTAGGCTGTAAGAAGTGGGGCAGTTGGAGGGGAAAATGTCTTTCTCAGAGCTGCTTTACATATCCCCCACAGACACACTATGCCACTGTGACAGTATCAGCACGGCATGGGAGACCTCACCAGAGAGGCTTTGAGCTAAGAAGGATCAGGCTCACACAGACGTGGGTTGCCACTGGGCTGCCAATTCTGTCGGTGGAGATGCCACACTGGATGTCCTAATTCCCCATACTGTGCTCTAACCACATCCCCCTCCTTCTCTTGCAGAATAAAGCCTGATAAAACCTGCCTGGTCCCCCGTCCCTGCTTCTAGGGCTGTTTGAACGTGTGATCTTTAAAACAACCTGCAGGCAGGATGAAGACAGTCGCTGTCCTGATTGTGTGTGAGGGCAGTGCTTCTCTCTGAGGATGCAAAATGAGTTTTCTGCCTCTGGGCCTACAGAGGGGGCCTGAGAACCACAGCACAGTGGTACAGCCAGGCCGCTGGCCAAGGAAGCTGGGGAAAAGAAGGGGCTTTAACACCCAGGGCAGGACACAGCCTCTCCTTCCCCATGACCTTGTCTTGGGCAGAGATCCCAGCTCCCACAGCCTGCCTGTTGAGTGGTCATCGTCCCAAGGTGTCTGACTTCCAAAGACATGACCATGGCAGGCTGCTTTGAATGCATAGCAAAGGAAAGAGACAGCGAAGAAGTATTCAGTTACCCACCTCAGCCTCCTCCTTCCCTCCTCTCCAGGGTGGGAGGTCTGCCCTCCTTGGTGTCAGGAGAGACTCTTCCAGAGAGGGTTTGACAGGGCAGATTTATGACAAGCCTATTAAGACTCATTGCAGTTTTGGGGTAACTCTTGGGAAAAATGCAGTCAACTTCATTTTGTTCTCCTTGGAAACCCCAGAGTGCTTTTCTGGGCTCAGCTCGCTGGCACAATTCGGCACTGTCAGCAGCGGAGGGAGTAGCTGTGTTTCCAGAGCCAGCCCTCTCGCAGCGTGGGGACGCCTGCACACAGCCCAGCTCTGGGTCGCTCCCTCCCAGGATGGCCGCCATGCCCCGAGCGGCTGCAACCCTTTCGTGTCAGCATGGGTTTGCTGGTGGCGTGTGATACTCAGCAGAGCAGCAAACGTAAGAGGGGACCTTCGGATCATCATAAGATCTATTGAGCAATTCAGTCTGTTTATCTCATAAGAATAGTGCAGCCCTGGGGCTTGTCTCTTAGGTCCTCGCTGGTGCAATGCCTGGCTGTTACATCAGAACCGAGAGTCAGACCCATGGGGTCGTGTTCCCTGGAGGAGGCAAGGTGCTGATCCAGACTGTAAAGTTTGCATTTGTCTCCATTTGCATTTGCATTGTCAGCCAGAGGAGAAGTGCCAGGGTCCTGGGGCGGGCAGAGGGGTTTTAGGCTGGGCAGAGGGGATTTAGGCTAGGCAGAGCTCCCAGATCAGCTCCAAGTTTGTCATCTTCTGTTTAAAATCATGCAAATCTGGGATGGCACTGGTGACCCCTGCACTTGCTTCTGGATGCACACACATTGCTCCTGGTGAATCAGTAAAGCATACCCTAGCACAGGTAGCAAGGGACTTTTTAGTCGAGGGAAAAAACCTCTGTTTGCCTGTCAGATATGCCTCAGGGGAAGCTGAAGTGGACATAAAGAGTGGAGCAGCTTGCAAGTGTGCAGCACTGAGAAGACAGCATGCATCCCATGCGCTAGATCTCATTTCGCCATCCTCAGTATCCAATCTGGGAAGACCAGCAGGAAAGGTTGGTGTCATGGATGGCTGCACAGATGTGTTGCTCACCTTTTGCTGTACAGATGCTGGTGTTTCCTATGTAGTGGGGAATTCACTGCAGTCTGCAGGGTTGTGGTGATTCATGGGGAGCAGGAAAACTTAGTCTTATCTTCAGGGAGAACTGCTGAGCTTCAGGTTTCAAAGCCCTTGGTTCAGTGGAATTACAGGTTCAAATCCTGAGAGGGTCAAACAAGGTCTTTCTTCCTATGAAACGAATGGAGTGTCATGCAGTAAATTGCCTATGATTCTCTTTGTTAGTTGCTGTGTTACTTTGAAAACGGCATCGTGACAAATCTTGGCTTTCTGCAAAATAAATAACTGCATCATTTATCAAAATGGTTTGCTTTCAGAAATGTCACCACTCTTTTAAGGCATCGGAGACTCCTGGGAATGAAGGAGACCAGAGGAACACAAGATGCCACTTTTCTTTTCTTACTCTATTTTATTTGACATTTCTTTTTTTTTTTTTTTTTTTCCTTTCTTATTTGAAAAAGCCCCACTGAGGAGTGGTCCCTGGCCATGGCATGTCCCAGGAGACTTGGTGGAGTGTGACAGGGAGGGACATGTGCTGCCTGACTCGCCTCTGGGTAGGTGGGGAGTGACAGGCACCCTTGCTTGCCGCATCCTTGCTGCCTGCAATCGCCCCCGTGCAGGAGTTGCTCTGATACCGCGCTTCTCCCCAAGGCAGCAGACATCACCCGTCAAGCACATACCCAGGTCTCTTGTAGTGGAAGTTACGGCTCCTTGGGTGCCAGCAAAATCACAGTGTCAGGGCTTATCGGCGGTGAATAACCAGCATGTTTCTGCCTACTTAGTCGAGAAGACACATCCAGACCACTGATACCAGCTGGAGCATGAGGTCCGGTGTCCATTTCTTACAGACCATCGCTGCAGAGCAGCACGCTTGGCTTTGCTGTGTGTAGCCGTGCATGCAATGCAGGTATGCTGCTCTAACAAGGCACCTGTCAAATGCAAATACTATCACAGGTGAATTCCTCCTCAAAACTTCTACAGGGAGAGCTATGTGCAAAAACGTCTGGCAAACTGGAGAAACAGTTTTGAAACTTTATATTTCTCTTCTTTTTAAAGCTATCTCTGGTGTTCAACTATTTCCACACACTTACTCTTTGTCTAGGATAGAATGTAATGCACTGGATGAAATGTCAAAAAGCAGCCACTGTATTCAGCATGGGTCAACAGTAACTTATTGTATAGCACGTGCAACAGTATCTTATTTTGTGTTTGACATAGCAAACGTTACTAGTGTCCAGCCAGCACCTTACTAACTTTTCAAAAACAGATGAAACAAGAAGTACTGCAAGCTGCTTTCATGTCATCTACAGGATGCCCTCAGTGCTTTGCAAATGCCTGGGAGCCCTAAGTAGCGGGCAGGAATTGGCATCCCCTGTTTACATGTGGGAAAACAGAAGTAAAAGATTTTATGGCTCCTGTTTCCAAAAGCAGTCACTAGATTTGGGTCTCTGTCTTTTTGGTGCCAAACTGTGAGAGTTTTTAATGTTCTGGCATGTATGCAGAACAAAGAGCAACTGTTCGCTGGCTTAACTGGTTTGACTTGTACACAGCTCCGTTGAAAAGGTACCTTAGTGTGAAGTCTGTGTAGCGCAGTGAAGAAGCAGATGTTCCCTCCATCCCCGTTGACCATCAGGTCTGGATTTTAGAAGTGCCCCAGTTGAAGCCAACAGTGTTTGCAGTGTCCAGTGCTGCTGAGCGCTAGGCCAGGTGTTAGATCAAATGTCTGGAGCTGAGCGTGTAACATTTTTTCAGATGTGCTTTTCGGTGATTTTTTTCCAGACAGATGCGGGAAGTCTGTGGTAGAGCTGGGAACAGAGCCTGTTCCTGTGCTGTGAGAGGCTGTGCGTCTGACAAGACACAGGCACTGCCCTACAAAGTAAATGTTGTGATTTCATGGCTGGAGCTGAATGGCACCCGACAGTTGCACCAGGGGAATTTTTTCCCCCAGTCTCCAGATTCACAGGCATTCATACTGTGGCTAAAGCCTCAGAACCTCTGAAATTCAATGGTAGTAGTTTTGGTGCTTAATTTTGGGTCGGTCGTACCAGTACATCTTTTTACTCGTGTTTCGGTGTGCAGCTCAGTTACAGGATAGCCTTAATGGAGGATAACCAGGCAGGAAGCCTCAGGGAGCTGGTGAGATACAGGTGAAAAGCACATCAGAGGGCTGAGCTTAATAACAGCTTGCACAGAAGAGTATTTTACACAAGGAGCAGTCTGTTGACTCTAACAGCATGTAATAAGCTGCTTCCTGAGCTGGCCAACGGAGTGAGGACGGGGCTTATGGATGGATGATACACACTGTGGCTTTGCTTGCTTGCTTGAGTTGTCCAGAAGAATCAGGTGTTTTTTTCTTTTTTAACTCACTAATAGAGCTTCTCCGTGATAGGAGAACTTGTCATATTCTGGGTCTAAAAACCATGTCCTGTGGTGGTGCTGGCTGCATGGCAAACCCTGAGCACACTGCTGGGTCTGCCAAGCCTGGGCAATGCCAGCCCATCCACAGCTGGGCAATACGTGGTGAGGGATGGCCACACCATTGTGGTGTCGATGGTACATGCAGCTCCCATCTGGTCTGTCTTTTCCACGTCTGGATGGGTGCAACTCCACGGTGTAGATTTTTCTGGCCTGCTTTTTGAATGAGTCCTTGAAAGCTTGCTTTCTCAAGACATTTTCTTTTATTTGCTTAAAATACGCTGTTTCCATAGGTTGCACCTGCTTTCAAGGATACTACCCGAGGGTAAACATGGAGAAGGCACAAAGCCAGCACCACAAATGCAGTTTCCATGGGAAATGCAGGCACATACATCTGTACGTGTAATAAAACGCGAAGTTCTGGGTGTCTGCTCTGTTCTCCTGCTCTGGGATGTAGCAAGGAGCACCCAGCCTCTGACAGCAGAGAAGGCCCTCATCTCCACAGCAGTGAAATGACTTAGGCGGCTGTGCTCCTTAAAAAGAACAGTTGAAACCACATCCCAACCCCTCTGCTAGTACAGGTCAGGAATTGTGGCTTTTCTTGAGTACAGTTTCAGTCAGGCTTGATTTGCTTTTCATTTCTGTTTTAGAAAATGCTAAATATTGAGCTGTCATTAGGCAAAAAGTAGCAAGAGGAATTTCAGACTGAAAAGCAGGACTTACACTTTTCATTTATAAGGGAAGTTGGAAATTTTTTTCAGCAAAACCACTTCCATGGAAAAAGGTTTTTGAAGAATATTATGGTTGAAAGTGTTTCAGCCGTCTGCCATAAGAAGGAGGTGAATACCCCTCAGACCCTTCCCGCTGTGAATATGCAGGATTTACTGCAGTAAAAGGCTGAATCTTTCACCTGTGGTTGAAGCCTCCGCTTTTTTTTTTTGATTGATATCACCATCACTGAAACATGTAAACACAAGGCATTTGGGTGAAACTCTTGACAATACAGGGCACAGAGCAATCATGGGCTGGCAACAGGCTGGAATCAGTGACCTAATCAGCCATTTTCCTCTCTAATTGCTATGATTCTATGGCTTAAAGAATTACACAATGTGTGTTTAAGTTGGAACAAGACACTATGATTGAGTAAAGTGCATAATAATTGTGTTTCAGGAGGTGAAATAAATGTCTATCACCAGGCACTTTAATCCATCATTGTACTTTGCTAAATTACTGAAATTGCACTACATTCAATACTAAAATTACTTGTAATAAAGTGATTGCTGAACTGATGCTCACAAAAAGATGTCTAGTACCTACATTTGTTTTCCTAATTGGCAATTTTAGGCTTTGATCTGGGGAGGGAGGAGCACCCACAGCCGTCATTTCAGTTGATACGAATGGAGGGCACGTAGCTTCTTGCAGAGGCAGAGTCTTTTAGCACCGAAGGATCATGCCTGCATGAAGTACCTGTGATTCCCTATAGCTTTCAAGTCCTCGCTTAGGTCACTGAATAGATCCATTTCACCTACGTTTACAAAAACATTAGGTTTTGTTACAAGCCATTCTCATAATGACATACCACTTGCTTATATTGCTCTGCAATTTCTTCACTGGCCATTCATTAATTAATGCCACATTTTGCAGACTGGAATAAGTGCCTTGACCGTGCATACATAGCATGAAGGAAAAAAACATGTTCCTTGTCCTGGATCTCCAATGGCACTTTGGAGATGCCCATGACTTTTATTGTTTCTTCTTCCTGCAGTCCCTCCACCCTGCAGGATTTTAGTTGGTAAAAAGCAAAACTGAAATCAGAGCTCATGGTTTCAGTCCTGGATAGGACATGTAGATCAGGCTTACCTAGGAGAACACTACTTTTTTGGTTTAGATAGTACTGCAAAGATGTTAACAAACTGTATAATTAGCTGAAGCCAAGGTAAACTCGCTTGGTTTTTTAAACTTTAGCTGAGATGTGTGGTCACATGCTTGGGAGAATACTTTGAACTTTTTTCCACAGGCTAAGCGATACCCTTTTGCAAAGGTGTATGACTCCTTTCTTATCAGACTGAGTGAATAGCTGAGGAAATACCTGTTTTATACAGGAAAAAACATTTTGTGGTAACATGGACATGATCATTCAATTATAGTTTACAAGAATTTTACTACTGACTCCTGTCCTTGGAAAATTTACTTCCTTTTTGAAGACCAAAACCTTCTTTTCTTTCTCAGAGGTTTTCCCAGCCTAGCTCAGAACAGATCTTTAACAAAATTAATTGCAACGTGTTAGAATTTCTCTTTGAAAGAGAAAGCCAGGAAACATTGAGTTTAAGTCCTACCTTGATGTTTCCATGGCCTCAGCCAAAGGGATGAAACCTTTCTTCGTTGCGGGTGACATAATCTGTAGGGTTTACTGACTCTCTTAATAAAATATCAAACGCTTTCATAGATATTCTTCTGCTTTTTCTTTACATGAAAGGAGATGCGAATGTCTCCTTCATCACCAGTCACTATGTAATATACATACTGTAAGGTCTATTAAAAAAAGTTTCAATAAGCTAAGCAAATATGAGGAATTCTGATGGGAAGGAATTAAAGCTGTCCATTTTTTTCTCCCAAAATAAATATGTGAGTTAATCTGAAAAACTGAAGAGTGCCAAATATTCATCCTATGTGCTAAAGTGACTCATGGCGAAGGTAGACAGTTTTATAGTGCAATTTCTTCACTTGTGCTGGAAATGGATAGCTTCCAAGTGACACTTACGAAACAATTAGCTGTTCAAGGATAATCAGATTTGTATGAAAATGTAAAGATAAGCGATTTAGCTGTGATCTTGGATGGAAAGTGACTGGGGGTGGTGCGCTATACTCCCCCGTAAAAATCCCCTTTCTTTTACTAAATGGCACTTTTGCTGAAATGTGCTGGATTCAAGCAAGTAACAGCTCCCTTGACTTTCATTGCTCGGATGACACACGACTAATTTGCATCATTAGAGATCCTCGCTGATGGCTGAACTGCTTTGCATATAAATGAGACCTAACCTGAACAGCTGTTCAACTGGTGGATGTGAAGGGTTTACAGTTCTGCATCGGGTCCCTGCTCACCACCAGTCTCCCAGGGAACTCCACTCTGGACTGCTGGAAAACACATAATGTTTCATACCTACATGCCTGGAGCTCGGGCAGAGGCAGAGGTTGGAAGTTCAGATGGCCAAAAAAACATCTTGAAGCTTTTTTACATTTTAAAGTCAAAATGCTCCCTTTTCAGTCTTGCCCTCTCCCTTGAAATTATCATGCACATGGTGGAAGTGAAGTTACTCTCCATGTGTTGCACAGGCTTGTGTGAGTACCTGGAGAGATGACACTGTTTGTAAAAGATGAGCTACAGAGCTAATGGCCCAGCCAGCCAACCTCCATCATGCCCAGGGCAGCCAGGCTTTGGCTGCCCATACCCTGTGACCCTGTGGATTAGCCAGCCCACACACGGCTCTGGAAATACGTGCGCACCCCCTGTGCCCGTACAGTGCCAAGATGGTTGCATAGAAAGGGATAGCACTGACAGCATAGCAAAGTCTCATCCTTCATCTTAAGGTGTTGCCTGTGGCATCTCCACAGAGCTTTTCTGCTACATCCATCTCCAAATTGCCCAGGACTGGGGGGAGGCAGCAGAGAGCCAGCAGAGCCTGGCGGGTCTCTTGTCACTCCAGTGCCTGTCTGTACCAGTCCATGGGTCATCATCCCCTGTTTGTCCTTGCATTCCTGTTCACTTGACTTCTCTGTGTTGTTGGCCACGTCTTTCTCCTTAAAGTGTACTCTATCTGCTCTGTCTTTGCAAACACATTTTGTGGAGGAAGTGGGAGAAAATGTGATGGATTTCTGACCCAAGCCTCACTTGAGCTGTATGGGAAGGCCCCTTAAGAAACCTTTTTCTGTGATATTTTCAGCTTAGTTTCCAAATCCCCAGTGGCCTGGCTAAGACTGGTAGGCAGCCAAGCCTTGCATGACTATTCATCTGCCTGAACCCTCCCTAAAGCTTTGCCTGTCTGTAGAGCAAACCACTTTGTCAGGGGCATTGTTAATGATGCATCAGAGATAAAAGTAGCTTTCAGCCCTGTGAGATCCAGAGAGCCTGGATACAGTTTGGATCCTTGGCCGAAGCACCAGGGAGGCATATATGGCTAGAGCAGAGGTGGTGGTGTCCTAAAATCCAGGGACTAGAAAACATCTGCACTTTGTTTAATGTCAGAGGTATCACTGCCAGTGGTTGGATTCAGAAAAATATTTAGAGGGCTTCCAAGAAAGCATTCGTAGATTTCGGTGTACAAGCCTGTGAAAGTGTTTGGTCTCCTGGCAATGCTCACACATGCACACAAAGCATCTTGGTCATGAAAGGATGCTCTAACACTGCTTATTCCTCAACTGAAGCTGGCAGAAAAGGGAATGAGCACTGATCCCATCGGCTGTGCAATAAATCCCTGATGATACGAAGGTTCTGTGATGAAATCAGGCACCTGGCACCTCTGCAACAAGTGTTAAGTGTAGAGCTACTGATGGCAAAATCCGTCAGATGCTGCTTATGGTGGAGGCAGAACTCAACCTGTTACAAACACATCCTCCTTTCCTGAGAGTGGTTGGTTTTATCTCCAAGTTAAGAGGGTGTTGAGATCCCAGATGGAAGAGGAAGCTGTTTGGCTTTCAGAGCTTTGTTTACTTATATAAGGCCTAACAAACATGGTTGTTAAGGCCCCCTAGGAGGTCTTTCTTATGAAGCTAGGGGCTATTGGATTAGGCAAATGAGAGCCAGAGATTTGCCTAATATCTTGACAGGCCGTGAGGGATTAGACTCTTGTGGGCTGGTGTAAACTTGTGGGACAGAGGTGCTATGGCATGGATCTCTTCTTTGCCGTGGATAAATGCCTTGTCAATGTGGGTTAATCTTGTTTGCCTTGTCTTCCATAATGCTGCGTTACAGGACACAGCCTCCTCCAATGTAATCACTGTTGGAATTGAATCGTAGGCTTTTGTTTCATACACGCACCTCCTCCGTTACGCTGCACTTTCAGCATTGTAGGGGTCAGTGATTAACAGTAATTTTTAACTCACATTGGTTCAAGCTCCTGAAATAGTTGCTCCTTTGGGACCAAAGGTTCAATTGCAGCTGGCTGAAGGCAGATCCCTCCGGGGAGACCCCAGTGCTGCCCACACTCTGTGGATCCATGGCTCCACACTCCTTTTTCAAACACTAGTATTCAGTGTGTCTCTCCCTCCCCAGATAACCCAGATCCCCTTCCCCTGAGCTGGGATCCTGCCTTGTCATTATGCTGTGCTCAAGGAAGCATGCCAGCACTGGAATGGCACCCTGTGAAGCCTGAGGGACACCCTCAGAGAGCACCCACACCTCCCTGGGACACTTTGACACCTTTTGTTTGATTGAAAGTGGGAGTCAGTGGTGACTGTCCTCAAAGGCAAGTGGGCAGTTAGCAGTGGGACTGAAGTGCCAAGGCTGTTAAGGGATTTTAAAGAAAGTGGCCACAGGACTCCTCTGCTCCTGGGTCCCTTTACCTTGGTCTGATGGGGTAGGGGGCTGTGAGCATGCAGGGCTTGTCAATAGCATCATCGCAATAAGCATCACTGC
The DNA here is from genome assembly GCF_034619465.1 of Leptosomus discolor. NCBI lineage: Eukaryota > Metazoa > Chordata > Aves > Leptosomiformes > Leptosomidae > Leptosomus > Leptosomus discolor. The sequence goes on along the minus strand of NC_141397.1, from coordinate 51,984,734 downwards.
TTTTGCAGCACCTCTCACTTCTGATTCTGGCCAACCCGGAGAAGAGCAGCCACCTCTGCTGGGCTAGGTTTGCTCCCAGGGCACAGGCCATGTTTGTCTCGTTACAGTGTAGGGTCCATCCCATCCAGCCCCAGGTTTATCGCACTTTTTAGATATCTTCACATTTCCTCACTCCGTATCTTCCCCTTGTCCTCCCTACAAGTACACCAAGAGCCAGCAGTGCTGGGTCCAACACAGGAGCTGTGATCCAAACAGCTGAAGCGGCTGGGGATGCATAGACCTGAGTCTTGCTTGATGGATGCTTGTCAGAGCTGAGAGAGCCAGGAAAATTCACTGGGCATCCCTGGCTCTGGAGGCAGCCTCCCCCACAGCCAATTAGCATCTGCAAGGCACTGGAGGGGACAGTGCAGGTGGGAGAAAGATCTCAAGCCAGTCCGTTTTGCCCCACAATGGGCAACATCTTGCTCAGTTGTGCAAATTGCCTGTGCGCTCTGGGGGGCCATAAGCCCAAACTGCTCCTCAGAAAGCCCAGCCCCTCCTGCCCCTGCTCAACACAGGGCTCCCCCCTGCCCAGCACTGCCCTTCAGCCCTGCGTGGGTGGCAGAGCCACAGGGCATGGGGCAGATGGGCACAGCATGTGCTAGTGATGCTGGAGAACCAGGTGACAGCTTTCCATCGTCCGTGACAGGGGAAAGGTTGCCTCATGTGCTCATGCTAGTGGCAGCCACCTGCACTCAAAAACTGCAGAGATGGTGGTGTGGAAAACGTGCCCTAGGTCTTGTCCCTGACACCTTCACTTGCCCAGCAGAGAAAAGCTATCGGTGCCAAAAGGGTTGTGAATAGCGACCTTGCAGACTGATCCCTTACTAACACATCCCCAAGACAGCATCGAGTCTTCCTCATGGAAGGTGGATGGAAAGGGCTGCAGAGCAGTGAGGTGGTGTGGGGGTAACAGCAAGACCCTTATCAGCTGCACACAGCACCGTCGGTTGTGCCACCCACAGGGTGCTGGGCCAGGTCAGGCCCTGGGGCTTTCCCAGCTGTCCTACTACACAAAATGCCATCCACCTCACAACTACTTCTCTGTGTCTTCCTTACCTTACAGGGAGTGGGAGCTTTTAAATTGCCATGTGAGCAGAGAGGGGAGAAGGTCTTAGGAGGGGGTGTAAGATGGGGGTTTTCCCCTCTGTTCTGCAGACCTCCATTGCCTCCCTGGCTCTGCTTTTCCCACACCACAGCACCCAGCCCCGGGCAAGGATGAAATTTGGAACCAAAAGCTGGCCAGCACAGAGCCCAAAACACACCAGGACATCCATGATACAATCTCAGAAAAGCCTGTGCACCAGTTTGTTAATTGTCTATGGAGCGGAACCTGCCAGAAAGAAGGACAGGCTGCCCCCATGGAGGTGGCAAAGGTTTGTGGCTGAAGCAGTGAGAGGTAAGGTTCACCCTGCACGTGCATTACTGCCTGCACTCCTTCGTGCTGCAGTTAGTCATGGCTGTCCCAGGTGAGTGGCTTGGAAGAGCAGAGCTGGGAAAAACAGGGTTGTACTGGTTGACATTAACTCTGCTGAGGGCAGAAAGACTTCATCTGTTCTGGGCTTCCTCTGCTACCAGACAAGCTCTGTGCCCTGGCTGCAGATTTGGATATGAGCTAAGTGAGCCTAAAGCTGCACCCTGCCGCAGGGTGGCTTTGTACAGCCCTGGTGATGCAGAGGTGGTCTAATGTGCTTTATTACTGTTCTTTATTATCAGAGTCCACTAACAAATTCTACTAATGTGCAAAACCCTGCATGACAAAGAAGCACTTGATCATCTTTCATTATCTTTCATGCCTGTCCTTACTTCTAACCCCTGTAACATTTCCTGCTGTAGCTGAGGAGTCCCACCTGGAATGGACAGCACAATTCAGCCGATGGCATAAAGCGCCCTCTCCTGAAGCGAGCTAGCTGAGCGTGGATGCTTCCTCTCCCAAGATCTCACTGCTGGTTCTTGCATGGGCAGGAAACATTGCTTTTCACCAGGCCAGGAGCTAGCTTGCATTCTGGCCTGGAGCTCACTTAAATCAAGTTCTCTGGTAGCAGCCCCTGCTTTGTGAGGCAGTCCCAGGAGATTCCTGGGTTGGGGCAAAGAGGGCAGTTGCTATCTAACTGATTAAATCTGTGCGTATCCCTCGTGCTCCCACAGCCATCATTTCTCAAACACGAAGCCTCTGCCACCCTTCCTTCCCTAGGTACAGGAGCCTCATGGAGCAGTGCCATGAGCTTTTGTACAAAACTGACCCTGCAGGGAGGGGGAAAAGGAAGAAGAGGGCTCCTGCTACCCTCAGCATCATGCTGAATGGTCCAGGGCACCTATCACTAAGAGAAGTCAATGGGTTTTTGATCTGAGTGCTAGGCTTTATAGACAGAATAAAATACCATGCAGAGGACTGCTTATATATTGCCTGTGACTCTTACATGTCTTAATTTAGGAGTTTACAAATTGCATAGTCCTGGGCTAGCCTTTCTGCCTGGCAGACAGCTATTGAGTTCCCAGAAGGAAGTTCTTTGGGCACCTGCATCTGTACTGTCCAAATGTCTGTAGAAGGAATACCATGCGAAGAGAACCTGTCACACTGTCCATCACTGAACACAGTGGGCTCTTACATCTTGCTGTGCCTTTAGAAACCACTTTGTTCTCCAATTCCTTTTCTTTAGCTGGCCCTGTCTTTACTTGTTGGAGTCCTTGTACTTAGACAAGATTCAAATTTTGCATAATAAAAGGGCTCCCTAATAGCCAGCAGTGCATCCTGCTGCTCCCTGTCTCCTGTTGCTGAAAATTAAACAGATGTAAAACTAGGAGCTGAATGTCTCTGCATATGGGGGTCCTTGTGCATAGCTGGAAATGAGAGTTTTAAGATGTGCCCCTTTTCCCAACTGAAGAGTTCAAGAAATTATAATCCCTAGCAAACCTTTCTCTAAAGAATTTTACTTAAATACTGTAAATCACTTGGATGTGTACATTTTTGCTCATAGGTTTCCTTGCTTCTCTTGACAGCACACTCCAGTGAAATCCCAGATTTCTCCCACTGAGAAATGCTTTTGATTGCTCCATCCCTACCTACACTTTTGGACCCCTAAGGGGGACAAGCAAACAGAAGGGAAGGTTCACTGCAAGCAGAAAAGAAGTCAGCAATTTTCCTTCACCACAGGAGACTTCATGCAATTCAACATCTGCAGGCTGTAGTGCTGTATGGCCTTGAGTAACTCATGTTCCTAGACATGGTGTCCAGGCAGAACCAAGTCCTGGTCCAAAGCATTGCACACCAGGATTTTCTTTTCTTGGCATGCCCTAGTCTATCTCTTTACAACAGGCTCCCAATTGCTTGGCTTCATCTTAGGGTGGCAACTGCATAAAGAGGCTGTAGTAAGTGAATTTAATTTGTCTCCTGGCCTAGCAGCAGACCCTCTTGGGTGAATGGTCAGAGCTCGTGTTTAAAAGCTCTCTGCAAAAAGTAGTATCCATGGCTGATTGAGCTCATGGTGTATCCTGTAAATCTGTGCTTCCCCGCTATATTTGAGAACACTGGATGTTGGGAAACCTTGAGAACTGTAAGTGGAGAAGGAGCCCCATTAATTCCTGTCTAGACTGGCTTCTGAGCCCAGGTTCCAGAGATGAAAGGGCACTTTATTAAGACAGGGAATAAATCCACCCTGCCAACAAGTCCACACTCCTCTGGATTATTTACACCTCTCCCCCTCCCTCTGGTCACTGCCTGTCCCTATATAATCTACATTAAAGTTCTGACAGGATTAAGCCAATATATCTTAAGCTTTAAATATCAGGCTCTGTGTGCTTTCGTTTCCACCACGTCACAAAGAAGACTTCATGGTTTTACAGATAGACTGAAAAAAAGTAGTGTCTAAGGAAAGGAGCTTGTTGTTATGACGGAGAGATAAAATGTGTACTTAGAAGATTTTACTGCAAATGTGGCCTTTACCACACCTACAGCTCCTCTCCCTGCTGTGTCTGGCCCCATGTGTCACTAAGGGCCAGCCAGGGGCTGTATGAACTGTATGTATCACCTATGTGGACAAGGGGTGACAGCCTGGTGCCAGGCTACAGCCCTTTTCTTATGCGGGACTGTTCTCCCTTGCAATGATGTGCCCAGCTGCTAGGGATGAGGACTGAGGAGGTGCGGAGGGCACGGACAGTTTAGGACAGAGAGCCTGAGGAGGGCAGGGTTTTTCCTTCAGATATATGGCAGCTTTTCATTGCTTTTGCGGTTTTGCTCCTTTGTATTCTGTCATTGGAAAGTTCCTATACTTTGTTTGTGGGATTTTTGGTGCTTGCAAAAAGAGCCACAGCACTGTATGTGTTTAGTAGATCCTGTCATCTCGTGTCTGCAGGAGCTTCCCCACCTTCCCTTGCAACCAGGCAATGGGGAGCAAACAGTGCTTATGGGAAAGAGCCTCAAAAGGACTTTGGCACAAATATATTTTTAGGCTGAAAATGCAAAATGAGCGTTAACTGTAGGAGTATCTCTGCGACCACTGGCTCATGGTTCATTTCTGGTGTGGGTCCTGTTCAGCCATAGGACTGAGAGGTGAGGGGTATAGCGATGTATAGGGAGCATTAGAGAGGGAGGTGCTGTGTGCTGCAATGAAAGGCAGGCAAGGTGCCTATAGCAAAATTTCTGGATAATGTACAAGAGCTGCAGCCTGCAAGGTGACATCCAGGGCCTACTGTAGGACTGGAGTTCGTGCTTTCCAGGCATGTGCGTGTCACCAGTAGCAGGGCAGATCAATACTTTGGATTAATTTGTTTGAAAGAAAGGGTAAGTTCACGAGCACAGTGTGATGCAGGACTACATTCCTGCTGCAGGCCCTATGCACTTTAGTAGTTACTTGATAACATCCAGCGTGGTAACAGTATGTGACGATAGAGCTGCACAACACTCAGAGCTGTGGGATTTAAAGACATGCTACAGGTTTCAGCACATTGTAGCAATGCCAGGCTAAGGAAATGATGAGTGCTGTTGAAAGGACACTCCACATTTTTATGCAGCCAGAGATCTCCATAGTGTCCAAGTCTGCTCAGGTCTGCATTTCAGCTGACTGCAGTACTTGCAATCCTTTTCTATTCTTCTTCTGTTTCATTTTTAGCAAATGAACTTACTGGCATGGTCATTTTGAAGTTGTTAGCAAATGTTTACCTAAAGTGAGTTTGAAACCCATAAAAAGGACCGTTTGAAGCATTTCCAAGATTTGCATTCATTTGGCCAAAGAAATCATGACACCTGACATATGCATCCAATTCAACACAACTAGGCTACTCCAATTTTGAATATCAAGTGTTTGCACTGAACTTGAAAAACTGTTTCCAAACCAAGGCTCAGTCAGACTATGGAAATATTTCAAACAGATACATGAAAATAAATCAAAATCTGTTCACATACCTGAAGAAAAAAAATCACTGAATATATTATTCAGCAGCTTTCTTATTTATGGAACAGTCACTTTTTTCAGCAGCATTAATGTTCAGTGTCATCCCTTCATTAAACACCAAGCTTTGCCTCTGCCTGTGCTGCAGCAGCTGGCAGTGCAGGTAAAATACCTTGAGTTTTGCCTTTTTGACTTTACTGTCAAGTTTATTGTTAGATATTTGGGGCCTCAGTAAACAACAGTTTCTATCTTTCCTTTCTAGAAGCTTTCTCTGAGCTGGAAGAGCCCAGTATAATCCCATCCTTTCTGCTTACAGAAAAATTTCCTGTGCCTTGTCATCTTTTTCATTCCCAGGTTTATGTCAGGATGAACAGAGGGGTCCAGAGCTCCAGGATGCAATTGAGCACAAGCCTGAATAAGACAAGAGCCTTATTGAGCCTGTCCCAGCTAGGAGCCTGTCCCCCTGCGCCCGCTGGGAGCAAGCCATCATCCTCTGTGTGGGGAGAGCACGTGGCGGCTGCTGGATGCAGGGATGGGGCATGCTGCGCTTGTGTTAAGGACAGAGCTGGAGCAATAGGCTTTTGTGTAGCAGAAATAGCCCACAGAGTCCCAGAATTACTTCCCACTGGCTTTCCTTTGGTTCATCAGTTTCAGTACCTCGGTGGGTAGAGTCAGCAATGTGTCTTAGAAGCCATCTGTTAGTCTGGCCTGGGAGGGAAGACTGAAATACTCAAAAGTAGGCAGTGCAGTGAGAAAAATCTCTAGAAAATAGTGGATTTTTTTCCATATTATGGAGTATATTTTCACATTTCCACTACTCTAAACTCAACAGGCATTTTAGCAGGAACAGGCTCAGTTTCACGTTAGTCTCTTGATTTTCCAGCTTTTTATACAGAGACTGTTGCCACAAAACTGGACGATGGTATATATATGTGTAAGGACTAAGTTACTATTTACCTGCATGACTTTAACCTGGTTAACAGTGTCACTAAATCTTTATGCTGTGTGTTGTAGGCAGTGCTGTGATGGCAGTGTGTATGAATACACTGCATAGCTTGAAATTAGGAACTGTTGTTAGTGGACTTGTCTCTGTGACACAGAGCACAGCACAGTCCTCCCAAACTGCAAAGTAATTACCAGGACACATGGCTCAGGAGGGCCTTCATCTGTCCCTGGTGATATCTTAGCTAGAGGTTTGACAGCATCATGAGCATCCCTGCATCTCCACGTAGTCATGTAGTGGGCTTCGCTATATACATGCTCTGTGTAACTATTTCGAACTCTGTTCCCAAGCATGAAGAACAGAGGTTTTGTTACCTAAATACTCAAATACATTCCCACATAATGGCAGCAGATGGGTTATGGATGACAGGAATGAAAACTTCCACCAAACCTCCATCCACTGGATGTTCCACTGGTTTTCTTGCATGTACCTAGAATCACCCCTCCTTTCTGCAGCATGCAGCTCTCCAGCTCTTTACAAACTCAGACAAGTGCTTGGGTACCTTTATTCTGCAACAGCTGGAAATGTGGCAGGCATTTCCCATGAGAAGGTGTGAAGTAATTAAAAAAAAATAAAATTTCAACAAAAATGGATGAAAATATAATACTTTCCCATGAAACAAAAGAAATGTTGTTTTATAACCAACCATCCTTCATCAGATAATACTGCTGAAGTAAAAACTCCTGCCAGCTGGCATGTGTCCCATCTTTCATTTCCACCAGGAAGTGGGGAGAGAGAAGGAAATGGCTGGGATCCTCCAGGAACATGCTCACATGGAAAACCCCGCCACATTTGTACTGGAATGATACTGCAATCACCTCTTCTAAAACAACATTAAATAAGAGCTGGGGAGAATTATCCACAAGGCATAGAATTCTTGTAAACTTTTGCTATCTAGCCAGGTGGGGAGACATTTTTCTCTTCTGTTTTACTTGCCTGTTGTTTCCTTCTTCTGGTATTTATTAATCTGACTGGTTAACCATTGAGTCCAGCCTGGAAACAGATCTCATCACAAATCCTGTTCTCCATGGCGGACTTGGAAAAGGCTCTGGCTGACCAAACTCACTTCTGTCTTCACTCTGAGGGGCAGAACTAAATGCTGGAGATAGATGTTTACCATGAAGTTTACACTAAAGGTTTGCTCTTTGGAGCAGCAAATAATGCTAGGGAAACTAGGAATACCATCTGTAGACAAGCTCTATTTTGACAGATTCCTTCACGATTCATCAACAATTTGGGTGCTGCTGGCTATGCAGTATTCATTGCACCCATCCCACTCCTGATAAACAGATTCAGGAGCCCTAGTCACAGGGGTAGTATATTCAATAACCATTGCTCTTTAATTGTTTCTGATCTTTATCTCTCTTTCCCCAAGGGATTTTTTCCTGCAGGAGGATCAGTGTTTCCCTTTGAACTGACTTTTCCTTTCGACATTTATCATTTGAGACTGCTCAAGTTCTGTTTCAGTACAGAAGCTTCTTGCAAAATATTTGTAGCAACTGCTTTTCTTGAAGTTTGCTATTTGCAGTGTGTGATCCCTCACTTAAACCACCTGGCACTGCCTTACCTTTCTGACTGTGCATGAGACCCCTGCACCACACAACATGCTTCTGGGAGAGCTGGGGTTGACCCCAGACCTCCTGCCTCTAGTTGTTTTATGTCTGACCCTGAGGGAGTGTCTCCAGCGTGCTCCAGGACCACAAAACCATAAGCAGGGTCTGTGAGCAGTGTGCTGTGAGTGACTCGTGAGAGGTGAACCACAGCTACGTGTGATGTTCAGGTTAGGGGCTGACACCAGCTCCAGTGGGACTGTCTGCACCCCTAGGGACTGGCCTTTCTGCCTGGGAGTTTTGAAAAGAAAGCCACAGAGCACTTGGAAGATGAACATGTGTTTGGGATAGAGGAACAAGTGAAAAGTAGCGTGAGGCAGAAAGAGAAAGTGAAGCTACAGACTGCTGCTGTCAGCAGAGTTCTCATGTCCTGTGGCTTATATGTGGTTTTTTTATAACATGGGGATAATTACTGGATGGCTTTTTCCATTTGCATCTGATTATTAAAATCAATAATGTATACATTGGCCTGAAAGTGATTTACATGCAGAACTTTTCCTATATGTTGGTAGCCGGCAGAACTGCTTGTGTCTGAGGAACTGCGAAACCCCAAGTTGCTGTCACCATTCTTGTCTAACACGCTTTGCAGCTCCTGTTTTTTAATCCCCGCTAGTCCCCACCTGAGTGGTTCCTGGAGGAGAACCTTGCTGCACACCTGGGAGTCCCAGCCAGGCAGGATGCAGCCAGGGCAGCTCTGTCAATATTGACTTTGCTGCAGGCTTTGGTGCACAGCGATGGTTATCTTGTTCACTAGGTAAGATTTAGCCCGTTAGCACAAGTGTCTTTGAAACCATTAAATACACAAAATCAATGGAGCTGAAAAGGTGTGGGGGGGTGTTCTTTCAAATGGAGGCATGTTATCAGCCCATGCAGGCTACACAGACCAAGGCCTGCACTTCGGACTGCATACTGGTGTGTATTGGACAACTGTAAATGGGACTTTTGTAGGGTGGTCTCTGTCCACCACGCTTGTTTGCTTCCCATGTAACTGTCTCCTCCTCTCCCCTGCATCATGGGCACAGCAGTTTTCTTTCCTGGTGCAGCCATGCAGCCCTGCTTTCCCAGCTCTGGCATTCGACTGGATGGAACTTTTCATCTGTAGATGTTTGCCTTATGGGAAGGAGCTTTTTGCATGAAACTTTCCATTATATTAGCAATTGGTTTTAGGCAAACTAATTCAAGGTGAGAAAATCCTGTCCATGGGAGCTGACTCTGTGGGCACTGGCACCCCGGGGCACAGACAGCCCCGCTCCTCTCTGGAGCCGGATCCCAGGGGCAGGAGTGCTGCCAGCAAGGGGTGGCACAGCCTGACCTTGCAAGTCTGCCTGCAGAGACTCGCTGCTCTGGGGAACTGGGTTTTGTTGGCTCGGGTCATGCCAGCTGGAAATTCGGGAGAAAGCCCAGTGAATGTCTGGCCTGCTGTGTGCAAAGCCCTGGCTTCTTTCCCCAGCAGGGAGTGGAAAGCTCACAGGTAGCAGGATTTCCTCCCTTGTGCACAAGCCAGCTGCTTTCCTGGTAATGGAGGGAGCTTGTATTTGGCAGCCCATGAGTTGCCAGAGGAATGAACACTAATTTCCCAACTGAATCCTGGTTACTTGCAAGTACCTTTGCTCCCTCCCTGCTGTGCATCTGCCAGTGCTCCCCAAATTTTCTGCAGGATCCACAGTATTCACAAGGCTGCTTCCTAAAAGGGCTCTGTATACACTGCATTCACCCTCTGCATGCTGAACTAAAAGGCAGGATCTTTCCAGGAAGGTGATAACAAACTTGCTATTAGTGCAGAAAAAGTGTTTGCGTGGTGTAAGCAGGGTGAGCTCCTGCATGGTGAATGTTTATAGACATGTAGCGCTCTTGGTTCACTTGGTGTTGGGAAAGCACAGGATGCACAGATTTTGCTGGCCTTTGGCTGCACCTGATGTGAAAGGCTATGTTTAAACCGAGAGGAGGGACTGCAAAATTGGAAAATAAAGCTCATTGGTGTGTTGCATTAAGGGTAGTTGAGCTCACCTGAGACAGGGGAGTTAACACAGCCGGCTATAAAAGCTGGTGAGGGGAGCAGCCTGGCTTGCTGCCATGGAAGGGAGATGAGGATGGGGTTCTCTGAGGCAAGGATGCTCTTCTGGGGATGGGAGCTTTCTGTCTTTGGCTACAGCCCAGAAGCTTCTGTGTTAGGGATGAGAAGAAAGGGAGGTGAGAAGAGAGCCTCTGAGATCAGATTTAGGGCAACAGAAAAGTGATGGACTCTAATGAGAGGCTCTGAATAGAAAATAGAGATAAACTTATGTGGATGGCACCTGGCCTAAGACTGACTCATGGGTGTCTCTGGAGATACAGAGCCTCTAGCTTGCTGCCCTCTTGTACTGCAAATAATCTTGTGGTCCTAGAGAAAAGGCTCTGAGGAGAAAGGTTTGGGGAAGGGGATAGTCTTGGCTGAAAAGAGGAGAAATGGAGCTATCAAAATGGGATGAACTGTGTTCTCGTGGGTGCATGCAGTTTCCATGCTCATCTGACCTATCCTGTCAGGTGGTGACATGGTAAATGTGACAGTTTTCATGCTGTCCAATGCAAAATGAGTGCTGATAGCTTTATATTGCTTCCTTACGTTATAAACCAACCTTCACTTCATGTTAATAGCTTGATATGGGACTCAAATGTTCTAAATTAGAACAAAACACCAGTGCCTCTGTTATTAGGAGGTCTTTAGCAACCAGAACAGGTTTAGTCATTGAGTGGATAGATCTGCAGTTGGATTAATGCCTAATTACCCTGTGATGAATCACTCCATAATATTTCATACAAAGCACTAGGTTTACAATCAAGCCTAAGTGGGGAGGTCTGCAGTGTCTATAGTTGCACTTGGGTCACTGATGCACATTCCTAATTTAGCTTCATTCTGGTGCTTTAAAGTAAAGTAGGGGAAAGAAATAACTTATCAGTTCTGTCAAAGTAGCACAAAGGTATTTCACTCTAGCTTTTCTTCAACTAGAAAATAAGCTGCTGTATTTTACTCTCTTTGCCTGCTGCAAGCCAGAGGCCGTTTCAGGACTGCGTTTATGGTGCTGTCTGGAAGCTTGGCTGCAAGTCTGTCTTGCTTGGCAAAGGCTAGAGCAGTGCCAGGCAAGCCAGCTTAGGTGGTGACCTTAGCGCTGCGGCTGGGCTTGCCAGAGGCAGTTAATTTCCCTAAATGCCATTCCTCAAGGTATTTTTGAGGGGCTTGTTGCTAACGACCTGCTGGCTGTGAAGTCGTGCCTCCAGCCACCGGATCAGAGGTTTCTCTGCAATGTCCAAGGGTAAAGCTGAGGGCTATGTCCTTGTTAAAGCTGGGAGAGGGAAACATGGCCCTGGACTTACTCTGTTTGCTAGGGGAGGCAGATTATGTTTTCCTGGGTTTTCCCATTAAATCCCTATCTCCTAATAAAATTGTACAAGAAAAAATTCATTGTTCCTGCCAAATTTAACAGGAAATTGAGAATAAATATTTTACTTCAGCAAGCTTGCTTTTTAGCAGCCCAGGCTTTTCCTGGGGGTGGGTAGACGCCTGCTTAGTCTATCCTTTAAGCCATCCCTGGCAGAGCAACTCACTGTAGGGGGCTGAGCCCTGCTTGGGACCACACTGGAGCCAGGTTTTCTGAAGGAGATGCAACTCTCACTACTGTCACACTTTCCCATTCACCACCTACAGGCTTTTCTGGCAGTTGAGCTTAAATACAAGGAGAGAAATAAGGTTTTGCCTCCAAACATGAAATCAGCTTTGTGTAATACAAGTTTGGTGCAAAAAAGGAAGGTTTTTAGCCCTGGTTATATTGGTAGAGATAACAAGTGCGCTGCTGTGCTGTAGGAAAGGAGCTGAACACACAAGAGGGGGTAAATGAGCTGACACAGAGCTGGAATCACAGTGTGGCAGCTCTCCACGAGCCCTGGCCATGGAGCAGCTCTGAGAGGAGTGTCTCCGCTGGTCTGCAGAATTGCTCGGGATATGGCAGTTCTCATCTGTTGTGTTGCGCGGAGTGAAAGGAACAGCCATTAAAAGTGATAAACAGTCTTAATGGCAAATGGGAAGCCCAGATAATAGAGTGGAAAGAAAATGCAGTTTTTCTGCATCTACCAGAAAAACAAATCTTTTTAATCCGGAGGGAGAAAAATTACTAATGCAGCCCAAAAGCAAGGGAGAAGACAAGTGTGCATAATGAAGTAAAGAAACTATTCTGTAATAGCCTTGTTAAAGCAGCAAAGGATGTTTTTTACATGTGGGCTTTTATTTTTTTTTTTGCACAGGTGGCAAGGAGACTGATGTGGGAGAGGTGACTGCTACCTGGGAGGCCACAGCAGCCTGCAGCCCACTGTCCTCACCGTGCAACCCGCATCCCTGGCCAGCCCAGCTGCCTGAACAAAAGCTAACCTTCCCATCTCCTGCGCAGTAGGAAATGAGGTCCCCAAGACTATGTGGGCCACCCAGGTCCTTTACAAAGGTTGCAAATGGCTGTGGAAACAGCCAGGGTATGGGCCAGGGCACAGCAAGTTTCCCAGCCACCCCCTGCACACGGGGGTGAGTGAGCTGGAGGAGGGGTGACGATCCCCAGCACCATCTGCACATTCTTGTAATCAAGGCTGAGTCAGAGCTGCAAGAAGTTGTGGGTTTTTTCTAGCTGAAGGGAAACTTCTGCCATGTATTCACCCGCCTCTCATTGACTGCCAGCTCTTATACTGGACATTCAAAAGCCCACACGCAGTATTTTCACCAGATGAGCAAAAGTCTTCTTTAAGCGGATAATATTTTGCTGCACAGCATCATTTTGGGTCTTCCTGAGAAAGCTTCATCCAAGAGAAAATCTCTTTAGTTTGCCTGTTTGTTTTTCTTCTCTTGCCTGATGGAAGCAGACCCACGTCTTCCAGAAGGCAGCATCAAACTCCACAGGCTGAAGCTTGAGGAGGCCTCTCATTTCAGCAGGTCTCCAACCAGGGCAGCCTTTCATCTGTAACACAATCCTAGTGTTCTCCGGGAACATGGGACAAACCCCCAAGGATCAAGCCCATCTCCTGTAGCCCTGCTGCTACTCAGCTGAATGGGAGGCTAGTGTCCACACTCCATCAAGCCTAGAAAGCCCTTCACTGGCCTGCCCACGCTCCCAGTTCTTTCTCCCAAAACTTCTGGATGTAACTTTGGCACCACAAGTCTGCCTTGTATCATCAACCTACTTGAGCTATGACACGGGATCTTCACAGGATCTTCTCAGCAGGTTTTGCTGCAGCCTCAAACCTTAGTCCCATTGAATGTCTCAGACCAAACAACCCACCCCCAATTTTCACTTCCATAGCACAACATTTGCTCAGTTGTAAGAGAAACACTTGTGATGGGAGAGTTTTCAATTCCAGGGAACACTAAGCAGGGAGTGCTTACTTTTCTATAATATTTTTAAAACAACCTATAAATTCAACCACAGAGAATTGGAATTCCCTGTTAAATCTGTAGCTTTCTTCTAAAACTTGGTAGAAAAGGCTTTGTTTTCTGTTTAGCTGTTTAGACAGTTGAAGTCGTTCCTGTACGACCTGCAGGTGTCATCTCGGTATGTACTCGGGGGACTTTTCACAGGCTACGAATTAGACTAGATCAACAGTCTCTCATGGACACCAGAGAGGTAATTATAGCTATAAACGAAACAGTATTTCTGCTGTTCTTGATAGCAGTAAAATGCAAAGAAAAGCTGAAAACAAAAGGGGAAGAATATCAGAAAGAATGAAAAGTAAGGGATAGGAGGGATTTAGACAAATGCACTTAAAGGAGGCATCTTCCTCTGAGGGAATTTGGAAATCCAACAGTTTCAACAAGGAGAAACAGAAAAGAAATACTGTTGACTATAAAGAACCGGCCTTTTTTGTTCCCCAACCCCACATCAAGGATGATTCAGGCACCCTCCTAGAAGAGAGAAAATCCTTTGGCGAATGTCAGCAAAACCCTGGATTTATGACATACAGCTCTGCAAATCTCCTTTTTCTGGCCAAGTCATCCTTGGGATTGGCCTGTATGAAGGAGAGTGGGAATTCTGGGGAAAGTTGCTTGTAGAGTTTTTCATGTGGTTTCCATGGCTGGAAAAACGTGGCTGGGTTCCCTGCCTCCTTGGAAGTGGTCTAAACAGCTGTTTTATTTAAAGCATGGCTTGAAGTCTCAGGTATGTTACGGGAAACCAGCACGGCAGGGAGAGAGACCAGACCACATGCAACGTGCAGCTCTGGGAGATCACTTGTTTGGCTCGAAGGTCTTTGCAAAGGGCTGCACTGAGAAATCTTGATGCTGGCAGCCCTTTGTATGCTGCAGGTTCCCAGGATGTTAGTCAGAGACTGTATGGATCCCATACAGGTGATGTGCACACATGCTGCATTGGGATCTGAGCTGCCGCATTTGTTTGCTCTGGTTTGGTTTCTCTGTCAAACAGGCATTGATTTGCTTCCAAGGGGCAGAGTCCATTCCTAGGGCTCCTTATTAAGGCACTGAAATGCAAGCCCCCGCTAAGATAGCTGGAGATCTGCTCAGTGTTTTCTAGGTCCTCAGTGAACAGTGCCCTCTACTCTCAGGCAGCAAATGAAGTACATGGGCTGGAACAGCATGCATTGCTAGATGTTGGGGAGAGAGGGCAATGCAATAGCATGACAAGTCAGGAAGCCCCAGTGTCCTCCAGAAATAAGAGTGGCATCCACCAGAGTGCACAGGCAGTCTTCCCGGAGCGTGCTGCTGCTGGCAGCTGTGAGCAGCAGCCCAGGCAGTCATGCTTAGCTCCCCTCTGCCTGCACCCTGTCACCCTGCTCTGCCCACACTCCCTGGAGCAGCGTGCTGGACACCTCCCGTTGCTGACCCCAGGGACGGCTCCTGAGGCACTATGGTGTACCACGGCGGTGGGCTGCTCTGCCACCAGGCAGAGCCATCCCAGTGCATTTGTCGCTCCCAGCTGCCGATCTCAATAACGATGCCCTTTTTTCTGATTGCTCCTGCTCCCCGAGTTTGTAGTTGGTCACCCCTGCGGGTGAGCAGGGCCTGCCTGCCAGCAGTTTCACTGCTGCTCAGTCCCACTAGCTGGGTTTGCTCTTGGCCATGCTCCTCTGACTCTGTTTTCCCTCTTACTCCTACCAGCTGTGTTTGCAGTCTGATCTCTCCCGACAAGTCCCTTCCATAAAGAAGCGGGAAGGGAAAGGAGGTAGGAAGATACTTTTTACCCAGCTCTCAGACATGAAGTCATCAGGTTATTTGGCTACCTGAGTCCAGTTTCTTGAACTCACTGGCAGCACAGGACAGAGTCTTGACAGACTGGACTTGCTGTTTCTTAAGCAGAGCACAATGCCCCTTTGTGCAGGGTTCCTGGACCGGCCAGGTTAGGTTTTGTTTGACAAAGCCTCTTTAAATTTCTTTTTTTTTTTTCCCCTATGGAGTTGTGAAGAAAAAGATTTCTTTCTTCTTTCACTCAAACCTTAGAAATGAGTTTGTGCAAAATAGGTCTGTGACCCTAGAGCTAAGTTTCAGGTTTGCAAATAAACCTGTAATGCAGGCGGTCTGGGTATTTTGTAATCAAATTTGTGGACAACAAAAATGCTATGATTTCAAACCTAGAGACAAAAGAGGGACTGGGAAGCCAGAGAATTACAATTTACTCCAGCATATCCTGCCAGCTCTGCGCAGAAAATCACACCATTGCTGTGTGTGCAGCTTCCTCGTGTCAAGTGGCACAAAGCAGTTGCGAGATGTCTCACAGGAATGGTGTAAACCTCTCCCCATGCTTCCAGAGTGCCTGAGGTCCTCTCGTAAAAAGGATGAGAGAAGTGAGGGGGATGGAGGGAGTTTCCTCTGAAAAGGGGAATCCAGAATGAGAAACACATTCAGCCACTGCAAACAGCAAAAACACACGTGCTTTGATTCCAGGAGCCAGACCATGCGTGCCTCCCATGTGCAGCTGCCCAGATTTATGGCCTGTTATCCTCTGAGGCAATTACTGGAGTTTGTTGTGGGGATCTGCATAAGCGATGAGCAGGTTGCCCACGTAGCCTGGCCTTCTGAGAAATGACACGGTGCTCGCACCCCCAGCGCTCGCCATGTGCTGCGGCCGGGAGCAGCTGTGCTGGAAAACCACCGCGGAGGAAATCACAAGTTAGTGAGTCACTGAGACTGTTGCCAGCCTGTCAGGATTTTCTCCAGCTCTCATGTGCCTCTCAGCTTTCATGTGCCTCTGCTTCTGCTCCGAAGCAGGTTCAGATGCCTCCTTGGACAGAACGGTCACTAGCAGGTGAGGAAGGAGCAGGAGCATGTGGACAGACGGACCTGGTTTTCTCTCCGCAGTCCCAAAGGGAGGCGAGTGCTGTGCAAGGGAGAAGTCGCCCTGGCAGCCCCGAGCGTCACTTCCCATGCAGCCGGCAACGCACCCCATCAAAGCTCAGCAGAGACATTGCTCCACCTCCCTTCAGCCTGCCCAGGGAAGGTGCAGCTTGGGACGTGCCCAAGAGTACACTGTTGCCAGGATACTTTTGGCCCAGCCGCAAGCATCAATATTGAGGTCTTCCCAAAGCTGTTTATGGCTTTGGTCCAACTATGAGGTCCAAGTGGTTCGGGCTTTATCTGTGCATTGGGAGACCATTTGCAGCTGCTCTGGCCCAAGAACACACTCCTGTGCCTTGGGCTGGACTGCATTTACATCACTTGTATCTATGAGAACCAGGAGAAAGCTGTTGATGTAAGTGTATTAAACAAGCCTTCAAGCAGAAGCTTTGTAGCATGAAGTGCGGGCTCTCATGCATTAAACCAGCCAGCAGAGTAAGGGCTTTCCTTTCCAAAGTAAGGGCTGTGCTGCCCATGGCCCCAGGGCAGAGGTGCCTCCTGCACACCGAGGTGGCTTCTGGAGACCAAGCTGGAGACTAAAGCCCTGGGAGAAGAGGGTAGAGTTGTGCTGCAGAACACAGAGCTGGCAGGGACAGTGCCGCTGTCTCCTTGCTGTGCTGTGGAGCTGGGCTGCCTCCCCTGGGCTGCCTGCAGCCGCTCCTGCCTGCACCCCAGAGACAGCCTCAGCTCATCCCACCAGCCCACAGCTTTAAAATCCACGCTTCCTTAATCCCTAACAGGTGAGGAGTGGGATGCAGAGCAAACTGTTTCCAAATCCTCGTGCTGGTGGCTCTGGGCAGGGTCTTGCTCCCCTTAAAGCAGCAGAAAAATCTACAGGAGACAGAGGTGCTAAGATAGTCCCTGGATGAGTGTCCAATGCTGTTTTCCTCGGAAGGGGGTCCATGAGGTGCAGTTTTGTCAGTGAGCAAGACCAGGTATTTTCAACGTCAAAACAGACAAGAGAGTGAGGAGTATTTTCTATGGAAATGTAGCTGGATAAAGCCTACATTTGGGATTAGTGCACAGAAATGCTTTTACTGCTTTCTTTTACAAAAACTGAGCAATACTTCTTGGTTTTGGGCTAGAAGCTTTTTAAGCTATTTCCTTAAAATCTCAGTTTTAAAGCAGTCCATTCTGCACTGTGTTTTTTGGACAACATTTTTCTACCAGGTCTGTGCAGCACATGTTCCCCTCAGCAGCAAGTGGAGGGATTGCTGCTCCCACTGCCCGAGAGGCAAGGAGGGCTGGGTCATCTGCCCAGCTCTCCCTCCCAGCCTTCCCCATTTTTAGACCCAGTTGTGCTCATAGCACCAACGTCAGTGGAGGATCCCCTCCGTGCTTCTGGCTCTCAGCTGGTGACAACCACAGAAAGATCACAGCACTTGGAAGAAGTGCTCGGGAGGACACTTGACAGCAGGATAAATTCTTAGCTAGGAGCAACGCCGCCTTGAGTTTTTGTTCTTTGATCAACAGCGCTTTAAATTGACACTTGGACTTAACTTGCTTTAACTTCTACATGCAAACTAGCCCGAAGTAGACAGGTCCCTTGGATGGCTCAAGGATGCCTCCAGATGAGCTCTGGTGAGCATCAACGAGGCAAACTCTGTATCTTCTACCCGCTCTGTCCCCTTGCAGGAAGCACCCACCGCCAGGATCAAGGCTGCAGCAGCACGTTGGTGTTGGCTCATCTGCCCTCACATCCCCAGCTGTAGGAATTTCTCTTCCGCTGCCCAAAACTCTACCCAAAAGCCCAATTTGGAACCTTCAGGTCTGAAAAATTCGGTCTCACCTTGGGCATGGCAGCACGCAAACTTCCCAGACAATGTCAGAAATGCTCACGAAACATAAGAAGATGCCTTGTCTCAGCAGCAGCAGTAATTCTGGCTGACAATCTGAGCCGGTCGTTGATCCAGTGACAAGGCAGCATGGCCAAAGCTCGCAGTAGCTGAAGCCGTTTATGAACTGCGATCACATTCAGTGGGTAATTTGGGAGGAAAAATGATGGAGAATATATATAAAATAAAAAGAATATCAAACGCAATTTAAATTGAGAAAGTTCTGTGTATTGTGATGAGCTGCTCTTCCACTGTGAAAGTCGAATTTACTATTTTTGAAGGAAAAAATTAGCTTATTTTTTAAAAAAAGAACACCATAAGTGAAACACATGAAAAGGAAACAAAACCTTTTCTCTTGGATTGAGTTAAATGTTCTGTTGACTGGGTATGATTGAGGCTTTCTTACTTTAGTTTTGTTCTGTTTCCCGCCTTATTTTGGAAAGGGGGAAAAACCCCACCACATCTTTATGCTAGATCCACCCAAAAGGAAAGCTTTCCAAGCTAAAAAATGACCATTTCCCATCTGTCCCTGCTCTGACCTTCTGGAGAGGCCCTTTACGTGGCTGCCACCTTGCAGGGGGTATCTGCACTCCCCTGGCTGACACAGGGCTCCTCCTCCCAGCTGCAGCCACCTTCTCCAGGACATGTGACTGGGACACACGGTCAGACGAAAGGGAGCTGGCTGCTATGTATCACCCTTCTAAAAGCTTCTCCACAGCCCACATCGAGCCTGAAGACATCTCCCAAGCTGAAAGAGCTCTGCGTAGCTGTAATTACAGTGTGCTTTGCTCATCTTTTGTATTATCTGCCTGCTTTTGAGTTCTGCTCATCCCATTGCCTGTCCCAGTCGATACAATCTCCCTCTCCACTTGGTGGCTGCCTGTGCTGTTCAGCAAATGTTACTGTCTGCTCTGGGGTGACTGCATGTCAACAGAGGTAATGGCTGAAAACATACCTGGGGACAGTCAGGGCTGTTCCCCTCACTGGTAAGATGAAAGCTGGGTGTCCTGGCACCCCGAGGCCACCTCCTACATGTCTGTAGTCAGCAGTACAGGTGATGCTGGTTAAGCACATGACTTCTTGGTGTGAGTTAGTCTTGATCTTCTTACTGAATGCTTACGCAGATGTCCTCTGGGTCTTGTGAACATGTGTCTTCAATTAATTTTCTTCAGCAGGGCTAAAGTAAAACACTTCTTCAGTTGGAAAACGAGATGGCTGGTGTACTCTACACAGCAGATTTTCAGGCCCAGTCTGCTCCCATTCAAACTCCTACAGGCAAATTTTCCAACGTGCAGAGGCAGCCACGGCTGGTGGGACAGCTAGCGTGGAGCTGTTTGCATCCAACACCTGAAAGGCAGAACAGTTTGGGTAACATGGATTACTCTCCTATAGCATCATCTCCTGGAAACTGGCTCAACACAAGTGTTTGAAAATAATTTCTCTCTAGGAGTCCTGCATAGCTGCAGGCACCCATAGCTCTTTCTACAGTCACCACCCACAGAGGTTTTGCTGTCAGAAACAAGTTCAGTTGGGTGATGGCGCCCAAGACATCACAGCATTCTGCTCTATTCCCTGGAACAGCCTGGACATCAGGGCAAAAAGAAGAAATCCACTGTTTTCAGACATGTAGACTTTAAACTACTTAATCGTAAAAGATGCCTTGAAGACACATGAAGCTAAATCCCTCACAGCTTGAGCCAGTCACTGTCAGGAATTCAGGTGGGATGTGTGTGTGGTAGATTTCCTGACCTCCACATTTTTCTCTTTCTGAAACATCTGAGCTGGGCTTTCAGAGGGTGAGTTGTGGGCAGTCTCCTGCCCACACAGTCTCCTCTGCTTGTAACTGCTTCTCAGACAAATAAAAACAGGTCCAGGGGATAGTTCTTGCCTTGTCTCTCTGGCTGGGGTCACCCTGTCTCACTAAGGAAAGGGCTAGAGTGTGTTGGTGGTGCTTTGAGGTTGGAGGTATGGGAGGAACTTGCAATCCCAAACACACCATGGTACCACTTCATATTTTACCAGAGATGCCAAATTCTGGAGGGATTTGAGTAATATGTACTGTTCCCAGGCCATCTTTAGGATTTTATCATTTTCATTCCAGCTAGAAAGCAACTCAAACAGCCCTTGGAGACTGTGATTTAAATGGCAAGTCCACAAAGACAAAGTACCAATGGAGATCTGGTGAAAATAGAACAAGCCAAAAACTCACTCTCTCTCTCCAGCATACCTAGAGACTGTGCTAGCAGCACGTACATGAGAAATGATCCCTTATCATTCCCAGCGTACTTTTTACTGTTGAAAATTACTAAGAGCAGTGTGAGCAGGTAGCTTTGCATGCCTGCTAATGCTCTCTGTTGCCATCACTCTGATTTCTAATGACCATTTCCTAAGCTCTAGATTCCCTGCAGCAGGGCAAACAGGAGGGTATACAAATTAGGAATTAAAACGAGTGAGCCAGCCAAGGCTGGCAGCCTGTTAATCAGTCTCCTTCACCTGAAGGAGGACAGTTGTGTAGAAGTCAAAATAGCAACCATGCTTTGAGGTCTACCTGCACTCTACGCATATCAAATCCATATTTTGCTTGCTTTCTCATACATGAAGGATGGAAATCTCACTCGGAGTGACTTCTTTGCCTTTGAGCAGATGGTGTAAAGTGTTGCCCCTGTGATCCCGTGAAGCAGTTGCACAACAGCCCAGCTTTGCTCAGCAGAGGCCCCCCACTCGGCAAAGCCGGTGCAGTGCAGAGATCAAAGCCAAATCTTCTCCTTCATGACTTTCCTGTTATAGTTTTTTTCTCTCTTCTACTTTTTTTTCCGTAATCAGAGTCTTGACTCCTTTTTCTTCCATATTCAGGCTTGAGATCAAACAGACCAGACATCTGCTTTGGTATTTTTTTAATCATTTTAATGATTTAATAATTTCTAGGGGAGAGGGAGAAGAGGGAAATGAAAATAATGACAAAGCCAAAAAAATGACACCATTTATTTAATTCAGGCACAGTCGGGAGTGCCTGTTCTTCCCTCTTCTTTTTTTTAATCTTGAGGAAATCATCATGATGATTGTAGCTGATGAACGCTGGCAAAACATTTAAGTAGACATGTGCCTGAAAGCATGAATCACATCTATTTTCTTCTTCTTTTAGGAAATATGTTATACTGGTTAAGGCTTTTTCATCTGAAAATGCAAAAAACCTGTTGCAAACACCTCATCCCTGTGAGGCAGGTAGAGCCTGTGTGCTGGATGGGCAAACAGCGGTGAAGAGTTTGGGCAGCCTTCCCAGTGGGACACAGAGAGCAACAAAAAAAAATCAGTCTCCTCTTCAAAGCTAGACCATATTTTCCATTAAAAATCCATTAATTTCTCTCAACTGCGCCTTATCAGGGGATGAATTCCTGCCACCACCCAAGACACTCGGCAGAGGTATGGTCTCATGCCAGGCTCAACCTCTCTCTCTGACTTCTGAGAAGATCCGACACAGATATTTGAAGTCTTCCCAGTTTTAAAGAGTCATCGAGCTGGGGTTGAGGGAGGAGGAACGTGGCCAGGAGATGTGCAGGGGACAGCCCCGATGCTGGGGAAGGAAATGGTGCTGCTGGCTTTATTCACAGATAGACTCTGTTTCACAGGGCACCCTTGGCTCGCCGTGAGGTCTCATTTTTCAGCCAACGTGACACCATTCATTTTCTAAAAGTTACAGGCATCTTTGGGTTACATATTGGGCACGAGGACAAAAGATTATGTGCAAACTCAGCCATGCTGCTTATGTTCAGAGAGAAGGCACTCAGCTTACCAGCCATCTCTGGGAAGAGGTCCTTTTGCAGAGAGCAATGGGTGATGAGAATTCAGGATGGCATTCTGGCTCCCTTATTTAAACTTTAAAACACACTAAATGTTTTCTGGCTATGGAGAGGTCACTTGAATGTACACACCACGTACCGTCATCTTGCTTTTCATTTTTTTGTGTAAAAGTTTAAAAACTTAAAACAGAAAGTCAATACAAACATAAGATCCAAATGTGGTGTGTAATCCTCCTCTTATCTGCATGCCATTGCTCAAAACAAATGCATTAATGTATTTTATGTTTCATGGTTATGAGTTGCCCTGAGGATAATCAAATCAAAATCAAATGCACCTGCATAAGATAAGGTCGCTGATACTGTTTCCCACCCTTTCCCACTCTGGCTGCTAGTTTCTCTGCAACCGCATTTATTACTCTTTCTTAGTTTCACTGCTCTTTCTTTAAAGATTGCTTTTCCATATGGATAGATTAAGTAGAATTTTTTTAAAAGCTGTATGCTCTGGAGAAATGAGACTCGCTGACAAAGCTGGCAGTCATAGATGTGATCCTATGAGTGAGAAATAGTGGGGAGAAGTGGATCGCAGTCTCCTAAAGAGAGGGGAATTCTTCAGAGCATGCGGTCTATTGAAGTGCCCCTGTCTCCACCTCGCCTGCCCCTTAATCAAGCAATCATATTGGCCCCCTCGCTCTTTTCAATGGGGGGAAATTTGCAGACAAATTCCTGCCAGCGGGATGTTGGAGCTCTCCTGGGTGGTGGGATAAAGATACCTGTCACCTCCGCCCGGCCCCACCGCCGGCTCATGCTGGGAGCATGGCTGGGGAGCCCCACGCTGGCTGTGGGGCCGATCACTTCCAAATCCCAGTCAGAAAGTGAAATAAGACCCAGCTCCCCAACAGCTCGGCAGACCCATTGACCAAGGCAAACAACTGTGTAAGTGGTCCCATATGCTGTAGGTACGTTAGAGGGACATAAATTGTGCTTTGTGCTCATGATGGTGGCAGCTTGCCCCTGCTGCCGAATTGCTCTCGCCTTTTATTTATTGGAGGGGCAGATACTCTTCCCAAAAGATGTGCGAGTGGCACTGCAGCTCTGAGAACAGGATCTTCCCCAGCTGATTAGCCAGGAGCAGTATTTGAAGTGATGCAGCCGCCAATGTTTTAGGCGGTGAGTGCTGCTGTTGCGGGGTACCTGCCAGGCAGCAGCTCTCTCCTCCAGTCTTTG
This sequence comes from Leptosomus discolor, assembly GCF_034619465.1. Lineage (NCBI taxonomy): Eukaryota > Metazoa > Chordata > Aves > Leptosomiformes > Leptosomidae > Leptosomus > Leptosomus discolor. The sequence goes on along the minus strand of NC_141397.1, from coordinate 51,961,483 downwards.
TCCCTCTACTGCTCCCCCATCACCAAATGAAGATTGTATGGGCAAGGATAAACAAAGAGCCTGTTCATATGAGGGAAGTTTTGGGGGCAGAAAGGACTGAAAGGCTCAAGATACGGCAAGGCTTAATGCCGTAAATCTGATTAATTTACCTTGTGACAATCGTAACAAAAAAGCGAAGGCTGGGAGCCGGGGCTGCAGGCTGACCTTTCGCTCGCACTGAAAGGCGGCACAATAGGGGCTGGGGCTGGTCAGGGGAGTGACCCTGCCTTTCACTGCTACCTGCTGCTTCCGACAATGCCATCGGACACAGCTCTCAGGGTGATGAAAGACACCTTCCCGCCAAAGGCTCCTTTCTCCCCCTGCCCTGGACAGGGGGAGCCCGAGGGTGTTTGGCTTGGGCAGAGCCAGCTGTGCTCGCTGCATAAATGGGCATCACTCACTAACGTTAATATCAACCAATAAAAACTCCTCTGGGGACTTCAGGGTTGGACCCTGCGTGGCCACTGCTGCGTATGCAGGGGAGGGGGGGGGGCGTAATTCTGGGCTGAGCTGCCAGCAAATGAGGAAATGCTTTCGAGGGATCATTTCCCACTGCTGCATGGTGCAGAGCCAAAATCCCAGCCTGTGCAGTGGGTTGACCCTATGTCCATGGGAGTTTGCTGCACAGGGGAGTGTCCCAGACATATCTGAAGGCAGCAGCCACGGGAAAGAGATTTTCTGTGCATCCGCTGGAGAGCATCTTCCTTGGGTGCCCTCTCACTGCCCAACAAGCACAGGATTTATTCCTCTCTTGTCCCTTGCTAACCATGCCCTAAAGCATGTGAGAAGGGCATGCGCTACCTTCAGCAGCAGCAGCACATACCAGTGGGAACATCTGGCCCAGAGGCATCCCAGAATAGGAAACAGGCTTAAGTTTTGCACAGCAGAAATGTATTTATCTGAGGAATTAACCTTTGTGTTCAATACTTGTTCTCTGGACTTGTCTTTGTCTCCAGCACCTGCTTTGCCCTGAGTAGCACCCATTCCCACTAAGTACGAACTCTTGCTTGATTGAATTGGGGCAGAGAGACCTTCAGGTGGGGAACAGAAGTTTTGTGTGTAGCCCTGCACCCAGGGCAGTGTTTGGCTCTATACCCAGCATCGTCCCAGCCCCACTGCCTGTCAGGAAAGAAAGATGGAGTGGTCTTGTACCCCTTCATATTTCAAGCCCTCTTCTTTGCACTGCAGTAGTTTGACTTAAGTTCTTTTTGCAGAGTCACTATCACTAGGAAAGTTTGGGGGATTTCACTGCTTATTTTAGTTTTATCAGTATAAAAAAATTTGAAAACTTAAAAAGTAGGTGAAAAATATCTCTAAATCTTAATGGGACTATATACCAGTCAGGGAAAACCCATCACCTGCCTTTAAATGCATTGGCTAGTATATGCACCAAAAAAAAATAGTTAATAAAGGTGTTTTGACTGCGACATCTGCTGCAATTCTTGGTTATGGAGGCTTAATTGCAGACTAGAGTATCAAACTTTCAGAAGGTTTGGGGACAGAGATTGATTGGGGTCACCAGGTTATTCAGAATAAAATCCCAACCCTTATCTCTCAAATGCAGTGTCCAATTGATTTTCTCTGGACCATTACACACCACACAGTGCCATGAAACCCAGGAGGGGAGTGGCAGAACATCACACTTCTCAAAACCCTTTCGAAGCAAACTACTGCAGTCCTTTGCGGGCTCTTTGGGAGGCACAGCTTTTCCCCATAAGGACTGAAGAACCACTGTAGTAAAGGCTCAGCCATTTTCCAAAATCGGGATGTATCCAGAGAGCAGTTGCCAGCCCCAGGACTGCATCTGCAAACTACCCAGCCACATGTGGAGGGCCTGGGTGATTAAAAACACCACTTGCTGTTGAGACAAATCAAGCATTTCCGTACAAATTGCTGAATTCCATTTATTCCAGCAATTCAACCTGCAAAACTGGGAAGAGCTTCAGTTTGTGAGCAGAGCTGGCAGAGATAGGGATGCGTGTGGTGCAATTTGCTTAACAGGAAAACACATTAAGGTTAAAGAGATCTCCTCACACCAAAGCTGTGGCTCATTATCTACCAAGTCCCAGGCAGCTTGGATTTGCCAATCAAATAATCTTTAATCAAATTGCCAACACCAGCCCTGGTTGCCCTCTCCCACGCTACCCTGGGGAAAGCAGGCTTCAACATTCCAGCCAGCCCCATCACCTTCGCCATTGAAGCTCGGGCTTCCTACAGGGGGTTCCTGGCATCCTTGTTTGGTCAACAAGTCATCCCTATTTTCCCCAGTCTCCCCATGGGAGAGGGCTGAGCTGCAGCCTCCCCAGGGACAGGTTTGTGCAGACCTGGGTAAAGCCCAAGCCAGGAGGGGTGGTGGGCAGAGGGGACCTACTTGCTCGGAGTCCTGGCAGCACGTTTTGTTCTGCAGCTCCTAATCCTTCCTGGTGTGCTTCTCACCTTTATGGTCTTCAACGTACTTCATGTTTGGGGAAAGCAGCTTTCCCTTGCGTGTCCATTGATTTACCAGCTCCAGGGTCCAGCTGTTGCCCTGGGTAATTGGCAGCAGTGACATATCGGGCTGAATTTTATTGTATGCATTAGGAAAAGTCAGCAAACAGAGTTGAGTGTCATGTCAAGTATTGCCTTTGACTTTCTATTGCAGCCATTTGAGGTCTGTTTTGTTCTCGGACTGACAAATCCTCTGTTCTAGTTGAGCCTTTGTCTAAGATGTTGGAGGTTAGTCTGAGGAGAGCTGTCTGAGAGACCTTGCTAATCCCTTTTTAGTTTTTTGAACAAGAAAGTCAAGTGTTTTTTATAATAATAATAATTTGAGCTAATAAGTAACATGCTGGCTGGAGCTGCAGCTGCCCGGGGTGGAGCAGATTTGTTTTCTCCATCTAATTAGAAAGCCTTAGCTAATGTCAGACATGTCTTCATTTGCAGATTTTTCCGGAGAGGTCCGGACCCACACAGCTAATTCAGTGTGGGCTCACAGTCCAGGCACTAATGCTGGCTTCCACCACCCCAGAGCTTAGCCCAGTCCCTTCATTTGCACCGTTCAAACCCTGCTCTGCCTTTGCTGCTGAGCATTGTTAGGAGGACCACAGGCTCTGGTGTGGCCCTGAGGCAGGACACCCACCCATGAACCAGCCAGGGGTGCTTTGTGAGGGTAGGTTCCTCTTTCTGTGGGTAGAAATGTTTATTTTATTATTCCTTTAATTCCTCCACGCTGCATTCCTGCCTCATCAAAACGCATTAGCAAACTAAATCTTCGTCATTGAGGGAGGTCTCGCTTCCTTTCAAGGATAACAATTCTTTAAGTCTGTGGGAAGATTAAAAGTGCGGTACTAAGTAAAAAATCATACAGCTGGGGAAGGCAAATGCCCGTAACTGGGTTCATTAACAATATTGTATATCATCTAAATGAAAGAAAGTTTAAAGGCTTAATGATTTCCTTCTCACTGATACATACAGTTCAGCGCCAGCTCAGACAACGAAGAAAGGCTAACCTGTTCTACCTCCATCCTGCTTTGCTGGTTGTTTTGCAAACACTTCAGGAAAGTGTTCAAATTCCCATAAAATTGATTTTTGGTGGAAGTTGAAGGGAAAAAAAATATTTTCTATTGAGTGATTTTTACAATAAGATTAACTTCACAAGACCTCGACTTTGGCCCTAGCTGGCCTTGACAATGCCTCCCTTTTAAAAAGGTGATGCAGCTATCTATAATTAGCCACGGCTAGTTAATAACTCATCTGTTAATGTCCAGGCCTACAAATGGAAGGTTTCAGTGCACAAGGAACCAAGGTTAGGTCAACAAGGATAAAATCATGTCTATTTTAGTTTAATGAATTCCATTTCCATTGTTGCTGCATTTTATTTGGACAGTCAGATGGATAGCTGGGCTTTGGGACCGCTTTTGGAAGGGTTACAGTTTCCTGCAGTGCAGCAGCTTGGGGTCCCTCCACAAGCCTCTCTGGCCATAACGTCATTGCAGAAAATGGTAAGAGCAATATTCTGCACTCTTCTAAGCTTGACTGCCAAATTGTTCAAAGCTTTGTTGGTGATAACTTGCTTAAGTATCACGTTATTGCTTTTAGTATCCCCTGGGAACGAACGGAGCCGTGGTATCTGACATCGAGGGGAGGTATTGCCCCTCACTGCCTGCTGTAGGTCCTCACCCTGTACTGCAGTTCAGAAGAAAGGGCCCCTCCGTTTGCATTCCCATCACTTTAGGTGGGGCACCTGCAAGTACAGAAGCCAGGCTGTTGGACATAGTCCTTTACACATTCCTCTGAAGAGATGCTGTGGCCCTGGTTCATACTGCCTTTCAAATCAAAGACAAAACCAAGGTCCTGGTGTTAGTGCATCTTGGCCTTTGGCTGGGTGATGATACTCAGTCTTTTTTAAATACACTCAGAGGTTTGAGGCATTTGGTACAGGACAGCTGAACTTCAACTGGCTTTGAATAATCATGATTATTAGGCACCTAGCCTCATTCATGATGAAAACTAGCACATAAGCCAGATGATGCTGTCAAATACAATCCCAGGTGGTACCAGCACTTGTTCTAGCTAGCAGTGAGAATTGGCAAGGACCCTTGTCTTGGTAAAAACTGTGATATTTGTTTGCATGACAATCATTAAATATTAGAAGTGTGCATTTTCCCATTTTAAATACAAAAATAAAAATTTCCATGTAAAATTGCACCAAACTGACCCTTTCCCTGAAACTTTCTGCTTTGACGTTTTGTTGAAAAATTCCTGCCCAGCTTTAGTCATGGGAAAGAATTTTCTCCTTAATGTTGTTTTGGTCAGAAAAAAATAAATCTTTGTTTGCATGACTGGGTCTCAGTCATGAAAAACTGACCCCAAAAAACACTGCAAAGAGTTTCCTCTGGCTGTAGAGACTCAAAAGGGGACATGTTATTTGAGAAGATGCATGCTTGAGCAGAGTGGAGATCGGGGGGATTTGGAGAAGAAGAAACCCACTAGAAGCTCCTTGTTTCTTACCAAATGTTTTGTTTAGCGCAGAGCACTTGGACCAAGTGAGACGCCAGAGGCCAGGACCATGTCACGTAAGGCAGCGTGTGCAAGCCTGCCCTTGCGACACTGCCCATGGGGAGCGCTGGAAAACAAACCCTTTTCCAGGCCACACAGCCCCAGCTGGGCTGGATCTGCCCCTTCCCCGTGCCTCCGACAGGAGCCGAGGCCATCTCAGGAAAGGCAGTTTCAAGTCCTCTGCGAGGACTGAGCAGCACGCCATCCTACATCCCCGACATCCAGCCGGTCCATGAGTCAGGCAGGCACTTATCGAGGTTTTGGATGATTTCTCGGTATTCTCCAGATCTCTTGGGCTTGTAAAGCCAGACAGGAAATCTTGTAGAAATGGTTTTTCCTGTCTGAATCCCAGCCAGGCCCATTTCGAGGACTACCTGGAAATAGCTGGAAGAGTCTTGGTAGAAAAAATTCCCACAGTTTGAGCCCTGCCTAGGGACTGGAAGCTGGGCAAAGATTAAATCCAGTTTTCTCAAATCTTAGGAGGTCCTGGGGCATGTAAGAGAGTGAGGATATAAATAGTAGCACCCCTCTGCTCCTTTAGGCTGGGCTTTCTGAAGGACGTGAGTGACAGATGAACTCAGCTCCCCGACATTTCCGGGCTGTGAGAGCTGAATTCCATGCAGCTCCTCTGGAAATCCCCCCATGTCCCTGGCCAGAAACAGGGCTTTCAGGTGGTGATTCCCACATTTCTCCCTCTGGAAACCAGATTAATTTCCTCATGTAATTGTGCTTCTCCTGTCCTGGCCTCAGGCTTTCCAACAAGTTCTTCTTCCCCTTTGGCTGCATGGTCAATGTCAGGCAAGCTCGCCTCTCTGGGAAGGGTAGAAAAGTTGGTCTTTTTGCCCAACAAAGTCAGAACAGCCTTCAGATTTGCTCCCAAACCTCCTGCCTATAGTCTAATAATAAAGGTTAAATCTTGTATAAACCCAGTCAGCTCTATGGAGGCTGGTAGCTGTTGCTGGCTTTCACACTGGAAAATATCACTGATGGACAAAAATCTTAGGGGTTTCAGGCATTTGTCTCTGGTAGGGTACCAAGCATGCAAAATCATTTGTTGCATTAAGCCCAACCTAAGCAAACTAAATTGCAGTTTCCATGATTAATATTTGAAGCCAGAGATAGGAAGGCAAAAACAACAGTTCAGACCCAAGCAGTAAGTATCTGAACTTGAAAAACACCCACCATTCAGCCTTCAAGAGCACTTCTGAAGCTGCCTGTAGAGAAAATAATTAAAGAGATGAAAGATACAGTGACTGATAGTAATAAATCACAGGCAGCTGTCTTTGCCCTCTCAGCAAACATAAATCACCTTTGCCTTTAAAATATGGCAACAAGCATTCTTCCCAGATTGCTTTGAATTTATTAGACAAGGTCATTAGAAATGTATTAGGGCAAAATCTGAATTTATTAACTGAGTTACTTAATAGCTTAATTGTTCAGCTAGCGATGGGTAGCTCTGCCTACTTTTTTCGGTGAGGAGGAAGACAGCCAGGAATACAGGTTACAGTGCAGGAGGTGCTACTGTCTCCAAAGGCAGACCTCTGGGATCATCTGTAGTGCAGCTGGCATGGGAGCAGGGGTGCAGCTCCCCACTGGGTCCTGGGCTCTGCAGCGGGGACATCTGAGATGGTTTCTAATTAGCATCAGGCAGGTGTGTTGGTCTCCCTGGTAACTGGCTTAAAGTTGGCCAGGGCGTCTTTTGAGAAGGAAACCTGCTACAGGACCTGCAGCTGGGCTAGACCAGAGCTTGTCTTAGGCTTTTTTGTATGTGCTAATTTGGGAGGGCAGTTGGGAAGCTGGGGGGGTCAGACAAGTTCAGCTCCACACCAGTCTCTGCTAGGACCAGCCAGCAGCACACACATCCCTGCACCACACAGAGCCGTCTTCTACGGACGGCTGAATTTTTGTGTGTGTGCATGCAGGAGGCTCTTCTAGCCTTGAGCTTTGAGACACTGAGGCTGAAACTAACTGTGCAAGGAGCTCTCCTCATTGTGCTGCCAGACTTGTGTCCCCACTTGCAGGACACAACGCGCTCTGCAGCATTGGCCGTCCCAGAAGGGACCATCTGCCAGGAGAGGCATTTCTGGAAGCAGCCAAACCCAACAGACTCACTTGCACATGTGCTTCTTTTCCTCTGGGAGAGGATGAGGGAGCAAGCACACAGGTCTGAGTCACCGTCACCAATGACACGTCTGAGGTTTTGGTTTCACAGACCACCAAAGGATGGTCACCATGGCTGCCGCGAGAGCTGGGGCGTGCTCGTGTGGTGCTGCTGGGATAGGGCCTGCAGCACCCATCTGGGGCTGTTCAAAACAGCATAGAGCTCCGCTACTGGAACAGGAGAGAGAGACTCTAAATACCATATTTAGCACGGCCTTCAGCTCACTTAGAAGCTGCTACCACCCAAGCAACTGCAGCTTCCGACTGATAAAAACTCATCACCTGCATCTTCTGCTCTCTTTTAGTTTAGTCAAACACTGCTTTGCACTTGTTCATCAGGCAAAGCCTCTGCTGAACCTGTCAGCTGGGCCAGCATCTTCCTATGTGTCAGGAGATGCAGAAGTGAAGACTTCCAGCAACCACAGGTTCCTCCCAGGATGTCCATTTCTGTGAAAGAACAGCATTTGCTTAGTTTTTATCCATTTCCAGGTAGAATTTGGGGTCTCTTCTTCCTGTTTCTTTCCATGATTTTTCTGCCTGCCCAGGAGAAGTCGAGTACCCCAGGAATTAATACAAGACAGACTGGTAGCTAACTCTTGTTGAAATCAATGGGTATTTCGCTTTGTGGCAGACTTCATGATTAGATCCCCAAATTTTTCACCATGGCTTGTTTCCTCTTTCTCCCTGACAATGGGTAGCTCCAGAAGAAGGAAGAAGGTAAAAGGAGAAAACATGAATTTAATAACTGCAATGACAAATTTTATTACAGCAACTTTATGGAGGGAAAATGTCTCACAATCTTCACCGCATAACAATGTCCCGACAGACATGATGTCATTGAGTCTTAAAAGGTGTTTGAGTTGGAAAATCTTTTCAGCAGTGTTTTAAGGAGCTGTTTAAATGATTAATAAGGTTTATGCGTGTGATTTATTATTTCAAAATAAAAATGTACAGCAGGTATAAAACGTATTTGAAAGGGATGACTGTGTTTACTAATGTTGCAGGTGTTATATTGCCAGACAATATCAAAATAAATATGCTTAACTCTAAAAGAAAAACGTAGCATCTGGTCAAATTTTATACATCTGTATATGTGTGCCCTGACAATTTGTTTTAGAAGGAAGAAGTAGCTGGGCAGAATATTATTTCAGACCTCATATCATGAAATAACACAAACATGAGGTTTCACCTGTTTTCCCTGCTCACTAGAGATACCCCTAGTGTATATGTGATGTATATTTTGATTAAGTGCACCCATTAAAGCTATTTAATGGTATTTATTATTGCACATTTGAGAATTTTTACCTAATGGGCAACACCTAAGTTTCTTCCAAATGGGGCTTGTTGAAGTTAAACTCTTACTCCCTGCTGCACAGACACAGGGAGGGATGGCTGCTCAGGGTGAGAACAGCACATGACTGATACCAAAACAAACCACAATTGGCTGTTTTCAGCCTTTCAGTTGTTTCTCCCTGAAATTCCTCTTTCCCACATGTAATGTCTACCTGCAGGCAAAGTTATAGTTTCAGCAAAACCTTTCTGAGCCAGAGTGCTATTTTTTTGTCTTAAAAATTCAAAGGAAGTCTGAGACTGCCTTTATTTCCAATGGAAGTTTTTCTTATGGGGAAGTTTCAGTGGCAAACCAGATTTGCTCAAACACAGTGTGTTTTGTAGATTTCTGAATCACAGAAGATTAGTTTAGATGATTAGAAATAAGGAGACTTGGGACCTTCTCACACAACACCAGCTGTGTGATAACTCCTTACTCTCTTTTCTCTTTAACTCTCTGAAGGTTACGAATGCCTATGCAGATATTACCATGCTCCAAGCACCGAGATTAAGGGTCTAGATGAGAAGTTCCATTTCCTCCCCAGGACTTATTTTCTTCATGCTCCCTCAAAGGACACCAGGATACCTTCTGCTTTCCTCACATGTCCATCCTGGATGCCCTGGATGCACATCACCACTAAGCATCTTCACAGCATCAGAGTGAAGACTCAGGGACACAGACTCACCCTGCACAGAGTAATTCCTAAAAATAAAAGTTGCTGGGGAAGCAGAGCCTCTAAAGGAGGTTGGATTTCTTTATCTAGAAGTGCTTACTTCCAAAATTTTCAACTTCCATCCCTTGGGCACGAATACCGAGCAGGCAGTCGCCTGTGTCCGGAGTGCCACTGTCCCCTCCTGCTGCCCTGTAGCTGCTGTACCCTGCACTGAGGGCCCTGCTTATATTGCCAACAACACAATTTTGGCATCTTCTGGCATTTCTAGCCTTTATTAAAATAAACCCAAATGGAAATTTCATTCTGCCTCCTCTGGAGTTTCCATGGAGAAGATCTAATTATCTTTCTTTAATAGCACTAATTGGTGGACTCACAGCCCTGGCCGTTCAGCCCACTCCTCCATGCTCCCTTTATACCCTGCACTGCCCCGGCCTCTCAGGCTGGATGGGATTTAAGCCTGGTCTGATGGCTTGTGAAACCACTTTGACTTCTTGCCCTCAATTCGCTCGTGCTACCTGAGCTCCCCGACCTGTTGACAGAGGAGCTTTCCTTTGTCTTTGCAAATTGACACAGCTGCACACTTCGCAAATAGACTCAGATGTTGAGCTTTGGGCTGAATGGATCCTCCAGATTAGTGTGGGGGAGAATTAGCTTTAAAAACGCTAAGCTGGAGCCAGCAGCAGGAGAATGGAGTGAAGCTCTTTATCAGGATTCACTGCCATAGAAAGGGGCTCCCCACTCTCACAGTGATATTTACTTCCCTTTGGGGAGGACATTCCTACAGCCGATAGCTCATCATGACCCTGTACCTCCGACCAGAGTTAATTAGCCTACTGTATAATGGGGAGATTCGCCCAGAGATTACACGCAGTGATCTCTCACCACACACGCTGTTTGCTGAGTGGTTTGGGGCTCTTGGCAAGCACAAAAGCACAAATGCAAGCAGCAGAAAATCTGGCACAGGCAGGGATTGCTGCCACGGTGCTCAGCAGAGCTGCAGGCAGGGGCCGAGGCTGAGCTCTGCCTGGTCCCCGCTCTCCCGGGGTCCCACACCTCCGTCCTCATGGCACGATGGACATGGGGCGCGTAAGCCCTCACAAGGCTTTTTTTTGCAAATGGCTTGGAAAGTTGGCCATAGAGGTGAATTTGCCCAAACTGGAGCAACAGAGTAGAAAAGAAAGGTGATGGTCACCTCTGCCTTGCAGTAAAGCCAGGGTGTGAGCCACGGAGAAAGCATCTGTCCTAGGCCAGGCAGGGGAAGCCATCTGCCTGCCCTGCCTTCTCTGGAGGCAAGGGGACAAGATCAGCACTGGAGGCAATTAACACTGAACAACTTGTTAATGATTTTATAGCGGGTTAAAGAAAATGCCTCAAATAAAACTACAGGAGACCTTCTATAACTCTACATGGCTGTAAATATGTATTAACTTAATTACTATCAGCAATTACAGCTCAGTTTGGGAACAGTTAAAGAGGGTGCACACAAAAAGGGATTATTATCCTTAGAAAATGAGTGTGAAGATAAAAGGGATTTCATTCATATTAGCTAACGAGCAGGGGCAGAGGTGCAGAAATGGCATCCCCCTCTGCTTTACACTGCTCATAAAGGGGACAAGAAGCAGCCAGGCTCAGTGTCCCAGGGCAAGCGGGGGCCACATATGTGCCTGGAGAGCTCCAGGGGTGGCACTCCCAGGAGGGTGGAAGGGAAGAGCCTGGTACCAAGTGAATGCCTGGCCCTCTGAGGGGACATGTGCTCACCGGAGTTACACCCTCATGCTCATTTACTTCATCCTCAGCCACTTCTTGCAGAGGGCTCAGGACCAGCTCCTGTTACCCGTTATAGCACTCATTCTGCTCCTGGATGTTGTTTCCCTCATTTTCCTCCTGGGCCTACTAGCTTGTACAGCTTACAGCTGCAGGAGCTGGTTGGACTTGTTCAGGATGGCAGATCTGTATTTCACAGGCATCACATTTTGCCCAGAAATGCCTAAGCTGATTCCAGGAAGAGCTAGAAAAGCATCTCTCCTTGGACTGAGCATCTGTATCTCCTTTTCCTGGTTTGTTAGAATGGTTTCTAACCCTATTCCTTGAAGATAAATGCCTGATTTCTGTTAAATGTGCCCTGATTCCCTTTCCTGGTTTTGAGTCTTGTGATAACATTCCCTACTAAATTCAATATTTGTTCTATTACTTCTTCGTATCATGACTTTTAAATGTGTAACCAAATGCTCGTTTCTCAGGATTGCGCAAAATTGATTGAGCTCTGCAAGTCTCTTTCCAGAACGTTCACTTCTGCCTTCAGACAATGTTTGTGACTCCCTTGGCACTCACCAATGTTTCAGCACACTGCAGTGTGCGGACCAGAAGGCGATAAGTACTTTCCTGTGACAGATGTCTCCTATCTGTCCCGGGACCTCCTTGGTGTTTAGCCAGAGCAGCATCACTCTGTTGGAGTGAAATCCTTCCAAGGACCTCAGTTCTCATTCTGAGCCCTCCATCACCTGCTGGTCTCCTCTTTCTGCCTTACCTCCCCCTCTCTAGTGTGATTAACATTGTCTTAAATATTCATCCCCTGCTCTCGCTGGCCTGCTTGAAAGCTGAACTCACAATTAAATACTAACTAGTGTTTAAAGGCCAATTGTTAGTCAAAAGTGTTGGAATATTTTGCCTTCTGCATCTGTTTCTGGTGAGGTGAGTCCCTAAATAAACCGAGTGGGTGTTGCTGGTGGTGGCTGGTGATACACAGAGTATTTCCCAAGCACATCTGCTGGTGTCTGCCCAGTTGCCTGTGACACATGTGGACTCCTGCTCCACAACCCAGACCTGGGTTTCAGACTGCCCCAGGGCAGGATTGCTGGGGTCTCCAGGGTACCCTGGGCTAAGCCTGCAACTGCTCCTGCTCTTTAAAGATGCAAAGTGTCCTTACCCAGAATCCCCAGCCTTTGAGATTGGGGAACAGAGCTGGAAACCTGGTGAGATAAAGCTGCTTTGTGATCACCAGTGCTTTTGTCATGCACCGAGGCTGTCAATACAATTGCAATATTCCTTATCAAGTGCTTAGCCTAGCCTGCCCGTTTGGGGCCAGAAGGCAGAAGGAGCCTGGGGAAGCAGGGGGAGATAGGGAACACAGCTAACAGACCATGCTGTAGCCCTGAAAATGGAAAACCTAAAACCAGGCAGGCTTCAAGAATCGGGAAAGGACGAGGGGTGTCTGGACGCTCCTGGGTTACCCTCATTTTTTAAACCTGGGCGCAGGCAACTTTTTCAGGCTGGCTGCCCATGTAGGTGCTGCTGTTCCTGACTGCCACCCCAGGACCTGCCTTTTCTGAGGTCCCCAGCAGCAACTCACTCTGCCGTGAGCATCAGGTCCCCCCTGAGCACCCAGAGATTTCCACCCTGGCGGAGTGACCTTAGCAGCGCCTGTAAGTCATGAACAGGAACATGGCAGGCTCCAGTTCTCCAGTGTGAGCAGAGTCATTCTTTTACTCTCTTACAAAACACATTTATCACTACGGAATATGACTTTTGCATGTATCATCTGCTTTTGCTTCTTGATCTACATCTACTACCCCGAGCTCAGCTCACTGCTGTTCAGCACTGCTTTATTGTTAATTATCCCTCAAATTACAACCTCTCCCAAAGGCTTCTGCCACCATCTCTGGTAAGAAACCTGTCTGAAGAGGAGCCCGGGTCTGGGCTCTGGAATGACATTTGGAGCAGTAGCAACGTTTGAATGCAACGGTATTTCCTTCTGAGCAAGAAAAAAAAAAAAAAGGACCCTTCAACTTGTTTTCTCTCCCCCATGCCCCCCTCCTGGAGGAGATATTCTCCAAGACTCACAGATGGGATCGTTTACAGTTTCCTTTTGAGCTGCCTTGGCCCTTTCAGGTTTTGTTTATTCGAGCTGGGCTCTCAAACAGGGAAGGGTGGGATGGGGAAGGCCTCCCTTCCATATTCCGATTTGGATTGGGGTTGCTCAAGTTCCCTGTCTGACAGAGGATGATTGATGAGAATGATGCTGGCTGTAAACCTGGGAGTGTTTGGAGACCAGGCAGCTCTGATCTTTGCGGGGCCTTAAATCCCAGTTGTCGGAGCAATGCGGGGAATGGCATCCCAGGGTAATTACAAACCGACAACAGGAAAAGCCAGTGGAAATGGCAGGCACTCCGGCTTTGCGGTGGGACGGCTGGAGGAGCGGTTGAGGCTTTTTTTTTTTTTGCTTTGCTTTGCCTGTGAAAACACACCCACGTGGTCCCGAGCTGAGGTCAAAATGTGCTTGCAAAAAGCAGGGTCTAGAGAAGATGAGGAGATCCACAACAGAAAATAGCCTGGAAAGCTGCTGGAAGAGCTGGTGAGCACCCCAGAGAGAAGGAAGTCATTGCTACATGAAAATCTTTGGCAATTGTCCTGGCAATGGGATAAATACACACTTGTTAAGAGCATGAAACCAGATGGCGACAGTGCTGGTCCAGCCTGATGGCCAGAGCTTCCTGTAGCCTCCTCTCCTGCTAGCAGCTCTCATTGCACAAGTGCAATTGCCTCAGTTTCTCCAAACTAAGGCTTGAAGGGAAAGGCCTCCAGGAGAGGATGAGATCCCCATTCAACTCATGGGCCCAGGTGGCAAGGATGGGAGGCACAGGGGACTGCCATTGCACGTGAGTTGGAACAGTGGCCCTGCTCCAGGTGCATGACTTGATCAGCAAAGCTCTTCAGGGGGTGTTTACAGGGAAGATAACTTTAATCTGGTCTGGCACATGTGCTAGGAGTGGCTTTCAGCAAAAACCATCCAGCAGAATCTTTTGTCGTTCCTGACTTGAGCAGGTTAGCACTCCCAAGCTGCCAAGGAGCTGAGAGGTGCACAAGGGCCATACGAGATGGGGATGGCTATGCCCATGCTGGTAACTACTACATCAAGTACTGGGTCATCAGTTACTCCTTTCCAACCAGAGGATGGCCAGCATGGACTGGCACTGCTCTTCACTGGTGCTGCTGAACAGACCTGTCCTGGTGTTAGACTTGCTGAACTACAGGGGGTGTGACCTGGGTTAGGTCTCCAAAAGCTTTATTCAAAGCTATAAGCACCCTGAAGCTTCTAGACTGGAAATTTAACAAAACCATGAGAGCTGAGCTAGAAGAAAGCATCCAGGGGTGAAGCAAGGCCCTAAACTAGATGCACTTAGAGTAGCTGCTCCAGTTAGACTGGATGACTCCGCAGGCCTGGGAAGGGAAGGAGGGGATTTCCCCTCCCTCCGCCTGTGCTGCTGGTTTAAATCCAACCACAACTGAGCAGTAAATAAGAGTTACCACCCGGCAGCTGCCAGGTGACCTGTGTGCAGTGAGTCAGTGAGCTCTGGCCACACAGCCCTGCGGACATCAGCAGAAGAGGAAGCTTGGGCTGAAAAGCATATTTTCATTTGGGCGAGCCCTGCAGCGCTCCCTGCACACCAGTGCTGCAGCTGCATCCCAGGATGCAGCAAGTGTCTGCGCATCGCAGCTCAGTAGTCAGGATACACGGGGCCAACGGCAGAGCAGCATCAGTGGCACCCTGCAACTGGAATAGCCATGATTAAAGGGGAGCCAGTGCCATGTAACACTGCTGAGCAATCTGTAATCAGCAAAAGGGAGTCGTGGTGCTGCTACTGGTCAGGCTGAGCCTGTAGCAGCTTGGGCACATTCATAACTGCCTTGGTGACAGTAGGGTTACTCATGTGGGGCAGGGTAAATGTTTGAATACAGGGAGGATGCTAAATATCTGACAGTTCCCCAGACCTGACAAACAGAGAGGGATTTGAGCAGACATTTGAAGGGCAGAGCAGATTTTTTATTAGGGACTTCCTCTCCTGGGCAGATGGGACAAAAGGGGATAAAGCCAAGCAAAAACACACAGCTGCTTATTTATCACTTATATTCAGGAGAGCTGAGCCATACACGCCTCCCACTGTGCAGGGGCTGCACAAATACATGAGGAGACTCAGGTCCTGCCCCAAAGTTTCCATTCTAAGATGAGGAATTTTTTTTAAAAAAAAAACCAAACTCAGAGGAGTAGCAGCTCTGAAATCTCTCTGCAGATCTCCATCTGGTAAAAGAAGTGCAGACAGGGGCATGTTCTCTCCACATCAGCTGCACAGCGAGAGCGGCTTAGATGAACTCTCCTGGCTGGTAATAAAATGATTTTACATATGTAGGAAGCAGGATGTGCAAAGCCCAGGAGTCTGATCTTGTTTCTGAGATCAAACAGAGTCTTATTGTACAGGGGTGTGGAGCTGATGTAACTGTCTAGTGTGCCGGACACAATCGCCGTGGTTACGCAGCTGGACCGGAATAAAGCAAGTCTGTATCTGAACTCATTAATTTTTACAACCAACTGAACCGCTCTGCCTTTTTCTTTTGCCTTTTCGGTGGCAGAGGACTGTCGCGCTGCAGCAGAGGGGCTCCCTCCAGCCCTCGGCCCCTCGCTTGTGGTGCAGCAGGCTGGGGCTGGCATGGTGGGGAGCAGCCAGACCCATGCAAGCCCCCCCAGCCCAGCGGCCCACCGTATCCCTGGGGATGCTCAGCCAGCTGCACGGGTCTGTTTCTGAGACAGGCCAGGAGCTGGGGGGATTAGGGATGAAAACACAGGTTTAACATGAGTGGAGCTGTTGCTCTGTCAGCTACAGGTTATGTCAATGTTTCCATTAGAAACCCCCATTTGCAAAGTTTATAGCTTGGCTGTGAAAGTGCCCTCCAGGCTGGGCTCTGGCAAGTCAGGGAAACCCGCGGTTTTCTGCTGAAATATTCGATGCAGCTGCTTCTATGCTTGCATGTTGCTTTCCACCCGCGTGGAAATCAAGGGGGCTTATTCAGTAAACTGTGCTGGCAGCAGGACGTGACATGCTGTGCTGGAGTGAGCCCCTGTGCGTGGTCCCTGCCTGCCTTCAGGAAGAGTGCTGCATCCCCAGGGCAGGGCAGGGCAGGCAGGGCTGGCAGGGCTGGGCAGGGCTGCCTGGCCAGCACTTGCACCGTGGGATCCCGGGCTCCCAGGCAATGCTGCAATGCAAACAATGAGGTGAATGTACCAAGAGGCAAACCAGAGGCACAGCACCAGAGCCAGCGACCAAAGCCCCTGGTGAGCTGTGGCAGGGTGAGGGTGTGGGACTGGGACTCCTGGTTGTTTCTGGCCACCAGCCCAGGACCAGGAAGCCACCCCATGCTCCTCCACAATAACCATCCCCATGCTCCCACAGTGGCACTCCCCAGGAACCTGGCTGACAGCTGAGCATCCTTGTCCAGGTGCCCAAGATGCAGCCATGGCCCGGGGACGGCACGAGCCCAGCACTTGGCAGAAGGTTTTTATGCAGCGGCAGGAGCCCTGCAAGAGGCTCCTCTGGCTGGCAGCATGCTGAGCCTGGGTCTGTCCCTGTCTCGGCTTCTTGCTCCCAGGGAGTGCTGCCTGGTCATGGACCAAATGCTCATCCAGGCCTTCTCCCTTCATCTCACACCTTCCCGCTCCTGCGAAGCTGCTCTTGACACATACAGATTTGCCTATTTTAAAGAGTTGCCAAGAGCACTTCCAGGCTGGGATTTTGCTGTGAGCAGGACCTCCTGGGGCAGGCAAGACTACTTTCTTCCCTTGCTCTTTCCACCTGGAAGGCTGGAAAAGAGAAGAGAGAAAGATGCCAGCAAGCCCCTAGGCATGGTGCTGGGTCCCCTCAATGGCACAACACCAAGCTTCCCTTGCAGAGGGGTACACGCACATCCCCCTGCCTGGCTGCGAGCATCTCTGGTCCCATGCAGAGGTGCTGCAGATGGGCAGCTCCCCCCACCCCAGGCTCCGTGTTCCCCCTGCCTCCTCCAGCCACAGCTAATGATCCTGAGGCTCAGACATGCGAAAATCTGCCATAAAAGCCACCCCTCTCTCCTAATGAGGTAATTGGTGCCATCATCCCATTAATAAGGCAGACCCTGCAAAGAGCTCATTTGAGCAAACTACATCAAATTATTTACATCTCTCCACCGAACCAGGACCCAGATCCAAACCTGGTTGAGTCCCACAGAGCCTCTCCTGCACAGCAGCAGCCACTAACTACATCCTCGGCCGCTCCAGACGCATGCACCCTGCACTCTCCCACACCCATCACCACCACCTGCCTTCCATGGGAAGGCACCTGAAGCCACGGGGTCGTCCGTGGCTAGGGGGACAGGGCTGGCGATGGCCACGCCAGCCTGGCACGGGGCAGCCATCAGTGCTGTCACAAGCGGTGGTCCACCTGCCTAAAGTCACCCTAGCTCTTGCAAACAAGGGATGGGTCTCTGAGAGGTCCCTGAGATCCAGGGAACCCAAACAGAGTGTCACGGCCCCAACTTGTGTGTTGCAAGGATGCTGGAGGGATGCTGCTCCCCCGGCAGGTGCCCCAGGGAGATTATGAGGGAATGTGGATGGGACATGTCCCTACCCATGGCAGGGGCTTGGAACTAGATGATCTTTATGGTCCCTTCCAACCCAAACCATTCTATGATTCTACGGCAAAGCTGGTAAAACCAGCAGCACCCATCAGCCTCCTGTAAGGGCCTTCCCTTTCCTCCATCACCAGGCTCCGTGCCGGTCTCCCACCATTCAACTACACATCGCCCCCATGGTGATCACCCCACAGCCCTGGGATGCCGGCAGAGCTGGTGAATCCATGTGGGAGCTGCCCAGGAGCTGTGTCCATGCCATGGGGCCGCTTTACCTCCCCAGTGCTGGGGCTGGCGTGCAGACTCCAGCTGGCAGCGCGAGGGTGAGAGCACAGGGCGGAGCCCAGCTCAGCCTGGGCTGGGCAGCAGGAGGGCAGGGAGTGGGCTCCAGGGATAAGAGCTGCAGTACCAGCCTGGGGGCATAAAAAGAAATTGAAAACATTAAGCAATAATTTTCAGCTTTTGCCCCAATGAAATCAAAGCATTCAGATTTGCAGTTAGCACTGAAGCCTATCGTGCATTTCGGCATACACTCTCAGGCTATTGCACATCCCCAGACAGGCAGGAGGGGTGCAGCTGGGGTGGACAGCATCCAGGAGAGGGCAGGGAGCAACTATTGGCCCCTGCTCCGAAACACCTCGTGCTCTGGGTTCCCATCCCAAACCATCGCACTGGTCTGGGCTCTTTGCTGAGGCTCTGCTCTGCTGTCCCGCCATGCCCATGTCTCTCCAAACTGTGGGCTCCACTTGCCCAACAACCAACCGAGAGGGAAAGAAAAAGGGGGGGGAAAGAAAAAAAGCCCAACTCCTTGCTGTTTTTCTGCTGCCTTTCCCGTATACTTGAGTTACCATGGTTAGTTTTCCACTGTTCTCCTTGACCCCTGCAGCTTTCCCTTATGAGTTAGTGTCCTGGAATGTCTCTTTACGAGGTGCCTAGAGAAGTAAAGCTGACCTGATGCCAGTGCCCCCACACTGAGGACTTTATTAGTTTTTTAATTTTCTGTCTGGGTGCTCTCACTTGCCTCAAACTTTCCACAGCTGCTAGGATTTATTAACGAAGGAGGTTCGTTTGTGTCCTGCCTCCCCTTCCCCTGCTTGGTGAATTGGTGGTGTTGCTTTGCCGGTTGCTATTTTTAATGGCTTTTTTGGGGTTTTCAGGAGAACTGGTGGAAGATTTTGCTTGCACAAACCTTTGCAGATTCTGTGCAAGCAAAATCTTCCACCAGATCTCCTGAAAACCTCCAAAAAGCCCAAAAGAAACATGGGGGCCATAGAGGGGAGCAACCATGATGGGACCATCCTGATGGAAACATAGCACGTGGCAAGTGGAGCCCAAACAAGGAGCCAGTGCTGAGACGAGGAAAGCCTAAACTGCCGCATTGTTGCTGCTGGGATGCAAATCCAAATAATTAAAAGAATAAATTGTTTTCATTCCCCCAAAATGCATACATCCTTAAATATTGGGGTGGGAGGGAACCTCTATGTCTCCCACACTGGAGGGACCCCATGACACCGAGCTGCAGGCTGGTGAGGAGGAGGAGGAGGCTGAGGGGTGATGAAGGGCATGCAGAGATGTGCTGCATGGGGAGGAGGATGAGGCCAAAGGAGCAGAGAGACCCTGCGATATAAACATAGCCAAAATGATGCAGGGGGGTTCAGACTTTTAAGGCAAGAGGAAAAAGGGCCAAATATTTATTTGTCCATAAAGTAAGTCTCCATAGCAATCAAGTGCTTCACAACATGTTTGCAAAACAAGCCCAGCCACGCAGCATGCAGGCAGAGCTGGCGGATGGGGACGTGACGCCTGCCCGGGCACCGTGTTCCCGAGGATGGCCGGTCTCACATGAGCGGCTGCCAGCCTTGCACAGGACCACCGGCAGCGGGCAGGGAGGGGATGCCCCTTGGGAGGCATCAGGCAGCCCCAGCCCATGCCCTGGGCGTGGCAGTGGAGTTATTTCTGTGCCGGGGGGAGATGGAAGGAGTAAGTGGATTTTTACAGCTGTCTCTTGTGTCAGGACATCCCCAGATTGGGCAAGGGCAAGATGCACAAGCCCACCTGGGTTTAGACAGGCAAGGAAAAAGGATGTGATGCCTCAAAACGCTGGGAACAGAAAGGGGCTGGGGGGTGGGATGAAATGTTGGCTGCTGCCCGAAGAGCTGGCGACGACGCCCAGGCTAGCGGCTGCTTCGAGTGAGCGGCATGCAGTGGGACAGACCCTGACACATGGCTCTGGGGGTACAGGGCACCTTGAATTCATTACCAAGCACGCAGCATCTCCTGGGCGGGTGCCAGCAACAGCAACGCATCTGTGCTTTATAGACCACACAGGGAGTGTATCACTCGTCCCGGGAGGTGCAGGGGGTTCCCCATGCCATCCCGCCCCAGAGGATAGGAGACAGTTGGAAGAGGCCTGATCCTGAGCCCTGGACTCCGCGGGGAGCCGTCCCCCGGCCACCTCACGTCCGCTGCTCCACCATGCAAACTTGGCTGCTGCCTTACCCCAAAATATCTCGGCAGCAGCATCAAGCACCTCTCCTGGAGCTCGCGCTCAGACAAATGTCACCACAAATAATTTGGCTCCAACCCGCAGGGACATAAATTCCATTATTTTCATGTCAGCTGCACAATTTGTTCCTGTAACAAGGTGTTTTAACCTCACTTCATATTCATTGTTCTGCCCACTTTGATTTTACTGTAAATGACTGAATTTGCTTTTGATGTGGTGCCAGCACCCCATAAATCTTGACACCCGCTGTAAGAAAGCAAAGAGCCCTCCCCGCTGTTTGGTTTGTACAGGGTGACGGCGGGAGGACTGTCAGGGCACTGGGGGATCCATGCAGGGATCCTGCACCACCCAAAGCAAGGTTCAGCTCTGAGCATCCAGCTGATTTTTCCAGGCAGGGAAACAGTTGGTAAGAGGGGGTAAGGTGGCAGGGAGGAGGAGTTGCGTTTCTCTTGCAAACCACAAGCTTTGAGCCAGCTTCATTCAGAGATTCACAGCTCCTTTGAGGATGCAGACAGTGCTTCAAGCTTGCAAGAAAACCCCAGACCAAGCGCGATTTATGTGGTTTGAGGTTTCATCCCAAGCTGCTTTTAAGTGTTTCAGTTCCCAGTCCCTCTTTCAGAGTGTGCTGGAGGTGAAAAGGGGCAATAAAACCATCCCCCACAAAACCCACACTTAACTGAACATTTCCAAGCCTGGCAGCACTTGCAGGACGGATACTTCTGTTACTACCATCACCCAGATTCCTCCTAAGCCCAGTGGCAGTCAGATCAGACTCCTGTTTTCCAGACGGTACTGCTGCTTGGGTTTTGTTCCTCAACTGCCTGAGCGTCTCCACCCTGATTGTCCTATAATGCAGCCCAGTGAATTTTGGAGGTATTAATTGCAGGAGACTCTGTTCCCCAGAACCCACCTGCCCTGAAGCACAAGCCCCCTGCCGCGCCCAGCGGGGATTGAGGTGCTGCCCTGACGCCCATGCCAGGGTGAGGGTCAAACTCGTGACCAGGAGGAAGCTGTGACCCTGCCGCCACCAAACAATCGGCGGAAAGGGGCCGTGACCTTGGCCAGCGTCCCGGGGACAGGGACGGCTGCCTGCTGGCAACAGCAGGGATGTGCCGCCTCTGCAGGGGACAGACCCAGTCCTGCCCCAGTAGCATCCCACCCAGATGCCTTACCCTGGCACTGCCCCACACACAGGAGCTCTTTCAAAGGGAAAAGCTGTAGCTCCTTCCCCAGGTCCTAGGAGTGCAGGAGCGCAGGCAGTTGGGGTGGTACCAGGTGTAGGGTGCACAGTGTGCTGTGCCTGGTGCCTGGCGTGCATGCTGCGGTCCCAGCACGGGGTGCACAGCGGCTGGTGTGCATGGCAAGGTACAGTGGGCAGTGCCCAGTGTGCATGGTGCGGTGCCCAGTGTGGGGTGCCCAGTGTGGGGTGCCCAGTGTGCACAGCGTGGTGCCTGGTGCCTGGTGCACAGTGCGCAGCGCAGGGTGGGCGCAGCGTGGTGCCCAGCGCACGTGGCGCACAGTGCGCAGCGCAGGGTGCCCGTGGCGTGGTGCCCAGCGTGCCCGGCGTGGTGCCCGGTGCGCGGTGCACAGCATGCGAGGCACCGTGCCGGCTGCGTGGTGTGCACCGCGCAGCGCGCTGACCTCTCGCTGCCTCTGGCCCTGAGCGGGGGCCAGGAAGGGAAACGCTGCCGGTCCCACCGCTTTCATCGGAGATCTGGAGTGCCGAAGCCTGCCCAGATCCTAATCAGTGTGGGAAAGCAACGGCAGGGCCTGCTCTCACCCTGGCCTGCTGGAGACGCCTTTTATTTTCATAAACTTTATCGCAGCCCACAGCCCCTGATAAACCACCGTAAATAAACGGAAGGGAGCGTGGCGGCCGGCCAGGGCCGCTCGCAGACGCACGCGCTCGCTGCCGTCCCGCTCCCCGGGGGGACGCCCCGTCACACGCCAACTTTCAAAGCTTTCCTTTTATTCCCCCACCACCGCCTGGCGCGGGGAAACCACATGGCCTCGCCATTGGGGGACCAGCCAGGCAGCCAGCGCCCGCCGGCAAATTCCTGCCCTGCCCCGACCTCCCCCGCTGACCCCGGCCCATGGCCAAGCCGGGGTCCTGCTCCCAGTGCTCAGCATGAGCCCTCATGGGGCCGTGGCAGCTCAGGATGTGGCCGGTCCCTGCAGTCCCCACCCCGGGACTGGGGGAGGACAGTTTTGGGAGGGTTGCATCCTTTCCAGGTGGCAAGAAGTGGGTCGTGTCCCACCAGAGGGCTGAACCAGCTGCAGGTCTCAGTGCCTCCCCTAGGGCTTCTCTTGTTGAATTTGAGGATTGCTGGGGTTTGCCACAAATTAACAGTTTGGGCTGCCTTTTTTTTTTTTTTTCCCCTTTCCTTTTTTCCTTTGCTAAAAAGTTTAGGTTTTGTTTAAAAAGGTTTACATTCTTCTGGGAACATGGAAAAACAGGATCCGGGGGGTTGTTTCCATGCTGGCTCTGGCAGACTGACAAAGACAGAAGTTAACCCTTCTCCATTCCTGTTTGGAGCTGCTGTGGGTAGAAGGCATCCCTGCCCAGGCTGGCAGCTGCCCCGCAGCTCCTGCTGGTTCCCAGCTGTGGGGTGCCCACCTTCCCTGCGGCCTCATCTCCCCTTCTGCATTCTCCTCCCATTGCAAGCAGGGGCTGGGGGGAGATGCGTTTTTGCTTGTGTTTCATTTTGCACCGTGACTTACAGTAGCTAATTTTAAGCCATACCTTATCCCAGCATTTGCAGAAAGCAACTTGCTGCAGTTGGGTACCAGATTTTTGCTTCTATGCGTGCCTTCCCACGCTGCAGCGGGACGAGCTGCCTGGGAGCAGTGCAGGAGGGTTTCAGTTACTGCTGGTTTATACTCTGCCTTCACTGCCATGTGTAAGGGAGGCTGCCCAGCTGGCGCTGACAGCTTTTGCTGTTAAACTGACTCAATTTAATACAGAAATGGCTCAGATGACAGCACTGTGAATTAAAGGTATATAAATTGCATGTCAAATCACGTGTGCCAGAGCTATGGCCAAGCACAGTTCGTCTGGTCCACTCCAGCCAAGATTTGGTGAGCATTGGTGGGTGACCATCACCTGCGTTTGCCCAGGCACGGTGGGCTCCACAGGGCTGCACAGAAACCTCTCCTGTCTGCATTTGCTCCATAGGGCTGCACGTCAACAGCATCTCTCAGGGTTCCTGCCACAGCTCCAGGGCTGCAGCGTCAGTGGCAGGAGGCAGCAGCTCGGGGGACATCTTCCCCTGCCCGCGTCCCTTCCCGCAGGAGCAGTCACAGCAACCTCTCCCCCCCTCCTTCAGCCTCTTCCCGGCTTTTCATCCCGTTTCTCCAGTTTGCCACAATCCTTTTTCTGTCTGCAGCCCCAGCCTTGCGTGGCATGCAAATTTAATAAATACGCTCTCTGTTTCCCCAGGCTGGCTGTTAATGGGTGTGCTCAATAGCGGCTTTCCAGCCCCACAGTGAGCCATTGAGAACTGCTCTTGAAACGCTGTCCCCCCGCTCCCTCCGCACCCATCCTGTGGCACCCTGCCTGGCCCTGCTCCCCCATCACCCTCCAGGCAAGGCAGGCAGAGCACCCCGCGCCTGCCTGCAGCTCCCATCCCACAGCCACCGCTACTCCTCCGCCTGCGGGCTTGTTATACCCTGCTGCTGAAGGAAATTAAATTGGCCTGACTTGTCTCATTCTTGACAGAGCTATGTCAGGTATTACTCATCCCTGTGCTAACTTCCAGATGCTCACAGAACTGCCTCGGTTGTTCTCGCCAGCATTTTTCAGGGATGGGAAACGTGATGGCTGGGCTGTAGCCCCCCACTCCTCCTTTGTCCCTCGGTAAGAGGGGTACTGTGGTTGCTGGTCTTGGGGTACCAGGACAGCATTTTCACAGTGCTCTCACAAGTAACCACAGATGGCTTTCCGATCCCAGCAGGGAGCTTGATCCTAGTTTGATCCTAAGATAGATCAGGCCCAGCCAGTCTGAAAACACTAAACACACCATGTAACATTTTACAGTAAAAAAATTTGAGTTGTTTGTCCTACTTCCACGCTACTTTTGCCTCTGATAAAGAGGCATGCTGTGGAGGGACTGAGCCCTCCCGCTATTACAAATGAGAACTGCTTTATTTTCCAGGAAGAAAAGTTTGCAAAGAAAGACAAACACACTGACTTTCTGCAACTGTTTCCACTCTTGGAAGAATATCCCCTCCTGTCAACAGGAATACTCTCCTGTTGGATGTTCCAGTTACACTCCATATAATCTTTCAGGCGAGGATCTTTAGATGCTCTGCTCCTCCTTGTGTAATGTCTTGGCTCCAGGTCCTGGTTCTGTTGAAAGAGTCTGAGGGCTCCTGGGGGCTTGGAGGATTGGGCCCATGGGACAGCAGCGGAAAACATCCAGGATTAAGACTATATTTATGAGACTTCTTAAGAGGGACATTCAAAGGCCACTGGTTTCTCACCCAGGACTTTTCCTGGGGAGCTGGGCAGCGTGGGGTGCTGGTCCTCCTTGTAGTGATGGTGCATGCTGAGGTTGTGTCCACAGCATGAGCCACCTCCACATACTCACCCCGGATCCCAAGGGACTTGATCTCCTTCTGGAGTTCTCCAGTTACAAGACGAACTGAGGCCCTTCTCTGATGTCGTGCATGTCCGAGAGCCTCCAGGGACATGCCAACGGGATGTGGCATCAGCCTCGTGACCAAGGAGCGTCCTTGAACTTTCCTCCCTGGGGTTTTATTCTTTAAGGTGCTGGCAATGAGAAAACACTCTCCATGCCCTTCCCCCACCTCAAAGCATCCTTTATAAAAATAAAGTGCCCAAAATAGCCCTAGACAGTGCTTGACATTTGCCAGACAGCTGCTCTCAAGAGTGCTACAAAGGTTATGGATTGCTCTCTGCTTCCCTCCTCCTCCCGCCCCACCACCGCCTGCGTGAACCTTGGAGCAGGGCCAGGTTTCATGGGAGTCTCGTGGTTTGAAAAAGCCAGATTTGAGAGGGAGCCGGGACGCGGGGAGGTGTTTGTGGGTCGCTGCTTCCCGTCCTGGCTGGGCAGCTAGGAGAAGAGCCAGGGTGACCTCTGCAAGGGGAGCTGCAAACCCCTGCGTTAGCTCTGCCCATGCCTGAGCCGGCAGGATGCTGCCACAGAATCCTGCTGTCCACGGTGTATGGCTGTCCCCACCTGTGAGGTGTTGGGCACCTTTGCTTGGTCTTCCAGGTGTCTGAAAGCACAGGCAGAGGGGCTGCCCCATGGTGTGCACCTCACCCCATGCAGCCAGGAATGGGGTCACACCTGGCTGCAGGGTCACAGCCAGACTTAATGGGTCCCCAACAAATGCATGGTCAGCCCAGAAGGCCAGCAGTGTCTGGGAAAGTCACGACTCAAAGGAAGACTTGCCAGTCATCTTGGGTCAAAGCCTCAGGCATAAGGAGTCCTGTAACCTGGGGAAGGAGCAAGCAGGGTGGGAGAACTGCAAGGACACGGTGATGGGTGCCGGAATTGGCACCAGGAGAAGGATGTGTGGACATGGCGAGAGGTCAAAGGAAGGGCCTGGCCAGGCAAGCCTTGTGATGGGAGGCAAAGGGACACAGCTTAGTGGAGAGAAGTTTGAAAGGCAATTTAAGCACCTTCAAGAGTCAGGGGGGACCTTCCTTCTGAGGTGGCACTGGTCCTGTGCAGCCTGGGGAGTTTATCAACTTTCTTGTGAGCACCCAAGAGGAGTTGGAGCTGGGAACAGGGCACTATCTGTGGCCAACAGGGGATCTGAAATTGCACAGAAAGTCCCCTTCCCATGGAGCTTGGCCGGTGCATCTCATGCTAGGACAAAGTCTCCTCACAGAGGGGGAGGAACCCCCCTTCTGTGGGGCCAGCATCTTACATGGTGAACAGAATGTCACAATCTAGGCCTGAAAAGCGAAAGATAAAGGCATGAACTTTTAAATGCAATACATAGAGAAATAGTTGAAATCCACGATCTTAATCAAAATGAGAAGTCAGCAGCAGCAAGGCATGACCCAGTTTTTTTATCTAGTAACCAAATAAATACATACATGTATTTTAAGCAAAAGAGTCAAGAGCCTTTAAATAGGAAAAAAACATGCAGGAAGGAAACATCACTTAGGACAGAATAGCATCTCTGAAACCTTAAATGCAGTAAAAAATTGTTCAAGTTAGGAATAGAGGCCTCAAAGCACATCTAAGTCCCAGCAACTTCACCAGGCTCATTCTGTGCTGAACTGGAGGCAAGGAGGCAACCAGCTGGCAGAGAAAAGGGCATGATCACAGTCAGCTCCATCCATGACCTTACCAAGTTTGGGAGATATTAAACACTGGGAGGTTTTCAGGTGTTGGTTTGTTTTCCCCTGTCACAACCATGGGGCTTGCTTCTGCACAGGGCAGGCCTGTCCCCACTCCCTGTGCAGCCTTCGAGGCTCTGCTGTGGCTGAGAGACGAGGATGGGGGGATGCTAGAAAAGCCACCCAAGGGGGTTGGTGGGTCTGGCAGAGATGTGCAGCCCAGAGGAACGTCACAGACAACCTGGCTTCCTTGGCTTTTTTTGGCTTTTTTAACTCCCACTTTTAAGTTCATGCAAATTGAGGTTTCCACAGAAGTGCTGGTACTGGCTGAGGCCGTGCTGCCAGTTTTCTGCAGGATCTGTCTCGTTTCCTGGGACATGAGACTATTTTAAGGGCTCTTCAGATCTCTGAGAAAAGTCACTTTTAAGATGTTTTTCCGTGCCTGTTTCTCCAGCCTGCACACAGATTTGTCCCTGCAGTTTCACCACCCAACAACTTCAACGTCTATGAGCCTGCCACGCTCACCTCTGAAGCATTTCCCATCACATGTCTGGCTGTTTATACCTTCAAGGCACGCAGCCACCCTTTTCTGTTTAAGGACTGTCTTGACCACATCAGTAGAGTGAGAAATTCTAAAAATAGATGAACTGGCAAACTTCACAATCTGGAAAATGACATGCTTTTGAAATCTCTGGAAAAGAATGGATTCCTTAAAGTATAGTTTACAAATACTGATTTCATTATTTATGGTAGCTGTAAAGCACAGTGCATTCAGAAAGCATCGTCCCATTGAAGAAGTGTGTTACTCATTACCACGGCTTTAGCGTTCCAGCATGTTCCTTAACTGAAATTTAGCCAAGAGAACAAGCTGGGGGCATAGACAGGGGCAGTCTAGGGGGAAGCTGCTTCTCATTTTGTGTTGGACAGGGGCAATGAATATGAAAAGGGGCGACTCAAGGGGACTGCAGGAGCCTCTGCTAGAGTCTCTTGCAGCACCAGACCAAGAGGGCAATGCAAAGAAAACAAAAAGCAAATTCATGGCTGGCAAGAGAAGGAAACAGATTTCCAGAGAGTGAACACTCAGCCCAAGACGCCTGGCAGGCCAAGGATGGAGCTGGGTATCACAGCAGTGGGACAATTCTCTGGATAAGGCACTGGAGACTGAAGGTTAGGCACAAAACCCATGAGCTTTGGAAAGAAACACCAATGTGTGAAGCACCCAGAGGATCTCAGAGTGGTTTTCCTCCACACGTGCCCACTGAGAGCCCTCTGCTCCCATCCCTCTTTGGTACACCCAAAATTTCACATATTCTTTGCTATTCTTCCCTCAATATTTTGTTCAAGTGCAGAAATCTCTGACATTTTTTTCCTTACATGCTGTTCTAGATAGAGACTATCTCTCCTCTGCATCTTTTGAAAAGCACCCAGTTTGCCCAGGAATCCTTCTCAGGACCCCAGGATTTAAATTTCTCTGGGATCACCGTTTTTCCCCTGCCACTATGTTGTCCCTGACTCACTCCACTTTTTTTCATTCCTGAAGTCACTGGTAGCGAAGGGAACATGTTCCTTTTTATGCCAGCTGTCCTGGTCTTATTGTTTCTTTTAAAAGATTTATTGCATCATTGCTTTCTGCTCCTCTCACTATTTCCACTAGTGTATTTGTAGACGCGGGTAAGTATTGCAAGATGGCCTGCACCTGTTCCTCGGAGTCCTCCTTCTCTGCATCTTGCCCTTCTGTGAAACCCTCCTGCAGGAATTCCTCGCCCAGGCTTGTGTTTCATCCTTGAGCTGTACTGTTGGAGCTGTGAGACCATGCTCAGAAGTCTTGGAGCTGCAGAAGCAAGAGGTTTCTCAGGAATGTTCTCTAAGGATTCAGGGTCTGCCTCAACTGTTACAGCCATGTATAGATGTTTGATTATATACATATATACTGGGGAAATTTCTGACATCCCACCACAATGGCAAGCAATTAGAGAGTAACTTCTCAGCACTGAGGGCTGTGTCCCCAGCCCCTGTGCCAGTGCTGGTCCTCTGCAGGAACCCTGCTCCGGCTGCTGCTCCTGAGCACCCGTAGGGCCCCTTGCTTTGGGAACACTGCATCAGTTTGGTACTGAGGGGATGCTGTGCCTCCCGAGTCCTTATCGAGATGGCTGTGCCAGTACTGTTTGCATAGTCGTGGCTGGAACGGGGATCTTCGTGACTTTTCCCCCTTCAATACGTGTTCACTGGGAGGTGCATGATCACACCCGTCCATGGTGCTCCGCCCTACTGCTGAGAGGAGGCTGTTCCTCCCATGTGTTGAGAAAATCCACGCCATTACAACATGCTCCCCCTAAAACCTTATGGGCTGTGTCCTCAGCTGCTGCCTCCCATGGTCAGCGCAGCTGGGCACATGTCTGACCTTGGCTCTTACCTAGCTAATCCCACAACAGGGCACAGACGGTCCTTCAACACAGCAACACGCTCAGATATCCAGATATCAGCAATGTAGTGGACAGGTCTGAAACCCACTGCAAGCGCCAGCACCCAACCCAACTCCCGTCAGCAGCAGATCAGCACTTACCAGGGAAGGGAGTTTGCACACTTGGGTCCTGTCCCCCGGTTGCTCTTGGCTCATCTCCCTGGTGCTGGGAGCTGCCCTGGAGGTAAGCAGCACTCCCAAAGCAAGGAGTTAATGCCACGCTGTAATTGTTTGTTCTCTGATGTATTTATAACTTTTGCATCTATCTGACATTTTATCACCAGGCAACATTACAAGGCACAACTGCTTTCCATTACTCACTGCCATGAACTCCCATTCACGGCTTTTTTGCCTCCCTGTGACATCATGTTTGCATGGCACAGGGGGGGGTCCGGTGCTGACCCCCACTGGCACAATGCAGGATACCCCAGGAGCTGAGCAAACAGATTGCCACTGCACAGAGATGGACCTCACCTCCAGCCAGCCCCTGGGTGAAGGACTGTTGCTTTTCTGGGATGGATTTTCTGGCAGTAACCCCCCCTTAAAGGTGACAATAAATCCCATCTCAGTGGCCCACTGCTGCAGTGGTCCCACATGAGGTTGCATGGAAAAAGGAAAAGAAAAATGACTGCTGGGGGAGGAAAAGCACCTTCCTTGGCCCATTTGCAAAAAAAAAAGATGATGAGGTTTAAAATTTCCCAGGGAGGGGGAATGTGCACAGCTCTCTGAAGCAGGAGCTACACACAGCACCCCCCGCCTGCACCCCCCCTGCCTACCTGACCCTTGCACGTGGCTCCGCAGCCACCCCAGCTTCAGTGTCAGCTGCCAAGTTGGCATCCCCATCCCATGCCTCAGCTGACACAGAGACAGCAAGGACTTTGCACCAGCTGGGCATGGGGAAAGCGTGACCAAGGGACAAATGTCACCCCTATGCTGATAGCACCAGACCTGGAGCACGCAGAGAGCTCCTCCAGCAGCCCTGGCGTGGCTGCGGAGTGAGGTAAGAGGACACCAACCCACCACCGACAGCTCCTGGCACAAACCCCCTCCTTTCACCTCCTGACTGAAATTTTCCAGCCTGTGGGTCCCGCTGTGGCCAGAGCTGGGGCCAGACGTCTCACTTCAATTGCACCCTGCAGCGTCCTGGAGCGGGAGCACTCCTGCTCTGCTTCCAGGCTGCACGACCCCAAAGTCAGACCTGTCTGCCTCTCATGTGCAACCTCGCCCCTGCATGCTCTGAGCACACAGAAGGTTGTACAGGGACAGCCCCATGCTGCATGAAGGTGTCCCTGGGGATCAGTGACTCCTCAGGCTCGGAGAAGCCAGGCTTCAGCCACTCTTGGCCCTGCTCGGGTGCTCGCGGCCGGGTGCGACACAGTCTCTCCTTCACCTCCTGCCCAAGCATCCCCCTCCTCCCTCTCCCCTGGCCTCCCCCATGTCTACTGCTTCTCAAACGCCATCCTCATTCCTGGAGGCCTCGTAGAGGCTGTTTCCCCTTGCCTGGATTTGATCTGTGCCTGTGTTCATGCTGATATCCAGCATTTCCCACCAGTCTGCCATCACAGTGACACACGGGGACTGTCTCACGGCTGGAGCAGTTTGCAGCCCTGCAGGATGACAGCCTGCTGGTGTCCCAGTGGGGTCCAGGGTTGTGCACAGGCCAGGTGCTGTGAGGTATTGTGACACAGGCAGAGGGGCACCCTTGACCACAAGGTGTTCCCCTCCCTTTTGGGGCCACCCTGATGTTGGGGCTCTGATATGCCAATGTGCATTATGAGATGACACATTTGCACATAGGCAACTTCTCCCTTTGCTCCGAGAAATTGCTTTGTATTAAAGTCGCTTCTCACAGCTGCAAAGCTGCTGCTGCTCCTATCCCCTCATCACCCTGGGGGGCGGGGGCTGCACCCCTGAGTCCCAGCTAACCCAGGAAAGACAGCTTATACAATAAAAGGGCCTTCCCAGAGCTCGCCTTGCAGAGCACATCACCCACCACCAGCTGCAGACAAGCAGCCTGTGTCAACGGAATGAGCCAAGATCCCTGCTCAGCCCCTGGCAGCCGGCAGCAGCTGGGCAGGGAGCACAGAGCAGCAGGCTGGGGATTAGGGAGCACAGGCAAGGGCCCGTGGTTTGGTGGGAGAGCCAAACCTGCCACCAAACCCACTCCCTGAAAGCCCTGGTGCCAGCGACTCTGTGCCAGAGGCTCTGCAGCTTCTGCTGTGTTGTCTCTGTGAGGTGAGGGGAGCTGTCAGCAAATCCAGGGTGCCCCATCACACCGCTCTCCTGGCCCATGCTGCTCCTTCCAGCTCGGGGATGGGGACCAGCAGGTCCCCAGGAGTATGTCCCTGGCCACTCAACACAGGCAGAGGGAGACGGCTAGCAGGGCTGGGATGGTTTGCTCTCCCACATCCCCCACGCACTCTGGTTCCCTTATCTGAAGGGTGCTGGGGTCTCCAGCATCCCCTGCGTGGGGCCATGTCCTGTGCCTCTCTGGGAGCGGTGGGGCGGAGGGCGGGGGTGGTGGCGGGCCCTTTGGCTGGGTGGAGGTTTCTCCCTGCAGCTTTTGAGAGCAGGGCATGGAGCCAACAGGGAAGAGGAGGGGGCGATAACTTTTCTTTGGAGGAGAGCTGCTGATGGGTGATTAATGGCCGTGGCCAGACCACTGTGCTTGTGCCATCTGATAAGAGGCCTCCTGACAAAACAGACCTGTTGCTGGGGAATTCATCATGCCTCACTCAGCAGCCATCAGATAAGAGTGGGGCTGGATACGTCCCATTCATCCTCTTCATTCCCGCTTCTCCACCCTCTCCTTTCACCCTGTTTGCCAGAGCGTTTCATTCTCAGAAGTGAGCTCCGAAGGCACAGGGATGCTGTACCATGCACAGGCAGTAAGAGACAAGGCCAACACTTTTTTAGGGTTTAGGTGCAGGGATTTCCAGTCCTGTGCTTTTTAATAGTCCTCTTGTAGGATCTCACCATGTTTCTTCTCTCCTTTCATGAAAATTATCCAGTTTTAAACCAAGGAGTTGCGCTCATAGGGAGAGAGCATCTCTGGGGGTGGCAATGTCTGATCATGGATAGTACACCTTTCATGGGTGAAATGCTGCTGGGTGTCAGCGAGAACTGGTTGTGTGTCAAACCCTGCCCATCCCACAGGCTCTCAGCCAAAACTCAAACTTGCCACACTTCAATTAGGGACTACTTTTCAGCTTCTAAAGGGAGGAGGGGACTATTGGGAGGCTGGGGTGCTGTGGACCCCACTAGCACACTCCCCACTGGCACAAGGTCTCTGTCACAGGGCTGCAGGCTGTGTGTGCACATGCGTCAGGGCAAGCCAGACCTCCATGCTGGGGATGGATGTGATCCCAGACCAACTGCATTGGAAAACCTCCTTCTACCCGGCAGCTCCTGGGAAGGGTCCCCAGAGGCCGCAAATGGCCCTGGGAGGCTTTTAGGGTACCCCGCAGGGAGCAGAGAGGGGGCCGGCTGTGCTGCTGAGCTGCTGCTGGGCTCGGGCTCTGCTGTGAACACAGGCCAATCTGATCACGCTGGGGGCTTCACCATCCCTTCAGCCTCTTCTCTCTCCCAGCGCAGAGCAGGCTCGGGCACCCTGCCCTGCCTGGGCCAGGACGGAGCAGGCTCCCTGGCCCCGCACCCAGCCATCACTGCCCAGGCTGCCAAAAAGACCCAGGTTTCCAGCAAACCTAGTCCTATAGACACACACACACACATATACATATATATATATATATATACACATATGCATGTCTAGCTGGGACACAGGGGTGGGCAGGCACCACATCCCCCGCCCTCGCTGTGTAGCACTGCAGGGGCTTGTGGATTTGCAATGACCAGTGGTGCCCACAACACACTGGTACATGCTGGTATGGGACCGCTCATGTCCTGGGACGGGTGCATTCAGCTGTCCCTGGAGGCTGGGAGAGGTGTCGGTGTGCAGCAGGGCCATGTTTGCATGCTCATTCTTACACACTCTTTTCCACAAAGACTTAAACAACTCTGAGTCTCTTCTCGTGGGATTTATTGTACCACAAGGGCAATTAATGCAATCAGGGATCTCCAGTAACCCTGGGGTCACATTTTCCTCCTCTGCAGGATGGGGAATGGACCCCAGCCAGGGCAGGCACCGGTCAGGATGCACCACCACAAACCATGCACCAGCCCCACGCTGGGACACTTCCCACCGCTCTTCTTCAAAAAGGCTTTTGCAAGCAATGCCCCAGAGCAGATTGAATTAGAGCCTAATAAAGCAGCAGTAATTTGCAAACTGGAAATGCTCCAGAGTACCCAGGACTAATTCATTAAAGTCTTCCTCCTCCCCTCCCTTCCCCTGGAGGTATCTAGTTGAAGGTAGCCTGAGCTTTAGCCCTGCTCTCCTGGCTTTCCTTCTGCACACCAGCTCCTGCACTTGCAGATTCTCTCACATTTTCAGTTTTCTCCCATCCTGGAAAGAGCTATTTGCAAATGATTTACTGAAACGCTTTCAGATTAAAGATAAGACCAAAGATTGACCAGAACGAAAATTTTGCATCAAAGAGCTATTTTTGCTTGAAAATTTTTGGTATCAAAAAAGTAGTTGTTACAGAAAGCATTTGGGTTTAGGGTAAATCTTTCAAGCACAAAAGAGCTTTTGGGTTTTTATCACACTAGTATTTGATTAAAACCATTTTTAAAAAATATATCATTCAGGATTTTTTTTCCTTTTGAAAATAAATTAGAAACTAGAGTAGGAAATATTTTTAAAAAATCAAAACTTTCAGCCAAAATGGTTATTTTTGACCAGTTCACCCAAAGTCCCTCCTTTTGCAGAGGCAAGAGCTCCCAGGACTTGGCAGGGTTGGGTCCTTGTCACAGCATCCTGCTCCTCCCTTGTCACAGTGTGAGAGTGATGGTGACCCCCAGACCTCTCCCAGGGCCAGCAGTGACAGGCAGCTCACAGTGACACAGTGCTGACACCAAGGAAACCTCTGGGGCTGGGCAGGGGGGACAGTCCCTTCCTCCCTGCAGGGGGACAAGACCTACCCCTTGGGGACAGCAACTTAGCATGGGGGCTGCAGGGCAAGGTGGCACCTCTGCCCCTGAGTGGATCCCCCACTCCCAGCCAGGCACCTGTGGGTGTCCCACCAGGCACCTGATTTTTGCAATTTTGGGGTAGCCAAGGGGCTGTGAGACCTGCTGTCCTGCCTGCCACCCCTTGCACTCCCAGTGCTGCGCATGGCAGAGCAGGAACCGCTTGCAGGGGGGGGTTGAGCCCACTGTCAGGGGTTCAAACCACGACAGCCCCTTGGCTGGGTTTCCTGAGCTGCCTTATGGCAGCAGGTGCCTTGAATTTGAGCCGTGGGCTGAGCCGGGCGTCGAGAGCTCGCGGTGGCTCCGTCATCCCAGCAATGTGCCCGCTAAGCAGGGATCAGCGGTGAGGAGAAACGTTATCCCAATGGGCCCCACAAGTGCTCAGCAGCTAAGGTCAGAGCAGAGGGGAAGCTGCTGGACCCCTTGGCCCACCGGCAATTCCCTGTCGGCATTTTTGTTGCCCTGCCTGCCAAGTCTGCCGCCTCCCAGTTGGCTGGAAGGGAGGGAGATGTGGGGATGAGCTCCGCGTGGCTGTGGCTGTGCCTTCAGCGGCAGCGCCAGGCTGCGTGCTGGCACCTCCAGCAGCAAGGGGGGAGCCCCAGCCCTGTGCACAGAGGAGGTGTCTGGGAGCACCCTGGCGTGCACCCCGGCACTGGGTGATGGAGGGGAGCCACACCTGGCAGCCAGCTGTAGGACTCAGTACACGTTGCACTGGTGCTGTGCAAAAGCCAGACGGGGGATGCTGAAGAGCGGTGGGATGGGGGCAGGCTGCAGGATCGTTTTTTTTGAGAGACCTAGGATGAAAAACGGGCTCACACACACAGGCAGCACCTCCACCATATATCTGTGCTGTAGCTCAGCCCTTGCATGCACAATGCACCATTTCTTAGTTTGCGGGTAAGGGATGAGTATTTAGTTACTGCTAAGAAAGCACTTAGATGTCCCTTGATAAGGAATTTTGAAAAGTGGTTAATTCTTCTTTAGAGCTCCTGACAAGCCCTAGCACTCCCAAACTCCTGAGTTATGAAATTACAAACTATCCATCAGCTGCCTTCTCCTTGCCCCTAATTTCTGAGACTCCAGCTGACGTGGCAGGCTGCTCTCCGCAGGCACACGGACACGGCTGTGGCCGTTCTCATGGGACAGCTCTGCCCAGCTTGGCCAGGCAGAGCCGGGTACTGACAGTGCGTTGGTGATCCTGGGTGCTGCCGGGCTCCTCCACGAACACAGGGGAGGTTTAAGCAAGCTAATTCACTGTTCCCACCTTTCCACCCCACGACAGACAAATGTTGCCCAGCAAATACACCCGGTACATAAACACAGTCGCTAGCACTTACATACATGTATGCATACATGCTCCTGCAAATCACTGAGGAGGGGCAGAGCAGACAGAGAAGGGGAGCCCTACCTGCCTTTAAAAGGGAGCTGGTCCAGCACTAAAGAAATGACATTCTGCCATAGCAGAGGGCTGGTTAATCTTCACACTCCACATTTCTTCCTCCTTCCAGTGCAATCAAACCTCTGCAGAGTGTCAATAAGGCCAACGCTCATTTGAAACCGAGCTTGCAAGCCTTGGAAAGATTTGGCTGATCCTTCGTGAATATTTGACTGATGTGTTTGGAAAGTGTAACAAAACCTGAATCAGAGAAGGGCTGCAGGAGCTGTTTGCTTTTCTTGCTCAGTTCTGGCAAGGAGAAACTGCTGACCCCAAGCTTCCAAGTTCAGTTCCTCCTCATGCAAGCTGCCCTGCTTCAAGAGCTTTCAGACGAGGAGTTTAGGTCTACGCTTAATGCCGACAGCAAACATTTTCTCCTCTTGAGAGGCTGTGTGGGAATACTTGCAGGCAAGCAGCAGAGTGGCAGGCAAGGCTTGCAACCAGGGTCTGCCTCTTCTTTGAGGGGAGATACAGCTTGGCTCTGCAGCAGGTGACACGTCAGACATTGTCCCCAGAGCAAGAAAGGCTGCGAGCCATCACAGTTGTGGCCAAGCAATGCAAAAGGTGCCAGTGGGGTGCTGCAGCCCCAGATTTTCTCACTGTGCTGGAGGTCATCCACAGCCAGGGGCCAGAGAGGCTACGCTGCCGTCCTTGGTTTGCAGAGATAAGCCCGAGACATCCTGTTCAGTCAGCGCCTGGCTCAGAGTTTTCCCAGAGCCTGGGAGCATTCGCATCCCACGTTTGGCTTGGCCCACGTTCTCTAACACCCCGTGGCCTCATTTTGTACCCGCTAATATCATCATCTGTCTGTTTGCAGCAGACTCCCAATTTGCATGGATGCAATACAGGAAAGATTCCAAACTAATTTTATTAGAGCTTTGATGTGTTTGGGTTTGGTTGACAGGTTTAGAAGGGTCTAAAAGCCTGAGCTCTGCTTCTGCCTGACCTTCTGAATTTGTGTAGCTCTGACCAGGTAGTCAGTGTCACTCTCCAAAATAGCAAAGGGTGCACTACAGGCTGGCTGGAGTCATGAAGAAGCCAACGACAGAGCAGTATCAGGGATATTCCAGCTCTCCACTGACTGCAGGGCACCCAGAGAATTTTTTTGGGGGGAAAGGAGTGACTCTGCCTCTCTTATCCCTTAAAGCTATCATCGGCAATGGACTCATCAAACATTTGACTAAATACAGCAAGAGCTGTGGAATCACATCTCAGGTGAATTGGGTGTCTGAGTGTGGCTGTTGGCCAAGCAGAGTGTCCTGGGCACCGTGGGGTCTGGGGAGCAGGCTCTGCCTCCTGAGCACCACTCTTACTTTGTGGGGACCAGGTGGGAGATGTTGCTTGGGGTCTGCAGGGCCAAGCTCAGCACTCGATCCAGCAAGGAGCACCACAGCCATCTGTGCTAGCAGGGGCTGAGGGCATGGCAGCATCTCTTGGACAAAGTGTCTAAAAACCAAAGCGACACTTCAGAGGGCAGCCATCCTACTGTCATGCCATTACAACAGCTCGTGCCATTATAAATACATCAACCGCCCTGATGGGAGCTGTGGTTTCCTGTGCAAGAGGCTCTCACCAACCTTGCTCCCCGAAAGCAGGGAGGGCACTCTACCACTGGTGCTAACATGGGCCAGGAGCTATGGCAGAGATGGACCTGGGGCTGGCAGCACATCTCCAGGATGTGCTGTGGGTCAGGGATCGTCACGCTCGTTCTGCCTGGTCTGGGTTGTGGACAAGAGTAGGAGAGTGGGGCAACGTTGCGGCAAAGCAGAGGGCAGAGAAGCTAAGAAGCTTTATTTTAATTGATCCAAGTTCACTGAGCCTGACAAGTTAATGAGTCCCCAGCAAGCAGCTTTAACGAGAGCCGGTGGCAGGCTTAGGAGAAGGAGATGAAAACGAGGGCAGAAATAGATGCTTGTCTGCAGAGCCTGATCGGCTGGGGCCAGCAGGGCAAGGAGGAGCCAGGGAGGGCTGGCAGCAGGCGCGGGGACACCAGCTGGATGCCAAATATGCTGCTTCAGCGCTTTGCCTCGCTGCCCTCCTGCCAAGCCCCAGCCCAGTTCTCCCACTCCCTAGGCCAGCAATTAATCCCCTGGCAGGGGGCTGCAGGGGGAAAGGGGATGGGCTCTTCCCCACCCTCTATTCCAGTTGGTCTTGCTTTTGTGTGAGTTCAGAGCCGCCAGCGTAGAGGCTCCCGCAGTGAGGCGACCAACCCCTCCACAGTGAGACGAGGGCCACGCCAGGGCTCCAGCACCGAGCCCCTCTGGGAGATGCCGTGCTGACGGCCACTGCAATGCCCGAAAGGGACATGGTGACAAGGAGGATGCTGGAGAGGAGGAAGGGGCTGGCTGCTCCCCACTATCTCCTGCCTCTTGCCTTGCAGCCGGGGGCAGCCGTGCCCCTGTGCTGGAGCCGGGGCCAAGCCCCAAGCCGGGAGGACTGACCATGGCTAGGGACCTGGCCGGCTCCAGCCTCCGCAGGGCCTGAAAGGGGCCATTGTTTGCCCAGGGCTTTGAAGACGAAGGGTCTTGTACAAGTGCCAGGTGGTGCGAGCCGCGGCGCAGGGGCAGCTCCCGGCTCCCCAGGCTGCTGCTCGTGCTGTCAACACCCCCCACACCCTTCGTTTAGGGAAAAAAATAAAAGAAGCGGGGGGGGGGGGGAAACTCTTTTCTAAAGGAAAAAAAGGGCAGCAGCCCTTCCTTCACCATCCGTGGTGGCCATGGCAGGCGCTGGGGGCTCAGATGTTCTTTGTCACCCGCGGGGCTGGGGTTTGGCAGCGGATCCGCAGGGAAGGGAGCGGCACAAACCCAGGGGCTGCGAGCCTCGGCTCCCGTTCCTCCGGCGGGGCGGCCGGGCTGGGGCAGGGCAGCTGCTGTGAGTTCACTGGAGCAGCACTTTCCCACAGTCTGGAGAAGTGACACATGGCTCTCACACATTCCTGCGCCGGCAGGCTCGGCCGCGCTTGGCCAGGAGTCAAGGCAGGCGGAGGGCTGCCGCTGCTGGGAGCTGCTGATTAGCAGGTTCCGACTTTGGCACCAGCCCGGCCCTCGGAGGGCGAAGGAGATGGAGGGTGCAGAGCAGACCTGGGCTCCGAGGTGGTTTGTGCAAGCTGCTTAACTCTTTAGAGGCAGGCGCTGAGCAAAGCTTTCCTCTGGGGATTTTGCTCCGCTTCGCCTGCTTTGCCTTTGCTGAGCCGGCAGCGCGGTGCCCAGCTGCCTGCACCCCCTGCCTGCAGTGCAGGTATCCCCGCCGCGCTGCCCCATCACCCCTGCCGCGCTGCCCCATCACCCCTCGCATCCCTCGGCGTTTCCCCGCGAGCGCAGGTGGGATGTGCATGTGGGACGTCGCTGGTGCTCGGAGGAAGAATCTGACCCGGAGAGTAGTGGGGTTGATCCTGTCGGACACCAGCCTCGCTTCCCACGCGGGCTGGCCAGCTTGCCCACAGAGCCTGGCAGGGGGTGAGCAGGGCTGGCAGCATCCCAGTGCACCAGTGGGTGCTGGGGCAGCCTGGCAGAGCGCCGGGAGAGGTGTCAAATAAGCTCCTGGTGCAGGAAGAAAAGGGTGTCCCCACGTTCCTCCCCAGGATGGCAGTGCAGCAGCAGCTGCCCAGGGTCAGGATCCTCTTTACAGGCAAAGTTTGCCCTCGCATGGGCCTTTGTTCATGTGTATGGGGTATTTTTTCTGAATTTGTGCTGGCTTCAGAGCCTTGTCCCATGCATGGGGGAAGGTTTGGGGTCTGAGCTCCTGAACCCACGGAAAGAGTTGCAGGTTTCCAGGAGGGCCAGGCAAGTATCTCCCAGGACTTAGGCAGTTCAGCCACTCGCAGGCCTGCCTGCAGCAAGGAGGCTCAAGGGCTTAGGGAGGATGGCTGGACCGTGCCCCAGGGATTGCAGGAGCACCCTGCCAGCTCCCACACAGCCCTTGCCCTTGTCCGGGGAAAGACCTCTCTGTCGGGAGGTGAGAGGCGTGCCCAGGCTTACCCAGTGCCTGCCCAGCCCTCACCACTGCAGGTGAAGGATCGGGCTGCACACCAGGGCTGGTGATTCACCGTGTGGTGTGACTGGCATCAGCCCGGGCTGCTGGAGCGGTCCAGGCGGTTCCCGGCCCGCCTCCACCAGGGCCTCCATCCTGCAGAGCTGGCGGAGGGCCCAGGGCAGCGGCTGCAGAGCTGTCTGGCAGGGGCTGCTCCTCACCTCCGTGCTGAGGTGAACCCTCCCTTGTGATAACATCAGTTTCCCAACCCTGCGGAGGCTGCGATGTTCATTCCAATGGAGCACCCATGGCCTCAGCCTCTTTCCTTCAGGAGCCCAAAGCAAGGACACACACCTCCCAGTCCCTGCTGCATTGCACCAGGGCCTGTCTGACTGGGAGGAAGGCAGAGAAGGCTGGGGATGGTCCTGCCTTTGCCTGCCTCCCCTTCCCCATGTCCTGGGGGAAGCTCCTAGGCTCAGGTTTAAGAAGGACTGCAGTGTTTCACGTGTCAAGGTGCCCTGCTCTGTAGCAGGACCAAAGATTTGGGTGAACTGGTGGTGCTGCTGACACCACACTGGCCCCACTGGCCCTGCTCCACTGCCACATCTCAAAGCCCTGCCAGGATCCCACGAATGTGGCAGGCTGAGCTTCCAAGGGCTCTTTGGGCTACTCCAGCTCTTGCCCAGGTCCCCACAAGTTTACAGAGCTGAGCCCTGACCCTGCCACCTGGGCAAGGCAGCTGGTGGCCGGGGCTGTACCGAGGAGATGGCAGCTCCAGCTCTGCCCTGCTCTGCCTGTGGGAAAGTCATTCCTTGCCTGTTTCCACTCCTGTTTTGTGTATTCAGGCCACGAGTTCTCTCCAGAGCCTGGAGCAGCTCCAGCCTTAGGTGGGGTCTTTCAGCACTGTCATGCAAAAGCTGTGGCAATCACAGTGCTACACCACCACCAGCAGCAATTGCATTTACAAGTTTCCCAGTCCTCCCAAAAGTCAAAAGGAGCTGGTTTCATGCCTTCCTCCCTGCCTGCTCGCCTTCACTTGCTAGTTTTGTTTGATTCCAGACTAACCATGACCTCCTCAAAGGCTGTAAAGAGCATTTTGCCAAACAGCTGGAGGCAAACCTGGGGTGGCCAGGGGGTTCCAGACGATGCAAACACTCTCTTTTATCTTACCTATGTATTTTTGGTCCTTGCAATTAGTTGCCTGCTCTGTCTGCTCCCTATTTCCCTGCGGTTCCTCCCAGCATCCCTGCCTCAGAAACATTTTGACAGAGAAGCACATCCCCATGCCCTTTAGCTCTTCCGACAGCTCTCTGGTGGCTGTGGGTGTTGGCCCTGCATTCACACCCACCGCAGGCACCAGCAAGGCTCAGCAGCGCAGGGACCGGCACCACAGCTCGTGGCAGCCCGAGCTTTTGGCCACCCCTTCTGCAGTGTTCCCTGCAGGAGCTTCCTCCCCTGCCTTCATTACAGGTGACAGTCAGGAACCAAATACCCCGGGGTGTCTGGATGCTGCTTTGACATCCCCCAGAGATGAACGGGCTTCCCGGCAGGCTGTACGCAACCGTTCGCTCCCAGAGCTCTGTCTCCTCTTTCTGCTCATCTTTAGGAAACCTCCAAGAGCTGAGGGGAGAAGAAAAGCTGAGTGAGGTTGTGTGTTGTTATTGGCTGTAGGGACATCTAGTCTAAGCTTTGGGGCTGGCAGGCTCCTCCAAGACTTGAAGGATACACCCTGACTTTCTGCTTTCCTGCATCAGGAGGAGGCAAGGGCATCCACCTCTTTTTTTCAAAGAGTTACATAAAAAAAAATTAAAATAATGAAAGATTCCAGTGGCACCACTAATTGGGTCTCAGAGGGGGTTCGTTTGCTTGTCATATGTGATCCTCAGGCCAGGGAAACCATGGCAAAGGGGACCACAGCCTTCAATCCTTCTCAAAATAGTGAAGGAAGCAGAACACCATAAAACCCTTTAAAGTATTTGCTTTTACAAGAAACCAGATAGCTGGATCGCTGCTAGCCGAGTGCTGCCGATACGTCCTCGCCCTGCACTTGGCTGTTACCTGGCTGTTTCAAATATTATTTTTTGAAAACCACTTCCATAAATCAACAAACACAGCCCAGCACCAGCAGAACAGCCCACACGGCTGGAGAGCCGGTGGCCACTGCCAGTCAGTGAAGTAGAACAAACTAGCAAGTACGCAAAGAAATGTGATTAATGAAAGACAGACCACAAAGCCTATAAAAACACATTTCTTGCTTTTATTAGACCAAAGCAACTGTATAAAAACAGCATGCGAGCCCAAGATGTACCTGGACAGAGAAGAGCAAGGATTGCCACCACCCCGCAAAGACGAGGCATGTGGATCCCCCGCCTGCCCCTCATCCTCCCTGCCGCCCCACGGGCATGGGGGAGAGGAGGCTCCACCACAGCATGCCCAGCTGGCAGGGACACACATCCCCACTGGAGCCAGCTGGGGTGGGAAGGAAGGATGGAGGGGAGAGGGACAGACAGAGAGTTAATCACAGCGGTATGGCAGCGCTCATGAAAGGATGGGTGTTGCTGGGTGTCTGGCACTGGTGCGTTAGCACCACATGGCTAAGGGGAGGATGCAGTGGTGTTTCATCACTTGTCCCTCATTCACTGGCGCCTCCAACCTGCAGAAATGTTATTTTTGCCTCCCCAGGCACTTCTTTTCAAGTTAAAAATAAAATCTCCCAGCAGTGGAGGGGAAATTTTGTTGTCACCCCCTATTCATCCACCTATATGGTGGAGACTGTAACAACAGTGGGAGATCAACCCGGGGATCGGCATAGCACCCTCGCTTCCCGGGGGAAATAAAAGCTACTCCACTTCCCTGCCCCACCAGCATGGCCTGGGCACAGATATATTAAAAAAAAAAAAAGAAGAAAAAGAAAGCCCCTTTTTCCGCTCTTCAAGGCAAGATCTCCTCAGCGAGCGCTGGCAAAGAAAGGCATCTTGTTCAGGGGCTCTGAAAGGCAAGATGAAAGGGGAAACCTACATTTTTCAGCCCAGCCTGTTTCTGACATGGGAAAATAGCGCAGACAAGAATAGATAGCTTGTTGGCTCATTTTTTCCTTGACAGATTATCTGTGTGAATGCACCGTATTAAGTCGGGAGTAAGACGCCAGGATCCCCCCGCCCTCCCTCTCCCCCTTCCCCAGCTACCTTGAGAGCAGCGAGGGTTGAGAAGCTGTGATTTGTGAGCCTGCGGGGCGCTGGGGGTGCACAGGGTAGCCATCCATCACCAGCCACCTCTTTTTGTCACCCCTCATGTACTCAGCAGCCTTCTGCCCCTGCACTCAGGTTCCTGCATGCCCCAAAAATGAAACCATAACTGTTCCAAAAGCTAAACTCAGATTAGGAGGAGCTGTGCTGAGATTAATTTAGTGATGCTCCCTGCAAAACATGTCCCAGCAGCACACGTGAGTGGTGGCATTGGAGCAGGACATGCTGCCATGATGGGACAGGAGAGGGTGACCGTGACCATTGGCAGCCCACGGGGACCTAGGCTGGTACCAGCACTGCTCTCGGCTGGCACTTGGCTCCAAGTGCTGCTGCTGTCGCAGCTCCCGTGGTGGCTTTTGCTGCACTTTCAGTAGCTCAGCAGCCATCGTTTCTATGCCGGTGCCGCTCGGAGTGTGGGTCATTAGCTGCGGCCAGCTGCGTGACCCACCAGTGCTATCACCCATGACGGCCACTCTCTGCTGCCCGCTGCGGATCGCCAGGCACCGGGTTATTAAAACAAATGTGCAGGTGCCACACTTGGGGCTTGAGGCAGGCTCACACCAGCCTCCTGCCCACCTGTGCCCCGGCTGAATCGGGTGTTCACACTGCAAAGGAAGCAAAAAAAAAGAAGGCCCAAGCGAGGGCTCTGCTGTGTGCTGGGGGAGGCTGGCACTGCTCCTGTGGGCATGCTGCTCCCATCAGTGGGGTCATGCTCTTTGCTTCGGTTTAGAAATGAACTCCTGTCAGAGGGCAGAACCTGTGGCTGCATTGCCCAGCCCCAGGCACGTGCACCAAAAAGCCTCACTTAGGCCAAAAGCAACACACTAGCTTAAAAAGATGGAATTAGAAGGCATGTCTGGTTTGGATCACCTTTGTCCCCTTCTGAGCCATTTGGGTCCCGTTGCCAGGTTTTACCTAACAGTCAGAAGAAAGAACAAGCAGAGTGCTTAAATGATGGCGTTCCCCTCCTCGAAGGGCTCCAGCAGGGCCTGCAGGCCACCACCCTCAGCTGCAGAACACAGGCAGCAGCAGCCACTGAGGCATGACAGGATGGTTGGGGAACATGCCTGGCCAGACTACAGGTCGCTGGGAAGATCGCTTCTCCTCCAGCACCTGGGATGCTCACAGGCCTGAGCAAAACGTACCCGGCGTCCCCCTGCATCCCCCCGCATCTCGCCACCCCTGCAGCCCCCGCCAGCCTTGCAGCCATGTGTGTGCATGGGTGGGTGCATCTGCCCAGGCGTGCTGCACCCTGCCCGGGCAGTGTGTGCGTGTGCATGTGCGTGTGCATGTGCGTGTGTGTGTGTATGTGTACCAGGAGGCCTGTTTGCATATGAAAGTGGCCGTGTGCTCCGGAGGGCTGTATCATTTATTGTATGATCTTATCTGGCGCGTGCCTCAGCCGCCCTTTCCCACACTCTGCATGCTCTGCTGCCAAGGCCCCGGGCTTAGCCTGTCAGCATTACCCGGGCTCAGCAGGCAGGCAGTAATTCCCTGAATAAAGAAAACATTTTAAGGTTTGACAAGTCCAGCATTTGCATGTCTGTTTTCAGAGAAATAACCATCTCAGGGGATTAAGCCCTTTTTTTTTTCCCATCCAGCCCAAAGTATGAAAACATTCTTGACATAGTTGCCTGAAAAAAGGATTTCTATAGAGAAAAATACCTTGCGTCCTGTGTGAGTCCAGTGATTTGCTGCGGGGGGAAAAAAAAAAACAGAAAGGAAAAAAAGAAAGAAAAGAGACGCTCCAGTCCAATAGGTTGTTCGTTTTAAAGTGGGTGAAACGCACCAGCAAGCGCCACGGATCCCAGGCGACGCACACACCGGGAAGGATTTGCATCC
Organism: Leptosomus discolor; assembly: GCF_034619465.1. Lineage (NCBI taxonomy): Eukaryota > Metazoa > Chordata > Aves > Leptosomiformes > Leptosomidae > Leptosomus > Leptosomus discolor. The sequence goes on along the minus strand of NC_141397.1, from coordinate 51,916,949 downwards.
CTCCGTCACTGCCCACCTCTTTGTGCCGTGCCGGCAAAGCCTGTCGGCTGGGCTCCCGTGGGGCTTGGGCTGCACTGGCTCACAGCACCACTTGTGACCTGAATGAATCCTCCCCGGCTCAGCAGCCCTGGAGAGGCAGACAGCTGCCTAGGGACGAAGGCTGGGGGCTCCGGGGGCTCCAGGGGCTCTGGGGGGGCTCCGGGGCTCAGCTTGCTTGAGACGTGCTCTGACACGGGGGCTTCAGCTGCCCACGCCAGGCACGTCCTGGAGGAGCACTTGCTCGCCGCACGGCCAAGCCAGGGGACGTGCTGCTGCAGGAAAGCACCAGCCTGAGAGGACTGGGAGCAGGTCAAGGCAGAGGAGATCGGCCAGGTTTAGTGTGTTACACACTTATTTTATTTACTTGGAATAAACTGGATTTACAAAGGACTAGTCACCCTCTGACCCCAAGGAGGAGGTTGCGCTTTGCCAAATTCAGGCTTCACGGGATTTGGGCCTCTGGTGCACTACTGGGGGGACTGGGAGAGACCAGTCTTTGGCCCCAGTACCGTCTGGCAGCTCCTGTGCTGGCAGCTGCCTTTGGAGCCTTCAAGCAAGAAGGTGCACGTGGGAATTACACACACATGCCGGCCCAGGGCCCAGGCTGATGACAAGCATCCTTCACTCCTCTGGGCTCTCTGCCGCGGTGCTGCTCGGCACACCCAGGATGCTCCCAGCTGTGCCGGCTGCCGGCTCCCATCCTGACACGGCTGGCGGTGGAGCCTGGCGCGGCTGCTTGTAATTTGTCAGGGTGCTTTGCCTTCCTTCTCCCCGCCTCCCCTCTGAGTACACTGGTTTTCTTCACAGCTAAATGAGGCTTTAAACCAGGGGATAATACAGCTTTAACACGGAGAGGCTTAAAAAGCAAAAGTGAATCATTTCTCAGTTCTCCTTCCCATAATCTCTCCTGGTAACATTAATTATGAGTTTGCGCAGAGTGCCCCAAGGCAAGCGCTGCTTTCCCAGGACAATTAAAGTTACTTAATTATTAAAAACCGTGTGTGCTGTTCCTGTGCGTTCCCCAAAGCACCGTGAGGCAGGCGGGCCGCCTCAGCTCACACACTTTCTCAGAGCGGCGATTGAAGCATCTGTGGGAAAGTCTGCTCCTTTGTAATTCCTCCAGCATAATCTCTGCAAATCCCACCCTCGGCCCGCACCCCGGAGGGCGAGCGATGCCGGCGGCCGAGCCTCTGCCCCCAGCCCTCGCGTGCGGGACGGTGGCGGGGGCGGCAGCCGGGGCAGGTGGCGGGGTGCTGGGCGCTGGCCAGGCTGCCCGTTGCGGGCAGGGGAAGCCCGAGGGGGCTGCCCGCGGCTGGGCATTTGCTGGGTGTTGGATGCTGGTGTGGAGATGCGGAGGATGCTGAGCTCTACTGCCAGTGCTCCAGGTTCAAAGCAGGGCTGGCCAGCCTTGTAGGCAGCAAATGGCTTTACACCAGCAACAACCAGCTTGCCAAAAGCCATGCATTGCCCTGACAGCCGAGCCCTGCTGCCCTGCCACCTCGCTCTGCTTGCGGGTGAACCAGGCTGTGCATCCAGCACCCGCAGCCCAGATGCCCAGGACAGCCCCAGTGTGACACAGAAGCAGGTTCAGCTTCTTTTTCTTCCTGACTCAACATATTTTTCAGTCTGACAGAGAAAATCTTGGTCAATTCTTGCTCATAAAAGCCAGGGAGGGGCAAAGGCGCTGTGCAGCAGAGGCAGCAGTGGCAGGCACAGGAGGATTTCTGCCCAGCAGCTCAGGGCCAGAGCATGGCACATGGGAAGCAAAGAACCAGGGTACAGCTCCCTGCCCAACTCTCTGCATATCAGAAGGTGCCTCCGTGTGCTCAGCTCAGCCTTACGGTCTGGTATTCTGGTTCCTTCACCCCTTTCCCAAGCCAAGGATCACCAGCTTGCAGTGCATCAGGTGCCAAAACACGCCTGCTCCTGCGGGAGCGGTGCCAGCCGCCAGCACCCCGCTTGTGACAGTAGCAGGTACGGGGCCAGCGGGGGAGCAGGGCAGCGGAGTGGGTGTGAGCAAGCTCCGTCCCAGCTGCTTGCAGCTGGTGTGTCAGGCTGACTCAGAGCATCAGTGGGCGCAGCTTTCCCCACCTTGTGTGCTTTTGGCTGCCACAACAGTCTGTGGCAGAGGGTTTCACAGCTGAGCAGTGCCTGGTGAAGGCAAGGGCTTCCTCCTCTTTGTTTTGGACTTGTTCTCATAGTGATTTCACTGTTCCAGGTTTGACGCCAGCGCTCCTTCCACCTGCCACTCTGGCTCCTGGGACGTTTATCATGTCCCTTCAGCTTTTCCAAGCTTATGTGACCTGGACATCTGATCTTTAATGATCTTTCCTCACCATGCCTCCAAACTCTACTCACAAGCATTCTTAAGGCCTTTCTTCATACTCCTTTATTCCTGTTACATGCTTTTTGAGAAAAAAATGCTGCACGTAATACTCAAGAGGAGGATCGATTTAGTTGTTCTCTCTTCCTTTCCTAATCACACATAACGCTTGCGGTCCTGACTCTCACTCAGCATCGCTGTATTGACTCAAGACTGTTATAGATGACTTCTCCCAAATTGCTGGTGACATCCTCTGAGCCCCTCTGGCTACAGCTCATGTCACTTTCCCCACCCTCTGCCCCAGGCTGGTAGGAGCAGCTGGGTACCGACCCCAGCTGGGCTGGCATCACCTTGTCCCAAACATATACCACTCTGCAGCTCCTCACTTTGCTGGATGACGTCTCTGGCAGGTCCCTGCTGTGGGACTGACCCCTGGCACACCCCTGCAGGAAGGCTGCAGCGTGGGGCACTGCCCGAGCATCCTCCCTGATCTTCAAACCAACCCTCAGCTTTTCTGCTGAGGCTTTTCCTTCCCTGGGTGCTCTGTTTTGCCTCCATCATCCACGACCTGCACCAGCACGCTCGTTGGTTTTCTGCTCTTGGCACATATGCAAACGTGCTTATTTTCAGCTTTTAATACCTTTAGCAAGTTCTTCCCTAAACTTTTAAACCACCTTTTTTGTGACTCTACTTTTAACCTGCCAGGGTTTTGCTCTTTTCTGTTTCTCATGTTACAGCACCACCTCCACTTTTGAAGGCTCTCTCCGTCACTAACTGCCTTATTAGCTTCTCCCTACAACTGCCAGGCTGCTTTTAGGCCCTTCTTGAGCCACCAAGAGGGCTGGGGGCTGCACAAGCCCCCACTGCTGCTCTGGGTTGTGCTAGCAGAACAGGCTAGCTGGCTCTGGGGGAGCCCTCCTCTCCCCACAAACACCCAGCCACCCCCTGAAAGAGCCTCTACTGTACGTGGGGCTCTTTCACCCCCCGCCGCAAGCCCAGGCACTTCTTTCCTTCCTGTGACAAAGCTGATCCCGAAACAAAGATTTTCTCCAGTGCTGCCGGCAGCCGGTTTGACTCCTTGAAGTAATCGCTGTAATTGACCCTTGCAGGCGCTGAGCACCGAGGGAGCGGGGCCGTTCATCAGGCTGACAGGGTGTGAAAACCATCAACTCTTTGGCTGGGCTGGCTCCAGGCCCTGTCAGGCTGTGCCGGGCTGCTGGTGAGCCCCGTAGCTGTCCTCACCCTGTGGCCCCTGCTCTCAGTTTGGTGTGGGGGCTGGGTGGGTCCCCAGGGTGCAGGTGGGGAGGAGGTGAGCAGTGCCCTCATCTTCACCGGGCATCCCCATGGCATGTGAGGAGCAGGGCTGCAGCAGCTTCACGGATAACCTGCTTTCAGCAAAAACCTGCCAAGTTTGGGTCAGCAGCTCCCTGTAGCTCCAGGACATGGGGACGGAGCCAGCTCAGCGCTGCGGCTCTATACTACTGGCAGCATCGCAGCGTGGTGTGGCATCACTGTGCATTATCACTTCAATATAACCAACATCCCAATCCAGGGTCGCTGGCTTTCACCATCCAGGGTATGGAGCCTATAAGTGGCTTTTCCCTAGGTGAGGGACATCTTCAAGGCACAGAGCTGATGTCAGAGGTGACAAGTGAGACACATACCCGGTGATAAACCCCGCAGGGCTGGCTGCTCCTCGCGTCTGCCTCCAGCACCTCCTCCGCAGTCCCATGGTGAGGAGTGAGCTTGTGCTCCTACATGAGCGGTGGTGAGCAAGGCTGTGGAGACATGGCACAGGGGATGCCCATCCCTTGCCAGCCCATGCCAGCTCATCCCTCTCACGTGTGGCTCGGGCTCCAGCGAGCGATGAGATTATTTTCTGGCTGCTGCTGCTCCTGCCGGGAGTTGCTCCAGACCCTCTTGGTCCCAGTGATCATTTCAGCCCCATTTGTCTTGCTGGCAGTTTTGTCGTTCCCTTCTGCAGTTTTCTTCCTCTGACTTGGCCGCACGCGTGTAGCCAGCACATTGTCCGCCCACCCGCCCGCCCTTGCAGGCAGCCCCAGGAGACTGGGCAGCAGCTCCCGGCCCCACGCTGGCCTCCACATCTCACTTTGCTGGCTGGGGAAACACATTTTGCAAGCAGATGGTCCCTTTTTGTGTCCAAGTCACTGGCGAAAGAAGACCAGAGCCATCAGAGTCCTTCCGCAGCCCTCCAAGCACAACTGGCTGCTGTCCCTCGGTCCTGTCCCCGCTCATGCTGCAGCTCCTGGGCTGAATTCTCACTCCTCCTTTTCAAAGAGCACCTTCCCGCAGCACAGCCAGTGCTGCCATGCATCGCAGGGAGCAGCGATCAACTAGCATCGCCAGGTTTAAAAATGGTGTTTTAAAAAAGCAGATCTCAGATTAGCACAACAAAACTCTCTAGCTCTGTCTGCCCTTCAATCTTATTTTCCATTTACGCCTCGTCCTTTAACTACCTTTCTTCCAAAAGGCATTGAACATCTTGCACATAAGTGAGAGTAATTTAAGGGACTGGCATACTGTGGGCTGGGATCTCACGGGATTAGGGCTTCCTCCCTCCCTATATCTCCCAGAGACACAAGATTTGGGATCCCTGAGTGCTGCGTGACCATGGGAAGGCTGTGGGAGAAAGACTCCAGTTGGGACCTGCCTTTGCTGACCTGTGAATGCGTCTCCTCCCAGGACAGCAGCAGCAAACCTAGTTAGCGGGGCCAGCCTGGGGACTTTGGTGCCCGCCTTCCCCTGCTGCAAGCAGCCTCTGCTCATGGCTGTTATCCTTGTGCAGATGTCCAAGGCGGAGGTCACAGACCTCCGCAAACCTCTGTGTGCCCAGATTCCCATGCCAGCTGCGGTGCTGTGTTTGGTACCCAACATGCAGACACGTGTGCGCTTCCCCTGTCTGCCAGCCACTGGGGAAAGGCTGTCGTGCACCGAGGGTGCCAGGCTGGTCCTCTGCTGTGACCTCGGGACAGATCTGCTCTCCCTGTCCTCCAGAGGCTGTTTGCTTTACGATCTGTGAACATCAGGAAGAAATGAAATAGCAGTGGAGAATTCCCCTCAGCAAAGCTTTGATGGTGAAAAATGTGCTGTTGGGTTGTCCATGCCACAGGACTCAGGGAAAAAAAAAAAAAAAAAAAGAGGAAAAGAAGGAGGAAGGAAAGAGAGAAACCATCTGCTTTTTTCAGTTAAAAACACCACACACTCCATAGCTGCTGCTCAGAAAGGCCTTTTCTCCTCTCCCCTCCACTCCTGTGCAATCAGATAGTCCCCAAACTGCCCCTGGGTTAATTGAAACCAGAAGCCGCTGTCACTTCCAAGTGTTATGAGCACCGGGACCACGAGGAGCTCAGGTGTTTTGGAAAGGATGATGTCAGTAGGGTCTGCGATGAAAGGCTCGCTGACAGCCTGCAAGGCGATGCTGCGGGAACAGCCGCAGGTAGGGGCTCAGCCCCTCCATGGGTACCACCGGCTCCACTCCATCAGCCCCACAAGGCCAGGTGCTGTGACCAGGGCCACCCCGCGGCAGCTACATCAAGGCTGGATACAAGTTCAGGGACTTTGCCCATCCGCTCCCCAAAGTCACTCCCATGCTGTTATTTTTAGGGGAAAATCAGTTAACTTTTGTAAAGAAAAAAAAAACAACAGAGTGAACAGAGGCTCTGGAGCCCTTCCCAGCAGGGTACAACTGGTGACCGTGCGTGCCCAGCCTCCCTTCAAAGTGCAAGTGGCTAATCTTTTCTCAATAAAACCAGCATCGTGTCAGGGTAATCAGCGGACATCAACACTTCAATGGCACTGGCAGAGCCCCAGTGAGGTCTGGGGCTTATCCTGGCTGCATCACATTCCCACGGGAAAGGTAGATGGCAAGCTCCCTCCATCAGGTATAGATCCGATGTCTGTCAGGTGCTGTCGGGCACGCGTGGCACTGCCGGCGCCTCTGCTGCAGCAATGTCTGGGTTATTAACGGGCTCTCTGCCGCCTGCAGCCATCCTTCCCGGGCATCCCGCCTGCCCGCGCCAGGACGGGACGGGACAGGACACCTCACTTGCCAGCGGGCAGCGTAAATCTCAGCTTCCCAGGAGGGGCAGCTCTATAAACCGCAGCAGCTTCGGTGCCGGGTTTATACACTGACATTTACAGCAGGCAAATTGACAGATTACGCTGTGTACACAGATTGTGTAAACTGCTGTCGGGTGCTGCCCCGTGCCCCTCACCAGGCGCTGGCGGGTGCCCGAGCCTCTCTGCGGGGACGGGAGGGGAACAGGGGGGACCTGCCACCAGCACAGCCTGGGGTGAGCTCAGCACACTCCCATGTACCCATCCCTCGGCCTCAAGGACAGGCCTGGAGGCGAGCGAGGGGGGAGCACATTGATTTAAGATGTGAGAAGGTCAAAAGTTTTCTCGAGTGGAGTTGCTATCACGACGCTGAACACTTCATCCCCCTTTTTATCTGCCCCAGTATTTATTGTCCATGAGCAAATACTTGTGTTTTTATAAATTCCTTTAGAGTGAATCACCCTTCTCCTGTTTAAACCAGCAAAGACCACATCAAACAGTATCACTCCATCTAGAATTAATCATTAATTTGAAGTATTTGACAATATTTTGCCAGCATTATTTCTTCCTTTCGCCAATTAATAAAGGTTAAGCCTTGGTACCAGCACTTTTGCAGGACACTTGCTGCACAGTGGTGCTGCTGGGAGCTCACCGGCCCCAAACCTGCCCCGGGCAGCGCAGGCACAGGGGTGCAGGTCCAGACCCGGCTTTCAGGCTGCCTGCACATGGTGTGGAGCAGGCAGCTGAGCCGCTGTGCTGCCCAGTGCAGCCCTGGGACCCTCCATTTCGCAGCCTGGGAGCTAACACACACAGGGGCTGGTGTCAGAAGCCTTTGGCTCTCGGGGAAGCGCAGGAAGGCTGGTCTGGTCTAGAGGATCGTAAAAGGACATGGAGCCTTCCTCTGCCTGCTCTCACTGCAGCCTCTGGGAGCACAGTTTCAAATCAGGCCAAAATCTGATCTCAGATGCATGCATGTGTCCTCTATTCACTTGAGACAGCATCCAGCCTTTAAACACCACATTTTGTACTTTGGTTTTGTTTTATGTCTCAGGCATGTGTTTTGCTAGGACACTGCATTTCATTTAAAAATTATTTTTGACAAGGCCTTATGGTTCATGAATTCCTGCACACCAGGTCCTGCAACACACATCCCAGATCTGCTGGCCTCTTCAGAGGCACCAAATCAGGGTGGTTTTGCTTCTCGCTCACAAACAAGCCATGAAATGACCTTGATTTTTCCAGTGTCTCTGTGGCAGGGCGTTTTCCTGACACTTTTCTGCCATTCTCTTGCAGCCTTTGGATGGTTTGCAATCTAGCTTGCTTGGATGCTTTTTTATTTAGAGAGTGTGGCTGGTTGCATAAGTCCTGTGGCATTGCTTCCTGCTCTCGAATGGATGGGTAAAATGTATAAACACACAATGGCACATGATAAAGGCAGAATATAGCCTGCTGTCCACAGATAACACACAGGAGAAGGAAAGATCAGGCATGGTAAGCTGGCCATGCCGACACCACCCAGGCAGGCTGAATGAGCCCTGGGTCTCTGGCATTTCATGAGCATATTTGACTATTAATCTAGTACTTAAGGGAGTTAAATAGGGGCAGGCTCAGGACCTTCTGGCACAGTTTCCACACTGCAACACTCCGCGAGGTCCCCTCCGGCTCCCCTTGGTGAAACAAGCTGTTCTCCAAGTGCCTACAAGAGAGACGCTCCAAATCCACAGCTGCCTTCAGCTCTGAGGAGAAAGCAGGGACAAGCTCCTGGGCGTGCAGCAGAAGCAACCTCTTCTAGCTCTTTACTCGTCCTCTCCTGCCTGTAGCATCCAGGCTGCTCATGTCATGGGGGACAGGGAATTCACCACCATGTGCCGCACTCCTGGCTTGTGCTGCTCAGGAGTGTGATGGAGACCGTGCCGGGCAAGGCGTGAGCGTTATTTTCTTGCCTCTCCCCAGCAGCGGGATTGCAAAGGCAGGCTAGCTTATCATAAAGCCAGTGGCAAGGGTCACTGCTTGCCTCAGAGGAAATCGCCTGCCAGACTCTCCCCAGATTTACACCAGAAGAACCCCATTTTACTGTGGGGCAGCAGCAGAGAGAGCAGGACAAAGCGCTCCGTAAAAATGGACTGGGCCACTCTAACATCCCTGCAGCGAGCATCGCTGCCCACTCTGGCTGCTGGCATTTCTCCACCGGGTTTATCACTGTATCGGCAATGTGAATACACCTTTTTTATGGCATGAGCCTTTCAGTGGACTTTCAGAAAGACAATGATGTGCCTTTGAAGGTTTGGCTGATCCTGTTTCCTGTATGCTCCTGAGCCTTGTATATATTTAAATTTGACTTGTTAACTTTATAAGGATACTTCAGACTTGTATTGTACTGAAATTGGCTGGGATCTCAGTATCTCCCTTATTCCCACGTACTTTTTTTCTTAGAAATGCTTTGTAGTCATGTTATTGCTGTTGGGAGGTTTGGCTTTAACAGCCGCCAATAAAGATATGAGCCTGCGAAAGGGCACCAGTAGCCCAAGATTATTCTATAGCAGCAACTGAAGTGCAGGTGCCTGCTGTTTGCTGGGCCTCTTATTCGGGGCAGTGGCAGCCGACCCTGGCTCCGGCAGCCAGCACAGCAGCAGGCAGGGAGCAGGCAGGGCTCCTCACGCCCCGCAGAACAGGAGTTGCCTGCCACAGGCACAAAGTTATGAAGCCTCCAAAGTCCTGCAGCCTCCTGCGGCGCGAGCAGAGGCCATCGGGCAGGCATGGACAGCAGTGGGCTGCAAAAGCCCCCTTTGCTGGGTTTATTTGCTGCTGCTTCTGTCTGCATCCTCGCACAGAGCCGGGGCCTCGCTGGTGCTCAGCCCGTGGCACTAACACCTCCCTTCTGTCACCAGAAGTACTCCCCGCTCAACTCCTTGGGTCTTGCCTGTGTTTTTCACAGCCCTGCAGTTGTCCTGCCGTCAGCTAACACTGTTGTGAAGCCTCCCAGCCCACCACAGACGTCCCAGATTTTTGTCTCTATATTCTCTCCCTGTGTTTTGGAGTATTAAAAAACTGCACTTGTACGAACCTAGGTTTGCTACTCCGCTATGTCGCTCCTGGAGGATTTCCGCCTTCCCCTGTGCTCCCAGGCAGCCAGGACACATTTCGAAGGCAGCTGATGAAAACACTGCCCTTCGTTGCAGGAGAGGAAGGACAAGGCCTTTCAAATCTCATTTCAGGACACTTCATCATTTGGATTACATGTGAAAATGTACATCATTTCATACGACACTCCAGATTACTTATCAAATAACGATCTGCCTCTTAATGCCTAGACTACTGGAATCTGTGCAAATTAAATGTTGTGCTTGCAAATGCATTTATTCATTACGCTTAGCAATTAACTCATGATTTAAGTAACTGAGCTGTAAATTATCCCCTTGTTTATAAAATAACAACATCCTCTGAGGGATAATATTTTCTATTACAGCAATTAGTAACACATCAATTCTTGACTAGCATGTAAAAGATCTCCACCTTTCCTCCACATGTTAGCTCATATGAGAAAAACGATTCCCCAGCGTGATCTCCAGCACCAGGGCATGCACACAGCTCCAGACTAGCACACGTGCAGCCATGCGTAACCAAAGCAAATGGAGAATGCACGGGAGTATTCCAAAAATCCCACCCCTTGCTAACGCCTGTCAGTGGCCAAGGGGCTAATGGAGGGGCTTGGCTGCAAATCAGCAAGAGAAGGTTGGAAAATAAGGGAGAAAACCACTCCATCGTAGCACACACCCTGCTCTGCTGTCAAAATGTGTTAATTGAGGATTTCAAATCACCACCTCCCACGGCAGGTCTGACTGCCCTGGGCAGAAAAATAAACAAAAATCCACCATCCCTGTGTCCCTCTGGCACACTGTCCCAGATCGCCTCGCCTGCTGCTGCGGCTTAACTCTGGCGTAATTCAGGTGGCTCAGCAGGACTGCCGCAGGCAGAAGCAGGGCAGGATCTGGCTCCCCAGAGAGGCGGCAGGGACGATCGCGCCAAGGGTGCGCTGCCCCGCAGCTTAGCACAGTGCCCTGCTGCCCTACCCACGTGTATGAAGATGTGCATCTCCATGAGGTTGCTAGTCCTAATAACATATGCTTATCCTGATATTCTTGATATAGGTAGAGCTAAAGGACTAATTTTAGCTCTGCTATCACCTCGAATAATGAATATTGATTTTAGGAATGCAGCATTCAAATTATATATTCATTAAAATATTAGTCAGATAGGCTAATTCTCTCCGTAACGCTGCCAAGCTAAAACAAAACTGAAGACACCGGGGAGATCAGGTGCCAAGTGCAAATGATTCATCAATTTATCGCAGTCCATCTACTTGCCACCTCAAGAAAGACGCTGGTTGTGCAAAGGCTCTATGCTGCAGTAGCAAAGCACTGCACCCTGAAGTATCCTGTGCTTGCTTGAATAAATGGTCATGGGAATAATGGAAATGAGAGAGCTGGGAAGCTGTGACCGATCCCATCTGTCAAGGGGAAACTCCTGGTGTCCCAAGGGCTCCAGGACTAGGTCAGACCAGGGGGGCTGACGCCTTTGTCCCTGCCCTCCGTAGGGCACACAGCCCCTGCGCTGCCCTCACTGCCCTCAGTTGAGCTTCCCAGCACGAGGCAGGGCTGCCTGTCATGACACCTCCCAAAGGTCCCAAATATTTTCTTGCTGCATCACTGTGGTTGCCAGGGTTTTGAGGATAACACAAAATGATGGCAGAGCTGCAGCTTTGGCTTGGCCTGGACATCTTTTTTTGTCCTCTGGCACAATTTTGATGAGATTTCCAAGTGAGGATAGCGTGCCATTTACACGCCGCTCTTCCTGCTGCCGATTCATGGCGTCAGGACTAAGAGATGACGATCAGCTGGTGAATTTAACAGAAAGCTCCGGGGAAGAGATCAGTCCACACTGCTTTCTTGGACTGATTAATGCCAAAGAGAAGGAATCGTGTTGGAAAATGTGATTGATGGCTCTGCAGAGGGGCACAGACGTTGCGGCCAAGGGCTGGCCCCGTGGGATTTATGAGCCTGCAGTCGGTGAAGGTTGAATCCCCAGGGAGCCATGTGCCACGGCTCCCACCTGCCCTCGGCTGTGGGTGCCAGAGGGGCTGGGGGAAGAGGGCAGAGGGGGCAAAAGACAAGAGCTCGTACGCCGGGACTTCCAGGGCACACTGACGCACCCAGGCGCAGTTTCCCTGCGCTGAGGAGGGCTGGCAAGGCTCCCACCTCGCCACGCTCCCGCCTGCGTCTTCCCACCCCCCGGTCGTGCTGATCCAGCTGCGCACAGCTGGGCTGCAAACCGCACTGCTGGTCTGATCTGACTTAAAAGCCGTGTTCTGGAAAAGCCTGCGGGGCTTCCTGCAGCCACGGCATACCAGGGATCGCATACAGCTCAGCGCAGCACGAGTGCTGCAGCAACGCAGCTGGGGGGCTGGACTCAGGGGACGCGGAGCTGATGCACACCCACCTTCACCTGGAGGCTCAAGAGAGGGTGCCTTCTGCTCGGTGTTTGGGACATTTTCTGTGCAAATGAGCCCTGCATGCCTCCTCCAGCCCCACTCACAGCGCTTTCAAATATGTACCCGGGCTCCCCATGCCCTGCAAGCACGCAAGCACCACAGCTCCACCACAGAGACAGCAGCCTCAGGCAGAAACACAAGTGGGATCTTAATAAATAAATAACTCTGCTCTCACTGCCAACACCTCCCACCACACAGGGAGAGGATGACAGCCGAGAGACGCTCCTTCTCCTCTCCGGAGCGCAGCAGTGACTGCGCATTTATTTCTCGTTCTCAGAGGGATGCGGGCTCAGCTGTATGTCCCTCTGCCTGGAGCTGCTAAACCTTGCTAGAGATACTGGCCGTCGTGCTGGAGCGGGACTGCCCTGCCATGGCCAGCAGACAGCAAATTCATGGCCCAGTGAACTCCAGTCATGTTGCATGGAAAGAGCATCTCTAAGAGAAGGGCATAAGGCAGCTTCCAGCCTCTGGCTGGCAGTGGCAGTGGCAGATACAGGCCCAAGCCCTGCAAACAACTTGGGGATGTTGCCAGTGCTTGTTGCTAGCTGCAGCGCCTGCCAGCACCCAGCCCTCGCTGCCAGAGGAAGACCAGGCTGGAGCCAGGGCTCTGCAAGGGCGCAAAGGGGAAAGCTGGGACTGCACCATCTCATGCCCGTTAGCACATGGGCTGCTCCAGCCCAACCAGCAATCTCTGAAGTAACGCCGTGGGTATCAGGGCAGGAAGGGAATTCCCATCCACATGGGTGGCATTTCGCAGCTGCCAAATGCCCTCCCCGGCAGCATTTCCTTGGTTCAGCAGGATAGGAGCCTGCCAAGAGGAATCAGCTCAGCAAGAGATCCAGGTACCCTGGCTCTTGTCCCAGAGCCCTCCTCGGTGCAGAGCTGTGCTCCAGCCCGTGCTGGGACTGGACGGGGAGATGAAAATGGTTCTTCAGTGCCTGCCCTTAGCAATGCCAGAGTTTCTGAGAATGGTACTTTGCCTCCAGCAAAGCCTTGGTCACTTCACCCCACAGCTTCCTGCGCCATTCCTGGGGACTCCTGCCTGGTCATGCGGGCAACAGAAGGAAGGGTTCCAGTTCCTGAAGCCCACAGGTGCCCCCCCCACTGCAGAATGGCCAGAGCTCCCTCACACCCAGCCTGACTCAGGCAGCAAGGAGTAAAACGAATAAACACTTCAGCCTCCTCTCTGCAGCAGCAGCCAGGGAACAGCTGAAAGAGCCCGGCTCCTGCAAGGGACGTGCTCACCAGGGGAGCAGCCGCCATGCGAGTCCCCCAAGAAAACCGGGGTCTCAGCAGGCTCATGGGAAATGGGTCCTCAGTGGAAAGGAGAGGGCAGGATCTGCCATAAAACAGGGCTGCCGTCCTATCCAGTGAGTGCTTCTGCCATCGGGAGGGCCGGGCAGTGACACTGCTGCACAAAAGCCGCCCTCTTGACCACAAGGACCTGGTGTGTAGGGGAGCAATGTCCATGAAAGCTTTGTTTCATCTAGGGAGCTCTGTCAGGAAGTCAGTTTGAAAGTCACCTTGTCCCAAAGATCTGGCAAACATTTATGGAGGGGAAAGAAACCCTGAAACCTGTGCCCAAAGCCTGTGAGATCACACCTCCCAGGGGAGCCGGTTGGGTATGGATTGCACAACAGCTTCTGGGATAGGAACCACGAGTGGAGGCATGTGCTCGGGGCTGCCCAGAGGAGACATCTGAGCCAGGGACATGTCCCTGAGACGCAGCACTTGTTTTCCAGCCTTCAGGGTGGTGACGACTTTGAGCTGCAGCCAGGCTAGGTTTTCAGTCCATGACCCAAAGAGGAAAGGCTTGGTGTGCCATTCCTGGCCTCCAGCTTGCACCCCAGCTCCTACAAGCAACTTGGTTTCTCTTTTCTGTATTTCCTAGGCTCCTTCAAGCTCTGGATATTAAGGCTCTTGGCACTCTAGAAGCACATTTTGCTTGTCTTGTCTGCTTCCTAAAGGACTGGAGCACAGGCACAGCCAGCCCTGCCACCTCCTCGCCTCCTGCGTGCCACACCAGCAGCAGCATCCTATTTTATTCCACCTTCCCACCCCTGGGCCTGTGCCCAGGACTAGTCTAAATTTTCTTGCCAACACATTTTTCCTCCAAGATGTTCTGCCAGTCAGTAATGCCCTAATGCACCCTCTAAAGGTTATTCCCCAATCTGTTTTGGACAATTCCCAATTTGTAACCCAAGATGACTGCCCAAGCAAAGAAAAAAGGAGGACTGCAGGACAAGGCACACCCCAGTCCCTGGGGCAGCCCCTTATCTGGGTGCTTCATCTTCCCCTTGACACCTCTTTCGCAAGCAAAGGCAGGGCTGGAAAAGCCCACAAGATCTGTTCCAGGTCCCCCAAACGGTTACAGACCCCTTAACCACCTCCTTCCAGCCTAAACTTGGCCTCAGCCACTTCATCTCCACAGACATCCTTCCATGCAAATCCTCCCCTTCCTCTCCTGATCCCCAGGGAATTCACACGTACACGCGCTTCCGCTTGGGGATCCCAACCCTCGCACGTGTAAGGCATTTCACAGCAGCAGGCTGGCAGCAGAGGAGATGTGGAGCGCGGACACCAGTGTCACTCCCTCCCCACTGCCCCGTGCAGGACTCGAGCTGAAGATCCAAGAAGCCTCCACAGAAGCGGACACTTTTGGAGGCCAAATGCCCCACAGCCTGGCTTCTCGCACACCCCAAAAGCAAAACTGCAGCAGGCAAGGGCTGAGCTGCGGCAGGCTGGGAGCACAGGTAAGAGTTGCTGCTGTCAGGCGCCTCCCAGGTCCCCGGTATGGGGAAGCACCGGCAACCCCTAATGACAGCCTGTTCTCGCTGCCTGCCCCGCTCTCATCCCCAGAGACACTGACCTGTTGCCAGCAATTAGAGGCGGTTAGCAGCTCCTCGGCTACCAAAAACATGGTCATAACTGCTGCCTGTTCTCACACCCAGCCGGGAGAGACCGGGCTGCCCTGCTCCACATTTCCTGAGCCATTTGCAAATTCCCACAGGAGGGAGAACACCAGCTCGGTAATTGTGATAATCTTCCTTTTTTTTTTTTTTTTTTTTTTTTTTCCCCAAAAACATACACAAATACCAGCACTAGAAAAAATACTGATCCACCAGAGAACTTTTTAGGCTCTCCAGAAATGCCCCGCAGTTTTCATGTTAATTAGTTGTTTCCAATTTCCCCATTGTGACTGGGGAAAAGGCTTTTCCGTAGTGACTACCCAGTGCAGTCTCAATCTTTTCCTCACTTCAGTTTGTCCGAATGTCTAGCTAATTAAAGCTTACATCAAATATTGCTCATCTGAAGTTAAATCTTACATGCTGAAGGCTGCTCTTTGTTTTTAAATCAAAAGGCTTGTGGCTCCATCAAGGAGCTGAAAGAAAGCCTGGATTTGAACTTTTCTGCCGTTTTAAACATGACACTCTTCCTTTTATTTCCCTTTTCTTAAACTCCGAAGGCTCAGCAGGCAAGCCTCTGCAGAGACGAGGGCTTTGCACCGGTGAGATCTGCAAACATCTCTCTTCTTTCTTGAACTTTATTTTTCTCACGGTCTCTGAAAAGGCGAGATCAGGTGATACGTGTGGGATTGGCCCTGTACAGGTGCAGATCAGGTACTGGAGGAGGTGAAAAAACATTACTGTGTATACTCAAAAAAAAAAAAAAAAAAAAAAAAAAAAGAAGGAGACAGAGAAAGAAAAAGCGAGTGAGCGCATTTTTGAATAGGCCAGGTCTAGTTCTTGGCAGGATGACTCAGGCTTAGCTGGCAGACTATAGGAATAGGAGTGTGAGAAAGTCAGTCAAGCGGAGGGGGAAAAAAAAAAAAAAAAAAGATTCAAGTCCCCAGGCAAAATACTTTTTTTTGGTTTTTTTTTTTAAAAAAAAGTAACCCACAAACTGTCCGAACCAGCTGGAGGCGGCAGGAGGAGCGCGGCTGTCCCGGGGCCGAGGCAGAGCCACCACCCTGCGGTTTCGCGTTCGCCCCACGACGTGAGCGCCGCCACCGAGGCGTGCGAGCGGCGGGGAGCGTCACCCACAGCCACGGCTGCCCTCAGCCCTGCGTGTGCCACCGCGCACCCCTGCCCGCCGCCGCACGCTCCTCTGGAGGCCGGGCGGGCGCTGGCCGTGCCCGGCCCTGGCGACACCTGCGTGTGGGCCGGGGCCGGCCGCCGGGGCAAGGCCCAGGCCGCCGGGGGAGATGCTGAGGGCACCGTGGGAGGACGCTGGCCGCCGCGGCGGGGGGCCAGGGGCCGCGGCAGGCTCCGCACACGGTAGCTGCACTCCGGCCTCCACAGCTGGGCCCAAGCCGCCGCGTCCCGGCCATCACCCCGGAGGGCCGCGGCCCCCCACAGCGCAGCCCGCCCCGGGGCCGGCATCCGGCGCCCCCCGAGGGGAGCGGGCGGGGCCGCGCCTGCCACGGGCGCCAATTAACCCGGTAATTAGCGCGGCGCTCCCCGAGGGCCGCCCCCTCCTCCGCCCCGCCGAGGTCCTCCCCCCGCCGCGGGCGGCGCCCAAGGGGTTAACCGCGGCCGCCCGCCCGCCCGCCCCGCGCCATTGGCCGGCGGCCGCCGCGCGGCGCCCAGCCAATGGGCGGGCGCCGTCCACGAGCGGGGCCGCGTGCGGGCGGCGCCCATTGGCTGGGCGCGAGTGTGGGAACGGCGGCGGGGGACGTTTCACACGAGCCGCGCGCGTGCGGCGCGCGCTATAAGTAGGGGCGGCCAAGGGCGCGCGGCACCCGCGCCCTGCCGGCCCCGCCGCCGCCGCCGCCCGCCGGCCTGGAGCGCGCGCCCCGCCGCCCCCGGCCCCCCGCCCTCCCCCCCCGCCGCTGCTGCCGCGGCGCCTCTTCCGCGGCGGCGGGCGCTGCCGGCGCGGGCGCAGGATGCCGGCCGACCTGATGGAGAAGAGCAGCGCCTCGCCGGTGGCCGCCACCCCCGCCAGCGTCAACGCGACGCCCGACAAGCCGAAAACGGCGGCGGAGCACCGGAAGGTAAGGGCGGCCGTGACGGGTGGCGCCGGGACGGGCAGCACCGTAGGGAGAAAGCGCCGGGCGCTGACCGCCGCCTCTCTTGCAGTCCTCCAAGCCCATCATGGAGAAGCGGCGGCGGGCGCGCATTAACGAGAGCCTGGGGCAGTTGAAGACGCTTATTCTGGACGCGCTGAAGAAGGATGTAAGCGGGGGGGGCCCGGGGCGGGAGGCGCGGGGGGGCCCGGCGCCGCTGCCGGGCCGGTCTGAGCCCCACCTGTGCCCGCAGAGCTCGCGGCACTCCAAGCTGGAGAAGGCCGACATCCTGGAGATGACCGTCAAGCACCTGCGGAGCCTTCAGCGAGCCCAAATGACCGGTAAGTCCCGGGGGGAGCCGGGCGGGGGGGGGCTGGGGCGACTCTGCCTGCATCTTGGGGGCTGGGGGGCATCGCACTCCCTGCCTGCGTCCTCGGTAGTAAGGGTGACGGGGGCACCCGGATCCATACCTGCATCCCCGATACTGGGGGGTGATGGGGGACACCGTGCTCTGTATCCCTGGTACAGGGGGCCACTGGGCTCCCCACCTGCATCCCGGGTGCTAGGGGGTGGTGAGGGGGACTGTGCTTTGTACCTGTGTCCCCAGAATGGGGGGAGCTGCGAGGGGCACTGTGCTCGCCATCTGTGTCCCTGGTACTGGAGGGTGCTGGGAGGGCTGCGGAGCTGTGTTCCCCACCTGGATCTGTTTTGGGGTGGCGGGAGGCACAAGAGCCACTGGGGAGGCTGTGCTCCCAACCTGGATCCCCAGTACATAGGGACATATGAGGGCTCTTGGGGGTTGTCACATCCCCGCCTGGGTCCCCGGTGCTGGGGGAGTTGGTAGCAGAGGGGCCGTGCTCTCCACCTGGATCCTCAGCACCTGGGAGCAGAAGACACGCTGCCAGAGAGGCTGCGCTGCCCACCTGGATTCCTGGCTCAGAGGGGCTGCAGGATGCAATGTCGGTGGGCTGCATGCCCCCGTCCCCTGCAGAGCCTGCTGACTGCTGTGCGCCTCTCTCCCCCCACAGCCGCACTGAGCACAGACCCCACGGTGCTGGGCAAGTACCGCGCCGGCTTCAGCGAGTGCATGAACGAGGTGACACGGTTCCTCTCCACCTGCGAGGGCGTCAACACCGAGGTGCGCACCCGGCTCCTGGGCCACCTGGCCAGCTGCATGACCCAGATCAACGCCATGAACTACCCCGCGCCCCCCCCACCGCCCCCGCTGCCACCAGCCGCAGCCTTTGGGCCACCCCTGGTGCCACCGGGCGGTGGTGCGGGGCCGCTCCCGGGCATGCCCTGCAAGCCGGGTGCTGATGCAGCCAAGGTGTACGGTGGCTTCCAGCTGCTGCCGGCTTCCGATGGGCAATTTGCCTTCCTCATCCCCAGCACCGCCTTTGCTCCTGGCGGTGCTGTGCTGCCCCTGTATGGTGGCCCACCCACGGCTGCCACTGCTGCCTCGCCGCCTGGCCCGCCACCCGGCACGGCTGACTCAGTCTGGAGACCCTGGTGAGGGTGGCAGGCACTGGACTGGACTGAGCACTGCACCCCGTGCTGCTGGCACGGCTGTACATAGGTTATATGTTCATATTGGATTGTGCCTTTGTACCATAGCACTCCCTCGACAGTGTTTCGTGTTTTACACGAGATCTTTTTTCTCCCTTCCCTCCCCTTCCTTATGTGACACCAAAGATCGGGTTTGGGTTTTTTTTTTTTGAATGCTCTTAAAATAAAAATGTCTCTTCCATTTTGGAAGGCCTTTGGAGATAAGTTGGAGTGCTGGCATGTGTGCATAGGAGGGAGTCCAGCGCCTGGCTTGCTCCTGGCTGCCTGTGGATCGTGCTGCTCCAGGGCTGCCTTGTCCTGCCCTCCAGGCTGGAGCTGTCACTCAGACCCTCTGTCTTCCTGTGAAATCACCTGGCCCCTCTCCCTGCCCCGGGGCAGATGTAATTACTGCTTCTTGAGAGCAGCTCAACTGATCAGACTTGTTAAGAGCTTATGTTTGCAGAGCTGGTGAATGCGCTGAGGGAGGCACCTCTGCTATGTTCCTGGCTCCTCGGGCTGACGGAGTGGAGTAGCCCAGGTAAAGTGAGACAGATTCGGCACAGGCAGCCCAGAGGCTCCCAGCCTAGGCTGCCCGGGTGAGCCTGCTGCCCGGGTGAGCCTCCTGCCCCGGACCCGGAGGGGCCTGCTCCCGGGCTGTGGCGTAAATCGCGAATGACTTCAGTCAGTTGATTTGGAGAGCGATGCCTGCCAGCTTCTCGCGTTACAAAAACAGCGGCTCTCTGCAGGACAAGCCTGACACGAGTGCTCCTGTCTCCTGGCTGACAGGCTGCAGCAGGCGCTGGGCACCACCTCCACCTGGACTTAAAAGCAGAAGGCTGTTCCCGGCCCTGAGCACCAGCCAGGCTCTGCTTGATGATTAATGCTCTGCATGTGTTTTTGATAGAGTTGGGCATTTCCTCTGCTGCTATATGGAAAACATGTGTCTGGGGGAGCGATGTGGGGCTGTGTGGACTCTCTGTCTATAACTGAGAGCGGCAGCTGACCCCTTTGACTTGGGGATGCCCCATTTCCAGTCAAGATGCAAGCCCTAGATAGAGGTGAGCGGCAGGCTCGGGTTACAGCTTGCATCGCCCTTCTTAACAAGTCTTAACTCAGAGCGGACAGCTTTAAAACATGCCAGGATCCAGTGGGGATTCCTTCCAAATCCTGCTGCAAAAGCTTGTTGGATTTTGTCCGGATCAGCCAGGTGCTTGACTGTATCCAGGTGCTGGGGAAATGAAAGCTGGGGGTGGTGTGAGACCAGGCAGATTAAACCTGCTGGGGTTTGATTCCCTACCCAGCTTTCCCCCCTGCTTCTCCTGTATCTGAAACACATCCTCCTGATCTGAAAATACTTCTTGGGATGGATTTTGGAGCAGGAGAGAAGGGGGGAGGTGTCCAGGATCTCTTTCTGCAGGGTGTACTGATGAGGTTGGGGCCAGTGGCGGCTCTCTTGAAAGGGGCTGCAGGGGCTGATCTCCGTGGGTGATGCAGAAGAGCTTCCCCTTCTGTCTCCCAGCACTGTGCTGGCCCACCTGTATCGCCACCTTCACGGTGGCATCTCGCAGCCAGGTTTTGTGTGCCTGGGTTGGGAATGCTGGATTCGCTGTCCCTAGGCAGGTGTGTAGCCGTATGGGCTAAGCCTGCCTTCCCTTCCACCAGCCATGGTGTCACCTTGCTGCGCTGGAGGTACCAAGGGGAGGACTGAGCCGACCTTGTGTTCAGAGAAATGCTCGCAGGACCTGTCTGTCTGGGAATCAAATCAGACCAGCTCCTGCTGCTGGATGGCCTGTCCTGATGGAACTGATGCAGACCAGTAACACATCACCTGTAGAAACTGAGGCTGGCCCAGCTTAGCAGAGTCTTCCTTTTCTGCTGAAGCAGTTGGTTTGGAAAGTACATTAGGAAAACAGACTTTGCTGTAGGCTAATGGAGAACACAGAGCAGATCCAGGAGTGAGAGACAAGATGAACCTATTTGCTAATAGAGTTTAAATTGCCTAGTATAAAGCAGATACGCCATGCTTGGACTGGTTTCTCCAAAGCTTTCTGTGTTTACTCTGTCCCATAGCCTGTTGACATGAGAGATCTGCTTGACTTTGTGAGCTTTGAGGGGATCAGAGCAATTCCCAGGAGCTGTGCTCTTGATGCCAATTCACTGAGCCCGTGACAAATTGGGATGACAAGTGCAGGCTGTGGGTCTGTGGATCATTATGTGCGGAGGTTGCCCTTCAGGTGCAGCAAGTGCCTTCAAACTGGTGCCGTGGGATGAGCAGGTAAGGGAGGGATGGGGAGTGCCAGGAATGGGACAGGGCTGAGCTGCTGGATGGTGGCCTCTCGTCTGGCCCTGACGCTGCACGAGGCGGTGCAGGACAGGTAGGAAAAGGGGCTGGACTCGGTGCTGCTGGATGGGATGCAGCTCCTGTTGGTTCCCTGGACACCCTGGTGAGCCCTGTCTGCTAGCAGAGAGGACTCCAGGGAGGGCTGGAGCCAGGTCTGTCCCTCTCAGATTGTCGCTCCTGGGCTTGTGAGCAGTTTGCCACAATCCGGTGCGTGCGTATGCAGCCCGGAGAGCGCCGAGCCGGGGGGGGAGCAGCGCTCCATCCCTGCCTGCAGCGCACCTGCACGGGTGCCCGAGGGCAGGGGGCTTTGCCCGCCTCTCCCAGCACCCTGCCGTGCTCCCCACCCACCGCGGGGCTTACACCCCCGGCTGCCCCTCGCATCCCTGCAGCTCCCTGCCATCGGCCGCGGCTGCCGTCCCGGGAAACCTGTCATTAAAGTCGATTAACTTTTCCCACACTCCTCGCAAGCGGCGCAAAAAACCCCTCCTCGCTTCCTCCTTGGCTCTTAAGTGCTACCATATGGCACGGGCCCCCGCGCCCCCCGCCCGCCCTGCCTTTGATTCCAGCCAGACAGCCGGAGCTTTATGATTTAAGCCGGGAGAGCCCTCGTACCAAGCCCTGGGCCGCGCTGCGGCCAAGGTGGTTTTTTTAGCAGGCAAGGCTGTTTTCTGGCAGGAAATGAATAGCTCCCAGATGAGCTCAGGAACCTGAGAGGTCGTGAGAAAGGAGCGAACCCCCGGCGCGGTGGCGGGCTGCCAGGCGGCGCGGGGAGCGCGGAGGGAGCGCGCCGCCGCCGCCGCCACACGAGCCCGCCCCGGCCCCTGCCGGCGGCCCGTGGCCGAACGCCGGCTGCCCGCCGCCGCACGCCGCCCGCACGCCTCGGACGAGACCCGGCCCCGCGGCGGCGCGGCCCCCCGGCCGGCTGTCCCAAACCATCGTCCGCCTTCGTGCCAAGGGCCCGCGGCCGCCGGCCGACCTTGGGCTGGGATCCAGGCGTCCGGCCTGCGGGGCGCGTGGGGGTGGTGGAAAAACAAGCCTGGCAGCCGGGCTGGGATTTGGAGGGGGACGGGGGCAAGAGCCCTTCGGGATCAGTACTGCAAACCTGCCTGGGGCTGCGTGCAGCGGGTGTGCGAGCAGGTTGGGGACGGCTGCCCGGCCTGGCCCCGCCGTGCTCCGGCCCCGCCGTGCTCCGGCCCCGCCGTGCTCCGGCCCCGCCGTGCTCCGGCCCCGCCGTGCTCCGGCCCCGCCGTGCTCCGGCCCCGCCGTGCTCCGGCCCCGCCGTGCTCCGGCCCCGCCGTGCTCCGGCCCCGCCGTGCTCCGGCCCCGCCGTGCTCCGGCCCCGCCGTGCTCCGGCCCCGCCGTGCTCCTGGCCAGGGCCCAGGGCCCGGCGGTGGGGCCAGATGCCGCCCAGCCCCGGCCTTGCACCAGCCCCTCGAGGCCATCGCCCGCCTTTGCTCTGCCACTGGCCCCGGGGCAGGGCAGGGAAGGGGACCTGTGATTTACAGGGGTGACATGTGTTTTACTTAAAACAAGTCAAACAAAAGCCCGGTTTGTTTTGCGGAGCGCAGACTTCCTGGGGGGGTCAGCCCAGACAAACGACTCCACTCCCGTTCATTAAACATTCGCGGCCACGCCATCAGCTGGCGCTGAGCTGGGACAAACTTCGCCCCTTCCCAGCCTCTACAGCAGGAGCTGTTCCCGACGGCTCCTTCCCCGGCAGAGCCGTGCCCCTGGCACAGCCATGCCAGAGCAATGCCCCAGGGGTACCAGCTCCCCGGTACAGCGCCTTGCAGGTGCCCGAGGACAGGGATTTGACCCACGCAGGCCATGGTCCGCTCATCTCATGCACAGCCAGGGCTCAGCCACGGGCCAGCACCCACGGTGAGCACCCGGAGCAGGCTGGGGGCACACGTCCTTCGTGCCAGCACTGCAGAGAAGGTGACATGGGGGCTGTGCTGCACCAGAGGGGTGTGGGGCTGGAGGGGGGCTGCCCCTGGTGTGTTTGCCGAGGGGTGCGCGGGGGCAGGAGGGCAGGGCAGGGGCAGAGGTGCTGTTGCTGAAGGACAGCCATGGAGGTAAGGCTACCTGCAATCTGTAATGATTAGGAAGCTGTTTCCAGCCGGGGTTTATTGCCAATAAAGCCAGCTCAGCACAACTGCTGGGGCATTAACTCTTATCTGTCCGGCACGATAAGAGCCCTGGGCTTCACCTTCAGGCCCAAGTAGAACAAACACCCGCAGCAGGGCATGGCACAGCCTGCACCGTGCCCTGTCACCCTGGGGACACAGCCAGTGTCCTGCATGGGTGGGACATGCTGCCCTGTGCTCCCAAAGCCCCTGGCCCCCCACTCCCTTCGCTTGCTGCCCATTGCATAGGGGGGAAGCAGCAGGAGCCTGGCCGCAGGCGAAGGATCCGTACCCAAACTCCTGAGGGCTTCAGCTGTACAAAAGCAGCATCCTGCTTAATTAAAAGCAGACCTGCTGTAACGAGCCTGCCAGCACACCAGCGTGGCTCGGGCAGCTCTGCTAGAGCAAAGGCTGGGACTCAGCCTCACCATGGGACTGGGACATGTGGTGGCCCAGGGGCTGGGAGCCAGGGCTGGGTCACCCTGTGACTCCCTGCAAAGTCACGTCTCCCGTTGTGTCCTCCCAGTCCCCCAAGGAAACGCAGCCTGTCTCCCATCCAGCCTGCTGCTGCTTAGCACCTTGCCAAAAGTCGTCCTTAAAAATCACTCCCAGAGCTGGGCCTCCGCTAGGTCCTTCCCCCCAAGCGGGGTCCCATGTGATCCCCAGGCTGTTGGCTCCCATCGCACCAACTCAGCCGCGCCAGCACCTTGACCACCGGCAAATGTGCCTGCCCTGCAAAGGAGACGTCTACTGGGGCAGCACCGGGAGGAGTCTGCTCTCTGCCTTGGGTCTTCAGGGACTGGGATGGCACTGGGGCACCTCGCGACAGCCCTTTCAAGGATGCCCTGCATTTTGTTGGCTTTTTTTTGGCTGCTTGAGGAGGTCAGAGCACTGTCGGCAATGACTGAAGGCTCTTCCCGCTGTAGAAGATGGGCTGCAGCTCTGTTCTCTGGAAAACATTATGAGTTCTTGAAACCATAAAACAATCTGGCTGGTGTCCCTCCCTCTGACGTTGGAAATCTGGACAGTGTTTGTACCAAGAGAGGGAGCAGGATGTAGAGACACATGCCGAACCTCGCAGTTACGTATCTTGCCTGGCTCTCGCTCCCACAGCCCTGCTGCAGCCCAGGCATAGATAAACCCCCATCTTTTTTGGCATCGCCGACACACATAGGGCGTCTGCCAAACAGGAGAGGCAGTTCTGGGCCTGAGCTCACCGCAGCCCAGCAGCATCCTCACTGAAGCTAACAACTAGTATAAAGGAGGACCAACAAAGGCTGATCCTGCCAGGCTCGGGAAACATTTGGCTTTGTTGGCAGCTCCAGCATTGGGCTGAGCCCCATCCCCACCTCTATCAGCAACAGCCTCAGCTCCAGACCTGAAAGACAAACTGCCTTTGTCTCAGCAGTGAAATGAATCCGGTTTATGGTGGGGGAGAGCAAATGGCCTCTTGCACTCAGGGGTTCCACTGCAACATGTAAATGCAGAGCAATACCAGAGCCCTTCCTGGATAGGGAGGAGAGACCAGGACATCCTTCAGGGCTGCATCACGGTGGGTGCTGGGGGAGACGATGAGCCTGGAAGAGGATGGGAGATCTTTGGGATGATGATGCTTCGGGACAAACCTTTCTACTATGCAGTGATCCCAACTGAACCAGTCCCACGTATGGTGAATGGACAGGTAGATTGGAGCCCTCACCCCCAGCTCTGCATCTGGGAAGGCTCCAGCTGGTCAGCAGCCCCATGAGGGTCTCACAGCGAAGACCCCAGTGGGTGCCATGGATGCTTCCTTTCTCCCTGCAGCCAAGCCTTGCTCCTCGCCGTGGGGTCAGCACTGGCTTGAGCTGCAGCACAGAGCTCCACACTTCCCTTCCCACAGGGCGGCTTGCTTTCAGCCATTCTTCGGCTTTCATTGTGCTCTGAAACAGAGGGGCTGGCAGCTGGACAGCCCGGGCTGGTGTTTCTGAGCGGGCTCCAAGCAGCTGTTTGTGCTCGCAGACGGCGCTGGCGCTCGCTGCCTTCCCTGCTGGGCTCAGCTGTGTGCGGGCAGGCTGCAGGCAGAGGCTGTGGGCAGCCCCCTGCCTGTGGTGCTGCCTGTTTGGGTCAGCTCTCCCCAGAGGTTTGAGAGCAGGTCTGGCACTGGGCACTGGGTGAGCAGGGTCACGTCTTCCCAAAGGGACAAGGAGCTGGACCACCGCAGCCACCCACTGCTGGACGAAGGGAGGAAGGCAGTGGGATGGGAGCAGGCAGACAGGCAAAGGGGAGAGGGACATGGCCATGAGATGCATCATGCTTGCTCAGCCAGTGTCACGGTGAGCACGGGGGTCATAAGGCACCTCTCGGGGAGCTCCTCCTGTGCTGGGGCAGCCCATGGCACAGCCACTGCTCTCCCCTCCTGCCCTCACCCCTGCAGCAGACCTTGCACGGGGTGAGGGCTCCCTTATCACCCAGTGTTTGCCTGTCTGGAGGAGCATGCTGCAGACGGGGCTGGTTAACCATCACCCATGGGAAACTGGACAGGAAAAGGTCTGATGGGACAGGGTGTCTGTGGCCCTCCATCCTTCGTGGGGGAGGATCAGACCCCAGCTGGCCCCATGCACTTGCTGGCGTCTGCGGGCTGTTCCAGCGATGGCTCTGGTGTCAGCCACATTTCACAGCTCCTATGTTAAAGCTCACTGAGACGCCCCCTCCCAAAGTAAACAGGAGCCAGTTTATCGCTCACTGGAGCCGTTTCCCGGGGAGGTCAGGAGGTGCTCTCCTTGGGGCTTGTGACAGCATGCTAAGCTCTGTTGAGCCAAGGTGTTACGAGAGCACCGTGTGCTGGGAAGAACAGTATTTAGCCCTGGGGATGCCTGCAGCCTGCTCTAAACCTTGGGACAAAGTCCTGTTTGTCTTCCCTTGCTCTTCAGGGTGCTGTACTCTGGGCTCCCCTGTCTGCTTGTTTATGGCACTGATGCAGAAAATTGCGATGGCTGTAATTGCCAGTTTGCTGATTGCATGCCCGCCCGGTTTGCTGGGCCAGAGACAAAAGCCCTAAATCCCCTTCCAAGGTTTGAAACTGTGTCATACGATGGGCAAGAAGGGGAAGTGATTTACTTAGACATTTGTTTAAAGAGTGCCTGGATGTAAAATAAGACTGGTGCAATGCCGGCATCCCTGGGGACTGCCCTGTAATGCTGGTTCACTGCCCCTGTGTGCCACCCTGCACCGGCGAGGCAGCTGGGCACCCACACACACACCCTCCAGGCTCCATGTGCGGGAGACCAACCCCCACGCAGACTGCCAGCTCGTCTTCTGGCAGCAATCCCTCTGCAGCTTGGGCAAATTGGCAGAAAGCTTTCTCTGGGGGCCAAGGCACGATAGACCCAGGCTATATCCGCCTGAGCCAGCCCAGCATCCCAAGGGACTGCTCCCGGCAGGGTCCCTGCCTCCAGCCGGATGCTGCCAGGAGGGTCTGCAGGCTTTTGAGACAGGGGGAACCCCACCCTGTGTGCGAGACCCCAGCAGGAGCTCGGCAGCAGCTGCAGCAGGGCTGAGCAGAACGATGCAAGATATCTGGAGACGGCCAGCTACTGGAGCGCGTGGGAGAGGAGCTGCTCGCCACGGGGCTCTGCCTGCGCACAGGACGGACCACACAGAGGCTTTGCCGTCCAGCCCTTCGCAGCCTCAGGGTGCCTGGAAAGAGCAGCCCAGATTTTCCATCCACCCCTGGGCTGGGTCTCCCCTCTGGGGCTGCTTCATCACTGCCAAAAACATGGGGAGGGGTTGGTGCAGCCCCTGGCAGGGAGTTGAGGGAGCTGTGCTTGTGCTGCTGGCTGCTGGGGGTGGGTCAGGCCTAAGTCTGGGGCCTCAAGGGGGGGGGGGGGGTCACTATGGCCGAGGGAGCTTTGCATGGGACCCCGGGGAGGAGGGAATGAGGATTTGGCCTGGCAGAAGGGCAGCAGAGCTGAGGCTGGTGTCAGCACAGCACAGTGATGGGCACAGGGGCATCCCAACGTATCATGCAGCCGCAGCCTTGTGATGTGCAAGTCAGGGAGCACCAGCAGCTTGGCTACAGCCCTGCCAAGCTTGCAGGGAAGGACCCTGTGCACAGCCACATCGGAGCACATTCGCACAGAAAGAGTAAAACTTCAGACGCCGGGTGTTGTTTCAACCCTGGAGCCTCCTCAATAGCGAGCTGCCCTCCGGAGACCTCCCCTCCGGCTGCAGAATGGAAGTAGCAGCCTCAGCACTTTGGCAGGAGCAGCAAGCTTTCTGCCTCCCGGCCCCGCTGAATAGCAGCAGAATTCATTATAGCCCCGTTTCACTTCTCCCTCCAATTATCCCCCCGGACAATGGGCCGGGGCTGCGGCGGAAGGTCCCTTTCAGGAGGTGCCGGTGGCAGGACATGTTGCCGGGGCTCGGCCGAGAGCCCCTTTGCTGGAGGCCAGTGACCTGAGTCCAGCAAATGCTACTTTTCGGCCCGGGCGGTGAGCACGCTTTGGGCAGCAGGGCCAGCCCAGCACCGGGGACTAGGGGTTGCTCCCTGCAGGGCGAGAAGCACTTGTTAGCAAGAGCTAGCCCAAATCTGGGAAAAACCTGCAATACAGGTTGGTCAAAAGCCAGGTATTGATGATTACTTTAAGCAGCAGAGTGACATTTTATCTTTACAAACACAATGGTGATTCGGCTCATCTATCATTTCTCTCTGCGCCGTGGCTTTGGAGCCAGCAGAAATCACAGGCGCCACTTGCATTGTGGCTTTGACTCAAGGGACTGGACTCCTGCAAATGACACCTTGCATCCGAGGACCGAGATGTCCTCCTTGCTGCGCTGTGGCCACCGAGGTCACCACTCTCCAGCCATCCATGTGTAGGCTGTCAGCTTCTACAGTGGGGAAACTGGCAGCAATCGGCACTGGAGCCCGTGGGGGCTCTCTGAGAGCTGGGAGCTGGGCTTGGGGGTTAGAAGACGGACATAACACCCAGGTAAGGGCTGGTCTTCACCAGTCCCTCCCTGGCTGTTTGGAGAGTCCTCTCTCTTCCAGAGGTGCTCTGCCCCAAGTGCACTTATTGTGGCACAGCTCCCCAGAGCCTTGTTCCTGCCTGGTGGAGCAGAACTCGCTGGAGGGAGATTTGAGGGTGGGTTGATGCTCGGAGCAAACTTTGGTGTGGGGTGGAAGGGGCAGCTGCCCAAAGCCCACGGGCTTTGCAGTGGGGATTTGTAGCCATGCAGGTAGAGAGATCCTGGCAGTTTGTGCAGCCACGCTATCCCTTCCACCACTGGCTTTGCAAGATGTAAGGGCTGTTTTGGAGGAGCTGGCACAGTGGAGTGACTTTGCACCAGCATGTCCAGTCCTGGCATGCTCAAGGCCGTACACCTTGCCAAAGCAGGCTGTGCACCAAGCTGGAGAGCCTGCAGAGAAACCCTAGGAGAGCGCAACAAGGGCTGAGGACGTTTCTGATGGAGGCAGACAGGACACTCAACCTACTTAGTTTATCAGGAAGAAGATCAAGAGGCGGCTTGATTACAGTCACAAAGACCTTGGTGCGCAAGTACCTTGGCAGAAATAACAAGTCAGGTACTTAAGAGCTCTTTAATCTCGCAGGGAAAAGCAAAACAAGGGCCAATTGCTCCACATTTCTAGCAGTCCGGGTGATTAACTCCAGAAGGAGAGGCAGGAAACCAGGCTGCCTTCCTCGGGCTGCTGCAGGGCTGGCTGGGGCCTCCCACCCCAGCATCACCTGGAGCAGTGTATTGTGCCTTAACATAAGGTGCAAGAAACTTTTGGAGATGGCAGAGGGGCTGCAGGGCTGGGGCAGCATAGGGTGACCCATTAAATGCTTCAGCCGCAGAGGGCACTCCTCAGCAGGTGATGTGAGCACCACTGGTCCTTGGGACAAGGCAGGGTACAGGTGGCATTGTCCAGGAGCAGTGGGTAGTGTGGCATGGGGTGGGTGGCTCCGGCCAAGGAATCTGCAAAATGGCATTTATTTTGAGAATGCAACTGAAAGCTCTTTGTGCCAGAGGGATCTCCAGTTGCTGAGGTTCGAGCTCCAGAGCAGAGGGACAATTGATGCCTTCTCTGCAAGCTCACAAACCAAAAGCTCCTGAGGCCACAGGGGAGCTGAATCACCCAGCAGCCAGCAACACCCTGGGCTGATCCAGGTAATGTGCCCCTGGGATCTCCTGCTGGACACAGCTAACAGGTACTGGGCAGCTGTGTCTCCATCATGCCAAAAGCATGGTGAAGCAAAAGGAGAAACAGCACTTATCTCACGGAGCCATTCATGTTTCTATTTAAATCCTATGTTCTCCCTTGTTTTTACAGTTTTGTGGTTAAAAATCACCAGCCTGGCCAGGGCCCTGTTGCAAAGCATCGGGAAGAGCCCTGGCCTGCTGCAAGGGGCTGGCGCAGGGTCCGCCGTGCAGCCCTGATGCCCGGCGTGCTGCCAGCAGGGCTAACAAAAGGCCAGCAGCAGGGCCAGCCCGTGCTGGGAGCGCCGCGGTGCCGCTGCTGAATAGCCCTTCCCGCACAGAGGAAGGCATGAAGAGGCGTAATCAAATAAGGGTATCAGCATGGTGCTCCTTGAACGGCGCTCCCAGTGTGAGCCGGCGGTGGGGCCGGGCGGAGGTGACAGGTATCTTTATCCCACCACGCAGGAGAACTCCAACATCCCGCTGGCAGGAATTTGTCTGCAAATTTCCCCCCATTGAAAGGAGCGAGGGGGCTGGCGAGGCGTGGGCTGAGATGATCGCTTGATTAAGGCCAGGGCAGGCGAGGTGGA
This sequence comes from Leptosomus discolor, assembly GCF_034619465.1. NCBI lineage: Eukaryota > Metazoa > Chordata > Aves > Leptosomiformes > Leptosomidae > Leptosomus > Leptosomus discolor. The sequence goes on along the minus strand of NC_141397.1, from coordinate 51,887,178 downwards.
GAGATGGGGCAGCTCCCGGGGAGCCGTGCTCCCAGCCCTTAACCTCTCCTCAGGAGACCGCAAATTATATCTGTTAATGTATCAGCCCCCTGGTATCCTACAAATAAGTCGTCTGGCTAAGTGCGTGTCAGACGTTCGCAGGAGGAGTTGTTACCTTTTCATCACTTAATCATTTTCATTATCATCATTTAATTTATCTCGCAATAAACTTTAACCCGGTGAGTCCCAGGGAAGGCAGGTAAAGAGGCTCACCAGCCCAGCTGGACTGTAAACACGAGCAGGAGGCACTGGCTGCAGAAGGGGTTTGAAGAGCAGAGGGAAACAGTTTTCCCTGCTCCCCCCGTGGAAATGGGAAACCCTCTGTCATAGGGGCAGGAGTATTCCCAGCCCCGCTTCCCGTCCCGCTCCCCTGCCAGCCCAGAATGAGGGGGTGTGCAGAACCAGGGTGCCCCTACGCCGGGGACCAGGTGTGGCAGGAGGCAGGTTGCTCTCCCGGTGTACTGGGGCTGGGAGTCAGGGGACACGTCACGCACTCCCCTGGGTGCCAGAAGTGATTTACACAGTGCACCCGAGAGCAGAGTCAATTAAGGTCACATTTCTGTGTTGCTAAACAACAGGCGGCTCTGGGTTCAGGCCCGCTGAAAAGAAAACAAAAGCCACCCCTTGAAACGGGGGCTTTGAGAGGGTTCAAAGGAGCACGAAACAAAAGGCGGGCTTTGTGGGCTGCCCTCACCCGCGCCTTCCCGGGCCCTTCCGCCACCAGAGACACCGTTAATGTGGCAAGGGGGAGTTTTTAATTGTCCAGCACAAACAATGCTGGCATATTTAGGCCGGCCTCATTACAGAGCCATCCAAAATGCTTGAGAAGCATTCCCACCACTTAGCATAAATAGCAGAAACGCTCTTTCACGAGCAGAGCAGGTCCCATCTGCTCCCAGCCCATCCTCACCTTGACTTGCAATGGCGAGCCCGTGGGGTCGGCCCCTCCGCCCCTCTGCTCCCAAACCCCAGCGCGGGAACCTTCCTCCCTGCCCTCAGCTCACCCCGCCAAAGGGTGCTCCCTGCACCCCACAGGAGCGGAGGGCAGGGTGGGGTTTGCAGCAAGGGGTGCTCGACCGAATTGGCCGGTGTGGCAGCTCTGGCTGGCATTTGCTCTGCCTGCCTGGCTCCGGTGGCTCGGCCACGGGTGATGGGGATCTCAGGGGGCATCATGCATGGCTTCTGACCAGACAAGGCAGTTCGCACGCAGCCCTGCTGGGTCCTGGCTGATGCCCCTCATGGGGAAGGAGACAGAGAAGGTCTTGGGGACCTTCCCCAGCCAGGCTAATCTGAATCAGGAATAATTTTAACATTTCCCGGCGAGAACCAAACCTGGGGTCTGGGCTCTTGATGGCCATGGCTGTTTTAGGTTTACAACCCATTGCATTTATCAGAGCTCCCAACTGGCTTCCCAGCTGGTGCATGGTGCCAGGGAGGCTAGGAGTAGTATAGACACTGTGGCCACCCACCCTGCATGTCCCACATGTGCGGGGAGCTCAGGGACCCCTTTGCAGCCCACACAGTTTCTGTGCACCCCACCCTGCCTGGCTCCCCACTTTCCCCCAGGACTTGCAGCTCCCGACCCTGGAGCGAGCTGCCCCAGCAGCCGCAGGCAGCCCAGTGCAGGGCAGCCAGGGCGGTGAGCCTGTTTTCACCGCGTGGGTCCTGGCAAAGAGCCTTGTCAGCCCACAGGGATCAAAGCAAGCGGCGTTTCCCAACCGATACCTGATCCCGGAGCTGGAAGGGAGCCGGGAGGCTGCCGAGTGCCTCCTGCACGGCTCCCACCGCCACGCAGCGTCGAGCGTGCCGAGAGCCCTGCGCTGCCGGCCTGCGTTTTATGGCACTCTGGTTTCTGCCAGCTCCCTCTTCCTCCCCTTTGCTTCCCCTTTCTTGGAGGCAACCAGCTCCCCACGCCCCATAGTTTATTAAAAATCTTGGGTACCTTGGAAGAGACAACACAATAGTGTACTTGTTACAGCTGCCTTGTATTAATGGACTGCCCCTTTTGATTTTAGAGTGGAACTTTTGGCAGAAAACCAGCATCCAAAAAGGAAAATGGCTGTAAAACTTGGCAAAAAGGGGGAGAAAATAAAAGCCCCCGGCTTTGATCAGAAAGGCTTGAAGATGAATCACAGTGATGCCCAGGCAGATTTGCTAGAGTTGAAGTTCAGTTGCAAAGAGGGGAGCCTGGGCGGGCGTGGAGGGGGCTGGCCAGGGCAGCGATGGGGCTGGGGTGGAAGGGAGCCACGGCAGCCAGAGGTTCAAAGGCCTCTGCAGCGAGGAGCAGAATTGGAGGATTATTCACTTTCTATATTTTCACTCCTGCAGCACACATGGGAATCTAATTGGCCAGGATGAGAAATACAGCCAGACAGCTTACAAGTGGGCTCGAGAAGACAGAAAAATATTTGCAGCTGCAAGCCATTAAAGGCAAACCCAACCTCACTCTTACACTTTAATTACCCTGCTGTACGCTGTCCTCCGCGTACCAGAGCTAGCGTCAGTTCAAAAACCTCTCTGATCTTTCAAAGGCCAAGCGCAATGCCTGGCTGCACCGGGGCGGCAGCGCTCAGGCACAGCGAGGGCTGCACACCTCGCAGGGCATCTAGGCATCAGCTCTCCCTCTGCCGCCCCAACGCAGACCCCGACACTGCTCCTGCAAGGCTGACAGCAATCCTGAGCCCCCCTGAAGGGGTTAGCTTGACTTTTTATGGAGGGAGGGAGCCCAATCTCATGGGGTCGGGGCTTCCTGTGAAGCCTGTGCTCTGCAGGGTCCGGCCACACTCATCCCAGCATCTCCCTGCAGTGGCAGTGTGTGGCAAAGCCCTTTGTGGGGCGATGCCCACGGGCGTGTCCTCCCTCAGCCTCCCCAGTTGTCATTGCTGCTTCTGCATTTCAGCCAAGCCCCAGGATCCAGAATCATTTGTCAGGGAGATTTCTCCCTTCTTGGCACCTGGACCCATCCCAACGGCTGGAAGCAAAGTGTGGCGGAGTGACTCCATCTCTCCAGCAGCAGCCACACATCCAGGTCGCTCTTCCCAGTGCTATGATCACTGCAGGCTTCCCCGGGGGACCATGCTGCCCATGGCTGCTGTGCAGCCACCTGGGGTGCCAGCAGCACAGCACTGCCCATGGCGGGGCTCTGAACTCAGCCAGGGGTGTCAGGGCAGCAATGACAGCCCAGCCTGCCCGGCCACCACCGTGCTGCTCCCAGCTCCTTGACTGCTCATTTCCTTTTCCGCTCCTGCAGTGACACCAAAGATGTTGTTATTGCAGGTGCCGGCCCTGGCCCCGCTCACTCCCCTGCGTGGTTCACCCGGCTTCTCCTGAAACCTGAGGAGAGCTGAACTCCTTTTATGCCATTTTATTTCAATGCTCTGAGGGTTAACCCTGTGCCAGGCATTTTTAACCAAGCTATAAACACAGGAGAGGAGAGGGATTGCAACTTTGCTTAAAGGGGCAATTTTTTATTGATTACTTTGAAGCTTTGATGCAATCTCCTTCCAAACGCATGGGCTGGGGGGAAGAGGGTGTTTGAGTCTGGACTCATTTTAAAGTGAGTTTAAGTTGCTTGGCAGCACCAAAGGGACATTGCAGGATGTAGGCAAAGACCCCAAAAGATGGGGAAAGACCCTCAGGTGGAAGATATGGAATGAATATACTGTGTTTGCACTACTTTGAGATGTTAAACCCAGGTGTGTACATGGCACGGGGGGGAAGACCCACCTGGAAGTGTGGGTGCTGGGCTGTAGGCAGGGAGCTCTCTGGTCCTGGACCCCCCGGAGCTGGTTCTGGGGGGCTGAGAGAGCTGCCCTGCTTCTGGGGGAGATGCTTCAAGTCCAGCAAGGAAATGCAGGGACAGGCGGGCTCAGGAGCCCAGCGCTGCCTGGGGAGATCTCTGCTGGATCCAGCCTGCTGGGGGGTGACGCAGTGTCACCAGCACTGCCCGAGGCCGGTGGATGCAGCACAGCAGAGCCTCGCAGGCAGGATGGCACAGGGGCAGCGATGCAGCACTGCCAGCAGCCCCAGCAGGCCTCCACGCATGGAGTGCAGCAAGCAGGACCTGGCTTTTCTCTCTCCTGCCCTAAACCCTGCCAACCTTGCAGGAGCCGGCAGGGAGGGCAGGGAGGGTGCTGTGCCCTGGGAGCTGCCTGCACCCGAGGACGGGGAAGAGGCGGCTGCAGCCCCAGCCGACAGCAGTGGAGGGCGAAGCGAAGGCTAAATAAGGATGCGGCCGCTGCTGGCTGCCAGCCCAGTGCTGCCCCTGCAAATCACCCAGTGGCAGATGAAAATCAAACCCCAATGGGAAGATGGTGCCTGGGGCTGGGCTAAGTGCCAAAGGAGTGATGTTAGCCCCTCCAGGGGGTGTGGGCCAGCAGGGACCTTTCCGGGCATCATGTCCCCGTGGGAATTTGCTGTGAGCTGGTCTCACCCCTTGCGGGGGTGGGGGTTCCCTGTGCCCCCCAGGAGAGAACCGGCTGGGTGACATGTCTCGGGGCCAGGGAGCCAGGCGGCTGTTTTGTGCCCGGGCCTGGGCCAGCACTGGGGCTGTTGTCCCACTCGGTTGCTGCCGGCCCCTGCCGAGCCCCGGGGGGCAGCGCGGGGGGAGCGGGGGCTCCAGATTGGAACCACATGGAAGCACATTTGCAACGAATTAGGACAGGAGCCAGCAGCTCTTGCTTGGCCGGGTGTGCAGCCAATCTTTGGGGATTGTCAGCTCCTCCCAGGTTTCCACAGCGGATGTTCCCCGGCCAGAGCGCAGCTGGGCTCTGTGCGAAGCCACGGCCAAGGCAGCCCAGAAGGAGATGAGCACACGCGCGGGCAGGGACCCCCGCCCACATGCACAGCCCCGCCGGTTTGACCAGGCTGCTGCGTGCTCCCTGCCTCAGCCAGGGATGCTTTTGGGGAGTGAGGATGCCCCAGCACTCTGGGGGAGAGGAGGTGGTGCACAGGAGGGGCAGCCCTGGGGCAAGGGGATAGCTGCAGTGGGCATCATGTCTCCCTGCCTGCCTGGCTCACCAGCCCCCCAGGCTGCACCCACAATTCAGCAGCCAGGGAGCCCTGGCTCAGGTGCTGGTGTGAAATCACATCTCAGGGATACCTAAGAAAAGTGCTGACCTGAGAGGTGGGGAAGGAGTGCTCCACCTGGCAGCCCTCATGGGGGGGCGAGAGGGTTAAATCAGTGGTACAGAAAGACTTTGAGTGTGCATGTCAAAGAATGACACTAACAACTCATGTGACAACCTGCCAGGAAAACTTTTCAGATCATAATTCGCATAGCATTTGTATCATGTTCCCTTCCTGTTTAAAAAGGCAATATGGAAACCGTGCAAGGGGTTATTTGCTGGTCAGGCCAGCTTGCTGGTTGTGTTCCCTGTCACGCGCGTCCCTTTAGGAGGTGATGCCACCATGACAGACATAATTTCTAAAAATAACACCATTGCATGCATTAGTCTCCAGTGCCATTTGTTCTAATAATTCATTCCCAATTAAAGAATAATGGCTAATGATTAGTGGTGGGTGCATACTAAGCCTCTGGCAGAGCAAGAAATCAGGCTGCCTCCCCACAAACTGCCCAAGCATCTTCCTTGGTGGCATGTCCTACTGATGGAAGAGGACAGGGAGGGGACACTGCCTTCTTCTGCCCAGCCCAGCCACTTCAGCCTTCGCAAACCTGTCAGCAGTATTTCACTGATTCTGCCCCACCAGTGGCACCCAGAGGCCCCGCACAACCACAGAGCCACAGCACGGGTGCTCGGCTGGATGCGCGAGGGCCCCAGCAGCAGTGCAGCTCTCCGATAAGGCCATGTCTGCTGTAAAACAGCCTCTTGTTTCATGAGTGAGGATATTTATGAAACGACAGGCTGCAGTGTTAATCTCTGGCTGGCAAGCTAGCCTGCCAGCAGCACAGCAGCCAGGCACAGCCTGCGAAAGCCTTTTGCCACAGTCTGGGCAGAGAGGCACCTGGGGAGGCCCTGGAGATCAGCCTGTCTGCTGGTGGGTTTCACCTCCAGCGCTTTGCATGGCCCCTGCGCCCTGGCGCTGCCCATGCCCAGCTCCTGGCACAGAGGAGCCAGGGCAGGAGCTGCCCCTGCATGCGTGGGCAGCCCCAGCTGGGGGAGGTGACCTGCAATTCCCCCTCCGTGCTCCCGCTAACAGCCCTGCAGCAACAGCGGCCCAAACACGACTCCCCCTTGGATTTTTTATCACCCGCATAGCGCTGGCAAAGGAAGGGAGGCCACCGCCGGGGAACATCTGGGCTCCATTGCTCATTGTCTGGCAATTAATGTCAGCGCTGAAGACAGAAGGGACGTCAGATATTAAATAAACACGACCGCACTCTGCAGACCGAAACAGCCCCCCTGGGGAAAGGCGCGCATGCACCCGCACCCCCGCCCCCGGCACAGCCCCGGCCAGGGCGCAGGACACGGGCGGCTCTCCGCACGCACGTGTGAGCACAGCCACACACGCTCGCAGGCTCCCACACGGCTTGGGTTTCATGTCAGCTAAGGCAGAGCAAGGAAAAAAAAATAGAGCTCCTTTTCCTATTTCGTTTTCCAGCCACCAGATGACATCTGCAAGTGCAGAAACTGCCAAAAACTCTACCCCATGAAACAGGGTGATGCAGGGAAGGTGGTCAGAGTCCCCCGGGGTCTGGGCTGGTCGGTACTGCCACAGCCAAAGCTGCTGCTCGGGGTCTTGCCCCTGGGCTGGACACAATGCCTCCAGCAACGAGCAGCCACGCACGGGTCCCCATGGGTGCGCACACTTTGCGCTCAGGGCCATGCGGGCTGTGCCCTGCCTTTACCAGCACACCCGGCCCCTCCTGCTGCCCCCACAGCCCCAGCACAGCCCAGCTGACGGCAAACTAGCACAAGGCCCTGCCCTACGGGTTTCTGTGCATCCTGCCAGCCAAACAGCAGGGATGGACAGTCCTACCCTCCCTTCCACCAGCCTGGTTAAAGGCTGTGTTTTCCCCACTCCCACCTCAGTGGACACCGAAAGCCTTTTCTCCTGCCCTTTCCCTGCGTGTGCTCAGAGGCAGAGCAAGCGTGAGAGCGGCTGGACCCCCAGTGAGCAGGGAGGCTGCCTGGCCACAGTGCAATGGCAGACGCGTGCCTCGGTGCTCCTCCTGCAGGCTGCCAGCCCCTCGGCTGAGCGAGCTGGTGTGCTGTTTAGTTCACAGGCTGGGGCAGCTATTCCCCACGGGCTGCCTCATGCCAGGCAGAGGATGCACAGCTGGGCTGCTGGCCCAGCCCCAGCTCACACGGCATACCGGCAGGGTCGTTGGAGCATGGTAGGTCCCAGCATTACCCCTGGGTGCAGGCTGCGGTGCTGGGCTGGGCTTGGCTTCATGCTGCCACAAAGATGCTGCTCTGATGTGTGTGTAAGAGCCAGACCACAGCACCGGGGCACGGCATGGACCAAGGTTTGCTGTGCAGGTGTACAGTATGCTCCTGACCTCTGCCTCTTGCTGCTGCTGCATTGCTGGAGCAAATTATCCTTCATCCCGGCATCTTCCATCAAACAGGAGACATTTCAGCAAGGCACAGGGGGAAAAGCCAAACACAGAGGGCTGGTAGGTGCCCAGGCTCAGCCTGGGTGGTCTCCCATTCCTTCTGGCCTTAAACTTGTTGATCCTGTAAAGGGCAGCAAGGAGAAGAACAGGCAGTGAAACATGTCCCAGTCGCACGGTAGAGGAGTGCTGCACCAGCCAAGGGCAGCACGCAGGGTTTTCTTCTGTGTGCGGTGGGGACTCATTAGCTCAGGGCTGGCTGTGCCTACTTTATTCTCCGGCATCTTTTGTTCCCTTACAGAAATGTAGTCTCTCTCTCCCCCACCCTTAGCCCCTTTTAATATTAAGGTCAATAGGTTGATGATTAAGCAGGAAAAGGGCATGAAGAATCAACCAAATTAAATCTTGTGTGCAAACAGGTGGGTGTGAAATTTCAATCAATGGCTGGTGTTAGCGGGGACCCCCAGGATCCCAATTTCCCAGGGGAAGACTGGGCAGCCCCAGGGGGATTTGGGTACAAAAACTCCAGACATGGGAGAATAGAAAAAAGTCTTCTCAAAAACCAATATTGACAAGGTCCCTGTGTTTGCACCCCGGCTTTCCCCAGCAGCACAAAGGGAGATGATTATCCTGGGTCTGGTGGGGAGGGGATGACGGGAGCTCAAAGGTGAGCTGGGCCCCCCTGGATCCCTGGCCCCAGCCTCTCTGCTTAATCCCCCTCTCGCCCGAGCTTTGAAGTCGCCAGAGGTCGAATATGGGATGTAAATCACGTTAGCCGCAGTGTGTGATCACAACGCCGCTGCGAGACAATGCCATGCTTACCCCGGCGCCCGGGCATCCCGCCGAGCCATGGCCAGCACTGGGCTATAAACAGCCCCAAGCTGCGGACGAAAGCAGGGACTGAGGGTGGGCTGCGGTGGGGGGAACCCATTGCAGGCGGGAGAGAGCCTCGTGCTCCACCGTGGAGCTGGGGGCAGGAGCTGCGGCAGGCACCGGCACCCAGCGGCCGTGGGGCTGCCGATAGCAGGAGGCTCATCCCTGGGATTAATTAGCAAAGGCTGCGGCCGCAGTGCAATGTAAAACACGAGCCGTTTGCTGGGGCGTTGGTTACCGGGGCTGCCCCGCAGCGTTGCACATCTTGTAAGTATTAGCATCACGTAAGAGGAGCCTGCACAGAAGGACATGGGGTTTATTGGGTTGTAAACTGCGTTGTTCCCGTTACAGTAACGACGTTGCTGTGAGGAAATGTGCCTTTCGCACACGAGGCTTGGGAACCAGGTGTGCCGGGAGGAAACATAGCAGGGTTTGGAGGCTCTGCTGTCACCACTGGAATAACAGAGAGAGAAAAACATAGCAGGCATGGGAGAAAGCAGGAGGAGGCATCAAGGAGATGCTGCCACCTGGGAAGTTCAGACCTGGGGTGCAAGGGGTGACAGGGAGACAACAAGTATCTGCTGGCTCCTCAGCTCTGTTTTGATGCCCTTTTCTCTGCCTTGTACCAGCACTTGCACTGCCTCCTGCAGCACCTGGGAAGACGTGACATGTAGGGTTTGTTGCCCAGCACAGAACAAGGGCATCACTGCCCGAACAAGCAGCCCTGAGCACCAGGAGCTTCCCTACCCCGTGGAAAAATCTCCCATGTTCAATTTTCCCTTAGCCAAGCAAGTAGACTCCAAAAAAAGTGATGGTGGACCCAAATAATTAACCCATTTCCTTTTTCCCCACTACCAAAAATGCATCCATTCTCTGCAGGCAGCAAGTTGACTGTTTTAAGTCTTTTTTCACCATTTCACACCCAAACCAGGACTGATTGTCCGAGACTAGCACCAGAGCTTATCAGCCATTGTCATCTGGGTGGACAGATCTGGATGAACTGCTTTGCAGGCATGACCCCACCAGCCTGCCTCCAAACGCCCCTGGTTTCTTCCTGGACCTGCCTTGCCTCAGTGAGCCTGGCAAACCCTCCCGAGCAGGTGCCTGGTGAGAAACACAGGATCTGTCATCCTCCCTGCCCTGTGACAAGTGATAGAGTGGAGCTGGGTGATGCTGGGGATCTGAACCACATGGCATCAATGTGACTGCACATACCCACTAACAGGAGCAAGGCGTAAGTACCAGCCCAGCTCACCACCCTCCCGGGCTCCCCTTCGCTCCTCCGCAGCTGGAGGGGCTGTTCCGTCCCCGGCTCCTGCTTCAGTGCCCGAGCACAGAACCCTGACAGTCGGAAAATGTCTGCTTTCAAATCTTTTTTTTCTTTCTTCTTAATTGTGAGACTGGATTATTTTTGTTTTTAACAAAATATGTTGTTATTGTGGAAAATATCTGCTCTCCACAGAAAATGCCCTGCATTCGCTGTACACATTGTGAGCCATACCAGAAAATATCTGATGTTCTTCCAAAACCACCGGGGCATTTGTTTTCTTATTAGCATGGAAATTTTCTTCAGGAAACAGGTTTTACCTAGTTTGCACTGACATTTGCCACAGCAGAAAGGAAGCAGCCCTGTCTGCATGTCAACCCTCCATCTCCAGGGGGGGCATTGTAGGGGCACCCTGGCATGACCAGGCACCCCAACCTGCAGCACAAAACCTGGCTCCAACCTAGGCTTTGACCCAAGTCCTGTGGGCCACCGAGCACCAGCCACTAGCACCCACCCATCCTGGCCCAAGAGGGAACCACGGCTTCTCGGGGCAAAGTGAGACCAGTTTGAGAAACACAGAGGAAAATAAATTATTTTTGTCCTACCAACAGTTCTCTGGTGCCATGTGAGAGCCAAGAGGAGCGCAGCATGCCCACCAGGCTCCCAGGGTGATGCAGGCCCAAGGGCAGTTATGAAGATGCCTTTTTCTGCCCCACCATATGAGCCACCCAATACTGCGGCACTACTCTTTGTCCCAGAGCAGAAGAAAGGTCTGAAATTTACTGTGGAGTAGCAATGTGTGACTATTAGATCTGGAAAAGTGATCTGATTTTATCGCCATGTCTTCTGCCCATGTTGCTGGTGTTTCACAATGTGAAGTACCCAAAGTGCTCAAGACAAACATCTAAAATGTTTAACATTAGCCAGTACAGCTGTACAGCATCAACACTAATTGAAAGTTTAGAAAGCTAAGTCAAAACCAAGCACTGCCATCTCAATTTAGCACTTTCCATGATTATTCTACAGAAATGAAAAAAAAAACAAAAACAAAAAACCCAACAACAAAAACCACGTGAAAAATTTCACTCCTGTCTTTAAAATTCATCTGTGATTAGCACAGGTGTCAGGATGGTGATTACCACAACTCTATCCATCGGTTTTCCTGCTGTGTCCGTAGCACAAGGTAGGAAGCACTCAGGAATGATAGTTACGTTCCCTTCACAACAGCTCCGCCTGGGTCTGAATCTGGCAGCCTGAGACTTAAACTCTGTCTAGCTTCAGGAGGAGCTGCAGCCTTTCCAGCTGGGGACTATTTCTTAACACTGTCTCCCCCAGCAAAGCCTCTGGGGACAGTAAAGAAAATTGCCTGTGCCTTCCTACCTGAAACACACCTTGTTTGCTAGCTGCTCCTCATCAAGGTTCAACACCACAGTGGCTCGGCTTGCACGCTGGACAGCCCAGGGGCTCGTTAGGTGAGGGCTGGCTTCGCCAGTGATGAAGCCGGAGAAGATCCTGCAGTGCCACGTGGCACAGCCAGCCAAGACACGGCCATATTCTGAATTTCTTTCTTTTTTTTTTCAAGCAGACTTCTGAGAAAACATCTGCTGTGCCCCAAGCCCGCACCGGAGCTGAAGATCAAAATAAAGGACTTTTGTCTTTTTATTAAGCATTTTAGCAAACGTGACTATTACATTCATATTATATTTCCCTGTTTTGTACAAACACGTTTAAGTCAGCACTAAGAGGATTACGTTTATGGCGCACCAATCTCTGCTCAAATGGGCTGACTAAAGAAACTCTTGTTAAACAGTATTTTCTCTAATGCCTGTTGCTTTTCTTCCTTGCTTTAGTGCTCAGACATCTATCCAGGCTCCCTAAATCCACCCTCCTCATAAGCTTTCAGATCAAGACTCTTCCCCCCTGCTCCCCCCTCCGCACCTTTTAATACAGCTGAAGATGAACATTAGTGCTTGGTTCAACTGCACTGGAAAGGGAAAGGGCAGATTCATCAAAATCTTTATAACTCCATAGAAAAATGTAGCCTTTTGCCTTTCCTCGAGTGAATGCCTTTTCTAGAGGGTATTCATTAGGGGTTCGGTCTGTTTTTGCAGACAGCTCCACAGATGTTGACATTTTTTTTCTTTGCTGGGTTAAGACGCCTTCTATAGGCTTTCAGTCTTCATTTGTTACTTCTTTATTATCCAAGAGGGGTTTTTCTTTCTTTTTTTTTCTTTTTTTTTTTTCTTTTTTTTTTTCTTTCTTCCCAAGGAGTTGACTTGGTTCTCTGAAGAGAGCAGTGGTAGTCAGGCTCATTATTATCTTGGACCCTTTTTCATCACCCCGGCAGGCCGGCCGGGGCCGTGGGGCCATTGTGGCGGAGCAGCAGGTAGCTGTGGCATGGCGGGGTCAGCGCTCCGGCCAGCACAGCCCCTTTGTGCGACAGCCTCGTGCTGCCGGCTCCATTTGTCCAGTGGTGGGAAAGGTCAGGAGCACGCCACCGCTCCGTACCTGAGTTTTTGTCTCTGGCTGCTGCCGAGAGCTTATGGAAAAAATTTGTTGGAAAGCAATCGCTGGACCTGGGGGGAAGCAGAGTGAAGGGGTGGAGGTGTGCCGGCAGGGATGGGGGTGGTACCAGAGCTGCCTGGTCCATCAGACACGCTGTGTCTTGTCCAGAGCTGCTGCATGCTGCTTGGGAAGCCATGGTCCACAAGGCTCAATATCATTGCCTTTACACATCGAGACAGCTGGGTCTCCCACAGTGAACTTTGCAAAGAGAGCAATTTGGCTCAGTGTGGAGGCTTAAAGCATGATGCAGGCAGCATCCTGCGCTGATGTCCCCATCTCCGAGACCAAACGCACCACACTTCACCCAGGACCCATCAACCTTGCCTGCAGACACACATCAGCCAAATACTCTATCCCAGGGCCAGCAGGTGTCCAAATACCTCTACTCCAGCTCCCAAAGAAAATTTACTGTCTATTTAGAGGTTTTCCCCCCAAAAAAAGACTGCTGGGACAGACATGGAGACTGGCAAAGGCATCATAATTCAAGTGGTGCTTCAGGCCCCGCTGTAACAGAAACCAGAGGTAAAGGCTCCAGCCTATTCATAGCTGAGCTCAGTGTGTCACCCTGTCACTGCAGGCCATGCATTATCCTAGGGAAAAAGAAAGCCCTCCCACTCCTCCCAGGAGCCCTCCTGGCCCACTCCTACACTGCCCAGAGTCACCAGCCCCACAGCCAGCATGGGGGTCCTCAGCTGCACTCCTAGCGTGAGCTGGCGGCAGGGCTGGGCGGAGGTGACAGGTATCTTTATCCCACCATGCAGGAGAGCTCCAACATCCCACTGGCAGGAATTTGTCTGCAAATTTCCCCCCATTGAAAGGAGCGAGGGACTGAGATGATTGCTTGATTAAGGCCAGGGCAGGTGAGGTGGGGAGACAGGGCAGCTCCCCGAGAGCTGTGCTGCCAGCCTTTAACATCTCCTCCCCAGCCTGATGATTTAACACTTTAGTGGGTCATGTCAGCTCCAGCCATGGGGCAGGGGGTGAGCATTAAGGGTGACATGATCCCAGTTAGCACTCGCTGTCTAAACAATGCTGGCTGTGGTTGGGAAGGAAGGTGCCTGGCCAGCAGGCACAGCACCCTCCTGCCTTCACAGCACCACAGAGTTGTGCTCCTGCCAGGTGTCCACATCGGGGGCTCAAATGCACCCCAGCTGCCCTCACCCAGCCAAAGATGCAGCAGGAGGGGAGCAGCTCACCACTGCCAGATGCAGCCCTGTGTCCCAAGCTGGGACACTGAGCTCACCAGTCAGAGTCTGGACGGGAATGTTGGTGCAGACACCAAAACCCATCACAGTCAGCCCCCACCAGCACACTAAAAGCTCCTGCCATTTTCCCTTCTTATCACCACTTTAGCAGGAGAGGTCCCATTAGCTTTACACATCATCCTTGGGGAAATAGTGATGATAGATTTGTGAGATCAGGCAGGTGGATTTTCTTTTCGTCACTTACACCGGAGAAGCCTTCCGCTGCTAAAAGCAAGAGGAGAATGAGCCAGCTCTTGCAGCCTGCTGGTGATCCACCCAGAGTGTCACAGCTGGATTTCATGCGCTTTGCTCTGCGTTGGTGCCTGGGGCACTGCCTGGTCTTAGTGGGAGGGAGGATCTGGCCCAGGACAGCACTGACGCAGAAGCACCTTAGGGCTGGACTCCCCATTTCCCCCTGCACAGGGATCGATCCCCTCTCACTGCAGCAGTTCACCCCAGCAAACTCCCAGCACAACCACAGGCCCAAAGCAGCTTTTCTATAAAAGTCGAGCAATGGCATCCCTCGCTGTACCTGCCCTTTCTCACCCTGCTGTGTTTGTGTCGGCCATTGTTCCCCTCAAGTGTGCCACAAGCTTGGTGGTGCTGGCTGGCTGGCACACACACCAGCCGGCATCAGGGATGTGAAGGAGCCCCGGGTGCGGAATCCACAGCAGCCTTCGCATGAACGTTGTGAGCGCTGAGGTTTATAACCCAGAAAATCTGGGCTCTGAAGGGCTCTATCTGACGGGGCAGGAGGCGTGCCGCCCTGCCCAGAGCCACTTTTATGCCATTGTGCCTTTTCAGCATTGCATTAAGGCAGCTAAAGAAGGGGGATTTTTAATGGTTCCACGGGAACAAAGCAGGAACATTCGGCCCAACTTCATTACAGAATCATCTGAAACGCTTGAGGAACGTTTCCCACTAATTATCATAAATAGCCGAAAAAAATCTTTCCCTCCCAAAGCAGGTTCCAGCTGCCCCTCTGTGTTTTCTCACCTCCACTTCCAATAGCCTGACCCTGCCCCCGCACAAAGGGGAGACCCCATCTCCGCTCTCCCCCCCCTGCACTTGGGGGCTCTAAAGAAATACAAACAGGCAGCAGATTAACAGCACTTGTTTGCACCTTAAACAAACAGGCTGCTTCCGCCCCTCCGGGCTCTCCGCTGCCCAAGGGAGGATGCTCCGGCTGGTTTTCCTTGCCCTTGCTCTTGTGCCCTGCCCAAATCCTGGATAAAAGCATGGGCAGTACAAGGCGTGAAGCAGGCGGACCAAGGATGGGAATGCCAGGAGTGCCAGCACTGCACCCCCCTTAGGACTCGACCCCATGCCTGGGTGTCCTCCTGCTGCCCCAGCTGCCCTGGGGGAGGTCAGGCACCTGCCCCAGAGGGATGTGGCTGCAGTCCTTTTGCAGGAGGGCTGGGAAATGCCAAGGCCAAAACAGATGTATAAATGTCGCAGTCCAGCTCCTGCCCCTTGTGTCTCACAGCTTCTCAGCAGGGAGCAGCCTGACACGGCTGGACAGGGGCCGTGAGTGGGCACGGGGAGGGACACTGCAGGTGAAGGACAGGGCGGGAGAGACAGACCATCCAGAGGACACACGGAGGAGTGGTGCTGCTGTTCAAAACCATCACCAGCACCGAGGGGCCACAGCAGCAACACCAAGCAATGACTGCCAGCCCACGGTCATCTCTGCCAAGCACAACTGGGGATGGATGAGTGCCGGACATGCCTGCCCGGCCGGGCCTTAGGCTGATCCCAGCAGCCACCACTGCCTCTACCAGGAAGCTGCCCCAGCTGGGGCCCTCGCCCAGCAGGTCCCATGTTGCCCACCCCACCTCTCCAGGTGGCAATGACAGCATCTCACTGTTCCTACAGGACCTGGTGCCAAACCAGCCCCTTCTCACTCTGCCCACAGCACACGGAGCAGCCAGCTCCCAGCCCCACACCCCACCGGGGCAGGTGGTCTCATGAGATGTGGGGGCTCAAACCACACCAGCAGCCAGCGAGACGCCACTCCCAGCACAGCTATGGCACGTGTTTGGGACTGGCACGCGAGGCAGGCATCCGGGGAGGAAGCTGTGGCAGCATGGCCGCAGGCTGGGGCAGGTTCCCAGCAGCAAGCCAGCAGTGGGACTTGCCCGCTGGAGGCCCGGGTTTGCTCCCTGCCTGGGTTACTGTGCAAACCCCCCCGTGCAGGTGTTCGTTGCCCCCCTTCCCACCAGCCACAAGAAAAGGCTGGAGCTCGCAAGCCTTCTTCCTGCCCACGGGGCGCCCCAGGGGCAGGAAGGGGACCGGAGACAGGTGGCAGGGACAGGCCACTGCACCCACAGTGCAGGGGGCTCCCAGTGGGGATGATGGGCATAGGGGTTACAGGTCGGTACTATAGCAGGGGTGACAGGGCTGTGGGAACCACATCTCGTCTGCATAGGGCAGGAAGAGAGCCAGCGGAGGCTGTGGGACTCCCAGGCCATGCTGGAGACCCCCTGGTCCCAGTGCAGCTCAAAGACATGCATGCACCATGTCCTGTCTCTGCTTCTAACTGGTTGTCACCTGAGGCAAACTACGAGGACCTCAGGCAGCCACGGCAACTGGGAAGAGGTTTACAGTGTCATAAGCAGCCTGGAGACACCACACAGGGATGTTCACATTTCTTTTTCCCAGTGCAAGAACCAGGGGCATCTCGTGCAAGAAGTGGCAAGCGGGCAGAGAGCAAAGGGAGGTCTTGCCTTATGCAGTGCACGGGCAACCCTGGGCACTCCTTGTCACAGGGTGTTGTAGATGCTAAAATCCTACTTGAGTTCAGAGAAACCAGAGAAATTAATGGATTAAAAAAATCATCAAGCATTACTCAGTGCAATGGCTGTCCTGCAAAGGGATGCCTGGGGTGCCCACAGCAGAGCAGGGAGGGTCTGCTGGGGGCTGTGCACTCCCTGAGCACCTGCCCTGGCCCCGTACCTCCCTGCTGGGAGGAAGGCCTCTCCTTGGCATTGCAGCGAGGTGCAGCGCTGAAGCAGCAAACCTGTACACTGGTCTCCCCAGTATAGATCCCCCAAGCTCTGCCCCATCCCTGCATGCTCTCTGGCTGCTCTTGCTCAGCGATCAGGAAACACAAGCGTGCTCCCGCACAGGCTGCCCAGGCACATCACCCCCAGCACACCCTGCATCCCACCCGCCTCTCAGCCCCTTCCCTCCCAGGGGACACCAGAGCAAGCAAGGGCAAATGGGAACAGCTGCTAATTCCTTCCAGCCCAGCACAGCCGTAGCCCTCCAGGGATCAGCCCCACAGGGATGGAGGAAGCTGACTCCTGCTTGCAAGCCAGCTGCACCAGCCTGGCCCCGGGAACATGGGCGGCTGTATTTTCACTGCAAATTAGAAATCAATCATAGCAGGAACTTCCCGTGCTGAGAACACCCTGGCTGTTACTATTTTACAGCACTTGGAGGTGTTCTGGGCACTTAGAAAGATGTGGCCCTTTCGGGGTATTATGGGGCAAGTCAGTTTTAAAGGCGGCTGGAGGATCCTTGGCCATTTGGTTTCCTGAGTGGGACGGGCACAGGTGGAGTCTGTGGGGCTTTGTGCTGCTTTCAGATACACCACTGCTCCACGAAGAGGGAATCAGCACACTCCGGAGTGAACACCTCTAGCCTGACCCCAGCTTTATTAATAACAAGTAATTAATATGAGAGCGGACGTGCCTTGTGTCTCTGAAGACCTTTTAAGATGTGATTATGTTGTGCTAATCTCACCCCGAAGTACTTCCCTGTTTAGACTGCGCTGGGCCATTAAATATCTGAAAAGCCAGTGGAGACCCCCCCCTCGCTGCCCCGGGAAGTGCTCGGGGTCTGTTCCCCAGCAGCCAGACCCTGCTTTCAAACCCTCTAAATCAAGTATTAAGTCAAGCCCATCTGGACTGCCAGGAAAAACACTCCCTCCTCCTCATCTGCGTCTCATTACCCGCCATGCCAGCCCCAGCCCTGAGCCACTCGCTCCATCCCGCCCAGATGTGCTGCCCCACACTCCCCTCCCATATTTCACAGCCATCAGCAGGACTTCAAGGAGCAACCGAAGGGCCTGTAACATTGCACAGGCTCTTAACAAAGACATATATCCAGGTCCCTTACACATAGCTGTAGGCACATAACCTAATGCAAAGCCCCTTTCCCCCTCCCTTGGTCTTGCACCAGGCAGGGGAGCTGGGGTGCTCAAGGCTCCCCAGGCACAAGGTTTCTGAGCTGCTTCCCTGCGGCTCTTTGCCCAGCACATGTCCAGGCTATTGATTTTCAGGGGTTGTCCCCTCTGAGAGCCTCCAAAGCCAGGCAGCCCCTGTGTCCCACATCTGGGGAGGAGCACCCAAAGGCAGGGCAAAGGCAAGGAGTTGAAGCCAGACCTGCAACCCTGTAGTAACCGGGCTGGTTAAATTTGGGAGCAGTTTGCCTGGCACAGGGCAAAATCAACACTGAGCCTAGAGCAAAATAAAGTACCCAGAGACCCAAACCAAGAAACAACCTCTGTGTTCATCAGCTCAAAAAGCTCCTGAGATAAAGCTTTCCAGTGAAAGCTTCAGTGCTTTCTGCAATGGCAGAAAACTTGCAGAAACAGGCACTTTTGTTAAGTTTGGCACTTTCCCGGCCTAAACGGCAGCCCAGGACTGCAGGGGAGAAGGCGTACATCAACCCTTCCACTACAAGGAGTTAGCCCCTTCCTCCTGAGCTTCTGAATAGCTGCTGCCCAGCCTGTAGTTGGGGCTCAGCATCAGGTGAAGTTGTGGTATGAAAACCACGTGGCCGGCCACGCTCAATCATTACTTTTCCAGAGAGGCCAGGGCAGGCAGCATCACAAAGAGGTTTTGAGGGCATGAGATTTAATAGGTGAAAGAAAAATATGTCTATTGTCTCACTATGTCTCTGCCTGCAGGAGGGTGTGCAACCCTGGTCTGGCACCAGTCCCTGATGGGCAGCACTGGCTGGGGACCCTAAGCTCCAGAAAACAACAGGAATCCCCTGCAGCATGTCACGGCGAGAAAAGCCCTGGGATGAAAATACTCCTCTCCACAGCTCTTCAGTGCACACAGCGGGGATGCAGGGTAGGCTTTAATATCAGTGAAGAGGAAAGGGAGGAAGAGGAGAAGAGGTCACTGTTATGACAGATGTACAGACACTGACACATCCCGTAACGCGAGGCGGGGAAGAAGCTGGGGCGCATCGCAGGGAGCCTTGGGATGTCCTTCCCCAAGGACTGCTTGCTCCCTGCAGGTACCTCCCAGGGAAGGGGAGGCAATGCAGGCAGGAGCCCCAGCCAGACCCTGCGAACAAGTGCGGGCTGTGCCCGAGGTCCAGCGAGGTCCCCAGCTGGCCGGGTGCTGGGTCTCCGGCATTTCGGTGCGATGCCCCTGCCCAGGGCCACCGGGAGCAGAGAGGGCGTCCAGTGGCCCCGGGCAGGCGGTGGCAGCCACTGCCTGTGTCGGGATGCCATCTAGTGTCGCTTGGCAGAAGGGCCCGTCAGACAGTGACCGTGCATATGCTCCCCAGGCTCACAGCATCTCCAGGGGCCAGCTGGGAGGCACCCCAAAACAGCCTGGGTGCTGAGACACCCACCCCTGGGGACGGTCTGCACCCCATGACATACGCACCCCGTGGCCAGCACGGCTCCAGACCCCAAAGGAGGACGGTGGCCATTGCCCAGGTCATGCAGGGGCAGCAAAGATCAAAGTGGTGCCCGGGCTTGCTCAGGGGGCCCCGGGACAGCCAGGGCTTGGAGACTCAGCAGCCTCACCAGTGGCACGGGGTGACCCCGGTGGTGGGTGGCTTGGTGAAGGAGGAGGGCAAGCATCCCCCATAGCAGCGTGCAGCCTGCCTGCAGCACCAGCGCGGCCAGGCCCAGGGCCAGGGACACCCGGCAGTGCCGTGGGCTGGACCGCAGGGCGAAGCCCCAGGCATGATGGCCGCTGGTGGCCAGGGGTGGGGATGCCGGCCAGGGGCTCCTGTGGTTTGGTGGGGGGGGGATGGAAGGCGTTGGAAGCAGGGCGGTTCCTGCAGGGATGGGAGCGTGTTGGGGGGCAGTAGGAGTGGGCTCGGTGACAACTGTGGACAAGCCCCACGCAGTGGCATGGTCCCACTCCCTGCCTGGTACAGGAGCATGGTGGGATGGAGAGCGTGAGGCCAGAGGGACCACACCCGGTGCAGCAGCCCTGGGGGTTGGCCAGAGCGTTGTGGGGAGTGTTGAGACAAGGGACATGCTGGGTGTCCCCCATGGGATAGGGGCTGGCCTCTCCGTGGGCACCGGAAGAGCAGGAGGCTTTTGTGTGGTGGTGGCTGCCAGTGGGCTGGTTGGCACCGGTGTGGTGGCAGAAGCTAAAGTGGACAGTGCAGGCTCGAGGCTGGTGGCCTTGGGAGACTGTTGGCTTATGGTGGCTGGAGCTGGACACAGACTGAAGGCCTCCTGTGGCGCAGCTGATGATGGGCTGGTGATGGAAGCCTTGGGCAACACCGTTGGTGATGGGGTGGTGATGGAGGTCTCAGGCAGCACAGCTGATGATGGGGTTGCGATGGAGGTCTCACGCAGCACAGTTGGTGACAGGATGGTGATGGAGGCTTCTGGCGGCATGGCTGATAATGGTGTGGTGGTGGAGATCTTGGGCAGCACATTTGGTGATGGGGTGGTGACGAAGGCCTTTGGCGGTACAGCTGAGGATGGGGTAGTGAGAAAGGCCTTAGATGGCATGGTTGATGATGGAGTGGAGAAGTCCTCCGTTGGCATGGTTGGTGACATGGCAGAGGGGGCCATGGGTGACAGCGTGGTTGGCAGTGCCATGATGGGAAAGTCTGCCAATGACAGCGTGGTTGGCACTGCAGTGGGCAAGGCTCCAGGTGACAGCAAGGTTAACATTCCTTGTGATGATGCAGACGTGAACGGCTGAGATTGGGTAGAAGAAGCTGAAAGAGGTAGAGTAGCTGGGCAAATTAAGTGGTCATCCCTCAGCAATGTCACTGCTTGCCCTGCCAGGTGGAGTGGACTCTTGCATGACACTTGTGTGGACAATTTGACCTTCTCACTGTTGCCCAGGATCCAGCTGTGCAGGTAGCAGAGGTTGCAGTCACATCTCCATGGGTTCCCACTCAGATACACAGAGCTGAGCTTCTTCAGGGGGTCCAGGAGACCTTGGGGGACACTGTCCAGCTGATTATTGCGGAGGTTGAGGGTTTTTAGATTTGGGAGAGAAACAAAGATCTCATCATCCAGAGCAGAGAGCTGATTTGTGTCCAGCTGGAGCTCCAAGAGCTTGCTGAGCCCAGTGAAGGCTCCTCTTGGCAGGGCTGCCAGCTGGTTGTGGGACAAAATGAGTTTGCCAAGAGATGTGAGGTTGACAAAGATGCCATCTGGAAGTGTGGCCAAACTGTTCTTGCCCAGGTCCAGCTCCCACAGGTGTGGCATGGTGTCAAAAAGGCAGCAAGGGAGCTCTGTAATGCAGTTTGAACCCAAAGTCAGCAGCTTCAATTTGTTTAAACCAAAAAAGCCCTGAGGTGGGAGAACCCTGATGAGGTTGTTGTCCAAAAGGAGTTTCTCCAGGTGAGTCAGGCTCCTCAGGAGCACGGGTGGCAGTGCCCTGAGCCTGTTCCTCTGAAGGCTGAGCTCCAGCAGCCCCAGCTGACTGTCTAGCAGCCCCTCTGGGAGTTCCTGCAACTCATTCTCATACAGCCGGAGGACTTGCAGCCGGGGGAGTTTGCTAAAGGCATCCCCAGGAAGAGTAGTGATCCTATTTCTAGCCAGGTCCAAAAATGTTAGATTGATAAGAGAATCAAAAATGCCTTCTGGAAGAGATGGGATTGCATTGATGTGCAGGGAGAGCTCTCCCAAATTTTCCAGCCCATCAAACAGGCCTTTAGGGATGTATCTGAGGTGGCTGTCTCTCAGCTCCAGCCTCTGCAAGCTTGGGAGGTTTTGGAAAGTGCCCACAGCTAGTTCTTCTAACGAGGCACCAGAGATGTCCAAGTCCCTCAGCTTATCCAAATTATCAAAGGCTCCAGGTTCAATTGTCTTGATCTTGTTGCCAATAAATAAAATCTTGATCAGGTTGGGCATGTACCTGAAGGCACCTTTCCTTATAGCAGTGATGCTGGTTTGCACAAAGATCATCTCAGAAATGAAAGGCTTTGCAATCTTTGGGATCTCTTTGACGTCATTTTTTGTCCCTCTGTAGACCATCTGGTAGTCTTTGGGCATTTCATATGTACCTTCACCCAGGATTTGTTCTTGGCATTTATGGGGATGGAAGGAGAGGAAGAAAAGGAAAATGAAGTATGGGTACATTGTCCTGAAACAAAGGTTTCAAAAATCAGTTATGAAGAACAAAAAAATCTCCATCCGCAGCTCTGAACTGTGGTACCACACCATCGTTCAGCTCTTGGGACTCTTCTATTCATATACCATAGCTCATTTCATGAGAAAGAGAGAGACCGTACAAGCCAACATACACTGCATTTACAAGAGTTCACTGTCTTCGGCACCAAGGGACGGAGAGGAAGGGAGAGTGAGCCAGCTCATGGCTTGGCACTGGAAGATGCTCCAGGAGGGACAAGGGCTGGACAGTTTGTTCTCTGGCCTTCTTTCTCCCATATTTGGGCTGTAGGCTCAGCATCTGTCTGGGTGAAGAAGGCAAAGTGTTGCTGCCCATTAGCACTGCCCCAGTGGGTCCAGTTACTCAGCAGGGCAACAGGACATTTGTGCAACAACAGAAGCAGTCAGCCCTGCGCTTGCTAATGAGGGATCAGCAAGGGTCACAGGAGCCAGTCAAGACCAGATGACCTTATTTACTCAAAGTTTCCACACTGTGCTGGATGGATTTACTATTTCATTGGTGCTTCTCTCAGTTCAGGGTGGGTCATTTGAAACATGACTTCTAAGCATCTCCTTTTCAGGATTCTTGCTAATTGCATCATATTTTGGCCTTGGTTATGCAGCTCTGTCAGATAGAAATGGTTAACTTGCGAGCAGCAACCAAGCTTTAGAGCAAGGCTCATTAAAAGACTATGAAATGTCTACAGATGAACTCTTTAATACCTAACAGGGCTCTGACCTGCAGTTAAGAAGTGAAGTCACTGATACACACCCACCAGTAGCCATGTTAAGCCCACTATTTCCTTCGAACCATTTGGAAACACTCAGCTAACACGTTCCGTCAGCGTTGTACTGGGACTGTAGTTCCCAGTTTGTGATCCACAGTCCTTGGTGGGAGCAGTAGAAAAGGCTGTGTGTTGCTTCTTGGGTGTCCATAAAACCTGACCATACAAAAAACCCTTACGCTGAGAGGGTAAATTTGCTATGAAAAGTTATTTTTCTGAAAAATGTTGAGAGGTCAACAAACACAGGAGGCTGCAAGCCACTGGGTTGAAGAGAAACCAAGGGAGGTGAGCTATGTGCCAGCTGCCCCATGGGGTTCCCCAGGGCAGAAGTCACTGCTGACCCCTGCCCATTGTCTCCCCAGGGAGACTTGGGTGCAGGAGCCAGGGGTGGGGGTGCAAAAGTGCCTGCTTCAGCTGAGCTGCAGGGGCAG
The DNA here is from genome assembly GCF_034619465.1 of Leptosomus discolor. Taxonomy (NCBI): domain Eukaryota; kingdom Metazoa; phylum Chordata; class Aves; order Leptosomiformes; family Leptosomidae; genus Leptosomus; species Leptosomus discolor. The sequence goes on along the minus strand of NC_141397.1, from coordinate 51,864,123 downwards.
CGCAGTGGGTTAAACACGCAGGTAGGAATGGCTGGACTAAGTGCTCAGGGATGAAAATAAATAGTTTCAAACTGCAAAGCTCTTTTAAAACCCTCCCTCACCCCATCTGGCTGTGGTGGACCTGAGTGTGGTCCCTTGCTTGTTCCACCCTCCAGCAGCGCAGGGACAGAGAGGGACAGCCCCAGCTCACAGCACTGCAGCCTCTCCTGCTCCTTGCTACAAGGAAATGATCAACAATCCCCTCAGAGCTGCCCCTCTGCCCCTCGCAGCACATTTTAAAGAGAAAAAAAAAAAAAAAAAAAAAAGCACTTTGCATCACTTACTTGGCTGAGCGCTTGCAAAGGAGTCTAGCTGCCAGAGCGAGCCGTGCCCTCTGAGGAGCAAGGCCACCAGAGTGAGGCCACCAGAGCGAGGCTACCAGACAGGGTCCCATCACCTGGGCAGCTCTTTATCCACGACCCAGGCGCAGGGCTTGGTTTTGCACGAGGTCAGGGCACAGGTCTGTGCGGGGAGATAAGGGATGGCTAGGGAACAGTGTGGGAGGCCGTTGCAGAAACCCCTCGGAGAGGACACAGGCACGTGCTTCCCAGGTGTTATCTGCTGGCACCATTTGACTAGTCACATCCAGGGAAACCTCGAGATCTCCAGACCAGCCTGTTTTGTAGCTGATGATCTCTGCAGTCCCATATCTCCACTAGCATAACCAACAGCTTCAGAGACACCACCCCCACCAACACAAGAGAATGGAGATTTCCTATTTAAAGCTTTTCCTACTAAAATATCCAGCTGTTTCCTTCCTCAGGAATTGGCTTTTCTAGCTAAAGGTGCTGCTCTGAAGCCATTTGTTTAAGCTTGTATCAGGGATAACAGCTGACACCTGGGCTCAGCCTCACAGCTCTACACCTCGTTGGCCACAGGGCTGGGGCTGAGCACTGTGTTCCCCTCTACACTAAGCACAAGCCAAAGACGCTCCTGTGGTGACACCCAGGGCTCCTGACCAGTGCAAGGGCGTCTTGTGGGAAGAAACACCCTGTTTGATGCAAAGACTTAAAATGACAAGGGATCCATTGCTTCCCAATGGATATTTGCACTAGTTGCATTTAACATTTCTTCTTCAGTTTTCACCTGCTCTTACTTAAGGCTCAGCATGTGCTTGCTGGTCTTCATTATACTTTTCCTGGCAAATTTAAAAATACTCAAACTAGTGCACATTTTCAACAGCCTTACCCCTTTCCAATGTCAATGCCATATGCATCCAGGTCCCTGCTCTGTGCCAGGCTGCTCCAGAGGCTGCAGGGTGGCAGAAGCCAGGGTGCACCAGGGGACAGAGCTCACAGCAGGAGTGACACCAGCCTCCCCAGGCCACGCTGTGGCAGCTATGCCAGGGCTTGAGGAGCTGCAGACAGCCACAGCATCCCTGGTCCAGGCTTGGAGGTGGGCACGCCAGCATCACCTGGGAGATGGCTGCTGCACGGTGGCTGTCCCCTGTGCGGGAGCGGCAGCAGTGTGTCTGTGCAGGACCGTGTGGGGGGGTGCAGCATTGCCCGCCTGCCCCTCGGGAGCGTGGGACCTGCAATCCACAGCCCGCTGCCGGGGCAGGTTGGGCTGATGCGACAGGGAGCCTCCGCTCTGCGGCGGGGCAGCAGCGGGGCAGGGGCTGGCAGAGCCACACAGCCCAGCAGCAAAACCAGCACAGACCCCAGCAAGGACCCCAGCTCGCCTGTCGCTGCGGGCAGGGCCAGGAAGGCTGGCTCAGGGGAAGGTGGCCAGGCGCAGGCAGGGCTCTCCCAGCTCTGCCTGGCCCAGGAGAGCCCGTGGCCCGGCGGCCGCAAGATGGTGCAGGAACACTGCACCGCACCGCACCGCGCTGCAACCCCCGGCGTCGGCACCGTGCATGCACCCACGGGCACACGCACACACATGCATGCACTCACACACGTGTGCATGCACACACAGAGGCTCTCTTAGGGGAGCACCCACCTCACCCGCCATCCCCTGGGTGGGCAGCACTGCTGGGACTTTGTGCTCCGTCCCCATGCGTCCCCAAGACTCTCTGGGGCAGACTGCGGGGGGACCTGCCGGTGCACAGCCCTGGGCTGGAGCCCACTCTACAGCCAGGCAGCCCGTGCCCCTCGCTGGGCAGTCAGCGCCCACTCGCCCACCTCTCCCTTGGACACCCCACACCAAACCTGTGCCCTGGGTGTTAGTGCCAGGCTGCCACTGGGACTCTGCACGGCCAAGGGAAGCAGGGCAGGAGATGGTCTGGAGAGCTGCCACAGGCAGAAAGTGGCACCTTCTCACCACCAGGCACCTGCACCCATGCCACACCATGCACAGCCCCAGCCAAGTCCCCATTGGGCCACATCGACCTTCACTGCTTCTCCCAAATACACAGGCAGAGGCAGCAGAACAGAGTGTTTCCTCTCTCCACCATGGAAACTGGTTGCACAGAAATAATATATATATTTTATTTGAAATACACAAGAAACGCATAGCTGGGAGAATAAACACTACTAAGCCAGCTCTCGCAGAGAGCTCAGTGACAGCTGGTGACCATGGTAGGGTGGAGAAGCAAGACAGGGTGCTGTTTCCCAGGTTGGTTCAGAGGCTGACAATGCAAAAGCAGAGCAGAAGCAGGTGCCTGCCCAAGCTCTAGGGCGCAGCGGGAAGACCTGGCGATGTGGCCTGGTCCCTGCTCAGTGCCGTGACAAGAACACTGACCTGCAGCGTGCCACAGCGGGAGTGCAGCACCCAGGTGCCCTGGTATGTCATCCCTGGTCCTGCTGCCTGCCCGGGAGAAGGAGGAGGAGGGAGGCGAAGGCTGACCTGCTGGCAGCTCGTGGCATCACAGGCCACGCTTACGGTGCCCTCGGGGTTGCTGTACGTGCACTGTCCTGGAGCATTCTCCCCCCGCTCCTCGTCCCAGCCCTCCTCCGGGGGGACACCCCGTGCTCCCAAGCACTCCAACTGCCCGTGAGGGACCTGCAGCAGGGACTGTCCCTGGAGAGCGGCCGGGCTGGTGCAGGAGGCTTGCCCATGGGTAAGGGGCTCGGCAAAGCTCTGGAGCCAGCCCAGGAGATAGGCGAGGCGGCAGTCGCAGGCCCAGGGGTTGTCAGCCAGCCCCACGCGCGCCAGCTCCTCGTTGGCATCGAAGAGCCCCGGGGGCAGGCGGGCCAGGTGGTTGTGGTCCAGCGCCAGGGCGGTGAGGAGGGGCAGGCCAGCCAGCAGCCCAGCCGGCAGGCTGGAGAGGTTGTTGTGGCTCAGCTGCAGCACCGCCAGTCCCGCCAGCCCCTCAAAAACCCTGGCGGGGAGGTGGGCTATGGCATTGTGCGAGAGCACCAGGGTCTGCAGCGCCGACAGGTTAGCAAAGAGCCCCTGGGGCAGTGTCTCCAGCTGGTTGTGGGCCAGCGAGAGGTGGAGGAGGTGAGGGGTGCCGGTGAAGAGGGTGGCAGGCAGGGTGGCCAGGCGGTTGCCCTCCAGGCTAAGAACAGTGAGGTTGGGGAGACCAGCAAAGATGTTGGGGGTCAGGCTGCCCAGGGCGTTGTGCTGCAGCTGCAGCCGCCGCAGCCCACCAAGCCCGACGAAGGCGTTGTCCGGCAACTCCTCCAGCCGGTTACCATCCAGGTGGAGCTCAGCCAGCTGGCCCAGTGCCCCGAAAGCACCTAGGGGCACCCGCACCAGCAGGTTGTCGCTGAGCTTGAGGAGGCGGAGGGCAGCAAGGGGGACGAGCAGCCCGGTCGGCAGCTTGGTCAGGATATTCTGCGAGAGATCCAGGGTCTGGAGGTGCCGGAGTGGGTGGAAGATGCCGGGGGGCAGCACCTCGATCTTGTTCCCTGGCAAGCGCAGGTCCTGCAGGTGGCAGGTGGCTGCGAAGAGCCCCGGCTGCAGAGAGCGGATGGCGTTGGCACCCAGGGAGAGCTTTCTGAGGCTGGGCAGGCCCACCAGCACCCCCAGGCTGATTGCCGGCAAAGGGTTGCCCGATACCTCCAGCTCGGCAAGGCTGGGTAGTCCCAGAAAGGCACCAGCCTCCAGCTCCTGGATGTTGTTGTTGAGGAAGACCAGCTTGGTGAGGGTGGTGCTGGAGCCCAGGGCCCCGCTGCGGACGCTGCTCAGGGCCGTCTCCACAAAGAAGAGCTGGGTGGCATTCCCTGGCAGGCCTGCCGGGATCTCCTGCATCCTCTCCTCCGAGCAGAAGACTTTGGAGGTGTCATAGCACTGGCAGGTGGGGGGGCAGGGCAGGGGCAGCCCCCCCACCAGCAGGGACCACAGCCCCAGCAGTGCGTAGACCACCAGCCTGCACTGGAGAAGGAGCCGAGCCTCATCCTCTGCCTTGGCGAGGCAGAAATCTGCACCCGCAGGTGGGTGCTGCTGGGGAAGTGGCCTCTGCAGCCAGAAATGCAGCAGAAGCAACCTCTGGGGCACTGCCTCCAGCAGTCATAGGGCATCCCTCCAGCCCCGGCTGTCCGCACCACCCCAGCACTCCCCTCGTGGGAATGGGGAGCACTTCTCTCCCAAATCTCTCCCCGCCTGCCCCAGGTAGTGGGTCAGGGCTCCTCCCCTGTGCCCCAGCCCCACTGCAGCCCGCCCTGGGGCAACCACCGTGGTGCCACGCTTGCCAAAGGTCCCCACGTCCTGCAGAGCAGCAGCTGAGGTGGGACCCATGTAGTCCTGCAGGGATCTTGGGGGAACCTGTGGCCTCACGAGATGTCTCCACAGGCACAAAGCCAGACTGTGGGGTGGGGGAGCATGTGAAGCACGGGGATGTGCTGCGCACACTGGGTGATGGGGACAGCGCTGCAGGGCTGCTCTGCACTCAGTGACAAAAGGAGTAGGCTCCACCCTTGTATTTCTAATTACCCATCAAGTAATTCTTCCTCTGCAAGCAACCAGAGCAGCATCAAATCTGCCTGAGGGATATTCAGCTGGGCCTATTCCCAGCCCACTGGAGGCACTTTTTGAGGCAGTGGTCTCCAGACCTCTGCCAGTCCCCCCCTAACTGAGATACGTGCCAGGGATGCTGTGTGATAGGGAATGCTGCCCGCCCCACAGCAATGCCCACCTGCAGACACCCCGTACAAGTGGGGCTCTCCTGGACTTACGCTGGCACTCGAGAGCAGTGTTGGGCTTGGCTTTTCCTTTTCACCATCTCACTTGTTTTCACCAGAGCCAACAGCGGCTCCCCCCTGTCCCAGGCCCCCCAAACTACCCGAGCAGCATGGCCACCACTTACCCAGTGTGGCATCGTGGAGACTGCCACCGAGCCTGCGGCAGGTTTGTGGGGACGCTGCTTGCCGAGATGGGATGATGTTTTCTGGGGCGGATGGGAAGCTGGCCTACAAGCTGTTCCTGCTAGGGCGGAGCTGCCCCTCGCTGCTTATCGGCAACAACAACCCGTGTCCTTGGAGTGCTTCAAAAAATAACCCGGCCCCAGAGGGACTGGAGGTGAGGCCAGAGGCAGCTGCCAGTGAGCATCCTGGCAGGGAAGCAGGGTCCCAGCCCCGGATGTCCACTGGCCCAGGGACGGTGGCAGGGCACTGCTGTCATGGGTGGCACCAGCCCTACTCCGAGGTCAGCGTGCTTGCTTCCAGCAGCACCCTGAGAGACTCCCTGAACTTTATTAAATCTCAGTGGGAAATGGTGCCAGCAAACATCTCCTGCACGAGAGAGGGGACCAGGCACAGCTTAGCAAGGCAAAGCAATGCCGTGGGGAGGGGACCGCCCTGGGAACATCCTTGTGAGATGCATCGGGTGTTTTGCAGCCCATGACGTGCACCTGGCCAGCAGTGGCCAGGGGGACTCATGGATCAGCTGGATGCTTGGACATGCCCAGGGGAGCAGTGTACACCGCCTTAAGAACTGCCTTGCAAGGGCCTGTGTTGGAACAGGCTGGGGTGGCAGCAGCCATGGATGTACCCCCAGGGGCAGCCAGACTGATGGAGCAGACAGCAACGCAGAGAGAAACTCAGCTGACACAAGCCAGCAGCAGCCAACTCTGAAGGGAGCCAAAAGAGCTCCCCAGCACCCGGGGGGTGGCGTTGGGTAAACCCTTGAGGCCATGTCCCAGGGAGTGGACTATCCAGGAGGCAGCCACTGTCTCTATCGAGAAGCTTGATGGAATCTCAGCTCACTCTCCAAAAGCCACCCTGCTGCTGTTGGATGGCTAAGCCCTCCTTGGTCCCTCACCCCAGGCTGGAGCCCAGGGACCAGCATGGGCTCTGCAGCCACAGCCCACTAACCCTCTCCCAGCCCCACCAGCCTGTATGGGCTTTTCCTCAACAAGAAAAAAATCTCTTAGGAATGGAAATCAAGCACTGCTCCTGTCCCTGCTAGGTCAGTCCCTGGCTGTGCACCATGGAGGAGTGAATAAACAGCTCTTGGCACTGGGGGTGGACAACTGCACTTTAATGGAGAGATCACAGAGCAGCACCCAACAGCCCCACAGCACAGTCCCGTGTCTCCCACCACTGTGTCAGTCCCAGCCCAGAGGAACATCCCATCATGTGCACGAGTGTGGGGCTGCTTGTGCCAGCGCTGGTTCCTGGGCCGGTGCGAGCAGCCAGAACTATGGGGTACACACCAACTGTGACCCTCGTCCCGTGGCAGCAATCTGCAGGCAGCCTGGCACCACCACACCATGCGCAGAGGTGAGCTGGACCCCTCCCTGGCCGTGCCACAGCTGGAGGAGGCAGGGTGGCCGCTGGACACAGGAGCTGTGGGGTGGGGGGGGGTGGGGGGGTACCCACCTGTAAATTGCAGAGCAGCCAGCGCTTGCTGACCCCTGCACTGTGCGCTGCCAGCATCCCCGCTGCCTGAGGGCTGCAAGCAGACAGAAGGACTGGGCACATACAGAAGGACATTTAAGGGAGGAAGAGGAAGAAGCTTTGCCAGGCAGAGCTGTGCCAGGCTGCTCACTAGCTGGTGAAGGATGCACAAGGATATTGAGGCAGCAAGGACCAGGGGTGAGGCACAGCAGGAGCAGCCCCAACATGCTCCAGCAGCCCTGGGGCACAAGCACGGGAGCCTTTCCCAGCCCCTGGCAGACACTTCACACCCATCGTCCCACCCCTATAATACCCCTGCAGTAAGGGCTGGTGCAATTCCCCGGCCACTCACAGGGTTTGGGCAGGGCGCTGCAGGCAGGGGCACGGCCACAGGAGGGTTAGCACCAGCACACGGCGAGGGCTCAGGGGTCCCGCTGCCCTCCGATGCCAGCATGCGGCCCCGCAGCTCTCCTGGCGGGAGAGGCACGAAGACGGGCGGAGCAGGAGGCTGCTCAGAGCAGGGGAAGATGGCGGCTGTGCTCTGGCCTGCCCTGCCTGCAGGCAGGGAGGGCAGCTTGGACGCGGCCAAGTCACTCAGGGTGTGCCACCCTAGCAGCAGCGCCGGGCCCAGGCAGCCCTGTCCCGCGGGGATCCCCGCCGGGATGCAGGCGAGCCACAAAGCAGCACAAGGACGTGCAGCTCTGCTGGGGGCGAAGGCGCTCGCTCAGCTCCTGGCCCTGCGTGAGGGCTGGCACCTGCCTGCCCAGGCAGGGGCTGCAGGCATGGCAGCGGGGGGAAGATGGGGAGGAAGGGGCTGGGGGAGGGCAGCAGGCAGTGCAAGGGCAGGCAGCACTGGCGGGGACAATGCAAGGTGAAGGATGGGGAAGTCCTGTTGTTCAGGGTAAGCACCATCATGGTCAGGCTGTGGCTACCTGCTCGAGGGGCCCCTCTCAGCACCCTGCACCCCAGCTGCTGGCCCCCAGGCAGAGAATGAGCACAGAGGCTGCACTGGAGGCAGGAGGGGCTGGGGACAGAAGGCAGCCATGAGAGGTCACCTAGAGGGACACCCTGCTGCAGAGCAGGGGCAGGGCAAAGCAGAGCAGGACAGGGGGACACGCAGCACCTGGGATGATACTGGCCCGTCCCAATCAGCAAGTTTCTGTCATGTCCCTCGGCCCCATGGGGAGGGGATGCCCAGCCAGCACCACTGCCCCCAGGGTCTGCTGGGCGCTCAGGCTTCATTAGGCGCCTTCATCCTCATGAGCACGATGTGGCTCTTCTTCCTACAGCCATAGACCACCAGCGCCACCAGAGCGGCAAGCAGGGCCACACACACCAGCACAATGACCGCCACCACCACCCCGCTCTGTATGCGTGTCAGGCCCCACCACCCCCTCTCCTCTTCCTCCACCTCCTTCTCCTCCTGTGGGGAGACTGCCAGCCCCGTGGGGGTCTCCGTCCAGGCACTCTCTGGCAATGCCTCTTCGGAGGGGCGAATGGGAAGTGGGGTGCTGGGATGGGGGGAGGCAGCGGGGGACCAGGGGGTGAGAAGCTGGTCCTGCAGCAGCCCAGCGATAGGGGTGCCCCGCAGGGCGGGAGGCTGGGCGCAGAGGGGGGGTGTCTCGCCCACCTTGTGGAGGTTGTCCTCCAGCCAGCCCCGCAGGGGCAGGATGCCCTTGTCGCAGCGCCAGGAGTTGTTGTGCAGCTTCACCTCTCGCAGGGTGGCCAGCGGGGAGAAGATGCCAGTGGGCAGGTACTCCAGGGCGTTGGAGTGCAGCTGCAGGTCCCGCAGCCCCGGGGTGGCCCCAAAGAGGCCCCGTGGCAGTGTCTGCAGCTGGTTGTGGTGCAGGGAGAAGTTCTGCAGCTTGGGCAGCCCCTCCAGTGCCCGGGCATCCAGGCGGCGTAGGGCATTGGAGTGCAGCGACAGCTCCAGCAGCTCCCCCAAGCCCCGGAAAGTGCCGGGTGCCACCGAGCGCAGCTGGTTCTTGCTGAGGACCAGGAGCTGCAGCTGGGTGAGGTTGCTGAAGACGGCAGCAGGGAGGGTGGAAAGCTCATTCTCATAGAGCCACAGCTCCCGCAGGTTGGGCATGGGTCCAAAGGCACCGGGGGAGATGTCCTGCAGGCGGTTGACGTACAGGGTGATCTTGGTGAGGGCATGCAGGGGCAAGAAGATGCCGCTCGGCAGGGTGGTGAGGAGGTTGTTGGACAGGTAGAGCTTCTGCAGGTTCCCATTGTGCACGAAAAGCTCCGGGGACAGTGTCTCCAGCTGGTTCCGGTGCAGCCCCAGTTCCTGCAGCTCCGGCAGCCCGTCAAAGGCGCCCGCTGGGATCTGCCGGAGCCGGTTCTCATAGAGCCGCAGCACCTGCAGCCGCGCCAGCCGCTCAAAGGCCCGGGGCGGCAGGCGGTCAATGTTGTTCCTGGCCAGGTTGAGTTTGGTGAGGCTGGTGAGCTCGTCGAACACCCCCTCCTTCAGCTCCTGCAGGTTGTTCCCGTGCAGCTGCAGCTCCTTGAGGTTGCTCAGGTGGGCGAAATGGGAAGGCTCGACCTGGAGGATCTGGTTGCTGGAGAGAAGCAGAGACTCCAGTTTGCCCAGGGGCTCGAAGACCTCCACGGGGAGCTCCTGCAGCTTGTTGCTGGCCAGGCTGAGGTAGCGCAGGTCTGGCAGGTGCTGGAAGGCCCCAGGGCTGATGCGCGAGAGGTTGTTCTTCTCGATGCGCAGCCCAATCAGCAGGGAGGCGTTGCCGAAGGACGCGTCGCCCAGCTCGGTGATGTGCGTGCTGATGATAGAGAGGGTCAGGGCGTTTGCAGGGATGGAGCTGGGGACCGTGGTGATGCCAGCACCGGAGCACTCCACCTGCTCAGGGCGGACGCAGTGGCACTGCTCTGGGCACTGGGCCCTGGCCAGCTGGATGCCCACCAGCAACGGCAGCCACCGCTGCCAGCCTCCCTGCTCCATAGGGCCTGCAGGAAAAACAAAGGAGAGGGGCTCAGCCCCTGCGATTTCCCAGCTTCCAGGGCGACTGCCAGGGATGGGTGCTGCTTTCTCCCTGGAAAAGGCCACTGAGGCCATGGCCATCCTGCCCCCAGCACAGCAGCAAGGCAGAGGAGGCTGGGGGCAGACAGAGCCAGGGGCCACGGCGCCTGGCTGCCATACCACAGCTATTAGTGGCATCCCTGGCGCCCCCCTCGCTCGGCTCCTCCAGCAGCCAGCAGCGCGGTTTCCTGTTTTGCAGTGAGCATGGCGAGCTGTTACCAGCAGCGCTGGCCTCCTGGCACCACCAAACAGTCGAGACCCGAGACCTTCGTTAGAACCAGCCCGCGGCACCCACAGCTGAGCGGGTCCCAGGGATGCTGGGTGGGGGCAGGAAGAAAAGTGCTCCCCAGCACCCCTAAGCACCCTTCTGACTGTCCAGCAGCGAGCAGCTCTGAGCCAAGAGCACCAGCACCCTCTGCCTTGGTGTGCTTTAGCTCCAATCCTGCAGGAGCCTGGGTCAACGGGACCCTCTGCCAGCTCTCCAACCCAGGCTGCGTATGGGGGTGGACCTGTCTGCACCCCATCCCTGCACCCCATCCCCAGCAGAAGGTTTCAGCCCTGGCCAATTTTAGCACAGTGTCTGGTGTGGGCATCTATATGCAGGCTCGTCCCAGGGGTAGTGCCAGGGGAGCTGTGGAGCCTGAGGGGAGCAAGGACTTCACAGCAAGGTCCTCCATCACCCCACAAGCACAGCCACCATGGACACCTTCTCCTCCCTCCCTAGATTAAAGCAGCAGCCTTGTGCCAGGCTGACACGGAGCAGCCCACTGCTAACAACTTCGAGTGGCACAAGGGAGGGGAAAACTCTCAGCTGCCCCAGCTCTGAGCACGGCTCAGTCAGAGGGGCAAGTCTGGCAGCGCAGGGGTCCAGGCATGGTGCCTGCACTGGCACAGCGCCCCGGGGTGCTGGGGCACAGCCCCTGCCTTCCACCCCGGGCTCCCTTCAGGGAACACGCTCACTCTCCAGCAGGGAGGGAGGAACCCTCCATAAGCCAGCACAGTTTATGTTTCCCATATGGAAACAATCTGCATCCAAGAACAGCTTTGTTTATAGCAAACCGTTTATAAACTTCCCCAAATGCTCTGAACATCAAAAGCCCTGCTTGTGTCACTCCCTGGTAAGGCAGCTCAGAGAGCATCCACACTGGAGCGCCCTTCAGGAAAGGCAGCTGAAAATAATTTATCTCCTTTTTTCTTCCAGGGACAAAACGTCTACAGACCAAGGATCTGAATATTCCCTACCGCTCAGCCCCTCAGCATCCCACTGCCCCTAACCTCAGGCCCCTAAATGTTACTTTGCCCGCCTTAATTTTCTCTATTGGTTATTATTTAAGATATGTTGCCCATGTAACTATTTCAGCTCTCACAATGCTTAAGTGATCTCGCTTTTTCAGAAAACCCTTACAAGACAAACATCTCCATCAAATCAAGAGATGCTGAATGTGCAGATCCCACCACCACCCCTCGGAGCTGCCCCAGGAGTCCCCCCGGGCCCGGGGCCACTCACAGGGGCGGTAGCAGAGAGGAGACTTACCCGAGTGTCCTGCAGCCATGAGCGCCGAGCGAGCACAGCTCTGTGCTGGCAAGAGAGCCGAGTGTGGTTCATGCTTCCCCTCCCAGTATATAACCCGTCCAAATCAATGAATCAGCACAGGGGCAGCATCGAGGTTAGGGAAAGCGCTGGAGCAGAGCTGCTTCCAACTTCTATTTCCTCGGCAAACAGAGCAAGCGTCTCAAGAATGGAGTTTTGGGTTTCCCTCTCCTGAACCCCAGTGCTCTTGGTTGAAAACAAGTAGATGGCCCTGGGAACATGCTGCTCATGTCAGCCAGCATCCAGGTAGCAGCTCGGCCCCAGGAGCACCCCTTTGGTTCCTGGTGGGACATGGCTGGGTACCCTGACACGTGGGGGCAGGCAAGGCAAAGCCAGGCCCCTGGACACGATCCTGCCCTTTGCTGGAACACATTCACATCGGGGCTGCTCCACGGCATCGCCTCAGCACATGCACAGCACTTGCCTCCTCAACTACAGCTCTTGCAAGTGCCAGGACCCCCGGCCGCGCCCCAGCCTAGGGCCAGCAGCACAGGCAGCCCCCCAGCACACCTACCCTGCCCGAGGTCACAGCTCATCTTTACTCCCCCCCAAACGCAGATGCAAACAGGCCAGCAACCCACAAGAACCTGCTCCAGGGCTCTGCCCCGCAGGCACCTTGCCCAGCCCAGCCAGGAAGCGGGCGCCAAGCAGGGGTCAGCGGCGTTGCTGGTGCCAGCTGGAGGCTAGGCTGCTTCAGAGAGCTCTCACCAAGCCAGAGTGCCTCCCACCAGCACTGCCGTGCCTGCGGGCACTGAGAAACCCCCTCAGCACCCATTGCAGGCAGACTTGCAACCCCAAACTGGCACATGCTGCCGTCTCCCAGGGGCTGCTACGGCTGCGCTGCAGCCCATACACTGCTCTTCATCCTCAGCAGCCCTGACACATGGGTGATGGAAACACCCAGGGGTGTTTGGAAAAGGGTGCAAGCCTGTCCCATCCACTTGTTCAGGGCTGCCTGCTGCCACCCCCCACCTCCCCCCCCTCCAGCCCACAGAGGCGCATAGAGGTGACCTTGGTCCCCACCACCCAGCCCAAGTGTGTGTGTGTGTGTCCCCCCCTCTCCTGGGCAGCCCAAGTCCAGCAGCCTCTGGGAACGGATATCGAGGAGGAAGCAGTTAAGGAGAGCCAGCATGCATGGCCCTTTTGGGCTTCCCGGAGCCAGAGCAGCCCCGTGCTAACCACGGGGCAGCTGGAATTTCCCTGACCACGTCTAATCCCATCTCAGCCCACCCATGTTTCCGCCAGCTGCAGCAGCCCCTGCTCAGGTCCCAGCCAGCGCTAACGAGCTGCTCGAGATGGGAACAGCACAGGGCTGCTGCCGGAGAGGCGGGGAGGAAGGCTGCCTCCATCCCCATGCCGCTGTGTGTCATGCCACGCAGCGAGGGGTGGGAGGGCGCAGGGCAGCGCAGGGGACAGGGACCCTGTTCAAAGAGGGGGCCAGACCAGGATAAACAACAAACTGCAGGGATGGAGAGAGGAGCCAGACTCAGAGGAAGGTGACAGGGATCGTGGGAAGAGGGTTAGACAGTGAGTGGGACGTCACCCAGAGGCAACCACTGAGGATATGTCAGATTGCATGTGGGGCACAGCTGCTGTGGGACATGCTGGATGGCCACGGACCCCTCCCTGGCTGGGATCAAGCACCAAGGCTGGGGCTACCCCCCGGCCACACTCGCTGCCCGCTCCTGGGGCAAAGCACAGGCATTTGGGCACAGACAAGGGGTATTTTAAAAACATCACCCACAAGTGCTTTATCGTTATTGACACAGCAGACTTTCCCAGCACCGTGGTTCCCAAAATAACCTCTCTGCTTCCTTGACAGTGGTGCAGCTAGAGGCCAGGCAGCGGGCTTGGGAGCTGCCCATTCCCTGCAGCCCTGGCACAAAATCAGGGCTCTCGTGGTCTTATTGCACCCTTATCACCAGCTCTGTCTGTCCGCCACCAGCGCCAGCACTGTTGGGCTCCTGCCTGCTCTGACTCATCCCAGAAGCACACAGCTTTTCAGCAAGGCAACACAGAAATTAAACCCCAGCACTTCCGAAAAACCACCACCCCAAGCCCGGTCCAACAGAGGAATGTCAGACTCAGCTCCTTCCAAGCAGCACTGCCCCGGGGAGGGGGGCAGGGGAACAGTGACACACACAAACGGACAGGGATGCAATGGTGGGTAACCTCAAAAACCCTGCCCCCAGAAGGGGGATGAACAAGTTATGGCCCCTACAGCCATGCAGAGCACCCAAAGTTTCAGAGGAGCCCAAGTAACAGCCCTGCCAATAACCCAGCTGCCTCTACTCAGGCTCCAGCTCCTGGCTGGGAAGGACGAATCTGTTTTCAAGACATCCCTAAGAATAAAGTAAGGCTGCAGAATGGCGCAAGCCAGTGCACTGCACCCGCTCCGGGAGGTGAGCGCACAGGAGCTTGCCCCAGGCTACACGCAAGGGAGAGGAGCAGAGGGTGTGGGAGCTTGAGGCGGCAGCACCGACACACCCGCACATCTGGAGGGGAGAGGCAGCTCCCCGAGACAGTGTGTGGATGTGATCGAGGGTGAGGTAAGCGTTTTGCAGAGGGAGGCTGCTCCATGTAGCTGGGAGCTCACACGGTGCTAGATGGAGTGGAGCAAGCTTCATGCCCCAAGGTCCAGCAGTGCTCTGTGGACCTTCCCCACCTCCAGCCGCACCAGCTAGAGAAAGGGTGAAGCCCCGAGACCAAGCTCAGGCTGGGTAGAGTCGCTACTGTGTCCCTACGCCACTAAGGTGGCAACGGCACCGAGGTGGGCACCTGCCAAGCCCTGTACCACCATGAGACAGAGCTGGCAGTGAAACCTGCGGCCATGGCTGGGCCAGGGGTTGGCACCTTCCCCAGAGCCCCCAGCCCTCCTTGCCTGCTCAAACGCAGTTTTCTGATTCCTCAGCAAAGGCAGAGGCCGAACGCTGCTGCGCAGGGAAAAGCAAGGGCGCATGGTGCTGCCCCTCAGCCCGGCTGCTGCCAGCAGCTGCAGCCCAGGCTGGAGCTGCCCTTGCACCAAAGAGCCCCCAGTGCTTTCTGCAGGCATTTCTCCACAGGCTGCTGAGCCCACGGGAGGGCTGGAAGTCCTGTGGCAAGTTGTCCCAGCTAGCGTTACCCCTTGCGCTTTGACATAACCCTGCCTAGGACTCCTGGAGGCCAGCAGGACCAGGAGCAGGGAACCCTTAGCCACGCTTTCCAAGCCTCTTGTGTTTAACACAGTCTGGGTTCCCAGTCCCACCATGGCTCCTGTCTGTCCTGTGACATTTTACACAAGCCCTGGTGCTCCTCCATGCAGAGCTCAGCCCCAAAATGTCACCAGCCAGAGAGGTTCCAGGAGCCCCAGAACAGCAGCACCACCTATTTTTGGGGAGGTCTGCCTTGCTCCTGGACAGCAGGACAGTCCTGGATTTGTCCATGCTGGCACACCTCCTGCACATCCCCACGGCTGGGGTGGTGCACACAGCAAAGCTGAGTGGCTCTGAATCACCAAGGGACTCGAGACTGCTTGGAAAAATTCATGTAATCGCTAAAATTAGCAGCTTGTGAGTTTGGCTGGGAGAGTGCATCGCTCATCTGCCAAACAGCTGAGCACGCTCACCCACGCCTCGCTGCTGCACAGCCCAGCAGCCCCAGCTCCCCTCCAGCTCTCACCTCAGCCCCTGCTTCCCACACACCTCCAGCTCCTCACTGAATTGGTGGCCCTGGGAGAGATGGGACGTCCCCAGGCCCCACCACTCCCTAAAGCACAGGGCTAGGACCCCCCAGTTACTTTGCACAGCTGCAAAGCACCCACTATACTGTGAGAGACCCCCCCGCAGCAGCCCCCAGTGCTCACAGAGACTGGCTGGCCCAGGGCACTGGGCCAAACTCTGCTCTGCTGAAGCAGAGGAGGAGGGCGGAGGGCTGGGCTAGGGGCCAGGAGAGGGGCTCCTCACAGTGTTCCAGCACACGGGGATACCTCCAGGCCTGAGCCATGCATCAGGACACATAGGCTTAAGCTGGGGGGTGAAGGTGCATTAGTCTGTCAGGGAGCAGTGCTGGGGCCCCCACCACTCATTAGAGAGGCACCAGCAGCCCCTTCCCCACCATATCCCCACCCCAACCCTTCGAGAAGCCCAAACGAGAAAGCTCCTGCCTAGGGCCAGCCATCCAGCCCTCATGGTGTTTTCAGCTCCCTGCTTGAGGAACGCAGGGCCAGGGCTGCCTCGCTGCTCATGGCTACAGGATGCCCCATCTGCATCTGCCCCAAGGGACAGGGACATGTCCTGTCCCCCCTGGGGAAGCACTCTGGGGAGGAGCAGCAGCCCTGGTCTGTCCAGGATGGGTAGCAGGGGTGGCCAGCAGAATAACCTCCATCCAAGCACCAGTGCAAGACCCACCACAACCCTCCTGGAGCCCAAGGAAAACAGTATTTAGGATCTCAAGCACCAGTGGAACTCGCCTGGCCAGCAGAACCATCTCCTCGAGGCTCGGCCCTGGCCCGAGCCCCGAACGATAGCAGAAGCACGCAGGGCTTGGCACAGGCTCAGGGCAGCGTTAGGCTGGAAGGAATGTGAGGGTTGCGGCCAAGTTTGCCTGGAGAGATAATCCGAAGCGGAAAGAGCTTGTCCGATGGACCCTGCAAGGGGGGGGGGGGGGGGGGGGCGGAAGGACAGGCTGGAGCAGGAGGCGATGGCAGGGGGCTGGTCCTGCTCATGCACTGCAAGGTGTCCGCTGGAGGAGCTGTGCCCCATTCTCCATCTCCGCCCCATTCTCCATCTCCATAAAGCCATCCCTGGCAGCAGGGAGTGCCCCAGCGGCCCCTTCCCAACACTCAAAGGGGGAAGGGGCCCCATCCCTCCCCAGCCCCCAGGGGGAGGCGGCAGAGGAGTGCACAGCAGGCTGTGGAGCCACTGCCAGCCATTGCTGGCTCCCTGCCCTGGGCTTTTTCCATCTAGAGAGACACAAAGGCACAGCTGGAAGCCTGGCATGTCGGGAGAAACACAGTCCTCCTGCAGCAATTGCACAAGAGGGGCTGAGCCCAGTGGCAGAATGTCTCTGGGTGCTGCTGGAGCAGCAGCCCCCCACCCCACAAGGGAAGTGGGACTCGCCCACGATGAGGGGCTTCACCAGGGCTTACCCATCCATAAACACCCAGGAAGGAAGGGGATGCAAACCCAGACTTTGGCTAGGAAAATGGAGGCATAACACCTCCATAGCTTGCCCGTGTCTAGATGGAGCAGGGACAAAGCAGGAGCTTCAGGCCTGCTGATCACTGTGAGAGTCTGTAAACACTCCTAACCCCAGCCTTGTCCCGCGGATACGTGCCTTTGGCTGCATCTCCTCCCAGCTATTCTGTCAGCCCTAGGAAATGCCGTGCTCCGATATCCCAGCTGCTGAATCAGCATCCCCAGGCGAGATGTTCTGGTCGGAGGCCTGGAGGAGACAGGGCCAACGCTCCATAACGTCAGGCAGAGGCTCCCAGAGCTTCTGCCTCACAGCCAGCAGTCGCACGCACTCCTGAACCACGGAGCAGTGCTGGGTGTCTTCTCTTGGCATATCTGCCATCACCTGGCTTCTCTTTGCCACCGGGAGAGGGAAGATCTGAGGTGCAGGCTCCGATCTTGCTGCTGTGTGCTGGAGGGCTGAGTTGCATTTAGTAGGCACCTGCCTGAGCTTACTCCCCTCTGCAAGCAGCAACAAGGGCCTTCCAGCAGCTACTGGCCTCATGTGGCAGAGGTGAGACAAAAAGGACAGAGACACCAGGGACGCAAGCACGGGGCAGAGGTGCTGGTGGCTTGGAAGGGTCCTGCAGCAGCTGAGAAACAGGTAGAGAGCTGCCAGCACTTATGGCAGGAGCTAATTCGCTCCTCACCACCCCACTCTTCAGGGACTCCGTGCATTCAAGCCCTGACAAGCAAAGGAGAACAGCACCTGTAGTGACATCAGGCTGGAAACACTCTGTGTACTCCCATGGCCCAGCACGGCGGGGGTGTCAGGGCTCCCACTGCTCCAGGATTTCCTAAAGCAGAGAGCAGGAGCAACCATCACAGAAACAAGCATTTGAGGGAACAGAGCAAGCTACAAAAGACACTTGGCTAGGCTGCATTGGTGACATACCCCAAGCACTCCCAACTGGGATGCAGCCCTGGAGGCAACTCCTGGACCCAGAGGTCTGGTTAACACACAGGGCTGTTAACCATGACTCTGCATCCTGTACAGGAGCCAAGAGTGAGCAGCTGATCCCCTCCGCCACTGAGTGCAGACGTGCTTTGCATCCACCCTTTCTCCAGCAGCAGGGACCCCCCTGGACCGGGGATTAGACACCTCCAACCTTTTCCAGCCCACTGTCCCCCCAAGCCCAGGCTGGTGGCAAAGGTTGCACAGTAGATCATGGAGGCATGGGCTGCAGGGACCAGGAAAAACCTGGCGATGGCGAGCCATCAGTGCTTTGAGACATCAGCAGGCAACGCTGCCCAGAGAGAGGGTCTGAGATGCAGCTGCAGCCTTCCCAAGGAGCCGTCCCTGCTGCCTTCCTGCCTGCCACAGCTACCATCATGCTGACCTGGAAGACTGTCCCTTCTCCAGGTGAAACGGAGATGGAGTAAAAATAAGCATATCTTCGGATTTCCCAGGCTAGGGACTTCTGCAGGAAGGGCTGAGCTCTGCTGGGCAACAAGCAATGAGTCAGAGGCAGCTCAAAAGAGGACACCTCAGAGGAAGTGTTAGTAAAACACCGCAGGCCGTTTTTGCTCCAGCCTTTTGTTGTCTGCTGACTTCACTTCCCTGTCTGGCTCAAGCATGGGGAAAGCCCGATGACAGCATGTAAAGACAAATCATCCCCCTCTTAGCGCTCGACTGTTCACAGCCGCATGCCAAAGCCCCCACGTGCCAGAGCTCAGCAGCTGCGGAACGGGAGCCAAAGGAGCAGCGCTGAGACCCAGCTGGCCCCACCGCAGGGTTCGGGAAGATGGCAGCTGCTGGGAACCCACTGCTCTTCCAGAGGTCGGACATCAGGATGTCGTACATCCACATGGTGACTAAACTGTTGCTTTTTCTTAGAAATCAGACAGTGTGCTTTCGAATGCCTGTAGTCACGAGTGCACTTCTTCAGTGCCTCACCGAGGCAAACCATAGCCAGCACGGTGTGTACAACAGTATCCTCGTTAGTCCAGATTATATTTCTCTCCTGCCTGCTGCGAGCAGATGCTTGCGTGGCACTGGTATGACAACGCTGGAGCTGGCACAACACTAAGTGGTCACTACAGTTGTCCAACCAAGAACCTAAATTTATAACAACTGCCTCCTTTTAAGCACTAGCATGCAATCACCGAGAACCACCATCAAGCAAGCTTCACGGTGGTTTTGTGCTTCTCTCTCAAATACATTGCAATAAATATGCTGGAGCTTCTGTTAATGAATCCAGTCCCAATTTGCTTTGCACCAGCTGTAGTGACTCTTGTTTCTCCTTCTTTAAAGATGGTTCTAACTACCATTCAGACAGGCTTGCTAAATTTTTTAAACCTCACCAGCAAGACAATGGTTATTTAACACCACAGAAGCACATTGTCTCTTTTCACAGCCTGGAAGAGGAATTCAAGTCCAGCAGCAGGGCCCTCTGAAACAAAACAGTCCTTCGTTTATTCCCATTGCCTAGAGTAACATACAGCAGGGAACAAGCCACAGATCTGCAGCAAATGCAAGCTCTCTTCACCTCAGGCTTGTAATGTGCCATTTCAAGGACATCCAGGAAAGTCCTCAATAGTTAGAAAGTCAGTAAGGCTACGAAAGCACTCCTGGAGTATAGGGTCTCCTGCCCAAGAAGCCAAGGAACCGCATCAAGAGGCTTTTGAGCACAATGTCAGGGCTTTTAAGAACAAGCTAAGTCACATAATTAAGTTAAAAGCTAATAATTAAATTCAAGAACTACCAAAGCACAGGCAGTCTGACAGCTACCAGTCTACTTACAAACCAAAATATTCATATAATTAAAAATATTAATAAACATTTCAGTGTGAAGACCAAAGCCCACACTATTGCCTTGCAGTTGCCTTTGCATATCAACACTTGAAAGGGCTGGAACTCAGGGAGTAATACTATGTAATAAGAAAAGGTAAAAAATACCGAGACTGAATATGCTACTGCATATGGCAATTTGATGGAGATGTGTATGTTCCCCAGCCAACTTCAAAGGAGGTGGTGACACTTCACGGCTCTCAGTTCAGAGAGGCTCCCTGCCACTTTGCCACACACCTATGTGTTGCTAGCCAAGCCCAAGACCATCCCTTTCTTTCCCAGCTCACTCAGTCAAGACCAGCTCTCAAACCAGCTGAGCTCCTGTGGAGCCAGGCCTCAGTCCTGGGCACCTGCCTGGTACTCTGGTTTCAAGACTCACTGCATCACGCAGTGAGGAACACCTTGCTTGTCAGAACAGTGGTCAAAGTTTAAGGGTGAAAGTGTTTACTAAATATTCAGAGTTGTAGTAATGTTACGTTTCAAAAAAAAAAAAAACACCAAACCCCAAACAAACAGCAAAATGCATCAAGATTATACTTCCTAGCCCAGCATCTTTCTTATTTTCCTCTGGCTAAGCTAGAGTAAAGCACTGTTGGCTTTAAATGGTGCCCCTTCCTCCTGCCATGTCATGGAAAGGGGCTGAGGACAGAAAGCAAAAACTAAGACACTTGCACCACACCATTCTGCCCCCACCCCCAGTTTTAAAAGGTCTTTTCCAGCACCTCCTCCCAAAAATACTATTTGTTTTCTCACTAAGGAGACAAAACATTGCAGGCAGTATAAGGCATAATAGCATTTGGAGTACTACAGGTAACCTTTAAAGCACGGTTAAAACCATGTTCTTGTGCAGACTTCCCTACATTGATGCCATTTCCATCTGAGCAGCGTGAGCACAACAGCAGGCAGTGGCATCGGGCAGAGACAGGGCTGCAGTCCAAAGCAGGAAACTACAGGAGTAGAGGTGACCAGAGTTTTCTTTCCGCCGTCCCTCTGGGTTCAGGCACCAAGTGCTGTAGCAATACACAGCGATGACAACCTCTTTTGGCAAACACTGTAAGGTACATAAAAGCACATTTTCATTATGCTGTAAAGACAAGGTCTTTATGGCTCCTGCTATGAAGATTTGTAATCCATATCTGAACCAAGTGTCAACCCAATTGCTCGAAAGGCATCCAAACCAATGATTCTAATCCTCTCTTTGGCTGGTATTCTCTATCTTCTTAAAAATTTTATCAGAACTATAGGTGGAGCAGGAGTATTTTTGGAGTGCAAGAGTTGCCTGGTTTTACCCATCACATACAGACTGATCACAATGGTTAGAGTCTGGAATGCTAAAATCAAACTGTGGAGGCACAAGAACAGCTGACAATAAGCAACTCTGGTATTAAAATAAGGCTTAGCAGTCCTGCGTGCTGGCAACTCATCCCACCAGGCAAGAGCAGTTAAATCTATTCTTCTGATACTGCTGGTTCGTACTATGATGCTGGGAGAAGTTTGGGTTGGAACATCTGAGAAATGAAACCTAGGTTGTCCACCATCTTCAACGTGTGAGTAGGTAAAACCTGGAGTTGTGAGAGGGACTGATGTGTGTGTGCTGGTATCTGTGTCGGGCACCGCTGCTACAGTAGTCTCCCAGTATGATGTTAAGTGCTCCATGACAAGAGAAGTCAAAGTCTGGGAATAAGTGGAGCTGAACATCTGGTATGTAATGGCTGTGGTTGGCAGGCACTTCAGGTGATCAACTGTTAGAGCCACAAGAGAAATATTCTGCAGTGCCAGTGGGCTGTGACACATTAGAGATGACACATTTTTAACTATCTTCATGCTCTTTTGGAGCCACTCCCGTAAGCCAAGAATTTGGCAATCACATTTCCAAGGGTTGTCGTCAAGGAAGACTTCTTGCAGCTCAGGTAAAGCGGTAAAGAAGTCTCCAGGAAGAGACTGCAGCTTAGTACTATTCAGGTAAACTTTCTGAAGGTGCTTGAGATTATGAAAGAGGTTCCTAGGAAGAACCTCAAGTCTGTTATCAAAAAGGGAAATGTTCTGCAGTTTCTGAAGGCTCAGGAAGATGCCCTCAGGCAAAGTGGAAATATTATTTGTATGCAGAGAAAGGCCTCGCAGTTCATTCAGACCACTGAATACATTCTTCGGAAGAACATTAAGCTCTGGATTAAAGCTCAGCACAAGAAATTCTAAATTTGTCAAGTTACGGAACACAAAATCCGGTAATGTTGAGAGCTTTGTGTGATACAGCCACAGGCTACCAAGATGCCTCATTTCTCCAAACAATACTTCTGGAAGAGACTTCAGTGGGTTACTGTACAAGGTCAGTTTAGACAGGTCATGCAAGTTCCGAAAGAGCCCAGGAGGCAAAACCTCGAGCTTGTTTCTGGAGAGTGTTAGGCTTCTCAGTTTATGAAGGCAATGAAATGCATCAGGGGCGATGGACTGGATGTTATTGGAATGCAGGAAGAGTTCCAGCAGCTCCTTCAGGCTATCAAACATAAGAGATTCTATTGAAGACAGCCTGTTAAAATACA
The DNA here is from genome assembly GCF_034619465.1 of Leptosomus discolor. Lineage (NCBI taxonomy): Eukaryota > Metazoa > Chordata > Aves > Leptosomiformes > Leptosomidae > Leptosomus > Leptosomus discolor. The sequence continues at coordinate 51,842,196 of NC_141397.1, read as the reverse complement.
GCATAAGCTTCTCAAGCCTGGTTAATGCACTAAATATATTTCTAGGCAGGGCTGCCAAGTAATTTCTCGACAAGTTCAGTACTTTGAGTTTGGCAAGTTTCTTCAGCACACCACTAGGAAGTGCTGTTAGTCGGTTTTTGTTCAAGAAAAGCTCCTCCAAACTAGCTAGTTTGTCAAATAGATTTTCTTCGATGGATTTCAACCTGTTCTTTTCAACGATCAATTGCTGAAGCTGTACCATGTCATCAAACACTCCTGGGGGAAATTCAACCAGCTTATTATCCAGCAGTTTGAGGGCTTTTAGCCGTCTCAAGCCTTTAAAAGCCATTGGCAAAATCAGAGAGATGTTGTTTGAAGACAAGATGAGATGCCGCAGTTCTACCATCCCAGAAAAGACACCCCGCAAGTATGTTACATCAGTGTCCGTTACGTAAATTTCTGTCATGTTGCAAGGCAAATTTAACAATTCCAGGTCTTTTATGTGGGGACCAGAGCAATGAATTGCATTTTTTGAAGAGCAGTCACACTTCTGGGGACAAACAGATGCATCCAACTGGAAGAAAAGCTTGATCATCACTGACAAATGAAATACCAACATCCTTGGTGAAGTGCCAGAAACATTAGCTGTTACAAGAGATAAGAGAGAGTCAGGATTTGATCACAGGTAGTTAATAACTTAGCAGCCAACAAAGTTGTGTGAATATATCGTAAAACCTGCAAATGTGTGTGCAATTTCTCTTGGCTTGAAAGCAAACTTCAAAATCTCTATTACTGTAAATATTTTTAAGGTGCTCAGCTTCCACTGAGAAGTACAGATAAAGCTCTTGTGTAAATCAAGTATATAAACAATCAATTGTTTATATTTGTACTAGTCAAATATAATAAAAGCCTATGAAAATCATGATGAAACTAAGCAGTCTAAGGCATGTATTTATTTGAATAGTAAAGCATTATACTAAGTTACACACAGGAAGTCTTTAAAAAAATTATCAAAAGGTCCCGCACCCACAGTATTTTTTTATTGCAGGTTACCTGAGGCTGAAAAATAAAGCTTAGCCTGCAAAAACAGATAAAGGAGGTAAAAAGGGTGTCCTATATTTTAAGTGGCCAAAAGGAAAACAGCACACAGTTTTGTTAAATCATCTCTCAGCATTTGCAAGCGATCGCTTCTTGGAACAGCCCAAGAACTCACAAGAAGCAACAGGCTATTTTTGACGCAGCCTGAAATAACACACAAGAGCTCATGCAGCACAGGACAGTAGTAAGCCTCTGATAACCAACGAGCCTCATTTCACCAGATGAACACAATACTAAGAGGAATGAAGTGCCAGGAAGTTAGCTAGAAAGCTGTAGCAATAAAGGTAGATCTGCATGAAACACACGGTGAAGTTGTAAAGCTGTATAGACTGCCAAACAGAGAGAGGAACAGGAAAGCCAACATTGTAGCTGTAATGATAATATTTAAAAGAGCAAGTCAAACAGAAATCCACCAGTTAGAAATACTTCCTTAGCGAAATCAACAAGTCCAAGTGTATTAGAAACCTGGAAGACAAGCATCTGGCTGATCAGTAGGAGAAGCAGCAGCTGGGACCTGCCGCAATAGCTGGACAAGTTCTTCAGACATTAACTGGAATAGCTCACACCATCAGTCTTCAGCACTGAGAACCCTTGGGGAGAGGAGGGCTCCACCCCAGCATACCCTTTTCCAGGGGCAAGGATGAAGCTCTCCTGTACCAACAGCACAGACATGGGTACAAACTCTGTCACTGAAGAAGTCAGGTGGGATAACAGAGATTCTCACATGCACTGCTGACAAGAACATACCACCATTGATCAAAAGCAGCTGCTGCGCCAAAAAAAGCAAAAGGGAGTACTTAAACAAAATTTCTTGGTTAGGTTCAAAGTACTGCAGACTGCTAAAATCTGCATCCCTTCCTTGGGAAGGGAAGGATGCGGCATCTATCGGTATCAACTACTAGCAACGTGGTGCCGCGAAGCAAGCTCTCACTGGGTTTTCTGCAACTCTTTGAGTGAGACTGTAAGTCACCCAAAAAAAGGCCACAAGATTTTACCCTTCCAAAGGACTTTTCCATGTCAAACAAGAATCTTCCAGAGAATCCTGGCCACCTAGTAATCCTCCCCACCCCAAAACTGACCGTCTCTCATTAACCAGTGATACCTTCACCTCAATAAACTCGTAAGCCAGCCTGTCCCTGATCCTACCTATCCCCACCTCAACACCCTGATGCTGAGCGTGCCCCTGCGCACCCAGGGCAAGTACCTCATGCGGAGCAGGCAGCTGGTGAGCCGCTTCTGGGCAGTGCATGAGCACAACCCTCCACACGAGCCAGAAATGCACCAAGACGTTTCCGTTTCAAGCCCTGACTGGCATCTCAACCTGCACCAACTCAACCCAAGACCACAGAACTACAGGATTCAGTGAGACAAGAGAAATAAGGATCTGGAGAACCAAACAGGGAAAAGACCCCCAAACTGTTATGCTACTGAGTGCAAATGCAGGTCCCGCAGAGGGCATGACTGGAGGCTAGTCTGTAAAATAAGAAACAGGCTAACGCTAGACTGAGACTGGGGATGTCTGTTTTCCTGGTAAGGCAAGACAGTATTCAACAGGACAAGGTTAGACACTCTGAAGTGCTAGAAGACATACATTTTCATGAACAATGAGCTGGTAGAAATTCTTTGCAAGACGTTAAGGCTACAAGTGTATATCTCAGCACTGGTGAGGCCGCACCTCAAATACTGCATGCAGTTTTGGGCCCCTCACTACAAGGAGGACATTGAGATGCTGGAGCATGTCCAGAGAAGGGCAACAAAGCTGGTGAAGGGTCTGAAGAACAGGTCTTATGAGGAGCGGCTGAGGGAGCTGGGGTTGTTTAGTCTGGAGGAGGCTCAGGGGAGACCTTATCGCTCCCTGCAACTGCCAGAAAGGAGGTTGTAGTGAGGTGGGGGTCGGTCTCTTCTCCCAAGTAACAAGCAATAGGACAAGAGGAAGTGGCCTCACATTGCACCAGGGGAGGTTTAGATTGGACACTAGGAAAAATTTCTTCACTGAAAGGGTCATCAAGCACTGGAACAGACTGCCCAGGGAAGTGGTTGAGTCACCATCGCTGGAGGTATTTAAAAAGACATGTAGGTGTGGGGCTTAGGGGCATGGTTTAGTGGTGGACTTGGCAGTGCTGGGTTAACGGTTGGACTCTATGATCTTAAAGGTCTTTTCCAACCTAAACAATTCTATGCTTCTATGATGTTATGACTGGCACAGGAACTGGATAATCCTATGGATCTCAAACACCTAGAGCTGCTAATAGTATTTTTTTAAGAAACGTTTAGACTTCAATAACTGAAGATCTTCATAGTAGAGAACACAGTAAGATCCACATAAGGGTCATAATTTTACTTTGAATTACAATTACTGTGTATTAAAATTTTCTTGAATCCTCATGTGAGACGCCTAGCTTTCCAGAAAGAACACCAGCCTGGCTGGTCATTTACCATGTTCTGGCCTCTCTCCCTTTCTACCACCCCCTTATAGTTTCTCAAGACTATGAAGGGATGCCAGAAGTAATACATTAGTACTGTTACTATATTAAAAGTCACAAATGAATTTTGACCTTAGTTTCACAGAATACTGAGCACAAGTATCATTTACTATGGTGCTCAACTTTTTTTACTTTCTTGCCAGTTTCTAAACTCATATAAGCATGAAAAAAGAATTTTGAACTGTACCTTTGTAACTTATCTGCTTTTTAGAGGAACTTACTAGGAGCATAGCAGGCAATCAGGCTGCACCATGATTCTGCACTTTAAATGGGAAGTAAAACAGCAAAACGCATCCTCTAGATAACACTTTCACCCATATTTGCGTAACTACTGTGAAAAGCCAAAGACTATTTTAAGCTTCAGAGCAGATTTTGCCTACATTTAGCTGTGTCAGCAACCAGCTTCCATAGGTTGCATGCAACTCCACAAGTAGGATTTAAGACCACTCACAGAACAGGAGAAAGTTTGAAGTCACATATGCAACAGCACAAAACACACTTGTAGCTTCTTTGACAGTGATACTGGAGTATGTGCCACAACCAACCCAATGCAAATCTGGGTAAAGTCAGAGATTTACATTCAACACAAATTATCATCAGAAATTTCAAATTTGTTAGACAGTTTCACCCACAGTCTGCTACACAGGTGCAGATCACAGGTTTTGAAGGAGTGGACACATCTACTTTAAAAAACCAAGTGACTGATATGTACCTTCACAAGGCTGCTCTGACTTTTACTTTCTTGCAGGATTGGAGTCAGAGCAATTTGAGGTTTTTACGTAATGCTTTGGCTAAGCAATTCAGGGTTGGCCCATTTGGCTTCTGCTTTTCCTCCAAGTCTTCTGGAGTCACAAGCCAACAAGACCTAAAGCCTGAAAGATTCTGAAGAGAGAAAAGCTTTAAGTTATCAAAATATTAGCATGAAATTGACAGATTAAGTTTTCATAATTAAATAATCTGGTATTTCAAGTATCTCTTCAAGTTTAAAATAACATGCTCTGCCAATGAGTGTTTAAATGGAAGGTGAGCCACAGGATGGAAAAGATGTCTTCATTTCTGTGTGATTTTTTTCTGAAGATGACTGCAACAACAGTGACAGCTCACAACCAGGAACATTTGCCCAACAGTCTTTTCAAGATAATGCCTCCCACGCATCAAAGAACAGAAGGAACATCTGAGTAACAGAAGGTGGAAACAAGTTGCTATCACATGTACAAGGTCTGTCTTTCAAATGGCTCTCATAAGGCACCAGGTAAAAGTATGGTCAATGTTAACCCACTGCAGAACACACAGCATGCTGACTTCTCCACCCCCATCTTCAAAAACACAGAAGCACTGAACACAATACCCATGACACCAGCGGGAGTAAGACTGTATTCTTCAACAAGCTTTGGATCTAACTGCATAAAGAATAATTAAAAACGATTTCATGAAACTAATGAAAAGAATTAAAATATCTGTTCATTTTCATTTTATTTTCAAAGATCTTCAGTCACAAAAATGATTTACAAGTCTATTTACAATTCTATTGTACAGTTATTTATGTATGCCTCTTGACAACAGGGTACCATTCTAGAGCAGCAATACACATTTTAAATACAAAGATGTAGTATCATTTCAGATCTAAAAATAAAAAGGTAGCTGAGCTTCTAGAGAGCACTGTAATGATGAACCTTTTAATCTGTGTTAGGCTTAAGGAACTCATGACAAACCAAGTAGTTTCTGGTTCACATAATTACAAACAAGCTGCAGTTTGTTGAAAATAGCTTTAAAAACCTGAAGCTTTACTGTATAAAATCAACATAGTCAAGACTCTTAAAAATTGTCAAAACCCCACAGCTTTCCCTTAGACATACAAAAACCTAGTTTACAATTCATAATTTCATGGGAGAAATCCTACAGAACTTTAGCTCTCTCATTTTGTGATGACCAGCATAAGCATTAAAAATTTGCAGCATAAAAAGGACTCCACATCTGCTCAGTATTATACTGTATATACACATACAGTACAGGACTATTTACCCAATTGATATACAGTACAGGACTATTTACCCAATTGGTATGGCTGTTCAGCACAACCTTTGTGAAGAAAGAAAAAAATAAATAGAATTAAAAATCCAACAACTTTTTAAAAAGTGCAACAGTAAGAGTTTCCAATTTAAAGTTATGATGAATATGGACAGTCAGTTCTGTGGGTGTTTTAGCCGCTTCTACTCAAGCATTATTTGCAGCATTTTCTTTTTACAGTAGATTTAGTTCTATATTACATGAAACTAGAGTTACTGCTAATTGAATCTGAAGGGAAGAGGAAAAAAAACTTTAAAAATAACCCTGAGGGATATACAATTTAATGATCTTGCAACTTTATTTCTAAAAAGTAACATTTATTATTTAGCAATTGCTTTTCTGGACAGACCAGTCTTTAAGTATGTGCATAAATAATATTTAAAAATCAGTAATATTTACAAATCCTAATACATCAAAGTAAAATACGTACAGATTAAAGTCTGCATACACAAATAATTTAATATTAAATCAAACTCCCCAACGTAAGGCCAAAATATACAGCAGGAAGAAAACGTCTACCGAGTATCTAGTGGAGCTCACTAAATTGGTCTGTTCACCTGAATTTAGACTTCCAAGATGAACATTAGAAGAAATTCTTTTCACTACAAACTGAATTTCATCTTACTTCAAAGCAGAAACCAAATACACTAGTGCAGATCTAGTTTGCTGCATTTCTGAAAACCAGAAAAACTAAACTGCTCAAAATGAGAAAAATTATAGGTGGCCAAACTCAGCTCTTGGGCAGGAAGGCATAAATCCCAATAATTGCAGCAGATGCAAAGCTTATTTTGTGGCTGAACTTGCAACAAGACAGATTCTCAGAAATGCTGATTTATTATTCTTGACTAAATGTCAGAAGCAAATAAGTCAGAGCTCAAGCATGCAACCTCAAGAACATTTACTAACTCTGAACGCATACCTTATGGAAACTAGCTCCCATTTGCTAAATATTCAAGTTTAGTAGGCTCATGACCCGTTAGTCACTCAATCAAGTGGAGACACTTGGCAATTTCAGTTTTAGTAAGAGTTTCCTAAAATGCTCTCCGAAGACAAGCCCACCTTAATAAGCTGTTTCCTCCTCACCTTCTAGATAAGTCTAACAAACTAGAATAAGGTTGAAAGACTAGCTTCAGAAACCAAGCAAGTCGACAGAAACTATTAGTTTAGAGAAAGTAACAAGCAAAAGCACATAAAGGGGAAGAACACAAATATTTTGTTTCACTTCCGATGGAACAACCAAGCTAAAGTGGTCAATAAAATAGAAAGCAAAAGTTTATGCATTTAAGAGTAAGTCACAGCTCCCAGGTCCAAGATGCATAGCTTCGCAACATTTTTCAACTAAAATATTATTTTTCTTTATATCTGAATATTACTTACGCAGCTAAGAATTATTCTTCATCAATTATTCCATGCTACAAAGATTTTGTAAAATCAACATTGACAGAAATTAGCCAACTGACCCAAGTTCATGATTAACAAATTTATCCAAGTCCACAACTGCAGACTCGTTAAAAGCTACCAACGTTGTTCGACGTTTAAGAAGCCAGGATAGTAAGACTTTTACATTGCTCTGTTGAATGAATGCTAAGAAAACCACTTCCCCCTTCCTCCTGCTTTACCCTTCAAAAACAAACAACAGAAAAAAAAAATCAGGAAAGGAGTTGACAGCTGGACTGGAGGATAGTACATCATATGCATACTATTTACGAGGAGCAAGTGCTAATGACTTAAACTACCAAGTTCTAGGAAAAAGTCTTCTAAGCCATTTAGCACCACTTTTAAATTCCCCATTGGCACAGTATGTTCAACACTGCAGAAACCATAACCTGAGCAGTGGGGGACACTGTCCATACTGCCTTGCAGAACAGCACAAGGGAATCAGGCCCACCCTGAAAAATTCCCCTTTCTAAAACAATGCTGGAATGGAGTTGTCTCCACAGGAATTTAAAAAACAAACCAAAAAAACCCAAACAAACAAAAAGACCAAAACCCACCAAAATCTCAAATTCCATCATCAGAATACACACACTTCAGAATTATCCCAGCTGGCCAGGGAGTTTCAGGCTTTCTTCCATGACTAGGCTAAAGGACCAGATTTCCTTCTCTAGAGGGTCTCTACAGAATCGTGACTTCGCCAGACCCCAGATCCCCTCCCAAAGCTTGCAGGTGTCTGAACCAGTCAGCTGCATCTGGTCAAAACGGACTGATCAAAAGTCGGTATTTTATCATCTTCCCAAAGACACCAAAGAAGACTTCTGAAAGTTGAGCACGTTGAAGATGGCTTGAAGATAAGTAATTTGTGGTTTAAGTTTAAGCTTTGCACGTGAAGACATGCCTGCCTCTACATCTTTGCAGACCTATTTTTCTAGTGGTCTTGTGTTTTGACACCGCCTAATGGCAAAACAATGTATCGCTATCCCATGTGCTTAAGCAGCACTACTGGTGCTGCCAGCTTTTCTTTTTTCTTACTTTTTTTTAATAAATAAAATCCACATAAACCTTATAGTTCTGCAGCAAGACAGATTTTAGCTCATCTATTTTATCTTAATTTTGTTTCATACAGCTACATATAGTGCTTAAGACACCGGCAGACTCTTTGAAATGCTTATGTTCTTAACATGCACAAATCCCAAGCGTGGGCATGTGAAAATATTCCTCCCTCCCACCCGCATTTCCCTTGCAGCAGTAACTTTGGCTTTACTGCTTCAAGGTATATAGGAAAATTATCTTAAAATCTCCAAATAAAACATGGTCCACAAAGGGATAATCCAACCCTGCTGCTGAAAAAAGCAAGGTCTGTGGAGAAATGCATAGCGAAAGGTAGTAAAACATAAGACAGAAGAAAGTGTTAAGATTCTCCAGCCTTCCATCTCCAAAAACTTCAGAGTGTAGCCAAATGCCTCCTCCTCTGGAGGTCACCTAAGCCCTTCCTCAGGGTTAGCTAGAAAAGAAGCTAAGAACCCACTTGAAAGCAATGTGTTTTCTTCTTAAGGACAGAGCATATTGCTCCTATAGCATTCCCAATTCCTGCTGTGGCAGACTGAAGAATTAAACTTAAAACTCAAACACTCCTTACTAGCAGGGACAAACTTAGAGGTACACACACCAAAACTTTAGAACCGTTCTGAGGCACAAAGCTTTTCAACAGCGAACATAAAAAAAAGCATGACAGATTATGTGCCTCTAGTACTACCAAGAAAACATTCCATCACAGGGTTTACATGAACACGTGCCCAAGTAAGCAGATTAGAACAATGATTAAGATACTCCAGGCAAATAAAGTGAACCTGTTTTAACTGCCTTGCAGTTTAAACCTGCAAATACATCTATCTCATTTAGGAACAATGAAATTTGAAAGAAGGTGGAAGGAATCACTGTTTGTTCTGCCTAAGGTAACCTACATTTTTAAAATGTATAGCCATAAGATGCCTGTGTCTGAATTTTGTATTCAGAGAGACAAAACAGTTGGAAATATCTGCATTAGAATTTGACATTTAGTATACTGCAATTTCAAATAAAGCCTTAAAATTACATTCTTCTGAATACTACTAAAGACACATGCCACCGAGATCCACTGTTACGTTACAGTGATGATTTGATATGAACCATTTTCTTGGGATGGTACTTTAGCTTCTGTTGTTGTTCTGGGTTTTGGTGGCCATTCTGGATCAACCAGCAGTTCCTGAGCTAGATGCATATACTTGGCTTTTGGTGTCTTCTCTCTACAACCAAACAGGGAAGAAAGGAAGCAGACTCCACAGCGATCCACAGCCTCCTGCAGAAGTGAACAGATTTGGAAATTGGATTACTGTAAGAAAAAAATTAATGTAACTAACAATACAGTAAATTGCTAGAAGAAAAACTGTTATTTTAGTTTCTAATTACTACAATTATTTAATATATTAAAATAATTTAAATTATTAAAAATTTTCATGTTATAATAATTTATTTAGTTTCCAATAATTTCAAGCAGAGGTTAGACCAGATGATCCTTGAGGTCCCTTCCAACCTGGTGTTCTATGATAATTTACTATTTCTTTGTCACATTGGACTTAGAAAGTGTAGTACAAAAGCTCTTCTCTTGAGTCATCTCTCTTATGTACTATGGTAGCAATGACTTTCAAAAAACATTAGGAAAACCCAAGTACTCCACATTATCGTAACACCTAAGATCACCAACTTTTATGCATATAATATTTTCAATAAACACAGGCAAAACAGGCACAATTAAATGATGTTACTATTGAAGATTAAAACCTGGTCTAGAAAAAGCAGTCAAATTCCCAATCTCAAAACACTTTTAGCAATGAATTGTTTTAACTGAAGGCAGCCAGCCAGCCAGAAGTGGCAGAATTTAACTTGCTCATACTGTAAAACTTAAGTCCTACAGGTATTAATAGTTACTAAAACAGACACAAATTATTGAACTTAAGTCTTCCTTCCTATTTTTCCTCTCCCAGTCCTAAATGCCTGTAACTTAACTAGCTGGAAAAAAACCCCACTATTCCTCATTCTCGAGACTGGATGCCTCTCATGTCTCAGAAAGCACCTACAGTCTGCAGGGCTGACATTGTAAAGGAGATACGTATTCTATGGTTTTCTCCATGCTCTGAATTTCTATCAATTGATGAACTGAACCAAACATGAGCCTTAAGCACAACTTCTGTTCTTCAGTGATCACAAAGCAATTCGTTCCTGAATAGACTCAAAAGGACAAATTTAAATCTGAAATGAATATGTTTAATAAAATTTAGTGCTGAGAAATAAACCATTGTAATTGTAGCAAAACCAAATGTACAACCAGCTAAAAGCAATCAGCCAACAGGCTTAAAGAAAAAGCTGGATTTTATGGGATTCACATAGATTTCCTTCATATATTAATGACAGAGGGGCAGACTAGACCAGGGCCACCCGAAAAGCCAAAGTCAAATCCTTTGTCTCCTAAACCATCTGAACCAGTAATAATGCACTTTCATTGCCATTTTGTTTCATTTCATTTATATGTGCTATAAATTACTGCTCTCAGACAATGATCTAAAACTCTAAACCAAATTAATTTAATAAAGAACTGGATTAGACCCAGCATCAGCAATTCTGCTTCCAAGCAAATCAAGATGTTCCCAGTCCTACCATGGTAACTTGTGACAACACAAATAATTAAGTTCCTAATGCGCCAACTGCAGATCAGGCAAGAAAAGTCTTAAAAGCAATCCTCTGGGTTTGCTTCACTGTTCTTGTATACAGAGCTAAATTCTTTACGTCTCAATGGGAAGAAAAATACAAAACCAGAAGCCTTTCCTTTCAATATTCTAGTTACAGAAATCTAATCTAAGTAGTCTTAAGCTTAAGATAAGGCAACAGACACTTATAGATCATGAAAAGACAAAACCAAATTAATCTGCATGCACTCAAACGATGACAGCAAAATACTAGTCTCCAACCTGAGGCGGCTGGGGTATGGTGAGGCGATATTCTCCTTGTTTGTCTCGATTGAACACAACCTTCCAAAGGATCATATCAAGGAGGACATTCTGTGAGACATTGCAGTGAGTGGGAAGAATTAAAGAAACTAATGATCATTTGTTGTTAGTGTGCACATTACAAATAAAACCTGAAATAGTGTGTTAGGCATAACTAATTCAGTGCCAGGCAAAATGGAGAGCTTACGTTACTTGTCAGTACTTAAGTGATAAACATTTTCACTCTTAAAGTGCTCACATGAGATTTAAGAATATGAACATGTACTTCAAATCGATAGCAACAATGACCAAAACTGCATCCATCGATACAGGTAAAAAAAATCATAAATACACATTCTTCAATACTCCAAAAAACCTGTGAAGCACCACAGACACGAGTGCTTAAAGCAGTTTCCCCTCAAACCATCTTTAACATTATAGCGTACTTCATGCTGGAGCTATGCTTTGTTCATAGTTTGTTTTAAACCACTGTCATTCCCAGAAAAGCTTCAGTGGGGTGACAAAGCTGAGCCACCAGCACAAAGTCTGAAGGAATTCTGCAGGAGCCATTCCAGATTTTGGAAAAGAGGACAGAAGTTGAACAGTATGTTCAGTACATCTGGTTATTCTCATACGGCTGTGTGGGTGGACTAGAGAGCCTTGAACAAACCCGGCAATGCAGGTGTGAACCTGTATCTCCCATGGCCTTGAGCCTACAACTCTGATCCTTGGACAGATTCCATTTCTAACATCTGACTAACCTCTGCCATTGAGAAAGGAGAGCTGATTAGCTAGAGGTTTATAATAGATTTTACAATATACCGGCATTTTATAGTGTTTTTATAAAGCATTTCCCAACAAATCTTCAGCTCATTAGATGTTCATTTTTTAAGCCAGTCTGGTTTAAGTACGTCTATACCAGGCATCAGGGGTAAGGAGGAACATCTGCTAGGATTTGTCTTTGTTGTGCAATATTTTCTATCATCTGGTACAAAGAATATGCGTGCTTTGTGAACCTAGTCTGGCACCCACATGGAAGGAGCAAATGCTTTGCACAGCAGTTCAGAAAACATGTTTGGGACAACCACAGTCAGAAACTATTCCTGTTGTAGAAGCAATGAAGAAACTATGTATGATCGTAGTGTGACACAAAAGTGTCTAACTGGCAAGTGTGACAAAAGAAGATTGATCCAATCCCTCATGTATCTCATCGTTAGGAGACACTGAAAGAGGCAATTACTGAGGGATTAGTGTCAGCTGAACAAACTCTAGGTGATACACATACAGAGTACCTCGTTAAAAGAAATAAGAAGATGCCACCTAGATACTCAGAATATGACCTGTGGTACCCAGTAACTCCAGTGAAAAGCGTAGTGAGCAGAAAATCCAGCCAGGTACACAAGGACAGAAAGGCAATAAGTATATTGGAAGTGAAGGAATGAAACAGCCTGTGATTTCTACACAACACATTGGACCCAATGAGTTGGCACCACATGAAAAAGCTTCAGGGAGCCTCAAGTAATCCTGCTGGAGCTGGACTAACAGAGTTCAAAGGGTGGGTCAAAGGCAGGTTGAAGTCATGGAAGGTGACGCGCATATCGTTTTGGACTTGAGGATCACTGGACAATGCTTCTGTTAGAGACCTGCTGTACAGTAAGACAACTCCTCTCTCTGTCTAAACAACGCAGTCAACTAAGCGTGAAAGTGGAAGAAATAGGTTTTAAGTCAAAGCAGAATGTTCCAAACAATTAATGTCAAGAAAACTAAATTCTATAGGTACTTCTATTGCACTACTAAAGTACGGGCAATAAGATAAATAGGGAAGTCTGTTTAAAGGAATGTGACAAATCATCCTGCCAGTTTTGGTAACGACAGTTAAAACGACTGAGGTGTTGAGAGACAGTAACTGAAATCTGCATAGGAAAAAGTGTGGGCTGGTGAAAGCAAACACTCTACAGTAATTATATCGCTTAGGTTATGCTTAGTAGAAATTCAGAAGTTTACAGATTTATCACAACTAACAAGGCCCAAGCGTGGAACCTTATGAACATTTAAACCGGAGGAGAACCATTTGTCCTTGAGTGGCACAGGCTGATACATGGATTGACACACTGTACAGCCTTTCTGCTGGGGCCCTTACACTTCCAGAACAGAAACATCACCAGATTGTATAGAAGTTAGAAAGATCACCTGCAGAACAAAGTAAATTCTCAGCAGAAGATTAAGTTTCTTTCTCTCAGTAACCTTTATCACTGGACTGAAAATTGTAACCCCCACCTATTTACATTCCATGTACCAACACAAAGCTCAATTCCACAGAATAATCTTAGTGCTTCAAAAAAGCTAATTTCCCAGAGATGGTAATAAAAACATCAAAACCGACTAGAAAATGTTAACAGGAAAAAAATATTTCTATCTAGGAGGCTGGTTTTAAATTTATCAGAAGATAAAAAAGCTACGAATCTGCAGCTTCAGAATAACTATCTTGTTTCAGTAGCGAAGACAGCTATATACATAAAATTTAATTTTTAACAAATAAAAAAGGAGGTAAAAAATAAAACTATTAAGAGTTTAGCAGTACAAAAAAAAGTAAGAATTCAAGGCCATAAAAGGAAAACATCACCAGCAAGGTTAGATTAAATATAGGATAATGCAAGAAAGGCACAGGATATTTAGGAAAGGATAAACTTATTAATAATAAGGCAAAGGCCAAAAAAAATTAGTATCTACTGCCATGTTTTGGAAAAGACAAGTTATCGCCTATCCTGTGAAAACACTGAAAACATGTTCCAACAGGCAGCAATGTGACAGCATGTATTACAAATTCTATTTGGAACAACATTTTGAACACAAAGCCTTGATAATTTTGATTAAAGTATCTAAAAAACCTTTGGTTGATTTTATTTTTACTAAGTCGCAAATAAAAGGAAAAAACTAGTGAACTGGAAAGAATAGTAATGCTGTAGCAACCTTCAAAGGCCAAAATGGTATGGTCCAAGCAAACATTACGCTGGTTACCTTGATAGCAATCCCAAACATAGCAATGGAAACACTGACTACAAGCTGCAGAAAAATGTTACAGTAAAGACAGATAATTGTAGTGTGCAAGTGCTAGATAATGTGGAAAGGCTTTTTCATGTTGCAGAAAAAAAGAAAGTGACTAATGGCTGCAACCAAAACCCAAATGCATTCAGGTTGGAAACAAGGCATCAATTTAACAGGGAGAACAACTAACCACAGGAATAAATGACTGACTTTGAATCCAGACTCCTTCTGGAAGATGTATCTGCCAAACTTCAATTCTTGGAAACAACATAGGGGTACCTGGATGAAAGGTAGGGCGTGTTTCTGCCCACGTTAACTCTGGAATTACAGCAGAAGAGGTCAATATCCAGAGTGACTGACTTTGGACAGGCTCAGGGCTGGAAAAAGCAGATCTGCATGAATATCTCTACTTCTGGACTTGGATCAGATTAGATGAACAAGTTATGAACAATAAGCTATGTGTATGATCCAACTGAATGAGATGGGCTCCCCTAAGGATTTTACACAGTTCTTTACTATGTTAAGTTATTCTGAACTTAATTAACACAACAAATAAATATGTCGGTATTGTCTCATGAAATAGTTGAAATAATTTATAAGTCTTTAAACTTTTCCCCCCCTTTTTTCCAATTCATAAAAAAGTTTTTAAAACTATGCTTTTAACACTGAAATTCTTGGACACCTTAAAACTAGCCTACAACAACATTTTTAGGAATACAAACTTAACAAGAAAACAGTGGCCACTTACACTGGCATGCTGTGAAGAGAGACCTTCTAACCAAAAGACCAATGTGCACCCTGAAAAAAACCCCACTTAACATACAAGCATTTTTTCTGTTTGAATTTCTTACCTCCATCAGCACGGACACAATTGCATTGAGAATAACAATGATGAGAATTCTTAGGCGCCACTCATACGGCACACAGACGAGCTGCGAGAAGAAGTTGCCAGAGGTTAGCCACGCACATATGAAGTAAACACACATTCCAAACAGGCTCAGAGTTACAAACTCTCCCTTCCCCCTTCAGAGATGCGAAGTTAAAACTCTAAAGGGATCAAGCTTGCCCAAAAGGCAACCAATCAGTTATCTGAGGAAGTACAGATACCTGCATATCTGGTGAATCTTACCTCAAGAAATGTGTCAATAGATTCAACAGGATGCAACATGATGAAAAATATGAAGACATAAAGAACTATCACAGATATGACAAACAAAACTGTAAAAGAAGAAAAAATATTTTAATTGGACCATGTCACAATTGGTTTTCCACGTGTCATGGGTTCATTACTCCCCGGAAATAAGCTCTTTTCTCCCTCTAAACCCCTTCCAGGCAGATTCTGGCAATACAAGTTGTGCCGATAGCCATAGAGAGACGGAAGGCCAGACTCAATTTCTTGCTGGCTCAGTTGTGGAGCTGAAATATATACACACATATACTTCTCCAAACAAAGCAACTACTTAACACAAATTTCTCCCTACAGTTTAAAACCTCCCCATTTCTACCTCTGATTATCAGAGGATAATTGTACTATGTTCTCCCAGCAACACAATTACTGCTGAAGTGGCACAACAGAACTGTAAGTGACACACGGATAAACAAGTGCACAGCCACTTGGGAGTTTTAACTTGGAACTGTATATAGCAAGAAAGGACTTACAATTTTTGTAGCATGGTTGTCTAAAGGGCTTTCCTTTAGAAAAGACAATTGCCACTATGAGGTACTGAAAGCTGGATATAAAAAACAAAGTTGTGTTTTCATAATTTTTAATGTAATGTTCATCATGAAGAGTCTCCTCATCACGAAGAGTCTCATTCCCGTGGTGTGCAGAGCTGGCATTTGTGGCATCCAACACATTACATGCACTAGAACATTAAAAAAAAAAATTTCCGCTCAGTGAAGCAGAAGATGCAAACAAGGCCTAATTATTAACGAAAGTAGTGACAGAGCAAATTGCTACAGTAGTAAAAAAGCTTATCCTTGAAAACCTATTACAGGTAGTAAGAAATAAAACTGCAGCTGGGAGATAGCAATTTTTGTGAATTCTGAGCTTTGAGTTCTTTTATGCTTCCAGCTTATAAGTTCCCTACATGAACTGTTTAGAAACCATCACTGTAGATACACTTTGAAGACAGGTAAGAAAACATTGCAATCTAAAAAAAAAAATATTAAAACACCTCTTCATTTTCAGATTTGATTTACTGGAACTCTAACAGGAAAACAAAACCTTACAATATAGAAGAGTTAAAATATGTCTGAACCTTTTATTTCAAATTTCGATCTCAACTGTCCCAAAGTCAAGGAGTCTTCAGACCCTGCAGTCTGGCTTTGACCTAGTTTTGCATTTCAGCCATCGGGTAACTCCTATGTATTAGTATGCTTTTCACAAAAAATTCAACAGACTAACAAGCTGCCACACAGAAGCTTTATTTACAAAGTCCCCAAAGGGGGTCAGTAAAGGAGAGCGCAATTGTTGCCTATAGCTTTCCAATCATTACTCTATCCTGCACAGTGCCACTGAAACACTTACTCAGATTCCGTTGTCCAAGGCTCATACCACGACTGCTGTTTGACCCAAAAAAACCCAAAGATTTGGAAAGCAAGGCAGATGATGATCTGAGACAAAACAGAACACAGAAGTGGACCTGAGATAAGACCTGATGGAGGCCTTCGTGCAACAAGCTCCTTCCAAGCAGGGTTCAGACTCACTGCGAAGAGAAAGAAAAACAAGTTACACATTACATTATTGCAGTTTTCAAGAGTTACCCTGTTCGCTTTCTGTGGAATGAGAATGGCTTGCTCATGACATCACCCAAAAATTAGTCAAAATTGCAAGTGTGAAACCACCTTGAAAAGATGATACCACATGAAAATAATGCCACAGTGCCTTCTACAGGCTGGTTACCCTCAGCAGCACAGCACAGCAGGGAACAATAATAGAAGCCACGAGACTTAAAGAATTAGCAGTGTCTGGCCAAATTCCATTTGTCTGGCACAAGGACCTTCAGCTTGTGTCCTCAGTTTTGCGCTCTCCTTGCTTCAAAGAAGCAGTTTCTACTTGAAAACGGAATTCTACTGTTAGCCAGTAAATTGAGTGCAAGGTTCATATGTGGAATCAAATACCTCACTAGATAATAGCTTTCGAGTAGGACATTTTGTGGACAGAAGTTCAACCAAAAATGCAAGAAATCAAAACATTTGAGAAAGATAATATTGGAACAACTCCTGTCTTGATTCCAAAAACAGTTTCCTCATGTCAGCAGAGATTTATGGCTTCCTGTACTGTGAAAAACTACTTTTCTAAGATCATGCCCACAACCTGCTTTTTGTATGAGGACATTTCACAAACTCCAGATCAATCTAACTTGGTACACAGTGGTTTGCTTTTTTTAATGCATATACTGTAGTGGTCGTAACATCTTAACTGTATGTCCCAGTGCTTACTCCAAACAGCATATAATTAGATATTAAAGAAAATTTGACCAAGCCACAACAGCAGTAATTCAGCACAATACTTACTAGTGAAGACAACCACCAAAATGATTGCCAAATCAATGAAGAGAAACTGGAAATCTCCCAAATTGCTCAGGATCTAGACAGAAATCACAACTGAAACATTGGTAATTTCTTCACACCAAGAAACCTCTTACAGTGACACTCCTAGAGCATTAATTCTTTACATTTCACTCTATAAACAGGACAGCCTCTTGTCAAACTGGCTTCCTTTATCTGCAGAGTCTTGAGTACTCTACAATTTACAGATCAATTCCTGAAGTATCAAGGTATGACACAAATTCAGTTTCACGATGCATAAGCTATTTGTAGTTGAAATTTGTTCGTAATCAAACTTACATTACCGAACCTTACAAACCAACGAAATAGCTTAGTCTCACAGTTCTCTAAACACCATAACCTTACTATGTAGTCATACAACTGTAAAATTCTCAGCCTCAAAGGTCCTTTAATATTTCGCATGTTTAACTCAGAATATAAATTAAAATACAGGATTTCTACCTCATGCTCTATATTGTGAATCCAATCATATTAACAGGAAATAACCACTTTGCTTTTTTCCCTCTCCTAAACTCAATACTTGCAAGCTGCTCTCTTTCAATCCTTACATGAAAGGAATGCATTGCCCTTTAAATAAAGGAGGGCTATTTTAAAATGCTGACAGCTTTTAAATAATTGAAAATTGTATTTTTGTTCAATTTATATGCTTGTTTGGACTTCCCACTGTAAAGACTTTCTATTCACAGGCACTAGTTATGACCTTTTTTAAATAGATACTACCATGGCTTTCATACAGTTAATATATATGAAAAAAAGGCAAAAAATACTAACAATGCTTTTAGTCCAAAGACAGTTTTTAGAATGCGGGTGTGGTGTACTCAAAGAGACTGGGAACAATTCGTATTAAATATCTATCAATTTTCAAATCTCTGAATTACGTTGGCACTGCTTAAGCACTTACAGAATACTTACAGAATATAGCAGAGTAACACTGATGTACTGGATAATGCTGTATAACGCCATGAACTTAAATACACAGAAGGAAGTTATTAAAGCAGCACGGCCTTCCCTGTCAAAACAAATGCAATCATGTATCCAGAAAGCTTTCCGTGCAAGCAGTTAAATTCTGTTTAGCAAAACGTTAGCTGCAGTTAAACCCATCAGCAAACCCTCTGAGGGACATTAGACTGAAGACATACAGAGAAAAAGGGGCCAGAAAGGTACACTTTCAAGTATGGCAGAGTTGTGAGCATGCCTTCTGAACTGAGCCACTGCCTTTCTCTGGTGTTCTTTGGACTGTACGTGGTTTTCCAACAGAGGTTTTAGCATGAAGGTCTGCTTGCAAAAGCATCAATGAAGCACTAGTCTGCTACAAAGATTGAACGAACACGCAGACAGCCACAGAGCTGCTGACTTCAGAAGTGTTTCTGATTACGCATCACTTCATTAGTTCCACATAGACTTAACTAGATTCTTCTCTGGCTGACCTTTATCCAAAAATTACCACCCAACTTCCAATTCTAGAATCAAAAATTGGTCATTTAGAAAATTTGTTTTCTGCTTTGTATGGCGCTCAGCAGTTATCTGAAGAATTTCACCGCCTGCAACTACACACAGCGTTTGTGGAAACCAGGACATCAAATTAAATACTAATGTGTAGAAGCTCGCTCATGCTCTAAAAAAAACCCTAACTTTACATGGACAAAAGGATTTTTAACAAAATACTAAATCATGCTATGGCAAGCCTTTGCTCAGAGTAGCTCCAGTAAAGAAACAAAACTACTAAAAATGTATGGTTTGTTCTTTAACTCAAACTGTCATCCAACAGCATCAAACATATATTGATATAGGGCATGCAAAATGAGTTACACGGAAGCATTTAAGTTCACAGTAAGTGGCCGTTACCTGATGAGCTTTGGCACGCAGGAAATACTGGGTGTCCTGGAAGTGAATGGTGACGCCACAGAAGCCTCAAGTTCAGACAAAGATATACCACCATGTGCCCTTTTTAGTGCCTGCCAGTTAACATTGAAATAGAGAACATTTTAAAACTTGCTTTCAGCTGTGAAATTTAACTGAACAGTTCTGTATGGAAAAGAAAAATATACTTACGCCACAGTCATTTGCTCCATCTCCACACATGCCCACATAGTAACTACAAAAACCAAACAGATGTCAGCACTCTGGGCTATTCCCTAATCATAGTCTGTTTAGCTTGTTTCATTAAATGTGTGTACTATTTGATTTATTGGGGTTTGCACAATAATGACTGATCAATGCCGAAAGCAATTACTGTTGCCATTATACACGCAAGGCACTAGACAGAAAAGTAACATGACTTAGCTACGTCAAACCAATGATGGTTATCAGCCCTCCATCATTCCAAGGTGGTTTAAAGCATCTTTGCTCTAGGCAAAGAGACTTTTGTACAGCTGCAAGGCCTGACACCACCAGACAGTAGTATGCCAACCATATGTGGACAGAAGTCATCCTGTGAACACTTCTTTAACACACAGAAGACACGTGATGGATTTGTTTAATGAGCCAAGCAGTGAGATTTATAAAACGAGCTAGTCAGTTTAGTTATTCATCATTTATAACTTCACAAAAAGTCTGAAACTTTCATAACTAGCCAGCAGATGGTACTACTCTCATTCTGCTCAGCTAATAGGCTGATTTATTAACTCAAGGAAGTCCCATGAGCCCAGCCTTTTCCATTCGGCAAAACAGCTAGCAGCATGCATCATTTTTCCCTCTTGTCACACCGAACACCCCGTCAACTCTCCCACTTTCTGTGCTTAAGCAAATACTTACTCTACATTCTGTAAAGCTTCCACCAACTGAGTTTTCTGATCAGGCGCCATGCGAGCAAACACAGTGCCATGTAACACAAGCTGGAAGACAGAAGACTTCTTAATGCTCACAGGGCAAAGCCTGTTAACCATCAAAAGCGCCCATATTCAAGTAAAATGCTCACCTTGGGTACCAGGTCCTGAAAATGCTCCAAAATCACTGCAAATGACTTTCCATTCATTGCAAAATGGTATTTGGTCATCTGGAGATCCTCGAGGCTTTCATGAACCAATTTAACTGGAATATCCTACGAGAAGTAGTTTAACACTCTAGCTGTAATTACACCTTGTAATTTCAAGCTAATAGGGAGGTATTCTCACACTAGAGGAGGTTTCTAAGAATGTTACTTGAACGAAAACCTCACACAATGAAAACACTTATTTAGTAATAAGCAGCAGCTAGATGTGTCTTAACAGAATGAAATGTGGAAAAGAACCTGTCTCCTGCACAACTAAAACATCAAATGTCGTACTACAGTTGAAAAACTACCTCCCCCAGCTGTTTTACTGCTCTGTGGTATTTTAAGGTCTGAAAGTTAACCAGTACATCAATTTTGATTTCACACTTAGCAGCAGATTTGCTTTTTAACGGAATAAGATAAAAAGGAAGAAACTCAACAGTAAAACTAACTGCTTACACTCTAATGCAAAATAATGCTCATATTACCTCTGAGTTTATGGCTGGTGAAGAACTAGTGCATTTTGCAAGGGTATCTGCATAATGCCAGTTGATCCTGGCAGCCTGCCCATCCTTTGGAGGTAGTGCTTCAGCAATAATGACCTTATCCTGAGGTAGAATCATTCCACAGTCTCTGGCCACAGAGATAGCAGTTAACATGTTATCCCCTGTTAAACAATTGCATTTAGAAAGGTTTCAGTTAGAAGAGGATCAATAGCATGTACTGATATTCCATGTAAGAGAAAAGCTAACAAAGCCAGTTTTAAACTAGGAGGAGGACTGTCTAATGTACCAGTGAGGGCAACCTCAGGGCAAACCAAGCCTACAGACAACATTCAAAGCCTAGCCCGTTAAATCCCTCCCCTTCCACTAACATCACTAAAAACTTTGTATGCTTTCAGCCATAAAAATCTCTTAGTGATCAAATCTTAGCGTATATTGAAAATCAGGCAGAAAACATGCAGCCATTTAAAATACTGCTTTTAAACATGGTCACAGAACATGCAAACACTGAGTTGTACTGCTAACCTATCGCCACATTATTCCAAAGTTGCAATGCCTGTGGTTTAAAAAGTAAACACATATATTGCATGGAAAACACTGAGCACAGATACCTAGCCTGCCTATGAGGACATAAGTCACGCCTAATAAAAATAAAAATAAAAATAAAATATCAAAGTGACTTATAATATAATTCAAAATGGTAGGGACCCTCAGGAGGTCATCTAGTTCAACCTCCTGCTCAAAACACGGTCAGTCATAGGATTAGACCAGGACTTTTGCCTAGTCTGATTTGGAAGACCTCTAAGGTTTTTCATCCTTCAAACCAGTATAAAGTAACTTGAGCATGAAACTAGGGAGAGAAAACTACAAAATAGTATTAAACCCTATACTAGTTTCCAATCTCTGACTTACGAAAGCAACTTTCACCCAAAAAGAAACAGATTGGTGTCTGAATATTCTCACAACAATTTCTAAATTTCTCTATTTCTACAGATACGGTGTAATCCCAGCCTATTGACACTTACTTCATACACTATAATTAAAATCAGACCAAAAAGAGATAGGTTTTTATCTTGAGTACAAATGTTTACATGCCAACCTGTAACCATGACAGTGCGAATGTTGGCTTTATGCAAATCTTCAAGTACAGCAGGGGTTTCTTGCTTTAGCTTGTTTTGCATTATAATTAACCCCATAAAATCCATGTTGCTTTCAATAGCATCTCTGTAGAAAAGGAGGCAAGGAAGAGAATATTTGAATTACAATTATTAGACGTAGCTTAAACAGCCTGATTTTCTGTTTATCAAAGTAAAGGGAAATGTTTATTTTTAACCATGAAAAGTGAAGAATTTGCTTTATAAAGAAGTGGCCTGAGGTATCATTCACCATCACTTATTCCCCTTGTTTTAGTTGAAAATCAGTATGATAAAATGTTGTTTCTTCTCAAGCACAATTTTTAGTTTCTTCGACAAAAACTCCTTCTAAAAGAAATTGCATACTCAAAAAGGTTACTGCTAGGAAAGATGTTCTAAAGCTAACTGCATTCACAGCCAAACTTTAAGATTTGTTTAGAATGCACACCCCTAATTTCTAGATTAGTTGAACCTTAACATATAAGCTACCAAACTATGGTATCAAGGCTAGTAAGATTAATAGGCATGAGCTAATTAAGTAAAGCAACTAACTAACTTTGGTTTGCAGGAAAGTCAGTGTATTTACAGGTCTTGGGTATTTTACTGCTCTACATTTTCACTCCTGAAATTGGGAAACTCATTTCTCTGCTTTGAAAAAAGTTAATCTTGTACACAGAGCTGATACAAAAGAGCAAAATCAAAGCTGGCACCCTCATAGTGATTCTACAATTTCAAACACTATGGAAAAAGATAGCATTATCCACAAAACTAGGACCAGCTGAAAAATAATTAACAGGAAATACTGCTCTTTGAAGGAAGAAACCTTTCTACCTTCCAAACCCTTCTGACAAGCTTTGCAATGAGAAAATGGACATGCTGCCTACAGCAGATGAAGAAACTAAATCAAACATGCACAGTGCTGGTTTTCTCTGGGACAGGGTTAATTTTCTTCACAGTAGCTAGTATTGCACTGTGTTTTGGATTTGTGCTGAAAACACCATTGACAATACAGGGAGTTTCAGTTACTGCTGAGCAGTGCTTACACAGAGCCAAGGCTTTTTCTGCTCCTCACACCACTCCACCAGTGAGTTTTCTGCCATGTCAGCATAAATAAACGCCATAAAAATTAATATTACAGTTCATTTCAAGCTTAAAGATATTCCTCAGAATTCACATTATTGCAGAAAAACTTCCTTATCTTAAATTTCTATGTGTTTTCCAGGGTACAATAAAGAATGCACTGAACTACCTATGTCAAGATAAAAGAAAGCTAAAGAGTAGTAGTAATTGACTTAAACAAAAATAAATATTACACAATTAATCCAAAGCATGCAGCTTCTAAACCCTGTTACTTATTAAAAAAGTGAAGTCACTCTTACCTATTAATAGTCTGGACTTTGTGCCATGTAAGCTTAGACTCCAATTTTCTGTGAGCAAGAGCAATAACTCGGAAGCCCTGCTTAGTGTATTCTTCCAGGACACACTCAAAGTCAACAGGAACTTTAAAAAGGTCAAGTTTAGAGTTATTAAAATTAGTCATATTACAGCTGAGCAACACAAGAAATAAAAATAATTTTTTCCTTTACCTGTTTCCTGCTTACACAAGCTGGCAATCACTTCAGGGGCACCTTTCATGTAAGCATCCATCCTCTTCTCCCCTAGAACTCTCGCTATTACACACATACGTTGCAAAACTGAAGAAAATGGAAACTGGCGCACAATTCCAATCTCGTAACCGGTCTGTGTCATACAAGAAGGAAGGAAGAAAAGGGTTACATCCACATACATTCTAAGAAAAGAGGTATGTACTTAACTGAAAAGGCATACTTACCGATAGCTCAAACAATTCCTAAAAAAAGAGGAAAATATATTTATTGTAAATATTAATATTTTAAAGTATTTTTTCAGCTACAAACTATTTCAACGTAAATCAGTAAATTAATCTACACAGCATTCTCAATATAAAGTCACGTTGTATTTGCAGTGGATTTCATAAAAGCTGAATATGAATATACTGCACCTGTTTAGTATCCCTTAAGTGAGACACAGGAGAACTTTAGAGCTTGACTTCTTGATCAGAATTTGCAAGACCTTTCACAGTTCAACATGTGTCTGTTTAGCTTATGTGATTAAAGTACTATCGTATTTCAAAATGAGACCATGATATTAAGTATACCCCAAAAAAATCACGTAATAAGTTTCAAGAATCACAGGATGTTAGGGGTTGGAATGGACCTCGAAAGATCATCCAGTCCAACCCCCCTGCCAGAGCAGAACCACCTAGAGCAGATCACACAGGAACGCGTCCAGGTGGGTTTTGAATGTCTCCAGAGAACATTCCCATGTCAACTACTGCACAGTAATTACTGCTGTGCACGTACACCGAGTTCTGAACAATAAAAGACGCTTATCCTACTATAGGATAGATATAGACAGAGCAACCAACTTGCTATACCCTCCTGCTACCCTTCTCTCTGATAACCTGGATATACAGTCACATACTTAACCTGGATATATAGTCACATACTTAAATTTCCCCCCCTGAAGTATTAAAAAAATACTTCAAAATGCAGATAGAAGAAATTTTTATATCTGCCAAGTACATTTTCTTTTTGACTCTTTTTAATTTAATTACAGCATACACCTCTAAGGTAAAACAGTGGCAAGAATTCAGTGCCATGCAGTGACATTAATGAACAATTATTTTAAATGAAACCGCAGGTGAACATACCTAAGCACTTCATTAGCACAGTAAGAATTTGATAATGACGTTAATATCAAAATGAGGAAGCTCAAAAAGCATTACAGCACTTTATAACCAGTCCGTAAGGGTAACAACGCTGACAATCAGTCTGCTCACCCTGGAAGTGGCATATACTGACCACTACTCCCAACAATGGTTTAAACATGTCTTCTCTATCTTTGTCACCAAAACCCACACAGTTTTGATCCTGTTTGAATTGTATCAGCTAGAATCACAGCATATGTTCAAATGTATTTGTTTAACATGGATTACTTTAACTCATAAAAATTCAAAGCAATTCTTTTACCATTTCTTGATTTGTTGCTTGCTTGCATTCTGTGAAAAGTTGTTTTGAAGGTCGAACCACTGTTGGCATGATTCGATTATGAAGGGCTGTTTCCTCTTCAGTTGCTTCTTCTAAAATCTGTATTAAAAACAATCAACTAATTTATACATTCATTAACTTTGATTTTCTCAAAATGTAATTTTCAGAAAAAAAAAAGCAGACTTGGAAGTCAGCCCAAGGTGCAATGATCTTTCTAAACAAGATTTCCTGTGAGAATTAAGCGTGTTAATTTAGCAGTTAAGATCCACTTAGCTATTTTACATGTCTATTATACGCATTGAAACCTTGCCAGACACAGTATCAGAAAGCAGTGAATTAGCTCTTCGGATTCTTTCAGTTCTATGAATTGTTGCACAGAACACATTTTAGGAACATTTTCATATGAAGACTTCCTTTGACACATTGTCAAAAGCCCACTGTTTTTACAGTTACAGCTTGAAACAGCATATAATGGCTTATCTTGTATGTAACAGCACAGGAAAGTTCAGATTACTGATCTTAAAAACGTTGCTTCTCTTGAAACAAGCAGACACTTACCCATCCTATTGCTTCAAACATCTTCAAATCAAGCGGATCCCCAGAAAGCACCCCTTCAATTTTTGTAAGGGAGTGACAAGTTGCCATGCAAGCAACAAACTCAGACTTCAGCAAGCTCTCACTGCAAGCCCTCTCTTCCGGCAAAAGGAAACTAAAACAATGAAGCAGTAATATACTTAGCACTATAATTATTTATTATGAGCCAATTCAAAAAAGATTTGTTTAGATTAACAGATGAAAATTGACTACACAAGTCCCTTCACTTGTATTTTCACACATCACAGAAAACAGATTAAGACTCTGGGCTGGAATCTTCAGGAACAGTCACAACTTCCGTCTGTCAAAAACTCTGTGTTAATTCACTGTCTAGTTTGACTTCTCATATAGAGCCCTCATCACTTTGTATGTAACCCAATTAGCTAAGCTAATTCATTTCAGCAGCCCGAGAAGTCATCACTTGGGAGGCCAGGATTAAGGATGCTATACTTGAACTGCATCATTTCTGCAGTATGAATCTAATGAGGTCTCAAACTAATTAAATCCACCTGAGCCTCGTGAGAGAGTTATTAACTTTCACTACACCTAAACCGTATGTTCAGTTGCATTCTTACAGCTCATTACAGAAATTCAAACATGTACGAGCTCAGACTGAATTTTCTAGTCTATTCTGCTGAAGCTGTTAAAGCACAACTAAGTATCATATTTGCTGTCAGCTCTGAGCTCGTCCTTACCGAGCATTTTCCACCCGTTGAATTCCCCAAAGATCCAAGCCATCCTCAGTAAGTGTGCCAGTCTGCAAAATAAACCAAGGGGCATGGCATGAAGAAAAAGCCTTCAGAAACAAGTTACCCTCAGCCAAAGCAAAAATTAACAGCTAATTAAAGAAGTTACACCTGAACAACATTTTATTTTGTTTTCACTTAAAAATCAAGACTTCAGGACAGGATACACAGTATGTCCCTAAGTTCCAGCTCTGTTAAATAACTTAAAAAGCCATTCAAAGCAATCATGCCCCTCCTTGTAGACTGGACAAATGAAACAGACCCTTAAAATCCAAAGATGATAGCTCAACATCTCTATATTCAGGGGTTGGGGGCAACAGAAAATAGGTAGTAAACACTTAGTACTAAACTCTCCTTTCTTACATAGCTAAAACTGTAATTAGAATATATTTACAAAGGAAATAATAGTGTGGGTACTTAAGACTGTAGATAAAATCTAAGGAGGAAAGAAAATTTTATGTAAGAATTAGCTAAAAGCAAAGTATTCTGGCTAGTGGCATTGCTGTCTTTCACTCATGTAACAACAAAATATGCTGGTTTGGCTTTTACTAAAATAAATGAAAATGAGAAACAAGTCTGTCCTCAAACTTCAACTTTCTAGAAGCTTGTGTACTAAATAAAACTCTTAACAGACCCCCCAACTCTCACATATCTGGAGTGCCAGTATTAAGTTAGGACTTGGGAGTCCTGAGATAAGAAAGCAGCTCTGTATTATAACAACTTTTTAGAGCAGACTAAATTAAACGAGTTAACAGGTGGTAAACGCTGAATACCTGGAAGCTAACAGGACAAAAATGATCTTTTACAAAAGTAATGAATTTTCCTGCAGTTGCTAGACTATACGAATTCCCATTTATAATATAATGCCACTCCAGGTGGCAACACAAAGTTTCAAAATTCACCTAACCTTATCAAAACAGACAAGATTCAGCTGGCCACAAATATTTATCCTTTGTGGGCTGATGCAGAAAATGCCAAGTTTTTTCAGCCTTCTTTGTGCATAAACAATGCCAGCAGTCATGGCAGCAGGGAGTGCTGGAGGCACCGTGATAGTGATAATGTCAAGAGACTCTATGATGATGGTATGAGCTGGAACCTGCAATAAAGGTCAAAGTTAATGAACAAGAACTCCTCTTAAAAATTTACTATCCCACTGAAGTGTTACATCACTGTTATCAAAAGCAAAATCCACACATTGCTTTCCCCAGCACAGCATGTTCTGGATTGCCCAGAAACCTAGCATAATCTTCACCCGCCATCAGCAACCATGATAATCCAGTCCTAAATTATCCACAACCCATATCTTCAAGTTTTCACTTTTTCCCCTGCAAATATATTACTTTAAAACAGTAACCGAATAATGCAAAAATTTGAGAGGAAAAAAAAAATTAGTTATCAGTTACCAATTTCTTGGTAAGGATTTTTTTGCCTGCAGCATATGCTCTAGTTGTGCTGTATCCTACTTCTTCCAACTGGATATCAGTCAGATGGTAATCTTACATATAATAAAGATAAAAGTCTAGTAATTGGGTCAATAGAAATTGAGGTAAACTCAAATTTCACTGTAATATATTCAAATTCTGCTTCTCTAATAAGCTTGGTTCTCAGTAAGCTTGTCTCTCTTGTTCCATTGATACAAAATAGAGAAAAGAAATTTTCACTTAAAATCAAATTGGTTTTCATCATCTGAAGTGTGTTGGAAATCATGATCAACCCTTCTCTAAAATAAGGCAGTTCCAGAACAAAAATGAAAACATACCTCGTTTAAGATGCTATTGACAACCGTGTAAAGAAACCCAATGCCTGCCACCACTACCAGAGACAGGAGAAACAAATAGGCATCTCTGTAGAGTTTAAAATCAGTTGGCTTTGGATACAGTATGGAACGAACAAGCTGTCCTTTAGCAGTACTAAAGCCTATAAATGAAAAGGAGTTACATTACTAAAAGTACAAACAAGAGCAAAGATATTCAAATTATTAAAAACCTCAACCAAACCCTTAAGCTACTCATTTCATTAAGACTGTTTCTCAATATACAGTAACAGATGTTTTGCAATACTGTAATTAAGGTGCTTCAAAAACATACGCACACATCATACTAAGTGCTGCTCTCCTACAGCAAGGACATGCAGCTGACGCAAACAAACCCCTCATCTACAGCAGCAGTAAACCCTCAAATGGTTTGGCCTGGAAGTGTTTGCTGCACTGCATTTTGTCCCTCACAGTGTGGAGCTAGTGGGTATATTTATTAGTTGTCTAATTAAGCCAGTCCTTGCAAAAAGAAAATTAAGTTATTCACAGAGTCCAATCTTAAGCACTTAAATGGCAAGTCTCCGTTAGCTCCCCTGACAGACAGAAAGACTCAGAAAAAACTGCAGCGCACCGTCACCTTTCAGAGAAATCCACCTCTTGATCGCATTTTGACACCTAAACTGGGAGACGAGACTTCTAAGGGTCTCAGAGTCAGACAACCAATAGATAGTCTGAGATCCTCCTTGAACCTTTGCCTCAACATGTGAAGAGGCCAACACCAGTGCCCAATTTTGAATGCCCAAAATATTTTGTATCTGCTCAGACTTCAAAGTCTATTACTACAACCTCAATATCAATGTCAGGTCTCCTGGCATTAGTGACACCTCCTCGACAGCTTCTCAGTCTGCAAGCCAGCATAGCAAAGACTAAGCTCTCCACGCTGGTATCTGGCATAAGAGATTCCACCAGGCACAATGCAGCTATTGCATCAGTTTTAAAGACGATGAGTTCACCACAAGAGGAACAAGACGTGAAGCCTCCAGGCTTTGAATGTGCTACTGCAAAATACAAGCCATGGGCTTGTACATCAGTATGCACTCGAGTATTTAGTCATGAACACTTTGTAACTTGACACAGCAGTCAAAAAAAAAAAAAATCAGAACTACTTCTCTTTTTTCTTTTTTTAACAATGGTTTTGCAGAGTGTTCTGTAGCCACATAGGCTAGAACACACCAGGGTAAAACAATAAATGAAAACCTCATGTGATGTCTTGAGAACACACTGGACATACAGATCACTTCAGTGAACATTTCTGTTCTCTAAAAAAAAATTACCAGTTTTGAATTCTTTACAGTTACCATAGGAGCCACAATGCTACACACACTAACATAGCCATGAACGGAGTTTTGGAAGCAAAAAGAATACTACATTTTGTTCATCATTATTTTATGTGTATTTCAGCTGTAATAGCAAACATTTCATGTTAAAGCCTTAACTCCGAAGAGTACTGTGAGTACAGTCCCAGCAGATCAATTTTATATCCTGATTCATGAAAAGATTAAAACTACATGTCTTTGCACACAACCATATGGAGTTCTACTCTCCTAGAAATCTTTTAAGGACTAAATTTTCTAGCATCTTCAATTTTGTGGCATTCTCCTCCCTCAGATAAAGGAATTTTTACTTGTATCTCACTAGGTAAGAATTACTTTAGTTCTTACTATCAGACATCTTAGGAGCAAGACGCTACAAGTGCTGTGACATCTATCGAGTTCCGTAGACTGGGCAATTCCTTACTTGCCTAACAGCCATCCCTGTACACCAGACAGGAGAACAGAGAGGATTTTATATCTCCCTTTCCTCCTCTCTCTCTATATATAGACATATCAGGAAAAGTGCACTTGTCCATACGTAAAATCTGAACAAGTTCCACAGAGCTAAGTTCGTCGTGTTTAAAACACTGGAGCTAACTCTGACCTGCCACAGGCAAAGAGCAGATTAAAAAAATTACTTCAGATGTCAGGGCAGTAAGACTCAGTGTGTTGGAAGCAATTACAGCTCTCCTTGTTAAGAGTTCCAGACTATGGTTTCAGACCTCAAAAAAAAAAAAAGCATCATCCTTCCCACAGAGTAGAAGAAGTAAGTCTTCAGCCGTTCATTTCTGTTGCTGTTTTGGACCACCTATCTGTATATACGCATCAGGCTGGGCACACAAAATTTCTTATTTAAGGAAACAAAAGAAGTTGAGCTGGATATTGTTAAAGAGGAGATGTGTTCAAGGGAAGGGAAATGCTTTTCCTCAAAAAAAAGACTATTAAAAGCCTCTAGAAAGACATTAAGGAATTTAATTAAAAAATCAGAACATTTACTGCTAAAACAGACTAACAGAAGGTAAGGCAAAGAGAAGACACCAGAGGAAGAAGAGGATAATTAAGATGAAGTTACTTGGAAAAGTTGCTTCAGGTAGTATTCTAGCCAATGCAGTTAAATTTATTCTATCCAGTCCTACTGTAGCTCGGATTATATCTTACATTCATCTATTTTGTGGTGGTTTTCTTAGCATCATCTTTGTAAAGCAGAATACCACAACTAGGTCTCTGTGCAATTGTTTTTAATAGAACATCTGTATTTTCTAAACCCAAACCTTTAACATATTAGTATGAATAAGCAGTTCTGCAGAAAGGGCTAGATTGAACACATTTTTTTAAGCAAATGTTACGTGCTTTGACAAAACTATGGGCAAAGAAAAACATGTGACACTGCCAATAACCCCACTAAAACAAGCCATTCCCCGCTACCCACCCAATCTGACGGTATGCCATGCCTTTTCAGAGAGGCATGTGTAGTTCAACCAACACACTGTAAAAGACATCTATCTAAAGGACTAGAAAATGCATTCAGGTAAGTTTTAAATGTATGCAAAAGACTGATTCACTTTCTTGCTTGCCAACCGGTACTCTCCAGACTATTATCTAGTTCTATTATTATTGTAAAATATTTAGCAAATTATTTGGGGTATACTTGTTTATCCAAGCTTAGCAACATTCAACACAATACTCCAAAGTATCAGTTCACATACACCTACAAAAGCAAGTAGCACATTAACAAGTGATAAACTTAACAATAGATACCTGTTCTCACTACTAGAGCTTTGACCAATTCTCCAGTATAAAAACGGGTTTGAATGACATTGGTTCCACAGAACAAAGTATGTCGTTTATGCACTTCTGGGCTGTATATTTCATCTCCCATTGCTTTTGGATGTTCTGAAGGGTTTGGTAGATTAATCTTTGTGACAGGAACACTTTCACCTTAAATGAATAAAGAGTCTCTAAGCAAGATCAAATAATAGACATTTCCTTCATGATCAAGTAGAACAATATAATCTCACTTCATCAGCACAGAAGCAGACTTACGGAAGTAGTCATCTTCCTTTCAACACGTTATTATGTGGTGTTTCACCAGATTCCTTATCCAAACCCTATTTAACCCTATTCATTATTCACCAGTACAGCTTTTGTGCCTCTTACTTCAAATCAGATAGGTGTAAAATACAGTTCATTGAAAGAAAACAGGACAAGTTTCCTCCTGCGGCAAGGCATCACCCCACCTTTACCCAGAAAAACTACAAGCTGAAGAAAGGTATTCTCGGCTCCTTTGGTGACTGAGTACACTCAAGCTAGGGCTGCAATCAATTTTTATCTGTTGCTAGCAGCAAGAGGCCCAAGTATATTCAATGAATTGAACACGATAACACATAATCTCTGAGCTACAATTTTCTAAACACTGCCACTTTGGACAGATTATCCTAGGAATAATAAAAAGCCCATCCTATTCACTGAAGCTGTCCTTCAAACACATCAGGTCCCTGGTTTTAGAGTATGCAGGCATAACTTGAGATAATTTCTGCTTTTAAATACACCAAAACATTCTACTCACTACCTTCATTCTTGGAAGCAGCTAAAAAGTTTGGGTAAACATTTTCTGAAGAAACATTCTGCGGAACTCAATCTGTGCTGAGAACACCAAGACAAGAGGCAGGAAGACAAACTATGAAGAACAAAGCTTTTCAACAAGAAACCATTGCTCATTTTTGGAATTGCCAAGCAGTACAAGGTAGCTGATGCAGATAAGCAGAACACAAGTACATAAGTGTACGTAGCAGCATATGTACTTGCAAGAACATACACATTTCAAGCAAAACAAACATATCCACCTCCGCTAGAACACACTGCAAGTTAAGCACGCACACAGGTATAAATTAATATTTAGCTACGCGAACCTGGTAAGTTTACTTTACCTGTTAACATACTTTCATTTACAATGCAAGTACCACTGAGAAGTACTGCATCACAGGGCATAATTGTCCCATTAGATGGAATCAGCATGATATCTCCAGGCACGAGGTCGGTGGAAAGGATTTCTTCTATTTCTGAGTGTTAAAACACAAACAGGTTTACCTGAAAATCACCACCATCTACAAAACCTGACAGAGATCCTCACAGCCAAGATCCAGGCAGTGACAATTAAGATTAAACTCCATTTTATTAATGGCATTATGAAAAGTTTTTGAGAAGATACAGAAAAAGCCATTGATAAAACAAATTCCACCACAAGTTAAACTCCAAAGCACATGGATACAGCTCACTGTAACAAATGAAAGGAATCAAGCTTGTACAAAAGATATTAACAATTAACTACAGTATAACTTCAGTATAAAGGCACACATCCAACACAAATGTGTGTCTTACAAAACAGCATCACACACCACAACCTAACCATCTTCAACTACTGTGGTATACAAATGAGCAAAAGTCCAGAAATTAATTTAGAGCCCCTGCTGGGTAATAAATTGTAACAGAAACCTAACACATGCACGTCTTTAAGCCAAGAAAGAAACTACTACAGCAGTTGTAGATAATGAGAAACAGGAATAGCACAAGCACCTAATCTAGAACAAACCTGATATTCTCTGAATATACCACATAGAAGAATAATCCTGAACAGATGATTATCATATCTAAACTCCACTTTGCAACTTCTCCTTTTCCCATGCAATTTTACTAAGAAATGCACGCATTTCAAGCTGACCAAAGAAAGAACAGACACACACCAACTTCACACTCACACTTAATGAGCAATTTAAACTCAACCTTCCAAACCACCTGTGACGTTTACCTTGGTTTCCTCTGCAGACAGAAACCCTGACAATGCTGTGAGCTGCTACCATGTCATGTAACATAACATATTGCTGCAAATGGGAGAAAACAGTTCATTATTCAAAAGCACAGCTTGTCATCTTCTAAACACACATTCTATCTCCACAAGTAGAAGTGATGAGATACTTTACTAACAATCTTTTACAACAAAATGTGACTCAGAACATTGCTTTGAACATAGTTT
Source organism: Leptosomus discolor (assembly GCF_034619465.1). Lineage (NCBI taxonomy): Eukaryota > Metazoa > Chordata > Aves > Leptosomiformes > Leptosomidae > Leptosomus > Leptosomus discolor. The sequence continues at coordinate 51,808,321 of NC_141397.1, read as the reverse complement.
AGGAAACTTATGGGCAAATAATGTTTCAGTGCATCAACACGTACATGTTCCTATTTCTAACAGCACTCTGGAAGCAAATACACACTGCCATGCAAAATGTTATAAAAACATTTGGTCATTAACATACATAAGTTAAAACTGCAGTAGTTGGATGAACTTCGATTACAGTAAGAGGGTTTCTTTGTTTCTGGTCTGGATTCAGAGATTGCAATTAAGGATAATTACTATGATTTCCATCAGCTACAGCTAAGTCTACAGAGAAAAATGCACCACCAATTTAACAATCCACATTTGGCTGGTGCTCAATTCCGTTGGACTTTTTCAAACAGAAGGAAACAATGCAAGATGGAATCACTACTGTCAATACAACTTGGTACATAAACTTACGTCTGGGTTTTATTTAAGTGAGGCAGTGTCTCTGTTACCCGAGATCAACCTACTGATTCAACAGCATGGAAAGTCAGAAGAGAAGGGTCTCAAAGAGAACTGTAAATCCAAATCCTTTCAGCTCAAAGAGGGAAAACCCATAATAATATTCCAGCTGTATTTCTATGAAAAATTCTCAAACATTTGTCAGCAATCTCACATCAAAATAAAGCCATCAGCAAAAAGCTGAAAAGACGCACCTGTTTTCTTTGAACTTACCTTTCTAATGGTGTAGAGTGAGCTAACAATGGATATTACAGACATGATCACAATTGCTAATGCATAGTAGTGATATTCATCAGTGATCCACAATATCACACTGAACAACTGAAAAATGTAAAAAGGGTTGAGAACCTAGAAGAGTGACAGAACATTAGCGTTACACCACAAGGTCACACACATTCTCCATCAGAAAAGAGTAAGAATCATCCCCCTCCTCCATGAAGGAGATAAACCTTTCAGTTCTTATACATGATTTTTGCCTGTTTTGCCGAACTGATCCCTCTTTTCACTACTTCCTCAACCCCTCAAAAGCACAGTTCTCAGTGAAATAATACACAAATACATACTTCTAAGACTGTGTGCATTTTCCCCCTACATCTCAAAGTAAAATGACAGTAACATCTTATGCACCTTAAGTTACAACTTTTAAATTAATTTGGATGCTATTATCTATTTCTTATTAATAAATGCACCAACACCTCAAGTTCTTATTCTGTTAGTTCAGGTTGTAGAGTTTCTTTGTTAAAGAGTTTCCATCATGCATTATTTTATCACATGGATAACAAGTCAATTATTCAAATCCACTCAATACAAGGAAAATGGAACAAATCCAACAAAAGTATATGCAAGAACACATTTGATTTGATGCCTATGTGGTAATGTATAATTTCTGGACTGAAAATGGAGAATACAATTGGTCGGTTTATGTTTGAAATGAGTAACAAAACTAAATGAGATGCATAACCTCTCAAAGAATTCTGACACGTTTTCTAACGTCCTTGCTAATGCACCAGGTTGTGAACTCTGAACAGCTTACAGCTAAGGCCTCTTAAGTTTGAAGAGCTCCAAAATAAAGGTCCATGTCATTTTGCTTTACAGTGCTGGGCTCTGGGGAAAAGTCTCTGGTTTACATTATTATTATTTGAAGACCAGTCCAACAGTCATTGTACTTACAGCAACTTTTCATTATATACTCTTTTTTTCTTTTTTTTTTGACAAATAAAGGATCTTACCTCCTTAATCAGAAGCTTAAAAATGGAAGGCACTTTCACAGCAATTTCATTTACTCCATAGAATGCTTTTCTGGATCAAAGGAAAATATCAAAAGACAGTTAACATTTTTATTAGAAATCTTATTATCTTCAAAGTAATTCCATTAACATGAGAAAGTATAAAATATTACTTATTCTGTGGCCCCTTTCATTTATCATATTGTTTCAAAAGGTGTTCCTCAGAAAGCATTTACCCAGTGACATGTTCCAATACAAAGACAATTATTTTATACTTCAATTTAAACTGTAACTTCATTTTTAGATTCTTTCATAATAAGATTTCCCTGTAAACTGTGTAGAGGTCCAATGTTATTAAACATGTCATTCTAGAAGCCAACGTGGGGTTCTCATAAACTTAAATTCAAACAAGCGAACCTTACTCTGCAGTAAGACACTGTTTTCATGGTTCTATATCTTAGTTTTATCCTTAGCATGGAGAAATACAAACCATGAAAGGGGGGGGGCAAGAAACTAACCTCTGCTGGGAGGTGAGCTGGTTAAATGATATTGCCATGAAGAAGCCCTTACAGGATGCTCTTAAGGAAAAGGCTTTTATTGTAGGAAAAGACACAAATTGACAGAAAATGGACCGATGAGCAAGCAGATGTTTCCATATTTTAAATTCTAAGAAGGTCTCATTTGCAAAAAAAAGAGTCAGGAATGCAACAGTTTGCATTGTATATCAATAAAGTAGAACATCAACAATGAAGTACATATCTACATTTTTACAATATATATTCCAGCTTGCTGTTCACACTTGAGAACTAAGAAATCCCCGAACCATTAAAGTTACACTTTAAAGGTTTTTCCGACACTAAGAAGTTCTCTACCTATGCAATTCAGCTGTGTCCCTGGACAGGCATACTTACACTGTTAGTCTAAAAGGGCATGTTAAAAAATGAGGCGCTTTTTTTTTTTTCCCCCCTCAGTTACTTCATCTCAACCATAGTTAAAAGAAAAAGTGGGGATGCATTTACCCCCAACCAACCAGAGACAGAACCATGCAAGCTACAGGACACACCTGTGATACTAACTAAGCTTTTAAAATTGAAGCCAAAGTCCCAAGACCTATGAAGTTTCAGCCTGATCCTCCTAAAATAAGAAATTAGTTACAGTTTAGGCCAGGTTTGCTGCTTCCTGGCATCCAATATTCCTTATTAGCCATCTAGCACATTATCCCCTCTCTCACAATGTCCACTAGCCAAGGATGGGCAAGAAAACAAGAAGCAGCAGAGCGATCTCCCTCAGTGTTCCCTTCAAGCCTTCAACAATGTGCAGCTTGAGACAAATGAGCATCTTTCCAGTAAAGAACTCTCGATGGACTTTTCCACTGGGAATCACTCTATTTGCCTCTGAACCCATACACGCCTTTCAACAATGACAATACTTTATGGTAACACTTATATCACTCAGAGGCGAGTTATGTGGAAAAAATAAATCCTTTGTTTTATATCAACAGCCAAATTTCACCGTATACCTGTCAATACCGTTGACAACGTAACTACTTGCTGTTCTTCCCGTACACTCATTTTATTTCAAAATGTTAAGTGTAAATACAATTTCAGAAATATATCCTGAATTATGTTAAGCAATAGTTCTGATTCCCACAGCGTAGTTTGAGAAAAGTAAATCAACACAATATTGAAGTCTAGTTCCTACCCATCACATAGGTAAGAAAAACAAGAATTTCACACAACTAACAGCCTTCTTTGACGGAAATGTAAGAGCCTGTCTGTAAACACCAACCACTCAATTGTCTTTGAGTTTTGGTAGCACTTTGAGCACAGGTAATAGAACCAAAACAATTCTTCCCTCAAATACCGTAATACTACCTGTAATCATGCATTCCCTTTGTCAGTCCCATGCTGTGTTCGTTATGAATTGAAGAACAGAATGTAGACTCATCTAGACCTCTAAGTAAAGGAAAAAAGTCAATGAGTTATTTAAGAAACCTGACATTTAAAATGATGTATTCAGTAACTCGAGAGCTGTGTCTTTCCCAAGAGTTACACTGCATTATAAAAGAGCAAAGTCTATGGATTAATGAATTTCCAGCTATTTTTGCACAACTGCAGGTACCAACGAGATGTTAAAAGTAGTCCTCTTGTTGACACGTCTTACTCTGTAGGATAGTTGTGTCTATTTCAATCAAAATGGAGATACATTTGAAAAATGAAGTAAAATACTAGCACAACTAGTATTCAAAGACCTCTAAAAAGAAAAAGTGAGCAAGTTTTATAAAACATTATTTAAAATAAATATGGATTAATATTTCTTCAAATGATCTTAATTTGTCTCTAAGAATTCATGGAAGCATTTTAGAAACTAATCAATTTATCAAATGGATCTCTACTGAAGTTATTTTGCAGCATCTTGCTATCAAAATTTTACCCATGACTAGGTAAAGTACAGTCTATATTTTATCACTGGAAGACTCATCTTCACAGGACTCTTCTACATGCTGTGAAAGCAAATGCTGTAATTTAGAAGATCTGCAGATAAGCAAGCACACCTGAAACATCATTATGCTTACAGCTATGGGATAATTTCCACTACCAGACTCAGTAAATCAGACATATAATGCCCATTATCTGGGTATTTTCTAGTGGACATACTTAGTGCGCAGGAAAATATCATTACCTTCCAAAAGGCTTTCACAAGTGACATGACAAAACCAGCACGATCCAATACAAGTCTTTTTTATACTAGATTTCTGTTAAGTTATCTACTAAAAAGGATTCAGAGTTGTCCCAGTGAAGAAAAATACTCTATTGTCCATATATAGTATCAATTATTTCGATTCTCTAGAACACAGGGAAAACTTTAAACATCCTCACTATTGCAAGGGTTAGGTCCATGTTTCTGCCAACTTCTCATAAAAGAACAGAAGGTGAAAATGTTCTTGTGTTAATCTGGCCACAGATTTACAGGTTTTCCCTACAATTTTTCAAGCTCAAGAATTTTATAATCATGGGTTTTAGATGAATAAATATACAATTCTCTGTCAGTAACTGTGCCTTTCCTCCCGTTCTATCCCAAATGTTTCAACTTTTTTTCTCCTGCACAAGGAGGAACGTAACAGTGGGTTTAAGGAGGGCCCCTAAAACTAAGCGCTTTAAACGCAAATACGCATACCTATGTGCGTAATGTCCATGCAAAGACAAAGCCTCTAGAAGGACGCTATCTGCTTTTTACAGTACTGTCACAGTACTGAACTCCCAGGGCATTTAAAAAAAAAAAAAATCCCTGTGTGCATACAGTTTATCACATAAAGCTCTCATCAACTCACTCAGAGATTCAGTTGACACCAGCTAAAACAAAACAGACATACAAGGTCAAAGTTGCATCCTCTTTGGCTATGTGACCAAGTCTGATTTAGTTTAAGAACAATTACACTTACGCTTCCTGTGATTAAAACAGTGATCATAATACTACGTTATTATAAAAAGAACAATGATATGAAACTCAAGCTCTCATAACCAAATTAGTTGCCCAAGAAATCTTACTTTGTCTTCCTTCTGTATTGTGCTAAGCCTTTAATTATGTAATCAAACTGTTCTGTCTCTGTATACTTGCATAATTAACTGCACAGAGTGAATCTGTCTTCATGACTCAGCATTGCGCATAGATCACAACTACAACTATGTTGCTTGCCTTATGGATTTTACTACAAAGCCTTCAGTCTCATATACCATCTCTTCACAAATATTAACTCTATTCTCTAGCGTGTTCTTAGGTAATATCTATTTCTGGGTTTTACATAAACTGAAGAGCAGATTAAGAAAAAGTTATCTTGATGAAGGGCAAATTTTTAAAGACTTCCTTTTCAGAATATTTATCATCCATAAGTTCAGCTATTATTTTGCAGGAGGTCTCTAGTACTTCACTACATGAACATACCTAATACAGTTTACAAAAAAGTTAGAGCAAACTCTCATTCTTACTTGCCCTTGTGCAAAAAAGACTTAGTACTCTGCCAGTATCGGGTATGTCTCAGATCCAGCTGTTTCTCCTCTGTATTATCCAATTGCTAAATACTGGTGTCCAGCTGAGCTACAGTATCTGACTAAACAAGTAGTCAAGCTCAGTCGTTGCTAATACATCAAATAAATGAAAGTTTGGCATATCAGCAAGAATGTGATTGAATAAATGCTCACATAACTTCACAGGCATATCTGAGATTTTTTCCGGGGCTTATAAATTGGCTGAGTTATCACAAGAACATCAAAAGACACAGTCAAACAGCCAACAAATGCCAAGTTTCAAGTCACTGCTTTAATGCTAAGGAACAACATTTTTTTTCCAAACACGTGGAGTCGTATGATTTTTTTCCCATAGCTGTTCTTAGCATAAAAGTATAGTTTTGAGGGTTTTTAACCTCATCTGTGGGAAATACTCCCTTTGAACAGTTTGAATTGGCAACACTATAAGCATGAAAACAGTACCCTGTAATGCAAAATGACAAGTGTCACTACCTGCAGCACTGTAATTCATGGGAGGCTTAACATAAAAAATGCATACAAAGCTTTTAATTATTTACACATGAACTGAGACACTTCCACCCTCCCAGAGGGGAAGTGCTCAGTTTTGCAGTTGCTTGTATTATGATCACTTCTTTAAATTGTTGTCATTGCTGATAACTTTCCATACTATTCACACACATTTTTTTCTAAAACATAAGGAACATTTGCGGAGTGTTTCTTCTTATGGAAATTTTGGCTATTTTTCTTTCCTTCAGTCATTGGCCATTAACTTTTTCTCGGTGTTGGGCTTGGACTTTTCCACATGACTGTTCAATGCAATGAACATTGATTTAAGTTAAAAAGAGGTTATATTTCTGATCTGAACTTCCTATTTTAACAAGCGGTTGTCAAAAGCAGAGAAGCCTGTGTTCATTTAACTCGTTAACACTATGAGAAGGCCTTATCAGTAGCATCAAAAAAGCCAACTTTCTTCTTCAACCCTAACGTCACGCAACAGTCCTGCTGGATAAAAGAAAATAGAGCACATCACATTCCGTGAGCACAGATAGTACTGCTCACCTACAAGACATTTTCCATCAATGAGAGACCTGTTTTTGTTACTAAAGAGTAACAAAAGAGGGACCAAATTCAGCTCAACTGGACTAAAATGTAGCAGCAGGCATACACAAAGGTAAGCAACAAGGTATTCAGTGAATTCCCCTCTTCCTCTATAGATACTCTTTTTGAGTCTAGCTCAGCAGCAATGCAAAAACCAGAAGAGTTACTCCATCAGAAGGAAAGGTTTTAAGAGTTTATAGATGGAAAACTACTGTCTATAAACAGATGATCTGATTCTCAAGCAACACTCCAAGAACAGGCAAAAAGCCTGCAGTGGCCTGCAGCCTGTCACCCTATACAAATCATGCCTGATAAAGGTAGATTAAACAAATACCTTCCTTCCAAAGTCACACCAAGTTAAAATCTCCCTGCTCTCACTATGGTTCAGACAAAGACTGAATGAGCTAAAACAGCTGGTCAGAATACAATATCAATTTTCACCATGTTTTTAGGCACACTATTATATTTTTTAAAAAAATGCAGTTTGAAGCACAACACAAAAGAGAAAAGTATTCTTACCGTACAACATCGAAACTTTGAACTGAATCATTCCAGAAATACTTCACGCTGTGATGTGTGAAATAACGAATCTGCAAGGGCAACACACATAGATATTAAACCAGCATCACTAAATACCTTTCTTCTGACTGACTTTATTATGAACAGTGATAGACAGTGAACTTAGAACATCACTGAAAAATGAAGTTTTCTTCCAAAAATAATCTTTCAAGCATTCCACAATTTCCAGTAACAGGTTATTGAGGAAAAGACTTGTGTTCCACCCAAAGAATTGAGTTAGCCTTTTAAAAGTAGCAGCTCACATCTACTGTATTGTGTGTTTACTCCAGATACTACCTGAGATATTTTGAAAATTAGCAAGTGTAGTATTGCAGGTTTACTTACAGGCAAATATTTTTTCAAATCATTTTTATTTTCTTCTGCAGCAGATTCACAGAAATGAACAGCATGGCCATTTGAAACCTTGTGTACAATAGGGTTAGGATTCTGTAAAGGATTGGCTCCCAAAGAAGGCATAATGCGAACCTTTGCACAAAACCATATCTTGAATTCATCCTTAAAAAGAGGGAAAAAAATGAATTGGTTGAAACAGCATTTAAACACCATTTTATTACAACAGTTGTAGCAAAATGTGTCAACAGCAGATGACATTAGCGGAGCCCATACATAATTACAGAAGATATCCTCATTAGTATCAGCTACCTTAAGATTACATTTTCTTTCCACAGTTCTAAAAACTTATTTTTTGCACTGAAAGATTTATTTTTAAGAAGTCTAGGTACTTTTAGTTTTAACATCTTCAGCCCTTCACAATTATGCAGATAATGGAGTTGTTTTGTAGTGGGAGGAACTATGGGATTCCTATGCATTCAGCTGCCCCCACCCTGCAACTTCCAACAACTGAGGACTTCACACAAGATCATAACCAAGGACTGTACACAGCAACTGTGCAGGAAGAAAATCACTTGAAATCAAACACCATCTGGATTCAAATGTATGCTTGCTGAACAAAGGAGGAAAAACCTGAAAACGATGTTATCAGGTTATATGAACAAGGTATCTGTTCTGTAACTTTTGATGACAATTCATGTATTTAGTTCTTAAAATCCAAAAGCAAAGACTTTAGTTTTGCTGTGCCCTCTGCAAACAGCTACCAGTCTTCCCATACGGGCAGCAAAGCCACGGACAGTACCAAGCAGCACAGTTCCGTGGTGCTGTAAAACACGATCACGTCTACATTGCAGGCAAGGATCTGTGCAGTTTAGCATGCAGCAAGAGGGATGCGAAAGAACCGCAAGCCGAGAGAAGCGCACCGTCCTGCAGACTTACAGTTGTTCTCAGCAGAACCACTTCACAGTCTTTAAGCGTAGTCCTTTTGCATGTTGCTTTCACACGCCACTGAGGCATCCAGTAGAGGAGAAGGAGAAGAAAGCCACCAGAACAGATCACTCCCACAGTAACTAGCACCAACTTCCAGCGACACAGATCATAGCCATAGATCTCCTGCACGGAAACAGAGAAATAAATAACAAATGACGACCCTCTTAATTACTCTGGCTCAGAAAGCCAACATTAATTGTTCATTAAGTGTGGTATTTAAAGCAAACCAAATTTCAAAGCCATTTTCTCCTTTCTCTTTTCTGGGCGAAGGAAAGATTTTAAAAACTTAATACATGATGGAGTGGCAACAAAAAGGAACACTGTTTTGCTTGGTCAGGAATACAAACATCAGTAAAAGCCTGACAAAGGCAGAACATCCACACTGTTTAAAACATTTCATTGCAGGACCTGCCTCCTCTCTGTACTGCTCCCTGAGGACTGAGGTTGCAACACCACCTGCGTTAACTCTCAGTGAACAACCGAATTTTTGACCATGACACAGCACAAGTGGGCAAAGCATTTAAGAGCAAAAGCATTATGTGGTTTTGTCAAATGCTGATTTTACCACATTAGCATCTGATTAGCCAGCATGCATAGTTTTGAATTACTAGTGCTAGCTGAATTTCATACTTTCTAAACAAGACTGTAAATATATTTATCAAACACTACTTTTTTTTTAGTAGAGAAACTGGCTCATTCTGCCTACCATTTAACAAGAAAGGCTACTGTGAAACATTAGAAACTGCAAGCCACACTGTCAAGGTTCTGTAACTTGCACCCACTGGAAAAAACCTCTTCTCTCATCAAAAAAAACCCCACAAACTTGGTCAAAGGCAAGTACCAACTTAACTTGACGACAGCCAGGAACTGAAAATAATTCCATGACTTACTAGATGCTGTGTTACATTCCTGAGTTTCACATTACATCATTAGATTATATTTCCTGCTGTAAAATAGCAATGAAGTTTCCCATCGAGTACCACCCACATTGTTCATATTGACACCAACTTTTTGCACATTTTTTTGTACTTTTCACTAAACAGTATTAAAAATTGTTTAAATTCCTTTCCTAAGAAAAGGCTTTTCAGCAAGTTTGTTTTGAAGCATTCTCAGCTGACAAAAAGCAGAGACAAAACCCATTCTCTGTTACCCCCAAAACACTGGGGCCAGTATTCACTCCTTACCAAAAAAAACAGGTGAGTGAAAGATAGCAGGAGAGGTCAATGCTTCTTTGGGGCAAAACAAAATTATTTCCCCTGAAAAGCATTTATTTTAATGATCAGACCACAAGCACCTCAGTTTCATTTTTTATTGTAAGGTGTATTTGCCTACTCTCCACATTAGAACTGGTCTAGTGAAGAGCAGATTTCCCAAGCAGCATGCACAAAGAAGAAGGACTTCAATTCAGGAATCTACCTTTTTTAAAAACAAAAATCCCTATATATCCCAAATAGTTTCTGCTGTCTCTAGAACAGGCTAGAAATTTAGAGATCAGCTGCCACTATTTTTCTGTCAAAGCTAACTGCTGCATCTTCCAGGATAAATGATAAGAGAGATCATTGCTCCAGCAGGAAGCAAAGCTTATGTGCTACCAAACAACCATAAAACTGCTTTTCATGCTTTAGGGAGTGGGTCTTATCTGCATAAATATGAATATGCAAGAATATGTAGAGTACAGTCAGATTACAGAGCATTAACCTGTTTTAAATGACAAGAAAAAAGCTGCAGGATTTGAAGGGGTAAAAAAAAAAGAAAAAAAAAAAAGACCCACATGACCCACTTTGTTTCCATTTTCCTTTAAAAAAAGGTTGTTAAGTACCTAAATCTTATCTATTGGACTACTGACCTCAATGTAGTCAACCCAGCACCTTTACAAAGGCTTTCAACAAAAACTGCTAAACTGATTTAAACTGAGACAGTCCACTTCCTGATGTAATATTCCCCATTTACAGAGAAACCCATGAAAATATGTTTCTTTCACTACATAAAAATAGATTAATAGAATTCATTACCATTTCATCTTCCTCTGCTTTATTGACAAATTTCTTTTCTTCTTTCTCCATGTTTAGTATGATATGGAACTTCTCAACTTGAGATATGGAAGACCTTTAACAACAAAAGAATTAAAAATTGAAGTGACATTACCAATTTTATACCTAAGTATTAGGTTGTTTTGAGTTATTTTCTGTAAGTGCTTACACATAGAACACACTGACAACATATTAATATAGATCTTAAATTTGCACTGTTACTAATTTACAGTAGTAATGACCCAAGGAGCTCTAGTAAAGCTTCAAGATCGAACACTGGATGAATACAAGTGAAACACTGCAGAAACAGTAGGCTTTGAAGGAGAGAAAAGAGCTTGTACCAATTTAACTTGGTTACACACATGCAGCAAGCAGTTTTTGGTACATTCTACAAACTAAATAATGGAAACGCAAATTAGATCTGTAAAAAAAGCTTAAAAGTAGGTCAAGATTACACAGTTCTATCATTCTATATGTAATAGCTCCAATCAGATGCTTTCAGAAGCCAAGCTTATCCTTCAAGAGGAAAGGCACTGTACCCCTGAGATGTGCATTTCTCATCTGAGCAAAAAATAAGTGCATGATAAAAAAGTTTAGTCCCCAGTTTGATATTTCTAAATGAAGACACATTTAATGGTCAGTCAGTCTTCTCCCTTCTTTCCAATTCTTCTACCATTCCACTTGTATCAATGGGCTCATTTCTTATTCTAAATCTCTCATAGTTGCAAATCTTGAGCAGTGCTTCGAGGATAGATTACAATCACAAGTTACATGAATAGGGAAAGGCATGAAAAAATACGAAGCTGCTTGAGATGAACACAATGCACACAGATCGCTGTTCCAACAGAGAACTACAAAGAAAAGGTTACAACATGCTGAGGCTTATCAGAAGTTTCAACATCACACAAAGAAAATCAAAGATACCAAGTCGAAAAACTATTTTTTTTAAATTAAAACTGCACCTAACCCACATTTGGGCACCCCTGTACATGCTAATTGTATACAATTTGTAACTAATCCACCCATGTCGCATTTCCACAGGACCACCTACCATAGTTAAAAACCAGAGTAGCCGGTGCTCACCCGCCAAGAAACGCATCATTCTCTCTGCACTGACATTGTACAGCCTTTGATTTTATTTACTGCACATACATAAATCTCTCAGAAGACAGAATTTAGTACCACAGCATATATGCAGTCCTCAAGTATTAAGGATTCAGTCATAGCATAAGTAGTTATTGTAATTTTTCAGACAGAAGGATGTTACCAAAAAAAAAAAAAAAAATCAAGGTGAAAGCCATCCACTTAACTTCATCTCAGCTGTCCACTGAGGACTAGGATGCCACTATTTAAAATACTTAGTATTAGGCAGCATTATGATAAAAGCACAACCATTACCAAGTTCTTGGCTGGCATTAACTCCCCAACATTTTCGTAAATCAAATCACCAGACTCCAAGTGGGATCCTCTCAAAGCCGGCCCCTGGATCCATGCACTTACAGCAGCAATGCCAACTTCAAAAGGTCCTTCCTCCCTACTCCTGCAGTTTATCAACATCATCACAGCCTCATGTGTTTTCTGCAAGCTACCACCTCCTTTCCAATTAAGCCAACAAAGCAGGAACCCAACAGAAAAGGTTTCTTTTGCTGCTCATATCTGGGTCTCCTCAGAAATCTGCTCCCACTGCCAAACAAGGTCCAGGTGGAAGAAACACACACTCGAAGCAATGAACTGCATCACAGCACAAGGCACAGTCACAGGTGAAAGAACTCAGCACCTCATAAACTGAATGCTTGATACAGTTGGTATTTTGTCCTGTATGGAAGGAATACGATTTGCTAACAACTGTCTCCTAATAGAAACACCAGTTCACACACTCCTTACTTTAAGCTGAAAATTTTCTATTACTATCCAATACTGAATTATCCCTTTCTTACTGCAGATTAATTTGGAAATTAAGTCAAAAGATGTGTACCACTGATACTTCCTTATCTGTTACACAATTCATGCAAGTTCCAAAACACATTTTTGTTCAAACCGCCACTTTTCTTCACTAAAGAGCTTTTTATCCTGGGAAATCAATTAAAATCTGTCCTAAACCTACCCAGGATTGCTAAGAAAGCTCCTGAGAACAATCTTTGGATTATTAACTTCAAACAAATTTATGTACACCATACAAATCACATTTTCAATCACAAAGTCATGCAGCCAGAAAAAGTTTTACAGAATTATACTTCTAATAGAGTTCACAGGCCCATGACAGAATTACCAGATCTGTCATACTTGAACTAGTTTGCTCTTAAATAAACATGCATTTCCCCACTGTAGTGTACTGCAACATCAAAAACAGTGCCTTCAGGCAAAACTGCAGCCTTGATGAACGTACCTAGCAACAACTGTACTTGATACAGAAAAGCTCCAGGTGGCAAAATAAATGCAAACAGCTTCAAGATCAATAAATCTCGACTTAGATTTCCATACAGCCAACACGTCAGAACAGGCACCTTATGGGACACCACGGCAGTATGAGAGAGAAGTGCAATTGCTTTAATTTAGGGCTGTTCCACAGCTAGAAAGGAGTGTCAAGTTGTCAGTCTGAAGAAGCATGAAAGGAAAACTCAGCACTGAGAGCACCAGCAGTAATTCCTGTGATTCAACGAGTTCTTTGAACAGCTGGGTAGAATCACAAGGGGAATACACAAGGAGCATTAGGAGGCTATTTTTAACTCACATCATTAGCTCCATCTGCATTATTTTATACAGACTCATTTACTGAGCAACCTTTAACTAACACACACACTCCCAATATTTCACACACTGCCTGTAATTTTCCACATTAAACTTAAATTCAAATCTCTAAACTTAGAAAACATTAGAAATCTTTTCTTAGTTGATGGGTCATGAAAATCATCACTATTCATCAATGGAGAACGGCACTCTATCTCCAATCTTACCCCTTTTGGCACATCATCAGCCCAAGCTCACCAACAAGAGTTCAAACGCATAACTGCTTTGGGTTTGTTTCTCACTGCCCTGCTAAAAGCTGGAGTTGAACGCCACCATCAAGGGTTCCATACAGTTGCCCTCTTTGGAGGCGACTTCAGGCTGCTGGGTGTCAGGCTAAAGAAGTAGCAGCAGCACATCTCACCAATTCAGAAGAGACTTTAGCAATCTGTATTTGATCTTTACGTCCTTCCTTCTATAACATGGCGGGAAATTAAACATTTCAACACTTTAATATTTCATTAATATTTAAATATAAGCCTTGGACTTCTCAGACTACAAGGGAGTATGACATTTTACTAGTACTCAAGTGAAGTTGAAATCCACTCACAAGAAGCAACAGTCAAACATAAAGTGCCTCTGATGCAAAAGCTGCCACTCAGCCTCTCTCTGGCACAAGTTCCCTGGAGCAAATAGCTAGAGAAGTCCTTTCCCCCTTTAACAAACTGAAAATAGCAGCCAAAAAGCGCTATTTATTCCTTTTAAAGAAAGAGGCCAAAAACAATGGAAATGGTGAAAGTTACTGTCGCTCTACTCATCATTTTTACTCATTGAGCTAGTACTGTATAGCCAAGCATAATCCAGAGTCAGAAAAAATAGGAAGTATCAAAAAGGCTTGTAAAAGAAATGCTGTTTGCCACTGAGACTAAAAGGATTAAATCACTTGCAACATTTTAGAACATAGGTATAAATTTAACAAATGGTATAGCAATCAGCTGAAGTGTCCAAACTGGAAGTACTTCTAAGAGCATACATTTGAATCACAAGCTTAAACAGTAAATCTGCAACTTTGTAAAAAAAAAAATATATAAAAATTGAGTTAAAATGGATTTGCTATTTGCCTTTCTCCTGAAGAATATGTAGCTATAAGTAGGACAGTACCTGCAGTTTCAGATTTAAGTTGATACTATCTTGGAGCTAAACTAGAACCCAAATTGGATCACTGGAGAAATTACAGCAGTATACAGAACTTAAAACTGCATGTATCCCTCACAGTGAAGAAAATGTTGCATCTTTTCTGAATTACTACACCAGTATCTATTTGCTGATCTATCCTGATTAAACAACCAGGATACCAAGCAGTTCTATCAAAACATTTATAGGCAATAAACATTTGTAGCAACAGTATAAAAGGTGCCAGTGAACTCATGGCATATCTATTAAGGAAAGCGTTGTTAAAGAACTACAGTCAGTCTCAATCAGTATGCCTGAAGAGTTCTGCAAGCCACTCTTTCGAAGGACTGCTAGCTTATCTGAAGCCAGTTTTCTCATAGTTGGCATAATTAACAAACTACTTCAGTGCAAGTTTTACCCTTCAAGTTTGATGGGGGGGGGGAGGGGGGAGGTAGCAAAGAGATCTTCCCTCGTTTCTCCTCAACAATCGTCCCAAGTCCATAATCCTTAAAAATTAATTCTGCTTTAGCATACACACATTGTTGCCATGAGTTTATTCTTCCAGTTCTCCAGTTTAACTGGAAGTTCCATGATTTCAAGAGCAAAATTCCAAGGTCTGGAAAATCTACAGCTACGAAAGAAGAAACTTTTGAAATCTCCTGCAGTCACTAGGTAATTTAAATACCAAGTTTCTCAGACAAAAATACAATTTTGACAGCTCAAATATTTAGTAAAATCCATGTATGGATATGCATAAAAAAATATCAAGTTGTTACATATGCTTATCGTCTCTCATCATTTATCTGCTTAAAATATGCAAGTAAATAAACTTACAAACTTGTCTCAAACATCCCCTATCTCATTCTTTTCAGATAGTTGTAAAAATCCTGAGATAACTCAAAGAGTTTCTCTTACCAACAAGCAGTCCAGCAGCTGTCCTCTGCACTTGCTTTTGTTATCATGAGGTAGTGAGGCAGTTCTTAATAACTGAGACCCTATCTACAAGGGAAGTCCTGACAAATGAACTATTTTGTCTAAAATCTAAAAAAAAAGTCTCCAAGGGCTTTTCAAACTGTTATCAAAAGATTAACATATCAAAGAAAATTTGGCACTGCTTGGAATGCCTTTTTTTTTTTTTCCCTCTTCCCTCCAGTGTGGCTGAACAATCGCAGGACTGTGGCCGGCTGGCGGAGGCTGTGCTTCCAGGCATCAGCCGCCCGGGCCAGCTCCTTCTATTCAAACCCCAAATGCCTCGCCAGGAGCCTGCAGACAGCTTCAGGTCTGTGCACGAGTCCTGATACTATCTGCCCAGCTAAAAGCATATATGCTTCTGACCAAACCCTTCCTTCTATTTACAGCTGTTGTGAGTGAAGACAACAACATTCATTTTGAGGAGCTAATCGACAATAAAGGCAGCAGTTCAGAAATACACACGTTTCTCACTCTCAGCATTTTAGTTAGTCACAGAGCATAATGAAGGAATCACATACACCAGATTAGACGACCTTTAGAGATCAAGTGCCTCAAAGCTAAAAAGGGAACTTGGTCACTACCCAAACATTGCAGAAACAAGTTACTTTTCTGCACAAGACAAGGATCAACCAGCGCTGCTTTGGTACGAACACAAAGGGTAAACGAAAAGATCTAGCAAAGCAGACCGGAGAAACAAGAGACATGCATGAGAGGCCAAATTTAAAAACCACCTATGTGCAAAGATTAATACAAGTCAATCTGCCTCAGCTCCCTGAGCAATCACTGCCATTAAATAAACCAAGCACTGTAAAGTTCTACAGGAGGAGAATTAAGATCAAAAATCCCAACTGACCTGTCCACAAAAACATCATGATACAGATCAAAAATGAATCATATTCCTGAAATCTGACCTAGTGTCTAAGCAACCCGTCTGGCTCTCCTGGGTCCAAAAGGATCCATTATGGTATCTTTAAGAGCTACCGAAAGACTAAAAATCCTTTTCCAGAACTTATTCACAACAAATACATCCCCCATTAACAGACACTTCACAACCTAAGTTAAGAATTAAGTTTCTAAATAGCCTGATATCATTATAATTCTTTCCAATTTCCGAATTAACAACTGTCTTGTGTGCTCTTAACTGTAGATCATTCCTGTTGCACAGCAGACAGACATCTTACTCAACTCTATCCTGACTAGCTGTCAAAACACAGAAAAACCTTGTTTTATTCTGAAAATATAAAGCCAAACGTTATTATAGTCACTCAAATTAAACGTTGCTGCACTTAAGAGCCATACTCCCAATCCTTTATCATAAGGAATCAACTTAGCAAGGTAACAGACCTTACAAAGGCAATGTTTACCACCAGGATTTACTCTTGTTCACCATTTCCACACATTGAGAGCAGTTACCAAACCAAGTCCACTGCTGCTGCACGTTATGGTAAAGGTTTTCAGTGTTCATGCAACAGACCCACAAGTGGTAGGCAACTGCTTTACATCTACAAAACACTAACTAATGCTCAATATCTGCCATACTGGCAGTTATGAAATTAAAACCTGAAGTACTCAAACTAGAAGAGCAATAGCATGCAGGAAGAGGTTTAAATGCATTTTCTGAGAATACATTCAGTTTCAAAATACACCTGATTACTTAGGAAAGATGAAAACGCCGCCTGGGCTACAGCTGACCATTAGCAGAAGAGAATGGCAGCAAGTTTTACAAAGCGATTGCCAAAGGAAAAGTGTATTCTTTTGCCCCTCCATAGAAGCCAGCTTTCCGCATCACCCTACCACAGCTGTGTATCAGGTGCTGCACGGGATCACTTGGCACATCCAAGGCAACGGTGCTTTGGAAGACAGTTCTGCACTTGTACCTCAGGCCAAATGCCAAAAGTTGGTCTGAATACGAAGTGTATTCCAAAATTTTAATGTTATAATATGCCCATATTCATATAAACCAAAGTACCGCTTATCCAGCTACTAGCAGTAAAAAACAGTGAAAATGCTTCTTCAAAATTATTTCAGAAAGATTAAAAACTCTTTTCCTCCAGACCATGGAAACATTTCTCAGCAGAAAAAAAAATTAAAAATAAAAAAAATCTGTTATTGATCCAAGATCTCCTTTGTCTTCCTCCTAATGAGACCTCCTGGTCTACACAACACTTGGCAGCACTGACCATGCAAAGTTGCATTCCATACATCGCTTTCAATGCGTGTGTAATATTTAATCTGATGTCAGAATTGCCAGCAGCCAAGGAAAGAAGTTCTAGGTACAGCTTAATAGACCACGCTCCAGAAAAAGCACACTTTTAAATGGAGCTATAAAAATAGAAGGAAAAGTCTTATCAGCTACTACTACTGAGCTTGCAGCTCCTGCCCATGCTAACTGCCAACGAGTTCCACATACAATACCTGAAAAGCCGAATCTAAACCACTGTCTCCATTTAAAATGTGCCGTACTAATAAATAAATGGACAAGGACATGAGGCTAAGAACTTTTAAAAAAAATTTCTTAGAGCACACTCTTCTCAAGTCATGTAACGTAACATACTTCAAAAATCAATCACAAAAAAAAAAGCAAACTTGAACAGAACACTATTTCAAGAGCTGAAACCAAAGCTTCTGTCCACAATGCCATGGACATTAAGTCCCATATTTACTTTCCAGTCCTCCTCCTTTACGTAAGAGGTCCTATTTCAGCACCTATGAAAATAAGGTACTAGTTCCTAAAATTCCTCCACTGGCCACTTTTGAAAAGATTGGTAGAACCTGCAGCCACTGAAAATAAGAAAAAGGCCATCTTTAAACGGACTTGCAATTACAAATATTAAGAGTTGATTTTAAAGGCTGTAAGAATGCCCTGCTAAATCCGCATTATGACATCTTGTCTCCCTAATCCCCTTGTCTCCAAACAGTCTGTTATCAGGATTCATCCATCCCTCACTCATTAGTCCGGGTATCTCCTCAAAGGAAATAGCCTTCAAAGTTCTCTTTTTATGAGAAGGTTTCCTTCAAGGAACCCTTTGACGCAGGTGGGCCTGTACTAGGCATTTTTGCACCTCTAATGTGCACCACTGTTGCCCCATCAACAGTAACAACTTCCACTTAGTACCTAGGACCACAGCCATGATTTGGGGCAGATGGGATTACACTACAGCCTGCACACTGGGATGGATCCATACATCTGAGCTGCAGCACAATGCTGGAGACTTCTCACACCACAGGGCAAGACTGACACCAGGTGCGAGAGCCTGTCTTTGCCTGCCCGCAAAACATAAAAGCCATGTCACTCAAAGACCACTTCAAAACTGAAACAGATCACTCCACTGATACACAGCTTAGCCAAAAGTCTGGGGATATCACATTTTTGTGACCATAAAAAGACGAAGGTTATCACACTTTACTTCAATATACACTATGAGCTTAGACGTGTAATTTAAATTTATTTGTAAAGCCTTCAGTATTATTTTAACATATGGATATTTTTTGCAAGTTTGCAGTCCACATTACAAATGCAAATGCTATGCTCCTTGAGAGGCACCTTCAATCTGAGAAATGCACCTTTCATGAACGGAAGCTGATGCAACTCACAGTTCTCCAGTAGCTTGTGGCTGAACCCTTAAATATGAAATTATTCACATAACGTACAATAAATGTTTGGGTAAGACATACAAGCTAAAGGAACTATGGAAGACGAAAAATTCTCCAGCTATATTTTGAAAGGAGTTAAGGTTATAATTTGTACTACAAACAAAGCTTAACACTTTAGTCAACTAACCAGGCTCTAACAATAAGAATGACATAATAGTTTAATGAATACATGGAAATTTTACAAGTACACGAGCTAAATTTTAACAAAGCCCTCCACTCAATACCTATTTTATCACTTCCCATCTTGGGCCTTCTGTTATAATACAAGCTTTTGTTTCTGTGTTTAGGCTTAAGGAAGACCATTGTATCCAACAATCACCAAACCAAAATTGTATTTACATTTGTAGAGTGTATTCTTTGTAAAGTATACTTTTTGCAGGCTGCAATAGCAATTGTAATGTTTATAGTAGAATACATGCTACATTAAGGAAAGATAATTCTACATCTAACAATAAACTCAGTATGGCAGTTCATCATGATTACGAAACACTATAGCAAATACTATACTCAAAACTTACTTTCTAACTGGTCTTCAGATCATCCTTTTCAGACCACTTAAAAATTTGTTATTAACGTAACAGCACATGCACAAGTTGAAGACATGCTGGAGGTGAATTTAGGAAAGCAGTCAGTGTTATCAGGGACAACTAGTCAAGCACCTCACCACCTTAACTTCCCGGCATCTCATTTATCTTACTTCAAGCAGCAGCTACTTACATTAATGAAAATTTTCAACTAATAAATCAAACACCAAAAGTCAAAAACTGCCCAAAGCTTGTTCCCATTCTCAGGCACACAGAAATACAGTCTTTCCTTATTTCCTTTTTAGATTTCTGGATGTCCTACCTGGCTGCCATGAGGGAAAGACCTGTCCCACAGTCAGGGAATCCAACAAAGCATACATTTATTTTAGATGCTTATTGTTTCTTTCCTCTCTTGGAAAAGTATACTAGACATTTGGGTTAGAATTCACAGACTTTGACCACAGCAACAATGAAATGTTTTATTTATTCTTGGAAGAGAAAGTTAAACTGTTTCAAATACCTTGGGTAAGGCATGGCGCCATTACACCCAGTGTTAGTTTTCAATAGCTGAGCACTGAAGCTGTTTCCAAAAAGATGTTCCTTTCTTGCATGTGGCATGAACTTTACTCAGTCCTTCTATTTGATTAAATAACCAAGACTATTATGGTTAGATAACGGAGATGGCAAAGGTGCCCCATCCCAGCACCAAGAGAACTGCAAGTATTCTAGTGGAGAACTTGGAGTCTGAGGACCCAGATCCAGCAACAATGGGTCCTTTCAAGGAAGCATTTCCCCTCAGGGGCTGTGCCAAGAGCCCAACCTTTCCTGTGTGGCTGCCGCCTTATTGTGCAATGTGGAGTATCTGCTTCCTGGGATATATTTGCTTTTGTAGTATGGATGCTCAGTAAAAGGAGGCAATGACTTTTTTTCCCCTCTTCCTCTTAAATTCTTGGAAAATACTTTTGAGGTTAACATAAGAATATTTGAAGCAAATTTCTGTTCGCCTACAAGGAGATCATCAAGCACAACCAGACTAACCACAAGAGATTAACTTTCCTCTGAAGTTTAGACCTTTAACTTTTGTTTCCTCAAAAGCACATATCGTTGGCATACAGCTATGAGTACAGCAAGTCAGAGGACCAGTCATACCCATCATAAGCCAGCAATTTGCTTTAGCATCTTTCCTTTCCCATCACATGACTTAGCACCTGTCGTTGCTTTCAGCTGAGCATTCTGAGACAAAGCACCAGTAGATCTTCACGATTTCCTGAAGCTGTGATGTAAAGCTTAAAGATTCTTCGTAGTTCAACTATGTGACTGCTAAATGCACACACAGAGTATCTCCCAGATTAACAGAAATAGCACCAAACTGTACTCACTTCTAAAAATTTATTCTGTAAGACCTATACATGCAAATGGGTTAAACTTCAGCACTTAAACCTGCGTCTTCTAATGTTTACTGAAAACACTTTTTTTTTTTAAACAGTCATAATAAACTGACACAAGGCCTTAAGCATGTGACATGTTCACATTACTTATGTCAGAAACACTTTAAGGAAAGAGCTCTTCTTGGGTGCAATCAACCCACCAATCAATAGAAATGTTATGCGTGACAAATTGCTAAAACTCTAGATATATAACAACACTAAACATTAAACTTAAAAGGTTGTATCACAGAATTTAACACAATTTAAGATGTCAAGCAGGACAATGTATTTGCCTTAATCAAATTCTAGTAACAAATAAGTAACAGAAAAATCTGCAAACCAGTTCCTTTCAGAGGTTAGACTGCTGTAGAAGGCGATTTTCTTGTGCACGTGAATTTATACAACTTGACAGCTTAGCTCCTGAAAATTATTAATTTACTCTCAGAACTACCATATGAGGTAAGATGAGAAAGCCGAGGGTGGAAAAGTTCCACTCTTTATGAGTGAACAGAAGTTTGACAAAACAAAGAAGAGAACACACATACAGGACTGTAACATTTGACTCAATGTCTCCATGCCTGTAATGTAAACCTTGGCCCACGTCCATCTAGCCACTATGTCCCAGTCATTCAGAACAGACCTACAAACCCAGAAGAGCTTCAGCAATTTAGTAAACAGTTATACCTCAGAGAAGGGCTTCTACAGTCCATGAAATTAAATGAACTCACAGCAGCCTACTACAATACGTTTCATCGCTGCCTTAAAATAGCCCAGTCTAAATGACACTTTGCAGCGCTTGTGTACCTCTTGGGAATGATTTCCACAGCACCAGCAGTGGAAGACATCTTCTGTACAACAGACGCAGACACTGCAAAAATCTGGCGAGCGATCTCCCTTCAACTGCTGCAGTTTCTCAGCACTGATGACAGTCAGTAAATGTCTTCAGGTTTGCTTCCCCCAGTAAGCAATAGCTCTTGGTTATCGCTCCATTTATAGTAAACTTTTACCTAAAAGGAGAAATTCTCCTTTAAGATATCATTTCTAGAGAAATTTTATGTCTGCATTTGAGCTACCTTTTTTAGAATGTTATTTTCTTTCCTACCCTATAAACTTTTTTATAACAGCACTAAGAGATGTAACTGTATCCATCTTCTCTGCTGTCATGAGGAAAGTTAATTTTCTTAAACCCAAGACTGAAATGTTGTTAAGTACATTAAATGTATCAAGGAGCACTCTTTCCTCAAGCTTTGACCTCACTAACTGAAATATCACCACTGTCCAGCAAAATATTCAGAAGCAATCTCTTCTCAGATACCTCTGGTCCAGACGTTCTACTCAGATTTCTCCCATCAGCCTTGTTTTTTCATAAACATTAGGTGAAAACAGAGGTCAGCTTTCTAAATCGCCATTAAGGCCTGCCACGATCCTCCACATACATTAAATGCATAAGTAGCTTTTACTCTATATCCTTTGAATGAATGTAACTGCAGAACAGAAAGTCTGGCTGAAGGCTAATAGAGCAACAAAATGACAGTCCCCGAAAGGTCAGATCAAATGTGCACTTAGCCCAGCATCCTGAAAAGCAGCAGTCAAGGAGACATCCCAGGTAGAGTTGTGTAATGATTCCTCCCAGTAGACTCTCCCCAATCCCAGTGACGTGCAGTTTAAGAACTTTGTGAGCCAAATCCTGTATCATCTCATTTAATACTACGTGGATTTTTCTTAATTTTTCCAATTGTGTTGGGGCACGTTTCAAGCTTGCCAATATCCTGCAAAGAACTCTTGAGTTCATGAAGAAGTATTTTTTTTTCCCTCATTTCAAACCTCCATCTACTACTTTCAGCTGAAGCTTCCTACTTCTTGTATTTGAAGGGGTAGCGAAGTCATGCCTTATTTACTCCCTCCCTGCCACCTATGACACTTTTATAAACTGTTTTATCCCACACCCTTCAGTCCTCTCCTCTCCATGCAGAAATGACTAACAGCTTCCCTTACAGAGGTCATTCCATAATTCTGATTATCCTTGTCAGCATCTTTCACAGTTCTGCTATGTTTCTTTCTTACAATGCCTCATCCTCCGTAAGAATTTGCATGTGGCAAATAACACATTAATGCCACAAATAAATTAGAAAATAGGACACTGCACAAACAGCTAATTAAGATTAGCTAAAAACCATTTTTCAAGAGCAGAAATATCTGTTTTCTCTCATACATACGCAGTCTTTACAGGTAAGTGGAAGAGAAGCCACACTTTCCTAGAAGCACCTGCTGGTTGTATTACGTGCTGATGTTAAAAAAAAAAATCATCTATGGAATAGAAGCCATTATGCATATTACAAAAAAATACACTCCATATGGACGTGGTTCTGAGCAACTGGCTCTAGGTGGCCCTGCTGGAGCAGGGGGGCTGGATAAGATGACCTCCAGAGGTCCCTTCCAACCTCAACCATCCTGCAAGTCTGCAATTCCATTTATCATACTCAGTATGTTTTCATAAAAGAACATTCACACAATGGTGGCTCACAAGATGAGAGATTTAAAACAAACATTTTAATGACTTTTCATCAGTCATCAAGAAATTAAACTGGCAATTACATAAGTACTAAATTCCTCATCATCAAGTCCCAGATCCCTGAAATATCTCTAGAATATGAGAAGTTCCCCACATGCCATTTCTGATGAGCAGAAGTCTTTTGGGATTTCTGGTCTACAGGAAGAAGCTAACGCTTCTATTCCAGACAATGCCACAGCATCCAAACCCCCACCCCGTCTTACAGTTCTAACCCTAGATTAAAGGGATCAAGTGCAGAGCACAAAATACATCTGAAAACACTTCAAACACAAGGTAGGCAATGCTTCTTTAGCTTGGCCTTCTACACAAAGGATGAGGGGGTGGATATTCACAGTTTATGTAAAAGTGACCCCAGTGCAACTCTGTCAAAGTTGACACCTCACCCTGAGGCTTCAACAGGATCACAAGATTTAAGCATAAACTGAACCCCTTGTAGATGGCTCTGCAGACCTCAAATTTGTATGCTCCTTACAGAAACTACAGCAGGGCAGCCTGGTTCCAGATGTAGAAGGCTTTATTCAAGATACCTAGCCAACTAGCGTGATTAACAGTTCAAAATCCACATGTGCAACTTTCTGACACACATTAACTTCACTCCCATCTTATCTGCAAACATACCAACCATCTTGCAGAGTTTTTAAAAATGCCTTCATCAAGGTAGAACACAAGAACCTAGGAAATACCCAACTTAAACACTATCACAACTCGCTGTATGAATATGCACTTTGGTTTCTCCTTGGCCACAGCACCCAGGAAAGGAGATTCACAAGCACTTACTTTATATCTGAATGAAGGCAAATCAATCAAAAAGGTTTTGAAAAACACTGAAGCTCTAAACATCACCTTATTTCTATGGAACATTAAGAAGGGAATCAGCCACAAGTTACTATATTTTTGCTACCTTTCAAGCTGATGTTATAGGTATTAAACTCATTTTCACTGCTGTATTTAACAGATACAGTACCACACTTTCAAAATTAAGAAATTAACTTAACTGTCCTGGGTTCGGCTAGGATAGGGTTAATTTTCACAAGAAGCTGGGAGGGGGCACAGCCTGGACAGCCAAAATGATCTAGCCCAGGGGATATTCCACACTATACTGATGTGATGCTCGGTATGTAAGGGGGGAGCAGACCAGGGGAGAGTGGACAGCTAGGGAGGCCAGTGAGCATCAGACTGCATCACTCGCTGTATATATTATTTCACTAGTATTATTGTTATTGCTGCTGTTTCTTCTCTCCTTGTGTTGTTCTATTAAACTGTCCTTATCTCAACCCATGAGGTTTTACCTTTTTCTTCCAATTCCCCTCCCCATCCCACCGGGCAGAGGGAGGAGTGAGCGAGTGGCTGCATAGTGCCATAGTGCTTTGCTGCGGGCTGGGCCTAAACCATGACGTTAGCTAAAATCAGAATTCGCATCCAAGGAATGAGGATGTTCCCTGATGGAGGAAAGCATAGATATAAGACACACAATTCAGGAATCTAGCAAAGATAAGATGGGAGGATACAGTGAAACACCGAGCAGATGATTCACCACAAAATACTGAACTTCACAAACTCAGCTGCCTAGGTATAGCTCAACATCCACAATATCAAAAATTAGTCTCCAAGGAAAATGAGCTTTACAAAATGTGAACTACTTCAATTTAGCACTAAGTCAACAGAAAGCATTTTGTCAGAGTGCACACCAGAACATTCTCAAGCCGATACACCTTCTGTTGACAGTAGCTAATCAAGAAGCACCATTACTGTCTGACTATAGTCTGTGTAAGTTCTCCTACCATATCCATGAACATCACGTGTAACAAGTGTTACCTGACTTCAGCTGGACAGACAATCACGGCATTTAATATACTATTTCTTCCCAGACACTTATGTCATTGGACGATAACAGCAAGCAGCAGAAACTGAGGCACCCTAGGTTTGTTCCACACACAAGACACAGACTACGCAAATTCAAAACACTTCGCACTGAAACCTGAGCAAAACAGTCCTGTGGTCCATTCTGCCAATGGAGTTATGTGGACCAGCAATCTCCAGTAAAGAGACAGCAGCTATTTAACACACCAGATAATCACTATTGAAATTAACACAGGCTAAGAACTGGTGTTAGAAATGCTGCTAGCATACCAGTAACAGCTTGAGGCACAAAAATCCTTCAAAACACATTCTCAGAATGCAATTATGCCAACAGTCTTCGCTACTGACAAAAGCTGTCTCTCTGGGGAAGGGATGTTGCTGGATAAAGGAAAGGGTCCCACAGGGAAGAGTGCTACAAGGATACCTACATTTGCACGCTATAGAGTAAGGACTCTGTCAAGCTGACAACACTAAGTTATTTTTCATCGTGCTCTCCCACTACAAAAGACATACAATTTGTGTGCTGAAACATTATGCGTGTTCCTACATTTTTGCCCATTTATTACTATAGTATAGCTATTTGTGTTGGAAAAGACACAGTCATAAGAAAACATGATTTATATTGTAAACAAAAAATAGAATTTGTAGATGAACTAACAAAAGTCAGGAGGCCAAATACACCTTCAGTCAATGAAAACTGCACAACAGTGGTTTTCCAAGTGCTTCTTTTCATTGACACATTACATCTGCCTCTGCTCCACACACATGCCCTTCACCATGGGTTGATCCCACTCAAGCACTAGATACCATTGTACAGATCAACAAACAGGCAGAAGCTGTGTTTCACCCACACACTGTTGACATTTAAAGCCTGGTTGTCTAAACTGGAGTCAAAACCATTACTCCTTTTCACATCACAGGTCTTCAACATTGCCAGTACTAAGGCTCAGTTGAATGCCTCTAGCAACAAAGCATGGCTATGATGCAGGAAAACAATGTCAAGACCCTCTCTTGAAACACTACTTAACACTAAGTTAAGTTTGTCCTGCACAACATCCAGGTCTCCAAATTGGAAAGACACGGCTTTGACAGATGGACCACTCGGTGGATAAGAAAGTGGCTGGAAGGTCACACTCAAAGAGCTGCAATCAATGGCTCGATGTCTGAGTGGAGACCAGTGACAAGTAGTGTTCCTCAAGGGTCGGTACTGGGACCAGCACTGTTTAACATCTTTGTCGGTGACACGGACAGTGGCATCGAGTGCACCCTCAGCAAGTTTGCTGACGACACCAAGCTGTGCGGTGCGGCCGACATGCTGGAGGGAAGGGACGCCATCCAGAGGGACCTTGACAGGCTGGAGAGGTGGGCCCATGCAAACTTCACGGAGTTCAACAAGGCCAAGTACAAGGTCCACCTGGGTCAGGGCAATCCCAAGCACAGATACAGGCTGGGTGATGAGTGGATCGAGAGCAGTCCTGCGGAGAAGGACTTGGGGGTGCTGCTGGATGATAGGATGAACATGCACTTGCAGCCCAAAAAGCCAACTGTATCCTGAGCTGCATCAAAAAGTGTGGCCAGCAGGTTGAGGGAGGTGTTTCTCCCCTGTGCTCTGCCCTCATGAGATTCCACCTGGAACACTGCGTCCAGCTCTGAAGCCCCCAACACAAGAAAGACGTGGAGCTGCTGGAGCGAGTCCAGAGGAGGGCTACCAAGATGGTCAGAGGGTTGGAACGCCTTCCCTACGAGGACAGGCTGAGAAAGTTGGGCTTGTTCAGTCTGGAAAAGAGAAGGCTCCGGGGAGACCTTACAGCGGCCTTCCAGTACCTGAAGGGGGCCTGCAAGAAGGCTGGGGGGGGACTTTTTACAAGGGCCTGCAGTGACAGGACAAGGGGTAATGGTTGGATGCTGGGAGAGGGCAGGTTTAGACTAGATATAAGGAAGAAGTTCTTCACCCTGAGGGTGGTGAGACACTGGGGCAGGCTGCCCAGAGAAGCTGTGGCTACCCCCTCCCTGGCAGTGTTCAAGGCCAGGTTGGATGGAGCCTTGAGCAACCTGGCCTAGTGGGAGGTGTCCCTGCCCATGGCAGGGTGTTGGAACTAGATGATCTTTGAGGTCCCTTCCAACCCAAACCATTCTGTGATTCTATTCTATACTATGCCAAAAGGACCAACTGAAGATAGGGTTAATCCAAAGAATGCACTCTGCAAGACTGCACATTTGACAGCCCTTTTATGTTCCTGTTTGAATTACCAGTTGGTCTGAAAATAACTTTTTGCTGGCTTGTCAGATCTAGAGTACTGCTATAGTGACAGAAGCACCAGTTTTAGACAGCGGCACCCTCAGCCAAAGACTGCTCAAGCCAGTGGAACAACCCTTTGAATTCACTGGGCTTTGGATCAAGCCTTCACAACTTAGTGACAACGGCAGATTCTTCTATTACTCTCAGATAAAAACAGTTCCCCTGTTTGAGAAACAGAGGTAAAAACCACTACCCCTCTGCTCAGAGAAAAAATCTCAAGCAATTCAACAGTAACAGGATTTTTCAGGAAATTCATCTGTACCCAAAAGTTATACAGTTCAATAAATACTATTACGGGGTGAAGGTAAAGTCAGGTGATGCAACATCACTGCCAACACACGGTACAACCTCCACATTGGAGGCCAATCCTTATCGACATCATTGAACTTTCAGCTCCTGCTATCTACTACTGCATTGAAGGCATCCTCCAGAAGATAAAGCTCTTGCTATTGTTGATGTTAAATGCTGTGGCAGATCTAAAGGCCAGAGTTCACAAGGGTAACTGTACTTCTCTTCATTGATTTGGAGACGTGGTACGACAGCAAAATGCATAGGATTAATTTAAATGTTTCCACACATTCCAGTTATCTTACAAATCAATCACTGAAACAGAAGAAATAATTGGATCCTTTGTTTTGTTATGCAGTCTACTGCAGACAATCAAAAGCAATTATAAGAGCACATGAAAATAATTATATATAAAATAGCATGGCTATACTCGCGGTTGGACTTTCCACTTTGAAATCTTTCCATCCTCCCTTAGGCTTGTACTTGTACTCCTCCCTTGTACTGCTGAATATACCAAAATACGTGTCCTTCAAAAAGATCTTCAAAGCCAAAGGGAGACCTTTCTAAGTACAGATAAGAAGCATTAGGATTACCACCTGAGTCTAAAGCAGTAATGTGAAGCTACTAAGACTACTAAAATGACTGAAAACTCCTCAATGCTCTGCTACACTGAAGTTACACACACGTGCGCACCCTTTGCCCTCCTGTAGTAACCTCACAGTGGAAGTTTTGAACATCCTGACAGCACAAGAAAACTTGCTTCATTTGCAAGAGGCAGCATCCCAGAAGAAAGTAACATCCAGAACACCAATTGTTTCCAAACCAGTAGAAGCACCACAGTCTAGCCATTTGAACCTGTCTAAGGTCTAAGCAGGCATGATACAACCAATCGATGGACATACTGTGTTATTTCCCCCTCCTTGGCCCAAATTTGACACAAACTAAAACTAAAATCCTATAAAATGAGACCAAAGGGAAAGCAATAGAGTTTAATCTATTCCCCAACCTAAACCAACTACACCAGTCTTTCTCAACACACTTTGTTCTTCATGGCCACCAACAAAAGACTTTAAAGTACCATTTTCACTGTGAGAAAGATAAAAGCTTAACTGGTGTTTTCCTTGATAAAAGTTAACCCCATTTCAACCTGCCCATCACAGTCATTGAAAATAGCATTTCCTTCTTACAGATCTTTTAAATATTTGAAATCTCTTACATTCCCCTTTACCTCTGCATCTCTTGCCAAAATAACTTTGATTTTCTTCCATCTCTGTGAAGTTGTTTCCTCGAACTCTGATCATTTGCATTTCTCTCCTGTGAGCTCTTTCCAAGTGGTCCAAATTCTTCTTGGATTTTGTCACCCAAAGCAGATGCTGTCTGTGCCAGTACACCAACAGCAAACAAAGCTGACAGATTCAAACTTTACATCTCACAGACAGTATTCCTGTTTAAACATCCCAGTTAGATATTTGCCTCTTCTGCAAACAGCATGACACTGACTCATGTTCAACTTGTGATCCAGTACACCCCCAGGTCCTTTTTCTAGAACCTAATCAGTTATTCCTCACCCTGCATTTGCACAGCTGATAATTCCAGCCTAAGTGCAGTACTCTGCATTTGTCCCTATTGAATGTCATCCTGTTTTTCAGGTCATTTTGAACCCTCATCATGTCCTCCAACACATAGTCCCCGAGAATTTAATAAATGCTTTTAATCAGCCAGTTGACTGACGCTTTCATTAAAGGCAAGCATACCCAGGACAGAACCCTTCAACATAACCTCTCATTTCAACACTGAATCATTAACTACTGTTTTCCAGTAGTTAATGATCATCTGACCAATTTTGCACATTTACTAGACTACTTTCCCCAGATCATGTCCCCATTTACTTATGAGACCATTAAAATGTGGAAAACCCTATTAAATAAATCAATCAATCAATCGGGAGACAAGCTCTCCCCTGTTTCTACCATAGGCACAAAGCCTTCTGCCCTGCAGTAAAAAGGTATTAGACTTTGGACATGGTTAGTTTTCCCACAAATCAGTTCATGCTGTTATTCTTCTTGTAGTTACCTTCCAAGCACTTGAAAAATAGAATGTTTGCTTATTAATCTCAACTGATGGAAAAAAACTGAGATAAAATGAACTATCAGACTTCCACTCCTTTTCCTCAGCTCTCTTCCATTATAACTCCCCAAAGACTCATCCTTTGCAAATCTTCTAGCACTTCTGAGTATTTCTAGACAGTATTTTTGCATTTTTTTAGCTGTTTTGAGAATGGTACAGTGAAGCTTATCAGGGCCAGTGGACGTAGAAACTTCTAATGGAAGTACACTCTAGTGCAACATACTACCTCATCACAAGTATTAATAAGATTAAGCATCTGCGTGACACTATGTTAAAGACGACAAGCAAAACAGGCACTGAGCACTTCACATGTTCTGCACCTTCTGTAGATACATACGCTCTCCACTGAATCAAGAGAGACATTTCCCAATCTTCTTCCTACTATTAATGTACTTCTGCCCAAACCTTGCTAGCTTTTATACCTCTTGCTAGTTGCAATTCCATTTGCACTTTGGCCTTTCCACTATCTGCCTCTACTATTCTTTTATACTTCTTCATAATGCGACTTAATTCCACCATCTGCACAGATTTTTCTTGCATCCAAAGTCAGTAAAAGCTCATAATAAAAGTTGGCCTTGGTCTTACTACTTTCTCTATTTCTCAAAAGCCTTTTGCTGTTTTGTCTCCTACCCTTCATAAGGATCAGGAGCTCCAATTTCATAGCCATTACCATTTATCATCTTTCATTTTGACATCTTCCAGCTAGAATAAAACCTAAAGGAGGTGCCATTTTCATTGCTGTATGTACTTTCTAAACTGAAAATGTCACCATCACATAACTTTGATAAAGGTCAAAAAAGAAAGAGTTAGGTATTTTGACTTTGAAGGATGGTCTTTTGGTCTTAAATACCACATAAAATCTCAATCCAGCTAAGTAGTAAAGGACTTGCTACCATTTCCAGTACCTGGTCCTCTTCCAAAGAGCTGCTTTAAGACAAACAACGCAGTGCCAAAGTTCTAATAAACCAAAACCACAAAAAAAGAAAAGGGCTAAATACTTTCAAAGGAGAAATGCACAATGAAAAAACGAAAACAGAGTATGAATGCAAAATGCAGCTAATTCTGGCAGGACTGATAGGAGTGCAAACACTGTTGACACTGCACCACTTCAGAGCAAGTGGGTAGACTCCACAGCCACGGAGACCCCTTCCCAATCCCAGCTCATGCACAGCACTCCATGCAGATGGTGCTGAAGTCATATATTTTAGAAAAAGAGCAGCAAGATACAGCACTTCAGATTTTTGTGTAGATCACATCCATAACTCCTGAATAGTAACTGTGAATCATCCATCCTTTTTTATTTAAGTCTGCCTTTCAGCTACCAAAGATTAGAGTTTTATTTCAATCAGGAATAAAGGTGTCAGACTTGAGGCTATAATACAACTACAGTCTACTATAAACTGAACTTTTGTTCTCTGCTAAGCAGATTATTTAACAAAGGAAATAGCTTTTTTATGAATGAAAACTATTTTTAGCTCATTGTGTAACAGTGAAAGGGAAACACTTCAGCATTACTGTTATTTAAAATTTTTTTTTAATGTCTAATTGGGAAATTAGGATTTTTGAACTACGATTTGTTTTGTACAAACTCTCCCATAACCAGACCCAAGCACTAGACAGATGTTGGGATTTTTTTCACCACCTAAAGAACACAAAACCTACTAGTTTGCACAACACTGTGCCTACAGACCCAAAGCAGGTTTGGCCAGCTAGATGCTATGCTGTGGAGACTGGTAATCCTTGCCCAAAAAAGCATACCTTAAACACATGCTCAGTTCTCCAATGCAAGTCTTTAAGCCATTCAAAAGGTGAGTCTAAACGTACCTGCAGAAGCATACATTTCTACATCGCTCTGATACTGTTTGGGCAATGAGAAAACAAAATCTAAGGAAGCCCTTTTTTTCTCATTTCCAAAACACAATTTTAGAAGAATTAACTAAAGAACTTTGTTTCACAAGGTATTAAAGGAATGAATCCTCTTGCCTCCATGCCAGCAACCATCAGAGAATCACAGAACAGTTTCGGTTGGAAGAGACCTTCAAGATGGTCAGATTCATACCAGACAGACATTTAACAAGGAAAGTGTTAGAACAGTTCCCCCTGGCCTGCTGTTAAAGATGCTTAAGCGTACCACCCAACTCAGACATTTTTCACACCAGAAGCAATATGTCCTACAACAGACCTTGGAGAAGCTAAGTCAAAGTAACCCACTGTCGGTACTTTACAGAAATAAAGCAAACAGTATCTGAAGGTTTCCAGAAAAAGGAACAAGGGTTCAATGGTAAAGATGCTTGACAAAAATCTGTCCTTTCCACATCAGTTCCCAGTTCTAGTACAGATTTCCTCTATGACCTGGGCAACCCACTTGGACCCGGCTTTAACAACAAAAAGCAAAACTGCTTGTCTGACGCACTTTGCCTGTCACATGGCTCACTAGCAGAATAGGACTGAATCACAAAGTTTCTCAGTCATACTCAGCATCGTGATGCAACTTCCCCCCTGCTAGGCAGCCCCCACACTCCCTTGCCAGGCACTGCAAGCTGTCTGACCCGGCAGCTAGGACCTTTCATCCCTCTCTCTTCAGGTGAGGGATGAATTAGTGCCTGCCCGAGCCATCAAGCCCTCCCTAGAGGAGAAAAGGATGAATGGAAAAGAAATACAGGAACAAACACTTGATTCCAGAAGACAACTAAAAAAAATTAAGGTTTGACAGCACAACGAGCTCAAAGTCTAGCGATCGCTACCGGAAGGCACCGAGCAGAGCACCTAGAACAGCACCACTGCTCCTGGGAGGTATCAGGAACACAGCAGCTGCTGCCCAGTGGCTCTGCTGGAGACGGCTTCTGCAGAATTGCTCAGATCCCTTTAACTGTTTTCTCCTCCTTATGGCATGGACAGTCAGTCAGCTTTGGCCAAAACCAAAGTTAACAAGATTTCTCTTACCCACTTTCTGAAGCACTTCAAAAGCAGAGTACCTTGGAGCACATCAGTTTTTCCTAGCTGACCTAGGCACTCACATTGGAATGCTCCATGCTGCCAGAAGCCAGTGTTCTTCCTCACAGGTGACCACACCAACAATACATGGCATTTATATTTCACCAAGTCATCTTAACAATATGCTTCTTCAAAGTCAGGAGAGTTAAGTCAGTACCAATAAACTTCCAAGGCAATTCCAAGTTCAAAGTTTACACCACACTTCTTTAAACTGTGTAAAATTGTGTTTGTAATTGGCCAACAAGAAAGAGCAGCTTACAAAACCAGCAGTATGTAGCCCTTATCATCATACTACGTACCAAGACAAACATTTCCTCAGAGTAAATGCAGTCAAGGTCTATTGCTGTCACCTGTGACACTGCTACATGGACATTAAGTTTATGAGGACCTGACTTATGCCATAGAGTATACTTAAACAGTGCAACAAAAACGCTGTTTCTCCACAGGTTCAAGAAAATTAATATTCTACAGGAGTCATACAAAAGTCAGTTTTACTTTAACAGAAGGTAAAAGCAGCAACTCTTTCAGATATGATGAAAGCAATGGCAGAAAAATATAGCTAACCTGCCTGAAGAGCCAGTGTGTGGACAAATCTCATACGTACAATGGCTGAGTCACCTACAATTAAAAAAAAAAAGTCAGAAGAATGAATAGGCTAAAGGAAACTTAAGATTAATTGCCCTAGCAAAGAAAATCTAAGTAAATACTGTACAGTTCTAGCGAGTGCATACAGCAAACAAAACACGTTAACGAACTTTAAAATTGGAACAAACTTCTCCTCCAGCTCAGATGAAGAGGAAGCACTCAGTCGGTGGGGCCAGACAACAATCAGCGCTCATGGCAGAGCAGTTTAAAGCTAACCATCTCCCACTGCTGCAGGCTGTGTTATCTCCGCTCAGGGAGACAACAGCTTGAAGGGCTCCAAAAGCCTCCTCCAACCCCAGCACCTGCAGGGATACACAGATCCCTCGGGCAAGCCAGAGCACCAGTGGCAGCAGCAGCAAGCTTTTAGAGCTGCAGCTACTCAAGTTGTTATTCTTCACTGTAAGGATCAACGCAGTTTTTAAAACTGCTTTGTCAAATCCTTTTCAGTTCTCAAGTGTTTAATTCACCTAGTAATTGTTTACGCCTGAACAGGCACGAACAGGCCCCCTCTTTGGGACGGAGCAGTGGTTGTCAGAGGCGCTTGCAGGGTGAGGTCAACCCCTCCACAGCTCAGCTGAGCGCGAAGCATTCCGTAACCTTTGTCAACGGCAGTGTAACGCTCTGACTTATCTGCTGAAAAATGGATGCGATGCACTGAGTCCTCGTCTTACACCTTGCTGGGAAAGTTCCTGGCACATCAGCACTAACATTTCCCACCGACCCCGACACGACAGACCACGCTGACGCGTGCCCGAGCACCAAAATGCTTTATGCACCGCCGGTCGGTGACCAGGACCCGCGGGCAGCGCTGGAAGCCGGGCAGAGCAGGTGGAAGAAGCTCGACCCGACTGCTGCCCGAGCTGCTGACGGCACCGCCGAGAGCCCAGCGCAGCCTCGGGGGCGGACCAGCGCCACTGCCGGGAAGGCGGGCAGCGGGACGGGAGCGGGAACCACCGGGCCGCTGGGAAGGCGCCGCACGTGTCCGGAGACCGGCGGCCGGGAGACCCCGGGCAGCCGCGCACGCTGCACACACGCTCTCGGCCGCACGCCCGCCCCTTCCCCTGCCGGCGGGGGCTGCCACAGCCGCAGGACCCACTCCGAGCAGCGCGGGGGCCGCTATTCACGGGCAGCGGCCCCGCCACGACCTCCGCGACCGAGCCGGGCCGCCCCGCGGGGGGCTGCTGCGGGCAGAGGAGGCCAGCGCGGCTGAAGGGCGCTGCGGGCGGCCGCGCCGAGCCCGAGTTAGCGGGAGCTGCGGGGCGCAACTGGAGGCCCGGCCCGGCCCGGCCCGGCGCGGCCCGCGGACCCTCCCTCACCTGCCGCGCCGGGCCGGGCCGGGCCCGTCGCCCCACGGCCCCACTCACCGGCGGCGCCCTCAGCTGAGCCCCATGCCGGCGGGGCGGGCGCGGGACCGGAGCGGGACCGGCTCTCCCCCGCCCCACCCCGCCCGCCCGGCGGCGCGCCCGCGGCTGCCTCGTGAGGCGCGACCGGATCCGCCGCCAACCGGCTCCACGCGCCGGCCGCGCTGGGCGGGGGCAGGGAGGGGCGCGGAAGTGACGTCGCCCCCTTCCCCCCCCTTGTCACGCGCCGGAAGACCGGGGTGCCGCGCGGCTGCGGGGTGGGGCGGGGCCGGCGGAGGGGCGGGGCCTCGCCTGGGGAGGGGGCGGGCCCATGGGGAGGGGGCGTGGGGGCTGCTGGCGTGGGGGGGGCCGTGTGGGGCAGGGGGGGCCGGGGAGGCGCGGGATGGCGGTGTGTGCTGGGGTGCAGGGCCTCCCCCCAAGGTGGGAGGGGAGGCTCACGGGGTGCCCCGGGCCGCAGGTGCTGGGGGCTGGACGCTGCCCCGAGAGCCCTCGCCCAGCAGAGATCCCCACGGAGTCACGGCCCGACTCCTGGAGCCACCCCCCCGAGTTACCCCCAATCCTCGGCCGCCGCGGGATGGGGAGCGGCACCGCCCGGGGGTACGGGCCGAGGCCGGTTAAGCCTCCGTCGGAGGACCTGACCTCCGCCCCGGGCAGGCCTTCGCGCCATGGCGGGCTGGGCAGCCACCCGCGGCACCCAGGGACTGTGTGTGAGCACTGCACACCTTCCGTGGCGGTGAGAGAGGGCGGGGAGTGGCTCGGGGAGAGCCCCCGGTGCCTCCTGCCTGCCCTGGGACACCCCAGCAGAGGCCCCACACCACGCAGTCCCCTCGGTCTGAGAAAGCCAGCAGGTCGCTCGGCTCCCCTTCCCTCAGCCCGGCAGGCGCGCCGAGGGGTCTCTCCACACGCCCCGGCCGACACACGCCTGCTTGGCATAACGCAGCTCTGCTCCGTCAGCTGCGCTTGCCATCGGCTGATGAGACGCTTGTCTGGACAGGTCGTGGTGTCCAAGGAACGTGCGTAGCGCTCAGGGGCACCTTACCTTCCTCACGGGCTGCCCTCTCCTGCGTCGCCAGCTCAGCTGGCACTCGTGTGCGCTCTGCTCTCAGCGCCTAGAAGCCGGTCTTGAATTTTGTAAGTTTTATGTTGCCCATATATGCCCAGCCAAGCCAGCCAGCTGGGGTGGTGTGCCTGACAGCCCGCTCTTCGTTTGTGTCCCACTGACTTATGCATCTCTCCAGTCACTGTACCAGAAGTTGTTCTTACTGTTTACAGGTAACATATAAAGATAATCAATATTGTAAAGGCAAGAAGGGACACCTGTGTGACTTCACTAAATATACCCGCAGGTGGATGACGGGTTAAGTTTTCAGACGCATCAGTTAAAGATTTGGAAAAGCGCTGTAAACCCGCTGTAAACGGGGATCCAGCAGGAAACTCTGCCAATGACAAATAAAAATAAAAAAAATAGAAAAGGCATAATCTTCTGTTGGCCCAGTGAGCTGAACTGATTCACCAGGAGGCATGTGACCACTATTTAAGGGAATGAGGGGGAAAAAAAGGAGAAATTCAACAGCCCCCTTTGGCAGCTGCCCACAGATTGGCCATAATACTGAGCTGCTCTGACTCAAAATGATCGCCTTCCTCTACTCAAAAAAAAATTAAAACCATCTATTTTCTGTTAATTGTGTTAACTCTAGTACTGTTGCAGTTTAGTTCTGTGTTGACTACATGTTTCAAGAAACTCCTTACCGCTTTTGCCGAAGGCCGGTGTCAGCCTAGCCAAGCTTTGGTTCCTGCTTACCCAACACATCAGGCACTGTTTTTTATATAATGACTCAATCATTACTTCCCCTGATTTTCTGGAAATTCAGTGGTGCAGTATTTGCTGAGAAATCAGCACTAAGAGTTTGGTGATCTTCTGAGGCAATTTTAAAAATATATTTGCGTGCAAGTTTTAAAGATGGATATTAACCAGTGGGTTTCATTCACTCTGGCTACACATGGAAGACAAAAATACCTCCATTAAACATGGGGACATTGTTCTGTCCATTTTCCAAACAAAATAATTTCATCTTTTTATCACTGAGTTGTGTTATTGTCTTTATCTAACATCCAACCTAAATCACTGCTAGGATTTGCTTTGTGCCTCGAGGAAACACCACTAGATAGTGATCAGTTGTATTGGCCATATATATTTTCACTGGATTTCCCCAATTCATCACCCTCGTTTCCAAACTATTGATCTGCCCATTGCTATCAGCTTGTCAAATTTCTACCAATACACAATTCTTTATTGTCACCTATACCTCCCCTGTTGAGCGGGATGTTTTGTTTCATTCTAAAACCAGAAAAGCCTCCTTTGGTGACACTGAAATTGTGTTTGAGTCATCTGATAACACCCTGGTGAAGAACTCCCCCAGTTTTCGTTCGGATCACTCTGAAGTATTCCCTCAGCCTCGCTTTTGCTCATAACTGCTTTTAGCCTTGAAAATTTGACAGCTGTGTCCCTAGTAGAGTCATATGAAGGCAGGGAGATCGAAATGGGTACCGTTCTGCCTGCATCTTGATGGAAAGAGAAAAACAGGCAAAACACGTAAGCAGAAGTAGCAGACATCCAGACCCAACGACATGACCATGATGAGGAGAAGCCAAGGAGGAGAATTTTTTTGACTAAGTATTGACTGGTAAAGAGAGTCTACCATATGACTCAAAGGAAAAGTATTATGAAGTTATTAGTGCTATTAAACAGAAGCTCTTATTCTGTCATTCCCTGTTAGTAATAGGAGTAAGAAGATTTGC
Source organism: Leptosomus discolor (assembly GCF_034619465.1). Lineage (NCBI taxonomy): Eukaryota > Metazoa > Chordata > Aves > Leptosomiformes > Leptosomidae > Leptosomus > Leptosomus discolor. Next base: position 51,770,192 of record NC_141397.1, on the reverse strand, counting down.
TTTGATACACACATTTCTATGTTCTTCGTCAAAATTCCTTTAGTCATTTTCAATTAAAGATTAATTCCTCATCCCATCACGTGTTCTGATGTATTATCTTTATCCCCATTAGAAGGTTTCCTTTAACACCTAATTGCTTTTCTTTTTCAGTCACTGGCAAATTTGAACTCGTTTATTGCTTCACAAACCTCAAACCATGCAGGCTTTTATTAATTCAGAGATTAATTTTGTGGTTGGCACGTTCCTTCCACCCATCTCCTTAAGCTGTTTCTCAGCCGCTTTCCAGCTCTCTTGGCATCGCTCTGGTTTGTACCACTGGAAGCACCTGGCAACCTCCGCTCTCCTGCAGCATCACTGGCTATGGCTTCTCTGGGGAAGCGACGGGTCACAGGGCATCACAAGTTATTTCTAGGTATACACCTAGAATCATGGTGTTCAATGCTTTTAAAGCATCAGGTGTTCAACCTGGTAGAAATAAGAAGAAAAATTACAAGAGAAGCAACAGGTTTTTTTCTGCTCAGTTCCCCATAGTGCGAGAGGTTAACAGGAGGAAATGAGCCAGAGTACTGTGATTGCTTCTGGAAATCTTATGGCCATTCACAGCCAGTGTAATTCCTTGAGACTTTTTGCTCAGTAATGTGGGAGCAAACAAGCAGCTTGGGGCTTGAGGACAGAAGGAGCAGTAAGTCCTGCAGCCTTTCTCAACAGGCTTCTCATGACTATTTTGATTTCCTAGTTACACGTATTCCACCTGAACCTGAACTGGGTACAGGTCCCACAGTAAATCTTACCAGCTCCTTTACAACTTTCTGTGACTAGAACATTTCTCACACATGGCATTTCTCGATTGCTCCCTCCCACCACCTTTTCCCCAGTGTCGAGGGCGTACGCTGTTTTCTGTGTCTGGCTTTGCCCCACCAAACCCTGAACTCTCCCAGGAGAGGCAGAGATGTGCTGAACAATGCTCATTAGGTGTATAGCATTTAGTGACTTTCAGGCTGACTAATTCCCTTTTATGTGCTTTCCCAGTCTGACTGTATCCCCTCTTATCTCTCATCTTAAACTGTAAATCCTTCAGGGCAGAGATCAGCTTTGTTACCTGTTGTATATTACCTAGCTGACGGGGGCCAAGGACTTTACATGCTTTGGCAGTAAACCCCATAAATATCATTTTGCTTTAAGAACATTTGCGAAGTTTTTCCCCTTTGCACATGATTTCTAAATCAGCCAGGACAAGAACCTATCTGGAGATCCCATTTGTGTATGAAATCTATCTTGTGCCAAAACTAAGATATCCAAGTAGCAGAGAAAATAAATCAAAACCTACAGTTTATTTATTCAGTCTCTTTAATGTGTGTATATTAGCGTGTTCCACCCTGCCTTTTCTGGTAGGGCTGTATAAATATCTGCCTTCGCTCAGAGGAGGCTTTGGGACCCACCTCCACAGTGCACAGGCACCCAGCTGGCCACATCTGGTCCCAGATGCTGCAAGCACACCTCTGCTATTCCTGTGCCACCAAGCCCTCTGCAGGGACAGACGTGGGGCCTCCTGTGGGACACATCTGGCCCTGTTTGTTTGACTTTCCTGGCAAGGGTGTTCTGTGCTTAGGGGATGAAGTCCCTCTGGTCCACTCTCTCTAATCCCCATACATCCTTAGGCAAATAAAAAGAGCCTCATAAGAAAAAGGGCTGAGAGCGGATAAGGTCCATGCCTTCCCTGAGTCACAGAGGGGAAGGAATTGGCTGTGGATGGACATGACATTCCTCCTCCTCCCTTTATTTGTTTTCCCCTGACCAATAGCAATGGCATGACTGCCGCACGGGGCTCTCGGACGCGGGCATGAGATCTGCACAGGAACTGCAGATCTGACTCTTGAACTGAGTGCCAGAGGTCAGGAACACACAGACAGGTATATGGTGACCCATGAAATGGTGGTTAGCAATCTGCAATTACAGTTTCACTTTCCAAGAAGATGATTCACATGCAGTTGAAAGCCACAAGTCTTTAAAAGTCTCCTTTGAAAGCTCCTTGAACTACTTTGGCAAGCCTGAGTTGTTAAACAATTTATTATTGCTCTTCTGCCAGAAGAGCTTGTGAAACAGCTTAAAGACCAAATTGTACAAAGTGCCCAAGACTGTCGCAGATGAAGCCTCTCTTTTCTCTTGTGCTACCCAATCCTTTTTCCCTCCTTTCCGCAGACATCCAGTTCTCCTTGGTCTAAAATAGCCTGGCTAGTTATTTCCATTACAACAGCAGCATATCTAATAAGTCACATGCCTTCAGCAGCAGTCAGAGTGAAAGGGGAATTCATTGCTCCATTTACTCAAACAAGACCTTAGTCACTTCTTATAGTAGATGGAATAAATAATACTGTGATTTCCCATTCCTCTCTCTAGGCCCCATGACTGCCATGGGAAGCAGTAAAGGAGGTCACGCCTGTCTCCAGGTTGCTTCTCAGGCCCTTTGAAGACTATTCCCCCCACCCGAAGTTACCATCCCCTCTCCTCTCCTGGCTCACTGCTGCCACAAAGCCATAACCAAATCACTGTGCAGCTACTTAGTATGTCCTTTTTTCTTGGTGCTTGTCCCTTTCCCCCCTCCCCTCTTTGTTTTAAATAATGCAGAAGTCTTTCAGTCAACAGGACTGCCAGACTTTGCCTAGCCTGTATCATACCTAAGGAAAAGTGGGATCTGATTGCCTTTATCTGCTTTCACATCTCCACCGTGTCATTTCTTAATGCTGCCATGCAGCAGCATGCACCCAAAAGCTCGCTGATGGATCGTTTCCACCGAGGACGCCAGTCTTCTGATGGCTTGTCCAGGGCTTGTCACATCCAGTGACTGGGCAGGGCTGAAATCCTTGGGGACCACATCAGCACTGGTGATGGTAACAGCAGAGCAAAGGCTCCTGCACTATGAAGGAGCATTGAGTTTGGTAGCAATTTGTCCCAACCAGAGGGAAAAATTGCCAAGGGGACCCAGCAGGTACCTGCAAAGCTACTAACTTCACTGGGGAGTATTCCAGCACATGGGGGGAGCTCCACCCACTCCCGTGGACAGCATAAACAAAATACTAGGTAGCCTATTTACAGATAAACTAACTGTCCCAGGACAGCTAAGAAAAATAAAGCTACTGTCTAAACAGAACTAAAAAAAATACGCAGGCAAACCTTGAATGCAACTCTTGAGAAACCATCACTTTTACCTAGCAGAGTACAACTGGCAAAGGGCAAGTGCTTGTGCATTTATTATTTGGCTGCAAGTAAAGGGACTGTGAAATGAATCTGCCTCTCACTGCCCACCCAGCACAGAGAACAGATTCAAGCTCTCTGGCAGCTTTCCTAGCTGGAGAAGGAGATATCCTCTCCATCTGAAGAATACACACGCACCGCTAATGGACCTTGCCATCTAGCAGCACGATGTTTTGATTTCATATTAGAATTGCTTGAAAATAGGGCCTTTAATACCTCTATTGTTGTACGTTTCTCCCTCAAAGTATGTTTAAAGGAATTAATCAAACTCACTTCCTTAATTTCAGGCATATCTCTGAAAACGTATTATCCCAGGCTGATGGCATCAAAGAGTGAATTAGGAATAAAGCCAAGTGAATAAAAACAAAGATATTTCCTTTCAGTTACTGTGCAGCCTTCACAGGCTGCAGAGCATTAGGGCTGCTGAAATACCACTGGCACATTCTTCAAGATCTGCGAATTATTGCCTTGCTTTTATACCCTTGGTGGGAAGTGGGGATGCCATCCCTGTTACACTTAGCCTGACAAGGGCTGTGCTGCAATGAGCAGCTTTAGATTTGCAGCACCAGAAAAATGCCTTTGAACTATTGCTGTTTGGGTTCCAGGTTTCTGAGACATATTTATCATTGCAAAGTCCCCCTATTGAACGAAAAAAACCCACGGATTTGATTTTTAGGGCATATGCAACACTTTGACCTTCTGTCCTTTGACACCAATTGCAGAGAAGCAGCAGCTCTTGCAGCCATCCTGGGCCAGGCTGAAGGTCCATGCAGACCACTGTCCCAGCCATCTCTGACAGGAGCTGAAGTATGCGGTAAGGAGCTGAAGTGCACTAAACCCGGGCTGAGGGTGTGTACCCTCCCATCAGGGAATCAAACACAAACCTCCCTTTTACTGCCATGCCACCAGGTACTGCAACGTGGGCTGGACAGGAGACATTTGGTGTCCACAGCTTTTCCAGGAGTTCATTCACCAAGATGCCCCTGTCCCGCCAGGTCAAGGAACAACTCGTAACCCCTGCTGTGCCTGGAGACAGGACACAATTTTAACAGCATGGTCCAGGGCAGAGCAAGCAGAGTTATTGCTGAAGTGACTTATGCAACCTTGTTCTCACAGCACCTCTTGGGAAGCTGCCCAGCAGACCGGCCGTCGGTGCTGTTACAACAAAGCGGAGGGCTGGGAAGCCTTTCTCTCTGGAGCAAGCCTGGGCCATGCCTGCTTTCAAAGAGCACAGGGGGCCAAGAGCCTGCATGCATCTCCTCTCCTTGGCATGGTGCCTTGGAGAAGGAGGCTGGGCAGCTTATGCTGTCTGGTCATTTGGCCCATGGTCAATCATCCTCATTAATAACTTTTTAATCTCTGTTATTTCAACTAAACAGGCAAAGTCCACAAGTTTATTACGGTCTGAGAAGCTATGCTTCTGCAATGCCCTCTGCCGCCCCGGTGGCTCCCAGTTAGCCCCACAGACTGACAGCATCAGTCCCATCAGGACCGGCGTGCCCAGCCTGCATGGCCCAGCACCAGCTGGAACAGAGCAGGAGCTAAATGTGCTGATGGGCAAAGAACATCTTGTGCAAGGGCCAGAGAAGATCAGCTCACCCACAAGACAATGAAAAGCAGTTTCTAGGGTGGGCAGAAAGCCTTGGGAACACAAGCAGAACAGTCTGGTGACTGCAGGGCAACAAGAAACAAGCAGCTCTGCACAAGGGATGCCTGCTGTTGGCCTTGACTAGGGGTACCTATGCACTGCACTGTTGGGTGCAGCAGCATCTGAAGGCTACTGCTTGTGAAAGGCTTGGAGAAACCCAGGGCTACCTGCCATGGAGCCCAGGACTGGGGGTTTTGCCTCCAGCTCTCCCCCTTTCCTGAGCTCCCCAAGTGAGGCAGGGGAGCATCCCCAGTGTGGGAGCCAAATTCCTTCATGTCGGGGAGGCTGGGTTTGCTGTTGGGCAGCAGCACCCCAGGGCAGTGGGCAGGGTGAGCAGAGGGCAGAGCTGCATGGCTGGTGAGCCCCAGGGCTACAGCCAGCCTCACACACAAATGTGCACAAACTGGCTTTACAAAACACAAGGCAAGATCACGTTTGAGGCTCATTTTGCTTCTCTGAAACTACAGACTTTAGAAGTCACCTGTTTCCTTTGCCCCCTGCTTTCCAAGCCACACTGCTCAGGCTCCCTCCATCTCTCTGGCCTTTCCTCAGCAACAGCCAGGCCTGGAGACAGCGCTGCAAAGAAGCCGGGGAGGACAGTCACTTGCTGACAGGAGATAGGGTTTTCCATGCTGGCCATGGTAGCACCATGACAGAACTTGGCAGTGCTGCAGCCTGACAGAAATAGGCAGCTCTGGGCTTTCTCCTTTTCCCAGCCCGTACCAAAAGATGGTTTCTCCTGTGCTCTCCCTCCCACTGCTCAGCAGGGTGGCAGCTCCAAAGCCACCACTTCTAAGCAGCAGCTAATACTGCATGAGAAGCTGCTGGATCCTTTCCACTACCCTTGCCCTCTGGGGTCCTTTCTTTCGCATCTGTAAGGCATTAGCATAAGAAATGACTGCTTACTTTTGCAGCTCCACCCTAATGAAGCAAGCTCATCTGCCTCCCCAGGACAGGTCTGCCCTGACAACCATCTGGCTGCTTGATTGCTCCAGACACCTCTTGGGACACTGCAGGCAGTGCAGGCTCCAGGACATGAGGAGACAAGTGGTTGCTGAGTAGCTACGAGGTGAAGCAGGTTTTAACCCCCTTGCCCTGGGCTAGGCGAGCAGCAGCATGCTCTTGGTGGCTGGGAAACCTGAAAGAAGGACTATGCAAGGAAGAGGGGTGCTTGCGTGACAGCACGTCCCACCTGCTCGCACGCACATGCAAAGGAATGCACCCATGTGCACACCTATGCACCACGTCGAGGCTTCCTGCTATAGGCAGCATAGCACATGCTGATGGAGACCCCTCCAAAGGGCTGTGTCTGTGGAGAGGGTGTTCTTGGGGCCCTTGAGGGCTTCATCCAAGACATCTGTCCACACTGCTCCAGCAGCTGTGCCTGATACCCAGAGACCTGGCTGGACACTCCTTCCCTCCTGACCACAGGTACAAAACCAGCAGGGATAAATGTCCCCCTTCAAGCCCAAAGCACGTGAGCTCAAGTCACCCCATGGAGCAGAGGACACCCAGCAAATGTACTGAAACTACTAGGTCTGCCCAAATCTGACCTGGTGCCAGCCCGGTCCCTGTCTGGGCTGGTGACCTCGGCTGAGCCCAGCTTCCCCTGCACATCTCTGAGGGAGGGGGAGCTGAGCAGACAGATGCAGCTGCAGCCCCTCAGGAAAGCCTCCTCCAAAGCTGCACCAGCTCAGAGCATTCCCACCCTGGCCATTGTTTTGGGAATGGCTGGAAAATGTCAGCAGGGCGCTGGGTGCGGGTGGGGGGTCAGGAAAAAGGAAAAACAGATGATTAGATTTTTTTTTAAATAAGCCAATAAATTATATTAACTTTTCCATTGACCTTTTGTCAGGCTGTATTATCAGGCTGGTGAATGTGGTTCATGAAGATAGTATTATGCTCAGATTTCGAACTGTGCAGAAAGTGCATCCCAAGCAATATGCCAAAATGGAAACGCTGGCTCTGCCGGAGGGGTGTGCTGCTCGTTACCCTCCCAAGGAAGGCCAGATGCAGCACCTACAAAAATTATATATATTGTTAAAAAGGTCTGGTTCCCAGGGAGGCTAGGGATTTCATAAGGTCTAGCTTTGTCAATGGTGCCATTTACTCCTTCCGTCTTGAGACTATGGTGGCACTGGAGCTGCCTGCAGAGGGATCGGCTTGCAGCAGGCAGCTGAGATTGCCTTCCCGCCTGTGCTTGGCCAGCCAGCCACGGTGCAGATAGCCAGGCACGCACAGCTTTCCTCGGCCAGGGCATGGACACTGGCCTCGCATCATGGTGCTGCCTTTAGGACGGGATAACGTTAAAAGCACAAGAGGGAAGAGCTACATGTGTTGGGTACCTGCAAGGGTAAGGGGGAGCACTGATGATCCTGGCTGCTCCAGCCTCAGGCAGGTGTTGGCAGGGCTACACCGTTGTGCTGCATCATATCAACTCCATGTCATGAAACCAGCAGCAACAGCTCCTTCTGCAGCCGTGGCACTTTCCAGGAGTCCCAGCAGGGAGCAGGGAGCATGCCAGCCCATGGGATCAAGTGTGACCCTGCTGCCACCGGGGCTGTCCTGGTCCTCGGGGCTCAGAGAGCCGCTCTGTCCCTTGGACTGCTGCCCTGGCACAGACAGAGGCCTCCTCTCACCCCTTGCCAGCCCAGCAAGTCCAAAATTAGCCTCCCCTGTGTGTGTGCCGGGTAGAAGAGCCACAATTGTATCTCAGGAAAGCATTATTGTACTCCATGAGCCCTATCTTATCAGGGAAAGGAAAATGGGATTTTGACAAATTGCCTCTGCTGCAGCCGGAGTAAGCACGTGATTTTCGGTCATCGCCCACCCTGGCCGCAGCACTGTCACGGCCACTATTGTTCCCGGACCCGGTGCTGCACTGTGCAGGGTCCGGGCAGCCACGACCCTCCTGAAGGTGAAAGAGCACACGGGGCCCCGGCCACACTCGCTTTGGCTGCGCCCCGTACATTGTGTTTGCAGGTGGGCATGCTGTTGAGAGTGATCCCTTTATCAGGAGCCTTCGAGTGCTGACAAGGTGACATCACCTGCCCGAGTGGGGACTTGAACTCTTTTACAAGGAGAGATGGTTATCAGCAGGCTCTGGCAGGGCGGCGCTTGCTCTTCAGCCCCGCAGCTGGAAGCAGAGCCACCCTCCGAGCCTCTGACATGGTAGGAAGGGTTTGTTTTGCTTTGCACAATGGCTGCTCAGATCCTGTCCAACAGTGGTGCAGAGAGTGGTGCAGAGCACTTCAAAGGCACTTAACTTCACACTGCAATGGCACAGGGCACCCAGCGAGGCCAGCGGCTGTCCTGCCCCTGGGACACTCAACCTGACCCCAGGGACGGCTCTGTCCCTGAAATACCTGTTGCAACAGCACGCACATTGTTCCCAGTGCCAGGGCAAAGACTGCTGCCTGAAGAGCTTACGTCATCTCACTGGGAAGCCCAAGAGCAGCTCACAAGCTCATCTCCCCCTGCAGAGCATTCCCACAGGGAGGAGAGCAGGTCACTCCTGCCATCTCTCTGCTCCTCACTGCTGCAGGGCCACCTGGGGACTCTCCCCAGCAGGGCTGGGAGGGCCGAAAGAACCTCTTGAATGGGTCCGGATACTCCCCAATCCATGCCCCCTGGCAGAGCAGGGAGCAGTGGGTGCTCGGCTCACCTCTGCTGCAAGCCAGGAGAAGACCCAAAAGGCAACTGCGATGGCCTTTGGGACAGCCAGCACTAGCCTGCAATGATGTCCCGTGTGGGACGCCTGCCTGGCCTGCTCGGTTCACCTACCTGGGAGGGGTAACACCACGGGGGCCATGGTGGGTACATGCAGCCAACCTCACTGTGCGACTGCTTGTGCAATGCATGGCTGCAGCAGCTCTGGCCTGGCAGCGGTGCTGGGAATGCTCCAGTGTACTCTGCACTGGGAAGAGCTCTTCAGCCCCTGCCAAAAGCATGACTGTGGTTGCTGGTGGGGTGATCTCCATCAGAGGAGCTGGTGCCAGTGGTAGCTGCCCAAACACCCCATCAGAAGCAGCCTCTGAGGGCTACAGGGAGAGGGCAGAGAGGTTACAGCAAGCCGTGCTGCGCGGATGCGCAACACCTGCCCAGTGTTACGGTGCTTCTTGCCCTTTTTTGCTCTGCTGCCGGGTCCTACTTCCCAAGGCAGGACAAAAGGACGGACTGCCAAGTGCTGCAAGCATTACAACCATCATTACAACCAAGCTGCTGCTGTCCTGATTCCTGCACATCTCCCTATGTCTATAGCTCAGCCCTCCGCTTCCCAAAGCTGGGCCATCAGTGTAAAACCAAAGGGGAAAAAACCCCAGGTAGACTGAATACAAGATCTGAAAAGGCTGAGACCCCTGAACTGCCCTCACTGCACTCCAGGGCAGAGAGCAAGTGCAGGCACAGGAGAGCTGTAGACAACAGTAATGTGTGATGTGCCTGAGACCCAGCACCCTCCCACACAGCTCCTCCTTTTGCCCAGGTCCCTGCAGCTTGCAACAACCCTTCCCACAGCCTGAGCAAGCACCATCACACCCCTTCACAGCTCCCATCCCAGGACCCACCACAAGAAGGGAGCAAGCGTTGCGTCGCTGGGCACAGCACCCATCGTACTGTTGCCTGAAGTTCAGCTGTTAATGACGGGACATCAAAGCAGTCCTTGGGGCACAGCAGAGGCTCACCTCTGGGGCCAGAGCAGAGCAGGGCAGGGCAGGGTGACCCCCTGCAGCCCACCCTGCTGCTCCCAGCAGCCACAGCCCGGGGGCTTCCTGAGCCGAAGGGGCAGCCCTGGCCTACCTCCCTGAACTCCTCTCATCATTCATCTCAGTCACTGCCCAAAATAGCCCACAATGATTTCCGCAGTTAATTTGGGCCTGCTCTGAGCCTGCAGACTGTAATCTGAACTTCTTTCTGGCCAGCATCATTTCAGACCTCTCTGTCCTCATGCTCCAAGACACAGCAGAGGCACTCGTCCTTTCCTTTCCTCTGCCCCCCTGCTGGTACCCACCCTATCAATTCCCCTCTTTGGGACAGCTCTTCAGAGGCTTACCTCCACCCTTACTCAGATGCTATCCATACCCCTTGCTCCTCATGGCCTAGGTAGCTCCGGGCACTTTGGGGGATGCCTAGCACTGCACACACACCAGCATGGCACAGATGCACTTGCAGTCCTTGCCCTAAGAGCTCCCACACAGCACTGCGCTCCCATGACCAGCCTCCTCCACAGCAGCAGCTAATCCTGCTCCCAGCCCTGCCTGCATGGACACACTCTTTGTCCCTGTCCCTACCACTCTGACATGCAATGTAACCTGTCCCTCAGCCACTCAGCAATGCTGGACCCTTTCGACACAGTCTGCCACCAACTTTGGGATGTTCATACACCCAACAGTTATGTATCACTAGGAAATGTTGTGGACTCACTTTTCTCAGTTCTCCCAGAGCATTTAAAGTAAGATTTCTCTTGTCAGTGCGTAAATGAAGGACACGGATGGTCCCGTGGGATGGAGCAGGCCAGGTTACCTGTTGCTTCAAGACTCATTGCAAAGCTCAGCAAACACTGCTGCCTGCTGTGCACCCGTATGACAGCTGTGCACGCTGGCTGCACCCCGACAGCTCGGGAGATCCCGACTCATGCAGACATCCTCCTGTGCTTTAAAAAGCCGCTGAGGTGCCCACCCCACCGTCTGCAGCAAAGACTTTTGTTTCACTTTGGGTTATCTTATCGCCATAGGAAAGGCAATACAGCAGAAGAATTTCCTTTCCTTTATGTTTCCAGCCTTTCCATTGTCTGGCGTCTGGATTTTTGAGCCTCGCCACAGCAATTTGCTAGTGGGCCTTGGGAGACATGAATGCAGGCACTCCTTATCAGCTGGAGCTCTACAAAGGCTCCTTTCGCTGCAGCAGGCAAACCAGGCAGGGTCTGGCCACTGCAGGGCCCCATCCTCACCATGTTAAGCCTCACCCTGTTAGTGAGCTGTTAATTTTCCACTGTTCAAGGCAGCTGCCAGCTCACCTGGAGGGATGGCAGCGCCAGGCAGCATGGCTTGATGAGATTTGACCATGACATTGAAAGACCATAGTCTCCCTTTTTTTTCTTCCTTCCATTTTATTTAGCCAGAGCAGAGCCCAGAGGCCAGGGCAGGATGCATGCCATTGGGAAGAAGGGACAGCTACAAGCCACCAGCACCTCAGAAAAGACCATGGGAGACACCATCAGCCCAGGGCTATAGCAAAGGCTCTTTCACTGACATGGTCCTTTTAGGAGCCACCACCACCCATCCTGGGGCAAAGAGCTAAGCTCTGGTGACAGAGAGCGAATGGGCCCAAGTTCTGCTCTCCACCTCTCTCCTGTGCAGGAAGCTCTTCTCTTCGTCTGTGCCCTGGAACAGAGAGGAGCAGGAGAGCAGCCAGGCAGGTCCCCATCGGCTGGTTCCTCTTGCTCCAGCCAAGTGTCTAGGCCACGCAGAGCTTCCCCCCAGCATCCTGGGGCTGGGACAGCCCATGGATTTGAAAGATATAGACAAGCTTTGAGGCAAAGCAGAAATTGGCAGCAGTCTCCTTTATGGCAGCCAGCACCTGCCAGGAAGACCATGAGCATTGGGTCAGTTCCCCACATACCGCATTTAAGACATATATAGCCTTAAACATCTTATATAATCATATATAAACCAGGTGGGTTTCTGTCTCACTAGTCCCTGGCTCACAGTGCCAGTGTCCAGCAATCCAGGATGACTGGGAAATGTGTCAGCCACCAGCAGGAAGCCACAGTGGTGGGGACTGTCCCTCTTTCCTGCCTTGCTGAGCAGATCAGCAAGCTTCAATTCTGGAGTCTGCAAAGCATGACTGGGCATGGCTCATAACCCCCAATACTGGGGGAAACGCCAGCCCAGCCAAAAGAGGAGACTGCTGGGTTTAAACCCAGCCATGAGGCTGCGCCTCTCTTGCAGCCCCAATTCCAGGGAGCGCAGCCCACAGTGGCAGGGAAGGGGGACCCCCACACCCCTTTCTAGTAGGACAAGGGTGAAAAGAGATGCTGGAAGCTGTCACCACTCCACCTAGGCAGTGCTCCGGGCACAGCATGGAATGACAGCCTATGATAGCACCCCAGAGCTTATCACCTCTCCCAGGGAAACCCCAAGGAAGCACCTTCTGCTGTTTACTTCTTGCTTGGCCGGGGGGATGGGTGCTTGGGGCATCTCGGAGGGGCTGCAGGTTGTCCAAAGGTGCCTGGGCACAGCATGGGGCAAGGCTGAGCAGCAGGACTGGTCTGGCTCCACTGCAACGTGACGTCTTCAAAGTCCCACTGTGAAGAGAAAGGAGCAGGCGGTGCCACAGCTGGGAGCCCCAGGCAGCACTGCTCCTCAGGCAGCAGCACGGGACCTGTGCCACTTCTTTCCAAAAAGGGGAACTGGCTGTGTATGAAACTAGAACGTGTTTTGTTCTCCCTTTCTCCACAACAACACAAGCAAAGCTTAAAGCAGAACAAAGCTGCTTTCCATTTTTCTCATGCGCTTCCCTTCCAACCCAGGACATGTGAGGAGAGGGCTCAGGAGCACACAGGGTGATGGCCAAGCAAGACACGGAGTGTGTCAAGAGAGAAAGAATCCCTTTTCCCTGGCACTCCCACAGCAATGGTTTCCGAGCATCCCCCTGCACTGCCGTGAGCACAGCTGGTTCTGAATGCCACCAAGCAGAAACAACTCTTGTTGAAAACCCTGTGAAGCCCCAGATGAAGCTCAGGCTAGTTCACTGCCAGCCAACACAAAGGGGCTCTGCAGAGGCTTCCAGCTTCCGTTTGCTCTGTGCAGGCAGCAAAAGCCTGGCTGGACTGCGGGAACTTCCTGTCAGGGACATGACGATGTTTCTGTTTCTTTGCCTCAACTGCTATGACTCCCAAGTGACAAGGGGCTGGGGATCAGAGGAGGACATTTCCAGGAGGGCAAACCCAAGTCTGCTCCACCCAGCAAGCGCAGCCCTCCCGCCCTGACACCACCCATGGGACAGACCCTTTTCCCACAGCCGCAGCAAGAAAAAAAACACTGGGGCAGAGTTCCTCTGACTCAGGACCAGTTTCTTTTCCTCTTGTCCTCACCATGACCTCTCTTTGAGTCCCAGGATGTCTTGGGCACCTCAGGCATTTAGACCTGAGAGATTATATTCTGTGGTGCCCTGGGGAGCTGCTCCCTGCCTCTCTCCTAGATGACCAGTGATATTTTTCCCAAATATTTTTGCTGCAAAAGGAGAAAGAAAAAAAAAAAATCAGGAAAAAAGGAAAAAGCTGGACTAGAGCCACCATGCAAGACGGGTGACAGAGCACAGCGCTGCTCCTCACAGGCATGTGGGGTAGAGGAACCTGCTGGGGCTAGGCAATGGCATAAAGCTCACAGGAGCAGGGAAGGAGCTGTGAGCAGAGGAAAAAAAGAAAAAGGCTGCTTCTTACTTAAACGCAACCATGTTTCAGGACAGCTAGGAGAGATCTGCTTAACTTCAGTAGAAACAGCCTGAGAGGCCCCGGACCCAGCTCCTCACTTGCCAGCAAGAGTCACTTTTCCCATCATGGTGCTCTTGACCACCTACTTGCACAGGCTGGCTGGGAACAGCACCTCTGCAGGGGTGCGCATCGGGGGAGGCCCTGGGGACCTGCACCTCTGCTGGGATCCCTAACTGGAACAGGACCCAACAGCGCTGCGCTGGGGACACCCGCCTGCGCGGCCAGGGCGGCTCTCCCTCTGCCTTGGAAAGACCGGCCCCTAACGGCAGGAGAAAAGGATTTCAGCCTCCTCCAGAGGAGTAATGAAGTATTTTTGGACCAGGCAGTAACTGCAGAAAGCTGGCAAGATGCACACGTGGCAGCATGTTGCTGCAAGACTCCCTAGTGCAAAAATCATCAACCCACCGGTCCTTGAGCTGAGACACCACAAAACGATCAGAGCTGCCTAACCCTGACAGCCACACGGCGTGGTCTGCAGTGGGGTGACGGGCAAAGGGCTTTTTTTTGTGTAGTGCTGGCTCTGCCGAGCTGAGAGGAGTGAGGCTCGTACATCACCTGCCGTGGACTGCAGCATTAAAAGAGCAACAGCACCCCACAGCAGAGCAGCTCGGGGATTTGCAGTTGGTGAGTGCATCCAGGCATCCCCCTCACTGTGCTTCCATTTTCAGGGACAGAGTAAAAAAATATTGCTCTCCCCAAAACCAACTCTGCAAAACACATTTTCTAGTAGATGGATGGCCTAGGCAGCAGCTCTGTTGTGCAATGACAAGTTCTGTGTGTGAAGGAAGGACAGCCCTAGCTTTGTGGGCCTCCAAGGCAGACACTGGGACCAGCCTTGCACTACGGAGACCTGCACTGAAACCCTCTTGCAGCCAACAGCAGTGGCCTGAATGGAAGAAGTCCTTAGGAGAAACTAAGCGAGACTACCAGGAAGCAGCAGGGAAGCTCTGGAAAGGTACAATTCTCGTCCATCTCCTGATAATAAAACTCCACTAACTAGTAGGCAGACAAAAAAAAAAAAAAAAAAAAAAAGAGAAGGGCCAATATAACACCACCAAGAGGAGCCCTGTGAAGTCCCCTCATTTCACAGCAGCTTCTCTACAGAACCACGTCAGCTACAGCTCAGAGTAAAATGACCTTTGAGTGAGCCTGGGACAGCCTAGAGCTCACCCTGGCTCCAGCCTTTTCAGGAGTCGTCATGGATGGGGACACCCCGGGCAGGAAGGTGAAGCTGCGAGGGCTGCTGGCACACTTGTGTGAGGGGGATGCAGAGATGCTGTGAACACCCACGGCTTGGCAGAACAAGCTAGTTGCCACACTCCTCTTCTGAGCTCTGCAGAGCAGACTGTGCCCCTCAGCAGTGTCCTGGGCATTGCTCTGAGACGGACCTGTCTGAGCAGGGCTCTAGACCTGTCCCCAGCACCAAGGCTGTCACCATATGGGGCAGATGCCTTAATGTACACGTTGCAGAAGGGCAGTGGCCCCAAGGGAGAAGAAACAACTTCTGAAGAGCCAGAAGCAGGCACTGACCTCGAGCTCCCAGTTGATGAAGGCAGCATTGGAGGAGCTGGATGAGGACAGCCCAGAGTGCACGGCTGGGAGCAGGGGGCAGGCAGAGGGCCGTGGTGGTGCAGGGCCTGCTGCACCGTTCTGTGCATCCCTGGGCAGCCTTACCACACCATGTCCAGTCTGATAGGTGACAGAAAGCAGCAGGAGGACAAAGGCAGACATCACTGGGGACAGCATCAAAACCCAGCAGTCCCAGTACGTGCACAGCACCTCAGGGCTCACATTGCAACAGCATCTGCAAGCTGCTGGCCTCTCCATGCTGTGCAGGACAGCAAGGCAGATGCATCCACTCCCTGCTGCTCCCCCCCCCCCCCAATCTGGGCACAACCCCACAGCCAAAGAGTCCATTCTCTGCCAGAGGGGTGAGAGCAACCCTGACCCTCCCTGGATCCTGCCCCAGCCCCATGGGGGTGCACCAAGCCCTGGCAGCATCTCACCTGCTGCACCAGCCTGATCATCAGGTCTAAGCCGGGGCTGGCTGCCACCATCCTGGGCCCAGATCTGGGTTTGGGAAACATGTTAAGTGGGGCCCAGTTTGCAGCCTGCAAAGGAGAGCGAATTGCATCAGCTACAACCAGGAGAGATGTGCCCCCGTGCCACAGCCCGCTCCAAGGGATGCAGCACCCATCCCCATCCAACAGCAGCGTCGCTCCAGCCATACCACAAACCATGGACCTGGGTGGGTGCAGGATGGTGCTGAGCTGACATACCTGGATCCTGCAGCCAGGCCCTTCCCACCTCCCAGAGGGAACTGAGGTGGGGGGCGAGGGACCCCCACACCCCTCCTCCCTTGCAGTAACCACTGGGTCTGGGGTAGCATCTAAGAGCTACACACTGGTGCCAAGCTGCTGCTAGGTCAGCATAGCAGGAAAACGTGTGTGGCCCAGTGATGAGGGTGATGTTCCCAGTGCCAGCTGTGCCCTGCAGCATGCCGACCCTCCATACCCCTCCTCTGTGGGGCCCCAGCCCCCAACATCCCCCCACCCTCCCCTGGGGAGGCAGAGCAGCTCTCTTTTCTGCCCTTCAACCAGAGAAAGAAAAAAACCTCTTCTTCCTCTGCTCCTCCATCATCTTCCTCTCCCTCTCCCTCTCCAGCCAGAAGGGCCCAGGCATTGGGGACCTCTGGTACAAGCTGCTGGCCTGTCTGGCTCTTGGCCTTGCAGACAACAAACAGAATCCAAGCCCTCGTTAAGGCTATTTCTGGAGTGACAGCAGAGCCCCCTGCCCACACCAGTCCCACAGCCCAGGCACTGGGGCCGGGAGACGAGCCATGCCCCATCCACCTCTGCGTCCCAGCCAAGACGGCCGAGAGAGGAGCTGGGAAACGATACGGTCGCGTCCAGCACAGCTGAGCCTAAGGCGATCAGGAGCCAGGGCAGGGCCCTCAGGACCTGTGCAGGCTGCTGGCCATGGGTGACAATTGCTGCTGCATAGAGGACGCCAGCTGTGGCCGAGCAGAGGGTGGCCCACAGCCACCGCTGCGGGCACGGCTTCCCCCTGCACTGAGCCACCCAGAGCCAGCTTTGGGGCCACAAACCCAGTCCCCAGCCAGGAACACTGCTGCAGCCAGCACAGGGACCCTGTGCCCCGCTGGGGAGGGGGCTGCTGTGCCGAACCCTGCAGCTGCCCCAAGGACCGAACAGCCAGGGGGGGCTGTGCAGGGGGCACAGGCACCCTGCATCTCCCCAAGGCATTTATGAAGGGATGCAGGAGTCACCATCGTGGCTGGGGAGCCCTGCCTGGGACTGGGGGGCATAAGGGCAGCCATGCTAGGCAGACACTTACTGCTCTGGAGAGCACAGGGATCCTAGCTGTAAGGGCAATGAAGGCAGAGAGCAGCCCCAGGACAAAGCCCAGCACTTCTCTGTTGTCCTGTGGGACTGAGAAGAAACCAGGGAGGCATGGGAACACCTCCATCAGAGCCTGCTCAGAGAAGGGGTCTGGAGAGAGCCCAGTGCACGCCTTCCAGCACAAGCCCCATCCCTACTGCCCTCGCCAGCATCTCCAGGTCCCCAGTGATCCCAGGGACTTCACCCCCCTCCTGCCAGACCAGAAGTGCCAACGGGTGCAGGGGCTGCCTCCCCCAGCCCCCATCCCCTGGGATGCAGGGGCTGGGGTGCATCCTGGGGGACCAAAGAGTACCCCTGGGACACAAAGCACTGAGAAGCCAAGATGCCATCTTGGGCAGCATCAGTGGTGGTAAAGGGAAAAACGCAACCGAACATGCCGATGCTCAGAGCCTGGCAGCTGCCCGTGCTGGCCCAGGCTCTGCCCACTGCCCACCCAGCCCTGGGGAGATGAGGAGGGGGCAGCTCACCTCCAACACCGCCCTGAGCAGCCTCCACCAGGCTCCCTTGAGCTGCTCCAGGGAGGGCCACAGGCCAGCAGAGACCTGCTAGCACCCACTGACAAGGGCAGGACAAGGGCAAGCAGACCATCCCACAGCCGCCACCACCGCCAGCAGAGGGGCAGACCTGCGTGGGACACGGGCTCACTTTTAGGTCATCATACCTGGGGACAGGTTTTGCCCCATCCCACCTCCACGGGCTGCGCTGGGTCCCCCACTCCTCGCCCATCCCAGCCACCCCCTGCTTGCCCAGGGGGCCACACCGCTACCTCAGGTGCTGCTGTCCCCAAGGTGTCCATGCCGGGCTGCCCAGCCAGGGGGACACAGTGCTCCCTGAAGCCCTCGGCTCTGAACAGGCAGCCGCCAACCTGCACCGACAGCAAGGAGGGGTATTGCATGGACCAGCTGGCTGTCTTCTGGGACTCAGCCAGACACAGGGGAAAGAGAGTGACCAGGCAGTGGACGATGTCGGTCACAGCCATGTAGGTGCCCGTGAGGATCTGGGGAGAGACACGACAGCAAAAGGGAGGCTGAACCTCCCTGAAACACAAAGCCTCAGGCAGCAGCTTCACGAGGGGCTAGACTTGCTGTTCCATCTTGAGCCAGGCTGCCAAAATCCTCCCTCCTCCAGGCCCAGCACCCCAGGGCAGCACCTCTGGCAGGCAGGTGTGTGGCCCACAGCCACAGCAGAGGCTGGGCAGGGTGCAGGGGGTGTCCCCACCCTGCGTGCAAGGAGCCTTGCCCACCTGGATGCCGAGCTGGCTGGCCAGCAGCACCCCAACTGTGTTGCAGATGTGGCCCAGGAAGCTGTACAGGAGGCAGAGGAGGGACACCTGCCACCAGCCCTGCCCTGGGCACCCGCAGGACAGCCCAGGGCAGAGGGACAGGCTGCTCCAGCCACGCTCGGCGCTGCGGGATGGCAGAGCAGAGCAGCCCCGCAGCCCAGCCCAGCCTAGGCCCAGGGAGTGACAGCAAGCAGGTGGTGGTCCAGCACAGTGCAGCCAACATCCAGAGCCCCCACAACACGCAGCCCCACTCCCCGGCCAGGCAGGCCACTGGCCAGGCAGCAGAGCCACTGTCCCCTGTGATCACTGGCCCCCTGCATGGCTTGCTCCCAGTGTCCTCGGGCAGAGTGCCACCACGGGCTGCCAGCACCACCCCGCAGGTGCGGCACGCAGCACCACCCTCCACCCATGGTACAGCACCCAGCAGCTCTCCGGGGCAGAAAGCACTACGTGCTGCAGGGAGCAGACTGCAGGCCGGGCTAGAGCTGCCTGAACTGAAGAGACCCAGAGGAGAATGGCAGCTCCAGCTCCTGCCCTGCAGGGAGGAGAACTGTAGTTCACAATGCAGGCACAAGATATCCCAAAAGGGAAGTTCAGCTTCAAACCATATTCCCAAACTAGCTCTGCATTTCTGCTGCAGGTGTCAGTGCAGCAGGTAACAACATCAGCCACGAAAATGAACCACTTGCATTACAAAGCAAAGCCCCCTAAAAGGGGAGGCAGACCCCTGGGGTGCTGAGAGTGCTGCAGATCCCAAAGAAAAGACGAGCGGTTGCAGCCCACACGTTCCCTCTACGCACACAAGGCAGTATAAGAGAACAGCACTCAAAAATGGAAACTTGCCTTCTGCAGAAAGCAACAGGAGCAGCAGAGAGGCTCATTCAGCAGGTGGCCAGGGTGAAGCACAACGTCTCCTTTGTGCAGGCTCCTGACAGCACGGCAGTCCCCACACTGCCTCACCCCTGCCAGCTGCTCCTGTGCGCTGTATTGAGCTGTCAGCGTTCCCCAGCAAGGGCAGAGGCAGTTCCACAACAGACCAGGCCACCACAGGAAAGCATTAATTTAACCACAGTCCTCACCTATTACCCAGTTTGCCCGCTGCTCAATAGCAGCATAAAATATTAACAAGCCTTTAGGTTCACTGTTCTCCTTTATGGTCCTCCTATGGAGGCAAGAGTCCTTTAGCACAGCAAGGAGCAGCTTGCATTTAACAAACCTGCGCAAACATTATTTGCTCAGTCATATTTACACTACTCTCCACTCACCCACGCAAACAGTGCAAGTGGTTCGGCAGCTCTTGTGGACAAAGGTTTCTGCAAGCAACATGCAGAGTCACCCCAAGCCTCATACCCTGGGGATTTGTTATTCGCTAGATTTAGAAGGGTCTACACCAGGACACAGGCTGTCCAGCAAGGATGCTCATTGACATCCAGCTGGCAGGAAAGGGCTGAGAATGCAAAAGAAGAAAACTCAAGGTACGTGCAACATGAACTAAGAATTAAAAAAAACTTTGAAAGGAGAAATAGAATTAAAAAGAAGTATTTCAAAACTTCAATAAAGGATACCTCAACTTCAATTTGACAATTACTTTGACAGATAATAGCTTCACAGAAGACAGAACAAAAAAAAATAATAGGCATTTCTCAGCAATCAGGTCCCTAAAGTATTGTAAGGGACAAAAGCAGAAACCAACCCTCCATGGAGGGTGGGGAAGTCTGATCAGAGACAGATTCAGCTAGTGCACAACCTCTTCAGGAAACAAAGGCAAAAATCAGCTTCTCCAGGAGAATCAGATTAAAGAGTCTCTCCTAACAATCTACTTTCCTCTGTGGTACACGGACTTAAAATACCATTGACCATATTCATTCAGCAGAATTATGCTTTAATTTTACAGATGGCAGGGAAATATCTTCCCTCCAGTGATGTAATTAAGAACTTGAGAGCAGGGACTCCAGGGGAAGCAGAAGCCAAGGCGAGAGCTCTGCTGTCAGGGTACCCTCCGCATAGACAGTGCAAACTGGCTCCACAGGACAAGCACACAAAGGGGCACAAAGCTAAAACCAGCTTAGATGCACACCCCACATCTGCTGTGGCTTTACTCAGCCTTTGCTTTCATCTCTCCATCTACACTTAAGGGCTGGAAAATACAAAATTACAAGACAGCAAAATCCCTTTTTTAGTATCAGAGACCAGCATCATCTGTTACTCTGCTTCACCATCTAAAAACAAAGCACAACTTGTCTTTGTGAGCCTTTCCAGTCCTATCATTACTCCCTGTGCTGGACTAGGAATGAAGAGCACTGACCAACTGCACAGATAATTTTCTCAGCAGGGCAACCAAGGAGTAAACGTCATTTAAGTGTGACCCCAGGTAAGTGCAGTCTTTTCAGCGTCAAATACTAATGTATTCATTAAAGCTGCTATCACGACATTTCTGTGACTGGGTCAATGCCTGACAGGTCAGCGAGACAGAACATGACACCATATAGAAAGTAAAATCTCAAATATATTTAAGGACAAGTTAGCACCAGATTTTTGGCCAGTCACACAGAGCTGATGTTTTAAAATAGGAGTGGGAAGTCACACAGGAAAACAACTGATACCAGCTCAGTGTGAAGGACATAAAAGCAGCATTTTCCTTGCACGGTGTGCTGTGCTCTGCCTTAAGCTGGGAAATAGAGTGGTTTCAGTACTGGATTCTACAGAATAGTGCTGGTATAGCAGAGAAGGAAGAGGGCAATAAAGATCCTTTTACCTTACACACTAAAGCGTTCTGTCAAATCAACAAACTAACTTTAAAAAAAAAAAAGCAACAGTGTCTTACAATGTAACAAACATCACTCATTGATATTCAACTGTTTATAAAGATTTTAGACAGTTTTACAGGGCTTGCTTTGATCCCAACAGCTATAAAATACATCCTTTATGGAAGGAAAAAACCATTCCCACATAGTTCCATCTGCTCCCATTGAAAGGATGTTTCAGCAGCAGTTAAACGTCTGGGCTGGCTTCCAGATAACACGAACGGCCAGGTCTCTTTTGTCCTCAGAAGGGATGAGCTCCAACCATCAGAACCACTCGTATGCCCTGCCCAGGCCAATCCATAGCACGGAGCTCCCAGGTTAGCTAGCAATGCCCACTTACCCTTTTTTGACCCCCGCTCCCCCTCAGTTCAGGCCTGCGGGACAGTGCAGTCCCTGCCCTGGAAGGGCCAAATACCAGTGCCACAGCTAAGCTTCCAGGTGCTTAGTGATCCTGCGAATTTTCTCCTTCTTGTTCCTGTTCCCGTGTTTTTTCCAGGGCTTTCCTACCACATTCCCAGGATTGGGTGCAGTCACAGGCACAAGGCCACTGCCGGGCCGGTATCCCATTGCAGCCCGGACCCCTTTCATCAGGGCACGAACATTCTCCTGGAAGAGGAACCATAATCACCAGTGACCGACGAGAAAAGATATTTAACCACAAGGAAGTGTGACATGTCAATAAAACCAGACACAGGCAAGCTCAAACCCATCAAGACTGGCTCAGCCCCTCCAGAGCTGCAGGAAAGGTCACGCCACACAGCTGAGCCAAAGCCTGCCAGCCTGCTCCAGCTCTGTCTGCAGCCGTGCCTCGCTGCGCCGGGTCCTCAGCATCTACCGCTGCAAGCGGAGGCAGAGCGCTGATGAGATGCTGAGCGCCGACAGACATTAGCTATGGCGCTAGGTCTGACTCTCGGTCTCTCCTTTGCACACAACAAATTGCCTTTGCAAATAAATCTGGTGTCTGGGAAAGCCAGAGACTAAAATAACTTGATCAAGTCTGGAGCGTGGGTAGCACTGCCGGGGCTCACAGCTCGTGCCAGCACTTTGGGCAGCCAAAGGAAGAGTCTGGTAATTCCAAACTTCTTTTCAGGTCGTAGTTCTCAGCAACAGCTCACTGTTTTTCAAAAAGAGACTGAGTTCTTGTTTTCAAAATGTATGACTATCTTTAGCTATGCTGAAATGCTATTCATATCCAGCTAACCAAACAGAATGGATCATGCTATCTACGACCCATCCTCTTCACTGCTAAACACCCTGTTCTGATCTTTGTCAGGTATGCAGATTTGATCAGTTATGGATTTGACATTTAATTAAGAGTCATTAATAACCTTTGAGCAGTGTAGGGGCAAAAGAGATCCCTGTGGGACCTAACAAGAAGCATGCAAGTTAAGAAAAATTCCCATTTTCCACTTAA
Organism: Leptosomus discolor; assembly: GCF_034619465.1. Lineage (NCBI taxonomy): Eukaryota > Metazoa > Chordata > Aves > Leptosomiformes > Leptosomidae > Leptosomus > Leptosomus discolor. The sequence goes on along the minus strand of NC_141397.1, from coordinate 51,747,882 downwards.
TTTTGAGATTTCTCAATTAGATCTTAAAATCAGTTTGTGTTCTTTTCATCCGATTTCAGGTTCAGAGTCAAAACAACCGTGTAGTACTAAATCAGTTGCCTTAAAGAAGCTTATCACATCCCCTAAATATGTCATCTCAAAAAAGGAGAGTTAGTTTGAAGGATCTGTTAGTCCAGAAACCATGTTCCTGGTCAGCTGCTGTGTCACACCACCCTCCTTCCTTGTTTTTCTTCCCAGTCACTCTCCTGTTTGCTCAAGACTGATGTTAGGCCCATAATGACAAGGGTCATCCTGCTGACCTTTTAAAAAAATCAACTCTGCGCACCTCATCAGCTTTCTTTCAGTCGCCGAGGACATTCCCAGTGATTTAGAGGAGATAAGAACAGAGAACTTTTGGGTAGAAATTACATGCAGATCCCGTAGCATCTAACACAATTAACTCAAACCAGCACCCCTCCATCCTCAAAGCTGTTTTTTCCAGTAACTGAGACACACCAGTGCTGCAGTAAAATCTCCCAGAATAATTCTCCTCCAGAATTTACCTGGTGGAAAAATGTTTTGTCCACAACATTTTCAATTTGCTTGGCTTTGGTATTCTTCTCAGGCTTCTCCTGTCCACTGGCCTGCACAGTTCTGCTCTCTGGGCATGTTTGATGCTGGTGCTGAAAATCATTTGGATCAATGCCAGGAGGTGGATAGCAATATAAGAGCTTCCCCTGTGAAAGCGATGGGACACAGTTATTACCAAAAAAAAAAAAAAAAACCAAACCCAGAGACACCCAGAGAGGAAAGAAAACAACTCCAAAGCTGAGGGCTGCTCTGGAAGTCCAGGGACTCACACTGGCAGACTAACTATGGGTACACATCACTTCTCCTTCCAGGCAACAAGCAGCTTGACTCCTAAGTTAAAGTACTGTTCCACCTCTACTTCAAAGCATCATTTCCAGCTGTAATGTCCAGCTGCAAACAACAAAGTGCCCAACTCTCAGGAGTACTGCAGGATCCTATTAAGAAGTAGTTGCTGAGAGGTGCTGTAGAAGCATACAGTATTACAGCACCCAGAACTACAGTCCTTAGTGCCAAATACTGGTCCAACTATACAATACGGGTTCATTTCCTGAATATCTGCTGCCTATTTTAGAGATATGAAAATTTATTTAGCTAGCACCATATTTTTAAGCAATCTTCTTTCTAAGATTAAGCAGCTTGAGAAATTCAATTTCTTTTTAAAACTTAAGAACAGCCCAATTTCAGGAGTATTTTGATATACGGTAATTTTATCCAGAGAAATAGAATTCACTTTATTGTGCTCCCTCATGCTCCAGTGGAACCTTCAATTCACCTCCTAGTAGGAAAAAAACCACACAGATGTAGGAAGCACTTACACTGACATAGTCTTTTAACACATATCGAGCTGATCTGGGCTGGTCTGGCTGTCCGTGAGCTGTCATAAAGCCTCTCATATCTGGGAGATAAATCCAAAGTACATTCTGTGTCAGTACAACAAGAGAATTAATACATTCTCCTTTTCTGCCTAACTGCATATTTGTATGCTTTCTCAAAAAAACTCCCTTAGAAACAGGCTTCTGTTGGGGGAAAAAAAAAAAGAAAGGAACACCACTGACTGGAGAGGTACTGCAGAAGCATCCTAACCTAAAAGGGATGATGAGAGCTGACATCTCCCTACCACCAGCAAACCTGGGTTTTGTTTTTGTTTTAAAGGCAGAGAAGATTAATTGCATCAGAGAATCAGACAAGGGAAATAAACCTTCACTGCATTCTTCACCTTCAGAACTGTGTCTAATTCAAGACACAGCTGATTGGAGGTATCTGAAAGGATAAGAGCACCACATTACACAGACTGGCAGGGCATTTCACCAACACCCTCACCACAATCACTACATCTGTCAGATGAAACTGGCAAAGCACCACTGCAACAAACACAGGAGATTAGCTGTTAACAAAGGCCCTGCCTAAGAGGAGGGCAAGTCCTAATGGGGAGGTTCAATGCATGACAAACCTGAGTTGGACCTAATTCTAAAGAGTTTTCCTAGGCTGTGTTCAGGACCATGCACACAATGTAGGCAATAGCTTTTAAAGGGATCATTACTCACATCCATACGCTGTTAGCAGCTCTTCAGCGGTTGGCTTTCGATCTGGATCCTCATCTTCCCTTGGCCTTATGATATTTATTCCATAGGTTGCTTCCAAAATGTTTCGTGGGATATGCTGGCAAACATAAGCTAGTGAAGGAAACCACCTGGTGATTTTCAGCTTCCCAAGTAACCTTGCCCTAGTCACTCCAAGAGCACACATTAAGAATGACTTTGGGATTTCGTTGCAAACCAGAAAAACAATGCAAGTCTGACAACCAGACAAACCTGATATGAGATGGGAAAGCTCAGCCCAGCAGGGCTGTTGTATCCAATGCACGTCCCCACCGCTCTCATCGCATGAGCTCGTGTGGCCCAAGCAGGGCTGGAACATGCTACATTTGCATACTCCAGACCCAACGCTTGCAGACACTCTCACACACCCCATGCAAAGGATATTAGAGAAATGGGTGGGACATGGTCCCTCATCTGGTCTATAGGCAGAATTCCAGAACAAATCATCTCTGCCTTGGTAGAGATGAAAGATGGCATCACCAGCCCAGGGCAATCACACAGGCACAGGCCAGGCTCCACATACAAGGTCTACACAAAAAATGAGTTCACCAAGGCAAGTCAGTGTCCACGGAGGAAAAAAGGAACAACAACAACAACAAAAAAAACCAACGAACCAAATAAATAAATAAATATCAAATGCATAGATGGAACAAGGATGCAAATGAGAGTAAGCAGAAATTCTACTAACACAGACATCTGCCCTGCTGGCCCCAGCCAATGAATTAAGGAAATCTGATGTGGAAGAGTTGCAGAGTTCATAAACAAGGTGTCCAGACGGGGGCAGCAAGATCTTCAGCTCTCCAATCTGATGGGAGGGGAGAAAGCACTCCAGAAACCTTTAACTATGTTGGACCTTTTGAAACAGGTAGGAGATTGCACAAGTACAAATCCCACAATGCTCATCACAGCACTGGAGTTGCTGCCTCCAAATTAAGAGCTTGCTCAATACGAAAATGGCAACATAATCAGACTTCTTCACAACAATGACTAGGGACAAGAAGGACAGTTTGAAAGCTTGACCTTAAGCTATTCAGAGGAGCACTCACATTTCAGAGGTTCTCTCCTCATGACTGGTGTTGAAAAAAGAAGGGCCAAGCTACTTAAATAAAATTAGGAGACAAAAAAATAGCTCTCATTGCACAGCAGCTCTCATGAGTGACTCAAACTGTAGAGCAAGAGTTTGGGAGCAAGAACTATAGTTCCAAAATTATATACATCAGTCCCACCCCTCTCCAACCCAAACTCTGCTGAGCAGAGTTCACGTTGGCGAACAGATTTCCCAGTGAGTCCACTTAATGACAATTTGTTCATAATGAAGCTCTCTTCCACTGTGGGGGATGTGGAGAGAAAGAAAAAAAGGAAAATATCAACGCTCTTTGTTAGCAATACCTGAAAGTGTTTCGTATGGCCGGGCGTAGCAGACACTGACACCTTCTTATTCCCAAGGATTGTGTTGATGGTCGAACTTTTGCCAACATTAGGGTAACCCACCTAGATGACAAAGAAGTGGAATGGTGACAGTGATATCAGGCAGGGCGATGCCAGAAGACTGGCAGAGCTCTGACACAAAAGCACTTTAATAAAAATGTACTAAAAAAAAAAAAAAATAAAGGCATGCAGTGGGGAACACTTAGCTCCAGGAACTTCTGAATTGATCTTTGCACAAAACCTTCAGCAATTTGTGCTTGCTAGTTTTTTTACCCTTACAGTAAACCAGACTACAGCCTTTCCCATGGAAGGCATATGGAATTAAAATTCAGATTAAGCAAGTGCCATTTAAGCAAAAAGGCCAACTCACCAGACCAACATTTACTTCCCCATCCTTCACCCTCAGTCCATTGTGGACAGTTTTGAATATCTCCAGCAGCTCGTTCCTCTGTACTAGATGGCTGAAGTTCCTGATGTTCCTGTTCTGCTCCGCCACCACATGCTGCACTGCAGCACCATCAGTCCTGCTTTCCATCCTCTCTGGGGCAATAGCATTTACTTTGTCCCCACCTTCATCTTCAGAACAGGTTTGCCAGGCCTCCTCTTCATCATCTTCACAGTCTTCGTATTCATCACTACTGTCATCATCACCAACCAGAACTTGATTTACAGTTTGCAAAGCATTGACCGTGGACGCGCTTTCTGTGCTATCTTGCGCTGTGTCATCATCTTCTTGACTGGAGCTTTCCGCCTCGGAATCACTCGGGTCCTCTACCACATCTTCAGTGTCTGGTTCCTGTGTGAACAGTATTTCATAGGTGACATGCAAAGACAACAGTAACTCTTGCTGTTGACTGCAGTTGTTTCAGTGCAGTCACCTGTGTTTTCATCAGCCAGATCCCAAGGACTGCCAATTCACTGCTTACATCACACAGGTTTTTTAGGGGTCTCAAGTAGGATGCAGAAACAACTAGTCCCTTTCAGGAGAATGACAAAAATATTCCAAGAGGGATTGTTAGCTTCAGTGTGAAGTCATTAGAGGCTTCTCTCCAGATGCACAACTCTGAATGCACGCACACTCACAGCATCCTTACACACAGCAGCAGCAGTGCCCAGCAATTTATTTTTTAAATTATCAAGTGTTCCTAGTAATACAAATTATTGTAATTTTTTCAAAATGTTTAGAACCCAAAGCCATTTTGTTTCAGCTCTAAATATTTCATTAAATTCATTTCAAGTTGCCTTGTTTGCAAACAGCTCACATTCAAAAAGAAAGACCTTTTTGTAACAATAGTATTTTGATCTTTCTTTCCAAAAAAGAAAACAGAACTAACACTTCCAGTCTTCCTTTTAAATCCTGTAAAAACATTTTAGCCAAGGACACTAAACAGCTGAACAGACTAGGTATTTTTGGAAGGAGATACAGGATACTCCTTAGCTGAATAGCAATAGCTGTAACAGATGAATCCAGTAAAACCTGAAAGTGGCATCTACTGATAACACATAACTTGAGGAAGCAGCACAGTTTGTATCACTGGGCAAAGAAAGGCTCTCAGGTACTTTCGAGTCTAAGAAACACTTCCCCTCCCTGGGAGAGAAAAATTCTCTGTACATATAACCACGTCCCTCACAGCATTCCCCTTGGAAAGGATTCCAGTTCTGCCAAGGAGTTAAGAACCTGCAGACAGATCGACAAGGGCTGTTTCTGTAGCTATTCATCAGTAGCCTTGAGGAACAAATTGACATTCTAGTTCAGTTAATGGCATTTGTCATGTCATTAACCTTGAAAGAGAAATTGCAAACACGATGAACAGCAGCCAAACGGCACACCACTTTGTTCACCATTTTAACTTTCCTCACTTTTGGCTCTGAATCAATCACTGAAATGTTGTCTTACAACCACACGAGTCCTTAGAATAGTCCTTCCCTGAGACAAGGACTCTGAGTTTCCTAGAAAGGTGCTCAGGTATATCACAAGCAGAACTGCAAAGCAAGTTATCAGGAGCAGCCAGCACATACCCAGTTGGCACTGGTCACCTACAGTACCTTTGCTTCTCTGGATAGGCGTTTGCACTCTGCCAAAGCTGACCAGAACACCACCTTAATGCCCTCTTTCTCAAAGAACTGTGCCCAAGCAGCTCGCTGCTCCTCATTCAGCAAGTCTGCTTTGTTTATCAGGATCATGTTCTCCTTGTCATTGCTGACTTCCTTAACGTAACTCTCCTGAAGAAAACAAGAGAAGGATCAGTTCACACTCTGGTTTGGACTCCTCCTCCTCCCCCTGCCAAAGCAACAGAAGAGCAGCAAGACAAGTTACCCCATCCAGCTCCACACAAGCATAGCTAAGCTCACCATCCCCTGGGCTAGATGGAACCAGTGTTTAGCAGACAGCTACAAGAACAAATTGGAGCATGCAACTACCGCAGTACAGGTTGTTTCTGGCCATGTGTGCAAACACCTTGACTGCTTAGAGCTACAATGATATTAACCAGCATCTCACAGCAGGAACTCCTAAGAGCAACTGTTTGAGCAATTTCATACCTCATAGTTGCACAGTGTTCTATAGTCTCTCATTACAAAGTTGTCACTTCAATAATTCTTGATCCTTCACTTTCAACAGATTAATCCTCACCCATTTTTTTTCCACTATGCTTTCAAACAGAACAATTCCTTTCAGTGTGGACACTTCTAGTGGGTAATGAGGAGCAATATAACATCTGCAAAGTAACGTCTCCAGAACTGCCTCTAAATCCAGAACACTGTGTGAAATATCACAAAACACTAAAGAAAAATAATTTGACACCAGAATACTTGCATAGACCAGTAAGATATCCAGTTAGGCACAACACAGAACAGCTTCAAGGTGGCTGAATGTGATAAACAAAAAATAAATCAATAAAAATGAAGACAACGTTCAAGTTTACTTACCAGATCTTGGCATCTAAACAGAAGGGGGTTTCTAGCATCTACTATCTGGACTACAATATCACTGCAAAAATAAAAGAAAGCCCCATAAAGTATTCTTTCTTACCTCGCCTCAAAGAAAGCAGCAAGGCACAGCACATTACTCACTTGGAATTTCAATGGTTTTAATTGTATTACCCTACTAAGTACCTTTACCGAATTAACAAAGCATCTCAGCATCCCACATGCCCCAACGGAGCCACCCTTATGCTACAAGCCAGCACTGCTGTACAGTACTTCTGCCTCACTTGGTTGATTCTCCTCTACAGCCGGCAAGGGGAAAGGAAGCATGTGGGTTTTGCCAATCCATCTACCCTTCAGAAATGCCCAGCAGGCAAGAACCATAGCGGTATTCTATCCTTTAGAACGTTACTAAAAGCTGGGATAACACAACTTTATTTCTGTCTAATCTCATCCCCAAACTGCGGTGGGGCTTTTGTACACAGTGAGATATTCTGGAACACTGTCTCCCCCTTTGCACAAGGCAAGATGTACAAAGTCTCCCACAAACGACCTGCAGATTCAAAGCATTTGCTATCAGCATTTTCAGAATTTCCTTTGTGCTCTTCTTGTCACAAAAAGCACAGAACAGTGAAAGAATAGTCTCAGACTCCAGTAAAACACGTTGCTCCCTCAAGCAAGCAAGGCCTTGCAAGCATGCTTTCAGGAAATGCCATCTGAATTCAGACACCAGGTTGCCACCACATGTATGAGCAAGACTCATCCATTCTACACACAAATTAAACACACTGGCCTCAGATACAAGAAGCATCCATGCCTCTTTTTTCAAAACGAGGGGAAAATTTAACTACAGTCTCTTCCACTAGAGCTTCTCCAGGCAGGTAATTTAAAATACTGGTTGCCACCTGCTGATTCTATTTGTGTGACGGGGATTTCTGTTAACTCAGGACAGCTTCAGAACACCACGGGCTGAATGGAAGAATTTCAAGCCTCACTAGGCAGCTGATTACATACAAAAAAAAAAAATTTAAAAAAAAATAATCAATAAACCCCCAAGGGAGTAATTTAATAAGCAACATGGGTAAAAAGAGTTACTGAACAGTTACAGAAATCCAAAGATCAATAAAAGAGAAAGCTGACACCATGGTGCTGTGATGGGATACAGAGAAGTTACTAAATCACACTGCTGGGAGCTAGCTTGAAGCAAACGCTGACAACAGATCAAATTATCTGTCAAAGGTAAGGGGCTGGATGACTTTCCAATTCAATTCTGAGACAGCATCCTCACTCTACATGAAATAAAAAGCTCCACTAAGAGCAGAAAGGCATTGATAACACATTCCAGCCACCTCAATGCGCACAAGCTGCACATCACGATACCCTATAGAGTGTTCTCCCGATCCAGCCAGCTCTCTCCCGGCAAAGGGCCCAGCAGCTCCCAGTACAAAGCCACTTCTGTGAAAGGACCCGCTCACCATGACCTCACTGGTGAAGTATTTTTCAATTTTAGGAAAATTAGATGAGATGATCTCAAACTTAATTACTAGTGAAATTAAATGCCCCAGTTAGATTAACGCAGCAGATAGCACTCCTATTGTATTACAGCTCGGCAGGGCAAACAACGCTATTTCTGTGATATGACAAGCTGTTGTCTTTTGTCCACTGCTGCAATTTCTCTGCATGGCAGGAGGCCAAGGACCAAGAGGCTCCTTCTTTCCCAATGTTATTTAGTTGATCTCCCTTGCCTCCTGCCCATGAATGTCAGCCCGCAGCTGTCTGGTTGAGAAAGGGCAGAAAGAGTTAATCTTGGCAAAAGACCTCTTAAGACCCAAAAGAGGCCCACACAGTTACCAGAAGAGGCCAAAGCAGCAGCATGTGAAGAATCAGAGACTAGAGACTCGCAGCAAACCGCCTGCAGAATCGTGGTGCGAGAGCTAGCAGCTGCCCTTCTTCATGTGACATTTTGATCCCTTCAAAACAAAATCACTTCAGTGCTGACAGTAAAACATTATTAACCATCATTGTTTTTCCTGCGCTCAGACACTTGAAGCTTGACTCAAAAGCCTGAATTTAAGAAAACACATTAAACATTATTTTTAAAAAGCAGATAGTGATATGCTTCACCTTCTTTCAATGACTCTCCAAAGCTGACGCCAAAATTCCAAGTTTCGTTCAAATGGGGTTAGAATTAACTTTTTTTCTTCCTCAAGGCTAAGGTAAAACAGAAAAGAAAAAGACGTCATATTTGGCCCATGTCAGGCAATAAACCACCATCAGTTCTTCCTTAGATGCAGGAGGCTTTAGTTTCAGAAAGAACTACCAAATCAGACTCATATAGTAGGTACTGGTTTTGCTAGTTTTGCAAATAGATCAAGTGCCCAGGTAAACCGGTGTCAGTGGCACTGGTTCAGCAGTGACACAACTACTCCTGATCACGCCAATGGAGAAGTGGGAAATGATGGAAACAGCAAAAACTCATCTAAAGTCTATCTGTGAAATTTCAGAGCCACAGTAATAAATCAGAGAAGTTATCCCAAATGCCAGCAGTTATTGCTCAATTGAGTACCACCTGGAAAAAATAACAAACTTAGGGATCGCACCTGAAATGGCTCTATACAACCCTTGATTCGCTGTTACCACTGCCTGAATGACTTTACTCAGGACAAGTGTGGGTTCACAGGGTGTGAGCAGATACCACCTAACTCTTGAGGCCAGCAGATGCAGCGCCAGACCAGCACAGGCTGCTGTACACCGGCTGGCAGCACTGTGCTCTAATCAGAGCGGCACTGAAGACACATTCACCACTCCTCACTGCTCTTAGAGGCCACATTTACCACTCCTCCACTTCCCAGGCAAGAGCAGAACATCACACTCCATCCTGAAGAACTTTAAATGAAAACAGTACAAGAACCTGCACACACAAGAGAGCTTTGCAGAGCTCACCACAGAGACGTGCCTGGTCTGCGGCTGGGATGTCCAGCCTTCCAGAACAAGTGAAGAGAGCTATTGACAAGACGTTAAATTTCAAGGTCCAACAAGGATAAATACAACCCACTGCTTCCTGTGTCTCCAAACGCCACAAGTGACTTACCCAGACACAAATGGCATACTCACTGGGCAAGCCGTCGCCTCCATTCGAGAAAGCTCTCCCTCTCAGCTTGCTTCAAGTCCTCCGCACTGGTTGTCCTATCCCAACGGGGCCTATAATAAGCACATTCTGGAGTGAGTGGTCAGAAGTAGCAGTTAGAGCAGTTACATTACTGCCATAAACATCCATAAAGAACACAGCCACCACACATTCAGCTACACTGAGATGGAGCTCATCCTATGCCAGTGTCACAAAACTCTTTTTTCAAGTTAAGATGTGTAGGGCATTTAAGATGGCAAAGCAGTCCCCAGGCTTGCAGCCACCGAGGGACTAAGGCCACTCGGCAGAGACTCACCTCCGTGGGATGCGCAGGAACTGCCGGTTCTCCTCATGAAGCTGCCGGACATGCTGGGCCTCCTGGGCTGTGAGCAGGCCAGTGCGGCTCTGGGCAGACACAATCTGGACGTTCAAGCGCTCTGCAGGAAGAGCGAGACAGTCACCCTGAAAGCCAGCTGTCCCTGTGCCCCTGCCACCATCCCTGCTGGCCCCTGCCGCCCCACCCCACCCCTGCTGACCCCCAGCCCTGGCTCAAGACCTCATCCCCTGGTCTCTCGCCTGGCCAACTCCACTGCCAGCCTCAGACCTACTCCCACTCCCCCATCCCAGAACCAGTCCTGGCCCCTCCGCCCGGGTCCCCAGCCCCGGGACGCCCTTCCCAGCCCCTCGATCTCCCCCTCGGCCCCAAGGGTCCCCCACTGCCCCTCACTGGGTCCCTCCCCGGGCCCAGCCGCAGCCCAGGACCCGTCCCGGTCCCTCACCGGCCACGAAGCGGGTGCCGGCCAGCTCGGCCGTGGCCAGAAACTCCTCCAGCGGGCTCTGCTCGGGCGCCGACCGCAGCTCCGGGCCGCGCTCGCCACCCACCTCGCTGGCGTGCAGCTGCCGGGACAAGACGCCGCCGTCAGCCCGGGCCGCCCCGGCCTCCCGCCGCGCCCCCGCCGCCCTCAGCCCCCCGCCCTACCCACGAGGAGGTGCCGCGGCGCTCCAGGCCGCGCTGCCGCTGCAGGCAGCGGCCCAGCCCCGCGCCCCGCTTCTTGCCCATGCCGCCGCCGGAGCCGGAAGAGGCGGGAGCGGCCGCCCCGCTACCGCGGCCCCGCCCGGCTCCCTCCGCCGCGCCCCGCGGCCAAGGAGCAGCGTTCCGGGGAGGCGGGTTCCGGGGCGGCCCCGCGCTTCCTGCGCCCGCCGCCCGGCGGCGCCACGGCACCGGCACCGCCGCCCCCCCCCGTGACACACACACACCCCCCCCCGCCGTGAGTGGCCGCCCCGTGTCCCGCCTGCCTCTCCATCGCGCCGTGCGCTCACGGCCCATCCATCCGGCAGACATCCACACAATGCCCTGCCCATCTGTCCATCGCCAACACCCGTGCACGTCCCTCCGTCCGTCCCCATGCTGCCCTGCCTGCCCCTCTGTCCATCCCCACACCACCCTGCTTGTCCATCTGTACATCCCACACCACCCTGCCTATCCATCCACCCATCCACCCCCACACTACCCTGTCTGTCCCACCATCCACCTCCACACTGCCCTACCCACACATCTATCCATCCACCCGCCCACCCATCCATCCATCCATCCATCCATCCATCCATCCATCCATCCATCCATCCATCCATCCCCATGGCACTCATCACAGACACACATCTCTCCATGCTGCCCTCCCCAAGCCCAGCTCTAACCCTCTCACTCCCACAGCAGCCACCAGCCCCACCATCAACACTAATAAAACCCGGGGCACACCTGAACACAACGCCCCGAGGTCTGCACTGCTGCAGGAGGCCCTGGCAGAGGGGCGACGCGCAGGGCTGCAGGCCCCAGCAGAGCCCCCGGCAGCACTGACGGCTGCAGGGGCCGGTTTCACTCGCCGGTTCGGCCTGGAGCAGATGCTATCTCTGAGAAGCAAACCACGCCAGCAGCGAGGCGTGCGAAACCCTGTCCCAGCAGCCGGCGATGGGGGCAGGGGTTTTGTGCATCCCTCCGGGGAAAGCCACAAGCTCCCAGGGCCAAGGTTGTCCCTGCACCCTGTAACACTCCCAGCCCAACACAGGATCCCTGTCCGCGGTCTCCATCAAGCCAACACAGCAAACAGTGCATACAAGGAACAACGGTGACAAAGAGGGATCCTGGATGTGGTGGTGGAAGGTGTGCTATGAGGTAGCTGCCAAAATCGAGGCACAGTCTGGACATCTCTGCAAGACAGAGGACATTGCCCAGCCAGGGAACCATCAAACGTGTTTCAGCAGCAGCAGCCATTGCAGCTGGTATGGGTCAAGACGGGAGAGAAGGTTAAATTAATAAACAACTTGACCTGTTCTTGCACAGTGAACTGATTTATGAACCATTTCTCCTTTATGAGTTTTGGGTTAAGGCCAGACTTTTTTGACTATAACTCTGTAATGTGTATCAGTTGTAACTGGAGAATAACCCAGCTAATCCCTGGAAAACACAGCTACTGCCTACACCAGCAGGTGAACCTTCACTTCAGGTGTTGGCCACCAGCAGCATGGCAGCATGCAAAACCCCATGGGCAGGAGTGGTCTTTTCTCATGCTCAGCACTACGTGATGCCTCCCCATGATAAACACTCCTCAGGGAGACGCAGTTCTTCCTTTCTTCTCCTTTTCAAAGCCAGCAGCCGTACAGCATAAATTTCCCAAGTACGTCTGAACCCTTGCCATGCTCATCCCAGGCTCTGCCACCACTGTCAGCCTGGCCTGGCCCCTCCTTTGCTTCCTAAAGGCAAATAAGACAGATGAAAGGGGACTCAGCGTTCACTTTTTCATTTACACGAGGTGCTTCAGTGGAAGGCTGGTGGGCTGCAGACAGCACACAGCGATTTAGTAAATTCATTTTTAATCAAGTCATCTTTAATAAAACCACCTCAGGTCTTTATGTGGGCACCGAGGCAGTAATAGAAGTGCTTATTATTGTATTTCTTTTGTACTTCAGTTAAAAGTTACCTTCCTTCTACACTGCATAATCATCAACCAGAGCAGCCAGCCAGCCCAGCCTTACCCCACACCTTGGGCCTGGCAGCACTTCTAACCCCACAGCCGAGGCACGCGCAACGCCGTTTCCAGGCTGCCCAACTAGGGGCAAAACACTTTGATAATCCCATCGGCGCAGCCCCGGCAGTGCGGCCTTGGCACCGCCAGGGTCCTTGGCTGGCGACACAGCCACCAGTACGGAGCGCAGAGCTCAATGTCCCTCCATGGGACACAGTCAGCCGTGGCTAGTGGCATGAACTGGAAACAGAGACACGCAGGGACGGACAGAGGTGCTGGCATGGTGGGAAAAGGAGGCTCAGGCTTGCTCCACTGCCTGCAACCCTCTGTGCCTCCTGGGGGTGGTGAGGTTCGAGGGTAACCTAAGGAGCAAAGATCTGTGCATTTTGACTGGGATGTTTTTCCCACACGTTGCCTTTTTTTCTGACACCATTCCCCATTTCCAGACTGAAGCGCTCCAGGGACAGTCACTGCAGATATTTTCTGACACCTTTGTGGGGGCTGCTGAAGAAATGCCCAAATTGCCCTCCTTCTTGCAACAGATACATTCCTGGGTGCTTCATAAACACCAAGGAACTATTTCTGTCTGCTGATGCCAGCAGTACAGCGAGGATCGCTTTAAGCAGAGCATGCTGAAGGAGATGCAGACTGGGTGATCCAAGTGACAGTTATCAGAGTCTTAGCTAGAGTCTTAATTACCTACTTCTAATTGCAATGTTTCTCACCCCACTCCTGCTGCTCTGCTGTGCCTACTTGAGCAAGATAGGCTTCTTCTGGTTTTACCTAAACACAACAGCCTGCTTCTTCTAGAAGACATCTCTGTGTGGATTAATCGCAGGCAGTCAAAAGGGCCACCGAGGAAGAGATGCTGTCACAAGAACTGTACAGCACCTGTGTGTGCATGCCAAGACCGCAGACAGGCAAGGAGAGCGTGGAGGAGAGGGACACTGCTGCAAAGTCCAACAAACCCGTTGATTTGCAGCCCGCTCCCATACGATGCAGCAGCTACCGTGGCATGCAAAGTGAACCCATTTTTTGCTGCTGGGCCTTGTTTTTACAGCTCAGCTCTTTGACAGCAGTGCTTGGGCTGGAGTGCAATGCTGTCCTGGGAAAGCAAGCACCCCCCGTGCATCACCAAACCGCTCACCGCTCCTTTGAAGTGCGTTAACTGAGTGCCCAGCACTGCCGGCTCTTTGGAGGGTGGCCATAGCTTTGGGACTTCTCGCAAAAGCATTGCATAGACGAAGTAAAATCTGCTGTCCTTCTAGCACACTGTAATCATCGACTTGTGTCAAAAGAGCTGGCTTCCCTCCCAGCTTCTTCTGCCTTGGAGCCAAACCACTGCTCCAGTTTTTGATGCAAATCTGAGAATTATTTAGCAGCAGCAGCTCTTGCTCAAAAGCCAACAACACCAGTGCATTTTTGCCTAAAGGAAACATTGTTCTTTCTGGACAACTTTTCCTCCATTTTCCTCTAAGGCAGCACTGGGCGATCTCAGGATTGTGTCTCTAAAATATTCATGTGACGGCTATTCATTATTCATGTAGGCTCACACTGCTCAACTCAGTGGTACTGCCAGCCTCAGCCTGACAAGCAGACCCATTAAGAACCCCCCCAAAGCACCCCTGCAAGAACACCAAGACAATTTTGCTCTGTGCACAACTGCAGCTGCTTGAACCCATTTCTTTCCAGTCATACTCAGAAACAAGCCAGCACCGTAGGAAAAGGGGGAGCTCCCTCCGCACACTCGCCCATCTTTTGGTGAAGGTCTTGGTCTCCTCTAGGAAGAGCAGCATCCCAGGGAGGCTCTGAAACAGGGCTGCCTGGCTGAGGCTGAACCCTGAGAAGGCACCAACCCTGATGGGGCCCTTGGGTGAGTTTTTTAGACCCCGCTTCTTCTACCAGCCCTATGAAGATAAAATCGCCTCCCTGCCTGGCAGGGTGGGGGAAGGTTAATTAGAGAGAGCTTTGAAGGTACGAAGTGCCGGGCAGGAAGCCAGCAGGGGATTTCTGCAGCTCCTGGGGTGCCAGCTCTGCTTGGGCAGGCTCATCCCCACTGCCCGCTGCTGCCTGCACTGGGTCCCCCTCCACATGGGCAGGCATAGCTCCATGGTGGAAGCCCCCAGAATGGGGCATCGAGCAGAGGATGCCACCCTGACACCACCTCTGCATCCCTTGCCTGGCGGCGTGGCGGGAGGACGGGTGCCCAGCACAGCTTTACTGGCCTGGTGAGCCCCCCCTGAGGGTGCTGTGACCCCCGAGGGAGGGCTCCGTACCCCCAGCCGCCGGCTGCCCTTCTAATTATAGCTGCGGGTGCAGGAAGCTCCGGGGCCTCCTGTGCAGGAAGCGGGGTGTGCCGCCCTCGGCGACTGAAAAACAACCTCGGCGGCGTGCCACCACTGCCACGGCCCCGCCGAGCGGCACAGCCCCAGCCCCAGGGCTGCCCCCGGGCTGCGGCACCCTGAGCTGCACTGGCATCACCCTTGGTGCACCCAGGGGGATCCAGCAACATTGCCACATGGACCCCCCGCAGCCCTCACACCGCCCTGGCAATGCCTGTGCCCCCCAGCCCCGAGCCCCGGAGCCATGCCGGGGCAGGGTGGCTGGCAGAATGGTGTGCTGCTCCCCTTCGGAGAAGCAGGAGGGCAGCATGAGGCATCCATTAAGGGCTGATAAGGACCCTTCTCCCTGAGCAGGAGACACTATCCCCTGCCCTGCCAACTCATCTCAGGCTGCCCCAGCTCCCAGCAGCAGGCAGCCATCTGCAGCCACTGCCAGTGAGACCTGGATGACAGCTGGCGGGGCTGGGGGCCTTGGCACTCCGCCTGCCCCCATCGATGGCCCATGAGGCCTGGGTGCCACTCAGCCTTTCCGTTTCGTGGAAAATCCTGACAGTTCAGCATTTCCTTTGTCCTGGTTCAGAACAAAGAGTCGAAACTTCGACATTTAGCATAGTACAGATCCTCTGAAATACTTTGTTTTGGAAAATACTGAAATGCCGGTTTGAAATGTTTCACTTTGACTGTGTCACTTCAGCTGCTGCAGCACAACGAGCTCTGTTGGTATCTGAGAGGAGAAAGCCTGGGATGTTTTCATATGCTGATAAAATCAACGTATTCCCATGAGTTATTTTGGGTCTTGTCATATCAACTTTTCCCAGCACCTTTTCCTGCTACTCTCCCCAACCAGAGACCTGCATCAGCTCCAGTTCCAGCTGCTGGGCACAAAAACCATCTCCGAAGCAGGGCTGCTCTCTGCAGAGTTTTACCCTCTCCCTCAGGCAGGCCCCGGCATCTCCCCACACCAAAGCAGGGAGGCCAGCACAGGCAGCCTGGCATCCCCCTCCAACAGAGGCGGTGGGCGGCTGCCCGCCTGCCTGCATCCCAGCCGGGCAGCGTGCACCGGAGCCTACGGGCTCGCAGTGGGGTGCAACCACAGTCTCCAGCACAGACTGGAGCGGCCAGGAGAGGAGGAGGACGGGGCAGGGGGTCTGCCAAGGGCCAAGTGCAGCACTTGCCGTGCTGCCGGCACGGGGCAGGCTGGGCCGCGGGGAGAGATGGTATCTCACAGACTTTCCCACGCCTTGCACAAGCTCTCCAGGTGGGTGCACGAAGGCAGGTGATGCTCGGTAGCTGCCAGCCTTGCAGGTGGGGAATGAGCCTTACGCTCACTGGGAACCAGGCAGCATGCCTTGGCCCTGCAGGGCAAGCTCCCCTCTCAGGGTGCCTCAGCTTCTCCTCCTGGCAGTGAAATATGGTCATCCAGTGTCACAGGAATAGCCCCACGCTTAGGGCAGGTGCCCCAAGCTTAACTGGGCTGCTCCCTGCTGCCAGACTTCACTCAAACGCTGCAGCACAGCTCTTCAGCCCAGCACGGGACTAGGAGTCAGCATCTCATTTGGGAGTTACCACCACAGACCAACACGATTTGCAATCTGCTCTTCTGATGCCGAAGCATGTGGTGGTTCTTCATGCCCAGAACTGAAGCACCCACTGCACAGCAGGAAATAGATGATCCTGAAGCTAATTGGGCCCATTAATGACGCAAGGAAGGCTGCAGTGGTCTCTGGCATACCAACTGGTGATCAAGCGCAGCGAGGAACGGAGCCGAGATAGTTTCCGTCCTCGAGCAGGGCTGTAATGACAAGACACCTTCTCTGCAGCTGCACTTTCAAGCTGGCCTGGAGGCAGCTATGCCGGGGGTGCTGCTGCTCCCCGGCCACCACCTGAGGCCCACAGTGGGTCTCCGAGGAGCTGATAAGGAAACCTCTGCCTGAGAAGGCAACACAGAAATGGAAGTGCTGCTGATTTGGAGGCTGAGAAGGTGGTGAGGAAGGCAAGGGGGTCGGAGCTCCTCCTCATCTTATATGTTGCTGGGTGTTTGCAGACAGGTATGCCCAAGGGCTGTTGGAGAGACATGGGGCTCAGCAGCTGTGAAAATTTGTCTTAATTCCTGAAAAATGGATCACCTTAATATGGATGGCAGAACTCAACACGGCTCTGCAAACAGCCCTGTGGAGTCATTACCAGAAGTGTCCGTGTACCATCACCAGCAGGGTGGTCCTGCAGGCTGGCAGGAGCTGTCTGCAACAGGCTGCAGTGTGGCACATAGCCCCTCCTGCCCTCCACACCGACAGTGCCACAGGGGCTACCAACGGGTGCCCAGCACCCAGCCTGCATCAGATCAGGCAGGGCTGAAAGCAGGGACCCCTGCTGCTGGGGTGGGCTGCTGCTGGGCACCGCCAGGCGGGGCAGTCCTCAGCCCTTTGCCTGCCCTCCTGCAGACTCCCAGCTGGATTTTCATAAAGTCACAGAATGGTTTGGGTTGGAAGGGACCTTAAAGATCACCTAGTTCCAACCCCCCTGCCATGGGCAGGGACACCTTTCACTAGACCAGGTTGCTCAAAGCCCCATCCAGTCTGGCCTTGAACATCGCCAGGGAGGGGCATCCACAAATTCCCTGGGCAACCTATTCCAGTGTCTCACCCCCCTCACAGTAAAGAAATTCTTCCTAATATCTAATCTTTCAGTTTAAAGCCATTACCTCTCATCCTATCACTACATGTCCTTGTAAAATTCCCTCTCCAGCTTTCCTCTAGGCCCCCTTTAGGTACTGGAAGGCCGCTATAAGGTCTCCCTGGAGCCTTCTCTTCTCCAGGCTGAACAACCCCAGCTCTCTCAGCTTGTCCTTGTAGGGGAGGTGCTCCAGCCCCCTCATCATCTTTGTGGCCCTCCTCCAGACCCACTCCAACAGGTCCACCTTCTTCTTATGCTGGGGGCCCCAGAGCTGGATGCAACACTGCAGATGGAGTCTCATGAGGGCAGAGTAGAGGGTGAGAATCACCTCCCTCAACCTGCTGGCCACACTTCTTTTGATGCAGCCCAGGATACAGTTGGTTTTTTGGGCTGTAAGCGCACATTGCTGGGTCATGTTGAACTTCTCGTCAACCAACACCCCCAAGTCCTTCTCCCCAGGGCTGGTCTCAATTCACTCATCACCCAGCCTGTATTTGTGCTTGGGATTGCCCCGACCCAGGTGCAGGACCTTGTACTTGGTCTTGTTCAACTCCATGAGGTTCGCACAGGCCCACCTCCCCAGCCTGTCAAGGTCCCTCTGGACGGCCTCCCTTCCCTCCAGCGTGTCGACTGCACCACACAGCTTGGTGTCATCAGCAAACTTGCTGAGGGTGCACTCGATGCCACTGTCCGTATAGCCGAGAAAGATGTTAAACGGCACTGGTCCCAGTACCGACCCTCGAGGAACACCACACATCACTTGGACCACAACTCTTTTGAGTGTGACCATCCAGCCACGAGGCAGAAGGCTCCATTCAGCATAGTGCCGAGCCCAAACGGGCATCTCAGTGGGTCCTGCGCTTTACACCAAGGGGCCCAGCCAGCTCACCCTGGCCATGCAACAGCTCGTGTGTGCTGGCCGGTGCGCGCCTGGCCCATGCAGTGCTCCGACTGCAGTTTTCCCATAGGGAAACGGGAGCATAAACACGTTCACTTCGCAGGGCCAGGAACGGCCTTTGTAACGCTGCGAAAGTGCTGCGCTAAAGCTGCCGAAGGCAGGAAATGCAGCGTGTTACAGATCCACACCCACCACCGGCCTCTGGAAACCATAGATGCAGTCAGGCATCCCCCGGTACCAGCCGTGGCTGAGGAGCCTCAGGGGACGGCGTTGACGATGCTGCACTCCAGCGAGGGAGTATTTTTGAAATGTAAGCAAATGGGAAGTGCTTTTAATAATTTGATGCCAGTCACTGTGGTTACTTGCAGTTTCCAAGTAATCTGCTAGATGGCATAATGTAATAATAATGGTAATAACGATAACAACACACGGGTTTGTCTTAATTGATCCAAACTCTAGAAATTATTTGTCAAGTAATTTAAGCAGTCGTTTACATATTTTACTGCACGAGTGTGTACCGCTCCCCTTTTGTCAAGCGTTTATTCAAATCCTGACAAAGCGCCATTCTCTGCAACCCTGGAATTTCTCTTCTTTCTGGCAGAGGATATGATACATGACTCGAGAAGCTATAGCAACGACACAGAGACTAACTTTCTCATTATGCCTGTGACTGTACTCGAGCAATCTCAGCAAGAAATTACAAGACATCCTCTTGTTATTCGGCTGCTGCGTATAAATAAAGAGCAAAGCATTACTCATACATAATAGCTTGTATTTGCTGCAGGCCCTTCGGCTCTCGGAGCCGGGCTAACGAAACCAAAGGGAAGATTCTGTTGCAAGAGCGGGGCTCCTCCACGGCACGCCCTGGCCGGGAAGGCTGCCGGGGTTGGGGTTCTCCCGGGCGTGGGGAGCTCCCGGAGCGCGGGCCCCCGCGGTGGCCTTGGGACTGTTATCAGTTCGGAAGGTTTGGAGCCGCCGGTTGCCCCCGGGCTGCCGTCCCCACCCTCCCCGCCCTGCTGGGGGAGGCTGCAGGCCAGAGCGGCGGCACCCACTCTCCGCGCCCTCAGCCTCCAGGGCGGGCCGCCGCGGCGGGGGGGCGCACGGCGGGCCGGGTCCCCTCGGAGCTCCGCTCCCCCCCGTCCCGCGCCCACGGCCGGGGCGGCAGCGGCCAGTGCCCGGAGACGCTCTGCGGGCCGGGGCGAGCGGCGGGGCTGGCGGGGGGGGGGGTGGTGTCGGTGGGCTGGCACCGCCCCGTGCCCGCCCCCTTCCCGCCCCACGGCGCGGCGGGGCCGGGGCCGGGGCGCCGCGGCGGGCGGCGCAGAGCGGCGGCGGCGGGCGGGCGGCGAGCAGCGCGCCGCCGGCTCGGCGGGCCGCGGGCAGCGGGCGCTCCGCCCTCGGTGCGCGGGGCCTCCCCTCTCCGCGCCCGCGGAGCGCCGGCGCCCGCCTATATCTACGGCCGCGGCGGCCCGCCGCCCGCAAGGATGTGAGGCGGGCGGCCAGCCCAGCCGCCGCCGCCGCCGTGGCATGCCCCCCCGCGCCCGGAGCCGTCGGCGCGGCGCCTAGCCGCGGCTCCGCGGGGCGATGCTGCCCTGGAAGCGGAGCAAGGTGGAGCTGGTGGCGGGCGAGGCGCGGCGGCAGAGCAAGCCCAAGGGGTACGCGGTGAGCGTGCACTACTCGGCGCTCACCTCGCTGGCCCGGGCCTGCCCCGAGAGCGCCCTGCACCGCGTGGGCAGCATGTTCCGCTCCAAGCGGCGGAAATTCCGCGTGACCAGCGAGGACCCCACATACACCGTGCTCTACCTGGGCAACGCCACCACCATCCAGTCCAAGGGCGAGGGCTGCACCGACCTGGCCGTCTGCAAGATCTGGAGCAAGAGCGAAGCGGGCCGGCAAGGCACCAAGATGAAGCTGACCATCAGCGCGCAGGGCATCCGCATGGCCCACGCGGAGGACAAGGGGCTGCGCCGGCCCGGCCACCTCTACCTGCTGCACCGGGTCACCTACTGCGTGGCCGACCCCCGCCTGCCGCGCGTCTTCGCCTGGATCTACCGCCACGAGCTGAAGCACAAGGCGGTGATGCTGCGCTGCCACGCCGTGCTGGTCTCCAAGCCCGAGAAGGCGAAGGCCATGGCCCTGCTGCTCTACCAGACCTCGGCCACGGCGCTGGCCGAGTTCCGCCGGCTGAAAAAGCGGGACGACGCGCGGCACCAGCAGCAGCAGCTGGTGGGCGAGCAGAGCATCCCGCTGGTGCCGCTGCGCAAGCTGCTCAACGGGCAGTGCTGCTACAAGCCGCCGGTGGAGCGGAGCCGCAGCGCGCCCAAGCTGGGCTCCATCACGGAGGACCTGCTGGGCGAGGAGCAGGAGGAGCGGGCCATGCACTGCGACTGCGAGGACATCCTGGAGGCGCTGGGCGAGCCCGAGGGCGAGCTGCTACGCGCCGGCGCCGGCCGCGGCGAGGGCCCGGAGCTGGGCCAGCTCCTTCGCGACCTGGGCGAGCTCAGCCTGGGCAACGACCTGCGCTCGCTACGCGCCGACCTCCGCGTCCGCCGGCTGCTCTCCGGCGAGAGCACAGGCAGCGAGTCGTCCCTGGAGAGCAACGGCCCGGACGGCGCCGGCCCGCCCTGCAACGGCGCCGAGCAGCCGCCCCCCGGCGACCCCGAGACCGGCTGAGTCCTCGGCCGCGCCGGGGGCGCGCGGTCCCGCCGGGGCGCACCGGGTCCCCCCCGGGAGGGCACGGTCCCGCCGGGAGCGCACGGCGCCGCCGGGGCGCACCGGCTCCCCTCCGGGAGTGCACAGTCCCGCCGGGGCGCACCGGCTCCCTTCCGGCCCCGCCGAGGTTGCACGGCCCGACCGGGGCGGCTCCGGGGCCCCTCCGGGAGAGCGCGGTCCCGCCGCGTCGCCTCCGGCTCCGCCGAGGTGGCACGGCCCCACAGGGGTCCCTCCGGGCGCCCTGGTTCCCTGCGGCGTCCCCGCGTCCCACAGCGTCCCGGGGAGCAGCCGCCTCTCCCGGTGCCGGTGGTCGCCGGAGCCGGGCCCCAGCCGACCGTGGCCCGAGGAGGGGAGGCGGCCGCGGGCTGTTTACCTCCGTCTCAGCCCTTGAAGATCTGCCAAATTCCTGGAATAGCTTTCCCCGGGGAGGGCGGCGGGAGGGGAGGTGTTGCGCCTTGTTTACAGTCAGAAATCTCACATCCGAGGCCGTTTTCTCCATTAAAGTCACTCCATCGTGCTGTCGTGTCCGAGAGGTTTGCACTGTTGTGAAATTATTTTTTTTTATTATTAAGTTAGACATTTTTTTTGGGCCCCGGTCCTGTCCCCGGTCTCAATGCTCTAGATCTTTTGCTGTGCAAAAGAAGACTCTACTTGTGGCTGTTCACCTGTACATAGGGAAATGTATGCAAATACATTTTGTTATTTTTAAGAACACCACCATTGCGATCTCCTCTGTTTGCACATACGTGAAGAAAATAAAGATGACAGTAATTTAAAAGAAACTGGGGTCGCTGTGGCGATTTGGCCTCTCTGTGTGTGTTCCTGTAAGGAGATGGTGGGGGAGGAAGAGATCCCTTGGGATGTGTCGTAGCTGCAGGAAGGCACGGCACAGAAAGGCCCTCACAAGCGCCGAGCGTGATCCCTGAGCCAGCTGCAAATCTTACACTGCGGGAAACGCACCAGGCACTTAAGGTCTCATATAAAACGCAAGGATGATGTTTTCTCTCTGCAGACTCTTAACGGCAGAGGCAGGAACATGCAAGAAGCCTCGTGTATGGGTTTTCTGGCTGGATTGTAGGCTCGAGAAACCTAACTGGTGGTCTGCCATTGGGCTGGCGTGTGAGGCGAGCTGCCCCTTGCCTGGCAGCGTGCGCGTGGGTGCTGGGAGCCCCATGCAGCCCCCGCAGGGTTTGCATTTGGGCACTGCCGCTGCAGCTGGTCCCTCATGGCTCGCAGTGCCAGCCCAAGACAATTTCATAACCTCACCCAGGGTAAGCAGCGAAGTTGATTAGCCACGGGACTGCCGCGGTATTTTTAGCTGTAAATCTGTTTGTAAGTGGCAGGCTCCCAGGGCAGTAGAGATGTTCCGGTTTCATTTGTCCCCAAGTGGAGGTATCAATTAAGAGATAATTAATCTGGTATTTCTGATGTCTAAATGTTTTCCATTGTGCCTGTGCTGCAATCAAGCCAGTTGCAGGAATGTCAACGAAAAGCCCAACCAGCTGCCAGGGCCAGGCCACCCTCCTTGTGCAAGGAGCCAGCCTCTGAACTTGTAAATACCTCATTAAACCAGGTTGCAAAATCTGCCACTGCACCGGCGAGAAGCTTTTACCATTGCCTTAACGTGAGTCAGTCTGAGGAGGGAGGCACACCGGGGTGGTTTGCACGGGAAGGGGTAATGGCAAGGAGGGGGAGAGCCCCCACGTCAGAACGGGCACCTTCTTGCCCAGGTCACACTCAGCCCGTGATGCATCAGATGACAGTGGCTGCTGCTGGATTTGAGCAGGCTCAGGCTGGCACTGCTGGGACACACCTCACACAACTAAAAATGCGCCTTGCTGCTCTTGCTCAGGCAAAGCCCCTCTTGCCTTTCACAGGGAGGCAAGGGACAGGTGACAAGGGGCAAATGAGACATCAGGGAAAGCTTATCCTGCAGTGCTTTCCCCAGGGTGGGGGCTGAGAGGCTGCCTGGCCCGCAACGAGGGACCTTCAGCGCCCTGGAGATCAGGAGTGCCCGAGGTCTATGCCCAGGGCTCCCTGTCACTGCCTGCTCTCTCCTGGGGTGGAGGGAGCAGGTTGCTCTTGGAGCAGAGCAGTGATACGGCGGTACTCTGAGAGTAGGGCACGTCGGGGAATTCACAGGCTGGTTTGAGCTGACCCCAGTTGAATGACCGGGCGGTGTTTGCTTTACATCCTCTGTGTGTGCTTAAAGGCAGTTAATGGCATTAGCTCAGTCAATGCCTTTCCTCTCTCTAGAAGAGCCATCATGTCTGCAGCAGTAAGGAAAGGTTTTTTTATCGCATGCCAGAGCTGAAAGCACAATTCCCTGAGCAGCACCAGCAGCAGCTAGGGCCTGAAGCATTTCCCCTTGAAGCCATTAGCAGGGCTACTGTGCAGTTTCCTTAGAGGCCTGTACAGATCATTAGCTGTAAACGTAGGGTCCAAATCCCTTTGTGCCTGGGATATTCTGCTACTAGAACCACTGAAAAAAAGTAAATCATAGAGATGTCTGCAGTGCTAGTGTGAGGTTATTCATGTGTGCTTAACTGCTGTGCCCTCCCTATAGCAGCGTGGATGGGCCTACAAATGAGAACAAGTCCATTTGAAGAGAAAAAGGTCATTATATTTTCTGAACAGCAAGTTTGAAGAAGCATCTCCCTAGGATAAGGAGAGGAGGAGAGAGCGAGACCTTCTCTGCAATAGGTTTGAGTAAAGGGCTGAGTTGCTAATGATTTTCCTTTGAAACTAGTAGCTTCTTGCCGAGCTAAAGAGCCTACTGCCAGCTGGTGGGGAGACAGCCCGAGAGAAGCACAGGGCTTTGGGAAAGGCCTCTGTGGGTCACACAGGCTCTGCTGACTGCAGTGAGGCCATTCCCATCTCAGCGCTGGGGCTGATGGAGCCCCTGTGCCAGGGCTGCTCCCCACAGATAAGGTGCAGCGTCCCACCGAGCACAGCATAGCCCCAGCTCAGGCTGTTGGCAGTCACGCATTCCGCTGTCAATCGGGCTCCATCCATCAGCACTAACTCAGCTGTACAGCTGGGGATGGTGAATCAGCCCCTGACGCAGCTGAGCCGTGTGGGCTGCGCAAAGAGCAGCGCAGCCTCTGCAACACTGCTCCTCACCAGCCAGCAGCCCCATCGCACGCCGCTTTCCCAGGGACTGGCCTGCAAAGGGAGGGCAAAGGCAGCAGGTTTGGACTGTGAGGGGAGAACTGAAATGTGGGAGCGGATGTTTGTGGAATTACAAGTGTTGCTCTCTGCCACTGGTGCAAATCACTGCCCTTCTCACCAACACATCAGCCGGGGCTTGGCGGGCCATGCTCCTGCCTGGGCTCAGGCAACCCTTGGAGGTTTCCAGCATGGCAAGGTTGAATGCTGAGCTCGTGACTTGATGAATTGGCCAGAAAATACCCATAACAAATGATACAACACCAGGAAAGGCAATGACCCTACTCCAAAGGCTTCAGCTGCTGGTTCAAGTGTGGCACATGGAGCTGATGCTTTGACACACCAGCTTAGGCACTGCACCAGGTGCCTGAGATTTCCAGAGCCTGTTACAGCTAAACAAAGCATGTGATTATTGCAGGCAACAACAACTATTCCCTGAATGTGAAGAGATTAAAAGAGCACTTGTTGCTAATACTATTGGTTGACTTTGTGTACTACAGACTTGCTACTGCACACAGGCAAGAAGGCTAAGGAGGGCCAGACAAATGTGGAAGTGTTTGCAGGATCCCACATGCAGCTTCTTGTTTTTCTCTGCCCTTAGCATGCCCTTCTCCCAGCCTTAGGTCTTCCTCATCCACAACAGGAAAAAAATATAATTTGCAACCAGAAAAATTAGCCAGTGGTCAACTGGAGTGAGCCAGGTCACAAAATACTTTTAGGCCAGACTGCAGTACTGGTTTAGATCCAGAGTTATTTGCAGTTCAGTTTGGTGACATACCCTGTACAGGAGCAATGCTGTGAGAGCTACCGGCTGAGGGCTGCTTTGAACTCGCAGGTGCAAGGTCTGGTTGCACATCACCAGATCAGGGGTGGAAAAACTCTTGCTTTTTGGGGTCTACAGGCAATACCCAGCATTGGGTACAGCTGTGGCCCCTAGGGCAGCTGCAAGTCACCTTCAGCATGTGCTCTCATGGGGAAGGAGGAAGGCATCAGGGTTTCCTCCTTGGTGGTGTGTTGGTGTCTACACTTTGCCTGTACCCGGGACTAAACTATAACAGTTGCTTTATCACTCAACAACCCCTCACCAGCCAGGGAAGAAAGCTGGGAAAGAGGAGAGCAGACACATGGGCAGAAGTGAGAACAGATTTTAGTGAGATAACATCAATACCAACAGAGATACACAGAGCTATGCTCAGCCAAATGAATATCCAGTCCTCAGGAGCAGGGAGAAGCCAAAGGAGGAGCAGGGAGAACCTCAGTAAGAATCCCACAGGCACTCTCCTTCCTCAGCAAACCTTCCTCCTTTGTAATGACCATGACATTATGGTATGGGCTACACCTGTAGCTAACTCAGGTCAGCTGCCCTCACTGACCTGAGCCTGCCCAGCATGGCTGGCCTATGATTCTGTTCCAGCCAAACCAGGATAGTTGGAGAAGAGCAGCTGACCTGTCCCACTGCTGTTAGTCATCCCCAAGACATCACAACTGCCGCCTTGCTCAATTCTTGGCCATCACACCAAAACCCTCCTTACTTAGTGGGGAAAACCCCCAAATTTCAGCCTGCAAAGGAGGGACGGGGCAGGTCACCTGCCTTCAAACCATCCAAGGATGTGGGTGACAGCACTGCACAGGCCCTGGTTTTCTTGGGCGAGGGTGGCCAGGGTCCCATTGGTGACAGAATAAACCTGCAGTGCTGCAAGCGCCAGCCGGCTGCGCCTCACCTCCCGCTTCTCCTGGAGCCAGGAGGAAAAAAACGCTTGCATTTCCAAGGCCAGCAGCAGCCCCAGCTCCCGCAGCGCTCACGTGCCGTGAAGGCAGCTCCCCCTCCTCACCCCAGCCCCTGGTAGCAGCGGGGGCTGTTTTCCCCAGCAGCTGGAGGGAGATGATGTGCTGGGACAGGAATGTGAGGGCAAGCAGCCAGGGCAGGTCATGGACAGCGTGGGGTCCCAGGGGCCAGGTCAGGTCGGTTCATCTGCGGTCAGATGAACCGACCTGACCTGGCCCCTGGGCTTCTGCTTCTCCCCACAGCTCCATCACCCACTCCATGCAAGGTGGCACCTCCAGCTTGGTGGCTGGTGGCTCACGGAGGTGGAGTGGGGGCTGCATCTTTTTTACTGCCCTGCAAGGTGCATGAGCTCAGGGTGGGGGGTGTGTGTGGAACTGGCCGCTGCTACGACCCTGCGTGAAATCAAAGCTATGCATTCAAAAAAACATGACATTCCCCATTGCCGGTGGGGGCTCTGCCGGGCGGGGAGGCTGAGTGCTACGAAAACACTCGGAGAAACAGTTACATAATGAAGGACATGGGCCCAATCCTGCCTTCGGCTTGACATGGCAGCTCTGAAAGGAGCTGAGCTCCACACTGCAGCTGCCCAGCACCCATCAGGATCCCACCTTGGTCACTGCGCACTGTGCTGCTGCTGAGCTGCAAAATGCTTTTTTCCAAGCTGGGAGATGGTCTGCCTCAGTAAGCCAGAGCCCAGCTCCCATCTGTGGGCTTCAACCAAGCCCTGTTGATGACAGGAGCTGGGCAACGTCTGGGACGGGATAGCCCAGGACTGCCGAGGGGCAGGGGCTGCTGGCTGCAGGCATCTGGGCTTTCATGCTACTGCCCTTCAGCTCTGTCCTAGGTGCCCCAGACCTGGTGGTGGCACATCATGGTACACAGCATCTGTTCCCATGCCCAAATATGTCCTCAGGTCCGTAGGATGGACGTGAGCTCTCCTCTGGAGAACTGGCCCCAGCTGTGCCTATAGAGCTCCTCCCATGTGCTCCTGCTGCAAAATGGGGGGCAAGTTGGCAGCCTGCCTCCTGCAGCTGGTCCTGCTGCCACTCCGCATAGAGGGGTGACATGCTCAGCATCACGTCCGGATCTGGAAATCCCTGCTGCTGCAGCGCGGGTGCTCTGCAGACCCCAGGGGACACAAGGAAAAGGCTCTGAGATGGGATTCATCACTCTTCCCGCAGCACCGTGAAGTTGCACTCAGTTTGCTTGGATGCATGAGCAAGCTAAATTGTGACATTAATTAGAGCTGACAGCGTTCCTGGAGGGAGCCAGCAGAGCAACAGCACCGAAGCCACTGCTGCTGGGTCTGTGTGCAGAGCGGGGCTCTGCAGCAGGCTGGCCTGGGCGTGCCACGGCCCTCGAACCCTGCTATGCTGAGCTCTGTGCTCACTCTGGCTCCAGAAATCATGGTGGCAGGTACACCCTCAGCCCTGAGGGATGGGAGACACGGTGCCCGAATCCAGCCCTGGCAGCCCCCTCCTGCTCAGCGTCTGCCCAGCATCACTCTGCCCTTTTCAGCCAGCCGGGCACTGCCTTTCCCAGCCCTGCACACTCCCCTCCGGCTCTCCCCTCTTTTGTGGTTCCCAGCCCCGAGAGTGCTCCAGCCCTCAGGGCTGCTCTCTCTCACACAGCTCTTTTTCCCATCCCAATTTCATGCCGAGTAAGAGCTGCCACTTGCTGCTGTTTCAGCAGGTGCTGGCGAGGATTGCCTATGCTGGCGCAGAGTGCGGGCAGCCCGGAGCTGTGAGGGCTCCTCCTCCTCCGGGCAGGGAACGGTTAAGAGAATTAGGGTAAAAAGTTGATATAAATAATTCGGTAGCTCCTGTAGAAAGATTGCAATTTAGCTTAATTATCATAATTACATTTTCAATCTCTCTGCTAATAATTATGAAACAATAGAGCTGAATGTGAATGCAGCTGTCTGCTTTCCCTACCAGCGACTTCTCATTCTGTTGCTTGAAACAGGTCTGTGGGGACAGGGAGGCAGCCGGCAGGGACAGCAGGTAGGGATGTGGTATTTCCCCAGCGCCTTGTTCTGGGCATCAGGGAGTCTCATTCCGCTCTGCCTGGCACAAGGATTTTAACTTCGGTTCCAGGATCAGCAGTGGAATCATCTGAGAGCAGCCCACTTGCTTTGGTGCAAAAACCTCCTCTCTTCTCCTGCAAGTGGAGGACAATAGTCTGGAAATACTTGTTTCTGGACAGGGAAGCCTGTGCTTTCTCTGCCTGTACAGACTGTGATTGCTGACCCCCAGGGGCAGCTCCATCCGTGTCCACAGTGGCCCAGGAGATGAGACAAGTGTGAGTGGAGAGCTGGCCCCAGGCAGCTACTGGCAGGAACATTCATTGGCAATAGCTAATTAAAGCTGAGTGTTAACGATGATGACTCCTGAACATGGACAGGACCGTGTTTGCCCTGTAGTCTGCTTCTGCTTTCACCCACCTGGAAGGAAATGGAGCCTTCCTCG
Source organism: Leptosomus discolor (assembly GCF_034619465.1). Lineage (NCBI taxonomy): Eukaryota > Metazoa > Chordata > Aves > Leptosomiformes > Leptosomidae > Leptosomus > Leptosomus discolor. The sequence continues at coordinate 51,719,170 of NC_141397.1, read as the reverse complement.
CAGCAGGGGCAGGTCCTGGGGTCCATGCCCTGCTTACCACCTTCTCTGAGGGTCCCAGGACAGCCCGAATCAACAGGCAGCTTGCCAGGGCCCGGGCAGCTATAGGGACTGTGGCCAGGAGGCAAATGAGCAAGGGGAGGATGCAACCGCGGAGAGCAGGGTATGTGCTGCATCTCCATCAAGCACAGACCCCTGAGGAGCAGCCAGGGCCATAGGAAGCCCTTCCTTGTCCCACCTTCTGCCTTCGTCTGAGATATAGGCAGACCCGCCTGGAGCGATCCCCAGTGCAGGAACAACACACAGGTCCCTGCCCTGCTCTGCCCTGGCTCAGCAGCAGCAACGACACTCCATGTCCACGTCCTGCGTCCCCCCAGCATCCCCAATACCTTCGCACGTCCAGGTCTGATCAGTGCAGGGCTGGGGCAGGTCTATGAGCTCAGGCTCCCCTGGAATAGTCTGCCACTGTCCCTGCAGGTGACACTGTGTCCCGTCCTGCCTCCCTCCGGCCACACTGCTCCGGCAAGTTGTGGGATGAGAACTGAGCTGCTTATCTTTAGTGCTGCTCTGATCTAATTTTACTTTCTTAAGCAATGTCCAGGCTTTAGAGTGTGTCTCATAATGCAAAGGCTCTGCATGCAAGGAGGAGAGTCCCCACACCAGTACAGCAGTTACTCCACACACACCAGTAGAACAGTTATCCCCCACGCATGACTTTGCTGCAAAAAACCTCTGGTTCCACTGCTGGCTGGAGTGAGGTCTCAGCAGATTTCTAGGAGAGCATACAGCATAGTACAGCTGAGGAGACCCTAAGGTCCATCAGGATCTGCTGGAGCTGACAGCCAGGAGGTACACAGACATTGCTAGGAAAGGCCACTGGAAGATCTGCCTTGTCCCTTTTTGGATTCCCAGCCCAATCCCATAGAGACCTTTCAATTACTGCTGCTTTGAAGTGAGCTGAACCCGCTGCCTCTGCCCGGCTTTCAGTGCTGTTACTGAAATGCCAAGGAAACCAGACCCTCCAGGCTGCCACCGGTGAGCAAGGCAGAAGAGTGAGGACCGCTGCAGACACAAGGTATTGCAAGGACCTGCTGCGCAGCAGTAGAAAGACTGAGAGTCCTCATTGCACCTCTGGGCTAACCCAGACTTGGGGTTCATCAGCCAGGCCATAGATGGTTGTTAGTTCTGCTCCCCAGTTTGGGCTGCTGGGATTCAAGACATGACCTGAGCTTGGGTGCACTCCATGACCATGCAGCATCCCAGCGCCTGCGAAAGTGGCTCCACGGACACTTACATCCACGCTTCCCCGTGGCACCTTTGTGAATAATGCTGTGCAGAAAGCTATTTCAGGACCCAACTCTCCCTGATGTCAGGTCCAATTAGTTATATCCTGCAAGGCAAAAAAGTCCCCTAAAGCCAGCTCTGGTGGGACAATGACATTAAGACGTCCCAGGTGCTCATCTGGGTTCCCCGAGCAAACCAGGAGCTAAACATAGCCCTGGGAAAGTGGCAGGAGGTGGTGGCTGCTGTCCTCTGCACTGAGGTCTCCTGGGGAGGTCTGCTCCAGCTCTGGCTATCCCTTCTCTTTCATAACCTGACCTTCTTCTGATCTGCCCCTGAACAGGCAGTGGGCAAGATTCACCTGCCTGCAGAAGAACCAAAGCAGGGATCAGTCTGGGCTCATTTTGGCAGGCTTGACTCATGCTTTGCCCCCTGCACCAGGGCCCATCAAATCTCACTGTAGTTTTCCAAGGAAATACCCATTTGAAAAAAAAAAAATAAAAAGAAGAAGAAATTAGTCAAAATAGTGAGAGACAGAGAATTTTAGGTATTTAATATTCTCATTGTCCTCCCCCACAATGGCATTATCCTTCTCTAAATAGACGCTGAGCTGAAGACATAACAACACCCTACTTCCCCCAAATAGCTCGAGCGAAACAAATGCAGGAAGTTTGGAGGGGTTGGAGCAGAGCTGCGGCCGGCTGGGAGCCCAGGCATCCCCATGGGCTCCTCGGGGCTGCTGGGGCTCCAAGGGGCTGGCAGCTGAGCTGCAGCAAGCCAAGACCCAGGGTCCTGCCCTCCACAAAATGGGAGTGCTGCCCTCACACTGCAAAAATGCTAACATAGGGGGGTCCTGGCCCTCCGTCCCCATGCCTGGCCCTGGTACTGCCCCCCATCCCTTGGGAAGCACCAGTGGGGCAGCCCTGAAGTGTGGGAAAGGTGGCAGCGGAGACATGGACCCCATGCCCTGGCACGGCTTGGTCCTAAAAGCTGGTGGCAGTGGGCTGGCCTGCCTGCTCCCGGCGCAGTGGCAGCCCACCCGGGAACAGTCCTGGTGCCAGCTGCTGCCATGGGGCGATGGGGAGGAAACTGGCATCCCCTGGTTCGGTGCAGCCAAGCTTCACCGCTGGCATCGGTGCCTGCTCCAGTGTGGGGAGCTGTGCTCCTGCTGCGCCATGCGTGGGGTGGCAGGGACGCACCAGACCATGAGCAGCCACCGCAGGGTGTTGCTTCATATGCAGGCTTGCGGTTCCCCTGTAACGGCTGTGTGCTGTGGGGACAGCTGTGCCCTCCACCCCGAAGCAGGGGTGACAGTCCCCCTCCCCGGCTGGTGCCGAGCCCTCACCAAGCACCTGGGGCTGTGCTGGGACCCCCGGCACGAGCCGTTTCATCAGGCCTAGGGATTTCGCACACGAGGGCAGAGACTCCAGCGAAAGCCACACTGAGGTGGACAGATGGGGTTTGATCCCAGGGAGAGGCAGCTGAAAGCTGGAGAGCTGGCACCCGAGGCAAGGCTGTGTGGGCCCCTCTGACCAGCATCTGCCTGCAATCCCAGTGAGCCTCGTCTGGGTTTGGCTCTAGTGCAAGGCACAGAAAAGCTGCTGCTGGCAGTTATGGCACTTAAGCAACTTTTCACAATCATCTATAATGGCAGAACCAGCAGCAAGTCACTCAGAGGTGCAGTTAGACCTTCCCTCCCCGAGGAATACTGTTAACTGAAACTGAAGCGCAGAGGCAGGGAAATTGCTCGATGAAGTGGTTTGGTAATTGTGAAAAAGAACTTGTTTTCTTTGTCTTGCGACAGCAAATTGCACAACGTGACCTGCAGCAGCTTCAGCTCGGCAGGTTTTCAGGAGGAGGCTGTGGGGTGGTTTAAAATTCAGACTGCAAGGAGAGAAATGATCCTGAGGCTGTTATGGACCGTGTGGTGTCTATAAGGAACATAGTGGTGGGTGACTGAAGTGGCCGATTGCTTTGCTACTCAGGTGCCCTCCATGCACCTGGGTTAGCCCTTCTCTCCTGTTTCAGGGGGCAGCTCAGAGAGGAGCTGGCTCAGCCCCAGGGCTTGCCCATGTTCCCAGGGGTAAGTTAAAGGCCCACGTACAAGAGATGCATTAAGCAAGAGGAGCTTTTAAGAGCTCAGTGAGCTGGGTTGCCATAAGAACCATTACAGTGATGATGACTTTTAGCTGTTAACATCAAAATAATCTTTGTCAAAGTGAAGAGATGCTCTGCAGGTCAACCCAGGGTGGAAGGAGAACAAAAGCCACCAGGCCAGCTCAATTATGATTAATTGCTTGTCTTGGTGTCACTCCTAGGTACCCCAGGCCCAGACGTGAGCTGGATGTGCTAGGTGCAGGACAAAAAAAAAAGAAAAAAATTGTAGTGCTGAGAGGAGCTGTCAGCAGAGACCAGGACAAGCCCTGGCCAGGAGAGCAAGCCGAGCCGAGTCTCTCTCCTCCCCTTCTTCTGCTTCCTTCCCTCCCCAGGTGCTGCTGCCCTGTCCTGGCTTTGCCATTGAGATGCAAATGGAAATGCTCCAGCATGAGGCAAAGGCCACAGACCCGGTATATTTAATTCAATTCAAAAAAGGCTACTGGGTGTTAAAAAGAAAATGAAAAAAAAAAATAACATCACAAAAACCTTCCAGCTCTGTTTTGTCCCAGTTTTAAATGGTAAAATCTGTACTTTGTTCTCAGCTATTGTTGCAAAATGGAACCACTTGCAGCCTCTCACCTTACTTAACCACAGGCTACCTTCATGCAGAGCTGCTGAGTGCAGCATGGAATCAAAGCTCTCGCTTGGCCTAGAAACCTGAAGTGTGTCAACATCGCTAAAACGCGCATAAGGAGCCCGGGCTTTGAAGTGGAGTGAAGTCAAAAGGCAGTGAGCTCCAAAGGACAGCTGGGGTGTGCTGCTCCCAAGCCGACAAGTGTAGCTCCAGCTGAGAGACATCCTGTACCTCACAGCCCCGTAATGCCTTCCCAATAACGGCTGTGGCCTAGAAACAACTCGGTGCTAGACAATGCTCTTAGGAGGCTGATGGATGTTGCTGACTTTGTGCAGCAGCCCAGCAGCTGGCTCCCACCAGGCCGCATGGCCCCTCAGCTCACCGGCACCGAGGACCCAGCTCGAGGTCCTGCAGCTCTCACATCTGACGAGTGTTGAGGTTTGCTCGGCTGGCCAGGCGAGCAGCTCCTTTCCTGGGATGGAGGGAAAACATCTCTGGTCCTGCAAACACTGCAGGCACATTGGCCTCCTTGGGGGGGTCTGACTCCGTGAGCAAGTCCAGCGTGCAGAACTACCATGACGGGGTTTCCATTTCTCTTTGGAGATGTGGCCCTGGGAAGAGACTGAGCTCCAGCAGCTCCTCCAGCTGGGAAAATGCCAGTGCTCGGCAGGAGCATCCGGCAGTGCCGGTGGCTGGTGCCCTCCTGGTGTCACCAAGTCCTGCTCAGTTTTGGGCTGCACACCCCACTGGACTCTGTGCAGCCAGGGATGCTCCAGCAATGAGACTCAAGGCCACTCCAGCCCCATTCCCAGCCCTCCACATACCTTTTCGCTGCCACCACTCCCCTGAGCTGGCTGTGGGGCAGCTGCCCCCCAAGCCGTGCCGCCCCCCCCCCCCCCCAGTCCTCCTGCACTTGGCACCAGGGAAATGATGGAGAAGCCCTGACCCCTGCCAGGAGTGGGCTGGTTGCTCAGCCCGGGATAGAGGACATCGAAGGTAATTGCAATCTGCTGACTGAGTTCCTCCCGCCACCGCAGCCAGATCCACGCTCTCAGTTGCTGTGCAGGATCACTGGGCAAAGCCAAATGCCTGCTGCACTTCACTTCCCAAGCGGCCACTATTTATCAATGAACAAAGCGAGTCCTCGCCCATGTGAGCACCGTTCACAAGTGTTTCTGTATGGAGCAAGCAACCAGCAGTGCTGGAGGGTCAGTCAAGAAAGCCATGCTCCCAATCCATCCACCCTCTCTCTGCAGAGAAGGCAGAGATGCTCCTGCTGTCGGCAGGTAATATAGGGAGGATAATTCACTTACCAAGTCATTTACTGCAATTTTTAGTTATTAATACCATGCTTTCTATTTCTTTCAGGTCTTGTGTAATCTGCCCCCTGCTCTGACTCATGCTATCTATCCCAGAGAGTCAGAGCTGTGCACTGCGTTAGCTCCGCTTGTGAGACTCGTGAGCTCCTTGGCCAGTGCATGGCCTTGCCGAGGGGACCCTCCCCCCTTCTTCCTTCAGCACCAGACCCCAACCTGTCCCCTGCAGCGCAGCAGAAACATCCCAACCTCTGCAATCTGCCCCAGCTCATGGCCCTGGGCTCCTGCAGCAGCACTTGATTTGTCTACAGCCACTCTACAGGGGAAGCAAAAACCTCCCTGACATCTGTTTTATCTGCAGCCATCTTAAGCACTGGAAAAAGGTGTTATTCCAGCTCAGCAGAAGGGTAATTTTTTTTTTTTTTTTTTTTGGTTAATGTGATTCAAACTAGAGTTATATGCGTAAAGCCATAAACCTCTGTCTGTCTGACACTCATCTGCTCTTGTTCACCCACAGTATCTTTCAAATACAGGGTCCCAGATCAGTGCCATGGGAGCCCGAGTTGTACCCACAGATCTCTGGAAACCCACTTTCTCCCTCCCTGGTTCACTGTCCACAAGGCCTGTCGCATTGCTACTGGAGGCTGGGGAGGCGAAGGCTGCGTGTGAGCAGCCTGGCTTCTGACCCAGGCTTCAGCCCCTCAGCAGGGCTCCCTGCCTCAGCCTCCCCTCGGGGATTTCATTGAGTTGCCGCTCTCTGATCCCTCCCTCCCAGGCAGCGTGTCTTGCTCGGTTGCAGGTCTTGTAGCTTTATTACAAATGATGTATCTCACATCAGGGGGATGTTATTTACACAACAGCTCTCGTCGACTGACATCTGCAGTGAGATGACAGCGTTTCCATAGAGCCCGGCATGGCATATTTGGCTCACTGCTGGTGATGCCTCAGTTTCCCTTCTTGGTGGCTGAGCCCAGAGCTTGCACCCACATCCTCCATGCCCCTCCACGGGAGCGCAGCAAAGACTTTGCCACTCAAGCACTTTCCCTTTGGCTCCTGGGTCCCGACACGCTGTCTGTGGGCAGGGAACCATGACCTGCGCCAGACACCACAGGCAGAGCCAGTGGGACTTGCAGGGATGTGTGTGGAGGTGTCTGACAGCAAGGCCAATGCCAGCCTGCATTGCCACCCTCTGCCAGCCCTCTCCTTGCCAGGGCCTGGAGGCAGGGGATGCTCTGCCTGCAGCAAGGTGCCCAGAGGGTATGCGGTGGCAGCCAGAGCAGCTTTAGGTAGCTGGCCACCAGCTGTGCTGGGCAACCAGGCTTCATGAGTTATTCATAAGCTACAGGAGGGAAACAGCGATAAATAATACATTGGCACTCTCACATTCTGCATGCGTGTGTCTATAGATAAATATTTCATTCTCCAGGAATACGCATAGACGCTTGTTGATAAATAAAAATTGGAAAATGTTCTATTGGATGGTTTTAAATGTGACTCTCAACTTGCATCCGAAGAACAGAGTGTACCTTGTGTACAGCACAAAGATGCTAATTTCCCTCAGCAGAGGCTGCCTTAAATGTATCACTGCAGCGCACTGGGCACAGTGCCTAATGTAGCATGCACACCCCAGAAACATACAGCCCCAGCTTTTCCTTCCACACCATTATTTTAACATCACTTTTGTAACAACACTATTCAAGCAGCTTTTCTAATTATACCTTGTACTGACTGGGCTCGGGACACAGTTGTCAGCCTTCTAAATATTAGCAGAGAGACCCAGAGGGCAGCACGTTTCCTCTTCTAAGTGTCACTGGAGTTTGCAGTGTGCTCAGGCATAGCTGGCAATGCCAGGCTCGTTACTGCTGTTTAATTAGGCAGGTGGTTTCTCCCATTGGAAAAGCGTGAGATACTGAGCAGGGTGTGAGCAAATCCATGGGTCCCATCGGCATGGAGCCACAATGTGCTGCTCCCCTATGCCAGCCTCGGGGACCCAGAGACCTCCTGTGCTCGAAAGCAGCCCGCAGGGCGATACAGCCTTCTCCCTGGGGTGCACAAGGAGTGCCTGCCCTCAGTGCTTGCTGCTCGGGAAGCCCCAGAGCCTGCAAGCCAGGGCCAGCACCCACACTGCAGCGTAAGCCTTTCCCAGACTGGAGCTGGCATCAAGGTGAGGTGAAGGGGTCAGTTTTCTTGAAAACATGGAAGAATTTGGTTTCTAGAGCAGGTTGTTCTCAGCTGGCTGTGACCACAGCGCTGGAAACGGAACAATTTAGCGGGGTCGTTGTTTACCTTGGCCTTCACTGAGAAGGCCATGAACAGCACAGCGCCGATGCCCCTGCAACAGCCTGCAGCGCGGCCGGGTTTGCACAGAGGCAGCCAGCCTCGACAAGCAGCACATGCCGGCAACCGACCAAGTGCCAGTCGCGGTGCTTCTGGCCAGTTTGCCTGGTAGACGCCAGTGTAACATATTGACATATTTGGACTTTTTCCAGTGACTGGGTTTGGCTGCACTGGCTTGTAATTTTTTTTGAGTACCCCTTTTTCTGTTCCATGCCCAGTTATCAGAAGCTGGGTGTTGTGCCATGCTGGCTCTGGTCCCAGTGGCGCGCAGGCAGCTCCCAGCACTCACCATGCCATGCTTCATGCCACCACCCAGAGCAACACCGAGGGACTGCCCACCTGGAAATCCAAGGGACTGGGCCAGGCTGCAGCAGCAGAGCTCAGCGGGGAGACTTTGATCGTTGGCCAGGGCTTGTCCCCATCAGCGGTCCCAAGCGGTGGAGTGCAGCACATCAAAGGGCAAAGAGGAATAACTCCTGCTGAGCGCAGCAAGGCTCCATGCCACGGAGAGACTGCAACAGGCCCCCGGGAAGGGCAAGGCACAGGGAGCTGCTGCCCCGGGGAGGGGAGGCTCCAAGCGGCTCTGAGGAGCTGTGGGGCAGATCCAGGCTCAAGGACTAAAACTAGGGAAGAGGGTCCGGGGAGGGGAGTGGAGCGAGGAGGCAGTGGTGGGAAAGCCAGGCAGGAGGCTGGCAGTGTGCCTCTGAGAGCTGAGTCTTGTGCTTCTGCAGCCACGCGACACCAGGTCCCTGGGGTTTGTCTTCAGCAGCCCTTCTCATCCCCTGCTTGGCTCCCTCACCAACGAGGTGTCCATCCAGTTGACGATGAAACTGTAGCCACATTTCTTCCTTAGCATGCCCTGCTGGGCATTTTTACCCCAGGCTGCCCCCAGGAATCTGCCTGCCCGGTGCCTTCAGCCAGAGGAGGTTGAAAATATGAGACCTCCCCCCCACATGGAGCAAGGAAGCCATGGGGGGAGCAAGACTATTCCAAGGGGTGCTGCAAGCCCCAGGTTTTAGAAACCACACCGCCAAGGGGACACACCTGGCAGCGTGCTGGGGGATGCATGAAGCGCCCCAGAACCTGCCCAGTACATGTGAATGTGGTGGTGCAGGATCGCACCGTGCAAAACATGACTTGGCAGGCAGTGGGAGACGTGCTTTGATGTCGTGTCAGCTAGCTGGAATGACAAACTTGTTTGGTCTTCCTTGGGGGGAGATCTGCATCGCTGGGAGGAGGCTTTGTGACAGGAGGGCACCACGTCAATGCTGCCAGGGTGCCAGGGGCTGTGCTGCCTGCCTGCTTGCTCTGGGCAGGCACTGCCATCCCCGCTCACGCTGCACTTTCATCCCCTGGCACCTTCTCCCACATACCACATGGCATCACTGCCATCTGCCAGGAGAGGCTCGTTTTCCCTGTCTTCCTCCTTAGCAAAGCTATTTGTGCGGCTGCACCTTTTGCTTTTCCCCACCTGGTACTTGCATGAAACACGCAGGGAGAGGTGATTTTGTTAAGCCTAAGAAGTCTGAAACCACAGTACATGTATCTCTAACATAGGAAGTGTAGGAATTCTGTTTCTAGTCTGATCTAATCCATATGCTGCAGGTCCCCACTTCTTCCAGACCCATTAGGCAATGTCCAGGCTGTGTTATATGGCAAGAAATAGGTTCAGAAGGACGATAGATTACTCCCATGCCTCATTTCCTCCTTCTTTAATACTGGTTTATCACCCTGAATAAACTGGAGTAATTGTGCAGAAAATTGCTCCATCCACATCATGCCCATGAGGAATTTCTGCTCTGAGTAACTGGCTGTCACCAGTGGCCAGACCCACCACTGACAGCCATTTCCCGGGAACATCAGGAGGTGTAAGGGTGCTGCAGGTACCTTGCAGCAGGCCCATCCCACAACCCCAGAGCAGGGCACTGGGGGCAGCCCCATAGTTGAGGTCAAGGTGGGTCTGGACCAGCAAGGCACATGGCTGGGCATGCTCTGGTGCTCTCCTGCTCCCTGCTGCTCTGAGGAGCTATGCCATTGTAGGGGTGAGGTAGGGGGAAAAGCACTGTCTCCCCAGAAACACATGTCTCCTTGGGCTGGTGTCTGCAGGCTCAGCAGGCAGGGCACGTTCTAAGCGGTGCCCAAGCCCAGGGCTTTGCTCCTTGCAGGACACTGACCTCATGTCCTGTCCCTTGCTGGTCCTGGTGTGCCAGGCTGGTGGGGACAGGCACAAGCAGGGCACAAGGACAAGTGGCTGAGATGTCCTACATAACAGCATGGGAGAGGAGAGCCTCCACCCCAAGGACTTTTGTGCTGCCTGTGACAACCAGAAAGGGAACAAAAATAGTGCCTATTGTAGTGTGCAGGCAGCAGGCTGCAGCAGGGTTGTGTAACGGCGCCAGCCAGTGAGGGCTGGCTCTCCCAGGGGTGGTGGGGCTGCTGGTGGGGCTGCTGTGGGGTTGTGGGTCACCCAGGCACATCCCAACATGGGGCTGGGTGGCAGCAGTCCACAAGGGAGAGGAGAGGTGTCCCAGCCGCTCTTCTCATGCCCAGCTGGACCACCCAAGCCCCAGTCTGGGGCTGCTGCCTCTTCCTGCCCGACTGCCAGGAGCTGCCGACTCCATTTTCTGCCACCTGCCTGCAGTGAGAACCGGTGGCTGCATCTGTGTCCTCCCAGCCTGCCCTTCCCTGGAGCAGCCCAGTTCCTGCAGCCTCTTGTCCCTGCGCTCCAGCCCCAACCAGTATGCCAGCTCTCTGGGTGCTCTCCAGGTTCCCCTGCCTCCTCTTGCGCTGGAGAGAACAAAGTTGGCCAGGAGCAGCCTCACTGCTGCCCAGGAGAGAAGACGCTCACTCCCCACTGCGCCCTGCTCCGCACAGGGACATTTTCCCCTAATGCTTGTCTGCAAAACTGTGAGATTAAGAGGAGAAAGAGCATTGACCACTCTCTGGCGGCCAGCATGGCATCAGCAGGAGCCTGGCAGTCTGGACCCCACAGCTGTGCCAGGGAAGCCGTGCTCATGTCCTCGCCCTGCGAGCTGTCGACATGCCTGATTTTGCAGCTGGTGTGTGTGTGATTTTGCAGCTGTGGTTTGCCAATTGGCTTGCGAATTGTTTCCTGATACCATGATCCTCTCAAGTGCTTTAGCAAAACCTGAATTTTGCTTTTTTATGGATTAAACACAGGTCCATTGGCACCAGAAAGAGCTGGTCTATGGCGAGACACACAGCTGCAGAGTAAGTAGGTCAGGGAAGTGGCTTTTGCAGACACCAGCCAGAGCTTGGAGCTGCCTGTCTGCGAGAGATCATGGCCGGCACTCTGCCTTCCTTGCAGAGAGACTCAGAAATCACTTGCAGACATAGCCCAATGCAGGCAAGTGCCAACCACTCAGGTATTTGTGGTTTTGGATGTACCACTACGTCTTAACCTGACCACAAACCCACTGGTGTCAGTGGGCCTCGGTGGGACTCAGGCAAGTGTCCTGAAAAGGGTGCAAAGCAGGTTGGCATGACTGTCACATCCAGCGAGCATCAACCTTACTGCACTGGGGACACAGGAGGGGTGAACACACACATCTGCAAGGCAAGACGTGGCGGCATCCCCCCCACCCTGGGCAACTCAGCTTGACCTGATCCCTCCATCTGGCTCCTCTGCTCTCCTCAGTGTTGGCAGAAAGCAAAGAGCTCAGGTAATAAAAGCAGAAACACCAGTACCTGCCTGCCCAGAGCATCTGAACCATACCCTGACCTGTGGCAAAGCATCGGCCAAGGGCAGGCCCTGCTATGGTCAGTGCTTTGCTCATGTTCCCTCTCTAAACCTAGCTGGGTTGTAGTGGGAAATGGGGGTTGTGCCAAGAGAAAATAAACTCTGTTTGACACTGCCAGCCCAGAATATGCCATGTTTTTCACTGCCTCATCCCACCCTTGGGTGCAGACAGGAGCAGACCCAGCCAGAGGAGGACTAGTGCCAAACGGGGTGGCTCAGGCCAGTACTTAAGATATTTACCCGAGCAGCAACTCCCATCTTGACTCTCTGTGACAGCCCTGGGCACAACTTCTCTTAGAAAGCGCCGGGAAAGCATCTTGCTGTAAATCTTCACTATCCTCACCAACACTTGAAGTTCGTCCCTACTTAATCCCTGTGTGGCTCTTTCCCTCCTTTTGGGGAGCATGCAAATACCTTTAGAGCTGATGGTAAGTCCTTTCTATGTCAACTTGCAGGTTTATTTATACAGCAAAATATCACCTCATTATAATGCAAATAGAGGAATCCCTGGGAAGCAATCAAAGCAAGCAGGGAGGTTTGTTCGCACCATTTCATGTCAGACAAGCCAAGATGAAAGGACTGGCTGGCAGGAACCGCTGCCTACAAACGCCACCGCGCTGTCATCGTTTGCTGATCGTGTTCACGCAGGCACAGCGCTGGAGTGAGCCGGGGCTCTTCTCCAGGCTGGTTCTGGCAGATAACCTGCCTCCCCCTTCACCGAGCTCCTGGCCGGCTGCCTGCTCTGGCGGTGCCACCGGAGCAGATTCCCATCGCAGCACCTTCTGCAGCAGACGCCAGCGTGCTGCGTGCTGCCGGGCCGGCTCGGCAGCTGCTGGCATCGCCCGGGCACTGTGCAACCCTGCGCCCAGCAGCCGCCCAGCCCGTTGCCCAGCACCTAATCCTGCCCCACAGCCTCATGCTCAGTCCTGTCTTCTCATCTTGCTCCCACATCTCTATCAACACTAAAAGAGCAAAGCCAGCTGAGTTGCTCATCGTGTCCCCCACCAGATGAATAAGCACAAGCAGCTGGAAAACAGGTCCCTGCAAGGGGAAGGGCCGGGGGCTGTTGGTCCCCTGCCCGTGCATGCAGCAGGCAAGGGGAAGAAGAGGGACAGCAGGAGCAGCACAGCCCGTGAAAGAGCTGGCACGGGAGGGCATGGTGCACGCCAAGTGGCCACCACAAGCACCAGGCCACTGCCTGTCTGCAGGGGAAGGGATGGGGACCATGGCCACCACTCCCCAGTGCGGGAGTGCCCAGCGCCCCTCTGGGTGCCCCCAAGAGCGTGCTGGGACGTGGAGACAGCATCCCTTCCCCAAAGACACTGTCACCGTGGGGATACCCTGTGAGGCGGGGTGTTAGCTGGTGTGGGTAAAGCAGGTTAGCTGGTTCCAGCTGGTAAAGCAGGACACTGTCCTGGGCACGGGCAGCTAAGCAGGGCTGTGCCCACAGCCCCCGGCCAGGCGCACACAGAGCAGTGGGGAAAGAGGGACTTTGCCCCCACACGTGGGAGAGGGAGACGGGCAGGATCCATGGAAAAGGAGAGGCTGCTGGAGGCTCACAAGCCGCAGACCTCGTGTGCCATTTGAGGGCTGGGTATTTGCAGTCTAAGAGGAAAGCCTCTGGCATGGCTTAATCCAGCTGAAGCAATTGTGCTTAGATAAAGCCACTAGGTGCAAATGGCTCATAATGAGGGAGTTTAGCTGGATGAATATTTCTGGAGTAATTGCAGCTTTGCCTGATAACACAGACAGCCTAAATGTGTTTGCGCTATCCCATTATACAGAGAGCAGAGAGCTCAGTGCCTGGTGACAGTGCTCCAGGCCCAGCCCTCAGGGTGCCCAGTTTCCACTCCCAGACAAAAAGCGTTGATTTCCCCAGGATCCAAAGGTTCCTGCTAGGGTGCCCACCACAGGAGTACCAGCCAGGTCATCTGGCATCGGCAAGGCTCCTACCTGGGCAGCATCACACATTTAGCTGGAAAGGGCTGTGGGATGCTGGGCCGTGTGTGACCCCAGCCCTAAGTGGGCTGCACTCCCCCTGAACAAGCTAGACCTGCTCCAAGGGCCTCCCCATAGAAAGACACCAACAACCCAGAAATAATCAGCCCATTTTTAAAGGTTAGGAAGGCTCCTAGCAAATCGTCTCTTAGGTTTCCTTCCCCTGAGCCTTTTCTCACCCTCTGCCTCTCCTCTGAGATAGCAATCAATGATACCGCAGGTTTAATTAATGTTTTTGACTTCCAGCACAGGGATGTGATTTCTCCTCTGTGCTTTTGCCAGAAGTTGTCTTATCCTGCCAAGCAGGCAGGTAATCTGGGCAGGCAAGACTGGTTTCATACCTGCAGCTGCTAACAAGGCAAGGAAGGGGTGGTGCCTTTGGGATCCCTGGCAGTGCTGGCAAGGCAGCCACTGCTGGAAAAGCTGCGAGCTGAGGCAGAGCAATGCCAGGACCTTTGCTGGGAGGAGAAGGAGAGACCCCCTGCACAGGTGCAGCCAGGCTGTGTTTCTCCCAGAGGATGCCCTCGTGCAGGGAGGACAGCAGGCAGGATGCTGGCCTTGGGAAGGGACACAGGAACCAGTATGTTTAACCAGACAATCCTCATTTTCAAGCAACAGCAGCAGCAGCAGCACTGACCCTGGCTGCTGCACTGCATGCCTCAAGTTTGAAAAGCCCTGGCAGTGACTTCTCCCAACAGCAAAGAGGGACGAGCTGCTCCCACGAGACCCCAGCCCACCACCCCAGCCTCTCTCCCCTGCAGCCCCTCAGCCCCTGCCGCCATGCACCACTGGTGCCGGCATGGGCTGCCGGCACAGCAGCACCCAAATAGCCCTGATAACAGCTGGCATGTTGCTGTTGTCCAGGGCTGTTTCGGGGCCTTTCTAGTTTTGTCCAAGATACTCAGACAATGTAAAATTAGGTTTAGCCTTACTGCTAAAAAGAAATGCTAATAACATTCAGCCCCGAGGGCTAAAGATGGAGCCACGTCTATTAATACACTGGCGTCTTCACCCTCCGGAGTGGGATTTCCAAGCCAGCCTGCTCCAGCCTAGGACTTGCTGTTGCTCAAGAGCCGACTTGAGCCATGACTCCCTTTCACACAGGGTGGCAAGAGCACGCGATGCAGGTGGCTACTTCTAATTACAGGGAGGGCTTTTCCCCCCGGGGTGTTTAATTAGTGCTGATCAGTAGAGTTGTGCCATTAGAGCCAAGGCAATCTCTGTAGGTCAGTGTGGTCTGGAAGATGGTCAGGCAGCTCTGGGAACAAGACAGCCGTGGAGGCAAGAGGAGTGGGGAGCTCACTGCATTGGGTGCACTCAGCAGGCACAGGATGGTCCAGGGGCAACGAGGGGTTCAGGTCCTCGAAGACATCAGTGCCAAGCCAGGAAGGCAATCTGCACGGACTGCGACAGGGAAGGGGAAGAGGGTCCAGGCAATGCACCATGCCATAGGTCTCCTTCCCTCGTGCAATGCATGTGTAGATGGGAAAGGGAAAACTCGGACCTGCTCCCCTGCCAATGGCACCTCCTGTCCTGGGTGGAGCAGGGAGACATGGGGTAAGATGAGGTCCTGCCTGCATTCCCATGTTACCACACTTCTGAGAGACGCCAAAAACCCCTCACATGGACCACAGGATTTCACTGAGTCTATTGATCAGTTACTAAACTAAATTTAGGAGTTAAAAGCTTCCCAGAAAGATGCTGACTGCACACAAAGCAGATGTCCAGCTCGTGTGTGGCTGAGCAGGACTACCTGTGGGCAAAGCATACCCCTTGCAGTGAAACAAAAAGCCACAGGTGGAGAATGTATCCTGGGAGCAGAGCCTTGCCTTTTCCCAGCCATAAATCGCCCATGAGCGGGCTGTGATGTTCTCTGCTGTCCTTGTTATGCCCAAGACATGTGAAGCTCCCTGGCAAACACTCCCAGCTCTGCAAGCTGTGTGAGTACTGCCTCCGGGATGAGCAGGCTGCACCATGTCTCTCATATTTTACTGCCAAAATCCCCAGGGTCCCTGTATTACTACAGCCTCATGAAGCAGGGGACCAGCTAAGCACCAGGGTGTCTCCGTGCAGAACTGAGGATGGTTTTGCCTGTTCTGCCCCAAAGCATGTCCCATGAATGTGACAAACACCTTATGCCCCCACAACAACCACACCTCTTCCCCATGGACCCTCCACTGCTGCAATGCCCACAAAAGCCCCATCTCACATTGCTCTTAGCTGCTTCCTGCCCTCCAACCCATGGGCTGGGCTAGGGGCTGCTGGTGCCCTGGGCAGTCCATGCACGGTGGGTGAGTGCCAGGCTCCTGCTGCAGCCCTGCTGGGCATAGGGACCCTCACAAAGTGCCTGCTCCTGCTCACCTCTGGGGCCCTGAAATGAAACATGCCAGTAGACATCCTGGGAAGGGGAGCAGACGACCAGGCAGGCACGCATGGCTGCAAGACCCTTGTTGCCTTAGGAAACCAGGACAACAGTAGTGCTGTTTCTGCCCAAACAGATCAAAGTAGGGACGAGGCTTGCTGGAGGAGATGGAGAGCATTGCTGGGGGTGGCCGCCCAGTCCCGCTGGGAGAGAACAGCCCTGCAACAGCTGCGGCAGCAGAGCCATGTGCTGCAGGCTTGCACTAGCCAGGCTTGGTCCCTGTGAAGACAGCTGGGGGATGGCTGTGCTGCACCACAACCCCTGCCTGCAAGGGGAGAGTTGGCAGCTCTTCCCAAAAGCAGCCGGAGCCGTAAATGCTGGGTTGTGCCAACAGCTCTGCTGCTTATTTACCATCCCTAGAGTGCAAATGGTGGCTGCAGCAGGCACTGACTGGAAGTGCTGAGCACAGCGTGTGCTGCTTACCGGACAGCTTTACACCTCTGATGAGCAAAGGGCAGGAGGGACAACAGGTTTCTCTGTCCTGCCACCTGCACACGGCCACGCTACGCATGCCTGGGCTGCCAGGAACCATCAGCTGGGCTGGGGAGGCTGCAGTTGGGGCTGGAGGGTGGCAGGGGGAATTTGTTAAACGCTTGCCATGAAACACTGTGGTTTCTGTGAAACTCGCAGTGAAGACCTGCTCACTTCCAGGCATGCCTGCTTGGGCGATCGATGCACACCATCCTCCCTGCTCAGGAGGCGGTTTGATCGGTGAGCTCAGCTCTGGCTGTTTCCTGTCAGGTACTTAACTATTTCCCTGGCAGTGGGGACAGAACGTTAGCAGGGGCACTGCGGGAGCCGTGGGCAGCAAAGACGGAGTCGGGGACTGGGCTGGGTCCCTGCTGCCAGACCGGCCATGTTGGGCCAATGCGAACCTTCAGGACCATCCTTGGCCCTGAAGTGGTACCTGGCTCTTCTTGGGGATCTTCATGTACCCCAAAGGCAAGCTGACAGGCAGCATCATCCACCCCCTTGCTCTCCAGCCATCACAAGGTAGCCATGCCAGGGGTGTCCTGGGGAGGGACCCGCTCCAGCCTCTCCTCCCAGGCTGGGCAGGGAGGCAGCTGAGCTGTGCCACCGAGCACAAATCCTGTTAAACGCTCCACGGCACTGAGCAGCAGCTCTGAGCCCTGAGCCTCCCAATGGAAGTAAGGCTGCTTAGGACACCCTGAGCTCTTCATGCAGATGAACACTTGAGGCCATCAAAGAGGTCTTAAAAGCTTAAGGCAGGTAAATGTTTAAACTGCTCTAAGCCCTCACAGTGCCACAGCCAGGCCAGAGGGAAGTCCCCAGCACAAAGCCATCCCTGCACTGTCGCTCTCTGCCCTGGCAGAGCAGCCCTCCAGGGCCATCAAGCCCCCGTACCCCCAGCTCATCCCTCTGTCCTCACCATCCTCCACAGACTGCATCCACATGACAAAGGGTCGGGCTGCCACATCCCTCCCAGCACCGTATTTATTTTCTGTCTAGATGCTGGTGGATTTGATATGCAGCCCTCCAAACCCCAGCTATGGCTTCTGCTCCCTCCTATCAGGAGAGCAATAAAATGAATGTTTTTTTTGTGGGCCGTTACACGATTAATTCAAGCTCTACCCACTGAAAAGCCTGAATGAAATTGCACAGAGTGCAGTCAGTGCCTCAGGAGCGTTCTCATAAATAAATCTGGAGGTTTCAGTGGGATCTTTAATACACACTGAATAGGAGTCTGTCACAAATGTGTCCCTTTGCTAAGAGACAGCAGAATAGATCTCATCCACAACAGCAGATCAACCCACACAGATTTTCCTCAAGTGGTTTCTCAGTGTCACTAATGACTCGTTCCTTCTGGTTGCAAAGAACCATATTTGCAGTAACAGGATACCGCAAATTACTTCACTTGCTTCCAAGATGCTGAAGCTGCCCTTAAGCTTAATACTGCAAGTTATTGCAGGTATTTGCTCTTCTTTCCTCTGAGGTACCATGAGAAAAGCCTAGCTGCCTGTCTCCCTCCCATGTCTTATGTTCCTACATGTTTATTTTTGGTGAGGGAAGAAACCAAGCTCTCCAGTTTGGGCCATGCAACTGCCCTAGAGAGGACCCTGGGTGCAGGATGCTCACCAGATGAGCTTCAGCCCTGCACCCACAGCCATTTCCCTCCCCAGACTCTGTTAACTCAGTCAGTGTCACCATCACAGCATTTCCAAACATACCCCACGGGGCAGGAACACTGCGTCCCTTCCCAAAGCTGCCTGCCTTGGAGCAGGGCTTGCTTTCAGGCTCCCTCTTTACTTTTAGGAATATTTATTCCTATAGCATCAGCCTTCAGTTCGGTATTTAACTTTGCTGGGATACACACCACCTGAAACACACAGGCATTGCAAAGTCAAAGCAAGGCAAATTAATGTTTTATTTTGACAGAATAATCATCACATTCAGCCAAGTGATTCAACACCTGCAGGTATCCTTTTCAGCATCCTCCCCAGCCCACGCTGCCTTCCCACCATAGCATCCCACCCAGTGCACAGCACTGCTGCCACTCTTGTGATCAGTCTGGTCCCAGTCTAAAAAGACCCCATTAAAGACCCCTTGTGACCTTCCCAGCTTTAGTGAGGAGACAACACAACTACCAGTTGTGACCAGTGCTACCCATAACGCACTGCTCCCTCTGAAGCTCAGCCTGGAAAGCAGCCCAGCAGCCACGTCCCCAGTGCTGCGCCGTGGGAGGGAGCGATGACCGGCATGTGATGGATCACCACTTTTAGCCCTGTGACAGGCATGAGAATCTACTGTTGGGTATTTCATAGGTTTTATCTGGATGCGGAGCCATAAAGAAAGTGGAAAAGGCAGCCAAGTACTTTGATGTGGATCAGCACAGAGTTCCCAGCATTCAGACGGCCACCTCAGACTCCCCAGGTCACCAGAGGACATCTGCTTCTTCCAGCTAAGGGCCCAGACCTCTGAGAAAACCTTGCTCCAGCCCCAGGAACCTGGCATGGGTGAAAATATACTTAGAGGGAGGGGAAGATTTCCATATGAAAGAAGGACTTGACTTGGGAAGAAATAGAGAGACTGCAGCTAACATGAAAAGCACACTCATGAATATGAGCTTGGTAGAAGAGCCTATAAACACCTATTTCCACACTTTGCAAATGCAGATTTTGTGCGCAGGACAAATGCTTGCATGTCCCAGCTTGGTACGGCACTGCCAGAGGGGGTCCAGGCCCTGCCAGCAGAAACCTGCAGCGGCGTGCTCAGGATGCTCTTGTGCTGCTGCCATGAGACTCGGACTCTGTGGATGGGGACACAGATGCAAGTCTCATCCCTAAAAGCGCTGCTTGCCATAAATTCCACTGCTGGAATAGGAATAAGGGGTCTGCAGCATACTGCTTGCAATACCACCTATTCTTCATCTTCCCCTGTATGCGACCCTGCTCTGTAACTCAGTCACAGTCTGGGAGACCCAGGACCCCAGCACAGCAAATACTGGGAGATACAGTTACCTAAGGCTGAGGTACCTTTTGTGTTGAAGGATTCTCACATGTATTTTACAGTTTCTTTAAACATCCAAGCCCACAGCAGCAAATTGAATCCTTTAACACGGTGCTAAATTTCATACAAAATTCTGAACCTAAAGAAAGCAGTTGATTATGAGGCTATAACCATGCAATTACATCACGAGAGACAGGAAAATAGTAAGAGAATTTATAAAAAAAGTCAGGCTTACTCAGCTTTTAATGTAGCACAAGTGTTCACTCAGGCATCCTTGGAATGAGAATTTTGAATTAAGGTTGATGATAGCCTGAAATAACTACCTGCATTCTGTCTACAAGGCTTTTATTCTATTAACTCCTGCATCTCGAGCAGGGTGATAAATTCACTCAGTAGTGGTCAGTTCACACTTTTTCTTACAGCTTGTATATTCTGCAGGTTCAGTCTCTGCAATCTAGCCTGTGCTGGTGCAGAGAGCACTTGCAAAAAGCCTTTCTATTCAACTGACTTTTAATGACTGAGAAGCTTTGCTGCTGGGGAAGTTTTGGTCCCTGAGATGAAAATAAATGGGACATGCCTTTATGTCTCACTACTCTGCACTTCGCCAGTTCTTTTTTGTACAGAAATATCACCAGAGTCCCCAGGACACAAACCAACACATTCATAACTCCAGCCCTCTTGTCTCTGCTACCTGGTTCACCTCGTTTCTCCTCTCTAGGTTCAGACCCCCTTACATTTTGTAGGAATATCTTGACCCCCTGAACTGTCATCTATATCCCACACCTGGTCTGTCACCAAGTTTGTGCCAGGATCACTGCAAGGGTGACAGGTGAGGCCACTGAGAACAGGCACCACGAGACCTTGCTTCATTGCACAACCACCAGCACCCTGAGGACCTTCCTCTATCTGGGACCCTTGGAAGCTACTATGGGAAAAAAAAAAATATATAAGAGAATGACTCACTGTTGTGACCTACAGCAAAAAGAAAAGTACTTAGCAGAGGAGCAGCTGCTCTGGGTCACATCAAGGGGTTACCTTGCTCAGCATCCCATCTCACCCAGCACCCCATCTCACCCAGCACCCCATCTCCAGCTGTGGCACACAGCAGACTTGCAAAGAAGGGTGCAAGAAGAGGGTAAATTTAATAGTATGTCCCAGGATGTGTCACCAGTCATCAAGAATTTGTGGCCCTGGGACTTCCTGAAGCAGGTGATGTCTTGTCTCTCTAGCCTCCAGTGGACAGCAGTGTCAGCTGCCCACCTCTGGCATTCAGCCCCAGTGAGGGACACCAACCAAGGTCCTTTTGCCCAGTGTCTTCTGCAAATGGCAAAGCTCCCCCAGGAATGCAATCCCCATGTAAGCAAGCGACACCACGGTGAGGCACTGAGAGGCTGAGGAAGGAAGACTGACACATTTTCAGATGAGCTCAGGATGGGAGCCGAGCACAGCATGGATCACCCCCGTATACCAGTTCCTTTCCTGCAGCACAGGCTCCAGCAGCACATCTGCTCCTAGTGCTCCTGGGATGCTTCTCCAACCCCATGTGCTGATTTGGGAAATGATCTGGTTGGGAAAAAAGCACAAGTCGCATCTTCAGCTCATCTTCACCAAGCAGAGCTATTCTCTCCCAAAAGGGGTGCAAGGGGAGATGTAGCAGGGGGCCCTGCAGGGATTAAGAATTGCTTCAACAGCAATGTCTTGAAAGACTAGGGCCACAGGAGATAATAGGTGAGGAGAAGCAGACAGCCACTGTCCTTTGTGTCTGTGGCATGCCATGGAGAGGAGGAACAGGGTAGACTGGACCTTGGCACTGCTGCAAAAAAAAGCCTTGCCTAAACATTATGTCTTGCCTACAGACAAGGTAGGCAGCAGCAAAGAGCTTTTCTGGTTTATACTCAGGACACAGGTACAATAAGCAATTCAGTAAATAAAATGAAATGCTACCTGGGATGGGCTCAGGCTCCCAGGGAAATTTCCCCTTGGGAAGAGCTGATTCTTCAATAATCTGACATTAAAGTGTCCTAAATTCCTTAAATTGGACTCATAACTGGAAAATGCAATGGTGGCTACCACATCTGTAGTGACAAAAGGGAAAATTCAAGTGCTGATTCCCCTGGCCCCTTCCCCTGCCTGGTATTTTTCCATGTCCTGGTTACCCTTTGGACACATCCCAAGTTCCTTCCTGCGGTGGTCTCTGAAATTCATTTAAACCAGGAAATTACCCTGCCTGTTTTTATCCATAGACTACATGTGTCCAGGCTGACAAATCACAGCAGGACTGGATGTCAACCATGACTTAACTCTTCATATCCAGGGCCAAGCCCTTTTGAAGGACTCCTGCCCTCTCACGTCCATGGCACAAAGTGTGTAAGACTGCAGCTTCTAGGAAGGGCTCATTTTAGTTACCCTTTGCTGGATCCTCCCTGACCACAGTTCATCATCCTTGGCACTACTCGCAGCACTCAGGATGTGGGCACATGGTGGTTTTATGCAGGTATATGCTCTGCTGCATGGTGGCAGATGATGCATGAAGCAGCATGCCTACACCATCCGCATGCAGGCAGCTCCAGATAGTCCCAGGACACATGGCAGTGAGACCAACACCACTGCTGTTGCAGGTTGGGGCAGGGCAGGGCATCTGTCAGCACAAGGGAAAGGGCTTCAAGAGACAGAGCCACAGGGCTGTGCAGAGAGCAAGGCTATTTCTCAAAGAGACCAGAAGTATTGCAGGTATTGCTACAGGATGGGACATAACAGGGGTTGTTCTGCAGCCAACAAGCTTGTGGAGGCTGAACAGATCTCATCTCCCCAAGGTACGGCTGAGCCACAAGTGCCTTCAGTAATTAACATCAGTTTCTTACAGCTACATCAGCCTTTCTGGTGCATCAGCTCTAGGGGGAGGACCAGTGACTTTTTTGAGTCTGCAGCAGTCCTGGCACAGATGCAACTGCAGCGACCAAGCAGAGGTGCCATGTGAGCTCTTGCTGTGAGCACTGGCAGCCGTGGAGGCCATGTCTGCTTAACAAGGGAAGGATGGCCTCTTTGGATTTTAAAAGACTTTCCCAGTCCCCATGTGGGAGTAGATCACACATGGTGGGGCATGCAGCTGGGGCAAATAGCTGGGTAGATTTGGGGTTGACTGTAGCCTTTAAACTCACATTGGGAATGATTTGGAGAGACCCCAGGTCCTTCTGCAATGATGATTTGTTTGGCATGCTCATGTACATGGGGAAACCTTCTGACTTAGAAGCATATTCCATGCAGAGCAAATGGCTGATGCCCACTCCTACCACCAGTAAACTGCCCAGACCAGTGCCACCCATCTTGTCTGGCAGGGTTTTCTGCAGAAGACCAGGGTCAGGAGGAGGGAGCTTAAAGAGCAGGACTAGACCAAGGCTAACCCCAGCCAAGTTTCCCATATCCTCCAGCTCAAACGGCCAAGCACACCCTGCTGCTAGAAGACAAGAAGAGATGGAAAAGATGATTAATAGAAGCTTGGAAACAAAGCTGGCTTGATTTCCTTTGAAATGGAGAGCAGTTCCTCAGACAGCAGCTGGCATGAGCCTGCACAGCTTCCAGTGGGAAGGAAGATAAGCGTTTGCCTGGACACAGTCCAACCCAGTGCAAAGGGAGACACATTAAAGAAGCGAGTGGTTCACAAACAAACCCATGGCTGTCAGTCCCAAGGTGCTGAGATGGGCTTGTAGGACCCCGGCTTCGTCAGGGGCCACCCTGGAGCATGCTGGCCCTTACCTTTATATCCGGAGGCAGCGCCAGGCAGCATGGCATGGTCACAGCCACCTGCAGAACAGCCACACCCTCACCCCTGCATGAGGCAGAGCGGAGGCCAGCAGGAGACAGACCCTTCCAGCAAAGCCGGCTGGGCCAGGAGATGCAGGGAGCTGGTTTACAGCCTCTGTCAGAAGCTCCAGGAGCTGGGACAGGAGCTGGCCAGGATGGAGAGCAGAGCTGCTGGCTGTTTCAAAGTCTACGTTGCACTGGACCTATAAATCAAATGGGGAGATGTAGTAAACTCATCATGGTGGGATTAAATGGATTTCTCGCAGGGATTATGCCAGTGCCATGGAGCCTTGCTTCATCTCACTCATTTCCAGGGGATTCAAATAAAAGCTTCTTCCCTGCACTGTTTGTGATGTGGGTAAACAAAGCACCAACTCCTGGCCAGAGGGATGGGGAAGTGAGCACTGAGCATCCATGCTGCACATCCCCTTCTGTGAAACAGGGAACAGAGCAGGGTGAGCTACTCCAAACCAGCGTGGGAGGGGAGCTCTGGTCCCCCTCAGCCAGCAGGACTGCAAAAGACCTGGTGGCCTCCACTGGACTACTCCAGCTTGCAGCTGTGGCAGGTAGTCCAGCCACAAACCATGCAAGCTAAGGGAATGATTCTTTTAATTAGAAATAAGCCTCATCTATTAAATAGCCTGCAACACTTAAAGGGCTGTTTGTAAAGAAAATGTTTTATTTCCGCGTAGACAGCTCACTTATGACAGCTGTAAAACCCCATTAATGAGAGGATAAGAGCTCTAGAGCTGTTATGAAATCCACTGGCTCATTTCTTGCCTTTAGTGTTGCTTATAATTCAATTTGCACTCAGGATCATTTGTTCAGCAGACATTAGTACAGCAAAGGTGAGTTAACTGCATCCAGCACTCCTTCACTCCCAAGGCACAACCGCATGCTCCCAGAAGACCGCCTGCATGACCCACAGGGCGCAGCTGCGACCCCCCTGCTAGGAGGGGGCCAGCACGCAGCCTCTCACCCTGCAAGCACTGGTGCATGTGGTTCCAGCCGCTGCTTGCTGGTTTCTCGGCAGCTCCCCTGGGTCACACCAGGCAGCTGTCCCTCTGCAGCCCACCTCCACCCAGGCGTGCTCCTAGGTGCCCAAGGCTGTAGTGCAGAGCGCCAATATCCTCTTTTGGGCTTTACCCTGCCCCATATCCACAGTGCTCAGAGCACCTTGCAATACCCAGCCCATGAGGGCAGTTCCTTCTTTGCAGCCCATCTTGAGTAGGGTAGCAGCCTGGGCTATGCTATGACACCACTGGGGGTGGGAAGAGTGGAGCAGTGCCCCATCCTAATCTTTGTCCCTCTCCCACACTGACAATAAAAAAAATACATATATTCCCGTAGGAACACCAGACAGCTTTGCACATTGAATGGAGAGTCAATTAAACCAGACAGCCTCTCCTGGAGCTCACTCTGTGTAGTATAATTAAATGCTACTGACAGCTTCACACACCCATTTTCAACAAGAAGGCAGAAAAAAGCTGCTGCAAAAGCTCCAGCACAAAGTTACACCAGGGCAGAGATGTGGACCCAAGCGGGTGGGAAACGTCTGGGGCAGAAGGGCTGCTGACGCGCCAGTCCCAGGCACCTCCTGTCATCGACGCCTTCGCGACGCCGAGATAGGAGTGCAGCTCATGTTGACTGTTGCACTGAATTGCAGTGCGCTGTCTCCATTTATTTGATTTGTATCGCCTGAAGGAAAATGCTTTTGCTGTCTTCATGCACTCTAAGCATTTGGCTTCAAAATAAAAGCTCTGGGGACCTGTCATCACATGCTTTCCTTCCCATAAAGAAAGGGCAAGATCCAGTCTTTCTGAGCTGAATTGCAGAAAAGAGCAAGCCCTCTGCTGCTGCTCCGCCTTGCTCAGATATGACCTTGCAAAGGTTGGTTTTAAAAGCAGTTGTCTCCTCCTGCTGCAGTTTTATATTAGAGCTGTCATATCCTGACTTCCCTGCTTTACCTGGAGGACTTTGATAGCCTTTGGAGGAGTCAGAAAAGTAGCAGCGTGGCTCAGGGTTTTCCATCCTCAAACTCTCTCAGGACTAGATCTGACGTACCCATGCACATGAGTGCCTCTGCTCTTCCACTGGCATCACACGAGTGCTCACGTGCACAGCTCATCCCTGCGCGACTCTGCAGGAAGGGAACAAGTCATGTCTGCTGGGGGTCTGGGTCATTCCCCTCTGTGTCCAGCGAGCTCTGACAGGATTTCCTCCTCTCCAGGCGTGCAGAGGGCCATGGGGAGTTATGTGATGGGGGGATGTGTGTGTGTGCGCACGTGCTGTGCTCAGCCCTGCTCCTCAAGCCCCATGCACGTATGCACGACCTGGCCCACAGCTCCCAGGGACAGTGGCATGGATGTGAATGGCCTGGGTGAGCCCAAAAGAAAAGCACAGGGCAGAGCTGCTGGGAAAGGGTTTGTCTCTCCT
The DNA here is from genome assembly GCF_034619465.1 of Leptosomus discolor. Taxonomy (NCBI): domain Eukaryota; kingdom Metazoa; phylum Chordata; class Aves; order Leptosomiformes; family Leptosomidae; genus Leptosomus; species Leptosomus discolor. The sequence continues at coordinate 51,693,623 of NC_141397.1, read as the reverse complement.
CTGGGGAATAAGGAGTGGAAATTCAGTTCCCTGATTTCTCCCACTGCAGGTACTGATTTCTTTATCATCTCAGATACCTCACTTTTGTGCAAAGCACTTTCTGCGTTCCATAATCCAGATGCCCATCCCAAAGCCCATCGTGGGGGATGTCACTGCCTGTGGGGATACCAGGCAGCTGCAGTGTTCCCTGGGCTCATCTTGCTTCCAGACATCTTCACGCAGCTACCTGGCACCTCTACAGCTGTGCACACCCGGGCACCCACCCATAAGCACACAGCCTCCCTGCCAGCGCCACCCAGAGAGCTCATGCCTTACTCTTAGAAGAAGAAAAAGAAATATTTTAATTATTTACTTTGCAATTGACTCCAGTCCCTCAGATCAAGACAGTCAAAACAGCAAATCCAAAAAATGTTTCCCTAATTCTGCATTACTCCAAAACACTGTTTTGCTCTAAAATATTTAGCTTGCTCCAACAACACTTTTAGTGTTATACCAGATCTCACTCCTCCTGTCTCTCACTCTCTGTTTCTACTCCCTCCCCCTCCTGTTTTTTCCCATCTGTGTTTGGGGCAGAGGAAGTGGAGATGGAACAGAGGCTGCTGACTCTTCCTGCGGGCTCCAAATCGCGCAAACCAGTCGACTCAGTTCAGTCTCTGCATTTCTTTGCCCACTTCTGACAGGCTCTGCAAAGATCACAATGTATTTACACTTCTCCCAGCGCAGTGAGGAAGATGAAATGTGAGCACTCAGGATATTATTACAGAAACTGCAAAGAGAGGCTCTGCAAATGCGATGGTGGGGGACCCAGAAAGGCTCTGACCTCACCCAGCACAGGGCTCCGGTGAAACAATTTACCAAGGGCTGCCAAGGGGCTCTGCAAGGCAGCCAGCTGCTGGCTGCAGAAATGCAGAAGTTACCTGCTTATTCCCTTTGTCAGGGTTGTGTGCCATCCCCCCTCGAAAGGAAAAAAAAAAAAAAAAAGTCTCGAAAGCTCCCACCAGCTCCACAGTGAACTGTGGCATTAAGGATGCAGAGGGAGGTGACCCCACCAGATTACGGTTCATTCAGCAGCGGCCCGTGGGTGTTGCTCACCCGGAGAGCGAAGCCATCTCTGGCAGCTCCCTGCCCTACTTCTCTTTCAGAAATGCATAATTGTGACATTGCGTTACATAATTTATCATGTTACATTGAGAGTGGGGCCGTCCTTGTGCAGCTTATTCCTCTGGGTGTTTGAGCTGCCAGGGAGGAGAAACAAGAAGTGCTTGCAAGAGGTTTTCTCAGTTGGAGGGTTGATTTTGGGAGGCCCCATGCCAAGGCCCTGCAAACAGCTGCTACTTTAAAGAAAGCTTTTAGAGTTCAGCACAGAGCCTTGAGAGACCCTATCCCATGTCACGCAAGCAGAATGGGTTGCACAGAGACCAAGGTCTAAATTCAGAGTGGACCCTGGTCTAGCACGGGCATGCAGAGACGGCATCCCCTGCCTGCACCGTGCATGTGCCAGACCTGGCGCAGCTCCCTGGCACATTGCTCTAACCACAAGGTGCCAGAAACGACCCCAGTACATCAGCAGAGACTTCCCCAAGCCAGCTGCTGCTTTTCCAGTGCTCCCTTACCTGCCAACCAAGGACACAAGAAAGGGGCAGCCATGAATGTGTAAAATCCTCCCCGCTGCTGCCCACCCCGCCTGCCCACAGCCCAGGGCCAGGCTGCAGAGCCAAGCGAGCTGGCATTTGCTGGACCGGTGTCCTCCCGGAGAAGGGTTACAATGCTCACAGCCACGGCCAGACTAACCAGCCAGAAAACATCTGCGCGGAGCAGCAGGAATTCCTGCGCAAGTGCTCCTTTCCCAGAAGGTGCTAACGCAAGCAGGGGCTCCAGATGCCAGCACCCCCTCCTCCACCCCTGGGGAGAACGGGGCTCAGGCTGGCCCAGGACACACGCTGCCTGGTCCTGGCTCAGGCCCTGCCTGCAGCCGTGCCCTGCACTCCCAATGCAGGCAGTGCAATCCCAGCTGCAGCTCCTTGTCCTTGGCACAGGGGATTTCCCTGGGATCCAATAACTCCGCTCGTCCCATGAGCTGCCGCTCTCATCCCGTCAGCAGCAGGACGGCCGGCTCCAGCCTGCATCCTCCCCCGTGCCGGGGCGGCAGGCATCTCTCACCTCTCCCCCAGCCTGCCGGGATGATGAGTTTTGCAGGCACAGCAGGACTTCCCGCATCAACCCACTCAGCTGTTTAACCTGGAAATGAGTCTATCAGCCTCAGCAATGATGACTCTGCCCCAGTCCTGGAGCCTCCAGCCTTCACCCAAGCGATGCACATCCAGCTACGGGCCCTACCGATCTAGAGGGGGGACCCAGCCGTGCCTGGGGCAGGGCAGAGATACTGCCGGCGGTCATCGCTCACGCCATTTCTCCCAATGCCGCAGCAGTGGCCCTGTGCGTGCACATCATCAGTGAACCCCACCGCAGCCTCGTAACCGCTTGTCAACCGCCAGACCTCCTCGTGAGACAAGGATGCTTAGCAAGGCACCGCCAGGAGCCAATGGCAGACAGCAGTCCTTGCTGTCCCCAGAGGGAACTTGCTTCTCCTGTTAGTAATTTTAATTGATTGCCACTGACTTTTGCTGTGTCAAAGCCTGCGCGATGGGGAAGTCAATGCAGCATGGTACCCAGGACCTGAGGGAAGGATGACTGCAAATCCAGCACCAGGCAGAGCCTAGGGCCTTGGCTTAGGAAGGGACAGGGCAAGGAACACCCCAGTGCCACCAGTTCCCCCCGCCCCTGCCTCGCAGCCAAATGGTCAAGGCACCAAAGTACAAGGTGGTGTCCAAACACAGTTAAGCACCTTATATGCTCTGCCAGCATGGCTTTTGAGGGAGATTTGCAGAACAGAGCTGTTGTACCTCTGTTTTTTTTTTTTTTGGAGAAGACTACAGCCCTGCCTGACAAGCTGGGCCGCTGCCTTGCAATCCAGTTTCCTGAAGGTTTTTAATGCCACCTGACATTCAGAGCAAAAACATTGCGTGCAAACAGATGCTCTGACCAAGTTTGAAGTGCAAGAGAGAATTAGAGATGCCATTTGGCTGTTACAAGCAGCTCCTAGGGGATCAGCTCCTGGTGTTGCATAATTTAATACTTTAACCAATTAACTAAATGACTAGAAAAATCTTTCCTGGTAAGACAAGCAGATGACACAGGCTGATGTTGCCATAAACAGCAAGGAGCACATGCTGCTAGTGCCAGTGATCTGAATCACTCAGGGAACAGCCACAGCCCCAAATACACCTTGAAACCATGAGCACAAGGTCAGGCTGGGACCTGAGGGCACAGGTGCTATGAAGGACAAGAGACGTGGCACAGGGAAGCAATGGCTGAGGACACGACCTAGGGATCACAGCTGATGAAAGCAACCAGGCAGCCCTGTGATGGTAAGACCATTGATAAATCACTGTCCTGTGCTGGACACAACACACAAAAATAAAATAAAGGTTAGAAAGGACCTCTGGAGATCTCTAGTCCAACCTCCTGATCTCAGCAGGACCATTGCAAACACTGGATCAAGACATCGGAGTTTTGCAGATCTTTAAGAATAGACCCCCCACAGCCACATCTCTAGTGGCCTGGTCCCACAGCCACATCTCTAGTGGCCTGGTCCAACCCCACACCAGCCTCCTGGCACAAAAAGATAGAGGAAAGCTGCCTGGCCAGCAAAACAAGCCTTCAAAGAAAACGGTATGAAGGGCAAGACATTGCAGTTGATGGATACAGACATGTGGGAAGGGGAACTGAGCCCTCCATCACCACAAGGAGAGACCAAACAGCACCTCAGGGCTAAAACGTGACACTCAACAAAAGCCATCTCAAAAATCACTAGCAGTTTCTCTACAGTGAGATAGAACAAACACTGACTAGCTTAACAGGAGCCAAGAGACTAATGCCACTGCAGGTCTGGAGTTCAAGGAAGGGCTAGCCCTCCTCCGCGAGGATGGGAGTGCCTCTCACTGCCTGCATCACCTAAATAGCCTGACCAGGACCAGCTGGGGTGCATGAAGCCAGTGGATGGCCGATAAAAAAAACAAGTGAGGGCAACGCACAGATGTGTTGTGCTATGGGATTAGGTTGGGTGCCAGAAGAGCTGTCAATCTTAGCTGTGAGAGCCCTTCCAAAGTAGCTGCTGACGTGCAGCTGTGAGAAGCCCCTGTACCAGCTAAATCAGCCTTCCATCATACCTCTGTTAGCCTTTTTTTCCTGCTCACACCTACAAGCACCTGTCATCACAGCTTCCTAGGGTGTGGGTGTGCGGGGCACTGGCTGGGGAGCAGTGTCCTGTGCTCTGGGATGCTGCCCTTCACGTGGGCATCTTCCTATTTCCTCCCCCCTCCCTTACGGCTGAGCCAGTCTCCACGCAAGCCCAGCGCCATGACAGCGGACCAGGCACGCCAGCTCTTGCATGGGGCCTGCAGCCCTGCGGGAAGAGCCTTGGGGCTGGGGTGGGTGGCAAGCCTTTTCGGAGCAGGAGGGAACAGGCTGGGAAACAAGTGGATAGGTGGCCCGGGGGCTGCCGCGCAATTTGGTCCTCGCTGTGTGGATGGGCAGCCCGTGAGTTGCACCAGGCTCTGCTTCTGCATGGGGCTCTGCTCAGGGAGCTGGAAAGAGGCATTTGGGGTGCAGAGCAACACATGCATTTGCTGGGGTGAAGGTGGCCAAGGCAGGGACGAGGGGCTGGAGGTGGCAGCCCTGGGGTACTGCTGTTTAGCCTGGCTGCTCACCTTTGCCCAACCACCAAAAATAGCTGCCACACAGCTCTTTGGTGATCCACAGGCAGAAATATGTCCCAGCCACGCGTTGGCCTCCTTCAAAGAGTGTACAATTAAAAAGCAAGTTTGCAATGTGATAATTTGTAGAGAAGAAATTAATTGCTACCTGTATCTGCCTGCTGTGATGACTGGCTCACAGGCCAGTTCAGGAGCTCCCAGGGAAGGGTAATTACTGGGGGAGAGAACCGCAGGAGCCCAGCATGGCGATGAGAGATGCCGCTTGCCCTACGGCCTCAGCCCCAGCCCTGCACACGTGTGCATCGGGCACACTAGAGCTTGAGATATTCAGGTTACAGCGCTTGTTCCCTGCAGCAGGGGTAGGACGCTTCCTAGATGCTGAATGCAGGAGAGGCCCCTGCTCTGCCACAGCCCCTGCGGGGCAACCACCAGCTTGCTCTGGCCATGCTCTCTTTTGGGGCAGGAGGGAGCTGGAGCAGATCCCATCTTGGGACCATGCTGAGGTCTTGGCTCTTCAGGCTGTCACGACACACCTTCGAAAGCAGGTTTCTTTGTATTTTCTTTTTGCTACTGGAACCAAAACATGTTTTCTGTGCAAAACCTTAGCAACCCAACAGATGCGCTGCCCGGGGAGGGGTGCGTGCAGGGGCCCCACCCCTGCGCAGCACAGCAGTGAGGAGCTGCTCACTCCTCCATGGGACTGCTCCTTTGGAGCATCACCCCGCAGGGTGCCTGTGTTCCCACTCTCAGAGGAGCCCCCTCCCCGTGCTTTGCATACGGGTGGGTTTTGGGGGTTGGCTCCTGTGCTTTTAAGCGCATGTGAGCTTATCTGCCTCTCCTGGGGATGAAAGGCATCCATCACACCCACCCAGCAGGAACATGCCCAACCGCTCACTTCCCCCTCTGCTCTGCTGGGTGCTGCCTTGGTGTAATGGCTGGAGAGTTCAAGGGGGGCAGCACCCGCGGGTTGGTGCCCGCACAGAGGGGACGGGGAGCAGGATGGTGCCACAGGTGCCGCAGCCCAGTGGAGCAGTCAGTGGGTTGGAAAGCTCCACACTGTGAAATCTGGAAATGATGGGCCAGGAACGGGGCATGCAAGTAGAAACCCCGAAGTGGTGGCAGAGAGCTGCCCCAACACGCATTGGCTGGCTCCCCAAAGCTGTGACCAGGTAAAGGTGCAAGTCTGCATGTCACAAGTTTCGCAAGAGGTGAAGGCAGCTGCAAAAATAAAGACCAGAATAAAAAGCAGCAGTTTATGACAAATTGCATGTATATCAGGAGCCCACGAGATTGATGAAAGAAGCAGTGAGCACAAGGAGAAATCTCTGCCTGGCCCAAAAAGGCAGAGGGTGACAAATCATGTAGGCAGCAACCCAGAAAAGGAGAGGTATTTGATAAATACTTCTGTTCAGCATTTGGGAGGCAAAAGCCAAACAATACAGCATGTTATAAAATAAAATATAATTGTTATAAAACACTTTCCATCCTATGAGGGCTTCAGGAAGATGTTAAACAATAGCTACTAAGGTTAGATTTTTAAATCAGCAGGTCTGACACAGCAGCGAGTGTAAAGGAGCCGGGTGAGGAGCCGTCTGATTAGCGCCTGTGGGTCCCTGGGACTTCCCCCGGGGTCCCAGCACTGGCGCGCTGCCCGTACCTCCATGGAGTAAACAGGATGTCCCAGGCCGGTCCAGCTGACATCAGTCCTGTACTGAGGGGTGAAACGGCTGCGACGAGGTTCAATCGATAAAGGTTTGAAGTGGGGAAATATCATTACTGTCAATTAGCACCATTTTATGGAAAAGAGATCTTGGCACATCTATGTTCATGAGATTGCCCCATCAGCCAGACCTGTGACAGTGCTGATGTAAGAAGCTTGCGTAAGGCATTTGGCACTTCCAGCTGCTTGGAGCAAGCGCGCAGAGTTAATGCCTTGGAAATCCAGACACTCCAGATGTCCCAGAGCCTCGCTGCAAACACAGCACCACTGCTCAGCTGGGTGTTTCCAGGGGCCTCCGGCAGGGATTAGTTCTCGTCCCTCCATTATTTAACACCTTCTCAGTTTCTCAGTGAAGGCAGAAGATGCCCAGGCTCTGGCGGGGTGATCCTGGCACAGATACAGCTCTGTGAGAGGGCTGTACTTCTAGCACAGCATGCAACACCCAGGTGACGGGGGGCTGCACCCGGGGAGGCTGGGGACGCCCCCCACCCGCAAAAAAGATGCCTCCCTAGGGAAGGGACTGAAGGCAGCTGCCCAGGAGGGGTTTGCACCCCCCCCCCCCGCAGAGCTATGCCCAGTGTGGGTCAGCATTTCAGGAGAAGGAAGGGAAGCCGAATAAAGCCCAAAGAGGAAGCCAAGGAGCAACGGAGGGACGGGAAGACAGACTTTTCATGGAAACAAATTCCCAGGACACCTTCCGCATGGGCCAAAAAGAGGTTAAAGGGCTCACTTGATCCCAGCTTATTAAGGCTCTTTCTGATGTGATTAAATCTTTGGCAGTGCCTCTGTTTGGCAGCCGAGGATGAAAGAAGGCTGTGGTTGGATGTAAGGCATGGATCTCAATGCATGAGGGTAGCTGTCCCCTGAAATGCTCTGTCAAGCCTGCAGTGAGTTCCCCATCCCTGGCAATGCTGTAACTGAGATTTGGGTAGGCTCAGCCTGCGTGCCCCTGACCTGGGTGTCCTGCTGGTTTGTCTCTGAAGCTGCACGAGGTCCCTGTGCATGAGACAGGTCTTCACCAGAAATACGTTATGGGGAAATCAGGATCCAGTCCGTTTAGACCCTGAGGGGAGCCTGGGGTGCCCGAGGAGCCCCAGCCCTCTGGGGATGTCCCACTTGGCAGCGCTCAGGCACTGCAGCTTGGACTGAAACTCCAGCCTGATGTTGTCCCCCCCAGGGGGTGCAGCTGTTCCCTTATGGGTGGGGACACATCGCCGCTCTGTGCCGTGTGCCAGGTGATGGAGGGCATGCGGCTGGAGGGCAGGACGGCAGCTGAGCTGGGTGCAGCCACGAGCACCTGGGCACCCTGGGAAGGTCGTGGTGAAGCAACCAGACACACACAGCAATGAGTTCCTGGGTGACACGGGTCCCCCATCCCTGCACTACAGTCGCCCCCAACATAAATGCCCTCATTTGTCTGAGCTTCGGTTAAACTGGGGTGAACACCTATCAGGTGAGGCAAGGAGGGTGACACAGCCCTGCAGCTCCACTATGGACGCAATCCATGCTTACAGACCGGCCCCCTGCCATGGGGCTCGCCCCGTGACAGCCCTGCTTGCTGGGGTGCACCGGGGCTGCAGGCAGGTGGAGAAGCTATTGATGTGCTTTCATAAATATTGACATAAAGACAACCTCAGGGAGGGATCTGGATTTATGGCTGGCCTCTCCCTGCTTAGCTGAGCCTTGTCCTTCATTGTTTACCTGCAGCAACAAATCATGGTCCCCATGGGCTTGTCACTTGCCAGGTTTTAAGGGATGCCTCTCCTAGGCACATCCAGGTGACGATACCCAGTTGCTCCTTTTTAGAAGGCAGTTCGCTGCTGACAAGAAGCAATAAAGAAAACTTGACTGATTAATATACTGTCTTCTTTGACATGCATGCTAGAAACAGAAGAGTTGATAAAAAGGTGATGGTAAGCAGCATGATTAGAGGGCCACAAGGGGAAATGAACATGTACTTCAAATTGAGGCAGCAGAGCACAACACCTGAGCCACAATTAAAGGTGGATCCTGCAATTTGTCCTTGTGTGGAGGCCACTGGCTTCTCTGTAATTCGGCATGTAATTGGAGTAATTACTCAGAGCTGACCCTAAGGAGCATGGTGGAACATCGTGTCGGGTTGTTTCTCTCTCTGGTGATGTGGCAGCTCCTTGTAAATCGCTCTGAAGTACCTGGGTGTGATGCTGAAGGAGCTGGCTGTGGGCAGGGCAGCTCTGTGCCACCATCACCATGGGCCAGGGCTACAGCTGAGCAGGCCTGTGCTGGCTTCTGCACCCAGCCTGTGGGAACAGAGTAAGAGTCCCTCAGCCCAGCACACTTGGCAGCAGAGGTAGGGCCCAGAAAATTAATTGCCCAGCAATTATTTAATTCATGCTCCTCTTTTCCCGTCAATCCTCCACATCAGCACTGCTTGGCAGGCTGGGCTGCCTGTAATCCCTGCTCTGCATTCAGAGCTGCATCTAATCCCTTCCAGCAGGCAGCTGCCCTTCCTGGTTGTTTCCCTCTGTTCCAAGCCTTGGCACATCCCTCCTAAACAGCCCTCTGCCACCGGCTGCCTTTTCCCTGTGTCTCAGAGATGTGCCACAGTGATGTGCTGCCAGTTGGCAGCAAAACATCCATCAATGGTGTGGTAGTGCCCACTCATTTTGATGAAGGCATATAGAGCCTGCCATGGTATGCTTGTTACCGCAATCCCAGGCGTTGGTCCAGGGGCTACTGCCCTGGCGTTCCCAACAGCAGTGTCCTGGTTTGGCTGGGACAGAACCACAGCCCAGCCATGCTAGGCAGGCTGTTAGCAGGCTCAAGTCAGCCAGGGCAGCTGACCTGAGTGAGCTACAGGCGTAGCCCATCCCATAGTGTCATGGTCATTATAAAGAGGGAAGGTTTGCTGAGGAGGAAGGGGAGCTCCTGCTGGGGTTTCTCCCTGCTCCTGAGGACTGCTTTCCTGTTGATTGTGACCTCTACATATTCATTAGGCTGAGTATACCTTTGTATACCTTTGCTGGTATTAGTGCTGCTTCATTAAATCTGTTTTCTCTTCAACCCAAGGGTCTCTTCTCCTTTTCCCATTCCCCTCCCTGGCTGGTGAGGGGTCATTGGGTGACAGAGTGACTGTTATAGCTTAGCCCTGGATATGGGCTAAAAGTAGACAAGTAGCCAGTCCCCAGATGAGCTCTGCAGGTGTAGTGAGCCTGCAGCATCCCCTGACTCCCTGCCCAGCCATCTGGATACTCCCCAGCATCCCACCGAGTGTGCCAGGCCAGGGCTGGAGGCACCTCCCAGGTGCGAGCCATGGGCAGCTGGACAAAGGGCCACAGCTCTCATCCCCTGGCACAGCATCACAGGTGAAGCCACGTGCCAGCCAAGGGAACACAAGGACATTTATTTGCCACCTTGGGAACATTAGCTGAGGAGCGTGTTTAGCAGAGGATGCTGGGCAGCTCGTGGCTCTGACCATGAGCAGCATGAGGGATGCAGCGGCTGGAAAGGATGTTTCTGCCCTGCCCACAAGGCTTTGGCCACGCCGCAGAGCTGGTGGGATGGCAAAGCAGGGGCAGAGGGACATGCCCGTGTTCTGCTCATCCCTGCTCCAGCACAAACCAAGAACAGCACTGACAGGCATGAAGATGTGGGAGACCCCAGGGGGACAGGAGGGTGCTGTGTGTATTTTGAAACCCAAAGGGCGGAAGATTTGAGCAACAGGGTGCAGACTGGCCCACGGCCCAGTTTCGGTGACTCCTCTTCCCAATGGAGGAGCTCAGCAGCGCTGGAAATCAGACTGTGACATTATGCAAGACCTGTACATGGCTGCTTGTTGCTTCTCAGAAGCCACATAGCCATGGCACTCCCTGCGCCCCAGAGCACAACCTGCTCAAAAGCACGCGTGCTGCAAACAATCAAGGCTTTCCTCCCCGTGGCCGCTGCTCTCGAAGGACTTGGGACGTCACCCTCCAGCAGGCAGGGAGCCTGCTCTGCCAAGTGCCAACTTGGCTGGAGCTCGTGGTGCTTCCCAGCACCGGATCAGCGCACGGCCTGTTTTCCTGGCTGTGGTGGTGCTCTGCCAGGAGGTGCTGATTAGCTTGGCTGGTTGTTAATTGCCAGGAAGGGCCCGGCACAGAGGTCCGGGCAGCCGTTCTCTGGGAAGAGGGAGATCAGGGCAGCCTCCGCATGGGACTTTAGTTAAGCAGGAGGAGGCTCAGATCCTGCTTGAGGAGAAGGTGTCCCACAAGTGCCAGGGCTGGGAAAAAATCCTGCTGCTGCAGGGTGATTCCCTTTTAAACTCTGTGGATTGACATTGGTTTTGAAAACACTCAGCCAAACTCTTCAAAATTTCCATCTGCTCCTCACCTCACATCTGCATCTCACATGTTGAAGGAAAACAAAGATCACAATATCCAAAACGTTCCCCTGAGGTGCATTGAGACAGCAGGGCCACAACCGCATGGTGAGCTGCTGCTGCTTGCCCCTGCAACACAGCCACATGTGCCAGGAAAAACACTGTCCCACCCTCCTGCAGGACACTGTCTGTGCTTTAAAGGCTGGAGGGGGTGACATGGAAAATCTCACATGCCACCCACGTGTGCTCACCCTCTCTCAGACGCTTGTTCCCCTTGGCCAAATGTCCCATAGCACAGATGAAAGGGACACCCTGCATTTTGGGCCAGGTGTTGAATGAAGCTGGTTTATGAATGACAGTGAGAGTTCAATAATGATAAACCTCCTAAAAAGATGAAAGATGCCCTTTGGTGCACTTTGGAAGCAAGAATAAGGCAGGAAGAAATGCCAGCCTTAAATTACTGTGAAAGCTGACACTACCTGTTAACATTTAATGTGCAAAAATGCCCATGTCCCACCACATCTTGAGAGAAGCCTCTTGCATTACAAGCGTGACCGATAACGACTGGAGATAATTCATGCCTCTTCCTGGCGGGTGCAAAAGCTGCCAGCAGATATTATCTTTCCTGCTACCATTTTTCCCTCTGGAGGCACAGGTTCACAAGGTGTGAACATAAATCCATGCAGAAAGCCCAGCTGATGTTCTCCTAATGCAGAATACGCTGCAGAGAACAGGAGCCCCAGCTACAGCATGGCCTGGGAGCAAGGAGTGGCCAGTGTTTGGGGCTTTCACCTGAACAGGCAGAATAAAGCACCACATCTTGATTTATTTTGCTTTTTGATTTGTAGCCAAAGACTCTTGATGCAGAGCTTCCCATGCAACATACATGGGAAGTGTTTCCTCAGGGCTGAATTTGTTCACTGGACTTAATATAACCAGCAGCAGGTTTTTAGTTTCCTCTCAAGCCTTTAAAGATGACACTGTTGGCAGGTGTTTTCACCTAGCATCGTTCTGAAAGAAGAAAAATAGCTGAGGCCTCTGGGATTAACTGCCCTTTCTCTGAGAAACATTTATCACTGTTCATACAGCTTTCCTCAATCTTTATTTCTATCAAACGCCTGTGACCAAAGATCTTTGCCCTATCTGAAAGCGTTTCTTCCCCATTAAACACAGACCATGCAACACTCCCCCACGCATACAAATTTCATGTTGCTAGAAAATTAGTTTCCAGATCAACTGGGCAAGGAGTTTTTCTGGTCCAGTATGCTCTATGGGGCACAACATGCTGTTCCCAGAGGGGAGGCTGAAGCAAGGGGAGGGTGTGGCGGCGGTGAGGGGTGATGCCTCCATCCTCCTCTGCAGAGTTGTGAGGAGCCCAGCTTCAAGAGAAGGGTCCCCAGGCCTGGGCACTTCTGCGGCATGCTCTCAGCCGGGGTTTGCAGCACTTCCTAGCGAAAGCCACCCCACAGGCCAGGAGGGCATCGCGGACCTTCCCACAAGATGGTCCCAGGGACCAGGAGCCTACCTGCTCCCTCTTCTAACAGCAGTGCTCAGAAGAGATCCCAGCAGGCTTGGCATTGGTGCTGGAGGGCTGGGAACAAGCCAAAAGTGCTGAGACCAAATAGTCCTCTAAAACAGTAAAACATCCCCTGCCTGTTTGCAAGGGGTAAGGGGCAGCTGTGACCCACCTCTCTGGCCCCACAGTGGGGCGCTGCAGAGGGAAGGGAAGCAGCCCCATAGCAGCTTTCCCCACACCCCACCAGCCACAGGCTGAAAAGATGGGGGGCACTTTCCTAAAAATACCTCTCTTCTATAACTTACTCGTTTGAACAAGGAGAAAACTGACCCAAGCAGAGGAACCACCGGAGAGCAATCCTGAACAGGACCGGGGGGACGTCCCGCTCAGTGTGGAAGGCAGGCTGGAAAAACCAAACCCTTGCACACAAGCCCAACACAGACCCCGGTGGCAGATTTCCTTCTGTGCTGTCCGAACAGCACCCTGAGCCACTTTCTGCAGGGAGAGACCACACCGAAACGTTGTGCTCAGGATTTGGCTTACCCTACGAGGTTGCCCCGGGTTTCTGTTCTTCACACTGCCAATCCAGGCAAGGAAGTGGCATGGCAAAGATTTATATTTATTCATAACTATGGAAAGAACATGTATCTGCCACCCAAATTCCCACCCTTTTGTTGCAGAGGTTTATCAGAGGGCTGGAAGGCAATAACAAGCCTGTTTTTTTAGCAGTGTCTGACATGGCTGCTGGTGGCTCTGAGCTGCTGTGAAGGTTGTAGGAGACACTGAAGATGAGCAGCAGACAGAAGTTATGTGCATTGGATACAACACCTTAGTTCTTTCATCTGGAAAATAAACTACTAAAGATTTGCTTGAAAGGGGCATTTTCTCTGATTGCAGTTGATACTTCCAGCTGTAGAAGTATCACAATATTTCCAACGGTTGTTTGTTATGGCAGCTTGAAAGGAGAAGAAACCATCGTCTGATTATTTCCAAGGCAGCAATGAAACTGAATTAACAATATTTGAAAATATGAAAAGTAAACTACAAGCAAATGGTTTGAACTTCAACAATATTTGCAGCTGATAATGCTCAACTGGTGAAACACTACTTTAATGACACACTCACAGAAAATGAGGAGGAATATTTGCTTCCAGCTATTTGCTGAGTCTCTATGCTCAGCATAGAGACTCATTGTGTAATACCACAAAGCACATTCTAAATAAATCATCATTTGATCTTGAAGGTTATGCAACAAAACTTTTCAATTGCCTTTTCTCATTATCAAAAGAATTTTGGGATTACAGGGGAGATTTTCTTTTTTGGTTCTGAGTATATGGAAATACAGAGGCGTGCCCTGACAAGCCAGCTATCTTTATGCTTTGCCATCTGTGATGATCTTGAGATGTTTCTCAGCTCAGACATTTCCTTGTGCATGAAGTGAGGGCTGGGATAGTGGGAACCGGGCAGAGAAGTTAACAATGCCTGAATCCTCCCCAGTGCTGCTGCCCAGCCAGCACTGGGCTGCAGCTCCTGCGATGGGCATGCTCACAGGCTGGGCAGTGGGAAGCAAAGCAGCCTTTGGTATCGCTCTTAGCTGTCTACATTTAGCCTGTACCCAGGGCTAAACTATAACAGTTGCTCTATCACCCAGTGACCCCTCACCAGCCAGGGAGGGGAAATGGGAAAAAGGAGAGCAGACCCATGGGTGGAAGTGAAAGAGATTTAACGAAAACACCACCAATACCAACAGGGGTATTTGATGAATCAATGAATATCCAGTCATCACAACCAACCAGAGAGCCACCCTCAGGGAAAAAAAAAAAACACAAAAAAAAACAGAAGAGGAGCAAGAAGAACCCCACAGGAGCTCCCCTTCCTCCTCAGCAAACCTTCCCCCTTTATAATGACCATGATATTATGGGATGGGCTATGCCTGTAGCTCACTCAGGTCAGCTGCCCTGGCTGACTTGAACCTGCTAACGGCCTGCCTGGCATGGCTGGGCTGTGGTCTGTCCCAGCCAAACCAGGACACTAGCCCAGGACACCCATTCACCAGCTGGAGCTGAACACAGCGCCAAAGAACACAAGCCTGGCACAGCTTCCCGTGCCCCTGCTCAGAGTGGCTCACAAAAGCGAGGGACAGCACCTCCTCCCAACATTACCCACGGCACCGGTCCCGCTACTGCTGAAGCACTGCATGTGCAACTTTAGCAGTTAATTACTCCTATGCTACAAACCTCAGAATCCACCAGTTTGTCTTTTTCAGCATAATTTATCATTTCAGGATAAATGTTATCTCAGCTGACGTTGCAGCTCTGTTTGTACCGTCCCAGGCAGGTCTCCCAGAGCAAAGCCTTCCCCCTCCTGGAACAGGTACCTGCCCCCTCCCTGCCAAACCGAGCCTCTTCACTCTCCGTTGGCTTTGCATGACTTGATTTCTTCCACAATGCGCCATACATTTTTTTTCAAGGCCTGGTTAAAAATAACATGGTTTGATCTTCTGTATGTGAAGGACTGACATCTGTTCTCTGAGGGGAAAATCAGAAAAAACGCAAACAAACTTGGCTCTTAACTAAACCAGACAGCAGCAGGGTGCACCACTCTGCCAGTGTAACTCCTGTCACAGGAGTCTGGTGCCTGCAAACAAAATGAATGGGTTTACCCGTGCTCCCCACCCCACTGCAGAAGGAACTAGCATGCATTTTACTGTGCTGAAATTTGACAGCAGTCTGAACCTGGATGGTCTGTATGAGGAACCCTGAGAGCCTGGTGCATGCCCAGCTGATGGTGCCTGCAGAGTGGGCCCCGTGGGACAACTGCTTCCCTGGGCAGGTGTGGGACAGCCACAAGTGTCCTCTCCTTCAGCCCACTCCCTGCTGCTGGCCTCAGCACTGATTTAGCTTTGGTCAGGTCCACGCCTGCTCTTGCATTTTTGCTTCTTGCATTAGAAGGTCACTATTTTACAAGCAACTATAAAGGGCTCAGAGGGTATCAATTACGGTTTTCAGACAACTGATCCACAAAAAGCAAATTTATTTTGAGAAAGATAAATGTAGCCGAGACTATTATATATAATTCATGTCTGCCCACAGAAGTCCTGCTCTGCTGAGTGTGGTGGCACTTCAAACTCCATGTCCTGTCTCAGATGTGACTTTGGAGGCAAGGGGACTTCGCTTTCTAGTGTTGCTGCTTCTCCAGGAGGGCTTCTGACTGCAGGTTTCCCCAAAGTACATCTTCCCACCCTCCCATGCCACTCCGGGTGCCCATGTACACCCTACCTGGTGCTTTTACAGGCATGTCCCCAGCACCCTGCACCACATCCTTCCCAGCGTGTATGCAATGCTCTGGGTATCTGCGGAACCAGCCCATCCCATGAGCACAGGGCAGGCATCGCTCCCCTGTGAGGGATATGAAGATGAAACAGGGAAAATGAGCCACAACACCCCAGGGTACCTGGTTCTCAAGTCAGTGTCCTGTCCCCTCTAGTCTGGGGCATTTGGGACTGGCAGCTGAAAGGATGGTCAGAAAATCTAGAAATCCCTCCTGGCTCCATGTGAGACAGTGGTTTCTCAGCCTGTGCTTCCTTTTCCCCTCTAAAATCAGGACAATATGGTCCCTTCGCAGGGAGGCTTGCTGAGCGCAGGCTGCAGAAACCCGTGGGCAGGAGGAGCTGCAGAATCGCAAATACCAGTAACTTTGTACTGGAGACCACAGAATCGTTTTCAGGTTCTGTATGTGATGCCACTCAGCCTGCCTAATGCTCCTGCCCAAATTCAGCTGACACATTTATTCATTAAGAACCTGGTACTCCGTTTTATGACAAGTGTATGACCACCTTGGCACTCCCTACTCAGCCCAGCATTATTTAAATGCTTCCCCTATTATTATTATTTGATAACGCATCCTATTACACACAGCTCTTGAGGGAAGGAGAAGATGAAACACTGTGCATTTTATATCCTCCTTCTTTGCTGGAAAAACTTGACCAGAGAAAAGATGGGCAAAAGAAATTTAGTGGCATCTGCTGAAAATTTTTTGAGGTTTACAAGTATATGACTCATGATAGGATATTTCACTACATATGAATTTAATAGCGCTGACTTCTTGTATTTCCTATTTTTACAATGTCTGTTGCTTTGAAAATGTGAAACAGTGGAGTATCAGCACAGGCGCAGTGTGCTGGCCACCAGTTTCTCCTCCAGTCTATGCTATTTTCTTCTAGATCAATTACTGCATCTTTTAAAAACGTGATGTCCAAAGCCCTGCTTGCTGCTTTTTTGCTCCAGGCCAAACCTTTTTGACCTGCAGAATTTACTATCCAGTGAATCTTACACCAGTTTTCCCACTCTTTTGCCCAACCTGGGAGTCAAGCTGCTAGCTCAGAGTTGCCAGCCTTCTTTGAACACTGGCACAGGACTAGCATCCTACTTGCCTTCTGCATAGGCATTACAGTTTATTACTGTTATTTAACTGGAATATGCCCCAGCCCTGCTGGACTCCAGGCACTGCTGTTTCCCTTCTGCTGTGGGCAGTGGTTTACAATGACAGGACATCTTTTCCAATTACCGGACAAAAATTGCTGCTGGACACCTCTGCCTTTTCTATAGCACCAAGAGTTTCCCAAACCACTGAGCAGGCATCCTACTTAATTGCAAAAGTTTGTTTGTTCCCGGGAGAGGGTGTGGACATTGCTGATTCCCCTCAGTTGCACCATCCTTGTCCATAACCTGAAGGCTGCCACTCTCCGACACAGCTCCAGCTCTGCAGCACCCAGCAGGGTCCCTGCTGGGAGCCTCACAGATGTATCATGAGCAATTCTGGTCATTTTGTCCCTGAGGCTGTGCTGAAAGCACAAGAATTTTCCCTGCAAAAGAAGAGTTTCTCACTGGCAGAATCAGTTGATGACTGCTGCCGCAGGGCCCGCCGTCGGTGTGACACAAGGAGGCACCCACAGCTGATGCACACCCTCTGCCCAGAAAACAGCCTCTGCGCCAGCTCTGGTGGGCTAACGGAGTAGAGACCAAGGGTGTTTTCAAGGCTGGATCTGGGGCTCTGAAATGAAGCCTGCAGGGATACACAGAGCCAGGCAGAGCACAGACCAGCAGCTGTGTGGATAGCCCGTCTGCCTGCCCTGCGCCCACAGAGCAGCTGCTGGAGCGGGTACCCCCTTGTGAGTCTGCTGGGGCATGGCTTGGCAGCAAGTGGAGAGAAATCCCACCGTGCACGTGGGTGCTTGGCTTCAGCAAGGTGAGGGACGGGGGGACATGCTAACAGGGAGGTGCCCATGCCACCTCCCAGATCACCTTCCTTCTCTCCGCGGCTCTTCCTTGCACCCTCAGGTTATGCCCTTCCGCACCTGCACTACCCAGCAGCTGTTGATGATGAATTTTCTTCCCATTTTATTACCTACTGCTCCATATCACCCACATTTTCCACAGTTCTTCACATCGGCTCTACATTTCTCTGTCCTGAACAGCTCAGCATCAGTGGCAGGTTCTGCTGTGTCACCATTATCCCTCATTTTCCAGCGAATGGTTTTTGACTGGTTTTGCCGCAGGACCATAGGGCCTGTCAGTTCCGCTGAGCATCCTGTACCTGGCCAGCTCTCTGTGCCCCCGTTCCACAGCCGAAGGGCTCAATCTTACATGCCTGTTCATTTTTTCCCTACTGTTGCTGGTGTTTTTAAGCACTCCATACAAAACTTGCCTCTCTCTTGAGCTCGGTATATCTTGCTGGAAGGGCACATCGTTGCTGTGTTCCCCAGGTAGCCAGAGAAGTTCTCCAGCATAGAAAAGGGATGAGTTTGAAGGTAAAAAACATGCAGGAAAAAAAAATACACCTTTTCTTTCTGACACACTGCCTAGAGCCCCGTGTGTCACAGGGCATCTGGAAGTGTTTTATTCCCTAAACTGAGATTGTCCTTAGTACTTAAAAGTGTCTGTTTATCCTGACTAGCTCCAAGGAGGGGATGCATTATGACAAAGGCCCAAAACCTTTCAACAGCTGCAAAATGCACTGAGAGTGAGCGGTCTGTAGGCGATAAATGGAGATACTACATGCAGTGCCTTCTGTGAACATGGCTCTCTGTGAAGCCCGTGGCTTGAATGGCTTTAGGATTGTCACCAGCAGGATCAGAAATTGCTGCTAAATGATGGCCGAGTGGGAGCAGAAGGAGAAGCTGGTGCTGGGGCTGTGCTGGTGAAGGCTGGCACCGGGGACAAACCAGGGCTGCAGGGTGCCAAATCCATCCGGAGTGAGCTGGGAGAAAGTTCAAAGGTGCCCAACTGTTTGGAGGGGAGCTGGAGCCCCAGGGCTTGGTTTCCTACCTGCCACAACAGTGGTGCGAGCAACATCTGCCCCAGGAAAAACACATCTGGCTTTCAGGAACGCCCCTGAAATCTGAGTGTGTCCTTCCCCAGGTGGGCAATGCCAAAGCCTCCTGCCAGGGACAAACCTGCAGCTAGTTCTGGCAGCTCCAGACTGCTTCGTTTCAGCTTTTTCTTCCGACAGGCAAATTGCCCAAATTAACATTGAGACTTTAGGTACAACATCGCTAATTCCCGTGACATATCTCAGTAAGGTGATTTACTCCAAGTGCTCCCCCCATTAGCAGCTGGTTAGCGAATAAATAATTTCCAGAGGAGAACTGCACAAACTGAACCCTGACAGCACTGAAAAGACTAACAGGACTGGGCAGCAATTTCTTTGCAGTTAGTAATTAAAGCCACGGAGGCTCATGACTGTCAGAGACACAGCTACTAAAAATCTGGCTGAAATATTCACAAGTGAGGTGCTGGGGACCGTGTCCCTCCATGGCTCTGCAAAGCTCTTAAGGAAAAGCTCACAAAACAATGCAGCAATCTAATAAAAATCTGCATTAAAAGGAAAAACCGCAGTTGCCAACCCACGTCCCAGGCTTACTGCTCTTTTTTTTGCCTCTCTCTGCATTCCCTTGGGAAGATTTCATACTACCCATGGCTCTGCTGAAGGCAGAGGGGTGGTTCTGGTGCCTGCTCGCTCTGCTGCAGCCAGGCATTTCTTAGCAAAGGCAAAATAATAGGTTGGCTTTTTTTTGTTTTGTAAAGTCAGGAACTCCATCTTAGCGCTTAAGCCCGTTGTTATGGTTTGTGTTATTCTTGGCACGCTGACCGAAGTGCGCTCAGTATGAATAGCAGAGAGCTGAAAAGTAAATATTGTATCCTCTGGGAGCAGCCAAGAGGGGAGGGTGGTTATATTGCTTAATGGAGCACCCCCAGTGCCTGTTTGGGTTAGGCTTACAGTAATTGCTCCCTAGGTGAGTTTATACCAACAGTTGATCATTTCGAATGGGAAAGCAGTACAAACGAGTAAGAGAATAAACACTGACAGCGTTACGAAACACAGGAGAGGAGAGCAAAAATCCCATGCAGCTCAAGCACGGGGCTGAAAGCAAAGCTGGCCAGAAAATAGGGGATACTGTTTGCTCTACGTGCTGTTTCTCACGAATGCTGAACGATACAAGAAAAGATCTTGAGTTTTCTCCTTAAGCTCAAGCTACAGAGCTACTTTCTACAGCCTGATCTTCTACAAAGAGTTCAAGGAGATCCCTCTGCTATCCTGTCTCCTTCTCCATCCTGGAAAAACATGGGGTGCTCAGCATAAGCTGTTGCAAGCAAGTGGGTGAGGAGACAAGGAGCAGGAAGCCCAGGCATGATGGAGGAGCTCTGGGCTGAGTAACCTTGGTGTAAAACCTGCCATCCCCTGTCACGAACCCTGGCCAGGGCCACTGCACCTCTCCCGTGGGTGCAATGCCCACAGGGCATGGCCCCATCCCCTGCAGGCAGTCCCCTCTCCCCACAGCTGTGTCCCCCCATCACCGTGTGTCACAGCAGCGTGTCCCCACCTGCCGCTTTCCCAGGGCTGCCTTTCTCCTGCTGTGTCTCCAGGGGGGCCCCAACCAACCCCAGCCTGGGCTCTGGAGCCTGCAGATCCCCTCTGCTAGGCAGGGGACCAGCACTGGCCCAAGGACATGGCACCAGCCCTCAGGAACCAGGAGCTGCCCATCAGCCCCAGAGCTGCTGGGTCACTGCAGCAAACCCCTGGTGCCCAGTGGCAAACCAGTGCTGTTTAATGCTTTCTGAGCATCTTCTACTGTGCTTGTGCTAGCAAGCACTAGTGCTGGTTGTGATGGCCCCAGGCCAGTGTCATGGGGACCAGGAGGGGATGCTCAGGTTTGTCATGTGCCAGGAGCAGCGTCTGTCCGAGCCTGGGCTGCACAGCAGGAGGGTGTCAGAGGGTGACGAGGGATGGGGACGGAAAGTCACCATTCTTCCAGGAATTACCACCGAAGGAAGGGCATGACATGGCCCAGCACTCACCAGCTGGCTGAGCACCGACTGCAGGAACTGCCTGCCAGGGGGTGAAGGCTCCCTGGGCAGGCAGTGCCCACAGGGGTGCTGCCTCCCCTGCCAAGCACAGCAAGCTCTGCTTCTGCCCCAAAGTGGACCTGGCAGAAGCACCCTTCAAAAAGGCTGAGCTGGCAGTTCCACGCTGGCTGGCCCCAGGCTGCCACAGTGGCTTCTACAGCTGAGCTCATTAGTGCCTGCAATCAGCAGGGCATGAAGGGGAGATAATTGCACAGGCAGCACAGCCCCGGCTGCGTGCAGGGTCTATATATAGCACCGTGCGGGTCTGCGCTGCCTGCGGTGCTTAGTCACGGCCCTGGGGAGCGGGATGGGGCAGGCACTGCTGCGTGGGGAGCTGTGCCACTGTGCCAGCTGGGGTGCCTGGGGAAAACCACCCCGAGCTGAATTAAATGTTTCACTTACTATGCTTTTTCCCAGCTGGAAAATGCAGTGAGCTTCCCAGTGGACTGCCATTTTGAACAAAAAAAAAGGATTTTTTTTTTTTTTTTTTTTGGAAAAATATCTAAGCAAAAGGTTTCAGCCCAGGGCCACAGTGGCCGCATGAAGGTGTTCCCCCCTCGCAGACCCTGGGATCCCACAGACAGGGAAAGGTGCTCCCAAACCTGCAGAGAGCATCCCTCGGCCGCAGGTGGAGGGTGCCCAATGCCTGGCCCAACCCCAGGGGCGGCTGCGGGGCAGGGGGCACCCGGCCCCAGGCAGCCCTGGCTCCTGAGGCCAGCAGCCTCGGTGTCACTCTGTGGCCATGCCGTCCCAAACACATCATGGTGCTTTCAGGCCAGCACCAACACCCAGAGCCTTTGGAGAGCTGCTCAGCCCTGGGAAAAAAAAACATTTTTGCTCATCGCCTCACCGCTCCCCAAGGCCGGTGGGTGACACGAGCTGCCTGGCCTGTATTTCCAGGACGGCCATTTCCGAACTGATGACAAGGTCCTGCCCTGGCACGCAAGACCCCGTGTGTCACGGGTGCCACCGGCGTGACCCGACCGGTGAGTGCAGGGCTGAGTCCTCGCAGCAGCATCCCGGGCACGGCAGGGGCTGCGCACATGGGGCAGCCCCAGGAGCTGCAACCGCAGGGCCCTCACAACACACCAGGGTGGTGACAAAGCGCCAGTGCCATCCGTGGCACTGTGACACTGCACCAGGAAGCCCTGCCCTCTCTGTTTCGCCCAGCAAGCCTGAGGAAGCAGTGTGGGACTGCCAGGGCAGGGATGAGATGGGTGGCACCTGGTGCTGCTCCCAGCCACGCAACGCGGGGACGTCCCCACCCAGCTCCCATGTAAATGGGAGTGGGCACCAACTGAGCAAAACCTCCTTCCCGAGTCCCCGGGAGGGCACATGCTCTCTGGGCCACTGCAAACCCTCCTCGTCCTTCAGGGTGCATCATCGTGGTGCATCGCCCGCCACGAGTCCTGCCCCGCTGCAGCCTCCAGCACCCTGGCTGCTTGCCTTGCTTTGCACGGCAAGGCCTGATCACCTTGAGTTTTGGTGTCTCATTCAGCAGTCTACTGCTGCTTTCACTCGTCTTTAACCACCTCACCACTGTCCTTTCCCTGGGGATGTGAAAATACTTAAAGCCAAGCTTTTGTGCTATTTGGCAACGGATCGGTTCAGCAAATCAAGGATAGGGTGAGGGCTGCAGCCAGCATCGCAGCCTGCTGTTCTCCTCTGACGTTTCCCATCTCTTTCTCTTGCACATGCACACCACATCAATGCAGAAGGACATGCTGGCTCAGTGTAAAAAAAAAAAAGCAGGGCTGAAAGTGGGTTAATGCGCCCATGCACCTCCTCTGGCAGAGAGCTGCGCAGGAGCTTGCACCTGCCAGCCGGGCAAGGATTTAGAGAGAGGGGTGCTCATGCCTGAAGCCCACTCATTCATAGCACAGCAGTTCCCAGCTCCCTCCAAACCGACCCTGGCTATGGCGGTGATGATCTTTTTCTGAACTCCAGTTCATGTCCCAGCCCGTTTATTTGCACCACTTGCTTGGGACAGACGTGGGATAATCACAGCGATAAGGTATGTGGGGCACCGCATTCAACTGCCCAACAGATAGACATCAACTACTTTTTAATCATGATAAGAAGAGCATGAAAGCTCCTATCGCACAGGACTTCAGCTGTGCCGCAGAAAAACAGCCGAGTGTGTTTTACATCTGCAGCTTTATTCTCGTACAAAAGGTTAAAGGCAAAGCTAGAAAAATGAACCTATTGGTACACACTCACTGAACACTTTTAAGACAAGACAAGGCAGTAAAGCTTTTATTGCTAAGAACCGACGGATGGCTTTAAAGCTCATCTAGCATTCAGTTTTTGTTTGTAAGTAACCCAATTTAAAGCAGCTTTTCAGTCTTTAAAACCCTCTCGCCCTTCTGGAATGCTTCAATAGGAAGATGACCTGAGGACGGTGTCTGCTCTCCAGAGGGACCAGACGGATGCTCTGCGTGAGGTGCAGAAATGGGCCACCAAGGAATGCCAAACCGAAACCAAACTGCGGACTCCTGCTGATCGTCAGACAAGGCAAGGCTGCCCAGCACCCAGGGAGCAGCACCCTGCCACGTGCAAAAGCAGAGGTCAGCTGACAGCGCCTCGGCTGTCCCCATGCCCCAGGGGCTGTGGCACAGACAGGCCCCACAGACTTGATCCAAGCAGAGCCAGGAGCTGAGCCTGGGCATGGTGACTGTGGATGTCCGGCTTCAACGACCAGACTGCGCTTCCTCCTGGAGGGGCGAGGAGGCTACAGGCAGTGGGATACTGAATGCTCTTGGGATCCCTAGGGATCAGAGCAGGCCACCCTTCCCAAGGGACTGCTGGTGCAGCCACCATGGCTTTGCAGGGCTTGCTGCAACCAGAGCTGCTCCTGGGGGTGGCAGGTGCCCTAGTCTTCAGGGATTGGGGTGTTGCAGTTCCCATGGTAAATTTTGACCTCACCATCGCACTGGAAGTACTGGTCGAACACATCACTGTATCCATGGTCCCTCCACCACGTGCAAAGCTGCCGGTTCCACGTGCAGTCAAGCACATGGAAGAGCTCTGGGTGCTCCATCCCCACCATGGTGAAGAAATCCTGGTCCCCAAGGTGGCCCTTGAAGTGGTACTTCTCCGTCAGCTTCTGCACCATGGTGGGCTCCAGCAGCTGGTTGTAGAGCTTGGACTGCCTCATGGCTTCCAGGTTCAGGAGCAGGACGCCACTGTTGAAGCCAGGCAGCCCATCAGGAGGTGGGTCCCCCACTTTGGTTTGAGGGTTCTCACGGCGATACTGCCAGAACGTGTGCCTGCAAAGAGAGGAAAAACAGGAACAGGGGACTCAGGGAGCACAGCCCGAAAAGCAGCCACCTCAAGTCTGGGCAGGTCTGGATCACACCACTCACCCAGATCTCACAGCGCTTGTCTCCTGCTGACTGGAGGCACCCAGCCTCCCAGAGCAGACCAGTGCTTCCCAGGCTGCATCTCTCTCCAACCCCCCTCCCCCAGGATATTGCCCAGACCTCAAACCAATCTTCTCGCTCTCTCCTAAAGCCCCTTTTGTTTCTACCAGCACCGCTCTGGTGAGCCAACTGGACAGAGGACTGCGTGACTGCTCACACGGCTGTGTGGGGAGACGAAACCACATCCCCAGTGCCTAGGGCAAACCACCACAAGTGCCCCCATGGCTGGTACATGCCAGGAAAATGTCCTGCAGTTAATGGGATCTCAGCAGCAGAGCTCACATTATTATTATTATTATTATTATTATTATTATTATTATTATTATTATTATCATCATCATCATCATCATCATCATCATCGTTATACTATGGGGAAGCTCCGGATCAAAGCTGAGACCCAGTTTGAGGATGTGCAAAAAGAAGGCTTGAAATAAATCTGAGTGGCAGAAATACTTCTTCAAAATAAAAATAATAAAAAAAATCCAATCCAACACCTCATTAGCTAAACAAGCACTGCCTTCAGCATTTGCAGCCCTAGGAAGGCTCAGCTGTAGCAGCCCTGGCAGACGCAATCTTCACCAGCTAATTTCCAGCTGCCAAGGAGAAGAGCGTGGTGCAAGTCTACCAACACACAAAACTAACTCCAGAGGGTGATTCAAATGGGAAAAATTTAGACTGCCTAAGCAAGCAGCTCCTTCCTCAGCCTTGGGGCAGCGAGCACACCCCACCATACACACACTGGCTGCTCCCACTTGCAGGAATTGAATTCATCCCATGCTATTACCCAAGCAGCTGGGGTTGAAACTGCCCCAAAAATCACTCCCATTCAGACTGAAAGTCTGCCCCCAAGCAGTATCCTCTGCTGCAACGCTGGGCAGCTGGGAGCGGGCTGAGCCTGCAGTTTGGAGGAGGGCAGGAGGGACCTGTGGCCCCCACCCCACCATCTGACAGCTCAGGGTTACTGGCACTATGCTCTCCTTCCAGCCCTAACACTTCAAGTAAAGCTACAGCAGGTTTTTGGGTTTTTTTGCACCTTGCTGTGAAGATGTCAGGGAGAAACACTGTTAGAAAGAATAAGCCAAGCGTGGTGCTGGTTCCTCTCTGAATCTGTCAGACACTAACCAAAGTCTCCAGGAAACAAGAATTCGTTGGTAGATGGTGTGGATTTAGCACCCAAAGGTTTAAAGTGGTCCCATGCTTTGAAGCTGAAGCTGGGCTAATTCAGATGTAAGAATATGCAGGGACATTAGCCCCTGGGACAGCTCCAGAGTCACACTACCATGAAGGTAGTTCCCGCACTGCAAACATTTAAATTGGAATTGTTCTAAGAAACTGCGCTCAGCTCCAACAGGCACTGGCTCAGGGAATCCTACAGCTTGTACAGAGAGTGGACTATTAAATCGATCCTTCCGGCCTGTCCCCTGGGTCCCCAGTACAGCACTGAGAGACTGGCCAAGGCGAGAGCCGGGATTCAATGGCCACCAGCAGAATCATCCCAGCAGAAAATGTGGATCTATTAATGATGCCAACCGTGAGCACCTTTTCTATTTCCTGATCTGGAGAACCGCAAGCATCACGCAGCCTCACTTCCTTACAACTTTCCACTTGGATGCTTTAGATTCAAACCTCTGATATTTCTCATTGCATTAAGGGTCTTTACATCACTCCCTTTCTCCTGATTCAGGATGGAAAGGGTTTTTCCAAATGCCCATTTTCCATGGAAGGAAGGCTCAGGTTTTGAGCAGCCATCTCCACACCTCCCAGGGAAGGGGAGCGGAGGACTGGCTGCCTCATTGGAGCCTGTGGGCAGCACTGCTCGTTTGATCTAAAGGGCAGGGAAGGGATAAAACGGCCCTGCCTCTGCAAAGAGCAGCTATGGCTTGGGGACAGGCACCAGGTCACTGCAAAGACGACTCATGGATGCTCAGGAGAAAAGGAAGGCAAAGTGCTCTCCATGCAGCATGAGAGGGAAGCTCAACCTGCAAAGACAAGATCCAGCCTTGCACTGATCAGCCTCCCAAAGTCCTCAGGTCCGAGGGTCTGAACAGAGAATGGCTCAAGCTCACTTCTGCATACTACTGCTCTCTCTGCTTCTCCCTAACAGTGCCAGGAAAGTCACCCCCTGGCCCAAAAAATGATGCTGGAAGCTGGCAGGAGGGAGAGGGGAAGCAGTGCCACAGAGGGAGGCACCTTTCCAGCTCCACAGCAGCGGAACTGACTCCTTTCATGTTCTTGCCTCCAAAAACACGCTGCCCAAGGTAAGGGACGAGATTACAGCCCCTGCAAGCAGCTAAAATAGCAAAAATGCAAGTGCCCAAGCCCTCAGCATTGACAGGCCACAGCAGGGTGAAACCAGATCTGTATCAAATGACTCAATTTTTCAGCAACGCCGCTCCTCAGCAGATTACTTGACGATGGCTGATAACGAGAAGGGAGCAACGTTCCCTCTTCTGCAGGCAGAGAAGACAGACCAACAAGCAGCAATTGTTCAGCCCTTCCTCCCAGCGCTGGCGTGACGGGGCCATCCTCCCCCAGCCGCGCGTGGGGACCGCAGGGGAGCAGGGCTGGGGAGGGAGGGCAGGGCCATCCCCGGGGAGCGATGCTGGGGCAAGATCCAGGATGCGACGAGCTGCGGGTGGCTCCACAGCGCCGATGGCTCAGGAACCTGCTCGCAGCACCACGCTGCAGCCTTTCCAGCACTGGGCTTGGGCCAGCCGAGAGAAAGGTGTTCTGGCAGGGCCACTGGCAGTATCTGTTTAGCCTGGATTTCACTTGGCTTTTGTCCTTCTAACAGAGGTTTTGGCACTGTCCTTCTGCAGGGGTCAGGACAGAGGAAAGCGTGGCTGAAAGGCACCTCCACCCAGCTCAAAGCAGAAGGAGCAGTGGGTACAAGAGCATCATTTTCTTTAGAGGAGATGGGGCCAGCGAAGCAGAGCAACCAGCTGAACAGCTAACGCAGCCTATGCCCCATGCTGCTCTGTCCTGCCTGCCATCGTCCCTCGGCACCCTCAAATTTTGGCAAAACATGGGGGGAAAATCCCAGGGGTTTGATGAGTGCGCTGCCAGCATGCAGGGAGGGGGTGCTGGGTGTGCAGCCCCTCCCCACCAAGACAACCATTAATGAACTGAACCCCAACTGGATGCAATGGAAATGTCTCCCTGCCCCAAGCCCCTGGAGAAGCCGGGATCTCCCTTGGGACAGACAGTTCAGGCAGGGCAGCGTGCCACCTGCCCTGGCTCAGGGGTGCCCTGCTCCCCGCAGGGCAGGAAGGCAGCTCGGAGATGCCGGCCACTGCCGGGATGCAATGGGCAGGAAGCTGCTGGCCGGGAGGAGGGGAGGAGAAAGGAAGAGGAGGCATTTCGGGCTTTTGTTAACTGCCCCGGCCCCTCTAGATGGGAGGAGAAAGAAGTGACCCCGGGCCCGCGACCCTGTAGCGAGGTGCGGGGGAGCCATGTGGGGCCACTGACAAGAGCGCCCGCCTGCAGCCCCGACGGGCTTTGCTTTGAGGAGCTGTTTATAAACAGAGCCGGCGTGTGCTAGGAAACATCTGGAGGAGAGCATTTCCAAGCATTCAAACGCCGGGCGCAGGCAGCCCAGATAAAAAACCCTGCTTCCACCAGGACTTCCCTTGCTGGCCCAGCGCAGGGCGCTCCGGCCGCACGTCCCCTGCCTCGCAGGCCGGTGGTCACGAGCCCCAGCTTGTAGAGCTGCCATCGCACCCTTTTAAAATGCCTCGCTGAGGGATAGCTGCCAGGGGGAGAAGGGACCGCTGCAGGTCCTTCTCTTGCTTTCATGCACAGCAAGGGGCAAATGCTGGGGAAGGTGTCCAAACCCATGAACTTCCACCTGTTTACTTCAGCTCTGGGTTATGGGACAACCTCATGGGACGAGCTGGAAACTGCTGGTAAAGCAGCAGGGTGCTCTTGCTGTCTAGAAAGACAGGGAGGAGGAGTTACTGCCAGCTGGGTGATCAACAGCAAGCCCAAAGCACTGGTCCCACAGGCAGCAGACTGGGCTTGTGTGCCTGTACGCACCCAAGATGTTCAAGAGGCTGAAAACCTGCCACACCAGCTGCGCAGCCGCCGCTGGCCCTGCTGATGAGGACATGGGTCCTCTCCATGCGGCCGCACCTCCAGAAATGCAGATAGCCTGCGGGATCCCCACCATGCAGCTGGGGAACTGAAGAGCCAGGTCAAAAAGACATGAAGTGAAACCAGAAGCCAGGCCAGCCCCAGGGTGGCTGCAGTCAGAGGATGCTCCTGGAAGGCTGCGGGGCCTCCGAACGTCGCTGTGCACCATGCATGTGCACTGCATGAGCCCAAGCAGCGTGGTACTCAGGGAGGAAGGCTGCATAGCCTCTCCCTCACCAAAGGGGGAAGCGAAGCCAACAGCCATGGGATAAAGCCACAAAAATAAGGGGTCTGCAAGATTATGGATGCAATCAACAACCCTGGATCACTAAACTTCTTGCTGGAGCTCACCAGTTTGCTCCCATCTCTTGCCAGTGCTGGCAGAGTTTGGGCCAGCTGCCTGCGAGGGCAGGACGGGCAGCAGCAGCGGGCCAGCACCTTGAGGACATATTTTGTCACCAAGCCTCTCTCACGGGAGTGAAGGGTTGGGGGACCCTGAGCCCCATCCAGCTGGGCACGGGGCTCCTGGTGCAGAAGGGGAGCACGGGCTGCCAGCCGTGCCTCTCTGTGCCACTCCGACGGCAGCCCTGCCAGCCCAAACACCACCTAAAACAACAAGCGCACGCTCTGGCTACCTCTAAATGTGCTTTTCGGTTCCTGAGCCAGAAAGCAGACGGCTGGCGGCATTATCCCCAGCTGCAGCTGCTGGCAAACGCCGCTGTTCCTGTGCAATAAGCAACCACGCGCGAGCGCACCACGCTCCTCGCTCCGTGCCGCTGCCAGCACTCCGCCGGGGCGGGCAGGAGGACGCGGCGCGCAGCTGCGGTCCCGCCGAGCGGTCCCCGGCCGAGCTGCCCACCTGCGGGTGCCCAGTACCTGCGGGGCCCTGTCGGGCTGGCTGAGGAGGTGGGTGGGATGGGAGGCCCAGTGAGAAGTATGCAGCGTCTTGATGGGGATGGGGGGATGTGTTTGAGACGAAGGGGGAGAGAGCAAACAGAGGGGGTAAATAATTGCAAAGGCTTCTAGGGACAACAGATACAGCCTTAAAAGCAACCTCGCTCCCACGGCAGCCTGGAGGACCCCCTGACAGTGGCTTCTGTCCCTCCCGGAGGAGACGGTGTGTGGTGGGGAGGGAAGAGTGATTGCATGGAGATGACGGCATCATCCATCCAGCGGATGACTGTGGCTTTCCCCCCTAATCCTCAGCAAGAAGTAAGAGCACAGCCAAGAAACTTTCCTGCACCTTTCTCCTCCTCTTGGCTAAACCTCACTGTGGCAGGCAGCTGCCAGGCCCTTACTCTGTCCAACTGAGATTAACGCTCAGGACAAGGCCATCTCCCCTTCCTCCAGCTCCTCCTCCATCAAAAGGCATCGCTGGAATGAAGACGGGCCCTTCCAAATTTCTGCTGCAGCTGGAGGGAGGCAGCCATCCCAGGGTGGATTCGACCCACACTCCTCCTTCCTGCCCTGGCACTGCCGGACCTCGCCCGGGCGAGCTCAGCCCTGCTGCAGATGGAGGCTTTGCCACAAAGAGGCCCTTGTTGCTAATTGCTTATTTCCCATGTGCAAACACTAAACCCCTTAAGGAGCCAGGGCAGCAGGTTCAGTACCAGCCTGGCCCAGAGCGCCTTAGCTGAGGCTGAGGGCTGAGCAGCTTGTGTAACCCAGGAAATCCCAGCCCTGCGCTTCTCGGGAGCACCATGCACCCAGCGATGCGCAATGGCATCACCAACACAGGGGTATCCCCCGCCCTGCAGGGAAATACATCACCCCGCAGCAAAGCAAGCCCATTTCCAGCCTGGGACACAGGGCAGGATGCATTGGTGGGCACACTGGGACTGCCTTACTCTCCTCTGACAGGTTCAGGGCAAGGGTCCAGCTCAGGCAGGGCCTCCAGCTCTCCCCTGGAAAATGCTGACGAACCGACAGACTGAGCTCTTCAATGAAGACATCAGTAATTCCTTAATAAACTTCTCACGTAACCTGCTAATTATGTCTGTACAGCGCTAGTCTCTACTACAGCACAGTCTGCATGCCAAACTTTTAAAAGGCATGTATTCGGAGCAGCAAATTGATTCTCAATGATTCCATTTCTGCGTGGACTTAGCAGTCCAAAAATGGGCACACTTAAATGGATGATTACTAGCACCTTGTGAACGCAGCTCGCCAGCAAAACTGTTCCTTTGGACATGGGTTTTCAGGATCAGTCCCCCTCACCATCTAAAACTGTTGCACCCCACGCCAGTGCTAAAATCACCCTCCAAATAGAGGTGGGACCATAAATCCCTGACTGGGTCACATCGGTTTCCTTCCCTCTATAGACCAAATGCCCGTGGCACTAGCGGCGGTGCAGAGCGATCGGCTGTGTGTGTCAGACCATCCGCTCGCTCAGCGCCGGGGAAGGACGGGGGCAGCCTGTTCACAGAGGCACTCTAAAACACTGTGGGCCTATTTATTGACGAAATGACAGATTTCTGTTAACAACTGTGAATGGACTCTGCTCTGGCAGTGCTCTCCTGCCTGCCTCGGAGGCGTGGGCAGCCTGCCCCAGGCCACTCTTGCCCACCGACAGGGCTCTCAGGATCAGGGGAGATGCTCTCCTTTCATGGATGCTCACTTGCTGCTGTGGGGAGGAGAAATAAAAAGCCTCCATCCCTCCACCCCCGTTTGAGAGTCCCAGCCATGGGATGCTGTGCTGCCACTGGGGAGTCCAGGCATGGAGGGAACCACCATTGAGCTTCAGAGAGCAGGAGGGTGTTATGGGAACCCCTCCAAAGGATTGTTGGGAACTTCCTGGTGTGGCCCCAGCACTGTATCACTCCAGAAAGCATCCCAGCTATGCAGCAAAACCTCTCAATTTCCTGCCGTTTGTTTGTTTGTTTCTCCATCAAAGGCCTTCAGGTCCTGGAAGGTCCTTCTCCACCAAGTGCTGGTGAGGAAGCTCCTGGCCGAGCGGCACCAGCTGCCCTTCTGCTGCCAGAGCGGCCCCATCCGCTCCTCCCAGCCCACCTCCGGATGCTCAGCCCCAGCAGCCACTTCCCAGAGCAGATTCAAGAGCCAAGCTGCGCTGGTTTGAGACCTCTGCTAGCATCTACAGCCCAGACTCCCCTCCCCGTCACTCTGCAAAACCTTCACTGGACATGAACACCTGTGCTGCACAGGCAGCTTGAGCCTTGCTACTGCCCATGAACAGCATTTTTCTTAGCAGCCCTAGACCAAGCTGTGACCTCCCCAAAAGCACCATGGTCCAGCATGGACCTGCTCTTTCTTCAGTTCATGCTCTCCCATGACAAAAAAGTAACCACTGAATATGACAGCAGTAATGCAAATACCCAGCTGGATCTAACCACCTGCTCATGACGTGTAGTGTTGCAGGGGCTGACGGTCTACCACTGCAGCCAGGTACTCCAGCAACCCCAAGATGCCACTGGTGTGACACCTACCTCTAGACACCGAAACTGAGCTGAAATTAAGAAGTTCAGGAGTAGAAGACAAGTGCAGGTATGATAACCAATACATACTCACCTGATGCATCCTGGACTTGTGTGCTATGGCCAACAAAAAAAGCCCTATAGCAAAGTCATGGCAAACTTCTCAGGCAGCCCTTGCAAACATCACCCACATGTGTTCTCTGCAGGACAGCAAAGTCCTTGCAGGGAAAGCTTGAACCCATGCTTGGAGAGTCCCAGCTGCTGTACCCAAACACACACAAGTGTCTTGGTTGTTGGAAAAAATCATGTTTGTAAAGTGCCCAATATCTCAAAAGGGATAGTTAATAATATTAGTATTATTAATAATATTTGTCCTAATCGATGGACAGTTGTGGTTGTCAGATCTTATCCAATTTATTCACTGTTTTTAAATGACGTTTCAAGTTTGCTTGGTAATAGGAACAAGTGCAACGGGTCCTACATATTAATGATGTGCACAGATGTAAACAACAAAACTCTTTACCTTCTTGGATAATTTTTTTTATCAGAAAGTAATGCTGGATTCCTGAAATCAATTCTGCTGCCAGTTCCTTGCAGGTTCTGCTTGTTCTGTAATTTTGGCTGCTTCTTGGCAGCCATTGCCGAAGAATTCCTAGAACCGTTCTCCCCGCGCATCAAGCAGCAGTGCTTGCTACAAATCTCAAAGCCTCGAAACGGTTTAAAATCCAAAGTGCACAGGGTCTGGCTTGCAGGACTGTGGGCAGGCAGCACTGGCATCACCATGCCTGGAGGGGCACAGGCAAGGCAAATTCTCCTGCCTTCTTCGACTGAGGGGCTTGGGAAACACAGAGCCTGTCGTGGCAGGCAGCTCCCTGCTCCCCCAGGGCAAACACACTTGGAAAAGAGCAAATTCTCCAAATCAGGGCAACTTGCCTGCATGAGGAGCCCATGAAACCAGGAGAATTCAGGCAGGAAGACCTGCCTGCTGGAGATGATTATCTCCAACTTTGGAAAGCTCCATCCCAGGGAACAGCCCACCACTGCCTCAGCTGATACCCAGGGAATCCAGCTGCTCCTCCTTGCTCACAGCTGTCATCAGTACTTTGGGTTTTTTTTTACATCTCAAGAGAAGGTACAGGACGTACCGCCTCAGCCCAGACACGCTGACAGCCTGGCCAGGCTGCAGATTCAGCATTAGCCTGCTCACAGCCCAGGATGAATCCGTTCCTCTCCCAAACATCTGACAAACTGACTTAGCACCGCTGCTGCTGAGCTCCCAGCAAACATGGAGCACTGCAAGTGCTGCACCCCTGTGTCCAGAGGTTGCACAGGCTTGCTTCCACTCATTAATGGGCTTCTCAGTGTTATTTTACTAGCTCTCAAACAAACAAAACACGTGACAAGAGTACACAGCACATCTATAGCAGCTCCCAAACAATCACAAGCAGAAACAAAGTTTTTCCTTTCCACAAAATAACGTCCTGTTTGAGCTCTTCCTAGGTTTTAGGCAAAAGCAAAGGCGAACAGCCTTGCAGCCACGCAAGGCCTCAAGTGCTGGTCCTTTGTAGCTGTCCCTTTGATGCAGATATCCCTTCCTGCAGGACAGATTTTGACCATTTCCACCACTGTGGATTCCCAAGATACCTCCAGCTTTTATTAGCTTCTTGTCACAGGGGACAGCCGTGAAGATCTCATCCAATGTCAGGAATGGAGCCAGCAGATACCCTTCCAGCCCCCAGTTCCTTGGACCTGAGAAGGTCTGGGACCTCTCCTGAGGTCCACCATCACAGCAGGTACCTTGCTCCCAGCTGGAGAAAGGGGGTAAAAGCACCCATCTGAGGACCTGTGGGTTAGATCCTCCCCAATGAGACCTCCAAGGTGAGCAACGCAGGGGCAGCTCTCAGGGCCCCTTGTGGTGCTGGCACTGGCGGGCACCCAGAACCCACCACCATGTGGCAGTGCCAGTAACAGCACCGGCACCATGTGGAAAGCGAAGAGGCCGGGATGGCCATGGGGATGGGACTGGGGAACACGGTGCAGCGCACCAGTCCGGGGTCAGCCTGAGGCTGCCGACAGCAGCTGTGCAATCAACATGGCTGTCCTGCTTCCTCCTGCACACCCCCAGTGTGACTGGAGGGATCTACAACCAGGAAACTCAGTAAGAACAGGGTTTCAGCTCTGCTCTCTGTAATTGGAGAGTTTTCAGGACATTTTTGGGAGCGCGACAGTGTTTCCCCACTCTGTTCATCTCGGCCATGGGACTTCTTCAAAATGAGGAGGCACCTGGCAGGGCTGAGCTTAGCCTGGCACAGAGGTCCCTGGGGAGGTCTAGGCTGCAGCAGCATCCGCATGCAGATGCCCTTGCTGTGCCCCAGGCACAGCCCCAGATGCTCATGCCCGGTCTGGAGGCTGCCCTGCAGCAAGCTGTGCTTCACTGGGCTACCAGTCAGCCCCATCACAGCCAGAACTGCGGCTATGCCGTTCCTCAGGCCAGGCATGGTGACTTTGCCGGCCCGCCTGGTAGCTGGCTTGCAGGCCGTATCTGCAACGTGTGCCTGCACCTTTCTTAGCAGGTCAAGAGCATAGGAGGGCTTGGACTTCTCAGGTTCCCCCAGGATCTGGCATAGAAGCCCCAGTGTGACATAAATATTTATACAGAGCATCATCGCTTGCCCTCTGTAGCC
Source organism: Leptosomus discolor (assembly GCF_034619465.1). Taxonomy (NCBI): domain Eukaryota; kingdom Metazoa; phylum Chordata; class Aves; order Leptosomiformes; family Leptosomidae; genus Leptosomus; species Leptosomus discolor. The sequence goes on along the minus strand of NC_141397.1, from coordinate 51,659,203 downwards.
TGGTGAACAGGACACTGCCAGCATGTCCAAGTAGCTGAAATGCTGCAGGGGACAACAGGATTTTTAATTAACGTTATGACTCCGCAGAAGCACTTCCTTGCATGGAAAGCCTTTTGGACAAGGCAAACTTCAGATGCAGATTTTAATCTTTCTATCAAAATCACTCTTGCTGAAGCAGGAGCTCCCAGTCTTGGCCATGGTGCGGATCTTGTGCAGACACATGAGCGGGCATATGTCAGCACTGGGAAGAGGCCCTGCCCGCAGTCCAGCATGCAAACGTCAAGCTGGCAGGAGGCATCCAGTGCTCCCATGGAAAGCCCACAAGCATCTAAGAACCTAGTGCATAGCACTGAGTGTCCCCAACAACCCTGGCAGCGGGGGCAGCCCCTTGTGGGACAAAGCTCTGCCTGTGACCCCATCCACAGAGGTGTTGACCCAGGACCCCCTGCCAGACACCACCCTGCAGTGCACGGCAGGGAGGTGGATCTGCAGGGCAATCCATGTACAGCTTCTGCAGCAGCTACCGCTCTCTGTAGGCCACTCCAGCCCACCCTCAGTGACCCCAACGGACAGGCCAGCCCCAGGCTGTGCAACAGTTAAACCCCAGCGTTTGCCTTGCAGGAGGGCCAGGAGATCCTGTTGCTCAGAAAAATGCATTTATCCAAGACAAACAGCAGCCAGGCATTGTTTCAGCATGAGTCAAATGAGTGGAAACGCTCCCGTGCCATCCTGTTTTGCTGTCTGGAGGTTTCCCCCTACCTTCAGGATGTGCAAGCAGGCTCTGGGACGTTTCCTATTTGCTGTTCTCTTACTCCTCCGTTTCCCGTGAGCGTCTGTGCCCAGCTCTGCTCAGTGCACCAGTGCCGCAGCCCGAGCCTTGTGCAGTCCCAGCCTGTGCCTGGTAAGTGCAGCCTACAGTCAGCCAGCCACCGGGCAGCTGGTGGGAACAGCACTGCCTCCCAGAAAACGGTGCGTCATCTACAAAACACGCTGGTCTGCACCCATTTACCTCCTCTGACGGGCCAAATAGGTAACAAGGATCCAACACAGCCAAGTGGATGGATCCCCATTGCTACAGAGAGGGGAACATGGCATCCAGATGCTTCCCAGCCACCGGCTCACCCTGCCCAGAGGGTGCCAAGTCCACAGCTCCATGAGCAAGCTCAGGAATGCTCTGCTGACTCTTACCAAGCTCTCTGACATTTTGCCCCACATTGGGGCAAAGTTGGTGCCACAGAGAGCTGCGTGAAGTGGGGAGGAAAATGCAAGTGGCAATGAAGAGACCCTGCCATTGCCCCGTAACTCTCCACCCCCACAACCACTTTCCCAATCGATGCTTCAAGCCTGCGCATGTGGCAAATCACATGGCTGGAGCTGGCACCTCTTATTTCACACCTACAACGTGTTTTTATCTTGCTAAAAGTATAAAAATAGCAAAGATTTTTTTTTTTTTACAAAGACACTCATGCTTTGTCAGCTCATGTTTTCGTCTGGAAACCCTTTTAGCAGCGAGGTGCGAGCCCCGCGGGGCGGAGGGCTCGGCGGGAGGGCAGGCTGGCGTTTGCACAGCTCGCCCCACACCGGGTGATCTGGCAACAAGAAGGATCAGGAACTTATTTTCACATGAAGATCAAAACAGCACAAGAAGAAAAGCACAACATAGCCCAAAGTGACCCAGAATGTCAAAACTGCAACAACAGAAAGTTCAGCCCAAAAATGCAGCCTGTGAGGGCTGTTATTGCTTGGCTTGTTTGTCCCCACTGCAGGTGGCAGGAGGTGGAGAGCACGGCTTTGGCTTGGGTCAGGTACTCAGTGCTCAGCTCCACGGTCCCGTGCCTTGTCCTCTGCCATGCCAGAGATCTCTCCCTCCAGCAGAGCACCCCAAAGCTTAACTCAGTCCACTCCAGGCATGCCCGGTCCCACAAACCACATCCAGGCAACAGAACACCATCCCTGCTCCCTAGCTATGTGTGGAAATAATGCAAAACCAATCCCTGCAGAGACAGAAACATGGAGCGATTCCACCATGGACTAATTGCAGGCAAACAAACGCTCAATTTATCCTGTTACAGGCTGCACCACTAACGAACGGGATCTGCCCTGCTGGGCAGCGCTGACTGAGGCTGACTGTTCGACACAGCCCCACGGCCATGCTCGGCTGTCACTGCTCTCTCCATCCCACTTTAAGCTCTAACAATTGGATACGATTAACTAGGGCTGGATTTACCATTCTGGGCACCAAAATCCTGCCAGGATACCCAAAGCGGATATAGGAGCCCTCCACGCTCCAAGCACGGTGCTGCCCTATGGAGATGAGACTTCAGCATCCACGTTCCTCTCATCTCAGCTCTTCCCGCCAAGAGCAGAAGCCAGGAGGGGAGGTGACATTTCTGCCATGGGCACGGAGATGTCTTTTTCGAGCCCAGGAACAGTGCTGACTTCTGCAGTTTGAGCAACCAGAAATGCTCTCGTGAGCATGCTCTCAGCTGACTTGGGCTACTAGGAAATGATCCGTGGTGATTCATGACCATCAGTCCCCTGGTGCTGAACTTCTGTCTGTCTCTACTCTCATCCCATCCTGATGAACATGCAGCAGAATGGCTGCTCCAGATCTTTGCGGGTCAGCCTTTGCCCAAGAGTGCTGCTGGACATGTCTTAGGACGTTCAGTTATCGATATCACTACTAAGGTTTCCAGAAGGGAAGGAAAAGACATACAGAGCTCTTAAGCCTCTTTATCTTTCTCCAAGAACATTTCCATTAGGATTAGCAAACCTAGCCAAGCCACCTAGGCACTCAAACTCTGCTCGGCTGAGAAGCCATTAAGGCATCCTGATTCACCCTGGATTAAAACAAAACCTGAGGTTCATCCTTGGAACAATGCAGGCTAAACTAAACCAATTTCTTTAAGCACCATCCTGGAAATACCTGTGTCCCTGAAACCCACCAGTGGCCCATGAGTGGGAAGAGCTGGCTCACCCCTTGGTGCACGGCTCCAGCTGCTAGCTGCCACCACAGTTGGCACTGTCTGGTTGACCAAGGGTCTAGACAGCAAGTGACCATGGTGCTATCCTCAGGCTTGCAAGTCCAGGTCACCAACACACTTGCCCACTCAGTCTTCCCTGGCGGAATATTTCTTTAGCAGAAGGTGCACTGACACTTCAGGGACCCAGAACCTCACTGTTGCCCAAACTCAACCCCTACTCTCCGCAATATTCACAGCCAAAACCTCTGAGCCCCAACATACAAACTGGTGCTCCAGAATGCAATCACAGCACATCGGCAGGCATGGCTGGGCAAATACACCTCTAGCTATAATCTCGGTATGGATTTCGGCACTGATGACCAGGAACTTGGCTCTGGAAGCCTTGTGATGGTGCGTGAGAACAAGGAAACCACAGTGACACTGTACACTTCATTCATACCGACCTGTAAGCTTCAGACTAAGTCCCCCTGCAGGGATTAAATCAGGGAGACTGCCTCCCCCTAGATTTTCTTCCAAAAACCAACCTGAGTTGAAGAGAAGATGCCAGCCACCCGCTGCCCACTCCCTGCTCCCCATAGGGAGGGGGCTGTACCTGTACACTGGCTGCATTTCCCTGGCAATCCCAATGACTGCTCCTTCTGGGAAGTTGTTGAACTCATCAAACAGGTCTCGGATGTTGGTCTTGTATTTCAGATCCAAGTCTACCTGGATGATCTGTGTTATTTCTGAAAGCACAAAGAGGAAAAGTAAGCTATACAAGACAAAATTGTAACTGATCATTACCAACAGCTATTTGATGAATTCCACCCAATGAGGATTTGGTGCAATCAGCCCCATGGGCAAGGCTCAGCCAATTCAGGGCAAATGCAATCCAGCTGCAACCTCTACATAAAGCTACCAACCGTCAACCATCATGACAGCATTTACCACTGCACATTTTAGGCACGATTTATTTCACAAATAATTTCTGGTGACCTCCTGCTTCTATCCGCTTCCTCCTTCCTTCCATACAAAAGCAAGAGGCAGCTTCAACCCAGACTCTCCCTTTCTGGAAGTGCTTCTTCAGGAGCAGCCACACCTTCTGCTACCTACTTCTGGGAAAAGCTACCATTGCCACGAGTGTTTCCCAGCTCCATCTCCCACAGCATCCCTCAAAGCATCAGAGCAATTCCCATCACAGACAACATCAATAATTCAGTCAGCTACACGACACCCTCAGCAACACTTGCACAAGCTCATTAGCTGACAGTGGCCTGACACATGGGCTTCCCTGAGGGCAGGGATTACAGCCCCTGCCTGCACACACTGCTGACAGTCTGCGGCAGCCTAGAAAACTTGATTATTGCCAGTGCTATTCTGTCAGAGACAAGGAGGGATGTGCATAGAAGCATATTCCACTTGCAGTGGGAAAGTCAAGAGTGAGGAGGGTCTGGAGGACAACATTATGAAGGCCAGGCCTGAGCTTGTTCACAGAGTCAGGCCCCTGCCTGCATTTGTCGTAGCCTCCTCTGCAGTACACAAGACCAACTGATGGAGATGTTGCTTGGGAGAGGGTGCAGGAGACATGCCTTCTCAAAACTGCTTGTCCCGGGTGGACCTGGGGATGTGGTACAGATCGCAGCAGGCCAACTGGAATGCAGCAAACGCTGTGAGTGATTGAACTATGGGACAAAGCCATGGTCATCTTCTGGCCACTCAAGCTCAGCCCTACTTGGGGACTGCAAGCAGAGCAGAGCCCTTCCCCACGGCATTACGTAATGCCAACACTATTTATGTGTGTTGTAAAAGCCAAGAGCAAATTGGCCAGGTTGCTTAGCACTCGGCACTAATTGGATTATAAAGACTGTGTCAACCTGTTTTGGCCCCCACTCATCATGCATAGGTGCTGTTACAGCTTCCTGCAGGCTAGAGGTGCGAGTCATCACCACTTTCACAGCAATCAGCAAACGAGGCCTTCATCCTTCCTCCTGCCCAGTGCTTGCAGGCAGGAGGACAAGCCCAGCCTGCCCTCACCCTCTGCTGCCTGCATCCCTCATGGCTACAGGCAGGGCTTCCCATCAGGCTGGTGGTCCTGGGGCGCTGCCCACGCTCCAGCCTTCACACCACCATGGTTCCTCACCCCCCTCGCCCTGCTGTGCTGACAACAGGCTGTTGGCTACCCCCAGACTGCTGAGAGGCAGCCACTCTGTTTTCAGTCCCCAAAGCCACTGTCGGGACTAGAGACCCAAAGATGCTGTGCGCAGCCAGGCACGGGCAGCTATCCTCCAGCATGGTAATGCAGCTTTGCCATTTCAAATGCATTTGTCACTTGGTGCTTGTGTTTCAAGCAGATGTCGGGCTGTACAGCGGCTCTGAATTTTTTGCAGATCCTGCACTAATCTGGGGCTCTTGGCAATTGGTCATATCTACCACGCTGTTCCTCGCTTAAGAAGGAAAAAGCCCCGTGAGGTTAAGCAAGAAATAGACTGCTTACCCTGCAAAGCATTCAAGTAGAAATATAAAGCAAGGAGAAGTAGTACCTAAGCTATAACCCAGGCTGTATCTCAATTTATTTTTTTTAACATCCACCACTCTCTATCTGCTAAAGGGAAAGGCCGCACTCCCTCCAGCCAGCAGCACGGCAATCCCCAGGCCTACCTAGTATTTACCACCACCATAATCCTCTGTTTGCAAAGATTTAAAACCCAGGCGTAGTAATTCACTACAGGCAAAAGCAGGTCTTGACCTGAAAGCAATTTCCCTCAGCCTTCCTAACTGCCTTAGAAATCACTAGCACAACTCAAGCAGATGAATAGGCAGAGCAAAGGATTTTGCAACAGGGAATGAGACACGTATCCCAAACACGCCAAACCTCCCCCGTGGCCCAGACCACAGCAGTGTAAAACGCCAAATCCTTAACACTATTGCACCTGAGAATATCCAGACTGGTCATAAAACTCCAAGGTGCGGAGTCCCTGGACCTACAGCACAAGCTCAGCCCAAGAGAAGCTGCGGGGGCGAGCCTGAGCCCTCCAAGTCACTGCCAAGGATGGGGAGAGGGGATGGGGTTCCCAGGAGGATGCAGCACGGCTCAGCCTGGTGCACAGCAGCCTTCTGATGCCTCATCAGGTTTCAATTAAATCAACCGCGAGGCACGTCATCCGATTGTTCTCTAAAATTACAGATGAGCGCTAACTGCAATTAATCACAGCGCAGAATGAAAGCTGAGCTTGGGGGAACCTCCAGTCCCAGCCCTGCCTGCCCCAGCACCCCAGCAGGCTCTGGCTCCAGAGGGTCCCTGTGCAACCTGGAGGATGCTGTCCACCAGCAGCAGTCGGCCACCCCCGAAAGCCTTGGCTGCAGTGGGGAGCAGAGCACAAGTGCAGCTGCAGTGCTGGGTGGTGATGCCAGCACCACAACAAGCCCAGCATGGATATGCACGATTTCTTCATATGAACACGCTGGGTTCTCCATCCTGCCCTTCATTTAGGGAGTCCCTGTGTTTGGTTGTCCCCTGTGTGCACTGGTCCCATGCTGTGCTGGCAAAGCATCCCAGGAAAAACTCACTAATAAATCAGACCCAGAGAGCGCAAAGTACTTTAGTACTTTTCCTTTTTCTTTTTGAGCAAGCATGAACTGCAATACTGAGACAAAAATGAGCATGGGTGACATTAAGCACCACTTCGCCAGATGCAGCTTGCACGGACAGATTAATGGCCAAGATGATTTCTCTGTCTGGGACTGGCAAGGGGCCAGGCACTAATATTTATGATGTATCATGCTCTTTTGCCCTTCTACCAAGCGCTTTGTCCTGGCTGCTATGTGGGGGCGGAGGAATCACATGCTCTCTCAGGCACAAACTGCTTGGAGGGGTCCAGCTGGAAATGTGGGAAAAGGCTGAGGGTATTTTGCTCAGCAAGTGAGTTTTCTAGCTTTGCCATGCTGTATATTACCATCTGCTCTGTTCAACCCCAGCTCTTCCAGCCACGGCGAGTAAAGGAGTTACGCTACTCAAAGTGGAGATGATCTCCATTAGCAGTGACAGCTTTACGGCGCAGGCTGGCCCCGTTTAACACTCATAATGTTTTACTGCAGCCTCATACCAGCAGCCACAGAAGGGCTGCTCTCCAGGCTCGCCTCAACCCCTCCCTCCAGACACGTCCAGAGGAGAAAGACCAGCTTAAGGAATGCGCGATCCCTCAGCAGGGTCTGCAGCACTGGACACCAGGAAAGAAAACCACCACCAGTGCCCAAGCCGCCTTGCGCTGGGGCTCAGCTGCTGAAGGGTGGGAGAACCAAGGTTATCCCACAGCAGGACTCTGGAGGGTGGTCTGGATGCTCTCAATGGTGTCCACGAGCCCCTCTAGTGTCTGATGGGCCTCCCCAGGAGGCACCAACCCCACGGCCTGCCCCTTGGCACAGCGGAGACAGAGCGGGACAGCAGCAGGCAGGTGTGCAGCAATCCAGACCATCCCTCCAGCACCTGCTATGACCTGTAGGAGCACAGCGCTCTTCTCAGGCAAATCAGGCGGGAGCGGCAGCGGGGGAGCACGGGGAGGAGGAGCGCTGCTTTGGCAGATCCAGGCAGGGCTTTGGGGATGCAGTGCAGCGAGCCACCCTGCAGCGGCTGTTACCCCTCCAGCCCTTCTTGACCCGCAGCCACTGTTTGGAGCAGCCTACAGACGGGCAGCCTTGAGCCTGCCTGTAGGCTGGGACTCCCTTCCCCTAGCCTGAGTTGAGGGGATGGCCTGCAAGAGATTTAAATAGTGGATTTAAAACCACAGGAAGTTGGATGGAGGATGGATGGAGGGTCAGGAGAAGAGGATATGCAAAGGCAGGAGCCTGCATGGAGCCTGGGGGAAGCTGCCAAGCACATAAGCCAGTGGGCACAACTCCCTGCTGCTCTGGGAACGCCAGCTGTCAGCTAGAAACCTGATGGGAGCAAAGGAGATGACCTTCTTGGCTATTTGCCTTTCCCTGCTCTAGCACCTCTGCCACCAGTGAGTTGCTGCCTCTCCAGTGCTGCAGGGAGCCAGGGCAGAGGCAGGCGGCAGCAGCAGCAGCATGCACTCCCCATGGCATGGACAATGCTGCTGCCCTTCAGGCATAGTCAGGGCATCCATAGGTCACCCAGTGATGGCCAAAAGTAGTCTCTGGAGTACGACATGCAATTTGAGAGGCTCCTACGTGAGCTACAAACCTCCTGGACACCAGGCACGCCTGGGTGTAGGTGTGGGGAGCCCAGGGTGGTTCACCAACCACACACTGAGCTCTAATAGACAAGGCAGAAAAACAAGACCCTGCAGCCCCACAGCCTGGCCTCTGCAGGCAGCACAGGCTAATTCCGCAGGCAAACTCATTTACACTCATCCCAATGACTTTCTCTGTACAAGGGTTGCTACCCTGGCAAAGCTGAGCCCAGATGGCAGGTGCAGGGCTGGGGCATAAGCGCTGGCCTCGGCTCCAAACCCTCTTCTTCCATACAAACTACACCAGATCTTGGGCAGAGGCATGCCACCACCGGCAGCCACTGTCACACTGCAGAGAGGGGAAAAGAGTGAAAATAAAAACTTGTGTCCAGGAACAAATAGTGAAATGTAGAGCTGCAAAGGGCAGAAGCTGTCCAGCAAATGCTGTGGTTTTAATCACTGTTAATTGCGCTGTGGTTTAACAGCTTTAGAGTAGAAGCAGCAAGAATTGAAACCTCCTGGAAGTGGTGTAGCTCTCCAGCCCACTGACAGGCTTGTGTTGGCACAAGCTTAGCTCCCTCCTCAGAGTACAGAATCCTGCCTGCAGCTGGTCTGGCAGCAGAGACGCTGCACACGACGGTGGGATGGCACGAGGGGAGAGGCCACTGCCCTGCCAGTCTGCACTGTGCCCAATCTCACACACAGTCCTGAAGCACACGCCTGTCACCAATGCTGGTGGCGATTTGGCTCTGCTCCCGCCATCCTCTGCACTGGGGTCTCCACTTGTCTCGACAAACCTGTTTTCAAGGACCTACGCACCCTGGTGCACCATGTCAACAAGGAGAGACTCCTCCGACATGCATCAGATGGGAGCACCCCAACCTCCCTGTGCCTCCTCTTCATCACAGCAGCGATTTTTGGGGCCAGAGGCTGGCGCCTTGCGCCCATGCAGAGCAGAAGAGGTGAGATCGCAGAGGACCCTGTCGGGACTGCCGACTGTGCCTGGCACGCTGTGCGATGCAGGTATGCCGCTTCGCCTTTCCCCATGCAGCCTGCAGCAGTGAGGCCTGCAACACGAGGAGGCAGGAGCCCCCTCCATCCTTCTGGAGACAGTGCGGGGGCAATGGCCTCGCAAGGGCAGGGACAGACAGCTGCTGGACGCAGAGCGGCTCAGAGACCCTTCGGCAAGGACAGCAGTGGCTGCAGCCAGCTTGGGTGACACCATGCAGCAAAAGGACGGGAGTGTCCCCTGCTGGCTGCAGCTCTGGGTGTTGCGGGGCTGCTGCTGGGGTCTTAGGAAGGGCCAGGGGGTGGCTGTGCATTTTGCCACTTGATTTGAACTGTCAGAAGGAAGAGGGCTGGGTGGCCTAGGCTCACCGAGTTGGGGTCAGCAGGGCTGGAGGGCTCAGGTCTGCTGGTGTGCAAACACTGGGCACACCTGGACAGTTTCCCCTCCACCTCTCTCCATTGCTTCGAGTTTGGCTCTGACTATTGATGTTTTTTTTTAGCAAGAAGGTTTTTTAGCTGAACCCATCACGACAGGGCAAGGCCCCAAAGAAAGCAGGAGCTGTGAAGGACCAGCAGTAACTTTCAGATCACTGCTCCAAGCAATAAACCTCCTGGAGCAGGCTCCAGCGGGCATCATGCCTGCCGGCAGCGACGCACAGCTCTGCAAAGCCGCCCATGCTGGCTGCAAAACCAGGATCCTCCGCCCTCGCCGGCTCAGAGGGATGCATGGCCAAGAAAAACACCACTCCCACAGCCAGCACCAAGGCCAGGCATGGGTGCAGGGCAGGCGACAGGCTCTGGAAGGGTTCCCTGTGCAATCTGGAGGGTGCTGCCCAGCAGCAGCAGCCGGCCATCCCCAAAAGCCTTGGCTGCAGCGGGAAGCAGAGCACAAGTGCAGCTGCAGTGCCAGGCAGCGATGCCAGCACCATAACAAGCCCAGCATGGATACATACAGTTTATTTACACCAACATGCTGGGTTCTCCATCCTGCCCTTCATTTGGCTCACCCCGCTGTGCTGCTGGCTGCCCCTAGCCGCTCTCCCTCCTGTTGTCAGCAGGGCTGTGACCAGCTTCCTCTTCAGCTGTGCACTCCCGCAGCCAGGCCTTATTTTCTCCACAGATAAAGTCTCCCCCTCTGCTTCCAGAATTAATCACCGCCGCCCGTGCAGCTGACCCCGACAGCACCAGAGAGCCTCGCCCAGAGGAAGGCAGCTGAGGCTGGGGCAGGCACGCATGCATGCAAGCACAACCGGCTCCGCAGAGCTTGCTGCCAGTACGCTGGCAACTGGGGTGGGGGGGGCCTGCAGTCCCCCCTCCCACGACCTGATGCTGCTCCGGAGCGCACCCTCCCAAGAGAAGACAATCCTACAAAGCCCTGCACCGTCACGGCTTGCCAAGGTGCAGACAGCTTACCTTCCAGCTGCCCGCTTAAACACAGGTCCTCGCCTCTGCTGTGTGGCCAAGGGTCCCCTCTGCTCCTTCAGGCAGCCTAGCAGCCCCCCTCCCCATCAAACAGGCTCCTCTCCCTTCAAACAGAGCATCAGGGGAGGGTGGGAGGCGAGAGGAGACGTGCCCAAGTGCCCCGGCTGCTAACCAGGCTTCTGCAGCACCGGTTAGGCACTCAGCAGCACAGAGCAGCGGCTGCTGCACAGCAATTCCAGCCTATCAGCTAATTAGAAAATTAAGCTGCCTGCCAAAGACAGATGACAAATCATTGCTACCACCCACGCAGGGCAGGCACCTGGGTGAGCTCAGGGGTCTGATGCAGCAGCAATGGCCCCAGGTACTGACGGCAGCATCACTCTGCTCGCCTTGCTCCACACCCTGCAGCCGTCTCCAGAGGGATGGAGAAGACTCAGCAAGAGATGGATGTGTTTTGTTCCAGGAAATTAATTTTTCCTGTGATCCAAGTATCTTCTCGTAATCCATCAAGGTCTGAGGGACTAATATTTAATGGTGCTCAACACCTCAGCTCTTAACCAGACTGCAAGGCAGAGACATTGCTGAGCACGCGACAGCTTTCAGGATGGAGCTGGAAGTGCTTCTTGCTATGTATTTAATACACAATGCCGCTGGGGGAGGAGTGTGAAGACACTTTTTGGAGCTGGAGGAAGAGCAGCAGGAAACCTTTTAATCAGACAAAATAAGGTTTAATTCCAGCTTGCCATAAATTACAAAGCAGTGCGGATGAAAAACTGTGAAGTAACGAGTGGGTGAGACGGAAAGGGAAACCAAAAAGAGATACAGGAAGATAAATCCATTGAGGTAGATGAGCTCACATCCCGATTAACTGCACATGGTGGGGGAAGGGGCTTGCAGGGCTGCAGGCAGATTTTGTCCTTGTTCCTTCCTGCTAAGCTCTAACGAGCTACGGCAGAGCGGGGAGCAAGGCGGCGAGGCAGAGCAGCCCCAGCATCAACGCCAGGTGACACCCAGCAGCTTCCACCCTTTGGGGATGATGGAGTTGGGCTGGCTGAGGAGGGAAGAGGGCAGCACCCACCCACAGCACTGGGCGCTGAGATCCTGCCACTCCATGGGGAGGGGGGAAACAGCCTCATGCGCCTGCCCCGGCCTGACAGATCTAGGACATCCAAAAATAATCAATGGTGGCACCGCAGCAAGGGGCAGCCAGTGGAAATGATGAGAAGTGACACCATTGCCGGGGGCTGCGGGTCACGCCGGCCCCCAACGGCAGTGGTGCCGCAGGGAAGGGGCCTCCACCGTGCCGAAGCACCCGGGGGGCTGCCAGGCACCTGCCGAGCGGCATCTGCGTGCCCCTCCTCACGGCAGCCCTTCCCATCGGCTCCTCCACAGCAGGGCTGGGGCTGAGGGGCTCTCCTGCCAGGAGAGCCATGTCCTGCAGGCAGCCGGATGGGGTTAGCATCTCATTTCGGTGGGTGAGGGCCCCCCTACAAAGCCACAGCCTCTGGTGGTTACCCAGGGTGGGCTTATTTAGAGGTCTGCTGTTGCCTGCTCCCAAAAAGCACCACAAAAACAACTCCCACAGCACAACAAGCTCTCCCCAGCAAGGAACAATGGCTGGCACCGTTCTCCCTATTGCTCGCAAATCCATCATCCCAGCCTCTTCTCATCATGGGATCTGACATGAGTGAACGCAGCCCAGAGACAGGCTGTTTTTCACATGGCCATGGCATGTAGCAGGGAGGGCAGCTATGAGACCACACCAGAAGCTATTAACACACCCTCCATCCCTGTAAAGATGAAAACTTTTGCCAGAAAATAAAACCTTCAGCTACTGCAGCATCCTGTGGAAACTGTGGCTTGGGAGCACGTGGCTCTGGGGCCATCTCCCATGACTGCTCCACAGACCACAATTTTCTGTGCCTCTTCACAACATCTTCACTTTGATAACGCATGATCAGGCCTGGAGCATCTGGAACACAGGTACTCTCCTCCTCGCACCCTCCCAACCCGCTGCGTCTCTGCGTACCCCCCGTGTAGTGGGGCTCAGCAACGATGGCAATGCTCAGCCAGCAGGAAAGGACCAGTAGCGACGCACTCTCAAAATGCTCATTTATTACAACGTAAGTCGATGAGTTTTGTGGGTAGCTGCACCATGCACCAGGAATTGCTCTGCAGCTGACAGGAGGAAGAAGAGGAGGTGATGTTTCCCCATCTCCTCTGCCAGGTTCAACCTTACAGACCTCTGTTGCACGTTCCTTTGTTCATCGTGCAATGCAGGATTAGTGCACCGTAACTCACTCCACACAGGCGCTGTTGAGGGGAAACATCACATGCAGTGACCTGGCATCCTGCAGGCAAACAGAGCCCAACGCAGGCAATCCTGCATTTCAGATTCAAACGTTGCACCTGCAATGGCAAACCCTCACGTACGCACACCTACAAACAACATTTTCAGGACGCTGCCTGCCTGCTTTTACAGAAGCACACTAGCAGAAGACAGTTACTTGTCACGCGTTGTTCCAGCAAACAGACTATTCTCCTGATACCCCTCTGCTTAACCCATTCCCCCGGCTCCCGGGCTCCCCACCTCCACAGCCAGCTGCAGGAGTGCTTGGAGTGCCTGGCCTCAGCGCAGGCAAGGTGCCCTGAGAAGGCAGAGGCAGCTCAGCGCTCACTCCAACACGTCTCCTCCCTGGCCTTTGCCCTCCCTCCAGCTCCGCTCGGTGGGAAAGCCGTAAGATGATGCTCACAGAGGCTGCCGTCTCCGGGCCGGGACTCCCAGAGCAGGCAAAGGCTGATATCAGTTTCGTGGGAGACGAAGCCGAAGCCAGCAGCTGGAGCCTGCTGCGAGCTGCACCAAACCCCAAGCGGCCTGGGGCTTGGTCATTAACAGGCAGCTTGGACAAACATCATTATAATCTGGTCTACCCTTAATAATTAGTACAGCTGTTGATAATGAGCTGGAGAAATCGCTCCATTCAGAGTGAGGCCAGGGGGACCCCTGGACCTCCCATTAGATCCCAGTGTGTCACAGCCATTACATCCAGACACCCGCTATGAAGCCGACGGCACAGCTCCCTGCCGGCAGCCGCTCCCCCAGACACAGTGCCGCTTATTCACCTGTGACAGCCGGCTGTGCTTCCCACCACCACACACAGCCACATCCCCCGCGACGTGCTCCTGCACAGCTTGCAGCTCAGGGAGACTCCAAGGCTTGGTGTCTGTCAGACAGCACCTTGCAATGATTTCCTCCTCCGTGAGGCAGCCCAGCATCTACAACTGCAGCAAGGAGCTCCACAGATCACCACACTCTGTTTTAAACCTGCTCTCTCCAACTTTGACGCCCCCCAGTTCTTGTATAAACATGTGCCTCACATGGCTCATGGCCTCATGGACTGTACCATAACCCCCCCAGCCAGCCCTCTCCCAGACTGGAGGGTCCCAGTCAGCAAAGTTTGTCCCATACAGAAGCCACTGTTCTTCTCTGAACCTCTCCCAGGTTTTTTCCAACAGACCACGTTGATATGCCATAAATTTCAGCAATACATAATGATCAGTCCTGCTCTGTTCTCCTGCATTGTAGCTCCTCATCTTTGTTTAGTCACACAGAAACTTACCCACTCCTCCCACTGCTGCTTAGTTCCCTTATGAGTCCCTGATGAATAACCTTATCAAACACACCTGCAGAACCAAGCTCCTGAGTTTTCAATCAGCAAGTTCCCAGTTGTGTCTTCACAGTAGAGCACCACCCAGCTCCTGCTTTTCTTATCCATCACCTCTTGTAAGCACTGCAACCAGTGATCTTAATAATTTAGTTGTATCTCACCTCACCAATTTCAGTAGTGATAATTAGTATTTCCTCACCAAATATTTTCTCCCAAATATTTTCCCACACACCCACTTTCTTACCCAGATTCCTAAAACCAGAATAAACCAGACAGGGAACAGGGTCTCTTCCCCTTCTTGGTCCTAGGCTTTCAAAGTATTTAAAACAGGCTGAGGGTAAGCTGAACAGCATTTGCCTCTCCCCCTGGCTGTTAGCTAGACACCTTCTGATGGCTGTCACAGTCTGCTCTCAGAGCCTTCTGCAGGCACATGGGTCATCTCCAGGATGCAGCAGGCATCAAAGCAGAAGAGAGGCTGGGCACGAGGAGCAACCAGCCTGTTCAGCTGCTTTCCTGGAGATCTCCAAGCCTAATTTTATACATATGCTTGCAAGAGATCTGTTAGTGGAATTAAGCATTGCAGTCACACCCCATCCTGCTCCGCACTCTTCCCTGCACCATGCATGTGAAGACATGGAGCCACGTTAGCACGAGCAGGGGGTCCATCCTCGCTGGCACTCCCTCTGCAGGCAGACATCCCAGCCGAGGCTCTGCTCAGCTGCATCCCACCAGCTTTGGGGGCGCAGAACTGTGTTCCTCTCCGTGCCCACCCAGAGCTGTACTAGGATTAACGAGTCACTGTTTCGCCAGCGCCTGGAAGATGGCATGCTGCACAAGGGCTAATCTCACGCACAGCAGAGCCCAGGGGTCCTTTGCACCCTCATGCTCATCTACTGCCCTTTGTCAGGGCTTCTGACTTCAGGCTGGGCTGCTCAGTGAGAGAGAAACCCCCACATGCTGCCAGGCAGGGAGAAGGAGGCCATGTTCAGAGATGGTGCTATTCCCTAGGAAGACTGCCAGCTGTTCCTACCGGCCAGGAACCCCTGCTGCCTCCAGTTTGTCAAATACCGCCTTCTGTCAAGTGAGGCACAGTACCTCCAGCCACGTTTCAGAGACTCCCCTGAGCTATTGGACTTCACTCTTCTGTCCAAGTTGGCAGAGATAAGCCACAAAGCTGCTTCCCATCCCTTCCCATTCCCATTTTCCCTCTGCTCCCTCTCTTCTTCCACAGGGTCATCCTGCTGCAGCATAGTCAGCAAAACCAATGGAGTCAAGCACCAAATGGCAGCTTTCAAAGCTCTGCCCAAGCTGCTGGATACTGATGTCTCTCCCTTGGCCCACCAGCTGCTGAGGAGACCAAGTTGCTAAACTAATTCTCCCTGAAAACTACCTGATGTGGGCCAAGGATGGGGGCTACAAATTCCCTGGGGAACACAAAGCTTCCTGAGGTTGCCCCTCTGCCACCCCAACTCCTCCTCCCCTCACCCGTGGCACCAGGAGTCTGTCCCATGACCTTGCCTGCCAGGCAGACCTGCCCACACATTACTCCTTCACGTGTCTGTAAGGAGGGTGATAAAAAGCTTGCTGGGTCCTCTGAAGTTACCAACTAAAATGACAAGTAATTAGAGGGACTGAAGCCTGTTGGCAAGTGAGAGGCCACCTCTGGATGGACATACTGAAAAGGAAAGTAAAAAGGTCTGACTCCTCGTCCTCCTTCCTCCTCCTAGCACTGCTCTGCAAGTCCCAAGACCATTTCATATTGGCATCGTCCTCACCCTGGCAGGTCCTCCCAAGCCTGAAACCTGCTCGTCCTCTCTCTGTGTAACTCTCCCATCACTTCTCCCTCGCAGAACCATTGTGATGCATCAAGCTCTCCTCCAGCTCCTCAGGCCTGGCCACACCGCATTAAAACAGGATTTATGGGCCTCAAGCAGAGACAAGAGCTATGCAGTCTGCACTTCTGCACGCTGCATACCAAGTCCCCAGCTGGTTTAAATCAGGTTAACTCCACTGATTTAAGACATTTAAGGCAAGAGAGTTCCATGATTTACACCAGCTAAGAAGCTGTTGTATTATAGTTTGGCAGCTGCAGGTTTTAGATCTGAAGTTTTTTGGGCAAGGATCCCAAGCAACAGTGAAAGACAGAGCAGCTGAGTGGCAAACTCCATTTATTCTCAGTGCAATATGCACAGAGCCAGCACATGTTTCACAAAAGTCTTTTAAAAAAAATACAAAAATAACCCTGGTGTTCAGCTTTCAGTGCCATCGGTCTGCAAAGTCAGTGCCCCGTCACAACCCCAAGACTCCAAACAAATCACTAAGTCACAATACTATGGAAATGCCTCCCTTCAAAAAAAATGATAAATGTGGGAAACTAAAGCCAGGCAACTTTAATGCAAAAGTCACTAGCTGTTGGGAAAAAATGCTATAGACTGATTAATAGAAATGCAAACACACAAGAGAGTTTAATATTCAGATCAGGGCCTTCATTTCTGCTGAAGGATGCTTAAGCTTCCAATCAAATCTGCCTACCTCAAAAAAACGGTGCTAACGCTACAGAGCCAGATGTGCCTGCAGAGGTGCACAGAAAGATGCAGCATTCAGGGCAGGTGAAATGGCACAGAAATGCACCATGAAAAATGCTAATACTGCCCGAAAAGGAAGGTTTACTCTTTTCTCCTCCAACTTGGCAAAGTGGCTTCTTCAAACCAGTAGAGGCTGGTTTGCCAGGGCCAGGATAGCTGCAGGAGCCCACTGCCATTCCCACACCACCCACAAGCCTGCAAGTGGGCAGCAGAGCTGCAGCCTTCCCTTCTGCCTCCCGGCCGGAGCCAGCTGCACAGGGAAGGGGCCGGGGAGCCCCACCAGCCCCATAAATCACCAAGCACCCAGCGCAGTAAATCTGTCTTCCCTTGCAAGGCAAATATAAATCAGCTTTACTAGCAGCTTCTGAAACTGAGCTCATGAAACTGTAAAAATGCCTCTAAACATCCTGTGCCCTGAACAGACCATTGAAAGCCCCGTCAGGCTGAGGGAGAGCAAACAAGCTTTGCAGGAGACAACAACTCACAGGTTGACCAACTGAGAAAAGGCATTTCAGACTGAGCAGCATCTTGCTGGCAGGCGGCACGACATGCTTATCTTTAGCACACGGTGAAGACAGGGTAGGACTGAATTAGCCGGCATTAATACCGCCGTTTGCATTCAGCGTACTTCAAAGCTCTCGCAATGCAGACATCACCAGACACACAAAAAAATTACCCAAGTCTAACGGAGAGCGAAGTACAACGTATTTGCTGGAGCCCACAGAGTAATGATCGGCAGGGGCTGGATGGGACCTTTGGGGCCACCCTGCCCCCAGCCCCCAGGGGGACGAAGCAGGCCACCTCCCTGCCTGCTCTTCCCTAACGCCTGCCCATGCAAATTAAACACCACTGCTCCACTCGTTAGCCAGCAAGGGACAGCTGTACCAGGAGGACAGGGGTAAGTCCAGAGGAAGCCTCACAAACCAGTGCAGAGGCAGGAGCTATTGGGCAGAGTTAACCTGGGACAGGGCTCAGAGGGGCACAGGGGAGTCGCACCTGTTCACAACCCAGCAAGAGCAAGACTGCGGCCCAGATCCATTGTAGGAAGGGGATTATTATGGCCGGGCAGAAGCTCCAAATGCCGAGGAAGCTGCGGGTGCCGGCGGTGCTAGCCATGGCAACGTCTACTTCAGCAACTCACACGGGAGAACAGGCCACCACTGCGTGCCATCCACAAACAGCTTTGAGAGGCTGGTCACCTCCTCCTGGGGCAGGTGTATGGCCAGGCAGGACGCCAGGGCTCCCTGCCACCATTGCCACCCACACCCTGCTGTGGCACAGGGAGGGCACGTGGCCAGCCTGGGAGGGGCTGCTGCCATCACCCGTGCATTAGGCCAGCAAGGCAGTCAGAAGGGAGAGCCTGGGGATCAGCGCCAGGAAGGGACAGGCAGGGCTGGGGGAGCTCAGGGGAAGGGGTTTGGAGCCCAGGGACGCAACACCCTCCTCGTGCAACCAGTCCAAGGCTAGAGAGCATGCTGGTCCCAAGAGAAGCACCCGTACACAGGCGGGGAAGGAAAACATGGCATCAACCGAGCCAAGCCCCTTCTGCCAGCTGCCTTGTTTTCCTGCAGATTTATTGTTGTTCCCACACTCAATAATAGCAGAGCGAAGGCACAATAAGGAAACATAAGTGATCAGTGGCTGCTAATGAGCAAAGCTTTCCAACAGCTCACCGAAGCCAAGAGGAAAGGCTCGACAACCGCTCTCTGCTGATGCTAGCGCACAGCCGCACCACAAGCATGCAACACCTCTTTCTGCTGACACCCCAAGGGGAAGGGGGGCTTGGGAGGAGCAAGCACGCTTCCTCCTGCCTCACCTCTCCTATCAACTCAGGGCACAATGGCAGGCCAGCTGCCGCGCGGCACGGATAACCTGCCGCCGCTCACACCAGTGGAGACCTGGATGTGGGTGGTCTTGGACCGAAGGAAGGAGCAGAACCCAAGGAGCCCACCTCAAAAGTTTTATTAACTTTCTTTGCATTTCAAATAGCAGTGGATGACATCTCCATGCGCAAGAAAAAGAGAGCCTGTGCTGCCGGAGGCAGCTGCTGCAGCAGCTCAGGAGAGGCTTACCTTTGGGCATGATGCGATGCATTGCGACTGACAAGAAGAAGATCGCGTCGCTGTAGTAGGTCCCCGATCCAGCGCTGAAGTGTTTCTGCATGGCTTCAACGATTGGAAACAGCTTTTCTGTCAGCTCATTCACATCATGGACTATTACCTGGGAGAGACACCAGAAATATCACTCAGCCGCTGCCTCTGGGGACTGGCCCAGCGCTGGCAGCCTTTACTCAGCCTGCACTGGCATTGGGTGAGGTGGGGGAGGTTGTTAAAACGCAAATACTGCTGGTGGCACTGCAGCTGCACAAAGGGGCCTGACTGCCCTGACCCCTGCACGTCCCCCTGCCACGAGAGCCAGCCAAGTGTGGCAGGGAAAGAAAGGAAGGATTTTTACAGCCATTTCATAACTGTGAGATGGGCAGAGACTCGAATCCACTCACACAATCAAGTGTGTTTGTGGTTTTTTTTCTGGTCCGTTCCCACTGCCTAATGCAACCACATATCTGGTCTCCCATATGGAGTCCATCAGAAGAGGTGACGGTTCGCTCCAGGCTCTGGCATCCTGCCGTTCTGAGGCAAGCCAGACCATGTCACTCACCCCGAGGGCCAAGGCTTGCTCCCTGCTACAGAGGCAGGCTGCAACAGCGCCAGGGACGCAGCCCGGATTTCCTGAACCTCAGCCCGGCATGGAGGCAAGCTCTGCAGCACGTCCTGCCGGGGCTGGAGGGGGAAAGGGAAGACGGACCACAGCACACGAATGAAAATCCAAACATCAGGAGTTACAGCAGAGCTGAGCAACTTCTCCAGATGGATCTCAGCCTGCTTGTGCTAGAGCTCTGCTTGCGCTCAGCCAGCAATGCTCTGCGCTCCTCAGCCTTCCTGCAGCCATGCACCAGCACCGGCCCTGGCACGCCTGCGCAGGTCGAGGCTATGGGCCAGAAACAGGAGCAACTGCAAATGTACCTTGTCAGCTACTGAAATATTACAAGCTTATAATTAATTTCATTCAAAGTCCAATGAACAGGAACTTTCATGTAGCCTGATGCTCGTTATACACACAGAAGGACACAGGTCACTGAATCACACAAGATAACCAGAGGGATTTTCAGGGTAATTAAGAGAGACGAGGGACACGACCCCGGTGCGGATAAGGGGGAGTGCAGGAACTCGAGTGTGGAGACTCGAGGTCGCGCCGCCTTCTTCAGGCCAGGGAGAGCAGGAAGAGCCCCGCAGGAACTGAAGGCCAGCGAGGACACAACTTTGCAGCAGTACTTGGATTTTGGAAAGGGGAGCCTATACACCTTGTTTGAGGGATAACGAGACGTTTCCCCAAGCTGGCCCTGACTTCAGCAGGGAACTCAACCCCATGTTCTCCATAGGCTCCTTCCAAACGAAATGATTCAACAGTTCTATGGTTTCACTCCTTTTCACTACCAAAATTTCATCTGCTTAAGAGCATGGAGCCTTGCACTATACACTTAAACATGTGGGATAGAGCATTTGCCTTTTTTTTTTTTTTTTTTTTTTTAAGTGAAGTGTTTCAGGTGAAAAGGTGCCTCTGGAGCCTGAGCTGGTGTCATGACCATCCTCTCTGTGGGATGCACAAGGGGCTGCTTTGACACCCAGCGAGGCTGGCACAGAGCAAGAAGCAGTGAGCAGCCTGGAGCTTCTTCCTCCCACACCTTCTTGCAGAAAACGTTACCCAGATCAAAGTGCTCTCGCATCAGAGCGGAGCTCACTGGAGGCGGGGAGCTGCTTATGGGACCTGCAGTACGTCAAACAAGGCAAGGTGACGGGCCCATCCTGACCCCGGGCACAACAATGGCTGAGCCCACAGTGGGGTACTGCTGGAGGACAGTTGCAGCGGACTCCCCTCGGCCCTCCTCCTGGAGAGGCACCCTGAACACCCACTCTCGGCCACTGGCCCTTGCTGCCAGCCAGGCGCTGTACGAGAGCCCTCGCGCAGGCTCCGTGGCCAGTGTGTCCCTCGGCGAGGCAGCCACACTGCTGGCGTCCCGGCTGCTGGGCTCAGGGCCAAGCGCCTGCAGGAGGACGGCAGGAAAAACAGGGAACAACATGTACCAGGAAAGTGCATTGGGAGAGCTCATCAGCAACCACACCTGGCTTTGGATAGCACAGCATATTCCCCAAGATCCCACAGGGGAGGAAACTCCGTTACCGGTACCATTAGGGCAGCATCTCACCCCAGCCCCGCCAAGCTGCACGGCCGGCTTCACCATCGCCGTCAGCACCAGCAGCGCCGCAGGAACAGGCAGGAGAGCAGCACGGCCGCGGGAGCAGATCCGCAGCACCAAGCGCTGCTGCCGGCCGTGATCCCAGGTGACCAAACACAGCAAAATACCACCGCTCTCCAGGTGCAAAGGCACTGACCGCCTGTGCAGGGAGACTGAGCACCACCAGCATTGGGATGCACAATGCTCTCCTCCCAGCCCAGCTTGGTAAGTGCAGCTTCGGGGTCTGGCCAGACTGGACAAGCATGGAGGAGAAATACAGCACCCGCGACCGCCCTTGTGCATCCCGCAAAGGCAGCCCGACGTCTGCACAGCACATAGGAAACAGCTGAGCAGGGGGAAAATAAAAGTCAAACCAATTCCAGTCACCTCTGAAATGAGCAGAGTGCCAAGCACTAGTGGACGAAAATCGTGGGAAAAATACTCCTGAAACTCCAGACACAGCATCATCTGCCTTCCCTCCCCTGCCAAAGAAAACAAGAAAATTTGTGTCTTTTGCCCACTCCTTGGTTCAGCATTTCTGCAAAGCAAACTCCTGAGCAGCTGAATCTTCCTTCCGCAGCCACAGGCTGGCCAGCCTCTCCAGGACTGTGAGGGCTTCTCCTCTCTGCACTGCTGACTTTAGCACAGCTTGTTGATCTGCTGCTAATTTTGTACTTTGTTATTTATTTGTGTAGCAGCTTTCAGTAAATCCTTGTAGCTAAATCTGACAACGTTTGCTGAGGACATTCAGAAAAGTAAGTTCTAGGGGCTTCCTGTGCAAGCACAGTTTTATAAACACACGCCCCACACCGAGAAAAGACCCTTTCGATTGATTCACTAGGAAAAAACAACCCACATGTCTTTTCTCTTTAACTTTCCCTCCTTCTCGTGCCGGGTATCTTTGCAGCACTCTTGCAAGTGCGGAGTGACAGCAGCTCACTTACAGTCACCCCGGCACTCCTTTGCACAGCACCAGACCTGCAGAGGCATCACTGTTTGGCAGCATCCTCCGCGGGGCTGATCTAAACAAGCAACCAGGGAGAGCAACGAGCAGAGCGCACAGTTAATTTTATTCTCGGAGGGAACAGAATAAATAAGCAATATGAAACAGCACGGGGAGTCAGAGCAGCCCAGAGCTGCAGGAAACAGGCGAGCCGAGGTCCTTCGTAAGCACAGTACGGGCTACTGAGACATGCCCAGGCTCGCTGCCGGGGCAGGACACGCTCTGCAACTGCGAGCGCAGAAGCCCTGGTGAAAGCTCGGAGAACAAGGTGTGGGCAGGAAGGCCAAGGCCTGGCTGGGTGCCGGCAAGTCCCTCCTCTGTCCCTGCTGCTCATGGGTGCTTCCCGGCCACCTTCCTCCATCCCTGCCGCTCTCCACCCCACGCCAAAAACTCACGCAGGCACCACATTGCGGAGCACCAGCTCCATCTGCCGCCGGCCGTCGGCACGCTGCGCTCCTAGCTCCACATCTGGACACAGCTGTAACGGGTCACGACTGCCCCAGAGCTGGGACAGCCCAGGTCTGCCCTGCTCTGCCCTGCCCAGCACGGTCCTGTGCCCGAGCTGCTCCCACGCAGCCCACCGCAGTGCATCCCCAAGCCCCTCTGCTCTCACCCCCCTTGCACTGCCCTGGCAGGCTGCAGCCGTCTGCTTCGGTCTCCAGGAGATTTTGAAAGTTCCTGAATTTCCTCAGGGAGAGACAAGAGCTGGCCCATGACCTTCCCCAAGGGTTGGGGTCCAGGTCTGATTCCTGGGCTTCACTTTAACACAGGACCCAACTGACCCCAGCTCTGCTGGGAGAGGAGGGCAAGGACGGCTCTAAAAGCAGAGCCCAGATCACATCTTCACGAAGAAAAAAGTAAAGCTCGGGTTTTTTATCAATCCTGCCTCAGTCAAGCTGCCCTCCGAGCACTTCATCAAGCCTCGTCTCTAGGCCTGCTCTAGGAAAACAGCAGAGTGCTCTGGAGACACCAAGAGAACCAGGGAAGGCGAGATCTCAGGATGGAGATGGGTTACTGCTGGAGCCACCCGAGCACCAGGATCAACCACCTTTAACATTTAAGCAGCACCAAAGGTCCAAGCCAGGGTGATGTTTCCTGACAATAAAGATGAGGAATGGGACAGGCTACAGCAAGAATAAAGAGGCGCTGTCACCTGCTGGTGTACCAGAAACTGGCACAGTATTAGGGGCAAGGCTGTACCCTTGAGAAGCCGGCAACAGTTTCTGCTCTGTATTATGAACTCTACCTAAAAACAGGTAAGTAGATAGGTCTGAAGGTGTGCTGCCAACCACAGCCTAGCTAATGAACCAGGATATGCCAGGCTCTGCTAGAAGAGAGGGAAGAAGCTGTCCCACAGAGCAGATCCCAGTGAGATCTCACCTGAGTCCTCCAGGCCATGCTGCTTGCTTACGCCCAAGAGATCAGCTCTGGCACAAGACGTACTCACCGAGCCGCGAGCCAGGCTTTACTGGGAGTTCACAAGCGGACAGAGGCCCACCCCGCAACAGACACGTCGCTGTATCCCCCCACCTCCTCCAACTTTTGACTCACAAGCCTGTGTGCCCCTGGAGAAGCAACGCTGGTGAGGCTGCCCGCAGAGGGATTTGGCTTCTCAGAAGAGCAGGTGGCAGTAAAGCAGCCACACGCACAGAAGGGTGTCTGCAAGGGATGTGCACGCCACGGTGGCCTGGGGGTCCCCCCGCTCCAGGGGACACCACAAACCTGAGCTAGGCTGTCGCCCTGCACACTTGCCCTGCGGCACTGCTAGTCTACCCCGCCGCGAGGGGGAGGAACCCTCCTGGAGGCAGCTGTGCATGGCCCCTCCAGACAGCCAGCGCGGCCGCGACCTGACGGCGCGCCAGCACTAGTAAAGGGCTGTTTAAGAAAAAGGAGAGGTGGGGTTATTTACCAACAAATGATCTGCGTGAACAACGTTAAGGTTACATCTCCAGTCACATCTCAGCAGAGTTCAGCTAATATTAAATACCTGAAAGACGAGAAATGAAAAGTTACAGCAGTAGAGGGTACTTCCATGCAACTCTCTGCAGCAGCACCTGGGGACAGGCCAGTCACGTTACCTGGCGTCTCTGAACTTAACACTCCTCCAGTTCTCAGGCACCTGTTCAACGTGAAGGCAAGCCTGACTGCACGGACGGCACTGACTACGTTTCGGGGAGGCAGAACCGTCCCTCTGGCAGGCAGCAGGATGAACGTTCGCACTGGGAGCACTCCCGCCTTTGCAGGCTCTCCGATCCCTTTCCCAAGGACCGCCAGCAGCAGGGCAACAGCCTTTTCTGATCCCGGTCCCGCAGGACCATTGGGAAGCCACCTGCACACCAGCACACGTGGTCCTTGTGCCGAGACGCTGAACCGGGGCTAACAACGGGGTCTCTGGAAGAGGAGCGGCACTGCCGAGAGCAGCGGGGAGCAGCGGGGAGCAGCGGGGAGCAGCGGGGAGCAGCGGGGAGCAGCGGGGAGCAGCGGGGAGCAGCGGGGAGCGCAGGGCCTCCGCTCGCACGGAACAAGCCCTTCGAAAGGCTGGAGGCTGGGGAGAGGCGCATCCTTCTCCAGCACAGGCGGGAAGTAGACACCGCCGCAGCGTGAGGCAGGGCTGGCAGCTGAGAAAGCTGCTTGTCGCTCCACTGCGGCTGCCTCGGTCCTACAGGAAGATTAACGCCGCCCGGAGCCCCGCGCTCCCGCTGCAGCGCTCGCCAGCGGGCAGGTAAGCGACACCCGCGCGAGATGCTCCGG
The DNA here is from genome assembly GCF_034619465.1 of Leptosomus discolor. NCBI lineage: Eukaryota > Metazoa > Chordata > Aves > Leptosomiformes > Leptosomidae > Leptosomus > Leptosomus discolor. The sequence continues at coordinate 51,634,320 of NC_141397.1, read as the reverse complement.
CAGAGCCGCCCCCGCCGGCTGACGCACCGCGCCGGACGGCCGGCAAAGGCCCGGAGCGCGGAGCCCCGCCGCGCCGGCACCCCCCGCCCGCCCCGCCGCCCGCACCTGGTGCCGGAAGGCGGCGCCGCGCAGCAGGTCCCGCAGCAGGCCCAGGCCGATGTCCCGGCTGGCGCCCTCGGTGACGAGGTGGAGGTGCAGCGCCTCGCCGCCGCCCAGCCGGCCGTGCCGCAGCAGGGAGCGCAGCGCCGCCTGCCCCTTGGCGCGCAGCGCCGGGCTCCGCTCCGCCTTGGTGAACATCAGCAGGAGGTGCAGGTCGCGGCCCGGCGCCGCCGCCGCCTCCCCGCCGCCGCGCTGGGGGTGGCGGTGGGCCGGAGCGGGCGGCGTGGCGCGGAGGCGGCGGGTGGCGCTGGAGAAGGTCTCGCCGCCGCCGCCCAGGTAGTAGAAGGCGCAGACGGCCAAGGCGGCGGCCAGCGCCAGGGCGCAGGGCTGGGAGCGCGCCCAGCCCCGCGCCGCGCGGCCCAGCGCCGCCATGTCGGGGCGGGACCGCCGGGAACAGCGCCGCCATCTCCCCGCCCCGGGAACAGCGCCGCCATGGCGGGGGCGGGACCGCCGGGAACGAAGAGCGCCGCCAGGCATACAAAGGTTTAATAGAGTGCGGTATTTACAGTCCTTACAGCATGTACAGAGGGCTAGTTACAAAGGTAATAACGCGTTTCGCTCCTTTACAATGACAAACTACAGAAAACTACATTCATGTTTCAGATACAAAGGCTACAGCCCTATGAAAGGCGAACTGGGGTGGTTATACATTCTTTACAGTTACATGTTCGGGGGGAAGATTTCACAGGAGAATGCGAGCAGTTCACTGGTGGAATGCTTAAAAAACACCAAGTTGAGAGCGACACATGGATAAAGGAAAAAAGGTCATTGTTTCAAACAGAGTAACACCTCTGCTTGAGGAAACAATGATTTCTCTGAAATTTCTATCAAAACATTCTAGGATCCTAACAGAAAAGTGAGTGGGATTTTTTTTCTTCCTCTATTATCTCCTTCCATGGGAAGAGAAACAAGAAAATACTGTATAGTAAGATAACGCAAGCATATGAAAGGGGATATACCAAAGTAGTACATTCATCCTTGTACCCACGATTCCTTTCTGGAGTGGTCCCAGTTTTAAAAACGTGCTATTGTGCAAGCAAGAGAGCAAGACATTTCAGCTATCAGGCTGCACAAACAAGTGGCATAAATTCTAACTCAGGAAAAAGTGTCCATCAGTGAATGGGGAGAGAGGGTGTTTTGCAAAAGTGACTCTCAAAATACTTTGATGATTTAAATAATCAGAATAAACAGCTCAGTCGATTTGACAGTGTAAAAATACTGTGTCCTTAGTACTTACACATTATTTGTAATTCTATCAAATGGTCCTTTTATAGTCGTTATGTCATTTGAGATTCCCATGATCAAGAAGCAGAGTTAACATCCACATTGCCAAACATGGCTGCAGAGAAGCACCAGAGTCCTGGAAACATCACAGGCAACCCTATGCTTATTCTAGTTCTTACCTGTATTGTTTAGTGCTACAAAGTTTTTGCCCAATCACGGAGAACTCTAATAATTTGGACAACATGTGTGTACTGATGTCATACTGCAAACCAGGAGAAACTTCCTCTTCTATGGGGATTTGCTGACCGCAGTTGGAAGGTCGGGTTGCATTTTCTGAAACTGTTTCAGCTCAGTATATAAACAGGTAAGATATAAAACCCCAGAGTGAGAAATGCAGTATTAATACAGGATCCTTTAACAGACTAACATTAGAAGCCACGGAAGGTTCAATCCAAAGCTTCTGAAGTCAGTGGAAAGACTGCCACTGATTTCAGTGACTTCTCAGATTAGGTCCCAATTGGCAAGGAGGCTGAAGTTCACAACATACCAATGAACAACTGAAACTTCAGGCCACAGTATCTGCAGCTTGTGAAAGCAAGGACAGACTTCTAGCATCTACCACCTTCACCCAAATTTATGGGAACAAATTCCAGCATGTCTAATGTAATTCAGTGGCATAATTCAGTATGATAATTTGGCAATTTAAGTTTATATGCACTGTACTGACATTAACATAAAATATGAAACCTTATGAACAATCAAAACAACATAGACCACTAAGGAGACACCACAAACACCATTTTAATTAACATGCAACATAAGTAAATTACACCTCTGAAATCAAGATGCATTAGAATATTTATTGAGCTTCCTGACATTTGTCTTCCCAAGAGACTTTTGGAGCACATGATTTAACTCTAGCTAGGGAAAATGTTATAAAGTCTTTCAATGGGCTATCTAGTAAATTACTAAAAATCCACGTAAAAGCTGATTTTAAACTGTCAGGAATTTACTGCTTTGTACCTCACCAATTAAGACCTACTATATTTCATACCTACAGAGAAACATGAACTGGAATTGCAGCTTTCCATTAACTGGTACAGAGTACAAGACGTTAACCCACAACAGAGCCTTACTGTCTACTATTCTAGTTATACCCAGATTTGTATTGTAATAAAAATGGAGTTTCCTAGTACTATCGAGCAGAAGGTTAGCATTTAGGTCAGAATGCGATCTGGAATCCAGATCTTCAGAGCCCTGGCGACAACCATACTTTGTGTTACTGAGGGCGGAATCCTGCAAGTGAGAGGCCCTGGAGCACTGAGCCTGCTGGCGTCCGGTAGGACTAGGCCTTCAATACATTTCATGTAACGTAATGGCATATCCATTTTTGCTGATAAGCAACATAACACATGTATTGCACCTGACCTGAAAAAAAGCTTTAACTGAATGCAGTTTATACTGGATGTCCCAGCTTACCTAAAAGGACTGGGAAATGAGGCTGCAGGATCGGAAGTGACATACCTACTCCCTGAACCATTAAAACTCCAGAGCTCCTGACAAGAGTAACACATCCTGTGGATCCATTATGTTATCTGTCCTTTAGCATAGACAGACGTGAGTCAGGAATGCAGCACATGAACCTGCAGAGCTACAGGGAAGAAACATTTTTGTCTACAGCAAGTCATCCTGCAAAATCTGTCACAGAGATTTTTGTGGCTAGGAAGGAAAATACCAGTGGAGATTTGAAGTAAGTGTCTTGGACACTGTCTTCCAGCAGCATGGACCAAGATAGAGATTATGCCATTAAGCTTTTGGTAGCTTTACGTTACACACTATATACTGCCTGTCATGTAGGCTGCAAAAGACAAATCTTCAGAAAAACCTATGTCTAAAGTGTATACTATACATAGTTGTATCTTACATTTTCCCATCTGTACACTGGGTATTTTACTTTCTCTAAGATCTACTAAAACATCCACTGCTGTTAAATACTGCAGATTAGGAAGTATATTATCATTTCATAGACAGCTATTTAAAAATTACTACAAGTTACAGCTTACAGGTGATATTCCTAAGTTTCTTATTATTCAGACTAAATACACTTTAATTTTACCATAGTTTACAGAATTTTTTTTACCCAATTTTGCTTATCTTGGCCAGCTTGCAGAAAAGCCAATTAATTTCCTAAATACGTTTAAACAGCAGGTTTACATAATGCCACGGCTATATTTTATAATCCTAAATTACTCAAAGTTTGCACTGATATTACATTACCTAAAAATTCTCCATTAAGTTGTCCATAGGGCAGATAAATAGACCTTAAAGAACTGCATCTGCTGGTTTGGGGCTTCAGGTGATTACTATCTAGGTATTAAATAACTGACACATCAGCATGTATCTACAGACACCATTTATGCACGCACATCAGCAGAGCGGAGCTCACTACTGAATAAAGCAAATTGTGTTGCTGACCCCAAAATACAGCTGGAGCCTATGCTCATTCATCACTTTGCATAAACATGCAGTGAAATTCCTAAGTTTTCTTGTGCATACCTTAGTTTAGGCAACACGTATACATATACATCTTTGCAGATTATATAAAGGATACTTGCTTCCTGATATAAAGGATTGATTGCCCTAAATTTAGGGTGGCTGCCTTACGTATGAGATTTTACATATTCAGCTTAGGGCTAATAGAACAGCAAAAAGAAAAGGTAACAAACAGCCTTTGTACGGTTGTTCTACACAAACTCCATTGGCTCAGTATTTACTTTTAGGTCTCAAATTCAAGTTTTGATGTCAAAATACTACAAACAAACCCCACATCATGTCCAGAAGGATTAAGTTTATTTTTCATGAAAGGTTCCACATGCTCATTTAAAAGTATACTTGCTGCACAGAAAGTTTAATTTAAGAAGAAAAAAAAAAAAAAAAAAAAAAAGGAAAATGGACTGCTCTTAGACGTTTGGTCCTCCAGGATATATACCTATTGTGACTGACCCGCAGTCACCAGCATAAAGGCCAGCCTGGTGTTAAAGCTTCCACTGTGAAAGGGCTTGCAAAAGAGCAGGAGTTACCATGACTTGTTATTAGCAGCTGACCTCTAACCAGAGTCAGCATAGGAACAAGAGAATCTGTTAAGCTGTAGGCCCACAAATAGAAGGGCCACTCAGTAAGTCATTACCTGATTTCCCTTCCAAACAGTCCCAGAAAATGCAACCCAGACCTTCTTGTCAGAGGCACATGCTTTATGGCAACAGGGAAACAGATGACAGTAGGTGATACTAAACAGCAAAGCTGGTCTGATCGTCCTGCCACCCGGAGTCTGCCACGCACGCAGCCACGCTCTGCTGACTTTAGGTACGAACCACAGACAAACTGCATACTTGCTAGCAGATACTATTTTTTTATACTGAGCTAGGTGTTCTTTTTTTTTAAACGTTTTCTTCAGCTGCTGAGGTATACATACTGTAGAACATAAAACAACTCGTACATTTCCCCAGCTACCACAATCTAAAGCTACATTAGAGTGGTCATTATCCAAACTATCTAACGAAATGCATATAATTCATTCTGTTAAAGTAAAAAAAGACTTGCACTAGAAGGATCAGGTTCTTTTCCTTCTTGACATTTAAGACTTCTGAGAATCTGACTGCTGGAAACGGTTTAGTTTCTCTGGATTATTTGATGCCATTTGAGAAAAGTCTCGAAAAATGTCCTGATAAATTTCGTCTCCTAGGTAAAAAAGAAAAGGGAAACAGCTTTAAACATTTGTGATAGTTAACATCACCCACCATTGCACAAATGCCCTACTGTGCCACTAATCACTGTGTTACACTTATTCATGTTTAAAAATTGCTTATAGATGGAATGATGCTGATGTGGGCTCTTTGGGACTGTTTACTTGCATGCACGTTCTGTAGAAGCAAATGAAACAAAGCCAAACTATACCTGAAATAGTACCTCACAGGCAGCCACACAGAGGAAAGTTCGGAGTTAGAAAGGAAAAATGAAAGCATTTTAAAGCAACATAAAAAGAAAAATGTTTATTAGCCATTAAAGAATAAAATCCTTATTTTTGCAAGGAAGCGCTAACCAAGGTTCTCTTCAGAAAGTAGAATTATGGCATAAATAAAGATTTACTTGGAAAGAGGTCAGAAGTCTTACAGCCAGACAGAACTCTCCATGAAAGAAACAATCAGCAAGCAATAGTATAAAAAGAAAAGCAATCCTAAGTACAGAAATTACTACTCATAAATCTTTTTGGTCTATTACTTGAGCAAATATAAATTTTTACATGCGTTACTGAACATTCATTACATCTTTTAATTTTATCTATAAGAGTGATGACACTTTCTTCAAATATTTATTTATTTATTATCTTCACCCTTTGTGCTTAAACACAACCTGACTATTAGTACATGTTCCAAAATGAGGGATGGCAGCAATTCCTACCAGGCCTGTCTCCCTCCCCCTCTACACAGGAAAACCCATTCAGGAACTATTACTTCTCGAGTCACTGCCGAGTCATTCTTTTGCCACTTTAAAGTGGACATTTTCACATTCTTCCATCCGTTGCAGCATTTTGGGCCTTGAGAGTTCAGGTTTCACTTTAAAATATTAACCATGCCCTATTGCCTTCAAAGGGAATTAAATGCATAAAACGTTTGGTCTGGTCAGGAACTATATGCAGCCATCCAAATTTTACTGTCTTCCTAACACAGATGACCACAAAGGACACAAGATCCCAGCAATACTGTTCCTTGCTGACAGCTTGATTAATAGCATGACAAAGAAACCAACTCCAAACCTCTCCTATCATGTTTGTTGAGCATGAAGATTCCACATCCCCCCCAATATGATTGGGGAAGAAAAATATTATTCCACCACTTTTTTTCCAAAGGGCAGTTTTAAAAAGGGTATTTTTGTGTTTCAGTTTACACTACAGTGAAAAGTTACAGTGTTTTGGTTTTCCATCTTTTAATTCACATTTCCAATATTAGAACTATTATTATTTTGGAGGTGAAACTCCATTCATTTGAAAACACTTTCAGAAATGACAACTGACCTTCCAGAAATATTTAACATGCACAGCATGTGGGTTTATGTAAAAAAGTAATGACACAATTCTTCCCAGACTTTAAAAGATAAATACATTCAATACTGCTTTACTAGGAAAAGTCAGTTCTAGTGAAATTCCCTTTTGGTTTTCAGATTTAGTTTTAAGTCTGTTCTAGAGATGAAGCGGGCACAGAACACATTTTATTGTAACAGTTTCTGATAACTGCTTGCAGTAGGACATAAGCACAGAATGGAGGGAGCTGTAACATTCACTAGAAGAACAGCTATGAAAAGCACAAATTGGAATCAAGCTTGTATAATAAAAGCAATTACGCTTTTAAAACAGAAGTGGGCTCCACTGGTGAACTTGTACTGTAGTTCAAGTTGCCATATTTGGCTCTTTCAAATTAACTTGAAAGAAAAAACAAAAGCTATTTTTGCAAGAGACATTGTGGCTCTGTTTTTGGCTCTATTACATAACAAAAATATTACATACAAAAATAGACTAAAATAAAGTGCCCCTTTAGTTTGTATGCTGCATTAAAATACTTAATACTGTAAACCTTATAATTATTTTAAAATCCTATTTTAAAATTGAATTCCGGAAATTCCCTTTCCAAGCAATGTTTTCCCTAAAGTGCAGATTTTATGTACAAAAATACTATAACACTGCTTTACCATTTAACACCAGAGTAACTCAAAAGGCACACATCATACATTCAAGAAAAGATAGGAAGAAAAAGTAGCAATACTAACATCAAAGAGTTAGCAGACATACTGTAGCACCAGAAGATGAGCACTCAAGTGTTATACAAGAAACAGTACAATGGTGCATATGGCTTCTACCACCAGAAGTGAGCTTTTTGTGGAACAAGTTAGTTTCAGCTAGTTCCCACTCTAGCAATATTTTGGAAGACCAGCTGTACCTTGCAAAGCAATATATACACATTCTCTCAGTAGCTCAAACCAGCTGGGTATATTTAAATTAGAAATGCTGATGCCATGAGCTACATTAATAACTGTTTATCAACTGTGTTACTAAAGCAGAGAAATAGGCAGTTGGCTTCACTCTGATGACAGCAAACTCATACAATCAATATTTACCCTCACATAGCTCTCAGCAAACATAAAATTGTCTTGAAAATCCTTATTTTTTTCTAGAAGCATAATTTTGGAAAAGATGAATTCTAAAATAAGGGCAGTGCAGATAATTTAACATGTATACGCAGTGAAAAAGGCCTGCCTCCTCTATGACCATGCAAGGGTATCTTACCTTGCGACAGCAGAGACAGGTTTTGTGCTTACACTTACACAACCCTTCTGGCAGGCTAAACATTTAAAACACTGAAATATTTACTTCAACTTTTAGAAGAGACTTGAGCAATTAAAGAATCAAGGAGAGCAGAGCTATGCTATCCAAAGACACGGGAAGATCTCCTGGCTGGAACACTGTGCTACAGCTTGTGGCCTGAATTTCAAAGATTCTTCTAATGATACCCTCCCCCTGGTTTTAGGCAAGCTCTGCCTGTTTCGGCAGACCTACTTTCCATTGTCAATCCTGCCTGTTTACAAAGATCAGATACTATCTGTAAAGTATCTGGATCAGATTGTATCAACAGCTGTAATACAAACTGATAAAAAGGTCAAGATATTGTCAATGAAAGACTTCACCAGCTTTTTATTTCATCTACTTAATTGAAATATCTAAAAAAATATTTTAAACAAAGTGTCAGGGAAAATAGTCTCCCCCATCTCCAGTTTAAACACATTCTGTAAGAGTCCCTGTATTTGTTACGAACGAAACATTTTACTAAACACTTTAATGTTTAGTAACCAACTGAGGCTTTTTGTATAAACTATAGAAGCATATTTTCTGGTTTATAATAATTTTGGATCTGTGACAGGTCAATTAAACTATCTAAAATATTAATTCATGATTTAGCACAGAGCTTTTGAATCAGAACACCTACCTCCCTTAAAACAAAGGCATTTTACTATTTCAAACTGATAGCTGTTCTTTTTTGAGGAGACTCGGAAATACTTCAGTATTTGTTACCTTCAGCCTGTCAGTGAAGTAGTATGCATCATACCAGGAAAGTTTTACATTCAAAAGGGACAAACTGGCAATAGACTTTTTTCATATACGTAGCCTGCTGCATTTTCCGAGTGGGGAATTCTTCCTCATTTAAGCTCATAGTCAAGTATATACTTTAAATTATCTGTTGCTCTGCCAAAGAAAGCTTTTGAATGTCTGAGTGTCTATGGTACTTTTATTGTTTTAATTTCCTAGAAGATTTGTTTAAAAATAAATTTGAAAAACATCTATTCTTAATGAGAAACTAAATAAATTTGGTTTATTTAATAGAGTTCATCTGGGATATTGACATAAGACTCAATGTTACCCCTTGAGTATATTCCAGCCTCAATCTGGTAAGAGACAATAGCACTCACAATCCTTCTGAATCAGTGCAAAATATGTAAGGGTTTTATAGGAGTGAGCCAACAGTTCTCAGCACTCAACCTTAAAAACAAGGTTTGCCTTTCACTACTGCGAGGTACAGCAGCATGGTTTTAGCTGTCTAACTTGACAATCAAGTGCACCTTCATTATTGAGACTTGCATGAGATCAAATTAGGTTCCTATGGAAGCATACCATAATAGAAGAATGGTTTGCATAAATACCACATAGCATGTGATAAATATCACAGAACATCCTGTAAATTGGGACTGAGTGCCTGAGAATAAAGTGGACGTACTCATTAAATACAATTTGTTACTTTCTCGTACCAGTTGGCTCAAACATCTGCCAATTTTTTTTTTTTTTTTTTTAATCAAATGGTAAGATAGAAAATTACCTACCTCAGAATGACTGTTTTGTTTCTTATTTTATCTTGGCAAATAAAAATATTTAAAAATAAAATTTGAGGAAATATTACCTCCTATTTCCGTCTGGAGTTATTTTCAAATATTTGATGTGCATTTTTACATTGGTGTGCAAGCATTTTTCCTTAAAAAAAAAAAAAAAAAAGAGGACCATTCCACAGAAAGGAGAATGGCATCCTGTAATAAGATGAACTCCTCAACTGTGTCTGAGCAACCTGGGTCAGAAGGCTGCTATTAAATAATGTCAGGTGAATCCTAACTTGAATTTCATTCAACTAATTACGTGGAACATCAATAGGAGAAAACTGGAAAACTACCAGCAAAACAGGTTGGTAACGGCTGTAGTAACATACACTACTACAATAATGTACTTTAAACACTCCTTTTAGGTCGCCCTAAATACTCTGACAAAGTCACACCAGTGAATTTCAATGAAGCTCTAACATGTGTCAGTTATTTATAAAAAACATTATTGTATGAAGCTATCTTAAGTTTCCCTCAGATACTAAGAATCTAATTGTAAACTGATAAATTCCTGGATACACTTCTTATACTGCATTTCAGTATGGTTATTAGTAGAGTATTGACCTGGCTGTCCATAAAGTCCTTCTGATTCACGCATTTCTTCATTCATCCTTGCTAAACGCAACCTATGATTTAGGAAACAAAAAGAACAGTGTCATCTTTAAAGCACTAAAAGAGACTGCAGTTAAAGATCTACAATGCACTCCTGAACCTCATGCCAGCAAGGTCATCTATGGATAGTGCACTCTCTCCGATTTTTATTTTGCTTTCCCTGTTTGTGTGTGAAGCAATTTTGACATTTCTTATATTTTTAACTTGAAACAGAATAGGAAAACGTAATTACCCAGTCAAAACCAGAACGCACAACTTACAATGTTACGATATCTGCATTTGCAGCTTCTACTGCTATACTCAATGGATCTTTTCCATCTTCATCAGTGGCATGCTGGTTTGCTCCTCGTTTTAGAAATAAACACACTTGTCTGTCCAGAAAAAAAGAATTATTAAGTAATAAAAATTAAGAATAATTTTCACAACAATAAAGGAAAAAAGCAAATAAATTCCATCTGGATGCAACGTATTTGGCTTAAATCGCCAAGTCTCTTGAACATGTCAAAACAGCACCGTTCATCTAGAACAGCTAAGATGTTAACCGACTAATAAGCAAAACCTTTAATTATTTAAAGCACATTAGAAAGATAGTCCAACTCAAATCACGCTAGTGCAGCAAGGAGTTGAACACTCTAGAAGCGAGACTCTACCTTCCTGTATCATCACAGGTGTAGAACCAAAAAACCTCATCCCTTTTACCGTGACAGACAAGGATCACTGAGCAGGAAATACAGGAAAGAATACTGTTCACAGGTGCCCTATTTACCCAATAGAAACTGATCTCATTTTTCTCTGCGATTATAGTTGTTCTTCACCTTTATAAACAGGGCATACTGACTATGCTTACTTCTTAAACTCCTCCAGGTTGTTGCACTCTATTTAGAATTCACGCATGCAAAGAGTTTGGGCACCACCAAACAAATTACTACGTCTTCATTTGAGCTGAGCTGGTACAGGGTTTCAGTTAAAAGCCATGATTCCAAAACTGAAGGTGTAACACAGTACGTTTTGAAAAAAGAGACAACACTCTCAGTGCAACACACAGGCGGGATGAGCCAGAAAAAGCCTTGGCCCTCACACACCACTATTTCTCCTGTTAGTGTCATCTTTCTTAAGAAAACGCAAAAAAAGTCTCATGAGTCTTCCCCAAAAGTTCATGCTGTTTCAAAGCATTATTAAATACATGTTTTTACAAAATGGACCAAAGTGCTTTTATAGGTGTGTGTTGCTAGCGGCTCAGACTGCTAATTCAAAATATTATTTCCTCTCTCACCACTAAAGTTTAAGAAAAACCTAGATCACCTGAAATACATTAAAATGCCAGAATATTTGGGGAAGTAAAGAAGCTTCACATTGATAACTATAGTAAAGGATGGCCATTTACAAATTCTGGAGGAGTGAGTTACCCAGTGTGTCCTAGAACCGTGGCATGGTGCAGGGGTCCTCTTCCTTTCATGTCCCTGATGTTCACATTGGCCCCATTCTGCAGCAAAAATTCACAAGTAACCAACGAACCCTAAGAAATAAAAGCGAAGAAACAATTCAGCACCAGCTCTAGAGTAAGAGCCAAACCTGTTCTGCCTTCTCACCACTGAGTCATACAGCAAAGGAAACAAAAAGGATTTGCTTCCATATGAAATTTAAACACTGCTAGGTTATATAATTCCAAACAAAGCACTAAAAGGAAAAAATAGTTTAGAAACAACGTTGAGAGGACACTGCAAAGACAAATTCAGCATCACATCATTCATTAGCAAAGCAAGCAGCACAGAAAGAACAGTGACACAGAAATATCTCTATTATTCATTCCCCTTCCCCTCCTCCCATATCAGTCAGTGCTGCATATTACACACCCCTCGCACTGCCTGAATGAGTGGTGTTGCTTTGTTTTCTTCTACATTGACCCAGTTTACTTCAGCTCCATGGGCCAATGCTTCTGCCATATCGGGAAGATTCTTCTCAAAGGCAGCTCGATACAGCTGCAATCCTGGACTAGGCTGTCTGGAGTCACAGAACACAGAAGACTCTTGCTTGTCTCCTTCTGAAAAGAAAAAAATATTGCTTAACCAATCCCTATTTTTTACAAGGTACCTCCTGGAATTCTGACCAAAATGTCTTTTCTCTGCTGTAAGGTAGCTCAGGCTGTGCAGAATGCCGTGTGTTGTTGCCCCATTCTGCCAGGAGAAGTCACAGATGCCTTTAAGCTTGTTCCAGCATTCAGGAATGGCCGCTTCACAGAATTATTACTGCCCAGAAAACATCTCCACGTTACTGGCTTGTGTGAGCATCCTTCAATCTACACATTCCATGCCATTTCTAAGAAACTATTTTAGGTTAATAGTGTGTTTTATCCTACACTGGAAGATATGAATAAAACTAACTTCCTGTAGCGATGCAGTCATGCAAATATATCTTTACCTGCAACAGCTTGATACACCTGAGTATGAGGCTAATACTGTTCTGACCTAATTTTCATTGAAAGATACCATCATCATTTACCAGTCACTTACTGTGGCTACAATCTTTTGGACTAAAGCATAATCTTTCTTTTCATCTCAGTAAGATTTATACATAGTGAAGTCTGGGAGATAAAGACAACGTTACACATAGGCTTTCATGAGTTACAGCATCATAACTGTTTCTACCATGCAGTCGAAGAAGGGATCCAAGCCACATGCTGCTTGTCCACAAGCCACAGCTGTGAACTACCAGATTTAAAATACACCTCAGAAGAGTGCTTTGATGTAGAAGAATAAGTTTGCTTTATAATTAAGTGTTTTGGGTATTTTGACAAGCCATACTCAATACATCTGTCAAACCAGGAGGCTAATATTAGACAGCAAATAATTTCATCAATCAATTTATAAAACTGTGAGTAAAGAGGGGACAATGTTTAAAGACATGGTCAATTCCAGGTAAGTAGAAAACAGAAAAATTAAGCAACAATGCTCCAATAACACGTAAAAGCCTATTATCTGTGACTTCATAGGAGTTCTATCTCCAAAGATTTAACTATTTATAAAAGGATTACATATTTCTGCAGAGACCTGTCTTATCAAAATGCAGCACTGCTCTAACTGCAAAACCCCAAAGTTCTGGTTCAGTATCATCTAACTGGAAAAAAATATAGTTCTCTGAACTCATTTAGAAGGGTTCACTGTCATTCTTGCTACCAAGCCTAGAGGACAGAAAGGTCACTCAAGCAATTATTACCCTTGTTAAAATTGTTTCAGCCAACGAGGACAGAAGAGACATTATTTGTATCATCAAGTACTATCTTTTACAAGAACATGCTACCAAGAAGTGATTGCATCTTCATCTTGAAGTGCAAAGCCTAACGCACCTGGTTCGTACAAACTGTTAGCTGATACAGTAGAGGCAAGGTGTTCTCTGCTGTCATCAGCACTCTGGTGGATCCCACTGTCACTGCTTCGTACTGTTTTGGGGGAGAAACTGTAATTACTATGCAGGCTGTACGTTACCTACTCTTCACAGATACCATGATAATAAAGCAAGCTCTTATACTTGGTCCTGAATACATAATTTTTAAAAAATTACTAGCAATTATTAAATATTCTTAATGCATACATAGAAAAAGATGAAGTTCACATATATGCAACCATAACATTTATAATCATAATAAATGTCAAAGATTATTAGAAAGGAAAAGATCAGGATAAGTAAAAAAGCTTAAATTATTTCATGAAAACACTAAGCAATGCAGTTGCCTGGAGACAATAGATTAAAGGCAGGGAGGTGGCCACAACAGACAATGGATCACTAGTGCAAATACTGAACACGCCATAGCTGTAGTACTTACTACTACGTAGTTTTGAAGAGGTATCAAAGTAGGAGAAGAGTGAATCTAGTTCATCAGGACAGAACAGAGACTCCCGCCTCGCCTCGTCGCTACTTACAGCAACCGCTGGGACATGCAAGTTAGCAAAGCACAAAGCAGGCAGTAAGGAAGGGATAGGGCAGGAAAGAACGTTATTGGAAAAATTAAGAAGGATGAAAATACGGAGGAAAGAAGGTGGTTAATATGTTTCTGAATAAGCATCCCCACTCCAAATTCTTCCCCACCTAAAAATGCACAGATCTGAACAAGTCTTTTCTCCCCTATACTTCTGAACTAGGCTACGACCCATTAAAAGCCAGATTCAGATTGCTCTGCACAAGGCAGGAAATCAATTAGTACAGAAATACGTTACTTTAAAAAGGACACATGTAACATAACTAAGGAGAGAAGTGTGCAAATACCTTTTTGGGATGCTGCACCTTGTTCCCCTGCCAAAAGGGATTTTTCAGGGCCACTGTGCCTTTTCTCTTCCTGACTTTGAGGCAAAGCTTTTGTTCCAGATTCAAGCAGAGATACTGACGCAGGCTGCTTCTCTACAAACTTTCTTTCCACATATTTTGCTCTGATGTATGCTTCCTTCTCCTGCCTGTCATGTACAAAATCCCTGGAGTTAGTAAGCTAATATTTTAGTATTTTCATGATTAGAACAACGTCTATTTCATTCTAAAGCCAGTTACCAAAATGGTAGTTTGGCACTGCACGTAAGATACACCTACAGCACATTTTCAGAAAGATGAAAAGGAAACTGACTAACTCTTTCTGGATTCTTGATTAAGTTTTGCATAAGACTCAAAAGAAAGTTATTTTGTTAAGTTCATATATGTATATTTTCTTTCAGGCAGAGACTTTAGAAAGTGGTATGTGGAACAAATAGGCATTAGTTACTGTATGCTACTTCTTGGTATTAATCCTTTATATATGTTTTATATTGTTAATAACCAATTAATATAGCATATATTTAGTTTCTTAGGTGAATATAAATCGCAACATTTGTTAAAGGAACACCCAGATTGCACAAAAGAACAATAACAACAAGAAGCCTCAGGCAGGCACAGCCACTAGTTCCCCAATGCATACCACAATAATTTTTCTTGTAACCTGAGGTTATCATCTTAAGACACATGCACCAGTTGTGACAAATTAATGAAAGGGGCTATAAAAGTATCACAATTGAAACTGCTGAAAAGCAGTTACCACTGGAAGGAATATCTAGCAGATCTCCCTCATTATTGTCTCTAAATTGCCGACTCTTGATAAACAGCTGGTTTGTATACCGTACAGCTGCCTGATAGCAAGCAGCACAGAACTGGAAAGCTAGTAAAAACCGAAGTTTTAAAAGACATCTTATACAGCAGAACAAAACATCAGGAAACTACCTTCAAACACAAATTAGCATCAGAGAACTGGAAGACAGCAGTACAATCATTATAAGGTTGCTGTAAAGCAGCAGAGCTCATGTACAATGTAGGCAGAAAGAAAAGAGCATTCTGGGGACCAGAGAACAGAAGTCAAACTCAAGAATAAAGTCACTGTAAACAAAAGGCACAGCCACATGCTCCTTCCAGGAGGACTCACAGACCAAGTATAGCTGGCTGAGGTGGTACAAAGTAGACAGGAAACAGAAACAACATGCTCATGTTGATGAGACAGGATGCCATCGAGTTGTCAAAAGCAGGGAGTGAGATCAGAAAAAGCACAAATGAATAAGAGAAGCCAAAAGGGATCAACAGAAGGAATACTCAATAAAGACAGAGAATGGGAAAAGGGGGAGAACAAAACATACTGGTGATAAGGGGAAAACAAGGAGTAAATCAAAGGAGTGTTACGCAGTTAACTGGCATCACCTTTTAAAGCTGGAGGCTGAAGGAAGCAACAAGGAAAGTAAGAGGCACTGCTAGTAAATTACTACCTTTGGCTTCCAGGTTGTGGCTTCTTTACTCCCACTTTTTCCAACTTTGCTTCATATATTCTATTTATAACATCATTCCCCAACTCACACATAAGCTATAAAGCAAAATAAATAAATTCAAATACAGTTTTAAAAGGCTTTATCTACCTATTTAGTTGTTTTCAACCTCACTCAGCCTATTTTTACAGCTTAGTGTTTTCACTAGTAAAAGCACCCTTACAGAAATAAGCATGGGTTTGTAATGTTATAATGAAACAATCAGTGAACAGAGACACCAAATTCTGAGTAAGACAGCAAAAAAGCTAGTTACTCTTTTAAAGTGCCATTCTCCTCTGAAAAAGGACTGCAAAAATGACCATCTGTCATTCAAGAACCTTTTTTCTGTGCAAACAGAATGACATCTGCAGGCCTCCTTAACAAAGGTACTTTTTCCCCACCGGCTTTGCCGGTAGCTACTCTTATCCCATCGGCAAGAGACAATTCAATCAATTCTATTGCATCTTGTCCAACAGACATTTTTGCTAAACCATAATCTGTTACGTCTATAGAAAAAGATCAAAGACAAAAACCAGCCTGCAGATACTACTTTAAGGAGAATTTGGCCCATGAAGTCCAGCTTACTGATGGCAATGAACAGACTTCTGGTTTCTAACACCAGGTAGAATATCCAGCTTTAGTAATTACATGAACAGGACAAGGGGTGCAGTTTTTGTGCTGAGGAAACACAAAAACCCCCAAACATATTGATATTAAAATTATCTAAGGTCAAAACACAAGAGAAACACCCCTGCTCACACTGTCTTTTGATTGTTCAGAATAGAGAAGCAATATCTAAGTACCAGAACATCAAAGCTAGAAACAAATGCTTCGCATCAGTTATCCAGCTACACACACATCCATGCATGAATTCCTATTTCGTTATTCCAATGTCACATGATTTTTCAAGCTAGAATTTTGGCACACAAACAATACACAAGAGCAGTTGCATGAGTGTTCTCTATAAACCAGTAGGAGTACAAAATCAAGATCTCCCTGTAAGAGTTGGCATTTGAATTTTCAAGCGTGATCAGCTTTAGGCTGGCCTGTAAACAGATTCCCCTTTTTATATGTTGAAAGTATCAGATGAAACTTGCTACTCAAAGTACATTTGCGAACCTGAAGGTGTCATAAGCTGTTCCAAGTCACAAGTTTGTAACTAGAATGACTACTGCTACTGCATGTATTATGAGAAAGTGGGAATTAAAAAACCCAGTAGACAACTTTAAACATTTTCTTCTCAAAAGTGCAAGACAGGCATTGGGTACAAATGCAAGTGCTTCCTACATTGAACTTTCTGAGGCAGAGGCTTTATAATGACAGTCTAAGTACCAAACAGAAACAGGTTTCAAAAATACTATCATACCTTTAGAAGTTCAGGTTCCCATGAATCCAGCGTTAGAGACCTTACTTTCGAAAAGTGGACTCCCAAGCTCCTAAACAGCACCAAAAAAAATGTTAACCTGTAACTACACACTATGTCTCACTTCAGACAAGCTTTACCATTAATTTATGCAAATAAAGCAGTTACCTTAATTCTATTTACAGAGGTCTCTAATCTTGCTTCAATATACATTTGAAGAGGCAAACACCACCCTTCCTAATTAAGTCAATGCACAAATCAAGTACAGTTCTGAAGAGTTCCCCAACCTGTGTATCCCAGAGCACTCTATGCACAGCGTGATTCCTAGGTTGATACTGGCCCAGCGAGGATCTGCCAAACCACAGTCACAGCAGGCAGCATTACCAGGAATACACTGAACTCGCTGTAGAGCACTTTCTCCCTTTAACAACTTCTCTTTTGTCTCACTTCCAGATTCTAGGCTTCCAGTAGAAGGGGATAATTTCTTTTCCTGTTTCTAAAAAAGAAAAGAAACAAGACACACACACTAAACTAAAGAAATAAGAGTCCTCCAGATACTGGCTTTGCACTAGAATCCTAGAGAAGGAACTTCTGCATTTAAGGCCAAGAAAAGCCATAGAACTGAAAAAATGTTTAGCTTTTTAGAAAAAATATTGAACTGAATATAGCAGTATCCTATGAATTTTAATCACACCACAGAAAAATCTCATCAAAATATATAGGCCAAAGTAAGGTGGAGTGAAAGACAGATTAGATATAAATCACAGCCTTCAACATTTCATTGCATTTCCACTGGAAGACAAAAAAACCTGATACTTTTTTTCTTCCTCTCATCAAAAGAGGTTTTCTCTATTTTTAATTTTCAGGATCTAAAGCAGGGTAGTGGTTTGGTTGGTTTTTAAACTCACCTCAGATTCATCCCCTTTCTCTCTGTACGCTGTAGCAATACTGGTCTGAACAGCCTTAATCCACGCCTGCCGCAGCTTTTCCGAGTCAGCCTGAAGCATGCAGCTTCTGTGACAAATCACACGTGTACTCAGATTCAGAGAGACTGACCAAGCAGCTAACATCAAACAACACATTGTTCAATAACATACAAACTCTTGAGAAAGTTTTTGCTGTCACCACAAGTATATTGTTTAGTAGGCATCATGTAATAAACCTGTTTATTTTGAGCTAACAAAGCAGCTGACCCTTTATGAATTGCAAACTCCTTTCAAAACTATTTGCAGGTAATGCTAAAACATACCGATATGCCTCTTCAAATAATGCAGAGAATGGCTTAGCTTCCTATTCCCTTTCCTTTCTTATTCCAAATTTTTCTTTTTTATATCCTCATATACAATTTACCTCCATGACTAATGACAAGATACAGGTATCTGTCCTCGAAAATACAGTTTCATTCACTGAGATCAAGAGAAAAGATTTTAAAGCTCTCTGACAAAGAATGAACTACTTTTCACAACAACAGTCCAAGGAAGTAGGTCATGCAGTATAAAACTGTTCCAACAGTTATGAGTTGAAAAAAATATAGGCAAGCAGGAGCAAAATGCATTTTAAAGTGAACCACAACTGAGGATGCAAACACTAGGACAGCAATTTATTAACAGACACATGAGTGGGGAGTGTAGATAACATCTAAACCTGTAAGCAGGTTGACCTTGTATCAAAAACTTAAATATGGTCACCTCTCAAAATCACCAATGAGAAATCCATGTCCTGCCCTTGCTGCAGCAGGACTGCCATACTTCTCCAAATACAACCAATACACTGCACTGCTAGAGCTGAAAAACATTTTTATGCGGTAGTTCCATTTAATGCATCATTCTGAAATGTAATTTAACACTACTGAGACAACAACTTTAGTATGTTTCTCTCTCATTACACTAATCAGAAATTTGGAGAAACCGAGATCTGTTTTCTACATTACTAAGCAGCTTGATAGTATCAGCTGCTACTAAGCCACAACAGCTCCACAACCACAAACCATGTATGCATAAAGCACAAGAATGTGTGTTTATTTTAATGCCAAAAGTAAACTAAACTCTAGGAACACTTCTCACAACATCACTTAGTCAAAATTTCAGAGAACAGAATTGTTCAGATGCTTTTCCAGTTTTGATCCATCCCAAGAGAAATGTTAATCTTGCATTTCAAGACAGCTGAATGCAACGATTTTTTTTATGTTTAAATAAACATGCGCCATCGCTTCTCCTTACTTTGTTGGAGAAACCACCTCAAAACAGAAACGTCTTTCTATGTCTTCACAGTGTTTAACTGTGCAAAGCCGCAAGTCTTCAACGACTACTGTGGGATTATCCTAAGAGACAAAAATTAACAAAAAGAGTCACACAGAGGAAGACAAAGTTGCTAATAATCCCCAATTATTTATAATTTAATTTTATTTGGTTGTGTACACAAATGTCTCCTCCAAAATTAAAATACTTTGCCGCCATCAAGAAAACAGATATTGACTGCTGAACCACTTTATATTTTCAGTATCAAATACAGGTACACAGCAAATGCTTTTATGCCTTTCACCTCCCCCCCACCCTCTCCCCCACTGCTCAGCTGAGTATGTGAACCCAGCAAGTAACTGGAGGGAGGAAGCTCTGAAAGAGTTAAACACAAGTGCCCGAAGAACAGCATGGACTACTGCCTTTTGCGACCAACAACTTTTAAGATTCTTCATAAACCTTCTCTGCCACAAGGTCACAAAACCCACAGCAAATAATGTATGTGCTTACAAGTCACTGCGCAGGAACCTCAAAATCTGTCAGTGTGGCTATTACTCTCATTCTACAAAGGGAGAAACTAATTTGGAAAATGCAGCAGGCTCTTGAACACCACGCAGGATGCCAATGTCAGCACTATTTCTCCTTCCCCTGATCAATCAGGAAAACCACCCACAGCCCAAACTATCCCAAGCCAGTTTTTGGTACCTACCTTAAATTTCTTCTGGTACACAAGTTGGTTATTTTGTATTGAGAACCAGCGCCTATTCAAATGAAGAGACATCCAGAGAATACATAACTGACTTGACAGTGCTTATTTGACTGAAACGTGCTAACGTACAGTCCACAGAGAGACTGCATAAAAGAATTCACTAAAGTAATGCCACAGTCAGTTTTGGCAAGTATTTCGTGAGAATAAGGAAAAAAGGGAAAGCAGAGACAAAACAGAGAAAAAAGCAAGGTTCAAATAATTTGAGTCCTAAACAAACACATTCATGTTATGACAACATTAGTTAAGCTATCACTCAAAGCATTTTCATTTCAAAGAACATTTCCTTCTGTATTTTAGCAGCAAGCTACAATTTTAAGTAATTGATAACGCAAATTCAGATCATCTGAATAACAAAAATACTTAAACTATGTACACTACTCACTCCACTACTTTTGAGAGCAGAACTAAGAAATAACTTATGGCACTAAAAATAATATAGTGTTGCTATCCCGTGCAGGTTTAATGTCTATCTATATTTGGCATTTCTTAAAATTTTAGATGCTGAAATAAAAAGATCACATACAAAACCAAAGAAAAACCAAGGAAAACCTTTTAAGTAGGATTCTAACTTAAGCCTCAGCTTTGGAGGGAAATATCAAATACAAGATTTAATGAAGGCATTCTATAAAATCCAAAAGACAACTTAACGCTTAAAGGCTCCTTTGAACTGTATCCTTCCTTGTCAAACTCACTGTTCAGACAGGATACAATTCATAGAGAACAGAAAGATTATAATTTTTTCCAAAATAGGAATGAGTGCCTCAGACCTCTAACAACTGCATTTTATCAGACAACCAAATACAAAAAAAGCAGCAAATAAAACCATGCCTTTCTAGCTCTTCTGGGGATGTACAAAATAAAAGCTACCCAATCGTTACTGGGTTTGAACTACCAAAAAGGGAGGGAATGTAAAAAATAATTCAGTCCTGCAGTGAAATTCATTCTTTTTTGTTTTGTTCAGGTTTATAACGTGAACCTGTAACATAATTCCTCAAATACCTCGGATACCCCACTTAGACCACACATCACTTTTTTTCTGCACGGCCAATCAGTTTGAATGGTAACAGCACGCAAACTATTGTATTGCAACAGATCTTGTTACTCTCTGCAGGCTGCTGAACTTCAAGCTACACTTTACTACAATTAGTAACAAGAGGGCTCCATGTACTTATTTGACCACCACAAGCCATTAATGAAAAGAAACAAAGACTGTTAAGAAAAACTAAAATATACAAAAAAAAGTTAAGATTCAAATCAGAAAATCTAGTATTTGTTAGAAAAGTTAGTACTTAGCAGACAGATGAGATTCTACCTTTTAACAATTAATCTTTTCAAATGTTGTGCAGATATATTTAATTTAAAAAGCAAGAACAGGATTGTCTTTTAATACTGGGTTCCCAACACAGTAATAGTCATCTTTTTGGGTTAAGATAATTGAACAGAATAATGCAAAAAAAAAAAAACCACCTACTTTTTCAATTTATTAACAGCAGTAGTTTTGGTCACTGCTATTTAAAAGTAATCACCTTTACCAGCTATTAAAAAACCCACAGATGCAGTAACTGATCTTCAAATATGAGCATAAGGCAGGTTATTGCTAATACTTAAACAGGTAACTCAACAAAAAAGCAGACTAGAAAAGGAAAATAAACTTGGGCTTTTTAATGTGCTATTTTTGAACGTAACACCAAATAGAAAAAACATAAAAGTGGTGCCTAAGTGATAAAGGAAAAAAAAAAAAGCAGCCTTGCCCCAAGATAACATGCAATCTCTAATGATGGCCTTAGGTACTGTAATTAACTTCATTAACAGAATGCTTCATTTGTCCTACAGCTAAATATTTTGTGAGTTACTACAGTAAATAAGCTGCAATCTGATCAACTGGATATAAGTGAGCACGCAAATTGTAAAACAAATTTCTGTCATCTTTAAAGCCTAGTCTAGAAGTTTCTGAAGAATTTCAGCCCCTTTTTTTCCTAGTAGAGAAATTAAATCTGCTTAAGAGAACTCTTCAGTCTAGCCAAGAAGTGCGGGGGTTTTGACTTTTTTTTTTTAAGAAACTTTTATTGAACAAGATCAACAATTTAGAATGCAGTATAACTTGTAGATCACACTTTTGAAGTAGATGTCAATGGAAAATAAAGTTAATACATTTTATTGTATGCTTGAAAAAATAAAAGTGGCAGACTCCCCTCCAACATGTCAGCACCACAGCAGTTTTATTCAGGCCAAAAACTTTTGAGTTATTTCATATTAACCAAGTATCATCAATAAACTCTACTCATTACTGTAGGAAACAGACTGCTGGGGGGCTATAGCAGTAACGGCCAAGAACTTCCAAGGTACAATATGTGTACTGAAGGTGCTGTTATAGGGTCTACCACATCTATCCTGCTCTAAGAATTAATGTTCATTAACCTTTAGGCAAGATGTGTGCAGTGAGTACTGAACATTATCAAAATTTCTTTCAGTGTGTTGTTCTGTCAAAAATAGGAGAGAAGCATGGTGAAGGAGAAAACATACTTGGGGAATTCTAAAGTAATTTGCACTGCCTCACTCAGTAGTGCTTAAATATAGCTGTTTGGGTTCAGCAGGCGAATGTTTTCCATCATTTATACCGACACAATTTAAAAGAGCGTTTGTTAAGTAACAATACAAGTCATTGAAAAACATTTCTCATTTCTGAGAACAGAGGGTAATAAAAATTAAACTGAGTTTTACACAAAAAACGAATCGTGCTTATTGATTCTCAAAAGGAAACAGCCTTTGCTAGCTGCTATCAGCACGCAAATAAAACAGTGATTGAGAATGCACAACATTTAAAAGTTACATCTATTTCCAAAGCAGTTGATAAGCAAATTCTCACCAACTTCAACTAGAAAAAGTCAAAACGCTGATCTTGTATGCTCAGAAGTTTGAGTGCAGAAACCACTTTAATTCCTTTTTAGCTACAACTAGCTCAATCTTTCTAATTCTTTTAAAGGTGTTGAGCAGCACGTGTACTGGCATCCCAGGCAGAATCCTTCTGTTATTTTCTTAGACTGAGCCACTTATACATCCATTGCAAGTAATCGAAATTAAATGCAGGGTTAATTAAGAGCTTTTTGCGTGCCAAAGAAACATTGGGAAGGTATAAAAGAAGCTGGTTGGTACCTGATGTGATCTGGCTTTTTCCTGTCATGTGAAAAAATGGGGTAGGATTAAAACATAAGGGAAAGGAGGAGAAGGAATGAAAAATGCAAAATGAGCAAAATAAGCAAAGAATTAGCACGATCTGAAAATACAGCAGCATTAAAAAGGAAAACATTTAATGCATCCAACCTGAAAACTATTCAGAACATACTAGTGTTTGGTAAATGCTTTTGTCCCTACATACATTTATTCATGCATATTTTTCTTCATGATAAGGACTTATTTTTCATTTGAATTTCTAGGAACCAAAAAAACTGTTACATAAAAAACCTTGTTCCATACCTGTTACAGTAAGACTCTCCAGTATAAAGATATCATTTTGATTCCACTAGAGTATATATTATATATATACTCATGTACATTATACACTATACATTTAGTCACAACTAAACAGAGATTGCAAAAATCTCTGGCTCTTTCAAAACACAGCAACATTGAACTGCAAATAGCTCTTGTGGTTTACTTCGTAACCTGCTCAAACACTATCTGCTTCTCAAGCCAGTGTCGTGCAGAACTATCCCAAGAACGGGAAATTTGATGCAAAAGCCCAAATAAAGTCTTCAGACAATTAAACCCAAGCTGCCAGCTGCCCCAGGAAGAAAGTACACCATACTTGCAAGAAATTATCTTGGACTGGAAACAAAACAAGTTTTCCTTTATTAGAACAGATTTGCCCCCAAAGGGCTGCATTATATGGTTTCAATTTTTTTCTCACCCAGCAACCAACTCCCAGGACAATCCACTATGGTGTCCACAGATTCATTGATGAAGACACGCACACAGAAGCATCACAATTATCTAATTTGTTACCTAGACTCATACTGATGTGTGCCAAACACAGACAAAATCCATTATATCATTTCCTTTTTCTATTATGTTTTTAATGTGGACAAGCACACACCAATAGTGGTAATTGCAGTATTTTTTGGTGCCTTTAATTGTCTTAAAGGAGTATTTTAAAAGGCCTGGAACTATCAAAATACTAACCGATACCAACAGGGGGGGAAAAAGAAGCTACCATTTCAAATACACACTGACAGTGCAATTAGCAGTCAGCAAGGAAGATCAGTGCTGTTGCCCTCAGCCCAGAACATCAGGAAATCCCAGTATTTTTTTCCAGGCAAATTCTTCTGGTTTTGTTTCAGTTTGTTGATTTTCTACCCACCTCCTCCAAAGATGGGCATATAATGAAGCAGCAAACTACCTACCCAATAAGAACACTGCAAATATCTTGCCTGTCCTGGGGTCCCTGACTTCAGCTCTGAATTCCCTCATATGAAATATGTAATTCTCTAAATGTTTCCTCCTTTGGTGTTTCAGTTGTACATTTTTATGCACAAAATAGTTTAATGCAATGACACAGTCCTGTCTCGTAGTCTACCCAGTGACTGGAAACGCACTCTCACCTCTAACATATAGTCAACTTTAATCAGTATTATCTCCCTGCAGCTGAAACTGCAATACTGTAAAGCATTCCATCATTGGAAGCAGGCAGTGGAAAGTGGCCATGACCATTTCAGTGCCTACAACATAGCAAGCAATTACAATTGTCTTCAGAAATAAAAATAAGATAGAAACACTTATCTGTTTTTATTAAAACATTAAAAAGGGGGCTAGCTTCAGAAACTAATAGTTATCTTCATTAAGGCCTTAAATGTGTATTTTCCATATGATAATATGTAGTAGTTTCATAACAATTAGTAATGGTTTGTGAATGTGAAGTACAAAATTAAAATGATGATTCAATTTCTAAACTGTGTTTACAGAAAACATATCCAGCGCCACTTGCTGCCTAATCCTGCAGCCCTCAACTAGCCTATCACAGCAAGATAAATTACCAAGAATCTAAGACTGAAAAAGGTTAAAGGTTTACCTTTATTGAATACTCCTGTGACAAACAGAAGAAAAAACTATAAGCAAATATAAACTACATCGTAAAGTACGTAGCTCTGACTCATTACTGAGCTGTTTACCTTGGCTCTCTTAAATAACTTATTGTTTGGATATGTTTTTATTATATATGTTCAAACCTGTAACTTAACCCGAAAGAATGTCACTGTGTACCTTGATTTAATTATGATTTCCCCACATTTATCCATTTACATTCCCAGCACACAGAAGTTAATTTTAATTTAATCCTACTCCCTAACCCCCTTAAGGTAAGATACATGTACAGCATTACTAGGTATTAAGCCATGTGGAGGAAGAATATTTCTCAGCTACCTTCAACACTCCTGTCCTGCTCCCTCCCATTACCTCCTTACAGAGCAAGGCCTTTATGCTATCCAAAAGAAGAACTCAGAGAGCAAGTCAGAGTTTTGCCTTTAGTCACTTAACAAGGGGCTGCGGTCAATCCTGCAAAACTCCTTGCAAAAAGGACCCTTTCAGCCTGTTGAGAATCCAATAAAGGACAATCTTCTGCCCTGTTACTGCAGATTTTTCTCTGTGGGCTTACACTAACATTTTACTTCAGACCAGGAACATGAGGCCCATCTCCAAGTTTTCTCCCTTCACCACCCTTTGATGCCTTACAGATTTGTCTTGGAGAACTCTGAATTCTGCTTGGATGAAACTAACCCAGAAGGCACATTACAATTACAGACAGATAATCAGACCACAGGACCAGAGTAGCAGTCCAAAGCAAAATCCCTTATACTAGTTGCACACGACTTGCTAATCCAGATACTGACACCAGCGGCCCTTCCATCAGTCCACGGATTTAAAGGAATCCCAATTTGTTCTAGACTTGCGATGTTCCAAGATGCTGAAGGAATTATAGAATAATTAAGGTTAGAAGGGACCACATATCTAAATGCACATTCTGGCCTTTGAAAGACTGCAAATAGAAGCACTGCTGCAAAAATTGAAGAACATAAGACACTAAAGAGAGCTCTATATCACAACAAATTAACTTAAAAATTCAAGAACTGCATCCAACTACACTGTAAATGCTCCAGCATGTGTCGTATTTCCTTGAAAAAAGCATACATCCTTGGAAATGCAAAAGAAATCCTGTTCATGGAGAAAATTATTTAAACAATAGTAAAATATACATTGTTAAAGAGACATCACTAAATATATTTTGAATTCCCAACAGGAGCATTGAAACTGCTATGCAGAAGTCACTGCACAGGACAGGAATTGTAAAGGGTAACAATTACACGCTTATCTTTCAGGAAAAAAAAAACTTGAGTACTTGAGTCCTTCACTGTGTTTGCCTGCTTCCAATGGCTACACAACTTCCATTTTACTTTGTCCTCTGACACTTATTTTTCCAGCATATACATTCACATAGCTTACTGTATAGAATCACAAGGATTGCTGTTTCAGCCCAAAGTAAGACCAAAATGCAGTTGCGGAGCCAGACTGCATGACAAACCAAGCTTTCCACACATACGACTTCTCCAGACTAATACACACTCTTTGAAAAAGGCTTGCAAACTAAGACAGAAAATAAGGCAAAATAGCTTTGAAATATCATCTCTGTTAATTAGCAGAGTCGTCCAAGCGTTCTGTCAAAACTGTGGAATCAGTGAGTTGCATAGGTTAAGTCAGAACAGAATTTAGCTTAACAAGCAGAATCTTAAGCTAGTAAATAGAGGTTCTGAATAATTACCTGTTCCAAGTCTTGAAGGCATTGCTGGCTCGCTTAAATAGATAACCTTCCATAACAATACCATTGGCTGCATCTACATTGTATTCTAGTTTAGTATCATCACTGGAATAATCCTAGGATACAAAGGAACAAGACAAGAAAAACACATTTCAAATAAAACTTCAAAATATGGGCACTATTAATGTCAAAAAGAGTAAATATTTAGGAATAATGTTTTGCTTGCAACACTTATTAATTAAACCATGACTCTCAGCCCCTGATTTTTTTTTTTTTTTTGAAGGCATTTTTAGGAGATCAGAGTGCTGAAGATTTTTACTTCCCCTGCACTCAAGGGGAATTTCTTGCTCAGGTATTGGTGACCACTACGGCCAAGTAGAGGGCAAACATTACTGACAGAGCATCTGATGCTTCAACCATCTGCTCAAATGGTCTTACATACATTCCAAAAACGGAACAGTAAGGTAGAGGAAAAGGCACAACGTGAGTTAGTCAAAACTGAAAAGCAGTTGCAGCCTGTTGCAAACAACTGTATAAAGCCAGTCACGGTTTAGCATTTTCTTCAGCTCTGCTATCTTGACAAGCGAGCCAGATCAGAACTTAGACAAGTAATCAAATAAAGATGATGCTATCAGTTGTCTCCAAATTAAAGGGGTCATGGTGCTCACAATGACGACAAGAACTTAAAAGTATTTTTTTCTTTATGATCTTTGACAAGAATATGAAGCTAGAAGTAGGACAAGGGAATATATATTTCAATCAATCTAATAACAAGTAATAACAGTTAATAACAGCTTTACAAGTTTTAGAAGGGTTAACTGCTTCATCTCCAGCAAATGTACAGCAGACTAAGTAGTAATACATGTGCTGATTACTTGCTTTCATATCTCATCTGAAACAGCATGGACTTTTCCCAGGGAGCTACGTGCTCAGGTATTCAGTGAGTGGGAGGCTACCCACTACTAGAGGTGCATGAAAGCACACAGGGAATGACATCATTTATCATAAGCTATGTCCAGAGATCAAAATAATATACATGCTATTATTTAATCTCACTGTAAGTAAAATACAAAAGTAGACTAGCAACATACAGCTTCTTCCCCTTAACTAGGGCAGAAGAGACACATCACTGAAAATTAAGTTTCATAAGAAAAAAAAAACAGGGTAAATACTGAAGATGCAGGACATTTCACAACATCACTCTCCCATATCTTCAACAGGTACTTATTGTAAATTGCAAATATCAGCTTTGTGTGAAAAGTGTGTATGTGAATCTCTGTTTCAGACTTTGCTCCTTAGGAATTTGTCTATGTATAGGGAAAAAGAGGCTATACCAAAAAAAAAAGTCAGCTTCAAAATCAATACCATTAGCCCTAGACAACAGTCCAGCCTGCACTCAACTTTTCTGCTACACACAGTGTTTACTCTTACACATGCAGATGCTTTGGTCCAATGCAAGCTTAGCTAAACAAGACAGTGAAGTAGTTACAAATATCAAAATGGGCCCTTTACACTCGCGGGCCTGCACAGCACCAAATTCCACAAAACTACTCACACTGTTTTCAATTATTACCAATCTGAATAGATTAACTAAATTTGAAATGTTAAATCTCGATTTTTACTTATTCACTGGCAGAAGATCAGTGCAAAACTAATCAGTTCCAAAAGATGACGGAACTATCCTTTCACTACCATATACTGATCTAAATAAACATATAGGTTGCAAATAAAAGCTTCTCAAAAATAACAAATTTTTGCATGCATTCATCATTTAATAACTGATTTTCTGCCTGTTTTCTAGATCAGAACATGTTGAACATTAAAGACTTCACGTAAGCACAAACAGCCAAATATCACAGTACAATTTTAACTTACTATTTCACTACTTATGACACACACAAACATTCTCAAAGTGTTAAAAATCCTTTGTTTTTTTCCTTCTCCTCTCCAAAAAAATAGAAAAGAGAAAATCCTGTTAGCACACTTAGACAGGTTGATGTCACATTCCCTCCCTCCCCAAAAACCAGTAAGTTACCAGCTCTAACTTACCAGCTCCCAAACATAATGAAACCTGCTAAAGATTTGCATCTTCAGTGATGCTTGCAACTCCTTGTCTAATGAAAGATAACACACATTCCCTGTCTTTTCTGTCCAAACTACCATGTAATCACATTTTCCTCCAGGTTTGGAGAACTGCTGCAGAAAATGCAAATGTCTTTTCCAGTGAATCTAGATTTATGCTTTGAAGACATAAACAAGCATGACGGGAAAACTCCTCTGGATCATTTATCATGCTACACTCAGTCCAAATGGTTTAAAATACTGAGCCTTCCTCATGAAGTGCACTTCGTGTCATTTTTAATGGCTTCTCTGATTTCCACCTTCATAGAGCAGATAAAGACACAAGAGTACAACGACAAACGTTTAATATTTTCCTAACTATACACAGCAGACTATCAACTGGTAGGGGAGGGAGTAAAACTTCCATATACTTTATCCATAAAGTTTCACTCAAAGTTGTTGTCAGGAAAAAGATGAACAACCAAACAAACCCCACGCTTCATTTCAATTAAAAGGATAAAAGTAGAAATAGGAACTAGATAAGCTCTATCTGATCTTATAGTCTCTGCTATTTTATAATTAAAAAATAGGAGAAAAGCAGTCACATCATAGTTTATTTTTATCTCAGCACATGGAAAAGTTTAATGAATCACTAAAAATAATCAGGGGGTGGAGAGAAATATCTCTATCTTTCCAGTGTCCTGCATAAGAGAATCACATGTTAATAAACTCAGTCACTATATGTGATTCCGAATTTTGTATTCCTTAACCAAACACGCAGCTGCTAAAGACTGATTTTTAAACATAATTTATTTATTACTTAAGTAACCTTTGGGACTAAAGTACATTTCACCTAATCAGAACTCGGAGAATTAAGCCAGGTATGTGTATTGTATACAATTTTGTTACCAAAACATAAATCCCCATACTTTTCAGCAGCAGAGTTCTAATTTACTTTCAATATGAAGACTGGTAGCAGGTCGTGAAAGCTATTCAAGCCATTTTACCAGTAAATCTTAGGGAGTGTGAGTATCAGCATTTTAACATTCAGTAAGTTTTTTTTACTTTAGAGAAACAGAATTTTAAATTTTTTAAAAAGGCAGTGAATGTGGGAGCGTAAGTACCAGAGAAAACACTAATATGAAAAGTTACTCCAGCGTATACTAAATAGAAGACGCTAATGGTGCAACTCCCCCATTTAGAAAGTTACTTCCATTCCCTTCCTATTGGCAAGAGGAATGTCTGTCATGCTTAAATTGAAAGTCCCTTGAGGAAGGGCTTAAAACAACAACAGACACAACAAGTAACAAGGTTTATAGTCCAAGACAAAGCGAAAGAAGGCAAGATAGTCACTGAGCATACAAGTCACTTGAAATACTGGCACATCTCTTATGACTGTGGTAACATCTGGTTTCCTATCACCTTGTTTACTCAAGATGTTAAAAATTTTCAAATCATTCTCACTCCAGCTGTTTCCTGAGCAGTTCTTTGGATGCAGATTATTTATTTTTTTTTTTTAAATGAAAAAGGGATTTGGATACAACAAGAACTATTTAAAGTTCAATGCAAATGTTTTTCCTATATAATTTCCCTTATTTTAGGACAAAATGTTAGCTCTGTCACAAAACCAAAAAGCCATAATGCTGTTTACAGGTCCAAATGATTTTAAAATTATTTCTTAATTCAACATGTTACTACAGCAATGGGCTGCAAACTGCTCAGAAAACAAGTTATAAGTCTTAAGTGATGCTGACACTGTGACATCACTGTGACATAATATGAATCTTTCCCTATAAAAATGTATTGCATTCCCAGAATGATCATGACATTTCTAGATAAATTCATAGTATGTGTTGTTCCAGATTAATATAAAAAATAATTTCTTACACTAAAAAAATGAATTGTTTCCTGCATACTTGCTGAGCAAATAAAACACTGAAGTTAAAACAAACAAAAATTCAGGCATCAGTTCTCTTAAAATAGAAATCACACTAGAGCAGTGACCAAGCCTTTCCATGACTTTTGCATTATCCTCTCATACAACCACCTAATTAAACAGAATGATGACTGTAAAGAAAAGTGAGATGAGTTATTTAATTAGTGCAATTATTCTGCATGCATATGCACATGTACGCAAACACAGGTAGTGGGGTGGGTAGGTGTGTGCACATGTGCACTTACCTATATATCTCAGAAAAGGAACTGTTCTTTATCCACACAATGAAGAAAAGGCATCATTCTGAAGCATTAGATTAAAACTTCAGTATATTAAATGCAGTTATACCTCATGGAATATTCAATACAAGAAGCAGAAGTTTTGGTAATTATAAAACATGGAAGGCTTTGGCACTAGAAGATTTGGGAAGGCAGCCCAGTGGAAAGCAACATGACAAGTCATAAGAACAGAACAGAGAACAAGGTTGCCATTCTGGTCAGGTTGACCAGATGACAAACAATGATATAAAGAACAAGATCCAAGGTCTAAGTCAGTTCAAGATTCTGAAACCCTGATGAGCTGGAAGAAAACTTGGTGGGAAGGTTGGGAAAACCAAGTAGGAAGAGACAAAAACCAATAGATAACATGATTAGACTAAGAAACCAAGAAAACAATTTGACGAGCTATGAGAGGAATCTCCAATAAAGCATGCCCTCCAAAGCCTGGATGCATTAATCTAGGCATTATCATCACAAAAACGCATCAATGCCAAAACAG
The DNA here is from genome assembly GCF_034619465.1 of Leptosomus discolor. Taxonomy (NCBI): domain Eukaryota; kingdom Metazoa; phylum Chordata; class Aves; order Leptosomiformes; family Leptosomidae; genus Leptosomus; species Leptosomus discolor. The sequence goes on along the minus strand of NC_141397.1, from coordinate 51,602,602 downwards.
ACCTTTAGAGGACAACGTACAATACAATCTGACTGCCCTGGATCATATTTTAGAGACAGCATAAAATTGTCATTTGATAAAAATAAGGAACAATATATAAATAACCATATTATGATTGCCATTTGGACTAGAAACCAAGAATATTTATACTACACACAGATATAGCTTATCAAGTTTCAAGAAGCTTAAAAGTTTCAATAACCATTGATACTATTAGAAATAGTTTACCTGTAAAGCAGCCTTAAGCAGCATTTGAAGAAAGAACAGAGAACATAGTCATCATTGGCAACAGCAATAACCATAATTCATGGTAACAAGTTATTATTTCTATGACCAATTAAAAGATAATTGCCCATAACTTACATCCTTCACCAAGTACCACTGTTCTCTAACAGTAAAACCCTCAACTACTGCCCACTCCTGAAACTAGGCCTATTCAGCCCAAACAAATTAAAATTCAACATTAATTCTCAAGTTCCATCTCCTTCCCATTTCCCCTTTTTCTTCCCCTTCCTTGCCTGTTATCTCCTGTTTGCCTCCAAACACAGCACATCAGCACTGCCCTAAACCCCATCATTCTGCCTTCTCAGTTTCACAGTTACAGCAATTCTAATGCTTCCCACCAACTCCTGCAGGAATGATGGGATGAAGTGACAAAAACATTTTCAGCAACCAAAAATGTTACTCTTCCCCATTATTACTGACTCCTACTAAGGCTACCTACATTATAATCTTAGCATGTTTTCATTCCTGAATTTACTCAGATTTCATTTACGTTAGGCTTATTTATTTATTTATTTATGCCACCTGAACAGATACAGAATGTATTTGAATGAGAGTAAGAAGTGTTGCATTACCTTTAAACTGGTATCTAATCCCTTTCAAAAGTACCTGCAGTATTAGCTCACTACCGGAGAGTTCAGTGGAAATATTTTTAACTTCTAGCATTATACCTGCAAAACCAATACTGATCTAGAGCTTCTGAAACATCCAAACAACAGAATTCATTCCCCCCCCCAACATGAATTATCTACATTTTTCTCAACGAGCAAAAATAAGAACTATTGCACATACAAATCTTCCCAAAACAGCAATTTAATGTTATCACTTTCATATTTGTGTACAGTTGAACACCATATATCAGACAGCCTTTACAGAAGTTTACTTTTCTTTATACGCAATAGCAGCTGCCAGACTACTTCAAAGTGCTGCACTCCTGTTTGGCACAGTCCAGAAAGTGATACATATGACAGACTGTGCAGCATACGCACCTCTTCCACAGACACACAGGAGGGAAAGAGAGCAACTTTTACAACTATATTGAATCCAAGATGCAATAGATATTGATAGTTTAACAAAAGAGTCCAGCATTCAAGTAAATTCTACTGTTCTATTTATGTTTCAGTCAAATATAAACATAATATGCTGTTCTATAATACAAAATTAGTATCTGCAGTCCAACCCTATGCTTAATGATGTGCAAGTCTGTTTCCCTGCACTAGAGATACCATCCCTCACAGGTATGATGCAGAGGCATTGCTGGGGAGAGATGCTAGAGGCACAAAAATGTGTGTGCAGTCTGCCTTTTACATTCTCTCAAGTACCTTTTGTTGAATAGTGGAGTGCTTTTGCTCCATATCTCTCTTCTCCTTTGCAGCATCTACAGCCAACTGATCCAGCTGTAAAGAGAAACAGAAAATGGGATCTTTAGATATCAAGAGAAATTTGGCTCAGTAGATTTCATCATGCTGACAAAAAAGAACACATTATGTCTAGACATTGCACAACTTTTGGTTTATTTGCATAGTATAATTACTTCTCTGGTCACAGAGTGTTTACCTTGAATAACCACTGAAGCCTCGTTTAAAGCACTGCACTACCATCCTGAATTAACCTCTACGAGAGGTGTACATTTCTTGTAAGCCTTAGAAGAAATGTTTCAAAGAACAGCATGGTGCCAAGCATATGCGACTCTGTACCGCATTGGTGCTCGGGCTCCGAAGAGAATGACTCATGCTTTAGCTGCTCCTGCTGGCTGACTGGCCTATGCAGCAGCACTGGCACTAGCAGCAAAAACTAGACGGAGCAAATGCTAGAGATTTTTCCCCTCCACAAAGCAGGGGAACTGCCTCAACCAGGCTTCTGTATCGATAGCTTTGATCAACTCATCAGCAGTATTTGAGCAAGAGTCCTTGAAATCTTAGGAAGAACCACTCTAACTGTTTTTAGTTTCAGAAATAACAACAACATGATTCTGCAAAGAAGAGACTGTCACAGAGAGGATTTAAGGTAGCATCCTTACAAAGTCTGTGGTAACAAAAAAAGATATTACAAAAAAATTGCTGCAAGCATGTCTATAGCACTACCATATAAACTTTTTCCTTTTAAAACCAGGAAAAAAAAAGGCAGGAAATTTAAGATATCCTGTAAGACAGTAAGTTTGGGGTGGTTTTTTGTGGGTTTTGTTTGTTTGTTTTTAGACTTTGATGTTTAAATAAGAAATACGGTAAAGTGGAGGAGCAGATGCTGCCTGAAAGGCCAGTTATCTTGGTGCTTATGTGACACACTATGGAATCTGCTGTGGTGCTTAGGGACATGGTTTAGTAGTGGGCTTGGTAGTGTTAGGATAATGGTTGGACTTTAGGATCTTAAAGGTCTTTTCCAACCAATATGATTCTATGATTCTACGATCCAGCCTGTAATGCAAGACTGCCGCTAACCCCAGTCGCAGCATCTTGCCGAATAACCACGCAGATGCCAGACTGAACAGAGCAGTACAGCCTGCAGCTTTACATCTGTGGGACAGACCTCATCCTACTCCAGGCCTCGGAGGAGGAGACGAGGAACAGTGTGCAACACCAGTTTTCCAGCTGAAGTCAGTCACGTGGCAGAGGCCACAGTGTGACTAACTGAACCTCGATTCATACACAGATGGGGTCACCTCCACTCACCCTCACAACCACAAGCAAAGGCCCCTGCCAACTCTGGTCATTTTCCCCAGGGTTGTATTTCCTCTGCTTGAAATGATATAAATGAGACAAAAAAGGGACAATAACTGGCTCTTACACCCTTGTATTAGACAGTCTCCAACAATTAAGGAGCTATCGGACAGTTGGGACATCTGGATCCAATTCCATACTCTGTCACTTAACTCTTCTCTCTCTGGTTTCTTCTCTGTCTCAAATGGCTATACGAGCACTTTCACACTTTACTGGTATTTGTGAGCATGAACATGTTAAAGACTGAAGTGTCCAGACATTGTGTTTATGTAGCCAGATGACTTAAAAATGATGGAAGAGCCTCTAAAACAGAGACTGGGCTGCCATTGTGCTCAAAGACTGTTTTGCACAAGAACCCCAGGAAACCCATTCTTTTGTGATAAAGACGAGAACTGCTCCAAGAGTGGTTCAGGACTTTAAGGGAATCAAATTTCTTGTTATAACCTCAGATTCAGGAATCGACACATGGCCCCCAAGAAAGTCTTCCTTCTGCCCTGTTAGATGAAACAGAAGGTAGCCACTTTATGTTAGGACAATTACCTGTAATTTATTCTAAATACAAGTGTTTGAGGATACATTTACCACAGCATAAGTGCCAAAACAAAGTTCTTCACAGCAGGTCATTTCATCATTTATTTTTTTACTATCAAGACAGCCCTGCATCATTCCAGTTTCCAAGCTCAGACCAGAATTTCTTTTCGCTCCAGTGAGCAGCACATCAACTTAAACAAAAGAGACCAACAGCATACAACTATCAAGAGCTGTAGCCAATCAAACAACCAAACTATCAAAATCCCAGCCATTATACCACTACTGGGTGGTCTTAAAAAATTTAGGTATTTTTATAAACATACAATGCTAGAAGCGTCATTCTGTTGAGAAGTAAGTCAGACTAAAATGTTTAGCTTTTTGAATAGTCATCTCGGAACAAAAATTCAAGTAGGTTTTCTTTTTAAACTAATACCACATTTCACATGACAAGTGCCAAATGCCATAACTTCCATGCAAAAGCTTATATTACACTGGTGTGCCATTAAAGATTCCCCTACAATGATCTGATTCACAAGTAATCCTACCCTGACCTAAAATATCCAGAAAGCAAAATTCCTCAATCCTATTCTGTCACGTAAAACGGTTACTCTGAAGATGCAAAACAAAATAAACAAGAGTATAACTATACTATTTAAGATCACTTACATTTTAATACTTCAGGTGTTGATAAACCTTGTAGTTAAGATCATTCACAAAATTTACCTGGGAATGAAAACTCACCAACAGAAAGAATCTGACAGTATTTTCAGGAAAAAAAAAAAAAAAAAATCTAGTAAATCTCTGTTTTGTTATGTCACAACATACCTTCTCTCTGACCCGTTAAAGGCAGAAGCTTCAACCAATGCAAGCTGCAAAGCTATTAACTGTTATACTTCCATAAGCTATTTACGAGTCTGCTTCTGTCATGAAGAAATACTCGTTGCTTAAATGCCAAGGTTGGCCACAAAAGAATAATTCAGCAAGTTGTACAACTTCAGGGTCTTCAGTCTATCTTTGCTCTAATTGCAATACATTTTAAACATTCTCAGCTTCGGATTTTCTAAATTTAACTCCTTCAGTTGCTATGATACCAGCACCAAAATGAATGTTACACAATGCTCCTTACCAGATCAAGCAAAAGGATGACCAGCCATTCAAATACAACCTTGTGTTCCTTGCTCAAACAATCTCAATGAAACGGAAACATGAAAGCCCAGCTGGTAGCATAACCCCTACCAACTCCACAGTTTTTGTCTTCTTTCCCCATACCCTTCCGCAGAGGTACGGGACACACACTCTATACTACCAAAACACCACAGTTCAACAATTATAACTCAAAATGGAAGGTTGTGAAAGAATTAGAGGCACAACTAAGGACAGTCATGTGCACCTGAACCTTTTGAGTGCCGCTATTACATCAAGCACAGAGGGCTGTAGCTGTACAGTCACTTCCCATCTTGACAGCAGGGCCAGCTCAAGCAGCCTCTCAGCTCCATCGCTTGCTTGCCACACACACATGCCTCCCCGACGTGTGTTTATGCAAGTAATTAAGGCTCACAGTAACCTGACTGGGGACTAGTCTAGCAGAAAAATAACTATTTAGACATTTGATTGTTGGAGTTATTTTCTACAGTTCCCAACCTGCTTCACTGCATAGACACAAAAGCAAGTTGAGAGGCACAAATGACAGCAGTGCTGTGGCAGGAATAACCAGCTCGAAACAATGTCATTTCTTAGACATTCAATGACACATCTACTCAGATGAATGCAAATAAATAGAATTTGGGTTGTCTTTGTTTTGTGGATCAGGTTGGGAAGTGGCAATAGAGGGTTTTGCATCGGTGCGGTTGTTGCAAGTCCTTGGATAGAGGCAAAAGAAAAAGAAAAAAGTGTCGTTGTAAACTATTTCCAGGCCCATTCAGCTTTCACTGAAAACAAGTCAAGACACTGCTGTGTTTTCTTCCTGCACCACAGACATACCTTCAGTTGAATATTGTATGTTTTAATTTATTTTGCATAACCATTTTCAGTGTCGCCTGTGTGCAGTTGGCTGTGGTCCATTTAACCTTTTCATGAGTCCCCTCACCGAAAACCCAGAAGTTGCAATTGTATGTTCTTAAACAAACAACGGAACTAGGCAAGAAGGATTCAATATATGAACTCAGTTTTGCACCAACTGAAAATCAGACTTCTGGTTTATGGTCTAAGCCATTAACATCAATGTTCTTTTAGGCACAGTGTATAATTCATACAGCAAATAATGTATACAAGTAGAAGGATAAAGACTTAATCTAGTTGTTATATCTATCTATCTATCACACTGGTCATATACAAAAATTTTTGAAACAAAATAATCCAGTGTCCCGAGTATCATAAAGTACCTCGAACGGCACTACATGGCTATGTTTAAGCACGTAAATCCTAAAGGCAGTACTAATTTTAGTAAACGGACAACTTTCAGTTTCTAACTATTTTCACTCAAACCACTTACAATATATTTTTATGCTTTGTCTTTACCACACTACGGTTCCCTTTTTGTTGAATAAATCTATGATGTACCTGATATATATGCATATATCAAGTTTTCATCCATTCCAGCATATAGTTATGAATTTTTAAAGTAATTTGTTACCTGTGCACCAAGATCTTTCATGTAGGGCTCAAGTTCACTAAAAAGATCATAGCCTTGATGGAAAAAAGCCAGATGGGCATACATAAATGATAACATCTAGAAGGGAAAAAAAAAAGTATTTTTTAAAAGTATATTTATCAGATATCACATAAATATATCACTTAACTAATCCACATGAACAAACTTAAAATACAATTCCAGGGTTAATTCCTGCCCCCTTGTGTCCTGGCAGATTTACATCAATATCTCACAGAGCTTCCAATGTTGTAAATAAACACGAAAGGTAAAGGCAGAAAAACATTGAGTGAGAAGTCTCAGAAATTAGTTAATAGGATTAACCCCATTAACAAAACAAAACAAACCTGTTTAAGGGCAGAAAATCATTTCTAATTCATGTCACCTGAAATTTTTGTTATCTCCCATTTAGCTAGGACATGTAAATGAGACAGCAGCTACAGAATATATTTAGTAATGATCCAAACCCATAACCTTTATGAACATAGCAGAGAAGACTGTCCTGTGTAAAGAAAACAAGTCAGGAAGATGCAGAGCAGAGTGGCAAGCAGCTATAAAGCTGTAATCCAACTGAAGTTTTTGCTATTTAAAGTAATTAAGGAATTTATGGGAGCACAACTTTAGACCTTTGAAGGAAGAGCACCATTTAATTTGGCACTCTGTACCTCAACAAACTTTTTACAGAGATAATGTGAAGCAGAAAACAGAATACAAAAAGAAGAAAACTAGCATGCAGACATAGCTGTATATTAATTTAGCAGATACCATACTAAAGCATATTGTATATTTGTTATTACAATATGCTATTTACATAAAAAATATCATTTTTGTAGAAAGAGTTGAATCCATCTTAGAATAGATTGTAAGTACTTATTGTTTATAAATATAGTAGACCTAAACAGCAGAATTCTTGGCAGACAAAGTTCAATTTTAACCATGAAACCCATATGAAACACATAAAAGAAGGAGTGAAAACTTTTTAAGTGTTCAAATCTGAACCAAATGGATTGCCAAAAACAGTGAAGCATCTATGCCCAGTTATAGTAAAGGCCAAACTGTCACCAAAGTGCCAAACACACTGATAATGTTTTGATGGGTAAAAGGACTATATTTTTAATATACTGCTTTGCAGTCCTATTTTTAATTTCAGATGTATTTAAATATTTTATATACAGAAAATACAGTATATCCTACCGATTTTAAGATTTCTGCTCTCCTTTTAGACTGAAGAACGTTGATCTAGAAAAAAAAAAAGCAGCAATTAATTTTATTCTACTTGGAAATTTTCCCCACAGAAGTAAACTTCAAGTTACTTCCAAATAATCATATCAAAGCTTAAAACATTGGAAGAACACGACTCAGTATCAGAGTTCATAAAGCACTTCTTTTAGAAGATGCATGCTAGTTTTATAACGGTATTAAAGTGATACAATCAGACAAGGCTTGTGAAGCTAGAATTTCACAGTGAGTCACAACTTGCTTATATTAGAAGAGAAAATAAGACATCACGTGCTAGCTAGAATATAATATACCTTTCAAGCATGGAAAATTGGTACCCATTTTCAAGAGACTGAATTCAACATGTTTCAGTTATTGTTTCTGACAGCATGAGCTAACCCAGCTTTTCAAAGAAGCTGCACTCGGCACCACTGCCATCTCCTGCCAGGGGAGAGCAAAGGAAGGGGGGCACATTTATTTTTCCCCTTGGGCTGACGTTGTCTATAGTGTCCCAAAACTGGGATATAGTCCCAGCCTCTGAAACAAGATCACAAGAGCTTTGAGAAGTAACTTTTCACATATACTTGCACTTTCAAGCTAACTGAAGTCACTGATCAATGGTGTTGCCCTGGAACTGGAAGAATTTCACACTAGATAGAAAAAATAACTGATTTTTCATATTCACCTAGTTCTTCTATCCTCTTTGTCCCCTAATCTTTAAGGCTGTCATCCAGAACTACATATTATACTTTAAAAGCCCTACGTAGCAGAAACATGCATGAGTTTGCAATTTAACACCTCTATGTCAGTTTAAAATTCCAGCAAAAGAAATAAACTTACTGAAGCTATAATCAAAACCAGACTGTACTTCTATACTTAAATAGTCAATATTTTGGAAAACCTCCTGCAGCAAAAATAATTAAGATTCGTTTGTATAGAACAAACCCTCAAGTTGCAAAGCAAAAAAAAAAGTAAAGCAGAAGTTTTGAACTAAAGTTTAAAGCCAATATAGCTACAAAGAGACCACAGCTGCGAAGCCCCTTTGCCAGAAGAAAAGAGTCACCCAAGTAGAAAGAACTCTTAAAGCTGAATTCATTTTTGCCCACACTAATTAAGTGATGCTGAAACTTTTCTCTGTTACATTAAATGCATCTTTATGACATGAACTGCTCATACTTGGAACACAGGAATTCCAGGAGGCAAACAATCTGCAGTTCAATGCACACACAAGGAACTGGCCCATAGTATTGGCTGCCAGCTTCCTCCTCCCTCTAGTATTGGATGTTAGCACGAATAATCAAGCAGTAGTTAATTCACATGGCTTTTTAAACATCAAAATGAACTTTGTCCTTGGTATTCAAACGGCAGGAGTTCAGTGTTGATCACCGACCGCCGTATCTGTGCACGTGCCTGGGCTGATCAGATCACTTCCATTTCACTGAACAGATAATACATGCAATTTAGAGAACAGGTAACTAAGTTTTAAATAACTGACTGGACTGTCACAAATCCAGATGATAAGGCCCAATATAAAGCCAACATAATTTTAAAAGGGTTGTTCGGTGTTTGATCACAGGAGAACCCCAGATTCATTTAGGAGCCCCCAACCCCTCATATACTCCAAGTTGGAATAATCCTGTTTCGCTGTAGTTGTGGGTAACTATGAAACAGATGAATTGTTACGTATCAACAAACGATTTATTATTATTTCACAGGATTCAAAGCAGCAGGACAAAGAACACCTCTCAACAGCCTATAGGAGATCCGGACTAAAAAGCAAAAGAGTAGTTATGTTCTTGATTGCCCCTACGGTACAATGCCAAACTCCGCGGCTTACAGACAAGTAGGATTTGTTAAATAAAACCCAAAGCAAACAGCTGAAATTGTAACAGTAACCAGCATCCTGTATCAAAATCACTTAGGTAATTTGTATTTCCTACGCTAGGTTACAGTTTCTACTTCAAATATACAAAGAACTACAGCATAGCCAACGCACACAATACACTTGGGTAAGCATAAGGCAAATACTGTTTTCTCAAAATTAGTGTTAAAGTTGAAAATTAAACTGTGTCATTACAGCAACAGCACTGAGTACTGAAGTATTAAGAATACATCAGGTAAATTAATATTGCTCAGATTTCATTAAAAAAGAAAATCACTTGCAGACAAAGTTATTCCTTTTTCACTGAAGCTCCACAGCTTCTGAGAAGCTTACAGTAAGAACTTCTATAAGGACAGATCTCTAACTGTATGTAATAGATGGTTCTGAAAAGTAACTTTTATTGCTGCACTTACCTGAAGAACATAATCTAGAGCTATGTGTCGAAAACATTTCCGTGTTGCGGTCAAAATATTGGTTGCTTCTTCTACTTCGTGTTGCTTATTTCTTTGAACTTGGGCATTTTTTACAAGAGCATTCTCTTTTTCTTCACTAACTTTTTCAAACTGTTTCTTTGCATCTTTAAATTTCCTAATATCACTAAAGAAAAAGGAAAGATGGATAACAAATGAATTCCAAAGCACGAAAAAGTAGTGTTTAAAGACACACTAGACAGACTGTGCTCATGACTGTTATAGCCACTTTCTTGGTTTTCGTATTCTTCAATAAATGCTTGAATCAAATGGAAATCATACAAAGTATGACAGAAGCTTCTCTGTCTTTCTCTTCTGAGGTAAGGACAAAATTGAAATTTAAATAAATGCATCTCATGTTCACTGGGGAAACGCTTTGGAAAGCATTTTTCCCTAAGCTTAGACAATCACACGTAATTAGGATCAGTAACTGATACTATTCCAATGTTTCTGCAGCTGGATCTAAAGCCTCTCTGATTGGGATGATTTTGGACAAGGTTTCATGTGCATTTCTTAATTTATGGCTGGCAATTTTCAGGAAAGCTGTTTCACCAACCCACTCAAATCAGATGCTTTAAAATTCTATTTTATCTATAATTTTCCCATTACAAGTGTAAATTAACTTACTCTTTAACGAAAGACTGAAGCTGTGCTTTAATTGATCTTTGGGTTTGGTCAAACAAGATCTGAAAGAAAAGCATTAATGTGTAGGTCAATAACATAAAGTATTCATAATTTTCCATTTTAGACATACATGTTGTTATGTAGAATTAGATGAAAATTATTATTAAACCAATGTGTCTCTAACAAAAATATAAAACTCTTCAAAGTAGTTTTGAAATAAATAAAAAATAAGGAATAAAATAAGGAAAATAACACAAACTCAACACCTTTTGCTGGTCTTTCCTTAAAGACTGTGGTTATAGGGAGAGACAAGAGCTTCTGACATTGCATTCTCTCGTCCTGACAATATAAGACATGCCCCTTTCTAGAACATGTTTCTTAGGATTATTAAATAGTGAATATCACTGTACAATCTTGAAGAAACAACTTTGAACGTTAAGTAATAACTTTTCTTTTATTCTTATAGACTTTTGCAATTTAACCAACAACTGAAAGACGAATCAAACCACAGAAAAAACACACCCTGAACTTCCCGCAAAAAAACATACAAACTGAAATTAATGCTGAAAATGTAACATATAAACTATTATGTAATGGGGATAGTACTAATTATTCATGTAAAGTTTGTAAAAAACCACTCACTGTTGAACTAAGTGCTAAGTGCTAAGAAGAATGGCTGCTTCTTTTTCAAAGAGTAAGTGTTCTAATCCACGCTTCTTAAGTTTCTTATGATTTCAGGAGGCAGGGCAGGGGGGAGGGCATATAATCTACTCATTCAAATTGTAAAGCTTGAGAAATTTATTAAATTTCCAAGGCCAAAGCATACCTGAATGTTAGACAACTTGTATTTTCTCTTATGACCTCTTCCAAAAAGTAAAGATCTTAAGTGTTACACAATTTTATTGAAAGAGCAAGTCAAGAACTTAAAGTCTCAGGCCAAACAATGTTTTCTTTAAACGTTTTCAGTCTTAGTTTCCCTATTCACAAAATCTGGGAACGAAAAGCCATGAGATGCCAAGTACTGATAGCAAACCCCTTATTAGACCATTTCTCTTTTCTAGAAACACTGAAGAATGTAAAACATGACTGAGTTTAAGTCACCCATTAACAGTGGTACTATATGTTCCATCCAGTCTCCATTTTTGGAGGTTTTCAAGACCAAATGGGATAAAACCCTAAGCAACCTGCTCCAACCTCAGAGCTGACTCCGGTTTGGGCAGGCAGTTGAACCTGACATCTCCCGAGGTCCCTTCCGACCTAAATTGTCCTGTATCTAACAGCAACACACTGAAGATCCTGTTTGTATTCCCACTTTGGGAAACCAGAAACACAGACAACTAGAAGAAAGAACTTCTTGACAAGCTGGAAGTCATGCTGGGACTACTCCCACTGCTGACATTTAAGCTTGCCAGTGCCTGAGGAGTGCACCAATCAAGATCAATACAGAAAGAATATAACCAGATGGGAACTCAACTGATTAGTGGACTCTCAGAAATATGAGCCTTACAATTCTGCTTACAGGAATGAAGAGGAAAAAAGTGCTAGACAGAGAAATACACACACATTTTTTCCCCTAAAAGAACAGAAGAAAAGTGCCCAGAGCGTGATCTGACTAGATCTACAGCCTTGCCAACACATTACCTTTCACACACTCCAAACCAAGTCTAAGAAAGCTGCTATTTGCCATAAGCTGTCAAAGCTACTCCCCCACTGCTGAATCAGTGAAGAGGCTGCACTAGTCTGGTTCCTAGCCATGTTTGTAGCAAAGCCTCACATGAGAAAACTGACAGTCATCCAGATCTCAGTGGGACCATCTCCTACCCCTTCCCTCCTTCCTCTGGAGGGCACCTGCCTGCCTTTTTTTCTCTAGCTTCTTCTCCCTCATGACAGCTCTCCTACCAACTTGGTTTACAGCAGAGCTGACGCTCTGAACTAGTAAGTCCTGCTGAACTAAACAGATTCACAAAAAAGCAATGTAGGACCACAATATGTCTGGCAAAGCTCTACATCAGAACATTACTTTTTATGTTTGCACCTTTTGGCAATTTTTCTTTCCTTTTCCAGCAATTTTCTGAAAACAAAAGAAAAGCAGTAGAGGCCAAGGGAAGAGAAAGAAAGAAGAATGAACACATCCCTTCGGCTTTCAAGATACAAAACTAAACTCTTTGGAGGAAAAAAATAAATCCGTTTTCAATGCAGGCAAAACTGAGCTTTCTGATGAAGTCTGACATGCTAAAAAAAAAAAATCACTATTATTTTAAATCCTAGCATTTTCTCCTTTCTCTACATGTGTCTAAATCTGTCATACTTCAAAGAAAACTACACACAAATCAGAGATGCTTTACTTTGTGCATTATAAAGGATGGGGAAAAAAAAGTAGAAGTTATGGAAAAGGTAATCATTGTTTCAGTCCAGCAAAGAAATATGCTCATAGTTTGTCACTGTTGCCCATCAGTTAGACTAAAAAAGATGAAACAATCCAGTATTTACTGTGTTTTCCAGCACTGAGTTTTAGCAAAGCTTACAAATTCCAAACACAAAATAAAGCAAGACAAAAATCTGCAAAAAAGGGGATATTTATAAATACTTCCTAAACAAAGTATATTTATAAGCATAAAATGAGAGGTATTTAATACCACTTAAACCATGACTTTGCATATACTACCAACAACAAAAGCTTTAGCATTATTCTGTTATCAATCATAACTGGAAGTAAGCTGTCAGCGTCAGGTTTTAGCTAGAAATACTTACATTGTGATAATTGATCATTTCCTGTAAGGTGTCAGAGAACTTTGTCAAGCTGCTCTGTAAAGAGAAAAACAAAGTGCTTTAAGTTAAGCCCTACCAAATACACAGCACAAAAGCAACATTTCAGAGGTTTACAGCCTTGCAGTAAAGAACTTGGGAATTGATTTTCCTTAGCAGGATTATTAAACTAAAACCATTATTCTAGAAGAAGAACATAAGGGCAACATCAAGTAAATCCATTAAAACTACAAGCAACAAAAATGTTACTGTTACCTACCTATATATAAGGGACCAAACCGAAGCAAATCAGGAAAAACTCAAATTAGGTTCACTAAACTATGGGAAGTTCATAATTTAACACATTAATTTACAATATTTAATATTACACTACTTAATGTTTATTAACATTTAATACTCCAACTCCAAAAACCTGGATAACATGTTGTAATCCTCAGTACACACACGTTTACTGTAGGAACTACTGCCTCACAGCTGATGTGCTTAGCAACATCTATTTGTAGAATCAGTATCTCAAACAGTTAAAAAACAACAATCCCCAGTATATTTGGGTAACTGCTTACTGCTTGCACAACAGGTGTAAGAAAAACCTACTTGGAATCAAGTAAGGTCAGTTTTACTAGTTTGCCATGGCACTACATTTCTAGCAGGTAAATTTCCGGACAACAGCTGTTTCAGTTGCACACAGACTACACTGAAGTTCAGAGGCACAACTTATTTCAACTAGTGTGTCAAGATGCATACGTGCAATTGATGTTCTATTGCATAAAACACATTAATCATAGATGATATACAGAGATGTGCATGTAATTATGTATTGCATATTACACATTTTCATACCTCACTTCAAAGTAACATAGGCAGGAAATATTAGGTGTTCCAGATTAGCCTAACAAGACATCAGCCTGAGGTTACACCATCAAAGTGGGCTCTGTATCTTTGAAAACTTAAATTTCTATGTATTAGAGAGTGCGAGTTCCAGGACCCAAGAGATCAATTGCAGAGAACTGGCTCTTAGAATCTTATGACTAGAACCCCTTTATTTAGCAAAGTAAACAGGGCAGCTCTTCACAGCTTCAACCTGACTTTTTCTGCTCCTCCCAAGACAACTATTCCTGACCTAATACATATTTTCTGGAATTTGGAAAATCCTTGCCATTGCAGGTAAAAGCTGAAACTAAACAGCACAGACACTTGCAGTGCACCACAGTCAAAAAAGCTCACTCTTAAGACATCTTAAAGAAAAAGAAGCAAAAAGGCAAATAATAGTAAAAATGTCAACTACTTCTCTTACCAACTGTTACATTTTACCCTTTCTAAGTCATGCTTTTCTCCTTCCGTTTTCACCTCTTAAAGAACTTACCTCAACCAATGCATCTTTACAGGAATATTGTGCAAGGTCTCGAATTCCATTCATGAACTGCTTGTTGGCTGTACAGAATGCTTTCCCAGTGTCAATCATCGCAATACAAAGCTTCACCAGCTAAACAGAGGAAAAAATGACAAGGTGGAAGTTTTTTGTTTGGGTTTTTTTTTTTTTTGGTCTTGTTTTTTATACCACTATATAAACATGAAATACACTGAGCTTAGTCAAGTCTAAGAAACAAAGATTTCAGAAGCTAAATTCTAAATTTACAGAGCCTCACATTTTATAAAAAGCTTTTTATTGTAGTGATAGCTATAAAAAGACTACTCTACATCAATTGATATGCCATTGAGAAGGTTACTACTCTCTATAATTTTTTTTTTTTTTTAATTTGTTTTATTGTTAACTGAGATTTTCACATATTTCAAGAGAGGGCTGTATGAGGGCAAACAGCACAGCAACTAAAACATAACTGGTTAGAACCCAAGTAATTTAAGTGTTTTGTGGTTTTCGAGCCAAAAAACCCCAAAAGAAACCCACACGAGTTGTTTCATCTTCAGACGCTCAGTACACAGGCACAGGAAAGCAAGGGGCTACCTGCACAAAGCACAACTGAAGAGAGATGGTTACACCTCAGAAGGTGAAATCAATCACGTTTTCACTCCTACAACAGACTAGTCTTTCTCTGATGGGTTTCCATCCCTACCACTCACTGCTTATGCCAGCACCTTAGCTATCATGGTACTGCAGAGTTTGATACGAAGGCCATCAGTATCTTGTGATGGATGTTTTCCCACTTTTTGAACTATTTATGCACTGGGCCATTAATGAAAGACAGAATGATTGCAATCACTCAGATGCTCTCTTGAGAGAAGGCATATTCTGAGTTCCCCCACCCTAAACCAAACAGAATAAAATCAGAAGATGGAACCTTGGTCTCTGAAGGATTTTTCAAGGATGTCAGACAAATTTTCAGGAAGAACAACACAGAAGTACTTGATTCTATGTTGGGGCAAGGAAACCACCCAAGTGACCTTTCTGCCTTATTTAGCCAGTACTTCTTATGTTGACTCAGATCCTCTTAAGAAAAGAAGAAATCTGAGCATCATCTCCCACATTCTGATGAACAGACAAGTTGTTTGAACAATGGACAGAAAAAAATCACTACCAACATGACCCTTTTTTTCCCCTTCACTTTTGCTTATGGTTCATAATACTGAACCCAGCATCCTTTCTTCCAGAAGGGAAGAAAATGCAGATGATGTAGCCCAAAGTCACAACTGTGGGACAATAAAACTAAGTTTAGTATGAATAACTGAGCAACCAAGCCTAAACAAATCACTATCCCTAGGCAATAGTTACTTCAGCTCACACAAGAAGCCTGGCTTTCAACTTAAGCATTATACTAGATAGATCACTTATACTTCACATTACAATTAAACTACTTAAATATTTACCTTGTGTACTTGCTTTCTTGTCAGGGGAGCAAATGGGTTTGGTTGGTTTTGTTTTAAAGAGTACTAGAACACTGTCTCAGGGCAAAGAGTAATACTACAATTACAGTTTTTACACAACAGAACAGTATATTTGGCACTGGCCTCCTGCAAGGGATCTGGGGCAAGGCCCTGAATAATGCCCCTCAAGGAATTTGAGAATTATTTTCCCTAAAGATGACCCCTTTAAGACTGGTGGAAAACAAAAACATCCAAGACAGATTTTTCAGATCCTTTAAATACTTACATGCCTTAACCTACCAAAACAGACTCATCACCCCTACAGTGTCTTATACCCATCAGTTTCACTGAAATCCACACCAAATCAAAATTTGGTCTCTTAAATTTCTTTTGGAAGAAAAAATGGTTATATTAACGACAAAAGCTGGAAATATTATTACAAGTAGTAACAAAAAGTCTTCAGACTTGACATTGACTTTGTCTCTTTCTGCAGCCAACCTACAGTTGCAGGAAAAGTTCATATTCAAAAAGTAGCTAAGAGGGGAAAAAATTACATCTGCCTACATTAAAACCACAGGAAAAAATAATTTTAAACATTTAGTAAAAAACTGCTAAGGAAAGGAGACTTTCTACAGATGTAAAGCAAAAATAAGCCACCCTCAAAATACTAACAAAGAAAGAACAAAAGCCTCCAAATACTACTGGTTAGGAAACCAATAAATGGATTGTAAGGCACTGAAAAAACGCTGCATATAGCCTTTTATATACACACATAAAGCATGACAAAAAGCAGGATTAATTACACCTAAGTCCCCCAGACGAAAGTGAAGGATATATATAGACCTATCCTGCTGTGGCCATGCTGCAGACTACCAAAGACAGAAAGCATCGACTTTAAATCTCTAATACAAAGAGTATCCAGATGTCCTCACAGTGTGCTGTTGCCATAAAACATAAGCTCTCAGTGCAGGGATGGCCAGCCCCTGGCTTTTAACTCACATGAAAGCTGCTCTAGTTTGCATGCGGCCCCCGCGGTGGGGCTGAGTCACATGAGTGCGAGGGGGCCATGGAGTCAGGAGGGCGTTACACAAACCCTCAGCCAGGGGAGAAACCACCCTCACACCGGCTCTGCCTGCTGTTGCCCAAGCTTGGGTCTCTGAGGCCCGGCTGTGCACTCGACCCAGACTCATTCCTTCTGTGAGAGCAGAACTCTTGGTTGGCTGCTGCCACTTCCCAGCTGTGAACTTTAAAACAAAACCTAAAGACATATTTTTCAGAAGACATTGTTGAATTAAAAAGCTTACCTTGTCAAGTTTCAGTTCCAGTTCTGTCACATCTCCTTCTACTTCTTCTAAAGCTGCCCTGCATGGTTAAAAAAAAATTGTTTTCCTGTAAAATGTTACACAAAAATACTCTGGGACTGGGTGGAAGGGGCAGGGACACTTTAACCCATTTATTGCCATCAGAATTTCACTGAAATTTCAACCATAAAACAGCATAGCTTTTAAAGAACCACAAGGCTTGCAAAAAATTTGACACTAAAAAGAAGAAAAATTACATCACTGATAAAACACATAGCTTAGTAACAAAGACTTGAGATGAAATTTTATTACTTCTAATGTTTGTCACATTGAAATAGGTTTCCTTTATTCTTGCATAGCCAATAGTCTATACGTTTGAAGGTAATAACAAAGGAAAGAAACTAAAAATCTGAATGAAATCTCCTAAGTAATTATTTTGGTGACTCTCCTGGCTCAAACCTGCAAATATACATCTATTTAATGAATAACCTTGCAATGAGATTATGAAGAATATAGCATTTGCTGTGAGTCAACTGACTTAGCAGTAAGTTCAGATGGCACACTTGCTTATATCATTTGCCTCTAGTCTAGACTGGTTGCAACTTTCAGGCCAGTCAAATTTTATTTGCCAGTAGAAGTTGCTTTCATGAAGCATTTTAAAGCAAAACTCTCTTTTTGCTTGAGAGCTGATGTTTCCTTTGACACCTCCTTCCTTGCTTATTGCTACCCGAAAAAATAGGAGAAGGCTGAGAAAGGATGACACTTTGTTCAGTGAATTCACGAACATCACTGTTTCATCAGGCTGTTGCCTCGAGAGCTTGACTGTACTAATTTCTGGCAACAGATGCCCTTGCTCCCATCACGGGGTGCCTCACTCTTTCAGTCATTCCAGCATAAGTGTTCACAGAGCCAAACTGTTCACCAGTAGTAGTCTGCCTTGGAAAAAACAAAGTAACAGGAAGTCTTCTGTAATGGATTTTGGAAAATTGGATCTGATACATTTCAATCCCACAAAAAAAACTCTTCCTGGAAAAACTGAGACAGACAGGGAAATACGAGTTGGATCAGGAATTTAAGCCAGCTTTGCAACTGAGGAGAGAGAACACAGAACCACAGCTTTACTGTCTCTTGCTAATTCCGTTCTAGTTCACATGAGTTCAATCCAAGAACAAAAAAAAAAAAGGCAACAAAAAAACCTGGATCAGGCCCCAAACTCAGGAAAAGCAGTTTTTAAAAGAATAGTTCTGAAAAGCACTGCCAACTGCCTGAGTTCTCAAACATTGAGCATGACATTCCCAGCTTTTTGCAGATTTCACTAACACATAGCTGCATTCCAGTTTTTGTATCTAAAGGCATTCCCACAGTTACATCCTAGGTTTTGTATCTAAGCACATTCCTTCACAGTTACATTTTGGCTTCTGCCTTTTCTCTAGATTCGGACCATGAAGGATTTTAGGCAACATCAATTTCTTTTACTTTCTTCATTTTCTTCCATAAATTATTAACTTTCATTTAAGTCTCTAGAGTGAAACCTTGTTTCAGAGAGTGTTATGGGAAAAAAAATAAAACAAAGGAAGGAAAATTATCTTGATATTTAGACTGCAATTTTGTATTCATTTGTTTATAATCACAGTGCAACCAGTTTTTATTTGTTTCTTTGGCATTAACATAAAAGCATGATTAAGTAGCTTGTTTACAGAACTGCAGCAAGATCTGATAAGAATATTTTTTTTTTAGTGTCTTTAACTAGCAAAGAGTTCTAGCTCCACATGACTTAATGAGCTAAAAAGTCTAAGATTCAAGATGAAGAAGAGAGATAAAGGCAGTTAGAGCAGGCGGAATGAAGACAACACATCTGCTCAGTAATTAAAGCTCTATTCCAAAGGGAAAATTTTAAGATAGAACAAGCTCAACTGAAAGAGAAGTAACAACAGAACATCAAAAGACTGAAAACATGAGGGGCAGATCAAGAAAGAAGTATAAAGCAAAGCAGAAAGAGGTATCATGGGAGAAGGGAGACATACAGCCTCTCCACCACCGGATTCATTGCAAACTGCGTTAGAATGACCACAGGCCCCTGAAGCACCAGGCTGGTTCTCCAGGCTATTTCCCACCACTGCCACATGATGGAGGGAAGGCACATCTGGGCTCTACAGCTAGATACCAATCAAACAGTTACTAGGTTCCAGGCAAACCCCATCTCAACTCCTTGATTCTTTGCACAGAACTGGCTACGTTCACCATGTCCATCATATAAAAACTAGTGGAAAAGTTATTCTCAAACATATTCACAGCATTAGACCAGCACTGGATTACAAGCATAACAACAACAGAGAAGATGCCCTCAGACTATTGGAATAGACACACACACATCCAGTAATGTATTAACACCATCTAGTCACAACAATTGTTTTCTTACTGGGTTAGGGAACACATTAAGAACAGCTGATCTAAGCTGTGCTACGTTAATGTTATCCTTGTTTTTCTTAATTTAATACTTTCTGAAGCCACAGAACACAAAGGTGCATTTCTCTCTCCAAAAGATCTGTGTCAGGAACCACTTAAAGTTCACAGAAAATTGTCGTAATTCCAAGTAAATCTCATGTCCACAGCCAAGACTCAATCTCCAGCTATAAACACTGAGGACCAAGAACCAGAACTGACATGTACCAAAAATGTTGCTCCTTAGTAAAGTGGGAGCTGGGAGCAGGGTTTGCATGAGGGTAATCTTAGCCAGAAGGCTCTGGCATCAGGAACAAGGCTCAAATCTGCCTCAGTATGTGAATCAAAGTCAAACATCTGTGGCTTGCAGAGATGTTCAAACACTGCATGCCAACAGACAAAACCAGAACAGCTGCTTAAGGGTGGAGGACACTTATAAGTGAGCAGTCTCCCCTACCCTTCATGCTCCATAACAAGGACTCTCAGGAATGTGTTTCTCCTCTGCTGTTCCTCCTCTCCTCCACCCCCCCTCCTAAACACAGTTCAGTTTGCTAGATACAGCCTCCTGCACAGCCACAGCTGCAGTGCAGGAGGAATACAGGAGATGATGGAAGAAAACAAGACCTGACTTCTCAGCCTTTTTAAATGAGAATAATGTCACCAGTTACCTAGCCCAGCATATGACAAAAGCAAGCTGAACTTTCTGGTGTCCATCACAGCACTCCCCTTAAGCGACCAGCGAAAGACTTTCTTCCAGGTTAAGGTACTACAGGACTCCAAGAATCCCAGCAACCAAACAGAAAGATGACAGCTAAACTCACCCCTAGAAAGATAATTGGTCACTACTAGGCTACAAGCTGCAGACACACACCAGGGAAACAACTTAGACGGGACTAAACCACTACATGCTGCTGACCATAGTGCCAAGCACACTGTGGCCACAGACAAGCATCTGCTTGGCCTGTTTACTCTGACAACGTAAGAGGTAGCAATGGTCAACACTCTTGAAGTCAGCTATTCTTCAAGCCCTATCTAACTGCCATCCAAGCCACATCCTGCCTTTAGCCTTTCACTAACTCATCATGTTCTAGCTTGCATTTTTAGACTGCGTTCCTGAAAGTGAGGAAGCTGGAATCAGTAGACATTGTGAATTAGACGCCAACAAACAACAAATCAGAGAAGTCAAAGGTGCTACGGATAATTAATAATTAATAACTGTTAACTCTGGAATTACCATGTCCCGCCTATGAAAAAATATTCAAAAGAATAAAAGTCCATTAATAAAGTATTTTCCCAAGTTAAATTTTAATTGAGGGAAGTTTAAAGCCTCAGTCTTAGGTTCACCTCTTGAATATACTTTCAGAAGAACAGGAACAAGAACACAAAATTAACTGCTATTCAGACTAGGACTTCTGAATACCTTCATTTATTTGGACTCATAAAATGGGAATAACAGATTCTCACCATCACAATTTCAATGTTATTACTGTGAAAGCCTTGTCTTCAAATCTTGGAAAGACACAGCTCTCCTACTTGCACATGTTCTATGCAGAATAGCCCCTTAATGCACAGCTTTGACTTCACTACAGATGACATGTCCTTTCAACTGACATCCACTACAGTTCAATAGTGTAAAGTTGACATGCAAGACTAACCACAAACTATCAATATCTAAATCAGAGCATTTGAGCACACATACTCAAGTATGACTACATTCACATTTTCTTCCATTTACCGCAGTGTAATTTCATGAGAGCAGCTGTATTATCAGAAGAGTAAATAAAGCACTACCATGCTCCACTGCCAAGTGGAGAACAATGCAGCCTCGGAGGGACAGAGAACATTGAACATGAACCAACAGGCAAATGGTACTGTGATTAACTCCCCTTTGTCCTTTTCAATTGCATTTCTTTTTAAACTTCAAGGACATTAGGAAAACTGAAAAGCAGTTACAAAGATATGTACAGATCAGTAATTGCAAGTGCCAAAGCTGGATAAAGCTAGTTTGTAACCGGCTAAAGTAAAAGCAACTGATCATCCTAACTCTCCTGTTAAATACAAACCCAATACAGACACTAGTAAAGACTAGCTGCAAGTTATCTGTGCATCCCACAGTGGTATCGCAGTTCTACATGTGTGTAAAACACAAACCGTATCAAAATTACCAAGCACTCATGCCATAGCTTTAAGTGACACCAGACGTGGGTTTCAACCTCTGCTGCCCAGATTCAGATTAAAAGGCCAGTAAGATAGTCACCTCTAACCCTTTTGATCCCAATTATCAGACTGAAACAAAATCAGCAATGGTGTTGCTTATGGACCATTACTTATGGACCACTCCTGACAGCAACTGCATTTAGCATCCTCAGTGACAGAAGGAAATAGGAGTGTATCGGTCACTACGTTTCTTATAATGGTATGAGGGACTTCAGAGCAAGGTAACTTCAAAACACCTTAAAGATAACTTGAAAAAAAGTACTAATGAATGTGAAAAACTGGCAATGGTGTGAGATACAGAAGTGCAAAATAAGAATATGCACCTGATGAATTACAGGAACGTCTCTTCCTCTATGCCAGAGCCTATCAGGTGTCAGACAACAAAAAGGCCAATAGACATTAATCAGAGGATGGACTACAAGCTAAGCATGATGTAAAGGCAAATTAAAATGCAGGTATACCACACAAGATAATATACTTGCTCACCTAATTGGTCTGCTCTCTCTCCACACACATAGCACTTGCACCTTGGTATCACACTTCAGATGCTAAGCAACTACTTACAGAGTAGTTTAGAAGCAGCCACAGACTAACTGTTGATGGTAAAATCAGACCAGGGGAACACACACACCACACCATGATTAATGCCACCGTACAGAGAAATACAGTGTTGACAGCAAAGTCCTCTGAATAGAAATCTGTTCTGAACATCACAGAAAAGACAAACAAGTAAACAGTCAGTTCTACTGGAGACACGTTTCAAGCCTCTGTACCCAGTCTGCCCTCTCTGCTAAAAAACCCAAGGATTGACACCCATTTCACCTACAAGATGCTGTAGCATACCACAGCTATGGCAAAAACACTAAAAGGGGAATAATTTGATGATGCTGTTCCACCCAAAACAAGTTGTAACTAGTTTATAACCAATACTCCTGATCCTCTCCACTTTGAGAGAGAATGGAGGATGGAAGTAACACAACCTTTCCAGGCAACCTGTTCCCATGCTTAAACCTCAGTGCATTGCTGCATCTGTCAATCATTATCTCTTTCCACTGTGCACCTAAAACACAACCCCACACCTATACCTATCACCTGAACTCTAATCTACTGGGTAACTGAAGACAGCAATTAGATCCTCCACAAGCCCTCTTAGCCTGAAGAAGGCCACAGCCTTTATCTTCTCCTTGAATTCCACATAGTCCATTCCAGCGGCCTTTAGCTGCACATCCTTCACTTCAGTAATATCTTTCTTTTACTGGTAGGGCCCCGAATTGGTCATAATTCTCCAGACTTAACCTCATGACAGCTAAATTTCTTCCCTCAACTTGCCAGTTATGCTCTTGCTAATGCAGCCTTATACGCTGCCAGCTTTCACTGCTGCACAGGCACACAGCTGACCGACAGTCCATCTGCTGTTTCACCAGGACACAAGGTCTCTGTATGCCAGCACAGCTGCATGGGGTTGTTCCTTTTCAGAGGAAGTCTTCACATTTGTCTTGGTTAAACTTCAGAAGCTTTCTACCAGTGCTTTCCTCTACGTTGCTGTGGTCCTTCTGAATGCCAGACCTAGCCTTCAGCATCTCAACTGCTCCCTCCAGTCACCGTGTACTTCATCTGACTTCCTTCATCTATAGGTAGATATAAAAAGGCATCTAGAGGCATCCTAACCAACATGCCAACAAGGATTACATTTAGTACATGTATAATGGCATCAGACAACCACAGATTAAAAAAGAAACATGACATATTGAGAGATAAATAAGTCATACACTGAACAATAATGCCTAATAACCTTGGATAATAGCACAGATACATACAAGAGAAGTTTTATAACTTACAAGATATGTCATAACCATTAATATGTTCTGAAGAACGCACACTGTTGCAGCCCATCACAGAGCCTATTGAAGTCCTGGTTTGGCACCGTAGAGATTTTTCCCTGTTGGCAGAGAGCCCCTCCACGCTGACGAACAGATGATGAATCCTCCCCGACATGCTGAGATAAACTTCCTCAGTCATTCTAGTACTCCTTACATAATTAATTATTCAGTCATTGCCACAAAACATTTTGTCAATAGCTTGAAAAAGCTTCACAACATGAACAGTAGGACTTTGATTCAGAAATGAGACGTTCTCTTCATCCTCACCCCGAAATCCTATAAATTTTCTAGGAGCTTGGTGGATTGAAGCACGGAAATGCATTTCCTGAACTGAAGATTATCACGTTGATGAAGCAGCAAAGTTTTTTCAGGTCCACAGCAAACACTATCCACATTTCAAATTTCCCCAGAGAAAAGAAAGAATAATCAAGTCCTCAATATTAGAAAAGGCATTCTCCTATTTCTCCCAAGTCAGACTTCTCCTCTTATAAAATAATGAAATGAGACAAGGCAATTTACTGAATTAACTTCATCATTAAAGCAAAAGTCTGCTTGTAGGTATCAGTTTTTAAGGTCATCTTCACCTACAAAGTTTAGTTCAGCTCAGTAATTCACACGGTCTTTGATACAACAGAGAAACAGGACAAATCCCTTTCAGATGCATGCTTTGCTTGATTTATTCTTTACTGCAAGACTATACATGGCTCAAGAGATAATGAACATTATAAACAAATCAGTCTTCAAAAAGGACGAAGTTCTATTGCGCTTCACATACAGGGCTGAAAGTCAAACCCATTACCACTAAACTTGCAGCACCATTTAATGTATCATACACAGTCCGTAAGGACGTCTCTGCTACTTGGTGGCCGTAAAATTCTTGAGCGTTCTCTCATTGCTCTTTTGCAGTAAACTGCTAGAAACGCCCAACATTGTTCTTTTCCCAATAGTTTTGCCTAATATTTTTCCTCTAAGCTTTTGTACCCTAGGACAGCCTGATAGTAAGTCCAAGTAGGAAATTCGCAACCCTTTTCTTCCACAGATTGTGATAAGCAGGATTTTCTCCTTCTTTCAACTTGAATGTTTGGTTCATTATGGGACAGCTGTTAACAAGATGGGGACACAATAGTGACCAGGAAAGCTTCCCAGACAAGAAGTTGATTGCACTGCTAAATGTAAACTCAGATAAGGATGCAACCCATCACAATATCTGTCCTGCACAACTTTGACTACATCTCAAGAATAAGTCAAAAGCTTTTTAGGAGGACTTATTATCAGATAAGGAAGCAGGACTATAGTATTAAGAAGTTGCAACAAAAAAAGGCAGCAGAAACAAGCTCAAGAAACTGATGGTGCTGTGCAGAAACTTCTTGTTGCTGAAATTCTAAAATTAATTCTCAGCAACTACCCAGGAGCTTGAACATAGAAGCAGCAGAATGAAAGAAGGATTTCACATCAGAAAATTCAAATATATAATAAGGTCAGGAAGTGGAACCATAAATATAACCATCAAGCAACCAACTGCAAAGGATACAAGATAGGACATGCCTCCATCTAAACACTATGCCCTAACTATTAGCTTCAAGATCTGGAGTTCCTAGTTAGATGCTAAGGAGTCATGTCAGCTTTTCTTTTAAAAGCTGTAAGTAATAACAATCTGAGGAAGAACAAAGAAATTAGTCCCCAGTTTGGAAAGATACTCCTTAGGTAACTCAAACATGGCCAACATAAAAGACTGGGTAGCAGTGCCTGAAAAACACAAAGAGTAAATATCACTAGATTCCCCCAGTATAGGATTCTCAGTATTAATATGTTCAGAACTGATACAGCAAGACTTAACCACCTGTATAGAAAACCTCCTATAAAGTAAAGGCAACTGGAGATCAGAGTACTCTGTAATTAATCAAAGAGTATTCTTTACAGATATCATAATTTTAATGAGTTTTGTGTTTGCTTCGATTTTAAGAAAAGACAGTATCTGTCCCTTTCTTTTTGTAATTTCCTTAGTTGCTATCTTATATCTACCAGTTAGAAACATACTGTTGTGTCCAAACCACCATGAGATAGCAAAGCCTTTATAACAAGAGCTCACTATGTTTCAGAAAGGCTAAGGACCATTAGTTCTCTGTAATTCCAGTTATATCAGGGGCATCTTCTCTACTGAAATCAGAGGGAAGTTTCAGGTTTGCTATGAAGACTGAGGCCTCAGCAAGTATTTACCCTTTTTGTCCATTTCAGAAGCTGAAGATTTTGGTAACACATTTTCACAAAATCAGAATGCTCTATTTGACAGTCAGAGGGGAGGTTGCAGTTTTGTTGCAATAGACAACAGCTAAGCAAAAAATCTGAGTTCAGAGTTTAGGTATATACACATACATGTACCTCACACTCAGTTACCACGTGTATTTTACACGTAGACTAATAGTTTTGTGGTTCCCTCCTACTGCAAAGAAACAGTCCTTATTTGCCCTTTATGCCTTTGCAGTGAAGTAGCCAGTCAAATGAATCCAATTTCAAGATAACACAGTGCATAAGCATTAGGAGTAGGAGAATAGAAAAACCCAGTGTATTGATGTTTTCCTCAAATTTACTGTTTCCACAGTCGGAAAACCCAGTCTCCTTTCCTCTTCATCCCTCTCGAATGATGAGTAATCTATTAAAAAAAATAATCATTTGGAATATTATAACATAAAAACTACAAAATGCATATGGTACACCCACAGCCCTGCAAAAGGTTTAAATATTCTTTGGGTACATTTAGTATCTCTTCTCCCACTACTTTTAGTCATCAAGAGATTTAAAGACCTTGGGCTTTTATTCATCTGTCGACACTAATTGCAGGTAAGCTATTTCTCAACCAAACAGAAGCTTACATATCCTTTATTAATTACATACTAAAGGTTTTTCATCTCAAATCAACTGCAAATATTTTCAAGCAACATCTTGCAAGATCATTACTTACATTATAGTGGATATTTTGTAATAGTAGGCACTACTATTTAACATTTCATCTTTTCATTTCTCATCATTCATTTTGGGATAAATCAAGCAGGATAGAATAAACAGGCAGATATATTCTTTAAAACCAGACACTTGATAAAAGCAGCACTCCAGGTAGTTAAATGAGTACTTTAAAAAAAAATATTATTCTCCACAAACTGGAGATTCTTCTGGAGAAGAATCCCGTAGACAGGGTGTACACATGTGCGCATACTTTTTAAACATACCCCAATTTAGCAACACATGCATTCAGCCAAAAGTGAAACACTAAAGATTCCTCAGTCATCTTAAACAGTTTTTATCCTCAATAACAACTCTGACCAGCAAAGCTAATACATCTGTTCTATTCTTGTAGTGTGCCTTATCTGATCAAATACTGATTGGTATCTACACAAAGACGCCCAAGTTAGTAATCTAAATCACCTTTGGAAACGATAGAGTAGAAACATGCTATTTCCAGGGTGCAGTTCACCTTATCCAGACACATATGGCTAAAACAAATCAAGAGGCACTTGGGATACAACTACTAATCTTCATTAAGATTTGAAGGAGCCTAAGCCTAAGATCTGCCTTAAGAAGAGAGATAAGATGAACTCTACTTTTCCTGTTTAAGGAAGCTAAGAAAGAAGGGACCCGTTTCATTAATTACTGAACTCTTTATACACAGAGGAACTCCAACTTACATGAATGCTAGAAGTCTAGGAAAGACAAGATAACACGTACATTTCCAGTTAGGCAGTGCCTTTTAATGCCTCTTGCTAGTCCCAGTTAAGATCACTGCTCCACCTACATTATTTTTCTTCTTCACCCACCCAGCTCTTACTTAGGTCATCTCAAACCTGAAGCATATTAGCAACAGCATGTTACATAAAATCAATGATATTGTAGTAACACCACGTTACCATGTTCTTTACACTAAGTTCACCAGAAGATTCCAATGAAACTCAGAGCCTGACTACTTTCATGAAGTACTCTAAACACACAAAAAACCCCACACTAGCTGCACCTTTCTATCTTAACAATAAGCAGCATTCAGTCTCCCATCACTGCCCACTGTCGAGCAGCCATAGCAGCAAGGGAAGCACTGGAGAGCTGGAGCCTAGGAAGCCATCAGAGCACGGGACGGGTCTCCCGGCACTGACTCACACCAGCCACCGCCACCATGCGAAGCGGTTAAGGGATCCCTGAACCCAGCTCAGACTGCTGCAGCAGCGAGGGACAGAAGAGGCTCAGTGCCACCCTGGGTAAAGACCATGGAGTAGAAAACCAAACCCACTTCCCAGCTCAAATTCCACACCTCTGTTTTGTCAGGAGGAAGGGATAACATTCACAGCCTGAAGTCAGACTCTGAACATCACACGCCTTTCCTTTGTACCAAAGGAGTGAATTTGATTCACACTTCAATCCACAAAATGTCATTCATCAAACATCAGTGCCCAAAAATCTGTTACATGATATACAGTAACAGAGTTACAGATCTACTAATAATTGGAGACTAGGATATTTAAAAAGCACAGAAGTGTTGAGTGTGTCTGATACACATGTGCTCCTACTTAAATCAACATCTGGCACCCAGAAAGATGGAAATCCGGAATTGTCCTGCACAGAACTTGTTTTTTAAGTTTTGTCAGAGAGAATACATTTCACTACATATGGCTTCTCCAATTTCTCTTTGTATTATATTCATCTTAAAATACATAAATACATTTTAAAAGTTCAGAAAGTTTAAAATCAGATTGTGCAAACTGATTACTAGCTCTGCTTTATATTTATTCATATCAAATTGCCAACAAAGGTCGTCCCTGAATGACTGTCACCAAAGACATACCAAAAATTGTTGAAAAGAAAAAAGGTAGTTCGTGCATGTGCACTGACTGCTGTTAGACTCTCTCTCAGGCAGAACCACAACTATTTAAATCCCCATTACTATTGACATATGAACTCTAAAAATTATTCAAGAGCATCGTGACTGCATATTGTAGAGTCTTAGAACTCAAACAGAAACCTTAGAATATCAAACAGAAAGCCTGACTCACAGAAAGATTCATGCCACACGAGTAAGTTTGCCAATCACTTCACAGGCACTTTCTCTGTTCAAAACCTCCTCTCATTCATAAAACACTTGAAGGGCCTATTTTGCAGCAAATTATTTTCTTAGTCTATCCTTATGTCTTGTCAGTTTGAATATGTGTACAGAACACCAGCCCATAAATTAGATTTCTCCTCTACACAGGCATAATTTATTTACAGTGCATCAAAACAAAACAACTTATTTACCCTACATCTGAGGTCCAGATATTTTTAATATTCAGAAAGTAAACATTAACCATAAAGCGATTATTCTGCCCCATATGCAAGGACTCCTCTTGAAGAGATCATCAGGAAGGCAAAACAATGTTTTAGTCTGCTTTACTAGACTGCTTAAAATTGTTTCGTTTATGATCATAATGGTAATATCTAGTATTTCTCATGTTCTTTATCTGATCTTTTAGTTATACAAAAGAGCGGCAACAAAACCAGGATTTATATTGTCCCAGAGAGAACCATGGAAAACTCCTGCATACATTAAAATAATTAATATAATGTTGCAGCCCACATGCTAATCTGTGTTTCCTTGTAACGGTCTTCCATTGTACTTTCGCTACAGTTTTTGTTACAATTCTGCCACTATCAAAAAGCAAACCGCTTAAATTACTACCTAAAGTCACAGGGATATCTACATCTCAAACAAACAGCATGGTACCTGCTCAAAAAGATCACAAATACATTCACACCATTTAAACTTCTATACATATTTTAATCTGAATTTTGTATGTACAAGTGAGAGGCAAAAAAGTAACTGAATTAGTCAGAATTTGTTCTTCTATTTCCTGCACAAGTAAACACAAGGTGCTGTAAGACATAACATTAAGTAACTGCATGAGGGTTTTTAGTGGTTGGGGTTTTTGTTGTTTGTGGGTTTTGTTTTGTTTTTTGTTTTGGTTTTTTTTTTTTTGGTTTTTGGTTTTTTTTGTGCTCCCTCATGATACTTCCGTATCTGTGTCTCCTTGAGATGCTAAACCAATTGATTTAGCCAGAAAATCCTGCATCAAGGCCCAGGTAAAGGCTTCTTGGCTCTGTAAACTGTAATTTCAGTAAGAATGGTTTTTTTAGTCAATGAAAATTAGATATCTTCCTTTCCTTTTTCTCCCAAAGCAGGTTATCTGGGTGGATTTTGCTTTGGGGACTTTTTAGAATGGTTTACTACAGTAAAAATTTAGCAATTAAGTTTAAGTCGTATTGTTCACTGCACAAAGTAAGAACAGAAAAAGCGCCGACTCTAAAGAATACAGTTCTGAGTACAAGGCTGTCAAGAAGCTAAGCCTGAAAAAAAGACCACAGGACACTGTTAACACAGCTAAATGAGCACATTTGCTATTCGGTGGCAAATGATTTCACAGATGCATACAGGAAAAAACAAAGCTACCCAAAGCTCACCAAGGCCAAGACAAACAGATTTCTATTTTATAGAAATTTATATTCATTCCTAATGAATATTCAATTCACTAGCCCTGCTTTCCAGAGATTTTAACATTGATATTAACCCCCACCCCCAAAACATAAAACTATCATCTCCACAACTTTAGTTCTTAATGGAATTACATGAGATGTGCTTAGCCAACGTAAACGAGACACTCCAGGCTAAAGAACCAAACCTCTTCAAATCTATATTTAAAACTTGAACAACTGTATGAGCTTGCATAATTACAGTTACACTGCACACGTGCACACATGCATAAATAAGCTGTCCTTCTAATTCTGCAAGTACTCATTAAAGATCAGTGGCACAGGCTTAATTAATACCAGTTCTTCAGCAACTGATCCTGCTGCTGGCTATGGCAACATTATGATAAGTAGCAGATTTTGTTACTACTTCAACTGTACGCTCCCTTCTCAGTGTGCGGTTTTTTTTTTTTTTAAACACTCCCAGATAAAAACTTAAAAAAAACACCCAAGGAAATTAACATTTCAAGTTCCTATTAGCAGTCTGAGATATAGTTAAGATTTCAGAATGCCATTACTGAACATAAATCATAATCAAACAGCAAATAAACAGAATCAGAATTGCAATTCACATTTATGACACACAAATTTTTTTATTAAAACAATCTAGATGAACTAACCAAATCAAGACAACTTGATTTCAGGACGCATTTCTCTAATCTCCATTAGGAAGGACTGTAACAACTTACTGCTAAATCCGAAACTGCTTTAAAAGATTTCAGTGTGAGAGATTTTGCTGAAATGTATCTTAGAGGGATCTTCTATGGAACTTCTCTATTCTAGTATGATTACCCTTGAAGAAAATGCTCTAATATTGGGTCCCACCTTCCCACCTTCCAATACATCCCCCTTCCTTTAGGTCAAGTATTTTCTCAATGTACATTTGAAAGATGTAGTTACAGATTAAAAAAAAAAAAAAAATCATTGACTAGAGTCCAAATAGAACAGCACATTCTCTGTAATCTCCACAAAAGCAAAGAATTAGAAATCTAAAAGCATTCTGTTTCACTAACTCCATCAGGCTGCTAGCAGTATGGACAGAGATGTACACGTGTAACTCACCAGCATCCCGCTAAGACCGTCCTCCACGTCACTACACTGCAGCTATGAAAAGTGCTGTTCTACAATCATATACTGGACATTATAAACCTAATAACCACCTAAGTACAAAAAGCGGTAAACGCAAACTTACAAGCAAACGTTTGGCAGCTTTCTCTTTCAACTTACTGTATCTTTCTTTTTCTGTTCTTCTGCAATACTTTCCACCCTGCCTTGCCAAGTAAGTTACAAACTTGCTTTTCAGTCTCAAACGCCAAGGGCAGAAAGCCCAGACCAAACGTTTCTTTGGAAATTCCTCCTAAAACAGCTAGGTAAGGCTGAGCAAAACGAACAGATTTTATATGCAGACTGCCTGGTCATATACCTCTTAACACTTCAAATGTGGCTGAGTTTACCCACATCAGCAGCCTCAGTGATTTCACAGTCCATAACCACACAGATTACCCATGCCACAACCCACGCTGAACGAGAGGGGTTACTTGCCACTCGCGGTACAGCAGTCAGCAGGTTAGGGAGCAGGGGGCACTGCAGCACCGTGCCCACTGGAACTCCACACAGGAGGGACAAGTCTGTTGATGTTTCAATTTCTATGTTTTTCTCAGAAAGCAATAAGCAGACCAAAGTATATGGGTTAGGCGCATACAATAATTACTCTAACTACTGAATAAGACCTATTCCAAATAGGTTAAATAAGTCACTTTCTTATATTACTGACATTTCAAAGCGACAAAACACTTCCTGTTACCTGGGAAACAGATGCTTAGTGACTAAACTTTGGTTACACAGTATTAAAGAAGAGAGAAAAAAATTGATAAATCTAGAAAGCAATAAAGTGGCATGAGTGACCTATTCAGCCTGCATCCCCTACACAAGCATGAGGTGCAGCTCAGCTGGCCCCATTTATATAGACCAGAATCAAAGCCACAGGAGAAGAATCCCAGGATGGCAGGGGTTGGAAGGGACCTCTAGAGATCATCTAGTCCAACCCTCTGCTAAAGGAGGTTCACCTACAGCAGGATGCACTGGATCACGCCCAGGCAGGTTTTGAATATCTCCAGGGAAGGAGACTCCACCTCTCTGGGCAGCCTGTTTCGGTGCTCTGCTGCCCTCACAGTGAAAAAGTTTTTCCTCATGATGAGGCAGAACTTCCTGTGCTCCAGTTTGTGCTCGTTGCCCCTTGTCCTAGCACTGGGCACTACTGAAAAGAGCCCAGTCCCACCCTCTTGACACCCACCCTTTAGATATCTAAGTGTTGGTAAGGTCCCCTCTCACCACCACACACACCAGGGAACTTCACTGACAAGCCAGTTTTACACTGCAGGCCTGCCTACACAAAGCAATGCTTTAGTTCAGTCTAAACGGAAGGCTCCTCAGACAAGTCCCTTTGAAGGGAATACGTCATAACCACCAATTCTACCCAGAAACTACCCCTGCTATTTTTTTATTAAGAATGGTAACTGGCAAAAGTTTAATTTATATTCTTTCATCCACCTCATTCATCCATCATCTGTTCTGCAGCTGGGGACTCAGGAAGCAAATACAAAATTAAACTTTAAAAAAAATGTAAACTTCAGCAACAGATAAGGACAAAGAAATGACCTCAAAAATACAAAGCTTTTTACAGACACAGTTTTTTAAGACTGGAACAGACTGAAGGTTTTTCTAGAGTTCTTACAATTGCACACATCACAAGCAACAGAATTTTGCTTTTCCCTGTTACTTGTTGTTTATCAAGATTGTATTTCCACATCACTTAAACTTGCTTCTCCTTTCTAAAAATTTAGGTTCAGTGATTCACATGGATGCTACAGTGCATACCTTACTCCTCAAGGGAAAACGTTCTTTAGTTACACGAAGAAAAACCAAAAATGAAATATCAATGTAAACATCTGTTCCATTAAACTCTGAAACTGAAATTCGCATTGTTTAAAGATGAAGTATTATTTCACAACTCTATTTGCATATCAGAAAACCACTCCAGGAATTCCTGATTATATACATAGAACTTGCCAGCACAGCTCAGTTCTTACTACTCAAGGACTGCTCCAAGGCCCCTCCCTGAGCAATTTCTTCATTTGATGGGAAGGCATCCACGCACTGGAGAAGAACTGCAAACGCATTTCCTTCCTAGATCTTTGGTCTGTCCATACTTTAACAGAGGGAGTCATGAAGGAAAAGCATACGATTTCAGCAAGATTATTTTCAAACTAGGCTTAAAAACCCCCATGATTGCAAATGTGCAAATGCGTGCCTGAATTTGCAGCCTTTTCCACTACCCTTTCTGAAATCAGTTTCTAAACCTCAAGTTTCCAAACCCAAACTGATCTTGTATGTCGTAAGTTTACAAACCTAGTGATGCAATAGGCCATCACTCTTTTGGGTTTTATAATCCTAAGATTTCTTAATCTACTGAGGGAAATAAAAGCGTGCCTCACTATGAAATAACTCACCACACTTCTGACATGAATCTTTATAGCCATTATTATCTAATCACGTATCAGCACCTCAACAGCCACAACCCATGCTCCCTTCATATGCATTTTAAGCAAGCAAACAAACGTTGATTTCTTTGATTCAGGTAACTATGATATTCCCAAGTACATCTCAAAGCCAAGAGAGACCAACATGAACTTCACAAGAAACAGATAAGCAAGAAAGCCATGTGTCTGAAGCTGTATGTAGTAGCATGTTTTAAAAGATTTAACTAGCTCCCTGTGAAAACAGAGATTTGGTGACTCAGGAACTCCGATTCACCCGCATCCTCCCAGTTCTCTCCATGACAGTAAGAAAGCAAACGATGACATTTCTATGCACTATATGCCTCCCAACATAACTGCTCCAACAGGTATACTGATAGGAAGGACGGAGGCTACACCCACCTGCTCAGCAATGTCAGGAGAAAGCTGCAGCTCTGCTTTGCTGTAAGATAAGGACCAGGGCACAAGAAGGTGCTTGGTGTCCACACTAGTCCCTGCAAGACCACTAGAATTCTGTAATGACCTTACTCTACGTTAGCGTCTCTATCATCCCTTCATAAAACCACCGCAGTAAACTTCCATTTAGAAGGCTTCTAGCCTTTGCTTTAGGTAACGCATATGAACACTAACAATGACCACAGTTGTAACAGCAAATGCTAATGACTAATAACGAAAAACAGAAACTTTTTGCTTGACAATTTTAACCACTTCCTATCAGTTAAAGGTTGGAAGGATGTTTCGGTGGCATCAAGTAATTACACCATAAGGTTTATGAAATTTATTCAAAGGTAGTAATATCAGAGACTGCCAGAAAGACCATAATGTGGTCAAAGATCCTGACAAAGGTTTTTTCCAGTTTCTCTCCTTGAAGGAAAGGAATCAAGAGGGCAAAAGGAGACTGATACAAAGTGAGTTCAAATGAACTAGCATGTCTTAACTGGAAGAGATAGCAGCACGGTTCTGCTCACAAATTTTAGTCACAATTTCTTGCTTTCTCAAGCGTATTCGATACTTCGGAAGGAATTGGTAATATAAAAAAAAGTATAGTTCTATGGTTAAATTAAGCGAATCTAAGACTGCACTGTGACCAAATAGGACAGTCACGGGAAACATAGTTGTGCCAGAAATTACACATACTAGCAGGCATGTCCAACTCTGGGCAAAGTTTTGTGGGACAGCTAAGCCAATGTAAAAGCTCCCTGCTGCCTCAGGGGAGGTCTCACTCCCCACTGCCTTCCTCTAGCCTTGCTTCCGGCAGCAAAGTTTCCTCTTCCTCCTCCCCATAAGCTTTAGTAGGTTTCACACACCTTGCAATGCTGACTCAACTCACTAACCTAGTAGAAAGCCATCCAGTCTCTTCTGCCAGGGCAGCTAGCTCATCAAAGGATCCAACAAGACAAGTCACAGTCACCAGAAAAACCCGTGGCAGAAGCAGCCAGGGACAAGCCAGCAGCAGAGATAGCAGCAAAGGAGGGAAGAAGAGGAACTCCAACTTTTGCCAGCACTATGCCATTCAAACCTTCTTCTTCAACTTCCTCCACATCCCAGAACCACACGATTGCTAAAGCTGACACAAAAAGAAGGCGTGAACATGCAGCCAGAGACGAGAGGAAGCGCAGGTCTATTTCCCTCAACAGACAGAGCTCATCCAGCCTGTGACAATCACAGAGCCACAGGCACTCCAAACAGGGGCTCAGCACAGGACAGAAAGGGTGCAGCAGTGACACACCAAGTCACAGAGCTGTTTGCCTCTCCATCAGCTAGCACCAGGCACGGAAAGGGGGCCTACACGCACAGACCAGCCACACATCCAACAAGAGGCAGAATTACGTTGAGTAGACGCAACGGTACAAAATACATAGAGAGAACAGATAAAAGTGTAGGGAAAGATGAAGGGGAAAGTTGCCCAACATAAGCAGAAGTAAGCAGTGACAGACAAGTGCCCACTCAAGTGGTGAAAAACTAAAGAGTACATGCCTCGGTCTGACAACAGGAAGTAAGATCATACTGCGCTTGTTTAGTGCTGGTACCCCAACAGTGGTCAGATTGGGCAAGGACGCATGCAGCAGACACAGGCAGGTGACACTGGGAGCTGAAGTGTAAACACAGCTCTGAAGAATCGGGAGATGGACCACGGGGGAGTCCATGCTCTTGAGCCCGAGGAGACATTGCTTCGGCTGCTGAGCACTTCCTGCACCAGCTGCCTGCCACCCTCCACCACCACTCCCCCCCGGCATCTGCTCAAAGGCGGGTGACCCCAGCAGCAACCACTCCAGACTCTGCCACCTCTACATGAGCCCCAAGCCCCGCACGTTGCCCAGCCAGTCCCACGTACCGGCCGTAGTACCCCCTGTCCTTACTCTTCCCACGTCCCACTCCTCCTCAAAGCCCCCCACCCCAGCAGGCCCCTCGCCCTACAGAGCCCCACAACAGCCCCTTCCTCACACGTGGCCCCCTGATCTCCCTACACAGCCCCTCACAGCCACCCCCTCCACACACGCTGCCCCTACCCTGCCACCCGACCCTCCCGAAACCCTGCCCCTTACAGCCTGTCCCACAGAACGACCTCCCCACAACAGCCCCAGCCCCAGCCTGCCGCTCTCCTCAAGCCCGTTGCCCACAGCTCGCCCTCACCCTCCAGGGCCCCCACGACTCCCGTCCCCGCAGCCCGTCCCGCCCCAGCAGCCCCCTCCTCACCCCGCTGCGCGGCCTGTCACCCTGCGGGCACCCAACAATCTCGCTTCCAGCCCCCCCCCGGGCGGCCCCCAACACCCTGCCGCTCCATCCGCGGCCTGTCCCCTCGCACGACCCCGGCCTGGCCCCTTCTACCTGAAGCGCGGCGAGTCCTTCAGGCACTCCTCGAAGTCCACGGTCACCTTCATCCTCCCCTGCCGCGGGGCGCGCCGCCGCTGCTGCCGCCGCTACTGGTGGTGCTGGTGGCGGCGGTGGTGGCGGCGGGGAGAGCAGGAGGCGAGGCTAGGCAGGGGCGGCGCTCATGGAGGGGCGGCGGGGCCCGGCGGCGGGGCGGCTGCTACGGGAACGCCGCGCTGAGCAACCCCTCTGCCCGCCTCCCGCGCCCAACCGCGACAGACGGCCCGGCCAGCCAATGGACAGCAGCCAGCAGGACAAAGAGCCAATAAGACACCGGTGCAGGGCGGGGCTCCCCCCAAATCGACGTAGAGGGGGGGAAGGGCAACCAGCCCATCCAGTCGCAGAAACAGGGGAGAGCTCTGGCCAATCACAAGGCAAGATTGGAGGGAATAACACGAAGACCGCCCACTCAGAGGAGGCAGCCAACCGCTGGGTGCCGTAGGGATTACTTCCTCATCGGTAGTCCTAAAGAGTGACAGCCTGGTAAGCCAACGGTAAAACAGCCCTTGGCTTCCCACCAATTGGCAAGCTCCACTGCCCCGGCTACCCGGAAGACCAATCCCAGCGCTGATAAACAGTGGAGGGGACCGCTCCAGTGCTGCGATAGGCTGTTCCGCCCGCCGCTCGCGGCGGATGACGTTGCCAAGGGCGGGGCGCGGCGGCGTTTGGGGGCTGGCGCGGCTCCGCCCGGCCCGTCCGCTCCGCCCGCCTGATTGTTGTAGGTCAAAGCCATTCGTCAGGCGGGGAGCTTTTCCCGGGGGGTAAGACACGCTCGGGGAGGCGCGGCGCCCACCCGAGCGGGTGAGGCCCGGTCGTGAGCGGCCCCCGCCCGGAGGGGCCGGGACCCCGGCTGAGGGGGCGGCGGCAGCTTCGGAGCCCGCGCGGAGAAGCGGCAGCTCCGCAGCGTGTTTCGGAAATAGCTGTGGATTGGTGTGACTGGGGGAGCCGCGAAGGTGGCTTCGAAGGAGAAGCGAGCAGCGGGGTTTTCTGTACGAGGGTACCGAGTGTCAGTGTTCGGTGCGGACCGCCTGCCCGGGGACGCTTTTGGAAGGCTTTTCAGACAGCGAAAGGGCTGTATCGGAGTGAAAAGGACCGCGTTGGTCCTCGCCCCCTTTGTAGCGAAGGGCTGCAGAACGTTGTGCGTTTCTGCTCCTTCAAGGGAAACAGAAAAAGAGTTTTAACAAGTCGGGCACTGTTGGCTGTTCCCAGGTGAGAAAATGACAAAGGCAGAGGAGCACCAGCCGGGGCACTCCAAGGCAGTGACAGAGCAGTACAAGATACTGGTCTCTTCAAGTTAAACTGGGCAAAGATGAAGCAATGGCGCAAGTCACAGGCTCCATCTTGCAGTCACAGGGACGCCGTGCTGGGAAGCTGACAGGAGTTGGTAACATTCACTCCTCCAAGAGTTTGAGGAGCCACCGACCCTGCTCACCCCCTGCACTCCACACCCTCCACCCCTGCAGTGCCCCAGCACCTGCACCAAGCTTCACTATTTTTTAATCCCTTTCCCTTACCCTACCCATTCTCTCCCCCGACTTCCTTTTGGTCTCACAAGGAGAAACAGCATGGAAGGACAGAGGGGAACATAACACTTCTTTCCTTTCCAAGAAGCTGAGTGCCTGCTGTACCCTTACTGTCCCTCCCTCAGTTAAGGTGTCCTTTCACAGAAGCAAAGGGAAGTTCTTTTAGTTCAGTCAGTGGTTTAGGGGATTTCTTTTTTCTTTCTTTTTTTTTTTTTTTGACTGGTGAAATGTCAGATCCAAACCATGAGTTACACATACAATGACTTTATTTTTGTAAGCTGTCCCTCACCAAAACTAAACAAACTATCACTAGTTTGGTTAAGGAGTCGAATGCGTTTGTCACACCCACACAGAAAAAGCAGCAAGTTAAGCCATTTTTGTATCACTTAGGCTGCATTTATGTTGTGAAACCAATTTTTCAACTTGAAAGGAGAGCCCAGGTATATTTTTTTGGAATACAGTTTTACTTCCTAAGAAGTAGTAGGTGTTAGTCATTTTCCATTACTCAATGCTAGTGAGTAATTACGCAATGCTGACCATGCTGTCAGGAGACAGACCAATCTTCCTTTAATCCTACAACACACAAAGAAAATTACCTTGAAAAACACAACCTTTTCTGTGGTGCTGCTGTCTTACATTCGTGATTCACGTTCCCAGACAGACTCTCACGTCTAGGTAGCCAAGCAACCACAAGATCTGTAAGTGTGTATAAACTGACGTGTATCGAAGCTACACTAAAGAGTACTTCCTCGTTTGCAGTGATGAGGAAACTGCCATTTTGGTTTAAGTATTCATAGACAAACACACCTGCAAACTTCACAGTAGCTGCCAGTTCCTTCTAAAAAGCTCCAAGAAGTCAAACCAATACATCTAGTCTTAGTGCCATAAGGCAGTAACAAAAACAATGGTTTTATTTACGTTGTGACACTTAACACTGGTCTCAGATCAAATAATTACAGTTGTGAGGTGGCATCATAATAAACACCACAAAAAGCATGTTACAGAAACAAAGAGTTCTGGTAAGATATACAAGTTTAACACGAGAGAGCGAGCGATGGAAAAAATATTTGCAGTTTCTATGAACTGTGTACAACTCTGTGTGACAGGAACTTTAAGGACAAGGAAAAAAAAAACCTTTAAAGATGGAGTTAAGGCTCTTACTTGCAAGAGATCTTGGAAGCATATTGAAAACATTTTCTCTAAACAGGATGCAGCTTGAGGACTTAAACCTGTGCAAGAAGCTTCACAATTATGATGCCGTGGAGCTCAATGTCCACATGAGTAAGAGCTCTGTGTCTTTTGTCTCCTCTTTACACCACTCTCTACTATACAAATGAGCCTTTGCCATACGCACCTCAAGATTAAGACATGCATGCAAGCTAAGTCCCCATCAAATCTAAAAAGAGAAAAGGCATTTCTTCTCTTGTCCCCGTTCAGGAGGGAACTATAATTGATATTTCCAGAACAGAAGGAAATCAGACATCCCTTTGTAAAAAAAGTTATATAGAGTATCTGTATATAGAATATCTTGCCTATTTTAGCTTTTAAAATGCATGAAGGTGTTAATCCTGGATAAACCAAGTAAGCCAGCCTTTCAGTTAAAAGCAGTGTCAGGTACATCGGGTTACACTCCAGCTGAGCAAGACGAAGAAGCACAAACAGAATTTTTGCTAGCGCTGACGGGAATGAAGAGGAGAATGGAGCCTTTAATAAAACCCGTAACTACTAGTACAAGTTCCAGAATGGCATCTAACTAAAACCTGGGAACTCGGTGTCACTGAAAAAGGGACCACCCAAACAGCTCAAAATTTGACTGATGAAGGGACCTACTATACATTCTGAGGTTCATTTAAAACCCTCATCATGCATTTATGCACACTGTACCTCCCTCAAAGCTACACACCCATTTCATCCAGGATTTTGGAAGCCATTACAGGAAAGGTCTTTACTGGAAGTTAGCGAAGGGGTTTTTTTTGTTTAAAACAATGCTTTGCAGGCAGTGTAGGGTACAAAGTAGCCCCAGTGAGCACCAAAATGAAAATGAGGTCTCGGACACAGAAAGCGTGGGGGGAAGGAGGGCAGGACATGAGCTCATAGAAGACCTGTTTCTGATGGATTCTGCTTTAACTGCAGGTACAGAGTACCCGCGTGTACTACCACAAAGTACAAGCCATCTGTTTTACAGCATCGCAGAAGGCACCTGCATTACCCGTACCCATTGGGCAAAGCTGGACCCATTCATGCTCCAGTCTGAAAGTAACACGGCTTTGCCTAGTGCTGCCTCTCCCAGTAGCGCTCCATTGCCCCAGCTGGGGCAGACTGGGCCAGCAGCCGGTTGGTTTGGAATACAGGTCACTGCAGACATTCCAACAGTCTGAACACTGCAAGCTGGTCTATAAAGGGTGCAAACTTTAAGCTTTGAAATCCTATTCTTGGGAGCCAAATTTAAAGCTATAGTAAGTGACTTTAGGAGTCAGAAGTATCTAAATGCTTACTCTTTGCCCCTCTCTATGCTACAGAAGTGACCACGTCTGACAGGAAGAAATAGCAGTCTCCATATTGAGAAACTGGCATCACCACACGGGACTGCGTCAAGAGTTCAACTCTTTCTTGTGAAAAGCTGGTATTAATCCTGATTCAGGCCCTTAGAAGGCTAAATATTCCACCACTGACAACCCTGTTACCTACTAAGGAGAAGAGATAGTTGGGAAAGGCACACTACAACACCCAATTAGCACAACTCGCAGGTACCTTTGGCAATGCATCCATTCTCATGAATTGTTCTTGTATAAATCTTTCAAAAGACAGCACCCTATTGCCTTATTCACTCTCAATCTCTCTGGGATTTCATGAAAGCTCACACTTGAGAATGCATATAACTGTAAAATAACTTTCATTCCTTTATTCAAACTTCACACATACAGTGGACAAAAAGACATTTTAAAATAGATCCATATAATTATATGGATTTTTGCAACATATCAAATTCGGATCAAGATTAAGATATACACTGTATTCCATATCCAAGCTAAAGCTTAACTGTATACTTCATTTGTGTAATAAAACCCAGGAACTACTCTGAATACCGGAACATTCACCAGTCAAATTCCACCGAGTGGGAAGTTGTTGACAGCAATCTGGAGGTTCAGAATCCCTCTTTACAGGGGCTATACAACCACACTGTAAACGAGTATTGGAATTAGGCAGTTTCTATTCTTCCAAATAGCCTTCATTTTACAAAAGCATCTGCTGTAAGTTGCAATGTATACAGGAAGATTTAAGACCAGTGGTTTTCAATATGCAGGTTGCCAACCCCAGACAAGCAGGAGATCACCAGCAGTTATCTTCTTTATTATATAAAGAATAGCCAGAGCCTAAACTCAGCTCTTCACAGTCCTGATGTTGATTTGCTCATGGTTGGGTGTTTTTCCTCAGGTGCTAGTAGCACAAGCATTCTTTGTGCAAGTGCAAAAGGACCAAAAGTTTGAAACAAGAGCCAGAAGAGTGACAGTGGATGTGGTTTTAAGAAAAAAGTTGGAGGGAACTTCCGTGTTCTCATGATAAGCCAAAGAGAGCTCCACAAAACATCCAGTCCCGATGAAAGAGATAATGACAGTTAAACATGAAGTTCAAGTTAGCACATTTCCAGTGTAAAAACATTCCCTCCACCAGACATTAGTACTGCCTTAGTCAGAAACTAACAACTGATTCCAAAACCACTCAAAGTAATACAGCTCTTCTAAAGACTGGGAAAGTACAGGTCATAACATACTGAAATCTAGATTAACAGGTCGCTTTACAAAAAAAGTTGTAAGACTTAAATAATCCCTTTTTAAACTGCTTAACACATCTGATAAATAGTTCGCATGTCAATCTGATATATGCTGTACCGTTCGGCTCTTGAATCCCAAACCTTTCCATAAGAGATACCACACCTAGAACAATGTCAAATAAATAGTGAAAAACCAAAAGATACTGTCTGTTTCGAAGCATGAAGAGTAACAGTACATTATGCAAGATAATCAGCGTTATACATACAGGGAATGCCATTCTGGTTGAACAGATTATGAAGCAGTATTCTCAATGAAATACTAGGCACAAGAATAAATCAATTAGACAGGTGTTTCTGCCTAATGGACAAGTCTAAAATTAACATTCTTGGCAATATAACATTGTAACTGATATGCTTCTCAATATTTAAGAGCCTTAATCGCAAAAATCATGAAGCAACGTTTATATTTGTGTCTTTAACAAGCAGTTACAGTTCTGGACAGATTTCTTCTATGCAGTGTGCTCTACTTCCCAGCTGGCCATGAGTAGCATGTGTGCTGCATAAGAAAAGTTACAAAAAAAACAGGTAATTCTTCGCACTCATTGAATATTTGCAAAACACACACAAATATCCTCCTGAAATCATCTTTGCTTCTCCAAGGTAATGTTGGTCAACCCATCATAGCAACCTATAAATTTTCAGTTTGAGAGTGCAGAAACTTCCAAAATAGTTATTTCACCCTCAGGTTCTGAAGAAACGGCCAACACCATTGTTCAACATACCAAGCACTGAATGCTCACCACCCCTTGACTCGGGAGGATTTAAACCCAGGAGTTGAGAGAGATCAATTTGCAGAACTAACATATGAAGTTCCTGAAACACAAGCAAGCATAGTATTTTTCAAGTCAAATTTCAATTCCAGATGCGACACTTTAAAACAAAACAAGCTTATAAGGACAGTCTGTTGTGTTTTTCAGGAAGTCATTAAACTCATGGGTTTGAACCCAAGAACAGCAATATATCAGAGAAAGCTCCTTCTTGCTAGTGCTTTTCCCATTAAAAAACCACTATATATATAAATATATGTGTATATATATATATTTGCACAGTTGAAAATTCAGTAGCATAAAACAAAGATCAGAAAAACACACATGCAGATGATAATCTTCTTTTAAAAAGGCCAGTTAGGCTTCAGCACAAGTTAGACTTGGTAACAAGTGCAGTTTAAAAAGCAAATAGCATAGCTACCAAGCAGAACCGATTTGCCTAAGCTCCCAGCCTTCTCACTTCAGTTATCTTTAGGGTGACGCTCACCTTGGTTGAGAAAACACAATGTATTCTGTATCTACTGAAGGCCAAAAGGGCACACCCAGTCAGCTGACAGCTAAGCTGATGAGCAGTACCTGAGCAGGGTTATCATAGCAATGAATGCTAAATGAACCATGAGGAGAGAACAATAGTTTTAT
Organism: Leptosomus discolor; assembly: GCF_034619465.1. Taxonomy (NCBI): domain Eukaryota; kingdom Metazoa; phylum Chordata; class Aves; order Leptosomiformes; family Leptosomidae; genus Leptosomus; species Leptosomus discolor. Next base: position 51,559,097 of record NC_141397.1, on the reverse strand, counting down.
CGCTTGTCAATTGAACTCCTATAGGTCACACCCTTGTAGCTGATACTTCTGCGTAGCAGAAATAAAGACAGGTCTGCATTGAAATCATCATGCTTAAGTCTACCTACATCAGGGATCTTTCCTTCAATGATTTCAAAGAGAATTTCTAAAGGAAAAACATGCTTGAAGAACAAAGGTCACTATTTTGCTGGCAAAGTCTATTTATGTCCTTCATGGAGTCATAAATAGGGAGTAGCCAGAGAAATTCCAGAGAAGCTGAAATGCTGAAGCAAGCAATCCTAATGCAGTCTATTACAACTTGAACTTTCTTTTCCATCAAAAAAGTTTGGCTGTTAGAATCCACATGCATAGGGTAAGTTATAGGTACTTAAGGCAAGAAAGGAATGACTCATCCACTTAAAACATTTGGTAGCCCACGATGAAGACAGGGGCAAAGATAGACAAAGAGTTCTCACCATCACTGACTGGACTGGCCATCTTCATTTCAGTCAGCAAGAAATCTCAGTCTGTAACCAAGAAGCGCAACTCATATTAGCAGACCTGGTGGTATCTGACAGAAGCCTTCTTAAAAACCTGTCCTAAGTCTTTAGCCCCTTCTTCAAAAGGAGAGTACTGTTAGTTTTACTCAAATACAAACCAGACAGGCTTAGAAGGTGGAAAGGAGCATTGGAAAGAGAAGCCCAGAACCTTTAAGGGATCTTCATGGACAAAAAAAAATTCCAAGTGAGAAGAAAGTCTCAAATTGCCTGAAAAAAACCACCCCAGTGCCAGTGGAGCCCTAGAGTCACAACAGACCACTAATAAATGCCTCATGTCACATCTTCACCTGGAATGATCATCAGTACTACAGAAGCCATGTTATTCCACTGGAATAAAAAGACACTGCACACCAGCTCTCACTTATGTAGATTGACAGTCTCAGCCGTAATAGGTGAGTGGTAGCCACATCACCAGATATCTCCGCAACTTCAGAAGAACTGAAATCGAATGGAAGAAATTATCGAACTGTAGCTACAATACAACATGCAGAAAAAAGACAGGCGTTTCCTTGGCAGTTAAAAGCAAGCATCCGAGCTGTTAGTTTAACAGAGCGAAGCCAAAATAAGCCATCTCAAAAATCAGCTCCTGCATCACCCAATACACTGAGTAAAAAACCCCTCCATTTCTCCTCTATAAGAAAGCACTTTAAAATACATCAATTTGAAGTCGAAGAGCTCTTCGAAAGCTGTCCAGATGAAGAAACTTTCCACACACTTACAGTCCTAACAGGGGAATCTCAGGAACGAGAATATTAGTAGCATTTTGATCCACTTCCATGAAGGAAACAACCAAATTGAAATACTGTTAAATACTCAATTGCTTAATGTGACCAAAAGCGCTGCATGACCGAAAGCACAGACTGCCAAAAACCCAAGTAGCGAGTGTTAAAACCAGCTATTTGAGAAGTGTTCTGTAGGCCTAGTATCTGTTTAATTAACATTTATGAATAAGGAGATTCTTCTGTGACCTCAGAATACAGATGAGAGCGTAATAAAAAGATGTCATCACAAAAAAAAGTTATTTCAGTAAAACTTTGACATTACTTTAACACAGCTATGTTGCTGAACGTTTATCATCTCAATGTAAGAGTATCTCAAAACATGGGCAGTGGCAGAAGAGAAGGGGGTTTAACAGTTTTTTCCACGTTCGATCATCTTTTGACCAACCCTGCCACAGGGAATCACACATGATCAGTCTGGGGGCATTTGAACATAAGATCAGTACTTCACCTCAGAACAACTGATGAAGTACAGAGACCAAAAGCTGTGACGGTTGATGCAGAGACAAGGAGATAATGAAACATCGAGGTTTGTTAAGCAGAATGATAGAAAACAAAGTGAAGAATTGAGAACGACATCAAGTTAATGGAAAGTATTTCTATATGCTGTGGTGTGGAGGTGAACCAGTTAGTTAATGGGTTGATAAACTGGCAAACAGTGTATAGAATCTATTGGCCATGAGCAGTCTAAAATTGATAATTACCAGTTGTGGCTCTGAAGCTGGTTATGAGGCAAGGTGGAATGGACTTCAACAATAGAGATGGAAAATGCTGCAAAGGTGTGCCTTCTTTCCACTGGCGAATGCAGCTGGGGAGCGGAGTTGCCTCTGTTTTACAGCAGAGTGCAGAGAGATGGCAGCTTCAAGCCATGGCGAAAGGTCATAAGGTTGCCTATCGGAGCCCTCCTTTCCCCTGGAGAGTGAAGGTCTAGTAAATAGCCATTATAAGGCATATATTAAGTTACTGAATAAAGTCAGTCCATTAATGGGTCTCAGACACATACCAAGTGACCCTTTCGGAGCAATTTTGAAGGTATTAGTCCTCCTGTAATAAATAATGGGACTAAAATGTGCAATCCACAGAACTTAAAAACACACAACTTTGCAAATTGCCTTTGTATTGTGTGGAATTTAAACTAATTTTAGAAAGAGTTCCTAGTTCACATGGTTGTCAAAAGCAAATGTGAACCGAGTTAAACCCATGCAGCATCTTCCCAAGTCTGCAGACTGTGCTAATGTCACATAGCTTTGCCAAGCAACAGATGAATGAGGCTTACAGACTTCATTGCCACTAGTCTCATGAGCAACAGATGTCTATTTCTTTCAATGCTAAAAACTTGTTCAAAGTGCTATTACACACAGACGTGGGTAGTGGGACAGCCGTTTTCACCAGAAGGCCACCACAAAAATCACAGGATCATTCAGGCTGGCAAAGACCTTTAAGATAAGAGTCCAACCATTAACCTAGCACTGCCAAGTCCACCACTAAACCATGTCCCTAAGCACCACATCTACACACCTCCAGGGATGGTGACTCCACCACCTCCCTGGGCAGTCTGTTCCAGTGCTTGATAACCCTTTTGATGAAGAAATTTTTCCTAGTGTCCAATCTAAACCTCCCCTGGTGCAACGTGAGGCCATTTCCTCTTGTCCTATTGCTTGTTACTTGGGAGAAAAGACCGACCCCCACCTCACTACAACCTCCTTTCCAGCAGTTGCAGAGAGTGATAAGGTCTCCCCTCAGCCTCCTCTTCTCCAGACTAAACAACCCCAGCTCCCTCAGCTGCTCCTCATAAGATCTGTTCTCCAGACCCTTCACCAGGTTCACTGCCCTTCTCTGGACATGGTCCAGCACCTCAGTGTCTTTCTTGTAGCGAGGGGCCCAAAACTGCACACAGTATTTGAGGCGCGGCCTCACCAGTGCCAAGTACAGGGGGACGATCACTTCCCTACTCCAGCTGGCCACACTATTTCTGATGCAGGCCAGGATGCTACTGGCCTTCTTGGCCACCTGGGCACAGTGCTCGTTTGTGTTCAGTCGGCGGTCGACTACCACCCCCAGGCCCTTTTCCACCGGGCAGCTTTCCAGTCACTCATCCCCAAGCCCGTAGCGTTTCAGGAGGTCATTGTGACCCAAGTGCAGGGCCCAGCACTTGGCCTTGTTGAACCTCATACAGTTGGCCTCATCCCATTGATCCAGCCCGTCCAGATCCCTCTGTAGAGCTTTCCCACCCAACTTGGTGTCCTCTGCAAACTTACTGAAGGTGCACTCGATCTCCTCATCCAGATCATTGATAAGGATATTAAACAGAACTGGCCCCACTACCGAGCCCTGGGGAACACTGCTTGTGACCTGTTGCCAGCTGGATTCAACTCCATTCACCACAACTCTTTGGACTTGGCCATCCAGCCAGTTTTTTACCTAGTGAAGAGTACACCTCTCCAAGCCATGAGCAGCCAGTTTCTCCAGGAAAACGCTGTGGGAGATGGTGTCAAAGACGTTACTAAAATCTAGGCAGACAACATCCACAGCCTTTCCCTCATCCACTAAGCGAGTCACCTGGTCATAGAAGGAGATCAGGTTAGTCAAGCAGGACCTGCCTTTCATAAACCCATGGCGACTGGGCCTGATCACCTGGTTGTCCTGTACATGCTGTATGATGGCACTCACAATGATCTGCCCCATAACCTTCCCAGGCACCAAGGTCAGACTGACAGGCCTGTAGTTCCCCATATCCTCCTTCTGGCCCTTCTTGCAGATGGAAGTCACATTTGCTACCTTCCAGCCCACAGGGACCTCCCCGGTTAGCCACGACTGCTGGTAAATGAGTGAAAGCAGCTTGGTGAACACTTCTGCCAGCTTCCTCAGTATCCTTAGGTGGATCCCATCCAGCCCCAGACTCATGTGTGTCTATATGACATAGCAAGTGGCTAACCATTTCCCCTTGGATTAGGTGGGCTTCATTCTGCTTCTCATCCCTGTCCTCCAGCTCAGGGGGCTGCGTACCTGGAGAACCGGTCTTACTATTAAAGACTGTGGCAAAGAAGGCATTAAGTACCTCAGCCTTTTCAAAGACTTTTATTATACAGTCTACACCTTCCACCCAGAGAGAAGCTTAAAGAAGAAAGAGAAGGTGTCAGCCTCTGTAGTTTTAGGAATTTCCTATCAGAAGACAGCCCTGAAGCAGGTTCCAGAAACAGCTCCCAGCTAAAAGTGCCAGACTTTCTTCTAGTAGCTGCACTAAAAGCAAAGCTGAGGGTCTTATCCCATACTACAGGAATAAACATTACTGCTTAAGGGCAAGCGTGTACTGAAGTCCTAACAGCGGTTTTACATTACAGTAAGACAGGCAGAAGCTCTTACTTAGGAAGTTGGATACACTCCTCTCAACAGGGAGGAAGTGTTCATGCTAGTTCCCCATTGCTGGCTACGGGATGCTTGGGGAGCAGAATGGGCACTGAACCACAACGTAAGGCCAGCTCTCCCACGTGGCCACAACTAAGTGCTCTGTACAAGACAACTCTTCCTTTAAAAAGGATGTCAGCAACTTCACTACCAGGAGTCAGTTATCCTGGGGAAATAGTGCAAAGCAGAGGTGTTTCCTTTTCTGTTACGTCACAACAAACAAAAGCCCACATGCCATTTAGCAATACTGATGGTTTTGGTACCATGCTACAAATCTACCTATCGAGACAGCATGCAGTATTACACATTGAGCATTACATACATACCGTACCCTTTCTATTTGTTCTCACACTTGAGTACATTCATTTCCCAACAGCTGAAAGGGCCACCAGTACTTAAACATGCTTCTTGATTAATCAGTAGCTCACCATGTTCGGCAACTTCTGTATTCATTGTTTCTACATCTGCAGCATCATGCATCTCTTCATCCTCCTCCTCATCATCATCCTCTTCTTCACCATGCAGTTCTTTCGCAATGAGCTGTCTCGCCAGTTTGATGTTTCGCCCTTCATTGTAGTGCATTTTCCTCTTCATTTCAAACTGTTTCTTTTTCTCTGTGGACGAATAAATGCAAATATTTACTTCTTCCCTTTAAAAAAAAAAAAATCAACTTACTTCCTCTTCAGAGAAGCACAGTTTCCTAGGTCAAATTTATTCCTACCTTGAAAGTCCACTGATTATATGATCAAGTAATCACTGAATTAACATTATTTGCTTCAAGTAGTGGAGTGTTCTTTTAAATGAGACTGACTTACCCAAAGGCCAGTAATCAATGGACTGGAATGGCTGAAGCACTTTTAAAAGAACCTGCCTGCAAGTAAGAGCAAGTCTGAACCAAGAGAAGCATCTAGTAACGGCATACGAAATTCCAAAGCTTTGCAAGCCTTGTTTCTAAGTAAACTTAAGGACAAATTGAGACGTACTGGTGGGATAGAAGATGAATTTTTGCAGGTGTCCAACTCAACTCCTGGCTAGCTACCAAAGACCGGTTACGAGAGATATTTACCACATGTAGAAGAAAATAGTTTCCACTTTCACCATAGCCTGAAGCCTAACTGCTCCATATATTAAACATTAGCAGGTCTAGTAGTAATGCATTGTAACTAAATTAAACTTTCCTTATTGGCACCCCCAACACTATTTTTTTTTTTAGTTCCTTTAGAATAGTAAGGTTACATGCTCAAAGTTGGGGCCAGGAAAGATGAGAACCAACAGCTAGATAATACATGCCTGAAACCTTAGAAGCATTATTGTTTGACTGTTTCCTCAAATGTTCTAGCCCAAGCTAACAGAAAACAAGATCTCTGTTGAAGATGTAATTTGCTTCGGCAATAAAGGCAGACTTCCTGCTGGATCCATCTACCAGCTGCTTTGAAAACAGAAATATCATCTGTATGTTTGCAAGCAAGTAGCAGCATCTTAATTGCAGTGGTACTCACCGAATTGTTAAGTCTACCTGAAACATGTTCAGATTAAGAACTATCCCCTTACCCCAAAACCAGAAGAGCTTCTTATTTGAGAAGTCTAGGATTCTTAAGAGGAATTCCTACACCTTAAGCTTGTATACAAGGGGGGGGACAGTAGCAGCAAATTCCTGTTTATATGTAGATCCCAACCCAAACAGTCTTGATTAGAAACAAACAGCATATTTGTTCAATCTTTTATTCACCTTTCAAAGACTATTCATCTCTATTTTCAAATCACAACGTTTTTCTGATAGTACTTTTTCTTCTCAAATCTCTCTTACTGGAAATCTGAAACTGTTTGTAGGAGTAAAAAAAAAACACCAAAGAAAACAACTTACACCTACCTCGTTCTTCAGGTGTTAACTCTTCATCCTCTTCCTCCTCCTCACTGCTTTCCTCTTGCTTTGCTATGATCTTGGGTCCTTTACCTTCAGCTGCAGCTGCCAGTCTACATAAACCATGCAATACAAAATGCTGAAACAGCAAGTTTTTCACTATTTAAAATAATGACATTTCAGAACACAAAGTGCTTTGCTCCTTATTTTTGCCATATTTCTGTGTAGTAACAACCTACAAGAGGTTTTAAGTACCAGTGACCCTATCAAACACCAAAAACTACATAATTTCACAACAGCAAACATTTGACTTCTAGAAGAACACCTTTCCACAAAGAAAAACAACTCCAGGAAAGACAATTATCTTAACATTCAGTCAATTTTCTATGACAATACTTACTTTTTACTCAACACATCTGCTTTTAAGGGCTCATTTGATTCTGAATCACTGACTGCATCCTCATCATCTCCTCCTACCATGCTTGGAAGGCAAAAAAAAAGTAGTCTTTATCAATAATCTGCTGCTTAAAATTTGCTTGATAACAGTCAAAACCTTACCACACTCAATTAAAAGACTCCTTTAACACTTCAAAAACTTGCCAAATCTGATTTAAATATTGATATGACACTTTATATTCTAGTACACAGAAGTTAACTGAAAAAAATAAAATCAATACAAGTCAGACCTACTTATTCCATTCAAAGCCTAAAGCCTGATAGACATAAACCTTCTAAAAATTGACTTTGTCCTTTCTGACAGTTCTCCCCGACAGCTATAAGCCTTTATTTAGAAGCTTTGTGAATCTGAATGTTGTGTATACCCAGTAGGCCTGCGCAGTCTGCCAAGCAATCAGCTATAATAAACACTACATCATCCACAAAGTCAATTCTGCTGTAAAACTACTATGTCACCTGGCATCATTTAGGTCAGCAGTTTAGCAAGCCTACCTGTGATAAGGAGTACTTGGCTCATCTATTTTCATCAAGCCATAATCTTTGTCTGCGGGGTGGTACGTAGCAATGATGTTCATTTCATCCCACTTCTGTGACTTTTTACTGAAAAAATGAAAACAAATTTAAATTTTCTGATAGTCTAAAAACAATTAGTTCTGTTTGGTCACAGAAGAAATGTTTAGATTGTCTTTTGACCTCTACTACATACTAAGCACAAAGAATATTATGACACACAGGCATGTTCAAAATACGGCTATTAAATATTCTTCTATACATACTTCAGTTAAGCTGTGACAAATTATCAGCACAACTTTATTTCCCTGACAATTCACAATAGCTTAACAAACTCAGCAATCTATAAATGTATTCTTATTCATATCCACACACATATTTTTCTCAAGAGACTACTGGCCTTGTTCAATCACTGTCCCATTAGCTGTCTGCTCTTGTTACAAGTTATTGTAAGATCATTCTTCCTCTTATTACAACCCGCAACACTTCAACAAAACCAAATAACTTCCACCTCATCTCTGCTCAGTGAGATATGATTTTTAGCAAAAATTACATAAACAATACCAACCAACAAATAACTTCATGCAGTAAAATAAATAGCACTGAACAAGCTGGTTATTAATACTGCTTTTGTCATCCTAAATGGGAATCACAGAACAGAACTGATTCACTGCTGTAATTAAGCCAAGGGAGTGTCACATTTTACAGACAGGCACCAGTGATGTTACATTACTCAGAATTTTCTCAGTTAATCACAGAATGTACCACTTTATGTATATTCACAGAAACAAAAGCTCACCCAGACTGACAAAATACATAAGCTACAAGGAAAGCAATTGCTTTGTGGCCAGAGGAAGTGTCACCCCTCTACTTATTCAAAAGCCACAGAAACGTTTAATCAACAGAAGCGACAAGGCTCCTCATTTTATCTAAAAAGGTTATTGCAAGCTTCACAAGGTGGTCTTCCACTTAGACTAAGCCAAGAAACTTAACTTTAGAACAGTAAAATAATTCCACTACTTAATATTACCTCAATTAAGTAATTTATAATTTTATTACTTAAAATATAAATTTAGTATATTTTATATTAATCATATAATCATTATTATAATTTCTTAATGTTAAAATTGTTAATTTTAATTACTTTTATTAATATTAAAATATTGCTATATTTTATATTAATTATATAATACTATTAAGGAAAGCAACAGGAATATGTTAAGGAAGCACATGTTACAGGGCTTTATTGCTTTTGCGTTTTCTTTTTGGTTTGTCTTTTTTCTCAATATTTTGGTGGGGTTTTGGGTGGGGGCAGTTGGCTAGAAAACTTTAACTTACTGTACTCTTACACAGTCTGTGATTAAATAATAAGTTTGAAAAATATATTCAACCTCCAATAAAAACTGCTCTGGAGCAGAATGCTATCTGTAAAACAAAACTGACAAAGCAAAATCCCAAACACAAACTAAATTTTATATTGACGGAGAGCACTGTATAACACACTGGGGGAAAAAAAAATACAGGGATAAAAAACTAGAAGCAGGATTTGATGCTGAATCCTACATGCCACAGACTTATACTCCGGAAACACATACAAATTAAGTGAGCTTAATCCCCTTAGCATATAGTAACCAATGCCAAACTCTCATGTTTGAGGTTTCAGATGTATTTAATCATTTTGTTCGAACTGCAACACAAGGATTGCAACCTAAGCGGACAACACGTGAGTCAGATTGCCTGCTCTGGCAGGATGGAGAGTCATGAGCTTCATGACAAAGCAAGAGCTCTAGTCCCAGAACGCCAGTTATTCAAACCTACCTATTTAGGAGTCAAAAAATCATCAGTTAAACATCAGCTAAACACCTGCTTAAAGTTCATCTATGACTAACACAAGACAATTACACAGTTACATGGTGAGCGCATGAGGATTTCTACTAGCGATAGCAGTCGACAGTGGTACCCAGCCCTTGTAAAGAGACAGAGCTCAGTTAAAAAGGAAATATGACAGATGGGAGAAACTCCCACGCTTTGTGCTCGCTACACGTGCCCAGAGTGCATCAAGGTTTATTGCCTGGGCTCACAATATCCAACAATAATACCAGCAACCTTAGAAGAATCTCTTTGGCACACACTGCTCTCAAAGCCAGCCAGCCTACAGCTAGCAATTCAGTAACTTCGAAATACAAGACTGAGGAAGCTCTTTGTGGTTTAGTTTTTCACACTCATTCGTTAAACTCAGATTCCAACACCAAAAGCCTCGGCTGTGGAACGCCTCCCAAAGCACAATTTAAAGGTCAGCTAGGAAAAATAAATAAATACCATTAGTAGCAAACAGACAAACATGTCATTTCACCCCTCCATGTAAAAAGCCATCACAGGAGAGTGACTAAGTGCTCTAAAAACCCACACCTCCCTTGACTGTCTCCCATTTAGCATGCTTAGGCATGCCTGAGCAGCATAACGTTAATAACAGAGCTTAGGACCAGATAGAAAATACTTCCTGACACCCCTTCGGATATAGACATAGGAAATGTAATCTTCCTTATGAAAATCTGATTTGAAATACCTCAAAAGTGCTCATTTGTATTCTCTCACATCTTTAAATACACATAATCGTTTATTTTGACACCACACCTTGACAGGCAAGAAGTTTCTGCAGCAGTATTACTCAAAACACCTCTCACACCTCACTTGCTCCTACCATAGCAGACTCTTCTTTTGCCTGTTCCAACACAGGTGCTTGCACACACATACAGCCGTACACTTCCTTAGTTACTCTGTAAAATACCAGATCAGATCGTTCACAGACTCTTACAAGAGCCTTAAGGCAAAACATACTGTACACCCAGCATGCCAAGATCGTATCTACCATTAAACCATGATCTCAGCTCTTAGGATGCAGCTCCAGTGGTGTCCCAATCTCATAAGCTTCCCTCTTGCATCATATTTTTATTACAGAAATTTTCCAAAGAATTTTACCCTCACTAACAACAGTGCAAGGTCACTAATGATGCAAATAAACGAGAGCTCTACTGAACATGGTGCTTTAAAAGATGACAGCTGACACAATGAGCTCTTTCATCTGCAGCTATTTTTAAAGCTATTCAGACCCAAATTTCAATATTAGAAATAAGCAGAGAAGCTGCTGATACAGATGCATGAAGAAAAGAGACACCTGAATCCATAAAGTAATTTTTAATCCTTAAGGAAAATCATGGACATACTATTTATCATTCTTTTAAGAAAAAATTATGTTGCTTAAGTCAGAAATAACACTGATTTAATGAAGTGTTGCCAACCAAAAATAGTACCTGCACACAAACCAGCTTTAAATATCTTATACTGTTCTTTCCAGGAAATCTTTGATGCAGCCAGCCAGGTTTAGCCAATATCCTTTAACTTGCAAGGCAATTTCAGAATTAATCTAATCGACTTTACTGAATCACATTGGTCAACAGGAAATAGAAGCTGCTCTCCTGCCCACTTAACCGCTTTGCAAGAAATTAGTGTGTACTATAACCAATACACCATACTGAGCTGGTCAATTTGTACTCTCATTTCTGATCATTCTTCAAGATGGTACAAAGAGACTGAAGAACATGAAACAGAGGCTACCAACAGCCAGTTCTACTTTATGTCTCATGTGGTACTAAACATGTTATGCTACACTATATTAAAACTAAAGAATAGCGGAAAAAAAGCACAACATTGTGTAGCATATTGCTACTTACATTCAGCTCCTTCAAAAAACATCATCTCATTCTTTCAGCTGCAATAATTTCTCCCTGGAAAGCAGAAGCAGCTAACACAGGCAACACAGCAAGCCAAAAACTTTTCACTCTTACCTTACTGACTTTAGGCTATACTCATGATTTAACTAGGCAAAGAGGAAAGGAATATTACCATAATACCAAAAAAAAAAAAAAATAGTAATTGCACGTCCATTTTATTTATCATTATTTCTCTCCTTGCAATACCGAGTGAGGTTCCAAATGATGAAAACCCTCAAAAGTAATTTTGTAAAGTTCAGGTCAAACACTAGTCATCACAACGTGATGGGAGTCTCAGAGCAATGTTAGGCAGCACGTACAGGGTGCTAACATCAGGAAAAGTGCAAGAATTCTTACTGGTCAAGGACAGCTGCTGGCTGGCTAAAGACCACTTCTGCATATTTGGACTAATGCGGCGTGTTACAACTAAACCAGGATTTTCATGTCATTCCAAACACAAACCACATGGCCAGTGCATATTCTCAAGTGCAAGATCTTTACAGATGAATCGTGCACAACGGAGAATACATCTTATATTTCAGCCCAGGAGAGGTCCTCTCCCCAGGGACACGCTTCTGGCTGCAGAGAAACAAGCCACCTTTGAGAAGACCAAGAATAAACCTCCCATGGCAAAGCCCGTTTCCCAAACTGTACACTAGCCTTCTCGCAACTGTAAAGCCTTCCCGTTTGTCTTTCTGAACGGCCATTTAAGGATAACACAGCTTCTGCAAACACTTCAACACCAGCAAAGAACCACACCAGCTTTTCCAGCTGCCACACCGCGCTCTCGGCCGTACCACGGCGGCAGGCCGGCAGCCCTCGCTCTCTCCGCCCCGGACACCCAGGCGCACCGCCCCGGCTCTCCGCACGCTCTTAGCACAGACCCTGCCCCGCTCCAGCCCCGCTGGGGGCTCCCACCGCTTGACCCCCGCCGACGGGCGGAGCCGTACCTCAGGACCACCGCAGCGCGGGAACGACGCGCTAACCCGCTCACCCCGGTTCTGCCCCGCCCGCTTCACACCGCCCCTCAAAACGCGACAGCCCGGCAACCCCCGACCGGAGCCGCCGCCTGGCTGACCCCGCCTCGCGAAGACCCCGGGACGGCTGGAGGCAGCGGGGCCGGGGATAAGGCCCTGCGGGGACCCACCACCGCCTCACCACCGCCGGGGCCCCGGCTGGGCTCGGCGCGGCCCTCACCCGTGCTCGTCCTCGTCGCGGGCCGGGCTGGCCCGCCGCGCCCCGGGAGCCGCTCCCCCCGCCGACAGCTTGCCGCCGCCCTTCTTCAGGATGCCCTTGATGGGCCCGCGCCCCGACGTCGAGACGGCCGGCACCGAGGGCGCCTCCATCGCCGCGCCGCCCGCCCGCCCACTCGCTTCCGGCCGCGGCCGCCGCCGCCGCCGCCGCCTCGGCCGGCCCCGCCCCGCCCCGCGGCGCGTCAGAGCCACCACCCCAGCCCGCCGCCGGCCGCGCCCCCTGGCGGCCGGCGGACCGCCAAATCCCTGGCTGCTATGTGCCTGCGCACCCACGGGGGGGCGCCGTGCGTGCGGGGCCGGGCCGGGCCGGGGCGGCGGGGTCGGGGGTGGTGCCGCGGTGTGGGCGGCCAGCGCCGGCGGCGGCAGGGAGGTGTGGGGAGGCCGGGGGGAGGAGACAGGGGCCCGGTGCGGCCGCGGTGGAACGGCCTGACGCTTGGGAGCCGTCGCCCGGTGCGCGGGTGCGGTGTTCGGTCTTGTGTCCCAGGAACCGCGGCAGGAGGGTTTAAAAGTTTAAAGGGAAAATGGCTTAAACACGGCGGTTGTGTCTGATCCCGCTGCGGCACCCGGCCGCGGAGCTGTTGCGGTACGTCTGGACAAGGCGACAGGGGAGGGGAGCGAGGGCCCCCGTCCCGCGGAGGTGGGGTGGGGTCCTCGGGAGCCAGCGTCCCCTTCGGCGAGGGTCCGTCCCTGCCCCGCGCACCGGGCGAGGCCGGTCCCGGTCCCCGAGGTGCCGACCCTCTCCCCGCAGTGCGCGCGCCCCGGTGCCGCCCGCCCCCACCCCTTTCTGGAGGGTTCTGGGCGCGAAGGGCGCGGGGCCCAGGGCAGCCCCCGCTCGTTTCTGGAAGATTCCCGTCTCGGAGCGCGCACGCTCGCAGTGGCCGGTCAATCCGCCTCCAAGGGGCGGGACAGAGACTTGACCAAGGCCGTGAGGCGAGGGGACCACGTGCCCCCGTTGAGGGGCTGCCTGCGGCCACGTCTGACCGACGCAGGGTCCGAGGTGGTGATGTCTTACGCTCCATCTCTTACCTTTCTCTCTTTCCTCCTTCCTCTCGTTCTCAACTATTACCAGGGCCGAGCTTCGTGGCCACGTTTGCCTTCACCAAGGGTTGTGGTCGCGTTTGGCTTTAAAAAGAGTTGGGATTGCAGTTCCCTTTGGCAACTGTCAATTCGGTTGTCATTCTCATTACAATTATCGGTTGTTGTCAATGTTAAACAGTTACGGAGTAAAGCTAGTTTGGATTCTGAACCTTTGAGTAATTGTTGTCGCTCCTGGTTGCTGCACAGAAATTTAAAACAACCTCCCCTTGTCCTACCAAGTGGGACAGGACACCTGCAAGACCTCCCTCCCACCTCAGCCCCCTCCGGTTGGTAAAGATTTGTGAAATGCTGGCTCCCTGCTCAGCTCCTGTAGCCTGCCCAGGGCAAGAAAGCGCTTTGCTGCACACCCACACCAGTCAGGGTCCCACCACAGTAAGTGCAGAATATTTCCTGCAGATTTACAGGATTCTATGTCCACATCGTTATTTCTTCATGTCAGTAACAGCAGCAGAAGATGGGGGCACTGCCAGCCAAACCCTCAACGTGGGTTTGCTGGCGTGGCTCAGACAATGGGGGAAGCCCACATATCCGATTCCAGAGAGCTGGAAAGACCTCCACGCTCCTGGAGCAAACCATTTAGCTTCAGACATGGTTGCTCATGTTGCGTTGCATTCCCACTCTTGCAGTGCTGTGGCCTCAGAGGAGGGGCAGACCCTGCGCACTGAGCCCTCCCCAGCCTCCTTAAAAAGGTCATGCAGCTGGGAAGGTACAAAAGCCCCGAAGCAGATATTCTGATTTCACTTTTAATGAGTTGCAGCAATGCTATTCAAGCAGGCTTGTCGCGGTGCCTGGTGAACACCCGCCAGGGCAGGTGCCGTGCCAGCGGGCACTCGGCACGTACAAAAGCGGCGAGCAGGCTGTCAGGCAGAGCCGGCCTTCTCTCAGTGTTCGGGAGAAGCCTTGGGAAGAGAGGACAAGGGAGCAGACCTGTCTCTCTCTGTCTGCTTATGGGCACTCTCAGAGCTGACCCCTTGGGAGTGCAGCGCCAGCCTCACTTGAGGCAAGTCACGTACAGACATTGGGGATGGAGTGATGCTGAACTTCTGGGCATTTTTAGACTTCTCAGACTTTAAATACAAAGGGCCAGATCGGATTTCTAGTGAGGAGGTCTGTTGACTTGGCAGTAACATACACCTACAGGCCTGCACCAGAAAACATGAAACACCCCAGTCTCAGTTCCCAGGCTGCAGGACTGACCCTCCGTGTCTGGGCGTTGCCACTGGGAAGGCAGTGCCCACGGTGTAGCTGAGGCACCGTAGACTCCTAGCAGGCCCAGAAGCATCAAGACAAAAATGGGAAACAAACTTGCGGGCACATGACAAAAGGTTTTCCCCCGGGACTGATCCTTGCACATCACATCTCATACCCTTTCCCATTCACATACTGGGGGACTCACAGCAACAGCAGAGCTTCACGTCTGCGCTTCAGGGTTTCTTTTCTTCCCCCATTAGCTTTGAATCAGTCAGTTACTTCTGCGAGGTGAAAAAGCAGGGAAAGCGATAGAGGGAACGACAGCAAGGAGTAACTCAGGGCTGGCAAACTACCGTTAGCGCGGAGATTATTACATTTCTCTGGTATGTAGAGAAATTCTAATGAGTAGTAAAGAAAGCAACAAAGTTCATCGCTGGTCTAGCGCTGTGTCACTGCGTGCCAGGAATTACATCTCAGGAGGGCAGTTAAGTTGATCCGTGGGTATCATTTTCTCAGTGTCAATCTTGTAGGACTGGAGAACGCTCTTCAGGTGCTCCACAGTTTCTGGGTGCATCTCAGGAGCTCTTGATTTAATCCAGGCGTAGTCAATGTGGAAGAGCCAGAGGATGTTGGTGCAGGAGTAAACCAGTGAGTAGTTTTCGTAGTCGGTAGAGATGACCCAGTAAGGGGCAGAAGGCATGACTAGGAGAAAGAAGTGCACTGTGAACGCCATGAGCAACCAACTCCGGACTGCTCTGCAGGACTAAAGCTGTGCCTACTGGTGCTGTTCCCACTTCTCTGCTCCTAAGCCACATAACTGTGATCAGTACAGGGAGCTATAATTTATGAAAGCCTATCAGGACTCCTTGTTCTCAGGGAACAACTCCTCTGTTTCTCAAGCCCAGAGGGACTTGAGAAAGCCACAAAGCCCTGACTAGGAAGGTCTTCCTGGAAGGTTAACACTATGACCTGAACAGCTTGGCCAGGCCACCAACAACGAGCCCAGCTCATGCCCGTGTGAGGGTGCTTGCTGGCAGGAAGGAGCCCCAGGGCTGGGAGCTGACACCAGTGATGCAGGAGCACGAACCACCACCGCCCTCCCCACCACCCATTGCCCCATGCAGCCAGCTGGAGCCCGGGTGGTGGGAACTGGTATGGATCAGCCCATCCCACCAGCAGCAGCCGCTTTGGCCGAATTCTGTTCTCCATCAGGCTGCTACGCCCAAAGCGTCTGCTCTGATGAGCGACAGCCGCTCCAGCTTCAAACTGTCAGGCAGAGAGCAGAGGTGGGTCCGGTAGGCGGGCCTAAGTGCCCTGGGATCCTTGAGGTCCCTTCCAACCTGGGATTCTATGATTCTGTGATTGATTTTTGATGCACTCAGGAACGCTGGGCGCTGTTCTCCAGGGCTCACATCCAGTGAGGATGACCGCAGCTGCACACTCTGTGGGCAAAATGGCTGCGGCTGATGCCTTAGCAGCACATACTTAAGTCTGGCAGTGCTCATGAGCAGTAATTGCCCTTTGAAAGTACCCCTGCTCCACCCATTTCTCCAGACAACTCGTCTGTGCGAGTGCTATGAAACAGCCAAGGAAAAGGTGTGAGGGAGCGGAATATAACGGGAGCCAAGAGGAGACACCTCCTCACTTTCCACGTGTTGCTGCAGACAGAGGAGGGTGCAACATGGATAAAATGCACTGCACCTTGGCAAGCCCCTGTCGTGTGTTACGTTGACGAGGGAAGAAAAAGCAAACAAAACCACTTTGTTAAAAGTTGTTAAAAGGCACTTGTAAGCAGAGGCAGGGTGGGCTAGTAGTTGTACCACTGTGTTCCGAAAAACAAGCCTAATCCTGGCCCTTGCAGTGGGTGTGGGGCTGCCTCCCCCACCTCCCCCTATCTCTGTCCCCATCTGTGAGTAAACCTAGAGGGCCAGTAGTGCTGCTGGTCTTTCTCGCTTTGAGATCAGCTGAAGAGCGCTCAACCCTTGTGGGGGCTATTGCTGTAAATGATGTATAAATATCACCAAACCACTGCCTGCTGGTCACGATGGCTGTCCCAACCCCTTGCCATTGCCCTGTCCTGCTGTGCTGAATTCACCAGGGCAGCTTCGCCTCTCGCTTTGCTAGTTTTGCACCCCAGATGACACGGCAGCGGGGCCTGCTTTGCGCTGAGGACAGTGGGCACCAGGGAGCCGGTGGAGGCTGTGAGCCTCCCAGCACACACTTACACCAGTTAAAGCGGACGCCCAGCTTGGCCGGCTCCTTTACGTCCATGTGCATGATTTCTCCTTCGACTTCATTGACTTTACCATTGGAACTAAGGGGGAACAACAAGGCAAGAAATAAAATCAAGTGAGTTTGAAATAACTTTTTTTTTTGCTTCCACCAAATCATTCTTTCTGACGCATCCACCTGCCAGGAGATAGCTGAAACACGTACCAGGTAACCACAGCATCCCCGGAGGGACAGCTCACCCCTGGGGATGGTTTCAGCAGTGCCCAGGGCACACCAGGTCCTGGGCCAGGCACAGCGGGGCAAATGTTCTCCCAGGTTAGACCACCCCAGCACCCCAGGGTGCCTCTCTCCAAGTGCCCCTGCCAGCGGGGTGTACATCTGTCTCAGATAAAAGGGAGAGCAAGACCCCTCTGCACACGACGGGAGGATCCCAGCACTGATCTCGGATGTGCCAGGGAGCAGCTCAACTCCTGCCGGCCATGGAAGGCATGTGCTCACGTCTGTTTAATCACCTGCGTTTTTTCCAGGTCACAGCACATTCCTCCTCACACAAATTACCTGTCCCTACTTGGTGAGCCAGGGTTTGTTTCGCTGGTGGTTCAGAGCACTACCCTGCTGCCAGCAAGCCCTACAACTCAGGCTGCCTGTCTTATAATTGCATTTTCCATGGTTGCCTCAAGACCTGGATGCTGCCTGTGGGACAGGAAAGTTTCACGCTTCCCAGTGAAACAGGAACACCCAAGGAGGCAGAAGCTAATGCTGCCAGCAGCAGAGGTCAAGGGGCTGATGCACGGTGCATGCCTGATCCAAAATATTTCTTGACCGAGCTGCTGAAGTGGTGACACCAACGGCCAGATTAATCTCCCACAGATTAATGCAGGAGCAAATAAATGGTAGCTGTTTGCCAGGCGCTGCCCTGGCAGTGGGGCTGCAGAGACAGTGCTGCGCGGTCAGCAAGCCGCATGGACGCTGCTCTCTGCCAGACACAAGGGATGTGTTGCTGCGTTGTTGTTATTGTGAGCCAGAACAAAGTCCCCATGCCATGCCAGGAGCACAGGGGACAGCGCTGCATTCACTCCTCGCTCCCTCTCATTCATTCAGCAGCACCCCATGGCAGCCGGGGCTGGTGATGGAAACAGATAACTTAATATCTGCATCTGTCTGTGCAAAAAGGCAGGAGCGCTCAAGATAATTGCAAGCTGTCAAATATATTAAAGGAAACCATCAGCGCATTCACTTTGCTCGCTGAGTTAAACTGGCAACGATTGCTGATCCCCTTACACAGCAGTTATTACCAGTGCAAGGTAAATGCTCCAGAAAAAGGCTGACAAATATTTGCCTAAGTAAAAATGACCCATGTGCTTCACCTTCCCTGCACCTTTTCATTAGGTCCCTTTACTCCGGAGCAGAGAGGAGCACAGGGCACGGGCACCTCAGCACGCAGGGGCACAAGGTGGTGGCTGCCATCCTATAACCAGCCCTGTGACCCCCCTGGGACAGCAGCTGGGGTATCTGGCATCTCAGCCATCACTGGGGATCACAAACCAGTCAGGGGGCAGACCCAGGCTGTTTCACACTGAAGCCACCACGTGCATTTGATCTGCTGTCTCACTACTCACCTTGGACAATGAGACAGAGACCTGGTGAGCCCCAGGGAAGCACCGGCAGAAAGCAGAGACCCACATCTCTGCCATAACCACAGCAAAGCCCATTATCCCAGCCAAGCTTCTGCAACCACAAGGTGCCTCCCCCAGCACCCCCAGACCCAGAAACAGGCAATTTGGAGAAAAATAACCACCCAGGATGGCAAGAGAGGTGACAGGAGTGCCACCGCTGCAGCGAGGACACAGTCTGAACGCAAACACTTACAGCAGCTCCTTGTTGATCACCTTGAACTTCCCGTTCTCCTTCAACGAGTAATTTGCCTGGATGCACCTTCCTTTCTCGAAACTTGAGGGCAGCTTCTCTATTTCATACC
Source organism: Leptosomus discolor (assembly GCF_034619465.1). Lineage (NCBI taxonomy): Eukaryota > Metazoa > Chordata > Aves > Leptosomiformes > Leptosomidae > Leptosomus > Leptosomus discolor. Next base: position 51,540,025 of record NC_141397.1, on the reverse strand, counting down.
ATTTCCCCAAATACTGATAGAAGAAAGTCCAGAGAGATGCTTTTAGCACAAGAGGGCTGAGACAGAGCATCCCGCCTTGTTTGCTGGCATGGTTTTCCCTGCTTGGTTTGTTCGAGCATCCACCCGCCGTGGCGCAGGAGGCTGCAGGGGGTTAGTGGGGCTGCAGACCCACACTGGCAGCTCTGGCACAAGGTGCCAACCCCCTCCATGCACCCAGGCAGTTTGCCATCGGTCCCGTGCCCCCTTAACCTAACTCACTTCCCGCCGTGAGACTTTTAGAAAGCTTTTCACACCTTGTTGATATCGAAGCCTTCTTGGACTGATGGATCTGGGCATGGTCCCATGTGAAACATCTGCCCTTTCCCGAAGCCAAGGAGGCTGAGAAGGACTGAGAGCCGCATTGCCGTGCCCAGCATGGCTGCACTGGGATGCAGGCAGGAAACGGACCTAGGGAGGAGGAAAATAGCTGAGCTGGGGCCTCTCTGGAGCAGAACTTTGTGTGAAATACAGTAAGAAGGACAGGACATTTGCAGCACGGCACCTCAGGGGCACAGCAAGGAGAAAAGGATCATGAGAAGAGCACAAATGCACTGTGCCAAAGTGTCCCCAGCCCAAAATGGTCTCAAGCCCTGCCTGCACTCAGGCTGTGCCCATCACCCACACCTGACACCAAGCAAGATGCAGGGGCAATAAATGCTGGAGGATGTGCAGGAGCATCGTCATCTCTCCAAAGCTGAGGTGAGGGGAAATGCAGAGATGTTTGGTATAAAATGCTGGAGCACAGGGAACATCTCCAGAGCCAGGGTCCTGGGACTTGGAAGCAAGCAGTGTACACATGCAGGAGCCTGCATGGCAAGAGGGACTTCTCCAGGTGTGCCAGGGCTGCCTGGCCCTGCAAGGTGGTGGGAGGGACAGTGCAGCTGCCTCTGGAGGGGTCTTCATGTGCCAGGATGTACACAGCACTGCAGGGTGGGGAAGTTGGTCGAGACTCAAATCAGAACGAAATAAAACATGAACTGACCCCCAAAAGCATGCTGCAAGAGGTAAAGGACACATTTTCTGTGGAGCAGAGGTGGGAGCTGTGCTGCTCACACCCAAGCAGCCCCTGGAGCCAGGATGCTGCCCACATACTTGGGGCTCTGCTTGGGGCAAGTTGGTACCTACAGCCCCTGCAGCACAGGGCTGCTCTGCTTCCCTGGCCAGAAACGCCTCCGCAGGAGCAGTGGCAGCATTTTCCCCAAGTTTGAAAGAAAAGCCCGGTCTGTCTCCAGCCACAGGGCACGGGCCCCACTGCAGACACAAACACAGTTCCCATCTCTTAATTCAGAAACGTACCTTGGCTGATGAAGTGGAGTGATGCTCTGCAGAGAACCAGGGCTGCAAGGAACAGCTCTGTGGTGAGCTCTCTGCCTCATCGTTTTATAAGCGTGCTGGGATCATCATTATTCAGCACTAGCACAAGCCACTCCCTGGTCCTCGACGTGTTTTGGTTTTTTGGCAGGCCAGTCAGCTGCCTTAGATCTGCAGCTGGTACAAAGCTGGAGATGGGCTGCAACTTGGCTGCTTACCCAGGCAAACAAAGGCACCCCACGTGTCTGGGTATCGCTCTGCAGCTGCAGAGCTCTCTGCTGTTTGGCCACTCACAAAAGCCTCAGACCTGGGTGCAAACGGCAGGGGAAGGGGAGAAGTGCCGCAGCCTTTAAGAGGGGCTGGGGACAGCAGCAGCTGCTGTCCTGCTCCCTCTGGCTCAGCAGCGACCATCACTGTGCTCCCCGGGGGTCATGCAACCTCATCTCCCTACTCAGAGCCTGTCCCAGCGGCCACGGGATCCCTGGGGACCCTCCAAGCCACTGCAATACCCTTGTCCCCATCACAGTCACTTACAGGAGTGCATGGGGAGGCTTAAGTAGCGGGAGGCATCACAGGCTCGTCTGGGGAGTGCAAGAACTCTCAGCAATTTTTCCTCTAGAATTTGAAATCTCATTACAAGGAAAGACGCCGGTGCAATTAGTTCTGTGCTGACCTGGCATTTTTTCCAACAGGTGCCCAGCAAATGACTTTGACAGCAGAGCAGCCATCTGTGAAGGCAGCCAGTCCCAAGAGTTATGCAAGGAAAGTTGAGTAACAGACAGGATGCTCTCTGTGTTTAATTACATTTTCTTTCAATTTAATCTCTGTTGAGACTTTCTCTCTAGGTGTGTTTGTACATGCTGCACTGCATGCCTTACACATGCACACACACACTCTGGAGCCCCTGGCTGCCCAAATGTTGCCCCACGAGCCACAAATATCTCAGTCTTGTCCCTTACTGGGGCCGTGCTGACGAGGTGTGCCCTGAAACACGGCCACAGACGAGGTGCTCCCAGGAGGAGCATGGCTCATCCAACACAGACCCAGCAGTGCCAGCGGGGGGTGAAGAGCTTGGGGGAGCACCCACTCCACTGCCCTGCCAGCAGCACTCATGGCAGGGGAGCACGCAGGGGCTCCCCCTGCCTGCACACAGCTCCCTCAGCGGTTTGGCAGCCACTGTTTGTGTGTCCCTGACAGGGTTGCTCTGGCTGCCCATGCCAAAGTCAGAGGTGTCCTGCAGACCCTCTGCAAGCCCCACATTCATCTGCACCTCTTGTGGTATGAGCAGGTTAGAAATCAGAAAAGCCCTGGACAGATGCCCTGACCTGAACCGTATGAGTGCTGCCACGCCATAGTGCACTGCGGAGGTGAGATCCACCGCCCACAGCAGACCAGCAAGCTCAGTTTTTCTCCTGAGCTTGGCTGCCCGCAACCTGCAGAGCAACCAGAGGAGAAAGCACAGCCTTGGCCACAGCAGAGCATTTGCCCTGTGTGCGCAAGGACAAGCATGGAGGTATGTCTGTGTGTGCAACCCCATCTGCACATTGAGCACTCTCCTATGGGATGGAGCCCTCCAACTCCCTCGCTGTGGTGGGAGAGTTTTGCCCTTGGATGGAGCGGTTCTGATGAAGCCTTTCACCCTGCTGCAGCAGGAGGGGCTCATGCTTGTCCTGGCCTCCAGGCACTGCCCAGCACTCAAGGGCTGCCTTGCAGTGCTGGCCCTGCCAGAGACGTGCCCAGATGGCTGGGCACTGCTGTTCTGGCTCCTGGCACCCTGAGGCCAAAGTCACACTGGAGCAGCAAGGCGTTCACCCAGCCATGCTCCATGAAACCTACTGCACAAGTGTGCATTTACCTGGGACATGGCCAGGAGGCAATGAAGAGCCAGGAGCCACCAAGAGCTGACACTCCTTGAGCCCCAGTGAGAGCAGGGATGACATGTGGTGTGGGCTTTGCTGTAGCCATTAGCTCCCTCGCAGCCAGCACCAACAGCAGTGCAAGGAAACCTATGTCTTGGTAGGAGACGCAGGGGTCCCACCTCCAGCCAAAGGCAGCACCTTCAGAAGGCCAGGGGCTGCAGTGCATGGAGCCCCACTCCTCTGCTGGCTGCTGCCAGCCATGGGGCATCCCATGGGTGCCGAGGCACTGCACGCCTTGAAGCACAGATGACGAGAGCCGACAGCCGAGCTCGCTGCCGGATGCTGGGACCTGTCTCCACACAAGTGCTGGCCGCGCCTTCCCCAGGGGCACATTTCTGGGCTTTGCCTGCCCACAGCGAGAAGCACCCAACTATCTGCTGCTCCTGTGTTGGAATGGAGCAGGCTCAGGCTCCTGCAGCTGAGTCCCTGCTTGGGGCCACCAGGTCAGGACATGTTTAGCAGCCACCCCATCCCCAGCACTGCCAGGACCCTCCTGTCCTCCCATCTCCAGCACCCACTGGCACTGCTGGCCTGCACAGACCAGGGCCCTGCTCCATGTCCTGCCTGTCGCTAGTCTGGAGCAGGACTCCGCTCACGAGCCCGTCCACCTTCGATGCACACCAGGGCAAGGGTTGGGGGAAAAGCATAACCTTATAATTGCTCCTAATTGTGGGGTGGGGAGCAGTCATCTCCGCCTGGCAAGCAGCTCCTACCCTGGAGCAGAGGAGGGGAGGCACATCAAAGGGCAGGAAGCTGGAGCAGGGGTGGGAGGACAGGAAGGAGGAGAGCTGGGGGGAAACCAGGGGAAAGGGGGGGCCACCAGACACGCTCTGAACGCTTGACGCAAGAATGAAGCCTCCCCCGCATTTCTGGGTGACGAGGCAGCTGCAAGGCAGGGGTGCAGGGCTGGTGCACAGCACACGGAAGGCAAAGCGCCGCAGGGGCTGGAGGACGAGGCCGTGCTGCCTGCGAGGCGGGTGTGGGGGTGGATGGGGTGGGTGGGCAGCGTGTGCACACGGGGAGGCAGGAGGGGGTGCAAAGCACAGGCGGGTGAGGTGGCAGGAGCCACACAGCACGTCCAGGGGCGGGCAGGTGAGGCAGCCCTGCGTGCGGGGCACATGCAGGGTGCGCATGGGGTGAGGCAGCGCTGGGCACAGGCTACGCATGGTGGAAGGCAGCACTGTGTTTGGGGCACGTATGGGTGCGCTACATCGGCCGGGATTTTCCTGTGTTACTCAGTTGTCCATTTCAGAGGCGAGGCTCAGCTGGCTCTAAGGAGAGGAGGGCACAGCACTGAGTGCTGCCAGCAAAGAAAACCCCTTGTTAGAATAAGCTGGAGCTGCAGATGAAATCCGGCCAGCTGAGGGCTGGGACAGGGCAGTGCCACACCATCCACGAAGTTCTACCTGCAGCCAGGCTGGCTTAGTGCAGAATCGAGATTGTCTCATCGTGCACACCAGGCCACTCTGAAATCAGCTCCGGGAACCCACGTAAGGGAGGAGCTTTAGCCAGCCAGGCCTGGTGGGGACCTGGCTCCCCAGGGAAAGGCTGTCTTATGACGCTGTGGCCCCAGCTGGGATTTTAGCAGCTGCAGAGAAGCCCCAGCAGTTTTCCACCTGCCGTGGGATGGGAAAGCATTTGGAGTGATGTTATCCTCTCAACCCTGCAATGAGATCCTTGATATAGGACAGCCGACAAGCTGCCCAAGCCCTTACCAGCAGGAAAAGCCTCCAGTGGAGGCACTGTAGGGACCAGAAATTCTGGGCATACCCTTTGCTTATGGGACACCAGCAGATCCGGCCCTTGGAGTCAGTAGCCCAGGGCTCTGTGCTTATCCTTGTGAGGAAGCTTTCATCTCCAAATGGTGTCTGAGCAGCCCAAACGCATGGGGGCTGGAGAACTTCCACGGTCGTGGATATTTTGCACCATTTTGCATGAACAGATCTTGTCTTCAAGCCTGGCGCCTTTGAAGTACTGGTTCTGGAGCCTCTCTGCAGAACCTGGGTTGTCAGGGCACCATATCCTGGCACCTAGGGTATCTTGGGAGTCCTGAGACTGCCACCACGCCGTTGTTTGCATGGACAGATCTTCCTGTCTCAGGAGGTGCCTTCCCTCCTTTCTCTGTCTTTTCTCCTGCAAGTTCATTTTTGTTGTTCTTCTCCCTCCTCTAAAGGAAACGGGTCTTGGGGCTGGCCAGACACGTTGCCACATGTATATAGAAACAAAAATGAACCTGCAGGAGACAAGTCAGAGGAAGGGAAGGCAGGTGGGAATTTTTCTCTGTTTCTAGGAGTGGCAGAAAGTGCTTTGAAATCTATTCATGCAAAATGGTGTAAAATTTCAAATTACAGTTATGACACCAAAGGAAGTAAACAGACTCTGGAAGTGTGAACTGGCCTCTGGGATATGGGAACTTGATCCAAGGCAAGTGCACAAAAGATGTCGTGATTTATGTATATACAATTAGTGAGCAGCTCTCCACCCTGCAAATTATCCAATTATGTATTCAAAACACAAGAAACCAAAGAGAGAGATTTAAGAAGTTGGAAAACTAAAAAAGATGATATTATTTAAGGGACAAACCCTGTCATGCAGGGCCAGCAGCGGCTCTGGCTGGGCTCCAAGGAGGACACCCTGGCCCGCCTGGCACTGCTGCCAAGGTCCAAGGCCCTGGGGAGGGGAGCCAGAGGGATTCTTACTTTTCTGAAAGTGAAAAACCAAAGCAGACCGAAGAAAAACAAGGACAAAAAGGTACGAAAGAGACAGCAGACAAATCTCTGCAGACAGACCCACAGTCAGAGCCGGACCGGCGATGCAGCTTTGGCCCGGCAGCATCTCACCCCTGCGGATGCGCCCCCGCGGCCCCCAGAGCTCCGCACCGCGCTTCATCCCGGCTTTCCCGCGCGTCCCGGGAATGCCCTGCGCCGGGGTCAGCCTCATCCTGCTAAATCAGGTAAAAAACCCCTTCGTTGCTGAATTTTGCTGCCGGGTTATCGCAGCACAGGGCAGGTACCGGCCGGGGCGGCGTCCGGCCACATTCCCTTCCCGCTGGGAGCCGGGCAGGAGCGGGCAGCGGGGCTCCAGCCGCCTGACCCGGCCTGCCCGCCCCCGGTGCCGCTCCCCGGTGCCGCTCCCCCGGTGCCTCCCCCCGGTGCTGCCCCCCGGTGCCGCTCCCCGGGCCGCCCCCGTCCCGGCGGGCACCCCGCGGCTTGCGGCCGGGCCCTGCGGCCGGAGGACAGCTCCCACGCTCCCCCATGCATTCAGGAAGTTTTTTTTCTGGACACCTTAAGTAGCCCCCGGCATATTGAAACCTATTGTAAATACTTTTAAAATGTCATTAAACATACTTGGAGAGTGCCTTCTGCAAAGGGGCTTTCTGTTCTCCCGGAGGAGGCACAGTGATCTGTTCTCAGCATCGCCAGCTCTGTCCCAGAGGTGCCCCAGTAAGGGTATTTAAACCCCACAGCCCTGTTTTCTGTGTCTAAGCCATATTTCAGCACCTTATCTCAGGAATGCAGTTACCCAGTTATATTTTCTATCACCTATATACAACCTACATCTTCCTCGCGACGTAGGTTTGTAATGTGTGGGTAACTGCAGCTCTGCTGACGGAGAGAACAGACTCTATTGCATTACGAAATGCAATTCAGAAACCTCCTGCATATTATGCTGTCCTGCCAGCCAAGAGCAGAGCCCTTCAGCAAGGACACGGGCTCTCCTGCTGCAGGAGCACTTTGGAACTGGCTTCAAGTCAGCAACTTGCATCAGCTACTGGGAGCACAGGAAGCACGCACAGAGTTCAGGGATGGCCTCAGACCCTCAGATAACCCCTGTTCCTACACCTCTGGGTTTATATACCTTTTATATGTGCACCAGGAAGATCTGAGGGCAGCACTTTGGCCTTGGTGGACTTCACCTGCCAGCACAGTCTTTTGAACCCCCAGCCTCACACCACAGTTCAGAGTAGAATTTTAAGAACCCCCTTTCTGAAAGAGCAAGTTGCATCCCTCCTCACAGGGCCGCACAGGCTGCAGAGTGAAAAGACACTGGCATATGTGTTTGGCTTTGCCTATGAATAGCTGCACTGAGGCCACTGAGCCCGAGCACACATGCCTTGCATTGAAACACAGCCCTAAGTGTTTGCTAGACTGGAGTTTACATTATACAGAAAATAAACAACATAAATTCAGTGGTCAATGCTCTGACTTTGATTCAATACATATAGTCTGAAGTGGTACAGAGATAGCATTCATAGTGAGTTTCATGCAATCAAGTTGGGAGATTTTAGGAATGATTAGTTTAGACAGTATTAAAAATGTTTTTATCTGTGCTGCATTCCAGGGATACTAACCAGGCATATATTTCAGTGTAAACAGACCTGGGGTGAGACAATGTATGCGTTATGCAATTATCTTGAAATGTCATTCCTTACATTCCCAGACATAATTATTCTTGCAAAATGGTTGTTACCCATAGAATAGAGCAAAAGCTTCTTACACCAGGACAGATGTTTGGGAGTGTAGGAACTTCCTTGGGATGTAATGGATCAACCTGGGACTGATTTTGAGTCTGTAAGTGCCCGTGCGCAGACAGAGCTGGAAGCCGGCTACTGGTCCGTGCCTGCAGGCAGGGAGGGCTGCCTGAACCAGGAGCCAGACCCGGCTGTGCAAGTGCCATTCCCGCCTCCAGGGAGCTGGAGGCTTCCTGCTCCTGCTAGTGCTGCAGCTGGGCAGGGGCCACCCGATACGGGTGTCCCCAAAGCTTGAGAGAATCAGGCAGCTCACGTGTGGCGGAAAAGTGCCAGCGGTGCAAAATGAAGGTCCAGAAGTGCTCGGGGGGATACAGTCTTAGGGACCTGCTTGTCGATAAAGGTGTGCAGCAAGAGTGTGTGTGGGGAGGGGATGAGGTTGGGGCATAGTGTGGGGGCTGAGAGCATGTGAGGAAGATGGGGAGGAGAGGTGCTTCTCTGCGTGCGCATGTGGTGCAGCAGCAGCTCCTCCCAGTGAAAGCACTGACACTGTCCCCCCACCAGTGCTGGCCCCAAGAAAACTCAGTGCTGGAGTCCCTTTTTGGGACAGACAGACCACTGCACCCACCAGATGACTCCATCCTGCACCTCCTCTAAGCCACCTCGTGCCACAGAGCCTAGCCAACGCCCTATCTCATCCTCTTTAAAGATGACAATTGCCACCTCAAAGACTTTCCCAAGTTCCCAGGAAGATTTTCTGCAGGCACTTTCCCATTATCAATGAGCACCTTGGCTGTATTGGAGCACTTGATCCCCATCTTCTTCTCTGGAGGGCTGCCAGGGTAAATACCTGCGCAAGCGTTCATGCACTGCTTTCTAGAGGAAGAGAAGCCACATAGCCATATTCCATCCACCCACTGGATGTCTATGGTGGGATGAAGGGACTGCCATGCCCCTGCCTGCAGTAGGTGATGGAGCCATGGGACCTTATCAGGGTGCATTCCCTCTCCTGCCAGGTCCCTCATTAGTCATGCTTCCTGGAGCAACAGTTGCATCTCATTAGAGTTGGAAAGAGAAGGTGCTTCGCTGTGCTCTGAATGCTTCAACACCCCTGAGCAGGCAGAACCCAGGAAGGAGACTCAAGGACAGGCAGTGCTGGCAGCCTGCTGACTGATTGTCATAGTAACCCTGGTTAAAGTCCCACCAGGAAAATGACTTCTCCTACAGCACTTGACCCCACAAGGTGACAGGTACCACCAGCAACCCTTGGAGCATGATTGCTCTGGCAGTGAGGCCCTGCAGTTACACAGTAAAAGACCATGTAGAGCTTTCCCCCAAGCTGCAGTTCAAGGTCCCTGGGCAAGGTGCCTGTGGGGTGATGGTTAACCTTGGTGCCTGTTTAAAGGCAGCACTACAGTGTTAATGTCTGCCCTCAACCCTGGCACCTTCCTCCCCAAAGCCATAAAAGTTCAGAGGACTCTATAAGCCACTGGTAGCAGCTTTCATGCAGAAGACTTGGAGGTGCCACATTTTTTATTCTGCCCCAGAAGGTAATTCAGCCTATGGAAAGGGGGCTGACACCTGTTCTGGCATCAGTTATAACAACAAAATGAGTCAAACAGCACTGCACTGCAACGTATACTTTTTCATTTTCCACTTCCCTGCATGGGCAGGGTGGTAGTGAAGATGGCTGGGATGGTAAGGGAGCTTGGTGCAGGCAGAGGGATTTGTTCAGGACACTGAGTGAGCCAGTGGCAGTGCCAGGACCAGGAATGCTGGATCTCAGTCCTAGGCAGAAGTCTTTCCACTACACCATTAAAACAGACCAACTCTTACCTGCTTACTCCACCAAATGCCCTCTCTACAATCAAAGCACAAATTTTTTCTTTCATTTTACCTGTTTTTACTTCTATTCATGTCTTGGCAAACACAGTGAAGGAAGATCTGCTAGACTTCTAGGTGACCAGGGCTGCTCCAGCTGTGTGCTGGAGCTGGTAAAGTCTGGGAAACTTCACTGCTCTTCACAGCATCGTCTGCCAGGTCCTGCACAAGAGCTTTCATACAAGGGGCCACATTTGCGGGGTGGACAACCTTGTGCCATGCTGGCTCGGAACAGGCAGGCACAGGGGAAGGCAAGAGTGAGGAACTGGTAGGCAGACCAAATGTCACTACGTGCTCTTCAAAGGAAACCCATAAAACTCATAGTATTGGACCCAATTTCATGATGCAAGGGCTATGAAACTGCAAAACTGGCAATGGCATAGCACCACCATCGAGCCTTAGAAACCCTCACTCTTAAAAATACAGACATCCATCCAAAAAGCCAGAAAACTTCAGACTTTCTCCATGTCGATTTCTTGGGGCTTGAAGCTGCCTGATGGTGCGGGTTCCTTCATTAAGGATAACCTGATAATGATGTGCTGTATCAGAAGAGACCAGAAAAATGCCTCCCTGACCATACCTATGGGACCAAAACACAAACAGTTTCTCTGGTAGGTGCAGAGGAAAGCGATACTGCACATCCACAGGCAAGGTGGTGGGCAGAGACTCACTCCCTTACTTCTTTGTTGCCAAAAAGTGCTGTGAGGCAAACCACCCGCAGGGAACCAAATTAAACCACCCTGAGGGAAGTGAATGACTGCATGTTCACTGCACCATGGGCGTGATAGCTGTGCCCGAACACTGACTCAGCCAAGCACTGAGCCCAGAGCTGCCTTCTGCACCAGTGAGCCAATGCTGCCGGCCAGCCCTGCTCTCTGCGTGCCGGGAGCCGGAGATGGGCGCCCAGCGCAGCTCCTCACGGCCCTGCACGCCTCTCCCTACGTCCTGCCGAGTGCTCTGAAGAGCTGCTTCACTGTCAAGACACTGCAAGAGAAGGCACCGCATGCTGCAGGAGACCTGTGCGAGTGGCTGCTTTGTGCCTTCCCATATCTTTCACATCACTGTTTCGAGGTGAAGACACAGGTCTGCTCGCTTCCTCAAAGAGCGCCAGGGGAGAGGATGATATGGCTGTATCAGCAGCATCCCTGTGGCCCTTCCAGCACTGCTGAGAATGAATTAACTGTATCTGGCTCCAGGCCGGGCCTGGAGGTGGAGCTGGCTCTCTTACAAATTCTCATGCTATTTGTAGCATCGTTCCAATCCCCAGGGCTCAGGCTGCTGGCTGAGAAATCTGCTGGTATCAGTTTTGGTTTGTTTCTAAGACATTTCTCAGCATTGTGGTTACACAAGAAGCTGAAAACTCATGTTTCAAATCCCCAGCCAGAAGGACAGGTGCTGCCATTGCTATTTACACAGCACCGTCCTGTTCGGAGGGTCTCCAAGCTGGAAAGATAAGCCCATCCTGGGTTTTCTACGTCTTAGTTTCTAAAATGCTAAGCAAGACTCCTATTTCAGGGTGCGCTGGGTGGCACTGTTGCAGAGCTGGGTGCTGACAAGCAGAGCTCCCTGCAGCGCAGCAAGCCTGCAAAGGTGTCCTGCTCCCATGCGGTGCCCGGGCTGCAGCAGAGCGTCTGGGCCAGCATCTCTGTGCAAGGCAGGACCTCAGCGGCCTTCTCACCTGTTGTGGCTGTTCTAGACAGCTTTAGCACAGCTTCCTAATCTCCATTTGACACGTTTAACACTCGATTTTTTCCAACTGATAGTGCTGATGTTTTTCTTTGATTCTTTTTTCCTCAAGGAAGACAAGGAGCACCCCCCCCGAGGGGAAGCAGCCCACCCGAGAGGCACTGTGTCCCCACGCAGAGACCTTTGGGAGCAGGGAAAGCACCACCAGGGAAGCAGAAGTTACACAGCAGCCAGTGCCAACACACCATGAGGTGGTCATATGCATCATCTGGCCAGAAACAAGAGTATCCACTAGCTTAGGCCCACGAGGCAGAGGAGAGCAGCTGCGTAGCTAACACCCTGGCATCCCTTGCGCATTTTTTTGCCAGCGCTCAGTAACCAGACAGCACCTCCAGGGCCACCACTTGGGAAGAAAGGGGCACACAGAAATATCCTGATGGTCAACATTATCTAAATCAGCTGCCACTGCCTACAAACATTCCTCCAAATGCTGGGTCTTGCCCGCCAGCCCAGCAGTGTCAAGCACAGCTCCCAGTAGCACCACACAGCTCGCATTTGGTATAGCACACCTCCTGGCCAGCTCTGCAACTGTTTGAGACCTTCAGCCATGTCACAACAGCAAACCTAGGACATCAGCCACTTGTGACAGTGGTGAAGACTTTTGAAGCCCAGAGGAAGAAGCATACACTGCCATCCTCTGTAGCTCATTGAGACAAACACATACAGGACTACCTACCAATGAGGGATCTCCATAGCAACTTGCTGCTTCTCACCTCTGCCTGAAGGAGCCACTTCCTCTGCAGCTCTTGCCACTCAGAAGAGAATTCTGGTTTCTCTCAGCTTTTAGAGATGATTTTTATTCACTTCACCCACAATAAACTTTTTATCTTCTAAACTCACCCTTTGCTGCTAGTGGAGGTTTCATGTTGGGGCTAAACCAGGAACCACAGGTGCAATGAGGTCTGGGACACACACTGGGACTCGCCCCTGGTTTGGGACTTGGTTTTTGGTGAAGACAGAAAGAACCTGAAGCAGATTTGGAGTATCCAGACTCACAGTGCTTGCTTGGGAGACCCCAGGAGGCCCCTTGCTGTGTTAAGGTGAACCAGAACAAACATGACATGCCGGGGACCACCACCTGGTTTGCAGTGTCATCGCAGAGAACCGTGCTGATCTGAAAGGGAAAACAGAAACACTTTCCGAAGGCTAGAGGGTGCACCAAGGTGCTGGATCATCGTTGTCTTCCAAAGCATTTTGCAGAAAAAGGTAGGACACTCCCATGGCCTCAGCAGCTGGCCCTTGAAAAAAAAAGCCACAGGTACCTTTGGCAGCCTAACTCCTCCTAGGATACCACAGCAGCAATGAGCATGGACTTCCAGGGCTTTCTCTAAACGTGCTTCGGTGTCCTCCACCCGCTGCTTTGAAGGTCACAGTCAAACAGAACTGAGATTTCTTCCCTCTGTTACTCACCACCAAGACAAAAATCTGCCCTCAATGCCTGCATTAGTGTAACACTATGGTGCAAAACAAGGGTCTGGCTGCCTCAGGGAACAGATTTCAGAACAAAGTTTTCACTGGACACTGAATGGTTGCTAGAAGCTCATGGTGGGAAGGGACCTGCGTGGTCATCTTGGCTTTGCTCCACTGGCTCAGAGTTCACAGGATCATCATCACCTTACAGAAACACTTGATACTTGCTCTCCCGCACCAGTGCTCTGCTCCTCTCGACCCCAAACATCCACCCAGGCAGAAACTGGATCAGGCACTGACAGCTCACCAGAGCACTTCTCAGGGGGCAGAGGAAGGGACTGAGGCTTACATGCTGTGAAATCCTAACCCTGACCCGGCCACAAGGTCCTTGCATGGCCTTGGACCCTTCTTGTCTCCTGTCTGTGAGAAGCGTTAATCCTTATTATCAGGCAGCTGTAGCATTTGGATTAGTTACAGGCGGAGTGCTGAGGCAACAAATAAGGCACAGCACCACTCTCAGTGCTGTCACTTGAGGGAAGCCACATAAAATACAAACACACTCTGTGCATTTGCAGAGGTGTCTCTAGCTGCCTTCTGCTGATGGAATGGGTCACGCTGCCCGTTCTGCTCCAGCCAGTTCTCACTGAGCCTCCACAGTCCCACTACCTGCTGAACCACTGCCACCTCCTTAATTACTGAGCCCAATTAAATCTTGACCTCAGATTCAGAGGAGGTGGGAAAACCAATGTAGAAGTGAGGACTGGAGACACAGACATGTGCTTTACAAATCTCACAGTTTATTTTTCTCTCTGTGCAAATCAGCGCTCCTTAACATTACTTACATTTCACAGTGCAGGGGGCAGAACTGATTATAACACTGCTTAAGCTGCAGTTCAGTGGGATCATTCTGGGCCCTGGATCCCAGGCAATCTCCACATGCTGATGATCTGGAATAGAAAAGAACTACATGGCCAGCACTTGTTACTTGTAATACAAGCTACCTCCACAGCATCTCCAAGGGAAGCCTGCTTTCCTCCTCAGGCATCACAGCATTCCTGGCTGCATGCAGACTCCAAGCATTCACAGCCAGCGGCACATAAAAAGTTCACGGCACAGTTTCCAAATCAGAGCTAGCAGAGACAGATGAGGAAAGAGCAAACGATAAGCTCTTTTCACAGCCACTTAATCTCACATAGGACAAAACAGAATGAAGTTCAGCAGTGGAAGGGAAAGCTGGTCCCTAGAGTAAGAGGGTGTGGCCCCAGTGCGGCCAGCAGCAGCTGCTGGCTGCTCTGCTAGGGGTCACCACTGGGACAGAGGGAACGGGGCATGAAGCCAGGCAGCCCCAGCACTTCAAAAATTACTGAAATCCCTGTATATGGCCAACAGGAGAGACCCTTGGGGATACTCTGCAAAAGTAGCTCATACGAGTTACGAGGAGGTTCTCTGAGGAGACAATCATGTGTGACACGGAAATTTAATTGTGCAATATTAAAAAAAAAATTAAAAATTAAATGTGTCACTCAAAGTACCCTTCCAGAGCTCATAGTCAGTCCACACTGGCTGCAGTGCCCCATCACTGTTCAAGTGCAGACTGGATGAAATCAAAAATCATTTGGGACAGCAAGAGCAGCTACCTCACCAGCAAGAGGGACCCTAGCATAGGGCAGTGACATGAGGGAAGCAGGGGGACAGCTGGACAGTGTCTGTACCACAGTTAAGTAGTGCAGGCACTGGTACCAAAGGCAGCAGTCAGAGGAGTCAAAATTGTTTGCTACATCAGGTTCAACCCTGTCCCACAAGCTCATCAGCAGTGGGGTGGAGAGAGGCTGCAAGTCCCAGTATCCACAGGGACTCACTGAGGGATGGCTCTGACCTCACTCATCATTAGAAGGGCTTTTCCCTGCCCAGCCTGTCCGCAGTCGCTGGCTCTGGCATCTCCTGGCCATAGTGCTGGGAGGGAAGTACCCTGTTTTGCAGGGATCTGACCCCCCAGAGCTAGGTAACGAGGCTGTGTAGAGGCAGTGTTGCTGTTTTCCTGGAAAGAACAGACAGGCACAGCACTGCAGAGCTTCCTAGCAGCATCATGAAAACAACGGAAGGCTGTGACTGACCCATTTGCAACCACATGGAAAACTCTGCTTTTGTTTCCCATTTTAGTTTCGCCCTTGGAGACATCTCATAGCAACAGCTTTGCTCTGCTATTAGCAGCCTGTCCTTCTAAGGAAAAGCAAGAGCCTATTAATGAGCCAAATTTATCACTGGGGGAACTCTGCTGACCTGATTACACTAGCCACATATTTGACCCATTAAGTTAAACTTCCTCTGCCTCTTCCACGGTTAAACAGAAAACACCTTTCAACTTTGGTCAGGACAGCAGGGAACACAAAGAGCAAGAATTAGGGAAAAAAACAGAAAAGCCATGCTGCTCCCAGCATCCCACAACGCAAGACTTGAAGCCATAACCCAAAGTGAAAGCACACACACCTACAGGGGAGATGCATCAGCAACGGGTGCAGAACAGCCCTAAGTGAGCTCTGACCTGAGAGTATGTACAAGCACTGGAAGGATGCCTGAAGGACGGCCATCTACAGGGTGGCTCCAGGGATGTAAAGCCAGTCGGCAATGGCAGTGGGCAGGTGAGTCATGACTTGCAGCCTCACCCACCAGTAGGTCTCCATGGGATTGTAACGGTTGTTTGGGCACGGGGAAGTGAGTGCCTCGGTGATGTCATTCAAGACCAGAGACATGTCCTTCAGGCCACTGTTAACGAAGGACTTCATCAGGGCCACATGGCGAGTGAAATACTCCCTCCCGTAGTCCTCCCGCACAGTGTCGCTGGCTCCGCTCCACAGCGCCTCAGCCTGTCTGTCGATGCCGCCTGCCGTCAGGATGCCTGTTGCTGCCACGAAGTTACTGGGCTCAATGAGGATGACTCTGACACCCCAGCGGTACATCTCCTGCCGGAGGCAGTCGGAGAATGCTGCCACCCCAAACTTGGAAACGCAATAGCAGGAGCGAGAGGGACTCACCATCCGTCCCAACATGCTTGTGATATTCACCACGCGGCCTAGAGAGAAAAGAGCACGGAGAGACGATGGAAGAAGTAGCCAGAACATCCCAGTAAAAAGGTGCTTCATTGGAAGATGCTGATTTGTAACATCTGAATCTTGAAGAGGCATCCAAATCCCCTGTCAAGAAGCCTTTCTCTCCTGACTCAAGCAAGGCTAGCCTCTGCTCCGACCTCCTCCGTGGACGGTACACATGCCTGCCTCTGTATTAAAAAGGATTTACAAAGCATAAAAGACATTCCCCTCCTAATTTCCAAGTAGGGAAGCACCCAGATCTTCTGAGGCTACTAGCTGTGTGCTCTCACATCAGTGTTCCCCACTCCTGTGTCTTGCTAGAGAAGTGTTTAACCTCTCAGCTAGCAGTGTTACCAGAGGGAAAGCACACAACACGGCATGATGCCATACAAGCATTCTGGTTCCTTCTGTAAGCACGACAGCTCATCTGCAGCCACTCTGCCTAACACAGCTACACGCTTCTAGACCTGAGCTGGATGGCAGAGAACCAGCAGAGGTTTCTCTCTCTGAACCTGTACCATGAGCAGCACAGCTTGCTCACCTAGCTGGCCAGCCGGGAGTGCCTAGAGTGCTACATGCCTGGGACAAATGGAGAGGAGAGTTGACGTGCTGCTGTCTACAGGGCAGTGAAGAGCAATTGACCCAACTCCCACCAGCAGCCCACGCCAGCTCGGTTGCAGAGCTCTGGCAGCTTGTGTTAGATCGTGTACCGCCCAGGTGCAGCGACAGCAGTGGTCGCTCCTCTGTGGGTGGCTCTGTCCTTCCCCAAGATAGGATGTGTGCAATTACGGTTTCAGATGCGCTTACAAACAGGCCCTTGAAATCTCACCAGCTATTTTTACAGAGAGGGTTTTCACAGCCATGGAGCATGACACCCTTCTACAGCTTGAAATTTCAGCTGAGAAACAAGTGGGTGGCTCTGCTTTCTTATTCTAGACCTAAGTGCAGCTTGAAGGGACTGAGACCACTTGCTGACCTAATGGGTAAACTACCTTTTGTAGTGAGATGGGGCTTGTTTAGTGGGTACTTGCTTTCTGCAAATGGCATCTGAGCAGCCTTCTCAATAAAACCCCTTTCTGTCTCCACAGAACACACAGCTGTGCCAGCATTCTCCTACACAGGCTAAATAAAGCAGCTCTTCAGAGTTCTGCTTATACATATTTTATTTTACTTTTTAATATAAACCAAAGACTTTTGATAATACTGTTGTCTTGTAGGATATTTAAAATGGCTATTATTGACTACCATTTATTCCACCACTACCGCTCTGCAATCATCTGTGAATTAAATAACATGAAGGTAGAAGATTCAGTTATCCAAACACAAGCACTTGGTGGACTCTAGAGGCCAGGATTATCTTGTCTGGCCTCCAGTCACTTTTTCTGAAGGGGGCCTGGAGTCCTGTGTCATATGTGCCAGCACTGCACAGAGATGTCTGATACCCCAGGACGTTTATATAGCACCTGCACCCAAGAGTGGCCTGTACTACCAAACGCTTACACAGCGTGTTGAACCCTGCTGTCTGGTTTGCCTGCATACCTGAAACACCCTCCTTGGACCGCACAGGCGTTACTCAAAGCACAGCCTGAGTCATGATTTTTAGCTACATCTCTTTGCTGTGCTGCAAAAGCTCTCTGAGTCTTGCCACACTGCCCAGCATGTACCTTTAGCTCTGCGAATGAGGGGCAGGAAAGCTTTCGTCACCCTCACGGTTCCCCACAGGTTGATCTCTGCCACCTCCTTGTAGTTGTCCAAACTTGCAAATTCCACCTCTCCGAAGGTTGAGACACCAGCGTTGTTCACCAGGCCCCACAGACCTGCCAACAGACACACGGTCAAAGAGTGGACAAGGGAGAGTGTCACAGAGAAGCAGCTTTCCTTGTTGTTCAAAGTAATCCAGCCCCTTGACAAAGAACTGGGCACTTCTGTAGAAAAACAGTTGTGGAGAAAAAAACAGTAAGGATATGAAATATACTCTTGGTACACCAGAAGCAAAGCCAGTGGGGCTTGTTTGGAGCGCCAGGGAGAGCGATGGGGTCACACAAGCATTGCGTCCTTGAATGTCTCCGCTAAGGTCAAATGCTGTCCCAAGGCTTTGTACGGCTGGATGTGGCTGACCCTCTTTTATGCCTCCTGTGGGTTCCAGGTTTGTATTCACCCAGTGACATTATCACGGCTTTTGCAATTTGAAGGCGGCTGGACCCTCCCTCAATTTGAAAAAAAAAAAAAAAAAAAAAGAAAGGAAGGAAACCAAATTCTTCTATTTCTAAATCCCCTGCACATCTCTGACTCACTGTTTTGGAGAGCCCATGGTATTGATCTGCAGGTTCATGGCCTGCCTAACAGCTGCTGTATTTTAGTTCAGTTATTTGGTTTCCCTCAACCCTAACTACAGCAGAAGATGGCAAACTTACAACCAACCCTTAGAACTACTAGAATTCAAAAACGAATGTCTTTTGTGCATGCAGTCCTGTCAAAAGTCAATTTGACTGCACTTACCAAGAGTTTCTGCACTGAGCCCCCCCTTACATGTCCAGGACTTAGCAGGTCACCGAGGACTTGACGTTTCGAAGCAATTACTGCAGAAGTCCCTGTGACAAACATTTGTAGGACTGAGCCCATACTTTGTGAATTTGTTGAAGCACAGGACTATGCAGCCATAAACGGCAGGAGGAGCAAACAGAAGAGCTGGAACAAGATAACAAGAGTTGCTCCCCATTAGATGTTCTGCCATACACCATGGTTATTTTTCACTGTGTAAGTACTTAGCTGGAATTGGGGCCCCCTTTCTACTCCCTGACCTTCCTCTTACCACCAAGAACACACATGGGGCTAAGACGGAGTCTTCACATCCAGGGAGCTCTGACATTGCTATCAAAAGTGCCCACGTCATGCCACCCTGTTGATAAAACTTATCAAGCTCTCTCTCAATTTTTTTGGGGCTGTTTTCCCTGCCTCTGTTCCATAGCTTCCCTGCCCTGATGTATGAAAGTCTTTTAATAACTTCCAGCCTATGTTTATTCATAGTCAGATAGTAACCATGCATTGTACCAAACACAGCCCTCTAAGCAAACAGCAATATTCTACCATTGCCCAATAAATACTGATGGAATTTATCCTCCTGGTGCATTTACAAACACCAACATGCCCTTGATAGACTGGCTCTCTACTCTCACACCAACCCTAGAAACCCTGCCCCATTCCCAGCTAAGTTCATTTTCCCTGAAGGCTGCTGAGCAGCTGTATGTAACAGACCAGAGAAGGTCATGTCCTACCGAGTGATAACAGTGCATTAACCATCCCCTCATGGTCCGTCCCAGAATGGATTTGCCTATTACGCTGCCACCATTCCCACATCTTCCATCTCTCACATGGTGATCCCAGCACCTCTTTTGCCCTGCACACCACTCTGACACACAGCAGTGAGTATTACTCCAGTTCACTGCCTGCATCTCTATCCACCTCCAGAACAACCTTTTCCCATCCCCACCAAGCCGCAACAGCCCCAGGGGCTGTTTGGGATAACAGCTATGTCGTGGCCTGCAGCAAAAGCCAAGAAAACATCTTGCTCACATATCCTTACTTCTGTTTTCATTAACTCAAGTATCTAAATGCTGCAGTCAGGTAGTTCTGCTCCTGCTCTGCCCAAGATCCCCTGCCAGTTGCTGCTGCATTTACTGAAGCTGCCAGCTTTAATGGGTCAAGATAACTCTGAAATTCACGCTCATCTGGCAGCCAGCATAGCATCTCAGCCTGAATGGGGTCCTCTGTGCTGCTGCAAAGCAGGCTCTAATCACTAGCAGGAGGACCATAAAAACAGGACATCTGATGGTGTAATTTCACCAGTTACAAGAAGCTATGCAGAGCAAATTTGACAGGGATTTATCAAAGACCACAAAAGACTTAAACTGCCAGTCCCAAACTGACCTCTGCAGAGTATTCCTGATTCTAAATTTCCCTACAACGATTTCCCACTTCTTGGGTTATGAGGTTAGATTCAGGGTCATTCATGAAGACATTATTTACAATAGTTCATTCTTGGAATTTCATTGCTCACCGATCAGGTCACATTACGTACAGAACAAAATGCTGATAGGTACCCCGTCACGAGGCTGTTTGCTGGATAGCAGTGTGTTTACTGAGCAGAGCCTTATCACTATTATTTCTTTAGTGTCAACAATACAGTGGGAACTGCATAAGATTGAAAACAAACAGCAGCACTCCTATCAAAACGAGTTTAGCCTTAAGCACACAGCACAGGGAGAAGAGGTATAAATGTACAGCGCAAGAACTGTTGTGCCCTAGCTCCTCTGGGGCCACGCTCAGTGTGCAACAAGCACCTCTGTGCAAAGCACTTCAGTCTCAGTAGTCCCAGCACTTATTTATTGAGCACTATTTATTCACAACCCCCAAACCTCAGTCACACTGATGAGCCTGAAAAGAAGCCTTTGCTGCTTTGCACACTGTGCTGGAGCAAACAACTACAGGATAAATCTCTCAAGAGCCGGAGTAACCAGTCCAACTTGCTAATCAAGGATACAAGACTTCTCTGTCCCTGCTACACACACGGTTTTGCAAACACTGCTGCATTTATAGAAGAAACAGAGCAGCTCCCTTACAAGCTTTCACTCAGTGGGAAATGGCTTTGTGCCACCACTGCTGTTGCTGGTCTCTTCAGGAAAAGCTTGAGAAGTTGTGAAATGCGTGACGAGGGCTGGGTGACTGTGTAGGAAGAAAAATCATGCAAAGAGAACATGTGTGGGATCAGAGATTGTACGTAATTCGGTTACATTTCATATGCTTGTTTTAGGAGGAAGGGTGTGCTCACATAATTTGCATGAGGATTAGAGCTATTGTTATTTACTAGCTTTATACTTGCTATGAATAAAGACAGACCCATGGCAGTCTCACCCAAGCTTCAAGAGGAGCAACTACCTTCCAGCCACATGCCCCTTAAGACTTGGAGCCACAGATGTGAAACTTCAGTCCACCCTCAGCCTGGGTCTACAGCTGCTCTCCAGCTGCTTGCACAGAGGCTGCAGGGAAACCTATGCAGGGCAAGAAGCCTCACAACCTCACCACATGGGAAGAGGTTAGGTGACGTCACACCAGGCTCCAACTGTAAGCTCACATTCCACTGCTGAACCACTTCCAAGAAGGAAAGTAGCATGCAGAAGGGACTCCTATCTTCTTTCACCCGCTCTTAGGTCCATGAGTTGGTCTTGTGCTTAAGGTGGCATGTAGATAAGGTGCTGAGTCCACCCTGGACCCTGCCTCACACCACCTCTGCAATGCTGCACGGCAATCTGAAAGCACGGATTGACCTGGCTGAAGAATAACCCAGGTTTTGGGGCAGGTCAGTTTTGTGCCCCAGCTCAGCACTCAGTTACACGAACAGGTTGTACCAGCACAGCAGAGGGGACAGCACTAAGCAGCCAGGGTCCGTCACCCTTCACTTGCAGGGTCACTACAGAAGGGTCTCTGTGAGCCAGGCTGCAGCAGGAGCACCAGGAGGGGATCAGGCTCTGGCCATCCTATGCTCTTCACAGACACTCCAGGAGAAAGACCCAGGCTTTTGTGGGCTTGCTACCACCCAGCACTTTTTAAGGGATGTAGAGTTAGAGCCTAATCCCCCAGTCTCTTTCCACATGACCAGAACATCAACAGCAGGACAATTCTCCTCACCGACCTGGGTACAGCACTGCCTGACTGCCAGCCACACACTGTCACTGGCCTCTGGGCTTATTAAGCCTCTTCTGGCGGGCGGTACAGAGGGAATGACCTGGCCACTGTGTGCTGGAAGCACAAAGATCCCTGCATACCTTCCTCTGGCTCCTTCAGGGTCCTCTTCACAAAATCCACAGCCTGTGCCACCTCCTGGTCACTGCACACATCCATCTGTAGCACTTGCATGCGATCTGACTTCACGTCCTTCAGCTCCCTGGCTCCATCTCCATTCTTGTTCTGTTCAGCAGAAAAGGAAAGCGAAGCTATTGAAATTGCACGCAGAGGTGTAAACCTGGTACACAAATAAGCACATAAGCCACACGAACCAGCATGCAACCCACAGTCATCTTCCTATTCCCTCCAGCACAGCTCCTACATCTGCATCAGTGACCCACTGCTCTAAAGGGCCACAAAGCTCCTCCTGTCAGCTCCTCGCATGAAGGGTTTGACACCCGTAACGTTGTGAAATACTGTGCCAGCCTGGCATAACCATGGGTGACTCTCCACTGCCTTGGTCTCCATGGCCTGCAGGCAACATAGCCAACACTTCCATGGAAATCAGTCAGATTTTCTAGGCTTAAAAGAAAAAGGCTAATTAGGCACTGTACTCATGTCATCCCCAAACGCTGCCTGGCTTCTAATGAAATTGTATTGTCAGACCACTTTGAAAACAAGACAGCAGGGACACCTTTGGCATGCCTAACAGCAAATAGTCTGATGCTACAGGATGCAGCAGGAAACATTTACAGCTGAACCTATATAATAATATTTTGCTCTTACTACACAGCAGAACAGGATGCTCAGGAATACATGCACAGTAGAGATCTGCCACAGAATGACAAGATTACAGACATGAGGCATGAAAGGAGGAGATTCTGGCTGAGGAAGCAAGAACAAGTCTTTTTTTTCCACACTAGAAGTAATAAGAATGTGATGGTTCTGCTTTCCTTTCTGTCCTTTCCCTTTCTGTCTGCTCTTTTCCTCTGCTGCAATCATTAGAGATTCTGTTATTATTGTGGGTTTGTTTTCTTTAGTCAAACATAAACATGGTTCAAATTCCAAATTTTACCTGGTCACTACAAGACAGCATTGCTGCCTAAGCCTTACAGCCTTGCTCAGGTGATATATAACGAAGAAAAGCAAAAAAAGCACAGATTAACCACGCAGTTCCACAGTAGGATCGAGATTTAATTCACCAAACTACTCTGTGAATCACAGGCTCTGCCTCCTTAGGGAGGAAGAAGTTATGAATTGGTGAGTCACCACGCCTGGCTGCCACTCTTCCTTTGGCACTCAATACCAACTCCCACAGCACAGGGGCAAACAAGGCGAACAACCCTCCCACAGTCACCTGCTCAGCTGCCTCTGCAGCCAGGCTGATGTAAAAAATGTGTAACCGCTTAGTTTTTCTATACATATCTCAGGTTCTTTAATGAATATAGCATACATCATCTCATCTCCACCTTCAGTCCAGCGATCGATGATGTCTAATGAAGGAAAAGAGCTGAAATGTCCTTAACAGCCTTGAGCAAAACAGGGTAGCCCTCTTAAAAATCAATATATAGTTACACTGGCATTACAACAATAGTAGGAACGAGTTGCTGGGCCAATAGTTGCATATCATTTCACAGATGACTTATTTCCAGGGATCACAAAACCAACAAATAAAGACTTGAAGCTTTTCTAATATACATCAAACACAGTGACATGCTGTGTCTAGCCCTCTTCTCCAGCTATGAAAAGAATCTCTGAAAGTGGCATTACAAGTAGTTAATAAAGAGTCACCAAAATATTATATTCCCTTTGAAATGGGTGAGGGTTGTGCGATGCCTCTCTATTTCTGGAAGATGCTCTTGCATCTCACTGAGTTAATACACAAAGCACCTTTCAGCTACTTAACAGTGAATGAAGTGGAGCCAATTCAGCTTGGAAAGAGATTTACTGTAACTATATAGAAACAAAACCATAACTATATCTGTACTCAAGCATCAGTTGTCATTTCAGAGAGCTGAAACACCTTTCCCTACAGGTTTTTTATTCTTTCATAATCCTTATAAACTAAAGAAGACACATTTCCACTGTTTTTTGAGAAACAAATAGGCCAGCAACTTAAAAACCCAGTATAAATGTTTTTTATTATTCATATTGAAACGAATTTTCCCCTGTCACCAATGCAACTCAATCTGCAAAGTTACATTCCCAGCTACAATTTATTCACTGTTGACAAAACATATTGATTTTGGAAGACTGACTTCAATACGCCTTATCAATTGGAATCACTTTTCATAGTTGCAGACACCACCTCAGCCACTATTTAACTGTAAAACAAATTGCTTAACTCATGCCCAGAAAATCTCTTCACAAATGAAGCAGCCATGCATTTTTACGGAAAAAAGCGAACATCATCTTATGTTCTGTGGTCTTCAGGGGCTGTAAGCACATTCCCCGCCCAAATACCCACATGGTACTTCCTCCTTGTTTTTTAAAGCTAGATTTGCTGCCTGGAAGAATATCCGGAGCAGTTCCTGCAGGAGCAGCCAGGCTGGCCTCCCTGGGATGGCCCTTGTGGCCTCGAGTCTCACCAGCAGGAGCCACGCAGCAGCACAAGTTGAGCGGGGTCCTGGCAGCCATGGCCCAACTGCTCCTGCAAAACCCCTTTCCCCCTCCCTTTGCTGTCACTTTTTTTTGTCTGACTTTTGTCCTCTCAGAAAAGCTCCCAGCTTCCCCTTCCCAGTTCCATCAGAGCTGAAAGCTGCTCTGCTCCAGCTCAGCTTGCTGCCCAAGTACTCTCCAGAGAGGCTGTCAGTGGGACTTTGCCATTTCTTCCCAGCTATCTCATTTCCCCTGGTTATCCTGCCCTCGCAGCCCTGCACGGCTCTGCCTGCCCACCCCACCCTTGCCTAGCAGAGGCTGCTCCTGGGTGGCGAGCCCGACGGCCGCACAAGCCCTCTCCACCCAGCAAAAGAGCATTAGAGCCTTGCTCCAGCTCTCGGCTCTCTCCCCTTCCCCTCGCTCACTCCTCTCCCCTGCTCTGATTCGGAGGATCCCAATGCAGCTGGTGCTAAGGACAGGCAGATCACACAGGGGCCTGTTAGCAAGAGAGCCCTCCTGTAGCGGACCAAGCCATAGCTTTTTCCCTGGGAAGCTTGCAGGATTCAGGATTAGGTCCTGGCAGGCTCTTGGGCACCCACAGTGACATGTCACTGGGAATCAGGAAGCCATGAACACAATGCTGAACACCCGTGGATCCGGCTGGCTTGCTCCTTCTGCGCCAGTTTGCCCCCGCCCTGCTGCTGCTTATCCACCCGCTCCCTTCCTGCTTGTCCTGGGCAGAACACCTCGTACTTGTCATTACTGGATCCCACCTAACTGATTTCAGACTCCGTCCGATCTATTAGGATCATTTTGAACCCTATTCCCGGAAGGGCCTGCAATCTTTCCTACTTGGCACCATGCGCATTTCTTTCCAGGTGAACTCTCTATTCCAGAGCTCACTGCCAAGAAAATTTCCCTGGGACTGAACAGTAATGACAGGCTTAGAGTGTAAGTTTGCTCAAGAGACTACCATGAAGGACTGTTTCAAAACCCTTATTCAGGATACATTTATTCCTTCCCCTTTAACCACTCTGCTGCTCAGCCAGAATGAGATTAGATTGATAGGGAACAGTCTGTGCTTCGTAAACTTAACCAGACAGTGTGTATCACACTACGATCTAGACATTTGTAAAATTGACAGATCAGCGTGTTGCAGCTTCATCTAGCACACTGAAGGCGAGCTGCCTGGTTGGCAATTCCAGAGGTCTGTCACCTTTGGGAAGAGAAGTACAATATATGGTCTCTTTCAGCCTTCTGGAAATCCCCTGGCCTCCAGGTACTCCTGAAAATATCACCCATGGGGCAAAAATCACAATGGCTTATCCTTTAAATGCTCTTCAGTAGGTTTTGTCACACATGGTGAAATTGAACGCTTACATAAACATTCCCTGTTCTTTTCCTTTTCTTGCCTGCAGTCTTCATGAAAACTGCTGGCAGTAGGCATCTGAAAACAATTTATCCTTATTTTCCAGTAAGATCAAAGAAAACAAGATGAGGATTTCAACTTTTTCTGTATTTTCTACTTTTCAGGTTACTTTGTAATCAATTTCTGTGTGGTTTCCCATCTTAATCCTGATATATTAACAGAAACTTTCTCTGTGGATTTACTTGTCCTCGCAAAATGAAATCCCTTTTGCACTTGATCCTCTCCAGTTCTATCCCAGTTTGTTTGCAGTATTCCTCTTATTCCTCCTATAACTTTATTTTTGACTGTCTGATCATTAAAAAGCTCCTGAGGCACCTGAGAGTGTACCATCTTGTATGTAATGCAAGAGCTTTCTGTGGTGGTTAGTACATCACGGATCCTTAATTCTCCATATAAAAGCAGGCAAGTACGTGACGATGGAATGTGTGAACTAATAGCCTGGCATCTGCTCTACAACTGCCCCTGTACCTGATCTGACCCTGCAGTGAACCTACAGCAGCTCACACTTCTCTCATGACAGGGTAAGTTTCCTTGCATTTGCCATGAGCAGTTACATGCACACTGCCAGTTACCACAGGGTAGCTGCATCCTTAGCCACGCCACGTGCACCCCTTGACTTACCAGCAATAACCACTCATATGCTCATACCTTGACCTTCACAAGTGATCTGACCTAACAGCTCCCTGCCTTCACTGATGTTTCCTGCTTCTTTTGGATCCATCATCCTTTTCTGTAGTCACTATATGCTTTCCTTTTCTTGGAGCACTCAGCTCTCGATTTATAAACATTTTCATTCCATGCACATTCTGCCATTAGGTTTTCAGTAAGCTCCTGCTCATCAAAATTTAAATTCCTAGGCTATTATTATCTCCCTCAACCATCTAAAACACAAGGCTGTTCTATGACAATGCTGGCTCTCCCAAGAATCATAGAAAGCATTCGGCTGTAATATTTTTGCAACAGCTAGCCAGACAACTGTGTTACCACCAGACCATATCTTTCAGATGCACCTAACAGCAGGGAAGACAGCACTAACAACCCAGGGGGGATGGGGACGATGAGTGAAATCGTGGGCCTTCAAGTCCAGGTCTCCTGGAAACTTATGAACACACAGAACAAGAAAAATCACGTTCTCCCACCCTCTGCCCCTTCAGGGTCAAGTGCTCAGTTAATCTCTTGAAAGCCACCTGCAGATCAACTATGACTGCTGATGCATTTTCCACTTCCACACAGAATACAAGTACGGAACCACAAAAATTTTGGCTCCAAGTAAGAAGTTGCCAACCCAGATCAGAAGGGATGCTGAGAGCTGCCCGACCATTCTGGGACAAGTAATAATCAAGAAGTAATTTTATAATCAATGTGATAAAGAAGTAATTTTTTTTTTCATTAATAAAGCAGGGCTCACTTTGGAAGCATTTAGTTTCTTTATGTGGCTTCAAGTGGAGCCTGGCCCTCTCTGCTCTGCACTAGTGTGCTGCCTTCTGAACAGCCCTCTCAGACCACCCTATCTCCCCTCTCCTTTCTGTTCCCTACACTTGCTGCTCTGCAAAGTGAGCGCCTGACTTGCTATCACCAGAGACAGGCATCCCAAAGCAGCGTATGACATGATTACTAAAGGATTTACAGAGCCTCCACATGGAAATTTCCAAATAGTGGCAATTTTCCAACAGGACTCTCTTGCTCTCAACTTACGTAATATGTCAGCTGATAATAACTTTCCCTTCTGGTGTGGTGGAAGAACGTAACCTCCGCTGAGATCACACAGGCAATGAAGGCCACCTTTTTTTGTTTGTTCTTGTCCTCCACACTACTCAAGAATTGGTGGTCATAACTCCCTAAGCACCTGTGCAGAAATGGCTGTCTTCAAACAAAGAAACAAGTGGGTATGAACTGCTTTTGAACAAATCAGGTTGGAAATTACGTGAGCTTTGACTATCAAAACAGCAAAAAAGCATAGTAAGAGTAAAACGCCGTCAGGAACGTGACTACAGCTGGCCCAGTTCATAGAGGATTACATAACACAGTTACCTGCAAGAGCAGGGACTGGAATGATGGGTCTGCAGCCCCTTCTGATTCAGTGTGCCTAAACTGATCTCTTAAAACAAGTGATGCCATCTGCCAAACACAAGTGAAAGAGATATCAGAAAGGTATGGTAAATTTGTTTATTCAGCCATCCAGAAACTGAATAGCTTCTACAGAAGCTGCAGAAGCACAGTTTAGAAGATGCTTTGGAAACAGAATGTGAACAAGGCAGGAGAGGAGGCTTGGAGATGAGTTTGAGGAGAGTATCCCCAAAGGAAAGTGACAGAATGAAAGACAGCAACAGAGATGCCAGGGAAGCCAGAACGCCATAATGCCATGGCAATCTTGGACTATCAGATTTATTGAGCGTGTTGTGGTATTGCTGAGAGGCTTCCAGCAGTGAACAGTGCCCTGCTGCTCAAGCTACCATACAAACATGCAGTTGACAGACAGTCCCAGCCCTGGAGAGCTCAGAATTACAGGAATGACAAGATGCAACAGGCAGATGAAGCAATGGAAGATGTAACGATCCATGCCCACTGCACTTCCCTCAGGTCTTGGGCTAGGGTAAACAGAGGCTGCAGATGAAGATGCTGTCACTTGAGATGCATTTTTCTCCCATCAGAGAAGAATCCTGATCAATATTACTACTCACCACAAGCAAGCATCCAGCAAAAACAGTAAATCCTTTTGCATGAAGCTGTTTTGCCAAGGCATGTCCAAAACCTTTGTCACAGCCTGTTATTAGCACCGCCTTTCCTTCAGCCTGTGTGGGGAAAAAGTAATACGGCATCACCAGATATCGCAGTGCTGCAGGCACCACCAGCACCCAGCGACACAGCACAGGAGCAGCTTGCAGCCCTGCAGCCAAGGCCAGCCAGTGTTTAGGAGGTACAACTCCAGCTGCAAGTCACAGTGGCCACATACCTGTCTGCACACTAACCTGACCACAGTCTAAAGCCAGCAATTTCAGTGGAGCTTCTGCTGGGTCAACTAGTGTAAATGAGGTGACAATACTCCTGTGTATAAACACAACCAGCTCCCAACTACTGTGAAACCCTGAATTTATTCAGTTGCTGGTCTGTAACAACTTGTGTTGCCTTGACACCCGATCTAGAACAGTAACTCTTTCTTTCAGGTATCAGTGGCCAAAGCAGAACAGAAACATTTTGAAAGAAGTTAGTGATCTACCAGCTCATAGGCATTATAGGAAAGAGCAGCACAGAAAAGAGCCAAATGATAGCATGTCACCTGCTTGAACTGTACAGCAGCTCTTTTAACTGCAGTGACTCTATTCCCCACCTACTCCCACTCTATGCGGTACTTTCCATGCCATATTTTAGCATTCAGGAATGTGACTACAGGTTAGGGTTTCCAGTTTCTGAAACACTGCAGTCTTAACAGGAACAACTTATCAAATCCCACAGTTCTCTCCTACATTATTATTATCTTTTGACTGATGGATAAATTGAGAAAGAAGATTTGATACTCCATCTGGTATGACACAACAGGCTTGTGATAGATCTGAAAACAGAATCCCAAGTCCCAAAGAGAAGCCTGTAGCTAAACACTGCCTATTCACCTTCTTTGCTTGAAACATCTCTCTCCTTGCTCTCCTCACCACAGCTCTGAAGCAATGCGCTCCTAACGCTCAACTCAACTAGCAGCACTCAACTGTGGTGCTGCACACTGCTCCAGACTGAAACCATATTCATGAAGCAATAACATGATACAGTAATAAAGATCTCAAGAATGCAGTAAGGAAGGGAGGTAACTTCCATCTCTGTGGAGGTATCTGCAACTAATAGTCCCTATTA
Organism: Leptosomus discolor; assembly: GCF_034619465.1. Lineage (NCBI taxonomy): Eukaryota > Metazoa > Chordata > Aves > Leptosomiformes > Leptosomidae > Leptosomus > Leptosomus discolor. The sequence goes on along the minus strand of NC_141397.1, from coordinate 51,510,574 downwards.
CTGTATTAACAGCAGCTGAAATATGAACAGTTGTGTTTTATACTACTTATGTATGAATTGCACCGGCTTGTCCAGCCACTTTTTCACACAGAAATGGGGCAATCACTAGTGTTCTCCGAGTTCTTGTTTTGCTGACATGCATGGTAGTGAAGTGGCAATAAGGAATAATTACAGGGTAATAGCAATCAGAGTATTACTGCACAAACTCAGGACGAGCCTAAACAGAGCCATATGCAGATAAGCTATACCCTGTCCTGTAACTCACGTTGAAGTTACTGCTTTCAAAGGGGAGTAATGATTTGAAGTTGAAACGAGAACTAATCAAAAGTCTATCCTGCATTTATCATACAAACACCCACAGTAACATCGATTCCTACACTCAGACAAAGAGCACCCAGCTCTTTAGGAGGGCTAGCCCTCCTAAAGCTCTGAAGGTAGCTACAGCTAAAGGACAAAAGACAAGTGAGAATCAAATATACGGTGCTCAGTCTTAGTTTATAGTGACCACTGCAAGAAAGATGAGGATCAAGTATGAACCAGAATTTTCCAAGGTTACCTCCCACAATAATTCAGCACGCCCATGGAAAAGAAAGGGTTTGACTTTTTTCTTCTGCCTCACCTCCTTAGACCCTTTACCTCTGAATCCTGAAGACAAAGGACTTTCCAAAAGAGTGGGAACTCTGCAGGAGATAAGGAGCTGCAATCACTTCCAGAAGCCATGATGGGCAAACAGAAAAGATACCCAATCCTCAACCATCATTAGCTCCTTCAGCAGCCAGTCTGATAAGGACAGAGCTCAGCTGCAAGAAGTAAAAGCAAATGGCTGGGCAGTGTTGCTGTATGCATCTAGTTTTAGCTCTCAGCAGCTGGTTTGCTTGCTTTGGTCAAAAAAACCTCAACAAAACCAAACAAATCAAACCAACAAAACATAGACAAAAAGGAGGAGGTTTAAAACTCCCCTCAGCTGTCTATAATGGGGTGAAAAGTGAGGAACAACTTCAGAATAAGAAGGTTCTGGTGATTATTTGTTAATTATTTTCTATTACCCTAATTGCTGGTAATAAAACATATGACTACAGTAGCATGACTTATAATGGACCAAGGCCCCAACAGCACTAATGACTGTTCAAAAACCCAAGGGATGTACTAGGTCTCACACCTGTAGCTGCCCCTGGCTTTGTGCCATGTCTGGTCGACAAAGAGCTCCCAGGGATGAGAGAAGGGAGCAACCCTGTTCCCAGCCAAAAAGATCTTCACCCAAAAAGCTCAAAACACGGAAAAGCCCGATCATCCTTATCTTTTGAAAGACCCAAGATAAGGCCTAATGGGCCTTGTTCCTGGAGTTTGATAAGGTCAGTCTGCAGCTTCGTTTGACACAGTGCTGAGACAGGCAGAGAGGACCAGCTATCACCTCTCAAGCAGGCATCACCGTGACCTTAATCAGTGTTTTGAGGAACTTCAGGTGCCTCACTCACTAACGGTCACACAGCGCTCTCAGGAAATACACACAGGAGACACACTTGGGTACAGTGCTGCCAGGGCACCTGTGACCTGCTAGAGTGCAGGGTAACTTCTTGTACTGGAAGTGCTGCTGTGGGCAGGGTAATACTGTCTGTATTCTGTGTTGTTCACAGCACTGCAGCACACATTCCACACAGTTCAAAAAGCGCCAGCAAGGCTTTTAACCTGCAGCCAGCTCAGGTACACACACTTTGCTAGCTTTTCCTACTGGGATACGATTGCTTTGTTAAGTAGTAGAGTTTATTTTACTCATGCAGGTGATCTATCAAAATTATATGCATCTATTGCAATAGAGGCTAAGGAAAGCAAAGCTACTTTCTCAGCCTGTCTCTCTGAACAATGTGGGAACGCGCCATGCTTGCCTAGCATTTATCTTCTACTGTGTCACTTGTTTTCTGGATCATCTTCCCTTTTAAGCCTCCTGTTGACCAACTATCTGCTTGTCATCAAACAGATTAATTTGAAGATGAGAGCAGTTACACAGTAAACTCTGCTTGTTCCTTTTTTTCAGTTGGGCAGTTGAGATTTTCAATGTCGGGCAAGGGAACTGAAAATATTCACTAAAGGGAAGGTATTTTCTCAGGTGGGACAGAGATGGGGAACATCAGAGGAGCAGAGTGGATGGAAGAAGAACAAAGCGGGAGGCTGCAAACGGGCCAAAGCTGCTATCTGGCCGTTTCAGAGGGGCAGGACCGAGCTGGAGGCCCTAGAGCAAACCACGTTCACTTGCAGGTTCTTTCCCGCGCCTGCAGAAAACTTGTCTGGAGCATAAGCAAGAGCTAGGTTAAACCTCAATCCAGTGAAAGAGCCCCAGACATTTTGTGTTATTTTTAAAAACGTGTAAGAGTGACTGCTTATTCAATTCTGTTCCCTTCGCATGGCCGTTTTTAATCCCTTGCGCTTAACCTCCACACTTAAAGAGTACTGGAACAAAGTCCACGCACCCACGGCTTCACGGACCCGGCGAGGGAGCGCGGGCCCCGGGCGAGGGGCCGGCCGCCTGCCCGAGGCTCGTCACAGCTCGCCATTTCATCTCCCCTCGCACGGTCCGCGCTAAGCCTCCACTAGCGCAGCCGCCAGCTCCGGCAGCGCCGTTCCAGCTGCCTACAAGAGCCACAGGCGCGACGCCTCAGCCCCGGCCCCGTGAAACGGCCGCCGGCGCCAGAGGCGGGCCTGATGGCGTGGCGCCATTTTGAGCCCCGGGGGAGCCCCCGGCGACCTGCCCCTGGCGAGCCCCAGAGGGGGCCGAAGCCCCCCGGCCCCTCGCCGCGGTACTCACGGGCAGGGCGCGGCGAGCCCGCCGCGGCAGGAGGAGGAGGAGGAGGCGACGGGCCAGGCACCGCCCGCCGCCCGCCAGCAGCAGCGCGGCGCCCAGCGCCAGCAGCAGCATCGCGGGGCCACGCATGGCCGCAGCCTATCGCCGCCGCCGCTCGCGCCCGCCCCGGCCCTTCCCCCGGCCCGCCCCCTGCCGCGCCCCGGCAGCCGGGGCACCGGCCCAGCCTCATTCAAACGGCAGCAGCGCCCGGCAGGCCCGCCGGCTCCAGGTAACGCGCGGCTGGCCCGCTTCCTCGGGGCCTCGGCGGGAGGGGGGGGGGGGGGGGGCGGCCGGGCGGGCCGAGTGGCGGCGGCAGTGGCAGGCCGGGCCCCCGGCTGCCGGGCCGCCCGCTGACCTTGCCCGCCCGTGGGGAGGGGGGCGATCCGGGCGCGGGGCGCTGGCATCTCCCCGGCGCGGCCTCCCGCCACAGCCCGCCCCGCGCCGCTCACGCGTGGGAGGCCGCGCCCCTCGCCGCGCCCCGCCTCTCCCGCGGGGCCGCCACGCACTCGGGCGCCCTTGGCGAGCCCCGGGAACCCGTTCCGGGCCGCGGGAGCCGCGCCCCTGCGTGGGGTAAGGCCGGCGGGCCCTGCCCGGGGCGGGAGGCTCGCCCCCTCCTTATAAAATTCCTCACAAAAAATTGCGTAGGCAGCCACCGAGCTCTCGAATTTGATCAAAACCCCCAGAATTTCTGAGGCCTGCCCGAGCCAGCGCCTCCTCCTGAGCCTAGGCTCTTCCGAGCTTGGTGCCCCGCCACTGCTCTTCTGTGGTAATTTCACCGTTTTTTAGTCGAGGCCTGTTTCCCGGGAGGCCCTGAGACCGCCGCAGCAGCAGCCCAGCCTTTGCAGAGATGCAAATCAGCCCTAAACAGTTAGATACCATTTTTCTGCTCTAATAAAGGAGGCTGTGTATTAAGCTGGGGAGACGTTTTTTTGTGTGCTGGGTCTATTTTATCCAAGATGAATATGATTGAAATTAACTTTCTGTGCTGAACTCGTGTTCTTGAGCTGTTTTCACCTCATAGGGAGTTTAATGGAAATGCCCTGTGCACAGTCCAGCATCACCAGCTACTTAATTACAAAGAAATGTATTTTTAACCACATGGCTGTACTAGCTGTAAGGCCCAAGGATTGTTTTGGGAACGTGTAACGTAACATCACCCGTGACTTGAAGTTGTATTTTAGTTTAAAATCATTTCATATAGCTCACTTGTAATAATATATTCCATGTAAGTACCTTAGTTTTAGCTGAGGTATTTCAGAGAATAAAGTTAAATATGCATTAAAGAAGGAGAACTGGACATTTCCTTTAAATGCTTCCCTGCATGTCAGTTTACTTTTCTTCTTTATTTAAAAGCATCTTGAGGTGGTTGAAGATTGAGCTATTTATCTCAGTGTGAGGGACTGCAAGGGGGAAAGATGAGTTCCTTTGGACTTTATTTTCTTGTTGAAATACATGGAGTCAGCATGAATTACAAAATAATTGAGCAACTGAAACAGAGGTGCTATCTTGTATTGCAGAGCTAAGGGAGAACAGTCTTGCCGTTGGTAGAGTGTGTTAATTGAAAGCATGTTGGCTACTAAGCTGTCCCGGCCTCTCCTGAACTCCGTGAAAGCCCTGAATTTCAAGGACCCAGGGAATGGCTTCAGGTAAGTAACTTGATGGAGAAGAAGAAGGAGCGAGATGTTTAGTAAAGCACACATCAAGGGTTCATTTGATTTTGGTGGGACAGTTTATTTACAGATTGGTTAACCATCTTTGGTTGAGGTTGGAAGCGACCTCTGGAGATCATCTGGTCCAAGCCTCCTGCTCAAGCAGGGCCTCCGGGACCTGGCTGCCCAGGACTGTATCCAGACAGCTTTTGAATATCTCCAAGGATGGAGGCTCCACAACCTGCCTGGGCAACCTGTGCCCATGCTCAGTCACTGAGCTGAGCACAGAGGAAATGGACTTTTTATGCAAGGAAGGGTTGGCAACATGGGGTTTTTTACACTTGGACAATCATCTGCAGTCAAAAGGGGGTTGAGTGAAGCATTAATGCAGTGTCAAGCAAGGGTTTATTCCTGAATATCAGCAAGTAGGCCTGCAAGGAACTGTCACTTATTTCTGTGGCTTCATTAAAGAGGCAATGGATCACATGAAATGAGAGAGAAGGTTGAGAGGTAGGGTTTTAGTAAGAAATGGAGGTGGGCTGAGTAATGAAGCTGGTTTTTTTTCTGAACATGAACAGAAAATTGCCCATCTAATTCTAACTCCTAGCTCTGAAAAAGTTACCTTTTATATTGATAGATGGTGGGAACCCTACTAGTGCAAATTGAGAGCGCGTTGAGTGCTTTCACTGGCTTTGCTTTAGAGCAGGATTCCCAAACAGTGGTGTGTGAATCACCAGTTGTACGCAAGCTGTTTAAAAGTGGCTCATGTCCTGCTAAGCAAGGACTGCCACCTCCGGTATTGTTCTACTGTTGGTAGTGGTGTCCAGCACCATCACTGTCGAGGATGGCTCCCATAACAGGGAGCAGTAGAGACCAAAGATGGCTAAGCTGTTAGAGATTTCCTGTGCAAACAGACATAGGCCTTTTATCTCCTATTTACTCCGCAGACACCGAAGCGGCACTGGCAGGAATCTGCTGTGGCCTTAAAAATACAAATTAATGCTTTATTAACTTGAGAGAAGAATTTTCAGCATATTCTTTTCTTCTTCTTTTGTTTTGCTTACTGTGTATTTTTGCTTTGTGCATCTTTACTCAGGGCAAAAATATGTTGCCTTTTTTGAAGTACCCTCAGGCTGCTAAACCTGAAATGGAAATCCAGCTGTTCATCTGAAAGGCAGTGTCGTCACTGTACCAGTATCTTAATGCATTGAGGCAGCATTTATATACTTGACTCTGAGGGCTGAGGGCTGCCTGTTTTGGTGTAACCGAACAGAAGCGAGTGCATGGTTACAAGCGCAGATTCGATTCGAGGACCATCTGTGCATTTTAAAGGTCTCGGATGTGGTCTCTAGAATTCAGTCATGCAGAATGACAAAAATGGCTCACGGTACCTTAGTGTGCTGTGTGGCAGCTAACATCACGTACGCATCGTAGCTGTTCCCTCTGATGACATTCCTGCTGATCGGCAGCCGGCATCTACTTTACACCCTTGCCTTCTGATCAAGGTAGGCAGGATGTCAAATAGTTATTTTCTACAGGTTACTGTGAACAGAATGCACCAAATCAGCGCTCTGCAGTGAAATAATAGGACCGGACATGACACTGAAAAATAAAAATCATGTTCATGGAACTAAAATAAATGTTATGAACATTTCTGGGCACTTTGAGACACACCAGGAAGCTTATTGAGATAAAAAGTTCCAAGCCAGGATTGCAGGTCAGTGATACTAACACAGACTTTGCCTGGAGACTGACCTTCGCAGCAGTTAAATTGGCAGTTGCTATTTCAAGAGGTGATTGGGCTTGTGACACTCAAAGTTAGAAAAAGTGCTGAACTGTTGCAGGAAGGTGAGTGGACACTGTTGCCTGAATATGTCAGCTCCCTTCCCATCTGATTCAAAGCTTCTGCTCTAGCAAACCCTTTTTCTAGCCTTGTTTTCCCAAGATGCAGCTCAGAGGGCAGAGTGTCTGCAGATTGCTGTTCGGTGTAGACAGGTCACCCTGGGAGCACCTGTGATGTCTGAGCAGGAGATAATTTTGAATGATTATGCAAATTCACTTAGAAGACAGAAGAGCAGCCTGGAAGATAAGCTCTGCTGAAGGACAGATGTTGTTAGAGGGGCCAGAGGGCAGATGAAGTACAGCAAGTCTAAGGGAAGACCAGAAGGCTCTGGGAGGGCAATGGCAGCGCCCAAAGCAAAAACAAAAAAGCTGGTACGGTCCAGAGAGGTGGCTGGCAAGGACAGAGGCTAGGGTCACTCTGGTGTGTTGTCGAGACCCAGTTTTGATGAACGATGGCAAGACCTAAGGGAGTGTGATGCTACTGGTAGCATAGCTTTTCTAAGTAGATACTCAGCCTACTGTTGCTTTGCTCTGGTCTGTTTCTGTGAACATGGTTCTTCCTGGGAGTCAGACGTACTGTAAAGAGGAGCTTCAGATCTGCATGGCAGGAATTGCTCAAAGACACGGTGTCTCTTAGCTTAAACAGCTGCAAAGAGGGGATATAAGATCTAAGAGTATCTAACGGGTAGACACTGCAGAGGAAGAAGTGTCATCCTAGGTGACAGAAGGGTGGAGCTGTGTGGAAAAGCAGTGAGATAGGTGCAAGCAAATTCAGTCTTAGGCTGGGTATCAGAGACAGTGCCACAGCAGAATACTTCCATCAAACAAATGAACAGCTTCCCAGCTTTGTGCAGCTCCAAGTGAGAGCGTTGTTGCTGTTGGAACTGAAAACGCTGTACTGCCCATTTTGCTGTACTGCCCATTTTGCGGGTGGAAGCAGCTCTGTGCCTCCAGACCAGCAGCTATTTTAGAATTCTTGGTAACATCCAGACAGCTTCTGCAGCTGGAAATAGCATCAAGGTCTTTTGAGAAACAAATGTTTCATATTGTAGGAGACACACAGGCTCAGACTAGGAAGAACTGTAGAATGGATTCTGTCTTCTCAAATGACAGTCTACATCGTGTATAGGCAACACATTCCTCTTCATGTGTATGCTGCAGCATTGGGGTATGGACAAGATATTCCATGCCTGATTGTTCTGTTGTTGGTTTTTTTTTTAACAGGCCTCTGCAACGATTTTGCTTGCCCCTCTTGTCCCCGTGTGGCAGCCGCTCTTATGCAAGTGAAGTCGATCAGGTGAGTGTGATTGTGGTTTCCAGGAACTAGTTCTGCTGAGCTGGGGTTTTAAAGTCCCTGAAGCCCGGTGACCAAATTCATCTTTCCAATTTGCCAGAAGGACTCTGAGCTGGACTGCTCCAACATACTCTACATTCTTTCCTAGCACAGAGCTTCCATTGACGTAGCATGGTACATGCTGCTAAGGATGGAAATAAACAATCAGACTAGTGGGGTTTTTCTATTTTTGGAACTCACTCAGCAGATGAAATCTTCCACCTTAGAGTGGAGGGTATTTGCATGACAAATTCTTAATAAAGCACTCTTTCTATGGTATGGTTGTTTTAACAGATGTAAATAAATTGATGTGTCCTCACCTCTTGATCTGGAGAGTGGCCCTCTTCTTTAACAGCCCGTCCCTTGAAGGCACTAGCTTTCCAGGAACAGTGCCAGGCAGAAGGAAGGGGAATGTTTTGCCCTCTTGCCTGTCTTGTGGCACAGAACTCAGCACTTCAGCAGTGCTAGAGCCTGCACGTCTTGGCCCTTAAGCCTGAGACAGAGTCTCTGAGGAATTCGGATGTGGCCCTTGCATCACTGCTGGGCATCCAGTGTGACCCTGATTGGTCCCTGTGCATGCTGGGGAGAGCCAAATTTTTAGTTTGTTTAAAGAGATGAGTTGGCATGAATTGCGAGTATTTATTACCTAATCCAACCCACAGCAGTACCTAGCTGCATGTGCAGTTGTTGATGCAGGAGTGTCTGATACACCGTGCAATTTTTAACATGTCACTTAACTGCTGCCTCTCTTTGGGTTATCAGAAAGAGTTTGGAGAAGGACCGAGGTGTAATTCTGTTGAAATTATAAATTGGAAAAATAAGAAGACCAAAAAACAAACAAACAGACTGATGACCAACTGGTCTTAATTTCAAATACTAAACCCACTTGATTCTGCCTAGCTTTTAAAACCCAGCAAGAGAGGGTTTACGTGCTAGAGAAAGAAAGAGGAGTGTGCAGTCAGTAAGGTTAACCCATATCCTTTCTTCAGTCAAGCCTTCTTCCCCACGCCCTGCGGGCTGCCTGGCACAGAAGAGCAGACTCTTGTCTACTTTGAACACACAGGAACAGTTCCCGTGTGTATTTCTTGGGAACTGTCTGGTATATTCTCAGATTTCAAAATGGATGTGAACTGCCAGAGAACGGTGGTTTGCTTGGTCTCTTTGCCTTGGGAACCTGTTGTCAGAAGTGCCGAACTTCTCTTTGTGTTGGGAGGACAGTGATCCTGCCTCACTGGAGTGAACTCGGTATGAAACCTTCGTTTCTTGTCTCCAGGAGGCACTGGGTGGCAGTAGCTGGCAAAGAGTGTAGAGAACATCCCTGGAACAGACTGCTTCTGGCCAAGGACATGGTTTTGTTCTGTGCGCTGCAAATCACTGATCTCAAATAGTCAATTCCAGTGCGTTTTGTTCTGTTTTGTTTTGCAGATTGACAGCAGAGCTGTGCTAATAACGGGTTGTGACTCAGGGTTCGGATTTGCCTTGGCCAAGCACCTGCATGCCAAGGGCTTCATTATTTATGCTGGCTGCCTGCAAAAGGTAGGGAAAACAAAAACTTTATTTTTCACCTGTGGCACGTGCACAGGCACATAGCAAATCCAGTCTTTCTTTTCTTCTCTGCACAGCTTTCTGACAAGGAGGGGATGGGGATGGTTGGTAGCCCAAAGGGAAAGACATGAGTGCTTGAATTTCCTGGAACATAACCTGGTCTAGACCAGAACCTGACTGAATGGTAGCTGGGATGTTCTTATCTGAATCACAACATTGTGGTCTGTTCCATATCTGAAGAGCTGGCTTATCCATAAGCAAGTTTTGGGATCAGGTTGAATCTGGACCTTTGGCTCTGCTCTCAGACTGTGCATATTTATGTAGGGCTTATTTTGATTAATTGTGACACGCACCAAGCCACCAGCGGTTTTATGGCAGGTGGTATGAGCATATTTTTCTATATTCATGAGTACAGCCATGCCTTAGTGTGTATTGGGGGTCTCCTGAAATTGCTGTGAAGGTGATAAGAGTTCCAGTCGTGCAAATGAGAGGAGAATCAGGCCACAAATAGCCTAGTGACACAGTCTTGATACACTCTCCAGGAGCACTTTGTGTGGCAGTCAGAGATGCCTGGTCAGGGAGAACAGGAGAGCGCTCTTTCCTTATGAAAGAAACATTGGCACTTTTTAAGCTGCGTGGCCGTTTCCCAACAGAAACAAACTTACTCCTTGGGATACCTTTGAGATCACTTATTTTGATCCTAATCTTTTAGCTCACTCATCACTATTAATGTATCTTGAATAGTTATATTATTTAAAGAGAATTTGCCAGGTGTTTTTTAATGCTATCAATACTATTTCTGCTGGTTTTCCATTATTACTAAGTTTTGCTTAAATTATTAGTTTCTTTCTGCTCCATTTTTTCAAAAGAGAAGTTTGTGTTTTGATAGCTCTGTCCCTTGTGGTGTCACAGCTTTGGGTCAAGGGTTTTTTTGTTAACCTGGGCTCCCTCTACAGGCTTCACAGCAGAACAAGACACTTCTTATAAACTGCTTTTCAAAAGGTGTCAACATTTTTTGACAAATGTTTCTAGCCACCGAAGTAACCGAAGATCAACATTAGAGAATGTAAGAACTTTGCAGACTTGAACACCACTGTTTAGAATAATAGCCTGCCTCTATGTGGGCGGGAGCCAAAAATTTACAGCTGCAAATTTTCTTTTGCGTTTCACTTCCTCTGTCTGAGCTGCTGGAAAGACCTGATTTTCAGTGAGTGTGTTTAACTGTTGCTGAAACCTCCCTTCCATTTTGGTGTCCTCGATACTCTTTCTACTCAATGCATGTTAGTGGAAAATCTTGGCCTCTGACAATTTTAGCATAAACTGACAGGCAGCAGCATGCCAGAACTCTTTTAGGCTTTGATCAGCATTTATTTCCTCTCCAAAAATCAGCAGAAAGCTTTGCTGTACCACTGTGTAATTGAGTGTTGCATCTTTAACTGGACTCCCATTCCATGTTCCAAAATCTACGTGACTAAGGCAAGACAGGTAACAGCAGCTGTCATCAGAGAAACACTGTAAAATGCCAGTTCTCCTCAGTTAACAGTTTGGCCTCCCGTGTGTCTTCAGGCCATATACTTTATGTAGAACTGCTCTGTAGAACTAAAACAGCTGCAGGAGACTGAGCTGATTTCTCATTGTGCCACAGTTTTCACTGGCAGAACCATAAGCAGAATTCTGAACAAAGTGTAATTATTTCTGGTGCTGATTTTAGGGGCAGAAAAAGCCTGGTGTGTTTTTAGATGCCAGATAGAAGTGGAGGTAAATATTAGAAGCATCATCTTTTGCTTGTATATGTTTGACTTAGCCCTGACAGAGAGGAAATGACTGTGAAACTTCAGTGTTATTTTCATGGGACTGTTTTTCACAGCACACCTGCACATGAGAAGCATACTCCAGCTTGGGGAGCCATCATGTCCTCGGGGTGTGCACTGTTCTTAGGATCGCCACGTCCTTGTTGCAGATTAAAAGAGTGTGCAGTGCTGAGTCTGCATCAGGAAAGGTTTCCTAGAGTGGCCAAATCCTGCGCGCCTGAAGGAAACCTGGGAGAGGTGTTCAGAGTCATGGCTGAGGGAACCCCAAGGCATGGATCGGTGCTAACAGTGTGCTATTTCACATACAGTTTCTTCCTAACATTTTCACTGGCAAATATATTCGTGTGAGAGTTGTATTGATGCTTTCTTGCCAAAAGACAGTGGTAGACTGGATCCAATGAACGATCACGATGCAGCTGTCTTATTTTTTCCTCTTTGGTTAATAGCTGGAGGAGCCAGCTGACACAAGATGAAGAAGGTATTTTTCCATCAGTATCTGTTACCAGTGGACATATGTGATGTTTGTCACGGCTGTCAGGAGTGTGATGGAACCCCTGTTTGCTTTGCTTTGTGTGCTCAGGCCTGTTGGGGCTTGCAGGGGGATGAGAAGGCAGAGGTTATCTGAGCAAGCCAGCACGCAGGACAGTTACTGTAAGGTTCAACAAAAGTGCTTAGAGCCACAGGGTGTTACATACCACTTCAAGGACACACTGATAAAGATACAAGCTGAAGCCCATGGGTCCCAGAGGGTGACCATGGAAGGAGGAAGATGAGACAGTGGTGTGCTTTTTCAGTATGCAAGAACTGGTTCTTCTTGCCACGGGGACAGTGGACACTCGGGCTGACAGCAGAGATGTCCTGGTCTCTTGGCGTAGCATGAGGTGTCCTTCCACTGCTGCATATGGGCCCAGGGGTTGTGGCTGCATCCTGTGCCAGGAGAGCATGACACAATCACAGGGTGCCTGACTTAAACACCACCCATCTGCCCTTTCTGAAGAGCCAAGGGAATGGCTCTGTGGGTCTGGGTTAATGCCCAGAGTCCAACTTTTGGCCAGGATTCCAGCCCCAAGGGTCCCTGTCCAAGCATCCAGCTGCGTGTGGGTGGGAGGGCAGGAGGGATGTTGGCTTGCTGAGCCAACCCTGTAAGGGAGGAAGAAGAGGATGCTGTGAATGTCTCAGCAGAGCTTACGAGGCCTCTGAGGCTGGTGTGTTGCTGTGGTCCAGAGATTTTGTAGCACCTCGCAGACCTGGGAGTGGGGAAAGAACCACCTTGGCCTTATTGTTCTTCCTCTTCCCTTCAGCCATGTCTGCTGTTTCTGGGGGACTTGCATGCTTGCATATGCTGATTCCCTGTTGGCTTTCCCACATGCACCACTAAATGCTTTGCCTTACACACTGGCTGCGGCACCACAGTGCTTTTGAGTGAGCAGCAAACTTAGCACTAAGCTCTATTTTCAGACATTGTAAAAACAAACACCACTAAGCTGTGCATGGGACTTTTAACTGCTCCGGTTTGTATGCAGTATGCTTCCGTGTGAAGAGAGTGCAGTAGATGCCTTCTCTTAAGGACAAATACTAACCGATATTTAACGGTCTGTGGTGGAATAAGGACGAGTGGAGAAGAAGACAGAGGAGACATCAGGTTCTGACGTTAGTTAGTGAACTGTGTGAGCACAGTGGATAAGCCCAGGAATGAGAGGAACCAGGAGAAGGTTTTTTGGAAGAGAGGTGGCACAGACAGAGTGACGTATGGGCACCCTCGTGTGGTATCTGAAGCTTGGCATGTGAAGGGAACTCTTGCTTGGCAGGGCAAATGGACAGCCTGGGTTCAGACTGCAGACTCGAGCGCCATCTCGTTGACAACTGACTGCTGGCAGTCTCTGACAGGGAGAGCCTGTGGCTCAAGGTATTCAGAACAATCTAATGTCATTCAGCAGTCAGGAACAGCTCTGCTATGAAGAACTGGCCTGTTCCAGCTCAGGAAGAAAAGCTATCTATCCAAAAAAGCCTCATCTATCAGGAGTGAAGAGCACTCTGATGCTTGCCTGCCGATGCTGACACAGTGAGCGGGGCTACCTGGAGGGTTGAGCAGTGGGGGAAGAAGAGCTGAGCATCCGTCAGGTGATCCTGTGGGACATGCTCCATGTCTAGCCTGTTAATGGAGAGTAGAAGACTTCTAGAGAGGGATGATATTGAGGGGACAGAGGGAGTTTCTTACAGTAAAGACAGGGATGTTCCCAAAAAGTCGTTATTTTCAGAGCTAGACCTGACCATCCTCTGCAAAAGTACCCTGGAGTGGCCAGCACAGTCCGGTAGCTTATAACCATGGCAGTGATTCAGGGGTAGTCCCAAATTCATATTAGTGTGCCGTGTCTGTGTCCTGGCAGAATCATAGCCGGGCTTCGCCCCTGTGAGGGACCAGCTCTGGGTGTGGCAGCCTTGTCGCTGGTGGCATCTGGCCCATGTGAAAGGTCTCAGGGGCTGGCTGCAGTTACATGGCTGGGCTGTGAGTGGATATGTGTATACTGGGGGAAGCTGTTCTGAGCTGAGAAAAAAAGAGTGGAGATGGGAAGTGGGAGTGAGAAAAAGCTCGTGGTGGGAAGCAGAGAAGAGTGCAAGGTGCTGGAGAAGTCACGGAGGGGGCACTGCTAGCCAGCAAGCTGGCCAGGCGCTTGATGATGGGACACTGTAGGAGTCCATTGGAGGCAGTAGGTAGGTTTCCAGGCAGTGGGAGCTGTGTGCATATATCAGCTGAAGGGAGAGAGTGGTGGGCAGGCAGTCCCTCTTCTAAGACTTGTCGCTCTCAGAGCTGGCAGTGTGGCTGAGAAGCACCTGCAACATCCATGTGCAGCCACTCACCGGCTATTTTATACCGTACACCTCTGCCAAGCTATTTGCTGTGCCCCGCGTGCAAGCCAAAGCGAGGGCACTGACACACTCCCACCGCTGCAGCAGTGGGGCATAGCTTGATCTCAGGAGCTTGTACTGGGCAGGAGTTGCCTTGCTGGGGCAGATCCAGCTCTGGCTGCCTTCTTGGTGGTCAGAGCAGTTTGTACCAGCTGACTCGGTGGCAGGGCTCATGGTCAGATGGAGATGCTCGAGGAATGGTGCTCTGCAGGATCAGCCCTGTCTGTTCCCTTCCCTCTTAGAGCTGGAGCACTGCCCTTACTATTCTGTGACTGCCCTGTGCACTCTTGCTTGATTTGATGGTTGATAGGTGTTTGATATTCTACACAAGCTCTTTGGTCAGATTCAAACCAGCACTTTCTTCCTCTCTAGGACAAGGGAGATGGTGGCTCCAAGGATCTGGACAACATGAACAGTGATCGAATGAGAACTGTCCAGCTCAACGTCTGTGACAGCAAAGAGGTGGACCGAGCAGTGGAGCACGTGAATAGCAGCCTGGAGGACCCAGAGAAAGGTAGGTGCGTGCAATGGGCTCGAAGGTCACATAGGTGGCAGGAGCTCCCTCAGCTGGTCTCTGAGAGCATTTTCAGGGCATATTTCAAAATCTGTGAGCATAAGGGCACAAAGCTTTGAGGAGCAGCAGTGCAGAGCAAATGGCCTCCTTAAGTGTCGTGCCGTATCAGAAAGCAGCTTCCCACTTAAGACACCATCTACAAAGAAAACTCCTTTTTTCTCCTATAGTGACATTAGCAGAAGTCAGGGTGGTATTCAAGGCCCCGGGATTAGTGTTTTATTCCTGTGACTTGAAGTTTGTTTTCACTCCCTTTATGTTGTAAAACTTGGCCAGTGCCCAAAGATTGGGGATTAGCCGCAGAAATATCTCCCCCAGACTTTCAAAAGGCAAAGGAAATGGAGAGGTTTTCCAAAGGATTTCCTGCAAAGCCAGCTGAGTATCATTAATGCCATTGCAGATCTTACCATATATTACAGATTTCAGAGTTCAGCGGGTAGCTGTAACTAACTTTCTTAGCCTGCTGACCTCATTCTGCTGAGGTGATGACAGCAAATTCTGCTCCAGTACTGTGAAAATCCCAGTTGCTCATGCATTCCTGAAACCTTTCCACTCTTTGGTGAACTACATTTTTCTCTTAAAGAACATCCACACTTCGACACATGGAGGTTGTTGAAAAGCAGGGGTTTTTGGATTTTGCGTAAACCTATTTCTTTTACTTTTCTTTATATTTAATTTTTATATATGGATCTTCTATATAAATTAAGTTTTCTAGCCCTGTATTCTTAAGCATAGGCCAGGATGAAGTTGCCTTTTCTGGGCTGTTTCTGAGAACACAGATCTGGACACAAGTCAGTCAACAGATAACAGTGAGTTTTTCTAAACAGCAGAGAGAAGCCATCCCAGACCTTTCTTGATCTGTTCCCTGTGCAATTAGAATGTTATGTGAAGTTAGTTCATTTTATGCTAAATTCCTTTTGATTCTTTCTTTTTGTTGGTAGCTTCAGTTGTTGCCATCTTGGTTGCAGCAGAATAAAAGGGAGAGGCCGTGGCATGAATGCCCACCCATGCCCACATCTCCCTTCCCAGCATTGCAGACATTCTAGTTCTTATGGTGACACACGAGATTTTACTTTGAAAGAATTACTCTTTTGTTTCCTACAAGGTCTTTCCTATTCTCATTATTTGCATTTAGAGGCTATATTTTGCTGCTTCTAAAAAATCACAACAGATAAAAAGAGAATGGCAAGGAGAACTGCTCGGACAAGGCTGAAGTTCTCTATTTGCTGGCGAGGAACTTCCAGGGAAGTCTTATTCACAGTTGTTTGTGGCTGCAGCGTTGGGCAGTGCAGGCCAATCCTGACTGGGGTTATATTTGCCCAGGAGACTGAAGTTCACTCTAGGCTCTCTTCTGTGTGGCTTCCATCGTTGCAGGTTGTAATGAAAAGCTCTGTTTCATGGTTTAATAATCTATTTACAAGGCCTTTTCCAAGCTGCTCACGTTAGTCTCACAGAGGGAAAGCTTTCTGCTTGATTTTGTCTTCTAGGGCTCTGGGGGCTGGTTAACAACGCTGGGATCTCCACATTCGGGGAAGTCGAGTTCACCAGCATGGACACCTACATGGAGGTAGCTGAAGTGAACCTGTGGGGGACTGTGCGAACCACCAAGGCTTTCCTCCCACTCATCCGGAGGTCAAAAGGTGAGCAATCTCCTGACTGGCACTCCCTGGAGCAGGTCCCTCATCCTGCCCCGTGTCTTGCTGTGTTAGAGGCCAAAAGTTCTATTATGTTCCTCTCTGCACCCTTGGCCACCTTCATACCTTTACAGACAGAGTGTGGCCCACAGCATACACACAAATGACAGGTGTCCTAACCGCTCTGAGTAACGCAGCAAGGCAGCAGTCCTGAAAACCAGTTATTATTTCTCTTTCCCATCTGTGCTGCCTTCTCCTACAGCATCCCACGCAAGGTCTAATCCATCATACCTTCTTTTACCTGTTCAGAAGCTGCAGCTCACCGTAAGTTCCAGTGCCAGGAGCAGTCCTCCCCTCTATACAAAAACCAGCTGTGCCAACGCAGGCAGGGTGGTCAGCAGCGGTGTACTGTGACGTGCTTCTGGCAGGGAAGTTGGCAGCTGTGTGCAGTTTTACTTTGGGAGCTTGTAACGTTTGAGAGGTGGGGTTTGTACAGCAAAGGAACGCAGACCTGAAGCTTGCGTGGGTCTCGGCATAAAGGGACAAAAGCTTTCCTGTACTGGGACCAACTACTTGACTAAATGAGAGTATTCTTTACTCTTGAGGCATCCAGAGACATTAACAGTGATGTCCTGTGCTGCAGACCTGGGCTGTACATGGCCCAGGTAGCATTCTTCCACCATGGAAGATACAGTATCCTCTTCTGCGATCAAAGTTTCTCTAACACAGCTCAGCAGTGAGCACTGATAGAAAGTGCAAAGAACTGCAACCTCTGATGAGACTGCAGCATCCGCAGTCTCCTGCCAGCATTCTTCCCAGACAAAATGGATGGCTTCTGGAGAGGAGAAAGGCCCCAGCTCTGTGCCTGGAGCCGTAATCCAGCTGTCACACAGAAAAGGGTGCAGTGGATTTAGACTGCTCTGCCTGTTTGTAGTAGGAGCAATCCGTTCCCTTTTAAGAGGCAGACACTATAAGACACCATTGGGCTCCTGGATTTTGTGCCTTTGACTTGCAAATAAACAAGCTCAGCCTTGGTGCCAGAGGCTTTCTTTGCCGCTGCTTCCTCTTGTCTGGGTTCAGCCCTGACGGCTGCTGAGCAATCGTGTTTCCCACCATGCAGGCTCTATCCAGCCTCTTCCCTGTAGCGCTGAGCCTTGTGTGTCACCGTGTGCCCGTGCCCTCAGGTACAGTGAGGCAGGGAGCACAAGCAGCGGGCTTGTTCTCCGGCCTGAAGGCTGTGGCATAGGACAGCACTGCTCAGCTAGAGCCACGAGCAGGTCTGTCGGGCAGCCCTTACGGGTGTGCAGTGGGCGGGTGGATGCATTCGGGAATCTGTTGGGTGGCGTGTGTCGGGGGTCTGCTCTGGGTCAGGTACCACAGCTCAGCTGGGCCTTGCCTGGCCTCTGCCTAGGTCGCGTGGTGAACATCAGCAGCATGATGGGTCGGATGGGCAGTCCTGCCCGGTCGCCCTACTGCATCACCAAGTTTGGCGTGGAAGCCTTCTCTGACTGCCTGCGGTACGAAATGCAGCCCCAGGGGGTGATGGTCAGCATCGTGGAGCCTGGCAACTTCATAGCGGCCACCAACCTGTACAGCCCCGAGCGGATCAAAGCCATAGCCGACAAAATGTGGGACGAGCTCCCGGAGATAGTGCGCAAGGACTACGGCAGGAAGTACTTCGATGAGCAGGTCAGCAAGATGGAGACGTACTGCAACAGCGGCTCGACAGACACCTCGCCGGTCATCGAAAGCGTAGCCCACGCGCTCACCTCCACCACCCCCTACACCCGCTACCACCCCATGGATTACTACTGGTGGCTGCGCATGCAGATCATGACACACATGCCGGCTGCCATTTCAGATCGGCTCTATGTCTATTGAGGCCTCACCCTCCTAGGCTACCCAGGAGGGAAATTTGTTTTAAAGAGCATTGTACACACTTCCCATTAGTCCTTCTTAATTTTTTCTAACCTCCTTTCAGAGTACTGTATTTTAGCTCTAAAGGGTTCATTTAAACATCTGACATAACCTTAAAAGGCAGTAATTTGCAAGGGATGCTTCCTAGGCGGGAATGCGTTATGTTTGTGCAGGGACGTCGATTCTTTGCTATTTATTTCATGTAATCCTTTTTTTTTTTCACCTCAAATATCAAGTTATAATCGTTATTTAAACTGCAATTGCTCTGAAGTGTTTTCAGAATAATTTCTGCTGATGGCTGAACAGTCTCCACAATTCCTGCCTAGGATGCTGCCCTCACACCACAAAACAGAGGCCCTCTGAGCTGTAATGGCAAACCGCTGCCTCCTGATGACAAAGACTTTTCCAGGCCTGGTCACAGTAGCCCAAGGCAGAGCAGAGACTTCTTTAATTTGGGGATCAGAACTCAAAATGCTCGAGGTGCTGAAACTGAGCAACTGACCCTGTCCCTTTCTCTCTTAGAATTACACTGATGAAACCTTAGAGAAAAGGAACCAGTCTGCTTTTCTTGCATGCTTTCTTGCAAAGGAGTTCAACAACCCAGGGGCTCCGTCCTGCAGACCTTTCCCACAGGAGTTTCCCACTTCCATGAGCATTCCCATGAGTGTGAGCAGCCTTACGCACAGGACTGCAGGCATCGGGACTGGCCTTGTAGTTACACTTCTCTTCAACAGTAATTGAACATCAACTCCAGACTTAGTCTGGAGAAGAGTTCACTCCAGCTCCTGTAATTTGTGAGGGTCACCGCTGAGCAGAGGGAAGCAGAGAGGGTTGCAGTCACAGCAGTGAGTGCCGTTCTTACCAGGGACCCCAGAGTTACGCACAGTTGCACAGAAAGGCCGTAACCCTGACCAGGGCCTCTAGGTGCTGTTGCGGTGCGGGTGATGGTAACAATGAGAACTTTCATTGAAGGAGTGGCTGAGCTGAAATACATCTAACGTGATACAAATCTCACAGACCGTCCGTAACGATGGAGTTAACTTTACGATCAGATTCATTTCCATGATGGTTGTTTACATGTCTGAAAAACAGATACCTGTTTTGTACCATAAGAAAATAAAAGAAAAAAAATGTAAAAGATTCTTTCATGGGAAAATGTGGAAAGAGTTAATTTTTTTAAGCTTGAAAGGCAAAACCCAAACAAGTAATTAAAATACCATTGTTAGCAAAGTTAAAGAGAAGGGATCTGATGTGCTCTAGTAACGTACCATGACATGATCAAACTCCTTTGGCTTAATAAATGTATATGAATGGTAACAACATTGAGAGGCTCCCTCTCTTTATTTTTTAGATATTTAGGGTGAAAAGCTCATATTCTTTAGCGCTGTTTTTGTGGGGTTTTTTAATTTGGTGAGGCTCATGCCTGTTATGCATACACACTGCGTGCTCAGGGGCTGATTTGCAGTCTTGGGTCTTACATGTCCATGTTGGATAGTGCAAGGCTTCTGTGCAAGTACCAGTTGTGTCCTGCATCTCCTGGCAAATCGGCCTAACCCCTGGGCTCTGTGTGTGCACCGCTCTTAAACCTGCATCTGTACCAGACTCCCACAGATTACAAAGGATTATTATGGATTATTCCCAGGGAGCAGGAAGAGAAACTGAGCTCTGAAGAGGGGAGGGGGATGGTGGTGTTTCAGCAGGGCAGGCACACGACAGGTCACCGACAGACCCAAAATAAAACCCTGGGAGAGACTTGTCTGCCTCCAAACCCTCGTGATCTTCTCCAGAGGCCCGGCAGTGGCAGCTGCATCTTGTGGTGCAGGGCATATTGCCTCATTTTCCAGTACACTGACTTCTCTTGGACAAAACATAACAGTATGAACCGCAAGAGACCCAGCAGGCACAGGGACTAACTTGCAAGGCAGAGCAAAACACCTGGGTAACCAAATTTGCTGCAGATGACACAGCAGAAAGAGAAAAGCCTTTACAAGAAAAGTTCTTGTAGTCTAAAAATTTAGGCCCGAGGTGCTAAGTAACACAAAAAATCCCGTAATTCCGCTTGGGATGCTAGCTCCTAATTTTACACGTGCTGCTGGGTTTTAATACAAATATCAATGAAGTTACAGATGGAAAAGACTGAGTGTGCAGCTGAGTTATCTCAGTTTAGCTCAGAGACCCCTGAGAGCAAATGTAGCAGAGGTTTAACAGCACCACATTTGTTCCCAGCCAGAAAGATAAAGTGGAACAGTGATAACTGCGCTCGCCACTACACAGTGTCTCTTCTGGAGGCTTCTGAGCTCCTTCGTGTGAGGCGCCCGCAGGGAACTCTGAAGTCGTGCCACCGCTCCGGGGCTGGAGGAGATGGGACGGTACTGCTGCTCTGCGGCGTGGTTCTCAGGGGACCGTGTGGCCACGTACGACGGGGAGGCGATGGCTAGGGTGCTCCTGTGCGTCACAGCTGTTCTGAGGTTTCTGTGCAAGTTCTGCTGACACTAGGAGAGCCTGGTAGCTGATGCACGGTCAGGAGGGCAGCAAGCTGGCTAGTTTTCCTGCCGGGATCTTGGCAATCCCATAATTTCAGGGTTTGCCCTGAGAAGCGCATTAAAAGCTAATCCCCTCTGGTTTTGCATGACTGTCCGTGTGACCCAGTGCACTCTAGGTCCTCCCTGCACAGCGTCACTGTGGCTCCTGGAGTAGCTTTAGCTCATCTGAAAACTAAAAAAGAACAGAAGCACAGCAAAAGAGGACTTGGCCAGGCACCTGCACTCCCAGCTGGTCCACTGTCTCAGTGGGGAGCTTCTGCCCCCTCGGGAGTTGCTGGGGAGCCTGGAGCCCACCCCTGGGCTCTAGTCTGATCCCAGCTGGCTGGAGGGAGGGCTCCATCTTCCCAACTTTCTTGCCAGGCAGAGATCGTTGGCGATGACAGATCTCAGCATGCAGCATCCCTTGGGCAACCTGGAGTTAAAAATAACTTTCTCTTGCATGGTGGGAGGCAGCAAAGACGGGGTAATTTTAACTACAGCTGTTACATCTTGTTCTGAGCCTTAATGAGGAAATAATGAAGTCCTACCCATTTCAGAACTTTTTGCTCCTAGTGATGAGGTGGTGGATGCTGCATTTGAGACCAGCGTTTAGTGACCCCTTATTGCCACATTATCTGGATGAAGCGCAGGGATTTTACAGTTAAACAGAAAATCATTTCTCAGCCAAGAAGTCGCACAGCATTGGGAGAGCTGGTCCCAACCCTGTGCCTCAGCTCCTGTGTCCCAGCAGAGGTCTGGCCCAGGCTCACTCATGGGTCTCTGCCCTGTGAGTCTGGCTGAAGCTCATGGTCCTGGGCTGGCAGTTTGGAAATAGGACTGCTCTGGAAACAGAAAAGAGGAAAGGACCACTCCTGTTCAGGCAGTGTTAAATGGCTGAGTGTAGGGTGTCCTCCCCAGTTGAATTTGATATAACAATTACATACATACTCAGTTAAATGTACGAGTGTCTCAGTTGCTGAGCTACAAAGTCAAATCCCCATCTGTACTGAGGCAGGACTGAAGCCAAGGGGCCTTGCTGCAAAGCCTGCATGCAGCTGCTGGCACTTCATGGACTGCGGCTTTGGAAAGAAGGTATCTTCCCAGCAAACAAGAAGGTAATCATAAGCATAACTCACAGAAGATCTGATGACACCTCCCTGGGGAGACACCACTCAGGAACACAGCGCTGGTTTCTCTTCCCTCTTTCCCAACAGCAATGTAGAGCTTGCCGTGCGGCTTTCGGGTGCTGCAGACCTAAACTGGTCTTTCCCCGTGCGAGACAAAGCACCGACCTGGTGCAGCCAAAGCAGTGAGCCGTGAGTTCTTCCTCACTGTGCATGAGTGCAGGAAGTGGGAGATGCCCGGGCCAGGAGCAGCCCATACACCCATCACATGGGTGGCAGGTAGCGCTGGCAGTGCCCACCCAGCTTGTCACCACTCATCACCTGGGCATCACAACCCTTGCTGGGTGGTAGGTGAAAGGGATGCTGTGAATGTGCCCTAATTTTGGCAGTCAGCTGGGGTAGTGCACGCTCAGCCAGCCAGACTGCCTGGAGCAGGCTCACCGTCACCCTCTGCCAGCGGACTGGTGAGGGGGGCAACGGCAAACATGGGGGTCCCAGGTTGGCCTGTGTTACTGCGGACTTCCACCCATGACCACACAGAGAGGGACATGCCGTGACACAGATGCCATTCTGCAGCTCCCCTGCAACCAGTGAGGGGCAGGTGGAGGTAGTTGTCTACCACCTGCCTTCCAAAGGACCCCAGGACTTCAGGACTGCCTGGAAAACTGCAGGTCAGGCTGCTCTGCTTCCATAGCCAGAAGGCAGCTCTCTGCAGTCTGCGGGAAGCGCTGAGGCAAGGAGCCTGGCTAAGATGTAGGCTGCTATCTTAAAATAATGTTTGCTAACACAGTGTTTTGTTTGCTACTGACTGTGGTTATTCGAAGATGCCTTTTTGTCAGCATCTGTCCCTGATCACAAATTAGTCTTTCTGGTGCTCGACCACCATAGCGAACTGGAAGAGTGACTAGACCTGGCTGCAGTCCCTCCAGTGCTTCCCTAGCACAAGGCTGTGTAATTATTTGTGTGATGTGGGACATCTTTAGCACAAAGGCTTGGGAGACCTGTCCTCACCTCCCACACGAGTCCTGGGGAAACAGCTCTCCCAAAGTGGGAGTGCTCCGGTTTTACAGCCGTGCAGCAAGCAGGTCATCCCACCCACAAACCGGTTGGGATCTGAGTGTGGTGCTGAGGAGCTGTGCCCTGGGAACCACGGCCTCTCTGCAGCCACCCACCCCAGACACGTGCAGCCCTTGGCAGGGACTTCAGCCCATCCTCCCTTTGCATTTCTGACAAGCTTCAACATGCTGGTCCCCAGGGTTTTAGCCCCCCTCACTGCTTACATCAGCATACGGGGCCGGGCATGGACGGGGTGTCATGCCTTTCCCAAGAGAAAAGAGGACATAGAAGACTAAAATCCCCATCCTGGGCTTGCGCAGGTATTCATCCTTGAGCACTACCTTACTTTATTTTCCATCCAGAATTGCAAGTTGGGAAGTAACAGGAGCCTGCTCCCCAACTCCCCGAATACCTGCACACCAAACCCCCAGAAAACTACTTGCTGGAGCCAGGGATGAAAGTGTAAATGTTCCCATCCCCATTTCTCACTTGGCTATGAATGTCAGAGCAGTAGCATAAAAAATGTGTTAATATCCAGAGTGATCACTGCGATGGTATTTCTGACTTTGCCTGGAGCAGGATGGACCATAAATCTTGCAAGATAACATGTTGCCACAGAGACTTCCAGCCAGTTTTTCAGGCCTTAGTCTGAACGCTGCCGGCGCATCGGAACCAGCCCACCCAGGGCTGGGCATTGCTAGCGCAGAAAGCAGCAGATTTCTGTTATACCTGTGAACACAAGGTAAGTATTCAATTCTTCCCCTAGCATGATATCTTGGAGGTATTGTGGGAAACCTTACCAGGATCCAATCCACAACACGGTGAAATTGAGGTATTTGTTGTCACAAGACTGAAAGTGTAACTGGTCTGAAGGAGAGACCAGGAAAAATTACAGATTGGTTCAACAGAAGCTTTGGGTTATTGTTGGTGTGTCACCTTTGGGTCTGCAATAAGTTTAAAACCACTGAAAAGGTCTTACTCTCTGATGGATCATCAGGACCTGACCAGCCCCAGCAGGTCCCAGGCCCTGCCCATGGCCCAGGATCCCATTTCGGCCCAGGATCCCATTTCAACCCTGTCTGCAGGTATTCATCCCCACTGGTCTGGGGCTGGAGGATGCTGGTTTTCAGCCTCACTGAGCTGGATTGACCCCTACAACCCCTGCCTACCCCTCTCTCCGGTGGGCAAGAGCCCATGGTCCTGCCCAGGCCAAGAGCAGCACTCAGGGGCAAGGGATGGATCTGCTCTGATGGGGATGTTCCTTGCAGCCCTGACACTACTCTCCCTCAACCTGCTGTGCTTGGGAATGGTCCTGATGGCACCAGGAGGTCACCCCCTCCCTCCTTGTCCTGCCTCTGCTTCTTGACTCTGCTGCTGCTTCTCACTGCTGAGAGGTCCCTACTGTCCCCTGTAGCAGGTCGATGAGCCTCTGGCTGGGTACTGGCATGCAGCAGAGGGTGCTGGATCAGCAGGAGCGGAGGGAGCTGCTTTCCTCTGGCTTTCAGCACTTTCCCTGAAGCTCCTCTGGATGCCACCCTGCTCCCTGCCTCTCCAAGCCTGCTCTGTGGGGATTAGCCATGCTTGGCAGAGGCTTTGCGGATGGGGGGATTGCGCTCCACCCCACGGCGACAGGGATTTGCATTCCCTTTGCTGATGCTGTGAGCCAGCTCTGCCTCTCCGTGTTATGAGTTTTCTGTAGCACTGAATCCCTCAGCAAGGAGCAACGTGCTGTTCTTCCAGCTCAGCTGCTGTGGAGCAGCACTTCTCATGAGCCACACCACCGGCATGCCTGGAAAGGAGAGGTCAAACCCACGGCATGGCACGGCATGGCACAGCCTGGCACAACCCAGCCCAGCCCTGCTTGTACTGCTTCTGCCTGGGCAGCATCCCCCAGAGTGCAACCCTTCCTCCTCATCATCATCCCTCCCTTCCTTCTGAACCCTTCCTGTGTTTTTCAGCTCCTGGAAGATCCTTCAGGTTAATTGCTCAGCCAGATCAGTGCACTTCCAGCTGTGCTATGGCACTAATCTGTGAGGGGCTTGGAGGGGTGAATGTCCCAGGGGGGCAGCAGGCAGCTCCCAGGCTCCTCTTGACAGTGGCTGTGTTTTTTGTCACGGTACACATGGCTTTGCGCCATGCCAGGCTGATGCCCTTCTACATCAAGGGGCTTGCCAGCACAGGGGTACGTGGTGCGTGGGAAGCCCTGGCAGGCGCAGGGGAGAGACCAGCTCCTCTGCATGGGATGACACGTTTGGGGCTGGGGATTCAGTTGTGTCCTGGTTTGGCTGGGACAGAACCACAGCCCAGCCATGCCAGGCAGGCTGTTAGCAGGCTCAAGTCAGCCAGGGCAGCTGACCTGAGTGAGCTACAGGCGTAGCCCATCCCATAGTGTCATGGTCATTATAAATGAGGAAGGTTTACTAAGGAAGGAGAGTGCCTGTGGGGCTCTTGCTGGGGTGCCTTCTGTGTCTACTCTGGCCTCTCCCAAGGACTGCTCTCTGGTTGATTGTGGTGACTGGATATTCATTTGGATGAGTGTAAGTCTGTATATCTCTGTTGGTGTTGGTGGTGTTTCATTAAATCTGTTTTACTTCAACCTATGGATCTGCTCTCCTTTTTCCTGATTCTCTCCCTGGCTGGTGAGGGGTTGTTGGGTGATAGAGCGACTGTTATAGTTTAGCCCTGGGTACAGGCTAAACGTAGACAGGCTGCACGTGGGATAACTGCAGGCGCAGACATGCCCCTGTGACTTGTAGCTCTCTGTGGCTCTGGGGGTGCCTAGTCTGCACTTCATTGCTGAAGAGGAGACAGAAATACACAGGCAAGTGCACAGGCTCTTCTAAAGGATTTACCTCAGCTGTATTTTGCCATCCAAAATGGTTTCTGTGCCTGTGGTACAGTGCCCATCCCTGGCTGAGCTCTCTGAGCACTCTGCACCAAGACCCAGGGATGCACACATCCTTGGAGCTGGTGGCCCCTGTGCCAGGGGAGGTGAGCCACTGTCAGGGACATCAAGAGCACCTTAAGAGGGCGGTAGACTTTATTTTCCCCTCTTGTTCCTTAAAGCAAGTTTCCCTCATGGGCTTGGCTGGCCTGGGTGCTGTCAGGAGGGATGGGTGGGTGTGCTGTGGGGGCAGCATGGCACAGGGGCGCTGCAGGGTGGGACAGGCACAGAGGGACATGGCAGGGGTGCCATGAGGACAGTGTGGCATCTTGAGGAGGGGGGAACTGCTGTAGGGTGGGTGTGTGGCCAAACAGTAAATCGCTGTGCACTCCCAAGGGCTTTGGAAATCTGAAGCAGCCCTGCCAGCGGTGGCAGTAAGCAGGCTCACCCTGAGTACAGCTTTGCCATGTGCAGTGTTTTCTCCTGGCCAGAGCAGCCCTGGGAAGCTCTGGGCCCACACTGTGCTGACATCAGAGCCTCCCACCCCAGCACTGCCAGTGTCTAACCCATTGGCAAAACCTTCTCTGTGACCTGAGAAGACTTGTCACGCTACCTCCAGCCTGCTCCCACCCCAGCTGCTGAAGGAGGGCCACGGGGTGTTGGGTGGGAGGAGAGGCTGTCCACAAGGTGCTGGCCCTGGATAGAAACCCCTAGGGCCCTCCCAGCCCCTTGCAAGCAGAGGGGAGCTGGCAGGGCATCCCTGGCTCCTGGGATGAGTGTGCAGCAAAGCCCCTCTTGTGCATCAGCTCAGCACTCCTGTGTGGACAAGGTTGTGGGAATGAGCTAGGCAGATACCTGGGCTCTTTGGCTTGAAGCATTAAGCCATTGCTCATCCCTCCCCCGTGCAGGCCAAAGGGTTTTTTAGTCTGCCTGCAAGCCCAGACGCCTGCTGGAACCCTAGTATGCGGTGCCTTACAGTTGTGCTGTTCCCTGCAGATGTGATGGGTGTTGGTACTGTGGCCTGGCTGGGTATCACAAGCACTGGGTGTCCTGAGTGCTGGGTGGAGGTGAGCAACTGTCCCCAGGCCATGAAAAGGTCCCTGTCAGCCTTGGCAGATGAGAACAAGGGACAATGCTTCTGCCAGTGACGATCCAGCTGCTGGCACAAAGCACAGACAGAGCAGAGCCGCGCGTCGGTGCTGCTGGCCATGCACGGGCTGGTACCGCAGCACTGGGCTGAGCCCCAGCCGCCTCATGCCGCCCTGAAAGGCTCTTTGTGGCCCTGGCTGCTGCATCACCCATCTCCACTCCTGGCCCCCTGCTCACAGCAGGATCTTGCACACGGATGCTTTTGTGACTTTCTGACCGGCTGCAGTTGTGCTCTGGTTTGCACCATAACAGAAACCTGTGACAAAATCCTCCAGGAATCCCTCACAGTGAAGAGTGGAGCACCAGCAACACGTATTTTAGGGGGTTTGCTCTAGATGTGGCCACTCTCGAGCTGTGCTGGGAAGAAGCCTCATGTGCTAGTGTCTGGGGTGTGATGGTCTCCCAGGACATGCATCTCATCTGAACGCCATGCATCCCACGCAGTGCTGAGGGTCACAGCTTCATTCCTTAACAAAGGTATTTGCCAGAGCTGCTCACGTTGCCCTGATGTCTGTGTCCAGGAGCTAACCTGGCCCTGGGTGCACACTTGTACCCAGCACTGCCCAGCAGCATTTGGGCTTTGCTTTGCTGCTCTGTTTGGCCTTCTGTGGGACGGAGGGTTTGTGGCTAATGCTGTTATTTGTGAGTAAATGGAGCCTTAGGTGGTCCTGGGCCAGGCTCAGTGGTGTTGTGTGCCTGGTATGTGCAGGGAAGCAGGAGAGGGGCAGATCTCCTCGTACCTGAGAACAACACCGGGTGGTTTTCTTTCCCATTCCAGGGAAATGTTAGTGCCCTGGAGGACTGCATCTTCTGACTGCTGTTTCCCCTTTTCTACAATTCTTTTAGAAAAAAAACCAGGCATGCTAACACCATCTCAGAGATGGGAAAAAATGCACTTGAATTCCCAGCCCAGCTGATAGTCAGGCCTCAAAGGAGGAAGGACAGATGATACAGCCCTTGTGCTTGGCATCTCCGGGGGATGCCTGCCAGGCTGACCTTCTGCTCCTGGAAAACACCCTCTGGTGCTGCCTCCCTCCCAGCCAGTGGAGATGGGACTGCTGAGATCTTTGAAACGTGCTTTTTGACAAGATTCACCCCGGTTTGATACAGCAGAGAGAAAGGGAATCCACAAGGAATAACCCAGGGGCCCGTAGATATCTGTTAGACCACGGTGAGGATGAAAGCAGATGAGCTTTTTTTAGGACTCCGCTGAAACACTCTTTAAGATCCACTCTCAGCAGTGCTTTGAGCTGAGCTGGTGGCTTTGATCCTTAGTGCAGTGGGAGAGCTTGCAGGAGCTCCTGTAGCCCTGTAGCAGCGAGCAGTGGGTAGACAGAGATTTTGAGCTAATAACAGCGTTCCCAAAGCAACTGCAACAGTTTTGGAGGGTTTCTGTAAAAGAAGGCAGCAAACAGGCAGGGCTGGATTTTTTAGCCAGCCAACAACTAGGTGATGGATGTGGCTTAAGCTGTAACCGCACCAGTGTGCACCACACCCCCACGGCAGGATTTTTAAAACATCACAATCCTTAAAAAAACTAATTTTGGAGGTGGTATGAGTGCTGTCAGTGGCAAAACCTACTGAAGCTTTTGCAGCAGCGGCAGCCCTTGAGCAGCCAGGGGGAAATGCAGGCATGGCTGCTTGGAGATGCTCCTCCCAGCCTGGGGGTCTGCACCCGTAGGGATGAGCTGTGGGTCACCTAGCCTGGGCTGCGATGGTCTGACAGCTGGATCCTTATCACCCTCCTACCCCTTTGGGATCAGCTCTTTTCCAGCCTGATTATAGGCCTGGCTGGAAATGCAGACGACTCATGGTTTCGGTGTGAGTCACAGAAGGTTTGGTGGCTTTTCTCTCCTTTGCAGCTCCAGGCTCTTGGGGCTGAAGCAGTTAGCTGGCAGCGTCATCCTCCTTGCCCCGAAGAAGCAGATCTGCAGCCCTTGTACTTGTGGAGAGAAGTTTGGATGTGTCCTGAGCAGGCTCAGGGGGAGCAAGTAAGTGTTCCAAGTGTTATTTTGAAGTCATCTCCTTTTTTTGGAGAACAGACCCATGAGGTGGGTGGGAGGGAGGCTGGGCTTCCTGAAGATTCCTGGAATGGGGGGATCTGCTCCTGGGGGCCCAGGCTTGGTGCCTGCCATGCTCCCTCTCCCAGCCCCAAGGCAGGCACAGCTGCTTGCCTCTCCCGGGGAGCACAGAGACCTGCCAAGCTCACTCCCTCCACTGGCAAGAGTTCCTGCCGTGCTGGGTTTGCAGGGAGAGGTGGGTTTTTAATTAAGCAGACTGTTACAGCTGGGGGACACAGACAAGTGCTTGGGTAGGTGAACCCATCCTGGTGTCTGTTGGGCCAGCGCAGGACCTTGGCTCTCCCTGCAAGTGCAGTCTTGTGCTGTTGGGGATAGAAGCAGCAGTTCTGGTAGACAGAGTGTTGCCCCAGAGGTCATGTAACATGTGGGAGGTGAGGGTAAGCCTGACTGGGCTACAGTCATAAAGCACTTCAGAGAGGAAATGTCTTATCTGTGTAATACATGCTGCTGTCTTTTATTTGATGTGCTGTGTCTGGGGAGAGCGCGGTGCTGTGCCAAGGTGGGGACCCACAGTTCGGTCTCCCATGCACAGGCACTGCCATCAGATGTGTCCTCTGCTCCCTGGTCTCCTAAGCCAACCACCCAGCCATTTGAGCACTGAGCACCGGCTGGGCCGGGTCCTGGTGCTCCTGCACAGCAGCTGTGCTGGACGGGCTCTCCTGTGCAGTTGGCTTGGGTACAACTGCGTCTGGGCCCCACAGCATTTGCAGCATCTTCCAGCTCTGCAGCTGGCAGTGACCAGGCAGGACTCCAGACACCCGTCCTCTGCTTTGTAACCCTCCCTGTCTTTCCTCTGCCCACCAACCTACTGCAAGCCTCCTCCCTGGGCCAGAGCCCAGCACGGATGGATGTCTTGGGCTCAGCTGCCTCTCCAGAGCTCCTTGCTCAGACTCATGCCACTGTCACCAAGGCTTCTGCACCCTCCAAGACTGTTCCCAGCCTTCAAAAATGCTGATAATACCCCTTAGTACTCAAAGGCTTAAAGAGCCTTACAGGGATTGTGAACTGTGGGAGCTGTCTATTGTGTAAAACACTATTATTTTATTTTGTTTGTACTGAAAATAGCTTGGAAACACTGTCGATGAATAGCTGCGGAAACGCATCCTGAAGCAATATGAAATGTCTCAGGGTGAACCTCTGCAATGGGCACCACTGATGTCCTACCTGGGAGCCCAGTGACCCCAGCACCACTTCTCCAGCTTCGTCATCAGATTGTAATGTCAACATAATCCTCTGGTATAATAGCAGCCCTGTCATTTACGCTTATTTATCAGTCTACAATATCTCTAAGCAAGCCTGTTGTTTATTGGGATAAAATGGGTGATCCAGAGAGGCTGGAGTCTGCACAGGGTCAGGAGGAACACAAATACCCATTTCCTAATTCTGACACTGTAAGCCTCCCAAAGGCAAAGGCTGTCAGTACTATTAGCAGACATTTACTGTGCAACAGGAAGACAATTACTGAGGGAGAACCGTTTCTCCTGGGCTTAATGATTCACCAGCACACGTGAGTGCCATTGATCCCCAAGGGAGCAGGGGGCAGGTGGCCTCACGGACATGCTATTCCCTGCTGCAGCCTTGCAGTCATGCTGTGATGCCGTACAGAGATTCTCCCCTGCTCTGGGTGTCTTGGGAGTTACTCAGAGGGTGCAGAGTTGCTCTGCAGCTCATGGGGGGCTGGTGCTCAAACTGGACCACACTTTGGGCTTTTCCAGGGATACCTGCTACCCTGCGATGGGAATCCTTCCTTGCCTGGCAGAGTCTTTGCTGTTGAGCTTATCCCTGCAGCAACAGCTGCGCTGTGCAGAGTCAGGTGAGAAGCTCAGCACATTCACTCACCTTTTAGGTGTTCAGAAAGCTCCTAGACCCTCTGTGGTTCCCCACAGGAGGGATCACAGCTAGCTTTCATGGACAACACATCTCGAGCCCTCCCCTAACAGCAGCCCTGGCTGTGTTGCAGCTGCTGTGCTGGCCACTGGGCTCTGCTGGGGGCAACGGCTAGGCTGGCTGGGGATGCTGCTCTCTGCTCTTGTGGCCATGGGCATCCCAGCTATGGCAGCCAGGTCCTGCACCAGGCCATTCTGCACTGGCTGGTCCAACACACACAACACAAGCTGGGGTGGGCCGTGGAGTCTGTAATGGAAATGCTGCCTGCAGAGCTCCTTCTGCTCCTCAGCAACTCTGAAACTCCTGTGCCTTATATTATATGGTTTGTATGAAATCATAGGTGATTTCTGAGCACAATAGGCACAATTAAATGTATGATGATACACAGAAGAGCTTACACTGGGGCTGCAAACTGAAGAGGTTCTCCTTCCGACAGAGGCTTGTACATTGAATTTACTGTCTGCCTTCGCAGAGGGGAGATTTGTAAGAAACAGGAAAGACCTTTTTGCCCCAAGCTTAAAAAGCCTGGTAAAAATCTGTGTTCATTTGTTATTTGTTGTCACAAAATATTTGTCTAGCAGTTGTACTCACTGCTAGTGCCTCCAATGTGTCTTAAAGCTTAATTGCCTGAATGCTTCTGTTAGCAATGAGATAATGCAATGACCACCTTCTTGTCTCAACAATTAATTTATCCCACAGCAGCTTGTGGCACCTCCTGCCTCGTGTGCTCAGGAAAGGCCCTTTGCTGGCTCTGCCACAGCCCTGCGAGCCTCCATGAAGAGCAGCACGTACAGCAGAGCTGCGGCGTGGGCGGTGATGGAGGTGAGGAAACCCGGGGGAGGAGTGGCTGTGGGGACCAGGAAGGCAAGCAGCGACACAGGAGAGACATAAATAAGAAGAGTTAAGCCAGCACGAATCCTTCTGCCAGAGCAATCCACCCAGCGAGTGGAACAGTGCCCATGGGCTGTTTTTTAGGGTTTCTCTGGCACAGTGCTGTGGGGGCAGGTAGGGAGCAGAGGTTCTGCTGCCTCTCAACAGGGGTCAGCTGAGGGCTCTGCATGCACCCTTCTTGCCCTGTTTCAGGAGATGCTTTGGCTCACCTGAACCCCCGGGGTGACTGGGTGCTCACGGCCCCTTCAGCAACTTGATCTTGGGGCTCCCTTGCTAGCAGCAAAGCCACAGGAAGGAGGAATTGCCCTCTAGCATGCTCCAAAAGGCAGCATGCTGTAAATCCATTACCCTCGGGCTGGTTTAGCCCTCCCGTAAAATACATTTTGTGTCTAATCTTGGTAACGCCATGTCTCTTCACCACCAGCCTGGCACTATGTTTCCCTGCCGATGAGTAACGAGAGAAGCCTTGCTGCAGCAGTGACAGCAGCCCTGCTTGGCAGGCACATATGGTACTCTTTTTCTGGAGACATATTTTCCCCCGTCAGGCTGTTTTGAGCTTCTTTAACCTGAAATCACCAGCACTTGTTTTACAACACGTCATGCGCTGGGTGGGATGTCACCTCCCTGTAGCTGGGTGAATGTGCCCTGGGAATGACGTGTGAGGCTGAGCTCAGGGTCCAGCCTGGCTGACCACAGCCCGGGGGTATGCACAGGGCTTGCACCACGTCAGGAAAGCCTTCAGCCCGTGGTCAGAGACTCATTGGCCTGTTTGACCTCCAGAATGAGCTACGAGAGCTGTGTTAGACATGGACAGGGTTTGTTTCCCCTCATGGGCACCTACAGCCCATTTAAATCTATTTAAAACAGTCTACAGAGAGGAACATCTCTCCATGCTACCTGCAAAGTAGCCAGTGCTCTGCTGCCCTGTGTACAGAAAATCAGTCTCCATTTCTTCACCAAGGGAAGGCTGAAGAAATGTTATTGCTTATAGGGAACCTTTGCTGATCAAGGAAAGAGGATCTTTTCTGCATTGTATCAGGTTGGTGGAGTTAGCTAACATGAAAGCCAAGCCCTGAGAGAGGCTGCAGAACCAGCAAAACAACTGCATGCCCAGAGCTGCTGGGCAGAGGCTGCCTGTGCTCCCCGCACCCCATGCCAGCTCTGCCTTCAGCCCTGCAGCATCCCTAGCTCTGAGCTCCGCTGTTGGCTCCTGAGCTTTCCTCACCAGCTCTGCTTGCTGTCCCCTGCTCTGAGATGATCTCAACCACAGATTACTATTGGGTTCACGTTTTGGTGTAGGGGGAGGAGGTTGTAGCATCCGCCTTGCACTCCTGTCCTTGTTCCAGAATGAGTCACTGGGATGAAGGAGCTGAGCAACAGGCAAGAGGATAATTTGCCTTGTGATGGTGATTCAGCCTCTGTGGGGTGGTGACAGAGTGAGCAGAGCTATTGTTTCCCCCCATCAGCTGACGACAAAAGCGTTCTTGCCCCTCTTATGACATTTCATTGTAGAGGAAGAAATACGAACAAAGTGATGTGTGAAACAGCGATGAGTGAAGTCGCTGCTTCAGGGAACACCCTCTGGCTCTCTCAGTCTGCTCTGAATGCCAGGGCAGCTTGGTGTGCAAGCAGCCAGCCCCTCTCTTGCCCAGGGATGCTGTCGCTGCTCTGCCAGTCCCAGGAGCAGCTCAGTGCAGAAGGGACGGAGCTCGTTCAGCACACCGAAGGGATGGGAGCTAGCTCAGTGCATGCAGACGGAGGAGCGTTCTGCTGTGGCAGCCTAGGAGTGCCACCCCAGCTGCTCCTGCAGACTGCATCAGCAAATTCCTGCATCTGTATGTCACCCAGCATCACCTCAATGGAGTGGTTTATTAGGGACATGGCACAGTCATGCGCTGTGAAGATGATCTGGGGTTCGAATGGCTTCCCTGCAAGGGGTGGTTCAGTAGGTTAGAACGGTTCTACAGACTGCAAAAATAAATGATCCAGGGAGAATACTATAGAAGTCTGTTAAATACTGAGTGCTGTGACAAATAGGGAATGGTTATCCTCTGCCTGTTCTCATACAAGGTTTGGAGGCATCAGGTGAAACTAGTAGAAGCCTGTTCACAACAACAAATAAGAAGATACTCGTCTACAAAATTTGTAGCTAAGCTGTAAAACTCTTTGCTGCATAGCATAGAGGCTACTAAAATTTTACAAGGATTCAGAAAATGATTAATTGGATTCATGGCAGAAAATACCTGGTGGTTACTAATTCAAATACAATCCCTTTATGAAGTGCCTGAATCCAGTGCCAGCAAACATGGGGAGGACATTCAGGAGTAACTTTTGCAAGCTCCTCTGGACACTTACTCTTCCCTTAGCATGCACTGGAGAGATGCACCACTGGTCCAACTCAGTATGACTGATTCCGTGTCCCTTTGCTCAACATACGTGTGAAGTTCATGGGTTTCTGCATAAATAATATCTGGAATTTCAACAAATGCTGCCTGATCCAAAAGCCAGAATGGCAAAAACAGTATGAAGCTGAACTGGGAAAGCTTAAATCAGCATTTACTGACTTTAGTGTTTTCTTCTCCTGGTTCTTTACATTTTACATATTTTCCATTTGCATTTTGGAGGAAGTCCTAGGAGCTGCCTGTAAGATTAATGTATGATTGATAGCAGCTTCAGGATATTCAGGCAGCAGTAATAAGCGTGTTATTGACAGTGAATATTCATAGGGATAAATCAGCTTGGAGGATTAAAAGACACATCCTAGAGGGGTGGATAAAATAAAACCAGGGGCAATCAAGTAAATGAAGCAGAAAAGGTGTAGCTTTATTGGCCCCTTACAGTCACTGTCTCCGAGTCTCCTTCAGTTTGTAATTGCTGTTGCCGGAAGATAACAGCTATTAGCAGTGGCTATAGATCCCTGGGCTCTTTGAAGTCCTGAACAATAGACCACAGGAGGTGCTACGGGACCTTCTTCATCTTCTCCCTAGTCTACACCACCCCTGGGTCACACAAATTGCTGACGGCTCTTTCCACCAGCAGCATTCCCAGTTGCCTTTGATCGCAGCCACCCTTGTAACAGCTTTGAGAAGTAGGTTTCGTTTTGGTAGAATAAAAATAATTTGTTGCGTGATCATATCAAAACAACTGTGAGGAAGGCAGTCCCTGTATCTGTCTGGGCAGAGATAGGAGGTGAGCTGGTTTGGGCAGTGCCAAGATCCCATGAAGGAACTTTCTCCCCCCCGATCATCTGCTTCAGCCCAGTGACAGCAGCACCCCGAAGTCCAAGTTGGGTTCACCTTGGCCGTGACTTTGTGTAAGTGTGAAGTAAAGCATCGGGCTCATCCTCAGATCCAACAGGCACAGTGAAATGCAGAGGGCACAGAAGGCCAGCACTTATCTCTCAATTAAACCTTCAATCTAATAATAAAATCTCAAAATTAAAACTAACATGACTCTTTATTTCAAGTGTGTTTTCCTTAATTGCTACTGACTTACAAAGAGATTCCTCCTGTACACAACAAGAGCCACAGATACATTTTAATTTCTCATGAGATAAAAACACCATTTAACTGTTTGCTGTGTGGTGTTGCTCTAATTTCATACCATTAAGATGTTAGAACACAGCAGCCCTGTTTTTGCACACCACATAGGTACAAGCAGATGTTTTGTCGGCTTGCCCGCTGCCAGCTGATTTCATCTGTTTTGTCTAGGGCTTTGCAGCATCAGTAATAAGTGACTCATGCTGAGCACGGGGTTTTTATGCTTTCCATGAGCAGAAACCATAGGAAGGACAGAACTGTCCCTTTCCACATACCTGACACCTGCCAGGTGCTGCTCACGGCTTTCTGCACCATTTTTGCACAACACCCTTGTTACAGTCTGGGATCCTACATGAGTGCCTTTGTGGGTGGGGAGATAGCTTTGGTCTCTTTGCAGGTGTTCTCTGAACGTGAAGGCAAAAACACCCTCTCCTTGGATCACAGAAAATAGGTCAGGAGGAAATTCATGGATCCTCAAATCTGATCGCTCATTACCTCAAGCAACCAGTGATGTAATCCCTTTCATAAGTAGCGGGGCTCGGCCTGCGCTATTCCTATATGAAAGCTGCTGCAGACATGTTCTGATAGACAGAAACCTTGTTTTAGAAAAAAACAAGTATCACAGCCTGAGTTTTAATTGTGGCCAGGTGAAATGAATACATTCCTGTGGCAACACCAGCCTCGACAGCTCCTCTCACTCCCAGCTGCTCAGGTAGCTGTTAGTATATAATCACTTCTGTTCTCAACTTCATTTCCATAAGTGAAGGTGTGTGGCTGACAGGGGCTCATCAGGACTACAGGTTTGATGTCTGGGTAGGTATCTGATGGGGTGACAGTAGCACCATGCAGGGCTGTAAGTGCCATGGGAGGTGGGAGAGAGGTTTCTGCGGTAGCTGGAGGTAGACTTTCCCCATCTTTGTGTAACGGAGAGCTGGCAAAAGTTTCTGACCCCTTAAACCAGTGCTTTGCTGTAACCAAAGCAAGGTTGCCCTTTGAACAGTGTAAATACAGCTCTCCTGTGTGAGTAAATTTGGTTTAGACCTTGTTATTTGATTTATCCCCTCTTGCTGTGTCCTGGGGGGTGATAGAAGGCACTTAACTCCAGTCTTGCTTTCTGCTTCAGCAGATTTCAGTATGTCCTGAGATACTGTAAGAAACTCTGAAACAAGCGCTCTGTGTCTCTAGAAAATCTCTCCCCTACTCCATTTCTGGGGCTGGGTTTGGCTCTGTTTTGTGTTGTGGGTGTTATCTGCTTCCTCAGAGTCTCCCAAACTATGCCATGAGCCTGGAGATGCTCAGCGCATCTCTGATGTGCCTGGCCCCCTGTTGCATTCCAAAAACTCTCTGAACCTGATGGGTTCAGTTCTGTGCCAAGAAAGGGCTGCCTCTCTCTGGAGAGAACTCAAGGAAGCTGCAGCACAGCAGTGCTGGCAAAGCCCCTCTGTCTCCCAGAGAGCAGAATATGGGGTATCCAGCTCCTTCACAGCCAGCAGGCAGCACCCGCATTACACACACGTCTTTGCAGCACACGAAGCTGGGGTTTGTGGGCAGAGAGGTATTGCAGTATAGGGATATATCCCTTTCCTGAGCCTCTTCTGTACCTCCCCGGACCAGCTGGGTCCCATCCTACCCTGCCGTGCCCCTGTGTCTCCTACAGCTCTGCTCCATTCCCGCTGAGGGAGCAGAGGAGTTAAGGAGGTAGAAAATGAGATCCTTCATCCCCAGCCATATAGCCCCAAACCTTAAAAACTTCAGGATAATACAAATCTTTTGTTGGAAGCCACTCATCCACCATAACCTTGACTTTCAAGCTGAATCTACCCATGTTTAGCCTGGAAAACTGTTCTCCTAGCCATCTGACATGATACAAACTCATGGCTCTGCTGGAAATTCTTGCTGTCACACCTGTGGTTCAATATGCTGGATTCTGGCTCTCTAGGACGATTGTTGCCTGGCTTCCCCTGGTCTAGCACGCTGAGCTTCGGAACTTTTCTTTTGCCTCCAATGTGGTTATTTCTTTGCTTAACTGTTCATTCCCAGCAGTCTGTGCCTTTTCCTACACCCACCATTGTCGTTCTAGAGAAAAGTAATTAAAACTGCTTCTTTCGTGTGGACCTGGAAGGCCTCTAGTTCTGCCCCAGCATCAGGGTGGCACAGACTGACTTCTTTCCTTGCTTTTGTTTGTTTGCATGGCCAAAAATCCTGGTGGTATTTACTGATTAACTGTCACTGCAAGCCCAGCACTGCCCACTGCTCCACCTCTCCATCTGGCCCTGGGCTGTGCAAATTTGCAGGGCTCCCTCCCCCACTAGCTGTAAGTGGCTGTGTGGATTTTTCTTGTGCTACCAGCCAGTCTGTTTGCCTCTTTATTTTGGGTTTGGTTTTCCCTGGGCTGTGCAGCACAGAGCTGCTTGGCTGCTCTTGGTTCTGCAAACTGCCCCTGTGGTCTGTAGCCACCTGCAATTCTGCTGTGTAAGAGGTTTCCTCGTGCCTGTGTTACTCTGTCTTTTCCCTGCTCCTGTTGCTTTGCCAAGAGCCTGCCTTGCCTGAGAAAGCAAGACGTTCCCCTCTTGTCCCGGGAAGCAGGGCATGGCAGGACGTTGGTGACTCTACTCTGCGCTGGAACTGGCTTGGGGCATGGATTGACTGTGACCCATGAACTAGCTGAATATGGGCAGGTCTGTGGGTAGAGGTTTGCTGGGAGAAGATAGGAGAGGAGCTGTTAGGAGGCGTCTGGGCTGTGATACGGTTTATTGCTGGGTAGCAGCCACGCTGGTCCTGGCAGGTCCTGAACTGGGGCAGGAGTTCGTCCTTTTGGCAGCCCATGCTAGTTAGCGGTCCCTTTTTAAACCCTCTTCATCAAGTTCTCTAGGTCTTCTATTTGATTTCTTCACACTATGCAGACTTGCGCTTCAGTTTCTGATGAGCAGTATAAAGCTGGTTTTTGCTGAAGTGTTTGAAAGCTTTAAGATGTTGCAAATGCTTCTGCTGCCCAGGTGTGAAGCACTGCTCTGTACCAGCAAGTGGGGAGGATTGTGCCAGGTCTGGTTCTCCTCTCTGGCTCCATTGGAAGGAAGCCTGGCTCAGGAGCTGATGTGAAGCGTGCGAGGCTGACAGCAAGCATGCTGGAGGACAGAAATGGGGTTCAAAATAATGACAAATTGAAGAAATCTGCAAATCTACACTGTATTTCTGCAAACTTGTGAAAACAGAAACTTTGCTCAGATTTTGCTGACATCAGTTGCTGTCAAATACCTTTCCATCGTTGCCTCTGCACTACTGCGTTGATGCAGATGCAGGAGATGCAGACGTAGAGGCAGGAAAACCTGCCCCTGCTGGCAGCACGAGAGCTGTCTGGGGGGTATATTGTAGTGGGTGGCATAGTGTAGTGGGTGGCTTGTTTTGCAACCACCATGAGATGGCATGGGTGTTCCTTTCTGCACAACTTCTAGTTTTGCTCTTTTTGCTGCTCTGGTGAAGACCCCTGTGTTTTCTGACACTGTTTTGGCTTTGTTACAGCTCTCACCCTTCAAAATGCCCTGTTATTTCCAGGTTACCCATCACTTCCCACCTCAGTGAACGGGACCCTCTTTAGCTCCAATCCCCTGCTTTTTCCCCACTCTGCTACTTGAATTGTGCTCTGAGCTGACAAGCAAAGCACATTGAAACAGTGGCTAGGGTACGCTCTGGAACTAGTGCTTCTCTCTTACACCTTTGGTAATTCTCTTCTCTTTGATCATGCCCCAGAATTTCTGCTTGTGTTAGTCCAGTTGTGAGCCCACGGTCTTCCCTCTATTGACAACTATAATATGCTGCCAGAAAACTTCTCATTAAAACCATCAGTGCTTATATCCATAATGCTGTGTAACAGGAACACAATGGGAAAAGCACACCTAGTTTGACTGCAGTCAAGATGCA
Organism: Leptosomus discolor; assembly: GCF_034619465.1. Lineage (NCBI taxonomy): Eukaryota > Metazoa > Chordata > Aves > Leptosomiformes > Leptosomidae > Leptosomus > Leptosomus discolor. Next base: position 51,471,478 of record NC_141397.1, on the reverse strand, counting down.
AAGGCATCGTGTACCATAAGGCTACTTTGTACCACGTGTGACCATGAGCTGCTCGGCCCGTTTGCTGGCTGGTGTGCAACCAGAAATCAGGGTGGTGGTTGCTTTGTGTGTGGGGGGTGCCAATGGATTGCAAGTGGCTTTACCAGTTGCGTATATTGAGTTGGCTTTACTTGCTTCCATTTGAGGGCTCACAGTCTGGGATTGATTTTTTTTTTTTTTTTTTTGGTGACCCTTCTGGCTTACACCCCTTTGAGTGAGTGTCACTCCTGATGGCCCCTCGCAAGGTGACTGCTGGCAAACTTGGTTTTGGCAGGAAAAGTTAACAATATCATTTCAGCTCAGTAAAGAATTTCCTGGCAGGTTCTGCAGATGTTTGAATCTAGAGAATGCTATTAACCCTCCAGTGAGCGGAAAAGTGAGGGCTACCTGACAAAGCTGACATTGGTGTGATAGGCAACCTGAGCTTGTGTTCTCCCAGATGCTATGGGGGGGCCCAAACCAGCATCCTTAAACTTTAGAAGAACCTTTGTCCACACTACATCTTTAATTAGCCCCTTTGTCAGCTTTGAGTCTACCCTGAACCTCAGATTTAATTGCTTCCCTGCTTTCACAGGTCTGTTAGCTAACAGTTGTACGTTGCTCAAAAATTCACTGCAAAAATCAGCGTGCAAAAGATCTTCAGCTCAAAGACCTTGGCTCATTCTAATTCCAAAGCAATGCATGCTGACAACATCAGTGCACAAACAGAGCAGAGACCTGGGGAGTGACAGTTCACTACAGATGGGGCTGAGGCAGGAGATGGGCAGTTTTCAGTGGAGGGGTTGCTGAGTTACAGCCCTAAAAGGAGCAGCCTGGGGGAGGGAGGGGGGAGCGGAGCATTGTGTGTAGACTGGAACTTTGCAGGTTTTTGTAGAATCTTGCAGCTCTGATATTCAGGCAGTCACAGACTCCTTGATGTCTTAGAAGGTATCGCAAAAAACTGATTATGTAGAGCACTGCTTTGCTTAAAGAATAATATTAAGTATTGATGTAATAGTGACAAAATTGTTTTAAAGCATTTCTCTAGCATCTTCTTACGTATGCTAGTCCGCAAATGTCCCTTATTACATGGAGAATCCAGTGATGGTGTCTGTGTCATGTGGCACCCTCTTCCTGTGCATTCTTTGTTTCCATGCTTTTGAGTTCTCATTCTCTTCAATGTCTGTGTGAGGTAGGAGAGAAGGGGGAGAAATGAATAAATCAGAATAATGAGGAAGAAAATTTTCTCTATTTGCATTCAGAGTTTTGAACAGCCTATGCACAGCCTTTTTGATGAAACCCAGAATGTACGAGTGCTAGTTGTCAGTAAGGAACAGTATTAATAGACAATTGCAAAATTTTCTTTCCACAGGAAAGGGCCTTGCAGCCTGAGGTGGTATTGCCACAGTTTTCTAATGGTCTCTTATGGGTTTTTGCTATTTCATGCAGCTGTGGCCTGGCATGTTGTATGACAGGGAAAACTTTCAAGTTATGGTTTGCAGACGCTGGGGTTAAGTCCTGTACAGACAGAATAATAGCTGCCTGGGTCTCCCCCCCCCCCCCCCCCCCCCCCCCCCCCCCCCCCGAGTTGGAACAGTTTCTTTTGCAAAACAGCAGTCTTTGAATGTCTTTGTTTTTTGAAATGCAGGATGGTTCTGTCCTCTCTGACATGCATTTGGTCTTTTCACATCTTCTCTTAGCACACAGGACAACGTGTAAAGGCTCTTGGATTTTGTTTTCAGTTGACTTCTGCAGAAGTCAGGTAGTCAAGTCCTCTAATCCTTTTTGTGCCTCCATTTATGCCTGGAACACTTACCTACTTCCCACATGTATCCTGAAAACAAGTGCTGCAGAAATTTGGATTCTTATGTTGAATGTATAGAGAGCAAACAGCTGCTGCTGTCTTGTTGTGCTGGTCTGGGAACAGGCGCAGTGCCTGGGACGGGTGGGTTTGCAGGTGGCAGCAAAGTGGTGTGTGTGTTCAGATCTGATGCTGGCGATGTGTATCGTGCTTGTAAGGTGTAGGTCAGGGACTTCTGCTTCTTAATACTGGGCTTCTACTTTACAACTTGCTGAACAGAACTAACTAAACTCAGTGCTGCAGCCAGCAGAAAATAGACAAATGCAGCCTGATCATGGCCAGATGATGGCCAAGCCCATGAAGAGCAGGTATGGTTTGCGTAACACTGCAGCCTGCATTGACAATTTTCTTGTGTGGGACATGACTTCAGCTTCAGAAAATGTCTCATTCTAACAAGGAAAAAAACCCCTAGGCAGTCATGCAGAAGTAACAGGCCTGTATTGATCCATGAAAGGGACACTCACCTGTCAGCAGGTTGGGATTTTTTTGTGCTTTGCTATGGCAGTCATTTTCTCCTGGTCCTCCCTCCCTTTTGTCTGGTTCCTGGATCTTATCCTCAAAGTTGCACAGATGTAATAGTGCAAAAGCCTTGTGTAGAACAAAAATCCAATGAATGAATGAGGTAACAAGACTCTTTATACTAAATTTTTCTTGGAAATAACACCCTCTTTTTCTTAAATGCACAGGAGAACTCCCTTGGCTGCCATTGAGGCTGATGTCTCTAACTCAAACTGTCTTGAACCATTTCCCCAGGCACTGACCCTCTCCAAGGCCCCATGTCTTTGCCAGCAGGTTTAGATATGCAATGGAGGCAGCATCTACCATCCATCTGTAGTGCCATATTAATACACAGTGAATGGTGAAACTGTGCACTAAACCCATGGAAAATCCAAAGCAAAACATCCTCAAGGGTGTCCAGTTTCACCTGATGTCAGAAAGGGAGTTTCTAAATCAACACTAGTGCTGCTTGTCTAGAAAAAAAAGCAAGTTAATTATTCCCTGCCTGACACAGAACTGGTTTTGCGTGATTTGCAGATTCTGATCCTTGTCTCCTTAATCTGCCTCTTTTCTCTCTCACCACCCACACAAAGCTTCTCTTTCTACCTACTTCTAGCTCCTGCGTGATGATACTGGTTATTACCTCCATTCATGGTGCCAGGCTCAAAATATTCTCTGACATCCACCTTCTGCCACAGCTGATGGAAGCAGCCCTGTTGCGCTGGGCATCCAGGGAGAGCAGCCCATAACCCAGCAGCTGTCCTGACCTGCTGCGTGACCACAGGCATTGACAACCAGCAAGATCTGTCCATCCACCAGCACAGCAATTGCTGCTGTGCCCAGGGCATTGCTGAGTGTGTTCTGCAGGCAGTGTGGCTGTATTGCCTTAGACAGGCAAAACTGGAAAAAAAATGGAGCTAATTGAGTACCAGCACAGGGGACAGCCTTATTTTGTAGATTCTGTTCAAACCTAATCCTGGAGAACCGTCCTGACTTCCAGTAAAGACTTACTTTTTGTGAAAATTCTTTAAAACACCTCAGTTGATTGCTCCTCTGTGTATCATTCCTTGGAGGACAGTGTTGGTATCTGCACAAATATGCACAGGTATAGCAGAAAATAAATTTCAATATGAATAAGTTTGATATACTTCTGTATATGTGAGTTTTCATTGACCTTATTTTTCAACCAGAGGGTTATACTATAGGCTATGGCTTGGACAACCAGAAAAAGTCCTTACTGTGGATTACACAAAAGCATTTTCCATGAAAAAGCCATGTTAGAGAAGAACGTTTCTAACAGATCATTCTGCAGCTACTTTCTGTGCTTGGAAGATACAAGTAAGCCTATTTTATCTACTATGTACAGCAGTTCAGAAGATGCATCTCAGTTGGAAAACAATTTTGAGATACATGTCAGGCCAAATTCCAGGAGCAAGATGCTGACAGTCCTGTACCAAGGCATTTTGTTGGAAGTGCTGTGCCTACCTCTGCTTCCAGAGAAGAGATGTGCTGCTTCTGGATTTACACTAAAGGACATCCTTGTCCACAGACGCTCTAACTTTAGAAGGAACTCCTCTAACCTGAAAGTCATATGGAAAGGGGACTGAGGTGGGAAGCAGACAGGCAACAAATGTTATTGCTATAGGAATCCAGGTGTGCAATCTGTGTTGCTGCCGTTGGCCCCAAAGAGCTGTGTTCGGATGGGGGAGATGATGTTTTGGTGTGGGGAAAAAAAGGCTAGGATAGAGTGGGCTATGGAGTGAAGCCAGGTCTTGACTCAAATTTGTCTGTTTGGAGACCGTGTGCCAATTCATTCTCCTGACCTGGGTCCCAAGTTGGCTTTGCACACCCACTCAGTGGTCTCTGAAACCATCCCTCTTCAGAGGTGACGAACCCCTCAGCTCCTGTCAGCTTTAATGGCTGTGGAGGGGTTTGGGGCTTAGTGGTTTTTTTCCTCTCTCTTTTTTTTTTTTTAATTATGGCTGAGACACTGGGCCTCACGTTTCAAGTATTATTACCATGTACTTAATGAAGTGGACTTTCAAGGTGCTACTTGTAATGTTTATCCCACTTGTGAACAAGTATGGTCCTGCTCTGTTTTTTAAAGTCGACTGATAGAGAAGCCATTGTGTGCACTCATAAGCTCCTTGTTTTCAGTTTGTATTTCTAGCAGGAGGTAAATCAGGAAGCTTTTGGTGATTCAACTCAAAGCTGTTTCTCTACCTGTTACCATCTTGTGTGTACTACGGACCAGAGTCAAGTCACGCTGATTTTGTTGAGGAATTGCTTCTTCAGAAAAAAATTGAAAGGAGAACTGGGGCTAGGACTTGAAGTTATTACTGTGAATTTATGTATAAAAACCCGTTTTTAATAACTTTCCACTTGACAAAAATTTCTGACTGGAGAAACAGGTCACTTGACAAAATCACCTATTTGAATATTTTTCTGTTTCTCTGGAAGACTTAGTAGTTTGACATTGTACAAATATTTTGATATTAATTCAGCTGGCGCTGGTGCATTAAAAACACAGAAGGGAAATAAAAGAACAAAGATGCCTTGATGAAATGTGCAATTCTGTGAACACACTTACTAGAGGAGACATGAATATAAAACTAAACTTCTCTGTAATATGGGTTTTTATTATTTTACAAGATTGTTCTTTTACCAAAAGGGACAAACATGTATCAGTTTGTTACCCAGATGTTTCCAGAGGCTTCTGCCAAGGTCACGCCTGCTGAGTGCAAGACAAGTGATGCAAGGAATTAATGGGCAGCAGAACAGAAAAATATAGCGGTGCTTGCAAGGGAACACTATTACCCTGGACAAACCTTGCTTTGCCCCAAGTGCTGCACGTGCATCTGCCTACTGGCTCCTGAAAAAGAAGCAAATGTTTCTTTTCCAAGAAGCGTTTATGTAACTGCTGCTGTAAGTGAAAGAAGCTTGTCAATGGTTTGGAAAGAAAGCTGAAAATTCCATTTTCCCCCTACCCTAGCCTTCTGTGAGAAAGGTTCGGGCCTATTTGGAGGAGGGGGGCAGCTTGTTTTGGTTTCTGGCAATTGCTGTTGCTGCAGTAATGATCATCTTCCCCTGACACGCCTTGTCCCTGGGGAGCCCAGCCAGAGCAGATGGGACTTTCCATCCCTTGTCCCATGACAGGCTGCAACAATAACATTACAGAAATGCAGGGAGATGATATCTGCTGAGTTTCCTTGTGCTGTTTTTTTGGGGGGTTGTGTGGGTTTTGGTGGTTGTTTGGTGGTTGTGGGTTTTTTTCCCCCCCTTTGTAGAAGCCTTTTGGCACTCTTGAGCTCCTCTCCGCCTTTGTGTTCAAGGACTCCTCCTGAAGGGTGGGTGCTCTTCTGCAGCAACAGCTGGGACAAGGATGTCTCTGCTCTGATACTTCCCTAGCTGTCTAACTAGCACTTTGTCAAGTCTGGATGTAGTGTCACAGTGGAAGCTCATGTTCTGATCATGCTGCATCCCTTCTAAAATTGCTGTTTCCCCAGCTGTTTGGCAGTTTCACTGTGATCAAGAGGGATGAAGACTCTTAACCGGCAGGAACTGGGGCATTACCAAGAGACAGGGCTCAGGAGGTGGAAAACTCTTCGCAGATAGCTGGGTTTATAGATTGGGAGCAGAGTTAATCTATGTATTTCAGTGTGACTTTATTCTTTTGCCTGGGAGCTAAAGCTATGTGTGGTATCACAGGCACAGACATCTCTGGCAGATGTGAGGGGGCCTTCGAGGACACAGCTTGGGACTGATGCTTGGACTGAAGAGCTTGAGGGCAGGGAAAAACTGATGGTCAAGTCCTACAGGCACATGCAGCTTGGTGAACAGAGCTTCCTGCAGTGAGCTGCTCCACTGCAATGGCAAAATGACCTGCTGCTCAGCCCCTGAGGATAATCTCTCATCAGCTTCATAAGCTGAATACAGCCTCTCCATTTCTGCCCTGTGCAATGAAGACCTGAAGGCACCTGGTGTGGGCAACACCAGGAAAGGCTGAGGAAAGCTCAAGTCTCCTTCCTGAGGGTGGCAGTGGGGCCAGTATTACTAGCAAGGCTTTGCAGAGAGGTTGCTGAGCTCTGGACCCGCTAGCTCATAGTTGCAGGAGCAGTGCAAGAGCTCTATGCTGCTTTGGCAAAAGCCAAACTGGTTGAGCAGTGCTAGGTGTCCTTGTAGCTGCCTAATAGAGCAAAGGTGCTGAATTTTTAATTACTGTTTTATTTAGCGCTGCATTATAATGTTCAGCCTCTAAACATACTAGTGCTGGTGGAGAACAAAACCAAAGGGAATGCTCCTGCTCTTGCTATTGCCATGGCATTGCAGGGAGAGAAGCAGAACCATGTGGGGGCACACAAAATGGCCCCATCTAGACCAAACCCCTTTCTGCATATTAATGTCCTTTGTAGAACTATGCTTTTTAGGCTCAGTTCTGTAATTCTGAATTGTGAAGGCACATCCATGACTAACTACACTTCTATGTAAGGCTAAATTATGATGGTAAAAGACTTTTCAGTTACCAGCCTGACAGAAAGCACTACACCACTAGCAGGCAGCAGAAGGTTTAAATGAGCTCTACAGACTCACAGAGATAAGAAGATGGCTACAAGGGGAATACAGCTTTAGGATGAGGACTGGACAGTCTCTATGACCGCATTAGTTAAATAATGACAGGAAGCAACTGGTAAATATCTACAGCAAGCCATGAGGGAAGGACTAAGTGGGCAAGGATTTTGGGAAGTTTGGTCTCTGAAGGAGATGCAGAGATGTCTGCATAGTTCCCACGCTTGTTCCAGACTGAGGATTGTTAATTTTCTGACTCTGCAATTAGCCTTGCTGTGAAAGCTCAGCAATGGATATTTTACCATGTCCCTTGGGAATCTGGTTCATTAATTTATAGCTTTAATTAAAGTGGTGCTGCTCAACTTCTTTGAACTGTACTAACTTCACTGGAGTGGTGCCATTATCTCTCAGAACAGAAGGACACACCTGATGCTGGCTGGCTCTAACCAGTGCTGTGTGCGGTCCCTGAGGAACAGCAGAAGGCCCAGGCACTTCTAGTGCTTACAGGCACATGCTGTTTCTGAGAGCATTTGCCTGATAAATGGCCTTTGCCACGTCCAGCACCCTGCTGTTACACCTTTGGGTCCCTTTGCTTCCCACCCCAGCGAGCAAGTTGTTAACTTCCTTGGTGCTGCAAGACACTGGACATGTCTTCAGTGGTGGGTGAGGCAGATAAGGGATGCAAGGGGCAGAATGACAGGCTGCGTTTGTGCAACCCCACAGTGTGTTGCTGGTCATGGGGATGGGAGAGAAAATGAACATACCAGTAAAGAACCCCCTCTGCACCTTGAGTGGCGGTACCTGGCTGATACCCAGCCACATCAGTCAAAAACTTTGCTGGAGATTAACAGGGGAGAGATGTATTAAGTGCTCTGCAGAGCCTGAACAATGTAATTAACCTACAAGTGAGGAAAGAGCCTGTGCCAAGAGATTATTATCTTCCATGAATGAGCTGGATACTGAAGGGCTCCTGACTTTTATGAAAGGCAGGAAACTCAAGCTACTATTTTGTGAGCCAAGAGACTTGACCACTGTGAAGCAACGTCTGTGTCATTAACTTGGCTAGACGGTCCAGAATGTGTCAGGACAAGGGAGGTGACTAATGCTGCTAGAAATGCTCCCAGATTACGCTGGAGCAGCCGCTCCCGGGGTACCCGCTGTCACCGAGGGGTCTGTGCTGGCATGGCCAGGCAGCAGAGCACCTCTGCCAGCTCTCAGCCTCTCCCTGGCAGTGCTGCAGGTACCACGGCCATGCAACTGCTTTGGCTCAGTTTGAAGTGAAAACCTGCCCAAATGTGGGTGGAAAGAAGCAGGCAGCAAGAGAGAGGAGTGGTGTGTTCTAGGGAATGGGATGACTTTGCTGGTGTGGGTGTCTCTGCATAACTGCACCTACTACCCTGCCCTGTCTGCTGCTTTTCACAAATTAATTCCTTTTGATCTGGAAATTAGTTTGGCTTCTTTCCCCCACCCCGATGCCCCGGCGGTGAGAGGGCTGCTGATGCACAGCAGGCGTACCCCGACCAGCCTGTGAGGCTGTTGTCAGTGGCCAAAATAACTTTCCTCTCTTGTGCTTGTTTTCTGGTCTGTTTTAGGGAGGAATGAGGTCTACTCTGTTTTTCTTTCTCAGCCTGAACTATCCAGCCATTTAGACCTTGCTGAAGCAGGCTGGTGTCCCGGTGGTATCCTGTTTTGTTTCCACTGAAGTTAATCCAGTTCTCTTGAATGTAAGTGGCAAGAGCAAATTTCACTTCTTGTGCCAGAGACGCAAACAAAATATCAGAGTCAGTGGCAGACCCTTAAGGAGCCGCGGTAGCAATTCCCCTTCAGGCTCATCCTGCCTCTACCAACACTGCTTGTCCTTGCCTCCCTTGTAGTCAGTTCCTTCCTACTTTGTATCCTGTCTTTTAGCAGGAGGATCTTCAGTTTGCTAATCTCCCTTTGATGCCACGTCAGCTGCTTCTCTGAAGTCCAAAGCGATGAGCTCTAAGGGGCTTCCTTTGGCTTTCAAAGGAAGAAAGAACAAAGTCTGACAAAAATTCTCTTTGTAAAGTCCACATTTAATGTTATTGTATTTTTCATTATCTTGTACTGTTTCAAAATTTAAGATCTAGCTTTGTACTGCAGTTAGACTACTGGGCCTAGACCTTTCCCCGTTACTTCTCCCTTCTCAAGTATAGATACTGTTTTCCGTTTCCCTTGTCATATGGTAATGTCCCAGGTGTGCTCAAATGCTGATACTGCTGCAGCTTCATGTGTCAGTCTGCTCTAGCCGAGTATGTGAAACTCTGCTTTTTCCTCCCATCTCTGGGCTGGAAAAAAATGTCCAACTACAGTATTTATTTATCATATTTATCACATTGTCAATCTTGCCTTTTACCTCATATCCAACATTATTTTTTTCCTATTGAAAAGTAAGGCAAAGAGTTATAGCTTGCAGCCATCCTGAGATTAGCATTTATCCCATTTTCTCTGTAAGAAGACCCTCCCTTCTCCTTTCTTTGATCTACTTTTTCTCATATCACTGAGTAAACTTTTCTGTTTGTTTAACACCTACTGTGAGGTGTCGTTTTGTCTGAGGGTGGCCAGAGGTTACAACCAAATGTTTTTGACCTGTCATGTATTCGTACCTTTGCTTTTATTCCCTATTCCATTCCACTTGGAGTCTCTGTGTGCTCCAACTACTCTTGCAACATGGTGAAGTTGGGACTTGGGCTTGCAGTGCTGCTCCAGACCTTACCCCTTTTGCATGAGATACAAGTCCCAGAGCAGTTTAAGAGCTTTTCTTCCACTTTTGGTCCTTGAATTCCTCAACCTAGCTGATTTCTCATTTTCTAGAACTGATCAATTTGTCTTTCAGAATTGGGAATTTGGAATCAGACCTAAGTTTCTTAGGAGTTTGGTCTAAATATGTGCTCAATTGATAATAACTAATTTTTATCCATTCTCTTTCAAGGAATGTCCCTCTCAAGTGTTGCATGTATCTTGTGGCACTGCAGTCTCCTGTCTCTGCACTTCTTTGCTTTCCCTTCCTGCTGCCTTCATAACTGTCCTCATCTTTGTCTCTGCTTCCCAGGCAGATAAAATCCTGCTCTGCTGCTCACCGCCCTTGCCTGGTGACTGCTTAACTCCTTCACTCTCCTGCCTCTGTCGGCCCTGCCCTTTCGTTTAGGGCTCAGCAGTTCATGGTGCATCAGCTGAGAGTGAAGCTTAAATGGGAAAATGCTTATTCACGCGGATCAGGTGATGGGGCACTCCTGCAAAGCCTGGCCTGGGGAACAAAGCATTTCTGGGGATTGCCAAGTTGCCTGTAGGGATGTAAAAACCACCTCCTGTGCAATTCCTTCCCTTAGCAGAGGGGATTCAAACCTCCCCACATAGCCATGGGGTGCATGTGATTATGTAGGCACAGTGCAACATTCATGGCTGCAGTGCCCTTGGAGGGACTGGCAGAGAGCATCACAGCTGGTTTTAGCTTCCTCTCTATCAGCTTTAGCTAAAAATTAATGGCATACAAGCTTCCTCCATATCCTCGAACTTGGGCAGCCAAAGCCTTCCCTTGTTGCAGTTTGCAGATATTCACATTCTGGTTAATTATATAATTGAGATGTTTCCAGTGATTTAAAAGACTTCTGACTAAGCTGTTGGCATAAAGGGGGAAAACTGAAAGCCAGAGTCAGGGGGAATCAAGAATTCAACAGAAGCCTTTGAACCAGCTTTTGATTTACATATGAATAACGTTGATCTGCAAAGGGAATTGTGTCCAGCCATCCCCAACAGAGGCACCAGGCAGGAACCGGTTCCTTGCTGGGAGTGCTCCCCCAGGTCCTACTAGAATTATTTTCTCTACCATGCTTTCATGACCATGTATTTCTGCCTAGTTACATGGGATCTCATCCAGATATAAACTCCCTTGTTCTCAGAGACATTGAAGCAGAGAGTCCAGAGTGACTGCGGTATGTAGAATAGAGACAGACGTATAGTCCTGGAGTTCTGGGAGGTACCACATGCTAATGCAGAAACAGAGGCAGCAAGGAAGATGTTAAAGTGCCTTGGTGCCTGTGCTGGTGGTGAGACCCTCCTGCAGGGACATTTGCTCTGCCGCTCGGGGGACAAGGTGGTGCTTCTCTGCTGGGTGCTGACCTTGTGTCAGCTTCTTGCGCAGCTGGTTGTCAGTTCTGTTGCTCCTGAAGGTGTTGGAGATGAAGGATTTTGCAGGTTTTTACTTAGAGGAGGCACTCGAGCATAACGTATAGCCTATAAACTGCTTAGGAGACTCTAAGCTTTACTTACTGTTCCTTCTGGGGCAACCGGCGTCATGTGCCTAGTCTGACTAATGCTTTTTAAAATGCAGTAGATTAAAGGTGAATGTGTTGTTTTGGATTTAGCAATGAAATGACAGCATTTCTCATCGCTGTTCGCATACAGCTCATCAGGGAGGATGAACTCTTCCTCTTCCTGAAACCTCCAAATCATCCCTGAACGTGACAACGTCAGTTCAGTGATTACACCCCTGCCCTCTTCACACGCAGCCATAAAACCCACCTGTATAGTGTCGCCCGAGCTTCACACTATGTGAGGATATATTAGCAAGTCAAAGCTTGAATTTTCAGATACAGGCACCTTTATTTTTTTTATGATTTTTTCTGAATGTCACCTAGAAGGTGTAGTCAGTAGGTTGGTGGTTTGCATTGTTACCTGGCAACATGAAAGGAGGAACTGGACAAAGGTGTTTTGAGGAGTGTATAAAAAAAAAAGACATGCAAATAGTTTGTCTGCCTCTCCCCACACAGGCTGGCAATCTGTCCCTAAAGGGGACGCTGCAGCCACACACCTTCACTCCTGGCTGCAATAATGTTAGCATGTCTGTAGCTGAGGTTGAAACTGTACTTTAATTCACAAATGGTCTGTGCAAGCCTTATTTGGATCTGGATGTCACTCCAGGTCCCTCTGATGGTGAAGGTAACCAGTTTTTTCAGACTGCATCAGGACTCTCTGTACTCACTTATCTTTCCTTTCTGATTGCTGTCACCTGTGTTTTGCTGTGTCAAAACTTATCTTTTCCAGTTGTCCCCAAAATATTTTTGGTACTGATAGCTTTTAACCAAACTAGGTTTTGATTTGGGATTTCTTGCCTTAGTTGGATGGAGAATTTTTATTTATGAGCACTCTGCTCTCTGTGCCTGTGGTACGCTGCAGGACATCTCATCCCTGTCTTGCTGGAGCTGGTTTAGACTAACCCCACATTCACAGCAATTTATATTTAATCTGCTGTCCAGATCTAGTGCTTCTGAGCCACTTCAGTCTATGCACCTCCTTCTTCTTCCTATTTTGGGCTCCTGGGTGTGCTTTGGCGCTTTTTCTGTGTAGCTCAGCCTTCCAAGCTTCAGCTTATGTGAAATCCCCAAGACAGCCAGCTTATGTCACCATCATCCATCAGAGACAGCCGCAAAGAAATCTGTAGCTCAGTGGAGATGCTCTTGCTCCCATTCCGCTGGGAAGGGACAATATAAGCTTAGTGAGAAAGCAGAATTGCATGTGCAAAATTGTGACAGTTGAATGAAAGAAAATAATGTAAACCAGATTTGTTACAAACACCACTTTTGAATATGTGTTATATAAAACAATTATTTGCTGCTGTGTTAGAATAAAAAAAAAATTAAGTATCATGTACAGATGTGTTGGTTCTTCTCTTAGCGATAGGAAATTACTTTATTAATGAGATGATGTGAACGGGTGTCCCATAGATCTTGCCTGAGCATATGTCCATGGTACTGGACACAGACAACATATGTCTCCTGCCTCTTTCTTCGGTGGAGCTTGGCCTCACCCCGTTTCCCTTCTGTCTCCTTCTGATAGGGCCAACAGAGGCTCTAGTTGAGGAATTGCAGCTCTTTCTCTTTTTCTGCCAGAATTTCAAAGGTGTCACCTGAAGGGCTGTTCTGCAGAAAGGCTAGCAATTTCTGTGTTCAGCTACAAATGCCCTGTCCCACGGCGAGCTTGGGGCACTATGCCCTGACCATGGTCTCTCATTTCAGTGGAGCCTCACATGTGACTCTGCTGTTGATCTGCTGGGTGACCTTGGTCAAGTCACTTTGCCTCTTGGGTTGCCTCTTTCCTGCTTCTTGCCCTGCCAAGCACACAGGGACAGGCCTGCTCCTGCTGTACGGATGTGAGACAGCCCAGAGGTTCACCTGGCCCCGTGGTCACCCTGGCAGGTACCAACAAGAGCAGAAAGAGAGCACAAGACCAAGGGATTGTACAGTGACTCTTCTACCTGCGTTGCCTACTGCAGCAGAGACCTGATCTTCATGAGAGCAAGCTGCCACCACAAAAGAGGTGATGGAGTGTAACACCTCCTGTTACTAATCAGGTAGCTATTATCCGCTTCTCAATCCCTTCTGGCCCTTACTAGATCTACGTGCTGTTTGTTTCCTAAACAGCCTCATACCACATTCTTAAATAACTCTTAAGTAATGTGAAAATTTTGTGCTTGAGGAGCTGGATGCAGAGCTGCTCTCTTAAATGGCTGTTCTGTGTTGCAAATTAATAAGATTGCACTGGGTTTGTAATCAACAGCAATTACTTGCCATAGAGGTTGCAAGAGAAATCTTCAGCGTGCATCACAGGCTCTTCTGGTCCTTTTCACAGCACACAGAGCCATAACTGCCAATGCTTTGCACAGGCACACTCACACAGCTTTTTTTCTGTACAGAAACAGGGCTTGAAGTGTCTGCAGGCTCTGTCCCCCGAGCCAAAGTCACCACTTGGGAGTGCAGAAGGGAATAGCCTGGAGTTAACGGAGTCCCACAGAAACCTGCTCTGTGCTGTGCCACCTTCGCACGTGGACTTGTCTCCCACCACCCCCATGCCAGGCTGACCTCCCCTCACTGGCTGGAGGATGAGTGGCTACTGGGGCTGCTCCTGGTACCAGCAAGGTGCAGGTAAGCCTGAACTCCCCGCATATCCCACAGGGAAGATCCCAGCATGCTCAATACTGTTCTGCCCTAACCTGGCACTTGTCTCACTTTTCCTCATGATGGAAAGAGCACCTAGAAATATGCCCTGGACCTGAGCCTCCATCCAAGGACCTACAAAACTTTATGCTGAGTTTCCTTTTAAAAAAGTTTGGTATCCCTTCTGCCCCTCCAGTGCCGCCCTTCCTGGGCTGTGCTGCTCTAGCAAAACCCCTCCATTAGCTCTACGTTGGATCAAGGAGGTCTTTACCCCTCGGGACAAAGGAGCTTGTCAGGCTTGTTGCTTAGGGAATGTGCCAACCCTGGAGCAGGACTCAGTGCTCTGCCCCTCCGATGAAAGCAGGGACCCAGCTGACCAGCCAGCTGCTTGTGCAGATAATTGCAGTATCAGTGAGATATAATTAGATTATGTTTATTTCATGATCAGTTATGTTCAAGCTCTTACAGAGACATCTTTATTATGTTAAATTGAAGTTAATGAAATCACTGATTCTGGGGAAAGATTAGCATCTAAAAGCTATGTAAGACTTACAGGGCTTGTCTATTTAGTAGTGCTTGACTTATTTGCAAAGGCTTGATCTTGCTAAGTCAAGAATGAGACATGAAGTGCATCAACCACAAGTGAACTGGATGTAGGACCTGCACGGGAGTTTGTACTCACTTCACACATTGCTGGTAATTGTCTGCTTCTTTTCCTGGTGTGCCTGAAGTGTCCTGGATATAAACTGGCTCAGCTGGTGGATGACTGTGGACACCTGCAAAGTGCCTGAGAAGGACAGCCAGGAGGCAGTCCTTTTTGGGGTACGACATTAATTTTGGTACCTGTGGCAAAGGGTGTTTGCACATATGGAAGTGGGGGTAGCTCTGGCATCTCTCTCCCACATCAGAAGTACTCCTGCAGACAAGTACTGCCCTCATCCCTCCCTGCCACCCCTGGGAGACAGGTCTTGTCCAAGTGGATCTGGCAGACTTCTGGAAGATGAGAAAATACTTCCATTTTTACCTTAACTGTCCTGAAATTTCAAGGAGTTGAGGTACCATAGTTGTCCAGGGAGCTGAAAGAGATTCTCTAATTCATATTCTCTACATCTACTAACTACAAAGATGGAGCAGCACTGCACTCAAAGACTCCAGCTAAAATTGTACCAGCAATATGGTTGAAAGCAGATAACATTGCTTCTGCAGAGGCTAACAGGAGATAATGGATGAGCACCCTAATCAGCTTCTGAACATGGGGCTCACTGTTCGGTGTCTGCACTTTTTAAATGGCTTTTGGAAGTAAACTTCCATGTTTGATCACTATTTTTGTAACCTGCTCTCCCTCTGCTGTCTTCCTGCCTTTCTCGTATCAGCATAGATGTTCTGAGGGCTCAGAGACTAGTGTTTTATTTCTGTCATCCCAGTTTTTCTCATGTATTGTTAGATCAAGATGGTTGCCTCTGCCTCTCTTCATTCATTGAATCTGTTATAATGTAAAAGGAGCACTGACAGAAGGGTATTACCTCATCTACAAGTGTTCATCAGCAAAACTCTCACCCCAAATGCAGAGTAACTCTAGGCTATCTGTGGATGTCTTCGTTCTGGAGAGAACAGGGATTTCCATCACTGTGAAACCCACAGACCACAGGACATGCCCTAGGTCAAATGCCCCAGAGTAATTCTCTCTAAGTACAGATCTCAAAGGGAGATTTGCATCCCACTAATTTCTCCAGGATTTTGATGCTTTCAGGCAAAATAGTCCCCATTTTTGGTGGAAATTTTCTGTGGAGAGGGACTCCAAGTAACACCTGCACTGTGCAGAGGAAGCGTTACCCCAGCTCTGCAGCAGATCAGGTTTGCTGTGAGCATGGGTAAGATCAGCTCAGTCCCATCTCCAAGCACCCAGCACTCATGGGATCCAAAGCAGGATGTAAGCCTCCTGTCCTTAGGTACTTTTGGCTGACAGAATAAACATGAATCCATTCTGATTTCCTCGTCTGTCTCCTGCTCGTGTGAGATTTGAGGCTGAAGCTGCAGGAGCAAATGCATCATGTTCACCAGATTCTATGTTGCACTGATACTGACTTTTAATGAAAATAATCTCCATTTGAGTCCCATAACCTGTAACTTTACCCTGTCCTTTTCAGTTTCTTTAGGGGCTTTGGAGTGGGGGAAGAACTTACTGTCAGAAGAATAACGGGGGAAAGTCATCCACTCTTTTCCTTCAATTTACTTTTGTCTTGCAGGAAATAAATGACAGACCACAGCTGTCAAATAAGAAGGGGCAGGGTATATTTATGTGTAGTTCCCCTTTGATAAGTGTCTGATCTGGCTCGTGCTATTCAGGTAAAGTCACAAAATCCATGTCCCAGTTTTACCTCCTTTTTTTTCCCCGCTGAGGGAAAATGACCTTGTAAATTCTTGTGGCTCTTGGGGAGGAATGGGTAGTGAATTCTCTGGTGGTGTAGCAGATTTTCAGACTTCCTTTGTCTGTCCTCAGCAGACAGCAGGTCTGTGCACTGTCCAGTTCCAGGAACTGATGACTGCAGCATGCCTGTTCTCTGGCTGGAGAAGTTGACCTGAATATTTAATTCCAGTATTTCATAGCACATTTAGACAGGGCTAAACAGGTACAACACTTTTGGATCCATTGTGTAGGTGTCTTGCTCTGGATCCAAGCTCGGCTGTTCATTTTTAAACATTATTAGAGTTCAGATGAAATTGCTTCCAGCTGCTTTCACAGAGCCCAAATATTGCCAGGGTCCCACATGATGTCCCTCTTCTGCCAGACTGTGGCCTCCTATAGAGAGGTCTTCAAAGACCAGTTTCAACAAAACCAAATTATTTTGGAATATAATTGCCTCTCACCCCCTTAAATTTCACTGGGCTCCAAAGAGTTTCCTGTAAATAGATCCCATTCTTTAGAGGAGCCATGCTATTCTGCAGTGCTGATGGAAGCCAGCCCTTGCCAGGCTCTGCTCCATTAGCAATTCTTGGACAGGCAGTGCTTAAGTAGCTTGTTATGTGATAAAACGTCACATTTCTTCTCCCCACCACCACTTGTGCTGATATTCATCTCTTGCAGGAAACCATATGGCTTCCAGAAGCCTACCCACATACCTGTACATGCCTACGCAGTCCATGAGTCACATTTACTGTTTGGATGCCCCCTGAGTCATGCTGAAAATCTGTGAAATTTCCACGTCTATTTTCCATGCAATCTCTTAAGAACTTCAGATAGTTATGCATAACCATTTGCATATGTATGATTTTTCCTATTCTGCTTTTAGTTTCATGGGTGGTAATGCAATGGCACTTTTTATTTTGAAGAAAATCAAATCTAGATGATCACAGAGCACTGACTGCAGCTGTCTCAGGCTATGGGATCAAACCGGTAAAGCGAGAGCCTTTTGAAAGTCGGGCTTTAGGAGCAGAAAGTCCAACACAGGAAAGGCCATTTGCTTTAGCCTTTCTCGCTGTTCTGGCAGAGCCATACCTGCTCACTGTTGACCCTTGTTTGGAAGGTTTCTGTGTCCAAAGGTACCTGCTGTGCTGCCTTCTGTGAGATGTAGGCATCTCAGAGCTGCTGCTGCTGCTTTGCTGTGCAAAGGCCTGGTATGGATGGAGCACAGTCGGATCACTCCAGCATGTCCTGGGGACTGATCCAGGCCAGCAGGGCTTGGGGCAGAGGGGCTGATGTCAATCTTCATGCTGTCAGCTCCTCAGCTGCATGGACTCCAGCCTCAGGCAAGTTTATCTACCCTTTATCAGTCTCATGACATGGTAATTTTGCCTCTTCAGCACAGCATGTAAACTTTGCCTGTTGCTTTTTGCTGATGAAAGTAGAGAAAAGATACTCTTCCAGCTTTCCCTACAAAGGGCCAGCACTGAAGATGCATAATAGCCCAAATTAAGAACAGCAGCCCTGAGGTTTGCTGCAGCCTGCCAGAAACAGCTATTTTTGCAGCTGTACCCCAAGCGCTAGCAGCGTTAGGTGTTAAGCAGAAAAATCGCACAAGCAATCTAAGGGGAAGGAATGTGCAGACACACTGTTCTGCTGTGGAGCATGCCAGCTGGCTGTTTACATTAAAAACATCTATGTCCCCTCACCAGTGTTCCCCAACCTAATGGTAATTCTATGGCCTTATTGAGCCAGAAAAAGCATCAGAGGCTACATGTGAACATTTGGTATAGCTGGAAGAAGCAATATGAGATTGTAGAGAACTTCTTGCTGTAATTTAGCATAGTAAAATTGCCAGAAATACTCATTAGGACAAACAATCTAGCCACCTCCCCCACCAGGGGAGAATATGTTCCTTTACTCATCTGCCCAAACACGTTGCTCAGTGGAGGCAGGGACTTTCCTAGTGTTACTGTACTGTTGTGAAGTGTGTCTGACCTGGAAAGCTGCAAATGGGTACATAAAAACATTGTTAATTTAGACCCCTCCCACCCTCCGTTCAGATTGGACCTGTTTAAAAAAATTCACTCTGTGAAATTAAAAAAAAAAACCAAACCCACAGATATTTTGAAAGTGTGTGCTAGTAAACCTGGATAACTTGCAATACAGTATTTAGTCAAATGATATTGTTGACTGGCAGTGACTGAAAGGATTTAAGAGTGTGATGGCCTCTCTGGAGTAAGTTTGTTTCAGCCCATTTCCCAGAGGGCAGGTGTAATGAGGGTAGGCAGTTTTGGTATTTCTTATCAGCAATCTTATCTGAGACACAGTAGAGGAAATGTTTTCATCCTTCCATGGCAGTGTTCAAGTGCTTTGTAAGAGAGCTTGAAGAAAGCTTTCCTTTCGCTGCCCAGACAGCATCTGTCCTGGGAGATTACTGAATTCATGAATGGCAATACGGAACCTTTCAAAAACTTTAAAGGCATTTTTATTTCTATTTTAAAAACAGTTTTAATATTGTTTCAGTGAGCTCCAAGGTATACTACATACAAATAGGACAGGAGAGTAGAGAGTAGAGTTAAAGGATCACAGATGCATGAGATGACGGGAGAGCTTCAAGAGCTTTACTGAAAGCTGCTTTGATGCAGAGGGTGCAGGGGTGGTGGCATGCTGAACCTCTCATACAGCATGGCCAGGGGAACCGTTTTGCCTGCAAATGGTACATCACCACTGAATAGCTTCTTGAGATACTGGCAATAACTTGTTGGCTAACAAGAAGAGGAACAAGAAGTTGAAGCGTAAGTAGAGATGAAATATCCTATCTGAAGGTATGCTTTTGCACAAGCAACAGAAATTAGCTGAATGGTTGCTTTTAGGAAGAGTTAGGTGTTCCACAAGTGCTGCCGGAGGGATCGGTGTAACAGATCTGAGCCCACGTAGCGTAGCTCTTTAGTAAGAAGAAGAAAGTTTACTGCTTCTGGCAGTCTGTGATCACTTACAGGGAAATAAACGCTGTGGTGGAGTCCCTGTGTCCCAGGAAGCCTTCTAGTGGGCCCTGAGGGGCCTTGCTGCCCTGTTAGCCCCAGGGGCAGTGTGCATCACAGGCAAGTGCATCACACTCACCAGGCAGCACTCTCCCCAGCAGTGGGGCTGCTCCCATTCCTGAGGGGTGTTTCTGAAGCTGTCTCTGGTTCAAGTCGAGAGAGCTTAAGTGATCTCAGCCGTTCAGGGGAACTTGGTCCCCACCTGAGCTTCCCAATAATGCCTAGGGAAAGGTGGTGTCCCCCTCAAGCTTTCCAAGATGAAGAGGCCACCGGAAGCAGGAGCAGGTGGTACATGCATGATAAGGCTGAGCATCCCAGATCCCTGCTACTGTGTGCTGCTCCATCAACGCAAACTAGCAGGGCCTCTTGTTTTGCACTTCCCACATGCCACTTCATCTTTTCTTCCAAGTGGTTTTCCTCAAATGGTCTGTGGATCTCTGTAGGATGGGCTGCTTTTAAGGACATTGTGAAAGTGAACCAAGAAATTAAGCCTATTGTTTAAAGAGTCCAGGAGTGATTCCCCAGGTCTGCACAGACATTGAAAATGTTTTAGGGGTCTGTGAAATGAAAACCTGTGTTCTCCTTTCAATATATGTAATTGCTGAAACTGTTGTGGTGTGAGGTTGATGATTTCATTCTGACTGTGGTGATTGTGGGGCGATTTCCCTGGCTTTAACAGTGACACCGTTGTGAGGGATTGGACTCTGGCTGTCTGGGCTGGCAGTCTGTTTTCCATTGTGGGCACCAGCAATGAAATGGAGTTGTCCATGTGTAGGCTGTTAAAATCTGCAGGGTATTTGGAGGAGTTTTATGTTTTCCACATTTTCAAAAGTACTTTCCATCTGTCCAAGGAGTTTACAGAAATAACTTGCCGCAAAAATATAAAAAGCAGCAAGTGTTTGCATTGTGTGGAAATGTTAATTTAAACTTACTGGGGCTAGACCACATAGTTTACTTACTAGCACTTACTGCATGGGTAGTGAAATTTCTGAAGCACCATGAGCAAATAAGGGCTGAAAGTCAGCCGAATCTCCTTCAGTCCTCTCGCTGGTATGACTGTGGCCAGCAAGATGCCGTGGCCTGGTGTGGAGAGCACAGTGCCATGTACGCTGGGGCAGCGTGGAGCAGGGCAGGAGCAGAATCATACGCTTCCCGACTAACTGCAGAAACTCAAACGAAGTCCACGTAAGGAATCAAACAAGTGAGATCTGAGGGGGCTACTTCATTCTCATGCAACGCCCCTTTGATGCTTGCAGTTCTGTGAGCCTAAATAAAAACCAGAAACAATGGGTATCTAGCAGCTAATTCCAGCCACAGACAGGAATTAGCACACTTCAGTTGCTAATTCCTTGAATGTATGAGCTGTTTCTGATATAGACATGAGCTTGTAGCTCATTGCGCAGGGACTACCCACAAAATTATCATTTTTAGTTACATTAAGCCAAAGCAGAGAAAAATTAAATCTGTAGAGGCAACGCTGCATCAGAAATTCACTGGAACTACACCAAAGATGTACCCTGCATAAATAGTCTTAACAAACAATAATTAACACAGCCAGCATGTTTCATCATAGTATATTGTTAAAGAGAATAGAAACAGTTAGTTAATCGCATCTGAATTGTAATGTAATGCCATAAATAACGATATAGTTTTCTTTCTTTGGACGGATGGTTTCATTTTAAATGATGGAATGTCTTCAGAGAGCCTAAATTAACTGTTTGCAATGAAGCTGGATGCTTCCTCCAGCATGTAATAGCATCATAATCAAATAAGATTTTAGTTAATAATTGAGTAAATCTTTAGTGAGTTTCTGAAATGTGAGGCACGTTTTACAGCTGCATGATGCCAGGAGACCTCTGAGAATACCGAGCTGTTTCTGATTAGGAAAGTGAGCAGGAGTCCTTGATTCCAGATCAATGATGGTGAACCGAGTGCTCCTCTCAAGTCTGCCTTTAGTGCACAGGCCTGGAAGTTCATAGCAATGCTAGAGCAGAAACATAAGTTCAGTGCAGTTTTGATGAGAGGAATACCACTCTTCCTCACTAGCTGATTTTTATCCCTTCCTTAATATGATTAAATAAAAAACAATTGAAAAAAACCCAAACCCTAAAACTAGCAGAGGTTTTAGTCTGTCCCCTCCCATTCACCTTACAGTAGAGGAGCATATCTAGTGTTTTACTACCCTAGAGATGTCCTCTGTCAGAATAATCCTCAGGACTCCTGGCCTTCAGCAGCTTCTTATCTTGAAGCTGCTGTACCTTACAACACTGTCCAGACCACCTACCAGAGGGTCCCAGCAATGTCAAGAATGAAGGCACAAGAGAAACCATGTGTGAGAGAATTTACTGGAATAAAGCAAAACCAAATTCTTTGTACACTGTTTCTCCTCAATATAGAGCAATTTCAATGCAGATGCAGCCCAAATCTGGCTTTGAAATTTACTTTTCTATTTAAATGCACAGTGCAGTCTGTGAGTATCCGAGGTGAAAGGTACAAAGCCTCTAGGGCACGGAATTGGAAGGACATCGTGTGCACTTAGAGAGCAACATTTTACTGTGTTCAGTCTGCTATGATGTGTGGCTTCATGAAGACCCACCTTGAAACCAGCTCAGTGACTTGTCCGCACTCTTCTAGTTAGGAAGCAGCTCCAAACCTCAGTGCTCTTGTCCCAGGAAGCCTTCTGCTTTCCAGGGGAACCGTCTTTTTTCTCAATAGACTTGCTGACCTGAAAGTATTCTCCGAGTCTCTCCACTCTGGTCATCATCCCAGAAGGCCTCCTCTGCCTTCTTCAAGTGCAAAATCACCTTTGTTGAACACAGATGCTCATGGTTATATATTACTCTAGGTGAGGTCTCACTAGTATTCTGTACAGGGCCATTAGGATAACCCTACCTGCTGAAAATCTCTCTCCTGAAGCCCACATCAATCATCTTCCCCTTTCATGGTCTCAGTGAGGGCTCACAGTCACCCTGTGTTGAATACCTGCATTTCTTGCCTCTCCCTCCTGCCTAGTATGGCTTTGATCTCTACACTATTCAACTTCACAGCATTTCTTTTGCTGTAGCTCTTCATGTCACCCCATGCTTCTTCTCTAAGTCTCACTCTGCAGAATGTAAAATATTTACTGATGAAAGAAAAGCGAAAATATTTTTAACTTTAAGTCCTAGTCCACATTGTCTCTGCAACCAAAAATAAACAGAACTTTGCTGCTTTCAGCATTAAGCAAATACATAAATATAAACCATTCCAGAAGAGGGGCCTGCATATCACCAATTTTTCTTCTGCCACATTTCTAAATTATCAGGGAAATGGGACAAGATCTGCAAGCATACACCTCTCTCCCAATTTTTCTTGTCCTTACGAGTCAGTCTTGGTATTGGACAAACTAGTTTCCCAATGCACTCTGCATTGTTGCAGAGTTGCAATAGTGTGGATCTGAGAAGGAACGTGGTACAACCTTTGGTGACATCACTTTTTACCTTGCAAAAACCACAGTCATGGTTAGTGGAAGATTTTTTTTTTTTTTTCCTCCTGTAATGAAAACCCCAAAATTAGAAAGGTTGGTATTTCCAGAAATGCTGTGCTTTGTGGACAAAAAGCAAATGGAAGGAGTAGAAGCACTGGAATATCAATAGTAAACAGCCTTACAGTACTTCTTGTCTCTCAGTGTGCATGTGTGATTATTGCAGTCAGCTTTCCTGTAGCTTTCTGGAGCACATAGCTAGATCCTTGGACCCAGCTGGAGAAGTTAGCTGTCCATGCAAGCCTTTGTCAACAGCAGCAAAACTCTTAGGTCAGTGTGTTCAAGAAGTAGTTCTGGTTCTGAGAGTCTAATATAAGCTCCATGGAACTTACCACCAGAAACTTAAAATTTCCATTGACCTCAACTGGCAATAATATTCCACGAGGGAATTGGAGCAAGATAAGTGATATGCAAGCTACAAAGCTTAAATGAGCTATCTATCACAGAGGTTTTATTGAAAGGACAAAGTGAAATCTGCATGTGAATCAGTAACAGGTTCCTTTGGACTCTGACAATCTCTTTTATATTCAGTAAGGGTAGGCGCAGACACAGTACTGCTAGGATTTAAAGGCTGGTTTTTACAAAACCCACTAGAGCTCTCTGCAAAGTCCTTTCTTGAAAACACAGCAGGTTTACAAGGACTTTCTGCACCTCAACACATACCAAAGTATAAGAGAAACACTGTGTGGGCACTGCAGGATGCTCTCTGTTAACAGGAGCTCAGCACCACTGAATGTTCACTTTACCTGGAGTGAAGGGCAGGATGCGTTAACTGTGGGCAATTTCTGCAGCCCCTAGGTCCTCTTCATCAGTAGATCCCTGCACAGCTGGACAGTTTTCTAGGTTTCCTCACTGCTCATCCAGAGTTGCTCCAGCTCTGCAGTTTTTCAGTGGGACACTGGAGGACTCGCCTCTCAGCTTCAGTCACTGGCAGCCTCTCCCTCCTAGAATGTAAATTATTCACAAAATTCCAAACAAGACAAAACTTTTCTTGAATTCTCTAGCTGCATTCCTTCTTAGCACTGCTCTTTTCCTCCATATAGCTGTGGAACATACTCACCTTTATCCTCCCAAAGCTTCTACACAAACAGGGAGGAAGAATACCTATTAAAGGGAAGGCGTGCCTGATAATTCAATTACCTGCTCACCACCAGCGGTAGCCCTGAGGGCCAGCTGAGTGTGCTGGCCCCAGTAACTCCTCTCAACTGATTTCTTTGCAGAAAAATTCTACATCTTGAGCAGCATGGAGTGAGGAGGGGCAGGAGACGGGAAGCTTGGGACTTGGGTCCACATAGCATAGCCTGTAGCTAGTAGCAGGCAGAATGCTACAGATGGAGCTATGGTTTGTCAAGGGCAAACCAGCAGCCTGCACTTTTGTTAATAGCTCTCAAATATGTATTTCTCCAATTACCTGGTGAGCTCAAAAGGTAGGTGTTAGCATAGGAAGAGGGAATATTAAACAAGCTGCTTGTCATCCCAGGAGAAAGAGGAGTTACTGTAAGAGCTCCACCTGTTCAGTGTGTTCCTGCAGTGTTTGGAAATAGTGTTTGGTGTGAATTAGATTGTCTTAATACCTTGCAAGAAAACTGTTTATTTGGAGAGTGATTCTTAGCTTTTAGAAGAAGGTACTTTCGGACAAGTATGATTTTGGTTCCTACAAAAAAATCAGTGCCAAATTCCCTTTCTAGTTTTTCCACTCACCTAATCTAGCTATGCGTGTCTATAATCCCCAAATACAAAGATTGTCTGTTTCTTCAGGTATGTGCAATGGACAATGTGGTGGCAGCAGACTTACGTAGATCTCGCCCTTGTGTAAGAGGCATAAGGCTGGGCACAATCCCATCCACTCTGCTACAAATACTACATTGTTTGGGTTGGGAAAACAAAGGTATCTTGATGTGATATGCTGTGATGTCATTTTGCTGTGTGCCACTGGATCGTGTGGTGCAGGCACACCACTTTCTGTACAGGCAGTTAGGTTTGTACAGATGTCCCAGCTGACACTAGCACAGTGCAAGGGCTCTGGCTGAGGTAGCTTCTCCAGAGAGTAGCTGCCTGAAAATTAGCCCAGAGCAAACAGAGCCATGGCTAGCAGCTCCACTTCAAGATGTCCTGTGGGCTGTGCCACAGAAATACGGAAAAAGCTCTAGAGTAAAGCGGTTTCTATGCTTTCTGGGAGAAGGTGCTACTTTGCATAGCCTGTGTCTGAATCTTACAGTGAGGCTTAACAGCACTTCCTTGCGTTTTGTCTGACTAGATAACCTTGCTGTTTTGGGGGGATTTGTTATATGTTCATATGATGCAAAGAGTTAAATTCATTTTAAATAGATTTTGTTTCAATTGGGTAACACTTGATCACAGAAAAATTCCCAAATTAACTTTCTAGACACACCTGTTAGTATTTGATCAGGCAAAACCCAAACCAACCGCTGCACTCCTCACAGGGAAACACTGCTGAAGAGCGTCGAACCTGCTCTTTGAGGGTTTACTTCTTGGGTTGGGTTTTCACGCAGACAAACTCTTTCCATGAGATACACCAGCCTCTCTGCTTAATTTGACTGGTTAAAGTAGTTAAATAGGCAGGTTATATAATGATGTTTATCTTTACATCAGGAAGTCAACTAAGAAGCTGTTAAGCTGATATTATATAACACAGCCCCGATTATAGAAAGTGTGGAGGAAGATGATCTAGGTTGATGCGTGTCATATTGGCAGTAATTGTTAATGGTTACAATTAATACTGTTTTGTATGCTTTTGTTTTTAATGTTTTGCAGCTTTCCAGAAGGCGTTGGAGCATTAGCAGCAGGCACTGGACTTGTTTATAGAAATTCCAATTACACTGTACTATACATTAGGTAAATATATTTAAATAAAACATTTTAAATAATGAAATAGAAGTCACCTATCACTTCCTAGAATGCTCTAGTTCCTAAGGTTGCTGGAATAACAAAACTCACTCTTTTGTAGGATTGTGAACTGTCCCAAACTGCATAGATAAACCTTATGACAAGAACTAATAAGGAAAGATGAGATAACTTTATATACATGGCATACAACCCCTAATTGAACAAGAACTCAGGCAAATTCAGAGCACACAAACTGCACAATGATAGGGAAAAAAAGATCTTTTTTTCTTTTTTTTTTTTTTAGATTAAATAAAAGACCAGTTCTTTCTTACTCTCCCTGTAAACAGGAACGTGTTCATCTACTAGTCAGACGGACTCTTTAACCCTAAGAATAAAGGTGTCCTTGTGTTCTAATCAAGATTGAATTAACCTAAGACAAGTTTCAGTTATGAGGACAAACAGTGGATATAGAGTTCACAAATTAAAAATACGAAGCTAATATTACTGGGGAAACAGTCTTCTCTGGATAGGACAGATTAAAATCAAACAATCAGAGGTGCATAAGGTGATCCCATAAGAATTCTATTGAGTAGGCTTAATTAAATAAGCTAAACTGTGATTTTTAATGAAACTTTGATCTTAACAGCTGGAGTAAGATTGGATCCTTCTGTGTGTGATAGGCAGCAACTTATTTTACCCACAAGAATGAAGATGATAGAAATGAGTGAGCTGATATTTTGACTGTTAACGATGTATATGACAGGCACGTGACTCATTGGGTCGTGTGACACAGTAACTGTACAGTGCAATGAAAAGAGTAGCTTTGATCTTTAGTAGCCTCATGAAAATTAGCTATAGGTAGCAGCTCCTGCAGATTAAAGACATATGCCACCATGCCATGCTTTCATTCAAGCAGAATGCTTCTATAAGAAGTTGTTTGCATCTCTTGTAACCCACAAAATTACAGATGATAAAGAAAAAGCACGCTCCTGAAAAGACAGCTCCTGGAAGGTAAGGCTGTGGCACATGATCCAATCTTATCAGACATCAGAGAATCCAGATAAGTGGAGGCATAATGAACAAGCTAACTTCACTCAGGCTTCATGTCTTATTAGCCAGGGGAAATTAGGCTTCATTAGTTTCATTGCTTCCCCAGTTAGCTGTGAAGCATTGCACCGAGTTTGCAGAGGAAGCGAAGTGAAAGCTTTTCTGCAGCTGTCAGAGATCCTTTTATGAGTAACAATTCCCGCTGTACAAAAAAGGGAAATCATCTGCTCTGTATACTGTATGGCGACTGCTATACTATATGTGACTATGGACATTAAACAGATGACAAACATAAGATAGAAACGACCAGTTTTCTTGTTCTTGTGTTTTATCAGTAAGCCAAATATAAAAACCTCTCAAGTTTTACTCATTACCCTTCAACAGGCAGCAATTCTTTTTGATAAAGTTAATATTATCAATTCTAGCAATATGCCATCTTATACGCCAGTGTCCAACTTGAAATTAATATGAACACATGTACCAGTATTTACTGAGTTAGTCTACCTCACCCTCTGCTGTAAAGGAGCTTGTTTGAGCTTGTTACTATTGTATTTTCTTGGCCATACTGATAACTGCAAACTCTTGCTGTGTGGTACTGTCTGCTTTCCTTTTTGTCTTGGTTCTCAAATGGTTGTTGCTGTGTTGATGGTGTGTTATGTGTGGATCTAATGAATGTTTCTTGAAGTCTCCTGAGTTCATCTTACCGCTCCAATTACTGTGGGGGGCGCCAGCTGCAACACACCTACTTATATTGCCATTTTGAGCAGTCCGTGTGGTTGTCAGCTACTTCCAGTGGGACCTGAGGTGTCCACCAGGTAGCTGGCATAAAGTTAGACCCCTCCACGTCACGTTGCCCTGCCTGTGGCCAAAGTGTGACTGCCGTAAGACATATGAAGCCTGACAGCATTCCTGTTCCCTGCGCTGGGGTGCCAGCCGTACAGTTGATGCTTCTAGAGCAGAAAGAGCCGTTTTCAAAGTGGCACCTGGCAGCTGGCCTGCCTTGAGGAGGTAGGAGCTGGTGTATGATCAGGAATAAATCCCTGGCAGGGGTCACTACTGTGATAATTTTCAGAGCAGGCAGCTGCCAACAAGCTCTGGCACAGTTTCTCAAAATGGTAAAGCACTGTCTCTGTTTCACTACGTGTTTGTAAACTGGGTTTATTAACCTCTTGTGCAGGGCCTGCCTTTCCCTGTGCACACAAATGACACGGGCTAGCATCAGGTGGCGGTTACAGACATTTCTCTACATCTGGGCAATGCACTTGTGCTGTGCTGGCCTCCTTGCTGCCAAAAGCTGCCTGTTCCTGTATCGCACCCCCAGCCCCCAAGCACCACGTCCTTCAGCAGGCAGAGCAATACATGCGTCGTAGCAAGCTGCCTGCCCCTGCCAGAGGTACGGTCCCACACAGAGCGTCCCACGCAGGCTGCTGGCAGCGGTCGCAAAAGAAGGGATTTTAACAGTGAGATCTGAAGGCAGGGAGAGGGGGCCATCTGTCAGATCCTCAGCCACTTCTGGGACCAAGAGGGCTACAATGGTGATAGGCTGCTGCTTCGTGTAATTGTTTTGGAGTTCCTAAGCGAAGGGTCATTCTGGAGCGCAGCCAGGATATGTTGAGCACAGCATGATGCCAACTTGTGTGCTGACCACACCAGTCACAATTTCAGTACAAGCCTTTCTGTATGCTGCCTATAACGGATTGATTTAAATGGGATTGCTTAAGCCACGGCACAAACGATGGTCTAGTTCATACCCAGTTTTCCCCTCCTTCGAGGGAACTACACAATTTCCTGAAAACTGGAGCCTGAAAAAGAGGATGTGTAATACAGGACAGTTTTGCAACTCTGACTTGGGCTGCAATGTGCTAGTAAAAATGCCATTTTCCATTCACGTGATATTTTCTATATGCACTGGAATTTCAAAAACATTTTATATACTGAAGTTTAATGCTGTGCTCTCTGGTTCAACCACTTTCAATCAACAAATACACTCCTAGAACTGAAACAGAAGTGCTGGGAACCAACACCGCTCTCTGAGGTACAATAAGCCTCACCTAATTGCTTCCTGGCTTGCTGATCCGTCATCCTGACCCCCTCTTTGATGTTTTCTTTTTTTTTTTTTTTTTTTTTTTCCTGGAGCATTAGTAACAAGTGAGAAATGCTGTCTCAGGGTGTTATATATGGGATTATTTCTCTGTCCCCAGCACAATGACCATATGTAATGGGATTACCTCTTATTTAAAATAAAAAAGCCTTGGAAACATCAAATTCTGTTTATATGAAAAAGCAGTTTCTTTATGGCGTTTTCTTTGATTGCCAAAAAAAAGTCTTTTTTTTTTGCTTTGTAATAATTAATTTTTGTCAGTCAGCAAAACCAACCTAACTGCTGCAGATGTCTCCTTTCTGCTAGCTAAATTTAGGCTGTTCTTCCTCTCCTTGTGTATATATATTCCTCTGACATCAAGAGGACTATGGCCCCTTTAGAGTACATTTATTGCTGTTGTAAACAGTGAAAACTGATGAGGCCAGATGATGGAGGCTTTTGCCAATGTCCCTTCTTAGTATGCTTTCATTTCAAAATATAGAACTGGTACCAGTTAGTGCCAAAACTCCGAGAGCATGAAAATACAACTAGAAAGGAGAAAAATGGGAAAAGTGTGTCAGTTAGCACTAAATGTATATTCTGTTTTCTTCAGTGAGGTATGTGAACAATTTCACAGTACATAGCTGTGGGAGGAGGAGAAACTCCCAGTGCAAATCTAAGAACAAAACATGGGAGTATTGGGGGGGGGGGGGAAGAGTGAGGCTTTTTCTAGATCTGGGTTAGATGTGTTGCAGTGTAAGGTGTAAGTTTTCTTTAAGATTAGGACTTCGCTACAACCAAGTCTAGTCCTGATTTTTAGACTACAGATTTGCAAGAGTTGCCCAGGAGATTCTTTTTAGGTACCTGGAGTGAGCTCTTGTACATTTTCAGTTGTGTGTGTCTAAATCAAAAAAGTGTAAATGGAGATGCAAACTTGGATCAAAAAAAAAAATCACATCAGCAGCATTTGCTTTGAACTTTCAAGTCTCTGCCTCTCAATATGCACATACATGCAGGGTTTGATGTGTTTCAGATCTGAGGTTCTGGCTGATCGTCCATCTGCTTGAGAAACAACTAACATTCCCCCTTAGCGTTTGCGTTACCCCTAAATTAATCAGTTTCCATATACATTTTCCCTTTAATGGGCATCTAGAATATGGTGCAAAGATCATTCACCTCTCGCGTGTTTCTATCCAAGTCACCCATTTCTGTGCTCTCTCTCCTCTTTGCTATCTTGCAAAAAAGCAAGCTGTTTGTATTGCCTTTGAAGGCATCTCATTACCATTTCCATGTCAGTTTTGAGAAAGTAGATTTCATGATTCTGATCGGTCCATGATGTCGGCCTATACAGCCCGTTTCTTAAATTTTCAGATAAGCAATGCTTTTCATGCTTTCTCCCATGATGTCCTTATGTTAACCTTACGTCCTCTGTTAATCACAGCCAAGCTATTTCTTTATCCTCCTTCAAACAAGCCCTTCCTTGCCTTCTCATGCTGTTCTTTGCCGCTAGGATGGCTGAAGATAAAAACCAGCAACAGGTGGGTGCCGGTGCTCCATGTATCGCGCATTGCATAAGCAGGTAAGCCTGCTTGCCCCACGGCCTCTGGACGTGTAACTAGGCTATGGGCTACCTGGAGCGAGGAACACCTCTCGCTGCGTATTTTCACCGTGGGCAGCACAGCTGGGGCTGATCCGCGCCTGGGACTCTTACAGTGTCAGTGCCAAGGCCGCTCTTCGGCCCGTGTCGCCCATCGCCTCCGGTCCCCTGCACACCCGTTCGGTGAGCGGCAGCGGAGGGCGATCACCGACACCGCCAGGTAACTCCGGCGGCACACCTGTAGCTGTGCCGCCCTCCCAGAGCACATGCCGGCCGGCAGTAGCGCTGCGCCCGGGAGAGCGGCCCCGCCGCCCCGGAGAGCGCCTCACGCCCGCGCCGGGGGCGCTCGAGGGCGCGTTTCGCCGGGGGTACCGTGCCGGGGTTACCGTCCCGGTGCCGGTCCCGGTGCCGGCGGTGAGGCCGCGCCGCCTCGGCCGGCGGGAGGGAGGGAAGCTCGCCTTCAGGCGGCGACCGCTCCGCGCCCGGCGCCGCCCCGGGCCCCGCCGGGGCACAGCGGCAGCTCCCAGGCGCCCTGAGGGGCCGGGCGGGCGGGACGGGTCTGGGGGGGCCACAGCCCCCTCGCGCGCGCCTGGGCGGGGCCAGGACGCTACGCGCCGGCCCCTTTAAGGCGGGCGGCGAGCGCTCACCTTACCTCCTCCCCCCCCCCGCCCCGCCGACTAGGTACCGGCCCCGAGCCGAGCTGAGCCCTGATTGGGCGGCCGCCGGGCCCGGTCACGTGGCGGGGGGGGGCGCGCTCCCCACAGCCTCCAGGCCGCCATTTTGGCTGGAAAGTTTGGAATTTCCGAGCAGTGCGAGCGGGAGGCGGCGGGCGGCGCGAGCGCCCGAGCCCTGTCCGCCCCGGCCCGTCCCGGCGCGCTGCATCGTGCCCTCTGGCCCGACCCGGTTCGGTTTGTCCCGTCCCGCCTCTCGCGGTAGGCGCCGCGGTGGGAGCCCCGAGCGGAGCCGCTCGCTCGCCGGCCGGCCGGCGGGTGTGCGGGTGGCTCGGTCAGGCGGGGCGGCCGCCGCCTCCCCTCCCGCGCCCGGCCGGCAGGGGGAGCCGCGCCGCCGCCCCCGCCGCGCCGCCCCGAGTCGGGCTCAAAGTTTGTGAGGCGTTGCGCCGCGGCCCCGGAGCGCCATGCCCGTCAGGAAGCAAGGTGAGCGCCGCACGGCGAGGGGCCCCGGCAACTGCCGGAGTCGCTGCCTGACAGCCGCCGCTGCTGTTGCTGCGGCGGGCGGCGGCGGGACGGGCGAGGAGGGGCGGCTGCCGGGAGCCGCCGGTCCGCGGGCTGCGGGCGGTGCGAGCCCGCCGAGGGGCACGGTCCCGCCCGCGCTC
Organism: Leptosomus discolor; assembly: GCF_034619465.1. Taxonomy (NCBI): domain Eukaryota; kingdom Metazoa; phylum Chordata; class Aves; order Leptosomiformes; family Leptosomidae; genus Leptosomus; species Leptosomus discolor. Next base: position 51,439,710 of record NC_141397.1, on the reverse strand, counting down.
TCCCAGTTGGGAACAAAGAAGCGGCCGGGCTGGGTTGGGGCGGTCCCGACCGCGGAGGCTTGTTGCGTCCCCCGGCGTGTGCATCCCCGGTGTTCCTACCTGGTGTGCCGGGGTCACCGGTGTGTCTGGTCTCCGCTTGCAGATACCCAGCGAGCCCTGCGCCTCCTGGAGGAATACCGCTCCAAGCTGAGCCAGGCGGAGGACCGGCAGCTGCGAAACTCCATAGAGCGTGTCATCAGCATCTTCCAAAGTAACCTTTTCCAGGCTCTGATAGGTAAAGGCTGCCTGCTTTCAACTTGTGCTCAAGCCGTTCGGTTCTTGCTTATGTTGTCACTTGCAGTATTAAGAGGAAAAGGAGTTTTCCCTTATGTTTGAAGCCATGTGCGTTTTGTCCTTGTGTTTTTGTTTTACATAGTAACACACGTGCTGCTACAGATCAACAGTTCACTTGTTTCCTGTACTTACTTTATTTGAGGCTTTTGACTGGACCAAACTGCTTAAAACTGGTGTGATTTCTTTCTTCTGTGATGTGTTATCGTAGATTACTTTAAACTGTTTTTCCATGTATCTTTATTCACCTGTGTAATTTCTAAGGAGTTTTTTATTTTTTGTGAGTCCATATGTAACAGGTGAATGAGTTGAAATGGTTTCAATCTAAGGTAGGATTCAGGCAAATGTTTGTGCTGAAGAATCTCTAAAAACATCACAAAGTGTGTATCTGAAGTGCAAAGTTACCTTAAAGTAAATGAGAAGAAACCTCTAATGCTACAGGGAATACTGCAGTGATCTTTTGTGCTGTGTTGCATATCAAAGTGTAGTGAAAATGCTGCTAATAGTTTAGAGTGTTTGCAGTGCTTCACTTAAAACGTTCCCCTAAGTCTTGTTGAACTACTCACATGTAATTTTGAATTTCCTATGCGTCTGTTTGGAAAAAAAAATTAAGCATAAATATAACTTGTAGAATCCTGACTTTATTTGGAAACTTCTACAGGGAAGCAGTGAGATGTAGTTTCTCCTTGATTGATCATCATTGTTTTCATGACAGCTAATGAATGAAAGGGTTTCGTTAATTTACCTTCAAGAGTAAAATTTACGAAGTTCTGCATCCTTATCTTTTAACGAAATAACCCGAGTCTGAATTGTACTAATTACAAACACTGTAGCTAAATTTATTTGGCTTACTGTGGTAGTGAGTGTCATCCAGGTGTACCTCTTCATAGTATGGCAGCTGCTTTGAACCTATGTTATGGTGGAAACACAGGGACAGGCAAAACATAAACATGCATTGCTGAATGTGGAATGTCTTCTTCTGGAGCATTTATTTCATCATCTTATGTAGGCTTTCAGAAGATAGTAATCTTTCTTTGTTTTTCTATCATATAAGTTCATAAAAGGTAGTTATGAAAATAAACCAGTTACAGAAATATTTTACTTACAGGAACTCTGCATTTCTCTTCAATGCTCAGTTGATCCTAAACAACTCCATGATGAAAAGCTACACATAATCTTTGAGAGACATGTGTGAACAGAATCCACTCCTTGGTGGATCAGAACGTTGAAGTCTTGTATCAGAAGTTTAATGTACTGCAGTTGCGCTTTTTGTTTTCCCCCTGCAAATTTCAGTCTTGACTACTATTTTTCTTGTTCTGGGTGTGTGTATATGTGTGGTTTTTACTTGTCTGTTTTTTGTTTTTTAAACTGTCTTGTAGATCCATGCAGTACTTTGTTTTCTTGCCTGCATTGAATAAGATACCAATGTATTAGCCTTTGATATTCTAACCTGCAAGACAGTTTCTTCTCATATCCACATGTGGATCTTCATTGTTTTAATAACTCTACACCTAGTAGTAGTAAACTTGAGACAGCAGGCAGCCTCATATCTGCTGGCCTCATTCTGCAAGAGCAGGAAACAGGAATGTGTTGTTGCCTTGGTGGGCCTGTTTTCTGGTCTTGTAAGAAGTTTTATGTTGTAACCGTATGACCCTGGTTTTTGTCGAGTTCAGTTAACCTGTGCGTGCACAATAGGTGTCATGCTTCTTGAGTATTTTGCATTGACTCTGCATTTACTGGTTCACTGCATGATTGCTTGTTACAGAGTGCATGCATATGTTCTCAAACTGTCTGAGAGGCCATAATGCAGAAGGCTAGGACTTTCCAAGCAATTTATGCTGTCAGCTTGAGTCTTTCTCTTTCAACCTGCTCCTTTTGGTGGAAGTATGTCAGGGGAGTTCTTGTTTGTGGCAGGCTGCTCTTGGCTGTTGTTTTCTTGGAGACATCTTTTTATGGTGTAGTACTGCACGATGGGGGTAAAGAGTGGGAGCACACCCTGGGAAAGATACTATCTGGCGGATGGCTGCAGTTACTGGGAAGACCTTGAGCCTGCTTCTGCCTGACCTCTTTCCATGAAGATCTGGGAGCAGGCTGGGTGATGTATTCGGTTGTGCTGCAGGTTAGGCTTACCTGGAAGGCCGCATTTCACATAACTACATGGTTGATTTTTAAATGTGCCTTTTAGAGAACTTATGATATGTTCCCAACTTAAATTGCTGATGTGCTGACAGAAGGTTTCAAGCTTAGCTACCAAGTAATTTCTCCTATAGATACATCTTACAGAAAGTGCTTTTAGTTGTTTTTTTTTAAAATAAAATAATACTAAAAAAGAAAAATAACTTAATTCATTTTCTCTTCTTTCTGCCAAGTTACTGCACTATATCCAAGACTTGCCTGTCCATGGTAGGTGAAAATGTTTGTGAAGGTTGCAGTCAGGATCTGCTGTCAACTTCCTGTATCTTTTTTAGTATAGCTTTTAACTTGGCAATCAAATGCTGTTCTTTCAAGCAATAAATAGACATTATTTTATGCACAGAAATATATCTTAGGGTTTGTGATGGGGGAAATTAAATATTCCTGAGAACTACAGTTTTATCAGTATTTCGTGTGTTTAGGTGCACATGAAGGAATTAAATATTTTTTTTTTCTGAATTTCCATTTGGATGCTGAAGAATAAATGGTATTATTTTCTCATTTGAGCCTTTTTTGATGTTCTCTGCTTTTAATTCTATCAATATGATTTTAGTTCAGCTCTTAAATATATAATTATGGCTTTAAATGATTTGAATTAGAGTGGTAACTAGTTGATGTGAGCAACCAGTGTTATGACATTGACATCACAACAGTGTTACATTTTAAGTGAAATAACTGTAAGAACTTCAGATTAGTAACAAAATTAGTAACCAAATGTGACCTCCTTAAAACAGTCTGTGAAAAAGCCCTTTTTTAATTTTCTGTATCTTCCGTAACGGGGTGTTTCGCATTGTCATTGCTTCAACTAGCCAAGTGTAATGACGTCTAGTACTTTAATTAAGTTAATACCGATGTAATTAAAATCAGCTTGAGAATAGTGTCAGTTTTAAGTAAATTTCCTATTGTATGGTCTCAGAATTGTGTGGTATCTTTTCTAGTTTGATTTCTTAGTTGTAGTTTAAATAGCTTGTTATTGATATTCTGATAATTGGTAAAGGGAGTCAGTTTATTAACAGACAAAAGTAAGATATCCACATACGGAAATGTGGTATAGACTTAATTTCCCTTTGGTAAAAAATTTGATATTTATCTTCAAATAGTGAGGTAATAATTCTGTAGATAAGTTCTGTTTCTAATTTAGGCGCTCTTTTACCTTCTTGAGAAGTTACAGGTTCTTGTAAAGGTACAGATATATAATATATTTCTCTTTTTCAAAATATAAGAGGAACAACACTTGCATGCGTAAGTCTAACACTTCTGAGGAGAAAAAAAATGTGAAACAGACTTCTGTTTATACACAGAATCTTTTTGTGTAATTAAAGTCTGTTTTTAATGCATTGTGTGCTGCAGTCAACCATATTAAAACAGCCTTATGAAATTAAAAATATTACTAGTTGTAGCTAGAAACATGAGGTAGTTTACTACTTTAAAAATATTCCATTTCCTGACAATAACTAACTCCATTTGCATAGGTGTCAGGAAAAGGGAATTCCAAAAGAGTCTACATACCCTGGCAATGGAGTTGGCTGTGCTGTTTTCTTGCTTTCTATCTTGCCTTGTCCATCTCAAGTGTGTGTTTTGTGTTTTTTCTTTAATGTATTATTTTATAGCTATGCATCTAAAGGCTTTTTGGTATAAAATGGCAAATTTGGTTAGGGGAGGTTGAATCTGTTGAATTTCATACGTGTAAGCAGTCTAATTTATTTCACTCTGAGTCCTTTTGCATGAAGATCTGCCACGAGAATTGTGCTTATGCACTGGCTATTCCTAACACTAAATATCCAGTGTGGCCAATTTTGAAGAAGAAAATGTAGTGGTTTTAGTAATCCTTACTGAACCAAAGAGCAACTACCCCCTGGTAGTCATTAAGGCTTTTTAACCATAGTTTGGATTCATGAGTTTTTGGACATAATATTATTAGAATTTCTGTTAATATGTTTTTACACACCAGAAGAAAAGTCCTGTCTCTGAAATTTTTGTAAAATTGATGGTTGCATTAAGGTAAACTCTTTTTGTTCGGGTTTATCGGCAGTCTGACTGGGGCTGAAACTTCTAGGAATGCAAAGCGTACTCTCCATTTTTCTCAGCTCTGTCCACACTGGCTTTCTGAACTGAATCACGAAATCAACCCTAGATTTTAGACTGAGGTAGACTGGATTGGGTCAGCCCTCCTCCATGTTGGTCCCCTTCGGAGTGGACTGACCACATTCCTGCTAGATGGCACTGAGCTGTGTGGCATCTCTGTAGACATTCTTGCACTTTTAACTCCCTGTCAATTAGCCAGTGTGGAAATGTTTTCTGTACTTGCTGGCTAAATTGAAATCAAACACAGTTAAAGCAGAAGCTCTTCTTCATAGCTGGAAACTGAAAGTGTTTGCTTTTGGGGAAACTTCAGTATTAGCTTTTATTTCAGTGATATGGTTAGTTAATAGAGCATATGGCAATGATGACACAGTTAACTTCTCCAATTGGCTCAGGCCTCCTAGAGAATTTTAGTTCTGGATATGTGTTATTGTGTAAAACTGCTCTTCAGTTAACTTGAGGAAGGCTTTGTGAACTGCTTCCCGTTTTCTAAATGTTACTGAGGCCCTAGGACAAGTTCTTTCAGACAGTTTGAGATTTAGACTAAGAATCTAGAAATTCTGGCACTAAGTCCAGGATCTGGTTAGATAGCCAGTGATAATTGTTTTGGTTATTGTATTAGAGGAGAGTTTAGAGAGAATTTGCTCTTCTATTATATTGGATACTACTGAAATTGTTGTACCTGCTAAATAGGGTATTTTCAAATTGAAGTCTTACTCTTGCTGCATTTTAGTGACTTTTTCCCCAGATTGCAACTTCTGTAATAAGACATCTTTGCTCATATTTGAGGCTGAAACATCCATGTAATATAATTCTTGCAACTTTGATGTTTGGCTGCTTTTAGGACAAGTTTCCTAAGCATATACTATGGCTATGCTTACGATGGTCTCCTTCTGAAACTTAGGCAGAAGTTGGTCAGTTTGAGGGATTTGACCTAGGGTTGTGTTTTTGAAGGTAGTTAAGTACTTGATTATTTTAATGTATTTTTCTTTATCCAGATGGAGGGAGGGTAAAACATTTTAGTTGGTGACCAGATGACTGGGGTGTTCACTCGGTCACTGTTCATATGTTGCTGCCATGTAGTTTGTCGTTGCTTCAGAATGTTCCAGATTTTGGAAGAATTTTGTGTCTTTGTCTTCAAGGAACCTAATAATGGGTGAAACAGATTCATTGCTCCTCCTTTTTAAAGAGCTACTTGTTGTTTTGTGTGTACATAGTGCAATTGGATAGTGTAGAAAGTTTTGGGGTTGTTGTGTACTTGTTTTTTAAAATGTTTTCCATGCTGTATTATGTGTGTGTGTGACAGTGCAATGTACTGAATTTTTGGGATTAGGTGCTGCTTTTGGTAGCCTAAAATAGTAAGTAAGTCTAGTGTAAGTTGAGTAGCTACTGGTATGCAGATAAATAGTATTGTGGCAAAAGATTATCCTTGTGGTCATTATACTGACTGTATTCAGTGTTGAATAGCTGCACTGTAGAATTTATCAATTACAGTGTTCTCTTCAGAGGGTTACCAGTAAAAGGGGCTATTGACAAGAAAACTTGGTCAATAAATCTGCTGTTTATCCAGGGCCTGAAAAGAAAGTTGCAGTTGGGAATAATTGGTATAGTTTCTAGGTTCTGGGAAAGTTTATCTTCTGTCCTGTTCTTGCTTCACTTTATTTCCTGTGTTCTTTCACCTGTTTCCCTAGTTCTGATGTCTGTCTCCTCCATGCTGCTGTGTACCTACCTGGCTTTGCTTCTACTATCCCTCAACGTTTGCTCCAATGTTTTGGTACAGCATAGAGGAAGCGGGAAAGCACGAGAGAGGATATTTGGTCTTAATCTTAGGCCTGCTTCCATGGTGATCCCAGCAGCAAGGGCAGAACATCTTGTTCAGCTCTGCAGCTGGAATGCCACGTGCCTCCTGAGCATCTGCTTGCCTGTATTTTGAGGAATGGTGCTTGTTTTGGTGCAGGTGGAATGAATCTTCAGAGAAATTGAACTCTAGCAGCTGACTAGTAGTCTCTTGCACAGATGACTTCGTGAATTATAACTGGGCCAAATTTGCAAGAAGGTTAGAGACCACAGAAAGTGTAGGGCTGCTGAGACCGCGTCTGGAATAGTGTGTCCATTTCTGGGCCTCTCAGTCCAAGAAGGACAGGGAACTGCTTGAAAGAGTCCAGTGCAGAGCCACAAAGGTAGTGAAGGGGGTGGAACATCTCCCTTATGGTGAAAGGCTGAGGGAGCTGGGTCTCTTTAGCTTGGAGGAGACTGAGGGGTGACCTCACTAGTGTTTATAAATATGTGACGGGCAAGTGTCAGGAGGGTGGAGCCAGGCTCTTCTCGGTGATAGCCAATGATATGACAAGGGGCAATGGGTGTAAGTTGGAGCGTAGGAGGTTCCACATTAATGTAAAGAAAAACTTTTTCACTGTGAGGGTGACAGAGCACTGGAACAGGCTGCCCAGAGAGGTGGTGGAGTCTCCTTCTCTGGAGACATTCAAAACCGGCCTCGACGTGATCCTGTGTGATCTGCTCCAGGTGGTCCTGCTGGGTTGGACTAGATGAGCTTTTGAGATCCCTTAAAACCGCTAACATTCTGTGATTCTTTGTGACTCTAGAATAACCTCCTTAGCTTTATGTTCCTTCTCCAAATTAGGGGAGGCTCTAGAGCTCTTTGGTAAAGCTTTTGTAGGAATCTTGTCATGTGCGAGTATCTTCCCAGCCATGTTATCAAAAAAGCTGAATTATTTTGGCTTGAAATTAAAAGGTCAGGCTAAGACAGAAGTGCAATAAGGAAAACTTGTGACAAATTGTAAAGGTATTGGAAATTTAAATCCTGTTTTCAGAAACTCGTGTTAGAATTTGGGTGCAGGAAACGTACAAGTGTTACTGCTGGTGGAGAGGATAGTATGTGGTGCCACTGATCCTTGTGTTGCCACCAATGTCAGATAGTTACCTTGGAGTCCGTGAGCTTACTCTTGGTAGAGGAAACCAATGCTTGTGCTGTCTCCTCTAAGCAGAGCTATGCACCTGTATGAAAGCTGAACTTGGGGTGTTGAGTGAACTCATCCCAAAAATAGTTTTTTTTTTTTTTTTTGAAAACGTTTGGAGAGAAACCTCCTCAGTCCTGACACTTTGTAGGGGACATCCTACAAGTAAGACTTCATAGTAGCACTTCCTTTGTCCCTGACAGGCTTTTGTTACTACTAAAGACAGTAATAAAATCATCCTTTTAAGGATGTGTTTAAAAAAAGTAAAAGTACATTGTTATACTGGCTGCTGATTTGCAGTTGGGTTTGAGATATGTGGAGAGGGTGGATAACTGGGAGTTCATTCTTTTGTTTGTTTGGTTTTGGTTTTTTTTTTGACTTCGGTTAATGATTTAAGTGCATATGAGGTGGTATTAAATCGAAAAGAGTTTGGACAGCAGAGGATTGTTATTCCAGGTTTTGGGTGTGTGATGACAACTTGTAATTTTTTTAGGTTTTTCCTACCTTAGTTCTGAACGTAAAGATGACCCTCTGGGTTTCTGAAGGAAAATTGGAAAGAGACAACATGAAGATATGGCGAAGGAGTGATTAGTAAGCAAAGAGGAAAATATGAATGGACAGTTTGGAAAGCTAAGTGGACAGGCTAGCAAGGAGTTGAACATGTCTGACTGTAAAAACCAGCTAGAGGAATAAAAGCAAACAACTAGATTGGAGGTTAGATGAGGGCGGTTTCAGTTGAGCACAAATTAAGGAGCATTTGTGTTAGAAGTGGAAAATAGCATCTCTTGGAATTTGAATTAAGTGAAGAAGTGTGTGCAGAAGGGAGGCTTAAAGGATAGGACACAGTTACTCAAACAAGTGGAAGGGCTGAGGATGAGTATTTGTATGATGCAGCTTGTAGCAAAGGATCTTGTAGAACAGAACTTGTGATGAGAAAGTTGCACCACAACTTGCAACTTCTGTTTTTAAGAAGCCTTGATTGTGCACAGCAGTAGTTGGCTGAGGTTTTTAAAGAAGAAAAAAACCCAACCAAACACCAAAACAACCAACCCTGAAAGGGGCTTGACAAGGATTGTGATGAGGTTGGTTTTAACTTTTCATAGTATGAATGCAAACATTTGTTTTTGATTGGAGATGCACATCATGACACAACACAACCAATGAATACACACAGAGAATATTTAATTGACTCTGGTCTTTAGCTTGGTAAATGGATATGAAGCTTTTCTTTGTATTTTCTTGTTGATCACTAATCATGTGCTTTTTAAGTCTTGGTTTACTTGTGTTAAATGGATAGTCCTAGGTGGATATAGCAGGTGAAGTAAGCATGCAGGATTGAGACTTCCTTAGAATTACTAAGAGTTGTTTTACAACTGAAGAATGAAAGGCTGTAGCATTGGCGGACTCTTTTGCCTGTTCTGACAGTGATCATGACTTTACTTCCATTTTGTCTATACGTTCATTATGTAGGGCTGCTGAGAATTTGGCAGATGCCATATATCTCAAATGTATTAGAGAAGTAGAATTAGAGAAGTACTGAATTTGTAATGGGATGACGCCTCTTCCTGGGCAACATAGAGGTAGTCAAATTCTTAACAGACCTGTTTGTTTGTTTGTGAAGTTACCTATATTTGTAAAAAACCAGGCATTTGTATGTGCCGTATTTGGATGAGTGAATGTTGGAGAAGAGGCAGACCAATGAGAGATGACAAAGGAATTGCTCACATTGGTGAATCTTCGGGTGAAATACTAAACTGAAATAAGTCAATATCTGAAAAAATTCATAAGCTCCTTGGACACTTGCAAGCCTGAGGTAGCATGGTTGCACTGAAAGGTTTTTCTGAACAAAGCTGGTATTGAAATGCTTTGTGCGGTAAAGTCTGTGTGTTGATGCAAATGTATCTAGTGGTTTTCTGACTTGCTGACTTTGACTTTGGCTGAAATTGTTTTATTCTACTGCTTGAGCATCTATCAGAAAGGAATACTTCATCGATGTCAGTGCAGAATTAACTATGTAGCTGGAGCACGTAAGTCCTGGTCATTCTGCCATACAGAGGGACCTTGACAGGCTGGAGAAATGGGCTGACAGGAGCTTCATGGAGTTCAACAAGAAATGCAGTCCAGCACCTGGGGAGGAACAATCCTGTGTAACAATATATCTCTGCACCACCAGCTGGAAAGCAGTTTTGCAGAAAAGGTCGTGGGGGTCCTAGTGGACACCAAGTTGAACATAAGCAAGCAGTGTGCCCTTGTGGCGGAGTGGCAAATAGTATCATGGACTGCATTAGACAAAGTATTACCAGCAGGTCAAGGGAGGTGACCCTTCCCCTTTACATTTTAGATTGCGAAATAGGAATTTAGAGTTTATAAAAAATGGGCAGACAGAAACCAAACATGATCTTCCTAAATTAACTGTTGCTTGTGCACAAAGCTGATAAATACATTAAAACTGGAAATCTTCAAACGATGATACAATTAATACAGTATATACAAATGTGGTTGTTAACTTCACGTATATTGTAGTAGCAGTTTACAACTTTGTGTAGCGTAAGGGGTAAGGGCAACAATTCACTGTTACATGTACAGTGTCCAGTGTAGTCGGTTGTAGTAAATGTGTGACTGTTTTAGACCATGAAATGTTAAGCTTGTGTGGAATTTCCTGGCATTTATTTAAAAAAAACCCACCTATAACCCACAAATGGTCCATATGCTTAAAGCATAAAACTGAAAGCCTAAAAACAGGTTACTGTGATCATCAAAGGACTGCTTTTAATTTTTAAAAAAATTGTAGAATCATTTAGGTTGGAAAGGACCTTTAAGATTGTTGAGTCCAACCATTAACGCAGCACTGCCAAGTCCATCACTAAACCATGTCGCTAAGCCCCACACCTACATGTCTTTTAAATACCTCCAGGGACGGTGACTCCACCACTTCCCTGGGCAACCCATTCCGATGCTTGACAACCCTTTGAGTGAAGAAATGTTTCCTAATGTCCAATCTAAACCTCCCTAGCACAGCTGTTGGCACAGCTTGAGGCCGTTTCCTCTTGTCCTGTTGCTTGTTGGGAGAAGAGACTGTTGCTATCTTGGGAGAAGAGACCAACACCCACCTTACTATAACCTCCTTTCAGGTAGATAAGCAGTAAATGCCAGTAAAATTTTAGTGATTTCCTCCATACCATAACATTGAAGGTCAAATATCAGAAACCTAAAGAACATCATGTAAAAAAAATAGTGAGTTGCTTAATACTTGTTAGAAAGCCAAAACATATTACATATGTAAACATGTATTACAGTACATAAAACATGTAAGGGCAGGGAAGAAGGGGAAATGGGAGACTGAGTGGTACAGAGAATCCTTCCCATGGAGATGTATGGTGTTGATGGTTTCTACCTCCTCACTGTTGTGTTTTCTTGAGGTTATTTTTGTTTGCCAGCATACTTTGTCCTTTGTTCTTTCTTCATTACTTTGCAGTTCCATGTTCCATTTGAATTTCTTGTATATACGGTGTGTTTTACATATGCTGGATGCTTGTTCTTTGTTCTGTTATTCCCCAAACTGGTTTTGTTTCCCAGTTCTCAGGGTTGGTTCCCTTTGACCAGTAATTAGCAGTTGGTGAGTTGTTTATAGCCTTGAGGCCTCTGGTATCATCCTGTGCCTTTATTTTCAAGGCCTCTGTTATTCTATGCTTGTGCTCCTCTATGCAGCTCTTTATTCTGGGATCATGGGTAATTCATTCTCTACAGAATAACTACTTGGTATCTATTAGCTACGGAAATGCACACATACTCTTATTTGTATATACAATCTATGTGTGTGCATGTACTGATGTGTAGCTTTTACTTAAGTGTTACATCACACTGTTGTCCGAAGCTATTGGTTTAACGTGTAATATATACAGAATAGATCATATAAGTAAATTTACATATAAATATACATTTAAATATTATTATGTATAAGCTGTGTGTATTTTTTATATAAATATTAGGTGTTACATCACACTGTTGTCCAGAGCTAAGTAAATGCTATACAGATTTGATAAGTCACTTGGTGTTTAGATAATTGCTGTTAAGAGTTGGACAGTCTAAAAGTGCCAGGCAGGCCAAGACAAATCCAGCGGCCTGGTTATTAGCTTAACAGGAGGCTCGTGTTAAAAGCATTGTCAACACCTTGCTTATGGGCTTACACCATTTTCTTAAGAAAATGCAATTATGAGTATCCCATCTTTTGACTTGCAAAGTTGCAGTTACCAAAAGGCTCATGCATAAGTGAATGCAGAGGATGATTCTGCTCAGCTTTATTTTACTAGCTGACTATGCTAAAATCACATACTCCTTTCTGCAAGAAAGGCATATGTGGAGAGTTTGGCTTGACAATGAGATTTTTAGAACATGCACTGATCTTAAGTTTTCCTGATTACAAGTGTACTCTCTGAATATATAGCAAAAAGTATCTGACACTCCACATACCAGTAGAAATAGCAAGCAGAGGTCTTGCATCTGATTTTGAAGGAGCAGGGAAGAAATCTATCTGAAGGAATGGTGTCATGTTGCTGATTGGAATCCTTATCATTGGAGGCAGATCCTCTAGACAGAATTGATGTAGGCTCTTGAAGTGCCATCAAATATACTTAATTTAGGAGATGTAAGAATTTGTTTGCTTCCGCTGTTCTTTTAATTACTGTGCTGAGGTTTTTAGTGAACCTGGAACTCCCTCATGAACATGATTTGGGTTTCAGTTTATATTCAGTAGATAACTTTCTTGTTTGCTTTGAGAGTGAGCAGTTTTAGCTTCTGGTGTATCACATTACTGGTGAATGAGCCCGTTCAAAGAACAAAACTAAGATGAGTGGAGAATACAAGGGGGGAAGTACACCAGCGATCTGCTTGTAGTTGGTCAACTTTAACTGTAATGAATACCGAAAAAAATACTGTGTTTGTCACTATTGCTTAGCTTGTCACATTACTATATAAGTTAAGAAAAAGAATTTTCTTTTTCATGTGTTGAGAGTCTTCCTTTTCAGACCTGGTGGTCTGTCACTTGCTTTGTATAGACTTTTATTCTCGTTGCCATCAAACATATTGCTGATTTGGGTACTTAATGTGGTTTTACTTGTAAGCTGACTTAATTCCAGGATGATTTTTCTGTGTTGCCTACCATTCACCAGTTTTTGTCATTTTGGCTTTCCTGAAACTTTGTGCTCCTGTTTTTTAAGTGTCAGTCAGCTGTTGTTTGAATGGTCACCATCTGTGCTTTCTTTTTACTGTTGTGTGATATTTGATTTGAATTATTTTTCTGTAACTTAGCTTTCAGTAATTTAGTTTGGGATAGAATCTGTCTTGGAATTAACATGGGAGGAAGGGACTGGGATGTGAAAAAAAAGCACATCTAGCTTGAAGAGGGAATCTAACCATAAATATAAAAATAATGGTATTTTACTACCTGCTATATGTAAGAATTAGGAAAATGTTAGAACTTTTCGTGTACTGATAGTGTATCTCCAGATTAATATAAGTTCAGTAGATACTTAAGTGTCTTCATGCAGTGAAATATTTTTGTCTACTGCCATGTATCAGCTCACCAGAAGAAGAAATTTTTTAAGTTGAATTTAGGTCTGAGTTTTCCTAGCTTTTAAAAATGTCAATGTCCAGCACTCACTCCTTGTGGACCTAATGCATTCAGGGTGCATAGAGTGCTTGCCTACACTTGTAAGTACTTAATGCTTGCTTTCTGAAGAGTAAAAGTAAATGTAGTGGTTTTTGTGTGTGCATTTTGCCTTTTTTTTTTTTTAAAAAAAAAAGAAGATATTGTATAGACACCAAGTTTCTAGAAACTTTTTTTTTGCGGATTTGGAGCAAGTTTGGGATAAACAGAAACTAATCCCCGTATTAAGCAATGTATATGTTTCAGACATCTTCAATCCTAAGTCTGTTGTGGCATCTTTCATAGAGAAGTGGAGAAGGTGTATGGGAAATAATGCGCTTTTTGAAACAAGTCATTCTGCAGTATGAATAAATGGCTACCTCCGCTGGCAGGACTTAAAAGAATAGTAGCAGAATTGCAAATTGGTGCCCTAGATTTCTGTTTCAAAAGAGTTGCACAAATAACCCCTTCCCATAAATAATGTAGCGATCTTCCTGGCTTGGTTGCTGCGGATTGCAGCTATAGAACCAACCTAAACCACTGTCTATTTTAATACACACAGTACTCTCTATGGTGGGGAGGGAAATCTTTACTTGGTGTGCTTGATTGATGTTAATGCAGCTACAAGACAAATTTGCAAATGAGGGAGCTAATGTCAAAGATAAATTTAAAGGCAATTTGTATCTCTTAGGCTGCTTTGGTCCTGTATATCTAGGTCACTTAACATCTTCTGCAGCCCTCGCTGCTACTTCTTCCAATCAGCAGCACTAAGAGCAAGTATGACTTTAAAAATTAATGTAAGCAGTTGATAGGAATTTGACTCTTGCTCAGAGAAAAGATACAAATGGAATTTGAGAATTGCAGTTTTCTGAACTGCTAGAGAACAGGAGTGCAATATCTATATAAAAAAGAAATCTAAGACTGGAACACCAGCAACAGTAAGACTTCTCTTATTTGTGGGATCTTTCTTTTGTGGTGCAGTTCTGTAAAGGAATTAGTTATTGTGTCTGTTACTGACTCTGGGCAGCTGCTGAAAAGGTACAAGATACTGCAGATTAGAGTCCTCCTCATTCATGGCTGGGTCCTATATACTTCTTGGGCTAACAGTGTCTGTATGTTTGTCTTCTGTGAAGTTCATGTAATTAAAAACGTGAGTTTACAACTCCTGTTCAGCAGTTTTTTACTTTGAAGAGACTAAAAGCTTTACAAGACAACTTTTTTATTTGTCTGCCCTTCCCTTAGCCTGTACCTTCTCAGAGTCGTTTTCTTTTTTTTGATGCGAGTGTTTAGGGATGTGATTACAGTTGTGGTAGCAAGTTTCATATGCTTGTACTTCATAGAAACACCTTTGATGCTTTTTTAGGCTGTGTTATTTTTATTGGCACTTCATGTAGTGGATAGGATGTCAAAAAAAATAATGCAGATAGATTCTTGTTCCCTAGAATTTCCCCCTTCTATAACCCCTTCAGGGTTATGGAAAAAGCTGTTTATTAGTTCATAAGTATGACTTGTAATTACTACTGTTAAATTTTTCGTCCTATTTCTGTAACTTAGACTGAAAAAGCAGGGGATGACGGATCCTGATCAATCTTCTTTTTCCTAACTTCTTGCAACTTCTCTCTCGCTGATTTCATCAGTATGCATCTATTTCTGTGGTCATTTAATTAAAACATATACTACAAAAAAGACCTTCTAAGTACCCTTGAACAGTAGATTTCAGCTAACCGAAGGCCACAATAGCTGAAATTATGTATACCATAACTCGAAGCATAGACACCCATCCCTTCCACTGTTCCACTGCAGTTATTCCACATGCTTCTGCTGTTCCTGCTGCACATCATGCTACTGGTGATGGTGGCAGAAGCCCGAAGTGAGTGGGGACACGTAAGCTCTGAAATATGGGTCGTAGAGAGTGACTGGTGTGTCTTGTGGGGAGGTTCATGTGATCTTGGTGACAGGGCTTCATCTGTAATAGGTAGTTAAATAGTAGATATCTAATTTGTTTTACAGGAGGAAGATGTCAAAATTAGAATGTTATAGTAACTGTAAAGCCTAACTTCTCAATTTTTTCACATCTTTAGATATTCAAGAATTTTATGAAGTGACCTTATTGGATAATCCAAAATGCATTGATCACTCTCAGCCGTCTGAACCAATACAACCTGTGAATACTTGGGACTTCTCCAGCCTTCCAAGCACAACAGTGACATCAGAAACATTGCCGAGCAGCCTTAGCCCAAGTGTAGAGGTATGATGTAGAAATCTCTTGTTTTATTTCTCTTGTGGAGACTATTACCTCAACATTGTTCTCTACCCTTCCTTAATTTTATAAAATATTTGTTTCCATAGAAAACTTACATTATTAAGATCAATAGTCATAGGGGATTTAGTTATTGAAATGTTTAATAACAGATGTGTGCATTTTGCTTAGTCAAAAATTTATAAACTTGTTTGTCAAATGTAGCGTTAAGTGACCATTAAGTTGGATTTATGCTCTGAATTTGGAACCTTGCCAACAGGCTTAGTATGCTTATACTTGTCTATGCTGATGACTCTTCAGGCCTTCCAGTACCTAAAGGGGGCCTACAGGAAAGGTGGGGAGGGACTCTTTGTCAGAGTGTAGTGATAAGACGAGGGGTAACGGTTTCAAACTGGAAGAGGGGAGATTTAGAGTAGATACTAGGAAGAAATTCTTTCCTGTGAGGATGATGAGGCACTGGACCAGGTTGCCCAGAGAAGCTGTGGCTGCCCCCTCCCTGGCAGTGTTCAAGGCCAGGTTGGATGGGGCTTTGAGCAACCTGGTCTAGTGGAAGGTGACCCTGCCCATGGCAGGGAGGGTTGGACTAGGTGATCTTTAAGGTCCCTTCGAACCCAAACTATTTTATGATTCTATGATTATTACTTCATTAATAATTTGGGAAATTGTAGCTGTATCTTTCTGACAGTAAACTTTTCAGTGTGTTCATAAGAAATTCTCTGCTACTTATACAGCTGTGTTCTGGAAGGACTCTCTTTTTTGGAGAACAACATGAATCTAGTTGTCATGAGTGGTGAGAAAACTGAGCAGGGGAATGCATATTGATGTGTATTTTCACTAAATCAAGATCTTCCTGCCCAAGTTGAAGTTACAATGTTGTTTGATTTTTTTTTTTTTTTTTTTTTTTTTTTTTTTTTTTTTTTGCTTCAGACCTATTACTGGTCCCTGAAGAGGTGAACTTTGTTTCAAGTGCACCCTCAATAGTGACAGCATTGGAAAAGGTGTGTGAGCTTCTCAGTAATAACTGAAGGCCGTGTGCTGTGATGACCCATTTTCATGAAATGGTAACAGAGCTCAGGAAGAGTGCTGGCAGAGACCAGCCAAAGGACTAGTGCTACAGCCTGTAGGGAAGCTCAGGAGCTTGTACTGCCCAGCAAGATAAAGTGGTTAGGATGCCTTACTGAGCGAGCTCTGTCAGAGGCTGTTGGGACGGTGTAAGGAAGTCCAGTTACCTGCAGAAGATAAGCAAGTGTGTGATGTGCCAACAAACCGCTTGTGCTTATTGTAGCTTTTCTGAAAGCTGTCATATTGAAGCTAGTATGAAATGCTTCAGAAATGCCTTATATGAAACTGTAGAGGAAATCCAAGATTTGTGTTGTGTTCTCTCGGAAAATAGGAAATGACTAGTAGACAAAAGATCAGCCTAGCCAGGGACAAGAGTTACATATTGCCAAGAACAGTCATTAAAATCTCTTTACCTGAAAAAACTGAGCAGCCTAGGTATACTGTATTTTTTGGGTTTGTAAGTAGTTGAACACTGAGGGATTAAAAGTAAAGTTGAACTTGCAGGATAGGAGTGGCTACTGTCAATCACCTTAATGAGAATTTTCTCTAAGAATTGTCTATCTTTGGAGAAAATGGAGTAATGCTAGGATATATGAGAGATAGTGTGGAAAACACCATTGTGCTATTTACTTATGTGCCATCACCTAAATCTTAGTTGTAGAACTTCTCTTTCTGAAGGTGGAAATGGAGTCTCTTAGAAGCGGTAGCAAAATGGGCTGTAGGCAAGGATAGGCAAAGTTTATTTTGTCTGTTGAGGTGTTTTGAAATAAGCTGGTTCTAATGCATTTCATGTTTGCATGTGCAAAGACCTTAATGAAGCAATTTAAGAGTCATTACAGTTGCCCTTAGTCATGGAGGATGGATGAAGTTCCAAAAAGTTGCAGATGGGCAAAGAGTGTCTTTTCAAGAGGGCATATACAGGATCAAGGCAGGAAAGGAGGATCTAGGTTTAACCAGTACAGGGAATGATTCTCCAGTCTTTTTGTAGCTCCTTGAAAGCTATAAAGGAGCCAAATAATAGCCTTTATAGTTGATAACAGTTTTAGTCAAGCAGTTTCTTTATAACATGGTAATAGTTCTTGTGGTAGGAAGAAACAGTAAATGTGATAAATTCTGACTTCAGGAAAACTTTTGGTGTGATTTAGGAGGCTATCTTTTGAGACAATGTATCAGTTAGTTTCTAAAAGATGCATCCTAGTTTGAGTTATTAGTGAAAATATCCTGATTAAATTATAAATTAAACCATGGGAAGAGATTGGTGTGTTACTGCTTCAGAAGTTAAGACTAGAATGGAGCCATTGAAGTAATGGGCAGGCTGTAGTTCAGCAGGACCAAGTACAGTGTCCTGCACTTTGATTGTAGTAAAGTAGCACCCATAGAAGTTGAACAAGGAAGAAGTGGTTTCTCAGAAAAGATCTGGGTCATTTTGAATCTCAAGGTGAGTCAGCCATGTCATGTTAATACATGAAAAGAAACACCTTATTGACTTAAGAGTGTGATGTGAAACTGTTCTGTTCTACTTGATCTGCATAAAACTTTGCTGGAGATATTGTCAAATCTAAGGTACTGTGGTGCAAAAAAGATGCAGAGGAATTTAAGTGCTTAGAAGAGATTGGCAAGGAAGATTAAAGCTTGAAAAGAAAATGAAGACTGACAAAGATTTGGTGCTCCTTAAAAGAATTGAACACTTAATTGGGAAACAGAATTTTCTTGTGTCTGTAGGCAAATGTAAAAAAGGAAGATAATATTTTGTGCCTATACAACATGTATTAGACTTGCAGTATAGTAATAGGCCTAGCAAAAATGTTTTAAATGTTTTCCTAAGCACCAGAATAGCTGTACATGGGCAGTCTCCCTTATTGAAGGTCTTTAAAGTCAGTGTAACTGTCTGAAATGCCTTAAATGTTTGGATTTTTTCTTTTCCTTCCCCCCTGCCCTCTAATACACCTTGGAACAGTGTAATGGACTTGAGGATTTGCATCCTTATCAAACTATTTTGTTGTTAAACATGCTTCTAATTCCAGCAGCTGGAATCTGCTGCTATGAGACTTGTGTTATGATGATCTGTAGCACACATTTTGTGCTTCCTCTATAGGGGAAACCTGCTGAGATCTAAACTGCAGAATAATGCGTACTGTTAAATCCAGGCTTTGTGATTATTCTACCCTGGCCTGCTCCAGAAGCTTCAAGGCTTATCCTATAAAAGTTTGCTTGTTTTGTGACCAAGCTGTCCACAATAAGAAAGACTAACGTACCAGCTACAAGGTAGTGTTGTCCCTGTATCTTTCAAAATTTTACATAAAGATGCATATGAAGGGGTAATTTCATTATGAAGTTGCATCTTTAGTTTCTATTCTCATGTGCTAGTAGACCACCAGTAATACAAGGACTTGTCACTGGTGCATTGTCATGGACAAGGGGCACATTATCATGGCAAGATCACTGAAGTGTTGAAAGGAAGAATGGCCTAATTTGGGAAGTCTCACCATAGACATAAGTTACTTTGTTATTTTTCTAAGTGGCCCAGATTGTTTATGACAAAGCCACCTATCTGCCTTCAGATTTTTTTTGTCTGGAGTATCATGTGAAAGTCAGACAGTTGTTTGACCTTCGGTGGATGAAGGTCAGATTTTACATTTACTGCCAGTATTTAAAAGCATAGTTGCGTATACTGATGTTGATACTAGTTTATGCGAAACTGAACCCAAACTTTTCTCACAGTCTGTCACCCACAGTAAACGTTACCTTGTATTTCATTAGGTAGAATACTGTTTCCACATCATAGTTGTAAGGGTGGACCATTTGAAGAGTGGTAGTTCAATGTTAGTTTCACTTTCTTTTTCTATTCTATCTGAATGTCTTAATTTAGCTTTCAAGTCTATGTGAGAATTGTTACAGTAAACATAGAATCTTGTACACTTTATTTGCCTTAATTCTTTCTTCTTCAGGGAGTGTGTTGGGTTTTTTTCCTTCGTATACCTGTAAGGCAATACCTTTCCCTCGATATTTTGAAATTTAATAAAAGTTATGAGGAGAAATACTTATGTGTTGACTGTTTATATTCCACATACTTGCTATGTGTGTGTAGTACATGAAAATTAATGTTTTTATCCTGTAAAATTTAATGTATTTTAGTTCAATAATATGCTTCTGTTTTGGGTACTTAAAGGTTTTTTTTTTGATATTTGGTTTTAATGAACCCAAAGGCATAACAATTCTGGTACAGTGTGTGTTTAATGATTCATTTTGCTTGCTGAGATTTACTAGAGATTGGAAGGAGCTTGAGTTTAGTATATCTGATTTTGTTCATAGCCAGCTTTTTTTTTTTTTTTTTTTGCAGAAACTGTCACTTTTTAGACTCGTAAGGCTGCTGCCCAATTCAGTTCGTTAACCAGATACAACCAGATCGGCATACCAGATGCACTTTGAGGTTATTTTAGCTCTATTCTATTTCTTACCAGGATGTAGGACTGTAGGTTGTAAGAACGGGACAGTTTTTTTTTTCTTGCTTGCAAATTGTTAGCCTTGGAAATAATATCTTTCAACCCTGTTTCTTTTACCTTGCTGATATACTTTTGCTGTAGTTACTCTGGGACAAATTAGTATTCTTCCAGCTGACATTTTGATGGTATATCTGGGAGTTGCTTGAGAGCGGGGATATAATGCTCTCCTAAAGTGATTAAGGATTGTATTACAAGAACTTTCTACACAGCTGACTTTGGGAATGACTTTTTAGCAATGTGTGCTTGTGTATATACATAGAATAGTGGTATACAAGCTTAGGTTGCCTGAGGAGTTTTGTTGGGACATAGCCTAGTTCAGCTTTTGCCTTCCTACTTCTGGATCAAGAAACTGGAGTTTGTAATCCCATAAGTATTGTGTTAGAGAAAGTTAGAGCTACAGATTGCAGTTTTCCTGTTCACAGCAATCTTTTATTTTCTGTGCTTTATATTTCCTGGAACCTTATTTGACAGTTTTATCTGTTTCAATCTCCAGTGCAAAAAGATGATCAGGCAAAAAAAAAAAAAAAGAAAGAAGAGAGATTCAAGACAGTGATAAGCAGGAAAGGAATGTTAATCCTTTCAGTAATAGGAACTAGCAAAAAAAACATAGATTCGGTTTGAAAAAGATGAAAGGTGCATACTTTTTTCTTATGTGCATTAAATACTGAGTTTTAGGTGTGCATTAGCAAAGCAGCTAACGAATCTGGAGCAAGATCTCTTAACGCTAGTAACCGCGTGAGAGAATTATGTGTAGAGGAGTGAGCGGTCTGTTAAGCTGCTGTTTGCTGTGATCTGTAGTGCCATCTGTAGGTGGGACAGTTTGGGTCTGAGAAATATGTTGTGAAGCTTGAATTATCAGTAGAAATCTCCTTTGACCTAATTGATTAGTGGATTGCTAAGGAAATAGTTGTCTTGTGACTTTTTTTTACATCTGTAGGGTATGTTTTAATATTGTGATCGTTATAAATTTAAGAAGTTAAGTGTTTGCTGTTTAGATTGAATTAAAAGTAAACAGAATAATTTCATTTCAAATGTTGAAAAAACCCTACTGAACGCTGTCTCAAAAGAAGTGTTTTGTCTTAGGAGGTGGAACTCAGTCTGGAGTGTCTTGCTCTTACGGTTAGGCTAATAGATCTGTTTAGTGAGTAATGGTGGCCGAAGTACTTTGGTCTGATCTGTGGTTTCCCTGTGTATCTGCACATGCCCATATGTTTAGTGTCTGGCATGTAGAGAGGCTGGCCCACTGTCTTCTAAGACCTTTTGCCAATTTCTTTTTCCAGATGCCATATTAGAAGTGCCAAGCAAAAGGGAGTAATAGTTTTGCTTGATCGTACTGACTATCTCTGCTAATGCAGCTCCTGTCAGCCTCCTTTTGCTATTAAGGCATACGGCAGACTCGTGTTCAGTTTGCTCAGTACCTGTAAAAAGACAAAAAATAGTCAACGTGAATATTTTGAAAAGACATAGAGTTAGGCTAACCTAATTTTTGCCTGCAATATGAGAATTGTTTACTAAGCAAGTGGTAATGACTTCAACCTTTGTAAGATTTTGATAGTTTTGTGTAACTTAGTAAGATGAGCTGACAGTCTAAAAGAACAGACTTTGGACTTATGGTTTGTAGTGGAATGAAAAATCTGTGTTTAGTCAGTAGCAATTCGTGTTCAAAATGGAATGGTGCATCAAGCAGTTAATCAGGATCTTAGAGGAAATCTTGGAAGGAGATACCTGCATATGTAGAGTGCATTATTAAAGTGGCAGGATACTCTAGTTCTGTTTTCCCGCTTCTGAATTTTAGCTGCAGTATCCTCCCGTGGCCTTTACAAATGCAGTCAATTGTACCTGTCATAATAACAAGCTGTTTCTGGGAAAATCCTAGACCTGTTGCACTGTCTTCAAATACCTTTTTTGCATTAGTATTTATGAAGATCCAGTACTGGCTGGCTTGATGATGTGCTATGTCTGATTGCTGTACTCCCTGTTATCATACCGCTCTTTTACGTTTGTATCTGTATGGGTGTCTTGCCCGTTACTTATATCCACTCCTTTTCTGCAGAAATGGCGTTCTCCTTTTATTTGAGCGCCTAATAGCATATTGTCTTCAGTCACTCAGGAACCTCATTGCTTTCTCTGTGTTAACTTTACAGTGGGGAAATGATATTTGGCTTGTTGTGTATTTTGCCTTCAATTCTTGAAATTCAGGCTGTTTGTACAAATGAAAGAATGTGAGTCTTGAACTGAAGCTAAAAGTCTTCTGGGGGCAGGCTTCTGGTCAAACTGAATGCAAAAGGAAGCAAACAAAAACTCTCTGCTCAGTTCAGGGTGCATGCACAAGCAATAAAAACCTACTATTTCTAAAAACTTAGCTTCCTAAATTCAGAAGTAAATAGAGAAAATGATGTGAAATTGGTATCTAATTATGGTTTTTTTAAGTTGTAATAATTACATCTTGCAGCCAGGTTCAAAGGTAGCTGGATAAATCCGGTTACAGCATCTTACAATTTTAATGCTTTCTTTACTAAAGGAGCTGAGAAAATGCTTGCAGTGATGATAGTGCTTGATCTTTACTCAGTCTTTGAAATGTTTCCTCAAATATGCTGAGGTTGGGCGATTGATATACCCTTGCAAAGCCGAGCTGAGCCTGCTTCTCTGGTTACACCTGGGACAGCTGTGTGTTACGCAGGTTTTCTCATAGAATCTGAGAGCAAATTAGCATTTTAAATAATTTCTTCATCTGTCCACAAATTTAAAAGTGCATATGGTTATTTATCTGCAAAATAAGTATTTTCCAAAGCGTTGTTTTCATTTGCATGGTTTATTTCTATGCATGGTTTATGTGTGCATGAATTTTCCTTTATTTGGTTATATAGTGACTTTGTGGATAGAATCTCTCACACTGGAAAAAGAATAAGCCTGTGAAGGCACAAAAAGTGACTGCCAAACATAACCTGAAAGAATTGGTAGATGATTCCAGCCATCTCTTTCCTTTGTTTCTCACATGAGAATCATCCTTTGTTTTTTAATATTAATGCCACAAAAAGTGGTGAATGGAAATACACTTTTTCCTTCTGGCCAAACTGTTTAGAATAGTTGCTGCTGATTGTTACTGAGATCACTTGGAGCTGACAGGACAGACAGATTTATTTTCAGTAAGTATGAATGACATGAACAGATCACAATGCCTCTCAAATTCAGTGGAATAATAGTGATTTTAATGTCTCACGGTACTATGTCTGTCTTTTCAGTGCATTAAAAATGGGACTTTTTATGCATTTCATGATTTTGATTCAAGATTTGGTGTGTCCTTTAACATCTTTCTGTCGTTCCTCACAATAATATTTAAAGGAAAAAAGTCTTAGTTTTTTTATTAAATTGTTTAATGCCAGTGGTTTTAGTTCTGGTTTCCTTACCTAGTTCTCACTTTGAAAAAACTGTTTCTTCTGAGCTCCAAAATATAACACATGCTTGCTCATTCAAGGAGTTTTAAAATTTGTCTTCAAGAAGCTATATTATTTTTTCTTACAACAGTGCTGAACCTCAGGAATGTTTGAGGCTTGATCAATCTTTTTTGAATATTTATTTCTTCCGTGTGCAGCATTTCCAATGAAAAGTCTACAGAAACTGATGTTGGCCTAGGAAATACTTTATGTACAGTACTCTCTTTGAGTGCTTATCCATCTGTGTTCTGTATTTATGAAAATGTATGTTGGTGTTTCCTACGAAATTATTTTACTCTGTTGGTATGGTATGTGTGATTGGTGTCATGTCGTGTCGTGTCCGTCGTGTCCGCCCCCCCCCCCCGCCGTGGACATTCTGTTGTTTGTGCTTAGCTGAAGATGGGTCTCGAGAGCTGTGCAGACAGTAACCAGAAGGACTTTTGATCCATCATAGTGGTGCAGGGATTGGTAAAGGGCCCTAATGCAGCTTGGTTGGTTGTACATGCTATTCTGATCTGTTCAGTGGATGTGTTACTGCTTTTCAAGCGTGCTTCTTGGAAGGGGACTTTCTCTCTGTGCCCTCTGCTCTGAAGTGTTTAATGTGCCTGTTCGTGATGAGCAGTCTGATCCACAAATCCTCAGCAAAGAAATTACTTTTCCTCACCTCTCTGGATAGGTCTCTTTTCCACATTTCATAGTCTGCATTAGCAGCCTGAAAGAAGCTGTGTGATTTCTATGATAAGGCTAATGGGCCTCAAGTCTTGTTAAAAGGATGGTAGTGGGTGAAGAGGGGAAAAAAATGATGATCCTTAGTTCTGAAAGAGTCCTAAAGAAGGCAAGAGAATAAAAAATTGAGGGTAAAAGAAGAAAATGCATGACACTGGGCGTAAGCTGGTTGTAGCCAGGATCAGTCTGCAGAAGCTTAATCTTGAACCAAGGTGGCTGGGAGAAATTTGAATGCTGAGAAAGTATCATTGGTCTTTGCCCTTCATAGACAGAGCATGAGGGACCAGCAGAGTTTGTGTGTGCTATGGGGGCTCCTGAAGCAAAGCTGGTGCAAGAAACATGCATCTGGACTGACTACATGTCTTGGACTAGTCACTGAAGGTGTTTCTGGGCAAGATACTGGACATGTGCCAAGTAACCTAAAAATGCATTTCCTCAGTTTCCTTTACATTTTTGGATGCCTGCACTTTGTTAATTTCTCTGAACTTTACAGTCTTCCCAATGGAAGACTTGGAAAATTCAAGGATAATTTGTATATAGGACATCTCATGTGCATTCAGCTACCAGAGTAATTTTTTTTTTTTTTTTTCTTTTCTGGCAAAAAGAAAAGTTGCAAAAGCTTAACTGGTGCTTTTCTTTTCTGCTTTTTGAAGTCAGAACTTTTAGACTTCTGTCTGGGTTGAGGCTTATCAATCTGAAAGATGCATGTTTTTCCTGTTGATGCTTTGAGGCAGTGAAAACTTCACCTAGGTGTTCATGGTAGAAATTCTTCACAGACTTTGTAGACAGTGTAAAAATGAAGAGCATCTCTGGTTTGTCTTGGACATATGAGGTAAAAGTCGTAGTCTTGGTGGCTGAATGGTATAAGATTTACTTTGAAATTCCATTCAAGCTGAATGGACTTGTTTTTACTAGTGTGCAATCAAGCTTTTCTTCTGTGATGGTTTGGTTTTTTTGGGGTGTGGTTGGTTTTTTGGTTTTTGAGTTTGTGTGATTGTATGTGTCTTTTTTTTTTTCTTTTTTTTTAATCAGACGGTTTTATAATGTACTCCTTTTCCCCTTTCTCCCATAAAGGTACCACCTGCCTGCAAAATACAGTGTATAATTTTAGGAAGAATCATTTCTGTATTTCTTAACTTTCTGGTCTCCCCCTCGCTACTGTATATATGTCAGAGCTAGGGAATCAAGTGGAGTAAAATTGCAGAAAACTTAAAGGGAATAGTGAGAATGCTCTAGATATGTACTTAGTATATTCTAGAGTTATTTGCTGATGCGAAATGCAATCAGTTTGGCTAGTTGTATGTCTTGGGCTAAAAGCAAAATGATGCAGATGAGATTTAACAGTTTGAAATTATTTACTGAATCTTTTCAATGTACTTTGTTGTGTTTGTATAAAGATATTAGTAGGAGACCTGATAGGACAAGATAGTGGAAACTGAGTTAACTGGTTGCTTTCAATGTCTCTTGTGGGAAATTACTGTAATAAGGTTCTTACCAATGTACGAAACTGTCAGTTTAGTGTTTCATAGTACATAGAAGGCTTTTTTGTGCCTGAGTGTTTGACTTTTCCCAGCTGTGCTAATTAGGCTGAGAAGACAATGCCTGTGCATACAAACTTTACTTGTCCCTGCATTACAGCCTTACAAAAGGAAATGAAATTCTAGGTTAATTCGAGGCTCAAAATAGCATTTCTCTTGCAATATGCATTACTCTTTCCTTGTCACTTTCTTCTCTCCCTCTTCTACATGGAATATTCCATTCATTACTGCCTAAGAAATCAGTTATTTTGCAGTCTGCAAATGCTGAAATGACGTTAGAGGAGAACTACTTGCTTGCAACCAAAACTATTTTTGAACAAACGCTTCATTTTAGAAATTGTAACCAGCTAAGAAAAGCTGAATTGAGATTTTTTGCTGTAAAATAATTTTGTATTGCATTTCATCAAATGATTCCCTGTGATGCTCATGTGTTAGGTAATCCTGAAAGAGGAGTATATGAAATAGAATACGAGGAGGTACTTAACTGGTATGGAACAGGATTTGACATCTTTTGTAGAATATTTTCAAGGATAAATTTAAGTTTTTCAGACATAGATAATCCAAACAGGTTAAGAATCTTTCATGAAACTTAAAGCATTTATATTTTAGCCTGTTTTTCTTTTCTCCACGGTGTTTCTACCTCTGAATGAATCCAAAGGGAAACCTGGCACGCATTCTACTGTTTTGACTATTAAATAAGTCTGCTCTTTATTATTCTGTTGAGATGATGTTTACCTGTGATTGAAAATAAACCTTTTAAATCTTTGGAAAGATACTGCTATGCTGAAACGATGGATTGCTTGTGCATTGTAACAACAAAGGTAAGATGATAAAGCTTTTGATTAATGCCTACAATCTTGGAAGTCCTTGTTGAATCTTTTTTCCAGTTTCTGACTAACTGTAATGAAAATGTCTCTGTTTTCTAATATTGATTTTTTTTAAACTTTAATTGCACAGATTGCTGAAATAAATTCTGGAGCTGTTGCTAAGAACAATCATAGTGTTAATTCTTCTAAGAGCTAATTATGCACGTATTGAAAAACTCAGGTGTAGTAGAATGATGAATTTTTTTTGGTCATTCTGCATTAAGAGTCTCTTCTATAAAAATTCACTCCCTTTTAAAAGTGCTAAAATAGTACTTTGCTTTTTATCCCAGAATGAGGAATTCTGAATGATGTTTTATGTAACCTTTATCAGGACATATTTAAAATAATCATCAAAGAGAAGCAGATGAATCTGGGAAGTCCTGTTAGGGATGGATATATTTCAAGATGCTTTGTTATTTTGAAGTCTTGCTGCTTTGAGATGAAGACACCCAGATAGCTCAGTGTTCTTACTTCTGTGCTAGGATAAAGTTTTATGTATGATTGTTTTTGATACAGTCCACTTGTAACTGCTGAAGATAAAATGTGATGCAGAAACAGAATGTATTAGTAATGTGCATGTGAAATATTGACTTAGTGAGTTTGGATTTTTGGAAGCTTTTTATTTTCCTGCAAGTAGTAAACTGTTGTTCTGTATTGCTCCCTTTTCCCTGGATGTTCAAATAGTTGCAGATATAATATTTTTTTTGACAAGCTACTTTGACTTTTAGCATTCTTATGGATAATTTAAAACCATAACACTTGTTCATACAAACATCCTTCTCAAGAAGTAATAAAATTGAACATCTTTGAGAATACTATGTGGGTTTAGTGATAGCTTTTACTAAAAAACAAAGAAAGGTCAGGATGCTTGTCAGTCGGTTTGACACAAGGAAGCATAGGCTGGTTGCAGTGGGTGAAGTTACTTCATCTCTCACCAGCAAAGGAGTTTTTCTGGTGTCTGAATTGTCGTGGTTTTTTTGGAAGTGAAACATACCCTTTTAAATCACATTTGACTAGTAACATTCATTTGTGGCATTTCTGGTTTATTTATTTTAGAAAATTCTCTCTTGTATGATGAGATTAGGATTGGATATTAATTCCTTGACTTTGGTTATACGGTAATTGACCTTAATTTTGTTGTACTCATTTTTAAAAAGGGAGGGGCAGTGCTGTCAGATTTATAACTGAACTGCTCAACTTGAGTTTTGTTTTGTGTGTTTGTTTAACTTCCCATATCTGCTTATCTAAGAGCAGAAAGACAACTGATATGGAAAGTTAAGCCAACAGAAAATGTATTCTGGGGAAAAAAAAGTATTGTTTTTTAGTATGATTAGCCTAGCTCTAAGCGCTAAGCAAGTAAGACTGCTCACAGAAATGCTGCGCGGGAGAGGAAGAGATCATCCTCTCTGCACAGTGTAGTCTCCGATGGGTTTAGACCGAGCGTGCATTTCTACCTGGAGTTATCAGCACTTAACCCTTCCGTCTCATTTCATGTGAATTTTTGGCCTTATTTAACTAAACGTTGCTGTAGTACCTTGTAGCTTCAGCTAAAGCTGTTTATTTAGAGTGAGGCTTATAAAAGAACAGTTTGCTTCCCTCTGAACGTGTTTGTATCTGATGACTTTGAAGTTGTAGTCTAATTGAAAATACATTCCTTGGTTTTGTACATAAACCTATTTCTCAAACGTAGAGGAAAACGAATGTGTCTAAGGCAATCTAGAAATCAGTGTTAAGGAGGTGTATGATAGGATTAGTAATAGTGTTAAATGCTTCCCCTTTCTCCACCTTGGGTGGAGGAGTATTTGAAACAATTAATTGTTACTCTGTTTCTGAATAGGGAAGAGAAGAATTTGGTCAGTGAGAGTAATTTTCTAATGAATTTGAGAAATCTTTCCTAACTTGATCTTTGATAATTCTGTTTTACTTAGTTCAGAATTAAGATCTAGTCACAGTGGATGAGCAGGTCCTTAAACTACTTTCTGTCCTGTTTTCTAAGGTCTAACTCATTTACTTTGCCCTAATCTAGTGCAAAGAGTACTGACTAATAAATACAGTGGGTTTTTTCTCCTTATGTGGGCACAATTGGTTTGATGTAGGTAGGCAAATTTGCATCACTGCAACCATGGATACTATTAAGAGCAGGCACGTGGGCTGAGCTTACAGTAACGATTTTTATTTAAGTAACAGTTTTAAATGAGTTGATGGCACTTAAAAATACAGAATATTCATTAATTTTTCTAGAAAAGCAATTTTTGAACAGTCATTCTTAGCTTGCTTGTTTGGTAGTATACATTCAGTCATACAGCTGAATTTGAAGTTACGTAAAATTCTTCAAATAATCTTTATAGTAAGACTAGCGCAAAAGAATAATTGTTTTGTGCCATTTTTATTTGAAAATTCTAAGAAGCATGCTGCTTGGACTGTACCAGAGAAGTATCAGTCTAGTCCAGTACCTTGTTTCTGACAGTAGCCAAAACCTGGTGTCTTGGGAGAGGGGAAGCATGTATGGTACATCAGCCTGTTACCAAGGGAGAAAGGTGAAGGTGTTTTTCCCAAGTTGTTAAACTTAAGCCGTGAGTCGTCATAAACTCTGGGTCACCTCTGTTCTGGGTGAGCACAGTGATACAGCTGTGTGAGGTAGGAGGCTGCATGGTGCCTGAACACAGGAGCACAACTGCAGCCGGTGTGGCTGAAGTTGGAAAGGTGACACTGAGTTTGTGTGATTCCTGCAGATTTCCTCATTTGATTGTGCAGTGTACTGTAGTTTGGAGAGTCCCGCTGTTATTATTGTCAGTTTTTGGAATTTCCCTCAATTGAGTTGTGCCTCCTCACCTACCAGTTGCAAGTACAACAGGGAGTGACAGAATCTGTTGCATTGGAAGCGAACTGGTCCAACTACCTGCTTAAAGCAGGATCAGCATCAACTTAAGACCAGGTTACTTAGGCCTTTGATTAGGTTTTGTAAACTGCCTTGCCCATCTCAGTTTAAGGGTATCTCTCCTCTTGCTGTGCACAACAAGGGCAAAGCTTTGTTTTCTTGGTAACCTCCTCTTGGGCATTAGAAGGCTGCTGCTAGCTCCTGCAAAGCTGCATCTTCTCCAGTTTGAACAACCCAAGTTCCCTGAACCTTTCTTCATTGTGCTTCAGCCACTTCAGTGTCTTGGAGACTGTCCACTGTACTTGTTCCTATATTCCAGATATGATCTAACAAGTGTTTGAAAAAGCATAAGGAGAGGTTACAATGCAAGTTTTAACCTTTTGAAGGTACTGCATGCGTAAAACCTAAAAACCCTGGTGTTGGTAGGGAATAAAATGTGATAGAGGCAATTGTGTGAAAATGGAAACAATTAAAAGCCAAGCTTTTATGTGTAAACTTGATGCAGAAGCTACTTGGTGGGCCCAAGGGAGGATGCTTTCTTAAAGTGGAAGAACAAAATACAGAATTTTGTGAATTTAAAATTATAGAAGAGATGGAGACACACAAAAGATGGAAATTATTACACTAAAAGCTTAAGAAATTCTGTGAATGCTAAATAGTCCACAACAGCCCTTCCAAGCTGGCACACGTGAATGATGTGTCATGATGTGTTTTGGCAAGGATCTTCATTTTGCCACCATTCCATGTCCTCACTAAAAAGCAGATTGCTTTCTAAACATATTTGATTGGATTGTGTATAAATCATAGTTATCTGGTGAGCCATTTGAGTAGTGCTAATAATACACCACTTGGCTTTGATATGCCATCTGGTTGTAGTGTTGAAGAAATGCATGTAGAATCAGTCATCATAAAAAGTTTGGAAAGTGAAAAAAATGGTGCATCACTAATGTTGGCAGCGTCAGCAGATGGTATGAAATTGCGCTTGCATGTAATCTTGAAATATAATGTGATGCCAAAGAAACAGCTGCTTACTAGATAGTTGGTTAAGTGTCAAAATCAAGGATAGCTGTCTGCAGACTAAATGATGGACTAACTTTTATTTGGAATAGTTTGTGAGTAGTATATGCAATAGGTGGATTTAAAGAGTATTTGACAAAAACAATGAGGAATACAAGCAGCGAATACAGATCTTGTGGTCATGCCAGGAGAAATGATGTCCCAGCTGTGTGTACTTGTGGTAGTGAACAAGCCTTTAAAAAGTCTGAAGTTTTAATACACAGAATGGACTCTGGCAGGGCATCACGCTTCTGATGCCTACGTGGCAAATAAAGAAGCCTAGTGCAACACAAGATAGCATGAGGTTGGTTAAATCCAGAGGCTGTAGTTAAATAACTTAAGAAATACTATATTTTTGATTCCATGGATGGAAATGAAGGTGGTTTGACTGAGTTTTGAAGATGAACAGGGTTGAAGGTGATGAGTGAGGACGCCGAGAGTGGAGAAGTTGAAGGTGGCAGAGGTGGAAATGGTAAAAGGACCTGATAGGCAAAATCTGAAAATCTGTACTAAGAAAGCATGAGAAAATATATAAGGCTATCAGGAGTAGCCAATATGGGTTCACCAGGGGGAAATCATAATAGACCAGTCTGATAGCCTTCTATGATGGCATGACTAGCTGAGTAGGTGAGGGGAGAGCAGTGGACATTGTCTACCTTGACTTCAGCAAGGCTTCTGCCACTATCTCCCATGAATTCCTCATAGGTAAGTTTAGCAAGTGTGGGTTAGATGAGTGGACCATGTGGTGGATTGGGAACTGGCTGAATGGCAGAGCTCAGTCGTGATCAGTGGTGCAGAGTCCAGCTGGAGGCCTGTAGCTAGTGGTGTTCCCCAGGGGTCAGTACTGGGTCCACTCTTGATCAACATACTCATTAATGACCTGGATGAAGGGACAGAGTGTCCCCTCAGCAAGTTTGCTGATGATACAAAGCTGGGAGGAGTGACTGACACACCACAAGGCTGTGCTGCTGTTCTGTGAGACCTGGACAGGCTGGAGAGGAACCTAATGAGGTTCAACAAGGGCAAGTGTAGGGTCCTGCACCTGGGGAGGAATAATCCCGTGCACCAGTACAGGCTGGGGGTTGACCTGCTGGAGAGCAGTTCTGCAGAGAAGGACCTGGGAGTCCTGGTAGACAACAAGTTGACCATGAGCCAGCAATGTGCCCTTGTGGCCAAGAAGGCCAATGGTATCCTGGAGGACGTTAAGAGTGTGGTCAGCAGGTCGAGGGCGATTCTCGTCCGCCTCTACTCTGCCCTGGTGAGGCCACATCTGGAGTGCTGTGTCCAGTTCTGGGCTCCCCAGTTTGAGAGAGACAAGGAGCCACTGGAGAGAGTCCAGCAGAAGGCTACTAAGATGATCAGGGGACTGGAGCATCTCTCTTATGAAGAAAGGTTGAGAGATCTGTCTCTGTTTAGCCTGGAGAAGTCTGAGAGGGGACCTTATCAACACTTACAAATATCTAAAGGGTAGATGTCAAGAGAAAGGGGCCAGGCTCTTTTCAGTGGTGCCCAGTGACAGGACAAGGGGCAATGGGCACAAACTGGAGCACAGGAAGCGTCACCTGAACTTTGAGGGTGACAGCACTGGAACAGGCTGCCTAGAGAGGTGGAGTCTCCTTCCCTGGAGGTATTCAAAACCTGCCTGGAAGTGATCCTGTGCAAGCTGCTCTAGGTGAACCTGCTTTAGCAGGGGGGTTGGACTAGATGATCTCCAGAGGTCCCTTCCAACCCCTGCCATTCTGCAATTCTTTAGTAGACTAACTTAAGACAAAAAATTATTAAAAGTTTATGTTCTGTTTTTTTAAAAAACTTTTTAATTACAAGGATATGATAAGCTTTTTGCATTTAACTTCTTTTTAAGTGGATTCTCTTAAATTCAGAGTTACCTTTCTCTTAACATGTTATTTAATATTCTCCCAACCACCAACAGATTAGGACTTACGGACTTCCCTGGGCCACAGGCAACTGCTCTGTAGAAATCTTTGGCGCTGTCTTACATGGATTGTCTAGTCTTACCAAAACACACATAAAATACAAACCTAAGGTATAAATCTGTGGCATGTGCTTCATACACAGAGCATCTCCAGAGGTAATCTTTGTTTACATGTGTTTGCTTGCTCTTTCTGAATGACTGCAAGCATACAGGGTCATTTCATCGATAAACAAAAAGTTATTGGAATTGTGTAGTTTTTCAGGCAGAGACATCAGTGAAGTTTGTTTGAGTTTGCATGCTTGAAGAAACTGGTTACAATGTACCCGAGATGCTTACCTGAGGCTGATGAATCTTACGTGAAGCTCATGAGTCTTTGTGTTTCTACTTATTTCCCCTCCTGTTTTTACTTTTAAAAGTAAAAGCTACTAATTTGTACTACAAATAAGTGACAAATGAGTTATATTTTGTTATTGCACCGGTTCTGGGCATGTTTGGTTAGGAATTGATTGAAGAGTGGTTAAAACAAATGCCTGTAAAATATCAGTATTTCCAGCAGTTGGATTACACAACTTCTGGACTAACTTTGAGAACATGGTGTGGAGTATGTTTAGGTTGGAGATGCTGAATACAGCAGTAGAAAAGGAGAATAACTCTCCTAAATCAATCCTATAAATAAGACCCCTTCAAAGGATTTTCACAACTCCATTTACCTGCCTGGAACTGTGTGGGTTTATTTCAGAGGAGCTGATGATTGTACCGAGAATCTTCCGGGTAGGATTGTTGGGAGCAGAGCATTGAAACATTCATTCCTGATCATTTTTGCTTTGCTCCCCTTGTTTACTATGTGGCTTCGTGTGTGACAGTGAACTGATCTGTCAGATTGCTGCTATCTAGAGTACTTCTACCTCCTTTTCTTCACTGCTCATCTACTAGGAACCTAGTAGAACCTTGTGTGCTTTTCTGCTGGCTAGTGACTGAAAGCAGCTCATGGAAAAGGTAGCTGCTGGGATGGCAAGTTGGAAGGTATTGAGCAGTTAAATTGACTTGGCTGCCTGTGAAAAGACGGTAAAATGATAAGACTTAACAACTCAACACTTCTGGAAGGAGAAGGGGATGAGAGCAGTGATTTTTCTCTTCAGCAAAATCAAAATGTTTGCCCTGTTTGGCTGCTACTCATGAGGCTGGACCCTCAGAATGAACAGCTTTGGCATAGTTTCCTGTTGTAATGAAAACAGTGGGAGAAAACAGTGGGTGAATAAATGTAGGGTTGTTCATAGTTGGACATACGGTCTCCAACATGATTCCTTCAGTAGGCAGAGGTATTTAGGTTTCTTGATGGCAAAAAACCAAAAGGCTTCCTTTCTTTCTTGAAATGAGATTTCAGGATGGCTGAGCTCACTGGCTGATGATCTGGTGTGCCACTAGTCAGTTTTGTTTACTAGTTGGCACTGCTTCATCACTTCTCTTTTGTGAATACAGTAAGTTGCACCAGGGCTTTGTTAACATGAGGTGTGGTTTTTACACTTTATTCGAGGCTTAATCATAGCCTGACTTACTGTCAGTGGGTATTACTCATACTTCATAAGTGGTAATGACATTACTTGAATCTTATTTCTAGGACTAGTATTTACCAGACCAGAAAAAGTCAAACACTAAAGACATGTTCAGGTGAAGACTATTCTTGTTTAAGTGATATTTAGCCTTGTTAAGTTTTGTTGGGTGGCGCTTTTTTTTTTGTTTTGGAAGAGGTGGTTCTCTGAAGACCATATGCTGCCATGTCTTGGATTTGGAGGAGGGAAGGGCCTGCTTTAATGAAATTCTAATACATACTAAAAGTGTAACTGAGGGCTGCTGTCTTAAAGGTCAGTGTGGGCAGGAATCATCAGCGTTTTCTGAGCTCATCTAAATGCCCAACAGACAATGAACAATCCTTAGGGTGTTTTAGTGGCAAATCCATATTGCCTGGCAGAATTATTCCCAGCCCTCCATGGTGAGAAAACATGAGAACAGTAATGACTTGCTTCTTTTGGTCTTTGCGTGTACTCTAACAGTGGGTTTACTTGTGCCCACATGTAATATATTGAGGACTATTTTTCCTCCTTCCTTATCTTGACGAGGCCGACTGTGCCAGCCACCATTCAAGTTTCTCTTAAATGTGCCGTGGAGGTGGATCACTCCATTGCAGTGAATTTTCACTCCTCTGTGGCCTATTCTTTCTTTCCTATTGGAAAAACAGTCAGTGTGATCATTGCCTTCAGCCACCCACCTTTGGGGTGCCTTTGTTACCTGGGGAAGACACTAGCTGTGCAGAATGCTTTGTTTGCGGGTTGCATATGCGATAGATGATGTGCAAGTGGTGTAGCTCAGGCTCCAGAGCTTTTTCTCTATGGAGGCTCTTCTGACTTGGGCTGTCACAACTGCTGGGGTGGTGGGTTGCCAGATGTGGTAGCAGTGAATCTGGAACTGAACAGTCACGCTTCTTGCATTCTTGCACTTGGTTTTTATTTAGCTTTGTAATAACTCTATTGAAGTCCTTGAAGTGTTACAATGATGAACTTAGTCCATTTTTCTTTTGTAATTAAAAGAACTTTTGTACACCCACTATTTCTTTAAAATATGTAGTAATTCAAACTATGCATGTTTGACTCATGGTATATTCCTGCATCTTTTTGTGAATGTTTTACTCAGAAGGAGGCTTCTCTCTTATACTTTAATTTGCTATTTTTCTGTTTCATTCACATGTGGTAAAATGCAACTATTTATTACATGACTGAGTCTGGAAATCTACTTTCATTGCCTTACCTTTAGTTTAGAGAAGCGCAATAGTTGCGAAATCAGGTACAGTTTTGTCAAAAAAAAAACAAAACCAAAAAGAAGAAGAAATGTCTGCTATAATCCTGCAGTCTAGAGCGATGATGCTGTTGCAGTTTATTTCAAAAAAAAACCACAACCAAACCACAAAACAAACGAAACAAACACCTACAAAACCAAACCACCTTTCTGCTTCTATTTGTAATTTAAGATTGATAATAACTTAACTCTAACTCAAGAAGGGAAAAGTAGGACTACTTTATGTGAAACTTTTTTTTACCTGCTGCTTTCATCTTCCTTCAGTCTAAGAAAATGGCTAGGGAATAATATTTTAGCCAGCCACTGTGTTTTTTAATTGAAGTTTGACTCTATATGCTATCAAAATTCCAGTTAAAATGAGGAGAAGTAGTTAACTTAGTGACCTATTATTAATAAATGCATCTTAAAAGCTGTTTGTAGAAAATTTCCTGGAAGTAAGCATCAGCTCTTGTACTGTGAGAAATGCATCAAACTTTCTATTTCCTCACTTCCTAATAGGTTGTTTACAGGATTGGATATATACAGCTGGTTTTATGCAAGTAACTGAAATTCGGGTGACTGGAGAGAAGTTTGAGGTTGGGCTGGAAGCAGCATGGGTTTTGTAATTACATTCCTGATCTTACTTTGATTGTGACAATGTTAACGCTGTTTTATACAGTGTTACGTAAGTGCCACTCCAAATTGTACATACTCAGCTGGAAGTGCTGTTGGAGTGGTGAGGGAAGTGCTGTCTGGGGAGGAAGCGGGGAAAAAAAAGCTGGAAGAGCTTGGTACTGATGAGGTAGGAAATACGTTTCCTAAATTGAATGACTGCAATGACACTTTTCAAATGAGATGCTGTTGAAATGGGAACAGTAAGAGTTAAGCCAAAATAAATTAAAGCTGGAAATCAAAAGGTTCTTTGCTGCTAAAGTAACTGGTTCAATAAAAGCCTTTTATAACAATAATGTAGATAACATGAGCTCATTGTAATGTAGTTGGATGATTTTAAAGATCATATTAAGTTGTTTATTAAGGGTTTAGGTTGTTTGAGAGACCTAGCAGAAAAATCTGTCTCACCTTGCATAATTTTGAAGGAAAAGTATCAGATTAGGTTGGATCCAAAAATGAGGATTATTAATCATCTAAAATTCTGTGAGCACTGTTTGTAGTTTATTCTAATGTAACTCTCCTGTTAAAAGGACTGTAAAGTACATATCTGATGTGAAACAGGAAAGTTAATTTTGAAACAGGATTGTTTCAACTTCCTAAGAACTTTCTGGCAACCTAAAAACCTTTTTACTTTTTCTCCTATTAATTAAAATATTTCTTCATGTATTCATTCAGAGAATAAAATCAAAGTGAGGTTTTGTGCATCCGTTCCCCAGGGCACCACAATTTATAAACAGCACTTTGGAACAACTTTGGTAGCAGATTGTGACTAGAATAAAGGAAATAAAAAACTTTCTGGCAGAATCAACTTGTATTTTGATTGGTTTTGTCTTTTGCTTCAATTCTGATGCTTGGATATCACAGTGGATTTTTTGGTTTGGCTTTGTAGGCTGTGAAGTGTATTTCTGTAAAATGAAGACTTTGGAAAAAGGAATGTAATTTGCTATAGACGCCAGTGTTTGACATTCTTGTCCCTAACGCGGCCGTTAGCAAGCGGGGACCTGCTCTTTCGTGGGGATGGAGAAATGCTGCCCTCCGCTGGCTATAGCGCATTTTCCTCAGGTTAACAAAAGCGGGACACTGCGGGTATTTACGCTTTCGAGAACTTGGCAAGGCTTTCTCAGCCCTCCAGAACTTGAAATATGTGAGGACGTCCTTTCGAAAGGTAGAGAAGATCGAAGAATTGTACTATTAGCTTACAGGTGACAGAGCTAGAATTAAGTTGTTGGTTTGCTGATCGTGAAGCTGCAAAATCTTCATTGGTGGTATTGTATTTTTTATTTCTGTATTATTTTGGGAATTCCTTTATACAGTTATATCCTTCCCCATCCACTATGAAAAATACACGTGTGGTAATTTTTGTTAAAATTGGATTATCCCAGCCCTTGTTAGCCTAGGTAATGATTTCCTGTAACGTGAGAACTGGCAACACTAAACCATTTTTGTGTTGGTGATCTCTGTTTTTCTATGAAATGTTTTAAAGGGCTTTTGCAAACTTTGGCAAGTACTGTTTGTCTCCCTTTTCCTTTCTTAATTTAAACTTGTGTGCCCTCAGCCACCCAAGTACTATGAAAGTGTCCCCAACTCTGTGTGATGACTTCCCTTATAACATCAAATAAAGATACTAGAAATGTGGAAACTTCCTGATTTGCCTTTTATGTTGTATGGCTTATGTAGACACTACAGTGCAGAAGTGCGTTAAACCTTTTGTAATTTTCTTTCCCTTTTCCCTTTTTGTTGTTCCTGTTTGTCATTGTATTAGCATTTCTTTAACCAATACTGGAGATGCTTAGTGGAAGCCTTGAGCTGACCTGAGTCTGTAATGTTCTGCCAGTAGTAGGTCATGCAAATTGAATCCTTTAGAGTACAGATACTTTTAAAAATGAAGCACTGTCAACTACCATGAACCTTGGCTCACAGTTATGGGAGAGTTCAATTGGCAAGGGTCTCTCCCATCTTGGACTTCCTACTTTCCAGTAGGTTTGGTGTTGCTAAAGGGCTGAGTGTGCTGTTGCCCATAATGTATGTAGCAATAATTATGCTTTGGTTAACACTTTCTGCTTTCTTTGTGCTGGACTGTTCTCCAGAAACCACTTGTCCCAAAAATCAGGGTTCTTTTACCCGATGTGCAATGAGCTGAACAACACACAGAGTCAAGATAATTGTTTAATTCATGTCTGCGCAGAGATGGGTGCTAGGTGGTAACTCCACAAAGCGAGCACACCCATTATTCGGTTACAGAGTTTACATGGTATTTACAAAGTATAGAACATTTCTCTAACATAATTGTTAGGTTAGTTCCTACCTCTTATCGTCGCTGGCTGATACATTCTTTGCTTACAATTAACGAGACAGTATTCACTTATTTTACTGCTCTTGCTCAGTGGGGAGGGGGATTTGTTGGTCTGGGGGTTGTCTCAATCTAGGGGAGGGCATTTTAGTATTATAATGAGAGAATAATGAGGTTACTTTTGGAGCAGCTTGTTCCAGTCAGCAAATGTTTCCACGTTTCCCTTATCTTAGTTCCTTGTTTTAACCACAACTGTGACTCTTCAAGGCCTTTTTGTTAGCCCTTATCACTTACTGGCATTCTCCTGCAATCCTCCTTTAGTCATTTGTCATCACACTGATATATCCCATCCCTTTCATGTGCAGCAACACTTTTCTTCCTCTTTACTGCTTCCAGTTGGTTTAGTTCAGTTGTACCTTTTGTTAGTTTTGGACAATTTGCAGCAGTGAAGTCTTAGCTGATTTCACAACAGATAACTTGTATAGGTTTAAAATATGCTTCAGACAAACTTTTTTTTTTTCCTACGAATTACTACAATTGGTTTAGTTAACAGAAGTCCTTCTCACATCTTAGCTTTTGTGATTTTGCTCAAGTGCTAAGCATTAATAAGACCACTTTGACTAGAGTGGGAAATATAGTTTGAAAATTATAGGACTCTACTGGATGTGAATTTTCCAAGTTTGAAGTTGCTCTTGAAAGATTTTTTTTTTTAAACCACTTACTTGAAATAAGGGTAGTATCTTTCAACTCCTTGACTGCCTCACACAGCCCCTTTTCAGTGGTTGAAGTGGCATAAGAACTAAAGTGAAAGGAACTGAAGTTCACTTTCTTGTGACCTGACTGCTTTATTGATGGATCAGATCATGATGCTATGGGGAGAGAGCAAGATAAGTGTTCTTCTGCTTCCTAAGTAGTTTAAAATGCCTGTACTCCTATCAACAATACCTTCTCTGTTAGGTTAGTGTGAGACTTGATTCTTACATACTACCTGAAGTCACCTTCCGATATATCCAGCCTCAGGTTAATGACTAAAAAGAAATTCTTCTGACAAAATAACAATAATGCAAAATTCTTCTTTTCTGCTAAACAGTTGGTTCACAGAAACTGAGAGTGTAATGCATGGAAAAACATGTATAAGGATGAGACCAAAAACTGTAGCCTAGGACTCTGTTTGAGTGTCACTGGTAATTCATCCCAAGAACAGCATTGCAAGTGAAAGACAAGTGTCTACTTCAGTTGCTGTCCCACTCCAGCAGGCAGCATCTTAAAGATTTCCTGAGACAGTGGTTACACTTGTACATTTTTATGCCACCTTGGTCTCCATTTGATTTACTGTTTTGTAGTTCTGTTTTGAACATTTGATATCTTTGGCAATGAGTTCTACATTGTTTCTGTTGTTTGCTTTAAAATACCTGCTGGATAATTTAATTGTCTGCTGATGCCTGTCTTGTCGTAAATAGTTAGTAATTGCTCTTTATATGCCTTTTCTATGCCATTCTTCATCTTAAAAAATCTCATACATGTTCCCATACTCAGCTGCTTGCTTTATAAGGTGAAGTTTAATCTCAAATGGAAGACAATGAGTATCTTTATCATAGAGTCATTCAGGCTGGAAAAGACGTTTGAGATCGAGTCCAGCTATCAACCCTACTCTACCAAGTACACCCCTAAACCATATCTCCAAGCACCACATCTAAATGACCTTTAAACACATTGAGGGATGGTAACGCAACCACCAACCTGGGCAGCCTATTCCAATGCCTGACAGCCCTTTTGGTGAAAAAAATTTTCCTAAACCTACCCTGGTGCAGCTTGAGTCTGTTCCCTCTTGTTCTATCATTAATTACCTGTGAGAAGAGACCAGCAGCTGCCTCTCTACAGTGTCCTCTCAGGTAGCTGTAGAGAGCAATAAGGTCTCCCCTCAGCCTCCTTTTCTTAAGACTAAATAGCCCCAGTTCCCTCCTTCCTGTTATGCTCTGTACTTTTTTGATTTTTGTGCTACTTTTATCAGATGAGATGATCAGAAATGTTTTCGATAGCCAAGACCTGTGAACACTTCACAATTGTACAGAGAAGTAAGACTTTCTGTTTTTCTCCAAGTTTCTTTTTTTGAAAATTTGAACTCTATTCTGCGCTAATAGCTTTCCTCTAATTGTGGTTTAAAAAACTTCTCTATCTTTTTAGTTAAGGTACTATTTTCTAGGTGGTTTAAAGGCAACGGAGGGGAGAGGGAAGGGGAGAATGACCTACATTTGCTAAAACATGCTGTCACATTCACTCAGGTATTTGGGTCCTAACTCCGAAGTAATTTCAAAGCTCAAGTAGGGCACTATTTTCTGTAGCAAGGTGTTGCGTCTTGCTAAAATATACTAAGAAGAAATACTCAGTTTTGAAGAGTTGTGCAATTAGTTTGCCAACAGCTGCTGGTGTTTCTTAAGGACTGGGGTGTGCATTGCCCTGCATTCCTGCTGAAGTACTGTGGTTTAGAAACATGTTTTAATATGTAGAGACTCTAGGTTTAATAAGTAGGATTTGAGTCTAGGATCAATATTGTGAAACTGCTTCATAAACTGCGGATACAAATTGAAACTAAAGTTAACTTAGGTTTTAGCTGCTGATGTTGCAAATGTTTTAGTAAGCTTGAAAACTATGATTTAATGTTCATCTGCTGTAATAGTTGTGAGTTAATAGTAAATAAATATTTATTACCTGTTTCTGATGATTGCTTTCAGCAGGTTCAGACCTCGTTGCCAGTCAAAGTACCTACTGTTATTTTTTTTTTGCTATAGTGAGGGCTGTTCCTTCTGCCTTCTCTCAAATGATGAAGTTTTGGAGGAGGGGAGAAGCCGGATTTGAAAGCGTTAGTAAGTGAAAGGTAACCAAGGGAGACTGGAGTAAGCTTGTGG
This sequence comes from Leptosomus discolor, assembly GCF_034619465.1. Lineage (NCBI taxonomy): Eukaryota > Metazoa > Chordata > Aves > Leptosomiformes > Leptosomidae > Leptosomus > Leptosomus discolor. The sequence continues at coordinate 51,398,533 of NC_141397.1, read as the reverse complement.
TCAGGGTAATGGTGCTTGGTAATAATAAAGTGTGTAAAGCATCACTATTTGAATTCTTGGCAGAGTTTGTCTTTAAATTGACAGTGACTTTTACTGTGAGAGTAAGTGGTTTAATTTGTGTTAGCTAGCATTAAGGTAACTCAACCTGCTATAAGAAAATGCGATTTGAGATACCTTTGTGGCGCTCAAGTTCTGTTCGAGTAACAGTCCCCACACGTCTCACTTAAGCTGTTCTGTCATGGTGATTAAGTTGTAACTTGCATCTTCAGTTTTTAAGAGGCATAACACCACCCCCACCCCCCAGCTCTTTTTTTTCAGCTTGTTAATTACTTTTTTTCCTCCTTATTTGCAAGCTCTGTCAGAAGCCTTTCAAAACCTTAGTCTCTGTCTGTTCTGTGCCTTCTTGCAACTTTCCCCTTCACTTTTTACTTTGCCAGAAAATGGCAGGAGGGTCAGTGGCCTGCAGGCTGTAAGTCTTCCTTAACTGTTCTCTCTTAATGACAAAGTGTAAATCGCCAGTATCCTTCCAATCTGGGTTGAGATGGCAATCTTAGTCTTTTTCTATAAGAGGATTTGCATTTTAAGATGGAGAAAGTGATGGATTTGCAATGAATTGAAACTGCAGGCTAGCAAATTCTTTTATTCATTGAAGTCAAGCAGTAGCATTATGAATCTTTTCCATTTTAGAGGAAGGAGTCATCTCTGCTTTTGAAATGTTCAAATCTATTAGAATGACAGAAGAAATATAGTATGGGAATTTCCCCTTTAAGCGTAGCACCAACTTTGTATGAAAAAGTCTGTCTGAAAACAGTTGTTTCTTATAGAACCCAGCAACAGTCCTCTGTGTACTCAGAAATGTATGGCAGATACTTGAGCATCAACGGAACAGTGTTGCTGCCTACAGTCTGTCCTGCTCTCAAAACTATTTCATAATTAAGATGTGATCTGTTTTCGCTATTTTTAAAGCAGCGGGACTGGAGGACTTATCTGTGTGTGTTTCTGGGAACAATCTTCTCACTGTCTGCAGTGGAGGAAAAAAGCAACACAGTTACTAGCATTGTGCAAGCACTTCATCTTCACTGGCTCTGAGAAGCTCTTAGCCTCTACTCTGTTGGTACTGCATCAAAGCAGAAATATGTCAAATTGCAGTCTTTTCTTGATCTTGTCTTGAGGAAGCATGAACAGCTGTTGAAATGAATCTGGAATACTATGAGGCTTTACCAGATACAGGTATGTATTAGTATATTTCCTCTCTTTCATTTGCACTTGTTTTGTATCAGTGTGCCCAGTAGAGGCACAGATGCTGGATTAGTACTTTGAGAGTTACTCAGCAGCAGAGCTACTTTTCTTGGCACCATTGCATGGACCATTTAAAAACTATTCCACTACTGAAATTGTTGCTCCGAAAGGAGCCTTTTAAAAAAGATGGGATGAGATGACTCAGATTCTGAGCAACCCTTCAATAGCTGAAGGATCTTCATACGTTATCCATTCTGGAATAAACCTCAAAGATGTCAGCTCTCTTTCCTGCTGTTGTGCGGCCCCTGCCCCAATAGTTCCTGCATAAAAGTATGATGGGACTAGCCTTCTGTCTTAGACCAATAGATGCTTAAGGAAAATGATGTTTTGGAGGATATGCTTAGCCTAGTCAGCCTGGGTCCTACAGGGAACAATCCAGAGTGATAAATTAGATCCTTGCTCCAGCCTGGTGTTTAAACTGGGGAGAACAGTCCCAGCTAATCACACCCTGCTGGATTCAGTCTTTCTCGCTGTGTATAGCCTTGAAAGTGTAACCTTGCATGGATAATAATCTTTATCACTTGAGTTTAGAGCCTATCCACTTCAAATACAAACTGGGTAGAAGCTTTATTGAGGGTATGGGGAAGGGATGAGACAAGGGTGTAAAGCTTTTGGGTCTTTCAGGTCTGTTACTTGTTGGGCTTTTATAGTTCATGATTTTTATATTTGGGATTTGGTGTCTGTTGTTCACTAGAAATCTTTTTGATGGAACTATCTAGGGCTAAATACGTATACTTTTTTCCGCTGTGGACAGATGGGAGCAATACATCAAAGGCAACTTCAGAATAATCACATACTTTTATTTTAAGAGTGGTTTCAGCAATTTTTTTTGAATGCAAAGATCTCACAGTTCTTAATATAAAAGGACTTTTCAGGTCAGACTGGTACTGGGTTTGGCTGGGATGGAGTTAATTTTCTTCACAGCAGCCCATATGGTGCTGGGCTGTAGCTTGTGAAAAACTGTTGATTAACACACCAATGTTTTAGCTGTTGCTGAATAGTGCTTACAGTGTCAAGGCCTCCTCTGTTTCTCACTCTACTGCCCTAGCAAGTAGGCTGGGGGTGGGCAAGAGGTTGTGAGGGGACACAGCTGAAGCATCTGACCCAAAGTGACTGAAAAGATTCTCCATATTTTTTAACATCGTGCTCAGCAACAAAATGGGGGGGAAGTCTTTCCAAAGTAGCTGCTGTTCAGGTTGGCCATCGGTTTGCTGGTGGGAGGTGGTTAGTGATTTGGCTTGCCTTACCTGTATGTGTGATTTTTTTTTTTAATTATTATTTTTTAATTATTTTATTTATTTATTTATTTATTTCCCCTTCACTTATCTTGACCTATGAGGTTTAGCCCCTCGCTTTTGCCTTTCTGATTCTCTCCCTCATCCCTCTGGGGAGGAGTGAGCGAGTGAGTGACTGGGTGGGTGCTTGCCTGCCATCCAGGGTCAACCTACCACAGGCTGTTTCTAGACATGTTAAATATGTTTGAAGGGATGTAGTATTTCTTGATTTTTAGGGATTTCCTAGTTGAGCCATATTCTAATCACAGTACAATCTATTCAGAATACAGTCACTCTTTTCTTTTTTTTTCCCTCACAGAGACATTAGCAATATAATGAAATCAATTTTCTGCAGTAAATTTAACAGGAAGATCAGGTAGGCTTCAGTCTGTCTGCTGCATTTACATCCGCTTTATTGGATCAAATGAAGCCTTGCAAAAGAAACCATTTATTTTCAGTCCTTTTCCTCGTCTGCTTTGAAGATGTTCTCCTGATATTGGTGGTTTCCAGCTAGGAAAAAGTAATGTTGGATTTTGGATTTCATAGTAGTTGTACTAGCTAGTTTTGTAATCTGTCTTATTCTCAGGAGCTTCTTGTGTGGAAACTAAAGATGTACAGCCATGTTCCAGTAGTGCTAAAATACTTTCAAAACATGAGAAGAAGGGGAAGAGATTCTACTCTGAGCCTTTTTAATTCCAGAACATGAAATGGCCTCATACTTGCCTTACAAAGCATGACTTCCTATAACTTTTTGTCAAGGTGTGCTACCATTTTAATATAAGCTACTCTACAGCATTTTACTGTACTTCTCCCCGCTTTGATATTCTTAATATCTATCTTGTTATATAAATTCTACCTGCTGTTGCTTAGGCAGCCTTACCTGCTCCTTGCTCCCCCTTCCTTTGGTGGGGATTTTTTGATACTTGCTCCCTTGTCTGCTACCTACTTCTAAGAAACTTGTAAGACCCCTCCAGTCAATTTGGCTGAAATTAACCTATAGTATTAGAATTAATAAGAGGCAGGAGCTGATGGATGAAAGATATGATTAAATATATTTGAAATCTCACTTTAAATACATTGGACCGCTATCCAGTGGTAATTGCCAGGAAGGTCTGTTCTTTGTGAAGTTTTGCTTCTGACCCCTCTTCAATCTGTCGTCATTTTGCAGCTTGTATTTTGAAGTCTGATTATTTTTGCATATAAAGGACTTCATAACACGGACACCTCCGGGTTCTTTCTGTGGCATGGCGTTACATTTTCCTCCTGAGTTTTGGACTGAAGAGAACTCCAAAAGCAAGTTTACAAAAAGGCCCATAATGATGGTCACTCAGTTGGGAAGGAAAGTATTCTTGTCTGTTTCTTGGCTTGACTTACCAAGGCTTAAGAAGGACCTCATTGGAGTGCTGTCCCAGATCTGTCTTATACTTAACAATTTAAGACTTGGAATAAACTGGGAGAAAAATCACAAACACCCACTGAAAAGTTTCTATTCATAGAACCTGTTCTGGGCTTAAATGCCATTGTGGGGCAAGTTCTAAAAAATGCAACTATTAATCAAATTCCTCTTTCCGAAGTAACATTTCACCTTCCTTCTGAGGTTAATGAGGCTCTGGGATTCTTCAAGATTTTGGAAACTTAAGACAGAGCCAGCTGTATTTACAATATGCTAATTGTCTCATTTTTTTTTTCTGTTATTGGTATCAAATCAATAGAAAGAATTCTCTCATTTCTTGAGAGTTCAGTGATGATTATTTTCAGTACATATAGGTCAGATTGAGTGAGCACTGCAAATTTTATATATCAGAGTATTAAGCTGCTTAAGAAGGGCAGATGCACATTGGTGTTCTGAACTGGAGGGGCAACAGTGGCTGCTGGTTTAACTCCTGCAAACATGTTTACCTGGCAAGCACACAAAAAGGTGCTTCTAAGGTATGGGTACCTGTTAAAGATCCCCTTTAGAAGGGGAATTTTTGGCTCGTAGTGCTTTCAGTAAGTAAACCCGTCTGCCTGAAAGTACTGTGCAAATGATTTTTCTGGCAATTTAGGAGCATGCAGGAACAAACAGTACATTTTTTGGCTGCTTTCTCAAAATTGGCTTGGGTGGTCATCTGATACTTCAGTGAACAAGAACTACAGAGCGAAAGAGAGCTTTGTGGGTGCTTATGGATGCAGTTTGCACCAGACATTGGTGGTTATGAAACTAGTGTTCAATTTTCATTTACCTTCTAGAAAATGTGTATAAAATTACTGCTCCTTGAATAAGGAATTGTTACGGCCATTATATTAGAGCTCTCTGTTAGTATGAGGTAATCTTAAACCAGTATCCAAGCTTCTTTACAGAGATTAATTTTGGAATTCTGTGTATTCTTTCAAGACCATACAGTCTAAGATTATGCAGAGTAGAGGTTAAAATAAGGTTATTAGATTTAAATAATTTGGATGCTGAAAAACATCTTTTTATTTTTTCTTTTGATTGGATTGTATTAAGTATCCTGGAAGTATACCACTGCAGTTCTGTCTGAAGAAGTATGGAGGTTAGTATAGCCTTTTCCCCTTCGGTTTGGCAGTCTGAACAGTGGGAATATTTGTCAAGTTAAACCTTCACTTATGTCATTAAAAGCTCCAGGTCGTCTTGCTGCTTATGAGATTGCTGATTTCTGATTTCCTGTGTTGTGTTGAGGATATGGGTGGAACACGTGGATTGATGGAACAGGTGCTATGTGTGTTCAAGCAAGAGTAGTTAGCAAGTGCTGAACAGAAGCATTAAGTTTCTGAGTGTGTTGTAGTGTGGCTTTTTGATGCTGCAGAACTCTTGTTTCCCTCTAACCGATATTCATACTGCTTGGGGAGACTTGGAAGTAAGAGCTTTCTTATTTTATGACAATAACAAAATTAGTCTTGCTCACTAATTAAAGATCTTAGTGACGTTGATACTTTTATTGTGCACATGGGAGCCGTGCATAAAGATGGGTTACTGCCAAGTAAACATTCAAACAATACTTGAAATAAAGGCAATTAATTTTATGTAGTGTTTTCATAAGGATTAAACCAGTCACTCTTACTGGGAACACTTTTGAGAAAATATGAATTTTTAAAAGTTTTGAATTGGTTTCTTAAGGTTATTGTAGTTAAAACTGTCATTTCAACATTTATATAATGGCAGGTGGAAGCATCCTGTGCAAGAAGAAAATTTAGCTTTTTGGTTTTCTATATTCAGCAAATGCTGATGTGTTCTTGACTATCTGTATGGCAGCACTGGATGAAGTCCTGCACTGTGTGTATCTTGCAGTCTCCCAGTTTAAAAATTGTTGCTTGTATAATCAGCATGGAAATGGTGTGCTCTGACTGTAGGAGCTCAAGCTTGTATGTGATAAGACAAAATGCAGACTGATAAATTGGGAGGTAATATTGATAGATAGTTTAGGAGTTAAGGCTGTATTCTTGTCAACGGCTTAGTCATCATGTTAATAAATTGGTTTTTGTGTTTTGAAATATTAATCCAACCTTCAATTTGAAGCAGAGCAATAGTTAAATAAGTGGGGATTTGACTCTTTAAAGCTCAAAACTAGATTTCCAAGTATTCTATTCCATATGTTTCCCTGTATGTTCATATTTCAGAAAGCTGTATGTTCACAACTGTGTATTTGAAAAGCCTTTGAGTACAAAAAATTGTTTTGAAGAAGTGAAGACTTCATTACAGTTAAATCTCTGGACTTAGCAAAATGTGTAAGAATAAATTTTAATTTTACAAGCTTAAATATTGTATTTTTAAGCTCATGGGTAGCAAAATGTGTAGAAAGTTCCATCTTTTTATAAAGATCAAGACAATTTTGCAATGTAACCGGTTTATTTGGTTACATCTGCAAATATATGGCTGAAAGATTCAGATGTTTTATGTGGTCTTCATCAACAATGTAATCGCCTGAAGTTACTTAAGCTTTCTCTTTTTTATTGTATCTTACTGATGGAATCCTTTGTAGATGTGTAGACAATATCTTCCTCTTATTGATTCTTCTATGCCCACGGCACATTAGAGCTTATATTTTCTGCATCACAAAAAGCTATTTCTGCAACATTCAAGAACTGCTTTTGGCTCTTTGACTTTATTTGTAGTCATGAAATTGCCGTGCATTTGACTGTATGTCATTTTAGTGAGAAATTATATTATTATGATGTGATTAGAGGTATGGAAGTAAGATGGTGTGTCGATCTGCGGTGCATAGGAAAGGCTGTTTTGTGGGATAGGAACGTTCTTGTGTTTGGCAAGAGGCAATACTCTGTGACTGTTTTCCTTCCTTGTACATTTTTTCCTTTTTCATGGGTGGTGTTTAAGTGTTCAGTTGTGCTCTGCTCTATTTCTTCGGAGAAGACACAGTGTATGTGACCCCCAGCCAGCTGAAGAAAAATAAAGGGATTTCTAGGTTCTTCTATCATTCTGTTATACTTATACTTGGGGCTACCCTTGGGTTTGAATGTTCTTGCAAGAACAACTTAACCTAACTTACCTAAACAAAGAAGGTATATTCTTTTTATAGTCTTTGTTTCTTTTTCCATGATGATTAAGCAGTGGAGATTTTTCTTTGGTCCTGCCCCTATTGCTGTACTTGTGTGCAGAAAATGAGCTACTGTGGGAGATAATGGTGAAGGCTATTTGGTGAAAAATTGTAGGTTATGGCACATGGTGGAAAGAAAACTATGCTTGTTAGTATGGAAGTGCTGTCATCTGTAGTCCTTGGGTGTTCTACCAAGAAAGAGATCCTCATGCAAATGAAGTTTATTTTGAGGTTTACTGTGGGCTGAGTTACACATTTTTCTCCAGACATCTTGCCTTAGTTTTTGTTTCATCAATCTGCACATTTATATAAAGATGACTCTTGGTATAATTCATGAAGTTACTCGTTTCTGAGCTGTAAGTGTGGATGCCAGTTTTACACTACGTTAAACTTTCTGCCTCAAGGGGTGCTTTTCAGGTAAACCAAATGAAGTAAAAGGGAGATGACAGAAGGCTGCTACAGGTGTAAACTTAGGTGAACAGCCACATCCTAAAGAGCAGGGGGATCTAACAAGACTTCTCTGGAAGTCTTAAATGCTTTTTTACAATACTGTTCAGTACAATTAAAAATAGAAGTGATGGCTAACACCTTTGCAAAGGTTTGTTAGCTTGTGGTACAAGAGCAGAAAAATTTTGTTTGGATCAAATTCTGTAATGCAATTTGTTAAAAAATATAAATACATTAAAATCCTGCAGGGACAACTATACTTTTAAAAAAGGAGGTAAAGTTTGACTCTGAATACGGCTTGATTAAAAAAAAAAAAAACCACCACCATAAAACAAAACAAACAAACAAACCCAAAAAACCGCAAACAAACAAACCAAAACAAAAATGACAAAAAACCTCGAAACAACAAAAAACCTCAAAACAAAACCAAAACAAAACCGCAAACAAACAATTTTGAAAATTTTGTTTATTAGACTTGTTAGCACACATCTTAAGGAGACAATGACTGTATTTACATTAGTTTAAGGAAAAAAGCTTTTTTCTTAAAAATTTTTTGTTTTTCCCATGTACAGTTGCTTGAAATGAGAGCTCCTCATAACCAAATCAATGTGTAGTTCAGATTATTCATGATTTCCTAGAGATAACTGGGGAAAAAAATAGCTTCTGACTTCATGATGTGTTGAAGTTGGAGAATATTCATGTATTTCTGTAGCTGTTTCTTTATTGCTTTTGGTAGACTGTTAGAAGTTTTACTTAGCAGTTAAAGAACATTTTTTAACATGTGTCAAATAACCTTGAATTTTTAATGTTTGGAAATGAGTATTAAAATATGCTGTAGCCATTCATTTTGTGGTCTGCTGACACTTCCCTGAAAAAGCTAGTGTAAACTGCAGATCAGCAAATTCCCTGCTGTTAAGCTTACAACTTCCCTGGTTTTATAATTATGCACAGCTGATTTTAAAATGGGTTTTCACATGCTCATTGGTGCAGTGCGAAAGCACCTTGCAGGAAGTGTTGGGTTTATCTCTATCGGGCCGTGTAATGAGTCCCTTGCTGCAACATCTTGCCCCTCCCCTAAGCAGCCAGCATACACTGAGCATAGTGGCTCTGCTGGAGTTGCTTCTGTTTTCATGGAGGAGATAGCAGACCAGGCACTGCAGCAGGTGGAGCTGCCTTGGTGGATCTAACCCTGGGTTCTGGCTGTGAGGATCCGAGTATTGCTTTGGGCCGTGAGACAGTTGCCGCCTCAAGCTGACGCTAACATCATCAAATATAAAGCTGACTCGAAAATTTTAAAAATGAACACAGGATTTTTTCCTTGCCTTTTTTTTAAGATCTGGTTTCTAACGTGAAGCAACATTTTTCCTGAAGGATTCAACCTATTCCTATAAAGGCTTATTTTTGAACACTATGGACCTAGATTAAATGTCAAAGACAGGCAGCAAGCAGCGCTTACAGAGGCATTTTTCTGGAATCTCAGTCACGGATCGATTGAAGTGCACAGGGTCTGAAAAAATGTCTCCTAGCATAAAAAACTTGGATTGTTTTTCTCCGATGCTATGCCACTGTAAAGTAGCATGTACCAACAACACAATATCTTTAATGTTTGGATGTAAGGTGGGTCTATAAAAGGACTTTCCTGGAAATGTAAGCTGCATTTAATGAATGATTGCCATTATGTTTAATGTAACTGTACCTTAAATTTCTGATTCAATAGTGTGTATTTTGTTCTGTGCCTTACTCGGTTATAGGAACTCTTGGTGATTGTAACAGAAATAACGAATTATCATGCCTACTGTTTAAAGAACCCTTTGAACAACATTTTGAATTTACTGAATGCCGCATGTAAAATGTCGTCATTCTCCATTAATCAGCATTAATCATCATGTAATCAGTTTATTGCACTTGGCTTTCATTTTCTTCAGCTGTAGAGAATTAAATACACAAGAGACTTGCACTGAGATGCAGGGCTGGAAATGCCTCCTGACATCATATTGATGGAAGCAATTGTTAGTGGCAGGTTTGGGTTTAACAGTGCCCTCAGGCATTTAGTCATTTTAGGACTACATCAAATGTTTAGCTTTCAGAGTAATAAAACATATATAATTTGGTAATCCTCAGAATAGTGAACAGAATATATTCAGTGTTGTGTCAAAAATGCTTTTTTCAGTAAAATTAACACACAGTGTGAAGGCTATGATAACAACACTAAGTACTGAAAAGCCCCTTTAAAATTAAAAGAATATGTGTGTGAAGTTACTTTTGAGACAGAGATTCAGAAATCTTTTTCTTCAAAACTTATTTTGCATATTTGGTGTTTCCAAGCCAGTGTTGGTTATTTTTAACAAAATATAGTTGAACTAGATTTTATTTCATAAATTGGGAACAGTTGTGTGTGTGTGTACACACAGACATATATGCATATGTGTGATGCATTTTTAGAGGTAGATATATATCACAAAACATTGATGCTGAATAAATGTCACATAGGTTGGGAGGGAGGAGTCTAAATTTTTATGGATCTTTTGATAGTGTGAATAATGACTTATTATGAAACTTAAAGTTGAATGCTTTATTTCCAGGAGGGAAGAATTTGCCTTTTTTTGAATCTCTGTCCTTTCATGTGTCCAAAACATTTTTCAGTTGAAAATACATATGTGTTTAATGATGCGATTTGGAAACTATTTGCTATAAAACTAACATTTCTTTCCTTTTTGTGGGACTGCACATCCTTTTTTTTTTTATTGATAAAATATTCTCACATGTATGTAATAAACTTAGGAAGAAAGGCATGGAATGAAAACACTAGCTTGATTTTAATTTTGCCAGTTGAACTGCAGAGCAGAGCTGCTGTTGAAGACCAAACTAAAAATACCCAGCAAACATCCAGAATCCACTTTAGGCATTTTGTGTCAGATCTGAGCCACGGCAGCATTTTTTTTTCTTATTTGTGTGCATTCATCACTTCTTGCCTTCCCCTAATTCACTGCAGACCACTGGGTGAGGGGACTGGAGGGGGTGGACTCACGCTGGCAGTGCAACCACCAGCACCTGGGCAGGCAGACATGAGGAGGTTAAACACCTTGTAGAAAATACAGTCGGCAGAATTCTTTATTGTTAATGTTGTCTGGCTGTAGGCTAGTAAGAAGTGTGTCTTGCAGAGCAAGAAGTATTTAGGTTTAAGTAGTTGTGACCTGCTGGTGGCACAGAGGGAATGTGGGACTGGGCGGTTGGTGGTTTTGAGGAGAAGTTGCGGAGTTGTATTGTACTAAAAAGAAAATTGTGCTCTGAGATTGCCTTTGAATACTGAAAGAGTAAATATTCAAATGATAGTGTGAAACAGTAATACGAGGTTACCTGTTCAGTCAGAAACAATTCATCTTACACAAGTAATCCTTGGAAACAGTGTTTTCCGTTTTCCTTTGCTGTTTTTTTACCATGTATGAAAAGACCCTTTGCAATCTGGCTGTTCCTTCTTTGGTCTCTTTTCTTTGGCGTTCTGGAACAGGTGAGCTTCTTCACTACGAATATTTCTGGTGTTTTTGTATACTTATATATGTATCTTAAATTGGTGTATAATTTCTGGATATCCATGACATGAAGCATTATAGAAATACTTACATTTAGCAGTAGCTGTGCATTTTTGACATATGATGGAACACTGCGACCTAAATAAACATGTTCTAAGCAGTTTTATTCAAGATAGAATGTCAAACTGAAACTGTTCAGGGGGTTGAAATGCCTTATGTTTTTGTCTTAGCTCGAATTCTTAAAAGAAAACTTAGTGCTTTTATTTGAGAATTAAGTTGTTACACAGAGTACTGCAAAACAAACCCAAAGATCAAAAAACTATTCTAACATGTCAAGTCATTCAGTTATCACATGTTGGGGCCTAAGTTGAAAATAATACTGAATGTCCTATTCTGTGGTCAGTGAAGTTGTTCTGAAAATACACGTATCCTCTTTTCTTACATTACTGAAGTCTCTCTTAGGCACAGGCTTTCAGCTTTTCAGTGTGAATTGATGTTCACCTGCAAAAAGACTTTATTTGGCTTTCATAATCTTCCTAGTTTTTACAAATAAAGTTTTGAAGTTAATTTCAGTTCTGCAATACTGGAGCATACCTTTCGTTCTGTGTCTTCTCTTTTCCTCCGTGAGGAAGGCACTATTACTTTCCTAGGGACTAGTTTCTGGTTTAACACTTATGCTAGACTGCAGGGAAGACTTGTACAAAATGCATTAGCATCTTAATATACTGTTTGTTTTGGATTAATTTTGTTTTAGCAAGATTAAGCAACATCTAGCTGTGTTGTTGCTTCTGTTGTTAGAGCTTATTTTCTGCTGAATGATGTCTGGAGGTATTCAGAGTTGTGATGGTTGGTTTTTGGAGAGATGTGAGGAGAACTGTGGGTATTTAGATTTTTCTACTGATTTGCTTTTGATATACTGCATCCTAGTCCTTTTATGCAGGAGTGGAGATCTTGAATGTCCAGCAGTGTTTCCCAACAACTTCAGTTGCTAGAATGGTCTTTTGAAGGGTCCTTTTTTTAGATTTAGTTTAACTTCTGAAGTGGAGCAGTGGCTGAACAAGGACAAGTATTTAAACTTGGGGAATCAGGTGCAAATGGTCTAAAGCTGCTTGGTTTTATCATGCTGCCTGTTCATACTGCATCAGAGAGGGTCTGGCCCTGTAAGCTTCTATATATTTATTGTATTCAAATGATAAGACTTATTGATTAAAGTCCTCACTTAACCTCTTTTGACACATGGGCTGGCCTTGTACAGTGGAAGATAGAACTTACTGCGGGACAGACCGTATGAGTTAGGCTGTGTGTTTTCCAGAGTTTTGTTTGTAGTTTTCGTTGCTTGAAGTGTGCAGCAACTTGGCAGTCATATTGCTGTGTGAGTGTGGGGGGGTAAAATCTGGAGGAGGAGGGAAGTGAGTATAAGAAGGTCAACTTATGAACTTTTTAACTGTTTTTAAAGCACTTTTTCATTCTTACGTTAAAGCTGGTTTACCACTAACTTTTTTTCTTTGTAGAGAAGATACGTTACTGTGCTTTCAAATTTATTTTCACATAACAGTGGATTGATGTGTACATCTAATATGAGTTGGACTTTGATATGCGTCCCATTTTGGAGAACTGTAGTTAGTGCTGCCTTGCATTTCATCATTAAATTATCCGGTAGTTAAGGATGTTCTTGCATAATTAATTTTCTGTCTATGAACATGGCATTCTGTATGGCTTGAATCTCTGGAAAAACAGCGTTGCATGCTCTTAGGGATATGGGTCACCAGTTTAGGGCATGGGATTGTTTAAGTCTTCTTTAATTTCTGCTCATTTCTGTTTCAGTAAAATTTCTCACTAGAGCATTTTCAAAAAAAGAATTAAAACCACAACTTATTTCAAGGGGGTAGATTATATATGAATCAGTTGAAATGTCTTCTTTTTAAAATATAGATAAGAGCTTAGTGAGACTAAAGTGAACCCTTTTTTATAATCAGTTTCCTAAAGCTTTTCTGTGCTTTTTCTGTGAACAGGTGATCTCTATTCTGGAAAACAGTGCTATAAAATGTCCATAAAATCCTTGTTTGTCCCACACATTGTTGCAGATACTTTGTTCGTCCTTATTTTTGTCTAACTCTGTTAGGCATGGGAGTTGAAGCAGGGAGGCTGTGGGCCTGAACAATTAACATGAGAATGATTTCACTGTGGTGAATTTGGACCATCTTCTTGTCTCATGTAAACTATCACTGGGTTATTAAAGAAAATGGATTTTTCAGTAGTTTACACCAGTAAATAATGTAGTCTGTAGTGTTTGGTGACAGTTCAAAACTCATTGAAGGTGTAATCTAGCCTGAAGAAATTTTAACTATGTTGCATCAGAAAAGAAATGTTTTTAATTAATTTTGTCAGACTTGTGTACCTGTAACTGAATCCTTTGGAGCAGCATCGCTGTCAGCAGTGTGTGTTAAATGTTTAGCACTTGGTTGCTTTGGACTTCAAATTATGATTATAAATTATACAGCAGTCCATAAATCTTCTTAAAAAATAGTTAAATTGCTTGGCTACTACCTAGCTGAGTGCTGGGAAACTTCCAAGGCATGCAGCTGAGGCAGTCTGTCTGCAAGTTCGGAGCTGCTTTGCCGCACCTGCCTTTTTTCTTTCCTTTGATCTGTCTTGCCCATTGCTTGGCTGGCCCTTCTAAACTAGGGTCTCCTTGGAGCCTGGATTTGGGTGCAGGATTGAATTCTCTTGGTTGTAAGCAGAGAAATGGTCTTCTGCTAGCTGCTATGAGATGGGTTGGTCCTACTCTCTACCTGCTTTTCTCCCTATTATACCAGCACTGCTGCATGTCTCATCTTGCTGTGAGCTGCTCTAGGGAATTGGAGAAAAATTAATGTTGCTGGAAGAGGGGAACAAACATTGTGCTAGATTAGCTTGCTGAGCCTGCTCGCTGTCTGAACTCAGATGTGTACTAGCAGCAAGGGGGGCAGGGAGACATAGTTGTACAGCTCGACCAAGAGGGACTGAATGGGTCCTGCTCCTTTAGAGAGCAGCTGTCCTTCGAGTGAGCTAGCCTGCGTTGTGAAACGGTATCTATAGGCTCCTATGGAGGGTAACTTGCATGGGATTCTACTTCATATGTAGCAGCAGAATTAACTTGGCATGACTGAAACAGTTGCGTGAATTCTTGTTCGAGGGATGGCAGCTCCTGGGAGAGGAAAGGAATGGACAATTTTGAATGGTGGCTGTTTGACCATGCCAGATTACTCAAGTGCGCTACCTCAGTCAAAAGACATAGTGTTTCAGCGGTGATGCTCTGTAGTAAAGTAGTACAAAACACTTCCATTTCTGTGGAGAATTAGCTGTTTCAAGGCACAGTAATTTGCTTTACTTGAAGCACTTTGCTCAAAAGTAATTTCTGCAAAGGGCAAGGATAGAGTTGTACCTTTCAGAATAGTAAGTATTGTGGATATTATGTTTTCATATGCTCCGTGTCCTTGTCTTCTGTTTGCACTTTGAAATATTATCCTGTAAGTATTTCAGTTAGTGTATTTTAAATGCAAATTCTGGGGGTTTTTTTAGTAATTTCAAGTTGGGAAGTATTTTGCAAATAATAGTAAAGTCAATCTTGAATATCGCATAAATATCCAATTAGCAGCTCACATTTAAGATGGTTTTTTTTTTGGAGAACCTTATAGCTCTTGCCTTGCCAGAGCCTTGGTATGTAAGAGAGTCCTTTACCCCACAACATTTTTTAATTTAAATAATGACATACTGATCTATTAAAAAATGTGTACACACTATGTTCTTGTGAGCACTGGTACATTGTATAATGTAAACATGTGTTTCTTAGAGAAATCTAGAGTCTGTTTACACTCAGGTGTGTCCAAATATCAGTTTCTAATAAATGTGTCTGGTTTAAGGAAAAAAAATAGGGTAATTCTGTGCTTTGCCTAATGGTATTGACTGTTCTGTAAAAGAAGTTAATTTTTATTGACCTGTAATTATTTCATTAATATCTCACACACCCACACCCCCCCCACCCCCAAAACTGGAACGATGCCGTTCTAGCTTTCCACATGGTCTTGTCTGAAATGATCTGGGAAATTAATCCACTTTCAGATCACTTTTTTCCTGTATTTCATAGTCAAATCAAAGCTTGAGATCTGGCAGGGACATTTTGGATCACAAGTCCAGCCAAATACTGCCTTCACCAGAAGAGCAGGCACCTTTAAGCTGGCAGAATTCCTACTTTCTCGGATGTTGCAAGACATTGTCTGTGCTTCTTGAAGCTCTAATGTTTATTTTCTCTAATTTTCAATGTGGTCTTATTTATGCTCTGATAATGTTCCACTTGTATTTTTGGTCAACACTGTTCTTTAAGTAAATGAGAATTCTTCTCTATTTCTGATGATTAACATGGCTGCTCTGGAGAGTTAATGTCAACTCCTTTCAGGGTTTTGTTTTGATAAGTTAAAAACAAGTCAATGTCAGAAAATAGATGAATGGCAGGAGTCTGAGGCTGAGCAATCTAGCATCTTAGTGCTGCAGGGAAGGGAAAGAAAAAGAACTTTTGTCTCCTAGTAGTGAGATATTAAGTTGGCTTGGTCATCTCATGAAACCTCTCTGAAGATTTGAAAAATTTGGGCTTTTGCAATTTTTCACAACTGTCTGCATTTACCACCTCTCCTTTGCCATCCAGCTAAGGAGAAGGTATAGCAGTGTTTGGAGGTTGATGGTTGTTTAACAGAAGTCTTAATGCTCTTGCTTTCCTCTTTGGAATTATTTCTTCTGCCTTGTGCTTCTCTGCTAATAATTGTTAATTTTTGAGAAAATATACTTGAATTGCTTCTACAGTATAATTTCTAATACTTCAAAAGCATAATTTCTCATATAGTAGAACTTGATCTCATGTGGTCTCAAGAATG
Source organism: Leptosomus discolor (assembly GCF_034619465.1). Classification (NCBI taxonomy): domain Eukaryota; kingdom Metazoa; phylum Chordata; class Aves; order Leptosomiformes; family Leptosomidae; genus Leptosomus; species Leptosomus discolor. Next base: position 51,382,523 of record NC_141397.1, on the reverse strand, counting down.
AAGGGTTGAATTGAGTAGGGTGGATAAAGATATTTTTTTTTTTTCCCCTAAGATTTTGTTAAAAGTATAAAGATAAATCGGGGTTATAACTTTAGAGATTTCTGGCAGCTCATCAGTCACTGGCTAAAAGAAACTGTGCATCTTCAGTGCCTGCCTGTATATGTGATTGGGTTTGTTGCTGGTTTGGGGTTTGGAGGCAGGGGATGATGTGATGTAGGGCAGGCTGTGACTGGGTAAAGTGCAGTGGGTGATGGAAATGTAGAGCCACAAGTTGTTCCTTCTGAGTTTGTAAGGGAACTTTGCTGGTTGGCAGAGCAACGTGGCATAGGGTAGAGAAGAGCAAACAAATCCTTCCTCTTTCAGCCCATCAGTATGTGACCAGTTGCCCCATTGAACGACTTCTTTACTGCCAAACTCTGCAATAGTGCTGTAGAGAAGACAGAATAGACTGATGTGTAGCTGACTTCCAAAAGAGAGAGATCCTGCCTGATTTCCTCCCTCCTTTTGCACTGTCTCTGGTGTTCTTTGAGTTGCTTGCCTTAACCTGCAATTGTGTCAGTAATCCAGTACAAGTCTCACCCCGTGAAGGAGGAGAAAAATATGGGCAGTTTCCTGATGAACCGAAGAAAGGAGGGAGAAATGGTGCCTTCCCCAGGTTTGGGAGACAGGGAAGAGTAAGATATTCTTGTTGATAGGAGTTTAGCTGCCCTATTTGGCCATGCTTAGAAATTGGTTTTTGCTGGATAGACAAAAAATTGTCTTCCTGTAAGACAAGCACACAGAGTTGGGTGGACAGAAAATGAATGGCTTAAGCATTACAGGAGCTGGTAACTGATAGATCATTTCAAGCAGTTTCTTTGTAGTTTATCCTGTAGACTTTATAACTGTAATATTTCAGGGCTTTTCTGTGAAGGGCACAGATCTTTATGGTAGCCTGAAATAGTACTTGTATGTAACTCTTAAAAGGGTTATGCACTGTTTTTCAGGTACTGCCTTGGTGTGGTGTTCATGTGGTTATAGACAAATGGGTTACTTGCACTGATCTAGTGGAGTACAAAGTATAAATGACTTACTAAGATGACTGTTTTTGACTTAAGCTGTAGTACATAGAATCCTGTTTAAAAAAAACCAAGAAAATGTGTTCTGTCCTAAATACACTTCAATAATAGGAATAGCTTCTCCCAAGTTTAAAATTATTATATGTTTAGAAGGTTTTTCTGTGCTTTTAATGACATGACATGCTTTCCCTCTAAACTAGTAACACCTATGTATGTACTCTGGAATATTGTAGTAGTGTGTTAAAACAAATGTGGTTATAAAATGTTGGGATGCATCTTATGGACACAGTAAACCCTGCTGGAAAGAAAGTTACATGACTTCAGCTTTCATCTTCAACTAGCAATAAAATGCATGGACTACCTGAAATACCTCAGAATTGTCTGAGACTACAATGGTGAAACTGGGGTGAAGCTTGTGTTTAAGTATGTTTGTAATGTCAGCCCATGTTAGCTCTGGAGTTTGGAGGTGCTGGATGAGCAGTTAACTCTGCAGTCCAGAGAACAGGTAGATATTATGTATGCTCCTGATTTCATTAATACCTTTTAGTAGGGATCTGCAAGTGTGGATGCAGCACAGTTTGACTAGAATAGATCCCTGGTGGCTAAGTAATAGGTTCTGGTTTTTTAAATTGAATGCAAATTAATGAGACTGAGATGGAATAATGACTTATGTTTCTGTTTGAAACTTGTTGGGGAAGCTTAATCTGTCTAGTAGCAAAACCACATTTTATTGTTTCATAATGAGTTTAGCGGTGAATGAATGAAATGCTACATCGATACCCCAGTATAAAAGCTGAAACTCTTTAGCTGACAAAAAATGCTTTAGGCAGATGTTCTAAATTGGAAGTATGGAAAAATGCTTTTGAGCCTGTTTAAGGGCAGGACAAGGTGATACATTTGGTTAGTACTGAGAGTTTCTGCTATTAGTGAATAATGTAGTGTTAAAGTGTTTGTAAGAAAAAACTAGTAAAGGGAAAAGTTCTTTGGAAAAGGGGTTTGGGGACATGTTACTGTATGCAAATAGACAAAAGAAGATTAGGTAGCTTTGTAGTAGTTCTAGGTGAGACTAAAGAGGCTGGAACATTTTTAGACAGGATCAGTCTTTAAACTGAAAAACCTAATTAAAACTTTTATTTCTAGATTTTATTGCCTTGAAAATCAGCAGGGTCAGAAAAACAACTATTTCTGCCTGACCTAGGTCTTCTGGATAATCTTTCCACATTTCTGTGGTGGACTGATTTTTTTCTGTAATTGTTTTATTCAGAAATACCGTTACCAGGATGAAGATACACCTCCACAGGAGCACAGCTCTCCACACATTACCAATGAGGTGACGGGTCCAGAGCTGGTTCATGTATCAGAGAAGAATCTGTCACAAATTGAGAATGTCCATGGATTTGTTTCCCATTCTCATATTTCACCAGTAAAGGTAGGCATTTTTAAAGTTATAATAAGGGTGAACTGTTTTGATATTCTCCAGGGATATAATTTTGTGGGGAAAAAAATGCATGAGATAAACCTGCTTCTGTGTTTTTTATGGAACTGCTAATTTGTAAAATTCACTTTGTAGATGTTAAGGTGGGTGATATTAGTTCCACGCATTCTGACTACATGTGCGTGACAGTAAAATGCTCAGATAACAAATGTAGTTAACTTGTTTAGTTTTGAGGGGCGCTATAGTTACTGCTGTGGCTTATGGCTTGGGTTTTCTATCAGGATCCTGTAGAATCAATTCTCAGTTTGTTACTAGTAAATATTTAATTGAGGACCTATGTGAAAAACGTAGTAAGCCAAAGGTAATATGTCTCTGGAGTTTTTCAGCATGCAGCACCATTATTCTCAAGACAACTCCAGTAACTTCAAGACAGATTTAAAACTTAAGAGGACAAACCGAGTGTGAGGTTTTGGAGGGGGTTGTAGCAGGCAGTTTAGTTTACTGGGTTAGTAGGGTGATGTAGCTTAATTTTTCTGAATAGCGTAATATTTTAGTGTGCCAGACTAAATGCTGTTTTCTACAACACCTCTGAGTCCTTATGGCTTGTTTTGAGGAAAAAGTGGAGAAGTGGTTTGATACTGTTGAGTATTTGGGCTTTGGAATGATGAGATGGGCTTACATTGTGGTAGGCCTATAGCTTGGTATTTTTTTGTATGAATTGGTGTGTGGAGGTATGCTTTGTGACTGAAATTGGCAGTGTACTGTAATGAGTGCTGCTGTATTTTAAGAAAAAGGTTGTTTTGAACCTAGTTACGTATCAGGAATTTTTTTGTATTATGAAGAAAAATCTTGTTGGATGTATCTGCTCTTTTTAATTGACTTGTAAGGATTCTGTAGAGGAACCAACTGTATTGGGTGAGTGTGTTTAGTAACTGTGTTCAACCTTTTCTAAGATTTTTAAAATGTGTGTGTCGGTATTGAACACAGTTGTTTATTTTGACTTGTAGCTCCATAATGAACTCTCTGTGTGTTTCTGTGGTCTTCAAGAGCTAGACAAGCTGAGTTCTTTAAGCCCTAATGAATAACCTTTTTCAAGTGAGCTATATTAACCTCTCAAGAGCCTTCTAAGATTGCTAATATGATGAGCCTTTAATTTTTGAGAATGGCTAGGACCTCATTCTTCTATTGCTTATGAAGGTAGACACACAGTAACACACTTTCACATGTCTTAATTCCCAGAATCTATTGATATTCAGAAAGTAATACATTTTGTGCAACCACTGGGGGGGGGGGGGGGGGGGGGGGCAGGGGGGGAATCCTCTGCCTCTGGGGACTTAAGGTCAACTGTTTATTCACAAGCTTTTCCTAATTCATAACACATTTAGTCTTGCATTTCAGAAAGCATAAAAGGATCAAAAAGGTAGAGAGGCAAACTGTGAAACCGACTGTAATAACTGATCAAGTATAATGAATTTCATGAACAAGAAACTTATAGAAATAAGTTAAAAAAATTGTAGAACAGATATGTGAGACTGAAGATCTGTTTCTTGGAACTGACTAGGTGTTATTTCATTGTACTTGGGACTGTTCAAAGGGCTGTAATTACCTTGGTTTCATTCTGGCTGCCTGGATCTAAGGGAATCCAAACTATTCAGCATAGTTCCTGTGTAAGTCTTTATTACAGGTTATTTTTGCAATAGCCAACTACAGAAATATAGAAGCGAGGATTTGATATTGGCAATATTAACATTCTATGGAAGATGACTTGGTTTCTTACGTCTCTACAGTGTGACCTCTACCTTACAGAGATCCTACCAAGCAGTCTCCACAAGCGAGGCTTGTGTTTAGAGTGTTATATGCAACCCTTAACTATCTGTTGCAATTGAGCTTTATCTAACTACTGTAACTTTCTGTAAAGACAGTGATGTAAAACCCAGAACAGTTTTACAGAAATAGATATGAATGATTGTGCTCTGCCTTCCTCTGCTCAGACACGATCTAAGCTGAACATTTTTTAGTTTTCTTGGGGTGTGTTGAATATGCAACATTGCTGCACTGTTATGCAAGAAAGAAACCATGTTTCATTTAAGCTATTCTGGAAATAGAGTTAAGCAGCATGTAAGTATAATTACAAAATATGATGAGGCCTTCTAAAAATACTGTGTATCTTAGGTCTCAGGAGGATTACTATTCTCTTCCTCAAATCAGTAAGTGGTGAGAAATCACCCCTTGATAGGAAAGAATGTGTGTAAGAGTGTTATTGTGCAAACTCGTATTACTATTTATACCATACCTCTGATTATTTTCATGTGGCTACCCTCTTTATTAGTTTCAAAGCAATGTGTGGTAGAACTGAAATTTCTCTGAGCTTTGCTCGCCTGAAAGCGCACCCTGGGGTTGGTGCTCCAGCTTTCAGTGGTTTACTAGCGTTTTGCGGAACTTTGTATTCTGGTGCTAAGTTGGCTGCTGGCTTTCTTCTCTCTTGAAGAAGTTAACTTCTTTGCATAAATTGTTTCTAATCAGAGTCTGACATCTTAAGATATTTGGAGAAAAGGTTGCATCCATGCTTTCGTAGGCCGTGGGAGTCTTTATGGGACCTTTTAGAGTAAAATGCCTTTGAGCTCACAAAATTTCTTCTTGGTCAGGAGACTATTTCTAAAGTTATTGGAATAAATACTGTTCAAACTTGAACTTGAGTATGTCAGAAAAAAGCCAAGGTCCTCTCTTCTTTTGGCCTGATGATGTGCAAGACTTTTATAGTTTTGGCATAGTGTGGGCTGAAAACCAATTTAGCAACAGCAGCTCTGAGTTGAGTGCTTTGTGTGGTTTATTTGGAAGGTTGGCTCAATGCACTGTGTAGGGACCAGGTCTTGGCTAACATACAAGATCTTGATTAGCTTTGTTCAATAGTATATTTGCTTAAGGAAACTAAGTGTAATAGAGGATGTTGTGTTTATTACACTAATAAAATAATAACAGATTTTTTTTAAAAGAATATAAATGTTAAATACACTTGGAATTTCAAATACAGAGTTATTAGTTTGAAGAACAAATGTAGACAGTTTTATGATCATATGCTGCTTTTTAAGAAATGCTGAAGAGGGCAGTAGAATCAGATTTTGAGGAATACCTTCTTTTATAGCAAGCCCTCTGCTGTCTAGAGTAATAGTCCAGAACATGAATAGAAGATCGTGAAGAAGGGAGATGCCTGGTTTTAACTAGTTTATATGTTCTCAAGAGAAGCTTTTGAGTTTTCTAGTACTTAAAGCAGCTTTTACAGTTTGCTTGGACAGGTGGATGGTTTTCAAAAAGCAGCTTTCAATGACCAATAGTGACTACTAGTTACCAAATGTTGCACATTAAGTACTGTAGTAACTCAGGGTGGTTTATCTTCTTGACAGAGGGGTGGGCTACGTCAGATTCGGGTAGGGTTAAGATACCGCATGTTTGCAACTAGCATGAAATAACTGATATGAGCTGTACTGATTTAAAGTTTAAACATAAAGGGCTTACAGGTTTTCTTCTTGTTAGGGTGGAGCTTTGTCAGGTTAAGAAGAAATGTATACTTTGTACATCTTGAGCATCAAAGAAGTAAACTTGACCCAGGAGATTTCATGTTCCCCATTTAATACTGTGTGAAGCAGAACTCTAATTCTGTAAACCAGCTTTTTTTTAGTTTTGTTTTTGTTTTGGTGTTTAATGATAGAGAACTGTGAAGAGATAGTGAAAATGGTCAAACTTCAAATCCTTCACGAATATTCTAAGAATATTTTCAGGTAGCTAGGCAGCTAGTACCCAAATTTCTTCAGTATGAGGTTTCCAAATTCCTGATAGAAACTTGTGATTATAATGTGAGGTTTCTTGAGTTATGGAATAAAATTGGGTCAAGTTGAATTGACTTTGATGCAGTTGAAGCAATACATTGTTATGAAGATTGACCACTAGATGGTGATGCTACAGAAGGATTTGTTCCGGTTCTAAAACTGGATTTAGCTTCTCTGTCATACCCTCAGATTGATGTTTTTGAAGTTAACGTTTATTTTTACTAAATAGCTCCAAACGAGTGAAATGCGTCATAGATATGATACCAAACAAGTTTTTAAACTGTAGAGTGAGAGTTGGGGTTTTCTATTACAGAAGAAAAGCCTTGAGTAATAGATTATTACAAGGCTTTAAAATAATGGGTCACGATATAAGACAAAAAAAAAGATCTATCTGAAATGGCAGTATTCTTCATTAAAGCAACCTGTGCATGAAAGGGAAAATATTTAATTTATGGCTCTATATTTATGGTGTAGCATGGCAATTCAGTATTTAAGTGATATATACTGTATATATTTCTGTATTATATTTGTGTATTATATGTTGGTATTTGGAGCTATTACATCGCTGGTAATACAGAAGCGCCGAAGAAAATATGCAGTAATTTGTAAAATACTAAATACGTCTTTCACTGGAAAGATACACTGTGACTAGTGGGATAGATGTTAATCTTTATCCTGCCCTGTAATAAATTCTTAGCATTACAGTATTCACTGCAGTTCTGTTTTATCCACAAGTCCCATTCAAAATTTGCACAAGGCTGTTTTTAGAGAGTTTCCCAAGTATTTGATAAGTTTCTAAATTATATTATGGTATGGCCGTCTGCAGTAACGGGAAGCTAGCCCTACTGATTCAGAAACGTCTCTTCAGTTCTTCTTTCTCTAACCAAGTCTTTTTTACTGATCTGGAGTTTTTCACCATAACAAATCTTCAAAGGGTGTGAGAAAAACGCTGGCACTTGTGTTGTTCCTTGCACACACAGCAGACATCGTCAGCTGAACGTAAATGTTTTAATTGGAACATTGTACTGGCTTTATTAGCCTAAGAAGGTATCTAAAATTGCTTATTCATGCTCTGCAGTAAAATTCTAATTACTGATGGGATAGCACAGCCATAAGGAACAAAAGGTATTCCATTGGTTGAATATTTGCCATCTTTAGCTTTGTATAATCATCAGTGAAGTAGCAGAACAATCCAGGAATTATGAGAAACAGGTTTGGGGGTGGGGGTGTGTGTTAATCTTTAAGTTATGGTTACATAATTATGGACTTTTGTACATATTTCATGCAACACAGTTGGCTACTTTATTGTTCTCATATGTTCACAGAAATGATCATCTCTGTACAAGTGATGCTGGGAAAAGACAGTACTGAACAGATCAGGCAGTGCGGTGATTGGCCTTTTTCATTACCAGCAGCCTGTTTGATCTTGTGCAAAGACCTGTCATTCCAGCTGAGTGCTGTTATATTCTGCTAGAGTACTTGAGTGTCGGATAATGCGGTAAAAATCACTACTTACCTCTATCAAAGATTTTTTTAAAAGATGTTTTAGATGTGGATTAATGCTGCTCGCCCATTTAAAGCACAGTGGTGGAGGCTTTTGTGGTTGTATAAATTTATCTCAGTGAAGAAAACGATAACTTCATAATATTATGACATTAAATGCAAATGAGTCACTGTTTTCCTATCTTCGAACAGGGAAGTACTTCAAACTAAGGTGAAATACTGTTCCCCATTGAAGAAAGATGAAAGTGCTACCCCCAAATTTTAGCTACAAGAATCTTTTTGCCCAAGTGAAGCATCTGGTGCTTGGTCCGAATCTAATCTCATAACATGTTGAAAACGTTTGAACCGGTAGCTTTGCCCCATGTCGGTGCTCCTCTGCTTTATCCGTGTTTACCTAGCAGTGCTAGATCTGGGAGAAACTGAGCTTATTCAGCCTCAGTTTGCATTAGAGTGAAAGTAGTCCTTTGTTAGAATAAAAGCAGTTGAAACAGGGTTTACCTTCTTTGGCTCTATGAATCTTTGAACTGTTGGAGCTTGGGATGGTATAGTGGGGAGGGAAGGGTTACTCTGTGCTTACACTATTAGCTACTGAGACAGGCAGAAGGGTAGCTGGGTATTTTGTTTGACCTAGTGCTGTGATTATGTGCCTGTTTGGAGAGAAGTATGCACTCTAGCCTTACCTTTCCTCTCACTTAGAAGTAGCAGCCTCTTTTTTGTGCCCGTTACCCCATACTTGTAGTGTACGCATCATTTCAAACAAGTTTTTAGTAGTTTGGTACCCAAACCTTCTACATCACAGGCTTTGTAATCCTAGTATAGCAGTCCAGTTGACTACATGCACTATAGTTTTACTCTGTGAAATAAATGTCTTGTGCCCACTTAGCACATGCCTGATTTTTTTCACATTTAGACGTTTTTGTAAAAGTATTTCCAGGACCTCATAGTGTTTAAGCTTAATGTTTTTAAATTAACTCTGATATGAAACCGCTTATCTGTTAGTGCTGCAGTGCTGTATAACAGTCTACTTAAACTGACTTGTGGTATCACAGGAATGAAATATGGCAAGCTGATGGTTGTTCTTAAAATAGCATACAGAAGGGAGAGAAATGAGAACTCGCATTTCTGTACTGGCAAAACATGGTGAAACTATTCTGAAGAGCGGAATCAATGAGTATGTGGAGAAATTACAGATGAGAAAGCAACAAAAGCATTGTAAAGAGAAGCTCTGCCACACAAACCGCTTGGAGCATGTGCATAAATATCATCTTGTTGATGTAGGTTTCTAGGTTTTCAGATGCACACAATAGAATTCCTCAAAGAAGCTTACAGAGAAATTTAAGCTGTCGTGGAATAAAATAAAAATAAATAATCTTGGGATTTAATTGTTTTGAAACAAACCAACCACGAAAGAAGAGGGTAAGAAAAGATCAGTAGTCCTAATGGATGGAGGTTTCCAGAAGGATCTCGGAAGCACTTGTGTTCTCATTGCATCATCTCAGAGGAATGAGAGCTCAGGGTTTATAACAGATTAATGGAATAATCATCTTGGTACTCAAGTTACAGTCAAAAAGGCAAATGAAATATAAGAAATATCTGGATAAGCAAATAGGAATAAAACTGCATTATTTTATCACTCTAGAAATCTGCACTGTTCCTTATCTTGCTGAAGAAGGTATATCAATCTAGACATGGTTCATAGAAGAGGAATAAGAGTGATCAGAGGCAGAGGGCAGCTGCTGTGCAATCAAAGATGAATCAGTTTGACTCAGTTTGGGAAAGAGCTGAATCAGGACATACCAATAAAACTACACTCAGTAAGGTTAGGTCACTAAAGTTGTGAAAATGACTAGGGAATGTTTATTTCAGAAATATGGATTTATGTTCGGAAATGTAAGTTAGCAGGTGATAGTTGCCTTATAGCCCCTAAACAGTGATCTACAGTCAGCCTCTGACTTTATCAGCAGCTGAAAGATTATTCTAGTCTTTCTGGTTTCTGCCTATACCAATAAATGTATTGCAGCATACATTGCTTGTCTCTTCTGCACTTTTGCTTTGTCTGGAAGCAAGCAGCTTTATTTAACTCAGTCCTGTTAATCTGTATGTGAAATAACTGCTCCTATAAATGTGCACATACACACATGCTTCCTTTAAGGCAGAGCAACCTCCTTTCCTTGTGAACCTGAATCTTGTGCTGATAAGCTTAGTAGGTTCCCTTCTCTTTTATGTTCTGGTGTGTCTTCCCTCCAATCCTTCCTGATCCCTTAAGTGCTTGCCCAGGAGTCTTTTAGAGCTTGTGCAGCTTCTGTTAAAGTAGACTATTCTGTTCATTAGGAGAATTTTTCTGTTCTCAGAACTGATGGTCTTTATGATTTCAGGAACTATGAAGGCACGTTCAAGGTTAGCCAACAGTCAAAGTAACTGTAACTTCCTACTTGACCTAGTGCGTTTTCTTGATTCTGTTATTTCCTGAATCCTGCTCCTGTCTGAGCAGGTAGGCAAGATTACCCTGAAGATGAAGATGCTGTTTCCATCTAGAAATTAAAGATTGGTTGACGAGTAATTTGCAAGATTGGTTATGATTGTGAGGAAGTTGCAGTCTATCAACTTTTTCTAAATAGAGACCTTTCTAAAGCTTTATGACATCTTCAGCAGGAAGACAGTACTTCTGGAGTTAGGAACATACGTAGAATAGTGGAAATGATAAAGAGAAACTTGAACATACCTGCAGAAATACTAAGTTTTACACTAGCATCGTACTTCAGTGGTCACTCTTGAGAGGAGGTGCTCTACAATCTTTAATTAAAATACCTTGTCCGAGTTCTTGATAGGTTATTAGTTTTAAACTTCTGTAATTGAGGAATATACAAATATGTGCAGTCATCTTTGCCAGTTTGTATCTTATAGAAAGAAGCAGTTGTCCAAATCTGCACCTTTCTCAGTATGGCTCTGCTCGGCAAATTCTTGGCAACAGAGACAAGAAAGAAAAACTGTAACAGATGGACTGTGGATTAATCCAAACATCAGAACAACCTAAGATACAGTAATCAACATCGAGTCTTCTTAATAACTGGTTATACTCTTTTTTTGCTTGAGATTTTCCCTGAGCTCTCAGTGCAGTTGGGTTCATTTTGATGACTGAAGAAGGCGTAAAGAAACTTGCATTAAAGGCAGGATGTTTTTATCAGTGTGGCGTGCCAAAAAGATGGGCAGGAGATTCATGAACAGGGTGCGGAAGACCAGGCAGTTTAATCTACACAGATTGGTAGGTCGTCTGAGGTGTAGTATGAGTAATAATGTAATAATCTCTTATGTTCAATATTTATACTGAAACATATCATTATAGAATAATCATGCTGCGATGTTTACTTATAAGGTAGTTTCAGCAGTAAACTTCATCTACTTTTTATTGACTATGTAAATCACTCTTGATCTAGGGCTATCCTTTCTCTCAACTAAAAGCTAAAATAGGCTTTCTAATGTGTCTTAGCAAAATGGTTAACAATTTCTTTTTCCACAGTATCCAATCTGAGTAGTGTACTCCTGGGCGTTGGCTTAGAATACTGCATATGTTTGTTAATGAGACTTAAATTTGCTATGCCAGTAAAAATTTATTAAACATAAAATTATGAAAAGTGTAAAAAGTAAATGTGAATTTACATCTACATTTTCACTGGTGTTTTTTGTTCCCCTGCCTGGAGAGTTAAAGTTGCGTAGTCTATATTTGAGTATTTAAAATGAGTCCTCCACATTTCTTTTGTCTCTGTTTTTTTGGTAAAAACTTAAGTGATACTGAGAGGAAAATAAGTCCCTGACATTGTTTTAGGTGTTTCATGAATTTTTTCTATTAAGAGAATTAAAAGACTAAGTAAACTGATTTTACTCCTTTAGTGTCTGTGCTTATTTTAGCAAATATTCTGTTCAGCAGGGTGGTCATAGAACTAGTAGAAGACACTTTTCAAATGCCTCGGGGGGGTTGTTGTTATTGTTTTAAAAGGGTAATTGAGATTTGACTGCTGTTTGCATATACAAATGGGTTTTGTTGCTGTGGACTTTTAATTTCAAGGTGTGCATGCTGCTTGTAAAGGTATATCCAGGAAAACTTTTATCTTTGAGATTAAAATATGGCATTATGTCATGTTTTAATGTGTCTCAGCAAGCTGATAGTAAGAATTGGCTCAGGTGCAAAGTCAGAGGAACTTTATTCCAACTATTTGATGCTAATTTTTAAATTCAGTAACCACTGTGATTACTATATCTTGTTAATTGGCTGCAGAACAAATCATGTTACTCTTCATCTGCTACAAATGCAGATATATCTTGCAGTAAATTTATTAAGCTGTAGGAAGGTATGTGTACCGATGCAGAAATCTTGATTATGTGCTGTTTTGTTTCTTGAGTTTTTGGGTTTTTTTAATCTGCGAAATCTCAATTCTTGCCTCACAGAAAATAGGTAAATAGGGGCTTTTTGCTTTTGCTGTGGGGGGTGTGTGTGTGTTTTGGTTTTTTTAATGTTATCCCCATCAGTTCAATATTCAGAATATGAAAAAGGGATGATGGAATGTCTCAGCTCCCTTTAGGACTTCCTGAGATTCCCTGGTGAGCCTCCCTGTTCCATCTCCTGACTCTGGAGACAGTCATTCATGGATGCAATTTCAGCTACCACCTCTGTGTTGAGGATTCCTAGGTTGTCTCCTTTCTCTGGATACTTCTTTTTCTGTCCAAATAGTGCTTACTCTGATTTCTACTTGTAGATGTTTGACCCTCTGTTAAAATGCTCTTTGACCAAAACAAGCCCTTGTTTTCACTCCCACCCATTTTTTTTTTTTTTTCAACTGTACAAGCGACCATTCTTCTAGTCTGGACTCATTTGCATTATCCTGATGTTGTGCCGTCTCTAGAGTTATGCCATGTCTTTATCTTCAGGTTGCTTTGTAACTTATAAAAACCAGGATTTATCTCATCACCACTACAAGCTCCTTCTACAAATAACTGCAACTCTATCTTCTCAGGCGTCAGCAAATCTTGCTCTTTATCATTAACATCCATATGGAGTGTAGGTGACACAGATTGCTGTCTTGTATCACCAGCACGATTGCATAACCTCTTCCTGAAGTACTTTTTTGGATTTCTGTCTCTACTGAAATTAAATCATCACTGCTTCACTTTCAGGAATATTTTTTTTTTTTTTGTCCATATGAGCCTTTCCTGAAGCACTGATTTCTAAAGTCTCTTTATCAGTGATGCCAGAGCTGATTGTTGGCTGGGTGGGAATGATCCTTGAAAGAAACTGCCTTAAAACACAGCAAACCTGTCTCATCTTCAGACAGATTGACATAACAGCAAGAAAAATAGGTGCTTGGTACATTGCTTGTCCATGTACTGTGGTGTTTCCTTTCAAAATTTTAAACAATACTCTCCCATGTGACTCACTTTAGAGCCTATGAAGACATATGTATATTTATAAATAAACATGAATTCTTAAAGATTTTTTTGGAAGTTATACTAATGTTCTTGTGCTCTCAGATACTTTAAAAGTGTACAGCAGTGTTGACATTCAAGGCCATATGAAGAAAAATGTGAAAAAAAAAATTTTCACTTTGACTCTTTGTGAAAAGGCTCAGAATTCAAAGCATGTAATTTGTGGTTTATTCCAAACACCTTCAGTCATAGCCAGGGATTAAGAAATTTCTGCACTAATAAATTCATAGACATTTTTCAGAGCAGGTATTGTCTTTGAGTCTGGAAAAAAGTAGGGCTCCAGTAGGGCTGCAGTCTTCCCATGAAAAGAATTTGCATTATAAAAAGCTTGTCCATTTAAAAGGATCATTGCATCTACTGTGTCTCAGGCATTTCTTTACCTCCATTATCTATCTTATGAACATAGCTTTGAGGACACTGCACGAGTCAGATTAAGTTTCATGTGTCTTATGCTGATAAGCCGTTGTATTTTATGAATATTAATGAAGTCTGTCTGAAAGATGTAGTCAGAATATTTGTGTGATACGTTATTGAGCCATACTGGTGACTAGAAGTAAATGGTGCATTGATCTTATTACCACAGCTTTAAATTAATGTACTTATTATTTCTGCTTGTAATGTAAGTTGTCAGGAAAAATTTGTTACACAGAATAGGATAGCTGTCAGTAAGAATTTGTTAAGCAGAAGAGTATATTGCAGCAAAAAAAATATATATGGGGGAATTTGGTAATCCCCACTAAAATGCCCATCATGAGTCAGCGGATTTGTAGAATTGTGGTGTTGTAAATTGGTGTTGTAAGGAACTCTCCTGCCTTATTAATCCCATGAGTTTTCTTCTTTTTGAAAATGTTTACCCTGGTGTTGTGATTATGACTGTTTGAGGATTTTGTATAGAAATATACCACAAACAGTTTTGATAACTTTGTGTTGGATTTCCAGATGTAAGCTTGTAGAAAGCCTTGACACTTAACTGATTTTCCTCTTTGATATGAGCTGGGGGATTTTTTGGAAATACTTAACTGTAGAAATTTGAGTGGTGAGTTCTGTAAGGTAACTTGAATTCCATACATTATTTTAGATAATTACTCTGTTTTTTTTTTACTGTGAAGAGAGCAGAGAAAATGCACACCTATAGCAGTAATACTCTTGTGATTTGCATTGAAAATCAAAGTAACATTACTGAAAATTCATTAGGGCATAATAAGAATTCTTCATTTTTTGCCAGTTCTTGTACTTTTGAGAAATAATGCTGGGTCACAAATATATATGTATTTATTATTTTTTTATTATGTTTACAGTAGTCACAGAACATTGGAAAGAGTTATGATTATGACGCATTAATCATAGAATAAGAGCAACAGAATGTTGACTTCTAGTGTTTAATCTTAGTAGCGCTAATCTTCTGGCTGGTTAAAAAAAAAATGCAGCAAAACAACCTCTCTAGACATCCATCGATACGCAACACAAAATGACTGTTTTGTGGCAGTATGATTTCTTTCCTCTCTGTTTTATGCACTAAGGAAGGGGGAAAAAGGAAGAAGAAACCAGCAAACGATTCTTTCTTGAATATTTTCTCTGAGCATGGTGTTAACCTCTTTTTGCTCTGTGGAATGTTTTCAGAAAGAATCAGTGAACAAGTGCAGTTATGCTGCACACTCCCTGTTTTGCTCGGTTCAGGTTTATAATTTATGCAAGCAAGGAACTGAAAAGATGCTATTGGATCTTACTACAGGCAGTGATTGAAACTTGGTTATTTTTGATCCATGCTTTCTCCACCCAGTAGCTGTTATCATCCACCACCATCCCCATAGCTGTGAATCTGTGACATTGTACTGTACCTGCTACCCACTTTCTCTTAAATATCTGTTGTCAGCTAGGAAGAGAAAACAAGCTTTCAATCTGGTGGGTTCTGAAAAAGGAGAAATAAGGAAAACATTTGCTTGCCTTTTTTTTTTTTTTAAATTTCTCAAGATTGTGCTCATCACTGTAATCACAGGTAGAGAGGGGATGTAGGGGATGGAGAAGCTTGGAAGAAAAATAGCATCAGCTATCAAGGATTTTGTTTTCCTGGTTTGAAAATGATGCTGCTGTAATTCTATCTGCATTTTTTTTTTTTTTTTCCTCTGCTCATTCACCACTCAGCAGCTGGTAGGGAAGTAAGACTGCCTGGCAACCACCTGCAGAGCTGCAGAGATGAATTACATTTTCGGAAATAACACACTCCTCTATTCTCGCGCCAGTCGAGGCAACACTAGCTCAAGCCACAGTTCTGTAGGCCCAAAGCACAAGCAGTGGGCAAAGAAAGGCTCAACAGATGAGTTAAGGAGTGAGCCTTCCCGTTGGCAGCAGATAGTTGCATTTTTCACTCGGAGACATGGTTTCATTGACTGCATTTCTGTTGCTGCCAGCTCCACCCAGGTAATATGCCACTTGTTGAAATTACTGTGTCTGCATGTTTTCTGGTGTCCTGCTAGTCAGAAATAGCAATTATTTGTATATGTATGCTTTCATATAATCTCTGATTTATGAATGGTGTTTTGTGACTGCTTTCATTTTTATGTTTGACAGAGCTCTGTATGATTTTTAGCATTAAAGCTAAAATGGAAACACTAAATGAGGTCTGACTTTTATTTAAGTTGTCTTGCAAGCCTCCAGCAAGTTTAAATATGAGATATTTTAATGAAATGGTGAAATATTGAAAAATGTAGTTTGCATTCTACTGCCTAGCTCTGGAGGGGAATAATGTAGTTAAGAATACAAATTCCATAGCTATAGGAAAATGAGAAGTCAAATAAAGACGGCATATTTCCTGGTTAAGGAATTGTAGTTAAAGGATTAAATAATTTAAAGTCTTAATTATATGTAGCACAATGAATTCAAGTCTGTATTGATTTTCTGGGTTTTTTTGGCTGCTAATAATCCATAAATAAGATTAAGGAATGCCTTCCTGACATGCAGAATATACACTTAATAGTTTAGTCTGTAAGAAAACCGTTATTTTTCAACTTCACTGCCAATCTGCTCTGACTGATGTTTTTATTAATCATCATTGAATGTCAGGTAAAAGGAGGCAAGCAAAATTTTAAGTGTGGATTGGGGGTGAGTTCTTAAGGTTAATACTGAGGGAAGTTTAAACTTGCATTAGCAAATGAGTATCTCTTTAGATAATAAGACAAAGACCTATGGAACGCTGCGAAGATGTCAGCATTATTTAAAAAATGTGAGATTAGATTTGTTTTGCTTACTCTCAAGCTAAATTCAGCTTGAGTCAAGATGTCATTTAACCTGAAGTACTACAAAAACTCATTAAAAAAAAAAAGAGAAAAATTTGTTACCCTCAGACACTGTAATACTATTAGTTTGTATCTGTTGGTAATTGTTTCAAAGGTGATAAATTGACGGTTCTTGTGAAGTCTGCTTGTTGTTACCTGCTTTTTGCTTGTGAATTTAGAGTAAACAATGAATAGGAGATCTTAGGGGGATTTTCACTTTCTTGTTGCAAATGTGCATGAATGTCAGAGGGATCCTGTAGTTTCTGTAATGGGTCATTACATAACTGTAAGTGATGCATTGGGTAGACATAACAGCTTTTAAGTAGTTATTTTTTTAAAGTCAAGATATACACTAACCTTTTAAATTAATATTACAGTTGCTCTTATTTGTTTAATGCTTGAAGAAGTAATGTTTGAATGTGTGAAACTTGCAGTTGGACTGACTAGTCAGGACTAGAAATTTGCTGATAAATAAAATACTGAATAGCCTCTGCTTTGAGTGTGGGTTGGGTTAGATAAAGATCCTGAGATCCTTTCAAACTGAAGCTGTTATTCTGTGAATATCCCAGTATTTGTTCTATTTGTCTGCTATGAAAAAGATAGCTTACCTCTGTGAAAGCCTGCCAGTTGTTTTTTTTCACAAGTCTGACAGTTCTTCTGTTAAAAAGAACTGCTTATACATGTTCGTGGCCAGAAGGAGGGGAAAAAATTAATTTTGAAGTGGCTGTGAAAAATATTAATGAGAATATTCAGAAGTAATGCTCTGAAAACATAAAAGCTTGTTGAAGCGTCTTTGTCTGGAAAGATGCTGTACTTACCCTCGTACCTTATCCACCCATTGCAGCTGCTCTAGCCTCAGGGAAGGAAAAAGACTTTTGGAGATTGCTCATTGTGATGCAATTTTGTTTTCAGTTCTCTTCAGCTTTTGTTCTGTGATGCAGTAGTCTGAAAATTCTTGACGACTTTTATTTGTCCATTTAAGGTACATGCCCATCACTTGAATGTAATCGCATTTTAGAGTCCAAATAAATAATTAGATGTGATGTGCTTCTCTAACCTTGTCTGTTGAAATTCTACTTGTGATGGTTGATGTTAAATAGTCTTATTGTTGTGACATCATGATTTTTAACATATACAAAATCAAACTGATGGCGTTTAAAGTACTGGTCTCCTGTTTCCCTTGTGAATCTGCTACGTAGCACCCATTTTTAGCTGTCGCTTCATTTGCTTGGCTGGGGTGTCATGGTGATCCTTGCTTAGTTCCTTCTATTACCAGTGAAAGGGAGATGATTCCTGGAGGTTGGGCTGCATGTCTCTGGTCATCTCTGGGGCTCGCAACAGGTCACCTCCAGCCCAGCAAGGTCGTAAGAGGACTTTTTCTGAAGAAGAGACTTAGGATTTTGTGGTAGGGTATTTTTTGACTAGGGAGTCTTGTACCCTAAAGAAGCAAGGAGAGGTTGGTGATGGATGTGGTAACACTGCTTTTTGCTGTAGTTATCACTAGGTTGATTTGTGTGCACAAATGTATTGTGGCATGGAGGACTAGTCAGGAGTGAAAGGCTACTGTAAGGAAAAAAAAAAAAAGCCACAGCATCCTGAACACTACCAATCCATTTTCAAACATTAAAGGTGCATTATTTACTAGCGTTGTGCCTTCTAAATATTATTAGAAGATTCAAATCACCCATGTCTCATAGGAAGAAGGCAGCAGTGGAAACAGATGGTGGGAACAGATACAAATGAAGACAGTAAAGTGGTCATTCTGGCTATCTGCTTGTGTCCTGCCCTAGCCAAGGTCTCCAGGGTGCTTTGCATAGAACTGGAGGTGATTGCAGTGATTTGTAGACTTTGCACTACTTTAGCATCAAGGAGTTCAGTGGTCAAACATTGCAGTCTGTAGAGCAGCAGTGCTTCCCACTGGGTTAATACCTGTTCCATTTGCGGTGGTGAACTGCCATAGAGGTAGCTGTGCCTTCCTGCCCTGCTAGCCACGGCCGTCTCCTTTATGAGTCTGGGGAAGCTGATTTAACATGCTCAGGCATTTGAGGCCTTTATTGTTTCTCCCTTCTGCATTTCTGTGATCAGGAGTTAGTTACTCAATTAGATGAACTAGGAAATTTGATTAGAAGCTGGTCTTTCAGTTTTTGTCAGCAAACTTATTAATTTCTTTCTGTGGCCTGGAATGGAAGATAAGACAAATTGATGGTGTCACAAGGGTGAATAACTAAGCCATGAGCTTAGGAAATACATGGTTATGCAAATAAAAAATACTGGGTTATTTGAACTGCCATCCTAACGAGAGATGCATATTGCTTCAACAAAGATAACTGTATTCAGGGCAGTTCTTTCCCCTAAAGTCTTTCCAGAGCTCCGAGAAGCGCATATTCCTAACAGTGAATACAGCTATCATGGCTCAGAATGCATTTTAACTGTCAGTCATATTTGGCCCATATTTTGCTACAAATACAGAAACTCTGGATTTATCTGAAACTCACATGGCATTAAACTGGTTCTAACAGCAGTTGCATGTAGCTGTTCTTAACGTGTAACGTAGTATGATATGCTTCTGGCATTTGATACTGAAAAAATGTTTGGCTCCTTGCATATGCTGTGCTAATTTATACTTCTGGTTTTTAGGACACGTTTTATGAAGGAGGGGCTGGGGGGGAAGGAGGGAGGGGGGCAGAAACCCCCTTCTAACTCCACTTATCCGTTTCAAAAACTTAAATTTCAGAGCTTATCAACTGCTTCTGTTGAGTTATTTGAGCTCAGTCATTTCTTGCCTTTGTATCTCTTCCTTTTCAGATCTTGATAAAAAATTAATTTGATGTCATTACTCCTAGAATATTGCTTTCAAATTAATTGAAATATTATGAACATAGTTCTAGCTATATGTAATCAGACAACAACATAGAGATATTGTAAGGTGCATTTAAAAGATAGTGACCCCAGGTCTCTACCCTAACCCCTTTTTTATTTTACTTTTTACAGGTTGGGAATTGCAAAAATTGATTTCTTACAACAATATTTACCATCCTTTCTATAATTTTGTTATATTTAAGTTTTTTACATATATTTTTAGACACACAGATCGTAACACTAAGAAACATGCTAAAAATATGTGAGATAAGAAAAGATGTTCTGAAGTAGTATGTGGAGGGTTAATTAAACAAGCTGAAGTTGAAAAACAAAACCAAAAAAAAGGTGTGGGGGGTGGGCCTTAATATAAGGCATGGAATTAAACCTGGAACTTGCATCAGGAAGATACTGCAACAAAAAGTTCAGATAATTTGATCACGGTTTAACTATTAAATATCTTGAGTGTATCAGGATGTGCCATAGTGGGTGGTATGTTTTATGAACACTATTGAACTGTGGTGTGGATATGTGACTCTTAGCATCCCCTGAAGTTTACAGGTGAAAGTGGGGCTTCATTATGCCAACTATTGCATAATGTTGTGAAGTTTGTTACTTGCAGAAATTGTTTTATTTTATACTTTATTTTATTTATTTAAAAAGGTGATACAGTAAATAGGAGTTACAGGAATAACTGTAGGGAAGTTCAGATGAGTACATAGAAGAACTGTTGGCATGGTTAGATTTTCAATGCAGACTTTTCCCTTTGTTTTAGCATATGTTGCCTGGAAATTGTTGCTGCTAATACTGTGATGGACACATGAGAAAGCAGCTTTAAATAGTATTTGCTGTGGATGATTTTAACTATAAGAAAGCACCTTCTGAAATTTAAACATGAGTTGTACTGTACTAAAGTTCCTTCTTATTCATGCTTTTTAGCTCTGTAATGTCACACACTAGTAACAACAGTATGAATTTATTTTGCAAATTTTAGTTCTGCCACTGGTTTCATTTTCCGTAAGAGGGCGTTATAGCAGAGAAAAAAATGGTTTGAACTTATTCTGTAAGAGGAATGCATTAGTATGTGTTTTAATCAATAGACTAAGAAATAGGAAACTCTTGACAGTTTAAACTCAAGCATTAAGGGATTGTCTCTGGAACCTTTGGTTCATTTTGTAAACGCTTTCTAACTGTGTACAGTGGACATGGAAACTTCCCAAGGCTGTGAAGTTTGTTTGTTTTAAAAAGATATGCAGTTTTAAAAGCATGTTGAAGTCAATAAATTTTAAGAACATGTATCTCAAATCATGTAATGTCATGTAAATGTGTTAGCGTCATGCTGGTTCCTTGCTGCAGCCAATTGTCTCTCCTCTTGGGAAGATAACCAGTAGGCCTGTGGTATCATGGGGGTGTGCTGCTTCCTTCCCAAACCTGTGTGTGACTGTAATGTTGGCATGTGCAGGGTGTTACTTCAGTTAATCGTTTGCAGCATGGCAGCGAGATAAGAACTGAACCAGTGCTCTGGCTACCTGCAGGCACTGCATGCTGCCAGAGGGTTTTAAGTCCCCCTTTCTCTCATCTGTTCTCTCATAGCTGTTGTTCTGTCTCATTCGGAGTTGATAACAGAATTTCTTCATATTTCTGTTCCATTGTATCTCAAGAAAACTACCTTTTCCAGAATGAGTCAGGAATCCAGTAAGGAAAGGAGAAGGGGACACAGAATGTTTTGCTTTTGGAGTGCTACTGCTACTGCAGGGGCTTTCTGTCTGCACTGTGCCCAAGACTCTGAACCTTCAGGCAAGGCAGGCACTGGGTCTGCTCTTAATCCATTGACTTCAACTCCAGCTGGTAACTCAGGTGGACTAACAGGGTCTTGCTCTACGAAGCCAAGTGCATGGAAGCCTGTGAAAGAGGGAGGACTCTTTAGGTCTGTTATATAACTTTGCTAATTTATTTTATATTGTGATAGTTGCCCTCTCAGTTGAGGCTTGTATTGATTGACAAAGTGTTCTGAAAGTCAAATACAGGCCAGTCTGTCTTTTATCAGCTGTCAGCTTACTAAACAGCTCTAGCATGGCTCCAGTGGTATAACATTTCTGTTTTGCTGCCAAAGCTGCTATATATCTTTCAGTTAATACAATTATTAAGTAAATGACTGTCTGACAGAACCACTGAAATCTAAAGTGAACACCATCATCTTCTTGTTCTTCTATTTTGGTCTACGATATCAAGAGCACCCTCGATGGTTAAGGGTGATCAGGATGTTTCTTTTAGTTTGGAGAAGCTAATGCAACAGAAATGTCTTAGACGTTTTTAGAAAACATGACTTTGTCTTTTAGGATGATCTGCGTGCATGTTTGAGAGCTGACAGGTATCGCGTGTTGTGAAACTTAGGAGACTTTTGGTTTATAACCCGCTCGGAGTCTTGGTAGGCTGTGTCCACGGCCTTTCTGGGATTTACAGTGACAGAAGGAGAGAAACTGTTGTCTTGTTAAACAAGATAAATTGAAATCTTTATGTGCACACTAGCTATACAGTCTCTTTTGAGAATAATTTGGTTCTCTTTTCTAGAACCTCTGCTGGGGCCAGTGCTTTCCCCTGTACTCCAAAACAGAGGAGGTACAGGAGGTACTTAAATTTGTCTTTATGAATAACAATTACTTATTAAAATTTTCAGTGAAGCAGCTAGGCTCTTAAGCTCTTTTTTTTTTTTTTTTTTTAATGAAAGGCATTTTCTGTCGTTCAGTTTTCTGTATGAATTTTTGAATCATTTTATCGTTGTCAGAATTTTTTTCTAGTTCTCGGAAGTGGTCCTACACTGTGTAAACTACTCAGTGTTAAGTAAAGTAAACTCCTCGTCCCTGGTAGGTAATTTGTATTTCTCTGTTCCTTCCTTATCCTCATCTGAGTTTCATAATGTGATTTTTATTGTCACATAATGATCACTGATTCCTGTTCCGTGTATGTTCTACCATCTCTTGAGACTAGTGTTCTTTATTCTGCTGATACATTTTGAGACCCTTGTAGTACTGCATATTGTTGTTGCTTACACCCTGACACTGAGTCAACCACCCAAGAATTGCAGTGTGTGGACACAAGCATGCATTCTGGAGCTGTTGTAAAATGCCAGATGTGCATATCTGTAGATCCCTTTATAAAAGATGCCTTTCAAGGCATCAACTCTTTTTGACTGAGCCTACCTGTTTGGGCTATACACACAACTTTTGCCATCACAGGGGCATGACAGTCTTGAGTGAAGAACATGTCTTCCACTACGCTCCCTGGGAGTGAGTTCAAACTAATGTTTGACATGCTACTGTTTGCTGAACTTCAAGCACAAGCATATTGTGAAGCATTTCCAGTACAGTTCATTTTTTGTATTACTTTAGCAGATCCATAAAAGACAAAAATGTCAGGAAAACATCCGCCTCTTCATGTGATGCATCTCATGTGCAATTGAAATGAAGTGCCTCATCCTTGTTTATTAGTATAACCACATTGTTCACACTTCGCTTATCATGTAATGGCTCTGTAACAGATGGGTCCCAGTGGATGCTTTCCTCCCTTGAGGAAGGATACTTCCTTTAATGCTGTTTCTGACATGCCTTCCCATATTTCATTCAAGTGAAGATTGTGTAGTTCTATATGGGATTTCAGAAACACTTAAAGGTTTATCCAATTAGAAGACAAGAGAAATCCTTCTGATCAGTTGGGACAGACTGTTCCTGCAACAGATGCTTCGCTAACCAGGCGCTGTAATGACATTCTAGCAGGTGAAGTCTAAAAGGGCACTGTAGTTGCAATGCTGGTCTTGACATAGGCAACAACAATGCTATGAAATACATCAGTAGACTTTGAGAAGGATGTAACCATCCAGTCAGATGTCATGTTTGTGTTAAGTCGGCACTCAGTCCCTCCATTTTATTCCTTACAAAATGAGTAAAAGCATTCCTATTTTGCAACAAAGACGGATAACCTTGTGCCATCTGTCAGGGAAGCTCAGAAGACTAATACAGAGGCCAAATTCAGTGCTGAGACCTGACTTCTTGTTAGTATTGCCACCACCTAGAGAGTATTCCCTGAATTCTGAACATAATTTTAAAAAAACCCAAAATAAAATAGTCAACTCTTTGATATACTCAGAAAGCTGCAGCATCTTTTAAACTGTACATTTGTTTACTTGGAATCATCAGTGGCCACTTCAAGTGGTCATTTCTTGCTGCTAGCTTGCCTTTCTTCCAGGAGCTGCTTGGACTCCAAGACAATAAGCCCAAGAAGCTCTCAGGAGCTGCATACGTCCTCTGTACCTCATTCACGTTTTACAAACATTACCTGCTGGAAGCTGCTGCCAGAGTAGATGTTAAAAGTTATGTTCTAATCTCCAGTTGACCATCATGGCTGATTCTTACCTTCAGGTGGGTAGGAGCTGCCTATTCCACACTGATGTGCATTTAAGAAAAACTGTTACACGTTTTTCTTTGGGGAGGTGGGGTGGGAGTCTGCTTGTTTCAGTGGACTGTGATCCTCTTTTCTTGCCTTTTTTTAAGACCTCCTTATGTGTCGTGACCATGTGATGGTTTTATCCCCTAAAAAACTGCCAAAGATCCCAAAAGTTGTATAGTTCTATCCCTTGCTTTTTAAAAGACTTAAGGGTTCCTTGCAGGCACCAGGTTTTTGTGCACACACACGGCTCAATACCAAAAAAAGTACTCTGAAGGACTGTGGTCAATGTAGAGCAAGGATTCCCTTCTGTGTCTATCTCTTAGAATTTAAAAAAAAAAATCTTTGCCACCAACCAAAGCACTTCCGGACTTGTTTTCCAGTTTGGTATTCCTCAGGGTGTCTCTGTGCTGTTTATTGCTATTCCATGTGACTTTGGTTGTCAGTATTGAATTTCATCTTGCTGCCTGTAACCCACTTCTCTAATGTATCAGGGTTGCTCTACAGCTTGTTTCTGTTGTGCATTGGCTGCTCTTCCATTACTTTTTTTTTTAAAATGCACATTAGTTCTCCAAATAGATGAGACATTTATGGCTCATTTTGCCTCTTTTGTAAGCTGATCTTGGCATTTATGAGGGTTTTTTTGCTCCATTAAACTGTTTCCAATGCATGTTCTAGTCCCTTGCAACAGTCTCTTGTGAAATGATACATCTAAGCAATGATTTAAATAAAAACAATCACCTTATCCATATTTTTCATAGAAAAGAAGAAAGAAAGAAACAGGGCACAATAGTTTAAATTTTGCCAGGACAATGGTAAAATAGAAATGCTTATCCATTTTTTTTTTTCATGTCCTTGCAGTCAGCTTAAGAGTATTCTTTGGTTTTTTTTTAAGTTACCAATGGAAGTTAGTATTATTGTTATTGGAGGCTAGTATCTATGTAGTAGTGTCAGTCTTCTAGTATGGCTTCAGATCTTCTATGGAATTCTATGGAAAAAAGATTTTTCTTTGACGGGAGAATCTTCAATTCCTTCCCTCTGCTTTGTGTGATGTTTACTGGAAACTGCCATACCATGGGAATGTTTTGGACGAGTCTTCTAGCCTCTCCTCCTTTCTCTTCCATATCAGTGCTGCCTCACGGTGTGTATATTTGCTTATTTAAAATTGTTTGAAATTAGTTGAGCATCCTGTATTATGTGCCTCCCAGGTAATAGTGTTTGGTTTTCATAACAGAGTAGGGAGCAGAGTAAAGATTGCTTGTGCTCCTGGTGTACAGTTCTACTTCAAAGCAAATTTAATTTAGTAAGTAAATTGTAGGTATTTTTCTTAGATAACCAACTGTATCTGACACGTGTGCTGTAGCAGGTGAGAAAAGTGTCAGCTTTGCCTTTGGGGAAGGCGAGGGAGGGAAATCTGGATTCTGTCTGTAGCATGAACAGTCTCCAGTGTGAAATCCTGGCCTGAAAAGAGATCCTGATAAATTCGGAGCATTCAGAAAAAGGGATTAAAACTGTAGATTGTGTTCAGGCAGACCTGCTTTACAACTAGAAACTTAAGAACCTCTGCTTAGTTCATCTAAAGGGAAGTCAGGAGATGATTTGGTCACAGACTATAAATATAGCGGGATAAATTTTGGAAATCAGAAAACTTGTGAACTTGGTAGAAAGAGGCATCTGTATTGCAAGTCAGGGAACTGAAGCTAGACAAATTTAGACATAAAACTTAAATGCTTATTATATTAATAAACTTCTTTAAAATTAAAATCTTAATGGGGCATGATGTAATTGCCAAATTGGGGTAATGAATTAGTATTTCCTATGTAAAAACATAATGACAAATAAAGTTTGTCCTTGAAAATGTCAAAATACATCAGTCTCTTATTCAACTTTAATATAATAACTTTAAACTGCTATTTGGAAGCTGTAAACTGCTGGAAAGCAGTCTGTATTTTTTAAAAACACCTTTATTACTTTACTACTGCTTTTTATTTTTAACTATATTTTTTTTTTCTTTTAAAAAGATGAACACCACGGGGGGGAGAATTGTGTTCAGCTTTTTACAATTTGAGCATGTTAAGCATTCTTACAGAGCAGCACTTGAGTAGTTAGATGCTAAATCAAGTGGTATGCGAATTGACTGTGAAATACTGATGATCAAGATGGTGATAGTACAGACCTAAGACTATATTCCCAGATAAGTGTGGAATGCCAAAGTAGATGCCTGTCTCTGAGCAAAGAAACAACTAGGGCTGTCCTACCTTTGAGCTTGGAGTATTTCCTATGGCTCACTTCACCATATTAAAAAGGATAAGATTCAGGTACCAATAGGAGAGAATTTAAATTAATGTGTTAAGAAGTACAGGTGATCAATAGGAGATTACATTTATTCAGGATTTATGAAGGAGCTTGGGTTTAATATGGCAGAACTGTCCATTATGTTGTGTGTGACCTTTTTGTTTAAATTGTAAAATTAAAAAAAAAAAAAAAGGCAAAGATGGTGCTCTTTTTAAAAGGAGCTAAGCTGTACTTTCTGAGACTACTGAAGCTGAGCAGGTCCCATTTCCTTATTGTACAAACTTTGAGAAATTTGTTATTATTAAAAAAGAAGTAACAGGTAGATGGATAAGCAGATATTTTGAAGAGAAGTCAGCTTGACTTCAAAGGGAAGATAAGGACTTTGCAGATCCTTGAGACTTCTTTGAAAACAGGGAGCATGTAAATAAAAATCTACATGGGAACATGTGGTCATCAGAAGGTCATTATCATCACAGAAGTCTTTGAAAATAATGGTTCTTGGATCAAAGGCTGTTAAAATTAATGGTGCTATGAGATAAAGGGGAAGGATGTTTTATAGATTTTTCAATTGATAAAACAGGTCCCTTCAACTGGGACTGGTTTCCCATAAAGTTGTGTTCATGAATGATTGGGGCGGGGGAAGAAACTGTGAGGCAGAGGCCATGTGATTGAATTTTTAAAAATTATTTTTATTTTCAGGTTAACTAAACTAGCTGCAGGGAATAGCAGACCAAAGGGAATGGGCACAAAAATAGCTTGGTTTAATGAATGAGGAATGGAGTTAGAAGGATAATTCTGCTTGTGTCCATATAGCAATAGGCTGTGAATAAGGTATTTCTATTCCAGAAAGAGACTTGGCAGTTGTCACTGGTTCTCTGAAAATGTCACCTTAGTACTTTGCAGTAGTGAAAAGGGTAAATGAAATGTCAGGTGTTACTAAAGAGTAGTAGAGAATAAGATAGAACATGACACTAAGTATATTTCTTGTGTATCTGTTTTTTGTGGGGGGTTCCATTTGCCTTGTCTTAGAAAAGATATAGCGTAAGGAAAAAGGTAATAGAGTGTTAAGAGGGATAATCTAGTTAATTGAAAAATAAACTAACAAAAAAAAATCCTCTGAGGGAGAATGTGATAAAGACGTAGAAAATAAAAAATGAAATTAAGAAGATTCTCAATTAGAAATGATTTCATAGTTCTCTAATTTTAAATTTGTTGCAACTGTCCTGTAAAACTTCTACTAAAGTTTTGAAAGTTACTGCCACAAAATGCTGTGGAGAAGAGAGGGTTCAAGAAGAGAATAGTTTCAAAATGGACTTGATGGATTTGCAAAGGCAGGTAGCTGTTACAGATTGTTGTTCAAGAAGACCATGGCTGTCAGGTTCTGAGACGGTTTTGTGGGAAAATTACTGGGCATATGTCTAACTCCTTTTTTGTCCATCTTTCATTTTTTTTGCTGTTAGTAAGACTCTTGACTGGTTGAGCCTTTGCTCTCATCCAGTGTGGCCGTTTTTACTGTTTGTGTGGAGTGCATTTTTTTTAATGGAGAGGGATGTGAACTCTTAGAATAATTTATCTGTGTCTGTAATGCATTGTGTTATTTGGTGTTTGTGAGTAAATCACACTAGGAAAAAAACCCCTAGGTAAGTCTCCAGGTGATGTTCTGAAGCTTGGCAATAAAGTGAGTTAAATGCAGGGATTCGAATCTCTGTGTCAGGCCTTTGTGCCACTCTGCGATCGTGATCATCTGACCTAGAAATCTCCAAGTCTCCTAAGAAAATGCCATCTGATAAATTCATCCACTGCGTGATGCATTAGTCATGAGATGATCAGAGTGGCAGCAATTAATCTTGAAGTGTATCTGGGAAGGACTAGTGGTGAGAGTAATAGTTTCAGAGAATGTGATTAAGGAAACAAGTAACAGGTGAATTCCCTGTTGTCCATAGGCATGGCTAAATTAGAAACAGACTTATTGGGTCTTGCTATGCCTTCTCCTAAGTACAGTAGATATATTGCTGTGCATCTTAGAAAATTATAGAATCTTCTTGTGTTCTAATGTAATTGGAAATGGCAAGAGTGCTGGCAGGTTGCTTTGTGCCTAGTGTTAATTTTTATGCCATTCATTATTACTTTCACGTAATTTCTTTTTAATGTGGGTCTTGGAAAATTTATTTGACAGCTGCTAATTTGGGTTTGAGCCTTTGTAACCAGCATAAAAGTCACATTTTGTTTTCTGATTCTTCAAATTTAAAGCAATTAAGTAGTTATCTGTTTATAACATTACCACTTAATCATTTGCTCTTTTGTATCCATTAGTCCACTTCTTTCATAGTTTTCAGTGGTATTTTTTCATTTGTTTCACCCCTGTTCATTACCTGCTCATTTTTACCTATAGTGCACTGTTCAAGTTTTAACAATTTTTGTCCTTCAGCTTCACCAACCATAATCGGATAAAGTAGAATATACTGTAAAATATAATTTTCTACTTACATTTTTGCTTGCTGGAAAAGAATAACTGCAAAAGAAGAATACTGGGATGTCTGTCAAGCTGGTGCCTTGCTTCCAGCAGCAGCCAGAGAAGAAGGTTAGGGAAGAATACAGGACAAATAGACATGATGCTTCCTCTGAGGGCTTTCAAAGCTTTATGCCTGTCCCAGTGTAGGGATTCCAAGAGCTGGAGATGACTTGTGTGTTTAATAATACTGAGTCCATGACATTTCATGGACTTGGCTAGCCTTCTTGTAGTGGCAAGGATTCAACAGTGAAAGAACAGCTTCTGCTTGTTTGTAGCCTAATGAGGGGAGGAGAGTTGGGGTATGGGATGTGTTCTTGTGCATTTTGTTCAAAGATTTATTTTTTTTTTAAAGCAAAACAGTGATGGAAACAGAATTTGAGTTTATAAGGTAATAGCCTTCCCTTGGACTGAAGAGTCAAATTTTCTTTTCTGTTCTGCTGTTGACTCTCTTGGGTTTTAGTTCATTTCTTCATAAGGGCAGATGGGGATTAGGCCAGGGCTGTTGGAGCAGTCTATGCAAGGAGCAGCTTGAACACTGGCCTGAGAATTGGAAACTTCTCAACCTCACATGTGAAAGTCACCCTGAAACCCAGAACTTCACACATGGCCTGACTACTGTTAGAAAAGTGTGGCTAAAGGTACATTTAGCTCGGTATCTTCTTGTCCTGAGGATGCAAGAATGAAGGAAGTGTTCGTTAAGTAATTGTGGTAGGGAGGTAAATAAATGCAAGCCATGAACTTATAGTGGCCTTCCAGTACTTGAAGGGGGGCCTGCAAGAAGGCTGGGGAGGGACTTTTTACAAGGGCCTGCAGTGATAGGATGAGGGGTAATGGTTGGAAGCTGGGAGAGGGCAGGTTTAGACTAGATACAAGGAAGAAGTTCTTCACCCTGAGGGTGGTGAGACACTGGAACAAGTTGCCTAAGGAAGTTGTGGATGCTTCATCCCTGAAAGTGTTCAGGACCAGGTTGGATGGAGCCTTGAGCAACCTGGTCTACTGGGAAGTGTCCCTACCCATGGCAGGGGGGTTGGAACTAGATGGTCTTTGAGGTCTCTTCCAACCCAAACCTTTCTGTAATTCTATGACCTAACTCTTTCTTTGCTTTAAACTGTTTAGTATCCAGAGATTTTATTGATGTCTATTAGCTTCTCAATGTTTAAGGGCTTGAATTATTCATAGAATTGTGTTGTATAGTGTTGTTGGAATTAGATAGGAATCATATAAAATGAAACTGCAAAATTTTCTCTAAATAGTTTGTAGTCTTGAGGGTCTGATGAATCCTATTTTGCTTTTACTGAATCGTAAATTCAGAAGTTAGAAACCTTGTCTTAGCCCTTTCTACAGATTTTTTGTAATAAAGAATTTAAAATATTTTTATCCTAAAGACACCTTCAAACACTTTATTGTAGATTAGACATTTTAATTATCTCAACTAAATGAAAAATGACTATGTAAAACTAGTATCCTGTCAAGATTAGACCCCAAAGAATTAAAGTCGTAACTCAAGAAAAGCTTACATTGTTTCATGTATTTTAAAGTATTCTGAGAAATTTAAGCTGCTACTTGTAATATTTATTGTTACCCGCTTTTTTTCAGGTCAGTATAGTTAACATTTCTTTTATTCAGAGTAAATGAGGCAAGGATGTACCACACAAAACATGGCTGATAAAACGTTTTGGTCAGTGTGATACCAACACGAAATGCTGGCTTTATGTGATTCCAGGTCTTCCCTGGCACTGATACAGAAAGGCAAGTCTTGCATGTTAAATCTGACTTCTGCAGAGCAATGTGGTTGTCACTGCAGTGTCTTCTTCCTAGATGAGGTTTGCCACCTGATCTCAGGGCTCACCCTCATCCTCTGGCTCCTGTGTCTTTGTCCTGAACAGACGAGTCCTCATGGAAACCGCAGGGAACTGTTTAAATGACTTCTGCACTCAGTCTGGATACACGAGGGCTTAGTTAGCTCCATTTTAGTTCCAGTTTTAGCTGACTTGGCCTAGATGCAATTCATGGTTTTGTATGGAACCCAGAATGGCTCAGGTTTCCTGCTCTGCTTGAGAGGTTAAGCAGCTTCTGCACTAGCTAGGTATGGGTGCACCCTATCTGTGTTTGTCCCACATTGATCATAAACTGATCAAATCCGGCTCGTGTTTCTATGGTACAATTAACCTGTAATCCAGATCAAAGCTCCGTGGATAATTATGGACCAAAAGTCAGTTTGTCTGTAAAACAGGTTGTTTTTAATCAACACTGTAAACTTAAAGTTTATACGTAATTGTTTGTTTTTTCCATTGCAAGATTGCATAAGACTGTATTCTTTCCTAAATTATACTGAAAAGTGCTAGAATATTTAGAAATTTTTAGCAAACAGCATTGTAAGAAAAAGTCTTTATTTACTTGTGGAGTGAAAGTTTGCTCAAGTAGTGCTAGGCATTAGACCTGTTAAAGCTTTCATAGTATTTTAATTTGCTGAAAAAGAGTGTTTGATGCTACATAAAAGATGCCTATTTTGCTGAAATGTTGCAGGGCTCCTGTGACTCATTCTAGAGCCTGGATGTATTGTATAATGGTATTTATTTTGAGATTGTATTATAACTGCATGTTGTCATGGAAGCAAGTCTGAGGAATTTCCAGTGTTTCCATGGTGTAAGAATGAATAAAATCAGATGAGGTACCTAGCTAGTAATTGCATGGTAAAGATTTCAGCCTTAGCTCTCAGCAATGAAAAGGCAAAGCGTCTGGACAGCAATATAAAGCTATCAGAACTGTAGTGGAAGTAATATTGCGTGTTGGGGAAGAATTCAGCATGTGCTGAAATGCTAATGCCACTCGTGTATGAAGCCTTTTGTAAGTGACATAAGGAGTGACTTTAAAGCCACTTTATGTGTAAATCAAGTCATTAGTTTTCCAAAATTTTCTGACATTTCTGTCCTGAAAAAGCTAACGGATTTTAATTAATGGGTTGTTAGAGATGGCTTTTCTAGTGTGGTTTTCTGTTTGCTGTTCATTAATGTGAGGTAAATGACTTTCTGCTCATGCTCAGTGTTTTAGGGCAAGTTTGTTTATTTCTGTAAAGAGATTTTTGGACAGATAATAATTGCTCACAGAATAATACAGTTGTAAATAAAATAATAAATACTTGTCTTAAAATGGAAAGCTATAGCTTGGATTCACTGACTTTTTTCAGATCACTGTTTTAAAATTGTACCCTTTGAGGGCAGTGGGGTGCTATAAGTCAGTGAACCTGAATGTTTCTTAACCAAAAGAAAGAACAGATCGTGGTTTAGATAAAATGAGGTTCACATGCATCACTTTCCTATTTTATGAATAATGTTTCTCATAGTTTTACTCAATTAAAAAAATAGCCAACAAAAAAAACTTCCAGAGAAGAGTAGTGGGATAGTTTTGAGAGTGAACTGATGCATTTCTAGTATTGAGAAGAGCACTTTATAGTATCAGAGCTAGCTAGCTAGAGGACATCTTTGCTATTGAATGGATTATAAAGAACAAAATAAGCATTCTATCATGGAGAGTTTAATTATTCCCTGAATAACTTAGGAATTATTGGAAATTATGTGTTCTTAGAGCTTAAGAAGTGTCATATCTACTAAAGCATGTAGACAGTACCCGACGTTTATTGTTATAGTTTGATTTAATAGTGTTCTCAGGACAGAACAGAGTCTGTCACATCTCAATTTCCTACCATAGAGAGCCCTTTCTACTGCGCATTTCAAAAACCAAAATATTGACACTCTAGAGCTGCCATTATTTTTCTATAACGAAAGTCTCAGAAGACATTTTCTCTTTGCCTGGTCTCTTTGATGCTGAAACCCTGTTTGGGCTTCTTTGTGGACTCTTTAGCATTACGTGAAAGCTACTATTCTAAAGGTTGATGTTATTTAAAAGGAGCTTTCTAGGCCTTGCTTTAAGTTGCAAATAAATGCATTAAATTCATTCTCAATAGCACTTGCGAACCTAAATGAGCAGCCTTGCAATTCTGTTTTGAGCTCAGTGTGTTGGGTTGCTTTATGAATACAGGTTACTAACCTGGTGCATAGGGTTCAGGGCTAGGCATTTGTTTAGTATTTGAAAAACAAAAGTCACAAATTAACCTTAACTGAACCCTCTACTAACTGAACCCTCTACTAACTGAACCCTCTACTAACTGAACCCTCTACTAACTGAACCCTCTACTAACTGAACCCTCTACTAACTGAACCCTCTACTAACTGAACCCTCTACTAACTGAACCCTCTACTAACTGAACCCTCTACTAACTGAACCCTCTACTAACTGAACCCTCTACTAACTGAACCCTCTACTAACTGAACCCTCTACTAACTGAACCCTCTACTAACTGAACCCTCTACTAACTGAACCCTCTACTAACTGAACCCTCTACTAACTGAACCCTCTACTAACTGAACCCTCTACTAACTGAACCCTCTACTAACTGAACCCTCTACTAACTGAACCCTCTACTAACTGAACCCTCTACTAACTGAACCCTCTACTAACTGAACCCTCTACTAACTGAACCCTCTACTAACTGAACCCTCTACTAAAATCTCTACTTTGTGTGCATTTTGTATATTATGGATTTGGAATATGACAGAGATTCAGCTATTTAAGCAGTCCCTGAGAGATTTGACAGGACAAATTAGTTTGAGCTGTGTAAATCTTTATGAATACCAGGCATAAGAAGTGGACAGTGGTGGTTTCCTTTGCATGAAACATCGGTGATGTTAGGTCAGATCTGTAAGAGAGGAGAGGTTAGTTGCTGAAATTGTTGTTCTGTTGAGACTATGGTTTGTATTTGCATAAGATTCTGAAAGTTTTACTCATCAAATGACCACTGGGTACTATGTCAAAGTGTTGGTGATAATTCTGTAGTTCCAGGTTTCCCGTTTCTGTTTTGTGGATGTCCATGTATCTCGTATGCAGAGCTCTGCTTTTGCTACAGAGTAGAACTTCGTCCCACAAACTTCTGGACAGTCCACCTCGTCCTATATTATTGCTATATTATTATTATGGTTATAGCATTCCTTTTTTTATCTTTATTTTTCTGCACTAAAAAAATGCTCACGAGACCTCAGCAAGTAAGAGTCTGTCAGTGCCTTTGCTGCTTTACTTCTGCTTGGGTAATCATGGTGCAAATGGTTCCTCACTGGCTTGATTTTGTAGATGGAATATTACAATAAAGAATTGACAGTGTATAAATCGCTGATTTGTCTTTAAATCAGTTCAGGTCATTGTCACCATCTGTGATTTTACTGATATTCTGCAGTCAAGTGTTTTTTCCTCCTCAAAGCTATTTATTTATGGTTCAAGTTCAGAGTTTTAAGTTCATTTGAGTTCATTGTGAAATGCTGTGGGGTTTGAGGAGGAAACTAGGTTAGAGAATCAATTTGTTGACTGAATTAAAAAAAAAAACCAACCAAACAACAAACCAACCCAAACAACCAGATAACCCCTACAGTTTAGAACTATCTAGCATGCTAGCTGTGTGTCTTTGAAATAGAGTGCTCACATAGATACTATTTTCAGGAGCCATGGTTTACTCTGAAAAAAGTGAGATTTAAAGTAGTCACAGGCATTCAGGCTAGTCCTTTTAATCTACAAGGGCTGGGTAGGTAAATCTTTTCCTTTCTGGGATCCAGAAAACTTTCATGTCTTTTAATAGTACTTACCTGAACAGATGTTACAGCTTCAGGATGGCTTGCCTATCCTCAAAATCTCTTAGTAAAACCATTACGCACTAACCTACCCATCTTCATGTAGACATACCCTGACAGGCTTTGGGCTCAGCTTCTTCATTTCTGTGCTTTCTGTCCAAACTCTCCTTGGGGAGACCTGGATAGCATCCAGGTGGAGATCTAGGTATGTTGTCCATATCAAAACTGGAAATCTATTGTACTAACACAGTGAGTAAGGTGGACAGGTGAGTTTGAGTTCACTGGGTGGGAAGCGTATTTTTAAAACAAAGCAGTGGTAAAAGTGAACCTTTCTCACATGAAAGAAATAACAAACGTATAAAGAGGGAAAATCTTGAGTTGTACTTGTATTGTATTCTCTTTTTTGGTGGTTCTACTTTGCATCCTCCGTATTCAGCATATTTTACCCTCTAGACTATCTTATCAGCCATGGCAGTAGTCATGCCTGGGTAGGATTGGGTCTTGTGTCCTTGCAGTTCCCAAAACTCAGATACGTGCAGCGTATTAGCATGTCTGACTGTATTGTATGCTGTTTTGATATAGGAATGTTGTTTGAATTTCAAGTCCATGCTTAAATGATTGCTTATGTACAGATAGTTCTTTTTTAGTTAGTACTTTTTTAGCTCTTGTGAAACTTGGTAATTTTTAATTTGATTTCTGTGAAACTGTTTTGGCGATAGGGAAAGGGAAATACTTGTAGTATGTTTTATTTCCAAATGCCCTTGATGCTATGTTTTGTTTAAAGTCCTGGAGAGATACACTCAGGAGAAATATGCACATCCTAAACTTATTGCTTAACAACTCAAGTCACTGACATTGTGGTACTGAGGACGGACCTGCCCAGGCCACAGGATGGCCCTGACTTAGGGAGGAATATGGCAGAGACTGTGCATCAGTGTAACCGCTAGCCGTGTGCTAGCTTAGATGCTCTGGGCAGCATACTGCTAACGTGGATTATGAATGAGCATGGATGGCGCTTGTGCTTTACTCTTACCACCATTGGACCCCACAAAACAGGCTATAAATCCCTGAAGGTATGTTTAGATGAGTATTGACTTTTGTGATTTTGAGGAAGATGGATGCAAAGTTCTTAAAATAGCAGGCTTCATGAGTGAAATGTCCTGTGGCATTCTAGGATGTCGTTTAGAGAAAAGATATATAACTGCACTGCGAGACCTTAAATGATATATCTCTAGAAAGAAAATATGCCTTTTATATTCAGCTTTGTCACTGGGTATTGAATCAAAATTGTTTCTTTCTGCCATTTTTGAAGTGTTGTTCACTTTGGAAGATTTTTTATTTCCTACTTTCAAGCAGAGGTAGTGAATATGGGCTTGTTTTTCATCAGTCAAGTCATATTAACAGAAGTTGCTGGTTCTGTGTTATCTGCTTGAAGGCAATGGAAGGGTTGAAGTACAAAATTGTTTTTGGAGGATTCTCCCAGCTATTAGAATTGCTTTTCAAAGTAATGCAAGTTGGTTATTGAAGTTTTGAAAGAGACCTATGCAGTAGACATTTTTGGTCAAATATTAGTACTATTTTCCCTTTCCATGGGTATTGTTGTTATTCAGCTATTGCGTGGGTGTTATAGACTGTGGAAGGAAAATGATCCTTGATGAAAAATTAGTTGTAAAACATTACTGGCACTTTAACAGATTGCTGCAAAGAAGTGTGCACTGTACGTTTGATGTAGTAATTTAAAAGAATGAAATATTGATGATTCAGCTTTGTATTAGAAACAAATTGTTCAGAGTTGGTATGTAATATGAAAGCACAACCTGATCCTGAAACCCCTCTGGTTATGAAAAATCACTTACTGCTTGATGTTAGAGCAGTTCATGCTAGTAATTAATACAGTCTGCAGAGAACAGTTGCGGGTTCAGGCTTTCTGCAGTCAAAAAATGATCTGCCAAATCTGTACAGCTTTAGTTACATAACTGCTTTTTCTTGTTGTGAATTATGCATATGTCCCACTGCTTTGCCAGAGATTCTTTTTCCTACCAGTGCAACTGCAAGGCAGCCTCAGTCTCACCTCACATGTGTGAATGTAATTGGGCAGAATGATCCCTGTGACTCAAATATCTGATTGATCTCTTTTAAGTATCATTCTTCTTACCTTCTCTACTTTTTTTTTACCTTGGTGGGTTTTTTTTTTTGCTGTTGTCTGTTTTCATTTTGTTTACACCATGATTGGTTTAGATAAGCCTTATTATGCTTTGTTTATATACTCCTTTCCTCTTCTTCTCATGTTAGTTTGACCTAGATACTATATTCACTTTCCATACTTGCACCACACTAACTTTCAATGTGGCCTAATTTTTTGACTGGAGGTTGCCCTGACATACCATGCAGCCCTGGATCAGCTGGGAATGCTGCCTATACCTCTTGTTCCTTGGCTGTGGTTTGGTGCTAGGACTGTTGCTCTTGGAAGTACAAGTGCTTTCAAGTTTTTGTTTTCTTTTAATTATTGATATCTAATTGGTATCATCTCAGGGACGAAAGGCACGAGGATTTCCAGAAAAAACCTTGTGCTGTTACCAATTATCTGCTACATCATCTTCATTCTTACACTACTGAAGTCAGCATGTCTGAAAGCACAGCGGAGAGATGTGAATTCCTTTGTCTTGTCTTTTGCCTTGTGTCTTCCCCTTTCTTATTTGAAGGAAAGTATAGGAAGCCAGACAACTAGGTTTCCAAGAATATGATATCCAACATCTCCCCTTGCCCTTGCTTTCTCATTTAGCATGCTTCAAAGCTGATTTCTTTTTAATCAAGAAGCTCCTTAGTCTACATGTTTTAAACAAAGTTAATGCCTTCAGGAATAAGAGGTTCCTTTTGAATCTAGAACATCACCTATTTTGGGATTTATTATGTATGCAAGAGAAAAGGCTTATACCCAAACCACCTTCCTTCTTCCTTTCTACGTTTTAGTAAATAGACATCATCATGCTAGGTAGAAAATAGAGAGTGCTGATAGGCGAGTAAAATGGGTGGTGTGAGTGCAGTCTGCTAAACATCAAGCAATCTCTATAACATCTCTGGCAAAGGCAGCCATTTGGCACACTGTTGCCAAAGGGGATACTGATATAGATGGTTTCTACACAAGACGCAGCCTCCATCCAAATAATCCCTACAGGCTGGGGTATGTGCCTCAAGAGTTGCTCAGTATTAATGTGTCTGTGGAAATTTCTCATAGGAGAAAAAGTTGGTTGTGATGTGCTGTTTTGAACTGTTCACCTATATGCTCATTCACACGTGCTTATCTTCCTCTCTGCCTTTGCCCTTCAATAACAAAATCTAGAGATTCTTGGGTTCTCTAGAACAGAACAATCCGGGTGCATCTGCCCGTATGTATTAGTGGGACACAGTCCTCCAGCTCCCTGAAACTTCAAAGGCAAAAGCCATTTGATATGTGTGTGCAAGTCTGCGAATGTTTTTATGACCAACACATGTCCAGCTTCCTGTCACTGGCCGGGAATGATTCTGTCTCTGCATTTATGAATATTACATTAATGATATGTTAACGCAGCTCTTGATTACATCCATTTGGGGTAGAAGATGAGCCATGGCAGCTCTTGGTGATAAGAGGACTGCCTGTCAGTTCCTATTTATCTCTTAATGTCTGTGCTATAAGTAACTGGAAATGTTTGTACTTAAGCCTGTATTTCTAGTTTTTTATTCTATGTGTAAAAATTATGCTGACTCGTATTATTTAAATATTCAGATTTGCTGTAGGGAGGTGTACATTGAGAGGAATAATAACCATTTTTTAATGCTATCAACTGAAGAAATTTCTCTATTTTATCCAAATACAGTACAGCAGACCTGATCAAGCTTTTTTTCCTATGGGCTGGTGTCCTTAATTCTTATCATACCCAGCACCGGATACTCAGATTTACAGCGTATTCCTAGGAGAGAGCCGTGGGGCGATAGGCAGGTGCTGGGTGCTGTGGTCAGCCCAGAGATGTGCAAATGCTGCTTGTGTGTTTGCTGTCGAGAAGACGGCATGACCACTGACTTGAGCCTGCTTCTTCCTTCTGTAAGGCTAGGAATATCAGTGTCTCCACTTATCTGTCAATTTTCGTGTAGACTCTGGGAAATTAGCTTTGGATCCTTACCGCTTTTTAGAATGATTAATTTAAAATTGGCTGCTAAACTTGAGTATTCAACAGCATGATTAAATCAAGCTAGCTCCTCATTGTGTGCATTTTTTTTTTGAGGGTAGGTGTAGGAGTTGTTTTGGAACTTTTTTGTTTTGAAAAATGGAATAAAATTCTAATATAGAGATCATGCATCCTTGGCATTAAAAACTGAATGAAAAAATAATAAAGAACTGCTGTTTGTTTAAATGTCTTTTTTTTAAAAAAAATCTTCTAATTTAAACAATGTGCACGTTAAAATTGTGGTTTCACAGTGCTGCTGCATTTCATAGAAATGCAACACTTAAGTATTACTTTGTGTTAATAATTTTATTATTGTTATGGTCTGAAAAAGTTTGTTTTATTTGATGGAAGTTTAAGGTTGAAATCTTATACAAGGCACCTGCCCATTCACAATTAGTATATTTTCATCATAAGCTTCTTGAAATTAATTATTTTTCGGCCCCCAGAAAGTGTTCAGAAAAGTAGAGGAATTGGTGTATTTTTAAAATTTTCTAGATGTAGACCTTGGTGAAGTTTTGAGGTGGTAAAATACAACCAAGTTTAGGGATGGTAGGAGCTTATGGGAGAAAAAAAATATAACCTTTTGTGGCTTCTCTTGAATAAATAGTCAGATGACTTTTGTCGTCTATTCAATAATTTGTGCATTGCATTGATTATTTATGCCCAGCAAATTGACTGTCGTGTGGTGGTTCAATGGTGCTCTCTAAATAGCGTGAGAGAGGACACAACATGCAGTACTAGCTAAAACACCATTTACTGTTTCTTCCTATGACCATAATCTAGAAAACAGTCACATTTTTAACTTCCTCAGAAAGCAATATTTTGGTTTCTTTTCCCTCCATTTTTTTGCAAAAAGGACTATTTGTGTTGCTACTTTCATGACTACTCACTGTCATGGCTACAAATACTGTGGTGCTGCAGACGATGATGAAATGGGAACGCTCAAGCTCACTGATTTAACAAGGAGTCCAAGGATGGAAATGCGTCAAAATCTTCATACGCAGCCAAAGCAGCCTTTTCGGCCTGAGCAGCGGGCGCTGAGCATTCACCCATCTTTCAGTTCATCCACGCTGCCGGTGTCTTCAAAACACAGAGGAAAATTTATAAACCTCCGTGATAGTGTAAAAAAGAGTCCTACAAAAAGCACAGCGAAAGTAAAAGCTGCTAGTGGTTGGGTGTCTGATGGCTCATGTTCTAATTGTTCTTTAGAAAAGGTATGTATTGCGCTAGGTGTTTATAGATGTGCATTTTTGATACAAACCATAGAAGTATGTCACACTTTTTTCTTTCTGTAGTTTTATCCCTGCTATTTGTAAAGACTGTGTTACTTAATCTTCTTTCGTATTTTATCGCTAGAAATCCACGTAGCAATAATTGAAATTGGGCTGGAAAAGAAATATTTTTGTTCAGTGTTTTCCCATTAAGATTGTTAGACCGTATACAGTGTTGGGGTTTTACAGTAACTTCCTGAATGTGAGGAAAGTCTGGTTTGCTTGATTTTTGTTCTCCAAAATGTGTCTTGGTACTTTACAAAGAGCAGCTGGATTTATTACAGAATTTGCTGGTTTATTTGATCTGCTTCAGGACGTGTATGGTACTGTGATTTAATTTCAGGCTAGTTGGTATTCCCTCACAGGAGGAGTTATTGTGTGTTGGTTAAACATGAGAAAATGAGTGTGTTCTTCCTTTCCACGATATCTGGACTTTGTGTTAGATTTGGAGGCACTAATTTAATTGATCACCTAGAGGCATTATTATCTTAGCTTTTTTTAAACATACCACTTAAATGATTAATTTACTTGAGATTTATCATACTGTTGTAACAGAATGGCTTTTTGTTGTAGGTGGTAGCACATTTATTTAGGCTGACAGACTCTTAAGTGAGTTATTGTTCAAGTCATGCATTCAAGGTTTTTATTTGGCCCACTGTTTTCTTTGTAATTTAGATTAGTTTATGTCCATTTAAACAAGGATCACTAAATGCTGTAGTCAGATATCTTTATTTAAAG
The DNA here is from genome assembly GCF_034619465.1 of Leptosomus discolor. Lineage (NCBI taxonomy): Eukaryota > Metazoa > Chordata > Aves > Leptosomiformes > Leptosomidae > Leptosomus > Leptosomus discolor. The sequence goes on along the minus strand of NC_141397.1, from coordinate 51,341,964 downwards.
TGTTTTTTGAGGATAAGCTTTTGCTTTTCAGAAGACTTTAGTGTATTCTTGGAGAATTCATAAAAAAATTACAAATTTCTTGAAAATTCCTGGGAAGTGGACCATTGAAAGCGATACTCTGGGCTATTGGAGCTTAGTCAGCTGCTTGCGCAGACACTTGTATCATGTAATAATTTTCAGACTGATTATGTACCATAATATTAGCATTTTTCTGTTATAAGCAAGTTCCAGGTCTTCTTTCTCTGATGATTAAAAATCTTTTAACTTCTTGCATTATCCTTCCTTGTGGTAGCCATAGTGCTTGTGTCAGTTCACTGTATTCCATGAAACATTCAAGTGAAGACAGTCTTACCTTGATTTGGATTTGCACGTCCTTTGAAAGTGGTTGCCAGTGTTGTCACGTCTTTCCTCACCCACATGGCAGTGGAGGAGACTCAACGGGAACATTGCCAGGATGCTTGGAGGAGCAGGGAGCAGCTTTTAAGAGTCGGTGGATACTAACCCGACAGCACAAAGGGAAAATATGCTGACAGTACTAATAGCTTACGAGAATGGAACCTGAAAGAATTAAAGGACTTTGAACAATGCTATTTTTAAAATAATAAGAGTAAAAATTGGAGCTGGTTGGGAGGGTTCTTGAAGAGTTTGGGAATGAGAAGCCCAAAGAGATGTGAGAGTTAGGAATTGAGAAAAGGAAGCAAGCAGGAAAATAAAACTGTCATTTGGTGCAAAGAGAGGGATGCGGATTGTTTGGCCCATAAGGAAATCAACTGTGGCTTGGTTAGTTGTTTTGCTGGGGAATGTATGGTCAGTATCTAAGAATAACTTCAGTTTGATTTTTAACCTCTTATTGCAGGACTTGTAACTGTGAAGCTGGAATTTTTCTGACCTGCTAATGCTTAGCTTTTCAACCTTCATGTTGTGTTGTATTTTGGTATCTAATGTGTGTATATCTGAAATTTTGGTTGACGGGATTTTTACTGTGTGCATATATGGGAAGCTGCTACTTTGGAACAAGGCAGACTTGAAGGGTTAGCTTATTTTTTGTATGTGTAGGTCTGAGTGATTGCTCAAGCTATTTAATTTGATCTGTCCTCTAAAGGTTGCCTCGTTCTTCCAGTTAACTGGAGGTTTGTTGCACTGAGCATTTCTTGCATCCTCTGCAAAATGCATCTAATCATTTTTCTAGACCAATTTAGATACTCCTCCACCCTCCTTTTTTTAACACTTGTTCGGTTGTCTGTAGATGTAAGAATATTTAAATGACATTAGTAATAATCTCTCAAGATTCAAATATATCTTGTTCTTGCATCTTTCAATAACTGCAGCATTTTTCACCAGCTGTTCATTTTGGGTAGATTGACTTTGAGCTGAAAAAACCCTGTAGAAATACCATATGTACATTTAATAAGGGTTACTGCTCTTGAGCAGTCTCAGGTTTCTTTAATATTTGCTTTTACTCTTTTAATTTGGTGTATGCTATTGGTGTATGTTGCTTTGTGTTCTCAAATATCTCAAACTTTTAAAATATGTTTAATACTGTTATGTTCTGGGTTTTTCATTAATTTTCTGGATTTAATATTTTCTTTTGTCATTTTGTGCCATTCTGTTTAAAGATCACAAGAATGTCTTGGAACAACTAAGTTGCAAGAGTGTTGATCTGCTGTTCAGCTTGTAATTTTCATGATAGCTGCCAGTAGTTTATGTTGCTGACAGGTTGTTAACAACCAGTGTGTTAACATCTCAAAATTATTTGAGTCAATGTTTTGCTCAGAATGTTATTTGTAATCTTGTTCCCTTGCAGCTTAAGTGTCAGTAGCTTTCCTGGTTATTATTTTAACGAAAATTCCTAAGACCAAAATTCTACTAGTCTGAAGGTGTATGGTAGACCTGTATGAAGATGTTTCAGAGGTAGATTGAATCTGGTTTAGGATCTTCCACCCATTTGACTAAAAGATTTTCTTTGATTTTTGCCCAATTTAGAAACCGTAACATACTTCTGATTTTTCCCATTTATCGAAGAGGAATATTAACTTTGTTCAGTGCTATCAACTTTAGCCACTGTTTCCCTGCTTTTACACACTGTTATATAATGTTGAAGGGCTTCTGCTGTGAAAGCAGTCCACAGAAAGCCTGAGTCTGTCCACTGACATGACCAGATTTTCTGTTGGCCCCCAAAGTCTCATTACTCTGTGCTACAAGGTGAGTAACTTGGGATGAACGAGCAGCCTGGGTATAGGTCACTGCTTTGGGTTCTTTGACGTGAGCATATTGCTGGGGGTGCACTGCTGTAGGCAGCATGGTTAAAGGTGGGTGGTTGTCTTCAGTTCTGTTATAGTCTCCAAATCCATATGCTATTTCAGAAATTTGTTTTTAAGCTGTTAAATTTGAATCTCATTTGTTTTAAAATGTTTTTCTAGTTTTTATTATTTTTGACATTTTGTTGGTGATTTTTAGCCCGCAGAAGCTGTTCCTTCCTCTTCTCCCATTGTCCCTGTGATCCCTGTCCCACCAGTCCCTGCCGAGACCACTGTCATCCCATCCACCATACCACAGGTTTTTATTATTATTTTTTTGTTAAACTTTTATTTATTCAATTTATTTTGTTGCTTTGTTTAAATTCACCTTTTGGTACTCTCGCACACAGGTTTGAGATGAACTGTGAAATAGCTGAATTAGTTATACACTGGAGTTTCACCCTATTTTTTCTTCGTTTTATAGCAGCTTTTAGTCCATTTAAAATCTCTGTATATTCATATGGAAGCATATTAGTAACTTGTGAAACAACTAAAGAAAAAAAACCCCAAAAGAATAGAAAAAAGCAATAGGAGATTCTGTGTTCACATAATAATTTTAGAGCCATTTCACCCTTACTAAATGTTAATGCTTGATTTATTTATAGAAAATTGTTGTCTCATCTCATATACAGATTCTTAATATATGTCTTTCATCGATTGCACTTGCATGACATTTCCAATGTTCTCCAGCCATTTGTCGGTATCAGTGTCCTTGGGGACATTTAGAATAGAAAAGCGTGGGTTTGGGTTGTTTTGGTTTGATTGTGGTTGTCCCGTCCCATCCATCCGTCCGTGTCCCGTACCCCCCCCCCCCCCCCTTAAGCCCTCTATTCCTAATGTATTTGACTCATAAAATGTGCATCCCTTCTGGACTTTCACTCTTTAGGTCACATAATGTCAACACACAGAGAAAAAACTCAACCCTGTCAAGACAAGTGAAAGCAGTAAATAAGAGTTAACATGAATATCTTGCATATAACTTGGAATTTGTGCCCACAGTATGGCAAGCTGTGGAATAATTTAGGCTAGTTATATTTTTGCATATAGAATGGTAATTCTGCTTTTATTTTTTTGTAACTTTATTGTAACTTTGAGTGCAAAAATCTCAAATGATGGTTGCACACCTTCTGAAAAGACGGGTCACTTTTTGGAATTGTTTGACAGATATTTATTAACTTTAAAAGGGAATTAAGCTATCCAGAATATTACTGGGATATTTTTATAGTATACACATCAGTATTTTTTTTCTCAAGGTCTACTTTCAAGCTATGCAGCTAAACTTGCAACAGGTGGTAATATTTTTCATCTCTGCTACGTTATTAAACGTTGCATAATGCAATAATTATCAAAATTTTTTACCCTTACTGTTTTATAGTGCAACTTCTAGTTGGATGTATGTTTACATGAATCTTCCACCTGTACTTTTCCCAACAGGCAGACCAGAGATTTGATTAGTTTCAGAAATGTTTCCATTTTATAGAGAGATTCTGCCCACATCAGGATTTAAGACAGACAGACTAGTGCAACCAGTGGACTTCTGTTATCAGCCTTGATGGATAAAGATAATTGAGTCTCCAGTAGCATTTACTTTCAGAGAATCACCAACAGGCTAAACTTAATTTAAAATAAAATAGTTAGTGCTGTATATATTTATATTTTCTTGACTGCTGTTGCTGTGACAGCATGACTGTCCATTGATGATGCTGGATGACAAGCAGAAGAGTAAGAATTGGGTGGTCTCTGCCTCTGTCTTCTGAGTGCATATACATGTCTGCAGGAGTTAGCTGTATAATTCTGCATCATTTGTGATTCTAAGCAATTAGAAAATACCATAGAAAGTCTTAATCAACTTTGGATTTGGTAGATGCATTTTTGTGCGATAGATACATCTCTCTATTCTGTTAATCACTTTAGCCCTTAGGCAAGCCCTTAGTGTGCTTGTAAACAAACTTGTCAAATGGCTTTTAAATATTTGAACAAGCCCTGGCACAGGAGCTTGAAGGTGTTAGGTAATTTGGAGAACTCCTTTGAAACAAACTGAAATACCAGGTCTTCCTTTCAAAAACGTTTGATGTTTTTAGTTAGATGTTGCCTTGTGTCTTTGCGGTGTCCAGGCGTACCTTTGGAATGCTTGGAAATGATGGTAAATTATTGCTTCTTGATGGAGAATTCAGATAAATGCAGAAGGAGCATTAGGAACAATTGCTTAACTTATGGAAGGTGTTTTGCATTGGTTGGCTAGTTCATGTCTCAAACGTACTGTTCACATAGAAACCTCACTTACTAATAGCAATTTACTTTTAGCTACTTTTCCTCTTCTTTCAAGATGTTAAAAGAAAAACACTTGTCAGCCTTGAGAAAAAGATTCATGGGAAACCAGCTTTCGCTGGCACTGCTTTTGTTAAACATACTTGGATATTGCAGAATCTTAATATTAGATAAAAACAAATTCCAAATTTGAGTGATATGTAAAGAACATGACTGAAATGGCAAAATTTTTTCATCGTTGATAGACAAATATAAAATAACTGTATGCATGCTGGTCTCTTGTAGTTTTAGTGGAGATCAGACTCCTAATGCCTCATATTCATCGGGTTCTTTTTAATACAATTTATCGTTTTGGTTTTCTTAAATAAAGAAATATGTTAATTTTAAAGCTCTTACAGGGATAGTGCTGCATAATTTGATTGGGATTTTTAGTACAGGATCTTGTTTTTAATTTAGTTTTCTTTCAACAGAACTTGCACTTGAATAAGAAGCAGAAATTGGAATGTACAACTTAATGTCAGAAAATGGTTGTGAGGGAGCATTATCTTGACAGATTTTTATCATGATACTAGTAACTAGTACTTGATTTCTGTACTGCATGAAGTGTGTGCCCATGTTCTACTGAGAGAATTTCTGGGTGAGAAAGGTGTTAGGCATCTTGACAGTCATAGGTGTCATCCTTTTTTTCTTGTTTTGTTTTGTTTTTTTTTTTTTCTGTTAGTCCACTGTTAACTTGCATAGATACCACCTGGTTTTAGTACTTACTGAGTGATATAGCCCTAATCTCTGACACAGCAACCTGATAGCAGATTGATGACTCCTGTCTAGGGATGGTACATTATTCATCTCAGCCTTTTGTAAGGAAATTCTGAGTCATCGATTACTTCCTCGCTTTTGGGAGCTTTTAAAAATCATTAGTTCTTCAGAACTATGTTGTTGTCATGGTAATGAAACTAAAATGCATTGTTTTTGTAGGTCTTAAGTTTATCTTCGAATGAGTTTAATACTAGCTTCTATTGCAGCCTGTTACTGTCACTAAATTTGTTAGACACACACATAAGAGATTTAAAAAACCCAAAAAGGCTAAAGGATGTCTTAATTTTAAACATAACAGATTTTTATACACAAAAAAAATCTCAGCTTCATTAAAGCAGTAAGGAGATTAATTTTGTGTCACTGAGTTTGTAGGTGCTGTTGAACTTAATACATCAACAGTATTTGGAGTATGGGATGTATCTATATAATTTTTGTTTGTTTGTCCCTAGAGCAGGCTAGATGCTACCTGTTTAAAGGCAGATAATTGATGCAAAAATAGTAAATCTGTTTAATTGGAAGTATTTCACATAAATGCCACCAGTCTGTATGGATTTTCTTTCAGTTGAAACCACATTTTTTGCAGAAAATTCTCAGTAACATTAGAGTACAAGCGTTAGCGAGTTCTATCAGTTCCTGGCTAGCAACAATGCTGTAGCATTTCATATTTTTGTAACAATAGTCTCTGACTGTTTATGGGTTGTGAATCCAGAACAGTGTTCTGATGGAAGCACATGCTGCTGCGCAGTAGATGAATGTCTGCTGTGGATTTGCTTTCACAAGTCAGTTTTGTAGAATTTGCATTTCTGTGAGTTTCTGTTTTTCAGGTTGAAGGGGGTGGGGGGCAAGTGTTTCTTGTAGGAAGAAAGAGGAATCAAATCCACCAAAATTTGGTTTTAAGGTATTGGCTAGTAAAGGGAGTACTAGGCTAACTGACATCATGTCAAATGATAGCATGACTCAGTTTTCCTTTTGAAAAATAAGGTAATAAATGACAGAACTTGTATATAAAATACGAGCTCAGAGTTTTGGAAGAGTGTGGTTTTGTGGCATGAAAGCTATTTATTCAGGGTAGCAACAAGTGTCTCAGAAGGTGAATTTTTGAGATCCTCAAGCTGAGGCTACCTTTTAACAGAACCTTGAGAAACACAGCTGTTGTATAATTTTCATAAGTATTTCTCTCTTTTACGCTGTATAATTTTTTTATTTTTCTGTTAAAGGCAAATCCCCCTCCAGTGCTGGTGAATACAGATTCTTTGGAGACTCCAACATACGTAAGCCTACATTTGCTTTCCATTATAACTTCGGATAACATTTTACATATATGGTTGTGTAGGTCTGTTGTTACTGTTTAATGAAACCTATTTTACCTCTTTGATGGTGCTTGATTTCATCAGCTGTCCTGATGGTTATTTGAAGTCCTTAAATAGCTGTTTCATGAAAAAAAACATGTTGTAGATTGCAGGTGGAAGGTTCTGTGTGAGTACTGGTGTGCGACAGTGCAAAACACAGTTGTTTAAGGTTCCAGAGTTTCAGTGTTCAGAGAACAATCTGTTTCTTCAAATGTGCAGGCAGATGCTTTAATATTTAATGTGCCATTTCCGTTGCACTTCTCATAAAAACACTTCTTCATGCAGTGGCTATACTTAAGATTTTAGTGCTCTAAATGTACATAAAAATGGATTTGTTCTGTTTGAAACATTAAGGTAATAAGTGTAATCATGTGGAGGCTAAAATTTGTGTTTGGCAGTGTGTGTTTTGTGATAGGAATGCCACTGACAGATAGAGACTTCAGAGGCTTTGGAATGTATGTAGGATTGGCATAGGCTTCTGGTCTGACTTTTCCTCCTGTACCTTCCTCCTACAGCTACTTATATCCCACTTGCTTTTCATTTTCCTGAACAGTGTTAATGCCTGTACTAGTTGCTTTACATTGTGTTAATTCTAAGTACTAGTATTAGCAAGTAAAGAGTAAATCTTATCTTTGTCAAAATATTCATAACTTAGCAATGTTGCTAGAAAGGAGCCGTAATAACTCAAGACAGACAAAAGTGTGAATTAACAGTTTAAGCAGAAGACAAAAGATTAGTACAGTGACATAATTGGCTTGTAAATGAGTCCAGAATGTGAAAACGATGCCTCTGGCTAAAAGATCACAGCAGCAGCCAGCAGTGTGTGGCCCTTTTATTGATGAGACGCAGACACTGTTTAGAAAAGCATACTGAAAGTGAAATGTCTCCCTGCGCACGCAAACTAAACCAAGAGTGATTAATAAAGATGTATTCACATTTCAGAAGGCCCCATCTGATAGAGGCACATGGAGGACAGTAGATAGTAGAAGCAGGAGGAGAAAGTAGTGTTAACAGAACAAACTGGTACTTAGAATTACAAGCTATCAAAGTTATCAGTTTGCTGTGAATGTAAAATGAACAAGTCCTGTACCTATCTGTAATTTAACCTACTCTGCAAGCATTGGAAGTTGAGTAAAGGAATGTCCTTCTAGGTTCACAAGTAGCTAATGGAATTGTTAAACGATAAATAATGTGAAATCATACTTGTGGGGTAACTGCGTCATGAACCTACAAAAACCTTAACTGTTAAAGCTTTTTCTATTGAAAGATGAAAAAAGCAAAATATGAATCTGGAAAGTCATCGAGGAATAAATGGGTAAGAACACAGCTCTCATTATCTGAATTACAAAGCCGCTGAGGAAGTCCTCCTCCTTAGAACTCAAACTGGGTTGGAAAATACCAGCAAAAACCACTTTTTTTTTTTTTTTTTTCTTTGTGAAAGCCCAAGGAAATACAAACAAAACTCAAGGTGGTAGCACATAAAAAGATTGACGATACCAGAGAAATTAACTCCAGTACAGCCAAAAGACTCTAACCAAATTCTGATGAACTACTGATAAGTTTTCAGATGCAAAGAAGGTTGCTGTGGCGTAATTACAGCATGTGTATAGAACAGCTTTCCTCCAGGGGAGTTGTCTGCAGGTAAAGCTTGGCTTAGTGGTTCTGAGGTCACTTCAAAACTTGCAAAAGGTAGAATAGGACAGTGATTTTAATCATCTGATGTGTCCTTGCTCCTGTCTCATTTTTGTTTGCTCCTCTTTATCTAGGTGATATTTTAATATTAGTTTACAGAGTTTTGTACATGGAAATAAACAAGAGACTGCTTAAATATATTAGGATTGGCTTTGTTTTGCCTAATGGTAATGAATAGGGAAATTATTAATTATCCTTGTTATTTATTTATTTTTTTAAAAAAGAATGGAAAAGCCACATACTAATCAGTCATCATGAACCATTTCCCAGGTACTGTAATACTGGATGAGTGGTTCAGTTAGCACATGTTGTCGTTCTTGTAGATCAATAGCTCAAGGACTAAGCTAACATTAAAACTTCTTATTCACAGTGACTTCTTTTGTGTTGGTGTAGTAATAGATACAGTTTCATGTATTCAGAAGGTCAAGACCTCTTCCCTTTTCAGTGGAGAAATATCATGTTTTAAAACCACAGTATCTTTTCCACTGGATAAACTACTAAGGACATAATAATTTGTGAGGTACTGCACAAAGATGATGGTAATAATCTATTATGTCTGGAATGGACATGGCTTCTATTGTATTAAGGAGAGATAGAATTAGAGATTAAAGAAAAACTGTAGTGAGGGCTAAATGAGCTTGATATTAGACAGCCCGTGAAAGGTGAGGGGTCTCCAGCTTTTGGAGCTTTTAAATGTGTTAAATAAATGAGGAATGAAGATGCGATCTTAATTTTGTTTGGAATAAATTAAAGTTTCCTTTTTAATTCTCTGCTAGAAAACTATATAGGTTTTAAAATGCTTTCTTCTATACATATAACTTGCATGTTTATAAAATCTTGAATAGTATGTTAAGAGTACAGAAGACTACCAGATACAGAATATGTTAAGAATAGACAAGTTGCTTTGTAAAATAGTTGTGTAAATGTGACTTCTTGTTAAATATTTCATCCTAAATGGCTTGAAATAGGGAATTGCCTGTAGCTACATGTGGTATATGCTGCTGTAGGTATCTGTGGAGGAAAGAATTTGAACTCCGAGACATCTTAGTCATTGGAAAAAAAAAAAAAATTATAGTTAAGAATTTGGTTTTTAATTGTTTTAGCTTAATTTAGATATTTGTTACTTCTGTTATTTGATTCTGTCCTAGTTCTGTAGGTAGCAAAGAATGTGGGTATCCTTTCTGACTTGAGGATGACAAGGCTTGGGTTTTTCATCTAGCTTTATAAAATACTTTTCTAAGCTCTTCTGGTTTTGGTCCTGTTTTAATTTGCTAAGCTTTAGTGTGTATATATATATATAACATGATCAATAGTAATATAAACAGTTGTTAAATGTTGCTTTAGAAGGGTCTTGCCCATTTCTAGTGAGAAATGGTATAAAGCACCAGTCTTTTTTTTTTTTTTTTTTTTTTTACCCCTGCTCTGTAAGGAAAAATAGTGCTCTGTTCTTCTATACAATTTCTTCTCTACCCCACAACCCCTTCCTTTTTTTCTATTCGCACTTGCTATATGGCCTGAGGAACATCTGAGGATCTCAAGAACGTTTTTTTTTTCTGGCAATCAGAAGCAGAGGGCCTCTGCTGTACAGTGTCTGTGTATAGACAGTCTGCTCTCTGAAATCTTAACTTTTAAACGCATACAAAGAGCCTCTGATTCATGTACAGAGCAGCATGAAAATCACATGTTCCCTCTGAGCTCAGTGGTCACTGTCAATGAGATTTGATGGGAGTGAAATGCCAGCCGAGCAAACTGTGCTGTGTAAAGTGTAAAATTCTCTGTAAGTCTCACTTTTCTTTCTTTATAGGTCAACGGCACGGATGCAGATTATGAGTATGAAGAAATTACTCTTGAAAGGGTAACATGCTAACTGTTTTCCTGTACTCTGTTTTAGATGGGATTTATGATACTTTAATATGAAAAATTAACCTCTTGATACTGTTAAATGGCAATCCAAAACAATCCTGTTTTTTTTTCCTTTATGTAGATTATTTGACCTAAAGAAAAAAAATACACCCAGTTGCTGGAGCAGGAATAGAAGTTTTTATTAATATTGTAGATGATTGAGTGAAATGGGGGAAGGATCTCCCTGAGACATTCTGCATTTAATGTTATTATCTAGGCTCGTAGAGAGTAGTAGCACAAATTATGATTTCACTTCCTGTATTGCCATTTATGATAGGCTTTTGTGTACACCATTAAGTTTTATATTGAGATTCAGGCTTCCGGTTGAAATTACAAGTGACACCTTGTCATAGGCATTGCTTTGTGGGTTTACAGTGTTGAGATCTGTCTCGGTTCTCTTCTTTTGAGCTGCACTGTAAACAAAAGGAAAGAAAGAAATGGTTGTATTTGATACCTGTGCAATTCTGGTGGTTGCTGAGAGGGTGAAGAGGTCTTACAGTTGATAGTAAGGGCAGGCAACCTTTGAAGAGAAAATGTCAGTCTGAATCTGCAGCTGTGAGGATATATTACATATGTGACACAAATTACTTGAGGTCTTCTCTGGGAAAATAATTTGTCACTAATAATTTAATGAAGAGCAAATATTCCTATGAATAGTCTCAAAAATCTGGCTCACTAGAGAGGGAAGTTTTTATCTAGTTTATCAAGTGCACTTCAGTGAGAAAGCTGTGGGGTTGGAACTGTATCTCTTACAGTTACACAATGACTTATGTTCTCCTTCTACGAAAATAAGTATAATTATGTCTTACATATGGTTATATGTAGTATTCTGCTTAAGGTATCTTTTAATATTGTTTATCAGTGAAAATGATGTGGATTTGGTTCTATATTGAATCAAATAGATATACTAGAATATCTTTTCTCCCCCAGAAGAAATGTATAATTTTTTTTCCCCTTCTACCTTTAGGGAAATTCAGGACTTGGCTTTAGCATTGCGGGTGGTACAGACAACCCACATATTGGGGATGATTCAAGTATTTTCATTACAAAAATTATAGCCGGGGGTGCAGCTGCACAGGATGGAAGATTACGGTATGACAGCTTTCTGTATTGAGTTGCTAAGTGTTTATTATTGTATTTTCAAACAGTGGATATAACAGTTTGTGTTACTTTAGCAGTTTTATCGTGCTACATTATGTTTTAAACAAGTTTTTCTTACAGAATTATTTTGTAAATTATGAAAAATGTTTGAGTGGACCAATTTTATTTTTTTTTCCAACCAATAAAATCTGCAGAAATTAAATAGACTTTATCTTTTCTGTTTGGTGGTATAAATTGATTATGCCATATGTTCTGTAGTCCTTAATTCAATATACAAAGGAAAAGCTTAGATGGTTAGGACAGGTAACTCTTGGTTATCCATGTGCAGGTTTTCTGATCTGTAAGACAGTTGAACTTAGTAACAACCCACTGTTATGTTTGGTATCATTCTATGTCTTAATTTTTCAAAGATGCTACACATCTTCAAAAGCAGTATTTTTTTGTTTAAATTAATAGGCTACTCATTCTCCAGTATACCCCATTTTCTTATTTAATTGTGGACTGATACTACTACTACTACTTCTTCACTGCTAGCGAGGAAATGTTGGTGTATTACTAGATGGTAGCAAGTGATATTTGCAACTTCCTTTGAAGAGTACTGTTAGAACTTAATAACAAACTGCATTAATAAATTATTTTCCCAATCCAGAACAGTATTTGAGTATACCCCTGTATCACTGCGTGGGGAAAAAAACCCACCCCAGATCTGATTGTAGGACCAGCTTTTTTTTTTTTTCTTGTGTTGTCAAGAACTTGCACTATCATTTTTTGGTGCAAATGCCTGATCCATTATGGGTTTTAGACCTAATAAGCTTATTTCAAGGCTTCATTTTAGGTTGTTGGCCATTGTCAGAGGTACATCTGGCAGAACATGGTGACATGTGGGTCAGGCATTGTACTTAGTGTAATGAGAGCTCAGGGTTACTACAGCAACACGTTAAATGGAGTGGAAGGCCAGCACTTAAACAGCTTGTGAAAAGCAGGAATGGAGGTTGACTTATTCATATCACGACTTAAAACCTGTGTGTTCTCATTGTGTGCCTCCAAGCTTCTGAATTTTTTAATTCTTTCTTACAGCCCTAAACAAAAGGTAGTTTGTATGAAGCTCTGTTCAAAATACTGTTTAAATGAAACACGTATAAGATGGTGTCCCCTTTGGCTGAGAAAGAAATAAAATAAGGATCACTAGAAAACTTTTAATGGGAATATTTTTAAGCACTAATAATTTGCTTTAGAATGTTGTCTTGAATCAATATAATTTGGAAGCAAAATCTATGTATCTTAACATGTTAACAAGTGTGTTAGTGTATTGTAGATAAAGTGTTGGGCTCCCAATGTGTCTGCTCTGCTATAACACAACAGCTGAACATGAATGTTGCTGTCTCTAGGGTTAACGATTGTATTCTACGAGTAAATGAGGTGGATGTTCGTGATGTGACACACAGCAAAGCAGTGGAAGCATTGAAAGAAGCGGGATCAATCGTACGATTGTATGTCAAAAGAAGAAAACCAGTCACAGAAAAAATAGTGGAAATCAAACTTGTAAAAGGCCCTAAAGGTACATAGGATAGCTTCTGTTTCACAAGAACGATGGGGTTGATGATAGATTTCTGCATTTATTTTTCAAAATAAAATAGTACTTTGCATATGAATTTCTGGGAAATGCAGTATAATAAAAAATAAGATAATGAAACTGTTCTTGTAGAATGCATTTTTTTCTTTCAAATAATAAAAATGTGTTTCTGATAGTATTTAGTAATTTTTAAGTGCCTTAAAAAATTGGAGTAAAATATTTCATTAAATGACCTAGAAAGGATCTTTGAGAGATTAAAAAACATTTAGAGAAATTACTATTTTGTGTCCGGGTGGGATGATGATTCTTTAAATACCAGTGCTGATGCTATAGCTCTGCTGTGTGCATCTTTCACAAGTCATGAAGTAAATGATTTAGCTTTTGATTTTTCAGAACTTCTATAAATGTTACATCTTTTCCAGAAGTTTCTTGAAAATTATGGAGTTCACTTGGAAAGGCAGCCAGTATTGCTTCAGCCGTAGCCTAATGTTTTTTATATATGTACATGTATGTGTAATACAAATGGCATTATTATTTATATAATAATTTGAATCTAATAAATGATGAAAGGTTTCTTGAATAATGACTTTTATCTTCAAGCAGGTCTTGGTTTCAGTATTGCTGGTGGTGTAGGAAATCAGCATATACCTGGAGACAACAGCATCTATGTTACCAAAATCATTGAGGGTGGGGCAGCACATAAAGATGGCAAACTTCAAATTGGAGACAAACTTTTAGCTGTAAGTAAGAGCTGCGTTTTTTGATGGTTATTCACTTTTAGGCCCAGTAAGGGCATGATTCGCTTTGTGATTAAGCTGCCTGTCAGTGGAGCATTATTGTATGGAAATTGGCATAAAAAAATTGATATTACCAGGAAATCAGTGATAAAAATTGAATCTACAGTGTTCAACACCATCTCATTGGGAAATCTGAGATCTGTTCTTCAGCCCAATGTTTCATGCAAAACCAGTGTTAATCAGCATGTTTAATTCTGACACCTGCTATTACTTTTCTGGTATCTGAGTGATGTGGCTTGTAAACCAGCATACAATGGGATTGTTTCTTTTTTCAAAAAAGAGTGGAAGGGAACTCCATCATGTACTGCTGGCTGGCCAGCCTGTACTGAAACTGCTGCTTCTGTTGGATTTCAGTGTTTGTAATACTTTTGAATAGCTCTTTTTTTTTTTTAAGCTTAAAATGCTTCAAAGTTGAATTTTCTATGCACAAAGTAAAAATAACTTTCAACTTCCTTAAATTCCATCCACAAATCTAGTTGTCCAGCTAGAAAAGATGAGAGCTAGAGCCAGGAATTTCTGAATAAATTTCTGAATTGTAAACTCAACTCTTGTAGGTTGTAATTGCTCCAAACTTCCTACTTCTACCAGGCAATACCTGCTTCTGTAAGAGCTCGGAGTACATGACAGCAGAACGAGTGCTCTGTTGCTCTTCAAACAGTAAGAAACTGACTCTAAATCTTTAGAGCAGAGTTTCCCATCTGTAAAAAGACTCTTTGGATAAATTTGTCACTTACAAATACGGAGTTGGGAAAACTGAAGCGACTTAAAGGTGAAGAATCCTGGGATTATCCTTTTATCTAAAGGATATTGGGAACGAGATCTTGATGTTACAATGGATAGCTCTGTGAAACCAGTTCAAGACATGAATCCTTACATGTGAATTTGGAGGGTAAAAAAGAGAAAGAGGGAATGTATTATATTTACTATTAACTGCACAAAAAGTATGCACCTTCGTATTTCATGCAAATTCACAAGCCCAAAGATCCAGCTGCTTGATGATAATACTGTTAATATTTGATGGTTTTAAGTTTTAAAATCTGCATTATAGGAAGTGTTTTGATTATAGGGCTTCCCTATAGTGCAAGGGCACTGCAGAGCTTCCTTTTAATGGTGAACTGCTTTCCAGTGTTATACTTGTCACCTGTACAAGAAAATTTCATGCTAACTTGCTTATATTGTAAAATATATGAAAGGTTTTAAGGAATCTTTGTCAGAAATATCAAACTTTTGCAAGAGATTACTTTGTCCAGTGTCACTTTATCCATTAAAAAAGTTCGCATGACAAAAAGTGGCTTTGGATTAATATCGGATAGTGTTTCAAGGATGCAAGGACCATGTGCAATATTCTATTGGATGTAGTAAATGTAATGTCCTAATTTATTGTAGCTGTAATCATTCCCTTAGTTCATTGTTAGGAAAGAAATGAATAAAATATTATCTATAGTACCCTCTGATTTGCTGAATTTCACTTAGTCAAAGCTTTAGTCACTGATGTAGAGATAAGCTCCTATATTTTGCAGAAGGTAGTTTTCTGTCTGTGTGTTTAGGTTGTACTGCAATTACCAATGCACTGCAAAATGACTTTCCAGTCATCAGGAGTGGTAGGAATTTAAATCTGTTGGGAAAAAAAAAGTACAGTTCATTATAATCTTTTGAGGACAGACTTGTCTGCCTTATATTTCACAGCACTACAAAGCGTCTCTTATATAACTTTTACACAAGCAATTATGTCTGTGGCACATGAATCCCGATAAAGACTTTTAATGCTGGAGTGGTCCGACAGCTTTCAGTGAGTGTCCTATGAAAAGGTACATTTTTCTGTGTTGAGAATTTTGTTTATTTTTTCTGTTTAGGTGAACAGTGTTTGTTTAGAAGAAGTTACTCATGAAGAAGCAGTGACTGCCTTAAAAAACACATCTGACTTTGTTTATCTGAAAGTTGCAAAACCCACCAGCATGTTCATGAATGACAGTTATGCCCCTCCTGACATCACAAACTGTAAGTTCAGCTTATCTTTGTGATTTAATTATTTTTTCCTTTAAGGCTTTAACATGCCCCACTCCTAGTATTATAATAGTTTCAAGCTTTTTAAAATTACACGGTGCGAAAATCTGATGTGAGAAAGTTGGTTAATCAGGAAAATTACTATGTTGAACAGAATAACATCCTGTAGCTTGTGTACTGAAAACACAGCAACAATGGGGCTCTTGGTGTGTTTCTGTGACTGATGTGGCCTAGTCCTAGTGACTCAATGTGATTTCTGATCACTTGCTGATGAGTACAAGGAGCACATGTGCCTCATTCTCATGGAGGCTGTGAAGAGTAAGAGACAAAGCACTGTGTAGACATTCTGTGAACTGAGCAAAAGACAACATTGTTTCAGGTGGAGGTTAGTGATGTTCTTATTATTTTTTTCTATGTTCCTGCTTTTTCATCACCTGCACGTATTTGAATAAACTGGACTTGACCTCTGATGCCTGCCTGCCAGTGTGTTGCAGAATTCCATGTTAATTTACTTGAAATCTTACTTCAGTTTTGACAGAATTGTTGATAAATCAAATGGAAAATCAGTGAACACTATCTTGAAAATAGTTATAAGAATTTCTTGTTGACATAAGAGTGCTTCTTATAGGAGGTTTTTTTGAAGTCACACGGCCAAATCCAGAAAGTTCAGGGTTGAACTCTAATGTAAATAAAAATTTGAATTTAATGTGCTGTTTCTTCAAGAGGGATATTACCATTTAGTGTTTGGAGAAAGAGATGAGAATGGTATAACTACATCTTTCCAAGACTGAATAGGTGGACTTTTCTGGATGACCAGTTTTACTACTCTTATCACATAAAATGGTTCTGGGGCAGGGTTATTTTAGGTATTTTTTGTTTCCTGCTGTTCGATATGAGTAATTGATACGTAGCACTGAAAAATGGAACGCTTTTGGACTAAAAAGCCAGTGATGTAACCTAAAACCACATGTGAAGAACAACAAATGGAAGTGCAGCACAACAAAGGACTTGAAGTACCTTATAAGCCTGTCATTTATTTGCAATAGCTACAGTGTCTTTAAATCTAATTGTAAGCTTATTGAATTACAATTTGGAGCTAGTTAGGTTTTATGTCTTCACTGTCTTATTAGAAGGATGCTCTTGAAGGCTCCATTCTTTGATGTAAAACTGATTTTCAGCCTTCACTTACTCATCCCTGATTTTACATTCATACATATGGTTAGAGAGCAGCCATTTTCCCTTATGGTATCTAGTTTGTCCAGTAATTCAACCTTTTCCTCTGTTTACTTGGAAGGCAGACTTCTTTTCCAACATAACTGACCTCTTTGTATGTTTCACCTTGAAGTCAGATTTTCTGGAACAGAGGTAACCTGATGAGTACGTAGCGTGCCTGGTAGTATTGCAGTGATGCGATTACACTGCTGTGGATGGTGATGTGTCAAACATAGAAGTATTTTATCTATTTCTACTGTATTACTTGATCCTTGGGATATTTACTTTATGAATCTTTTGTGGGTGTAAAGGCAAAGCCTCAAGAAGGTTTGGGGAGAGGAAGGTAGAGAAGGACCTGGTGCCTGATAATTTGCCTGGTCCTAATAAATCAATGATACCCTGATATTGGCAAAAGTCATACTTATTAGCTCTTGCTCAGTGCCCCTGATTATTAAAAACCAACTTGGAATAAGGCTTAAATGAAAACGAACAAAGCACTATAGCAATTTAGAGGACTGGTTATCTCTCTTGGAAGGAAAACTGAACAGGAACTGTTCAGTTTGTGTGAGTGGAGTAAAGAACCTATAGTAGGATTTGACAAACCTACTGCTTTACTAGGCAACCATAAAGGAATGGTGGATATAAATGTAGATTCTAATTTTAATTTATGTGCTTTGGTACTGTTCATTAAATGATACTTTGATCTTAAAAAGACCGTCTGTAGACTCAAAGTTGAGAGCAGAGATACCAAACTCAGCGTGGCTGATTCTCAGTACTGTAGTTCAGTAGTTCGGTTTTAAGTAGGTGAGATCAAGCTGCCGAGAGTCTTATTCAAAGCAGCAGTCATATTTCCTCTTTGACTCAAATTGGTGTTCTCCTTTCGGTGATTATTTTGTTCTTATATTCACATTATCTGTATCAATATGTACTTTTAAAGAAATATTTGCTGTAGCAGTGTGTATAAGGGCATGCTGTTGGCCCTCTTCTCATGCAGCAAATCAGTTTCTCTCAAATGGTAGATGAGCTGGAGACTTAGTTCATTGAAGTTAATTGCATCATAACATACAGCTGTAAAAGAGACAGTGGTATCTTCAAGAATACCTTCTTACTGTGTCTGGTGGCTTTTCAGGAAAATTCTGTTAAGGGTAATCCCAGACAATTGCCATGAGGATGTGCACTGCCATCTTGCCTTCAGTCCTTGATTTCCCAGTATATGTGACTTCTTCTCGCATCAGTTTTCTGTAGGTAAATAACCTGACGGCATATGTGGGCCCCCTTTTGTCCCGTTACTGTCCTCCATCCCAAGTTTCTCTCCATTTGGCTGCTCTTCCTGTAAGTGGGACTTGAGAGAAACAGTGGCATTCTGTGAAGCCCAGTGTCCTGTCCTTTGTGTGAAGTGGCACTTCTGTCCACTGAGAACTGAAAAGCCAATCTCATGAGCTTTCATGCCTCTCAAGCTCCAGCAGCTGCTTCTGGGAACCTGCTCCTTCTGCTGAAACGGTTTGAAAAAATCACACAAGATTTCTCAGATTCCAGGTGTCTGTCTGTGTTCTGTCCTTCGGTGACCTTTGACAAGGTTTGTGGGCTACAGTGCTTTTGAGTAGATTTTCTGAGTTTCTTTTCATTTAGCTGCAGTTTTAACCTTCAGTTCTCTGTCTGAAGTTACTCTGGGTTTTTATAGTGTTTCTGATAGACTTCTGTCAATGGTTAACCAAAGAACGTTCTGCTGCAAAGTGCTGGGTTCTTTGATGAAACTTCAGTCTGTTTATTTTCCTTACAAACAGGAAAGCCTTTCCTACCCAAAGCTTCATATGCTTGTCTCTCTCTGATCAAAGTGCTGCTGGCTGTTACTGCAGCTGACATGGAGACTCTGGATCTACTGCCTGAATTTTGCACACAAAATAGATCCAGAGGTCTTGCCTGAGGTGTTTAATGACTTCGTTCAAGGAAATCAGTTTAGCCTTTTCCTAAATCTTTCACTTACAAGAAACAATTACATATGGCTAAGATGCTAGATGCTATTTTTCTAATACAGGGCAGAACAAAAAGCTTTTTCGCTATCCCTCAATACTTTCACATTTAAAAATGGAAATTTGGAAGGGAGATACCAATCTCCTCGAAGGCTATTGCTTCTTTATAAAGGAGTACTATAACTTTGCAACTGAAAAGCCTCCACTTTCTGTAAGAAGCTGATCAATTAGATAGAACTCATACCAAAAAATGGTGGCTCCTGTACATAGTGTTTTAGAAGCTGATGCTTTCAGGGCCATCATTTCAAAGTTTGTTTGCACCTTCGTTCTTGGCTCAGATGAGACCTTTGAAAGTGGTGCTGCATTTAGCAGAGCAGTACTTGGCTCAGGAGCTTTAGGTTAAGGTTTCTAAAGAGCTTTTCCCAGATGACAGATATTAAGACTTTTTTTCTAGATTCACCTGGGTTGTGAGTATTGAAACAGTTACCAGTCTTCCTTCTTTACCTACTCACCTGCAGCTGTTTTGAGACATATATTTGCAATCCTTCTTCATATTTCTGTCCATCAGAATGCTCTTATCCAGGTTCTTAGGAGTTCAGGCCCATCATAAAGGAGAAGTAATATATACTATTCCTTTCACTACTGAATCTGTTAAATCTTCATAAAGGCTGCCTATGGAAATGTCTATTACAAATGATGTTAAGGTAGAAATCCTGTCTACTACCTGAATATGTATATAGACTGCTCACTGCACAGAACTCCTCTTGGGGGTTTTTGTGAGTTTTTTGTTGTTTTATTTTATTTTATTTTATTTTTATTTGTATGAGGTTTTTTTAAACACAGATTTTATCAGAAACATCTAAAAGCACAGTGCACAATACTTACCAATTTGGTATCTGTACTGTCTGCAGAACATGCAGTAGATTGCTCACTATGCTAACTTTTGTGAACATGGTAGTTCATTCGAAAGTCCACAAAACACCAAATTCAAAATTTGGTTGTCTAAGACTTTCTCTCTGGAACTGGTCTAGTTTAGTTATAGGGCTGCCTCACTTTCCCTGCTTACGAGGATTTAAAATGCAGAGCTAAAGATACTGAGGAACTGTTTGAGAACCAAGTTCACAAACTTCAGTATGCAGGTTTTCTGCAAAATCTATTTTCTTTTACAACTCCTGTAGTAAGAGAACAAGCCACACAATGTATGGTCTTGTCAGGTGGTCTGGAGGCGCAAAGGTCTGGAGGTGGGACAGAGTAAGTTAGCATCCATACAGATAATTAAATCATTTGATACTTCATATTTCTTTGGGGTTAGTGCTTTTGAATCAAAGGATGTTTGATCAAGGGATTTCCGAGATTATGATTTATGTCAGTATTTATTGCAAAGAGTGCAGATCTTGCCAACGTTGTGCACCTGGGGCTGAAAATTGACCTCCATCATTTGATATTTATCAGAGTGAGTGAACAGCATCCAGCTGCCTGTGGGGGAAGTTAGTGTTGAAAAATCTTGTTAAAGAGAATTGGGACTGTCTGACACCAGAGCATTTAGCAGGGAATGAGTATGGAAAAAATAGCTCATGGTTATGTGCTGTAGCTCTAGAGACTGGTATCTGTATGGGTGATGAAAGCTTGACCACAGCCCTTGACAATCTGGAATAGTTGATTGCTGTGCCTGTTTCTGTTGTGTCTGTGAGACTTTCCTTTTAACCCTTGAGGTGTGGATTGCTAGTTTAAACAGTTGCTTTATAGTGATCTCCATTTTCTGACTCAGGAAGAATGCAGTTATGAAAGATTGTTCTTTCTGAGCACAGTCATTTGAGTACTGTTCTCCATTTCAGTATAGGCAACATGGAAATTCAACAAAACCCCCCTATGTTCATTGTATGCAGAGGAACAACAACACTGTAGGTGGGATGGTCCTGCAGACTGATGCCACCCAGACGGCTAGCACCATTGGCAGCTGTCACGGTTTGAGCCCACCCAGGTGGCAACACAGCACCATACAGCTGCTCACTTACCCCTACCACATCCCCTGATGGATAGGGAGGAGAAAATACAACCAAAAGGCTCAAGACAAAGGTCAGGGACTTCTTACAGGAGCCACCTCTGTAGCCTGCTCCCTGCTACCAAAACCCTGCCAGACACAAACCCAACACAGCAGCTAAACTGATTTGTGTGTTTGATAACCATAGCTATTAATCTTCTCTAGTAGGTCATATGCCAGTAGGAAATGTAATCTATATATAAATGTTGGTTATTAAATGGTTCCTGGAACAAATGTACATTAACTTGTTGGTATAAATGCTTTTAAAGTTATTCAGTTGAAATATTACCAAGAAGGTCTAGAACTTGCTATTCAACAAATCCAACATTATCTGTGTAGTGCATACTGTAAAATTTCAGGGTTGGAATAGTGTCTATACGGTTTTTGAGACAGAGGACTTGCTTCCTACACAGGTCTCCTTTGAAGACATCATTAATGACTTCTAGTCAGTTTTAAAGTATTTTTCCTGTGTGTGTGTGTGTGTGTGTGTGTGTGTGCGCGCGCATTGGTACAGTATTTCCACTCTGCATTGAGAAATAAAGTACTGCAAGGTAGGGAATAATCAGTTTCCTCACTACAGACCTAAATGCCTTATTGTTCCTTGAATAACATAAATACAGGAAGAGAAGAATATGTAATAACAGTAAATGATGATAAAGTTTTAATTTTATTTCCCATTTTAGAGATTGTACTTGTGATTGGTGTCCTCAGTTTGCAGATAACAGAGAAATAATAGGAAATCTTCAATTTCCTTTTTGTGTAGAACTGTGTTATGTCAAGGGGGTGGATTTGGAAATGGAATTTCTCCTTAAGAGCCTTTGACTTTTCCTGTCAAAGCAAGTTTATTTTATGGATGTAATTTTCAGTTCATCCAAAACACAATTCCTTAACCAGTTACATCAGTAGTAATATTTACTTGGAAACAGAAGTTTAGACCTGAATTAGGATTCAGAAAGTGATGGCTTGCCTCTTATTTCTATCATGTTCCTCATTAATATTCTTCAGGTATAATCTCCAGCTAAAACATGTTTTTATGCAGGAACTCCGTAGAGAGCCTTTCTATGCCTTGTAGGCTTGCTTCCATACTGCTGAGAATAGCAGCCTTGAGAAAGGACCTGACTTTTCTAAGCAAGTAGCATATGTAGAACTTTATAAATGATGTAGACGTTCCTGACATGGAACAGCCCATAGGTCTGAAAAAATAAACTGTATATCTTTCTTGATAGCTGAATTTTAGTTACATGGTGAAAGGATACAAAATTTAAAAAATAAGAATATGTGCCAGTGTTAAATGGTTTGTATGTTTCTGAACGTGATGCAATTAAAAGCTTTAGAAACCATAAAAACGATCAAATGAAAAGTACCATAAGTCAATGATTGTAGAATTTCTTACAAAAAATGGAATTAATTTCTATAAAATATGCATCGTGATAGCTGCCACTGACTTGTTAAAAGCAATTGTAAATTCGTTTTGTGAAATGAGAAGATTTAGTGCATGAACAGAATGTACAGAGCTGCTATACTGTGCTACAGTTGTTTAGGTTTTTTAATAAAAACCCATTTTCCACTGATTGGAAAAGAGCTTGTAAAGTCTGCATTCCATTTTTTTTTGGTGCTCTAGCTGTAAAATTTTGAGGGAAACCAAAAGAACTATATTCATGTACAGTAGTCATTTTTTAAAGTAACACATGATTTAAATAATGTACATGGAAATATACTGTTGTATTAAAATACATACATTTTTTTCCATTGAAAAGTAAATATAGCAATATAGTTTGGTGGTAATCATGAAAATCTGTTGCCAAAACTTCAGTGTTGCTAAAAAACCAAGTTTTGAAATTAACAGTAAACTGTCCAGATCTGTTACCAGTGCATAGAAGCGACATACTGTGCCAGGACAGGCAGAAAGAATTAAGTAGCGGGATCTATATTCTTCAAATCCTTGCAGGGAGCAGAAGGATGAAGGTGCAATGTACATGTGTTATGGCTGTTCTAAAAAATGGTATTAGGAATCATGTGTCTTGAACAACTCCTAATTATTAGGGAGTTCTCAAATGAATGCTTTGTTGATCATTTGGTTTTAGCAAAAGCAGTGTTGTCTTTGCTGTAGACCTCACGAAGCTAACTTGAGGAAGCTTCGTTTTGTCTCTGTTGTAGAAGGGAACAGGCTTCCTCTTGCACTCAGATTCTGAATTTTGCTGAAACCACTTGTGAATCCAGAGTCGCAATTTCCAAAAGTTCTGCACAGTCCCAGTCTGGAGTGTGCACTCCCTGAGGGCTGGTGTGTCTGAACAACACAGTTACTTTATCAGCTAGTGCTTTTAAACTTCCTCAGCTGTTAATAGTGGATTTTAATGCTTGCTGAAACACATTCTAGAAAACTGGAAGAACTGTAATACTGTGACAAAGTTTTAAAGAATAAGAAGCAGTCTGACTAATCAGATATGAAATATGATGTTATATGCCAGGCATTAGGGTACTGTATTCCGTGTCTGGCTTGGTACCTCTTTTGTTAGACCATTGATCGGGATATGACAATGTTGATGGGATACATACTACATGTATAGAATTTACTGCACACAGGTTTACTAGGAATCTAGAATAATACAGAGTCAATCCAGTGCAGATTGGGTGGTTAGAAAGCTGGCTATTTAGCAAATCTATCCTAGAAAAATATTCTTGATGAAGTTTGTATATAATCCATCTGCCAATGATTTAAAAAGAAAAAAACAAAAAGAGACAATATGCAGGTTGCTTCTGCAATCTGTGTCATGTCTATTCAGTTAGAAAGCTTTGGGTTTAGTGTAAATCCTCAAAGGTCAGACACCACATCACGTACAGCAAGTGAATAAGAGCTAAGAGAGTCTGACAACTTTAATAATGTTGAATCTATGAAGTGTACCCGCCCTCTGTGTTTAAGCATCAAAGCTTGAAGCACCTGCACCAGGGAAAACATTTTCAATTGCAGAATAGCTTTGTAATAGGAGCCAGTGGGTATGACAGTGCCTCGTGAATGAGCACTTAAAATTGATGTGCCGAACTTGGAAATAAAATGCACTCTCTTAATTATGTATTGGAACAACTCTCCTGGAATTGTAGAATATTTTTCCATCAATTGAAATCATTAAGATGCTAAATTTTTCTAGTATGTGTGTTGTGGTTCAGGTGAAACATCCGCATTTTATACTCAGGATTCATGGCCTATGATGCAAGAGGTTAGACTAAATCCTTTTAATACTCCTTTCTAGTTTTAATCAATGAACCTGTGAATAAGGCAACTGACCCTTGCAGTACAGTTGAAATTTTTTGCAATAGCTTGTTTATTCCTCTCGGTAAATTGGTGCCTCTTACTTTGAAGAGCAGGAGGCGGAATAATCCTACTATTGTTTCCTGATGTGTGCTGTTGGCTGAGCGCATGCTAGCATCACTACCAGCACCTGTGCTATTAAATAAAGGTGGTTTTGTTCAATGTCTGAGAAAGGTAACACCCTTCCCTGTTCAGACCTGTAAATCGGAATGGCCTGGAGTATTCTGGAGATGCCTGGATGCTTTGCATCAAAGTATAGAAAAGATAGGGGCAGGCAGCTTGACGGTTTGGAAAAAGTGTAACATTAAATTGTCATATTTTTTACTGGTGCTCTGACATTGTGATTTTAAGAAACTGAAATTCTTAATTGACTTTGGTCAATTAAAGACAACTTTAAAACCAGGTAAATCTCCAGACTGTCCTCATGGGCTTCAGCTATCCACAGCGTCTATTTCTAAAAAAAATTTGGTGGATTGTTTTTTTTAAGTGACAATCAAACTGGAAAATTTTCGTACTGACTTAGTGTGAGGAGACTGGGGAATATGTAGATGTGACGTAGTATTTTAGAACTGTGATATTTATAATGTATCACTTGAACTGTTCTGTTTTGTTTTTAGAAGAGGTCACTCGTAATACTTTTGTTTCAGTTCCCCCAGCTCTTTCTCTTTATTGCCTTAATGCCTTTTTTTCCCCCCTCCCCCTCTTTGAAGCTTATTCTCAGCCAGTGGATAACCATATCACTCAGTCTGCCTACTTGGGACAGTCGCTGCCCCCAGCATCACCAGGGCGATACTCACCAATTCCCAAGGGAGTGCTTGGAGATGACGAGATTACCAGGTAATAAATAACCAAGTTACATGTCAAATTAATTAACTAAGGAAGCTCCTGTTTGTGGGCAAAATACTAGTGAATACTATGTTTTATTTCAAGAAATAAATGTTAGTTTCTTAACACTTGTAAATGTTGTAAGGAGAAAGCTAGACATGTTTATATGTAAATACATACACACACATATCCAGGAGATTTATCAGCCCAGGAATAATATTAAAATCAGAATGCCCTGCCAAAGTGCTCCATGAGTTGACTAAGCTTTTAGGATGGTAGTATGAGCAGACTAGAGATTATTTCTTACTTTAAAGCTAGCAATGTGTGGTGGTTGTGTGTCGGGGGGGTTTTGTTTGTTTGTTTGTTTTTTTCTCCACAGACAAGGTTTTGATTTGATGGATTCATGAATCCAGAAAGGCTGGAGACCTCTTAATCCTTTCCCATTAACAGACCATTCATTCCTTCACTGATTCACTAAATTGCATTAATCTTTTGTTCATCATTGCTGATAAAGGGAAGCTCTTCTAATTTTGTTACCCTTCTGTTCTGCAAGCATAGGGATGTTATACTGCATTTTCAGTATGTTGTTGCTGAATTCTATGTCACACCATCATCTGATATGGATAATGTCACTCAGTTTCTAAGGCAGGGTCTACGCAGGATTGAAACCTAAATTGAATAATAAGTTGGAGAATGAATTTTAGTGTGCTGGAAGGTAGGATGTATCTTTGTAGTTGTTTTTAACTTATGGTGAGGTGTGGACATACAAGCCAAAGTGATTCTGTCCTGCTGATAGCGTTGCTGCTGAACTTACAGTTTCATAGCTTTCCTTTAAGATTACTGTAAAAGGAAGTTTTAAGGTTTTCTTCTGAAATGCAAGGGATATTCGGAGAAAGCTTTGGGTGATTTTTCTTTAAATTACCTTCCCATCTTCCCCTCCTTCCATCCCAAAAAGAGGTTTAAAAATTTGAGTAATATTTTAAAAGATACTGCATATTTATATTCCTTAACTGCAGCATTTTTGTTGGTGTAAGTGTGATCTGGAGCAGTATACATAGGTTTTCACAATGTCATTTCTTTGTAAAAATATGGTACTCTGAAAAAATTAAATAGTTGATAGCAGGTGAAATTTAAGAATATAACACTAATTAATTTAAGAGCTAGTATAAAAATGGAGTGATTTTTTTTTTTTAAATCAGACTAGGTGGTATTTTTTGTACTGGCAAAATGCAGCTTCTTAGTTTATCCTATAATTAAAGCTTCCAAATACTGAAGAATGTCCATTAATTGTTCTTTAGTGCTCTCTAGTGATTTTTCAAATGCAGTGCACAGTTGCTCTGCTATATTAGAAATGTCTGTTTCTGAAATCATTTGTGCTTTTCTTGTATTGGGTCAAGTAGCTGATTAGTAGATTTTTGGAAGGAGAGTTTCTGTATTACAAGTTCATTGGCCTTATCTTGACTTGATCAGCATTTTTTTCTTTTCTCTCCTCATCCAAGTCATCAGGGGATCCTATAAAAATAATGCAACAACTTGGTTTAGATTTAACTTTTTCAGTTGCGGTTGCTGCAAATAAATTGCAAATGTATCTGAGAATGCCATAAATTCAGATAATTATTGTTTTTTTAGAAGGACTTATGCACACTTGAATTGTTCTTTGATATGTTTATTGCCTGACAAACTGGAGTGAAATTAAAGCAGTAAAGACTTATTTTTCATTTCTGGTGTTTCCATTAGAGTTTGTTCTTTAAGCTTCAGAAAGGGAAAATGGTGTTTTGTTGCTTGCTATTGCCATTAGATAGAATAAGACTGTGAGCTATATTGAGACTCTTGAACAATAGGGAAAGTGTTAAGTAATGAAATTTAGTGCTGAATAGTATTGTAGGAATTTAGAATACCTACATACTTAGGGATTGTTCACGACACCTAACAATAGGGAGGGATTTTGTGCTGCATCCAGAAGCAGTATTGAAACCATACGAATAATAGAAGCTATTATTTGAAAGTCTAAGCTTGGGGCAGGGGCCACACGACACAACCGGGGAAGGCAGGGTGGAACACCTGGCATTGTTGCCTTAAGAAATGTGTAACTTCTGTTATCTAAATTTCCAACACTACTTCTCTCAGAAGACTTTTCTAATTGTTTATTTTACTGTTACTCATGTATAGTGACCAAGATTTTGTATTCCTTTCTTTCATTCAGGGAGCCTAGAAAGGTCATCCTGCATCGAGGATCAACAGGTCTTGGTTTCAACATTGTTGGAGGAGAAGATGGAGAAGGAATTTTCATCTCTTTCATCCTTGCAGGAGGGCCGGCTGACCTGAGTGGAGAGCTCAGGAAAGGAGATCGTATAATTTCTGTAGGATTCCTTGCTTCTTTTATTTAAAGAATAACAAAAGTTTCCCCCTCCCTGGATATTAATGCCAGTTAATGAAGGAAGAAATGCTTTACATTGAGGATGGTGACACACTGGATCAGGTTGCCCAGAGAAGTGGTAGAAGCCCCATCCCTGGAAACATTCAAGGTCAAGTTGGACAGGACTCTAAGCAGCCTGGTATAGCTAAAGATGTCCCTGCTAACCGCAGGGGGTTGGACTAGAGGACCTTTAAAGGTCCCTTCCAACCCAAAGCATTCTATGATTAATGATTTATATGCAAAGAGTATCATTAACTGAGCTAAATCTGGGACAATGGAACAGATGCCAATACACTTCCAAAGTATCTTTGAGGACTTTAGTCTGCCTCAGTTTCTCAGCTGTAACCTGATTAAGATAGCACTTTCCTATCTCAGAGATATTCAGTGATGATATTCAGTGAAGACTTTTAACTTATCTTAGTCTGGTAGCTGAGGGGGGTGTGTGTCTAAGTTGAAAGAATGCAGGCTTCAGAAATTAGCCTTCTAATGAGATAGAGACATTTGTTAGTAGTGTCTAAAATTGGGTGCTTTACTTCCTGGAGTAACTGCTAAAATTTCCATTAGTCTTAATCTAATCTCATACCTGTCTAAGGGCTTTTTCTATATTAGTACTGAAGGTCATAGAGATTTCGTGTGTTTCTTTGTAAAATAACTTAATTTATGGAGAATCATTTCTTTGGACAATTACATTATAATTTGGTAGTTATTTAAGAGGAATTTTTTCCTCTTAAATTTTGGCTCTGCTGTTGTTAAAATGCTGATACTAAAGTGCATCTTTATTTTAGTTTGAACTATGAAGAATGCTTTTGGTCTAAAATGTGACACACACATTTCTGCTTCAGTTTTTTTCTGATACTATTTTAAAAATATCTGCTGCATTGAAAACAAGGCTAGACCCTTGTAGGGTGTGGTCTGTCAGTGGATATTAAACATAATGGTCTGTAGTCACGCTTTGACTGAGGAGGTCCCCAAAGCCCTTTTGTAGAAAGGTGAGATGAACCATCAGAGAAAGTAACATTATATGTCTCCTTAAAGAGAAAGAAAAAGGCCTTAAATAAGAAGAGAATTGACCCAGGGAATACGGATTAATTAAGTGATATACTATAATGATCACAGTATTTCTTAATGGAGGGGTGTATGTGAGAGAGGATTTATTGACTTTGGATTTTAGTAAGGATCAATAATCTTGGTATTAACTAGTTTTTAATATTGGAAACAGGGAAAACTCACATGGCATGGAAACTAGTTTGTGCCTACTTAACTTTTTTTTTCCCAGCAGTCTGTGTTCTGTGATGAAAAACATAACCATTTATTTTGATAAAAAGCCTTTTTGTATTACTTGTAGGTAAATGGAGTAGATCTAAAAGCAGCAACCCATGAACAGGCAGCAGCAGCCCTGAAGAATGCAGGCCAAGCAGTAACTATTGTAGCTCAGTACCGTCCAGAAGGTAAGGGTTGCATTATACGTTCAAATTCACTTCTACAATTTCAAACTCAGAGAAACATAATCTACAATGTCCTCCCGCTCCACCTAATCTCTCTTTTGAGGAGAGGGGAAACAAATAACACAATAGATGTTGACACATACCTGTTAGCATAGTTGCAAGTGACCAGACAGGAATACGTGCAAGTGTTTGTGTTGTGACGTGATATGTTTCTTGCTCTGATCACGTTCAGAATTTTAATTTCTTCAGTAAATGTTAACGTGAAAATTAAGCTGGTAAATCCAGAATTTAGTAGAAATACCATGTTGTTACTTTTGTATTTTGCAAGTGTCTTCACCATTTAGTATGGTGGTTTTATTTTTTTAGTGGTAGGAGGATAAAAGACTAACTCCTCCTCTGTTGTGTTGATTCAGATGACCCAAGGAGGTCTTCATTCGTCTGCTTCATACTGAGCTGTTATTTTTGCTTATCCAGCAATTTCTTCTGGTCCAGATTAGACTGCAGCTGATGCTGATTAACCATCCTTGTGTGCTCTGCAGAAGCCAAATAATACTACATCATCACAATGCACATATTTGTCCTCTTGTATTTCTACAGCATGTTTCAAATGTCTTTGTCTATTTGAGGCTTTAAACATTCAGTAGTCCAATATTATATACTTTCCCTGAATCTGTAAACCCATATTTTCTTGTTTATATATATAATGTGATATTTTTGATGTGTTATTGTGGACTGTGATGATAAACAGCTTTCTCCAATTTTGCTAAATTAGATGGCCCATTACTAAGTCATCCTTGCAGTGACTTGTCTGCTTAAACCTTTCCTTTGTCAGTACTGGCAAGGGGTAAGTGTAGGTGTTTATCAGGACTGGACATTGAGCAGGATTTCTGCCTTCATGTGAAACTGTTAGGTAGCTGATTGCAGCACACTTTTCTTCATTCTTTTTCTTCTCTTGTGTCACGTTTCTTTTATCCTGTCCTTCCCAAGTCTTTGAAACATTAGCTTTCGCATTCTCTTCTCCCTCCACCTGCATCAACATCATATATCTCCACTGACCCAGGAACTCTGTCAGTAATAAGGCCAACTGATTTGTTTGTCTGGTTCATGGTCAAATCCCTGCAGCCAGCCCCTGTTGTCAATGCCTGTATTGTCTTGTGAGGGTGTGCGTCCTGTTCACGTTGAATTTGTAGATTGCTCTGTTACAGGATTCATTTTCTAGGAGTCCTCACTCTGAGACTTCCTTTTACAAAGAACAGTAAGGTCAGCATTGCTTCTGGAATATTTGCTTTGGCTTTGTGTCAGAATTGTCAAATATTTCTGTTGATACACATTTGCTCTACCCTCTGCGGAGCTCTTCAGTGTTGCAACAGGTGGGTCAAATTGTTACACCTTGCTCCTTTCATAGGGCTCCCTCAGCTTAGTAAAAAATAAAACTTGTGCTTTTATTTGCCCATGAGTTGTCCTTTGGAGCATCTGGTCACATTT
The DNA here is from genome assembly GCF_034619465.1 of Leptosomus discolor. Taxonomy (NCBI): domain Eukaryota; kingdom Metazoa; phylum Chordata; class Aves; order Leptosomiformes; family Leptosomidae; genus Leptosomus; species Leptosomus discolor. The sequence continues at coordinate 51,311,464 of NC_141397.1, read as the reverse complement.
TTGTTCAAAGAAGCCATTCTTGGTCACTGTTTCTTCTGCCAGGGTCCTAGTAGCAGAACAAATGTTTCTCTGGTAGACTATATCCCAGGATACAAGCACTTTTTTTTTCCTTACCAAAATATTATCCAGACTTCATGCAAAAGCAGCAGTTTTTCAGTACTCTCTGGGATTCAGGCTTTAAAAAGAAAAGAATCCCTTCATACTCTGAAAGTTAGAACTCTCCTTTCAGAATAGGAGAAGTAAGCATTTTGGATGGTTCCTGCTCTTTCTGCATTGGAAATAACAGATTTCTTTGTTACCACTTGTCCAAGTAGATAACTTATTGTCTTGAAACATGTATTGAGGTGCTTGACTGATGGGGTTTTGAGTCATTGCACAGAGATTTGCCCAGAGCAACATACGCTGCCTCTTACAAATTTCTCAGCGACTGTCACTTGTAGACTTCAAACCTAGAGCTATACTTACTCCTTCATGATTACTGAAGCATTCAGAACAAGACTGTGTGCGGTTGAGCTGTATTGAGAACGCAGGGCCTATTTGAGAGGATGTGTGTGGGAGATGTTACTTGAATTTCTCCTAGATTGTGGACAGACATCTGACACATTAATCAAACGAAGGACTTATTTTTTTTTAAAGATGTTTGCTCTGCACTACCATCTTGTCTTTCTGAAATAGGGCTTAAAATCTCCATTTGGAGTGAAGATGTTGGAAACATGTTAGGGCTTACTCTACCCTTTTGAAATATGCCATGAAGGAAAAATGCAACTAGGCGATCGAGATCCATTGTAGTTTGGAGGCAAAGTGTGAATTGGCACATGGCCAACTACCTCAGAGAGCTCTAGTACTAGTGTCTGACTTTGACATCTCTGCTTGCCTATTTCTTACTCCTTGTAAGAAAGAGGTTCAGTGGAACTCCAGCTGTCAGCTTCTTTCAGGTCTGGTGTGGGACATAAGTTGGAGCATATACTCACTGTTCATATCTTAGAGATTAGTAAAGAGAACGTTTCCTTAAAGGTTACCGATGGCTGTTATTGTAGGAAAGCAGTCTGTTGGAGATTTGATGTTCCAAATAGAAAATATCATCCATGTGATTGAGTGTGCTTGATAGAAGTGCTTATGTTCTTTGATCATCTTCATATTTCTGAAATGATAGCTGCGGATGGTGGTCTTTTCCCCTCACTTGATTCATTTCAGTTGGGAATTTTTTTTATGTATCTGTATGTATGTAAGTGTATATAGTTATCTCCACTTTTCATTAATGCCATTCAAAAAAAGATTAATAATTATTAAAACAAGGAATTCATAAAGTCATTGTTCATCATTGGTGTTTCTCAAATGTCTCTGTAAAGATGAAGAGCATCAGTTATAACTGCTCGTATTGCATATGTATTTTATTTATATTCATAAATCCGACAGGATTTTATAAAAGATTCTGACAGCTAGGACAGATCAAGGAGATTCTAGACATCCATCAGGGTTCATTATAACAGGGTAAATAGATTCAGTATGATAGGAGCATTTGGAAGGCACTTGGGACCAGCTCACTTCACTCCCTGTAATTGTATATGACAGTTTGTATGTTCATAGATGTGGTGGGGAATGCTAATTTATGTTTTTACATCCTACCGCATTAACTCTATCGAATTCTTCATTTGTATTTCTCCTCAGACTTTTGGGAAAAGATTTTTGCAAGCAGTTCTCTCACAGAAAAGTCCAAGTAGGCTGTAGAAAAATTGATCATTGGAAAACTTCTATCATGGAAAGGGTTGAATTTTCCATATCTGTCTCTTCAAATCCATGGTTTATCAAACACTAGTTGCTGGACTTGGGGTAGGCTAATACGGCTGAATGATACTGCTTTTATTATATCTGGGCTCAAATTGCATAACTGCTGACTTTTTTTTTCCCCTTGAATCTCCAAAATGTTCCTTGGTTATAGAATCGCGTGAAAACAGATGTAACCTCATTCCTAAAAATATCCTTCTGGGCCTTCATTTAGTTACCAGCAGTGTTCAGTAGATTTGAGAGATGCCTTACAAAATTTTCCTACTATACTGAATCAAATTTCAGCCATTTCCCCCTCTGTGGCAGTGTTCAAGGCCAGGCTGGATGGGGCTTTGAGCAGCCTGGTCTAGTGGAAAGTATCCCTGCACATGGCACGGGGATTGGAACTAGATAATCTGTAATGTCCTTTCCAGCCCAAACCATTCTATGATTCTGTGAATTTATCAGCACTCTTTGAGATAGCTAAAAGCCAAATAAGGAACATTAAGGTGTTCTCCTGTTTACAAAAGTGACTCACACGTCAGGCACTGCTTCTGTAGTACCACAACTGTAGTCAATTGACTTAAGCTTTCTCCTTGTAGATTCCATGCTTTATTTTGCTACTTATCTAGGAGCTACTTTTGTAAACTGTTGAGTACCTGTTGGGTTGTACTTGTACATACATGCACGTGTGTGTTTACAAAGTCTCCCTAGCTGCAGAGATCAGGGGGTTTGAACCTGCTGGGGATGGATGCTGCAGAGGAGGGGTCCATGGTAGGAGAAGAGCAGAAGTTTGGGAAATGGGAATTATCCTGTAGAAGTGTGATGGGGAAGTCAGGATGATGTTCTTGTTTTACTCTTTGTTTGGAAGCTTTTCCTTATTTCCCAACTTGTGCTACAAATTTCTATCTCCTTTCAAGACATTATTCATGAACCAAAAGAGATTTTGCTTTACTGTTAGTTCCACTGGAAACGAAGTACTATGACCTGCAGCAGTTTCAAAGAAAGCGATGTTGCTCCAGTACACAAAAGTATTTTGATGAGCCATTTTCATTTGTAGAGGTTTCTGAGCCATTTCATTTCCCTATTGCTCCCTGGCTGTGCAGAGATACCTCAGTGCCATGCTGCTGTCTCCCTTCTTTGGGTTTTCTACAGAGGTAGAGTGGCAAGGAAAAATTGTGGTATTAGTGTGGAAAAATGAGAGGAGGCTCTAGGCAGTTTGGATATATATGTACCTCCTGGGAGAGGGCATTTGGAGATGGTCAGAATTATGATCATGCTATGTAGCTGGGATACAGGAAGATGGAAGTCTCAGTGCTTGAAGGAATGTAGTGAGGAGAGAAGCAGCAAGGGGGAAGTATAGGACTGTCCAGAGGTGTACAGCCCTTGGAGGGCCCTCCCCTCATTTCACACTGACATTTCCATTGTTATGTCCATCCAAATTATAAAGGTCATCTGTGTTTTGAGGATGACCTAATAAGTACTACCTCAAAATGCAGAATTTCTGGAAGGTTAGATTTTGCCATTCTGAAAAGGTATGAGGTGCCAGTAGGCTACCATAACTGTATTATAGCTTGAGTGCATTTAACTTTAAAAATAAGAATAGCTAAAGAAATACATTGAAAGTATGAAAATATATTTGGTTGAAATTGGAGAGAAAATAATTTTGTGGATTAAACATTTTTTCATAGTTATATTCTACTAGATCAGAACTGGGCAATTAAGTATATAACGTTAGCTGCAATTACATACATATTAACTGTGAAGCCTGCTCTTGGAGGGTTGTGAAAAAGCAAGCAGGCCAAGTGTATTGGCATCAGCTGTCATTCACTGGTCACCCTGACCTTTCCCCCAAACAGGAGGAAAATTCAGATACCCTTGTCATGACAGGAACAGGTAGCAGCACTTTGTTTCCCAAGGATTCACCTGACATACAAAAAATAAAATTATAATTTTAACTTAGTACAGCAGTCTTTTTATGTGAGTTATCAGCTGCTTGTTATTTAGAATTTAGAATCTACATTGGTCTTCTCTTTGTAATTCAGGTGCTCAAATCCATCTCTGCATATCCACTTCTTTTCTGAAAGAGTAGTAAGATGGTTAAGTGATCAGATTAGCTCTGTGTTCTTAGGTGATTGGGGTGGATCAGTGTAAGATTAGGAGAAGGTGGAGCCAAAACCTCGAGAGAAGATTTTAAGGTATTTTTTGTAAAACCTCCTCTTCTGAACTTACATTGTTCATGTAGGTAGTTAACACACATTTTTCTTTCAGCTTTATTAAAGGATATAAGTGATTCTCCATGGCAGAATATATTCAAGGTTCATAGTTCAATCAAAACTCTTCATACTTTGTTAGCTGGAATTTTAGGTGGCTTTTCATGTATTTTTTTTTGTTTTGTTTTGAAGGAATGCATGCATCTACTGAAAATAAGATCCAAGTATGACGACTTTGTATTTTTCATTTTCTCTTGTCTTTAAAACAATTGAGTCAAAAGAAAAAGAAAAAGGATGAGGGTGGCAGGTGGGAAGTTTTCGTAGAGCTTCCTTTTCAGTGGCCAGTATTTGGCCAATTTTTCTGTTTGTGACACTTCATCTATGCACTGTTTTCAAGGGAAATTTAAAACAGAGTAACTGAGTTCTGGGAAATGGTAGCACTTTCATGTCTATGAGCTAAGATTATTTCTGAGCATTTGCTTAAAATGTATTGTAAATCTTCTGTTTGTAAGAGTCCAGCTGAGTAGCAGAAAGCCAATAATGCTTTTGCAAAACTTAGTTTTCAGTATTTGTTTTGTATCAAGAGGATGAGCTTCCCTTGCTTTCTAGTTAAGAACATGGATTGTCTTAACCAAAGGTGATTTAAAAGATCAGTGCATCCCAATTCCATAAAATGAAAAATTCTGTAAAAAATAATTGAAAAAAGTTTACACTGTTCTGGGGTATGTGGTCTCAAGTCTTCCAAATCTCTGTTCCTGCTTGTTTTGTACCTGGTTCTACTCGTTTGCAAGTAATCCGGATTAGTCAATTAAAGTACCTTTAAAATCGTGCCCATTAAGATTAGAGGAAGGGTTCTGCTATATATAGTCCTGATAGAGGCTGTTAGGCGGCTTACACATGTTCTAATCCTTTAAAACCTCAGTCCTGCTCTTTAATATAATAAATAAAATTATTTGTCTTTCTTAAGAGCAGCTCAGTCTTTTACAAGTTGTGAATGTGTGGTAAACCTTCAACAACAGTTTTGGTGAATTCAATTCAGCAGCGACTGGACCTAGTCTGTTTCTGAGTTTTGCAGGCTCTGCTAGAGGTGTTCTTAACTAAATACAAATTCAATTTTTCTAATCTGTTTTGAAATTCTGTGGCCTAGTCTTTCAAGTGATTAATGAGGTACAAGCTCATTACACGTTAGAGTGCATGAAAGCCACCAATAGGATGTGAAATGCATTTTGGTCCCTCTCAGGTCATGTTAATATAAAAAGACAAGCATTGAAACAGTAGTATCTCATAAAAAATGTTTTATGATGTTTTTATTGTGGTCCATACATTTTAATAGGTAACCTCTTTGTTAGCGTTTTTGAGCGGTTGTACTAAACGTGCTATAGTCCACAGCTGCCTCTGCCAACTGAAATTTATACTACAGTCTGTAACAATGAAAGTTGTGCAAAACATCAATGATACCTGTGAATTTATCAAATACCAGTATGGATAATCAAGGGATGGTGGTAGTACGTGACTAGAACTTATAAATACAACTTCAGTTGTCTGCATGCTGTCATGCTGCAGCAGTCCTGCCTCACAAGCTTAGAATTGGAAAAAAAAAAAAAAAAAAGTCAAGACAAGATCAGTGTGATGGTGGCCATCTGACTTTACTACCAGGCTCTGTTTCTCATTTTGTTTGGAGGCACGATGAAAAGGAGAATTGCGTATTCTGAGAGTGGAGAAAAGAATGTGAATTGGTAGTTATATAAAATTGTCAGCACAAGAGTCCTTCTTTGACAGATCCAATGGGCCTTGCTAAAGGAGGGCTTTCCACAGACAGATGGGAAGAAGGAAGCAAGGGGCATACTTTTTTAATTAAAGTGAACTTTTTCAGCTCTTCGTGGGTTCAGTATATGTAAGAATCTCTGCTTCTCAGTGCTGTGCTGCCATCTGTTCCCTGTACACACATCCATGCTTCCATGAATTGCTTTTCCTTCTGTGCCGTTTGCTAAATATTCCATCCCTTGTCATAGTCTTCTGGTCCTTTGCCCCATTTGCTAGAACATGTGTTCCAGACCAAATTAATTTTCCTTGCAGCCTCTTTTTCCTTTTCCCCTGCCTGTATAGCCTATGCACCTTGTATCTGTGTGTATCACTGTCGTCTTGTTGCCCACCAGGTAAGCAGTCCAGGAGAGTTTCACTGGTCAGACCTTTTCTCCGAAGTTTTGATTTCTGGTAAAGTAAACACTGATATTGAAAACATTAGTTTTCTATGTAAAATCACTTTAGGAGTTTGGGAGCAGAGGAATCTTCTAGGACTGTCTAATCTCTGCTGTGCCTTCCCCCTCCCTTTTTTTTGTTGGTTGCTGTGCAATATGTGCAGACATGAAATACATGAAATAGAGATTATTCTAGTTTTGCACCATCTGCTTATCCAGTACAATTTTAAAGTTTAAACTTGAGCCCAGATGTACCCGTCCAATGTTCTTCACAACTGATTATATGTAAACCTGAGTAGGCTTTGGGTTTTTTTTTTCTTTGGTGATGGTGGGGTTGGATAAGCGCCATGAATTGAAGCAGCAGATGCTTGTGCTTCATCAAGCTCTGTGTTACAGTAGCAGGTTCTACTCCCTCCCTGCCCCTAAACTTATTGGAAACTTTGAGAAAATCCTAGCCAAGAAGAGATGTTGTTATTCTTATGTTCTTATTTTGTTGTATTTCATGTTAGTCTTGCTGCCTGTTACCCTTTATTTGATGTGTTGCATCAGCAGCCTTCCTAAAATTCAGAACCGTAGAAGAGATCCTGAGTTAAGTCTCATTCGCTGCTGTTGCATATACATCAGGTTTCAAGTCCTGGTCAAATTCTTACCTGAAAGGATTGAGGGTTTGGACTGTATGGCTTTGCTGTTTTGTGGTTTGGGTTTTTTTTTTTAATTCCATTGGGGGGTGGGGGGGGGCGGTGTTTCTTGTGCCACCGAAGTTCTTATTAAAATACTCTTTCAGAATCTCAGTGTTTTGATGGCTGTGGAAGTTGGAAACGTATTTGTAGATGGAGTTCGTATGACCAGCCTATTCCATTTTAGTTAAAGTCAGTTTTGCTTTTTCATTAAATAGCTTGTGTCCTTTCTGTTTGGTAACCTTTGTCACATTAGACCAGAGATCAATCATATTCCTTCTCAGCCAAGCTCTCCATTTCCTTTTAACCAGGAAAGCAGCGTGTCCTTTTTATCTTGTTCATTGGGCCTGTTTCAGCTCCAAGTTTCTGGAATGTTACAGTGTCAAAATAAAACTTTAAGAAAAAGTTTTATGTTTATATGCGCATTGTATGGTTTTGTCACAGCCAAAGTTGTGGAAGTTTATTCTGCTGTTTACTGTGATTTAGGGAAAAAATACCATCAATTTTGTTGTATACTATATATCTTATATTATGCATACCCCATAAGAAAGAACAGAATTGTAAAGAAAAGAGTTTTCTAGCATTTGGGAGAATCTAGGGAGGATACACTGAATGAAATAGGTAACATAAACCTACAGTGAAATTCTGTAAACACTGAAAATACTGGAAGATGGGAGAGTACTTGAAGGGAAGGTATCACTCTGTACTTGCCTAGTCTCATCCCTAAATACTTGCTTTTGCATCAGTGTGAGAGACAAGTGTTAAGCTAAGATTGTTTTCTTGGTTTTGTCCAGAGCTTCTCCTTTTATGTTACTTGCTCTAAGGGGTTTCTTAAAGTCATCTATGTCTGCTACACGCGTTATATAAAGTCTTTCATTAGTGTAAATTTGATGCTACTTCTCTGTAATGGGTTTGCTTTTTTCATTGCATTTAGTAAGTAGTAAGGTATTACTGCAGGTATTGATTAAAAATGTAGAAGTATGTAGGTAGTTTTCTGGTGCTTCTGTAGTCAAACAAAATTGCATTTTGTGTGGATTGCATTTGATACACATGCATCTCAGATATAAGTCTCCAGTCTTGCTACCAGCTGTTGGCTATTGATGTTCCCTCTTGTAGAGCACATAAGGTGGAGCAGCTGTGGACAATCTTCTGACTGCTGTCCTGCAGTTTCTGTCCTGCAAATAGTTTTCTACATGTCATAAACTACTGGGTGGCGTGAATATTCTTCAGTTTAACAAGAGACTGAAGGTGCTAGAGACAGTTGATATCCAGCTCTTGTTAATCATAAAGATAGAAATATAACCTCTCCTAGAGAGATTAGCAGAGTTCACACTTTGCTTTATAATGCCAAAGTTGAACCAAGCCTAGTTAGTCAACAGGGGGTGGGTGCTGATCCTCTGGGTACCAAACTGGTACTGATTTTCTGATGCTACCAAGAATCCTACTGTTTGTCTTTTTAGTCTCCAGCATTAGTTTCAGTACCACTGTATCTAATACCAATACCAAGCTTTCTGTTTTAAAAAGCAAAATCCTGTCTTTTTTTCAGCTCCAAGCCCAATGATTTTGAGATTTCTAGTCATCCTCCCAAAACCTTCTGTAAGAGGAGTATAGCTCAAATTTTTAGCTTGCTCTACATCAAAGCAGCTCACCAGATTCCATCTGCACAGAATGTTTAAGCTTTTCCTAAATATGACATCTCTTGGCACCCCTTCTTTTTGAATATAGAGCCTGCTCAATCCCAGTCCATTAGTTTCCTTTTTTGCTTTATTGGTATGGCAGGAGCCTCTGCGTTGAAATTATTCTCCTTACTCCTACAGATGTCCCTGTCACTCATTCAGCACTTACTTCCCAGAATTCTGATGAGAAAAATTAAATTACTTCAGGAAACTGCAAGACCAGCAAGGTGAAGATGATAATGGGATAAAGTAGAGTTGAGTTATAGTAAGGAATAGCTTCCCCTGTTAACTCTTACATACTACATAGGAGGATATCTAATTCTTCCAACAGATGACACGTTATACTTTCTTAATAGAAATTTGTAGTCTTTTCCAGTAGTTATTGCAAAGAACTGCAGATATTTTCAGTACTCAACAGGCTGTAGCACAAGAAAATGCTTGGATTATCTGGTCTTTTCCATGCTTACTTTCTTTTCACACAGGGAGCATAAAAAAATCTCTTGTGTCAGAAATTTCAGCTACCATTCTTGTAGTATGTTTGAAGTTTAGAGCTTTAATCTCCCAAAACACCCAAGAAACAGGCAAGAAGCTTAAGAGATCATTTCTGAGGTTTAAGTGAGTAAAATGAGGAGAGTTACAAAAGGCCATGCAGTGCAGAAGTAGCACAGCAGGAGTACGCTATTCTCTCTCTGCATCTAGATCCTTCCCCGAAGGGATGTTGCTTTCCAAAAAATGTCACTTGCTCACGTACCTCTTAGGTTACCATCCTGTCATCTTAAATTCTTTTGCTATTAGTGAGAGCATTGGTAGTGGTGGAAATAATGTTTCTGTTCTTTTTGCCAAACAACCTCATCAGTCTGATTTAGTGCGGTAAATTATTTGATCTGGACTTTATTTGTAAAAAGGCACTTGATGCTGTTTTAAAAACTAAGATATCTTAAATACTAGCTTTTTGTTTTAAAGGACAAAAGTCAGGGTTATTTAAGGGACTGTTCATATTGTCATAATCTGGATAGGGTGAACTATAGTTGCTATTGCTAGAGCATCAGATTTATAGTAACCTTGATGAATGAAGTGATGTACCAGAAACTGGTTAGTCTGTAAGCCTTGGTGCTCACTGTCTGATGAGTGTGTGGGGGGAAAGTGCTACAGAATGTAATATGATAAATAATTCATCGTATTTAGATGACTGTTGAAGGAGCCTTAGTTCAGAGATTTTTCTCAAGATTTTTGCATTAAAAGCAAAGAGCCCCCTCTATCAATCCTGCATTCCCTGAGTGAATTTGATGCCTGCAGGCAATGAGAGTGCAGCTAGGAAGAGCAGCACATTACCCGGTTCAGCAGCTGCTTGCTGCACACACCCTGGCTCTCCCAGTGTTGCCTTGTTATAATCTGGCATCACGTGGTCTCCTGGCGAAGGTGGTGGCTGCAGAACGTTCCCTTTAGCTAGGAAGGTTTTACAAGTGGATCTGTTGATCCTGAAGTCCAAACTATTCAACTGAAGGGAAAACTTACTTGTTTTGAGTTCATATTTTATGCTGACAGCATGTAAGTACCTCACTTCAAGAAATTTTTGTCCTGAAGAAACTATTTCTATTTTACTGCCTGCCTTTGTAGTTAAAATCAAATGCATTTAGGTTAGTTTTATTAGTACACAGTGCTGCTTAAGAACACAATCCGTTTTTCCAGGATTAACATTGTACATAATTCTATAGAGGGAGTTTGCATCTCTCGTGCCATTTACAAATGGATCGAGATTCATGCCAGAATTCTGGATTTTTTTTTTTTTCCTTTCCTGAGCTCCCATGGGAAAATTGTCTTATTCAGAAGATGTTTTGCATCTTTCCCAACTTGTAGTGCTAAATTCTTTATCTAGTTCAAGTCCAGTAATTTTAAAGTACAGATGCTTTTCATTCCCATTTCTTAGCATTTAAAATTTAAAATATACAGTTCTTGATTATAAACTGACATTTCACATGTATGTTCTGAAGGTTTTTTTGTCATTGATTAACATTTGTCTGTATCTCTTTATTACTATAAAAATGGTAACTATTAGTAGAAATGTTTGTCTTTATTAGAAAAAATAGTTACTGTGGACTATAGATTAAAACATGGTGGTTTAAAGTATAATTTGCTTATTTGCTTTGTCTAATCACAATTATTTCAAATTTTATTTCAGTTAATATTGATAAATGTAAAATTTATCATACATTTTAATTACAAAACATAATTCTTAATAATAATGTTGGAATTTTTTTCTTGCATTGAAAAAGCTGTAAGAAATGCTTATTCTCTTTGAGTCTTTCAGCATTTTTGTGAGTGAATTAATTGCTGAAGTTCAGGGGAAATTAATTGCAATGCTTCCCTTTCTTACAGAATATAGCCGTTTTGAAGCTAAAATACATGATTTACGGGAACAGATGATGAACAGTAGCATTAGTTCAGGATCAGGATCTTTGCGAACCAGCCAGAAGAGATCCTTATATGTCAGGTAATCATCTTTTCCACAGGTTTGCTAGTGTGTTTTTCTGCAGACTTGATATTTCTGTATTTGCATTTTTGTACACTTATTTACTCATTATTGAACTCAACAAATGGATATTTGTATGCAAAATATATTAAAACTAAAACTTAATTTAGGTTGATTAATGTAATATAGCTGAAAAAGAAGTAATAGCCCTGAGAACCACGTATGAACTTTGATGTGCTATTAGTTGCTTTTTGTCCTGCCTCTCAGAGAGATGATAATCCTTCAGCAAAAAACATATATTTATTCTTTAAGTCAGTGTATGTGAAGTCTTAACAACTTGCTTTAATTCAGTTTGTGTTTTTGTGTCAGTAGTTTTCATATTCTCCCTTGTTCAGTTCTTGAGTTCACATATATACTCTCCCTTTGCTTAAGCTTTGACAGATTTCCATCTCGTTTCCTTCAGCTTGCTTCAGTTGTGTTCTCAGCTTATATTAAGAAATTTTATTTCTATACCCAATAGCATTTTGTTATAGAATATTTTCCATGGTAACCAAGAGAGCAAATTCATCAAAGCAAATGAACTAAATATTCTTCATTACTTTATTCCTGTAGAATTAAATGTAAAGAAGGCTAAAAGGAAGTGGAAATACAAGAGAGCATGAAGCAGTTAAGAAAATAGGTGGTTTCACTGCAAAATTGTGGCAAGGTGCAGCTCATTAATGTGCCAGCTGACTCCTACAGCAGTTACGCTGATAAAGCATAATGTTTGAAATATGGCATATGAGTAAAAGGGTTGAATTTTTAAAAATAAATTGATTTTTGAGTTCACTGAACCAGTTCATCTCTGGGTTGAATAAGAGCCAGCAGTAGCCTCTTGGCAGGGACCAGAATATTTCAGTAGAGCAGATGAGACTTCCGTAGTGCTGGTGCTTGGGTTAAACTTGGTTTAAAATGTTATAGAACCCCGCTGGCTTACCTGCTAAATCCCTAGGCTCAGGTGCTACTGACTTTTTCCATTTGAAGCAGATACTGTTTTGTTCATGGTGCTGTATCTGTTGAGCTATGGGAAAGGAAGCAAGTCTTACACAAGGCAGTTACCTGAGTAGTTGTGTCCATGCTCAGAAAAGTCAGTCCTTTGCAACCTGTTTCTGAATGCTTTGAAACAAGTATAGCAAATTACTCATACAGGGCTTCTGTTCAGGGTGACTATAACACATGGCCCTTATGTTTTGACCTATTATTTTAGTAACTTTATCTGGATTCTGGTTTTGCAGAGCTGATATTTTTCTATTTTTTTTTTTTATACTTCGTCTGCCTTAAATATTTTTTGGGGTCAAAATTTAGATCTCTAAGCATAAATGCCTGAAACACTAAGGATAAGTGCTTGATATCACAGTTATCCATATCTTAGAATTTCCCCAGGTAGATGTAAATATGGATATTGTGGTGAGATCTTCCTTTCCATAATCCCAAGATTTATCTCTTTAGCCCTCATCATATAACTAAGCCTAAACAATTCTAAATGATTTTATTTTGCTTGGTTAGCTATAGCCTGGTTAGGTTCTAAACCGCTTATTCTCATGTTCACACATGGGCCTGGTATTTTAGGCTACTGACAAGCATTTTGGGTTATGTGGCTTTTATTCCACCAATGGAAGTTGTTATGTGTCAGTGACTATGGCTGAGCTTTTGACTTTGCCAAGTGCTGCAGAAAATGCAGCCTTCTCCAGGCTGTTGGCAGAAGCCTCGAGGAGATGGGTGATTCCCTTTCCAAGAAAGGTTTTTGAGACTCTGTAATCAGCTTTGTTATAAGTCAGAACAAAAATCTAAAATGCAGAAATTCCTCAGGAAAAGTACTTTTCCACCCACGTTTCTTTAACAGAGGGTGCTGCTAGGGCTTTTGAGATATACTCTTGTCATCACACCAAAAGATGCCAAAGATCAGTAGGCAATTTGGTATGCCAGGATGGGTTCACATCTGTTCTGTCTTGTTTCTGATGTAATTTTGACCTCACTGAAGTAAGTTTTGTGAGTCTCTTCACATATTGCTGGATACTGACAGAATATGTTAGTTATCCAGCTTATTCCGTATTATAAGTCACTCTGGTATGATCATTCTGTGCTTTTAATTGTACCGATTCAAAGGCAATTTTAGTAACCAAAGTATCTTTTTTTTTTTCTGTAATATTTGGTTTTGTATGTGCCTTAAAGGATTCCAGTTATATAACGTAATGCTGAATTGAATGGTAAATCCAACAGTAAAATGTTTATAGGCATTCAACCACAATTGTAGAAAACCTATGGAAAGTACTAAAAATAATAATCTGTGGTGATTTCGCAAAATCATGGTAACGAAGTAGCAAACAAAATGTGTCCTTGTAACTGAAACTTGCTATCTTTATGAACAGTCTGCCTGTAAACAGCGTTTTGGGGGCGTTATGTAATACTAAGGCAAAAGACGATTGTGTTTGCCTGAAAATAAAATTTGAAGTAAACTGGCAGATTTTTCTTCTTAATTGTATGTATATCAATATATGATGAACAGCAGCATAACAGACAGTCCTTGGAGGGCAACACCAATACAGCCATTCAGCAGCAGCTAACTCTTCAGTTGCACATCTAATTCTCCCTCTCACTCCGCGCCCTCCCCCTCCCCGTTAAGATGTACAGATTTAATGGCCTTCTCTTATTTTCACTTTATATTTCTTTTGATCGTTATCTAAGAGGAAAGAGATTCTCTCATACAATGTTTCTGGTTTTGCATCCGAACTGTATTTATACGCTCTTCTCCATCTGCAGATTCAAAAAGCACAGCGAAATGGTGAGATACCTTCATGGTATCAAGTTCTGTGATGATATGCTGACGGGGAGTAAATTTGTTCCACATTTTATCTCATCTTGTATGCGAAATCTCAGTCGGTGCAATGTGTGCATATTCAAAGTTGAAAATTACTTTTACCTTTGTGCTTTCTTCTGACCAGCATGATGCATTTCAAATTCAAACAGTGGTGCTGATTTCTGCTTGAATCGGAGCAGAAAATGGTTACCTCTTTAAGTGGAAGAAACTTTACAGTTTTGAAATAATTAAGAAATTTTAACTAAATCCATTGAAAAATAAGACCTGGCATTAGCACGGGGCCTGAAAAGTGCATGCAGGAGGAGTTTAATTGGGCATCCCTATGTTATTCTGATAGTTCAAACACCTAGGTTCAAACAGTTTTCCCAAAACCTCAGAGAGAAAAAGAGAACCTCCTTCATGCATTCTGAAGTGGTAAGATTAATTCATGTTTCATGAAAGAAGACGTGGAGATGCTTTTGCTGCAGGTTTCCTGATTGCTTTGTTCAGCCAGAGTACTCTTAAAAGAAGAAATACTTCCATAAAACTTGATCAACAGCCTAGGATATTGAAAGTAATGAGTGTGGTCAGGTGAAAAGACGTTCTGGAAAATTTGGCACTGTTAACACAGCCGTTAAGGTTTTGGCTTTGAAGCATAAACATTCGTGCAACATGCAACTTAACTTCAATTTCTGTAGACTTGTAAATGAAGGAACCGAGAAACCTTTTTTAGTGCTGTTTGGTTGCTAAGTAATACAAGATGAAATAAAAGGGAGGACTTGGTGCTTTCTCTGTAAAATAGACTTTAGGACTTTTCATTTCACTTAAATAGAACTTTAGAGTAAATATCATGGGACTTCAAAGCAGCAGTTGATCAGGAATACCAAATTCATTTTTAAGTAAGTTTGTGTTTATAACTTACACTAGATAAATGTATACATGGTATTGTTAATCCGTAATAAAAGGCTCCATACCAGGGAGTTAATAAAAGAGGGGTTTTTTATATACCAGTCTGTAGATAAGTATGTCGTCTTGACTGTGAAATGAGTTCTCATTTGATGACTTGCCAGGCATACAGGAAAAGCCATTTTAATCAGTTGGAATAGAAGGAGGTTTTTTGTCAATTCTGCTTGCTTTTTGGCTCATTTATTTGATTATTATCAGTTCCCAGTGTTCCTATAAATTTTAGCTGCATAGTTTTGTTATCACTGTGTGACACCCTAATTCATCTTATTATAAAACTGTCTTTGTCATCTTTGACATTTTTCCCCAATAAAATTATTTTTCTTGAAGTGACCTCACCAGAGGAAAGTATTTGATGAAACTGCCATTCATTGTGCAAAAGCTATTCTGTGTAACCGTTTGTTTTCGTAAGCAAGCATAAGGGGAAAGGAGTCAGTACAAAGTAGGCGTGAATGTGGACATGGATGATAGTGGACTTGCATAAGCCAATCTTGCTGGCAAAGGGAATGTTAATAAAACTGTAGCCACCCAGCTGGTGTTCAGGTATTGCTAGTGCCTATTATTTGAAAACAGGCTTACCTTAGAAAAAAAGGATGAGATTCTCTTGAAATGGTTGGGGGTTTTCCAAAAGAACGCAAATAAAATTCTTTGCCTTTGGGTACTACAGGAACAAAGTTGTGTTCAGATCTTATTTCGAAGTTGTGGGTTGTTTTTTTTTTCCCCTACAACCCTGTGAGCAGGATATTGACTTTTATTTTAAAGACAGACAGTAATTTTTATTTACTAAAATAATTCCAATTTGTAATTTGATATAAACCAATGTACGTTACAGAACTTTCAACAGTGATACATGCTTCCAATACTTGCTTGCCTTTTTTTATCCTAGGCTGAATGTAATTTGCTGTATGCAAAGTACTTACTGAATTGAAGGAGGCATGTTCTGTGGACCTTTTAGAAGTACTAGAGTTTTGCTGTGGATGAAGTTTGTTCTCATTCAAACTTACAAATCTGTGTGGATACTATACTACATATTCTCTGTGTATGTGTGTATAGAGTGAGTGCGCTCAGCATTCTTGTTTTAAGCAACTGTCAGAATGATGCAATCATTTAGGAACCACACAGGCAGTTTGCTTCATGTTTCGTGCTATTCATACTCCCCTGTTTTCTTTCTTTCTTTTTCTATGTTTAAATTTTCTTTTCAATGTAGAGCTCTTTTTGATTATGACAAGACTAAAGATAGCGGCCTTCCAAGTCAAGGATTGAACTTCAAATTTGGCGATATTCTCCATGTCATTAATGCTTCTGATGATGAATGGTGGCAAGCACGGCAGGTAACTCCAGATGGAGAAAGCGATGAAATTGGAGTTATCCCAAGCAAACGCAGGTATGTCATCTTTTATTGACTTTGAGATGTCCACTATTAAATGTCTAATACGATTAATACAGATACTGCATATGCTTTGCTCTTTGTTAATTCTGTACCACATCAGCCACTTGTTTGGGTTTGGTTTTTTTTTTTTTCAAGTAGTCTGTAGTGGGTTTCTGTCTAACTCAATGAGAAGTTTGTTAAAATCCTGTTTAGCCTTGGGAGTTGTGTTCTGAAGTTAATAAAGCTGGTCCAAGTCCATTTCTCTGTTCTCCCTATAAGCAAGTTATGGGTTTAATAACATTATGCGTGAGTTTAATAACCTTAAACCAGTTATGTAAGAAAAGGTGCAAAGTGAATTTTATTTTAATCATGACACTATTGTGAATTCTTTCTACCCGAAACGTGGAAAACTGGCAGGTCTTTCTTTGGTGGACAGAGTAAACAGAGAAGAGGTCTTTGTTGGTGTGCTGGAGACCCAAATAAGCAATTAGGTGATCTGAATCTTAGTATCTGCTGATGACTCATAATTGCGGCTGTTCACTTACTATATTGTGTTTTCTGTTTGCACCCTCTGGATTTGTTGAACCTATATAATCACAAAATATTCCAATACCCTCATAGCTCATCATTTGAGAAATAATACCCTACTTTTCCAATACAATTTGCCATTATCAGGCTTCGATTTTCTGAAAGTGTCATCAGCAATACAAATCTATACTACAAAAGGTACACCTATATGCTGACGTTGTAACAAGTAATAACTTGAAGTTCTGGAATTTTGCCAATTTACTATTTTTGTATGTTTTTTTGGTAGAGTTGAGAAAAAAGAACGAGCCCGTTTAAAGACAGTGAAATTCAATTCCAAAACAAGAGGAGATAAAGGGGTGAGTTAATGAAGTGCTAATTACAACTGCCATTGTGAATGGTAACATTTTTTGGTGGTTTATGTATGCAGACTGTTTCAGATTTTAGCAAAAAGATTAAACTCTGCCAAAGAGAAATAAAATAATTCTGAGCACCAAAGCAAACTTTAATTGTCAAAACACTGCAAATCGTTTAAAGAATTAGCTCGAATATGTTATCATTAATAATGTAATGGGAGTTGTAGCTACTAATCAAGTATTGGGTAGTGCCATTTCTAACAGCTCTGCAAGTGCTGTTCATAAAGCAGCTTGGTCCTTTAGTATGGATTGTAGTCCTGGCCTCCTTTTTTTTAGGAAGGGCCTTACTACCAATTTTCAGAAAAAATAAAATATTCCTATCTTTAAGTTTTTCTTAATGCCTCCAGAAAACAAGGAAGTAAAGCTCAACAGGGTACCTACGATGAAATGAGATTTTATGACGTACACAGTTACACAGACAGCATAAAGTAACTTTGTTACAGTTATGGATGTAGAAGCATGCAAGGGCTTAGGCCAACCAAAACTCGAGGCTAGTGCCATTGCTCACCAGAATCAGTTTCCATCTCACAACTGTTTTTTCTCACTGCCTCCATTGGTGCAAATACTGATGTGGCTGTGCTCAAATCATATGAAGTAGCTGATGTGGGTGAAAAATAACCCAATCCAAAAGAAATCCTGGTTTTATATTTAGTCAGTCCCTTGGTCCAGTTCACTGCCCAATATGCAATCCCTGTCCCAGTACACATGATGGGAATGAGTGGTGAGAAAGCAGTATAGCTACTCAAGTAGCAATAGGAATGTTTGTAGATGAAATTATATCAATTTCATAATGTTACGGCAGTTTTGTATTATTTTAAGTGTGCAACTTTTTAAAATGTTTTGGTCATTTTGAAATTTGGGAAGCAATTTCACAACCTTACAATTTCTACCGATAGTATATAACTGTAATTTCAAGACTTAGGTATATGCATTTTATTCTGAAGAGCCTTATGAAGTAATAAAACATTGTCATTTTTAAAAATCTGAAACATGCTTTATGCTCCTGAGGAAGCTATTTCTTAAATAGTGTTTAGTTTTTAATAGCACTAATGCTTAACATTAGTCAGTCATTATTGTAAATATCAACGGTTCCTTTTAGTAATTTATTTCAGTTAGTGTCTCCATAATTTCAAAAATCACATATATAAAATATTGAAGCTTCAATACTTTATCCTGATAGTGAAGGACTTTATACTTTAAAGACTGTCAAATCCATATGTACATCCATCTGCTACATGGCAAAGGTTTCAGATTAGTTTATTGATGAAGAATATATAATGGTTTTTTCTATAAGTATTTGTTTAAAAGGAAATTAATATCTCTAGTTATTTTCTGATGAACAATTACAGTACTGCCTTGAAGATTCACTGGGTTATTTGCAGGTTTTTTTTTTCTGTTTTGGTGCACTCATATTTTGGTTTTGGAATAAAATGTTATCAAACGATGTGGTGATTTTTAACCTGATCATTTTTATAATTTGAGTTCACTCTTCAGAAGTCACATAAAGAAAATGGCTTAAATACTTCATATTATTTTAATTACATTAAGTAATTTTTCAAATGTTACCATGTTCTTTGAAAGATAGTTGCATGGTTTTGTAGTTTTGTCTACCAATAAACTGCAAACAGTTAACTTAATTAACGATGTATTTGAAGTAGCATTTTGACAATAGCAGACTTGGTGCACAGTGACTGTACTAGCACAGCACCAAAGATACGCATGGAAAACTGAGTGGAAAAGCAACTACGCTTGCCATTGATATAGAACTGCAGTTCTCTTTCTTTAGTAACATTTCATTTTGCAAACACGCTTACACTGTTCACAATCTTTTGCTTCAGCTGTAAATGTTTTAACATTATAGTTTCTCCTAAAGTGTGCTTCCTGTGTTTGTCATGATGATATTTTTCCCCACTAAGTTGTCTGCATCGTACATGTCCTCATGGACTGTGTGCCCTCCTGTGTCTGTGTATGATAATACTCCGTGGTCAGGATGAAATACCAACTTTGTACAATTCTTCAAAATTTCTCCATTAAAGCCTTAAAGAATATCTCTAGTGATGGCAAACATTGAATTCATGTTCCTTTCATTTTAAGGAAAGCTAAAAAATCTGGAGCAGAAATGGTTAAATTTTTTTTCTTGTTTGTTCCTTTCATATACACATTTATCTCACTTTCTGTGCTGCTTCTGTTTTAATATATTCTTGCTTATGATGCCTGTTTATGATTTGCAGTGAGCTTATGAGAAATTTAATACAATTACTATGCATTTTCAACTAATAAGCAATTCTCTCAAGCTTTTTATAATCATGGTATCTTTTAAAAATAATCTTTTGGCTAATCTTTTATGCAAAATCAGTATAATATTACTTTTATTTTCTCTATTTTTGGCAGTGGAACTGACTCTGACCATTATACATGCAGTATATAAAATTTAATATTTGTTCAGTAAGATGTACTGTACATAAAGTTAAAATAATTATTGTTATGAAATAGTTTCAAAACTAAAATGAAGAACCCAACTATGTTTTATGAAGCACAGTAAATCAGCCACTCCTTTTATTTTAACTATACAAATTGCCCTCTCACTACCTCAGTTAAACTGCAACATTTTAGCTTTGTTATATTCATTTCCCCTATTCTTTTGCCCAAACTGAGAGACTTGTTCGAATGGAGCAATTATATAGGTGTAAGACTTACACTTTTTAAACTTCGTTATAGTATTTTTCAGTATACTGAGCAGAGATCTCTTCTGGGCATATTTCCTTGTTGCCCTTGTTCTGTAGATTACATTAACCTTTCTGATTATGAGAAATCAATTGCAGTGACTTGTTGACTTCAGATAAAGAAGGTCAGGAGGACCATAACCTAAAACCTTGCCCATGATTTGCGTGTGGTTCCTGCAAGCATGTGATTGGCTCAAAACTAGTTCTTTTGTCCATATGTCAGTTGATAGCTTACCAGTTCTTACAGTGGAATGACAGTTTTAGTCAAACATAGATGCCAGCCAATTAAAGGTTTTATGGATTTCCTACTTAACACAGTATTGCTATTTCCAGAGCTCAATGTCACTGATTGGTGACAGACCCATGGTACCATGTGCCTCTGACACCTGGTAATTTAAAGTAAATGAGTTTTTTTTAAACAATGGTAATGAAAACATCAGCGGATGTTTCAGTATCTGTTATTGCCAAGCAAGTCTGTATTAAAACAGATGGCCAGAGGGACTGTTAACACTGTAGCAGGATGCGGCTTTTGTGCTACGCTGTGGGCATTCTCTTTAGAAGGGCAAGTGGAAGTTTTGCAATGGTACCAAAGAAGGTGGCCCACTGCTTGAAAAAACTTTGTCTTGTTTGACCACTGGTTGTTACTATATTTCATTCCATACTTCATGCTGGTAGAAAAGATTGTGTCTTTTTGCAACTGTATTGCGTATAATAGAGGAAGATGAGGTTACACTGGCTGAAGACAGACAGACAATTACTTGAAAGTTAACATGCTCCAGATTATAGAAATAGCTGTTAATAGTCTTTAATGTATGTATTGAATTTTTTTTTTAAAGTAAAAATAGCTTTAAAAAAAATTGTTCTGTGGAAGTTTTATTACTTCCTGCTGCACATGGGCTCTGCTTGGCTTAGAAATAAACAGTTCCCCTGCAGCATAGGGTCTCAAAACCAAGTTGGGCATTTTCTTGCTTTTGCCATCCTTCCCATCATAGAGTTTCTGCAAACAAAGTGACAAAACCATGACAAATTTCATGTCTTGGCAAAACTGGTCAGATGGTTCACTTATGTCTAAAGATGAAAAGAAATTTCAGGTGGCTTCAACTTAGCTCTATTAATTCTAGTTCTGGGCGTAATTGCAATCAAAATGTTACTGATTTATTTATATGTTGAGTTTCTTCATTGACTTAGAACAGTAAATTAAAGGCTCTGTAGTCACATAATGTCTTCAGCAGAAGACATGGCAAATATTACTAAATTCTGTGTTAACTATACCTGTAAACATATCTGTATATGAATGAAAATGCATTGATGCTCTCCATCACTTAGACAAGGAGCACAATAATTGTCTATATTCAAATGGGTGGATACGTATATGTCGATATAGGTAACTCTAGAAATTCTGGTAGCAACTGAGATGCAGAAATTCTTCAGCAACACGAGCAGTTAATGTCAAAAGTTGCTGAACATGATCCTTGGACATATGGGGGTTTTCACCTGGTAATTTTCTATAAATGCACCCTTGAAAAAATAATTGGCACAATATCAAATGAAATAAGTTTGTATCTTTTGAAAGTTAATCTTGATATTGGGATGCAGACTTACGTAAAGCAAAGTAGTTTCTTTCAGTGAACTTGCAATGAATTGCGATTGTGAAAGACTGAAACAAGGTTTGGTTTTTTTTTAATTGTTTGGATATTTTAGCTAGACACATTTCTTTTTTTCCTTTTGTCCTATTTCACTGTTAACTTAGTTTTATTGTAAGAGCATTTGGTACAATGCCAGCTTTTAACTTCCATTTTTCTTTACTGTATGATATGTTATTTAGTAGTCATCACCACAAAGTATTTACAGTTTTCCCTTTGCAAATGGGTGACACTGGAAAATACTTCTGGTGTACTGTTATGATGTCAGCTGTTTGCAAAAGCATGTGTAAAGCCTTAGCATTTTTTTTGTTTAAATACTGTAACCCCTATATTAGATAATATCAGTTATTTGATTGACTTTGAGTTCATTATGGTTTGGCATCTTGTAACAGCCAAGTTTTTCACATCTTTTTACACTCTCAGCAAGCCTAAATTTGTGAAATGCAGGTCAGGCCATATAGAATCATTTAGATTGGAAAAGATCATCGAGTCCAAGCAGCCTGCCAGTTCTCTCAATAGTAAGCATGTGAAATACAGAGGGTGTGAGCAAAGCCATGATCCCAATTTCTATTTTTAATGAGCTGAGAAGATAGTGTTAAACTGAAATATGCACTGCATAACGTGGTTATAGGAGTCAGCTTCCACAAAGCTGCTGGTCTGGGCCTTTTGTTCACACAGACATTAGACATCCTTTGTTTTGCCCCTCCTTCTCTTCTTCAGCAGTCATTCAATGACAAGCGTAAAAAGAACCTCTTTTCCCGAAAATTTCCCTTCTACAAGAACAAGGACCAGAGTGAGCAGGAAACCAGTGATATTGACCGTAAGTATGTGGCATTCGATGGAGAGCGAAGCACACGTAGAAGGGCCTGCTAGATTGCAGTAGGGTGTTACCATGGAGACAGTTTCATGAGCTGCAACAGGCTAACGAGCTTGAGGTGCCAATGACAAACCAATCTACAAAATCAATAAAACCGTTTGTTTGCTGTTAGAGTAAAATTTAACCCAAGAGTATCCCAGCTGCGAATAAACTGGGTAATACTGTTGAGTAACAAGGTGTACAACAGCCTTCCAGCACTGTCAGTGGTGGTTCCTCATTTCTAACTTGGAGGAGAGGGCACAGGAGCAAAGCAAATGTAACAGAGCTTACCAGCTTCTCGAATCAGTCCCTTTAGACTGGTTTCTTCAAAGTCAGTCATTCTAATTCGGTTTTCCTAATGAAGAGAGGTCACTTTGATTTTCATTGTTGTTGCCAGCACTAAAAAAAAAAGTGTCTTCTCAAAAAGCAGTTGCACAAGTTTGCTAATTCAGACCAGGTCTGCTACAAACTGCGTTCTCTACCATTTGCACCACTGATTACACTTCATGTGCCAATCCGGTCAAATCCTATAGACTTATGTTCCCCTGTGATGTTCTGGGAACTGTCTCCTGTCGTAGCGCCAATTTTATATATTACTGACAATTATTTTCTTTGTGATTGTCTTTTTATTGCTTGCCCTCTGGGGACTACTCTGCAGGAGGTCCCTGACGACATGGGATCAAAAGGCCTGAGTAAGTGATCAAAATACTCCCAAGTTATTTTAACCTCCATCTGAAAAATTACTACTCTTTTTTTATTTTAACAGATATTTTTGAGACTGGTGCTCTGCTGGCATAAGGAGGTTGACTCTCAAAGTGTTTCATGAGCTTTTTCTAGTTTGTAATGAATGTTCTGGGGGTTTTTGCTTTCAGGAACGTGTTACTTGAAGTTCATGTGATTATCACTTTAGGTTTTTGTTGTTGTTGTTCGGAAGCTTACCGGCGCTTACTTGTTTGTCCTTAATAGTACTGTGTTTTTAAATTTGGTGGTTATTTTTTTTATGTCAAGTTTATCTTGTCTTTGTGGTTTTATTTATTTAAAAATAACCTCTGGCTTTTTACAGTAATAGTACAACCATTGCTGTAATACTTGTAACTAGTTATGGTTTTCAATCCTCTCTCTAGGTGACTGACATTTACAGCTACTTAAAACAAACAAAAAACTTTGCTTAACAAATGCCATGAGAGTTTTTCTGTCTGACTTATTTGAACTCTTACGATGCTTTTAGACCAGGTAGAGGGGTAGCTAATAGAGGAGACACATAAGCATTTGTTGTATTTCTTGCAGAAATATTGACTACTTGAATACACTAAGATTCAAAAGTTGCTGAGTACTCGTAGCAGATCTGTTTGTGTATGTAGACACCACCACTGTACTAAAATGACAAATAAAGTCAAGACCTTGCTTTCATCACAGATATTAAACACATAGATTATTAGGCATTTATGGAATAGCAAAATTAGTCACTAAAGATATGTGACTGAAGGTCATCAAAAATAGCATTT
Source organism: Leptosomus discolor (assembly GCF_034619465.1). Classification (NCBI taxonomy): domain Eukaryota; kingdom Metazoa; phylum Chordata; class Aves; order Leptosomiformes; family Leptosomidae; genus Leptosomus; species Leptosomus discolor. The sequence continues at coordinate 51,287,630 of NC_141397.1, read as the reverse complement.
CTTCCTGGGGCATAACTGTTATGCCCAGTGTTCCTGAAATTACATGTAAGAAGCAGTGTACTTTTATACTTGTCCTCAATCATGAAATAAAAATTCTAGTAGCTAAAACATTAGTTTTCCATTTCTGAAATGGCTACTTTCAAGGAAGTTCTTGGTCTAGAGCAAAGACCTTAGCGACCTTTATGGTCTTATGGTTTAGAGCAGAAGATCATAAGCAGCCTTTATGGCCTTATGATCATACCTAGTTTAAACTATGTAATGTGGTCCAGGAACATCACTAGGTGATTCTGTTACAAAACAAAATGGCTTCTAGCCTGTTTTTGAGCACAGTTAGACTTTTCGAAACTGCCTTACCACGCTTAATGTGAGCTGTGTTACTTGGCTCTGCAAGACTGCTGTTCTTGGTGGTGTTCAACTGTGCCCGTTATCAGACTATCACAACACTTGTTTCCCTTTCATGTTCTACTATGAGGCTTTTAAACATCGCTATTTGCCTCTTCCATGCCAATGTGGACATTCTTTTTCCATGACAAGAAAACAAAATGGAGGTGCATCCAAATTACTGGTACTTGCAAATATTAGGAAGTATTTGTCTGTCTGTCCTGCACAGAAATTAAATGAGGGAGTTTAGTCTAGCTAGAGATTCATGGTTGAAAGATACTAGTTCACTTTATCAAAAAAAAAATTAAAAGGTTAATTAGTTTACATATGATAATTAACTTTTAAAATTTTTATTAATCCCTAGAAGCATACTTTATAACTGTATTCTTACCTCTAGAGTCCTCTTGCTTTCTTCGCTTCAATCTTGTAGGGGAGGAACCACACTGAATTCAATGTAATAGAAAGGTTCCTCATGACAACAATATATATTATTGTATGCACATAGTTAGGTACATAATTTCAAATTACTTGTATTTAATTTGTGTAGCTCAAACACAAGCTTCTTTGTGCAGCCTTAACCTGTGAATGTTAGTGTATAGACACATTCATTGGGTGGCATGAAAATTGATTCTTTAAAATTAAGTTCACCAATATCAAAGTTCATATTTGTTCACCAGATCTGTGGAATTTTCAGGTAACAGAATAGTTTGATACCTGAATTTCTTCAATTGCATTATTTTTTATCATAAATATATTTAACACATAGCTTGAAAAAGTAAATATAAACACCTTGTAGCTACTGAAGTATTTCGATGACTATGCAAAAGGCATGAAATTAATGTAGACAGTCCAGAATAAAAGTCACGAGCTTTTTGAAAACTAAAGCATTACTGGAGGGAAGAAAAGAAATTTAAAAAAAAAAAAAAAACAAAACACCTTAATTCTGCGTTGCACTTCAAGTAAACTGTTTAATATCCATAGGAGAGTGTCTAGTATTGAGTGCGCTACGCTATTTCCTGCAGTATAGTCCAGTACTTCTGCTACAAGACTCTTAACATAATCAATAAATTGTCTGCATAAAAGTTGAAATGCATAATCCCATAGTTTTCACACAACAAAATTAATCTTGACGTGAAAACCTAAAAATTGCAGGGTTATGAGTGAACTATGAATTAGTGTACTTTTTGTAATCTGATGTGCTATTTAATGTTTTTCTTTTTATTAACATCAATTCCTTTCGTATGAAATTAAGCTTGATCCTGAGAGCTATGAGAAGTACCTTAAAACTTTTATATGCAGTATGTATTGATTTCAGCGTTTTGATATCAGTATTGTCTTTCATCTGGATTATTTTGCGTCAATTTGCTTTCTTTTGGACTCATGCCATTAGTGTATGTTCCTTATTTTTTTTCCCATTGTGTTGCAATTTCAGAGCATGTAACCTCTAATGCCAGCGATAGTGAAAGTAGTTACCGTAAGTGTTTTTAAGTTCTTTGTTTATTTAGAACCTTTGTTTAGTAGCACCTTCTTTTGGTTTTGTTTGTCTGTCTTTTCTGGGTATTTACATGTTAAATAGAACTTCCCAGTCACCTTCGGGTGAAATCCATAGTCAGGTGTTTGGTGAGTACTGCAAATTGTGCTGTGTCTTTGTTTTTAAAAAAACTGACTGGAGAGAGTCATTGCAAACTTCCTTTATGGATATTTTTATTGTGGTCTATGATTTTCTTCGTTCAGCTTAATTTGAATCTGTTCCTATTTTTTTTAAATTTTGCGAGTGAACTGGACCAATTAAAACCTAAATGTAAATTTAATGCTGACAAATATAATTACATGTAGTTGAGCTTAATACTGGAAGCATAACTAAACTGTGTAATCTGTTAAATAGTTTAATAACTGTCTACAGTATTTCACAACCGATACTCAGATTTAACATGTATACGCTTCTACTGAAAGTAAAGACAAACATGTATTTACCCTTGCTTTCAGCTTTCATTTCTCTATTTTGTCAAGTGTGGGTGCTTAGTATGAATTGTCTTCAAAGCATATGACACACATGCAGTGCTGGAGTCAGTATGATAGATTAGCATGCTAGTCACGCATGCACGTTCTCTCTCTCTGAAGATACGGTGTCTTTTAAATACTAGACTGAGTTAGCTTTTTTACTAGCCCAAGCTACAGTACTATTTACTATTACCCAAGCTACAGCAGTACTACATGCTCACAGCGGGCAATATGCTGCATGATACTGCTCTACAGTGCTTTAAAAATGTCTTAAATGAGAGCCAGAACATCAATCCCACTAGTCATTTCCAGCGAACAGCTCCTCAGTAAGGTGTATGGTCCAGACCTAGAACTCAGCAGTGTGGGAAGATGGAAAAGTTGAGGATTTGAAGAAGAGTATGAAAAGAAGGAACAGTAAAAGTCACGCAGGGTGACAGTGAGGAGTGGCTCACTGATCAGCTGCTGCCTGCCTGCTGACTGTATAATGGGCATTTCAGAAACAGAAACAATTTCTGTTAGGGTAATAAGGAAGGTGGTTCATTAACAGATAATCTTTGTTTGGAAGCTGTAGGTCTTCTCAGAGGTGATGATGCACATTTTTTCTTTCAGATGATTACACTCAGGGAGAGAATTTACATATGTATATAAAATTCTAACAGTGCTGTAGACTGTAATTGAAAGGAAACCAGTTGGGGGAGGCATTCATGACCCCTGAGAATAACACAAAATGGAACGTGTATGGAAGTTGCCTTCGACAAACTTAGAAATTTTAACCATTTTTAATGACATGCCATTAAAACTATCTAACCATGACTGTTTCTTCATAAATTTGCTGCTTTCCTCCCTCCCTGCCCCCCCAAGTTTTTCTCAGAGCTTGCTTTATTTATGTTTAAAGCTCATTACTGGTACTGCTAGTTAGTTTTTTACTCCATTGTTACTTGAGAAACCCTGATTTTGTTATGAATGTTATGGATTTGCTTATCTGAATGTGTCACTCCAAGCACTTTTTATTAAAATTATTTTTTAAATTTCTTCTTACTGCTGTCTAATATGAAAGTTATCTTGATTACAGATGAGTACGGTTGCTCAAAAGGTTCATTCTATTAATATTAACTTTTCCAAAGTATTGAAAAGCAGTGACAATATATACTTTTTGCCCTCAATCAGGGGATGCTTTTTACTTACTTCAGTAGTTTCCTTAACTAATTTTTGACCTTATAGCAATGTGGCTTCTCCAAAGAAGTATCTAATTATATGTGAGCTGGTTCTTTTGTAGATGAGTTGATGGTTGGTGATTCCCTATTCTTCTCCCTAGCCTAAAAGGGGTTCTGAAAGTATATACTGTCCTTCTAAATTCCATTTGCATGAGTAACTTTTTGATATATTAAAATATACAGGTTGCATGTTTTCGTGTCTGTCTTAAGGTATTCCTCACTTGCAATAACTTACAAAATTAAAGTGTTCATTCATGTATTGCTGTAGTACAGTTTGAATGCAAATTTACTGCAAATAATAGAAATATTTCTCTTAATGAAATTGTACATTTTAGATTTAAAAGATCAATGGTATTAGCTATGAAATAAAGATTATATATAGAAGCAATATATGAATTTACAAATCTTTCATCTGCCATCTGTATCTGTGCAACTGTGGTACAGCATTGGTATGTTCCTTTGCCTGTTACAAGTATGGCTTATGAACTGCAAAGACTGTTCCAAAATTACACAAGTGAGTTATTGAAGGACTGTATTTTATTCAGAGTTTACAAAAATGCCATATAATTTGAGCTTACATCTTCAGAATTATAAATTTTCTGCTGTCATGGAGTTAATTTTTAGTAATTTCGTTGCAAGAAATCTTACTCAGATATATCTTGTTAGGCTAGAAATAATCTTTTAGAGAGATGGCAACTGAGGTATATTTCAGATGCTTCACTAACATTTAAAAAGCCTGCAGCTGTCAAAGGTCAAAATTCAGTTATTTTGGTTTCATTCACTGCTGATGTGCTTTCTGGAGCTGAGAATAATACTAAGCATTCTTTGTTTTCAACTTCATCTTTAAAAATTCATTAATAAAAGAATAATTACTTAGTGTTTTTTTTTTGTAGAATTAGAGTGGTGGAAGATGTTTATATAAATGCCACTTCATGATAAAGTTAATGGAAGATATGTCTGCTTTGACATACATGGTTGTTAGCCCTGTATAAATATAGAAAAATATTATTGTAAATGCTGGCCTCAGTGTGGAGAATATTCATGATGCAGGTGTCATTGCCTCTAGCAGTGAATGATAGCATGCATGCATTTCAGGGAAACACGTATAAGAGCATTTCAGTAATGCTTTAAAATTCTTTTGTGCTTGATGTCAGTCTGACATGCTAACGTAAACCAGGAAATTATTTATACTGTATGTGTCTTACGCTTTAAAATTTTGTGTTTGGCTTATCTTTGTGATTTTTATAATTCATCGCTCTTGGAAAAATGTCCTTCATCAGAATCGTTGTAATGCATATTACTGAGGAATGTCTGTATCATTATAGTTCATTGAATAACTCGATTTAAATGTGTTGGTTTAGGAAAAAGATACATATACGTGTCTTTGCATTTAAATTTTAGGTGGCCAAGAGGAATACGTCCTGTCATATGAACCAGTCAATCAACAAGAAGGTCTGTAGATCTCACTCAGTATAAAATAAATATCTGAATTATCAGAAGCTTCATGTGCCCTTATATACTGAGCACCATGATAAATTTCTTCCCTGTTTTGAATTTGTTACTATTATTCAAATGAATAAAGCAGAAAGGCATAAATTATTAAACACAATTGCTAAATTATTTAGTGCAAAATCCAAAAGTGTGCTACTTAAAATAACTTATGTGTGGTTTACATTGCATAAGGAAAACATGGTATGTCCAACAGTTCCGTCAATGCCAACCTCAGAAATTATAGTTTCCTTCTCTTTCATTTTGCTTTAGTATTCTCACTGTTGCAAAGAGTGTGTCAATAGATCATTTGTCTGTTTTAGTAAGCTTTAATTGAAATGTCTCCAAATCGTGTCAGTCTCCCATTTCTGTGTGGGCTTCTTACATGGCTAATTTGATTAGCAATTCCCAAGTACTTTTTTTTTTTTTTTTCCAGAAAAATATTTTTGAATGAGATGGAAATTGATAGGAGAAAATATTTTCTCACAGTTGCGTTTAAAATAAAAGGCTTTTCACTGATTCACAACAGGATGCTATCGTGTCCTTTTCATCTTGGTCCTGATCTTGCTTCACTGTGTGTAATAGATACAGAACTTTTAGCGTTCCCATTCACCATCACAGGTGCTAACGGTTGATTTACATTATCTGATACATAGCTCATATATTTGTAAATTAATCTGTAAACAGAATGTCTTTTGGGAATACTTGGTGTCTGTTACCAATCAAATAAGGTGGCAGTAGAAGTAAATATATATCATGCATTTACATGAAGTTTGAGCGTCAAGATTTTATTTCTGGTTTCATGCAGTGAGTGGCACAGCCCAGTAGCTTTTAATACCATTGTGGAACACGCATGCCGGTGTAAACTCCACTTTGACTAGTTAATCATGGCATATGGGCTCCATTTCATTAGTAAAAATAGTTACATAAGATGTAACACAAATGACATTATTTATATCATAAATTTGTAATTTTGGTAGGCTCCAGATAAAATCCTGGATGAGAAATGCATGAGTTAGACCGTGCTAGAGATGGGGAAAGGGCAGGTCCTCTTCGCTGTGCTAAATAAGCAATGGTTAGGCTAGGGAACTGGAGGTTTGTTACCCTCGAATGAGCAGCTGCTGGGTCTGTGTAGGTACGCATACAAGGTCTCACAAAATGAGAAATATCTTTTTAGCTGGTATTAGCTTCCCACGTTCTGATAGTTTAATGGTTTAGTGAGAACAGTAGTAATATCAAGTGAGTTAATATCAAGATTGAAGAGAAAAGATGTGAATGAGTCTTCGTACAAGCCGACGATTTAGTAACTATCACTTTGTAAGACTAAAGATTTGAGAGAGCCAAGTGCTCTGGCATTTAAATAAATTACTGTATTCCCCTTTGTGAGTCTAACCTAGTGTATGGGGAAGGCCATAAAAGAACCAGCACCTCGTTCTTTTGCTTAGGGGCAGTAATACATTCACAGAATCACACGGAATCACAGAATGTTAGGGGCTGGAAGGGACCTCGAAAGATCATTGAGTCCACCCCCCCGCCAGAGCAGGACCACCTAGAGCAAATCACACAGGAACGTGTCCAGGCGGGTTTTGAATGTCCCCAGAGGAGGAGACTCCACCACCTCTCTGGGCAGCCTGTTCCAGTGCTCTGACACCCTCACAGTGAAAAAGTTTTTCCTTATGTTAATGTGGAACCTCCTGTGCTCCAGCTTGCACCCTTTGCCCCTTGTCCTGTCATTGGCTATCACCGAGAAGAGCCCGGCTCCATCCTCCTGACACTTGCCCATCACGTATTTATAAACATTTCACAGTATTTTTTTTTTTTTAAGAAGCCCAGAGGAATAAGGAACTGTAATGACCAAAATTAATTTAAAGGTGCTTGGACTTGAGGCACAGGTGGTCCACCCTTAGCCTTTTAGCAAAGATGTTTGTTATTAAATTAATATGTTGACTGTTACTGGATCCAAGATGTTACTTTTATGAATATATTAATATCTGGGAAAGGAAGTAGTACTGAGAGTCATATTAAAATATATCTTGCAGGTCAGACTTTACTTATTTTGCACTTATTTGTGCAGTAAAGACATACTGAACCTAAAACTAAAATTTATACAGCTGAAATTATATGCTAATGCCCAGATACTTGGGCATTATTGTCTCCATGGTTCTTGCAGAATAATCAGATATTTTCTGCTTAAGCTTAATTGCCAACTAACTTTATAAAAAATTAAGCTCCTTTTAAAAGATGCTACGCTTCATCTTTGAAGGGTGTTAGTAGTTACGGAAACTATATATAGTTGAGTCTTTTCATACATGAGTATTTAATTGTGGTCTTAGAGGAAAAGAAGAAACTTCTTCCAACGCAACTAAAATTTCATGGGCTCTGCTACTGCTTAGTAAGCAGGTACCTACTGCTTAGGTACCTCATTGAAGTTAAAAGAATTTCAAACTTCCCCCTTTTGTTTTTTTCATTAGAGCGAAGAATCTTCCTTTGTGAAAAGATTCTTTTGTTTTTTGTTTTTTTTTTTTGTTCCAAAGACTTCATAATTTAAGACTCATCTTCAGTCACATAGGGTAATGATTTGAGAGTGAAGAACTAACATCTTACTGTGACTATGGTATTAATTGATTTACGTTGTTCAGTGTGTTTTTCTTCTCTTTAGGGGTACATATTCTTTTAGCTATTAAAATCATTACCATGTGATGAAGTTTATTTTGCTGAACTGTAAAAGTTAGCAGTCATACTGAAATTTAACTGATGTTATTCCTTTACGTTTCATAGTCAGTTACACTCGACCTGTGATTGTTTTGGGACCCATGAAAGACAGAATAAATGATGATCTGATCTCAGAATTTCCAGACAAATTTGGCTCATGTGTTCCACGTAAGTCTCAGCAAATACTGAAGCAATTCTAAATGAGTTTTTTTTGTTAATTTTCTTAATAGGCACCCTCTGTATGTTGAGTTAAAAAGAAGTTAATATATTTTCTAAACTTTATAGACCTATCTTAATTGTCAGTCATCTCTTTGCTTGTGAAATTTTTGTGGTATAAATGGGAGACTATTTTTGGATATTGTAGGGGAAAAAAGTCATTGTGTTTTGTTTTGCTTTAAAAATTACTGGTTTATATTTAAAGATACTACTAGACCAAAACGAGATTATGAGGTGGATGGACGTGATTACCATTTTGTCACTTCCCGAGAGCAAATGGAGAAGGATATTCAGGATCACAAATTCATTGAAGCTGGCCAGTACAATAATCATCTTTATGGAACAAGTGTCCAATCAGTGCGAGAAGTAGCAGAAAAGGTAAATCAGTGCCAGTTACTTTCATTTACTGAGGTCATGCTCTGACTGTGTTGATGGGGAAAAGAGAAGAATGGGACAAAGCCATTAGGAGCCCACCGATTTCAAAAGGAATTTGTACAAAACTAGAAACAAAGCGCATTGTCACAAATGCATTTAGGGAGATAATGACGCTTTGGAATAATGAAAGCATCGTGATTAAATTATGGGAAAAGAGCAACCTTAGTTTGTATCCTCTTATAAAAAGAGAATAGAGAAGAAATAATTGGAATTCCAGGCTGATTGGCCTAGCTCACATACAGAGATCATTAACTTATTAAGAATAGTGGTGGTGGAGTCAATTAATATGATGATTCATTTGATACACACCTGTGCAGAGGAAAACTTGTAAAAATGTTATTCTTTGTGTCCTTTATGGATTTAGCTGACAAAGGGAAAAGAGTAAATGGAATAAACTCAATCTTAAAAAGAATTTTTACATAACTACCACTACATTTTGAAGACTGACCTTGCTGGGTTTATCCTGAACAGTTTTTAGTTAACTATTTCTTGCAAAATCTAAATATTTCAAAATTCAAACTGAAGTTTACTCGAGCTATCTGAAAAAGAGTGGGAAGAAGGAAGCATATTTCTTAGAGTAAAATGCTTCTTTTAAAGAAATTTTTTTTGTGAAAATTTTTTGCAAATGTTCCATGTTAGGTTGATGAATGTTGTTCTACTGCTTACAAACTTGGTGCATTTACAGTAGGCAATGTTATCTGGTCTGCATGAGAGAAGAAACAGCTGTTTTCTAGGTGGGAACTCACAAGTGTGAGCACTTTCAGTCTGGAGATGCAGAGGGTAAGTGTGGTTAACCCACGTGACACAGGAGTGTAGTTAGTTCTCTGGAAAACAGTGTAGACCATTCTGGCCAAATGGCTGAGTGTTGTTATTTCTGGCAATTTAATTTACTTGAATCAGAAACAGGCTGAACATAGTGAGATTCTGTGGTTCATGTGATGAAGTTTTCCTCTGCTGTCCTTTTCGCCCTATGGAATAGAACCTGGGCCTGTGGTATATAGTGAGAAAAGTAAAGAAACTAAAATCAGTTACAAAATTGTTCAAGTAAATGAACAGTACTTTGTATGGGAAGCTGAAGCTGTGAAACTATCCTATGTGGTTAAATGATGAAGCTGTTTATTGAACAGCTTAAACATTACAAACCTGTCGGCAGGTGCTTCACCTGGTAGCACAGATACAATCCTTCAGATCCATCCTAGACCTGAAATGGACTGTGTTCTTTTGTCCATCTAGTGAGATTAGTAAGGTACAAAGCAGTTGTGAATCTTTTATAAACTGACATGAAGGACAAAGTACTACCAGGTGTCTCCTTGCTATTAAGTCTCTTGCACAGGCACCGTGGGACTTTGAGTAGATGCGGCAATTTCTCAGTTCCAACTAACATTATTTTTCTGGGATACAATGGCCTCTCCTTCAGAACTTGATGTCAAAATCATGACAGGGCTGCAACCTAGTTGATCTGGGCTACTCCCTCCTTGTATTCCTCTCGGTCTCGCTTGAGATGAGTCTCTTTGCTGGTCTTATTACTGGGATTTCCAAGATGCTTTCCAATGTTTTCTGTGACAAATTTAGGAGAAGACATAACAGAAGTGACTGCTACTACCCCAAAAGTACCAGAAATAGTATTCTTGCAATAGGTTTACATTGTGTTCATTTGCCCATGATTCCAGCTGGTCCCTATCTCTCTCATTTCCTTACCTATAATGGCTACAGCTAAAGATGCTTTTTGATGTCATTGTTTGGTTATTGTGAAAGGCACCGAGTGCTGTTTCTCAATCAGATGCAGTGCAAGTAAGGGACTGAAAAATATGTAAAATATTGTTTAAATGCATTGTGCAAAGAGCAAAATAGCCTCCCTGGATGAAAACATGATAATTGTATCATGAAGTATTTGTGTTTCCTTTCTTTGTCTTCCACATCCTCGCTTGGATGGAATTTTCGGGTTCTTTTTTCTTTGGAATTGCTAGCAGCTTGCATATCCGTGTGTCTAAGGCTGCTCTTAATGCATGTTCATTATCAGTTTGGAATAAACTGTCACAGTTATATTCCATAAGGTCCAGCACAGCTACTGTGCTGGCAATCTAGTCCTCGATGCTTTGCCCAAAATCCTTTGGCACCTGGCATAAGTTGTTGGGCCAAACACAGCAAATACAAGTGTCTTATCCCAAAAAGGGAAATGGACCAGGTAATGTCCTTAATTCTCAATTCCCAGAGTGTGTGCCACATTTAAAGAGAAACCATTTGAAAGATGTGGATAGGTCAGCACATGTCATAAAATACTCTGTTAGAACATACAAACACCTCTTTTAAGTGATACCAGTCAGCATCCAGATCCATGGACTGCATCTGGGAAACAGCTATCATCAGTTGAAAGTAAGCAGATATGCATTGTTCATATGGAAAGAACACTTCTGTTGTCCTTACACATTCCCAAAATAAATTCCTGTGGGTTTGTTGTGCAAGAGATGAAATGTAAATGATCCCAGTGATCTGTTCTGCCAGGAAGCAGAAGCATGTCAGTCATTTCAGACTGCAGTCACTTCCTTGCTTTTCAACATTCCCTCCAGGAATGATCTCCCAGGAGTTCAGGAAGTGTGTTGTCTGATATGAGTAAATATGAGTATGCCTTGTGGGTTTGTACCCTGACTCACAGAATTCTGCCATTCATATTGGTCTCCTGCTAAAGAAAACGCTTTTCTTTTTTTGGTCACCTGACAGTGGTTTTCTGTTCCTCTCCCGCCATCCCTTTTTAAAATGGTGGTAATGCCAAATTACTCCTATGCTACTTGGAAAGTAAAGAAATAAAAATATGTGAGTTGAAATGAGCATATCGGAGATGAGAGGATCTGAGGAACAGGAGGAGCCTTTGAGATGAGATATTGCAAAGAGCTGGAAAATTGCTTATAATGGGAGAGTAGAGGTGGGGAGAAAAGCAGCCCTACAACATTGTCTTCCAGCTGCCCAAAGAACGCTTAAGTTATATTTGTTTTTCTCTGAAAAAATAATAAGCCCAAATAAATTGCATTCACCATCTCAAACTTTGTATTCTACTGCGTGGTATCTGGAGGAGAGTGCTTGTATTCAGTTCCATCTAACAATTCTGATGGTAGCATATTTCCATGCCATCAGGGGTGGGTACTCCCTCAGGTATGTGAGTTAAGTCATCTGGCTTCTCTCTGAACTGCATCTGTGAGATGGCCACCTTCCTAAAGGATCCTCAAATTATGTTAAAAAAAAAAAAAAAAAAATTCATTTGGGCGGTGTGGCTGAAGTACGGCTGTTCCACTGGATGATTCTGCATTGTTGATTGGGCTGCAGCCTCTGGTGGAGAAAGGAAGGAAGAAAGGTCAGGAACATCTCAAATGATGTATGATCCCAACAGAGGAGCACTGTGGGACCTTGTGCCAAAGTGGTGAAATCATATATCATTGATGCAAATGCTCTAATTTTGTTGGCTTCAGTGGAGACGTGTTTTGTCTTCTAAATTATTACGCTATGCATACCTGTGACTTAAACTTTTCTTAGTGTCGTTTTCCCTTCTCTTTCACTTTTTAGGGTAAACATTGCATTCTTGATGTATCTGGTAATGCGATCAAAAGGTTGCAGATTGCCCAGCTGTACCCAATCTCCATTTTCATTAAACCCAAAACAGTGGAAAATATCATGTGAGTAAAAGTAAAGTACCTCAGGCTACGTTGTTTGAGACTGTCATTGTATTTGTAAAGCCAGCTGCAAGTTATGTGAAAACGTAATATTTGCATTTTAAACAATATTTAATTTCCTGAGTTTAATTTCTAGGGACTTATAGATGGGGTATCTAATCCAAATTAAAGTTCTTGAAATGTCATGCTGAATTCCATGCAACGTAGTGTCAGAACATGTCGTTCCCACTACAGTCTTTGCTTAGGTGTGTCATTTAGGAGACTGCCTCTTATTAGGGTTAATACTCAGACAACAGTCTAAAATCTTATTTCAAAAGACTCCAAGTATTTTATAGTAGTTTTTAAGTGTTGTTATAATGTTTTCAATTTCAGGGAAATGAATAAACGCTTAACAGAAGAGCAAGCCAGGAAGACATTTGAGAGAGCTATGAAACTGGAGCAAGAATTTACTGAACACTTCACAGGTGTGTTTTGCATGGGGCTTCCCTTGCCAGAGTTGAAATTTTATTGCTTGCTGTAAAATAGTAATTGCCTTACTGCTGAGATAAGGCTGAACTTTGTTTTTTGGCTGATCTGTGGTTGTTTTGAGGCACAGAGCCATCTTAGTACCTCTACGGTGATTTCAATTTGACCAATTAATTCAATGTATACAAAAATCTACTGGGAGATTATTTTAGGCTTTAAAAATTGTGACACTTTCTACCATTTTTCCTAGGTATGCAGATGTTTGCTTTGTTGATATATTGTAAGCTTAAAGCTTTTTATTCGCAGAGCTGAGGTTGACCAGCAAAGCTCCCTGTAGAAAATTTTTTTCGATCAGGAAGTAAAGAACGATGGTAATTAATTAAGCATCTGGAAATTGGGCTCTGCAGCATTATTGTACTTAGCAAATCAAATTTGTGTATGCCATGGTCCTGGCTGTAACAGCAAGGGATGGGCTGCAAGCACTCAAACTGTGCTAACTGTTTGCGTTGTGGCTTGCAGTAGGAGGAGATTGACAAAGCCAGGTTTTTCAGGAGGACAGAAATGAGCCTTCCCTATTCCTGTCCTAGATAGGCACTCACTCCTTTCCTTTCTGTTACGTTCTCTTTTGCACTGTTTCAGTGTTTGCTGCCCCATTCGCGTCCTTTCTGTGACATGACTTCTTTGCCCAGTTCCTTCTTCCATGTGGGCAGAGCTGTGAATGCAACAGGCCGCTCCACCTGGGCAGGGGCACAGGAAGGGGTCATGGTTTCATGTAGGAGGAAGATAGAGGAACCAGTAGACTCACTGCCCCAGTCTTCCCACTGCCTTGTTCTCTGCATTGTGTGCTACCCACACAATGAACAACTTGTGTCCATCCCTTTTTGTCCCATCTCCCTCCCTCCCTCTCTGCTGCCTCGCCGCTGTCAGTTTATCCCAATACAGCATCTAGCTCTCCCAGCCTTCGCATAGCGCGCTCTCTGTCTGCACCCAGAAAGTTACGGGACTCTCCACATACATTGTGAAATCTTCCTATTACAGAGTCTATTACCAAATGAATTGCAAATGTGTCAGCTTTGTTGTTCAGGAAACAAATGAGTTTATTTTAATAGATATTAATGAAATAGTTAGCTGACATTCTCCTAGGCTGTCTCAGGACATTATATAGGAAATTTTTTCAGGAAATTAAGAGACATAATTCAAAAACCTATGATCATTTTTCAGTGCTCTAGTGCTCTGGGCCATGTTTCTTCTCGGAAGTAGAAGGCTTGTTGACAAAGGAAGACAGCAATGATCACACATCTGTCCTTGGTAATCCAGTTCAGGCTAGAAATCATTTCTGAATCTGTTTGAGATTCTTGAAGACGTTACAAATCCCAGTTACTAATTACAGTTTGGAGGCTGCCACCCATATGAGTCAGGTGCTAAAAGAGAATGTGTGAGCATTCCCTGTTAAAAAATACCACAGCTCGTGTGGGGTAACTGAAATCAACTTCATCAGCAGCTTAAGTTTAAACAGATTTAAACTTTGCACTGAAGCATGTGAAGAGCACATCCATCTTCTGTTTTGAGGGTATTGAGCTTTGGAAGAGGTGTGGTTAAATACAGCTGCAGAGAAGTAATATGCTGAAGCTTATAGCTACTGGCATTGCAAAGACATTTCTAAATCTTTCTAACGCACTGTTGTGCTGTGAATATCACACTTGACCTGTAATAATTGAACAGCCTCCTCCCACAGGCACTGTGACAATGGACTGCAGATGGGGAGAAAGTTTTTTAAGAGTTGGGAATGATAGGTAGCAATAAAAAGGAAGTAATTTGCATGAAAGCAAAGCTCGGAAGCAGCAGTAATATATTAACGCACAAAAGAGTGAGTCTGGCCTGTCTCCAAAATTCTTTCATGCTGAACAATGTTTCTCCGATTATCAACACTGAGATGGCAGTCCTAATTAAAAAGAAGTTGCTATCTCACAGTGATTGCTTTTTCAGACTGAAGTGTGGTAAGAACAGCTTAAACTTCATCCTCATTTTCACCAGACTGTACTTTACTCTAAGTCAGAACACGTCCATATTGGCTCATTCCTAATTATTTTCTAGCCTTGGAGAAAATATATCTAACTTACACCATCTGAATATAAATTGCACTGTTAATTATATAAGGAAGCCTGTTTTCTGTAAAACTTGAATCTATTGGCTGGGCAACAAACTCCATGAGTTCCTCCTCTTTTTGGCCAAAAGCAAAGGTAGTGCTAGCAGGTAGAAATCCAAAAGTCAGCCAGTCTTGCTGTGAAGTTTCAGGATCCAGACAAGGAGTTCAGCAGCCTGCAGTACAGCAGGCCTGACTCAGACTGACCGTGTAAGGACACAGTCCTGTACTCTGTCTTGCCTTGTTGCGTTGGAAACACCTATGAAAGCTGGACCAAAAAGAGTACTGGAGGATGTGAATTGACTCAGGCAAGTTCTAACATGGTTAGGAAAAGCAAAAAAAACCTCCGCAGTTGTGTGTGTATACTTGAGTAAAGCAAAAACCACTTCCTAACCCCAAGCCCCCGAGCGGGAGCAATGGCGCTTTGTGTGTCCTGCAGTCCCATCAACAATGTGCTTCACTCCAGCACAGAAACCAGAAATCTCGATGGGTGTCTGTTCCTTCAGCAATCTCAAATCCTCTTGCCACTCTGAGAGGAAAGAACAGCTTGGCTTGGAACATCTTGGTTTCTGTATGGAACTAGGAAGGATGATTGCTGATTGCCACATTATGTTTTGCAGCTATTGTCCAAGGAGACACACTGGAAGAAATCTACAACCAAGTGAAACAGATCATAGAGGAACAGTCTGGGCCTTACATCTGGGTTCCAGCAAAGGAAAAATTATGAAAACAGATTTTTATTTTTCATTTTCTAACTGACATCACCTACTACATCTGACGACTCTTAAGCCCTTCCAGTGGAGCCTGCCTCTAGTTCCTTCCAGCGTGATTCATACCCTAACCATCACATTCTGCAGTTCCCATAATGCTTTACATTTGGTGTCTCTCTTAGTTTAAATAATTTGTATTATTGTGTGTTGTTGGTTTGCCATTTTTCAAACATGCCAGTGGAATGGCCTGACCAGCTATTAGTTTGGGGTGGGGGTGGGAGGGAATTGCTTGGAAAAATTCCTTAATGTTTAAGGGAAAGTAACTTTCAAAGATTTTTCAAAAAAGCTTTATAAACATTCTTTTAAAATTTCATAACAATTGAAAGAAAAGTTGTATTGAAGGAAGTTGTAAATCATGAGTAACTTTGCACGCTTAATTTTAATAGCATGGTTTGGTCAGGGCAATCAATTTCAGGTTTTATTTTCTGAGTTAAATTCTTTTCTCACAGTATTTTTTTTTTTTTTTTCTTTCCAGGCAGTTAGAGAGAAACTTTGAAATTTTCAGTTAACATTTTCATTACTCCCATTACTACTCCTCAAGGGATATTCATTTTCATAATTTCATATGGATATTCTTATAATCTATTTTTTCATTTTTTGCCAATAAAATTGCTAGGGACAAAGATGTGTAATGTTTTTAATCTTCCTCATGAAACACTATAAATAGTGTCTTACAGAAATCGTTTATAGGTAATGGTCATCACGCTTTTTGAGCCTGAAATATGTTTAGGTGCTAGGAAACCTTGTATTTTTCAGAGGAATGCCAAATTTCCATTGGCAGTAATACAGAATACAGCTGCAGAGATGGACATTAGGGCAATGAGAGAATGATTCATAGCCTAAAAATGTGTGTGTTCTTAGGGGTCAGATTTTAATGAATATTTTACCCACAATAACTGCCTATTTTGTTATAATAAATATATATATATTAAACTTTCTTTAACTAAACTCTGTAACTATGGGAATTATTTTCTTTACATAGTTGCGCACACGTATAAATATATATATATAAAATATATATTTTTCTTTTACCACCTACTCCTAGCTTTTTGTTTTGAATACAAAATTAGAATTTACCTTCCTTAATCGCAAGAAATCAAACGGGCTATGGTGGCTGGGCATGAAGTCCAGGGGAATATTAGTTACAAGAAAATACATGCAAGTTCTCCTCTTTTCTACGGAATTTCAGGTGTTTGTCTTACCCCCAGCTCCTTATAATATGCATGTCTTAACCAAAGGGAGAATTCAGAGTCGACAATATGTTTTATTTTTCTGTACATGTTCATCTGGGATTGCAGAGGCACAAGATCTTCCATTTGCAATGCACAAACTTCTGTGCCGAATGTTATAAATACATTGTACCAAAACATGGAACTACCTTCAGTAATGAAATTCTCGAATTCCCGTATTTGGTACCTGACATTGCTTGTTTGAAACTGATTGTTTATAAGAGGGATGTACTTAGGGCAGTCACGGGGCAGTCACGCAACCAAATTAGCTTTGGTTTGTAAAGAATTATCAACACTATCCATTCCATTTGTTAGAAAGAGGAGAACAGCTAATAAACTGTATTGTACAATGTATTTGTCAAGTGTGTTTTTAAT
This sequence comes from Leptosomus discolor, assembly GCF_034619465.1. Lineage (NCBI taxonomy): Eukaryota > Metazoa > Chordata > Aves > Leptosomiformes > Leptosomidae > Leptosomus > Leptosomus discolor. The sequence continues at coordinate 51,270,539 of NC_141397.1, read as the reverse complement.
CAAAAGAAATACAGGTGGTGTAGCATTTTAAAATGATTGACTCAGACTGTAAATGAAATTAAAGGGTTAGAGGACCACTGGTGACCAGATTGGGATTAGTGAGGTCACTACATTAAAAGCAGGTTTAAACTCGGGACACAAATATTGCTGGTGTTATGTGGAATGCTTGTAAGACTCATAAGCATAAGATGCTGGTTTATGGCCCAAAATAATTTTTGGTTTTTTGATTTGTGAAGTAGGTGTGCTGTCTTTCTGAGATTCCTGTCTATGGAAGTGCAAGGTGTGTAAATTTAATGCAACTTTTGATAAATAATGTCATAAATTTTTAAAGGAGCTAAAAGTGTACTATTGTCTGCCTCTTCGAAAGTGACTGATTATCTGAGGCATATAGTGAGATGCTAAAGCAGACCGACTTTAAAACAGATACAAGTATCTCCATCTCAGCTATCAAATCTAAAACCATAACAACATCTGAAATCTCTATGGCTTTTTTTAACCCATCAGAGAGAGTCCTGTTTAGCTGAGCAGATATGTAAGAAATTATTCTTTCATATATTGGTACGTCTGAATAAATTTCATAGCCCTTTTCTACTAGGCGTTTGTCACGTACTAGCCAAGCATCACTGAATGCTACCCTCAGACTAAGTCCAAATATTTACCTTGCACAGTTGTTGTGCTAGAGTGAAAACAAGTCTTGGATCAAGAAAACTCAAAGGACTCGGGGGTATCTTTACTTTTTTGCCTTTGTTTCAGATGTTGCCCTTGAGCACTGGCAGAAAAGTTGATTCTGACAGCCCTGATGCTCCAAGTTGACTTGTTTTATCATGTAATTTTTAGGATTTTGCATTAATTGGAGTTTCTCTGGATCTCATTTTTCCAGTATCAGGTGCTGATACGTCTTTGAATCTTGGGTACACTTTACTTTCTCTATTTAAGATACGTTTTACAATACGTGCACTTGTAAGGCTTCCAGTTTAACAGCTAGGGTATTAGGAAATCCAAATGGTGTCATGCTGATATACTACCACTGTACATTTGCTGGCCCAGTGAAGGCACCATGGGTTTTCTTCGCTACCTGCTAACCCAACTTCTATACAGAAGCATGCTTGATGAAGTATTTGCTGCTCTCTATTATTATTTTAAGTTACATTATATTAATGATTTCATTTGCGAGCATTTTTGATAAATTGTGCTGAAAATCAGCTTAAGAAGTTTAATATCTCCTTAAAGCATAGATATTAATAGTGTTATGAATAAAACAGGAAAATGAACTAAATTATCATGAACGGTGCTTGTGTGATGGTTTAGAGGGGATTGCATTCAGAATAGGCCAGGCCTCCTGTACAAAAATGCTGCTCCTCTACCTTCTGAATGTAGAGGGTCAGAAGTACCACAGGAGAGCCCTGGCACCAAATTAATTTCCTATTAATCTTGTCCTTGCAGTCTTAAGCAACTGGTGTTAGGACTGCGTATCAGTCTTGTCATCTATATATGTGTGTAAGCTTCACCGCAAGCATTGGAGAGCTTGAGAGGTTAATCTGGCCGGTGGGAAGGGCATAGGGAGGATCTGAATAATGGATCCTTCCAGAAATCTGGAAGGGCTCTAGTGATAACAGTGTTCTTTAGCACTTTAGACAACGAAGGAATGACTAATTCCAGATGGTCTAGGCAGCCAAGAACCAGAGTTCAACCATAAGGTTTTGTTTAAGAAGGAGGTCTGGAGGGCTTGTTACCTTTTTTTTTTTTTTTTTTTTAAGGTCTAAACTTGAAATAACAATTAATTGAACTCTGCTGTTTTCTTACAGATACTAGTGGGTGTTAAAGCTATCAGCCTGGCCAAATTGCAGCAAGTAGCTAGGTAACTCCTGAAAGCATCCGTGCAACATTACTGGATGTATAGATGGTCCGAAGGATGTTGTGTTGTTCATGCATGCTCTCAGTAGAAGATGGTAGAGATGTCTGCATGGGGATTCATGGTGGTACACAGCTGTTCTTGTTCTGGTAGCTGGGTACTGGGCTGAGAAATGGCAGTCAGCAGAGTGAAGTGGCATTAAATGGCTTTTATCTAAACAATGTGTTACAGGCAGCTGCAGTTCATTGCCTAATGAGAAATGAACAAGAGGGCAGCACAAATGAGTGTTGCTCTAAGAAAGCTAATCTAAAAGTCACAGCAGCTTTTAACAGAGCTATTATCAGCAGAGTTTTTACTCCTTCTGCAAGAGAAGCCTTCCTGGGCCTTCTCTAAAACCTTAAAAAAAAAAATCAAACTACTTCAGGTGTTTCACAGCACTTGCTATTAAATTTCAGGAAATGTACACTTGGCATGCGCTGTGCCACCTGTAAAGTGTGCAGGCTACCCCGGTGTAAAAGCCTGGGTTTCTTGTTATGAAAATCATGACAACGCTGAGAATGTGGCAAAAAAAGTGACAGTCTGCTCTGTCAGAATCTACTTTTTTCTTCCTGAGCCCCGACAGAGGGAATACACAGAACTCATACTTAAAATGAGGATTGCTTTATACAGCCCTGCCTTGCCCCCCTGAGTCAGTGTGTAGCTGTTTATCTAAGTCTATAGGTGGTGCTAAAGCAGCAACAACCTGGTTGGTGCCCCAGATATTTTGCAATTTCCTAATCTGAACTTTTTTTTGCAAGTGTAGAGGCAGTGTGAAGAGAGGTAGGCTTTTTTTTTTTCCCTGTAGTCATTATGAGGTGACGTGTGCCAAGGTAAGCAAGATAAATTGTTGAGCAAAGTGCACCTGCAATTGAATGCTGCTGATTTTCACCGAACAGCAGGCTGGGGAGAGCACACTTGCAGAAGCATTGATCTCTGGGGGTTCTGAAAGCTGGAAAAAGCACAAATCCCAAAATTCATACCATGAAGAGCTCCAGACATCTCTTCTATCTTCTCTTCTTTCGTGCTGGTAAGTGTCCTCCAGAAACTTCTGCTGTGCATGGTGTCTTTGGGGTTGACTTCTACGGGATGTGAGAGAGCAGGGGGAAACTGGAACCATTTCAGAATGAATCTCATATGGCCAGGAGAAGAAATAAAAAGAAAGAATAGAAAAAATAGGAAAGGAGTAGAAAAAGCTGTATTGAGCACCATGTATGTGTCTTGAGTCATTAGTGTAAAATGTTGTATTTCCTCACCACTGAATCTACTTCTTTTGGTTCAATGGTGTCTATTTCTCATAAGTGTGAACAGTTCTATGTCACTGATTTTGTAAAAAGAGAAATAAATGCCTTATTCCTCTTACGTTCTATGTGACATGTTGGGTTTCTCCTGTCACTCCCAAGTTCTAATGGTGAGTGCTTTTAAGTTCACCGGAGGTGTGGATGCTGTTTCTGAAGCACTCCACAGTCCTTCAAAAAGAAATGATCCTATGTTTTTCATTTTTTACATTGTTTCTGTTGGAAGCCCTTGATAGTGTATTAGTAGCTCTACTGATGTTACACAATGTAGTACTATTACTTTAAGCAAAGGAGTTAATTGGATGTTTGATAGTTACATGTGTGTTTAGGATCTTGAGCATATTTCAAGTGGAAGTTACCAGCTCCTGCCATTTCATGCTTTATGTGTATCTACAGATAGACAGAAGGGACAAAATTGTGAATAAACCTGCTGTTTTAAGATGTTCTTGGCTGGCAAGGGGAAGAGAGGATAACTACAGGCCTTGTCTGCTCAAGCTCGCTTCAAATGGGTTAACTTGTAAGGAAGGAAATGGGAAGTTGCCCAGGATCTGGCTTCTGCATAACAACAAAGTTCAGCAGTTTGGAAAGAAACAAATTAATTACCTCTTTTAGATGAGTGGGGGGAAAAAGCAACAGATTCATGCTGTTTCCCAATCTTGGCTGAAATATAGAGCCAAATGAGCTTTGTTTCATGTTTCAGGTGCATATGGCTAATAGTGCATTGTCTCATGTGTGTTTATACCTAAAACCAGAATGCTGAGGCTGAAGAATGGCACTCAGCCATACATACTGAGATGCTGAGATGGCAATTTAATTTCCATTTGCTTGCGTTTAAGAGAAGAAAAACCCAAACCCCTTTATCAATGAAAACCTAGGTTCTTCCTCCTGCCCCAAGAAATTAACGGTGAAAATTTCAGCCAGGTAGATGTTGAGTTTCTGTGAGGTGCCTATTTACCATGACCCTGTTGTACCTTTCTTCTAACCATTTTGGTTCTCAGAATTCTTGCAACTCAGAGGTGGGCAGTTGTTTCTCCCTCTGCTAGCAAATGCTGCCATGAAAACTTCCTGTAAGCTTTCCAAGTCTGACTTAATGTTTGTTGACAGCAGTAGAGTTGGCTCTGAGTTGCAGTGGAACAGTAACTCAAACCTTCTGTTTCAGTATCGGATACAAAACAAGCTTTATGGCATCAACAATCTTGTTTAGTCTTCAGCCACTAAGTCAGAAAACGTGCATGGCTACTATTGAGCACTAGTGGAGTAATTTTAACTTGCAAAGTTAGGTGTGGTATCTGAACTGCATGGTGGGGAAGTAGAGGGCCAGTTATAGGTTTTAAAAAACACATGACAAATAACTTAAGAATCGAAATTGTAGAGAAGCAATGGAGTGTGGTGCCCCCTGCTTAAGAAAATGATCTGTGCCTGTTTATCAGCATAAACCGTATGTGCATATGCATTTTATGTATAGCTGCACCGTTTGTGCATGATGACACGTCCTTATAAAAGCAACAAAGTGCTTGTAGCTTTGGTGCTTAGAACGATAGCATTTGGGTCTGCTGAAAGACGCTTTTCTTCACTGATTAATGGAACTCCTAAATCCTAACTCTCCACTCCCAAACTTGAGTCTTTTCATTCATGGAGCTGCCCTCCCCTTTTCGTGACTGTGGAAATGGCCTCTTATGAAAGAGTGTTTTGAAGAGACAAGTTTACTTTTCTAGTTTTCATAACAAGCCTAGTGTCAGGGCTCTTGAGCACCCAAGATTGCTTGTTTTATTCAGACCAAAAGGGCTTGGGGCAGGACTCCAGGTACTAACTAGCAATGCTTGAGACAGAGTTGTCTTTGGACAGTCTCTTTGGTTTTGTAGCTTATCATTTTAAATAATAATTTTCAACACTTTTGACTCGAGAACAGATGATGTATTCTGCAAGGTTTTAAGAATAGTCTGGACGCTCTGACCTATTCCATGGTACCCATATTTCTTGTATCAGAAACAAACGCCATCGGGTTTCACTATCCAAGTCTAAGCCTATCCTGTTTCCAGTCCAAAAAACTTAAGTATTCATGTTAATCTGAATGAAAGTGGAAACCATCTGTAAAGACTCACTGTTGAGAGAGCCCTGATTTCTTCCTGTTTTGGGAGGAGGAACGGAATGAAAGGTTGGTTCTTTGGAACCTTTAAATGGTAAGCACTGATGTGTGTTATAATATTTTCTCTCGGTGTTGTGTTTGCAGCTCTCAGCCTGGAACGTATCCGGTGGTGCACGGTCTCAGAGCAGGAACTTTCCAAGTGTAATGACATGAGTAAGGCCTTTGGTGGGGCTGGCATCCTTCCCCCTCTGGAGTGTACAGAGGGGGGGTCAGCTGCTAACTGTACCCAGATGATCAAGGTGAGTTGTGAGTGACAGCAGTGTCATTGATTTAGTTTCCCTGTGTGCCTAATAATAATCCAGTGGTGATGCACACAGCTCTGCGGTGAGTATCTGACGATCCAGGCAGCTCACCATATGCTTCCTGGCATTCATGTCTCTGAGAAATCAAAGCATATATTTTTAAGAAAAAGGGCATAAAGGTATAGATATGAACTTGAATATCAGAATGGCCCGATGTCGTCTTTGGCTAGTCACATATGGCCCGTCATTAGAAACACAGCAAAGCTCTTAAATATTTCCTCCCAGATGCTAATCTTTGATTTAGGAATTGTGTCAGATTTATTTAGCAGATATTTAAGAAGGGATGGAGCTATAAGATGCAGACAGTAGTTAAAGCCGTGCTGCTGAGCCTGTAAGTAGATTGTATTTTGATAAACTCTGGATCAAACTCACATTTCAGAGTCCCATCATGGAAATTGCTGTATATACAGATGAGATGAGTGTAAAGCCAAATCAAATCTCCTAATACAAGAGAGGGACAAAGCAGCAGTAGGGTGAGCATAGGGCCAGCAAACCCAGCTGTAAGAATTCAGCTGCCCAGAGCATGCTCAGCTTCCAAAAGGAGCACAGCTCTGGAGAAGGTTTTAAAGGCTGTAAACATGAGGTTTTGCAAAATGATGTATAGAAAATAATTCCCTCCTTAGGAGGGGGTGGGAGGCAACACGTGGGTATTGGAGGAAATGTGGAGGCAGGTAATCATGGTCGTCTTCACTGGCAGAGTGTGGGGGAAGGGGAAGATGTGTGGCTGTGTTAATAAATAATATTCTTTGCGTATCCTGTGCAGACATGTCCCAAAGCCAGGGTTTTGTGGAGGAGATGCAGCCTTTCAAGGACAAGAGGTTCAGAGCCAGGAAATGAGGCCCAGCAGAGTAGTTTGAAGGCAGATGAGGCCTGTGGTTCTGTAGCCAGAAAAAGGGAATAGATTTCAGAAACTGGTATCTTGTAATTTTTTTGTCAACAGAAACAGAAGTGTTGTCAGACTACTAAAAGTACCACATTGCCTCTTGAGAAACAGTGTTCTTGAGCGATTCAAGACTGTATTGAAGGATATTAGCAGCTGATATCAGTACATACATGGATCTTACCTCGGGATTAGACAGGAAATACTTTCTAATGTCAGATCTTAAAACCATTTGGGTGATTGCTGCATTCCACAGAGGGACCGGTTAGACTCTCCAAAGCAGGTTATTAAAGGGGCTGATGAGTGTCTTGCTTCTGAAACACAGTGCACACAGAATTGCATTGGTAAGCCATTGCAAGCAGGAGGCATCTATCTAAAGACTTTGATTTCTGTAACACTTGATTAGCTGAACTCAGAACCCTGCAGGCATGGGTCAGTAGCTTTCTGATAAAATGAATCTCCACCGTAAGGCTTCAGATGAGGCTTTGTCCTTGAGTCCTCTTTTTTCTTGTGCTAATAATCTACTAAATGTTTAAGCTGGCCTACTCTGTGTGGGACTATGTGGAACTCCTGAGTCTGCATCTGCACTGAACTCTGCTCTTTGCGGCCAAAAAGGGAGTGGGATGCAATGGCTGAAGAGGCAGAGATATGCTGTTTTATAACACTACATAACTTGGACTTAGTCCTGTGAATGTGTTAGCACATGGATAAAGTAAAAAACCTTTTTATTTGAAGATGCTTAAAAATCGAGAAATGTCTAAATATTAAACTAGGGAACCTGACAATATTTAATGTGACCAGAACTATTCTTCAGGAGCTTTAAACACTTCTGCAGGTAATTCTCAAACCTCAAATTCTCAAATTGTGTATTTCAATGTTGTGGTACACAGAAATGAAGTCCCTCTGAAAATAATTAACAGGGTATTACCATTACACATACACTTATAAAAAAAACATATGTGGAATAATCCTGTGCTTTTGCTAAATGTAGGGCAAATGCTTGCTGCAAAAGAAAAAAAGTAATATCCACATTGTTGCTGATAGGCCACCTCAGCAGTGATTGTGTGCATTTAAAAGAGAGGTCTGTCTCCTGTAAACTGCTTCATGTTAAATACAACAATAACCACTTTTTCTGTCTTGTTCTGCTATTTATACAATTGTTTATACACAAGCTATTGATAGGAGGCTCTTCTGCTACACAGAGCTCAAAGGCTCAGCTTTCCAATCAGAAAAGTGCTGTCTTACATGGAAATATGTCCATGTAATATAGTCCTTGCCTTCTGTGGCCAGCCCTTCCCATTTTATTTGCTGATTCCTGGCCACCACCAATTCTAGAGGCACATTTTGTTCTTCCTGAGGGTAAGGTCCTTGTAATTTCCACGTCCTCTCCTTCCTCTCACTGTCAGGTGTCCCTTCTGAACAACAGGCGATATTTGGTTCCTAAACTGCTGTCCTGTGCTCTGACTCTCACCGGTAGAATATCAGATCTGGTTATGCCAGAGAGATTGTGTCTGTTCTTTAAGATACAAATATTTCCCAACCCCAGTTTCTCTCCAGATTCCCTTGGAGCTTTGTTCAGTTCTCATTCATGAGAAGCAACTCTCAGGATAGCTATTGTTTCAGCTAATTAATGAATATCATCTTTTTTTCTCCCTTGAGCCAAATAAGTAAAATATTTCAAATTGCGTGGCAACTTCAAACCTAATTTAGGTATCAACATCAATGTATTACCTATGCTCTCACATGATCCTTTAAAAATTTTCAGGCTTTTAGTGTGACAGCCTGTGGGAAATTGCTGTGGTATACTAGGCAGCAAAGTCCTAGCCCTACCCTAACCAATGCTCAGCAAACTGACAAGGGACAGGTGACCTAAATTGCCTCCTCCAGTGTGCACCAGAGGTTAAGCAAACTGATCAGAAACTTGGAATCAGCTTAGAAATGCAAGTGCTGATTATTTTCTCAGCAGTATCTTGTCTCTGTGCAAGATGCCCTCTCCTGGCTTCCACTAGGTTCAGTACACAGTGCGAGCCAGGTGCAGCTGATCGGAGGTGTGCGTAGCAGGTCTGTAGTCCTTGCTGCTGTGGGCAGTCCTGTCCTGTGCTACCCAGAGCAATCCTGCATCTGTGGCAGGATTCCAGCCAGCTTGGTGTTACAGTCAGCTGGAAAGAGAAGGTATTGTTGGACACCTTCCCAGCAGAGGATGCCCCAGACTTGTATTCTTCCCCCACTTTGGACAGTCTTTTTAGATGCTTTCCTCCTTCTCCGAAATGCACTGCCATCTGCTCACCCTCTCCCAAAATGTGTGGCTGTTTGTCTGCTGAGGTACAAGCCAGCATGCTTTAAGGTTGCTATTCAGTTCACTTTGGCATTCATATTTTGCAGCCCCAGAAGACAGTTCTCCAAACTATCGGTGCCTGACCGCAAAAATATATTTACTTTATTTAAATCTTCAAGCTTTGGGGCAGTACGTATAGAGATGAATGAAACTCCAAACTGATGGGCTTTAAGACTCATCACAGAGCTGCAGGATCCATTTCTAAGTTTCCTTTAGACTATAAAGACTAGTGAGGCCATCATGTTCCAGGGCTGGTTTTTACATTATTTCTGAAGGAAGGTGGTTTTGAGGTTCTAAAATCCCTCTTAGTTCTTCAGAAATTTGAGTGCTCTTAAAAGAACTTTTTGGAGAAAAGAAAACTCATAAATGCAGATTAAGGGGCCTCTCCTCTTGAATTCATGGGCACTCTGCCTCTGGCTGTTGAGAAACACTTCAACATGTATTCTGCCCTCATGTCTGCACAGGATGATTTGGCAGATGCAGTGACGCTGGATGGCCGTTTGATTTACCAGGCTGGAAAGGAGCATGGTCTGAAACCTGTGGTTGGGGAAGTATATGATCAAGGTATATTCTGACTAAACATTTAGATTACTTAATACAAGCTTTTTCTTACGCATTTTTATTGTTTCCATTTTACTTTGGGGTCTTGAAGGCTCTAAACAGTAGGTAATGGTCAGGTTTCCTCTTCGATGTTCCTGCCCATAACGGAATGTGTGTGGGGAACAGGAGAGACAGAGCTGTGGCAGAGTCTGTCCTGAAAGAGTTAGGTCAAAATAGCTCTTCCTGTAATAGGTTTGTGGGGTTGGAGTGTCCCACCACTCTGTTGAGATGAGCTGGACTTGGTTTGCAGCTGGGTCTTGATGTGATCTGGCCAAGGCATCCTCAGAAGCGTCCATTGGGCTCGGTCCGCAGGGACTTGGATCACCTGCAGCAGCCCCCCTCCCCGTTAACCACATCATGACCCTTGTGAGGGAACTGTACTTCAGTTTCTCGAAACCAAATGGGCCTCATGATCCAGAGGCTGGCTGTCTCCATTAGCCAGGTTATAAGCTCAAATCAGAGAAAAGTGAATAAGAATTAATTGTTTCTGATCTAAACACAGTCAGACTGAATGACTTTTTGGTCACTTCAGACCGTAAACTCTTGACTCTATGAGTTATATCAAACTGTAAACCAAAGAGAATGAAATCAGCTGTGGTACTCCAGTTGATGACATCAACTTGCTATGCTGTGTCAAAAGTAAGATCAAATTAGTAGACAATTGGGAAATAAGGGGTTGGGTTTTTTTTTACTATTAATTATATTGTTTTCAATTCAATCTAAATATATTTAGAATCATAGAAAATTTTTTATTGGAAGGAATCTCTGGATGTCTTTCATCCTACTTCCCTTTCAAAGCAGGGTGACTTTCAGAGTTAAAGCAGATTGCTTGTGGCCTTTAAGACATTTCATGCTGAAAAGATAATGGAGGACATTCACGCACCGTCAGCAGGTATCTCACCAAGGATGTGAACAATGTGACTTGCCTGTGGGTAGAGGAGCCACAAGAGGCCACAAATTGGTGTATCTCATTGTAGTGCTGCTGTGAGGCTACTTTGCTTGCTTCTCTTTCTTCCTACGCTGCAGAAATTGGAACTTCCTATTACGCGGTGGCTGTGGTAAGGAAGAGCTCCAGCATCACCATCAACAGCTTGAAGGGTGTCAGTTCATGTCACACAGGCATCAACAGAACTGCAGGCTGGGATGTGCCTGTGGGTTATCTCATTGACAGTGGGCGCCTGGCAGCAATGGGATGTGACTTTCCAAAAGGTAAGAGTTACAGGGCAAAGACCTGTCCTTCAGCAATGCCTTTCCTTATGGTTTTGGGACCCTGTGTGGGGACAGAAATGTATGGCTCTAGCTGCTGTTTTTTCCTTGGCTTTGATGCTCCTTCTAAGATAGAACTGACCTAACGTAGGTCTGATGAAGACTGCAGGGATTTTTTTTAAACTTGGAAACCATCTTTTAAGAACAAAGTGACTTATGCTTTCTAAATGTTTTTAGAGATGTACTGTGTAGATGTGTTTAAAATTAGGTTGTAGGACCTTGTTTATTCATTGCTAAAAATTTCTCATTCTCATTTCATGTTTAGCTGTAAGTGACTATTTCAGTGCAAGCTGCATTCCTGGAGCAAATGGCGTAAGCTACCCCAAATCCCTCTGTCAGCTCTGCAAAGGGGATTCAGCTGGACAGAACAAATGCGTACGAAATTCTCAAGAGCGATACTATGACTACAGTGGGGCTTTTAGGTAAAATTCATGGCACTGTCCATTTTTTTTATCACTATGCTCTAGCCATAGCCATCATGTCCAGGCCTCACTGACAGGAAACTGAAGCCAGAGAACTTCGAGTTGATCTTGTTAGAATATCTGCTATTGTGTTAGGAAAGCCATGCTTTAAACCTAAAGACTGAACAAAAGTAATTCCAAGCCCGCTATTTCAGGTATTAATACCTGAGTATTAAAACCAAATGGATATTTAGTACTTACACTGGGCAGGGAAATCCCACTGCTCTTTGCTTTGTCCAGCAGCTGTTGATGCAAGTCTGAGTGTTTGTCTCAGCAGGCTGTAACTTTCCCAATAAAACCAGATGACTCTTGGAGTCTGAGAGCTGAACTGCCGCCCTACTTAGCTCTTTCAGTCATCCCACCTCAGTTGCACTGAATTATCAAGTTGCTCTGCCCTCCACTTTTGCACACCTATCCTTCCCTTATCTGCCTTCTTCCTGTCTGTGTGCTGTGTTGCAGCTCCCAGTCCCTGCGTGATAGCATTGGCCAAGCAAGGGCAGAATTTGCTCGTGTGAAACACTTGCTCCTCTCTGCGTATTCCCCAAAGGATTGCGCAACTGCCTTAGAGAACTCTCCTGGATAGACAGAGAACTCTCCTGGACAAAGGAGGTCATGGTGTTTGTCCCAGGCAGCACTGAACATGCTGTCCATGTTCACCAAATGACAGTGATAGTTTACTTCATGCTCTAACAGACACTAGTCTCTGCCTTGAGCAAAACTCTCAGCACAAGGAAATAGGTCAGTGTCTGTGGCTGATGGAACGTAGCACACAGCCCTCTGGCTGTCAGCCGGCAGTGACCAGTGCATGGGAGCTGTGCTTTGTAATGCATCTTTGTGCTTGGGTTTATATTTATTAGGTGTTTGGCTGAAGGTGCCGGAGAAGTCGCTTTTGTGAAGCACAGCACAGTGCCTGAAAATACAGATGGTGAGTAGTGCAGGAGCTCGTTGAATAGTGCCTGCACTGTCTGAAGTACGGTGTCTATAATGACAGTGTAATGTCAAATGTTTGATTTATTTTGAATTGAGGAATCAGCAAAAAACGCTTTAATAGCAAAAACAGATGTATGCACCATCAGATAGACAAATCCATGTGATCCTATTTTTTTTTTTTAAAAAAAAAAAAGAGCTTGGTAGTTTCTGTAAAGGTTAAAGGTGGAATCTTAAGCTTCTTCTGGAAGGAAAGCTTAAACAGCACTAAACTGTTTCATACAGACCTGGGCTGTTTCATTGCTCCTGCCTACCCAGGGATTTCAGCAGAGACTACCAGAAAGTTAACAAGATGTGGCCTGCCCTATCTGGCAATCTGTGAAATCTATCTTGAGCATATGTTACTTTAATATCATGGGCCTGTCTGACTATCATTTACAGGGAAAATAAAAAAATGTTGCATGTGAACCTAGACTTAGGGATGCTCTTCATACTGCTGCCCACCCCAGTACAGTTCAATGCAGGCTTGCAAGTGTTAAGCTGTTTATTGTCGTATCAGAAACATGAGACAAAAGGACCACATCGATGCATGGGATATGTTGTGCTGTCAGGAATAGTTCAAAGATGGTCAGGAGATGTGTGTGATGCTTAGATCAGATGTGGAGCCAGAAGCATCAGCCTCACCTGATGTCTGTTCCATAAGCGTGTTCTGTCTGACTGCAGGAAGAAGTCTTTCTTCGTGGGCCCAGCAGCTTCGCTCCCGCGACTTCCAGCTTCTGTGCCGCGACGGCAACACAGCTGATGTGACAGAGTGGAGAACCTGCCACCTGGCCCGAATCCCAGCTCGTGCCGTGGTTGTGCGGCCTGACACAGACGGGACAGTTGTCTTCCAGCTCCTCAACCAGGGACAAGTAGGACACCATTTTTTCATCAGTGTGTTGCTCTTGAGAGGGCTTCTCTCACCTGGCTATTAGAATTGAAGACAGGATATCTGGGCACCTTCAGCTCCATGGGGTTTGAAGGGGTATGGGTTGTCACACGTCCCAGGTAGAGGGATGTGTGACAGGTGCATTTTTTTTTTCTTTACAGCAAAGATTTAATGGGGTAGACAGCAAGTTTCAGATGTTTGACTCCACAGCCTATGGTGCCCAGAATCTTCTGTTCAAAGACTCCACAACAGAGCTCGTTGCAATCACCACTCAGAATTACGAGGCGTGGCTGGGTGATGAGTATCTTCATGCCATGCAAGCCCTGAGCTGCGACCCCAACAGTAAGTCATCTTTAGATTCCTATTCATAACCATGAACAGAAATAGCCCATCGCAAAGACCATCTTTATTCTGCTTTATATTCTTCTGACTCTTGGAGCATTATGGCAAGATGCCAGTCTAATCTTTCAGCATGGAGAAAGGTCACTTTTTGACCTAGAAACAGTATCACATTGCAGAATACTTTCCTGTGCAACTTGGCCCCCTTTGTGTTACAAGATGCAGGCATTTTCTACCGTTTCTGCTGTATGTGAGACATTAGTCTGGTAAGCTGCTACTGCCACCTGGTACTCCATTTCTTACCTGCTAACAAGGGGAAATAGCAATGTGTTGCTGTGTAAATCCTCAGGTAGTCTGTAAAGAATGGATGAATGTGTTCGTAGCAGAGAATTTCTTCTAGAAGCTGAAGAAGCCCTCATCTGCTTGTTATTGAAGTGTTGACCATCTTTTATACTATCAGAAGAATGCAGAAATGACTTGATGTGCATTGTGGCAAAGTCAGAAACACAGGTTGTAAGAATCCCTGCCTTAAGAAGTTTAATAATCATAGCAACTGAGCCTCCCAGATGCGCTCTGTGCTGTGGCAAAGCCCCCCACGTCCTTGACTTGTCTCTTCTGGGGGTTGCTCAGTGACTGTCAGCTCTGAGGAAGCCTGGGTTCAGGGTGGTCTTTTGCTGTGCTTAATGGTCAGCAGTCGTAGGAGTTCCTGTTCCTTTGCTACGGATAGGTTTGCAGCATGGACGTACCACTAATCTGGAGAGGTCTGTGGTTGCTAACCAGGTGTAAGGCTGAGCCAGACAGATGGGGAGAAACACGGAAGTAAACATTTTTAATAACTCCTGTGGTATGTCTGTGGCAGTGGGCAGTGTGTGTCCTTCCTTGTCTATTACAAAGAAAGTGAACTGTAGTACTTGCTTTCCAATTTCGTGCAGTGTTGCCAGAAAGGCTGAACTGGTGTGTTGTATCCACTGAGGAGATCTGGAAATGTGGTGAAATGGGCATTGCCTTTAATAAAAAGAATCTGAAACCAGCAATTCAGTGTGTTTCAGCAAAGTCAAAGGAACAGTGCATGGAGCTGATCCAGGTAGGCTGCTACACTCCTTGTGCAATAAACCAAATTAACACAAGCTGCGCTCTGCTGGGTAGGTAGGATCAGAGATACACGCACTTAGGTGACCAGCAGGAATACTGGATTTCAAGATGGTGATCTGTAGCTCACGTGGTATGGATGGGCCTGAACTCTGATAATCTTCAGCTGTGATGAGGGCATTGTTGCCCATCTAGCTCAAGCCTGTACGTGTGAAATCTCCTGTCCCCATTTCACTGATGATGCTTTATGCAGGGTTTGGGGGTTTTCTTTAGCGGTGTATTGCTCTTTTGCTGTCAGACTTGCCCTTTGAGATACAACAGGTATGACACTAGAGGTGTCATCATTGTAGCAAGGATGGTATCTCCTGTTTTTTTTCACAGAAATCCTAAATTTTATTTTTCAGAAGAAGGAAAGTGATGTTGTAGTTCTGGGTGGAGCTGATATTTACACAGCTGGGAAGACATATGGCCTTGTACCAGCTGCTGGAGAAAGTTACTCTGGTAAGAAGGTCAGGAAACAAATATAGACCTGATTTTTCCAGGTGGTTTGAAAACAGCTCTAAAAGCACAGCCTCTGTTCCCTAGGCCTGCTGGGAAATCTGTTTGTAAAGGAAATGAGAATTATTATCCTTACTTCATGGATAGAGGAGGAAATAAGTATGGGATAGGGTCCTACACAGTCACTTTGTGGCAACTTTTAGCTGTCCTGCTGCAGGAGCAGGTTGAGTCTTTGGCAGTTTTGAGTCTTGTACCTCCTTATTTATCTTTTCAATTCCACAAAAAATATTTACAATGGAAAAAAATAGTATTTGCAAAATCAAAATATTTTGAACATAAGCAAAAGTACATAAATTACACAGTATATTCTAGTTTGAAACAAATTCTTCCTGTCAATGTGACTGCTTCAGTCACTGATGAGAAGAGGACTTGTGGACACTAAGGCAGAATTTCAATATGCTGCAAAACTCATGGAAATTTTAATACAGGTTTGAGTTTTCCCATAAAAATAACTTCTTAAAGTGGTTTTATGAAGTCACTAATGACCTAAATGTTGGTTTTCAGAGGGATGTATTTATAAGAGCTGATGTTAACACGAACAGTTTCATGTTCATCGCTAGATTATTCCGTTCAAGCGCATAGCAGTACCAGTATACAGGCTATAAGTGAATGCAACATTGTGAAGTAGTAGAAGTGAAGAATAAGTACATGTACATTCATAATTCCTGACTAGCTGAGTGTTGGTGCAATTGAAGCTGGCACCATGTAAGCGTAATGGATCTGTAGATGATCACTAAGCAGTGGGAATTTTTAAGGGAAGCTGTAATGCATCCTGTTCTTTTTCTGCAAGCTGATGACAACAGCAGTGCATACTATGCTGTGGCATTAGTGAAACGGAATCCGTCCAATGCATTCACCATCAGTGACCTGAAAGGGAAGAAGTCCTGCCACACAGGACTGGGGAGAACTGCTGGATGGAATATCCCCATTGGTATGCTAATTAAGAGAGGCGTTATTAAGAACAGAGACTGTAATATTCCTAAAGGTAAGACAGCAGTACTAAGTATCAAAAATTCAGTAACAGTCTAACTATAACTTTCATTAGGGAAGTAATTTTGCTATTTCCTAGCTCTATATTAAGCTTACCTGTTCATGAAGGGATGTTATGTTTTTAATGTAATGATTTGAAGTTTATTACCAGAGTAGACTAATGGAGGGGTCACATTGAGAATGTTACATCTAACATGAGAAGAGAAGGCTCTGGGGGAGACCTTATAGCTGCCTTCCAGTACCTAAAAGGGGCCTGCAGGAAAGGTGGGGAGGGACTGTTTATCAGGGAGGGTAGTGATAGGATGAGGGGTAATGGTTGCAAACTGAAAGAGGGGAGATTTAGATTACACATTAGGAAGAAATTCTTCACTACAAGGGTGGTGAGACACTGGAACAGGTTGCCCAGAGAAGCTGTGGCTGCCCCTTCCCTGGGTGTGTTCAAGGCCAGGTTGGATGGGGCTTGGAGCAACCTGGTCTAGTGGAAGGTGACCCTGCCCATGGTAGGGGAGCTGGAACTAGATGGTCTTTAAGGTCCCTTCCAACCCAAACCATTCTGTGATTCTATGATTCCTTTCTCTCTTTCCCATATCACAAAATCATTGGCTAATTTAGGTTGGAAGAGACCTTTGGAGGTCATCTAGTCCAACCAATTGCTCAAAGCAGGTCCAGTTAGATCAGTTTGCCCAGGGCCATGTTCAGGCAGGTTCTGAGTAACAACTAGGATGGAGATTACACACAAACTTACTGGACTCCTGTCCTACTGTTTGACCATCCTCGGGATAAAGAATTTTTTTTTCTTGTATCTAATCAGACTTTTCCTTCTTGTAACTTCTGTCTTTTGCCTCTCATCAACCCACTACGTAAATGAAGACAGCAATACACTGTTAGTTGTCTTATCTCCAGGCTGACCAAACCCAGCTCTCGGCCTGCTATGTCATGTGCTCCAGCCCTCTGAGCATCCTACTCTCCTTCTACCATATTTGCTCTAGAATGTCAATGTCTTTGTAACACTGAGTGCTCAAAACTTGGCACAGATGTCAGAGGAGAATAATCACTTCCCCTTCAACACTTATAAATATCTAAAGGGTGGGTGTCAAAAGGATGGGGCCAGGCTTTTTTCAGTGGTGCCCAGAGACGGGACAAGGGGCAACGAGCACAAACTGGAGCACAGGAAGTTCCACCTCCACATGAGGAAAAACTTCTTTACATTGACAGTGGCAGAGCACTGAAACAGGCTGCCCAGAGAGGTGGTGGAGTCTCCTCCTCTGGAGATATTCAAAACCTGCCTGGGTGTGATCCAGTGCAACCTGCTGTAGGTGAACCTGCTTTAGCAGGGGGTTGGACTAGATGATCTCCAGAGGTCCCTTCCAACCCCTGCCATCCTGCGATTCTGTGAGTGTTCCACTAACATAACCCAGTACGCCATTAGCTTTCATAGGCACAAAAGCATGCTGCTGACTCTTGGTCAACTTGTTGTCCACCAGGATCCCCAGGTCCCTTTTTTCAGAGCTGCTTTTCAGCCTGCCAGTCCCCAGCCTTTCATGGTCTTATTCCATCCTAAAAGCAGGATTCTGCATTCACCTTTGTTGAACTTTGAGGTTTCTGTCAGCCTGTTTTCTCCAGCATGTCCATGGCCTCCAGTGTATCTAACTGCAAAAGTTTATTCCAGTTTTCAGAAATGCATTTGAAGAGCCCATTGCTTTTTGTATTTAATCAACTTCAAGTTTTTCATAGGGTCTTGAAAATCCTGCTTTCACATCTCTCTGTCTCAGCTCTTGCTTGAGGATATTGCCCCACGTCAGAAATCAATGACAAGATAGTCACAGAAACTCACATCATCTATGCAGATGTATCCCTTCTAGGTGGTAGTTCCAGCTCTGGGGTGTCACTGCAGTAACTGTATCCCTGTCCTGAATTCTATTGCATTTATTTTCAAACTGGTTTTAGTAATGGACTGATGTAGCACAAAAAGCAAAGGATCTATGACCACAAGACTCCAGATTCAAATTTTGCTTGCCTGTTTCCTGTCTCTCAGGAGGCACTTTGGTTTTATTACTTTATCAGCTAAATGGTACTTTGAAAGTATTTTAAAAGTGTAGTTTGTGAATTCCAGTAAGGCAGCTGTAACTCATGTTTCTACTGTTCTACTGAAATCTGCATTGGTTATAACTGCATGACAGTATAACTACCTTTCTTGTAAAAAGCTCATGCTCTTCACTCATTATATTGGTTTGTCTGTCTTTCTCCAGCTGTGAGTGAGTTTTTCTCCGCCAGCTGCGTGCCTTCAGCTAAGCCAGAAAATTCCCCACCAAAACTCTGCCAACTGTGTATTGGAGATGATCATGGAAACAATAACTGCAGTGCAAGTAGCCAAGAACGTTATTACAGCTACAGTGGAGCCTTCAGGTAATTAATACATATGGTTGTTATTTAGTCTGTCAGCTTGTCAAAATGCGAGGAGGAACTATCTTCTGTCCCAGTCAGCAAAAACCGGTTATTGATGCTACAGTCAGATGGCACGTGCTGTAAATGAAGTGGGACATGCATCCCCAGATGTCTTCAGCATCACAGGTATGTCATAGGGCACGACATTAGATCATGTCAAAGCCTTTTGCCAGCTTCCTGGACCGCAGTCAGCCAGATGACAATCAGCCAAATCCATGTCTGTCTTTACACAGCAATAGGCACCTTCCTGGTGAGGACCAAGTGGATTGTCATCGGCCTCCAGTCTTGCTTTAACCTAGTGTGACAGAGTCTGCCACTGTCTGAATGGTCGGGCCATCCATAGAGAGCTTTAGCAAGGAAGCAGGCAAATAGTAGCCAGAACCTGGCTGCTGGAAGTCCACGCTGAGTGGCAGGCTAGTGAGGGGGAGCCAGGAGTGGGTCTTCACTGTCCTTACTCACTGGTGGCTGTATGTGAAGGCAAGTTTCTGAACAACACAAACAAAACAACTAAGGTCAATGTTCCAATACCAAATCCTCTTCAAGATTTGCTAAAGTTACAGGGAAGGAATAGCGTAATATGGAATAAATACTTTGTGTAGCAGCAGACATCTACATATGGGAGCCATACCCAAAGACTGTGAAACTCTTGGATATGGAAATGGCGCTTCCTTTTCCTGACCTTCACCTCTGAAGGTAATGGTGCATGTAACAGAGCTGGCAGTGAGCAGTCTTTTTCCTGCAGGGGAAGGGACTGTAACATAGCTGCCTGGTAAGTACTGAAGTGCCAGACTTAGGTCACTACTTTTTGCAAATCTGTTTAGTTGTGCCCAGCTGCTCTGCTGTGATGCATGCCCTGCAGGCAAACTCCAGATCCTCTGCTGTGCCTCATTGATGGACACAGCTAGCTACCGGTCACTGAAGGAATAAGCAGCAAACGCTGTTACCAGCTGTATGAGCCTTGTTGATATTCTAAGGTTGTGCATTTGATATTAGTGCCCATACAGCCCAAACTTCATACGGAGATCACCTGTTTTTTTTAAATAGAGAAGGTGTTCGGTTCATTGAATGATGTGGAAAGTTTTGGGTATTTTGAAAGGTTAGGATTTGGGTGAAAAATGGAGGTTTACAGTCTTCTGCAAGATAGGGATGTGTCCGGCTGTGATGCTTAGGTGATCCTCTTTGAAAGAATGAGTTATGGAAGGTGACTAACATGAGCTTAAAATGCAGCCTCAGATTTCCAGGTTCCTTCAACTCTGGATATCTTCAGACTAACCTGACTAGATACGAGAGGTCATCCAGTTTGTATATAATTCACTGCTTGGGGCAAATTACACTGTACAGAGTACTGAAAAATCTGTTGGGAACAGCCTGCTCTGCTGGGGACTGTACTGAACAGCACCTACCGAGTCCTCAGTTCTCTGTGTGACAGTGTCAGCCACATGGTGGCATGACCTTTGATTAGAACTGCTCGTGTTAAACCAGGTACATGTGAGATATATGCGTTTTTGGTAACTCAGCAATAATAACTTTCCTCACATTTTGTACTACATAAACTCAGTTACAGCTTTATGTCTTCTTATTTTAGGAAATGCTTCTTGAAAACACTTGTAGAACAATTTCAAGGTACCACCACTAAACTCTATTACCCACGCGTCCTCTGCGAGCACACAGTACCCAAAATACCTGGGAAGTTACATCTCTTTGCTAGCTCACCAGCTCGCTGAATTGAGGCTGATTTTATCTGTGTGTTATTTGCTGTCTGAAGCAAATGCCATGCATGTCTTCTGTCCACTGACTTCGCATTTCAGGCCTAGCAAAAAATCTTGTAACGGTCTGCGGTGCCTGTTGTGTCATGTGCTAGACAGCACCACGATACAACATGGGAAATAGCGAATGCTGGTGAAGGTGTGGTGGTCTATGCTTTTGCCCTGAAACCTTCTGGAATGGGATACCACAGGTGTAGAAAAGAAGGAGATTTTTAGGGTGCCCTTGGCATGTGGGGCCACTTCTGCTTCAGAAAATTAGGGGAAACGGAACTTCGTTCTGGATCAAGACCCTGCAGTCAGATTAACTAGATGTCTTCCGTGTGCAGGGCTGTAAAAGGAGTGTCACTGCAAGCACCAAGGTCACTCTAACTTGGAAAGGAAAAAAAAGTACACATGAGAGCATGCGCATGTGCACATGTGCAGAATTTGATAAACCCTTTGACTCTGCACTTGAAGGATTTTATTCAGAAAAGTCTTAATGACGCGTATACTTTGTACATGGTTTAAAAAAGGAGTGAAAGCTGCTGCTAGCAGATGGGGAATACTGAGTATCACATATTTTCTGTTTCTCTGCTTATCTAGTATTGGCATTTTTCTGTCTTTCTCGCAGTGTTTTTAATAAAAAAAATCCAGCTGTATTCAAAAATGTTGGTTTTCTCTTCTTTCAGGATGCTTCATTTCTCTGTTTTTGCTTATTGTCATAGGGTCCAGTGCATTTGTTTGCAGGAATGTATGTAATAAAAATTGAATTCTAAACCTATCAGTTATTAAAAAAAAAAAAAAAAAAAAATCACATAAAGGTGCTTTGAATTGAATTTTTATCTCTCATTTCCCAAAGGTGCCTGGCACAGGACTCTGGGGATGTGGCCTTTGTCAAGCACTCGACAGTGTTTGAGAACACAGATGGTATTTAGTTTTACCTATCTCTCTATTACAATTCAGTTATTTTTCTCAAACCTTTTTGCTCTAAAGCATTCAATGAATGACAATGACCAGTTTCTTTTTTCAGGTAAAAATACTGATAGTTGGGCCCAAAACCTGAAGTCCAGTGATTTCCAGTTGCTGTGTCCAAATGGTGCCCGTGCTGAAGTGACCCAGTTTGCTGAGTGTCACCTGGCTCAGGTGCCAGCTCAGGCCATTATGGTTCACCCAGATACCAGCGTTTTTGCTGTATACGGACTACTGGACAAAGCCCAGGTATTAATAATCCCTTTATTCTCTGGGGGAGTCACCTGTGGTCTGACACAGACCAGGGATAAAGACCACAGGACCATACTGCCACATTATGTTCCCTGCATCATGGGACTGGCAGCACGTGCACTGCGCAGAGCCCTGTTGTTGGAGCGGGAAGGAGAAGGTAAGATACAGGCAGTGTAATTCTCCTAGTAAAACCAGGCTCGTGCACAAGGGACTTCGACTTTTTGCCCAGCCACTGGTTGCAGTAGTAATTTTCCTGAAGCTTAAGATGTTTTCCCAAACTGTGTGACTTTGAAGTCTACAAGAAGTAGAGTACATGCTAACACTCTTCCATCCTGGAATTTTCCTAGGAATGCAACAGAACGTTGCTGGGTGTACTTATGCTGCAGTCATGTACGTGGTAAACCATCTAGGCAGACCATGCCTGGCTGCCACAGCTAGGTTCCTGTCCATACTGAGCATCTCCATGCTAAGCTTCAGTCATTTTTATAACTCCTGTGCAGCCAAACGCTGCGTTACACAACAGTATTTAGACAAAAGAATTTTTTTAAAATACAGCTCTTTCCAGATAGTCACAAAAAACCAAAATCACAAATGGTGTTCTTGTAATTGCCGGTGGCAGAATTCTGTATCTAATCTGCTGGAGCGTCTAAAAAGCAAACGTGCGCAAGAGATTCTGCAGTTGTCATTCTCATCCACAAAACAGTTCCTAACATCTGTCATGCGGCATTTAATGTTGCAAAGTACTGAAATTTTTGTATTGCTTTCAGGACTACTTTGGACATAACAATGGAAATGGATTCAAAATGTTTGATTCTTCAACTTTTCAAGGAAAAAACCTGATCTTTAAGGACTCTGCTGTTGAGATCGTGCCAGTAGGAGAGAGAAGGACATATGCAGAATGGCTGGGGAGTGAATATATTGAGTCCCTTGAAGGGATACAAACACCTCAGTGCTCTGGGGCAGGTAATAAGATAAGACAATACCTACTCATGACTACTGTCGTTCCCCTTCTTACTGTATGTCAGGTACAAGGCTTGGACTAGCGTGGTCCAAATGGCCACCACTTCCAGGCCACCGCTGCCCTGCCACCTTTCCTTCAGATAAGCTGCTGTTCGGGTAACGTGCTGTGCTAACACTTGAATGCCTCTTCCTGCCTCTTTGCAGGGCAAGTGCTAACAGCACCTGCTTGGCAGGGGAGTGGGGTGGGGCTGGAAGCTGCCCCTGTCCATGTGGATGGGGTGGAATTTGGGGCAGAAGCCAGCAATACAGTGTCAGCCTGGTTGACAACAGCACTCCAAAACTGAAGCATCTTTGCCCTTGTTGCTGAACGCCCCCTGGGCTGGAGGATTCCCAGGTGCTATCAGATGGATACTGGGTTTCTGACCTGTAGAATTTCTGCGTCTTGGAAGGCAGTATCAAGAACCCTGTCTAGTGAATCCTCTCTGGCCTCCTGGCTTGTTATGTCATGCCCCTCTATCCCTGCTTACCCCATCCTACCCTTGCTGGGGGCAACAGTTTCTCCTGAGCTCTGCTGCCAGAAGGGGTAGAGCTGCACAGAGGATGGACAGACTGTGGACACAGAGACAACCTGCAGTCCAGAATACAGCTTCTGCCAGGGGCAAGGTCCTTCACCTTCCAGTAGAAGAAAGTAGGGGGTGTCTCCAAAGTCACGGGCCAAAAAAGAAGGCCAGAGAAACCTGGAGGGGACTGCGTGTTGGCAGAGGAAAGAATGAAGCCAAATGTGTGTATCCACTGAGTTTGTTGACTTTCCACAACCAGTACTCTCT
Source organism: Leptosomus discolor (assembly GCF_034619465.1). NCBI lineage: Eukaryota > Metazoa > Chordata > Aves > Leptosomiformes > Leptosomidae > Leptosomus > Leptosomus discolor. The sequence goes on along the minus strand of NC_141397.1, from coordinate 51,247,334 downwards.
GCTTGAGAGAGATGTCATCTTTACTTTGATGCAGTCTCCACCAAGAAACTTGTGGCTCTTCTCCTTCCGCAGGGGGTTATCTGGAGTGCCTCTGCATGAAACTTGTATTTGCTGTTAGCGGAACAAAGTAGTTCACTTCTGATTAACTGTTTCTGTATCTGCTGGTTTGTGGCATTCGGTTTTTATTTTTATCCGTAGCTGCAATAACAACACAAGCTGTGCTGCTGGCAGGCGGCGTCCTCTTGACCATAGCTACTGCCATGTGATCCTGGGATGAAAAAACATTTGCCCTAATAAAAAAAAATCTGGTAAAACCACATGATAATAATGTAAATAAATGAAAATAACAAATAAATGTGAGAAGTAATTAAAAATTATCCAGACTACTCCTATGCTCATTTTTTGGGGGGAAATTAACGTTTGCCCCTCGCTCCCCTGCTCCCGGTCCCGGGGGCTCGGAGGGGCAGAGGCAGAACAGGGCCTCCCGTGCCTTCCCTTTAGCCTGGGGAGCTGTGGCCGCAGCAGTGACGCAGCGCCGCAGCCCTCACCCCCACCGTTGTTGCACATTGCCACCCAAACGCGGTTATTACTGCTCTCTCTTTGGTGGGTTATGAAGTAATTAAAATAGAAGGTGCATTTAACGTCGCTGTTGAACGCGGCGCGGAGCCGGCGGGGCCCGACGGGCCGCGCCGCCGTGTGGGCAGAGGGCGCTGCGCATGCGCGCCGGGCTCCCGCTGCGGCGCCTCGGCCGGCGGGCGCGCGCCCCCTGGCGGGACGGGGGCGGGTCCCGGTCCCGGCGGCGCGGCGGGATGTGGGCCGGGGGGCTGTGGGCGCTGCTGGCCGCGCTGCGGGCGGGCTGGTGCCTGCTGCCGCAGGCCGGCTACCTGCACCCCGACGAGTTCTTCCAGTCGCCCGAGGTGATGGCAGGTAAGGCGGCGGGCGCTGCCGGGAGGGGCGCTGGGCCGGGGCCGCGGCCCCTCAGCGGGCAGCGGCGGGCGAGAGGGCCGGTCCCGTCCGCTGCAGCCCCGCGGGCAGGCGGAGCCGCGCTGCGCCCCTGCGGGCGCGTATCCGCCGCGCAGGGTGGCTCCGGGACACGGCCGTGTTTCCGTAGGAGCCCGCACCGAGCAGCTGCTCCGTGCTCCCGTTCTGCTCGAAGCCGCCCATGCGGGCAGGGCGGGCGCGGCTCCGCCGGTCCGGGTGGCCGTTTCTGCCGTGTGCTGCCCGCTGCCAGCGGCGCCGGGGACCGCATCGCCGTGACAGACTTTGGTTTTTTGCCGTGAAGCTTTGTAAAAATGGATGGAAGACTCCCACAAAGTTTAGGGACTGCTCTGCATCCTGATGCCTCGTCCACTAAGTTGAATCCCTAATGCTGAATTCCTGAATAAAATAGGTAATGTATGTATGTACGTTTTTTTTTTCTTCCTTTATAGGAGATATTTTAAACCTACAGGTCTACTATCCTTGGGAGTTCCTTTCCAGCTCTCCTTGCAGAACAGTTGTTTTCCCGTTAATGACATCTGGAGTTACCTACTGGGTGATCAAGTCTTTGCAGCAGCTGGACGTATGTTCAAGTTGCATCAACAGCTACACCCTTCTTGTATCGCCTCGCCTTCTCGTTACGGTCTTTTCTTTCATCCTTGACTACAGCGTTTATCGATTAGCTCCTTTCTGGGAAGCTGATCCGTGGAAAGCGCTGGTGCTTCTTGCCGGATCATATGTCACTCTGGTATTTTACACGAGGACGTTTACCAACACGCTTGAAGGACTTCTCTTTGCTCTTCTCATGGTGTTGGTTTGCTCAAGAAAGCCTGATGGCAGCTCAGCAGGGCCTACACACAGCCCTCTCATAGGTATTGTAACCACTGCTGGGTTTTTCAACAGGCCAACCTTTTTGGCATTTGCTCTAATGCCCCTGCTCTACTGGGCAGGTTTAATTGTTGAGTCTCAAAAGAGCATTAAAACCATCATAAACCACTTTTTGAAGCTTTTCCTATGTGCGTGTTTTACTGCCATTGTTTTCATAACAGCTGACACCTTCTATTTTACCTCCATGGGCTTAGACAACCTCTACAGCATTAAAAAGAACAGCTTATTTGATGTAATAGGTCAACTAAATGAGAAAATGGTAATAACCCCTTTCAATTTTCTCAGCTATAATCTTAATTCTCATAACCTCGCACTGCATGGAAGTCATCCACGAGTTACGCATTTTACAGTCAATGGAATAATGCTCTTTGGGATCTTACATGTTCTGGCCATCGGTGCTGGTTTTAAAATGTTAAAGAAATACGTCCCTCAGCTAATACAGGTCAAGTCACGTTCCCATGGGTCACCTGGGCTGCTGGCAGGTTCTGAGGGCAATCCAACGTTACTGCTGTTTTATTTTGTCCCTTTGGCATTTCTCTCCCTATTCAGTCATCAAGAACCTCGGTTTCTCATTCCTCTCATCTTGCCATTAGTCCTTTTCAGCACGTCACAGAGCAGAGCTGTGAAGTGGAAACATGTCATTATTATTTTCAATGTTCTCGGGGCTTTGCTGTTTGGGTGCTTACACCAGGGGGGACTGATCCCATGCTTGTTTCACTTGGAGCAACTCGTGCATTCAGAGTCCTCAAACCACCCAAGGCACTATACTCTACTCTTTGCTCACACCTACATGCCTCCCAGGTCTCTGCTGAACATCAAGAAGAGGGACACACATATAGAAGTCATTGACATGGCTGGGTCTGAAGAAGAAACCCTCTGCCGAGCAGTAGAGCAGCGAGCAAACAACTTTACCTGCAATCACTGCCATGTGTTTGTTATAATCCCTGGTACAGTCAGAGCCACAATGACAAAATGTGGTGTCTTGTTCAGGAATGAGACTTTGATATTTCCCCACTTATCAATGGAGGACCCTCCCCAAATCCCTTTCCTGTTCAGTGGAAACTGGAGAAGTCAGTTAGGACTGTACATCCTTCAGCTGGACAGGGGTCAGCAGCACCTCTAAGAGAACAGTGTTTTAGTTTTTCACCTCACTTGCGCGCTGCCCAAAGCTGTGAGACCTCCCTCTCCACAGACCCACTTTCAGCACAAGTAGTGCTGCTGGGAGCTCCCCTGAGTCGCTTTATTCCCTTTCTCCATGCCCTTACACTCACCAGTATAGCCAGTTTTGGTAGAACCAGCTTAAAATTTGAGTTGCCCTGTCATGTTTCATAAGAAGTTACATAATTTTCCCGATGAGAGAGGATGAAATCAGAGCCCGCCAAAACCATGATTCAAGCTCAGCTCTTTCCATGTGAGATTTATTTTTGAAAGTCCTTATAATCCCTGACAGAGGTTTGCAGATTGTGTGGTTTTTACTGATAATAGGCATTAACTCAGCTGCTGGAGGGCGGTTACAGGACTAGACGAAAGCTGGTCTGACTCACATTTTATTTTTATGCTCTTAAAAATCCAGAGCCTCCTCTGTCATGCAACCAGATTGCAGACACAATATAGGCACCGGCACCGTAACGTTGTCTTGAGTGGCTCTGTCTTGAAAAATCCCCAGCGTTGATCTGCCAGAATCTGATTTAGAACACGGAAGACGCTTCAGTGTAAGTACTTGTGCTAAATCCCAAAATCCACGCTTTGCCTGTTTAGCGTTTCTTGCTGCAGTTGCGTTCCTGAGGACGCGCTCCCTATGTGTGACGTATCAGCAGCTCAGGAGTGCCGCGTTTTGATGGCATTAAGCCTGTCTGTTGTTCCAGTACAGCAAACTGGGCGGTCCTCCTCCCGCGGCACATCCTGCGGCACTCATTGCTCTGTCATGGCTCCAGCACTGGCAGCGGTGTGGTGCAGCACGAGCTCTGTGGCGAGCTGGTCCACAGAGCTGCGTGGACACCGAACGGGTAACTCAGCGGGATTTGGTCCTTCGTAGGCATTTGTCCAGGTGGATCTCCGACCTGGCTTACTGCGGGCTTAGAGACCCACCACTTCTGCTGCAGGGGAGCGTGTGAGGATCCGAAGGAGGAGCTGCATCCCCCTCCCCTTTCAGTAACCGCTCCCCATTAAATCAGCTTAGTGGGAATGACAGGTCACATTCTGGCGCTCTGTCGGAGAGCAGGCTCACTTTAAAGTGGGATACAAATAACCTCGAGCTTCAGCTGAGAGTGATGCTCTGTAATGGTGTAGCACAACCAACAATTTTTGGTTTTGCCTGCATGAACTTCTGTATCCAAAACATCCCAGCATGGAGGGAGACACTAATTGGACACATGCATCGTGGGTCAAGCTGCTCTCTATGAAATGGATCCGTTACTTGAATTCTTTCTGCTCACAAAGGCAGCAATGCTTTTTGCAGTTCTTCATCCACACCACTTTACAGAAGGTCTTATGAGCCAGTTAAAAGACAAGGATATACGTCGAAGCCAGGCTTTAAAGGGAAGCTAGGAAAAATTCCCTGTGTGTAGGATTTGCCTGTATCTTCCAAACTATACGTACAATCTAGGTTTCTAAGGAACACAGCTCTTGCTGTTGTGTAGAGCATTTTAAGCCTCCCCTACCTGTTCATGTCACATCCTTCATCCCTCATTATTGACAAGCCTGTAAATTAAAGGTGCATGGTTTTGGGGAGGCAGGGGGAGAGGGGGTGCACGTACGTACTGATGGCTCACAAAGTAGTGCAGGTGGTTATGACACCAAATGTATTTTCCCATTTCCTTTCTGCTCTCTTATGTTGGGATGACAGCAGTTGCCACATGTCCTGCTTACTGTTTTCAGCTTTCTAGAACGTCTTTTTTTAGATTTTGAAAATTATTTTCATAAAACTTAGGATCTCTGGCAATTTCAGTGTGGTAGATCTTGAAACTCTTCATGGATGCAATGGAGCACCATTCCCATGGCACGGTGACTTCTCTACTGCTCCACAGGTAACCTGTGATAGAGCCGGGACTACCAATACTAACTCGGACCGAAAACGCGCTGCTTTTGTCTCACCAGCTAGACCTTTAGCATTTACACTGTACGCGCAGTTTTTCCATCCATGCACACCGAAGTCTGTGTTGGTGGGAGGTTTAATTTTACCAGCAATGCTGGAACCTGTATCTCAGATAATCCACAAGGTTCTCGTCACCAGGAGTGATGCAGAGCATGGAAATCATCCTCTCCAGCTACCTAAGCTTCAGGTCAGCTGGACTAAACATTGAAACAGGCCCTGAAGGAAGGCTAACTGCTTTAGTCTCATATATGTTGTCAGATATAGCAACTATGTAAAACAGCCCAGTGTATCACACATGATGGGCACATCCTTTTCCATATTTATAGTTAGGATGGCTCCATTGGTAATTTTTTTTCTCCCTAAACCCTTCTTGCTACCATAGACTTGAGGTGTGCTTTTAGGATAGCTGCTGAACCTCTTTTACCTACCTGTAAAATGGGTGATTAGCCTATCCCTCACCATCAACATTTAGAACTCTTTGTATCAAAGCTGTATCAAGTGCAGAATATTACTGTTGTATAGTCAGAAATTGTTAAAGGAATTCCAGTGACACATTTGTTTTTATTTCAAGTTTCTTATCAAGCACTTAACAATCTTGACAGTATTCTGGATGATGCTTAATGTGAGTCTGCCTGTTACTGAGTGCTGGGCAAAGTGTAAACTGACTTTGAAATGAAAATCCATCGTACCAGGAACCCGCGTGCCTCACGTTCTCATGCTTGGATTGGGGAACCGCTCGTGGCTCGATGGGAAAGCAGCCTCAGTCCGCAGCTCGCGATCCGCCTTCCGCGGGCCGGGGTAACGCTGGCGTCCTCCGTGGCTGGCGCAGGCCGCCCGTGCCCGGTCCCGGAGCGGCGGATGGGCTCCAGCCGTCCCCAGGAGCCCGTCGCCGCGGCCCCGGGGCCCGCTCACCCGCCGGCTCTAACGCTACGCGTCCTCCGGGAAGCGGTCGCGGCCTCCTCCTCCTCCGTGGCGGGATCCCGCGCCGGCTGCGGCTCCGCAGCTGCCTCCCGCTCGGCGCGACCGTCAAGGCGCTGCTCCGGGGCGGCCGCCTCGGCCCGGCCCGCGCCCGGGGGGCCACGGCCAGCCCCGCGCCCGGGCGCCGTCCTTGAGCTCCCCGAGGAAGGTGTCGCGGAGGCGGAGCAGGCGGGGGCCCAGGTCCCGTCCCGCCTGGCGGGCGCCGAGTTGCCCGCGGGTGATGGCGGCGGCGGTGAGGCGGGCGGCGGCGCGGATGGGCCGGGACTCGGAGAGCTTCTCCACCAGGCGCGGGCTGCCCAGCAGCGCCAGCAGCACCCGCCGCAGCACCATCCTCCGCCGCGCTCGCGAGGGCCGGCCCCGCCCGCTCTCGCGAGAGCCGCGGGCCGCCTCGCCATTGGCCGTCCGCCCAGCGGCCGCAGCTCGCGTGCGCGGATGCGCGAGGGGAGGCGCCGCGGGGCGGACGCGCCGCCATGTGCTCTGGGGGGACGCTGAGCATCCTGCGCAGCGACTCCTACGCCGACCTCAGCCAGTACCGGGACCAGCACTTCCGGGTGAGCGGGGCGCCGCCGCCGCTGCCGCCGGGGGCGGGGACGGGGACGGGGACGGGGACGGTGCGGTCGGCCCGGGCCCAGGCGTGAGGTAACGTGCGGTCGGCCCGGTTGCGCGCCCGCCGGGAGGTAACGCTGTCGTTGCGGCTCAGGGGACGCGGTACGACCAGGAGCGGCTGCTGAGGAAGAGCTGCACGCTGTACGTGGGGAACCTCTCCTTCTACACCACGGAGGAGCAGATCCACGAGCTCTTCGGCAAGAGCGGCGACATCAAGAAGGTCATCATGGGGCTGGACAAAGTGAAGAAAACCGCCTGCGGCTTCTGCTTCGTGGAGTATCCTTCTGCGGGCCGGCCCTGCGGGAGCCGGGCGGGAGGAGCGGGCCCCGCGCCGCGGCGGCGGCGGCCGGTTGTGCCGGGCGCTGCAGCGGTGGGCGGGAGCGGTCTGGGCGTGGGGGAGCTGGCGTGTAGGCTCCGAGTCACGGGGGAGTTACCCGAGCGTGAAATTACCGGGTTGCTGAAGCGCCTGTGGGCGTCCTGGGCGGGAGAAGGCAGGCGTACGCCGCACGTCGGGTGCGGGTTCGTGGGTCGCTTTCAGGGTGGTACTTGAAGCCGGGCACTTTCTAGGCGGTTGGCCTCTGCTGTAGAAGCCTGTTCTCAGCGCCCGAGTAAAGAGGAGTTGCTTTTTGTACAAGTGTACGCGTAAAGTTGCTGGGGTGCCTTACATCCCTGGCGTGTGTTGACTTCATGACGTGACTTCGTCTCTTTGAAGATTGTTCTGTGCTGGTTCCAGCGAACTCCCTCAAAGAGCGAAAGTTTGCAGCATGGGCGGAGCATGCGTGGGGCTTCCCGTTCTTTCTTTAGTAACAGAGCTCTGTGCTTGTGAGGGTGAGCGTGGTTAAAGAGCTTGATGCAATATATGCGTTTTTAACAAACTTGATTCCCGCACGTTGCTGCATTTCACTCGCAGGTTTCTTAGCCCACGTAGCTTCATAAAAGCGACTGCTTTTGAAAGTAACCGAGCAGGGACCAAATTCAAGCAAATACTTGCTTTTGTAGCCCATTTGATGTTGTTCTTTCTTCCGTGTGTTGAAAATAGAAGCCCTTTTTTTTTCATTAACGTGTTCGTAAGGTATTACACAAGAGGAGATGCTGAAAATGCAATGCGGTACATCAACGGGACCAGGCTTGACGATAGGATCATAAGGACGGACTGGGATGCAGGATTTAAGGAGGGCAGACAGTACGGTCGTGGAAGGTCAGGGGGCCAGGTAGGTGGTTGTACAGCTTACTTTTTAAGGGACTGGCGACTTTGCCAGATTAATGCTTTTGAATGAGCACAGAACAACACCAGGAATAGCAACATACAAATTAGTGTTTAAGATAGCACTGTGCGTTAGTCTGTAAGACATCTTGTCCATGATGATGTTATCTGCTAAGAATAAGTAACTTTTTCATGTATTTCGCTGAAAGTACTTTCAGATCTTCTTGGCTGCTTGGGGAGGTAACGCCTATAAATAAGCCGAGAAGATGTAAGGCTGTCAGGAACGCAAAGGACAGCACGTAGCTTAGCTGAAGTTGAGCCGGTAGCGGATGCTTTTGCTGCTGAAGCATGAGGCTAGCGATCCTCGCCTTGGCTGGCTTGATTAAACAGCCCCCCCTGGATGTTATTAAAAAGGCAGTTAGTTTCTGCGGTGTTCTGGGCTTCTGCGTTACGCACTTTACCTTCTGTTTTGTCAGCTCCTTGTGGCCACTTACATGCTGTGTGCTCAGTCTGACTGTATGCTGGTGGTGTAATAGTTTTTGAGAAATTATTTTTGTTTGTCTTTACTGGACTTCCCTTTTTCCTCCTTTGTAAGGTCCGAGATGAGTATCGGCAAGACTACGATGCTGGAAGAGGTGGCTATGGCAAAACTGTTCAATGCCAGTGAATAGTGAATGACTCGTCAGCCTCACATGAGAGCTAAATCTGCGTTGTAATGTCACCAGGCACGAAATAGGTCTGTTGCACACAAATTTATGTAGCTAGAAATTCACAGAAATCACTGTCTGTTCCTGTGATCATGTAGTACGTTCAATGTCTCTTCCATTTTAATACCAGGATCCAAAGCATTGCAGAGTACGTGAATACAGAGGACCTGGGAGCAGGGTCTGTGGCGATAGGATGCCTGAGGCTTTGGTCTCGAAATGCTGCTGTAACTCTACTAAGAGGGACAAAGGTGCTTTTTTTCACTGGCAAAACTTGATTATTCTGTCACTGGGTTTTGTTTACATTGGTGTCACAGGGTGGAGAGCAGCAATAATGGAGGATTGGTCTGTATTTCAGAGATGAAATAAAAAGGCAAAGAGCCTGAAAAGGAAGTTTTCCAATTTCTAGGGAAGTTTTCTGATTTCTGGGGAAGACTTAAAGTTGCAGGTTTTCTGGGGTTACTGGATTAGCATCTTTTTTCACTGTTGCTGTTCCTCGCACACTACATGAATGGCCACCATAAAACAAGGCAGACTGATGAGCCCAGGAGTCATGAAGTGGGAAGCAAGCCTAGCAGAGAGCGGAGAGCAGACCCGTGCATTCATCTGCGAAGTGTATGTGTTTGCACGACATCGTGTGGTTCGGAAGGTTCAGATCTGTTTTGCGTTGTGGGACAGAGGGAGCAGCAAGTATAAGAATTGCAGTAGCCGTTATTTTCACAGCTGGGGTAGTGCAGCATCTCGCTCCTGTCTGGTAGCTCTCTGCAGCCTTCATAAGTGAAGAAGAGCGTCTTTCCTGTGCCTACAGGGCTGTCATAAAGCCAAGTTGTACAGTTATACCCAAAAATGGGACGTTCGAAAAACTCTGTCTATAATGATAACTTTTGTTCTTAAAATAGGTTTTCTATTTGAGAAACTTCATTTCAGACAAAGGTAAAAAAAAAAAAAAGATGTATTTTGGGAGGAGCCTTGCGGTCTACTGAGTGTGTGGCAAGAATGGTAAAAGATTTGCAGGACTGTACAGATTATTTTTTTTCCCCCTCTGGATCCTATTAATAGTGTTCGTTTATGTGATGGGATTTTGATGTGCTGTAGACATAGGAATAAAAATAATTAGTGATCCCAAGATCTGTGAAATTGACCTGCTAAAATAAAATAGTTTAAAGGGAACTGTTACAGGGCTTTGGAACTTTTTTTTGATGGGCTTCCGAGTTCTTTGGAACTGGAAATTTGTAAAGTTTTGCCCAACTATGTTGGTGTCTGTGACTCCTTAAAACACTTTAAAATATCGGGGATGTGAAGGTTGATCTTTACTCACTGAAGATCTTGTTGAAAATCTTGATGTGTTTCTTATGTACAGTTAGTCACAGCTGCTACTGTGAATTGGAAACAGAGCGAGGTAGAAGAACTGCACTGAGACTGGGCTTACTTGGGAAGCAAGGGTTTGGGTGGGCTTTGGCTTTCTGGCACATAAAGTAAAACTCGATTTTCAGGATGACTTGGTGTTTATCTGCAAACCAGACTTTGAACAAAGTTAACCTTTTCCTAGATAGTGCATTTGATTGAGTTTACAGCCTGTAATCTGCTCTAGGAAATCTCTGAAGGTTATTTTACATTGTATCAATTTTGTATTAAAAAAATTGTCTTGCCAAAACTCCAATTCACTTTGAAATAAAGCTGCAATATTACAGTGGATTGTTGTGGGTTTTTTTTTAACAGAACCAGTGAGTGACAGGAGCTATATTCAGACTCTTGTCCATATCCTTTATTCTAGTGTCTTTTAAGAGGGCGAGAGTGAATATTGCTCCCCTTTGACTGCATTTTCAGTGTTGTTCAGTTCATAACTGGATGCTGAAAGATGTTTGGTTAATGCTCTTCACTCTGGTGCTTTTTGGATTGCAGAACAGAAATTAAATGACTGATACTGAAGTGGATGTGAAAGCCCTTGGTGCGTAACAAGTAGTTTTCAAGGTGCACTTCCTTATAAAAATTAGGTTTGAAATTATTTTTTATTGTAATTGCTGCAAGACAGTCATTCTCAAATGAAATGGAGGTGTTAATAAGATTTCCTCTCAAAACCGTCAGTCATTTTGCTGCATACATGCAATGTGTATAGAAAGATTTTGTTTTAAAGTGAGATTTTTCTGTTTTGAGAAACGTTTCAATCAAAATGGGATTTAAAAGCACACGATACATCATTTCAAGTCCTGTCTCAAAAGCGCGTACAGAGGAAATAGATTGAACATGGTTTGATTTTTTGCCTTTCCTGATTGAGATTGGACATGGCTCTGCTGAAGCTAGTGCTTAACAGAAGTAACTGAATGGAGTCTGTAAAACTTCACTGAGGGCTTCCTTCGCTTTCTTACGCTTCGTTGTGTTTAGGTTCTCTTGGCAGTATAGGGTCTCCTGTGATTTTTTGACATGCCAGTTCGTTATTTACATTATAAACACTTTTCTTAGAAGTTTGAGCTCTATATTAGCTTTTCTAAATACTTGTTCACCGTCCTTCTATGGAATGGTACCCTCAAAGAAATACAGCAGCTAGGAATATGAGTGGAAGCTGAGATAGGAAGTGAGGCTGTTTGTTAGGAATCAAGGCAGCAAGAGCTGCCATGCTTCAGTAATGGTGTAATGGTTCTTTCTACACAGACAGTTCTGAAAGACAAAACGGTTAAAGTATTTAGGCTAATATCCAGCACCTCATCTTCCAGCTCTTGTCAGGTTAAGCTTCTTGTGAAGGTAAAACTTGAAGAACTCTACTAAAATCGACGCGGTTTGTACAAAGGCTTTTGTCTGCATAGTCAAAGACAATACTAGTCAAAGGAAAGCAGTCCACAGGGACTGAACATCTAACAAACTTGTCCCTTGGAGTTTCTAAAGCACAAATTGTACCTTACGCTGCAGCGTATAAACCAAGAAGAATTAGAGTGAGCATTTTTCTGTGCAGTCTCTGGCATTTCTGCTCCTACCTGAGTATGTTTGGTACTTTCAGCTAAGTGTAGGGCCTGACACGTCTACAGGTGAAGTACCAAAAAATTGGTGAAGACTGCAGAGAGAAGCGTCCAAAACGTCTATCATGTTTGGGAAGTAGTGGCCTAGTTTATTAATTGTTTGCTTTCGTATGCCTCTTGCCTGTTCCTATCTAAACGAGCTTTTGCACAAGGTTTGGATGCTCGGAGCTGCTCTGTAGTAACGCACGCAACTCCTCTGCTCTCCGTTTTGAGATAATGAAGTGGTGTGTTTCTCATGGCTTGCGGGAGGAGGCCTGCCCTTGTCTGGCTAAGACCGGTGTTGAGTCCCAGCTTGTGACTGGCAGCTGTTATCTCCATTACTGCTTCATCTCTTTTTTTTTTTTCTGTCCCATGTAGACAGAGGAAGTTGTTCAAGGTTGACTGTGTTTGTATCCCAAGGTTTCAGTAATGGTGCAAACTGAAAACAGGCTTTGCTCCTGTCTTGAAAATATATGCTCTAACCAGACTGGAGGAGAAGCCGTAGTAAGGAAAGGGACATTTTCTTTTTGGGGGTCATTTCCTCAATCTTTAAAAATTAGTTTATGATTTGTATGCCAAGTTAAAAGGCTTCTAGCATAAAGGTCCTTCGAGGCTCATTTTCAGACCTTAAACTGATTAAGATGTGGAAATTAGGAGAGCTTACTTCTTTCTTCCACCACCAGACACAGCCATCAGCGCTGCACAAGGACACACCATAGAAGTTTAAATTACACAAATTGGTCATGACCTGTTCTGTTTCAGAGCCTTGTACAGCCCATAAGGGGTATGTACATACACACAAAGTTAGGGCTGTGCAATTCAGGCATCTGAAGTTTGCAGTATAGTGTCCCATTACAGACATAACTAGTCATGATAAATTCTAGAAAACAGAATTTGAGAGAAAAATAGATCACAAAAGTCTTTCATTATCATCTACATATATAATTTACTCTAAGCTTGGCCCAGAGAGGTCTTGTCCAGATCCTACTTCCTTAATGCTTCACAGTTACATTTTATTTTCTTACAGCACGTTGTGGGTCACGATTGAGCAGAGTCTTCTGTGTTCCATTCTAATTTCTGGGGAAATAATCTAGGTCTGGAGAACCCATGAAAATTTGTATGCTGAGGCTCTGTAACTTCACCCAATGTCTACACCACAAAGTTGGAAAGGGTTTGTTACGTCCCTGTCAGTTGAAGACAGAGTTACATGAAGAAGAACATTTGCTGATCTTCAGAAACTGCTTTCTGAAAGCAGGAGAAATCCATTCTTGTGTCAGGGTTCCACAGCTTATGTGAAGATTACCTTCTTGCCACTCTGCTTCCCAACCTGCTTTCAAAGACAAGGATGCACTTCAGTGAGATAATATTCTCCAAGATCATTTTAGCTTCTACCTGAAGGTTGTTTGAGTGTCCATTAGGGTTCCTTACAGAAGAAAAAAAAAAAAAAAGATAAATAGGTAGCCAAACTCTTTGCAACACTTACTAGTCAGTATTTAGATCTGACACAAACAATCTTTCCCTTCAGCAGGGCCCTGAAATTTGAGTTGCAGACTCTTGAGGAGCAGCAGCAGTAAAATGCCGGATGCCTCCCTCTAGCGACTGCAAAATCGTTGTACTTTCATGTTCGACAGCGAAGGCAGCTGCTGAAAGCTGTTGTGTGCAGCAGGTTGCATGTTGTACTGTCTCAAGACTGCGTTGCGACTGTGTTGTAAAAATGGACAAAACCCTAATTTTCGTCTGTAGACCGTTTTTCAGAGTGGAGGCAACTAGAGATCAGGATTTGTGGATTGGTAGCCCACTGCTATTTCTCTGTTTAGCAACAGCTTTATTGTCTTTTATACTGGATATCGCGATATGCTGTGTCTGTGGTGACATCTTTCCCTGCCCCTAGCAGCCTCTTCAGATTTTGCCAGAAGCAACCTGTGGTATTGAAGGAGAGCTTGACTCTTGGATGCCCAATTCATGCTTCACAACCTCCCGTTACTTTCACAGTTTCCACAATTATATTTGTGTAACTGTGCCAGCAAACCCCTTGTGCCAAAAATCTGTTTCTCAATCTCTAGCAGGTTACAAAATGTAGTTCAGTATTGCACACGAAGTAGGTGTGTGCAGCTTGACAAGGCAGCAGGCAGGGGCTTAAATGTCTAATTTGTTTCTGTGGAGTTACGATAGTCCTGCAGACTTTGCAGACTTCAATGTCTATGGCTTCAGAGTATCTCTGTGGGAAAGTGCCCTTTTTGTATCTTACAAATCTTTGATCTGAGGTGTCAGGGGGCTTATGCTGTGTGTGACAAGCCTGTGGTGGATGAGTTGAGCTGCTGGGTCTCCTCAATCCTAGCTCTGACAAGACTGTCTTTCGGACCCGTGCTAATGTATTTCATGACACAGTAACGTCTGAGTGTAAGGGTGACACGCAAGAACACTTCTCACACGTGGTTTGGAAAGAGGAGTAGTACTTGCAGGATATAGATCAGATCTTTTAAACAATTTTTACAAAATAATCATAAGTATCTTAAGAACAAAGTAGGTATCTAGTGGGATGAATCCTCTCTGTGCAGGACTGATGTTATTTGCTTCATATTAATGCCCGCCGAAGCAGTTGCAGGCACCTTTGCTTGAGCCTTTCACTAGTCTGATGGTACTGCTGTACCACTTTACAGTGAGGGCACAGTTGAGTAAAGACTGTGTTTAAAACTTTCCTCTTTCATTGCCTTCCCAGGAGCACCTTCACCGGGATTTCCAGAGGGTGCTTCTTGAGGAGAACGGCACTGCATGGAATGGCTTTTCACGTGGATCCCGCTGCAGAATGGAGGGTCTTGGTTGTTCATTGCACCTGGGTGCTGTGGCTGAATTTGGCAGAGGCAGTAATCTAAGAATGTGGGACAGGAATGAGATGTAGACTTTTTTTCTTTTTCTCCACGTTTGAAGGCCAAATGTGAGTTATTCCTGGTGTAGAATTTTACTGCTCTGAAGGTGCTACTGCAGACGTTTGCTTTTGAAAACCCTTTCATGGCTGTTCAGTAAGAGCAGCGGTTCTGATTGAATGTTCCTCCCAGAAGCTTTTGCTTTGTTCTCCAGTGCTCATCTCTGACTATGTAAAACCTGCTTGTGTTTAGTTCTGTTATCCTGCATCAAAGTCTGGACAAAGCCAGTTCCTTCTGCCCTGACAGGAAAATCTACCTCTGCTCCAGAAGCTGTGTGAGGGGCTAAGTCAGGATTTCAGACACCAAGTTGCATAGAGAGAAACTCAAATACATTTAATCAAAAAACCAGTGTGAATTAAGCATTACTCAGTTAATGAGTGGGAAAACATCTTTCTTAAGTGCCTTCAGGATGAGTATGTTTTTGAAAATAAGACTGTATCTTAAGGAATTGTGTTTGGTTTAATTTTATTTAATTAGAGCTACTTCTCGCTTTCCTTTTCAAGGTGGACCATTTATTGATTCTGCTGGGACTGCTGTTTTTCAATTAGGACAGTACTGAACCACAATTGGTGTTTTTTCACGTATAATTAAAAGACATTTTTTCTCAGAACAGAATTTGAAAACAAATGGGAAGTAAAATTTGCTGGTTTGATATTTCTCCAGTTACATGCAGCATAAATATCAGCATAAATTAGTCTAATTGAATCAGTTTGTAATTAAGTTTCTGGACAATGAAGCTTCTCCCTTCTGTACCAATCTCTCCCTGCAAGCCAGAATTTGAAAAGGAGATTCTGATTTTCTAGTTAGAATAGGTAAGAGTACATTAAGTATACTTGTCTTTAGATCTGTAGCTCACATGCAGTTTGAATTGCTTCAAACTGAACTTGTTTCAGCTTTCTGACTATTTTATTACTTCAAAATAATGGTCTTATTCTATATTTTGTCTTTAAATATTTTTAAGGGGAATTTTTCTTTCTTATAAAAGTGTTGCTTGTCTGTTCAGCTTAATTTGATTATAAGTTGGGGATTTTTGTTGTGTATTTGGCTTTCTTTAATATCAGTGTTTCGCAACATCTTAAATTACTTTTGTGAAAACAAACCCCCTGTCAGCTTGTCACACTGCCACAAGATGTCATGAGAAGCCGTGTCTCGATTCAAGATGAGTGTGCTCTGCCATCAGCTCAGTCAGTGGTTGTTCTGGCACAATGTGCTCCAAAAGGTTCTCTTTTCGCCGTACAGCTAATGCAGCGTCTCAGTTTCTTGAAGAAACTCATTCCTATTAGGATTCTGCTTGAAACAAAAGTGACTAGTGACTGATTATCTTCTAACACACCCTGAAGCAGCAGAGGTAGAAGTGCCTCAAGGTGGCTAAGATGTAGCATGCCTCGTAACACAAAGCGCTGTGGAACTGAAAGGTTCTGTATGTGGTAGCCATGATTGTGCATGCTGGCAAAGGACATGCTGGGTTGTGGTTTGTTTTTTGTAGGGTTTTTTTTTTTCCCCCTCTGAATTTACTCCAGTAAAAGGAGACGTGTTTCCAGGAACTGGAAAGGACTTTTTCCTATTAAATCCAGGAATGTTCCAAAGTCTCTGCACTTTTGATTCTGCTTTTAAATTCCCAGCTGAATTTCCTCTTTCATTTCTACGTATCAGCTTGAAAGAGCCTTCAAGCAGCAACCTTGCAATGTTCCATCCTGCACAACTGTAAGGAGAAGATGCTTGGTGTTGTCTAAGCTTGCCAGAGGGAAACTTGGCAGAGAATTTGCACGTTACTCAGGTCTCACACACACACCTTGAGTCATGGTGGGCTTTTTGATGAATTGTTTTATAGAGTGTGGTCCTGTCAGGAACTTACTTTTGTCTCCCATTCAGTTCGGTGAGATCTGTGTGCATTGTGCTAAAGTACTGAATGTGTTACAATGAACTTTATGTAACTTATCTCTCCATAAACTGAACATGAAACATGCCAGGAGAATTCTCGAAAGGTCATGTGGGAGCAGTATTGATTCCCGAGTTGAATCTCAAAGTGAGTCAGGGAAGCTGAGCAAAACAGCATCACGAAAAGTAACCTCAGCTTTTTGGTAGGAGAGATTCCAAAACCCTCAGGGTAAGTGTCCAAAATCAGTTGCAGGACAGTATTTTTCTCAGAATCCAAGGCCACGAGGGCAAACAAATACTACTAGGTCTACAGAGTTATACAGAGAAAGACCTTGCTTCAGAAAGCTGCCAGGATGTGAAAAGTGAGAGAAGATTCCAGCTGATTCCAGCTAATCCAGTAATTCAGATTTTAGACACAAAATGGTCACCAAAGCAAAGTTAATAAAACATTAGAAGAGGCCCAGTAGCCTGAATAAGTATGTGGTGCCCATCAACAGTCCCTGGATACGGTGTTGATTCTGTGTTTCGTCATGTATTTTCCCCTCAAGAATTTAATTGAACTAAAACTGGTGCGAGACTGAGTTTGTTATGATTGTTTCATTCCCTGTCAGAAAACAAAATCACTTTGACGTACGTGAACGAGCGGTGCTGTTTCTCATCGTGCTCTGTGAATTGTCTTCCCGGTTGAGCCAAATACTCCACAGGCTGGAGTACTCTGTGAGCGGTGCACGCCTCAGCAGGCACAACACATGTGTTGTTGTCAATATGGAGATAAATAAAACTGAGAACTAAATAATTTTCATCTCTTTCTAGGAAAGAATGAGCCAGGGCTCCAACTTCAGACGAATCTGAAGGTAATTAACTATTCTCAGACCCAGAGCTGTCCTGAGAGGAGAGCCAACATATCAGAGAGCGCCCTATGCTTGAAGCACCCAAGCTTTAAGGTGCTCAGGATTGTGATGGACTCTCAGACTGTGGAGTTTGATGGGCGGCACTGGAGAGACCATGTTTTTGCTGGATGTTTGCAGAAGGATGAGTCTTTGCCGCCCGCTGAAGGACGGTCACTGTTATATCTGGTAAAGGCTTCAGAGCACACAGACAGCTGTCCTGTGACTGCCTTCTGTGCAGAGGGTCAGGGTGCTTTTCCCTGCACGCATGGCACTAGATTTTCATTTTTTAATGGTTACGGCAGGCACCTTCTCTGTTCAGGAAGAGAATTTCATTATGGCTGTTAAGTCTAGGAGAATTTAGTATGTTTTATGGATATACAGATATGACCGCCCAGAGTTTAGTCTGGGCTGAAGTTAATGTGAGGCTGATGGAATCTTTATTTCAGTTTTTGATACTTTAGGATTTAATAAATTTGAAGTGAATATTTTAATGCACGTAAAATGCAGAATTGCCTCTCAATAATTACTTTTTCATTGTTAGCTGGAAGTTTATACTGGTCTATGCAATTTAACAATTCAGTTCTCCTCTCTTAGCTGCGTATCGTTACAGTCCTAGGAAATCAGCTTCCTTGTGATTTCTGAAGCATACAGACTGACTTAAGTATAGCGTAAGAGGGCTTTTTTAAGAGCAAGTTTTAATTTCTTTTATTTTTTAAGTTCTGAGGGGTAATGGACTTTCTAATTTAGAAAGTGTATAATACAAATTTGTTTTGTGTTAAGAACCATTTAAAATAATACCTTATTTCTAAACATTTTTTGTTGCTGAATATGTTGTTTCCACAACTGGTGTCAATGACAGTGTAACTTACAGTAGAGATGTGAGAGACTGAAACTGCGAAGGAACAAGTGGTGACAAAAGCTAGAAATAAACCATCATTTTCTATTCACCTTCCTTGTAAATGGAGGAAAGGTATTCTACATTTGTGAGGATTATATTGTTGCTTTTCAGATGTGATTCAAAGGCACATATCGAAAGAGGGAATGTATAAAACATCATTGTGTCATTAGGAATTCCCATTCCATTTGAATAGGAAATGTTCTATTTATGATCCTTAGAGAAAGCCTTCAGGTCATGAACAGCATTTCCGTTTGTGGAGAAAAATGTAAGAATAGTTCTCTGAAAGTCTGTATAACATGAACATTCCCTTTTGGACACTTTATTCATTCAACTTCTGGGCACATTTAAAAAAGTCATTGAAGAACTAATACAAGCTATGTGAAAAATAACATAAAAAACCCTCAGGGACATTCCAATGTGTTTTCCAGTATTCACAGTTTAGTTTTTGAGTGAAATAACTGTTGATTTCAATAGACCTGAACTCATTAGCTGAATATACCACAAGGAGGGCCTGCTTTTCTGTTCATTTATCCCAGAGTGGATGAAGAGTGAATTCACAGACCGTGGTGGCATTACTGTGCATAGACCCTGGAAGAGAATGGGTGAACAGAGTATCTCCTGTCATATGCCAGGGATACTTTTTTAAGAGAAAAGGATCTCAGTTTCTGGATTTGAATACACTATAAACCTGAACATTAAAATATTTCTGCTAAGTGTGTTGAACACTTGAACTTCTAAAACTCTGCGTGTGTGAGGTTATTCTTTTTATGCCTGCACGTACTGTGAACAGGGACATGAAAACAGCAGTGAAAAGCAGGCTTTTCACGTCTGCTACTGTGTTTGCAGTTTCATAATCTGAGAATGTTGCACGTTTGCAATGGCAGAAAAGGGACCATGCTGGTGAGGGTTGATGATGCAACAAACATGTCAACAATGATGTCAGTGCTGCATATTTGTCTTTTGAGTTCTGTTTGTCATTTTTAAAATTTACTAATGCCACTTGGTTTTTGTAGCAGGTTGATTAGATTATGGACTAACTCTGGTAGGAACAGAGACATTGAGCTGTGTCACTTCTGGACATGAACTGGTTGATCATTGTGATGCTGAGCTGGACTCTGTGGCCTCACTCACTGTAACATCTGCGGGGATGACAGCTGTTACTTCTGAACTGTTTTCCTTTTTCTTCATTCCAGTCTTTATGCTGGTTCTTATGGCCTAATGTATCAATGTATTAAAGAGAGACATGAATATTAGATTTTTTTCCCCATGAAGCCAGGAAGTTGTCAGTTGATTTTATATTAAGGCAATGTGATTCATACTTTCCTTGAAGGACTCCAGAGTTAAGCATCTCAGGTCTTCTGTTAAATGCAGGAAGAAGATACTTCAGTGATGCCAATAAATGGGGGTGCTATGTTTAAAAAGATTTGAAGGAAAAGTTTTAGCTGTTTTGCAATATTTCTCTGTTTGTTGGCTAAGCTGTATATATATGTTTATTGATAGCAAATGCCCTGGTTTCTGTGTTGCACAGTTTACTGCAAGTAGCCAAGCATCCTTCCTGTAAAGGACAGGGATGCAATCCCCTTCTCGAAAGTAGCATTTAGCTGTTTTCTCTGCTCTTGTGGTAAAAGACTGTATGCAGCTGTAACGCAGCTGTTCTGAGTGCAGTGGGGAGCACAGAGGCAACCTGCTTCAGTGCACAGCCCACATGTGTCCTTGGAAAAATTCAAAGTGACAGGAAGCATGCTGAGGCCCTACGTCAGCAAAGCCGGGTTCAGAACAGGCTGTGTTGTAAGCATAGGTTTAATTTCTAGCACAGTTTTTGAGGCAGTTGAGTCTGTCTCATTAAGAGCAAAAGTTTCCTTCTCTGAATTACCACAACGTGTCAGCACCTGCTTGAGAATTTTGAGCAAACTTGGAAATACCTTCCCCAGAAGCACGTGTTTAACTCTCACACAACTGCCGGGACTTACTGTACATCGCTCGTTCCTGTGAGTTACCTGCTTTATACGTTAAAGAGTCAAGGATTTGCAAGTGCTGCCTTTGTCAGGCCTTTGCTGCTGTGATCTGCTCTGAAGGGGCGTTTTCTCTGCCAGTGGTCTGGCATCTCCAGTATCACTCCTGTGAGAGCTGGCATGCGGACAGCACATTGTCTTTAAAACACTTCATCAGTTCTTAATCCCTTTTGAGTTTTGGAGCACTGAAATGAATTGACTGTTTGAATGTATTTAGCTAAACAATAGCTTAATATGAGAAAGATGGCAGCTTTTTCATGTGATTCTTAACCAACAAAACATAATGCTCCTTTTCTATTTCTCTCATTAAAGGAGCAGTATAAATCAAATAGGAAAAGCTGAAATTGTTCCTCTCAGTCCTTGGTTGACCTGCATCGGGCAGAGATTTATTTCACAGAACATTGGGGTTGGATGGGACCACTCCAGACCATCCAGTTCAACCCCCTGCTCAAAGCAGGGTCACCTAACGCAGGTTGCCCAGGGCCGTGTCCAGTCAAGTTTTGAACATCTCCAAGGATGGAGACTCCACAGCATCCCTGGGCAACCTGTTTCAGGGTTTGGTCACCTGCACCTTCTTGTGTTCCCATGGAGTTTCATGTGTGTTTCATTTGTGGGTTTTTTTTTTGTTTAATTTGTGCTCATTACCTCTCATCCTGTCTCTGAGAAGTACTGAGAAGAGCCTAGCTCTGTCTTCTTTACACCCTCTCATCAGGTATTGGTACACATCAGTAAGATGTGAACAGTCCCAGCTCTCTCAGCCTCTCATGTATGAGAGGTGCTGCAGTCCCTCAGTCATCTTTATGGCCCTTCATTGAACTCACTCCAGTGTTTCCCTCTCTCTTGTACTGGGAAGCCCAGTACTGGACCCAGCACTCTGGATTTGGCCTCACCAGGGCTGAATGGAGAGGAAGGATCACCTCCCTTGACCCACTGGCACCACTCTGCCTGATGCGGCCCAGGACACCACTGGCCTTCCTTGCTGGGAGTGCACATTGCTGGTATTTCTTTGATAGAATCTTCCATTCTTGAGAAAATTCCTACCTATGTCAGGGCTGCAGAGTTACTCCATGGCTTTTTTTTTTTTTTTTCATAAACGTGATTATGGTTAAAAATATTGTTAAGTGCTACAAAACTGCAGTGCAGGCTTATCGTGTTCACTGTAAAGACTCAGCTTAAACTGTGCAATTAAAAATCAAAATGAGAGATTGTTTCTGAGGTGGATTCTACTTGCATTTTAACATTGGTAAAATATTTACTGTTCCTTTAAGGATTTATATGGTTTTAGAAAGCAAGGAAGAGATTCAGTTTGGAGAACACTGGAAATTTTTCTTTCTTGGAATTGTTGAAACTTTTACAAATGTCAAAGTGTTAACTCCATCATCCACATAATACATTTTATTTCTTTTCCTGTGTCTCTCCTGGTTTTCTGTAAGAACTATTTCATAACTGAGGAATTGGTTCCAAATAACTATGGTGGTGTCTTTGAAAATGTGTTATCAATCAGTTTTGCATGTGGATTTTCTGTTTTTGAAAGCAATGCTGAAATTTGAAGCATTGTGATGTTGCTGAACCTTTGCTTCCTCTCCATGTTTCCTTGCAGCGTCTCTGCCCTAACAGCTGACCTGCTAGCAGAATGTCCTTTCCTGCTTAAGTTTCTCCCATAGAGTCTTTGGTTTATGTTCCAAGCTGCATGGATGATATATCACGTTTAATTGCTCTTCTCTGCATCTCTGTAGTGTGGAGAAGGCGCAGAAAAGCTGCCTATCACTGCCTTGCTATGATTTGACTTTGTGAATGCCAGAGCTGCCAAAGGCAGAATGCCACATCCTGCCTCAGAGTTGCAGTTTTAACTGGGGTAATCCTAACACTGTTGGAGCTGCTGAGTGCCGTGGCCTACCCCTCAGCTGTATTTGTAACTCTGTTTGGTTGCCTGCAGCCCTACAAAGACCCTTCCTGGTAATGAATGGTGCTGAGCATCAGCAATTCACCTTGCAGTCGGCATAAGGTCTGTGATATCTTCCCAAGTAATACAGTTATAGTCAGGCTAGTCCCTGGGTGGTTGTTAATACTTACTTAAAATTAGCCAAAAATGTTTTATATTCTGAGTAATTTATTTTCCTGCGCTTTGTGACATGTTTGGCCCTGGCCGGTATGTTCTGTTTACATCCTGTGCTATTTTTAGTAAAGTTGATTATCCTTCCCCCCACTTCTGTTGCAAAACAGAATGACATGTCTTTTTACTGCTACATGCTACTTTCACACATAGGTTCAGTTTCACCAGTGATCAAAACCAGATGGTTCAGTCGTGTGTGAGGACTAGTTTACTCTGAGTGCTGCTGGGCTGATTGGAGTGGGCTAGTGGATATGTTCCTTTCTCTTTCTTATACATGTAAATGAAAGTGTCGTTTTAAGTTGGACCTTGTCTTTTAGTTTCCCTCCACAGAGAAGAGGCAAAAAAGGAGAACACATAGTTTTTGACAGGTCTGAAGTTGGTGATTTTCTAGGGAGAACCATTTTCTCTGTAAGATGCATTTCATGGGCTGTTTTGAGTGCATCAGCCAGGGACCTGCCAGAAATAGTGCTAATTCCAGGAGCATCAACAGCCAGCAGAAGTCTCAGCGCTTCCAGCAACGTCAGGGAGATCGGCCAGGTTCTGTGTTGACATAAGGTTTTTCCCTTCTTTCTGCAGAGTGTGTCCCATATTAGCCAAGCCCTGAACAGCATTCATAAATGCCAAACACATTTTCTGCAGCTGTATGAGAAAGCTGCCCAGAGTGGCTATTTATCACTCCCACTCACTCTGACCCACTCAGACCCACATTACCTGTACAGAAAATTGATCGGGAGGGGATAATTCTTTGCAGCTTCTCATGAAAGAAGCAGTGAATCATTTATCACCAGACTTAGTCTTTATGGCTGTTTACGATTCTTCCGCTGACAGTAGGAACATGTGGGGCCCCAAGAAGTATCAGGACTCTGAGAATATTTTGAGAGACGCTGCTGTAGTGAGTGTGAGAGCCTCAACTGCAGGGTAGTTTATAGCATGATTTGTATCAAGTCTTGGTCTTTAAAACTGACAGTAATTACAAGCGTTAGCACTGAGTTCAGACTGGACTAGCAGTGGCCTCAGATCCAAGCTAGTTTTCGGTGATGAGGCAGATCCAGGGTGGGTTTTGAGAAAATTCACAAGAGCACATCTCAGCTAACAGTTTTAAAAGTATGTGATGTGAATTTTTCCTTGCTGCTGTTGCCATTAAGGTAGTGAATGGTTGGATGAAAGGCATTTATATGAATCAGCTAGCTGTTTTCATGCTGTTTAGTATTCAGGCTGTATAAGTTCTAATGCTCTGCCCTTCTGCTGTGTGTAAAGATAATTTTAATCATTAAGTCAACTTTTACCTCAAGTTGATTAAGCTTCTTGTGCTCTTTGTTTTTAGACCTCCCTGACCATATCAGTTGCCTTAATAAAAGATATAATTTCTCTTGACAAACTTGTAGTTCTATTGACCTACGATAACTACAGATATGTCTAAGAACATTAAGTAAAGAGAAATGAAAACCTATTGTTAGGGAAGAGTAAAAAGGAAGGCATCTTTGAATAAAGGCTTCTTTAATAGTTTTTAGAACTCTATTCTAATACAAGTGCTCAAGGACATAATTGGCAATATATTTAACAGCAAGTAAAGTCTCTTCACAGGTTGGCTTTATCTGAGATTCAGGGAGAATAAAACCGTATCTACCAGTGTCTCGGAGCTCAAAAGTGAAAGAGTACTTGATGCCTTGATCGTAAGCCCAGTCATCAGAGCCCCCTGCAGCAGGATCTGTTGATAAAGAAATAAAATAAAGCTTAACTGGAAAATTGTGGCTACACATTGACATGTGATATACTTTGGAGTCAAGTCACATAGCCAGAAATGCAGAAAGAAGAGATAAAAAGGAATATTCCTTTGCTCCTGCTCGTGGAAGAGCTTCTATGATTTTAGGCCATTTGTTAGCTTCGTTCCAGCTGATACGTGCAAGACAATGTAAACAAGTTAAACTCCCTCCGTGTCAATGTTATGGGGAGACCATGGGAAGGATGTCTAAGGAATAGGAGAATGGCATGCTTGCATGGAGTTGTTTAGAAGGATTTGGTAGCAGAAGCAAACTCCTCTCACTAGGTAGCTTTTTGAGGTTCATACAGATCTGAAAGAACTGCAGATCTGAGATTTCAGCTCAATCTTTTTCTTCTGGACAAATGGTACCCTCCCTTTCCAGTGCATTGGTACAATGAAGGCAGTCTCTTTTGCTAAGGCAAGAGCTGCCAGAATTGCTAAGCATCACCAAAACATTTTTAAAGGAAAAATCTCCATAAATATTCTAAGAATTGGGAGAAACTCTTTAAAAAAAGTTCTAGATTTGGCAACCTCAGCTCGGCTTTTGACACTGCAAGGGCCATATCCTATCAGCTGAGTTCCCGAGAAGGGTAGAAGAATGGAATTGTAATTAGTACATTTCTCAGACTGTAATGCAAAGGAAAGGAAATAATTATATGTGTTGCTAGAGTGGTTGAAGCCATTCTTTAGGATTCATGCTATCTTTTCACTTCGACTTGGAGATACTGGAAATGCAGAAAATCTTAGGTCAAGATTTTTGTGTTTAAATTTAAGCTGTGTGTGATTTAGGAATTCATGCTATGCACATGAATTCCTGAGCACTTTACCACATCACTTAACCTTTCAGGGGGTCACACACTCCCTGGGATCCTTGAGGAATATCATCCCATATTTCAGAAATGACAGATTCCATACACCTCTGAGTATATGCATGAGAAGAAAGAAGGGGACTACTTAGGAAGAGGAACAAGAATCACTAGAAAACTGCATTTGACAGTCTCAGTAGCACTCACTATAGATGGCTAGTATATTTAGGCCAGTACTTACAGATTGCTGTAGCTCCTGGGCCATATGTGTATTTGGTATTATACAAACTGGCCAGCTGTTTGGATGCAGCATGAGCAATGGAATTCTGCAGGAAAAGAAGAATGATAAATGCATATTTTCTGAAGCTTTCTGAGTGAATCTAAGGAAAAGCATTGTTGAATAAGCTGAAATACCATGCTTGAGAAGTTCTTCTTATTTGAGAGCGTTGTTCATCTCTCAGAATGACTAGATGTCAGTAGCTGACAAAGCACAGCTTGTCCTGTTGTTACGAGAAAAGCTTACCGGTAAAGAACTCATTCTCCAGACTTTAATGGAGTATAGTCCAGTCTGTGTATTGCTCTATTGATGTACAGCCTGCTGTATAGTCCAGTCCAGTTTAGATAGGTAAGGGGACAATAGGTAACAGGATTTTCTGTACTCAGAAGAAACTTGTACAAGATTAAAACTAAATAAGGAATCTTATTTAGAGATGAGAGATTCTTAGAGAATAGTAATAATTTGGTACAGTAAATTGTGGACATAAAATGCTCTTGCTTTTCCTTCTATTCATGCAGCTATAAATTCAGAGCAGAGGCAGCGTAGTCAGTGGAGTTGAACACTGATACAAGTGGAAGCAGATTAAGGTCTTGTCTTATATTAACAGCTAGAAAAGGCATAAATTACCCTGGAACCATATGTAGTCTCATTAATTTAAATTCATTTCCTGTACACAGAGGGACTCATTCAACTCCCACTGCTTTCAGGGAGGGCTGGATCAGGACCATCGATAATACTCTGAAGCTTTGTATGTTTGCATTAAGGAAAATTACAGACTTGTCTTTGGAACGTGTGACTTTTCCAGTTCTTCATTATACAGTGCGTTGGTAATAAAACATGAAAACTATTACTAACAGATGATAAATATGAATGTTTTTTGAAAGCAGATGTTCAGTATAAGAATAAGCAATGGGTTGCCATATCTTTCTTTACAGCTTGCAGCTGAATGGCTTACTATTCCAGGAATTTCCTAAAGCCCCTACTTTCTCTGTAGGTTATACTCTGGCTTACTTCCCAGTGGAAGATATATTGTAAAATATTCTCTGTTCACCCTTATGCTTGAAGCGTTCCTGTGAATTGCTTGAAAAGGCATATTGGACAACATGTTTAGAAAATCTTCGGTGAGACAGCTCTCTTGGCTTCTACAAAACAGCATCAAATGTGTTTGCATTAGCACTGGCAGCACACGTTATTGCAGAATTGCAAGTGTTTCTCCATTCCCAAATGTGGGATTTTGAACCTTCTAGAATTATAGGAGTTTGCTGTAGGAATATGTAGTCGTTTAGCACGTTAAGCTATTTAAACAAGACAGACCAAAGAGTATTTGGAGCTTGTCCTTCCACCTATAACATTGGCTGTAACCGAATGTGAGGTTTGGTGTCTGGCCTCTCTATTGTCCAAACACAAGCAATTGTAAGAAGAAAGTTGTTGCTTTGCATTTCACAATCATGGATTCAGAGCAATTGGGGTAGCTGTGCTCTCTGCAGTGTTGTTTTTTTTTTGTTTGTTTGGCTGTTTTTTTTAATCCCTTAACAAGCTGATTTTTCTAAAATCCATAGTAATTTGTAACACATTTTGAGGGAATTGTAGAGGATGGAGACTACTATCTGCTAGTTTTCTTTGGTCATCTTTTGTTTATAATATGTCAGCAGCTGAGATTGAGTCAAATCTCTCATTAGTAAATGAATTTTTTCTTCCTTTTTTCAAATATATGCAAAGTGAAAATGAAATTTGGAAAGATAGTCTGATACTGCGTATGGACCCTTTGGTAACTAGTATTTGTTCTCTAGTAAACTGCATGGTACGGACAACGGAACAGCAGAGCTGCTCTTTGGGGAGAATAGGGCATTCCTTTCACTCTGCTCCCAGATGATGGCTTTAAATCATGCCAGAACAGATACCAGAAAAAGTATATCAGAAAGTCTTTTTACCTGAGGGGTTTTTTTATTATTGGCCAGGAAGTTGTAAAAAGAGAGATTTGTAGAAAGAGCAGTTAAGATTTCCAGCTGTTAAGAGCCTGGAATCCAAATAAACAACTTCCTCAAGCTCTCCAGGTTGGACATCAAGGTACTGTGTTAAATGACCCTTTCTAAGTGAAAAACATGACTGAGAATTTGTGACTTCATCATGAAACGAAACTTTTATCAGGAGTTTTGATATCTGATTTTTTTTCCATTAAGTGACTCTACCATTTGCTTTTCTAATAGATTTATAGTCCAAAACTAAAGGTAAAAAAGATATTTCAACTTTATAGGAAGTAAAGTCACCTCTTAATACTACTACTACTAGTAATATAGTAAAAATTAAGTAAATACTGGTGAGTATAAATACAAATTAGGAGGAAATTTTTTTGTTTTTTTAAAACCATTCATAAAAAGGAAATAACATGAAGATTTATGCAGAGGTATATAAACAATGCCCAACATTTTCCAAAAAGGAAAGTGATATTTAGCTCTTGAAAGGTGGTTTGGATTTTCAGGCCTGTATGTTTGGAATACAGCTGCAAGGAGAAACATTGGTATCTTTTTGACCTCTTTGCTGTTGAGTGATTTTCTAGATCTCTGCACAACTGGCTTAGCTGAATTGTCTGGAGTTTGTTTGGGTTTTTTGTTTGTTTGTTTGTTTTGTGGTGGTTTTTGTTTTGTTTTTTAATTTTACTGTTAAGAATCCTCTTCTTGCAAGGAAAATTTTGCTGAGAGTTACAGTGACAGAGAAACAACTGGTGCCCTGAAGTCCTAGAAATTACTCCAAATTAATACCTGGTATCTGGGAGCAGAAATGGCTTTTCAGTGTCTGACTTGCAGCTGAACTCGCAGAGCTGGTCATTTCAGCAGAAGGTAGTATTCCCTCCGCTGATCACCCATCTGTGTTTACATAGCAATTACGAATATTTCGCTTGATCTTGTGTACAGAGCGCACGGGCCAGTGATACAGCAGAGCTGTGTTCTCGGTTGCCATTATCTTACATAATTCACAACATTTAAACCTATTTTTTTCAGCTATTATGTTTTAATGAAAGATACGTTACCAGCCTCTCTTTCTCACCACATCTGGAGTTTTGAACTAACAAGATAAATAATCAGGCTAAGCACCTTCTGTGTGTTAATAGGCAATTTTTTTGAGAGCATTTCCCTCCTTTTACTCTTCTATCATCAGGCTAGATTTGCCAGTGGATTGTGGCTGTTTAGAAACACTTCAGGGACGTTGATTATACAGCTGCTGCATGTGGACAACTCCCTTTGCCCTCACCATCTGACAGTGATCTGGAGAAGCATTTTCACTGATTGACTGGACCTCTTGCTCTCTTCCCTCACTGGACTGCAAACCAATTTGCCCGAGGCCGAAAACTGTATTTTCACTTCACCTCGGTCTCATGTGCTGCTTAAGTGACCCTCAACTTCCTTTGTAACGAAGTCTGAAAATGTGGTATTTGCAAAGTTAGCTTTAGCCAAGTGAGGCTAAACTTCTGAGGCTTCTTGTTTTGCCAATAAAAACAGACTCCTCTCAAAAGAGTCCACGACTGATGTGTAATTTAGTTTACAATTCTGTTGTTGCTCACAGTTAAGCATGTGCCCCAAGAGTCCATGGAATCCAGCCAAGTGGAGGACTTTAGTATACTGCTGCTTTTTTTCTTTGCAAGCCTGTTTCTCTGTGGCAGTCTCACAGGGTGTTTAAGAAATCGATCCCTGGTGAGAGGGTTTCCAGTGTGACTGAGCTAAGGTCAATGTGCCCTACACCTGTTGGACACCTGTCTGTCAGCCAGATTCATACGTAAGCTTCAACAGGAAGATGCTGCTACTGAAAACATCCTTTTCACGATTGTAACACTGTCAGTACAGAGCAGTTCTGTTGTGGGACATCTGCTGTGACAAACTTGGAGGAGGGGCTGTGAAGCCAGTTCCAAATACTGCTTTTCTGCCCGCTTTCCTGTTGGTTGTGCTTCCCAGTTGAATTTAACAATATTTACTTGTAATAAGTAGTACAGTCACAGGAGTTTGCAACAGCACAGGTACAACAACAGCATAGGCTGCAACTCCTCATTGGTACATACGAGTCTCTTAGATGATAGGAATTTTGCTGTTAAAAAATTCTTTCCCACAGGTCTTCATATATCTTAAACACATTCAGGAATAAAGTCAGGAGTGAAAAGACTTTGCTCCCAAACATCAGATTAAATAATCAGACTGATATTCACAAAGTCACGCAATATATTTGAAATTCACTCTTCTTGCACAGACTCTGTGCGTATCTCCGCTTTCTACTACATCCTATTTTGAGCACTCCAGAGGAAATGAAATGCTAGACCAACCCTATATGGAAGGTGAATATGTTTCAGTGAGCTGAAACAATAACCAACGTGGCCAGTGTGCATACAGGTAACAGAAACTGAAATCAGTGTCTAGAAAATTATCTTGGGTTGTAAATTAATATAATATTCTGCAGCCTGCTAAACTGAAATAATACACGTACATCAATCTGACAAAGAGTATGAGCTGGCTGCAGACATGTATTTGGCACTGAATTTGTTGTTTAACTGAGACATGGAATTGAACCTGGAAGGGAAGAAAGGGCACAATGCACATTCCTCTGCTCTATAAAATCACAGTTCAGAGCCAATTCAAATACAAACAAGAATTGATAAAGCTACATAAAGCATGGGGTGACATAATAGGAGGCTAAGGCCAAAATATGAACTGATTAAAAAATATGGTCTGAACTGTTTATGAAAAGTGTGATTAAATACAGAGTTCTTTATTGCAAGAGGACAAAAATGTGAATAGTAAAACAAGGATGAAAAGAATCTTTTTGGGGTGTGGAGAGATACTGGTGTTGCCAAGCACGTTTTTTGATTGTGAAAAGCTAATGCTTCTGTTGTCTGTAGGAGAGGGATTCAAGTGTGCATTCTGTGTGCAGGGTAACACTCAAGGGTATAGTAAATAATGAGTCAAGAGGATTATGAAGCAGGCAAAATGTGATTCACCAAAAGGAGTACATATTTCTTTCAGGGTGTCATTAAAAGAATATTGTGTAACTTCTGAGAAATTCCTGACCTAGATTTTCCTGTCTTGGGTGTTTTTATTTTTGTTTTTCAAGTATTGTTTGGGTAACAGTGAGTTTTGAGCAACACGCCCAGGAGGGGCAGGGGGCAAAACAAAACAACAACCCTGATTAATGGGAGAAAAGTTTTGGGAAAACCCTTGTGAGCTGTGGGGTTGAGATCCTCAGAGATCCTCTTGCATCTAAAGAGAAGAGTGGGAAGATGTGGGAAGGAGGGGACATGTGTGGCTTTCATCGTGTTTTACAGCCATGGGCTGGGGGTTGTTGAGGGGTGGTTCTAATCCCTGACTTAAAGTAAGTTACAATAATTTGAAGTTGTTCTGGTTTGTGATAGCAATGCAGTGGAGCATAAAGGATGCCCGGAATTCTTAGAGTGCCCTGTTCTACCCGAGAAGCCAAAACCAGAACAGTTTTATGCCTTCTGGTGATTTCTTGAGGCTGAACAGAAAAAATCTTTTGAGCCCCAAGGAAGCGCTGTTCAGTATGCTTGCAGGAAAGGAAGGTACAAGCATTCTCCAGATCTCTCTCTTCTGCAGACTTAGTGTCTTCAATCTCAGATTACTCAATTTTTTTTGCCCTTGTATATCTCAAGACACTGGAACGCAGCATAAACCCCGTGGTATTATGCTACCTTTAACTAAATACAGTGGAACAAATTGTTGTTAATGATAAACAGACATGTGAGGTTTTGTTTAAGCACATGTCCAGTTGCTCACTGAAAGAGATAAAAAATTGCAACTATATTTCCTTTAATTTATTAGATCTGTCAGAGTAAAAAATAGTATCGAAGATAATGGCACTATAAATTTTGCTTCTTCATTTGCAAAATGATTTATGATACTTTTATTTGCCCAAACAATCTCTGTTAAAAGTTGAGATTCTCATTCTTCAGCATTTCTCTGAGTTCTAAATCTAGACAGAACTTTTAGACATGAAACACAATTGGCATACCAAAAAATACCTCTTTTTGTAGCTGTCTCATTTCAAGGAAGTACAATTGTTGATCAAAAATCTTAAATTTTCTTTAGTCACAGCTTAAACGAATGTGTTTTAATTATTTGAAGTAACCTGAAAAGTTGCACTTTTGAACCTGACCGAGAGCCTGTTGAAGTCAATCTTTTTATGTAATTCACTGACATTGGAGTGAATTAGGCCCTTT
The DNA here is from genome assembly GCF_034619465.1 of Leptosomus discolor. Classification (NCBI taxonomy): domain Eukaryota; kingdom Metazoa; phylum Chordata; class Aves; order Leptosomiformes; family Leptosomidae; genus Leptosomus; species Leptosomus discolor. Next base: position 51,216,115 of record NC_141397.1, on the reverse strand, counting down.
CCATTTAATTATCCCAGCTACAGGCAATGTTGATTGGGTGATACACTGAACTCATTTTCCAAAAGAAGGGTTTTTGGCAAGAAGTCTTCCCTTGTTAAAATCAGATACTGCACAAGTTGAACACCTCTAGGATCCTGCTGTCTTTTTGTTGGGATCACCAGTAGAGGAAATATTTTCCCTTAATTAAGACGTGAAAAACACTCATAAGGTCACCTTGTCATGGTGGTGTGATTTGTGATTGCTTCATAGTGGAAAACAATGGAACTCCTTCTGGGATCAGTGTGCCAAATTTAAAATATAGGATAAAGTGAGATCAGAAAGACTGACTTACAAAGTGAAATCAAATGGTTGAAGAGAAATAGATAGCCTGCATTCCTAAGCTCTTTGTTTGTTATGCTGAATGCTAATAGCAGAACTGTCCTCTATGTTATGAAAGTAGAGGTTTTATTGATAAAAATTGTAGAACCTTAGTATGGATGATTCATTAAATTTTACTATGCATTAATATAGAACACTGATAACATAAAATTTTAATTTAGTAAAATAATTTGAAAACCTAGAAAAGCACATAGGTTTTTTCTTATTGTTAAGGATTGTTTTAATAATAAGCTGTTAATGTAAACTTTTTCCATTTAAAACTGAGAAACATGCTGTACTTTTAGTTATGTTTCATCACATTTGCTCTTGATTCAAAAAATTGGGCAGAATGTCATGCAAATTTTTAACATGGGGGAACTCTGTGATCTTAACAATAAAGTAGCTTCAAGGGTTTTGTGTTATTTTATTACTTTATACTGAACTGCAATGTGTGAAATGTGAATCTTTTCTAAAAACTGAAGACAACAAGTTACTACACTTCCCTGGAATAATTACAACTCAAAATTTCTGGAATATAAATTAAGAAAACAAAATCATCATCTTAATTTCATCTTCTCTTTTAAGCTTTAAAAAATGTAACAAGAAATTTCACTGTTGGCCCCAGGTTGTATTTGTGTTTCAGAATCATGACATCTATTTGGGAGCACTCATAAATCTGTCAAACCTGTACAGCAGAGCAACACAGTGTTGTTGCCTTGGGCTTTTGGCAGCATCCAGGAAAGAGGGGGAATCAAGATTTGTTTGTTTTGTTTTGCTATGTTGTTTTCCCTGCCAACAGCTTCTAATTGCTAATATGCCAGAGAACTGAAGTAATTTTATTATTCATGATTGTTGATTTTTTGCCTTATGCTTACAACTTTTATGCGCACTTAATAATTTTAACCCCTCTCTCTGTTTTTGAGGATAAAAAAATATATATTCCAGGTTGTCGTTGTCTTACTTAAATGTCATTAGGGTGTTGCCTTTCTCTAGGATGAATAAAAGAGACATTGTCCTTTAAAACACCACATTCATCCTCTCCTCTTCCAAATAAAAGGTATGGTTGAATCCAGGCCAGTTTAGAAAGGCCTCAGAACCAAAACTTTTTACCTGTTTTGTATCTAACTGTTTTTAATTATACTTTTGACAAAAACTGCCTTGTTGTCTTGAACCTGTGATGATAAGAGTTTCACCATTTTACTTCAGTGAGAACTAAGGTTTGGTAGGAAGTGGTAGACAGAGATCCTTGTCTGCTGTTAATGATACCAGTTCAGTCGTTTCATAGCTATTACGATCTGTCAAGCAGTTAGAAACATTATGCCCTGTAAGTCAAGCTATGTAATGTATTAAAGCTACACATATAGCAACCTCTTGAGTCAGGAAGAAGCAGTGCTGCACAGCAGAGTGGATTTCTGTACAGCATGACTGGAAGACAAACCTGACCTTGTGGTAAATTCATTGTGTACGTGGAAATGAAATAAGGCGCTTAAGTTTATCCAGTGCTTGAACTATCTTGAAGCTATCATAGTTTACCGTGTTCTTGCTACAAAAGACTGAAGTTTTTTTCAAAAACTGGCAGTAAAGATTCTTTCCAGATGTTAAAGAAAGTGCTTGAAGTTCAATGGACCTAAATAGCAAGTGATTATTTTTACTTATTCTTTTCATTATGTCAAAATGTGAAAGAGACTTACCAGTTCCTCGTAATTCGATGGTAATTTGTAAGTATATGAATAAGGAAACAGTAGCAGCTGGGAATAGGAGTGAATTGTCAAGTACGCCCTGATTGTAGAAAGATGTTCACGAATAAAATCAGCCAAAGCCTTGGTCTCCTTTTCAGACTCAGGTGCGGAGCCACAGTAAGTGGGATCACAGGGTTTGTTTGATGCCCCAAGAGCTGGGAAGAAAGGTGAATTTAATGAGTATTTAATGAAAAAACTTTGTTGTTAGGAGAGTCATGTTATACCACTTTTGTAGATAAGCCTTGGAAATCCTACTGACACACATGCCCTATCAGAGGAGAGAATATTATATTGCATAGTTATGACACTAGACAACATGACATAGCATTAAATAAACATGCCCTGTCCAGTGTGCATAGTTGGAAGAACATGAATATTGATGTAAAGCCCTATAATATGTAAGTGATTCAGGATATTGACTTGCTTCAGTACTTAACAGTCCTCTCCTTGAACATCTCCCCCATTTCTAGCATGCTTCCAGGAAACAGCCAAGTGGCAACCACTCAAAAGAGAACCCTCTCCATCGAGTGAAACCAACCAAAAGAAAACTCTTTTGGTTTCTGTTCTGAACTCACAGAAGTGTGTGTGTGTATATATGTATATGTGTTTGTAAGTATATATAGGCATGTATGTGTGTGTGTGTATATATATATATATACGCTCATAGAAGTAGCCACACTGATGTCACTAGTAACCAAAGTCTGGGTTTTGCCCAAAACTGCTCCAAAAATTGAACACGAGCTACTCCTTGATGCTATACTGGTGGTCTTCACTCAAGCTTGAGCTGGACCAACCATCAGGTAGGGAAAATCCACAATTAAGTATCTTGGCTATTGCACCTCTGTATGATTTCTTGCAGCTATTGTTAGGAGACACTTACTGCACCAGCCAGCGTTAAAATTCCTGTTGGGATCTGTGCCAATGCAATGGCTACCAGCATTTTTAGAGCGTGTCTTTCTCCACATGCGGTTCTGAAATAGAATGGTGAAGCATAGATCAAAACTAGGAGAAAGTTCTAACAGTTGGCTTTTCCAGCAATACTACTCTTAAGAAAGAAGAATGTACTTACATCTGTCCAAGTGTAAACGTAACCGTCAATATTAACGACAGGCAGAACATAGAAGTCCAAGCTGTTGAGAAGTGTGGTCATGGCAGTATCTTTTCCATAGGTCTCAACGGCCTAGTTGGAGAAAAGCAGAAAAAGCTGATGATGCCTTCGTACATCTCTATCTCCTGAGTGTATTTAAAGGCCTGGGTCTGAATCAGGAACGAATGAATGTGGTGGGCAAAGTCATCCAAGTCATTCCACCACATGAGATGGCAGCTCTGTGATGTTACAGGTACTTAGAGGGTTTACACTGGCTGTCCTGGTTAGCTAGGCAATGTGGCCCTTGCCATAGCTGGGCTGGATGTTCAAAGGGAGGGTGCACTCTACACATCATGCAACTGATGCTAGGTGGAGTAACTGGGTTGCACTGGTCACACAAGTGACTCGTATAGGAAACGCCAGTCACCCCACTCAAACCACACTGCTGTTAGAAAGCCATCTCATTCTCATAAATAAATTATATGGTAAAGCAATGTTAATTTTGAACTTGATAGTAAATCACCAGAAAGAGTTTCCATGTACTAGCTTCTTGTTTACAGACAGAGCAAAGTTCCTGTCCATATATTCTTCCTACATCCTGTCACCTTAAACATTTGGGTTTAATTTATGTGAGAAGGAAGAATCATTATTCCAACTTTTTATATTTGTTGTACAGAGAAATTTCATCAATAACCAAAATTATAGAGAATATTTTCAAAGTACATCCTTACACATTTCCAGTCATAATACTGTAGATGCACATACTCATAGGGAGGCAGATTTTTCCCTGCACTTTTCCAGACGTATACACTGAATAACAAATATAAGAACTCCTGCCATAAACCTGTATATCCTGATAGTTCATGGCTTGGCACTTTGTATGCCTGTTGACAAATTTATATCAGTGTCGAGGGAGCATGCAATGATTATGGAAATTTGCTCTAGGAAGTGTTTTCCACCCATGTCTCTGCACAGATATAAAGGACAAAACACAGGGAGCAATGCTATGGAGAAAGGCATCTTTTGTCCTGTAACTAGCAAGTGGGAAGGTTGGATATAGAATCTAGAAAAGCATTGTCAGATCACTAGAACTGACTTTTTCCTGGTTTATTTGTTTGGGGTTTTTGTTTGGTTTTTTGTTTGTTTTCCTGGAGATAAATGTAACAATCCACCTTGCCCATGTTTTTCTGTATTTTTTTCTTTTTTGTCTAGAAGCAATCCCAAGTGAACCACTGATGATGCCGAGAGCTGTACTTATAAGACACCTCTGCCTATCCACACTTGGATCCACTGACCAGAGCCACCACAGGTGTCAGGTGTATCCATGAATTAAGTGACCAGACAGTGAAAATGACAGCTGCAGTGACGTGAATTGCTAAGAGAAAAATGGTAGCACATACTGTCTGCAGCCTTATTAGGAGATAATGAAATCACATTCCCCTTGACTCCACTGAGATGTCACTTTCAATTTCCACTGCTCCCTACACAAAACCGCATGGCTGTCTGCTAAGACTGGAGATTATACTTGCCACCAGTGCCTCTGCCAGAGCAGCTCACTCATGTACTTTGGCTTTCCTTTACTTGGATTGTAAATCCCAGCTGCTGCTTCTGGGTTCAGCTTGCTTTTTTAGTCTTCAAGCAGGAATTACAAAGTTTGAGATTCAACCAGTGAGTTGTTCTGCTAAGTTGGCTGATCTCCCCTCACTGAGGGGGAATACACCTCTTCTCTGTAAAGAAGACTGTGCAGCATTTGGTAACTCCCACCTGCTTTATATTGGTGATGAGGAGAAGGAAAAGGCAAAGGACGTAGAATGGTTTAATTCAAGACCTAAAGTATCCCAGCCTGAAGTGAAGATAATTTCACCTGTGCAGCTCTTTCCTGAATACGGTTTCATGTTTTAGAAACCATTCTGTACAACTTGAAGTGGTAGCTCAAAGGGATATGTATGCATTTCCCTTTTCCTGAGTGGAGTTTAGGGAGCTTCATGTATAGTCTTCCTCCTTTCTTGGTACATTTCCTCAGTGCATTCTGTGCTTAGCTGAGGGTAGGTATCCACCTTACTGAGTAAAGTCGGTTGCAGGGAATGCAGCACTTGACACTGTAGGAGGACAGTTTTTCCGATGTGCATTCAGGTTCCTTCTGATGTGCCCTTGAATTTCCTTGTTCCTTACTCCTTCTGACTACGTTAAGAACATGACTGTGTTTATAGTATTACTAGACCTGTTTGCTTGTCTCTCACCTTTCTCTGACTACAGGTCCAAAAAGGAATTTATAGACTGTAAGTAATCTTGTAGTTGTCAATATCTTTTACACATGCTTTCAGGTAGTCTTAAGCTGCTGAAAGATTACAGGTCCAGCCATTAAGATCTGGTTTAAGTAGTTATGCCCTAACCATCAGGTGAGAGAAGGGATGTGCAGACAGGTATTTAGAGGTAAAATGGCAACCTGCAGTGGCCTCCCTCAGCTCTTGCTGCTCATTTAAGATTTTCTTAAACAGAGTTGCATTTAGAAAATATTTTTTTTCGTCATTAAGCTTACTGACTTCTTTCACAAACCACTGGCAGAAAGCAGGGGAGATCCACTCTCTTGCATGGAAACCACAATCCATAAAGATGGCCTTCTTATTTGGACCACTTTTTCCCATCTAGGAAAAAAAAAAAAAAACAAAACCAGGAAAACACAGATGTTGAACAAAATAATTTGTACACAGAAGAGCTTGCTGACCTAAAAAGTCAAACTTTCTACAAAAATAACATTCCTTGATTAAATGGAAATCTATGGAGTGTTCTCAGCTGTAGCTGGCCATGATAGTCAAGCTAAAATAATAGACTCTTCATAATTTCATTTTTATTAATGTAATCTTCCCACCCTGCCCACCCCCATTATTTGATTATTCTGCACTGTTGATTTATTTCCTGTAGTGTCTCTAAGAGTTGATCTTGTTTGTTTGAATGATGTATTATTGCAACTGTTCATGCAATTTTGGGCAAGTAATCTTTATCCTTTCACCTTTATTTAACTCATTATATCTTATTTATTCATAAGAGTTACGTCAAAAAAATTGTCATGGTTTAACCCCAGCCAGCAACTAAGCACCACATAGATGCTCACTCACTGCCCCCACTCACTGCCCCTACCAGCAGGATGGGGGGAAGAGAATTGGAATGGTAAAAGTGAGAAAACTCATGGGTCGAGATAAGAACTGTTTAATAATTGAAATGAAATACAATAATAATAATAGTAGTAGTAGTAGTGAAACGGAAAATAACAAAGAGAGAGAAATAAAACCTAAGAAAGACAAGTGATGCAAATGAAAACAATTGCCCAGCCAGTCCCTGAGCAGCAGCACCCCGGCCCACCTTCCCCCAGCTTCATATGCTGACCGTGACACCATATGGTGTGGGATGTCGCTTTGGTCAGTTGGGGTCAGCTGTCCTGGCTGTGTCCCCTCCCAACTTCTTGGGCACCCCTAGCCTCCTCACTGGTGGGGTGGTGTGAGGAGCAGAAAAAGCCTTGACTCTGTGCAAGCGCTGCTCAGCAGTAACTGAAACATCCCTGTGTTATCAATGCTGTTTTCAGCACAAAGCCAAAACATAGCCCATACTAGCTACTGTGAAGAAAATTTATTCTACCCCAGACAAAACCAGTACAAAATCATATACAATGAAGATACAAATACATTTGTTGCCTATTGCTAGAGGGACTGACATTTATAGATCCTTTTAGAGTAAACAAGTTTACAAACAACAGATGGAGACAACATAAAAGTAGATGATCATTCAAATAGCTCTCAGGAGTGTGGTTGAATTTATGTGTCTGAACTTCCAATAATTTGTTATGCCCCTTTTTAAAAGAAAATCTTGAAAGTGGAAAAAATCATAGCAGTAGAGAACAAAATGTATTAGATTTTCTGCAAAATGTATATTACTATTTTAGCATCATTGGTGTTTTAAGAGACATCATAAGCTTGTGGAGGTTACTAGAGTAAAAGTCTGGCACAAAGAAATCAAAGCACTTACTTTGAGAAGGTACATTGGCCGTCCTTCGTATGTTTCCCCAATTACACTGCGAGAGACAAGGTCTGGGTTCTGAGCAGCAACATCAGCAGTCCAAGCAGCTATCTGTTTAATAAGGAGGTTAAATTTACTATGTCTTTGTTCCTCAGGTCCAGACTAATTAATTCACAGACTTCAAGCCACAACAGTCCTTCTAAGCATCTAACTTGACCTAATTAATACAGTTGGTAGATTTTGAAGAATTAATTCCTACTTGTACTAGAGCTATATATCTAAATTAAGATTTTTCTAGTATGAATTTATCTAAACTCATCATTGGAGTATGGCTGGTGCATTACAAAAGCCTATGTAGTTAGAACCTTGTCACCCCTTAAACTCTCTTAACAAAAGAAAACTGTTTTTCTTGTTAGCTAGATTGAATGCCTTAAATCTTCTAGTAATGTTTTTCAGTTTCATGGCTCTTTTATTCATCATCATTCTTGAATTCCTGACAGAAGTGCTGGGCAGGGATTTGTAGGAACAGTCCACGAATGCCAGATACAAAAGAAAGAATATCTCCTTCATTCTATTTATTATTTAAAGGATGTAATAACAACCTTGATTTTCTTAATATTGGAGCAGATTCCCTTGTTACAGGTGCCTTCAGAAGCTCACAAAAAAGTTGTCACATCCACACAAAAAAGCGTTTCATGCCCAAAGATCTATCTATGAGCTGAGAAAAAGACAGGAAACAACAGACAGGTCTAGACAAACTGTCAAGGTAATACTAGAAATAATGGTTGACATTATGGATGTTGGTGGTTTTTTGCATGCCAGTAACCTTTGCAGAGTCAGAGGAGCTTTTGTTCTTATTTTTAAATAGCCTTGTAAAAGGAGAATTTATTATTTTTTTTAAGGAGAGTTCTCGTGTAAGAAAATTGATTTGTTCTGTATACGTTCTATAGATACCAGCTGGAGAGGAAATACAGATTTTCTTCTTTGAAAATGTAACAGGTGCTTAGTGGGCAATGATCAGCTCAAAAATGAAAGATTTTTGCAAGGAAAGACATGAAAGGGAGTCAATTTTTTAAAGTATGAGAACTGTGATGCAATGTATGATAAGGAGCCGCTGCAAAGATGTGGAGTGACATGGTCAAGATTACATGTCAGGAAAAACGAGCATGGCTGTGAAAAAAGGAGGGAGGAGAGGAGAGCTTACGGTGGAAGATGGAGAGCTAAAATTGGGGCAGGGAATAGAATCGAGTTTTTTAGCAGAGGAGACGAGAGAAGGAGTAAAAAGGAAGGAGCAAATTAGTAGTGAAGCACGTCAGCCTGGTCATTGGATTTCTACGAGTTTCTTTGCAGCACTGGAAGCAGAAGTAGAGGAAATAGTTGTAGGGAGATGGGTTATACAGATTAACTCGGTAATGAGCAATAAAGTAGAAAATGAAGGAGAGTTTGGAGAAGGAGCTACCATGTTAATGGATGGAACAGAAGGGGAAAAGGGAAGAAGGCTGGAAGCATAGAAGAAGCTATTTTGACTACCAAGGCTAAAGTACTGAGCTGATAAAGTGGTAAAATTCTAGACTTTACCGTTTCCCAGTTGTTGTACTTTTCATAGCTGTGCGTAGTGGTACGAGCTTTGCTGTCGAACTGGGCATCCAGTGCAGCCTGCAGGTTGTCAATCAGAACTCTGCAATGAGGCACCATGAAAAGCGTAAAGAGAAACGTGCAATTTGCTAGCAGGAAAGCAGGCGCCAGGTAGACATTTCAGGGTCTTCCTGGAATTAAGACTACATGGGTTGTGATGTGAAACGTAGGGAATGGATTTATGCAGTTGAAAATATGATATATTAGGTTCAAGTTTCAACCTACTTTCTGCCTCAACCTTGCCACCAGAACAATCAGGGAGCAATAGGTTCCTCCCAATTAGCATCTGCCTACTTACTCTCATACTAACAAACCTCCAGGGTGGCAACAGTTTGTTTTAAGAAGAGTGCTAATGCTGAGACAGAGTGTGTGCAGAAAATGAGCTCTGGGCTGACCTTATGTTGCCAGATTGCCTCTGCCTCAATAGGAAAGGGCCCTCTCTTGAGCTTATGGCACGGCAGGAGTTAGACTGCAGCAATGTAATACTCCCACGCAGCAACCCAGAGATGTTTGCCTGATGAAATTCTCTGTCAGACCAAGCTTCCAAAATTTAAGTGTGGTTTGACAAGCTCTATTGCAGGTGGCATTATCCATCCTCCAAACTACTTTACTGCACGTGAGGTGGGCTATTGAAGTAGAACACACAACGGCAAGAAAACCCCAGCATCCTGTCTGGGTTGTTTGAATTTCTCCTGTTCATTTTTCCCTGGGGCTGACACAAAGGCACAGCTCATCGTCAAGCATACTCTTGAGGACATTTTGCTTATATTTCAACCTTGGTTATCAAAAAATGAAGTCTTTTTGTTTTTCCAGTGTTTGTCTTAACATTCTTACAAATCTTTCTCACCCAGGGTATGTCCTTGATCATTTGTGATTTGGATAGAAGAGCAGGAGGCCAGTTTGTGAGGCACCAGCCTTCAGAACAAACACTGCAAATGACTACATTGACATGATGTCATGACACTGCAGCTGCACTTCAAAAGGCTTGTAATGGCTTGGGTTGTCACAAGGACACTCCACTCAAGTTTGTCAGGGACGCCTTCCAGACATTATGGCCTTTGTTGCAAGCAAAAGATTAGTGCATGGACCTGAGGGAGTTCATGAATATTATAGGAAAAACTAACACATGTAGAGTAACTCCTCCTTTGCCAAAAAGGAAATTCCACTGAAATTGGATTCCTGTGCTGTATGTGGACTGTGGCATTATTGAAAACAATTTCTTCTAGAATGTTTTCAGATTCTGTTTCCCCAGCAGCATCCAAATCAGCCATGGTTAACGTAAGGCCAGTAAGTTTAGGGATGGATTATCCTCAGATTTAGCAGACCAATAAAGTTATGTTTCATGAGAACTGTGTGGTGTCCAATGAAGGAGTTTGGTCTGGTGGCAACAACAATGTAGCTGAGAGACAAAAACTCTTCACTCGGTCAAATGAAGTCATAAGAATTTGATCAAGTAATACTGACTTTCAGTGTCTGAGTACATGATATTGACAGACTATCTATTACACATCAAAGAGGCCTGATAATCAAGCTGGGCTGAGCCAATTTGCAATGCTTAAATTTAGGTGGACCTAAAGGAGAAATGAAGAGAGACAACCACACTCCAGTCCAGCCCAAAGTCAACTTCTCATCCTCGGTTAATGCTTGCCTCGTGACTGGAAGATATGAAGTATAAGCAGTTACCTGGTCCTGCTCTTTAGTCCTTACTCTCCCATTAGTGCTACTCGCTACAATGCTTCTGTCTCAGGGATGTGTAATGTGGCTGTGTGGTCTATTCCCTCTGCTTATGCTGCAGTTGCATTTGGTCATGGAAACTCAGGATTTTTTTGCTTCTGGGTAATATATTTACAAAATATTTAAGCCAATTAAGAGTTCTCTTTTTGGAGAAATCCTTGCCAGGGATCTGCTGTGTGACTTGAGAAAGTCCAAGGCTGTCTTGGGATTCCCTTGGCCCTTCATCTGGCAACTATCTTCTCTTTGTCACCAGTTATGTTTTTTTTGCCCCTCTAGCTGTCGTTCTGCAGCTTAGAGAACTTAGTGGGGAGGCCCTCATGGTGGCCCTTGGGACTCACCATTTTCTGGCTTCAGTTCCCTGATACTATCATGCACACCCATCTGGTATACCTTCTGGCTCTTTCCAGAACTTTGCTGCATCTTGTCTTTAGTGGGAAACCTTTCTTGTTCCCTTTGTACTCCAGCCTTGAGTACTGCAGTGAGCTTTCACCTCAGGGAGATTCCTGGTAGTAAGTGTTTACTTCCTGTCTCTTACCTCTATCAACATTTCACCGCACCCCTTTAACGCAGAGCAGCTACAGACCATTTGAACTGCCATAGGGAAGCTGAACCCAGTAGAGCCATCCACAGGAGGGATGAAGTTTGTGGCAGGTAGATTAGTTGACCAATATGAAAAGATCAAACACATTTTCCCCAGTGTTTAATCTCCTTCCATTCAAAATATGGTAGTGACAACAGACTTACCTATACTCCACTCCACTTTCTTTCAAAAGATCTTCAACCTCAGAAGACTTGTCAGCTTCAACTCGGAAATCAGCTTGCATTTTTGGCCTTACCAGTGTGACAGAGTCTGGCTGCCAAAAGTCAACCTGAAAGAAGGCCGAATAAATACATAAACAAATAAATACATACATTGGGCTGTGATTTTTAGGTGGGTGTATGTGTGATGGTGATATTGATTATAATTAATATAACAAATTTAATTCCCATCCTATTACACTGACCCAACCTTGCTTACCAGAATTATCAACCTAAATTTTAACTGGAAATTGATTAAAAAGATTTTATTAGGCCCTGCAATTTATATGGCAGAATTCTGGAGATGACAGTGACATTTTCACAAATCCCAAGTATTCTGCAGCATCTGAGTGCTTACAGACTGTGAATATTATAACTATCTTCACAACTTCTTTCATTCTTTGTACAGGTTTCATTGGAGGTTTCGCCGATAAGCATTAGACAGAAATGGGCTTCTGACTTAGTAGCAGAGAGACAATACGTGAATACTTTACACAAATCAGCTGGGAAAGACTGTTGTCTGTGTGAGTGCTCTTAAGACTCAGTTCACTAAAGTTGGTAGGAGGAACCTGTGCCTTTGGAAGTTGTTTATTTCAGGGTGGACAAATGACAGCACTACTACCGTGTCCCATATTTTTGCTGAAGTCAGCTTCCAGAACTCTGGATTTCGCACCTTATTAAAGGTGAATGAAAGCAAAGCTGGTTTGCCAGCCTAATGCCTTTTCAGACTTTCATCTCGTGAATGTAAAGGAAATTGGGGCTGGTGGGGATATTCATGAACTATGTGTCTTCAAGTGAGATAACTAATCCAGAATATACTACTACATCAGTCCAGACTGATTGCTTTGTATAACAATGGTAGTTCAGGGATCTTTGTTTAAAAGAAAAAGAAAACAAACAATCCGTTTATACTGCACACTTAAAAGAAAGCATGGTATATTCATTTTCTTAATATTGGCAGCACCATTCCAATAGTATCTTCTACAGAATACTGTTCCAGCATGCTATACTATCCTGTTGATGATAGTTCTCCACATCTGTACTTCATTAAAAATACCATCCTTGTATCCTACAGATAATGGCGTCTTTTTCACTAACAGCTATTTTACAACATCAAAGCTGAAGAGAAATATTGAAAACACATTTGCTGTCTTTATTGTTTTTCCTCATGTCATTGTGTCATCATATATCTACATCAAGGTCAGTAAGAAACATGCAGCTTGGTTGGAGAGAAAGGAAGCTTTAAAGAAAAGTCAGAGAAGAAAAGATGACATATGAGACTAGGGCCAAATAAAGTTCAATTTGTTGGGAGTATGGATTTTTAGATTATTTACATGAGCAAAATGTTTTGCCTATAATGGTGAAATTTCTGGTAGTTGGTAGTTGGAATTTCCATGTTTTATCTAATACATTCTTGAAAGCACCCCATACTGAATACAGCATTTCAGATTAACTTATTCTATTAATAAATTCTGGTGAGCACTTTGATATTTAGACTGGGTTAACCAGACTTTCTAGGAAGGTATTGGAATGGATTTGTATAGCTCTGTCTTATTACCTTGTCCTGTTCCTTATGAAGAAACACTCCAGTTGACTTGAATGGAATCAAGATTAGGTCTTTAATTCAGTAGCGTGATTTTTTTTTTTTTTTTTTAAGATATATGTTAGTTGAACAAAAGGAGAAATGTTCCTTTCAAATTAAATATAGCCACCTCCCCATGTTTTTTACCTGCATGTTGCTAGCAAGGGAATTGATGATTTCCACCTGCTTATCATTCTGTGGAATCACACGAAACACCTTCTGCCTGAAAGGGGAGAAAAAGATTGGATTTGAAATAGGTAAGTCAATTAAAAGACTTTTGCTCACACAGAAGAAATTGTGCAAATATAAAAACTGATGTCTGTTCTTACCTATCAAAGGCAAGATCCTGCAGGTGAGCAGAAACAGCTGCAGCACCTGCGAGAACCAAGAGCGCCCACATCTTTTTTAAAGAAAAACACCCCAGGTTTTCTATTCTTCTATGCTGCTTTTATAACCTGTTTTGTCCTCTTTTTATCAATTATACACCAGAACAACCCACTGATCAACTCGTAGATTATTCCATTGGCCTTGTTTTATTTGCATACTATTTATAATGTCTGTTTTACTCCACACCTGTGAAAACAGCTGAAAGTCTCAAGGGGGGCTGGCTAAAGAATCTTGCTACTTGAGCTGGATAAACTCTTTATATGAAAAAAAGAATTTAATTTACTTTGTTCTTTTCTGTTGTGTGTGAATTTTGATTAAAATTGTTTTTGCAATCATTTGGTTGCTGGATTACAAACTTTATAATACTTTATTGTTACCTCATGCAATAGAAGATGTCTCTCGGGTGTTGCAGTGTGACTGGTCTTAATTGCACAGTGTTGTTCCTCTTCCTGAATAATATGTGGCTAACTCTGACAAAGGAAGAGGGAACATAGTTGGGATGTACCAATTATCTTTTTTTTTTTTCCCAATAGAGAAGTACTGAACTTGTTCTTTTCTCAGTCACTTCACTGAAACTTATGAGTGTTAGGCGTTTGCAGAACTAAGAGTGTAGAAGTTTCTAGTCACAGTAGAGTTGTACATATACTCCACATAATACATTCATTGATTCTTGCATATTCTCTGATTCAATCATGTAAGGATCAGAGGTAAATATCTTTTAAGTTAAGCACTGCTGCGGACATTACATGTAGGCCAAGAAGATCAAATGAAATGTAGCCACACAAAAGCATTTTTAGCTTTACCTTTCATGTTGTGCCTAAACTATTTGAGAAACAATAGTGTGTTTGCATCACTGCACTTGCATCTGTTTAGTTTTCATTAATGAGTACTTGGCATTAAATGTAATGTTAATTGTCTGTTGATGCTGTGTCCTGAGGTGACTGATGTTTTCGACAGGAAGCCTCTAAAAGAATCAGTGTATAAATGTATAAAGGATGGAATTTATGAGCTCAGTTCTGTCTTCTGTTATGCCTAAGTGACCAGAAAAATTAAAGGGGTTCAGACACAGATAATCTTGAAGATGTTATTTCATTCCATGTCTGCTATTTTGCAGAAATCTACTATATGCATATCACATAATACGTGAAAAATTATTAGAAAGTTAATATATATTAGTCTTAGATTAAAAGACATGGTCACAGTTTGAAAGTGCAGAAATTTGAATTGTCAATGACAGTTTAATAGCTAAAGTTGCATCAGACTCTGCATTTATTTTTTTATGAGGTTCTCTGGAGTCAACTCAGCAAAGCTGCAGCAGCCTTATATATAGCATACCTAGAAATATATTTTTTAAATTGATATACCAAAAATGCAGCGGTTAATGCTTAACAATATGACCCACAAAGAACATGTTCCTAAAAGGAGACTCCGAAACTGCACTGAGCCTATTTATCCAAAACTGTCTTTGCCAAATCATAGGGTTTGAACTTACTCTACAATTAATGGCCTAATTTGTAGCACTGCAGGCTCTTGCCTAGCAATAATCTTACTTAAGTCAAGTCTCCTAAGAAGGATGACAGCAGGAGTTACTCTGACAGAGTGCCAAAACCATACTGCAAAGTCTTCAGAAGTTTTAATTTTATGATGATGGTATCTATGGTATCAGATAAAATGGTCTGATCCCATGGACACTGCTAAGACAATAATGTGGAGATGATCAAGCCCAGATCTTGCAAGGAATAAATGATCACAAGACGTTATCAAACAATTGTAGATGTCACCATTCTATGTTGAACACTGAGAAGCATCTTGGAAATAGAAGACTGCCAGATTTCAATGCTTAGGTTTACTTTTAAGAAATTCTTTGCTTTTTCATACAGTTGGAGATGAATGTTTTGGTTGTTTTTTTTTTTTTTCTCCAAACACTCAGTGATGCAGCATTACTGCCATCAGCCACTGAGCCAGCAAGCATTACTGGATACTATAATTTCTAATGGCAGTCTTTGCTATTTCCATCCCAGACTAGGTCAGGACAAAACAATGACCTGGAAGCCTAATTAAGTGATTTTGTTTTGCATCTCAGGATTGATGGTTATTTGTCAGATTAGCTCATAAAATAGCTCTAAACATTGTCCTGTTTTTCTAACTGTATAATAGAAATGTTTAATATTTGAATGATAAAGGGGCAGCATAAGGATAAATAAAATAGCAAATTAAATTTGATTAAGCCATCTGTTCTTTTTAGTGTCTGATTACAAGCCAACAGCACATCCATGACTGAGCAAACCTTGGCCTTTACTACTTAAGTCTGAGTGCAGAGGCTAGTATTACCTATATCTTTGAAAAGATTTAGAAAGAAGATTTAATTTTGGGACATATATTTTGTCTTAGGTGAGCACAGCTGAAAAGAATTCAGCTGTTGCAATTTTGTTGAGGTTGCTTGCTTTTTTGATGACTAAAATTAAAGCCTTCTGTGATGTTGTCACTTACAAAGAGTATTCCTTGTGTTTAGTGACATGAGCTGTAAAAAGTTTTGATGCTAATTATTGGCTATATGCCAGCTGAAATTCATTTTTGTAATCACTTCTTATTTCAGTTTTAGGAATAGAAATACTCTGGTACTCCTCTTTGAAAAGCTTATGAAGGCTAACTGCAGACTGATAAAAGGAAAAAATACACGTCAATGTTAGCATTTCAGAAGCATCCTTTATCCTATGAAGCCTTTCATCCCATTTGTTATCAAACCGAGTCCAGAAGTCTGAGGATAAATAATGTGTTTTTCTAGGAGTTTCAGTAGATACAGATTTCTTGAATCAGATAGTTTGTTGAGCTATATTTTAAAACGTCTGCTACCTTTTAGTCATAAAATATTGTCAGTTCTCATAATGTTTGATTGACAAATTTATCTTCTTAATATTGTTTGATATTTATTATGTTCCAAAGATCAGTGAGAAACTCCTCAATGCCCAAATCCTAACATTGCTTATGTATGTAATGTAGCAAAATTCTAACATGTGCCCCAGACTGGCCACACGTGTTTGAATTTTGGGGACCCTCTTATCATCATTTGTTTGTTAAGGTAACCTTAGTTTTGAAGAGTAATACTGTTGAATATATTCTGAAGACATTTGAAGGTACTTTGAAGAGGCCAGGATCAGCAGAATCTGCTATCCAGCATGTGCTCCAAGCTTTCTTGGTACTTTCTCTGCATTTATACAGTATTAACACTATCTTTTAGTTCATCAAAGGCTTTTTCAACTTTAGTGCCCTAGGACATGCTCATATCCAGCCATTTTGGTATGTGTAGGTATCTTTTTTTTTTTTTTTTTGCAAATTCTGCTTAACATGTGAACAGGAACTGGATAAGGACAGGAAAGAATGGGAGTGATGAGATCTAGGCTATGGAGAAAAAAAAAGGTAGCTGTAATGACTTTGTTATGTGTTTCTTCTGCTATTGACTCATCAGGTAAGAAATGGCAAAACCTGAAAATGTTCTTTTGTAGGATTGATGGATTCTTGCCAAGGTATCTGCTGTGAAATACATATCAGGTTTTTACTATTGAATTCTAGTAGTTGGGATTAAGACTGAATGTATTGCAGCTTCATTATATGATCAATGCATGAATAGTGTTTAGAAAGTATTTTATATCCCTAGCTAGAAGTTGTTGTATATACCATATACATTCAGATTCTTACTTGCTTGAAAAAAGTGTGTCAAATATACTGAAATAGAAGCAGTGAATAAAGGTATTGGCAGTGCCAGAATTCCCAGAAACCAAGCACTGAGAATATCTTTAGTGCCAAACAAAAAAAAAGATATTTAATGAAGCAATGAGAAGGACTGACCTCACACCCTTTGGTTACGGTCATCTGCTTATCTAGCTTGTCCTTGGGATGGGCTTTCTGTCATGTATAAGAGTGTGGTGAGTTCTCACACTCAAGCCTATTCCATGACATCTGTAAGGCTGGCAGGGTCATGGCAGCACTTGGCAATAGCTCAAACATACGAAAAAGCATCAGGTCCTTCCACTTACAATTTTTAAGGCACTGAGATCAGCATGTGGTATGTACTGAGAGATCATGCCTACAGCAAAAATTTCATAAGCTAAAAAAGAGAGTGCTGAGTAACTAGACACTCAGTACTCTTACTAATAGAAGCCAGTTGAAACTTTTATCTTCTTACAGTATCTGGTGGGTGTAGGAGTTTCTCTTCTGGTGTAGATCAGCGCAACATTTACACCTATATAATGTCTTCAGCAATGCCAGAACCAGATGCTGCTGAGGCAGTGCTAAAATTACTCTGTAACGAGATACAGGAGTATCTACCCACTGTTGAGGCCTCTCCGGGATATCTAATACAGGTTGTTAGCATATTGTCTTTCTCAGTATTCCCCTAGTTACCATTCTGGGCTCTGCAGGGGCTGAAGGTAAAGCAGGCTGTCAGTGTGCAATCATCCACCTCCAGTTTTAACAGAAGGATTTAGACAGACAGATGAATCTCCATTTCATCCAGCTAAATATGATCCAGATAGTGATGCTGTATTGGAGTTAACATAGGACAGCAGGATCACCGTGAGTGGGAGTAAAGACAGATGATAGATAATGGGAGAGTCCAGCATGCATAAACAAGTATCAGCAAGGAAGGTTCAAGGAAGAGAGTGGACTGAGCAGCTTGATTCCATGCTTAGGCCTAACTGAAATTTTGTTTTACAGATTGCTCTTTGTAATTTATTGTTTTGTTTTGCTCTTTGTATGTGTTGGCCTTCATGGATGGTGTAAATCATGAACATTCTTCTCCTGCATAGCTTGTTTTTCATCTGTAGACTTGATAAAGTTTGAAGCTTAGTGGTTGGATAGTTACCTTCAACTCTGAATTATTTTGAAATCTGGTGCCCTTTGCTGAGAGGCAGGTTGTATCGACTGCTGTTATACCTGGGCAAAGGTCAGGGAATTCTACTGTTTCAGAAAAACAAGACCATTTAGAAATGAATAAACTTTCTCAGTTTGCATTTATTGAAGTAACCCAAATTCACAAGCTGCAGAAGAAAATAGAACTCCGCTATGATCAAGTAGAACTGCAACTGATTCTCTGGCTTCTTCCCCAACAAAACATATACATTAAAACATCATTAAAATTAGTTCCCTTCTTACTCTCTACCAGATCTTGGAGTTAGATTTCATATGTCATATTGTAAAAAGGAAAAAAAAAGCACCCAAAAAATAACGTAAAGAACACCAAACTGAAAAGTCCAAACAGATTAATTGGGTATTCTGCACGTCAATTTGTTCATGTAACAATATGTTCCTTTTCAAAAGACTCGGTTCTTAGTGGATCAGAAGTATTCATAAAACTCTTCCCAAAGCAACTAATTGGACTAATAATCTATACTTGGACAGCATTATTAAAACACACTAATTGCAAAAACCATAGTGAGAGCTCACTCATTATGGGAGTATGGGGTAGCAAATTAAGATGAATGAAATAATCTCGGCACTCTTTGTTCCTCTGTGAACATGTAAGTAAACAAGGTTCAAACTGAGCAGAGAACCTGTCTGATTTAAGCAAGTGTATTAGGTATTTGTGAGACATCACAGGAAAAAAATAACAAGAAATCAAATTCATGCTACTGAAGTGTGTGGAACCAAATCTGACTGAGGTATGGATTTTTGTCTAGGTGAAAAGTTCCTTTTATTCATAGAAGGAAGTCAATGACTAAAGATAAAACTGGACTTCTCAAGAAATGAATAATTTGCTGTTTTTCAGTAAACAGTAGCCTTCACGGAACAAAGAAAAACATACGGAGCGCAAACAATTTCGTCATGTTGCCATAGTCTAATCTCAATTTCATAAATTTATTTGGAAATTAATTCAGTTGGCCAGATATCTGTTAAACTTGTACGAAAAGGACCTTGACAAAGCAAAAAAGAAGCAAGCTGCAGAACATAAAACAACACCATTCTTGGGAAATACTTTTGTCTGTACACATGGGAATGTTTAGGCATCAGAGATAAGATAGCTGCTTTAAATTTAGTGTCCAGATTCTGCTGTATTACATCAAATCAAGTCTGGTAGTTTAAAATCAATCATTTTGCTTTTTTTGCTTGGTACAGCATGATTGAAACAACATTATTTTTAACAACTTGATTGGAAATAGTTCATAAAACTAATTTGTAATATAGGTTTTTCAAACACTAGGGTCATACAGGTGCAGTTTTAGACAGAGGCTTTTTGCTACTAATTTATCTCTGCTTCTTACTTACATTTCTCTGCATTTCTCAGCTCCCAACCCTGAAATCAGATCTGCCGGGAAGGGGTGAAGGAGGAGTAGAGAGAGAGACCATGCTTTGATCCACTGCCTCCTGAAACATCACAGCTACCTGAAATCCTTACGTTTTCTGTGAATTATTTAAAACAGTTTCTCAAAAAAGATATATTTTGATGTGGAAATGCTGCTGTAGTGCTTCATGGAAATGGTAGAAAAGATATCCCAAGGCCCTGTGCTGTATTCTGCAGCCAGTATGTCACTCGTGTGATGTTCTGTGACTAAGGACTCCAGCCATGCAGTGCAGCAGTTCAGCTGCCGGTTTGGTACAAATGTCACCAGAAGATCCGGTCCAAGAGCCTGGCCAGACAGGAAAAAAGAGAAAAAAAAAGGAATATAAAATCTGTTTTATGTATATAAACACTATACTTTTTTTTTCTATAAAAGCCTGTAATCCTCCTACCTTGAGATGTTTCATAGAGAAAGGTGAAATTCCTTCCCTGCTGTGCTTAGCAGTTTTTACTATTATGCAGCAGGCTGCTTGTAGAAGGGCTAGGGAATTTTTGCTCTTCTTTTACTGTTAGAGATTTTCCTACTTAAGCAAAGCTGCCTCTTAGTTTGTTCATGATACTGCTCACATTTGACTTTGCTTTCTCACCGGATGGCTTACAATAGAACATGGGAAGTTTAGAATTTTGCTTGTTTCTGGTTCATACATAGTTTTTAATTAAATATTTTGCTTTCTTTATGCTGCCTTTGTCCCACCCGATTTTCTGAATTAGGTAAATTTCTGGAACTTCTCACATGTTTGAAGAAACTAGTAATGGTTATTCACTCCAGGAAAATAAGAACAGGTCATAATGTTCAATACCTCCCCCTCACTGAATAACAAGCTTCTGGAGCTTGAACTGAGAGGTTTTGTCAGGGCTGAATAACAGAAATGAAATCCAGTGAGGCTGTCAGTCATATCCTGGTACCCTTGAGATGCAGAAACTTTCCCCTTTCCTTATGGCCATTTTAAAGTCTTTAGATTGATGCTGCAGCATGTGCTAATGGAAAGCAGTGTTCTTCATGAGTGATCCATGTGGGGCAAGCCTGTGGGGTGTACATTATATGAGAGAGATAGACCATTCTTATGTTCAGCAGGCGTGAAAAGTATCCTTAAGAGGTTTATGCAATCCCAGAATAAGCCTTCCAAATCATGGTAAATGCAGAGGTATTTAAGATTAAAGGAGAGTTTATTTTTTGAATTTTATACTTGTTTTACTGAGACTTAAGATGTGATTTAAACTTGGAAGTGCAGAGTTGAATTAATTAGAGATTCACCATACTTCTAGTAAATAAACATATGAAAATAATTTATTAATAGAACCACAATATTTGGATTTTAATTTTTAAAATTATTTTATTTATTTATGTTTAAGATTTACAGTTCTTGTGATAAATAGGCAAAGGCTGTTACATACTCGGTGGTAGTGTAATTTGTAGGTGAGGCATTTGACTAACAGCACCGCTGAAAGAAAACCTAGGCCCAAGGGAAAACAATCTGCTTGTCCTTTTCCTGCTGTTGTTCTCTGGTTTCCATGCTGAATGAAAAATCTGATACGGATTCATTGGTCCTGCAGTGCAGAATTCCGTATTTGATAGAGGAGTGGATTTACAGACTTTGTAAGACTTTTTACGGAGATGGAAAGTCCTCAGATGTCTTCAAGGTGAGCTGCTGTTCGTACTTTTATCCTGGTAGTGTTCATAGGGGTTTGTTGGGGTGGTGACATTTCCAAACCCATATGAACCCTCTGCACTAATAAATGGAGCATGGAACGGTGTTGCCTAATAATTTCAGGCTCGAGCTCATGAGGCCATGTGGCACAGGGCAAAGCAATGCAGATTTGTTAGCTTAAGTCCTGACGCAAGCTTGCTGCAGGTTTTTCTGCAGATTCAGGGCAACATGCCTGTGGAAACTGATATATTAAATGTTGCTGTAATATGCTCTGCATTTCCATTTTATGGTCTGGGGGAAGCTAGACAGTTACTCTGTCTTAGAGCTTTCCTATCAGTAAAATGAGGATATCTGAACTGCAAAAAATTCTGTTTGTGAAACCCAACATTTTATGTAAAATTTGGCATCAGCAGGTTCATGGAAAAGCAATGGTTCAAATTCGGTGGCAAAGCAATTCAGCCAACATGCTGAACAGAAAATTTAGAAAGTCTTTAAAAAATGAAGCTGATGAGTTCCAGCTGAACTTTCTTTATCCCCTGGCTGATCAAATGTAAAACAGAGATAAGAAATTTTGAAGGCATGATAAGAAGCAGGAAGCCAGGTTGAGAATAAGTGGTGATAGGGTGAGCAGGACTAGAAGAGTTTTATTCTGTCTCTACTGCACTATCAGCAGACTTTCAATTCATTAGTGGATGCAGTTCTGTCTGAAAAAAGTGTGGCTGTCGTTAGTAAAGGTTTTATATTTGCATGTTCAGATACCCTGCAAAGTGTGTGTGCTCACATTTACTTACTGTATGTCTAAGTATTATTTAAATAAATACTCCCTTAAGTTGCCAAAACAGAGTAAAAGAAGGGAAAAAAAAAAAAACCAGACCTGTTCAAAGTACACAAAAATTTGGTCTTCTGTCTGTTTCCCTTGATATTCCAGATTAATGAATGCATCAAAATCAGGAGCTGTGTAATGCAGTTTGCCAGGGCAACAAGATCTTTGTGCTTCCAAACCAGGTGCTTCAAAACCTGCTTTCTCAGTCATCACACCATGTTATACATTATACAAATGTATCAAGTAACACCTCAGGTCTGTTTAGCCTAGTGCTTCTACTGCTCCTGTTGGAAAACTGTTTCTGATCATCACTCTTCTGATGCTTGGAAACTGCCTTTTATTTTATAACCTTAATTTGTTCATGATAAGCTGATACTCAATTATTCGTGTACCAGCACTATCCCCTAGCTTTAGAAGAGCTTTATTTTCCTCTCTGTGGTGTATGTATGAGGATTAATCCTATCTCATGCTAGATTTTATTTTGCTAGACTAAACAAGCTAAAGCATTTGCTGGATTAAACAAACTTTTTTTTTTTTTTTTTTTTTTTTTTTTTGGGTAAGGTAGGCATACACTCCATTCCTCACTGTCTTGCTCTGTGCTGTTTCAATCTCAACTTTTGCTAACCAAACTAGCATTTCAGAAGACAAACCACTAGAAATTGTACTTAATTGTATCAGTGCTTTCCTAACTCCTGACAGCACTTCGTGTCACACATTGTAGCATTGTAATAGCTTTCCTGTGATGGCATTGCATCAGAAGCTTATGATCAGCTTGGTTTTGACTGTAACTCAAACAAGTATGTTTCTGCAGAGCAACAGCATCTTGATTATCTGATAGAGAACATGCAGGGCTGAGTGGTTTAGTCAACTTTTAACTTTTTCTCTAGTTAACTGACACTTTGCATAGCTCATTACTCCATAATGCCACTGGTCACTTTATAACTTCCATTTGAAAATCATATGGACACGCAAAGGAAATTTCCTGTAAATGTTTGGTTTAGGCTTGAGAATTTAAATGTGAAAACACCAAAACATTCAAAATTATCAGTACCAAGTGAGAGCAATGGGCCTGCAGTACTTCCTTTATCAAATATTTATTTAAAGGCACGTATATATTTCTTTATGAAATGTGAAAAAATACAGTACTTGTAGGGAAAATATTTGTTTGTGGGTCTGGTTATTCTTATTTCATATTTACATTCTCAGCTTCAAAGCTAATGAAACAAAAGTGGCTAGTTTGGCTTACTGGAAATAGTTCTGGATCAAGTTAAGAATTCTACGCAGAATGAAAGATGAGAGAATGATCTTTTTATCAACTTTCTCCTTCATTACATTCTAAGATATGACCCTAACATCCAAAATAGTTAAAACTGTGATCTTTCTAACTGTCGTATTTCGCTAAATCCGTTGGCATGAGTGCTGGGTGGGTGGGAAGTGGATCAATTTGTTACAAGGAAGATGCGTCACTTTTTACAGGAAAGTTGATTGGAATACAAACCATTTCTTTTGAAACATTTTGTAGCACTTATTTGTCGGAGTTTATTCTTGTCTCTTCATAGCCACAAAAGAAAGGAAATACCTGCTTGCTCATTCTTCTCACATACCTACTAAGTAGGGAAATCCTGGTTTAGTCATTGCACTCTGCTGCAGATGGACAGGAATGTGTGGTGGAGCCATTCACTGAAATGTCTGTTTTACTGCTGCTTCTTCTCTGGGACCAAAGTACCACAGAAAACATTGAGAAGACAGATTGTAAGTCAGAGGCATCCCAGACCTACTAATAGCACAATGAAAATTGGAGACCTTGAATGATAATAAAACAACTGAGTTGGTAAAAACTCAACTGATGGAGCTCTCATGTGGAACATATTGTGTCTACAACGTTACAGGTCATTTCCTTTGCCTTTCTCTATAAACATGTTTTTCAAATTGGTTTCAAGTTGGTCCAGCTGCTTCAAGCACAGTATATTGAAAGCATATTAATATGACAGATAACTAGCAGCTGTTGTTGGAAAATTGACAAAGCAAAGGGTAGACATTGCTTCGGAGGATGAACTTGTACTTTCAGGCAAAACATCTTCCTTGATATTTAGCTTCTCTGTGAGTTTTTCGTTGCAAAGTCTGGGCCAGTGACGCTAAGAGGTCACATTCTTTCCAGATACAGCTCTAGCAAATGTAGCCATGCCTTATAAGAAACAGATATGCTGATGGACTCATTGTTCAAGGCACTAAATGGCAGCATAAAGATGTTCTTAATATCCCTGCAATTGCACTCTCTGTTAAAAAAGGTATTTTCATCTGCTAACCCTGCTTCTGATTTATTCCTATCCATAGAAGTATTTCTGTACTGAAGATTTGGCAATAGCATATGTGGCAATACACATGCTCCTGATGAAAGCCTGTGTTCCAGAGGTGATCTAATCCAGTTAACCATGTCCTACCTCTTACCTGTTCAATTCAGACTTTGTTTTAAAAATACTTTTTTCCCCCCCTAAATACAGTTTGGTTAAAACACAGGAAAGCTACACTTTTCATGTCATGTTTGTTTGTTTGTTTGTTTCTCGTCTAAAACACTGCATGCTTGGCCTGAGAAGGAGAGAAAAACACCACAATCCATTTAACTGGCAACATTACATTCTTATTTTGTATTTAAATCTACCAAGACACGTACTGCTTTGAGTTTATTGCTGTTATGATCCTACAAGTTTCACACAATTCACATTGCCTGTGAACTGTCAAATACTGTACAGCTTCCTTAATAAGAGAGAAAAAACATACATGTACTTTAATCTGCTTCACTGCTTCAAAGTTTAAAATGCATTCTGAGAACTTTCCATGGGATTTCAAAAAACAGTTATTGAGAGGAGTAATTATGAAAGTGGTAATTTTCTCACTGTTGTTATTTTTCTATAATTGAGAGTTATGCAGTAAGAGCATTATATTTCTTTATATTTTTTTCCCCACAGTGTAATCTACAAGGAGTTTTGATTTATACCATTTTTCTTTTAGAATTCACTCTGCCCTGAGGAACTGCAGTCAGGCAGAAGGCTAGGAGACTGGAAGAGTGCAGACAAACTATGGAAGCATATATAAGCAACCTGGCAAGAACAAAGCATTAAAAAAATAAATAAAAATCTGCATCTCAAATAGACTTACATCAGGACAGCTTAAGCTTGTTTCTGGGGTAGGCCACAGGGGTAGAGAAAGACTGCCTTGTGTAGTCTGTTTCCACCCATTCAGAAATTGTGCTGACCTTCATTCCTTTCATAATTTTCTAGCATTACAGCAGCAATTTCTTACATGGGAAAAGGGTTTAATGTATGCTTTACTTCTTTTAATGCAGTGTAACATCTGGAAACTTGGAGGAAAGAGTCTGCTTTCTAGGGAGCACATTTTGGGAAGTGCTGACTTAGGCCACAATCTCATGCAATCACAAGGACGCAACTGTACGGAGCTCTTTGCAGATCATTACAGGGGGCTGTATAATATTACGAGTTGATTTTTTTTTAAGTTGCATTAATACTGTTTCAGTTACTTATTTGCTCTTTTTTCCATTTGTCCCAAATTGCACATTAATAAAATAGCTCTATGAGGCTTATGCCCTTTTAGGAAAAATATAATCATGTTGTTACGAAGTAGCCCAGTGTTAAGAAAACAGAAATATTTGTTTGTTTAAAAAGAAAAATTGAAGTTCTCTAAATAAGAGAAGTAAAACCTTTCTTTTACCTGTTTTGTCTTGTCTCCTCTGAAGTCTTGTTTCAATATCATTCAGAACTAAATACTTTCAGATTGTTGATTTTAACTTTTTTATGTACCCTGAAAGGAGTAATTTCTGATTTGTTTGCCAGCTAGCCCAAGTTTTTAAGGCAAGAGGAGAAAACAGATTTATATTTTACATGCAGGCTCAAGGTTTTATATTTTTATTTTTATATTTTCCATGCAGATTCATAGGTTTTGTAATCTAAGAACACTCTTCATTGCAAATCCACAAGGTTTGAAGAATTTTATACTTTTTGCAGGTCTCTAGCATCAATGTTTCCAAGGTTTTACAAGCTCTGCAGGGAAAATGATGGACCTTGTAAAGCACATGTGTTCACAATACAAATGGTTCGTCATAATACAAGTCACCATGACCTATGCCTTTTTCAGAATGTACGAACAACAGCATAAAGCAGTCTCTCCTGCCATCTTTGAGCTGTATATCCTCCTATCAGAGTTTATAAGCTGTTTGTAAAGGTGGGAGACACTGCAGGTTCTGAAAGAGTCAAAGGTACTTCAAGAGTATTGATCTTAATGATTTCCTGTGAAACACCACCTATTAGAGGTCCCCATCCCAAGGGGCAAGAAGCTGAAAAACATCTCAGATTGTGCTGAAGTTCTGCCAAGGCCTTTTCTAATTGTTCCACGCTTATCACAGCCT
Source organism: Leptosomus discolor (assembly GCF_034619465.1). NCBI lineage: Eukaryota > Metazoa > Chordata > Aves > Leptosomiformes > Leptosomidae > Leptosomus > Leptosomus discolor. The sequence goes on along the minus strand of NC_141397.1, from coordinate 51,189,559 downwards.
GTATTTGTGTGCTATAAATCGATGTTGTCAGTATCATGAGCTGCAACCTTAGCACAAGGCCAATGCTATTTCTAATGAATGGCAGTGCGTTTGCTCACTGTTATGGACTGCAGCAAGATTTGAGAAGTCTGAAGCTGACATCTAATAAGTGAATTATTCCATCAGTTTGCCCACTGCCTCAGAAGTAGCCTCTAAAGTGACAGACAGTTTCTCACAAGTTAGTTAGTCCATTGCTTTGACCCAAAGCTGGATAACCTGTGTCACTCCTGAGAGTTGTCGAGACTACCTGTTCTTAAAATTTTCCACTGCTAGAGATGCCAAAATTTCACCTCATAGGTGTTGCAAAAAGAAATAGTAACATTTTGAAAAAAAACTGTTTAGGGATGGATAAAATTGGTTGAACTTTGAAACATGAAAACCAAGTCTGGTTAACAGTCTAATGAGCCAAGAAGAAAATGGTAAAGTGTAGCTACAAGTTCAGGGCTGTAAACACCCTGTTTGACCTGCTGCTAAGGAGTTTTATCACTAGGCCAAACCAGACTGTGCTGCGGATTTCTTCCCTGGCTGTTTTTTTAAGTCCTTGTCAGGTGGACAATGTAGGTTTGGGAGAAACCTTTGGTTTATTTTAAATCATGTTAAATCTCCGATTAAACTCAGACTTGCTCCCAGGTGATACTGTGTCTGAAAAAGTACTCCCTTGTTATGAACTCTGAAGTGTGATTTTTGTAGGATGCAATGGTAGCATTAGGTAAGCTTGTGTGGAAAACTTTTATATCCCGGTTTCTGCTACAGCCACCTCTCAGCCCCAGAGACCACTATGAGACTGATTTCAAACCTCCCAGCTTTCTTCTTTTGGGGTTGGGCCTGGTGAGAGGCACCAGGGTCAGACACAGCCTAGGATGGCCAGGCAGGGCCATGGAGATGGGGACAGGCTGGGCTGGGGCAGGACTGGAGACAAATGTCCTTCAGTGTCACTGGGGCTGTGAGACACCCCCAGCTTGGGCTGAAATGGGGTCCTGGGCCAAGGATAGGGTGGAGAGGTCCCAGGTGGTGCTTGTCAGGATGGTTAAGGCCCAGGGCCCTGAGGCTGCTCTCCCAGGAGCCAGGCTGCAGCCTGGTGCATGCTCCAGGGCAGAGCTGTGTGGGAAAGCGCAGCACCCAGGGCTCCTTTCCTCTGTGGTGGGGCACCCCTGTTTGGGCTGGGGTCTCTGTGAGCCCTGCGCTGGATGGAAAACAAGCTCCTTGTGCTGGGAGGAGCAAAAGACTGGTGCGAGTGCCTTCCTCTTCAGCTGGGGTGTTGCAGCAGGCCACAGGACTCATGCCACAGCCTTGCCAGCCACCGGCTGCCCAGCAGTGAAAGGACAGTGCTGCTTCCTGGGTAAGCTGGTGGTTTGGTGGGCTTTGACATGACAGAATTACAAAGAGCTCCTTGCCCTTCGTGCTAGATGATAAACGAAGTGAATAGGCAGCCTCGTTTCATGTTTTGTTGGTCAGTGTCCTGAAGAAAGCGCGAACGTGAGCTGTGTCCGATGCAGGGAACGTGAGCTCTGCCAGCAGTGAAGTTACACCATGGCCAGGTTTATCCGTGCATCTGTAAGAATTTATATCGTGAGGATTATGCTTGCTGGGCTGGGAAAGAAAGTATGCGGCCAAATCCTGATCTCAATTGCACGTGTGCAGCTCCCAAAGCAGCAGGGCTGCATCCTGGCTCAGCACATGGCCTAATGAGGTCTTGCATGATTGCAAATAATGTGGATGGCACACTGGAGAGCGAGTGAACAACTGTTCCTTGTTTTGCTGTGCTCTCTGCACTGCAGCATCTGTTTTGCTTCATCATTTTTTAAAAGAAAACCACAAATATTTTTCACTAGGGAGCTGATAAATAACAGTGCTTACATTTTAAAAAAAGTTTTAGGGGGGATAAAAGTGATTCTTCTGGTGTATAAAGTCCTTATGTTTGGATTTGAGCATTAATTCACAGATTGTCTGTTATTATTTTGTTCCCAGCTCGGGAAATCCTATGGGGTATTCTCCCTCAGGAAATCACATGGGGCAATGTCTTAGCTTGATTTATTTTTATTTGTGTATCTAACTTTGCACAGAACTGTCTTTCACAGCAGCATTTTTTTAATGGAGATTTGTATTCCTTGGAAAATTTGACAAACTGGAGTGTATTTAGCAATTTGTCAATGAAACCTTAAATGAAATTGCGACTTTGTTGATGCACTTGATACTGGGTTGATGGGTGTGATTTAGTGAACTAAGTAGCTATTTTAAAGGGCTGTGGTCAAAAGATTATATTAAGTTTTTTCAGACTTAAAACAGCTGCCTGAGAGGAAAAGTATCCTAGCAAATGGCAGACTATGTGTATAAGCAGAAGCAGGGTTAGCCTGAGTCTAGTGTTAGTACTTCTCTAATACTTTGTATTTCTGTAGTACTTCCTGTGTGGTATTTTTGTGGTAAATGGCAATTCTTGTAGAGAAGTAGTTTCAGCCCTTCTGTCTTTCCTGTCCTTGAGATGACAGAAAATGTTTTAAAATTATTATTCATCAAAAGGGTATTTAAACTGTGGTGGGATCTATGTAAAGAGAAATCTTCAAAGGTTCATGTTATAACTTCCAAGGTATGACTGGGTAGGTCCTGAGGTAAGCCTCAGACACTTTTATAATAAAAAATTATCTTTTTTTATACATATAGTTTTCTAATGACTCAAATGCATACTGTCTTGTTCCTAAGTTTCTTAAGTAAATGCCAGCTTACTGGATTGTTGTTTATCCAGCATCATAAATATACAAATGAATTTACAGAGTAAATGCATGGACTTTCCCTTGTCTGCACGACATTCCATTTTAAGATTAGACATAACAAGGAAGTCAACAACAGAGCAGGGGAAATAGGGTAGACACCTGAGTTAGAAGAGGACAGAGAAATTGCAGAGCTCTCTGCTCTGGTGGGGCTCTTTCCCTATCAACTCCATACAACTCTATGCTCCCACCTGGAAGAGCAGAACAGGAAAACTCTGCTGCTTCTAGAAACTAGTGGCATAAGCACAGGAAGAAGGTGGTCACCTTTTCTGCACAGAGAAAGTGGTCTGCAGCACTCAGCTGATTGACAGATATATCTGCTTAGTTGGTTGGGATGAGGACTCTGCATTTTCACCTTGCTTTCTGGTTACATGCTGATGATGGGCTCTGAAGTTGTGTTTGGGGTAAGCTGTCGTCTGTCTAAAGCTTTAAGCAATTTTTTGAAATGATAGGGTTAGGATTGGATCTTTCAAAGTTTACTGAAACAATGTGATTAAATCAAAGCCAAGATTCTAATAGCATTAGAGAATACCAAGACAGAGGGCCTTGTTTGAGTCCCTGGTGAAAGTTATCTGTTCTATGCAAAACTTGTTGTATGACCTTTAAAATGAAAAGCCTTTTACATTCCGTGAGTGAGTAGAAGCAATTTTTAACTACTATGAGAAAGGTTTATCTTTGTTTACATCATGGTACAAATGTTGCTGAAGTGCTTGAAACTTTGTGTAGACTTGACTTTATTACAATACTGATTTTTCTTTTTATAATATTTATCTTTCTGTCAATATTTCTGACTGAATTTATTAAAGTTATCTCACAACTCTTTCTCCAATAATTCCTTCACTATAATTGCATTGTATATTTTCCCCTGCTGTGCAGCATAATGTAAGTACTAGGTACTGAAGTGCATATTATTACTTTAAAAATTCTGATTGGGTGACAAGAATTAATTACAATTATAAATTATTACATAAGTCTCCGATTCTACAGTGGGAGATTCAGTGAAGTGCTGGCACTGGATAATTCGCTGGTGCTAATCTGTGTCTTCAGTTTTGGATAGTCCAAAGATTTGATGTTTCCTTTCCTGCAATAAACAAAACCAGCTTTTGAGCTGTCAGAAAATAACAGTAGTTCTTAAAGGCTAATCATTCCCAGCCTTTGTCCTGGGGTTGTAATTGTTTCATGAATTCTGCTTCAATCAGGAAAAAAATATGCTTGAGTGCCAATAAAAGTTTTTATGCTGCTATGATTTCCTTCTGCCTCATCTTCCTCCTCCCAATTTATGGCTTTATTCCACTCTGTCTGTTACTAAGCAACACTATACATGGTTTTAATGCAAATGACTTCAAACTCTTTGATAGTGAGGCAGAATAACATCAGGTTAATTTCCTGATTAATATATGCTACAAAGAAGTGCTGTTCACAAAAAAAAACAACCCAAAGATGATGGCTAGGAAGCTGCTTCATAGCATAAGAAAATAACGTATTTAATTTTTTGGTATTTTCTAGAATGTCTTGTCTGTATTTAAAACAACCTTTCCAAGCAGATGGATCAAATGCTTGGTTCCATCATTTTGACTTGATGTCTTCTGTGTTGCACTGCCCAGCCGGTTGCACAGTGTATACACCATGATGATGCAAGTAGTTTTCTTGTGGTTGCATGCTGTATTTTCATCTCTATACAAAAGGAGATAAAATGATTGTTCAGATGTTATTTTTGCTCCATTTCTAAAATTAATGATAGCATAGGACACTTCTTAGAACGAAGCGTTGTCTTTTCATTCAAGCCAATAGTAAAATTCCAGCTGATGTCAGTGTGAACAGGATTCGTGTTCATCATGCTTGTTTGATACATTTCTTCTGCATGTCATAGTGCCACTCCCCATATTCTTAAAGCTCTTCAATATTGTGCGTTCCAGGTGTTTGCATATTTTTCCCTGTTTTCCATAATCTTACAAATACAAAGTCTCATTTAAGAGACCAGCAATTATAATCCTGTCCATAGAGCAATACCATTTTAGACTGAAATAAAACAGATTTCAGTGCTGCACTTCAGAAATCTTGGGAGCAGTGTTTAGACTGCAGTGTTTGCTCACAGGAACGGCCGGGATGGGTTTGTGGCCAATGTTTGCAGAACCGCTTTGACTTTACTTCTCTAAATCAATGGCAATGCTTGCTACTACAAGGTGGAATTCGAGTCTAAATGTAGAATATTAAAGGGTTTAAAGTATACTTAAATGCATGTTTGCAACTTTGATTCCTGTAATGCCTGAAGATTTATACCTTTCAAACAGCCTGAGGTAATATTGAGCCTTCAGGCAACTTCTGCCTTTTAGATAGGCTCTTAGTTTGAAATCTGCCCATTTTCAATGTAATGAAAGTAATAGTGTGTAAGGTAGCTGTAGGAACCACATCTGCATTGACTTGTCTTCAAGTGTTTCTTGTTCTGTCTATTTTTTTTTCCCTCTGTTTAAAAAAAAATAAATTTTATCTCCTGTTACTTAAAGAGGCCCTCTGAAGGAGAAAGAAATACTGAAATGACTGCCAGCAAAATCCTGTCAAATGCACAGTCAGCAGAATGAATAGTAGAGCAGAAATCTAGTTTAAATTTAAAAGTAATCTTTCAGTCGTGATTCAAAACTTGTACATAAGAATGTGTGTTTGTTTTCAAATTTGGTGGAGACCTCCTGGGAGAATTGCACTGTGCTTTGGGAAATCAGACATTTCCCAAATTTAAAGCATGTAGAGAAAGTCTTAGACTCCTTTGTTTTCTGTGAAAACACACATTTAAAAACAATGTGGGATCAACACAGTTATGGAGCATGTCCTTAGTACGGCCTGTGTGTTTATCTACACTGTTACAGTGTACTTAACAGCTATGCAAGAAATACTCTGAAATGGGTTAGGAGAAGAACATATAGCAGAAAAAAAAAAAGTTAAAGGTAGTCATGGTTAATTAAATACAAAGCTTTGCCAAATAAAAACAAGCCACGATGTATTTTAGTGCATATTTGCAGCACACTGGTGTGCAGAAGTGGCATGTATATGATACGTGCTGGATGGCACGTCAGTATTATATATTATCGGTAAACACAATACTGCAGGCATTGCAGGTATTTCAATGTAGGTGAAAGTTGGGGATGTCCCTATCTACAGTATGTTTTTTCAGGATGTCATTGCCTCCATGGCTGTATTGGGCCAGAGGAGTAAACTTTATTTGTGGTAAGTGAAACTGGATTCCATCAATATGTGCTGAGCACACTAATAGTCTGTGCAAGTTTGAATGCTAGGGTTGATGATCTGCTTGTAGCTGGAAATTATGGAGCTTTGTAGTGTCAATCAGCTTCTCCTGTGATGAGGCAGACCATCAATCAAATGATATCGCAGGAGAGATAAAGGCATGCTCCGTCTCAGAGTAACCTTGTCAAAATATTTGAATTAACTTGGCAGAAAATTTAGCTTTTAAACAGCTCCAAGATAAGCAGTGAAGAGTAAGGAAGATTTTGTCTTGAATGTAAAGTTTGCAGTTGTCTTTTGGGCTGGATGTAAGAGGCCAAAATGGGACTGTGCCTTTAGATGTTTGTTTGTTTGTTGGTTTTTTTTTTTTTTTAAAATGGACTGTATAGACTTCCAGTGTCTTGACAGTATTGTGATTCAGTTCCACATTTAAATCCAATGCACACTTGTGGGTCACAGTAATGAGTGCTGATGCTTTGGCACTGATCTGTCAAGCTCTTGAAACATATTTGATACGCACATTAATTGCGAGTCCCACAAGAAAACTGAAGTTAGATGCTTAAAGAGACCATAGGCAAAAGAACTGTAGGAGCGTACACTTTGGTAGAATGTTACCTAGACTTGACAGTAAGTATAATGTATTTTTTCAATAAACATTTAAATTTTTCTTTAATTAACAGGATATTGAGTCACAAACCTTGTTGATCAAAGCAAAATTACGTGCAACTTCAGAATGTTTGGTGTATGAGCTGTACAGATAATGTATGTTTTCATCTGGAATCCGGTGTTTTCATCAGACTCTCTTCTGCTACCTATGTTGGGAGTTAAAGCTAAAACCACAGTTACCTGTAGGTTTGATGAGAAACAATACTCGGAAGAAACAATCTAACCATATGGTGTGAAGATTAAGTTAAACCAACACTTATTTAAAGTTATTTTGGATTGTTTAATATTTTCAGTATTTCAAAATACAATCAGTCTGATGTAGATGTTTCTGTGAAAAATGCTTACTTTTTTTTTTTTTTCACAGTTATTTTGGACAGAAACCTGTCTAAAATGCAATAAATTTTTTGGAAACAGAGCGGTGCATGTCTACTGTCTAATCTCATGTAAAAACTACAGATGACAGTATAAAGAGCTATCATAGATAAGCAGAGAAACTCTAGAATACCAGAAATAAAATGTTGCTGGATTTAACATGTACACACTGCACTGTGTAGTACAGTGTAGTACAGGATGTAAAGTATGCCTTTCTGCTTCTTTACGTTTCTGTCTAGAGTAATTATATCACAAACCCAGGTTCAACATTAACAGTTCTCTAGTAGGCAAAATTACATCTCGTGTACTTTTTTTTTCATGACCTTTCTTTGAAAGGTATCCTGTGAATCATACATGTTCTTTCTCACTTTATAGGTGCTCTTCTACAGAAAGAGGTCTTTCGGTCTGCAAATTTTTATCATGCTTGGGGATTTTTTACAGTTCATAACTGAATCCTTATAAAAGCTTAAAAAAGTTACTTAATTGAATAAAAACTTATGAAAACAAACTTATTTTAGCTCCTTTAGTATTTCATAGCTGTTTAGCAAAATTAAATATACTTAGCACTGCTATAATATATACTATAATTCTATGAAATTGCTTTATTTTTCTTTTCTTCTTTTTTTTTGGTGTCTGTATATCGTGTGATAAATTAAGCTTGAGGAGCAGTTCACGCTACGTAGGCAAAGTTCATGTAAGTCTATGTGCAGGACATTGTCTTCCTTTCTGATGGGTTTCTAATGCATAATTTAACTTTTTTTTTTTCTGAAAAAAGTCAATAGTGCCAAATCAGCTGCTAATATACACACCCATTGACTAAAAGATTTCTGGTTATTCACTTAATTTCAAAAAAATTGCTGAGTTTACATTTGTCTGGGAATAGCAGTTGGAGATGCTCAAAAGTCTACGCATGTGTGTATGAGCAGGGCTGCTCCTCACTCAGAAAACCTTTCAGTATTTTCTTTTCTGCTCTTTTTGCTTTCTTATTTTCAATGACAGAAGATTTTTGGCTCACTCTGGTTTAAAAATTTTATTTAACAACAGGGTGAAATATCTTCACAGTTTTGTGTTCAGCAGCAGTCTGCTTTTCACCCAATTCTAACAATTTTTCACCCTTTGATTAGGCTGTAAAGCTCCAAGAGATCGTATGTCTCTCTGTGTATGTATACCTCCTCCTGCACCAGCGCCTGTGCTTGACTGTAGCTTCAAAGCACTGCCAATATGTAAAGCTGACGAATAATTAAAATACATAGAAAATAAGTTATTTGGTAGATAAGCTGTAAGAATTTCATAGGCCCAGCCTTTTACTGTTTTTCACTTTTTTCCCCAGGGTGTGATGCTATAAAACAGACTATGAAGTGGGGTTTACTATATGCAAGATTAAATTCAATTTTATTTTCTGAAATTCAAAATGGAAATATCTGATCCATTCTACCAATCTTTTGGCAAAAAAATACCCCAAAAACACCAGTGCCCTCTTATTATGCTGGAACTGGATCCTGTTTCTGCTGAAGCCACTGTACAATGTGTCACTGCTTGGAAACACCCCAGCTTACTCTAAATAAGTGGATATATTCACATTTAATACTCAGCTATAGGAGGCCTGAGTCTTGCTTTCCAGGGCCATTATTCATAACATAATGTGACCCTGTATTTGACACCACATTCCGGGTTAATCTGTCACTAAAATTAAATTTAACTTCTAAAAAGTTAAGCCTTAATTCTGCTTTAAACATTAACCCATATATGGGAAAATTAGCAATTTGTTAAGTATCCACTCCAAGGAAACTTTATTAGCTTAGCCAGTTCTAGGAAACATAAGTGAATTACCGAACTGCTGTTCTACATGTGATTTTGGAGCTAGCCTGGTATCCTTTCCACTGTGAATTGCAGACGCAGCCTGTTCATCTCGAGTTTAGGGGGAGCTGGGTTAGATGTTGGATTAAAAGGAAAGAGGAATGTTGGCATAAAATACACAGCATTAAATAGAAATGCTTTGGGAAGGATGATATTGCTGAAGATATATAGCTATAGACTGATAATAGTATAGTACTTACAATAATACAGAAACATATCTCTTTGCTTTGGGTAGAATAATACAGCAGTGGAGATAGCTTTCACAAAGACATCTACTGATGACGTGTATGTTTTTTAGCAATACTTCACACAACAAAAGTTCTTATATAATAGCAGTAAACTTCTACAATGTAAAACTATCTCTGTTGAAATAGACAACATTAACATCCACCACTTCACAAATTACAACTGCACAAAAATATTTAAAAGAAAACAATATCTAGTTCTTGCCACTTAATTTACCAAGTACTTTTAAAGCTGCAGGCCATGGCACTGGTCTACTAAAAAGATCGCACCATGCTGTTCTCAAACGTGATCTGTACCTATTTATTGTCTACCCACATCTGCAAAACTCGCCAGTGACAATGAACTTGACAGCTCTGCCGTTAACATTGAGAATTTGTTAGTTCAGCCTTGGTAGTGAGGTCGCTGTTGAAATGGACTCGATGACTGATAGACCAGCCTAATCTCTTTACAAATGCTGGTAGGATGGCAGGCTGGCCAAGCCTGTAATGTGATGTAGAAGAGCAGAGCTAGAGACCCTGACCTTGTGAGCAGGGTAAGAATGGTTTGGTATGTTCCAAACTGAGCAGGAAGTTAGAAGAAGCTTAAAAGAGCCTCTCAAAACTTTCTGGAAGATTTTACCACTTAGCTGAAAGATTTATTCTTTTTTTTTTTTGGTTTGTTTGTTTTTTGTTTTTTTTTTTTTTTTTTTGATCTGTTGCAAAAATAAAATTAAGTATTTACATTTAACACAAAATATTTCCAAAATCAGCAAGTTCCTGCTTTAGGCCTTCTTCTGCTCCCCCTCAAGTATTTGTTTCTCATTTCCATGGCAAACTTCTCCCTGGGAATACTTGCACTTCAATATACTTCAAAAGGAGGCCAGCAAGATAAATCACTGCTGAAGCTATGCAAGCAAAACTAAACCCAACCTAGGAATCCTACTATATTTTCTGCTGCTGTCACAGTTTCAAGTAGATGATGAAAACCATCACCTAAATAGTAATTTTGGTAGAGGTCTTTTGGCCTCATACTTACTCTGCAGTCTCTTGATTAACAATGTAAACATGAGGATTGCTAAGCTTAGAAACCAAATTAACTACATGTAGCTCTAACAGTTTTGTTGGAATTTGGGCTAACCAGTGCAGATTATACAGTATGATTTAGGATAGGCATATAATGGGCAAGCAAATAGAGAATAGAGCATGAAACATGAGTCATATAAAGTACTATCGCACAATAAATAGAAATAAATATTATGCATGCATATGCCAAATGTAATGTGATTTAGTAATTATTCTGCCAGCAGAAAGAAAGTGTTCACTCGAACAAGTCAACAATGTAATTGTGACAGGAGTTGTGATGCCTGTATTTAGGGCTATAGGCTGTCCCCATTAATACTGGCTTGAGTTTCTCACACCAGGAGAGCACAGGGACAGACTAAGAGCTTGTCAAGTATTTCACTTTGGTCATCCTGAGAATGAAAAGCACTTTGGATACTCCTTTTAAAAATAACAGCATGCTATTGCATCTTAATTACCTTTGTGTCCTTTAAGATAGTGGGACTTTGTTCATAAACATATATAGCTAATTCTTATTTTGATATTAAATTAAGAGTGCTCAACCCAAAGTTCCCCAAAGATGGCAAAGTCATACAGAGCCAAATCTTACTCCCTCCTCCTCTGTGGCGAGGAGTACGTTCTTGCACTAAAGCACACTCTGGCTGACTCCTGTCTGACCCTCTGTAGGGACCATGCAGCCAAGGGTCCACAACAAAGCCAGGTCCTGCACTCTGTCACACTGCTGCTCTGCGTGCCCCACGCACGAGTCTCCAGCACAGTATTTTCAGCGAGTAGGTGGGCAGGGGAGCGTGCTGCTCAGCAATGATGTGTTTCTCAGCATCTGCAGTGGTCGCAGCTAGACACACAATGGAAGTGGTGTGGTTGTGCTGAGGGAAACGGGGACTCTTCAGTCAGCTGTCGGATTGGGGCTTTGTGGGGATGCCTGAAACTGCAGGATATGGCTGTACATAGTAACTCTGTGCTTCAAAGGAGTTTGCTCTCTGCTGCTGCCCAGTTAGAGCTGCTGGAGAGTGTTATTTCTGGATATTTTTCAGATCTATTGATTTGCCCCTTTTATTATTTTTAAGGGAACATTAAACTAGGATCCACTATATTTGGCAGCTGATGACTGTTTGCCTATGCCTTAGGAGATCAAAAATTTCCCAGCATTATTTAACAGCAGCTTTGCCCTCCACTTTCTTTGCCTATCAATTCAAGGTCAGTCTTGCCCTCGAAGCACACCAGCTGCAATCCCTTCCCACCTTTCCTGCTGCAACCCAGCCGAATGTGCATGCTGCATGCACAGGTGGCACCAGCAGGTTAGGATACACACTCTCTTAAAAATGCAGGATGTGGCATGAAATGATCAAAATCACTAACGAATGGCGTCTCCTATGTTTTCTGCTGTAATATAGTAATTTTTATCATTTATAGTCACTACTGATTCTGCTTCTTTTTCTTCTTGGTGATGAGTCCTTTCAGCTAAATAGTTATCTCTTGCACAAATGTACGTTGATTTTTATTTTTATACACACATATATCTCTTCTCTTTGGGATAGGATGGCTGTTGTAGTAATGCAATCAACATTTTGTAAATGAGCTACCTATTGTGTCAGGGTCGCTGGATTTCAGTGACCAAAGGGATCAGCAGGTGACGAGGAAATGCTTGCTTAGCCCCTGTCAAGGAAGCTAACTGCCTCCCAGATGGACAAGTTTGTATTTCATTTCTATGGAAGTTTCGCCACAGGTAAGGATCTCCAGATCCATTGGGGGGCAGGGAAAGATCGCTCTCTCTTCCTCTAACTTTTGAGATGAAAAACGAATTTGTGGCTGCATCCAGCAGGTGGCAAGCACAGCACATGGAATCATGTCCGACACAGCGCTGCTTCTGCCAGGGGAAGCTCTCCACACTGCTCAGCATGTGCACATGAACAAAATAGCATCCAGACAAATGGCAAGTTCCGTCCGTCCTTTGTCAGCTTACTGAGTGCTGAGGCAGTGGTACTGTCCTGGATGCTATTTATAATGCATAGGATTATTGCCATATTATTTTTAATGTACGGCTGTCTCATGTAAGGACGGATATAAGCTAAATATAAAGCATTCTATATAATAAAGTAACTGTGTCTGTAAATGAAACATTCAGGTTTCAAATTTTGAGATAGTAGCTTGCAATTATATTAACTTAAATCTTTAATAAAAGAGCATTTTTTTCTTTAACATACAGCTTTAGAAGTTTTAGCAAATCCTTACAGTGCCTTGTGACATATACAAGTAGTGATTCTTCCCATCATGCAGCTGGCAGAACAAAGGCAAAACTGAAGAAACTTGCCTTAAAATATGTGAATGAAGGAGCGGGAAGAGACAGAAGATTCCCAGACCTGGTTGCAGTCCCATTTTTTTTCGTTAAAAGTATTAAACTACAGAAATAACTTTTCTGTTGTGTATTGATTTAAAATAATTTCCTAAAGTAAAAAATAATTTAAACTATTTCTGCATGTGCAAGAGACTGATGATCACAAAATATGGATAATCCAACCACTTGCTACCTGAGACAAAGCCACATTAGATGTGTAATTTTGAAGATTATAAATATTGCAAATTCTCAAGGGTCATATAATTGTCTGTGTGAAATATGTAAAGTTTTGGAATTTTTCTTAAGTTTTGTTATGTCGAAAAGTATTTATGAACTCATCTATCTTTGAAGACAATAAACGAGAGTGCATCAAGAATAAATATTTTCTGGAGTTCATTCTTTGAGGTAAAACGGACATATGAGGATATCATTAGTTGAAACTCGCTACAGTGCTTACTGCCTTCCCCCCTCATTTGTATGGAGAGCTTGAGCCAGACTTTTGTTCTGATTTATGCTAATATAAATTTGAATTCTTTCCAAATACATAAAAAAGTCTCTACAGAGAGCAAATACTCTAGGGTTAGTTTTGTATAAATGGAGAGAAATTCCACAAAAGCCAAGAGTAAAGTTTGGTCTCTGATGTTTTGTAATGTGAGTAAACTGTAGTTAGTCTGTAATATAAGCATTGCCACATTTTTTGCTTATCAGAATCTGAGTTTATTAAAAGTCCAGGAATTTGAAAAATGGAGCAGATTTGATTAGCTGGTCAGTTCTCTCATTGAGTGCGCTGGTTATTATACAAAAATTGTTTGAAGTTTTCTGATCACCTCTGTCCCAGAACTCAGGTTTTCAAATACAGAATTTTACTTTTAGTCACACAGAGTATGGACTCAACCCCCTCCATAAGTAATGTTCTTCAAAATCACTGTGGCGTATCATGAGGAAAGGTTGAGTGAATCACATTTGTGTGTCTGTGTGTGTGCGTATGTGTATATATATATATATACACACTTAATTTTTTTAAACTACTATAAAAATACCCACTGGGATATAAATGTATGTTTATGAAGCAATGTTTGAAATCTATGAGTAGGAATATAAATCTAAAAATATATTTCTTCTACATTTAATAAATAAATCTGCATTTTATTGCATATATTATTATGAAAAAATTGCCATTTAAAAAATGAAAAATAGTAGCATAAATCAGAATGAGACCAATTTCAAGGACCTTAGATTTCCATTCGAGTTTAAAATTGGGCCTTTATATATAGCATATATTTGAAAATAGATTATAAATATGATACGACACTTATGTCATTTAAAAAAAAAAACCCACAACACAACAGAACAAGCAGCGTGGCTCCACCAACTCCTTGAACAAAATTTGGGATAGCTCATGTATGTGCAAAACAGGTCCTTCACAATTAATGTAATTTATACAAGCTTTTCCTTTAAAAAGTCCTCTAAACTTAAGCTAGGAGTTTTCTCTACCCTTCTTCTGTAGCTCTGAGTAAATGGCAGGATGCTGACAAACTCTGACGTGCCTGTCCACCACTTATGTTGCTTTCAGTAATGAAATCAAAATGAAAACCAAGCAGTCCTCTTCACAATGGAAAATAAAAGGCCACTGCTAAATCTTAACAGTATGATTTCTCTGATGTAATGTTTCTGTAATGAGCAGTAAGCTGTCATGTTCAGGACTGCAGATGAATTTTGTCATTCTTGCCGTTTCGTTCACAAGGTTGTTCAAAAAAAGTATATTGCAAAATGCATCACTGTGTGTCGAAAGACCCGGCAGTCTTTTTAGTGTGCAAGCGTATATTTTCTGGTGGCCGATATGAGAGGGAGCTCATTTTTGTTGTTAGGCTTGGATGTGTGCTGACATTTGGTGGAATGTATTTTATTAGCTGAAGGAAGTATTTTTTAAAGTTTTTTCCAAAAAAAACATAAAAAAAAGGATTCAAACAGTTGTTAAAGTAAGCGATGCAAATGGTGAAGGGCATAGCCGTATCTACAATATCAGTGATTTTGCAGTCTGTTATTACATGTAATTGAATTAACACATCCAGAAAAGTGAATACTTGATGAGGAATCCAGGAAAAGAAGAAGAAAAATACTATTGCCACAATCATCTTAAAAATATCATCGTTTCTAGTCTTATTTTTTTGAATTTGATATGCCTTCTTCAGCGTCTTCCAAATTAAGGTGTAGCTTGTTAATATGATCAGAAAAGGAATTAAAAAGCCAAGCAAATTTTTGGATAAACCTAACCCGACCCGGAGCGTTGTGTTATTGTTGTCATACCGAAAGCCACAGACTGTCATGTTCAAGTTCTCAGCAAAGAATATATTACGGTGAATGATGACGGGCAAACTGGCCACACCGGCGAGAAGCCAGATGACGATGCAAGTTATTCTGGCAACAAACATGGTACGCCGAATTCGGGACTTCACCGGATGTACTATGGCCAGGTACCGGTCAATACTAAGGCATGTGAGGAGGAACACACTGGCGTACAGGTTGAAACTTATCCCCGCTGATGCTAACTTACATAAACAGTTGCCGAAAGGCCACTGGTACTCCATGGCTGTGTAGGCTGCCCAGAGTGGCAGAGTTATTAAAAAACACAAGTCAGCCAGTGCCAGGTTTAGAAGAAAGATGCTGGCTACCGTTTTTAATTTCATGTAGCAGTAAATGACAATAACAACCAGGCTGTTCCCAAATATGCCTACAATAAAGATGATGCTGTAAACAGTTGGAACCATAATGTAGATGTAACTGTGCCTTCCTGAAACGGGACAGTCGACATGGATTCTTTTAACTGTTTCTTCAGTAGAGTAATTTGGAATCATCTTGATCTCTTCAGTAGTAACCAAGTTTCAGGGAGAAAACACGAAGTTCACACCTAGGAGGGAAAAAAAAGGAAGAAAATATTATTCATGACAGGGATTTCATTTTTAAAAAGTTTCAATTAAATGCCAAGTTTTTGTCTAATACAACGTGTCAACGTCTTTGAATGTAAAAATCAGCCATCTTCAAGTGTTTTCTCAACTAATTTCTACTTTAATATAGACTGTTTGCAGAATAAACCAGAGGTAAGAATGTCCGCATTTGGCCAAACATTGTTAGATTATTTTTAATATAAATGAAATATATTTTTATAAATATAAATTAAATATAAATCTAACAAACTTCTTTCAATTACCAAGGTTCGAATTTAAAATAAGACTGGTTAGTGAACATATATCATAAAAATAATAATAGAGACTCAAAATAGCAGATCACTATAAATTCAGTTTAGGTAATTTTCTTTCCATAACTAGTGATAAATCTAATGAGCAAAGTTATTCAGATATCTCAAAATGTACACTTAAGCACTCTGAATACTAGTTCATTCTGTAAATACAAAGTATAACACATTAAGAAAATTAGTGAATTCAGATAAGGTACTAATTTTGATCTCTGATGTGAATCACTAGAATTTTTTTTCTACAAATTAAGCTTAATTTTTTGAGACAATTTTTACATCATAGAGAAAGATGAAGACACTCACACAATCTAGTGTTCTGTTGTATTTTAATTCCTTAAATATTCAGTAGTTACCGAGCTCCCCATCTGGCTTGGAACTACGGTATTTAGATACTAATGAGGGAAAAAAAAAAAGTCTGTGAAAAGCCAGACATGTGCTGATTTGTTGCACATTAATAACTGTAGGGAGAGTTTAAGAAGGGTGCAAGGGGGAACGACAAGTCATATTACCTTTTCAGTTACTGACAAAATTTATGTATCCAAGAGTTGAAGTTGTAGTCTCAGTGTATGAAAAGTATTTCTGGACCATATTAAGCGTATGGCGATGCTATGAAATTGCTTTTACAGGGCGCCTGTTTGGTTTGTTGGGGCTTGTGTGGGCTGCAAGAACTACTTCCTTATTAATGACTTGTGACTTTAGGAAGCAGGTAATATCCTGTAAGTGACTGATACTAAATCTTTTCCAGAGTCTACAAATAGACTGTCTTCCCTCAAAAATAGTGGATAAAAATATATAAAAAAATATTAAAAAATCGATAGTTATTATTGCAGAGTAGTGTTTATTGCTGGCTGCAGGATCCTGACAGCTGTCAGCCAAACTCAACTTGTGCTACCGTAAACACAGATTAAGTGAAACACATTGGCTTTAAAAAACCAAACAAATAAAACCCTTACAAATGTAAGCCACTTTTGTATAGATAAATATACAGACCCTAAGATCCTGCGTGGTACAGGTGCATTCAGAAAGAAAAGATGCCTGTCATTATAGAAATATGGGCTACATTATGGAGGCGGTTGCTCATTATTTGCACTGTTCAGCACTGATGTTCCCGTTAAATGCAGAATGCTACTCCGTTAAGTGTTTGACATGCTCTTGTTGGGAGACAAACCTTATTCCAAGTGGATTGTCTTTTTAATGGCAAAAAGAAGCATGGATATGTCTCAGCAAAGCCCACACAGGAAGCCTGAAGTGGAGCCAGGAACCGAACCCAGAACGTAAGTTGCAGGCAACATCTTCCAAGCAAGGTCACCCTTTGGCTCTCAATTTATCAGCTTTTAAAAGACTCCATATTTCTCTTTCTTAGCCCATGTCCTATTATACGTTTGCATTAATAAGCTCATTTATTTCCATAAAGATAGCAGGGTAATTTCAAGATTAGGGTTCTTGATAATTCTATCAGGTTTTGAATACCTAGTTAAATGCAAGTAATAAAACCTCTGTCAAGATATGCAATGCGACACCTTCCAGTCTCTCCAATTCATTCTGTGAATTAGTCTGGCTGTCTCAGTTGGTACAGATGCCTCAAAGTGAGATCAGCTATTTTTGCCATTTTTAAGAAGTTAAAAAGTCAAGCAAGTACAGCTGACACAAAGAAATGTATGCCATTTTGATCACATGTGGCACTGTAACACACCCTGAGGCAAAACTTCCTGGCTTTCAAACTGTGCCAAGTCTAGAATACATGGTGTTTGGCTCTGTGGAAGGTCATGCTATCCATACGACAGGCAGAACCACAATAAAAATATTTCAAGATAAATCCTCTTACCTCATTCCTTGGTTGTGAAAGTGCCAAAGGAGATTTGACAATAAACTAACAGGTTCTGCAACATCAAAGTCTGGCAATATTTGCCCTGTCCCAGCTACATGCTGGTGCTGCGTGGTCTATTCAGTATCCTAGGCTTTGCTCGCTTACATATCCACTGAGATTACAGCCCAGAACTCAGCAGTAAGAAACTGTAGTGAAGTCTCTACTAAGAAAATAATCAATACAAGTTAGACTTGCTGTAAAGCAGATCAGGGCCCAGTTAAGGCTGAGCAAGACCCTTCTCTGTGACTAGATTAACCAAGTGGTACTATTTGGCAAGTGCATTCTGCTCTGTGTGTACTAACTGGCAGATTCAGTGGCTAAGACAAATGTAGCTGATGGTTGGTATTTTCCCCTTCCATGAGATTGTTTCCGTGCAGCAGCAGATGCCAAGGCATTTTTCTCACGGTCAGTTCATCCACCCCGTCAGTGTAGTGTGTTTTGTTGTTTAACTTCCAATTTCCCTTTTCTACCCACATGGTGGCCTGTACCTTTTCATGCCAGTAGTAGCTTTATTTGATGTAATTATTAGCATATGTACTTTCAAGAAAGTGTAATAATGATTATATTACATTTTCAGAAATGTGTTAAGATAAACAAAAAATAATTGAATTGGGAAACTTTTGTCTGGCGCTTTAACGTATTGAATTCCCTGAGTTTATTTTGGAGTGCTTGGGAAGTAAAAAAAGGCAGAACTATTCCCACAAAGAATCAGGAATTTGGTCAAGAAATAGTATGATACTTCAATTTATCTGTGTAAGACTGTAACCCTTCTGGGCCTAAAGGTTTTGATGTAACACTTAAGTCAGTAGAATTGTGCAAAGAATGTGTTTGGTATGTTATCAGTTTTAAATTATACTAAGGAATTACAATCAATAAATAAAGAAATCCCTCACTATTTGCAGTAAATTAAAAGGAAGCAGAAATACATAGTGTGGTTGCTTTCGACAAATTGATATGGATTGCCATACGTATATTTGAAAACAGTCTGAATGTTGCTGTGACACTGAACCTTGTAAAAGCCTTATGTTTGAAGCACAGTGAGGAAGGCGTTGCTAATCCCAAGATGAATTTTTAAATTTCCTGGAAATATTAAAGTTTCAGAGCTAGCCTCAGGTAGATCTGCTGCCCTGAGGACATCTGTAACTTTAGAGCACTAGGAAAAGCTCCCACACAGGAGAAGAAAATCATTTGTTTTGGAAGACATGGGCACATAGCAGCGCTGAGTGGTGAGACAGGGCAGCCATGGTGGTGTGAACTCCTTATAGGCAATGATTTCTTCTCTGTACTACTGTCGTTTTTTTCTCACTTGCTACAGTTCACCTGCTTGTCCCAGGATTATGGTTATATACACTTTCTGCAAAGCAGATACTTCTACATGGGAAGTACTGCAGATTGTTTAAAAACATTACAGAAACAGATGGCTGGTACAGCTTTATGCTGCCAGAATTCACCAGAGCAGGCTAAACCACCGGCCAGCTAAATGCAAGTATTGAAACTGTGCACATTGATAATTGCATTTAAAGCATCTCAAATGACCTGAGTTAACATAATGATAATTGGATCATTTTAAGGCTGATACACAAGGAGCTTTTTCTAAGAGGATTGAATTGATGTGACCATGAATGGTGTGGTGACATCAATCTCAAAGCAAATTATCTGGTGAGCAGAAAACCCCTGTTGTATGTTACTGTCCTGTTTGACCTTTTATCTTTTTTTTAATTACAATGATTATAATAAGTCACTGATAATTAAATGCTTCAGACTATAGTTGCTCTACCAACTATTATTTACCACTCCATTCATTGTTTTTGTTGGGTGAGCATGCATCCTAATTAAACTGCCTGTGGAGACAACAGGGAATGATGCGCCCATGCAAGGTAAACAGCACTTTGTCCACTGAAAGATAAGATAGCACTGACTGTAGCTTTCTGTGGGAACTTCATCAGCTATAAATAGGCAAGCAGGTGTCATAAGTCAGATTTTAAACAAAAATGTGGTTTTGATATTTGCTTTGACAAAGACTAAATAAACTCAGGCTGACCAACCCTGCCACAGTTTAGACACCTCACCATTAGGTAATGTGAGGTGTCTTTTTCTTCTGATGGTAGGTGGTTTATTTGCTTTTCTTACAAATGAGAAGATATTTTCATGTTTAAGAGGTTGATGCATTCTATTTTTATAAAAATTATTGCACAGGGAGAAGACAGGCTGAAGAATGTTTGGAACAATATGTTCAATATTAGCTATGTTTCTTTCTTTCTTTCTGGTGGCATAAACTTTTTTTCCTTTATCTTGAGAGTTTATTCGTCCCCTTTCTGAATTTGTTCTATCTTCTTTTTCCAATTGCTGAGAAACTAATGACACTTTCCACATGCTTTATTTCACAGCCTATTTTTTTTTCCTATTTTCCTTGTTTGGCTAGCATAGAATCAGAGCCCAGCCATGCCAGGCAGGCTGTTAGCAGGTTCAAGTCAGCCAGGGCAGCTGACCCGAGTTAGCTACAGGTGTAGCCCATCCCATAGTGTCATGGTCATTATAAAAGGGGACGGTTTGCTAAGGAAGGAGAGTGCCTGGGGGGGGGGGGGGGGGGGTGTTTTCTTGCTGCTCCTCCTCTGGCTGCTCCTGAGGACTGTTCTGTTAACTGCTCTCCTGTTGATTGTGATTGCTGCACATTTCATTTGGCTGAGTACAACTTTGTATACCTCTGTTAGTGGTGTTTCATTAAATCTGTTTTCACTTCAGCCATGGGTCTGATTTCCTTTTCCCCATTCCTCAGGCAGCTGGTAAGGGGTCTTTAGGTGCAAGAGCAACGGTTACAGTTTAGCCCTGGGCACAGGCTAAACATAGACATCTATCCAGCGGAACAACCTCCTTTATCCTCATTGTCTTAATGAATATATTTTCCTCTACTTCATATGCCTATTTCAGTGTCTTTGCTTTCCTGGAGTTCCTGAGCAGTAATGGATTTTTTGTGCCTTCCCTTGCAAGACTTGAAGCTGGTCTGCTTCATTCGTGCTAGTTCTATATAGCTGGAAAACAAACTGCCTGTGATCTTTCTAGGATTTGGTTCTTCCATAACATCAAAACTGCGCGCTGCTTGTTACTTAATTTGTGCTAGCAGAGGGTCCATTATTGCTACGTTGTAAATTTGACCTGTTTATGTACTCTGACCTTCTCTGTAAGAACTTATCTGTATTTATTTCCTCCAGCATACTTCAAAAGAGCCTGTCCTTCTGTATGATGGCTACGTAGCTTATTCTGAAAAGAATGAACATCTCTTTTGCTTTCTTGGACTACTCTCATTAATTTTCTCTTCACAAGTATCTTTCAACTGTATCCAGTTTCAGATATAAAATTTATGTGAGAAAAGGACAGATGAAAGGACTTTTTCCTCTGGGAAAAATCAATGCGTGTGGAATGACTGAACAGTGGAACCGGGTATGTGTGTGATTTTTGAATGACTGGGGGGGGGAGGAAAATGTAAACGAACAGGAAAGTAACATAGTTAAGTACAGTAACACTTAAATTGCTTTGAAGTTTAACTCCTATAATACATATTTCGACCACTAGAGGTCTGTATTTCCTATTTTAAAATAAGAGAATTGCTTTATTTTATATTCAAGTGCCATCACTTTTCAAAATAACCCCTTCCTTCAAGATTTTTTTAAGATGCAAACACAAGGCAAAATACCTATCACTGAACTTCTGCATTTACATATAGTGTACCAGAGTGAACTACTGGAAGCCTATTTTAGTATCTATTGGCTTAGATCAATTTCCTTTATTCTAGTGCATTCCTGATTTTGCTAACCTTTAGTCCAATTCTTGCACTGGAACAAAATCCTGATTTTTTTTTTTCAGACATATGCAGCTTAAACTTTCTAAAGTTTTTCAGATAAATTAAGAAGAGTATTTTTAAAGCAAGACTAAAAGGATAGTTTACTTCAAAAATGCAGATGGAAAAATAGTGACACCTACTGATTAGGCTAAAAGATTATTGTAAAACTAACTAGGCATGCTGTTAATCATACAATTATCTTTTCCAAATATCAGCCATGGAGTATTCTTGAAAGTCATTCTGGGTGAACTTGATTCAAACATGTATTTTTCCTTTTTTTGAGAAAGATATTTTTATTGTTAAAAATGCCACTTCAAAACCATTTTTATTTATTTTTTTTAAAGTGTCCTAAGCGATTTTTGGAAATTGAAAGGCAATGTGTGTCTGTACATTTTTCGTTATCAAAATGGTGATTTTTAGACCTCAAGTGCTGTACATATTTCATGAATTGTAAACAATTCCGTAATTTGAAAACGTAAGCATCTTTAACGCTTTTTAGCCTCCCCTGTCGGGTTTGTCATGATCCCTTTGGACAGTGTCAGTGCATGATTATGATGATACTCTGTTTCAAATTATTTGTTTACCTAAATAATTCTCTAATGCTAGTAAAGGAAAACAGCTTTCAATCCAGATAGAGAAGAAAGGTTGTTAGTGTTATGGTGACGCCTATTTTATTGAAACTAGATGAGCAAAGAAGAACCAAAAAAATGGTATTAACAATATTATCTTCTGCCTGATAAGTAGAAATAATCAGTGTCTTGTCCTATATTTACATCAAACAGGTTGTACAGTGTCAGTGTATCTCTATGCACTTAAGGGATGTTTGGGTACAAACACATGACACTTGTATCTTGAAGTTGCTAAATATAGGAGCATTTAGAGAGAATAGAAGTGGCATCTAGAGACAGAAAACTGCAAGCAGTTGGCTAGATTTAAAACGCAGAATAAAGAAAACTAATCTCATTTGCCCACTCAAGAACTTTGTGTCAGAAATGGATGTGGCAAAAATTGGCACAAGTGAAAGGCCACCTCTAAACCATCAATTTATGGGGCTGTGGAGTGATGAATAAAATCTTCCAAGTACTACTTGGGACACAAAATGCTTACTGCAGTGTAACATCTGACAAATTTTCTGCATGCTCTTTTTGACAGCCTACAGTGTAACATTGTCACAGTTAGAATTTGAGCAGTTGCAGCAGCAGTGGAAGTTTGGACTATTTCTTGCGTGTACTCTCGTAGTACTTGGAGTCCAGAAACATTGGAAGTATTTCTTCATGCCGCTTAGCTCTTTGGCCAAAGTTAACTCTACCAATTCCCTCCTCGCGTACTCTTTTTTTTTTTTTTTTGTGCAGAAGTTGGGAAATCCTAATGTATGTATTTCTATAAAACTTTACTTGCAGATGTTAGTGCCAAGGAAGGATTGCTCAACTTCACTAGAAGCTAGTGGTTTAGTGAATGCTAGCATAGCAGTGATCAAGGGCTTTTTTTTTGTACAAAAGTTTGTTGAGTGATTCATCTACAGAGCACTCATTATATTTAGCTGAAAGTCTTTCTGTTGAGAGTAAGTTCAGCATTTTAGTTTATAGGTTTCATTTTTTTGGATCCTCCACATTTAGGTTTAAAAGTAAACGTTGTTTTCTGGGAGCTTTTCCTCTATACACACGTAATCTTGTTTTCTCTGTTGAGGGGAGGAAAAACATTTTTGGGTTCAGTAAATGTAGAACTGGACTCCGAAACACTGAAGGATTAACCATTCTCAACATGCAGTGTGTTCATCTAATCTCTTGGGGAAGATTAGTGAGGTGGTCGGTTTTAGAGATCACTACTTCTGGCTTGAAAATGTACCCAATACTCCAAATATCTTGGATTTTTACACATAATCTGCTGGTCTCTTCCACGTTTATCCATTAGAGCAATCTGTGTTTTCCTTCAACTGAGGCTGCATGAATGTGTTGCAAACTCTCTGATGATTAATATGTCTTAGGTATCATATATCCTTAAGAGATGTGCATATAAAATTATCTGCACGGCAGTAAGTTAAAACTGAAAAGATAATTAAATAAAAAAGTAAAATATATTTCCAGCTTAATACCTCTAGTTCAGTACTTCTGAAAATAAACATCAAAATGCTAAGCTCCAGAAAAGATGATGTTTGAAAGGTGACTCTCCACGCGATAGCCCCTTGTCCCAGTCACCTCAGTTGCTCTGTTTCAACAGGAATGAGGATCACCTTTTCCTTATCCAAGTTTAATAACCTACAGA
Organism: Leptosomus discolor; assembly: GCF_034619465.1. Classification (NCBI taxonomy): domain Eukaryota; kingdom Metazoa; phylum Chordata; class Aves; order Leptosomiformes; family Leptosomidae; genus Leptosomus; species Leptosomus discolor. Next base: position 51,165,767 of record NC_141397.1, on the reverse strand, counting down.
GCTGAATTAGTTTTAAAATATGGAAAAATCATTGTTATAGCAGGAGGCAGTCACTCTTCTTGTTTACACCACAGAGTAAAGAATCGCCTCTCTTTTTAAAAGAGGTTGAACACACTTGGACATATTAAAACTTTGAAATGAGGGCATTTACTACCACCATCAATCCAGCATGGATTTTTGGCACCTCTGTTCTAGCTGCTAGCTATACCAGAAAGAAAGACTGGCACTCTCCTAGGAGATGAAAATGATCAATAATCAGCAAGCTAACATAAAGCCTGCTTATCAGGGACGTGTCATCTCCTCATATTGCTAAGAATGCCATTTATTGCACATCAGAAGCCAGGAAACAAAAAATTAATGTATTTCAGATCAAGGTAGGACTAGAATTTCTAGGGTTTTCAGCACTGAAATGAAAAGATTTTTGAAGGACAACACAATGTAAGGTACTATTTTATTACAAATATACAGTGTACTGCATGTTCATAACTTCAGATTTGATGCCTGGTTATGTAGCATCTTTAGGGTATTTGGAAGTACCCAGAAGAGTCAATAGTTAACAAGAATTAAGCCATCAAGTCCCATAACGAATAAAAGTGAGATTAGTTTGAGCTGTGAAAGGTTACATGCTGCATGTTACTTTCTCTGAGTGATAGTAAATGAATGGATTAACACATTTCCTTTATTGCAGCTGGAATTGCCTATATAAAATATAGTGTGCCCCGTGTGATCGTCTTTAATAAAAGACAGAAATCAAATTCAGGTTTGTTAAGTGCAAGTGAAATAATTTGACGAATTTTAAGTTTCTATTCTGATAGCTTAGCTCCAAGGAATAAGAAGTTTTAAAGTATTCTTTTTTCAATTACACAGCAGCACACATCCTACACAAATGTAGTTTCTGGGTATCTAACCACACACCTAAAATTTCTGTTGGCACCATGATTTCCACATACAATGAACCATAAGCTTCTTCTGTGAACTCCTCCAACCTGAGGAGTAAGGGAATTTACATTAATTCTTGGTTTGATCCAGATCCATATTTCAGCCTTATGTTAAAAACATGTGGAGACATAAGAGAGAAAAAAAACTTGTTGAAACAAAAAGCACTGCCCAAAGCCCCTACCATATCCTCTTCTAACAGAATAGAGATCATATGCCATGTGTGAGGTATCTTACCTCCTTCCAGATCATATATAAAATTACAATTTGACTTACTGGATATTTCATGTACCTGTTAATCTGTCTTTAAGGTTATGTAGTCATCTTCACTGAAGCTTGTGGGTGTCTCCGTAAGTATGAAAACAGCAATAGCAAAAACTATTCTTCCTAGCTTGTAGGAGAAATACTGTATAACATCACTGTGATTTCAAGCATGCGGAACTTACTAAGGGGTAACAAGACATTTTCTGTGCTGTTTTGAGTATCATTGGTTTCTGGTCATCCTTATTTCTTGCTAGAGTGAATATCTTTGTGCATCCAACACTGAAAGTATTCTTAGTTTCACTGTCCAGAACTTCTTAGTTAATGGTTTCACTGGTCCAGTAGAAGGTAGCTATCACCTGGAGAGTGGCCTTTTTGTGGGAATAAAGGCTGCTTCCACAAACTGCTATGAATGCAAGACAGAGCCCTTCTCTTCTGCTGCTCAAGGAAGAAGAGATATTCTGAGCAGCAGAGAGATATCTAGGCAATCGTTTTGTTGCTTTGCTGGTTTTAAACAATATCTGAATTTATAAAGACAATAGTTTCAGCTCTAGATGCAATTTCGAGGTCCCAACTGTGCCAAAAATTGTTGAGGACAGAACTGGCTCTGACAGGAAGAAACAGTATTTTCATGTAAAGATCCTTTACAGGACTGAGGATCTTTAGTTTTTTATGACCATTTTGAAATTCAAAACTATTGAAAAGGTGTCAATATGATTATCAAATTGAGATAATCTCCAGTGCTCCAGGAAAGGCAAGTTTTTGGAATTTCTCTTATTGGCATGATCTCATTCTGTGACTAAACCAGCTGACTTGGCTGTACTTCAGCTGCTTGCTCTTTCTCTGGTTTCACTGGGGCATCAAGAAACTTGCCTTGTAGCAATGTTTGGATTAGTATTTTGTTCCCACTGCAAGCTTTTTATCTTTACAACTTCTTGAAAACCAAAAAGTGTGGAGACTACAAATATCAAATATCCTGTAGCAGAAATGATGCATTTCCTTTAGATGAAATACCTGAAATGATGATGCTTTAGAGTGTAGTGCTGCTGCAAAAGGCACAGCCTGTTGTAAGAAGTAAGTTGCTTTTGCTAACTTAAAAAAGCACGTACGGGCATGGGCAATGCTGAAGGTGGAGACAGAAATATTTTGCATGAGTAAAGGAAAGAAGACTGGGCTTTGCCAAGGAGTCCAGACACAAAGGTTTTAATCAGATGCACCAGTGTTGGCAGGAAAGGAAGAGTTAGCCCCGCTTTTGTTAAAACACAAAATGAAAACTCATACCATACAGAGATTATTTTTATACAGCAGAAAGGAGTGAGAGGTTAGTAACCCCAGGAGTGCTACATAAATCTTTGTTTTGGGAGCTGAATGAAATCTTTGCCTCTTTAGAGGTTATTATTTGCATTCTACAATTTATCATTTGATGATCACAATTATGGTGTAAGTAATGTTTTGGGTACCTTGAGAGTAACAGCCACTCACGTAGACTATGGCTTGTAGAACTAAGCCCGGAAATATTAATGTCTCATGGGGATTCCTTGCTCACAAACTGACACCAGGACATGAGGACACATGTATGTATTGGTTCTTCCTCACAGTTTTTGCAGCATATAAAACTCTTAATATGTTGCGCTATTTTACTTTGAGGTCTTAAATATTAGAAATGTGCATTACTTAACATGGCCATTGGCCAGAGCAATTTCCACAACAGATTTTTCTTCTACAGGGATGAATGCTACTCCCACAGGCAGCTGTGAGAAGCAACAGGTACACAGTTCACATTTCCTCTAGACTCCCTTGCCTCCCATGATGAAGAGTCTCCACACTCCCAGCTTTTATTAATTGAGATGATCCATTGACAAAGGTAAATGGTTATATCTTTTAGTTTGTTACTGATAGCTGTACTGCAACATAATGAGTGTGAAATGGAATGTATTATGTCGTGAAACCTGGGCCTCTTCTGCTTTCTGGTTCTGGGAGAAAAAAAAATGTGGTAAAGGACAAAGCATCTCTCAAATTCTGTTAAAGAATGTTAAAATAACAAAATGACATGTGGCATTAAAGGACAGAAAATAAGTATAATAATAGGGAGGTGGACAAAAAAAAACAAACATCAGTATAGCTGGATAAGGACTGGCTATAAGAAGGGTATTACAATCTTCTCTGTGAAAGTCCAGATACTGAGTCAAGTCAGTAAGCAGAAGCTTACCAGCCTCTAGGTAAAAACAGGTAAAATTTACAGAAGTTTAAACTCTTGGTTATATTAGTGGTTGTTGGTAACTTAGCAGAAAATGGGATCTCATACATCTAAATTAGAAATTTTAATGTTCTAAAATGGTTAATGCATGAGTGACATGCCTACAGCAATATGCAATCACTGTCAGAATCTTCTCTGTCACTGGCAGAAATCACAATAGAAAATGGAATGGAAAGGCCAAAGCTGCAATTGTTTCCTCATGAACTAAATTACCTACTTCTGGAAGAATCCTAGTTCATCCTCTTTTCTGAATCTAGGTGCAAGTTCTTTGGCTATTTTCTGTTTTGCAGCTTTACTGTGAAAGATGCAACTCAATCAGTGGTGTTCCTACCTATCAAACTACAGAAAGTGATGTTTTAATTAGGTTTCTGTTGCTTCGTGTAGGCAAAGATGTTTGTAGGAAGAAGGGTAGGGGACACAGCTAATAACTTTGTAGACAAAGATGGGAGGTGATAGGACTTTTTAGTGTAATTTTGTTAGTACAAATAGAGGCTTCCTTGCTTCATTCTGGTAATTTAGTTTATTTGGAGACCATGGTGTCACTTGCCTACTCTCCAACAGTCTCTTCTTCTGATAAACCAGAAGATGCAGAGGCAAAAAATAACAATGAGTAATGAACTCTGAGAAATAACATTACTTCTATTTTTTCTGGCACAAGGAACTGCCTTTCTGCACTTTCTTGTAAAACAGTAAGAAAGGTGCTACAAGAGAGTTTACATACATAGATTTACTTGAAGTCATGCAGCAAATCATTAACATTTTGACATGTGCAGAAACATTCTGATGTGTCTGAGGCCTTGCCTCTACATTAACCCTCAAAAGGACATTTTCCTGACATCAAGCTAAATCACCAGGGTGGAGCCATGATGCACCTAAGACCTCGTCAGGCTTAATATGCCATTGCTTCTGCAGGATGTGCTTTTTATTTTTACACGCACACACATCCCCCCACCTCATGTCAATTAGTGAATAACAAACTTTAGAAATGCATTGTACAGAGCAATGCAGTTACCTTCATCTGCAATCTGTCAGAAAGTGGGAGAGAAAAGAAATGCTTAAAATTATTTGCTTCTACTCCAGAAATGCAGAGACCTCTGTCAAACAGAGGTGTTCCACTTCCTAACATAATGGAAACCAGACAAGTTTGCTGAGAGTAGTTCATGTTGCACATTGTTATCTAAACAGACTTTCTCTCTCTAAAATAACAAATTGCATCCCTGTTTCTTATCTGTCACCAACACGGTTAAAGTGACCACAGAAGCTTTTGCTTTGAGTAATGAAAACAGTAACTGAAAAACAAAAACACATGCGGATGCAGCATGTCTATGTGGACACAGACACACCAGTATCGCTAAAGTATCTGTTGTGTTAACTAAACCAACTAATGTGGAAATTTTATCACTATCTTTCCAATACCATGGCTAGTGATTTCCACATAACTTCTCGCTAGTCAAAGTGTTATAGCTCTGGGGAAAACAAACGTCACGTTGAACAGGTTGGTTGGTTTGTTTGTTTTGACTTCATGCTGAAAAACAGCGTTTGTCTTACTGGTGAAGCAAAAGTAAATGTATTGTGGATTTCTGTGCAAGGAAATGGGTGTTAGATTTCAACACCTTTGTTCAGATCAATCTCTGTCTTCCATGTGTCATAATTCAGCAATACATAATAGGATTTGGTTCACTGTATCTGATTGAGACATTTGATTACTTTGCTTTTGTATAATTAATTTGGATATCCTTACGGTGGGAAAATACCACACAATGGCAATACGCCTCAGAAAAGATTCTTCTTCCTTAAATGAGAATGTTAGGAACAGCCTAGAGGGAAAAGTTAAAAGATTAAAAGCAAAGGATCAGCATGGAGGCTTCCTAATGAATACCTCTTTAGGGTCAGAAAAAGGGAACCAAAGGCAGAAAGGAAAGAAAACAGTATGACTAACTGGTAAAGTACAAGAGTTTATTCAGACGAAAAAAAAAAAAAAAATCTTTTAAAATGGTAATGCAGCCAAGCCCAAGAGAAATAAGTATCATTATAACTGTTAGTAAGTATAACATGGAAAACAGAGAGGCGCAATTGTGCTTTCATTTGCACAAAACTCTTGTTAAGGGCAGATCATTATGAGGACTAGAAGAAAATCTGAGTAGCCGAATACAAAGACAAGCAATGTATCTGATTTTTGTATAAGTCAATTGCACTAGTGAGGTGCTAAGGGGTTAATCAAAGAAAATGAAGGGTCATATACAGACACCCCAATCCATGTCAGTGTGAAAGGTATTATCACCCATGCAAAAAAAAAAGACACTGTGATCCTTAGTGTTTTGTCTGGAAGGCAGCACACTTAATAGAACGATACCAAAATAGATGTTCTGCCAAATTTGTGCAGCTTGTTTCCTGTTTTTTTTTTTTTTTCAAAGCAAAAATTATTGCTCTATTTTGAAAATAAAATTCATTAGTGAACTCTCTTTACTGTTCTCTGAGATGCTCCTTGTGGGTACTGAGGACCAGTAACAGAGGTAGCAAAACAAAGACTGTTACAGCCAGAGTGCGAGCTAAGCCACGATGCTGTGAATCAGTGCATCCTCAACAAAGTGCAGTCTTGGTTCTCAAGCAGATATAACCGCACAGGTGCCCAGAAAGGGTAGTGCTGTGCCTTCCAAAAGGCGCTGCATGAGCTTTACCTTAGTGCTAGGAAAACTACCAGTTAAGCTGAGCAAATGCTTGGATGTGCGGCTGTCCTGTACTGACATGACTCTGATGGTATGTTTAAGAACATGGAAGAGCATCATAAAATGTATTTGAAGGCAAAATATTTTTGAATCCTTTTCTTTTCAAGTGCTTTTTAGGAAGCCTATTGGTAAAGAAATATCTTTTTACCTGAAATAAAGCCTGATTTGGAAAAAATAAAAAAAAATTTAAAAATTGTCTTATCATGGTAAGCCACTAATAACAAAGCCAAGAGGAAAACAATGGAGACAAATCTAAGAGCAGAGCTAGAGTTCCACTTTGAAAAGAGATGTTGATTCCTGCTCCGTGCTTTCCATTTCTGATTGTTGTACATTAAGTAAAGAACCTGAGGAGGGAGGAAATCCTGAGCAAGTTGAGTAGCAGCAGACTAACTCTTGGGCTCAATGTACCTTGTAGGGGGGGGAAAAGGAAACTTGTATAAACTTTTAGGCTTGGGTAACGAGAATGAGGGGAGAAAGGAGAAAAGATAAAAACCAACAGGAGCTTATAAAGAAAAAGATGAAAAGGTGACATACATCTATAAACTTGGATTAGGAGGGGCATGCATGGTTCCTCAATGAACAAATTCAGGCTGCATCTTTGTATGCTATGTACTGCCTGCTTCAAGCAAAGGGTCTGGCCAGGCTATGCTGATGCTAAAGCAGTGTTAAATGGAGTGTAACTGCCAACAGAACTTTTTTTAGGGAAGTCAACTAGTGCATTTTTCTCCCTTGCGTAAGCTCTCCAACATAAATGTACAGCTGTTCAGTGGTTTTCTGGAATGTTTTACTATTTGCATGGGTCCCTCTGACCTAGAAATGCTGAGGCACAGTACTCTCATTCAGTGTATCCCTCTCAATTTTGAAAAAACTGAGGTGACTCAGGAATACTGTTTTATTTTCTTTTTTCTTTTCCTATACTTCATGTACTGATTATTAGCTTGCACTAGCCAACGATCTATCAGTAACTGACAAACTTCTGTGACCTAGAAGTAAAGAAAGGAATAGGTGAATTAACTGAAATTAGGCGTTTTGCTAAATTGTCCTTTGTTCTGGCCATAACTCTAATTATAGCTTTCACCTCAAACTGTGAAATACCATCTAAATATTGACCTTGCCTAAATTCAGTACCAGTTTCTTTAGATATTGCCAGTTACCTTTTGCTGTAGCTTGCTTTTTGTCTTGGCTTCAATCATACCGCTCACTGATGCATTGCCAATCTGATCTCACTTTCCTGCTGTGAGGTCATCTTCAGTTATTACCCATTTTCTGTGCCTATAAGAGAAATGCTACTCAACTACAATAAAAGGAGATAAACACCACAAATAGTAACCAAGCAGTCTAGCTAGTGTTGTTATATAGCAGATAGCTGGACAGTTTTGCTATCAAACAAAAAACAAATGGAATGAAAATTGTGAAAGACACCTGACAGCCCAAAATCTGTAGTTCTTTCAGATGATGGTACAACAGAGAACACTAACAGCATGCAATTTGGAGCATGATATTTTCCTACCCTTAGTTGCAATTCACTTGAAAGCTCAAAGTAATTTTAGTATAATCCATCATTTATCTGAAGATAAGGCCATAAATGATTAGACCAGCCAGTATGTGCTTTGTCTCAAACAATCCCAGCTGTTAGGAATTACAGTCAAGATAACCTATCTTCACTTCTTTGTTACAGCTGAGGTAAAAAAAAAATCAAGTACAAGTATCATAACTCCCCTTGTTTGTCAGATTTGTCAAATTCCATAAGTGTTCAAAAATGATGTATTCTTCTAGTGTACCTCTGTCAAATTATTTTTTTTGGCAAAGGATAAGTTTTAGAAGATGGTGCAGAACATGTTATGAGTGCTCAGAGTACAATGACCGTCTATTGGTGAGAGTGATCTTAAGAGACAAATTTTTTGATGGAAAGGTAACTAAAAGAAATATTGTGGTTAGCAAAGGCTTACTGGTCTGCTTTTCACTGCAGGGTTTTTAGGAGCAGAAGGAGGAGATAGAAAATGATACTGTGATTAGTAACTTCCTGTGCAATACAAGTCTTCCTGTGTATACAAGAAAACAGCTCTGCTGGAGCCTTTCTGATCTTCAGACTAGGCCTCATGCACGAGCCTTTAAGCTCTAAGAGTAAATTATGTTGCCATCCACTCACACTCTCCAATGTATTTGAACTCTCCTTGTGTATACATGCCAAAATTGTAACTTTGCATGAAGTTTTAATTCCAGAGAAGTAGCTGAGGTTCAATTATCAGCAATAGCAACCTGTATGTTACTGTTAGCATGGTGGAACCTAATCCTGTAATAGTGAAAAGAACAAAATAACTCTTCCCTCTGCTTTGCCCTCTCTTCATTAAGTGATGCATGTTTTCGATTTTGGTTTTGGAAGTCCATGGGATTTCTAAAAATTTCTTTGTGATGCTCTGCAACTTTATCTTACCTAGGTTCTCAAATCCGTTCCTAACAATGCAGAGGCTGACTTCTTAAAAATACCATAGTGCCCCTTAGGATGAATCGTCCAAAAATCAGAATTGCTATTCAAGAATACTGCAAAATTGTTAATTAATATTTGAGAGAAACCTATAATAGAACACATCTATGTCACTGCACTTCTGATGGGATTGTCGCACAACTGACAGCATGAGACACAAACATCAGCAGTACACTAGATAAAGCTTGAAAACTGAAACAAGATAACCCAGAAGGCTAGAGATTTAGCTAAACATCCAATAGAGCCTACAAGTAGACCACTGTGGGCCTGTAGGGGCCAAGCTATACACTGACCCAGTCCTCCCAGCTGGAAGCTGTAAATCTTCCCATGCTTGCAACTCTGAAAGGATTCTGGGATTATACTTCTTTCTGGAGAGATGATGGTTGCTGGTATGCCAGTATTACTGTCAGAAATAGGTGAGGAGTTTATTTTACTTTGCTGTCCACCTCCCTTCTCCTGACTTAGCCATTTGGCCACTTTCTTTGGCACATGCTGCCCAAGCAGATCTATTCATATGCTGATGAATCTCGATAACGCAACTCAGCTTTAGGTATAACCTATCCAAATGAAATTTTAGTCTATCTCATCTTATTGAGGGGTCTCCTGAAAGAGAAGCCTTAAATTCAGCCAAAAAAAGCACAAGTTTAATCATGTAACATAAGCCGGACATAGTATTTGATAAAAACCATGCACAAATGTCCATGTTCTCTATGCAAGTCAAGACAGAACATGATCTTTTACGAACAGGCAGAAAAGTAGACTTGAAGTGTGGGAAACAGATACATGCCAACCACTCAGAAATATTTGGATGCTTCCCACAGTGTGATTAGATGCCCTAAAATTTGGGCACTAACAGATGCAGGACAGATTATGAATACCTCTGGTGACACTAGTAAATTCTGGCCCTCAAGAAGGTCCAGAGAAAAAGGAGAGGTAGTGAGCAAATGAGAGTAATCCGTGACTGCTTAAAACATTTTCAGCTAATATCGTACTTTTGCATAAACAAGAGTTTAACTAGGACAGCATAATGAGAGTTTGTAGTTTATCTAACTTTAAGTTACTGCATCAATTACTGGAGTTGTTGTAAGGAACCATAGGCAGTGCCAGAGAAAAGGACTACCTAAATGTATTCCTTTAACAAACAGAGGATAAAATTACCGCAGCGCAGAAAACTCAAGAGTGCAGGAAATTGCAGTGACTACCCATTTTCTGAAATGAAATTTTTAACGGGAATTAACTCTGATACATATCTCCATGTCAGCAAACAGTCCATACGTATCAACAGAATTATTCTAGAAAGTGTAAATATATCACCATGTTTACATTCTGCATCTGCCTCTGTTTTTATAGTACTACAAATATCAAAAAGAAATGAGATACATTTTTCAGATACTTAATGCAATTAAAGATAATACTACTCATTCACCAAGTAACATACCAATCATACATCTTCTTGTTCTAAGTGGACTGTAAAAAGCAGGCTGTGGAGTTGTGACATTTTAAACTGAAAGGCAGTACTCTCCTTGCTTCTTCAGTGCTACGGATACTGGCATTTCAGGCCAGCATTTACTTCCTCTCAAAAAAACCTGAGTTAACTCCTAGTTGCAGTTTGCACATGCTGTCCAATGCAAGCACGGTACCGTTTCCATAGCAGGAAGGTAGGACACTTCACACCACTAGATACGGGCACACTTCTTCAGTGTGAGAATTAACTCTGTTTTCATCTACTACCTTGACAAAAGTAAGGGGAGAATGAACCCAACTATATTAAAATTTAATGATAAATATTATTTCTCTTAATTGTATGGGACTGCTTCACTTAGCATCAGGGAAGCCACTAGGAAGCACTCTATAGTTGTAACTGATTTTTCTCTGCTGTGTAGTTCAAGTTCTAGAGGGGAAAAGTGTACAGAAATACCATGTTCCTGCTGGAAAGGCATATTGTTAAAATTCAGAAACATGAGCAAAAGCTTAATTTGAAAGATGCTGTAATTTAAAAGATTATGGTGGCAATAAGCAAAATGGACTGCCATAGTCAACGGCGTGAAACATTTGTCTGACACTAAAACAGCTAAAAGCCTTTCTATATCACCATGGTAATTACCTGCTTCAGGCCATACTCAATCCTCCTATTCAGGTGAAAATCTAATCATGTTAGCAGTGTGGGTTCACGCAAATGAGAAGACCTCCTCCCCCCCCCCCGCCCCAAACAAAAATCCCTCTTTACCTTTATCCCTTTTTGGAGTTTGTGATTTTACTGAGCTCATTTACTAGCCTTTCCCATGCTATGCAACACAACACAACCAACCAAAGTACTGCTACTTATGGAAAAGATGGAAATTTACAGTGAACTGTAGCACGATAAGGACAGAATCCTGCTGTTGCTTATTGCCGTACATCCCATTAATTCTAGTTGGTTTGCAGAAATATAGAAATGGACACGACAGAATCCTGCAAATCTACTGCTTGTACATACTGTGATCTGACTGACTTATTCAGTCATCATTATGCCAGTTGACCTGCTCAGAAGAATACAGGGCTTGTAAAGAACTGATAGCATTTGAAGTGTTCTAAGGTATGGAGAGTGGGAGGACAGCAAATACATTACAGGATTTCACCTGAACATGTTGAAGAACTCTAGTCTAGTTTAATTTTTAAAAGTCCAAGCTAAGTTTCAAAGCTGGCTGATGCTGGTGTTAAAAAAAAAAAAAGGGGGAGGGGGGCATTTTAACTTTTACTAGCTAAAATCTAATATCTAGTTGCAGATCACTCAATTTTAATTTTTTTTTTTTAGAAAAGGTGTAACTCTGGTTATGGAGAGTGTATGCTACACAACTTTGATGAAACCAGTACTAGTTGCTAACTGGTGGAAGTTGTATTGCCTGTTTAGACTGAAAAACAGAAGCGTTTGCACAAGTCTCAAAAATCATTAGCATTGCCTTTAGTGATTTTTTGTTTGGATTAATTTATATTAGCTTAGCATCGTAATAAAAATTTCAAGCGCTCATCTGATCTTGACCAGAGGTAAGAGAGCTGCCTCTCGTGGACTATGGGAAGAGCTTCGATGGTGAGAGGTGTTACTGCTCTGAGAGCTGTGCCTTCCGCCAAAGGGTGCCTGGGCTTCATCTTCGCGCTGCTGACAAGGCACGAGAGCTCACGGACACGGCACGGCTGCGAGTCCGTGGGACGCTCAGAGGCCTCCAAACTAACTCCGTGCTGGGGACTGGGCGAGCGGCCTCGAAGGGCGAGCCGGGGCTCCGGGCTTACGCGCCTGCGTTTTGTCCGCAGTCCAGACCTCCTCTGCCAACCCCATCTAAACGCAGCGCAGACTCAGCAGGCGGCCGAGTATCGCAAACCCCAAACACTTTCCGTCCCCTGGGGCCCGGCAGCGGGGTCCCGGCGAGGTGCCGGCGAGAGGCGGTGCGACCGCAGTCTGCCGGCCGGCTGCGGCGGCAGCGCCCGCGGCGGGCGCGCAGGGGCCGCCCCGCGCCCGCGGGAGCCGGGGCCGCCGGCGGGACGCGCCTTACCTGGCTCCGCGGAGGGCCGGCCTCGGGGCGAGCGGCGGCCGCGGCCCAGCCGGGGCGGGCGGCTCAGCCCCGACGGCGCTCGCACCGCGCCATGCTCGGCTCGGCTCGGCTCGGCTCGGCTCGGCTGGGCTAAGTTCTGCGCGCTGCCCAGCCCGACGCACCGCTCCTCCCGCTCCGCTGGCGCGGCCCGTCGATTTATAGCGAGGGGCGTTGCAGCACAGCCCAGCTCGCCCGCTGTCTCTCCCCACCCATCTCCCGGGACAGACCGCTCTGACCCGTCTCCCTCCCACTTGCCTACGCGGCCCCCCCGTCCGTCCGCCGGCGCGCCCGCAGCCGGAGCACCCCCGCCTGCTGCGAAGGGGGCCGGTCTGCGCCGCTCTGCCGGCAGCGAGGGGTAGCCAAGGCCGGGGGACGGGCAGGACGGGTGCCCCCGGCGCTGGGCACCGCGGCGCAGAGCCAGCGCCCAGGGACTTGCGGCTACTTCGGAGGAAGGCGGCTGCCGGCGCAGCGCAGCCAGCGTGGGTAGTGCGAGCGACGGGCGTGGGACGCCACTCCCTCCCCTCGCCTTCAACTTTCCGAAGCAGACGTCGCAAGTGGCGTACAAACATTTCCAGGTTTTCTAGGAATCTACTGGGCCGCCTGTCAGCTGAAATGTTTGGATCATCACTGGTGAAGTTGCGATATATGTAAAATTGCCGTAATAAATCTGTCAAACTTTATTCTCTGGGAGTAGAGGGGAGAAGGAAACAGGTATGTTACACCCCCTTGGTTTAACACGTCCCAGGAGGTATGCTCTTCCTGTCGCTGGCGGCTGACAGGACTTTGTGTATGAGGGACTTTGTTTGTTCGTTTATTTGTTTGTTTCTCTCTTGATGTGGTAGACAGGAGAGGGAGCAACTTTTCTGATAGGATTTCTGAGATTGTCATGCTCATCAAGAACAGGATTTCAGAAGTTCTGTTTTATTTTAGGGTCATCTGACCATACTTATGGACAGTGCTAATGATTCCAATGGGAACTACACAATTGCAGATTGCTTTCTAATCTTTTTATACATCCACTGTGTTTCTGAAGGCCCTCTTAAGGAAGACATCATGACCTAGGATAGTAATCTCTTTCAAGGGTTGGCAGTGTAACTTTATCATGGCTAAGACTGATTAGGATCTATTTAGTGATAGTGATAGGAGAAGCTAAATCAGGAGGCAACATTTGGATTCTGCAGTAATAATGACTTTAGCTGGAATAATAATTGCCTTTCAGCATCTGCACATGTATAATCAGTAAGGTCTTGTCTGGCTATAATTCGTTTTTGAAAGTCTATTAGCTAAATCAGAGATTCAGATAGAAATGCAGAACTGAGGCACATCACATGAAGTTAATTGTTCCAGGCTGTGTCTGATGGGCCATGAGTGTGTTACATGGAGGCACTAATTCACCTGTGACATAAACTTTTGCGCTGATCTTATTTATGTCATGTCAAGAAAAATCATCTGCATTTTCATCAGAACAGCGGTCAGGATTGAAGCAGTCTATACTGGCAGCATGCTACCCTCCTGCCGCTTGGGGAGTTAATGATTGGCTTCCTCTCTGAAGAAATCATACTGAGATATCTTCTAATGATGAACTATGTGCATGTTCACAGATTTATCACGACAGAGACTGGAAGCCACTTGCCAGGAAGTACTATTCAGGCTTCTACTGTCCCTGAAGCCAGCTACAGCAGTGTGCTCTTTTATTCCCATATATGTTTTTGGTTGTATTACATGGGGCTCTTGACATATGGCACACATTTATTCTTTCCAAACAGTTCTTTGTACATGTGTGGCTGATTACAGAACTCTACTGAGTATCAATGTATTTGGCAGTTATTGCACAATTCTGCCTCAGTCTGTTCTATGGTAAAACTTGATGGATGGAGCTGATGGGGAGGAGACTTCCATGAGGTGATGCTTGCAGTGATTTGTCCTCTAGTGGTCTTTCAGACCTCCTAGAGCTGAGCTGAAGGAACTGAAGCCAAACTCCAACACTGGCACCAAATACTGCCTACTTAGAGTCATAAAATACCTCTGGATGTGTGAATCACTGCCTGGGATCAGTTGTTCCCTTTATTACCTTCCGTCATCCCTTCTCTTCAGGAAAGGGATGGGAAAAGTAGATCATAACTGTTTGGGTTTTTTTAATCAGAATAAAATGAAAAAAAAAAAGAACCCCAACTTTTAAAATTGGATTCTTTTTTTTGAAGATACATGTAAAATTGAACTTGTGTCTGCATCTTTCTGTTGAGTTCAGTCCATCTCTGGTGGATATACACGAGAGAGAAGACGTAATTTCATGTAATTTTGGGAAAATCTCCTCATTACTAGCAGTTTTGTGTCTGGAATCCCAGTAACAAAATTGTAACATGGTGAGCACTGAAACATGCCCTTGCTATAGAATTGTGATTTACAGGAAGATCCAGTGAATAATAGACTTGATGACTAGAATTCTGTTTTCATTGAACTGCTGTAAATAAAGAGGCTTCTTCTCACCAGAATTGATTGAGGTGTCTGTAATGCAGAAAGGGCTTCAGGGAGCAGGTTTCATTCTACTGCTTGTGTTAGAGCAAACAGCTGTCATTAAGAAGGTGACTGGACTTGGCATTTTGTTTGCTATCAAATCAAATAGATAGCTCTTCTAATAGCAATATTTATTAAAATTACTGCTGCTATATTGAGAATAAATAGTTTAAAACAAATTTCATCAGGACCTCAAAATCATATTGCCTTTAAAACCTTCTGATTTTTAATAAATAGTATGTTTGGAATGACTCACATCTGAACCTTTTAGCTGTTTTTTTTTTTCACATTTTCAAGATTTTTTGATTTGCAAGAGTGAGAAGTAGAAAATTCTTTTCTTTGTTGAAAGATGATGTTCTTTCGTAGATCCCCATGCATCTGGGCATCAAGAGCCAGGCTTGAGGAAAGCACTGCAGGCTGTGAGATTTGTAGCATGCTGCTTCTATTCATAGATCATAGAACAAATCATAGAAAGGTTTGGGTTGAAAGGGACCTTAAAGATTATATAGTCCAACCCCGCTGCCATGGCAGGGACACCTTCTTCTAGACCAGGTTGCTCAAAGCCCCATCCAGCCTGGCCTTGAACACTGCCAGGGAGGGGCATACACAACTTCTCTGGGCAACCTGTTCCAGTGTCTCACCACCCTCACAGGAAAGAATTTCTTCCTCATATCTAGTCTAAATCTCTGCTCTTTCAGTTTGAAACTGTTACCCCCCATCCTATCCCAGCCCTCCCTGATAAAGTATCCCTCCCCACCTTTCCTGTAGGCCCCCTTTAGGTACTGGAAGGCCACTAGAAGGTCTCCCTGGAGCCTTCTCTTCTCCAGGCTGAACAACCCCAACTCTCTCAGCCTGTCCTCACAGGGGAGGTGCTCCAGCCCTCGATCATCTTTGTGACCCTCCTCTGAACCCACTCGAGCAGGTCCATGTCTGTCTTATGCTGGGGGCTCTAGAGCTGGACATAGCACTGCAGATGGGGTCTCACCAGAGCAGAGTAGAGGGGCAGAATCCCCTCCCTCGACCTGCTGGCCACCCTGCTCTTGATGCAGCCCAGGATGCGATTGGCTTTCTGGGCTGCGAGCACACATTGCTGGGTCATGTTCAGTTTTTCATCCACCAGCACCACCAAGTCCTTCTCTGCAGGGCTGCTCTCAATTCACTCATCACCCAGCCTGTATCTGTGCTTGGGGTTGTCTCAACCCAGGTGCAGGACCTTGCACTTGGACTTGTTGAACTCCATGAGGTTCACATGGGCCCACCTCTCCAGCCTGTCAAGGTCCCTCTGGATGGCATCCTTTCCCTCCAGCATGTCGGCCACACCACACAGCTTGGTGTCGTCGGCAAACTTGCTGAGGGTGCACTCGATGCCACTGTCCATGTCACCAACAAAGATGTTAAATGGCACCGGTCCCAATACCAACCCTTGAGGAACACCGCTTGTCATTGGTCTCCACTCGGATATTGAGCCCTTGACCACAACTCTTTGAGTGTGACCATCCAGCAAATTCCTGATCCATCCATCAAATCCATGTCTCTCCAGTTTAGAGGCAAGGATGTTGTGTGGGACAGTGTTGAACACTTTGCACAAGTCCAGGTAGATGATGTCAGTTGCTCTTCCCTTATCCACCAGTGCTGTAACCCCATTGTAGAAACCCACCAAATTTGTCTGGCATGATTTGCCCTTGATGAAGCCATGTTGGCTGTCATCAATCACCTCCTTGTTTTTCACATGCCCTAGCACAGTTTCGAGGAGGCTCCACTCCATGATCTTGCTGGGGACAGAGATGAAACTGACTGGCCTGTAGTTCTCTGGGTGTTATGTTTCCCCTTTTCACAGAATCACAGAATGCTAGGGGTTAGAAGGGACCACGAGAGATCACGGAGTCCAACCCCCCTGCCAGAGCAGGACCACCTAGAGTAGATCACACAGGAGCATGCCCAGGCGGGTTTTGAATGTCTCCAGAGAAGGAGACTCCACAACCTCTCTGGGCAGCCTGTTCCAGTGCTCTGTCACCCTTACAGTGAAAAATTTTTTCCTTATGTTAACGTGGAACCTCCTGTGCTCCAGCTTTTCCTTTTCATTGTATTCTTTTGTATGCATTTCTGATACATTTTCACACTGTTGCTTCTTTCAGGAAATAGATTTGACTTTTACACATAGAATATAGTTGTGCATTTGCTTAGAAGAAAATGAGTAATTCAGAGGTAGGTCTTTGCCTATACTGGAAACCTGTACATGTCCTGGTGGCAAACTGATTTGAGTATGCTGATGATTTGCCTGAAGATAAGAAAAATTACAAATGCTTTTTTTAGGAACACTTCTTGTCAAAAGACTCTCTTTCTGCTCTAATGAGTATTTCAGTCATATCCTGTTTACATATCTAAATCTCTTCTGAGAAAAGGGACCAAGAATCAATCCCAAGTCAATGCATTTATTATTTAGAATTTTTTATCCTCTTTTGTCAATGTACTGTGTTTTCAGAGTGTGTTCCCTTTGCTCATATCTACTACAACTGAAAGTTACTGGAAAATGTTAAGGAAAGAAAATTTTGAAAAGATGGTACACATTGCAATTCTCACTGTCCTCCTCTTGATCACAAACTTACTCAGCTGTAGGAATAATGTTAGTAGCTTGTCCTGTAGGAATAGGAATGTATATTACTGTTGTCATCTGTGCTATATGTGAGACCATTGGAGACCATAAAGTTTTGCTAAGGCTAGCAGACTCTAATAAGAGTAATATGCATTTGTGTATGTGGGAGGAGAGAATTGGAGAGGGAGAAATGTCTTTTGCGACAAGTGAGGGAGGCCATTTGCAGACTCTTGAGCAGCAGTGGTGTGATATCCACAAGGCCTGACTCTCCAGAGCTATGGAAATTTACATTATTATTTTTTTTCTGATGAGGTCCTTGAATAATTAAGACAGTTAATCTCTTTCCAGGAAGCTATATGCTTTAACTTCTACTCTTCCTCAGCTTGTATGCTTTAATTGTATCCCTTATAATCATCATAGCATACAGCAAAAGGGGAGGCTGGAAAATATGAAGGCTCTAAGGAGGCTGATGTTTCAAATCTTGGCAATTTCTCAACATCTTAACTGGTTTTATTTTGATAGATAAATAGTAGATTTTTATGTTTGACTTCCACTGTGAATTTAGGAAGCTGAACTGAATGAGAATTGTGTGACATCCCCATTTTCTAAAGTTTATAAAATGGGACAATTATGTACTTGTTTTTATATCTATATTAGGTTTTGCTAGATCATTAGTTTAACGGCAACAGCGACTGCTTTGGCCGTTTGAACTGTTGAATTCAGTGGCAGATGTAACACATGTAATGGGCTGGGAGTGCAGGGGTTGCTGTGCAGGTGGGCAGCAAGAGCAGGCTGGCTGCCTTCTGCACCTGGATTGCAGTGAGACTGTACCAGACCTACAGGTATATAGTGAAGTGCAATGCATCCAGCCCTGAATCGGCAGCCGCCGTTACTAATGGAGAGGTAGTATTAGAGGGTTATACGGGCAAAGGAGGGATGGACACTTAGGGTTGTCTTTATTCCTAGAGTAAATCCATGCTTGATGGAACTGTCAGGTCACCAGATTAATGCAGAACCCTGACCCTTCTCCCAGAGCTCTTTCCGCAGCAGAAGGAGGCCAGCAGCTGCCTTGGTGCAAACTTTGAGTACCCCCTATAGATGTTATTGGGGCTCCTAGGGGAGTGAGAGGATCTGTAGGAAGCAGAGGTAACAGAGCCATGTCATTTTCTTGCTGTCCTGGGAAGCAGGTGACAGAAACCAGCCTCTTTTTGAGGCAGGGATCCTCCACAGTGGCAGCAAGTACCAGGTGCTGTGCTGCTGGGAAGCAAGACCTGAGCCAGACAAGCCCAGGTGCTGAGAAGTCAGGACTGTCAGTTCCAAAAAGCAGATACCTGTCTTCCTTTGTGGGCAAAATACCTGTGTCCAAACTGGATGTAAAGTAGATCCTGGTTTGCTGGACTTATTGTTTAGTTTAATATTAAAGCAGACAGGAATGGGGATTTTTTTAACTGCCTGATGTATTTCCTTCCTGTGTATCCTTCCTTTTCTTTACCCTCCTCATTTGTCTTTCTTGTTCATGCCAAAAATCTGGTGTTTGTTTAAACGAATAAAGAGCGCTCTTGATAAGGAACCTTTTATTCTGCTCATGCTGCCTTTCACCTGACTGGAGCAGGGAGAGCCAAGAAGAGCCATCTTTTCAGTTCCTCTAAGAAATGTCAGGCTGGAGTAAAAGTATGCCATTTGTGAGGAGGCAAGTATTTGGGGTCCTTTATTTATCAAACATGTTGCTATGCTTTTGGAAATCAGCCTTTTTCCCTCAGACTTGTAGGCTTTACTTTTTAGTAGTGTTTCCTCACAGGCATATATATCATTTAGCTTGGTTTTATATCTGACCTGAGGGTGTACACCCATTCTGCGTGGTCGTGACCATGTTCTTTCTGGGAACTGTCAGCAAAACATTGTATTTTAAATGTGTTTTCTAAAATGTTACATACTGTTAAATAAAATACTACACAGATCATGCTGTTCAAAAGAATATTTTTACAAAATTCAGCACAAGACAGTGAACACTGAATGTGATCATGATCCAAAAGTCTGTGAAGCTTGGCTCCCATTTCTATCACTAACTGTTGTGTCTGTTCCAGATTCAGCTCTGATCTCCACACAATGCCATGCTAGTGGCATCATTTATGTTTCAGGTGATACAAAGGCAGAATTTGAGTGTGTTCCTGTAAAAGGAATTATGTTTAAATTCCTTAGAGCTGGAAGCAGTGATGGTGGTGGTGAAGTATGTTTGGAGAGGCTGTGTGATTTATTCTCAATATGTGATGCTACGTGTGAACTGAATTGAGTACTGTTAGTGGGGGAACACATTGTAGCCCTTCATTTACCCTTCCTTTGAGTAAATTAATCTCATCTAAAGCAAACTTTGTGTAAAAATTATGTTCAGGCTAGAACTGAGTTAAAATTTGAAAGGATCATTAAATATTGCAATAGAGAAATCTAAGTTGCAACATTTGTGACTACTGTGTATGTGGTTTTTATTGTGCAGTAGAATAGGATGGTTTGGTCACCTTCTGTTGACACGTTAATCATTTAAAGCTCTTGTAGGTCATAGAACTATCCCATTTAATTTTTAACTGATCATAAAATTATCAGTTTCTGGAAAAGGCTGTGGTTATGGTAAAGCAAGATGTTGTTTACATTGCTTAATCGTCTCCAAAAAATCGGTTTGGACTAATGTGTAATTAGTGATTTTTAAAATGTCTGTTGTCAAAACAACAAAAAAGACTTCCCATTGTGGTAAACTTAAATACAGTATGTAATCATAAAAACACATTTGTACTTTGGAACAAGAGGAAAAAAAATTGGTATTTGAGCTGGCCTCTACTTCTTGTTGAACCTAATCATTATGATTAAAATTTAATGAAGAGTGTGTAGTGTTATCAGTGATGATTACTGTGTGAAAAACTCTTTTCTCCAGCCTAACTGTGGAAAGACGCAGATTCTGGAATTCTGTAAATTTACCAAGAATTGCAGCTATAAGACCCTCTTAACATTATTTATTATGTTCTTGAAGCTAAACAGAAGGACAAAAAGATGGAATTTCCTCTCTATGCAGGTTGCTTGGAGAAAACACTATTTTCTAGTTAGAAGGGGGTTTTGCTGTTTCTGAGAAAGAAATGAAACCAACAGGAGAGTAAAAGATGGTATTTTTAACCCAGAGGTATTAAGCAGCTTCTTTTGCTTCTCTATACAAAACCATCTTTTTTTTTCCCTCCTCATCAGAGCAGTTAAGAGTGAGGATAATAATTATTGTAGTTGTGGCTGAACGTGCAATTGTTCCAGGCACATATTGGTCATCAACCTAACTCTGCCCAATTCCTGTGGGACGAAAATGAACAGGGCAGAAGTACTATTATCATCCTCTCACAGGGGAATCAGGCCACTTAATCACTCAGTAACTTGCTGGAGATCCTCAGGAAGCTTATGGCAGACTGAAAATTCAAACCCCCTACTGTGTCAGCCCCAGAGCAGTGCTATCTGCAAACCACTATGGTCTGAGAATCAGCACTTTCTAATCAAGTTATTATAAATAAGAGCAAACATTTTATAAAGTAAAATAAAAAGCAGCTAAATTCCAGCACTCATCAAGTTTCCAAGTATGGAGTGGTACCTGATCTACTGTAGAAGTAACCCTTCCTTGCAAATCTGTCACTTCAATCAAAATCTAATCCAAGCACCCAGTATGCTACTGAAAAGGTGTGTATGAGCTAGAGAACCAAAGAGCTTGACTCTTCATTGCCTTATGTCACTGCTTACACCTGTATATGGACTAAGTATAATGTTCTGGCAGAACAAAAATGGAGGCAATTAATACCCGATGTGAACATGTATAAATAGGTAGGAAATGTGAGCTACCATTTTGCAGGAATTCTCCATATTTCAAAATGTGTGTTTGTCCTGAACTAGATCAAATAGTTGGCCTTTCTTGTGAAGGAAAAACTTTGCAAAAGACTGGCCTAGAATGATTGTATTGATTAGAAGGGTGATAGTATAAAATCTTGTACATGTTGTGGTAAGTGTGATACACAATAGTATGCTGTGTTATTTAGGACAGTATGAAAACTAAGGAATATTTTTACCTTTAAAAACACATCATTCCTTCACTGAAGCAACTTAACCTGATCAGAGTGATTCTATCGTTCTATGAAGATCACTAATGAGAATTTCTCTTTTAGTGTTTCAGTGCATGTGAAATATTTGATTTGTTTAAATAGGGTATGACTGTAGCATAAAAGTATGAACTGTGAACAATCACCTTGGATCAACAACATCTTTTTGGAAGGTCCTTTACATGTTCCTGACTCCTGTGAATAGCATAACAAGTATCCTTGCTGTATCACCTTTTGCAATGCAAAAGCCATCTTCTCAGTATGTTGCATTGGTGTTTACAAATTTATTTTTCCAAAAACTGTGAATCTAGATCAGCTTGCATTTTTCAAACACTTCATGAGTTTGAAGTGTTTGCATCGGAGCCAGAACTCTGGTTTTGGTCCAAATTTCAAAGCATAAAATCCAGCAGAAATTCACAGATTCATATATTCAGCATGCATTTTGAAGTCCCTCCATTGTGATTTTGAAAGAGCACCTGGTGAACAGGCTGTGGCAGGAGCCTCCAGCTCCTGTACCTGCCCGTGTTGCAAGAGCTCCCCTCTCTTATCTGCAAGAGCTCTGTGTTGCAGGGCTGTGAATGGGGTAAAAGACATTTCCACTGCACTTTTTCCTCTGTGCCCCTTCACTACATGTCACAGAGGGTGGAGGGCCTAGAGAAACATTGTGGCACTGCATAAAAAACATGGGGGAGCACTGCTGGGGCAGAGATGGGGGGGCGAGGCTGATAACCACCCCCTTGGAGCCATTTTCTTTCACAGTTAATGAATGGCTAGAAGACCCACTTTTTTATGCTAATTTTGATTGTTAATGGTCAAAGAATTGGAACATTTCCGTATATGATTACATACGATATAAAAATCTAATTTAGGTGGCTGCTTTCTTAATTTCAATCTTGGCCAGAGCACACTGTCATCCCTATTTATAAGTCACTGTCTCAGTGTTCTCAGACAGCCTGGCCAGGCCAGGGTGTGCCTTTGACACTCTGGTTTCCTAGCTTTCAGACGTTATCTGTTCACTGCACGTTTTGGGGGCTGGGTTGTTTATCGTGAGATTGACTGTTTTTCTAAAAAGTAAAAGTAGTTCCTAGGCAACCTTAATGGATGGTAAGACCATGTTAGTTTGTTCATAATTTAGATGACTTTAGCTTGTTTACTGTGATGTTTGGTTTATTGCAATGGGCTGGCTTAGCTTATAAACACTGAACTGAGTAAATACGAGGATGAGAACAACAAACCACCAGAGGATCACATCATGGTTATCAGGATTTTTTTCTTTAAAGTGTTTTGATTGAATAGGTTTGTATTGTTAGATTTTTAACACTGAAGAGCAGCAGCATTTAGAATGTTTTGATCTTTAGAAAATATGAATTACAGAAGGTGAATGACAGTTTCCCAAGGCCTGTCTTAGTGTACGTACAAAGAAACATAAAAATGTATAGACATATAAACATATATATGCTTACCTTTGTTCTCTGTACATTTGCATAAGCATATGTAAGAAAGCATGCTGTGTGTCATTATTGTAATTCAATTTTTTTTTTCTCCAAAGTACAGATCTATGTTTTTGATGTGGTTGCGCTTTATAGTAGAAGCCTGGACTACTAGACTTAGGAGGACAATTCTGGTCATAATGACTGATGTTCTTAATTTTCTCCTCTGTAACATATATAAAGGGTCAGGATCACTTTGTGCTATGCAGTCAGCAATCATTAGATGTTGGAATCATCTAATGGGTGATGTCAACATGTTGAAATTTTGCTAAAATCAAAATACTAGCACAAAGACATATACATCCTTTTAGAAATGTAGTGGATGAAATAATGTGCTTCCTACAGGTAATCAGGGAGTGAGGCTGTATTTATGAATACATTTAATCATTAAGGCCATTTTTTCAGAAGAGTTTGCGAAACAGAATGTGTTTCTGCCATTCCCAGTTTATATTCAGCCCAGAGTGTGGTTTTTTGACCAAATTGTAAGGATTTGGATACCTGTTTCCTGAAGGAAGAGCTCACACAGCCCAGCTGGAACAGTGTTGTACCACTGAAGGAATGTGGAGTGCTTTGAACAATTGGTTACCACCTTGCTGTTGTGGCATGTAACTCTAAAACATAAGCATGTACAAATCTTAGTGAATTGATGCTACCTTATAAACATCTGTTTGGAAGTGCCAGGTACATGCCTTTTTTCATATTTCAATAAACTATTTATAGGCATCAATATTCTCTGTTTTTCAACAACTATTATTTCGTTTGCAGTATTTGGGTTTTTAGCTTTGAGCACAGGGTTATAACTACAAAAGATTTTCTTCAACATTAGGGAAAGTTGACTGGAAACAATGTCTGTTCTGATTTAATTACATTAAGGCAAAAAAAGAGAATACATACAGGAAAGTGTAGCTATGTGATATAATAACTCTTTATCAATTCACAGAATCAGCAACATTCTTGGTAATTTGCCTTGTATCTGAGCAACGTGAAATCAGCACAGTATACTGTATTCTGATTTTTTTTTAGAGCCAAAACATGCCATTCTTTCTCTCACAGAACTCTATTTTATTTTCTAGTTTTCGTATTTATTTCTATAGGCTTGTTCAAGCAAAACGGTAATTCTAATTTGGAGTGAAGTGGAAGAACGTGGTACTAGGAAGACAGGCTTTTACTTACGTAGAAGTTACAGCTGTAGTGAACTTTCCAGAATTGCATGTGGAGAAGCTGGCAGGACAAGAGCTATCTGACTCATCTGGCAGGTCTCACTTTCATTGCAAGCTTTGACACTTACGAAAATCCAGAATTTGAGAAAGTCACAGAGATGGGAGGAGGAACATTTGTTGCCTCACCGAATAGTATGTGTACAACGGGTTTCAAACTATGAAAATCTCAGGCCAGACTATGTCAGTTGTGTTGCAATTTAGGTTGTGAGTCTGCTCTTCTATACCAGGCTACCAATAGCACCCAAGGAGAGATTTTCATAGCTGGGAAAAGAAACTTGCCACATTGCTCCTGTGTTCTTTATGCTGTATCCGAAGCAGGGATGAAACAGAAATGGTCAGTGCTGGTTGTAGGTTATCTCAGAAACTGAAGTGTCATAGAGGTCAGCCTCTGGACATTAGGACAATGTTGCTTGTGAGCAGGCTGGTCTGAGGCAAAGCAGGACCTGGGTGTGCATTCCTCATACTTTCATCCATGGCATCTTGATAGGAGGCCTTCTGCAACCAGCTGAACTGCTTTGTCTTTTCTAAAGGATATTCAACCTTTTAGTGATCATGTCCCATTTCTTTTGTTGCCTTTTCCTCTTCTGTTAACCGTGTTTGTCTGCTTTTTCTTATGATTTTGCTGCTTTAGCACCTCTGATCCTTTTTGACTGAAGGAGGTCTTACAGGATTTGTCTGCCTCTGCACATTATTTTGGGATCTCTCCTGCTTGTGTACTCTGAAGAGTGTAAAAGTATAGGGTTTGTTTTTAAGAGCTATTTCAAAAGAGCATTAGCATTGTAGAAAAGCCTGCAATAATAAGGAAATGAAAGAGAAAGAAGAGCATCAATTCACAAGCAGATATTTTGCCTGCTTCCATGCATTCTCAATTTTAAAAAGACTCTTGTTTTTCTTTTATTTTATTCTTACAGCACCACGGTATCTTAAAGCAGCATTGAGGTCTGTGGATCTAACACAAGCTTTTGCAGTGCTCACCATTTCCTTCTGTATTATTTCTGAGAAAAGAGAGTAGATGAATCCCAAAACCTGATACAGGGCTGATCAGGTTGAAAATTGGTACTGAATACCAGTGTTAGGTGTCTTTGGATTGCCCCGAGATGTATTAAATGAAAATGGCTTGGATTGTTTCAGCTGAGTGGCAACGTCTCTCTGCTATAGACAGACCATAGAGATAATGTGAGAAAAATGAGGACTGAAGTCATATTTAGCATGTTTCTTCCTGTTTTTAGTGGTATGTGTCTATAGCTTAGTGGTAGTAGAGAAACTCACAGTAAAAATTAATTCAGCTAAGTGCAGTAGGATATTGATAAAAGAAACTCATTGTAAGAGTTTAGGACGCCTTTTTTACTCACAGAGACAGAACAGACAGTCCTGATTAGGAGGCTCTGTAAATCAGAAATTATTATTTTTTTTTTTTCTCTCTTTGGCCACTTTTCTATTTGACTTTGCTGAAATCTCAGTAATGCTGAGAATATTCTATGTCCAGTATCTCCAAGATTCATTTTGAGCCTTTCTTGGGAGACTTTTGTTAAAATAGCCAGTGCTTGCAAATGCATTTGAATGATATAGAATATTTTCTGATCAGTAAATTGTTTTTTGTTTCATTTTGGGTTTTTTGTTTGCTTGCTTTCGGGTTTTTTTTTGTTTGTGTGGAGTTTTTTGTTTTGTTTTGTTGTTGTTTTTTGTGTTTTGGTTTGGTTTGGGTTTTTTTATATTCCTTTATCACCTAAAATACAGCTTAGAAGAAACCTGTCTGCTTTGAGGGAAGCTCTTAATGCTGTTTAGGTTAAGTGAAAGTGATATTATGAGATATAATTTGCCTTACTAGTGAAAGTTTTAAGTCAGAATTGAAATGTTGCTACAGGCAAAACTGGATTTAGCAGAAAAAAATTGGCAGAAACAAATAGCAACAGGATTTTATTTAAAATGTTGTTTTATTAAAAAAGTGGTGAAATTGGTCAAGAATAAAATATAAATGGAAAAAGAACTCATCGGAAAACCTAAACATTTCTAGAAAGAATACCTGCCTGTTCAGACACCTAAATTTTATCAATGTGTAATTCTCATGTCTTTAAATGCAAACATTATATGAACATGAATACTCCATGTTCCTTTTTGTTATGGCATGGCTTCATGGAAAAAAAAAAAGGTATGAACCACTACTTATGTATTCATCCTAGTCTGTGTTGTCTCCGGGGTGCCTGTAGTTACTGACTGGAGCTCACTGATTTTTTTTGTTCATTTTTGTCCATTTTACATGCTGCTTTATGGAGACTGTGGAAGGTTCCTGTAGGGTTGGTTTGTTTGTTTGTTTTTTTAATGTACCTCAGCTTACCAGTTTGCTGGCAACTATTTGTATTAGAGTTATATCATCCTAGAGCTACACATTAACCCAATGGGTTAACAAAGAACTGAGATAGCTCAACTATCACATCCAAAAGGCAATTCACATGGCAGCTTTTGTTTGAAGCTTTTCACAAGATGAAAAATTGTTTACAAATCCAGAGGAATAAACCAGTTCTGCTCAAATATAATGAGAGGACACCGAAATGGCAACTGAGGAACAAAAGTGTTTGAAATGCATAAAAGGTTACAGGAAGGGTTTGGAAGATACCTAGAAGGAGTCAGCACCATGCGCCTGGAGAGCACAGGCTCACAATTCCAACCCCACAACTATGTAAGCAGACAAACAAAAGTGTAACAGTTTTTAAGAGTCACAGGTATGACTTCTCTGATGTTTGAATCTGACTACTGCAGCTCTCATCTAGGGGAGCTAAAGGCTCAAACTCTGCCATTAGTTAGCCAGGACAAGAGCGTACATGTGGTATGGTGAGCCTTGTCACACTGCAGGGAGAGTCCTAGCTGGTTGAATAGCTGGATGAGATGGCTTTCTTTTGAAAGTGATAACTCAGTGTGCTCTGAATGCTTAAAATGTAGGAGAGCAAACTGGTTCATGTTATTTTGTGAAAGAAGGAATGGAAATAATAGGACCCCAAGGAAGTAGCTGATGTAACCATGGGGAGATGGGAAAGGGGGCTAAATTATGGTAAGCTCACAAGGGTGCACCCAGGTGCCTCAGTTTAGGAGAAAATAGATGGGAAAGAAAACAAGATAGGAACTTGGTGAAGGCCTATTCTGATAGTAAAAATAAAAGGAAGTAGAAATCAGTCATAACTGTGATTCATTAAAGAATGTAACTGTTGTCAGCTGCAGAAAAATGGAAGGACCTCTTCAGGGTTAAATTGTCCAACTCAGGAAGGGCTTGAATGGGCTGAGCTCCAGCTGGATGATGAGCTATGGCTGCAAAACTTGGGTGACAGAGAGAAGCAATGACTAAGAGGTCAAGCAACTGAAAAGAAACAAACTTTATAAGAGGTAACATATGAAGTGCCAATTCTAGATTGGGGGAATAAATGATTTTTTTTTTTTTTTAAATTAAAAATGTAGGTGGCTGGAGGAAATGTAAACATGTATCTGACTTCAAAAAGGTTTGACACTGCTCATAGTGTGTGTGGAAAACCACTCCCTCAGCAAGGGTTACAGTCATTAAGAGTTGGGGCTGACCTGCAGAATTGTAATAAAACTCTTCCTTCAATACAATCGGTACAAGAAAAGCGTTCAGATGGTGCACAAACACTTGGAGAAAAATGAGTGTGGTGATCCAGATAAGAAATGTGGAAATGAATGAGATGTTTTGTGGTCACTACTGTGGTGTTTTTTCACAAGTAATTGCATTAGAACCAATATGTGCCCGGAAACTTTAAATGTAGCTAGTGGTTAAGTAAATAACTTTCAGTTGTGTTTACAAAAGGTAGCCCAAGAAGGAATGGCAAAACCAGTTTTCTAGGATAGGTAGCAAACTGATGTGTGCTTGAAAGACAGAGATGTCAGGAAAAGGACCGGTAACTTGCCTGGAGTCCTGAGAATGCAATAGGTAGGTGGTAGAAAAATACATTTTCTATCAACCTTTTTAGGCAGCTTGTACTCTACCTGTGTGGTGGTAACTGAGTGACTGAGGTCTTGGGATGTAGGAATGTAGGAAGTACAACTTGCCGTCAAGCCCAGATCCTGCTATTAGAGGCAGCTGGATTGTATATTCTTTTACACAGACTGATTGTATTCCTTTGTAAATGCCTGGGGATTTTGCTGTAATGATGATTTGTGTTGAAAAATGCTTTGTACAGTAGCATCATTCTTCCCTACAGCAATACTACCTCTGGTTTGTATTTACAGTTTAGAAGAGAGGCCCTGGCCAATGTTTGTAGGTTTGAATTTAGGAGCTGTATAAAGTTACAATGACTTATGTACTCTGTGTGTGCTGAGGTTGGTCATCACGTTTTTGGAATGAAATATAAGCATTGCTCCTATAGTAGTGTTACTATTCCTTCAACTGGTGTCCTATTCTGTTTCCTAAAATTTACCAACAATTTTGATAGGTCCAGGAGTTGCCTCCTCCTGGTTTTAAGCCTCTCATCTGTTTTCTCTTTGTGGTAATGGTAGTCATCCACGTTCAGGTAGGCATGAGAACATGGGTTGCAATATTCAGCTAGTTTTCGATATGTCTGGATCCCTTATGTATGCTACAAACAGATTCTAAAGCAGACCGAAGTTAACACATTAGACTTTGTTTCTAAGCAAGTCCGCTCTGTAATGATTACTGCAAAGTCCTGAGCAAGTCAGCAGATATTTATCCAGAGCATTTATGACGTGACAACCGTAAGCCAGATGCTACTGCAATCAGTCCCCTCCTTTCATTTTGGATAAATCTAAACATGCTTGTTTTGCTGGCTAAAATTTACACAGTCAGCTTGTATTCTCTCATGTTGATAACTGTCTTATAATTACCAATGCTTTTTTGCTTCCCCTCACATACACATGGAATGAAATGTGTCTTCTGAAGGTCTTCACAGACTGTTGTGTTTTTACTTTAAAAAAAAAAAGTTTTAAACTTCTATTAGTTAATCAAAATGCTCTAGTTCAGCTGCACACAAACTTGTTGAGGTTGGTTTTGCATCCCTAGATTACATGATTATGATACTAGTCCTGAAACTTTACCTTTGTGAGGTTTCCTGTTTTAATTTTGTAGATGAGGACTTGGTAGCTGCTGGCCTAAGACGGCCAAGGTGCCTATTTTGTCACTGTCTGGGGCTCAGACTTACCCAGAGTCCACTGACATTAACAAAAAGGTTTTCTTTAGCTTTTGATCACCTAAATCCTTGTGTCCTGAAGGGCTTATCTGTAACATAAACAACTAGGGTGGATACAGCAACAGCTCACAGATAGAAATCACGTAAACTAACATGGAAAGAGATGTTAACAGTGTGATTAGTTAGTGTGATCTGTGTTATCAGCCATTATTTCAGCAACGGTAAGTGGCA
The DNA here is from genome assembly GCF_034619465.1 of Leptosomus discolor. Classification (NCBI taxonomy): domain Eukaryota; kingdom Metazoa; phylum Chordata; class Aves; order Leptosomiformes; family Leptosomidae; genus Leptosomus; species Leptosomus discolor. The sequence goes on along the minus strand of NC_141397.1, from coordinate 51,136,226 downwards.
GATTAAATTCTCAGTGGAAATTTCCTTTCTTCTTTAAAGTAGTTGTTTCAAGGAATACATCTCACAGTTCTTAGCAACAAAACCGTCATTCTTTTTGTCAAATTTTATGCCATATAATGTTTCTATTAAAAGGGAATGGTGGAAGGAAATTGGTAGAAGACTTCCACCTCCTCTGTTCTGACTGAAGAAATTCACAAGCAGCGATAACAACTCTTTTCCTACTCTTACTTTCCCCGTATCTAAGATATTGGAGTATTTTACAGCTGTTAATTAGTCTTTACAATGGATCTGAAAATAGGAAAAAATTGTTTTATTCACTTCTAAAACATACCAAGTTCTGAGTGGAAAACGATAGCTGTTTTAAAGCTAGTTGTGATGCTGTGAAATAATCTGAGGGAAGAAATTGCACATATTGCAACAGCCAAAATTTTGGAGAAGATTAGGGAAGAAAGCAGTAATTAATTGGAAAAAAAATTGTTTGGAGCCTGCGGTTATAAACCTAAATTTCAGAGAAAGTACCATGAATTTCATAGTGACTATATGCAGAACTGCCCTTCAAAACTTTTCCTCTTACCAGCAACAATTTTTGTATGTTAAATTTTTTCATAAATTGACTGAGATGTAATTATAAACATGGTATCTGGCACAAGCGACCTAATATTGCCTTGCAGCACTTTCGAAAGCAAAGAACTACCACATTAAAAAACAGGAGCAAGATTAATCTATGTTGTTCCTACAAAGTCAAATGATTATAAATGTTCTGTTGGCTTAAGGCAAAATCCTTCTTTTCTATCATTGTGCAGTTTGCTAGTGGCTGATCAAAACGTGCAGGAGTAGAGGGTGTTTTGTGAGGGTGGGGGTTAAATGTTATATGTTACACACTTTAATGCTAATCCTAAAAGAAGCAATCAATTCACCCTCTGCTTCCACCTCAGCATCTGTTCCCTCTCCTAGGGGCCTCAGATTAGGTGGTGAGAGTATGAAAAGGTGCATTAGTTCACACCTCGCATGCAGCAGTAAATGTTTAGTAAGTAGTGAACTACCCCAACTGGGGCCCCTATTCACTTATAGCCTGGTCTACAGTCTGCTATCAATGGAGGGATTCATTTTAATTTCTCTAAGCTGTGGGCCAGGTCTCCAGTGTTTAAAAACAATATTAGCTGGTTTTTCCCTTTCATTTTTAATACATTGAGATAGATTAAAATGTTATGATTATCTTCCCTGCAAATTAAATTTTGTTTCCAAAAGGTCCTAATCCTAGCTGGAAGCTTTCTGGAATAACAATATTGAATTGAATGTTAATGGTACTTAAAATCCATGCAATTAATATACTTAAAGACTGAGAATGATAGATATTGTCCATAAAGTCTGAAATTGTGGGAGGATTATATACACTTTAGTCTGTTTAACTGCGTATATTTTAATAAGATTTTAAATTTCTCATTTGTGTTTTTATTTCAAATAACAATAACAAAAGAGTTATGTACAAAAGGGATTTATAAACTTAAAAAACCCACATAAAATTCACAATGTGCACTGATGTTTATTGTCCTAATTACAGTGGTCCCTTTTGAGGCATGCTTTAGTGTAAAATAATTAATTTTGATGCCTGCAGCTTAAGATGTGTAACTTGCTTCCGCTAGTTGTCTTATTGTAGAGCCCACAAGGGTGGAAACTGATGCTTAAGTATATTTTGTTATTCTAATCAGTCTTTTGATATCTTTAGAAGCCCTATCTGCCTTTGAGAGATCAGAGCCTACAGTGTTATTCAAGGTTAATATGGATGTTCCCAGTTAAAAAGAAATGTAAGAGCTCCCTAAAGCATATAGGAATGTAGAATTGGATTAATTTTGCATTGTTGGCTAGCAGATGTTTGTATTTTCAACTGCGTAATTATCTTCTTTCCTCAAATCAGGCTTAGTGTGTTACATTTGGCTAACTTTTGCCCACTTGCTCTAACACAGGTTTCAAAATTGATCTTGGAAAGGCATTATCAATTTGAAAAGGGCTTCAAGGCACCCACACTCATTGTGATTGATGGGGCTAGTAGATGATTAAAAATACTTGGATATTGGAATCAGCTTTGAAATAATGACAGCCTACCTGGGTTAATGAGGTGCTGTGAGTGCTTTTAGCTTCTGCCTGCCCCACCTGTGAAAAATGTGGACACTGGAGGTGGAGGCTTCAGTGGGAAGAGGTGATACAACCCAGTTAGGTAGCTGTCTTTTTCCTAGTGTGGTAACTTGTTTAGTGGCTTTTGGCTCGTTAGTAAACCGGGAGGTTATAAATGTGGCTGGGTGCAGCTCCAATATTGAGCACCTTACAATCTGGGCTGTCTGGATGTTGCAGATGGAGCTGGATCATGTAGTACCTAATGATGTGCTAAGAACAATGAAATTAAAGCAGCTGGCAGAAATGTTGGTCTTGATTAAAACTGCTACATATTTGTCTTAAGTTTACTTCACAGTCCTTGTTACCTCTAGCCAGAAATCTCCCAAAGGCAAGATGTTTTCTCAAGACCTTTAAAACTGTGAAGAAAGGGCTCTGCCTTTCCTTAGTAAGGCAAAATGGTCTACTGTGGTTAGCCTCGGCTTAGGGAGCTCACACTTAGCTCAGTGCTGTAAGAGAAAAAACATTGTTCAACACTGGCAGGGAGAGTAGGGAAACGGGAGTGAGAAATAAAATGAAAGATAATGTTGTAGCCATTTATAAAAATGGATTTGAAGGAGATTATTGTGGTGGGCACATATATATGCTTCTTAAATGCAGTTTACCAGAGAACTGTATATCGTTTGTATGTTTTTCTATTAGTGAGAAATAGGCATTGTGATTTTTATTTTTTTTTTATAATTTAATTTGGCTTATCTGTGAAGATGAGATGCCATCCTTAATTAGTCTTTGTCCGAAAGTGGCTAGAGAGCTTGGGGTCTCTCTTTCTCAGAACATGTACTTTTTCTTACACCTTTATACATTGTGAAACTTGGACTGAGTAAGATCTGGATAGCTGAGTATGTATACGGGTTCACAAATATTTTAGCCTTATTTTTGTTTATTGTCTTTTTCATTTTCTTTCCAAGCATTCTTAGAGGGTGCGATGTTATTAGAAAACCCTAGTTTTCTTTACCTGGACCAGCTAAATTCTAAGTCCATGTGAAATGAATGATGTGTAAAAGTTCAGATTATTACTAAAAACCTCTTGGGAGGAAAAGCTACAAAAACTAGGAAACAGCTTAAAGGGAGGGGTTTTATTTCTAACTTTGTCAGATTTAGGTAAGTCTTCTGGCTCTCTGGAGATGTTTGGCTCTTTTGTATGCTTTGGGGTTAGTAGCCATGTGGTAGCAAGCTGTAGAATAACTAATTCTGCTTTAAGGACCTCACCTCATTGCTGCCTCCTGGACTAGGCAGTGTTGATTCTACAGTGAGTTAACTGTAGTTAACTTTGACTTGAAATGAAGCAGTTGATCTATTATTATTAAACCTTATTTGCACCCATGAAAAGATGTAAAGTGCAGTTGCTTTTCTTGTATTCTAAGGTAAAATTTCAGGGGTTTTATCTAAAAATTCTGACTTGTTAGTAGTGCTGGACAAAAGTCAGCTATCTGGAAGACCATCAACCCTTGAAGCCTTCATGTGGCTAATAGAGAAATGATGCTCTTTTCTCAACACTGCTAAATGTTAATAGAGAAAAGCTATTAAAATGTCAGTTAAAGCTTGTTTTTCATTGCTTAGTGTAAAGTTTGTGTTCTGCTAATGACTTTAGATGAACAATAAGGGACCGAAGTTACTGGCTTTGACTATTCATGCCAAAATTAAGCTTCAGATTAGATAATGCAAAAAGGCCCCTTCAATACATTAATAAAAACAAAGGTGATTTGTCTAACACCTTCGAGTTATTTCTCTGTTGCTGGCACACAGTTGACTTTGAGTGAGCAGCTTTTTATCTAATGTTGCTCATCAGTGAAGACTGTAAAAATTGAAAACAGATCTGCAGATGCCCATATGGCCTTCTCTTCCAAAGTATGTATGTAAATGGCCTGTGAACAAAATGAAGCACATGGTCTGGCACTTCTCATCACTTTGTTGTAACTGTGAAATTAAGTGAGCAAGATGCGGTATCATGCAGGAAAGGGAGAGACAAGATGGTTTTTTTATTTAATTTACTGGACTGGTGAAAGCACAAAACCAGTAACTAATTTGTCCTTTTGGTGAAATTTGAAGTGTTGCAAATGTGAGGTGTTTAATAAAAATCTTGTGCCAAGTTGCCTTGTGATCAGTTGTGAGTGCTTTGGTCAAACTGAACTTCATATCCTAGCCCAGTATCAACAAAACGCTCATCTGTTTCACTTAATGCTTTGAAGAAATACATTTGAGGCAAGTTGGTGTACAGTCTTGCCATGTGTTGTTTTGCATTGAAAAAATTCTCAAATGTGGCAAAGTGGACATCTGTTTATTTTATAGTAAGTGGTACCAAAACTCCTCATCAGTGTCTTACTTCTTCTCCTGCATATTTCTCAGTTTGCTAATTAAAATGGGTAAAGGACGCACACCTATCTGGTTTTAATTATGGTGTTTATTGTGTAATAAGTAGCAGATTCCTCTTAGTGGTTTTGTCAAAATGTAAGTTGCACTTTTCTTTTACTGCATTCTTTTACTGTGTTAATGTATGCAGTGGTCATAGCCACAGTATCAGAGACATGCTGGCCAAGGTGGTCAGTGGCAGCATCGGCAAGAGTTGCAGGTCAAGTAAGGGATCCAGGGGGCCTGGCTCCACTTTGAGAAATACTAGCAAATTCAAAGGGAGTAATACTGATAAATAAGAGCTTGACAAAAGATTAGAAATGTATAAATGGTATTTGCTGTGTTCTGTCCTTAAGCCTCAGAAAATTAATATTTGACCTCAGTAACTGAATGAGTGTGATACTTTACAGTGAATTCTGTCTCCTGTGCAGAATGTGGATTTGGATGCTCTGTAAAACTGAATCACTTCTGTGGAAGATAACATGTCACAGACTATTGCTAAATCTCTTGATCCTCAGTCCTGATGGAATGACGAAATCGGTAGTAGGCAAAAGTAATTCTCACTTACGGCACAAATTTTTGGAAAATGCACCTTTCACAGTGTTCTCCTGAAAATCTGTTCCACATGGAATTGCTCAATATTTGGTTATTCTGCAGTCCTCTGCACCGAGAACATGTTGTCAATTCATGAAAGTTGTTTTGTGTTAATATGTTAGTCTACCATGCCATGGGTAATAACTTTGGTTACATACATATGTGTTTGTTTGATCCTGTCCTTTTTGTACCTGCTGTGACGAATCATTTTTATCTGATGGTTTATCTTTTTTGATAAAAAATTTGCTGCAAATTAAAGACAAAAGTGTTTTTAAACTATGGGGCTCAATACACTGTGTTAGCAAACAGCTTGTGTTGCCTTTTAAACTGTGAAGCCTTCACTCCAGGTCATTGGAGTTCTTTGTCCTTGCAGCTACTTTCAGTGTTTTGTTTAAGCTCCCTCCCTCTCTCTGGACTCCCTTCTGCTCTCCAAGTTGAAGTCTATGTTGGGTGACTCCTTTGGTTAATTATCTACCTGTCCTAGCTCATCTCATTAACATATATCTTCACACTTGATCACAGTCTTCCTCCTTCAGTAGCAATGCAATCTCATCCTGGACACATACCTGCCAGCACACCTTTAACATTTTTGTTTTGAAAAAAAACCAAAGCAAAACCTGACCATTGTGAGTCCTGGCTTTGCCTGAGCTAACATGGCCTAGACAGCCTTACATGCCTTGGAGTTTAAGGTGGAATTTGCTGTTCACCTTAGCATTGAGGTGGCTGCAGGAACATGTTCAGGCTTGGTTTCTGATAGAGATGGAAGCAGACCTCTGTTTCCATTTCAGATGCCGCTTTGGCCCTTTCATCAGTTTTACTCTGGGAACTAGATTCTCTTTTCTTATATCCAGGAATCATAAAAATATACATTACTGAGAATTTATCTACATTCCATTCTTCCTTTTGTGATGCTTTGGTGCTGTTTTTCTGTCTGCTTCCTCATATTTCTAATTGCATGGCAAAATACTGTTGTGTCTGTGGGTGACCACTGTGTGGTGTTTACTGCTCTATACAGAGAAGATCCTGATCTGAAACACATGTGATTTCCTTTGGCCATGCTTACTTTTAGGAATTAACTTTCAGAAAATCACAATGTGTTACATGAGTTTCTAGCAGAATAAAAAGCACTTGCCTGACTGAATCTTGTCACTTACTGTGTGCTAAATAATTTTTTGGTTGTTTTGATTAGCCTATGCACATTTTGCTGCGTTAACTGAAGGACAGTTGCGCTGAAGTATAAATGGTCTAAATGTGACAATTAATGCATATATAAGTATTGTTGATAAATACTAATTTTACTAGATATTAGCTTTATAAATGTTTAACATATGGCACTGAGCTCCAAAGTGAATCAGGTTGTATTCTGGGCAAACTGTTTATAAGATTATATCTCCTTTAGAAAAGGAAGTGTTTTTTTTAAAAAAACCTTCATAAAACAATTAGCCTTTCAGCATTCTGTGAATCTGTCCTCCTTCCCATGCACATGCTCAAGACCATGTACTGGAGAGAACTCACTTCTTCTGTTGTCACTAATCCCTGTTCTCTTCTTAAGAATCCTTTTAGTCCTGCTGAAATACAATGGCTGACTGGAAGACTATTACTATTTTTCCCTGCTGTTGGAGAAATTCCTGGTGAAGAACAAAGCAGAAGGTTCCTAGATAGAGAATAGGGTGTCCAAAATTTCAAAACATGATTCTTATCAACTATTCTGATTTTTATGAGAAGTCAGAAATGACTGAATAGTATCTAGACTTATGATATTCCAAGTTTATTTCATCTGACCAAAATACCAACAACGTGTTAACAACCATCGTGTGTCCTGAAAACTGTTCTTGGAAAGTAGAAAGAGAAGAGAGCACAGCTCTAAGAAAAAAATAATTTCTTTTGTCTGCCATTTAGCATTACCTGGTTAAATGAACGGTTGTTTTTTCTGCACATTTTACATAGGTTCTGTTACAATTGAAAAGTGCATTACATGTCCACTGTTAGAATAATGTTTGGTTTTTTTATTGATTTTTGATATGAGTGAGGACTATGTGGCTGGTCTGTGTGTCTTTGCAGGAAATTTATCATGCATGTATGGCTAATTAACAACAATCTTGTGGCGATGCTGGCCCTTCAAAAACTTCCAGGTCATTTATCTGGTGATAAATGTGCATCAGTCTGCATCTCTTTTTTTTTGTTTTGTTTTGTTTTGTTGGGTTTTTTTTTTTTGTTTCCTATGCTTGCAACAGAGAGTAGGACCTTGTGAGCTGAAAAATACCCTCCCTTAAATGACAAACAGCATTTTCTGTTTCTAACCCAAACTCAGTTATTATTGATGCTTTCCTTGAAGCTATGTAGTATTTTAAACTAAAGAATAGGTGATGATACAGAACTGTAATCGACTGCTCACTACTTGAGGAGTCACGTAGCTCCCCATTGATTTTGTTAGGTAGTGTGAATCAGACACATTTTGGTGAGTCTGGCATCTTGCACTCTATCTCTGGCACCTTGGGAACTGTTTCTTTCCTCATAAGCAAAGGGACTTGGTGGTACCCAAGGTAGGGAGGAGGGACTCGGCAGTACCTGAGGTAAGGAGTTGTTGAGGAAGAGGCACTGCCCCTTCACTAAGCAGTCCCAGTGATGCTGCACACTGAAAGAAGGTCACTTGAAGGCTCATACCTGAGCTGAGCACATCCCCTGCTGTGTATATGGATGTGTCCTTCTTGTGCGATGAACTGTGCAGCTGTACCTGTCCTGTCACGAGGTGTTGGTTCCCACACAACAAGAATAAATGCAAAGTCTGCCTGGAGGAGAGCATGGTTCCTACCAAATGAGCTTGGTTACTTCTGTAGATGAATAGGAATTCGCGGCATTTTTAAATTTTCATGACCTGGATTGTTTTCAGAAAGACCTCACCAGAGAGAAGCGATAATAGAAACTGTGAAAAAAGCTTTCTTGATACTTGGTCCCCTTCTATGTTGAATGTGCCTTTTGGGCTTTCTGGCAGTAGGTTTTATGTGTATGTCTTGTTCTCTCCTGCTCCACTAGTAGCTCTCAGTGGTTTCTCTGATGTAGTCATCCCAGCTTTGTTGCGTTGCCCTATTCCTTTGACAGTGACTTCTAGCTGAGAAAAGAAAAAAGCTCTGTTTTAAATTTTTTTATTTATTTACTCAATGAAGTAGAATTAAATACACTCTTGCTCTAAAGGACACCAGAGTAGGGCCTTAGACCTACCTTTTAGTAGCTAACAACAGCAAGGAATGATATATTATTACATCAGCTCTAACCGTTAACCATGCCACTCTGGTAGTGATACAACAAATCAATACTACCTTCCCACCTGGGTAGGGAAATCACTGTTGCTTGTAGGAATGTCTGCTCCCTGGTTTCCTGTAACCCGCAATGGTGCATCTTGTGCAGCAAGATGTCTGTCCTGGGGCTCCCTGAACTATGACGCATCTTCTGTGCTTGTCTAGATATGAATCTCATTACCTCTGAGGACAGTATGTTGTCATTGCTGTCACATACTCATATTGTACTGCCAAACAGCTGTTAGAAATGTGAGATTTGTGTTCTGCTACATTTATTTCACACTTCACACATTTGTTCTCGCCTCCAAAGTGCTGCATGGTGCTGTGGCTAATCATATTTTCATTTGCAGGGAAAGGAGATTTGCGATTTACTGAGTTATTTTATTACTAATGTATATTTGAGAAGACTAATAAACTGGCTTTATGCTATACTAACAGACTAAATGCTAAATTAATAAAGATTCGTAACTCATGACCATCTCTTGAAAGAAGCTGCTAATGCAAAAGTTTAGGTGTATTGTGTACATATATATGTATTTATACATATATACATATAAAACATTTTTGTTGTATACACGCATTCACTTCTAATGCAACCTGACAGCTACTGTTCATATAAACTCCTACTATTTATATAAATTATCTTGCAAATTAAAAAGTTCATAAATATAATTGGGAAGGGCCTGTTTGCTTTCTATTGCAAAGCATCATAAATATCAGACTGGAGTCCATTCTACTACATGCTGTGCTAGAATCCGATTTGTCTGATTTATTTAATGAATTGCTAAATAATTCAATTCTGAACTACAGGAGACACTTTACCACTAACATTTCAGAAAGTGAAAGATTTTAAATATACTGAAATACAACAGTATTCAACATTCTGCAAAATAGGTCCCAAACAGCAAAACATAATGGTAATTGGACGTTATTTAGGAATATAACTCTGGATATTTTTATTGTGTAATCTGTCTTCATTCGTGTGAACAGCTCTGTTGGTAAATAAGGACTTAACTTCGTTTAACACCCATAAAATTGCTGATTGCTTTGAAGTTGAGCGAAATGAATTCTTTTCCAGTGTGGTAAAGGAGGAGATTGTGTTTTGGTCCATTTTTTATTACAGATGACTCAAAGAGCAGCTTCCTATTGATCAAAGTTGGGTAGCAAAAGGAAAGTGCTGGAGAGAGAGACCAAGAGATCTCCAAAATGGATCAAAGGACCTTACCTTTAAAATTGTTTGAAAAATCTCTGCTCTGTGCTTCAGCATGGTAAGTGTGAGAGAGCCAGCTTGCTCTCTTAAGGGAATAGCAGTCAAGAGGAATCCTTCCTTGGGGAGTAAAAAGCTCCCTGCAGCTCTGCTGGCTCCTTTCATTAGCAGAACGGCTCCACCTATCCCACTGCATCGGTGCTGCAGAGATGGAGCTATGAAAGGTTGCCAGATCTAATACGTTGTAGGTTGTGTTCTTTATGCTTTATTTATTGTTTCTGGGGAGCTATATCACAGGACCTGTATTTGACGTTGCTTGGTCTTAGTTGTTCTGTGTATGAAATGCTGCTCAAGCTAACTTCACTGGTGCAGAGGAAGTGTGGCCAAAGTCAGGGGTTTGCAATTAAGCTACCTGTAGGTGCTTGCTGTGTAAGCAGCTGTGTAGCCAGTGCTAACGTCCTTTTTTTTTTTTTTAACACAACTCCATGAATTTTGCAAATGGGAACTGTACTTTTCCCAACACTAGCCAAATAAAGAGTATGATAATAGCAATGGATGGCTTGTCTCGCCCTCTCTAGACTAATGCTACCATGACACTCCTGAAATTTCATAGGAGAGAAATAACTGATTTTTATAGTTTCTAAGTCTTCTAGACATAACAAACCTAGTTTTTTTTCCTCCAACTGCAAGTGCTAGTCACTTACTACATGAAAAGAATGACTGTATTTTATTTAAATTCCTAGTTTACCAGTCCGAATCAAAAAAGTAACAATAATTGCCTGTTATCACTCTGAACAAAATTCTCACTTTTAGCCAGAACACCCACTTGGATTTTCCTTTATCCATTTTTACCATTCAGTTACCTGATATTTCTTAACGTGTCTGTGTAATGACAACACTGCCTTGAGTTCATTGACTCTTAGAGCACATATGGAGGACAGTATATGTCTACAAAACTGTGTGAGTGAACAAAAAGGTGGTAGATAAGCTTCAGTGTAAGTAGTGTAGGTAATGCATTGAGGAGGGAACATGCGTGCATGATCTTGGACTCGGAGCTCGTAGTTAAAACTCAGGAAAGAGGGCTTCAGGTTATCATTTACAGTTCCCTGAAATCATCGTATCAGTGTGCCGTGGTCAAAAAAGCCAACAAAATGTTGGGCATCCTCAGGAAGGTTATTGAGAGGGAGGCAGAGGCATTGCCTGTATCTGTTGGGAACTGGCAGAGATGTGTCCTCTGGCATTCCTAATCAAGGCAAGCTGTAGGTACTGGGCAAGGCAGAGGGACTGCAGAGAGTGTGCTTACGTGCTCTTCCTAATAGTTTCTTGTAGTGTTGCCATGTGGAGTGTGTTTGTGCAGTATATTGTATGCACAGAGGCCTGATCCAGTCCCCTACATAAGCAGTTTAAATCTTACTTTTGTCTTCAGTGGATGAATTGGAACAGTCCTTCAGCTGTCAGGTAGAAAATTTTGGAGCCGTTCTATCCATTTTTGAAGATAAGAATTCATACAAACAAACCAAGGTTAATATGTCACCTCTTAGTGTATTTCCCACAGTAAGCCAGAAACATATCCTTAACAGGAGATGCCTTTTATATTTATGAAAGATGTTTAACCACTTTTCTGTATCATCATTAACATTCCCATTGGATAAAATCCAGTGATGAACAACTTCCTGATGGAAAAGGTCATGGCTTTTCCCTCTCCCATAAGTATTAAATGTCAGTAATATGTTTGAGAGCAGTGATGCAGATAAAGATTTAGAGCTGTGGGGCCAGTGACATTAAAAGAATAATGTAAGCTGTCTGCCGAGACTGCTTTTAAGAGGTACAAAGTGTATTTATTATTAGGAACAGGGAAAGAAATTAAAATTCTTGGAATTTCTTATTGTACCTACAGTACCCTAAGCACAATACAACTTCTACCCATGTATGGGAACTAGTTAGTGAAATTCTGTTTGTGCTGTATAACCATGCAGAACGGTGGCATATCAGACACGATGTTAATGGTGAAAGAGAACCTTTAGATATGCAGTCTTTCTTGTTATTTGAAAGGTGCAGAAGTTTAGTCAACTTACAGACCTTATGAATGACCCATACTAATGGGAATACTTCAGTCCTTCCCAGCTGATAGCAGGATGGAATCCACGCTGCAGCTGGCAATGCTCTGCAGCTGGTGTGTGTGCACAAAGGACCACCTTATGCATATAATGTGTTAATAGCATCACACACTAGTTAATCCTCTTCAAATTCTACACTTCTATTTCCAGTAATATTATTTATTTGCGCTGCAGTGTGGCTAAATGTTTTAATTTGGATAAGGAACCCATTAATTGTTGTGCTTATATAATAAAGAAAAATGCTTTTTTTATTTTTTTTTACCCAAAGAGTGCATTTTCTGATCTTTTCTTTTTTGGTTGCTTTCAGAGTCCTAAAATAATACCTAACATTGATTCATTGAAAGAGAGTTGTGAATTTGTACACTGAAGACAGCCTGATAGGAGTTATTTCTTGCATTATTAGTGGGAAAACTGTCATTGTTTAATTAAGAGCTTAAATTAAAAACGTTTCTTCTATTTCTGAATGAAACCTATGACCTTTATTAAAGCCTTTGAAGGAAAGACTTTGGTCTCAGAAAACACTGTAAAGTTAAAGTGGTGGTTTTTCTTTGACAAGAAATCTGACTTGTGTGGTCATTTCCCCTTGGCGTCAGAGCTAAACTGTTATGAGATTAAAGTTTAAATGTGTGAAAAATGAAGAAATGAATGGATGATTCAGGACTCTTGTTATCCCTGTCTGGGGCAGGAAAAAAATAACTCAAGAAAAATACCTGGATCGATTACTAAATTCAGTAAGGGAGATGAGATTTTTATTTCAGAAAGTGTCTAAATTCAATTCAGAAGCTAATATTTTAAGACTTTCTTCTCTCCCCCCCAACACAATAAAGCTGGTGTTTCTGAGGAAAACCGTTTAGCTCCTGAATGGATATATGGGGTAAATTATTCTTATTTTGTGTGATTAATACCAGATGTTGCCTTTAGGAGAAATACAAATAATGATAATGATTGATAATAATAGGCACATTTTAAACATTCAAACCTTTTTTAAACAAACATCCCCAAGCTAAACTGGGGCTAGAGAGCTATGCGGAGTGGCAGTTTTGCCACTGACTTCAATAGGATCAAGAATTTTGTCCAGTTGACAGTAAGTACCAAATGAATTATTACAGAGCTGGAGGTGTAGGCTGTTCTTGAGTGTTTTGCAGTACAGACCAAGAGCTAGATATTTTTTTCCTGTTACTCTTTTTGGATGTTTGCAACATTGCCGTCTTTTGGTGTGCTGTGGTGTGCTGCTGTTTTCCATAATGGTTGCTGCTCTGAAATTGAAATGTCTTGCAAGGTTTTAGTTGGAACTCATATTGAATTTTGAGAGAATGTTTTTTCATTTTTTTTTTTTTTTAAAAAAGGAAGATATATTTTAGTGAACTTTTATATTAGAGATTCTATTCTTTGGACCACGAGCTTTCTGTATGAAAAATGGTTTTAGTCAATTTTGCACATTCTGTTTTGTGGAAAAAAAAAACCCAGACACCTTCTTCTTTCCTAATTCCTCGCATCCAACACCTTGCATTTGTGTCTCAGGTCTGAAGGCAGGGAATGTGTGGTCTGATGCTTCATGAGGAGAGCAGGAAGGCCATGGGTATTGCAGCTATCAGTTGGAGTAGGAGTCGTGGGGATTTCTGTGTAGATCTGCAAATTTCAAGTCTTGTCTCTCTGAATTTTTTGTTCTGTTTTGTGATGTATGAACTATTTTTCTCCTATTTATGCATACGTCTGATGATGCTGATAAAAAAATTTGTTAGTTGATGGATTATCTGGAAAAAAATTGTGAAACACTGTTGCTAACAAACGTGTTGTTGAAAGAATGGGTCCAACCCCTTTTATCTGTTTTTTGGCCTGGTTTTATAAAGCCAGCCTAATAAATGTCAGGAAGCAGAGACAAACAGGTGTTTTAGCTTCACTTCTGCTCTAGCATAAGGCATGATTTAAAGTTTCCCCTCTTTCTGGGAACGTACTCAGTAATAAAGCTTCTCAAATGGTTGGTTCTGTAAATATTACATTGGCCAAAATCCATGTTACGAAAGGAAAGCCCTAGCTGTACTCTTATTTGGAAGGTGAAGTGGTTTACAAATGTGAAAGCTGTATACCAGCTCTGGAAAGATGAGACATATACAGAGTGCAAGAAGGTGCAATCTGTTCTACAGTCCTACAGTATAGTAATCTGTACTCAATAGCATACAGCCAACATAATTTACTGGCTAGGAGACCTTTTAAGGGGTGTTTGCATGTGCCGAGGTAGTTTCTACAAAAGCTTTAGATAGAGCTTAAGTGTGGAGAGGACTTTGAACGTACACCTCTCTGTCTTTCTCAGTACTAAATCACTAGAGCTACTTGCCATGACACGTATCTCCATATAGTGATCTGCCTTTTTGTTAAACGATTCTAAACCAAAGAGAATGCAGACATGATATCAAAAGATATATTCAGCCTTTTATGAAATGGTTCTTCCTTCACATGTAGTCCTTGTTGCTGTGCAATAAAATCAAGAGTAAATTCTAAAATCCATAAAGTCAACTGAAATATTTTAAAGATGAAGTTGCATCTGGTTCTCTTAGCCTTTGTGCTTTACTATCTTGTGTTACCGAACTAAATCTGTTGGTGGAGGTTTTGCTTTTAGCAACAGATCTATAAAATAATCTAAGAGGTATCCATGGAAGTGTTGTGGGAGTTCATCAGCTAACAGAAAAACAATTATTCAGCATGTGGTAATTTTATCGATTCCCTTCCCCGCAATATTCTGTTTAAGAACAGCCTGATTTGCAAACTGATGGATTAATGCACAATAATCCTAAAAATGTCTTCAAGACAGAGTCCTTGTGGAGTAGTGTTGGAGTAGTGTCACATGGTTGTAATCCTGGTATGTCTGGCCAGGGCCCTCACCGAGCGCAGAAGTAGGAGGAGGTTTGGCACTGAATTGCTTAGGCCTCTTCAAGTGATTCTTCCAGAAGTTTTTGAAGTTATTTTGACTTGGAACTTTTGTCCGTGAAACAATATCTTTTTTTTTTTTTTTTTTTTTTATAGTGGAATTGAAGCACTGGGAGGGAGGGAGGGAGGGACATAAACATTTAAAAAAAAAAAAAAAATAAATTTGAAACTAGAAATACCTGAGAATACCTCAGAGAATACCTGACAAGCTTTTTGCATTGCAAGTCTAGCTTAACACAGTTAACTATACTGAAATGTACAGAGGGGATGGAAAGATTTCATTCTTCCTACACCACTGACATCTTTCCAAACCCATACTCCATTGACCTGGACAACTTTGAAATAATGTGTTTTCCTTCTTGGCACAAGAGATCTCTTACTCTTAGTTATTTAGAAAAGGCATTATTGATGAGCTATGTTTTCTGAATAAGTGTAGGCAGTATTTCTTTTTTATAGTAAGTTAATGGTGGCTTTGTGTGATCAGTGGTACTTTTTCAGATAAACTCCTTCCCCCACCCTCCACGATTTCTACAGATTTTATGTCATTTAGGTGATTGGTTTTCATGGAACAGGGCATGCCCACCCAGGAGTATCCCAGGGCATTAATTAGTACAGCCCTGCCCTGAACCATAGGGTGAGACAAGCAACTTGAAGCTTGAGCTCAAAATAAGACTGAATTGCAAATCCTCTCTCAGCTGCGTGGCAACAGCTGGTTTAGTACTTGCAAAGGCATTGTTATCTTCTAAGGCATCATATCCAAATCAAAATCCATTTGTTAATGCAGTGAAATGTTGGGCAACGAGCTAATGAACTATTTTGACATATGATACATTAAAAAATGATTGTTTGTCAAAATTTACCAAACTAGAACCAAATTATTGATTTAGTTTCAGTTCCTATGAAAGTGGTTTTTTGCTTTTTTGGGTTTGTGTGTGTGTGTCCAGGTTTACTTAGTGTTATAACTTGCCATCACTGAGTGGTTTCTATGGAGTGTGTTTGGTATAAACACAAAAGACTGTTCTCTTCTGTGTGTATTAGGGGACTTTAGCACCCAGACTCCACCTGAACTCTGGGAGAGTTAAATCTGGCTTCCTCTGAAGTAATGGAAAGGCTCCCTTAATTACTTCAAAAACTGGAGGAACCTAAAGAGTTAATCACTTAGTTCATTACTTCAATTTAGTCACAATGCTTTAGTGTTCCAGAACTGCTATTTTTTTTAAAACAATTTTTAGTGAAATTTAATGAACTTTTGGTTCTTGTCCTGAAAAACATAACTACCCTTTCATGCTGTTTGCTTTAGGAGTAACAAAATTGGGAGAGTATAATGTCTATGCTGATGCTCTCTTAACTTCTGTCATTTAGCAAACATGGAGATTTCTTTTATATTAATTGCTGGAAGTCCTTCAGTCCTTTTAGAGGGGATGTCCTAGTTTCTGCTTCTTTCAGAGGATATGCAACCTCCCATTCAGCTCCACAGAGCTTTAAGTATGTTTTGCCAATCTTAGTCTGTTCCAACCCTCATATTGGTTTAGATTGGGATGTATTTCATCAGATGCAATGATGTGGGAGGATAGCTGGACTCTCAGATACACTGCTTTAATATCAAGTAAAACAAACTTTTACTTCATGAAAGGCAATAATGATCTTTTTTTTCCTATATATGTTTAGAATTACGGAGACTTAATAGACCAGGTGCTGCTTCCTGCCCATCACCTCTTTAAAGGTTAGTCAGAGTGAAATGATAAGCATCAATTCATCAGGGGAAACATGTGATATGGAAAAAATATCAGCATTGCCAGCAGCCTTGCTGGTTCCTGGCAACATGGAAATGTGAAAGGTGGCAGGCAGGTATGCCTATGTAGACATTGAGCTCTCTATATATACACCTGGTCAATTTTCTGCACTGGATTTCATGAAGTTAGTCTTGGGACACTTTGTAATGTGATACCCATTTTCAAGGTTGTAAGAGGCTTGGATGAATTGAGTAAATACTTTAAAGGAAAAGAGACTATGTTTACCACCAGTCATCCTGCCCTTTATCAGTATGAACAATAAAAAAGGTCTACAATATCTGTTACTCTTCCTCTGTGGATTCCCTTCTGCACATAAGTAGTTTCTAGAGTAATAAAACTAATGTAGCTTGGCTTCCCTACATTATCATATATGGTACCACCTTTCTTCTGCCCGTGTACAGGAGGACACACCAGAGCTATGCATATGAAGACTGACCTGCCAATGTTCTCTTAAGCTCACTGCTTCTCTTGGGTGCTTGGAAAATCTGTGGAAAGCCCTGACTCTTGGCTGCTGCACATGAAATAAACAGCTTTAGAGGCAGCACGGGGCTGGACGGTGCCTCTGGGCACTTGCTGTAGAACTTTCTATTCTGAGACCTACAACCCTCTGTCGAATTTGGTTGAAGTTGGGCAGCGTGTTCTAAAGTTAGTATGAGGTGCTGACATGATCATGTAAGAATTGCTTCCTTGAAAGTCTGCTCAGAAGAGTGCTATCTTTGGCTGCCAAGCTTCTCTTCATAGTGGCCTTGACATCCTTTCTGGTCTGCTTGTCTCACTTTCTGGTTTTCAGTTCATATTCGTTTTCAGTAAAACTACCATGGAGAAGTACACTTAGGGTGTATGTGCTGTAAGGAGCATGGAAGGTCAAGCAAAAGGACCAAATGCCTCTTTGCTGCTGTAATGCACTGATTTTTTTGTGAAGAGTTTAACTGAGAATTTTAGTGGCCTGATAGCTAAAGTCTAATACTGAGTTATTCTGGTGGCTTGTTACACGAACATTCATTTTTTGCCCTTTGGCTGCCCCATCTGTAAACAGAACCTGGTTATAATTTTTGTACTTTTGAAAAGTTCTTTGGGCTCTGAAAACAAGAAATAGGTGTGAAGGTGTTACAGGGTATCTTGTCAGTCTCCAGGTGAGACCAATTGCAGAGTGACAGAAATACACTTATGGTGAATCCAGCATAACTTGGGGAGTTTTGTATTTTCAACCCTATATCTTAGTATTTTTACAGTTTTCTAACAATTTTATGTTCGTCTGTTGTATTGTTTATCTTAGTTTTATTTAAGTAGCAATCCTGATCTGCACCTAATTATGCTATATTTTTTTTAACACACCTGACTGGTATAATTTATGGAGATCTGATATACCTTGTGACTGGAGCTGAAAATGTTGTCTTAATAATTTGACTTGTTATGCTTTGAATAATTTGTTCCCCTTTGTATATTTGTGTTTTATTGTGAATTTTGAACTAAGTGTAGTATGTCATTCCTTGTGTAATGCCAGTGAAATTTGGAGAAACTGAGATGGAGCAACAGTCAGTGCTAAAAACAAAATTAGAGAATGGATTTTCCAATTTCTAGTCCTCTACCTGCTAAGCCACTTGATAATCATACCATCATTGAACAGGTAGAGCTGAAATGAAAACAGACTATAATACTCAATGGTACCTCATTCTCTGGTTACAATGCAAGCTATAAAACCCAAGCAAAAACTTTCTTCCACTAGCCCAATTTATATTAATTAAAAGAATAAAAATCCAGAAAAAAACAGCCAAACAAAAACTGAAATAACAAACCCTTATGCTCAGTTTGTAGATAAAAAATAGTAAGCTCTGAATCTGCTCCGTTTTTACTATTTTAAAATATTTTTCTATTAATAGAATGTCTTTTTTTTTTTTTTTGAAAGTGCCTTTTTTTTTTTCTTCCCAGGAGATTTCCTTTAACATGGGAAAATTGAAAAAATCCTTTAAATGAAATACGTGATAATTTCAAGACTCTTGTCAAGACAGTCAAATGAGGATTTACAATTTAGATTTATTACACAGTTGTGGAGGGGGAAACCATCTGTGTTATCTGGTTTAAACATAAACACAACAAGGGGTTCTAAATACAAGATATATAAGCAGTTCTCAGTATGCTAAACATTGTTATGGTTTAGTGCATATACCCAGCATAACAGGCAATCATATAGAAAAGTCAAAATACATTGCAAAAATGTTATAATCTGTAACAAGTGTAATGAACTCTTTTCCTTCACTGTTGATTGATCCCAGGCTCCTACTGGTTCTCTATTCATTTGGCTAGTATTAGCATTTCCTCTGTGCAATCAGAATATGAAAAAATACAAACAAAGCAAATATGAGACTAACATATAATTAGTATGCCTGGGTTGAATAGAAGTATCTTTCATTGTAAACTCCAAAGAGGAGCAAATCTTCCGTAAAACACATCTTCATATGGGAAAACCTTGACGTCAAGTAAAGCTGTATAGTGAAGCCACAATGGAGGTAAAAAGCAATAAGGATTTACAGGTGCACTTTTTTACTAGCTCTGTGGAAACAGCTTCAGTACCAGCTTATTTCAAAGTAGGTAAAATTTTTTCTTTATACAACTTCATCTGGTAGCCACTTGTCAGAGACAAATGTTATAGCAGAATCAAACGGAAGTTAAAATAGGGATCAGAATAAGAGATTTATAAGGTTTAAACTGGAAAAAAAAACCCCAAACCCCTAGCTAGAGACAACATCTGTATCTCAACAGTTAAGAATAACTGACATTAAAGATTGTATAGGTACGTTCATGTTTGGATCCGTAGTCAAATACTTTTTAAGTGGGAATAATGTTGTTCCTTTGTGTCTGTAGAGGCCATGTGACACCTGAATACTTAGTTGTCATGCATTTAGTATTAAAAGTTTGTAGGCTGTTGAGAGCTGTAAATTCTTCATGGAAGGAAGTTCCTGCATATGATAAAATTGTTCCAACATCCTCACTTTTAATGTTGATGCTCTTAAAGAAAAACATTCTCTTTTGTGTCTCTTATTCTCTTGATGTGTTTATTTACATTTCATATTTCCAGCCCCTAGTGCATATAGGCAACTCAAGTGCTGGAGACCAACTTTAAGCATGTTACCTTTCACAAGAGAAAATGGATTTTTTTTAAAATTTTATTTTTTATTTTTTTTTAACAAAGTCAGATCGAGGCGTTGGAACCAGAAGAATGGCATTGCCGGTATTTATAGGTTCTCATCTGAGAAAGACTTGGAAGCTGGGAAGATGATGTCTAGCTATGCTATTGCTTTGATTAAAGTCGTTACATGACATATGTTTTATATACAGTTGAGTGAATAGAGGTTTGGAACAGGGCTCGGATACTGCATTTTGTTCCTAGATATGCTACTGACCTGCTGTGAAATGTGGGTAAATCTTTTAATTTCTTGTTGTCTTGGTTTCGCTACTTTCAGAAATAGTATTATAATGATTTTTGCATAAAAGAAATATTCTAGATCAGAAGGTAGAATTCTAATTACTATTAGTGATAAAGTATCATCAGTTCATCTTCATAATTCCTTCTATAAAGATAAAAATACTGGATGGTGCTGGAGCAGTGTAAGCGGTCATGACATGTCACTTGTCTCTGTGTTTGGATACGAAAATATAAAAAACGGAAATAGGCATACACAGACTACTAATTGCTGTTCTGGTTTCTTATGGCGAGAATGGAGGCAAGGGTGTTATTCCTTCTGTTCAGGACTGAATAAAATAACAGGCAGTTTACTTCAGTCAGAGGCCGACCGCAGCGATCTGTAGTGTCCTGCCAAAACCCACTCCAAACTGTTGTGAATGAAATCATGAATTTTCATTTCATTTGTACTCTTCAAGATAGCTGGGAACATTACAGTAGCCAAGTGGTAAACTCTGGAGAGAGTAAGAAATCGGATGGCTTCCAGTTGTTCCAGTTTCTGTTTAGTAAGCGCTAATGATACAAGGCAGACCACAGTCAAGCTCTTGAAATATCTTGTGCAGAACTATTTTTTTGTTTGTTTGTTTCAGATGTTATTAACTGAAAATGTTCTTGTTTACTTATTTCCAGTACAGTTCACTCAGTTCACTTATAAATGCAGATGCAGAATTGTGGTCACTGCACTAATGAACTCCATATTTAAGCCGTTTTGGAAACTGAGGGTATCGTGAACTCTGACATACAATATAGAAAGATATGCTTTTGTATAAATATGGCTTGATGAGTGCAATGCCTTGTCCTTGATGTAGGATAAAGTAGTATTTCCCATTTTTGTACCTTACATTCTATGGAAAATGGCCACTAAACTTACTTGTATGAACCCTTGTCTCCTTAAGGTACTCTAGATAACAGTTAAAAAAGTTAATATTCAGGATGCCACTTGAGCCATTAGGTGGTGCTTTCAAGCTTCTCTAGCAGAAGAGAGGAGCAAAAGGAGCGCTTCGCTTTGTGCAGGATGTGCTTTCACAAGGGTTGCTGAGGGTGCAATAATGAAGCCCAGCTGTATTGGTAACAGGATACAACCGAGGGGTTGTGGGAGAAGGAGGTGGGTGAGGCTGAGATTTGGCTTGTGAAAAATCTAACGGAAGAAGTCACGTACAGTATGTACGCTGTAAGCCTAGAAGATGATTTTGCGCCAAAGAAGTTAATGAGGTTAATGCTGTTTTGTATTAGCTGAAAATCTGGTTGGTTGCATGCTGACTTCGGATGCAGACTAATGTCTTTAGCTTTCTCACTTTGCTGTTGGTTGCCTGCTCTGGTATGCTGCCATATTTGTTTAGAATGAGAATAAGCTCTTTTCTGCAAAACACCCACACCTCTGGTTACAAGGAAGGATTTTAGAGGTGTGTACAGGCTTCAGTGAATGGGTAGGAATATTCTGGGGTCCCAGTTTCACTGGGACTGGTTTTAATTGGGTCAACTCCTGACTCCTGAGGAGCTCTCTGTTCATGAGGAAAAGGAATAAAAAGTTGCGTCTGAGCCTCTCAGGGCAGTTGGATGGTGAATATTATTTACCTAGGTCACTTTCCAGGTAGCATTATTTGGGCACTGCTGGGAAGTTGTAGACACTTTGTATATGATGTACTTAACTGTTTCATCATTATATTAAAGGGTGGGCTGGGGACGGGGCAAGTAGTATTGGTGCTTGGGTGATCCAGACATGAGTAGGAAGATGTCTTTGAGCTTCCTGCTAAGATGGTGTCCTTCTGCTCAGTAGGTCTTCTGAGGTACCTACTTGGGAACTATTTTCGGGATTGCTGCACCTATGATGCACAACTGATGCATGGCCTGAGCAAGCTGCTGAGCCCCCTCAACCTGCTACCTACCATCATATAACGAAGTAGGATACCAAAGCCTCCTCTCATGGTCCTCTTTCCTTTTGTATTAGTGATATGGATGGAAAATATTCTTGGAGCGCATCTTAATCAGTGGTGAATATATAGCCATTGGGATTTAAGTAAAAATGTCTATGGGCAGGGTAATCTGTAATTGTCAATTTTGGGGATTATGGCTGCCTCTGGAGAAATGTTTGAAATCAGAACCAGAGGCAATATCTTTGCATTGTTGAGTTAGAGCTGTAATCCAATATTGCAGGTCTGATTTTATATAATAACATTACCTTTTTGTATCTATATCTCATCCCTGCCAGTCTATGATTGGAGTTACTTTACAGTAATTTTGTGGCTAAACTTCACTATTAATTGATTCCTTGTTCTGCTGTTCACCCTTTACACATTTTTATTTTTATAAAAGTTCCATCTGTCAATATAGCTAATGGGCCTTATTAACCAGATGCTCCTTGATTTACAGAAATCTTGTGGTGGCAAGTCCCCACAATATTATAATGACCAATAACCAAATGTAACATCCGTTGTAATACACTGTTGTGAGTCTCTTTTCATACAGAAGTCTGGGCTTTTGTACCTTTTATTTTCTTTTTCAGTTTCCACGGAAGACTAATTCACTGGTATTTATTCTAATGGCTTTTTTGTGCTACTGATGCTATTTTTCTTTTTGTGGCGAGATCTGACTTAAGTGGTTAATACTACAGAATAAAACAGTCTTATTTTTAAACTTAAGTTTAAATAAGATTGGTTTTCATGTGTCCTGGATTATTTTTAATCTAATTCCCAATTTTCTCTTTCTGCAGATCACTTCTTGATCTGTTTTTCTGGTATTTGTGGCTGGGATCCCAGGGTCTATACAAGAAATCTTTTAACTTATGGTGCTTTCGTATTTGTTAAGTGCTGAAACTTTTTTGGTTACGTTTTTGCAGCAGTATTTGTACTAAAATAGTACTGAAATAATTTCTCCAATATTGAAATCCTTTTCTGCAAGGTACTGTAAATATGTAGTAGGAAAAAATACTGTGGGACTCCTCAGATATACACCACGTTACAGGATTTGAGCCTACAGACACCAGTCAAAGAACGAGAGCAATAAAGTATTGCTCGCATATTATAGATGAGCAAATGAAACATAGAAAGAGTAAGTGATGAGCGTAAGAATACACAAAAGGCCTAAGAATCTTTGTTATGTATTTTCATGAGTTGGTAGCCTTTTGTTATTTAATGGGTATGTTAAAATTAAATGAAAATTATTTTTAGTGAAAGTCTGCAGTCGTGGACAGTATTTTAGAAAGTTGGATAGCAGAAGCTCAGCAAGAGTTCACCAGTGTTTTTTAAAATAGTGAAACAGTGGTGTTTGGAGTTGTGGAAAGTTATAAATAGCAAGAGAAATTATAAAAAATAATTTTAAGATGTCTTTGAAAGAGAAGATGAGGGACGTATGCTTTGGTTGTTAGGGGAAGTGAACATTCTTCCTAGTGATGGGAGAGCATGGATTCCCAAGGAAAGGCTACATAGAAGAAGTAGCAGCCCAGAATTTTTTAGTGGTTTATAATCTCTGGGGTTTTGTGTTCACACTGTTGTTTCTAGAAATTCTGTGCTAAGTTGTTTTTCCTGTGTTCGAACGTGACTGGATATACTTATGCTGTAACTTCTGAAGAGTTAATCTTTAGCAAGAGATGTATAGTGAGAATTTGTGAAGAGGCAACTCTGATAGGGGTTGGCAGTAGGCATTGTCATTTTGGATTCCAGCTGCCCAATGAAGATATGATGGACTAAGCTTGACTTAGAAAACTGTTCCTACATATTCAAAGACTCATGGATAGAGCCTAGGCTTTGACTAAGCTCCTAGTGCTTACAAATGTTGGAATTTTTAGTGGTTGCATCCCTGAAAATCAGTCTCTTAAGTGTATGGAAACTGGTGCGTTCTGTCAGGGAGTATTAGAGCAAAAAGTGCTATTATTCTCTGAGCATGGGAAACTGAGTTTAGAAAACGATGGAAGAGTTGAGATTTCCTGGATCCCTTGTGCTGTAACCTTCTGTGATTTTCTTCTAGCACTGCTAAAACCAGAAACTTTAAATCTATTACCAAAACTTTGCTTTATTTAAAACAATCTACTGGTCTTTAGAGCTGAAAATACATGAAAGACCTCACACAATCTATTTCAGAATTTGCTACTGGATATCTATTCTTTTAGCAGCCATAACTACTGCAAAGAGGGCCTCTCAAATACATATAGCATTTGATCTAAAAGTATTTGGAAACAAAGGAGAGAGAAGCTAAGGGCTGCATTCCAGCATTCACACTCTATGTGGCTAATACTGTCATATGCACTTAGGATATGTTATCACCTACCACATGTTTTAGTATTATGCTGCAGGTGCAGCACAAACATTTTCGTGCATACAGATGGAGACCAGGATGAGTCTTGCTGAGTTTTAAACTTGTAAGGTGTGACTGTTAGAAAAGATGCCAAAAAAAAAATGAGTAAATGATTAGTGAACATGTTGACCAAAGTAATAGTCTCAAAATAATGATGAAATAATTGCTTTGAGTTAGAATATCTAAGAAATAAAAAAACAGCTAGGAAATAACTAAGAAAAAGTTTATTCAGGGAACTGTAATCCTGAGTGGGGACATTGGTGGGTGGTTTGGTTTGTTGGGTGGTTTTGGGGGTGGGGGTGGTGTTCTTTGAAAGAAGCTTGAGTTAAATATGTGTAGACTGCTTCTTTATAGGGGGTAAATGTTGGTAGAAATGTTTGGTTTCTTCCAAAGAGAATTCCTAAATGAATAACAGAAATACAAAATTACTCTTGGGATTTTATGTTGATAAAAGTTTGAATACATAACTGACAGTTTATAAATAGAGCTGACCTTAGTAAGGATTCATAGAGAACCTTTTTCAGACATACTGATGTCTAAAGGAGATACTTTTAAGGAGACATGAATTTGAAATACAACGTGATTTTGTTTTAGATAAAGATTTGTCAAGGCGGATTGTATTAACTCCATATTGTAGCATTTTTCCACTGGAGCTCTTTGGGTTTCTGCTCAACTTGATGGATATTTTAAATATTCTTGCAAGTGCTGTTTCCATAGTTATCTCTGCTCTTTTTCTTCAAAGTCTTACTGCAACTGGGATCTACATCTATTTGTGCACGAGGGAAAAGAAAAATTTGTCTCCTGTGGGTTGAACGAGAGAGTTAATAGTTTCAATACAGGGGTTTAAAGAGAAATTTTAAATACTTTATACTTTACTGTTCTTTGGAGTCTTTTCAATCTAAATCTAACACTGAGAAACCATTAGGAACTGGGAGAAACAATGGCAAATTATTAGTTATGATGGTAAGTGGTAGAAAATGTACACATCACATAAAGAACAGTTTAAAATATGTCAACAACAAATAGTTATAAAAAACCCCCAATTGTCTGAATGGAGATTACTTCTTATTTCCTCAAGGATTAGCTTGGAGAGAATTACATTTGTTCTATGTTTTTTAGTGAGTTTGGCATAAATAATGGGATTATGCTGATGAAATCTATTGATGACAAAAGTTTAGAAGGGACTATGCAGACAGTTATTTTATATTATAAAGGAAAAAGCTGGACAGCCTTGGAGGGCAAAGTAATAGAAAAGCAATAAAACAAACCCCAGTACTGGGCACCCAGGAATCAGAACATCTCTTCTAGAGGCTCACAGCTGACAGTAGTCACAGAGGAAGAGGATCTGGGTGTGTTGACTGCATACCCTTCCTACACAAGAAGAGTATTGAGCCATCAGTGTGACATGGCCGTGGAAAAATGAAATGTGTATCCAATGAAATGCTCACCAAAGGGTGTGCACTGATACTTATGTTCAGGCACTTGAGTGACCTCTCTGGGTATGTTGTGAGCAATTCTAATCACTCATCAAAAGATGTGAATCCAAACTGGAATGTCCAGGCAGGATCGTCAGAGGAATGGAGAGCTCCCTGTACAAGAGGAGATGAAAAAACATGACTTATTCAATGTCAAAAAAGAAAAGCTGAAGAGGCTGTTGTGGCTGTTTATATCAGGAAGGAGAAGAGGGTTTTTTGTACTTTAGTTAATATTTGTCCAAATGGTACCAAATTGCCATGTGTAAATTTCCAACTAGTTGTATTTAAAAAAAAAAAAAAAAGGTTTCCAATTTTCACAGCGTGAAGGTTTTGGAATTGCCTAGTTACTTCAGTACTGTTTTGTTTTTAAAAGCAGGACGAGAAATTGAAATGTGTTTGTCAATGTTATATATAATACCTTTCCCTTCAGATAGTGCAAGATGGAAAGTTGTATTTTTGAAACAACAAGAGTAATGAATTTCTAGGTCTAATCCCAAGTTCACAGTAGTTAGTAGGCAGTGGGTCAATGCTTTTGAAGCAGCAGTTGCTTGAACACTTTTTGTAGGTTGAGGCTGAAGCTCCAGATCGGCAGCCCAGGACAACTCATTTACCTAATCCTTAACAGTGCAGTATAAAATGGTTTGGGGAGGAAAAAATAACTTATTCAGCCATACTGAAATAAACATTTTAAAGTATTCGGACAGGTAATTAATCCTGATATAGTTTTGTTTTTTGCTCTCTGAGAAGTTTCTCACCTCAGCTGTTTCACTCTTTTTATGTGAATGCCAGACCCATCGCACAATCTCTGATCTAACTGCTGCTGTGGACTCAGCTGCTATTTTGAAACCCTGTATTACTGTGATTAGGATTTTCTTTTTTAGGCTTCAGTAGTATGTGTGGAGAAACTAATGGCTTAGTTTGGTATGATTTGACAAAAACCTTTCCCCCTTCAGAACATGCCAGTTTTGGTCAGCTCTCCCATTTTTGACATATTACCATCCAGGTTTGAATGACTGCTAGGACTAGGGTCTGGGACAGAAAGGAAAATAAAATTCACACTTGAAACCAGGGTATTTTCTGCCTTTTGCTTTCCATGAATTCACTGCTGACCAACTTTCACCAGCTTGTGAAATTCAAAACACTTTCAAAATCCAGAGGGGGGAATGCACAGTGCTCTGTGCATCATGTTACGTGTGTCATTCACAGGGTCTTTATACAGACCTCCTATATAGAAAAATTTTCTTTAATAAGTATATACATAGAATTTTTAAATGAGTTTTTAATCACAAGACTAATCAGCAGAGTATAGAACACATTTTGAGGATTGTTTAATTTTTCCTTTGACATACTAAGATCACTTTCTGTTTGGGAAACTATACAGTGAAAGTCCCAAAGCAATAGCGCTTAACTTACCTTGCAGGTAGGTATAGTTCAGGCAAGATCTGCAGTCCAACAGGTATGTGACAAGAAACGGGATTTTGAGAAAAACAGTTAATTCTGTATCTTAGCTATTTAGGTGCAGGCAAATTACAGCCAGAAGGAACTGACGTTCACTATATACATGACACGCCCAGCTCTATTTTTAGTCGAGTCAGAGCTGGTCCTTCCTGGACCCAACACTTCTAGGCAGCCTGTGTGTTTCAAACCTGTTTTGGAGTTTAAAAACATTGCATCCAGCTCAGAGAGACACTCTGCCTTTCCTTTCCCAGCCTCCCCCATGAGCAAACAATCCCCTGCAAACTGCGTAGCTGTAATAGTGATATGTGTTTTGAATCCTTGGGATTCTCACTGTTGGGATGATGCTTATGCCTTTTAGTTCAACGGGAGTCTTACTGGCTTTGAAAGACTTTGGACTGGAGCTGTAAGTTAAAGTTGTTGCCACATGAATAACTGTATTCATTATATCATCAAGGTATTTAATTTGATGGTTTAATTTTTCCTGTGTTCACTTCTTTTTTAACTGCAGACAGACAAGAGAGCAATCTTCTCTTTGTCAATGGAGGACTTCTAAGTTTGATGCTGGGGGCTGCATAGAGTAAAAAAATTAAACTTCCAGGTAAGATGATGTTGAGTTCTGTTTGGGCTGTGGGCAGTAGTGTCTGGCTAGCAAAAAGGGCAATGGTAGCAACTTAAATAACTGCAGCTGTCAAGGTGGTGTTCTGGTGCAGATCAGAAGTATCTTTACTGATAACAAATGGATTTTACAACCTGCACAGGAAGTTCAGCCTCAAAACCAACAACATTATGTTCTGCTTCTTGTACCACAGTGCTGGTCCCTACACGGGTTAGTGATGCATTGCAAACTAACATGGAAAGGTTATTGTGTTCTCATTCTTAGATTTCAGATATGACCCTTGGTAGATTTTGCAGTTTCCTCATCTTTGGCATTACTATGAGCCCAGATTTCTATGTAATTTGATCAGGATTAATCTTTAACATATGTGCCATTCTTCTTTTCCCATAGTTAAAATAACAGATATAAGCTGTTTCTTTTCTATGCAGCTTTATTTTGCTGTATTGTTGTAAACTAAAAATGTCATGAAGATTTAATTTTTATGGTAATGGATATTGGGCCAGAATTATTATGTCTTAGTTACCATTTACAATTAGGTTGATCTTTTTGATTCTAGAAAACAATATATAGTTGTTTGCTGTGTGTATCAACATACGAATAAAGCATGCTGTATACTGAACATATGTAACTTTTGTCTCCCTACAGAAGGCATGTAAAGCAGAAAAACAATGTCCTGCTCTTTTGTTGTCTGAAAAAAAATAGTTCTGTTTGCTGTACTATTATTTCCCCCTAGATTTTCCTCATCATTTTTGGATTGTACGCTAATGGGACAGCAGAGCTGACTCTGCCCATTCCATATCCATTTTCATCCACTCCATGCCCAGTTCAGAGGTACAGAAAAGATGATGAATTATGAAACAGAATTTCATACCTTGTATCTCCATGGATGTTGTTTTTCATAGGACCGCAATGCTGCTGAATTAGTGCTATGTGCCTAAGAAGTGACATAAATGACAACAGTAGTCAGATACTTCTCCTCAACATAAAATACCTGTAGGGAAAGTTCAGGCAGAAGTTTAAAATCAAGGAGGGTCTTGTTATCGATGTACTTTTTGTACCTGTTATGACATATATTTATCTCACAATTTAGTACTGTGTATGTTTTTGACTCTTGAAGGTTAACCACTTTGAGTATAATAGATTTGTTTTGCTAAGACTAAATCTTCAGCTAGTCTGAATTATCACAGCCCCATTGCTCTCAAGTTCTTCCCACTTCAATGAAATGTTGATATTTCCTTATTCCTAGCTTCTTTATCTTCTTTTTTTGCTGGCTTCAACTTTCGGGGAAAAAATATCTGTATGGCAATAAGGATTAAATTACTTTATCTTTTTTTTTTTTGTAAATATACAGTGTAACAAGTTGTAATGTCACTGTGAGTGAAGCATTTCTGGCTTGTATTGCCCTTTATCTCATTATAATGATGCCAGAGGTCCAATGTAAATATCCTTCTGTTCTGTCCAGCAACCATATTTTAATTTAGTGTAATCAAAAAATAATAACTTCTGTAAAACAGCCTGTCAGGGAGAAATCATAGTACTGTTAGGCATTTGGCAAAACTCCATTGCATACTGCTGAGATACAATATTCCAGTTTTGCAGGACGTTTGTCAAGCCACTTGGTTCCTGTAAAGTGTAGGGAAGATCTTCCTATCATCAGATAGCACCTGACAGAAGACTCTGAACAGCCAACTCTTCACAATTTAATGAGCAAACTTGGAGCAGTAATCCTATCAGGAAGGCCATGTAGTGTAGCTCTGCCATATTTGCTGCCAGTGCTGTACTTACTGTTTTTATATGGTCCCTTTTTTTTTTTCCTACAGAGAAATTATTTTTTATGGGACTAACTGTGAATCAAATAGACTCTGTGGAGAAATAGCTTAAGAACATATCTGGATCTTTCAGTTATTTTTTTGTATGTAAACAGTATAATATTTTTCTGAGCAGGATTTTACTTCTTTATTTGCAGTACTTGAAGAAGCTCCAAAATAGGCTTTAATAGGATTGTTGGAATAAGGTATGGGCTTATATCCATGCTGTAGTGACTGTCAGCGGTTCAATTTCTTGCAATCAATCCATCCAGTATACGGACATGTGTAAATGTCTTGCATATGGAACCCCATGTGCTGAGAAATGTGCACTCCTGAACACAGTTCTGTAGGACCTTATGAATAAAAATGGAGGGGAAGGAAAAACATCTATTTAAAAAGTTGAATAGGTTAAAGACAACTGGTGGCAGAAAACAAGTATAAATGCAAACAAAAACCATTCATGTAGTTACACTCGAGGGGCAAATGAATGGAAAAAATGAGATCATATTTTTTTGAAAGATAGTTTAAAATCACTTTTGTAAACCTCTTCAGTGAAAAACTGAATTGTGAGCTTTCCAAAGGGAACAAGCTTTATCATCTGGGAAGAAAGGAAAAAAGGCACGCTTGGTTTTTTGACTTAGGAGGACAATATTCTTCATAGCACATGTAATGTTAAGAGTTCTGTGAATAAAAAGGAGATTGTAGTATCAGCCAGGTTTTGTTGCCTTTTTTTTTTTTTAATTGCTTAGAAGTACATCCCAGAATAGATTCATAAGTGCTGTCATGAAACGTGAATCCTGATGGATGCTAAGTTGTTCTCTCCAGAGTCCAGCCAGAGTAATTCCTGGAATGGCGGGAGCCCTCTGGATAACAGATAGCTGGGAGGACATTGCTGAATGTCAGCTGTCTGTCTTACTGTGATTTTGTTTTCCAAAGTGACTCTGTGTTGGATCATCACCCAGAGTAAATCAGCATTGCTACACTTGATCATAAAATTAATATTTTACATTAGGTGTAGAAGATTAGAAATCTGTGATTTTTAATTTTTTTTTTTTTTTTTTTTTTTTTTTTTTCCTCAGACTAAGTCAATATTTTCAGCCAATTTTAAAACTGGGATAGTTTGTACCTCAGTTGTGTACTCTAGTGCCGTTGAAGATCTGTGCCCTGGAGTGGACTCTCGGAAAGTGTTGCTTTTTCTGCTTGTGGCAGGAGAGCAGCAAAAATCATCTCTATCCATTTCTTTCATCCTGTGCTGGGAACAGCACAGTGTGAGCTCTCTAACCTTGCAGCACTGAACTCAGCCCTTGTCTGCTTGCTTAGAGGAGTCCAATATTGGTTGCAGAAATGTAAACTGTTTGTACTTGGTGCTGTTATTTTGGATATCAGCACTGACTGATTTCCAGAGTTTGATCAAAGAGCTACCTACAATTGTTCTTATGTCAGATGTTACATTTCAGCTCTCTGGATGGTTAGTGTATGAAGAAAACTGAACCCTTGTGTTCTTGAATAGCAGTTTTGGGAACTGCATGCAGTAAAGCTTAACACAAATTTGGAGGACTGTAACAGATGTGAAAGAAAGAAAAATTGATCAGTGTATGACCACTTATGCTGAGATAAAAATTTAGGTCTTGCAATTCCTCTTGGGAAAAGCAAGCTGGAGTACAGGATGAAACCCCTGGTGCTTGCAGCTTCTTTTGCTGCGTGGAATTAGATGCATTTCTCTTGTTGTCATTGGCTTTAGAGCAATCATATTAACAATGTGTCTATGTGTCCCCTTCCCAGTCTCTTTTCTTTACTAGAAGTTAAGTAATATTTTAAGAGCAGTCAGTCCCACACTGTCTGCATTCTTTTCCAGCTCTGGTGTGTCTCACTGTAGTACAAGATTGATCTGTATGTGCTACAACTGTAGAGATGCTCTTTAGTTAAGTTAGTCCTTGATGGTAGAGGGCAGTGTTAATCAGGGGACTGATTCTGTCTGATCAAAACAGAAAATTTAACTCTGAGGAAAATGTGAAAGATATATTGAAAAGCTTGGCAGAGCTGTGGCAGGTTTGTTCGTTTGCTAGATCCTCAGCTTCTCTTTAATATTAATTTAAAAGCATTTGAATGAATTTTCTATCTATAAATTATTTCATTAGCAGAAAGTTTTTCTGTTTGTGTGTACTTACTGTAAAACTCAGAATTCAGGATTTCCCTTGTAGTACTTACAGAAGTCATTCAACTAGAGAAGATGATACCATTGATTTTGACAGTCAGATAAAGTAATGCATGTTCCAGTTTACATATATATATGAAAGGAATTATTTGCAGTTATTTTTCAGAGCTTTTTGTTGAAGAGTTTCATGATTATTTGAATTATTGCTGGAATTTATTGACTTAGTTATTAGAACTCTCCTATCTTCTTATGGGCTGTTTTGAATTAAAATAAAATGCATGTGGGGAAAAGAGTTATAAAGTATCCATTCAGATTTACTTATAGTAATAGTTTTCTCCTGCAGAGCCACCTTATAAACAATAACTGCAATGGTTTTTTGTCTCATTAAGGTGGTGAATTATAAATAAACACTGGCTGTGGAGTAGCGTATATTATGCATTACATTCATGTATGTTGTTTTAAAATTATTTGTAATTTTAAAACAAGGACAATCTAACCTGTTTCAGATGCAGATGCATTATTTATTAGCTTATCAATCTGTAGATCATAATGGTCTGTGAATGTAAATATGATTTTTGATACTTTGTAAATTTTCAGTCTTTAGAAATAAACCAGAGCTTTCTGGAACTGTTACCTACAGAAAAACTAAGTATATTTATGTCTTACTTTCTTAAATGTCTCCACTTTTCTTCTGGCTTGATTTTCCCCCCCCCCCCCCCCCCCCCCCCTCCCCGCAGAGTTTCCTTGATTCCTGATTATCATCCTAATATCCCTTATCATAACATTTTCTTTTAGTTCAGAGCATAGCAAAAGAGAAGCACTTTTCCAGAATCATAGTGCTGTTTCTTTTGTATCTTGCTATCCAAATTTTGCTCTTCTATTTGGTACCCCTTGTAGTTTTTGCTTATTGATGAGCCCTTTCTTGCCTTTTTTTTTTTTTCCCCCTTGTTGTTCGAGTCTGGTTAATTCATGCCTGGTGTGAATTTTTGGCCATGTCCAATACTTACTGGTCCAGTACTGAAGCAGGAGTAATGAGGGATGTCCCTGGCTTCTGTCTTTAAGGCACTATTGCATGGGCCAGCTTTGGTCTCGTAGAGCAGGTCATGTTTTCTCTGTCAGGATGAGACAGCTCCTGCAGAATGGAGCTTCCTCCCTTTTGGTGAAGCTCATGTACACAAATGTGACCCAGCAATGTCAAGCCCTATAAGGTTTGAAAACAGGGCTTAAATGTTCTAGAAAAATATGGGGAAGTGTTGAAATAACTACTACTTCTTCCTTTGTCTTTCCTGCTTAATTTTTCAACCTTTGATTATCGTTTTTTGTTGTTGTTGTTCCTGTCAATTTATATAGATAATGTCATCCTTGGTCATGATGGTATCAGTTTGGAGATTGGAGCGTTCTGATTTGCTTTTGTTTCAGTTTTAAGTCTCCTGGACGAAATGACCCAACACCAGGCAGACAGTGGAATGTTTAATAAAAAGACTAATTCTTAAGTAGTTATACCTGGGCTGGATTCTTAAAAAAATGTTTTCTGTCAGTTATTCTGTCCTCAGCAGACTGTTCACTTCAGGAATGTTATATGTGAAAGTTGGAAGCTTTTCAGGAATATCTAGTGGTAAATAGGAGCCCTATACAGGTATATTTGGGGGTACTCAAATGACAATAATGGTTTTTTATACTGTCCCCAAAAAGCTAGTAGAACTTAAAATTTCCCTAGTAGCTGATCAAGATAGGCACTCTTTGCTGTTATGAATAAGTTGCTATCCTCCTAAAGCATTACAGTTTTGATCTTTGCCTCTTTCACTTTGTTGATTTGAAAAAGTGAAGGTTTTAAACCTGTATCAACTTTCAAGGTGTTGTGTAAATCTCCACAACCTGATTTTTATCTTGTACTTTCTTGGGATTGCCTTTTGTTCTTGTTTAAGTTTGCTTTCAGTGATGACAAACCTCCATCTTGTTTTTCTTCACATGTGCTATTTCTAATTTTGTCACTGTTTAATGAATCAAAATCTGTCTTACCAAATTAACTGATTTATTATTTTTTTTCTCATATTACTTGTTTTTCCTGGTATTTTACCTTTGTAATGTTGCTGCCCCATCATGCCTTATTTACTGGATTTATTTGAAGAATGTGCTTTATTTCCATGGTTAGAGTTACCTTCTACTTGCTTAGTTACAAAGCCTTACTCATGCAAACAGCCTTTTCATTTGGCCCATAAATCTCATCCAACAGTGGAAAGTTTAGTAACCTTTGGATATAAAAGGGAAGGTTTATGATCCAGTAAAAGCTCTGAACATAACATCCCTTTCAAGTATTAATAGGCGTGATGGTTTTTGGAAGGTGGCAAAATGGCCAACTATGTTTTTTTTGTAAGTGCAGTTGGAGAAGGTGCTGGTTTTGAAAATATGCTATGTATTTGACTGGAAAATTATTATTTATGTATTGAGCCGTTTTTACTCTGCTGCATCTAAATCTAGCCTTTATAAAGCCAGATTTTTGAAAAGATGTGTGAAATATAAAATCCACTTGAAAATTTGTATTTGATGTGAAGACCAGTCCCCACTGGTGTGGAAAGAAAGATTCTAAGATGTGGATTCGTTTTGTTATATGAGTACTTTTGCTAACACAAGCAAGCCCTTACAGTTTGGATATTAACGTTCTTGTTCAAATAAAAAAAATAAATAAAATGAGGTATTTAATTTTCTCATAATCCTAAAAATAACTTTTTTTATTTCATGTTTAGCTATAGACTATGTGATACGTACAAATGTGAGACCCACAGTCCCTGCTATTACAATGCCAAAGGTGACATATGTATCCTTCCTGGGTACTTTAATATAATTCTTTCTGAACTGAAGGAACTTTGCCAAAATACCTTGTGTCTTTCTTTATGGAAGTGGGAGAAGATCAAAGAAAAGTTAATGGCAGAGACAGATAAGACTAAGACCCATTAACCAAGTTTTTTATCCTTTTATCAATTACCAAATGTTAAAATAGGCTTTTATAATGAAACAAAAGTATTTCTAAATGTATAATCTTCAGTGTTTTCTGCAGCTGGGAGTGAAGTTCACCATCACTTCCAAACAAAAGTGGATGAAAAAAACAGAACTGTGGTGTCTTCATTAAGAAGTTAAACACGTATTTCAGTTGTCCAGCTAAATAAGATGGTCTCCAATTTCAATTTTTTATCTTTGAAAGATTTGAAACCTCAGTATGAGCTCCTCCAAACTTTCTTGTATATTTATGGTTGCCTTGGCTGCTTTTAAACTGAAGTGTGAGATGTTTTGTGTGATCAGACATTAATCTCTGTGTGTGTGTGTGTGTGTGTTAAATAATGTGAGATAAGAAGACAGGAAAGAAGCAACCATGGGTGAGACTTTTCTAAGTGCAGGGCCCTGCTGGGAGATGCACATGTTTTGCGATTTGGTCACTGCCTCTTCTGCAGAACAACATCTGGCACCTTCTCCTGACAAGTTGCGTTGTGAAGAGGGGAAATGCTGCAAACGTCTGCTGCCAACTTGTGGCTGGTGAGTGTGAGATGGTGAACAAGTGAGTGAGAGCACTGTGCATTTTGAGGCTTCAAGTATCTTTGATTTGATATAAGAAAAAGAAAAAAGTCCACCTGTTCTTCATAAAGACCAGCTTTTTGGCTGTTCTGCAGTTCTGTGTGAATGGACAGCTTCCAATAGGAATAGCTGGCCAGTGTGCAAGACAGAGGGGAATACGCCTACAGTGAGTGGCCAGATAACATCTGTTCACACGTCCAGGTGGTGATGGACTCTTTCAGTGTTGACTATGAATTTGAGAGCATGTGGGGAAAAATACAGTCATGTTATTTTTTATATTGAGGAAAGGGGAAGAAAAAGAATGCTTTCTCTGTTGCACTACACATAATGCTGGCAACTTCACTTTTAACAGAGAAGTGGGAATTACATAAATAAGCACAGAAGCCGTAAGCTCACCTTTTGGAGAACATTAACCAGCCCAAGGATCTCATGATTTTCTGCATAATTAGTGCAAGTTGCAGGGCAAAACTGGGTTTTCAATTCCCCACCAGGTGAGAATCCTCTTCAGTCGATCTCAATAAAACCTATGGAAGAGATGGCAAGGTTCAAGTATTGTTTGTTTGTTTTCCTAGTGATAGTTTTAGGTTTGGATTTGTTTTGGTTTGTTTTTTTTTTTTTCCTGGTGATAGTGTAAGGGATGACATGAGTTTCACATTTTCCTATCTTAATCAAAGGTTTGGGGATTGAATGTATAATTAGTGTTGAACTACACAATTTCTTAGGAACAATGAAGCTGAAGTCCAGATCTGACTATGGCACCAATAAATGCCTGCCACATGTATTTTTATTTTGCTACTTGATTGACTAATCCTGTTCTGAAAAACACTGAGAAGATGCCTCAATTAAAGTAAACATCTTTGCTTTAAGCATTAAAGTCATACTGGGTAAGATTTTGCTCAGAGTTTTGTGGGGTTTTTAAAAGATAATTTATGAACCTCACTGAGTGAATAATTGGCTAGATTAATCTGAAAGGACTTCCTTATGAGATTTCTAGTTGTTCCTGGTGTGAAATAGAAATGAAATGCTATGAACAATACGCATATTCCATCCCACATATTTGTGCTAGCTGCAAGTCAAAGGTTTGTGCATGGAGTTTACGCCCATGATTGCGGAGAGATTAATATAGTAGTTCTGTAGTCCTTGGCCTATAAAAGTCCAATCTTGGATTGTTTGTTTGTTTGTTTGTATTTTAAAAAGAGGAGGTGGGTCGGGGGGGCTCTGTTTGGTCACATACCCGTGATCACACCCACTTCTTTCTGGCCTGTAAATAATTCCCTTGTCTTCCTCCCTCCCTCAGTTCTGGCTCCAAGGCATGCTCATGGAGCCAAGATCCATATTTCAAATGGAAAATGAGAAACCATGTGGACCTGATCTGTAGCTACCCTTGCCCCATTTCTTAATCATAAGTTCTAATGGTGTGTGTGAAAGTGAGGTTTTTGAAACTGTTTTCCTCCTTGCCCTGTATCCATTTATGTCAAGTTAGCTTTACTAAGAAATTGTCTGAGCAATACGTAGGTTGAACATCAAATTATTTGTGATTTTTGAGCATTTCATTACAAAGATCAATGTTTAGTAGTACATGTATCCAGTGAAGGATAAAAGGTGCGTAAGAATTGCAAGGACTGTGATAAGATCGTAACAGACTATTGCATATGCAAATTGCTGACAAGTGATTAAGTATTCTTGCTGATTTAAGGGTCAGCATTCAATGGGGAAAAAAATATGAGCGATTTTATATATCTTAACTGTTTGATGCACACACTTTGAAATGATTTGTCCAATTCTCCTCTAAAACTGCATTACTGAATGTGTAAGGACATCTTTTTTTATTGTGGTTTGGCTCAACTACAGAATCGGGAATTAAGCATGACAATAGAAAATTCTGCATAGTTGCAGGTGGTGGCATGTTAGCCTTGCACTGTACTGGTTCACAGGTATGGCTGATTGGTGTAGGAACCTATTGAACCCTTTAAAGAAGTAACAGAAAAGGAAAAAAAATTGAGATTCCCTTTGTTCCTTTAGACTTATAAATCAAAACTCTTTGCAAAGAAACACTACAATGAACATTTATAGTGTCTGGCAAGTGTAATGTAACTTAGGAAGCTTTTTGTACACTTTCTATCCCAACAGAATGAAGTTCATCTTAATGTTTGCACCTGATAGGTACCTTTTTATTAAATGTTTCTCAGAGTCAGAGATGCATCTGTGTACAGGGGCATCTTCAGCTTCTCGAATACTACCTTTTCGTACCTCTGTTCACTGGAAGCAATGGAGGTAAGTGCTGAGTATATCTTAGGATTATTGTATCCAGTAACTGAAGTGAAAAACTCTGTCTATCAAGTAGATGATGCTATGTTATAGCCATCCTTTGCTGGACCTACACACATACACACTGCCAGCACAGCCCCACCACACCCATGAAATTCTTTAGAAAAATAAAGGAATTTCTTAGCCATTTGTTTTTGTTATGTTCTTTTAAGCTTTCACAACAGCCAGATGGCTTTGTAGAAGATAAATCATCTTGCAGATGTGAACTCCCCAAATAAATAAGCAAATTAATGATTAATTTAAAAGTATTTGTTCTGAAGGACTTAAATTCTTAAAAAAAAAAAAAAAATTGCTGCCAGATATGTGTGTGTGTGTGTATATATGTGTGTATATATATCACTGTTCCATTTCAGCTGCTTTTATGCATCATTCAACATGTTTCTGCTCCATATTTTTAATAGCAAGCACAGTTTTCCTTTCTAAAGAACTTGCTGGAGCAAGACGACTTTCATCTGTAGAATACCTGAAAAACGAAAGGACAAAACTTTTTTATACAATATTATCAGTGGGGTGAAGGAAGGGAGCTTATGGGAAGGAGGGGTCTAGACTATTATGCATGTATCTTCATGAATCTATCAAAATGCAAGTAGTAAATAAAGTTTATAAAGTATTATTTTAAATAATACTTTTGGAGTATAATTTTAAGTAAAGTTTATAAAGTATTATTTTAAAGTAAATAAAGTAGTAAATAACTTATTAGGGATTTAGATAATCTTATAGAAGGGAAGAATAATCCTCTGTTAGGAATGAATTCCTGGTAACTGTTTTTCTTTGAAAAAGAGTTTATACCACTGCGGGTACATTTATTTATTTTAAAGCAAAGGAGGTAAACTACATTGATGCTTGTAAAACCATTGCAGGAAATTTTACTAGCTGTGAATTATCACCTTGCTTCATAGTGTGGTTAACGCTTCCAGCTGTAGACTAATTAAAAGGCCAATCAGCTCTGAAAAAGAGCAAAATAGCATCTTTTGTTGATTTGCCAGTGTGAAGGCTAAATGACGGAGCACATTAGACAC
Organism: Leptosomus discolor; assembly: GCF_034619465.1. Classification (NCBI taxonomy): domain Eukaryota; kingdom Metazoa; phylum Chordata; class Aves; order Leptosomiformes; family Leptosomidae; genus Leptosomus; species Leptosomus discolor. Next base: position 51,097,600 of record NC_141397.1, on the reverse strand, counting down.
TCAGGGCTCCACACAACTGGAGTGTGCAGCCTCCCCACAACTTCACAGAGATGCTCCTAGTTGGAGGATGGCCCATCTCTGATGGATTGATATGTTCTCAGCTGCATCTTATACTGAAAAAAACTCAAGACTGCGGGTTAGGGGAGATGTACAAGGATCTTGTACCTCTACTGGCTTAGAAGGCTTTAGCCATGTGTTTTGTACATGAAATTTGCACTCTCACTTGACAGAGTAAAATAGTACGAGTGTTTTCACAGTAGGACCAAACTGTAGAGATTTAAAAATACTGGAGAGAAAAGACAATGAATGAAATAAGCTCTTTTAATTTTATTTTTAAGTGAATAAAATTTAGCTTGTGGTCTGAACACAAGGTTCTGTTATTTCAGACAGAAAAAAATATTTTGGTAACCTCATGAGATTAGATTGCTGAAATGAGTTTTTCTTAAACCAGTTATTTTTCCACCTTTCTGAAACTGATTATTAGTCAAGCAGTTTGTTCTTATTAAAGTTTTTTTATAATGCTATATGTTGTGATACTATCTATCCATTCCTTGTTTTCAGTGATCATGTAAATGAAAAGATGTGAGTGCTAGCTTCTCCGATTGAAGTCCTGTTGACTTCAAGGAGAGCAGCGCTGGGCCCCAGTCATTAACAGGGATTTTTAAAACCAGACACTGTGATGCTGGGCAGATTTTATTGCTGTTGAGAGATGCAATGTTCTTTGTTATTCTTAGCCTCTGACCATTGCTAAAGCTGAATGCTGCCCACAGTTGTCTGTTGTTTGTCTTTTGAGCTGTGAAGTCTGCTATGCCTCTAGGGTACCAGGCAATGGCTGGTAAATTTATGGGATGTTTGTCTTTGTGTGAATGTCCCGTTCTGGTCTTGAGAACTGTTTTGAGATTGCATGTCTGCACATATTAGATTTTCATTCTGTAGCATGATGTACCCATAGTCCTCTAAAAAGTAATTGATTACACAAAGGACAATTTTGGTCTTGAACAAGTCTTTTCTTGTTAAAAGCAAGTCTTACATCTTATGGTTCTATTATAATTCAGATCAAGTAATTTGGTTACCATTTTTTGTTTTCGTTTTGTTTCCTTTAGGTTTAGAGGTGAGTTTATCACATACAGTAACACTTTTATGTAACTGACTGATAGCATAATTAATTTTTAATATTTTTGTATTAAATAAATGGTTGTTACCAGAGACTGAAAGAAATCGTATCTGCTGTGGTAAATGCTTTCTCTCTGTACTATTGCTGTGGTTTCCATTAGAGTGACACTATTCCATTTAATGCTAACAAAATATTGTGGTTTCTTAGTATTATGCTGCAAAGAGGACTCTCTTGGATGAACAAGAATGCAATTTTTTACAGTCTAGACTTGCCATTTTCCCGGTAGTGATACACAGCACTGAACTGTTTGTCCTGAAGTCTGTTGTGTATGCAGCTATGAATGAACACCTTTCAAATGGGTACTTGATTCAGGAAAGTAGTAAGCTAGATTGCACTACATTTTCTTAATTGGATTAGATAAAAATGAACATGATTTGGCAGAAAAGCTGCCTTTTGAAACAAGGATATCCATCAGTTACGTGATTCATCCACACACCCTCCTCCACAAATGCCAAGGAGATGCATTTTTCAGTGTCTTCCTCTTGAAGTTATACAAGTCACTGTGATCGGCTGTCATTAATCTTATAACTTGCTTACTTTTGAAATAATATTTATGGCCTCAAAAACAAAATAACAAATTCCATATGCCTATCTATTTCACATTTCCAAATGTCACCATAGTGGTCCGGTACTAGAAGTAGGTTGTCTGTGTAAAATGTTACCAACTTATGACATTATTATTTGATGGACTTAACTTCATAAGTGCATCAAAATGGCTATACAGAATTGGTCCACTGTCTCTCTAGTGCTGATAGGCCACTCTGTAGTCAAGAAAGGAGGCTTTGTAAAAGGAAGTAAGAACATGGCTACTGTATGGTTATTATCTCGTTTAGATGCTTCGTTATCAAAATGAACAACAAAACTGTTCCCTCAGGGAAGGGAAGCAGCTCATAAAGGGTACTGCTTAAAAATTTGCCATCAGTATCAGAGTTGCATAATTTCAACTGATTTTCATCTGAGAAAAATATTGAAAAATATTAACAAAACAGGACCTGGATAAATAATGACTGTATGTAATGGGATATAAGCATTAATGAACAATCTGCACTTTTACTGATTATTGATATCATTAGAAAAGTCAGGCAGAAATTTGTACAGGACTGACTGCATAAGCTGAGCATGTTCAGTATTTAAATAGCTCTTCTTCGTCCTATTGATGTAAAATAATTTTTTTTTTTCAAAATTTATGTGGTCATCACTGACTTTCTGGGAAGACTGCATCTCTATGCCAAGGTTGTAGCTCAGACTTACCCGATACTTAAATGAATTAAGCACAGCAAATGAAAATAGTAACACAGGAAAAATTAAGGATCATATTAAAACCTGAATTTCAAGCACAGTTTTTTTAAAAAATTTAATATTAACAAGATTGAAACTTTGAGCGTTTGACATGAAAATGACATGAAAATAAACTTTAGCTCTTCAAATGTATCATTTTTCCTCTGGGAGCAAGTGAAATGATGGAATTCTCTGTTTTTATTTGTAATTATTAATGTACTTTAGGTCTGTATTTCATATTTTTTTTATTATAAAGTACACTCGGAAATGTCAGGGATTACTGGACTCTGCTGTGCTAGAAAAATGGAGAGAGCTGTGCAGTCTGGATGTAGGTGAAGAGGTTATTTAATTGCGCTCTGATAAAAGATGATTACTATAGCTTGTACCTGCATATGACAGAACTGGATCCTGCAATGCTATTGACAATTGTATCCAGCTTAACTGAAGTTTTCATGCGACAAAAGGGAAGAATAAAGACCTTGTGTTTAAAATGAAGAAAGAGGGAATTGTGACTCAATGCTATTCTACAGAGGGCTTAGCTGACATAGTAAGCAATTAAGCCTCATGATTATTGCAGCAAACTTCACAGAAGATGATGTGTTAGGTGGGGTACAAGCAGTTGTGTGGCCTTTATTCTTTTTTTAGTGCAAATACAAAATTATTTCAGGGAAGTGGGATTTGACTAATCAGCAAATACTAGAATACTGCATCTGTTTCTGGGGTCAGTGCCTCAAAAGATATGAAGAACTGGATGATGTCTGCAAAAGAGCTAGAATGAAAGATTTGTAAGCTGGACAAATGTTATTGTGCTGAGGGGTATCAGAGTCAATCCAAGTTTTTTAAAGAACAACAATGCAAAATTGTGAGTGTTTCATAGAAAGATAAAAGTGGAGAAATTCAGAACAATGCTTGGAAGCTGGATCCTGAAAAATTCAACTCAGAATAAAGGAAGAGGTTTTTGTTTCAAAACAAACAAGAGAACACTGCAGTTTTTACAAACCAGCAAGGAGTGAGAATGGTAGATTCTTGCTTTATGTCTTTAGACAGTATGCATTTCTTTGAGAGATATACCAGCAACGAACTCAAACAACTGTAGCCGGACAGTAGGATAAGACATTATTACCCATAGGTAGTTTCTATGAATCCAACATATAGAGAAGCTGAGAATCAGGCCTAGTGATTGTGGGTAACTACTGTAAATTTGTATTAGCTTAAATTAAATTAAGATATGTCACATGTAACTTGAGAATCAGTCCTTCACAGTCTAAGCATACATATTCTTAAATTAAACCAAAGAATGTATTTTTGAGTATTAATTAGCACACTATAAACAACAGCTGGCAGAGTAGTCTACTGGGAAAAGTCAATATTTTTAAATTCTTTATAAATCCAGTAAAAGGAACTCTGTTTCTATAAGGAGTCCTTGTAGTAAATCATTACAAGCAATAAACAGCTCTTCTTTTTTTTTTTTTTCTTTCCATACAGTTGGCTCGTTAAGTATTACTCTGAGGGAGACTTCAAAGGACTCCAATATCTTATGCTACATCTGTATAGGAGTACAAGATGTAGAGCTAAGGGAGGGAAGCACAATGTCACAGAGAGCCTCTGGGAACTACATTGCCTGAGAAGATTGATGGGAATTTGTTACTGTGTGTTACTGAGAATACACAGTTAGTGACTAGTAGGAAGTATCTCCCTAGGGAGGCAGATAACTTCCATCACCTGTGCATCACAGCTTTTTCCTCTGTATTTAGTTTGAGTAGGGTACGCATGTACCCTAGCAATTGGGTGGAAAGAACAGGCTGTTTGAAAAGGAACACTGTGGTTTTGATCTTATTAGATGGAGAATCCTCTATCTGTAAGGTTACACGAAACCCAAGAGGGCCTTCAGAAAGCCATTTCCGTGGGTTTTTGCACAAGTGTGCAGCATCGTAGCTCTATTGCTGCAAAAGAAAGACAAGTCTTTATGATGAAATTAAGACATTTGTTTTCATAGATGTGAGTTTGAGAATGTTTTGTCTGTCAAGGGGACATAACTGAGGTAGACGCAGTGAGAGACTGTTTCAGCCCTTTTTAATAAGAGACTCCATTCTTAGCTGATTGTGTGTGGAAATTGAGTAATTTTGTCCTTGCTGAAGGTTACTAAGGAAAAAACTGTTGAAAGGAGAATCATTAATTTTTAAAGATGAACAAGACTAGTGAGATAAGGGAAAAAGGAAGAGAGCAAACTTTGGAAGTACTTAAGACCCTAGGGAATTGGACTGTGACCTTTTGTATAAACACGAGTATGATTTGTGAAGAGAATCTTGAGTAAAGTATTTCCTTCCCTTTTCAATTATTTCAATTAGTCTACAAGAATATGCAGTGCATTAAAACCATAGTGTGGCTAAGAAATGCTGAGAAGGTCAGACTTCAGGCTGAAGAGAGGCCAAATTTGGAGGGGTATGAGTAGTACTGGAACCTCTGGCAGCAATGTTCAACATCGTGGTGCTTGCTTGAGCACACTTGTAAAGAGAGTGAATTGTCTGAGTAGAAACAAAATCCTTCAGCAGAAGTTGCCAAGTCTAATGTCTGTTTTGTGTTCATGAGGGGAAAAGTATTCATTCCTGCAGCAAATAAGGAAAGTATTTTAGGAAGCCTAAAAACCTCCAAGGTGTTTTCATCTCCTATAAGGACAAACAAGGGGAAAGAGGAGGAGCCATCAAGGGGTTCTTTACTCTCACAGGAGGAAACAGGTTTTGGTAAGATCATCGCTATTTAATTTTCCTCATGTTACTTCTCTTGGTGTGGGGTTGTTTTGACAATGATGATGACTAGAGATTCAGAATGTCGAACTGAATCTGAATTGTCAGCTGTGATAGCAACCTTGCAACCTACCTTAAAGCCTTGATTGAAAGGCTGAAAAAGGTGTACTTCCCCAGAGTTAAATGGTTAATAGTTCCTGTTCCTTGCCTTGCTGTTTCTCTCTTTACTTCACCTATTCCAATAACTCCCAACATGAAATAGTTTCAGCATGTAATAACTGGAACAACAAGAGGTGACAGAAAATATAAGACTCACATTGTGTATTTTAAAAATAAATAGCTTCAGGAGGGCTCCTGAGCTGTTATGGCTGGAACATGCCTTTATCAGAATTGCAATGAAATATGTAATTTCTGTAACCACAACATATTTAATTGTAATCCTCAGTGTAGATTCCTTGTCTCGATACCTTTATACTGGTGTTCTTGTTAGGCTGAAGTTGCCACGAAGTCTTTATTTTCTTGTTTGTAACTTTATCATCTTTTCACCTTTAGTTGTCCTTCTAGTGACTTCAGTGTGGGGTTTTTTAAAGAGTGTTCACATACATTTTTTTGTTTTCAGATTATGATGTTGACAGATTGTGAATACTTTAAATCTTGAAATATCACAATATCTCTTTTGAAAGACAGTTTCTTTTGGAGAAATAGAGAGAGACTCAAATCCAACCATGGGTTTGTGGCCTCAGCTATTTACTTTAAGTGACTTCATCCTGCACTCCTCTCAAAGATCAGGGATTTAATTTCCAAGATGTCTATCTAAGTAAGAGAAGACCTTAAGCTAATAATGAAATTATTTCAACGCCAAATTCCCCATTAACAGGGTAGTACTTTATTTGCTTTTACAGTTATCTCTTTGCTCTTAGTAAATGAATGTGTACATTTTTGTAAGACTTTCAGAACTGTGTTATTCCTGCTGTCTAATTATTCATGGTCCTCTATCAGAAGTACTCTGAGTAGAAGACTTCCAAAATGTTCCTTCCCTTCAAAGGACTGTGTTTGCATAGTCTTGTTTTAGGTAGATTTAGCTTTGTATTCATCAGAGCTCCATAAATGTAATAGCAATTCACATTTTCGTAAAGCTAATACTCAAGCCTGCTGCTTCTGCCAAAATCACTTTCAGAGAAAAGTAGTTATGTGCTCTGGAGAAATAAATGGTTATCACAAATAGGTACCAGGAAACAGTTCAGCATTTGCATTAATTTAAATTCCTTTTCAGAATTTAGAGAGGTGAAGGGAAATAAAATAAAAAAAAAAGGATGAATAATGTTAACTGTATTACATATGATTTTCATAGGGACTATAAAATGTGATGAGGTAAACTTTCTGAAATTAAAATCTTGTCATGATGCACTCTGGCCTTGAAAAGTTTAATATAAACAAAAATATCTACTAATGAATGTGAAAAGCAGCAGTCGTGCCATGAAACAACTTATGGTATAATTTAAAATACATAGTTGGCAAATGATCTGATATGAATTTTATATTCACTTGGAGTTTCTCTTAGGAGTAATTTTGTTACTTTTAAGTATGCTAGCAGTGAAATTTAAATGTCTGCACTAAATGAAGCAAAAAGTAAAGTTTTTGGGTGTGGAAGGAGAGTTACTGGATTACTTCTATGAAATTCTTTTACGAAAACAATTTGGACCTTAGCTTTAAAACTGAAGAAAAATAAACACTTGGGGTAAGGAACACATCATTAATGGTTGCCTGTAACAGTGAGCCTTTTCAGTCTGTGTAATTGGAGCAAATCGGGCAGAAACACTACTATCAGCTGTTAAATGCTATTGTACTACTTAATTTCTTTTTTTTTTCCCTTGAGATGAGACGTGACTCCTTAATTGAATACATCTTGATGTTAGCGTCAAATTTTAAAGCATATGCAAGTGTGTCTTCCTCTTAATGAATCATGGTGAAGAGTTTTAAAGTAGATGACGCCATCTTCCAGTGACTGAAAGGTATACCGACCGTGCTGCTCAATGTATGAATCAATATTAGATAGTCACAGGTCAAGGTCACTGATGGTTAGTATCCTTGTGATACCATCATTGATCAGGCTTTTTCTCTAGGTTTGCTAGCACCTTCTGGTGTTATTGAATATAAAATATTTGTAGTGTTATGGATGTGCTGGTGGATCTTGTTGGAGAGAAAAGGAGTCTGCAGTAGTCCATCCTTCTTTGCAGGCAGGCTTTTGACCTGTGTATATCAAGAAAGAGCTATGTTACACACGGTCTCCCTTTCTTTCATCCTGGTCAGTCTGTGAGACAGCAAGGGTGAGGGATGGAGGGAGAAGGAGGTTAGGCTGCAGTGTGGTAAATGACATAAAATTGTACAGATGCACTGCCATATCCTTTTTTGGAAGACAGGGCATATACCACAGCAAAAGGCTCAAATTTGACCCATAAAAGATGCTGAAGAGGTTAATATATGAGGTTACTATACTATATCTGTGATAGCTCATTAGAAAGAAATAATTATAATTTTATACCTTTGATCTGAAAGTGTTTTCCCTCTTTACACTACTTGTACCAGTAACAATAAATATTACATTATAATGCAAGCCCTCTTTAGCATCATTGATTTTTACATCAAGACTGGCCACATTTACCAAAATAGACTCCAAACTCTTTTTTTTTTTTTTTTTTTTTTTTTTTTTTTTTTTTTTTTTGTGAAAGATCACAGGAAATTTTGCAGTCGCTGTCTTGCAGTGTGTTGACTTCTATGCTTGAGGATATTTGCTGTATGTTACTTCATTCTAGTCTGGATTTTCCCACAGCAGCAAAACCCTTATATGTCTGAATGATAACATCTAATGACTTCCAGGATTTTCCTGTTTGCAGTGGTTAATTGCCATGACAGCAGCATTGGGCAGGATAATAAAATGTAAGTGTGTGCCTTTGGGATACTCTTTGACCCATTGGGTCAGGGCTGAAGACTAGTTCCAGTTTGGAGCTCTTGTCTTCTGTAGCAAGCTTAAAAATCTAACCTGCTTACATAAATGTTTAATATACAGAGAAAGAATCATGAGTGTGTGTAATTAGGGAACATATTAATAAGAGAATAGGCTTCAGAGAGCTAGAGTTTCTTCCATCACTATCAGAAAAAGCATTAGAGAAAAGGGGAACCCCTTTGCCTTCCTTAAGGCCCTTGGCAAAGAGACTTAGTCATCATCTGCTCAAAAAGGTACACACAAAAAAAGCGGTTTGTTTTTTGTTTGTCTTTTATAAATCAATTCTCCAAAACCAGATAAGGACAAAAAGGAATTGAAGTTGAAGTAGATCAGTACAGCAATTATCCGAAAAGGGAAGGTAATAACTGCCGGGACTTACCAACACCTGTCTAGTTAGCAATAGTCTTTGTAAGCTGATGCTGGAAATCAAGGAAAGGCCAGAGGAAGAACTGAAAGGATATGGGCTATGAGTGTTCATGGGTCTGTCCAAGTGATATTTACTATCCTCCAAATCAATGATGATATCTTTGATCATTGCAGAAAGGCTAAAACTAAGTTGATAAACTAAATTGTTTAAAGTGCAAGGTGTTGTTATCAGCAAATGAAGATGAATAAATACATCCAATGTCAGATTCTTTCTGTGGTTTGTGGGAGAGAAAAAGTGTCTTGCAGCAGCAGCTCCCAAACTCCAGTATTACATGGCAAAATCCTCTGAAATTAGAGGAAACAACCATGTGTTGTTTGTGCTGTGTGAAGATAAGGTAGAAAATGTGGAAATAGAAAAAAATCTAAATGCTGCCAGTAGAGAAATGTTATTGGTAACCCTTCAAAGAGAGACAATTTCCTCTTCAAGTCTAGATATGTTGTTTCTCAGCGGTGATAGAAAATACTTTGAGAATAGCTGAGATCACCTGATGCAATACTTGCCAGGTTATGATTGGTATTAGTTGTGGAGTGGCAAATCCTGCAATAGAAATGCTACCAAAGATCAGAGTCATGTTGTGCTAATTGATGGCCTAATAGGTTCTAGTTCAGAGCTATACACTAGAGATGTTTGGGGTTTTCCCAGGCCTGTGGATATAGTTTGGTTATAACGGTTCCTGACCTTCAGTACCTAGCAATGTAAATAACATTGCTTGGGTATGTTCTCCTGGCAAAATTCAGTTTCTTTTATTGAATGTTAATGTGCAGTTGTTTATTTAAACTCAAAATAGGCAATGAAGAATTTTTCATCCTTAAATCACTTGGAAGATCCTGAATTATGAGTGTGTCCCTATATCTGTCAAATTAATAATAATAGTTATCAATCTTGGTGGAAATAATACTTTCACCCCAGATCCTATGGATATTCTAAATAGGATCTTAAAAGCTGTTCTGACATCTGAGGAGAATTCTGGTCATTGAATATCTGGTTTTGCTGTCGCACATAGTGATGCACATCTATTAACTTTGATTTATATCTTTAAGCCATTCAGGGCATTGACTTTTTTTTTTTTTTTTTCTCAGAGGAAAGAGCTACTAAAGAATCTAAACGAAAATAATTTAAGAAATCTTTTCTGCTTCTCTGCTTGTTTCTTGGATGAGTGTGAATCTGTCATGTGTAATGATGAGCTACCAGCAATTAGCAGTTATTCACTGTTACAGTTTGAGAACTACTGAGTCCCAGTTAGGGTCCCATTGTGATCTGCCTTCTTCAGTTTGTAACCAAGAGCAGCTTCCATAACACAGCCTTACATCTATTCATAGGATTAGGTACAATAAAGTGTTATGAAGGGCAGAGGGAATGTGGCGTAAAGAAGAGTTATAATATGATGTTTTGGTGCTTCCTTCCAATCTGGATGTGCTCAAATATGTTTTCCTTAATTGGACATATTTCTTCCAACATATTGTTACTATTGAACAAATTCACTGGGGGAAGGAGGGGGTTGCAACATATGGATCGTGATTTTTCCTTATTGGTTCGCTTGAGGGAGGGCTGCTTCTCAACTCTTCATGCCTGTTCTTCAAGCCACAAGCTGTGGGATGCCATGCCATGGTTAGAGGGACAGAGTGCTAGCGAGGGCCCTCAGCACGTTGCTCTGAGGTGTGCTGGGTACACTGCAGCACACTTGAAGTCTTACAGAGATGAGCCAAGGGCTCCTGAGATGGTAGGAGCCAACAGGAAAACACTGGTGAAATGCCTCAACAAAATCAAGCGGTGTTCCGCTAAGAAGATGACATGGCTGACAGCCCAGCTGAAGTGCCTCTACAGCAATGCATGCAGCATGGGCAACAAACAGGAGGAGCTGGAAGCCACCGTGCTGCTAGGAAGCTACAACCTGGTTGCCATTATTGAAACTTGGTGGGATGAATCCTATGACTAGAATGTGGCTATTTATGACTACAGGATGTTCAGAAGGGACAGGCAAGGAAGGAGGGGTGGAGACATTGCCCTCTACATCAAGAAATGGGTGGAGTCTGAAGAACTGTCTCTGAAGAATAGCCGCAAGCAGGTTGAAAGCTTATAGGTAAGAATTAGAGACTGAAACAACAAAGGGAACCTTGTAGTTGGGGTCTACTGTATGTCAAGGGGAGCCTATGGACCAAGTCTTCTTACTCCAGCTACAGGAGGCTTCATGCTCACAAGATCTCATTCTGTTGGGGGATTTGAACAACCTGGCATCTGCTAGAAAAGTAGCACAGCAAGCTGTAGGCAATCTAGGAGACTCCTGAAATGCATTGAGGATAAATTCTTAAGCCAGGTAATAAGACAGCCCTGCCAGAGGGGATGAGATACTGAAGCTGATGGTCACCAATGCAAGTGAGCTAACTGGTGACATCAAGATTGGAGGCAGCCTGGAATGCAGTGGTCACATACTGTGGAGTTCACAGTCCTGAGGAATATGGGTCAGGTGAAGAATAAAGTCAGGACCCTGAATTTTAGCAAAGCAAACTTCCAGCTGTTCAAGTATTTAGTCAGTAGGACCCCCTGGGAAACTGCCCTCAGGGACAAGGGAGCAGAACGGAGCTGGCAGATCTTTAAGGATGCTTTCTATAGAGTGCAAGAGCTCTTGATCCCCAGTTGTAAGAAATCAAGAAAGGAAGGCAGAATACTGTAGTGGCTGAGTTGAGACCTGCTAGTCAAACTAAAGGGCAAGAAGGAAATGCCCAGGGAGTGGAAGCAGAAACAGGTAACCTAGGAAGAGTGTAGGAATGCTTCCCAGTTGGGTAGGGATGGGATCAGCAAGGCCAAGGTGTGGCTGGAGCTGAACTTGGCAAGGGATGCAAAGAATAATAATAAGGGCTTCTACAGATATATCAACCAGAAAAGGAAGGTTAAAGAAAGCATATGTTCCCTATGAGCAAGACTGGCAAGATGGTGACAATGGGTGAGAAGAAGGCTGAAGTACTCAATAACTTTTGCCTCAGTTGTCACCAGCAACCTCTCTTTCCATATCTCTTGAGTGGATGGGCTGCAAGATAGGGACTGGGGTAGCAAAGTCCCTCCCATTATAAGAGAAGATCAGGTTCATGACTATCTGAGGAATCTGAACATATGTAAGTCTGTGGGACCTGATAAGATGCATCCCAGAGTCCTGAGGCAATCAGTTGGTGTAGTTACAAAGTTACTCTCCATAGTATTTGAAAAGTCGTGGCAGTCAGGTGAACACCCTGGTGACTGGAAAAAGGGAAACATTGCATCTATTTTTAAAAAGCGTAGAAAAGAGGACCCTGGGAACTATTGACCTGTCAGCCTCATCTCTGTGCCTGGGAAGAGCATGGAAAAGATCCTCCTAGAAGCTATGCTAAGACGCATGGAGGAGAGGGAGGTGATTTGAGACAGCCAGCATGGCTTCACCAAGGGCAAATCCTGCCTGACCAGCCTAGTGGCCTTCTATGATGGAGTGACTACACCAGTGCACAAAGAAAGAGCCACAGATGTCATCTTTATTGATTTCTCTAAGACTTTTAACAGAGTCCCCCACAACATCCTTCTCTCTAAATTGGAGAGATATGGATTTGATGGGTGGACTGTTCGGTGGATGAGGAATTGGTTGGATGGTTGCATCCAGAGGGTAGTGATCAATGGCCCAATGTCCAGATGGAGATCAGTGATGAGTGGCATCCCTCAGGAGCCTGTACTGGGACAAGTGCTGTTTAATATCTTCATCAGTGACATAAACAGTGGAATTGAGTGCACTCTCAGCAAGTTTGCAGATGACACTAAGCTGGGTGGTATGGTTGACATGCCCGAGAGATTGGATGCTGTCAAGAGGCACCTGGACGAGTCTGAGAAGTGGGCCTATATCAACCTCATGAGGTTCAACAAGGCCAAGTGCAAGGTCCTGCACATTGATCGGGACAATCCCTGATATCAATACAGGCTGGGGGAGGAAGGGATTGAAAGCAGCCCTGCTGAGAAGGACTTGGGGGTGCTGGTGGATGAAAAGCTGGACGTGAGCTGGCAATGTGCACTCACAGCCCAGAAGGCCAACCCTATGCTGGGCTACATTAAAAGCAGCATGGTCAGCAGGTCAAGGGAGGTGATTCTTCCCCTCTGCTCTGGTGAGACCCCACCTGGAGTACTGTGTCTAGCTTGGGAGTCCTCAGTAGAAGAAAGACATGAACCTGTTGGAGTGAGTCCAGAGGAGGGCCACAAAAATGATCAGAGGACTGGAACACTTCTCCTATGAGGACAGGCTGAGAGAGTTGGGGTTGTTCAGCCTGAAGAAGAGAAGGCTCCAGGGAGACCTTGTTGCTGCCTTTCAGTACTTAAAGGGGGTCTGTAAGAAAGATAGGGGCAATCTTTATAAGACAGCCTGTTGCAATAGGACAAGAAGTAATGGTTTTAAACTAAAAGAGGGCAAATTTAGACTACATATAAAGAAGAACTTTTTTCTGTGAGGGTAGTGAAACACTGGAACAGGCTGCCCAGAGGGATGGTAGAAGCCTCATCCCTGGAAATGTTCAAGGTCAGATTGGACAGGGCTCTGAGCAACCTGGTCTAGCTAAAGATGTCCCTGATCACTGCAGGGGGGTTGGGCTATGTGACTTTCAAAGGTCCCTTCCAACCCAAATTATTCTGTGATTCTATGGTCTGGGTGAATGTATTAGGGGAAGGTGAATCTACTCTATGCTGGAGCTCACACCGGGATGTTAACTCTTTCTCTTCTTAATGTCATTTGTTGGTGATGAGAGTGCATGGAAGTTGGGCTCAGTGATTGCATAACTTCTGTAGTTTGGCAGAATGATTGCTCTGCCCCCTTGCTCTGGCAGTGGCTTTCTTGCTTCTACCGCTTTCTACTGTTGGAGAGAAACCTCCTTGAACGAACCATTAATTATTGTGTTCTGCACAAAGCCCTCCTGGTTTTAGATGTCCTTTTTTTTTTTTTTTTATTGTGAGAAGAAAAGAGTGCAAAAAATACTAAAAGTATTAGCAAAACTTGGTGCATTGAGACTGAAGTGAATAATCTAGTTTTTTATATTTTTGGTTAAGAGTTTTTGGTGGTTGAGCATTAAAATGACCACAGTGGAAATGAGTTTACTCTCTGAGTTCCTATGTTTTCTTCTGATTATGAAAAGCTTCTCTCTTTCTTTTTCTAGTTCTGTGAAAGAAACTATGAAAGCCATATTTTTTTAATGGAAATGTGCAGAGATCATTGCTTATTTATCGTAACTGTTTGGGGACATAACAGGTCATTAGGAAGTAGTAGAGTATTTTTGGAGATTGTTTTATCTCTACCAATGCCAGCTTAAAAATAAGCTTGTAAATACTTTAGTCCATTTTGAGAATTCGTCTCTTTATGTGTGTGGTTTGGGATTTTTCTTTTGTGGTTTATTGGAGTTATATCATTTTGTTAGGTTTTTTGTTAGAACACAGAACCAGTTTTGTAAATACTATTTAAATTTGATAGTTGTTTTTTTGGCTTTTTTTTTTTTTTTTTTTTTTAAGTTTCAGGCAGATATCGAAAGGAGCATGACTGTGGGTCTGGGTTTTTTCCTGTCTGTATAATTCTTTGAATGCTGTATTGTGTAATGAGTTTTAAGAAGAACTCCCCTCCGAATTAATGGGGTAGTCTACTTCAAATCAATGTCACAGGATAGTCCTATGTATTTGCATACTTTAATTATATAATTGAATTGTGCATCTTAATTATTACATGATTACATGCCTTAAATGTGTAATTACAACCACTTATGCTGACTGCATGACCAAAAGCATGAAATTAGGGTGTGTAATTACAGTATATACACTAGTTGAAGAAGTGTGATTTAGCTTTTTATGTACTAAATATAACTTTAAAATATATAATAAATTACACTCTTTGCATAATATTACCTCCAAAGATTATTACCAGGAAGCTGGCAACAACAAAGCCAACAAATGCTTCATTTCTGTTTATTTGGGACACACATGTGTCTTGACTTTTATACTGCATACCCTGCCAAGGCAAATAAATGATACCTGCTATAAGAAAATGACCCCAAAGAGTGATTTTTAAATAAAGTAGTCATGCAAAGTTAAAAAGAAATCTTTAGTAATCTTCACCTATAGTAAAATTTTTTAATTCTGTTTCATGAAACTGTATTTCTTGGGCATATGTTCTGATGCTGAAAGTCAGGGTTGCTAGGATCTTACAGAATGACTAACATCAAGCCAAAATGACCCACCTGCTTTAAGCAGAGCTGAAATGCACTGTGCAGATCAAATAAAGTCAGTATTTCCTACCATATATCTTAAGTAGTGGCTAAGTTACAGAAAGCCACTTAAACGTGTCTTTCATTGCACAGTCACACCAAAATAACATGACTTACTTGCCTGATTATTCAAAGATGCTGGAAGTCATGCCTGACAAAACCTTTAAGCAGCTAGTGACTATACATGTTACCTCAAATTACCATGGTGAATTAACAGACAACCTGGGGGAGGAGAGGAGGGGATAAGAAATTCCATTTGAAAACTCTGTACTTTCTGGAAGCTGTTTGTCACCCTGCATTTTGTTTCCGAGAGGTTTTCATTTGTAAGAAACCCTTGTAACTTCTTACTCCATCCTCTGTCTTCCCCACTTCACATTAAGGTGCTGGTGCATTCACAGCTCTCCATCTGCAGAAAGTGCTCTACAGAGTGGGATTTTCCCACTATGGAGTAGGTTCAAGTTGTAGAAGAGTTTTGTCCAGGGGTTTTTGTAGAGGAAGCTTAGTCTTAAAGTCCACCGTTGCTGCTTGTCTGACCTGCTGCAACATGGCTGGCTGATTCTTCATCTTAGCTTTACAAGTATTTTAAGATGAAGGCACAGATGATGTTCTACTACTGTAGAGTGTGCACAAAGAGAGAGATGTAGGAATGTTTTGGGGTTTTTTTGTGGACTGATCGACTTTGCTGTTACTGGCAATTTTCTGGGGAGTTTGTATAAATGGTAAGCTTTTTAAAGAGCTTTTCTCCAAGTATGGGGTCTCTCTTCTGGACTACAAACTTCTTATCTTGAGCAACTTGATTTTTCTGTGCCTCAATTTTTAATGTGCACAAAGATATGATACGCTTTTCTGTAATGCAGAAGTGTTGTAGGGACACTGGAGATTGCATGGCCTCGGTAGGAGCTGTGTGAATACCTTTTATAGGTAGAAATGAAATAGGGGAGATTGCTAAGGGTGAAACAAGTGTTCCTTCTCTTTCTTCACGCAATCAGAGGTGGCTGCTGTTCCTGTATGAAGCAGTAATAGGTTGCTGTATTCTCTCTTCAGGCAGCTGCCACCAGTCTTGCTTCCTGCTGTTGACCAAGGCAGCCACTCACAGCAGTGACAAGCCTTCCCAGGGAGAAAGGGACAGGTCTGGAGCCCCCAAATGGCAAAAATCAGTTTAATGAAAAAAGACCAAGATCGGTCATTTATTCACCACGGCCATCACTTTGCTACAGAGAAAAGGTCAGCAGGAAAATGGTGCCTGCTGTGCTTTAGATCTGAAATGTTCCTTCGTTTCTCAGCCCTGTGTGAGTGGATCTATTTGTGTCATCTGTCTTCTGATCGTGAGAATTGTATGTTAAGAGTTATATAACACATTTTCTGGTTTTATCCAAAACAAAGATAAGTGAGTAGCGAACAGTAGAGCCACTCCAAATCCCACATCTTCAGAATGCATTAGTGGTGTGGTTTAGATATCATGACAATAATGGTGAGGTTAGATACCAAAATGATGACAGAACCGATTGTGACATTTTCACTAAGATGATTGCTTAGCTTCAAATAGAGATGGAGGTTTAAGAATATTGGGGTTGAAGATCCCTAGGTTATTTCTCATTGTTGTGCTGAGAACAGTTATTTGCAGAGATTTTGTGCCCAAAGTAGGTGCTCTTTCTTAAGCAGCTGTCGTAATTCATTGGTGACCTCGGGGAATGGTAAGCATGGGATTTCTGAAAGAGCTTATAACCAGCTTCAGCCAGTATCTCTGTGTTCACTATATCACTATTTTGGAGGCAGGAAAAAAGAAGCTAGGATGTCAAAAGCATTGTAGAGAGTTAAGATTATGAATACCTTAAACTTGCTGAATTTTCCATTTGGGAAATTTGCATTTTTCCATTTGGAAAAATGATTTCCCTCAAGCATCGTAGTGACCCCCTGGAAAAACAAGGTGTAAAAGTTTTTTGAACTTTATAGGAAAAGTGTTGATGGTGAAACATGTGAAGCTACTGCAAGCACTGCTGGTCTTGTCACCACACAGGTGTGTTTCAGAAGCTTTTTTACTCCCATATTGTATTCTGATAAAGTCCGCCAAGTTTCTTCTGGAACTCATCACATGCCTGAAAGTAATGTGCCTTTGCATTTTTTGGGGGGAAGAAGCTTTGTCTGAGAAAGACTTCCAGTAGTTATTAAAAACAGTGCTTGTTTTGAGTTGGCAAATATAAGACTGTATTGTTTTTTTTCTGTTTAAAGAAACCCAGGTTGCCTAATCACCCTCAAACTTTAAAAGAAAAATGCCCTGTGTGGATTAATGGCCAAGTATGAGAGTCTTTTGATATACTGGAAATTTCTGCAACAAAGCCAGGGGCTTGCAAAGAAATGTAAGGATTAAAAAGGAAACTGTCCTATAACTTACGGACTCTTCAGAGTTCCGCAGATTTCATAATACACTTTACACCTTCAGGAGCTTGTTCTACTTTGTTCCTATTCTGTGTTTTAAAAACAATTGCATGTGAGAATATTACATTACAATTTATGACAAACATGTACAGAAGCTTTTTTTCTTCTACTGTGATACTTGTGTAAATATTGCCATGGTGATATTTAAATCCTCTTTGTCTATCGTTATTATTCCTGTCATTCTTATGTTTACAAATAACTATTAAACACCTTGTGGGGAATATGCTACAGTCTCCTGGCATAGGATTCCTTGTTCTGCAGGTTCCCAAGATGGTTTACATACTCGATGCATAAAAAACCCACTGAAAGGTAGCTGTCTTAGGCTTGTAATAGAAGCTCTGCTTCATTTACACCGTAGCTTTGTAGGAGACCACAAGGTCCTTTCCCATCCTCAGTGAAGCTGGCTTATGACTAAGATTACAAAATGTGAAAAACTTCTTAATAGAAGTTAAGAAATACATGAAAATAAGAGCAACAAAACCAAAACCCAAGACTGGCAATGTGTTCTTGCCACATGCTAAGCTTTGTAGGAGGTATATGAGTGGATTAAGACACTTCTAATTGCTTGACACTGGAAATCTCCATCTCAGGTTTAAAAAAAGAAAAGAAGATTTGGAAATTTTTATACCGTTGAATTTCTACATTAATTAGGATGTGAGCCATGTGGTCCAGTAGTTAAAGTCAAGGGCTTGGCAATAAGAAGATCATGATGTTCTAATTACACAGTTTGGATAATTTTCCATTGTCTTCATTATTTGTTTATTTTATTCGCATGTGTGCAGTGGATGCTTTAAAGCACAAAAATCAGATTTAAAACTTTGAACTACCGATAATTCTATATGAAACCTCTATATAGAGAGCTTACACAAATTATATTCTTTTGTATTTTTCATTCTCCCTTTTTTCCTCACCTGCTCAGGTGTTTCAACAATACTGCACATACAGAGACTTCTGTTCTCACCCTGCTGAACAGAGCTGATCTCCCTCTATGCACAGGAAGAAATGGTCTTTGCTCTTCTGGCTCTGAATTTCCCAATATCCTGTTGCTGGCAGGGTTCATTTGGAGAACCCCACTTTCCTTGTGCATTTTAGACTGAGTATCTACACCAGTATTATCAGGAAGGGAAGACTTTGGCATACTGCCTTGAATCTGAAGACTAAGCAATCATACCTAGTCCGTATCTCGTGTGTGCTCCCTCAACCCTATGTAACTGTTATTTTCCACCACTGTACTTGGGCATAGAGATAATGTAAGCTCCTTGCTGTCATGCCAGAATGTAAAAGGGAAGCAACCATTTAGATGATGATTTTTAAGACCTTCTGCAGAGTCAGAAGTTCTATGTCTTCCTGGCCTTAATGGATCATGAGAAATGGATTTAGGATCTCTGTGTATTGCAGATGGCCCTCCTGAGTTGTATCAAATTATTAGAGCTGCAGCCCCAAGATGGTTGTGCATCTTCTTGTTAGGATAAAGTGTAAAGTTTACTCTGTGGTCTTTCTGTTGAGAGGTGAATTGCTATTAGTGAGCACAGAATTACATTTATACCAACCTACTCCCTGTGGTCTTGAACCTTGGTCACTTTTTGCACGTGTGACCTTATCATTCTTTTTCAATACGAGGCAGGACTGGGGAAGAGGACTTGTCTTTTTCGTGTTTTGAGAGAACCTTCTGTTTGCAAAGATCCTTCCTCATGGAAATTAAAATTGACAATAATTTCTGCTCTGGCTCACATGGGAGAACTTTGCCTGAATTTAGTGACATTTCAGTTTCCTTGTTCAGGATGTGCAGATGAACACAGTGGGACATGCAAATCAAGGGCAGCCAGAAGAAGAGGTGGAATAGACCAAAGTGATTTGAAATTGTAAGTACTATGCTTGACATCAAGAATTGTGTAAGGACATTAATTATTGTTGTTATAATCAAATAATACAGGTCAAATAATAGGTCAGAGAAGTGATATGTTCACAGATACTCCATACAGAGTACCGTAGTTAGCTGGCTACAAGAACACACAGTACTGTTCCAATTAATTGAGAGAATAGCTTGATGCTTCACAGGTTGGAGCAGCCAGATCATTCTAAAGCAGTGATTATCTTCCCTGCTACAAAGTGTGTTTAATTTCAAACTTAATTGTATCCACATTTCCGTTTCTAATTAGTCCAGTTATAGAAATGCTATAGTAACCGAACAGCATGTTCTTTGAGGAAATAAAACATGGCACAGTCCCGTGGCACCAGAGTAATCTGATTAAAGAGATGTTTATGTAACACAGGTCCTTAAAAGTTAACTAATTTCCCATATGCTTACTATTCTTGGGATGCACTTTTAAAGGAGAGATGAGAAATGTTCATCTTTCTCATTTTACTCTTTGGGATTTCCACTGTCTGTAGTTTGTCATGGAATTTATGGAGGTGATTGAAAGGGTAGTCAGGTGCTTGGTAGCATATGCTTTTGAATAGGGCAAGAATAAAATTTTCAGTAGGAAATTTCCACCACTGGTACCTGCACAAAGGATTAGATGCGCTGATCTTCTTATAGTTGACAAAGTGTACCTCTGTAATCTATAGCATGCATTTCTGACAGGGTTCCTGGAGGTGGCCAGTACTCACAAGAAGGTCAAAATGGCCTCTAAGAGACTAGGGACTAGTTTTTTCACCTATGATTCTGCGTGTGCTGAGCTAAAGTGCAAGTGCTCCAAGGCAGTACAAAGGTTTCCACATATCTGAACTGCACGGAAAACCAAAGATTTATCAGAGTGCTGTCTGTGACTGACCTCTGTCACTGGTGTGTCCATTTTGCTACTGTATAAATACATAACCTTAGAAAATTCAAAACCTGGGAAAAATGCATGGTTGAAATAGCTCTGAATATTTCTTTTAATGTAAAAGAAAACCTTTTTTAGCAAGCAAGTTGGATTGCTTTGTTTTAGTCTGGTATTTCACCTGGAAGTGCTGCACATGCACTGGCTCTGATGGGACAGTATTATGACTGATTTTTTTTGTGGTCAATTTGGAAGTTGTGGCAATGAAGGCCTACTAGAGCATTCTTAGGAGGGAAATAAAAAAAACTGTAACGCTGACACATATTGTTAGGAACACCAGTATGAAAAAGACCGCAGTTGGATCTTTATTGTGGTATCAGGCTTGGAGTAAAATCTAGTATTTAGACTCTCATTGGTGGACAGTGAGTGCACTGAGGAAACCCTGTTCATAAACTTTCTGAGGGATCCTCTGTTACCATTTGGTTCAAAGCTAAGAAATAGACTTATTTGGTTTTAACAGTCTCAGAGAAAAGAACTTGTGTATCTCCCTTCCAGCTGAAAGCCTTGGTCCTTATGACATCCAGCTGGTGGGCTGGATGAGAGAGATCAGCTAAGGGAGAGACTGGATGAGGGAATGGAAGATCGGGAGGCAAGAGAATTGATAAATGCAACAAGGGGGTTCACTTCATTCAGTAAAACATCTGACTGGGGGGGGGGGGCGGGGGAAGGTGCTTTAGTACCTATTTAAATTGGCGACATCGAAATTCTGATTCTAGGAAAAAAAAAATTGCCTCTGAAAACTGATCGGGGTTCTCGAAAAGGTTCGCCTTTTCCTTTCAACATGTAAACCAGACTTAAAGCTGTTTACTAAGAAGAGAGCACCACCTTGTGTTAGTAAGTCACTACACCTTGTAGCACCGTATGTGAATGTTTTCTCATACAGTTGAATTGAACTCGAAGAATAAATATGTACTTTTTTTCTCATGTAGTGGTCTTGTGCTTGTGCTGTAGAAAGCCAAGAAAGAAAAAAGTTGCAAGCGTAGTGATTAAGAGCTGGACACATGGTTCTGAGGGTCAGAACGTACGTGTCGGTGTGTGTGCTGACAGAAGTCCGGGTTTATTCTGAATTTAGATTCTTATATAAAATTCAGATTCTTCTACAAAATTCGAGTTTGTGAGATCTGATGCTCTTCTGAAAAGATTTTTCATGAAATAAAATGAAAGTATATGCAGTACCCGCTTTGAAAGGTAATGGAATTAGTGCACATCTCTAGTAAGCAGTAGTGAGGATGACTACCGTACTGTGAGACTGTTTGCTGCATACACATAGAAAGTAATATCTCCCATGGTCTAAGTGTTTTGCCATGTATTCATGAAATCAGATATTTAAGAAGGTATCTCCAATCTGTCCATAGTAATTAGGATGATTATATCTTCAGATACACAAATATTAATTTCAGATTATTTTGCCTTAAATTTCTACTGAAGTGTTTTGTTTCTTTATAGCTTGTTGATTATGGTTCAGGTGGTATGTTCCATAGATTGGACTGTTTGCAGTTAATATTTGCAGATTGAATCTTTAGTGACCTTAAGAAAAATAAGTAGGAGGCAATTTTGTGGCATTGGAGTTAAAAGCGAAGCAGCTAGGAGTCACATTTCAGCATCTTTTACATACTCTTGAAAAATGGAGGTTTTTGGCATATTTAACTTGATTGCAGTAAAAACCCCTGGCTTTAGTAATTCTAATCTATTCCTTATTAACACCACAATAAACAAAATCTGTTAATCTCTGCTGTTGCAGAAATAGTCCAGATATATTGCATATTATCTCAATCTTAGTGAACAAGCTAGGGAAGGGTTCCCAGAAATATTTTTTATTCAATAAAGGTGATATATACATGTATGTAAACTAAGGAGAACTTGCTGGTTGTTTGATCATGGATGCATTTCATCTTACTTACTGATCTTCAGTTAATTAATTTGAATGCAGGTGGTGTTTTTGCATTGTTATTTAAGCTCCATTTCCCTTGTCTTGTTGTGAAGGAGAGAGGGAAGAGTTTGTGATCTCGTTTTCTTTTATATTAAGCTAAACTGATCGTGTTTCACTTTTTGCAAAGCAGAATATTCTCACAGCCAAATTATCAGGGCCAGATCTTTTGGTGTTTGGTGTGTTTTGTCTGTGTGTGTGTGTGATGGTGACTATTTCAGCAACTTCGTTCACAATTTACTACAGGACCTTAATCCATAACATTCTTATTTTGTATGAATAATCTTTGCTTTTTGTGAAGTCCTTTTACAGATGAACCTCTGTTTTGATTAGGAGTTTTTCTGAAAGAAAATTAGCTCCTCCAGCGTGGAAACGATCCTGGAGAACAGGATCACCATTTGATGGAGTCAGTGCAAAACAAAGAATAAATCTCTGCATTTCTAAGTTTGAATAAAAATGTCTGACTCTAAACTGAAGTTCAATTGTAAGTGGAGAAATAGAAAAACAAGGAAAAACAGGTCTCTGAAGAAAAAGAATTGAAAGAAGTGAGGAAGAATTTAATGTATTTGCATTAAAAATATTCCCCTATGAATGAAACAAATGTGTAGTGTGAATGAAAAACACACAAATCTTCCTTTTCCAAGAACTACCCTAGAGATGTAGATGTTTAAGCTTTTTAATACTTTAAAAGGGTAGCAAAGCTTCAGAATTAATTATTTGATCTCAAAGATGGAGACATGATATATAACATGGTGCCCAGCAGTGAGTACTGCATGCATATAGAGTCTAGATCTGTATATAGTTATGCAACTCTTGCTTTGAGTATTTGCCCTGAACCATATAAGCTAACCACAGTGGCTGTTAGTCTACACGTGCGTTCCCTGCTGTTCCCAGAATCCCGGCATGTGTTCCAAACATGTGTTCCCAGAATATCCCAGCTGTATACTATCAGTTCTGCTCTGAATCCTTTGTAATACATCAGATAAAGCCTGTTTTCCCACCATGGAGGCATGGTAGATTGATGCTTTTGGCGAAAGGAGACAGACATGCTGCAGGTTTCACTGAGAATTTGTAGTCAGTTCTGGTGCCTGATTTAAAGTTACCATGGCCGCATCTTTAAAAGTGCAGGAAATTCAAGTGTTTTGTTCAAAACACCATCTCGGACAAGCACATTTGAATTTCCTGTGCAAAAGTGTGATAGATGCCTATTTTCAGAGAAGTAATTGATGACATCTTTGTCTCTAAACTGAAGAGACATGGATTTGATGGAATTTGCTGGATGATCACACTCAAAGAGTTGTGGTCAATGGCTTGATGTCCAAGTGGAAACCAGTGGTCCGTGGTGTTCCTCCAGGATCGGTACTGGGACCGGTGCTATTTAACATCTTTGTCAGCTACATGGACAGTGGCCTCGAGTGCACTCTTAGCAAGTTTGCCGATGACACCAAGCTGTGCGGTGCGGTCGACATGCTGGAGGGAAGGGAGGCCATCCAGAGGGACCTTGACAGGCTGGAGAGGTGGACCCGTGTGAACCTCGTGGAGTTCAACAAGGCCAAGTGCAAGGTCCTGCACCTGGATTGGAGCAATCCCAAGCACAGGTACAGGCTGAGTGATGAGTGGGTCGAGAGCAGACCTGGGGAGAAGGACTTGGAGGTGGTGGTGGATGAAAAAATGAATATGACCCAGCAATGTGCGCTCGCAGCCCAGAAAGCCAATTGCATCCTGAGCTGCATCAAGAGAAGTGTGGCCAGCAGGTCAAGGGAGGGGATTCTGCCCCTCTACTATGTGGGGGCATCCACAACTTCTCTGGGCAACCTGTTCCAGTTCTCACCACCTTCACAGTGAAGAATTTCTTCCTAATATCTAATTTAAATCTTCAATTAGAACTGCTAAACAAGGATCCCTTTTGACTTCCAAATAATCAGAACTTCCCACTTGCTTTCGACATTGCTTTCTTCTTGCTCCTGCTTACAATTTCACTTTGTTTTCCCTGCCTTTACCTTCCAGCCTTGCATGCATCTGGTCTTATGTTCATTGGCAGAGACCAGATGTGTGGTGAACCTTTATTTTCTTCCACCAAGGCACAATGGATCTAGGTTTTATGACTTGAAGTACATCCTGGCTTCTGCTTCTAGAGTTCTGGAGTAAACAGTACTTGCTGTATTTTGTGAAGCAGGTGATGAGGATTCACTTCTGCCCTGTTTACCATATAGTCTTTAGAGGAACAAAACCTGGCTGGATGTGGAAAAAGTCAGTGTTACTCTGTGCTGCAACAGCTCAATGCACAAGAACTGTATTAATGCTGTTTTAGGCTGTTATCCTGCTATGCCCAAGACAGTCAACAGTTAAACTCCTCAATGACTAACACCTTTCTTGCCTTCATCAAAATTTGAGCGACTCCCTTTAAAAATGTATTTGTATTTAACTATTTACTTGCGTGAAATGTGTATACTAATCCTTAAATATCTCCTATTGTTCCTGTTCCCCTTTTTGCTTCAAAATTTTGTGATAAATGTGTTTCAGTCACTGCCGTACTTCATGGGTTACACCCATTTTTGTATGATTTCAAGAGACACAGAAGAAACAATAATTTGGAAATTCATTACAATGCCAGGGTTTATATGCTCTCATTAAGCATTAATTGGTAGTTGATGGCTATTGCTATTTTTAACACCATTAGTTCATAGCAATGTAATTAGTGATGCTAAGTACAGGATCCACATTAATAGCATTACTAATTGTAAATCTGGAGATAGAAACACAAGATGACTGGTTAATTTCTAGGCAATATCTCATGATAATTGGCTATAGGACATTTGTGCTGAAGTAGAAAGGTAAATAATTTAAAATCTTTTCTTGTAGCTTGCACTGTACTTTGCAATACTAATACAGTCTGTTGCCCACATTTTAGTCTGATGAAATACAATGCCATTAGTATCTCACAGCTTCTGCAGTTATTAATTTTCATGCTTCTCAACTCTTTCATATATACTAGCAACTGTGAATTAAAAAAGAAGCAGAATCAATAAACCAACAACTTTAAGGACATCTGCCTGAGAAACTTTTTTTTTGCAAAACAATGTCATACAGGCATAAAAGAGATAAGATTTAAAATAGGTTTTTAATTATATAATGCTTGGATGGCAGATGCTTACCGATGCTGCTGCTTTGTTTTTTAGATGAGATTTATATTAGCCAGCAAAAAATTAGCTCCCACTCTGGATATTAATAATACAGTGATTTCAGTATTTAAATTCTACTGAGCTAGGTTTTAAGCAATTTTTGCTTCAGTGACTACGTGATAGGTCTTTAGATATGGAAGTTCTGTGTACAGATGTCCAAAGTGCTTCTTAACATTGCTGTACAGGCTTTCATAGAGCCTATGTCCCCAGTGTAACTGAGTACCTCCTAAATATTAAAAGAGAAGTAACAAATCAGCATGATCTTTTCAGCTCCCAGCAAGTAGGACTACATGTCTTGATTAGATCCTGAGTTATATAAATAGTATGAGAACTGATATTAGAGAGGGAATGGATGTGTGTGAAAGCGAGGCTGAAAAAAATTAATGATGCATCTTTACAGCCTTACTGAGACCTCATTGATTTCCATGGAAACCTTTTCATTGACTTCAGTGGGTCTCTTTAGTCTGACTCTAGAAAGGCTGGTTGACAGATAGTGAGGTGCGTGCTCTGGTCTCTGTTCCATTGTGCTCGCCAGCTTTGCCTGCTGCTCAGCGGTGCTTTACTTTCAGCAGATTTTAACTGCTTCCTGATTGAGAGAGGCTTTAATTTCAAGCCATTTTCGGTGGTTTAGTAACACTATATGCTTCTCAAACCAGAACACGTAGGGTGGTGTTATTACTATAAACACAGATTTGCTATAGGGTAAACCAAGAAATAAAAAAGACAGGGAAAAGGTTAAGCTGTCAAGCTCTGTCCCAGCAATTTTTCCCAGAGGTATCTTTGCCCCTTTTGACCACATAGTGAAAGTCTAAGAGAGAGGTATAAAGACAACCTTCCCCCTCTAGAATTTCTTTTTCCCAGGATTTCTTCCCCCAACTGAAAAGGATTTGGTTTTCTGTGAATAGGAGAAACGTTTCGTGTTTCTGGATTTGTTTCATACCTCTCCCCCGCTGTCCTGTCTCACCCGATCTGATGACTTCCAAGATGAAGTTCTGAGAAGAGGGGAGATGCCTCATCATGGAGATTTAACAGGAGAATTCCTGTTTCTGATCATTAGAAGAATTGTTTGCTTTCTCTGAGCAACATTATTCTCTGGAGGAAAATTTTTGAAAGTAAGACTAATGAAGTAAAGTTATTTTGTAAGCACAGACAATATAAAATGCTTCATTAGAGTTCCTGCTGCAGATGTGACCAGTATAGGAACTTTGGAAATGACAGTTCTTGCTGTCATTTTTCTTACTTTATCAGGGCCTTTATCTGTTTGTTTGTTCCTGATCTAACAGGTGACTGATATTGATGGCACTTATAAGGAAACATGGACACAAATCAGCTTATTTTCCCTGTCGTTCATTTCTAAAATCCTTGTGTGATAGCATGCTCACAGGGAGAAAGTTCTTTCTCAGTGAAACTGTTCCACACTTGTATTCTGACAACCGCCTATTTTCCTCTAACCATGTACTTAAATATATTACTTTATAATTTCTTTCAGACTACAAAGCCTTCAGGTACTGGAAGGAGAGCTGGTTTCCATTACTGATAATACAAGGATTGTTAACTACGCTTTCGTTACGGTGATGGCAATCCCAGCTGACTTTCAGACCCAGACTGTTAGCAGAGAATATTCTTTTCCTTGTGATGAAGGCTTGGATCTGGATACACAGACACAGTAAGGAGCAAACTGTCAGTGCCTTTGCCACAGTCCTTAATCAGTCTGAACTGTCCATTCTCTGCCAGCTGGGTACTGCTTGTGAGCTGGGAAAGCCCCAGTCCCTCATCCCATCATGGATGACGATGGGTCTTCTGTCTGATGAGATCTCTATCCTGTATGTGACAGTTGATCTCAGCAGCATGGGACTGCAGACTTCTCAAATTTGACTTGTTGTGGTTCTAGCATCTGTGGACAACACCATATATAACTGATTTAGCACTCTATAACACGTTTTTGTGTATGTTTACTTTAGGATATCTTTATTTTTGCAGCACATATTTATTTTTGTTTAATCTTTTTCTAGGTGTGTGTTACAGGCAGGCATACCCCCAAATATATCAAAACAGCCATCTAAGTATTTCTGTGCTGATTTCCTCTTTTCAAGTTATTGATCGATTGTGAAACTTTGCTTTTATAGACCGCAATCCTAATGTCTGCTCTTTTTTTCTAAGGTAGACCTGGTTTGGATCTTTCTTTCTTTCTTTCTTTCTTTCGCTCTCTCTTTCGCTCGCTCGCTTGCTCTTTCGCTCGCTCGCTCTCTCCTGCATGTCTAAAAGTGTTCATGTTTGATTTTGCTGCCTCTTTTAGAAGAGAGCAGTCAGTCAAAAGTAATGCCTTTTAATGGGTTCTTATAAATCACTATTTGGAAAAATAAGGTTGTAGCTTATGAGTTTAATGTTCTTCTGAAAGGGCAAGGTTACCTCGAACTCTCCCTCCTTCCCTGCCACATCCCATGGGAAGATTTGTGCACGTGCTCAGGTCTGCAATTGAGAGAGTGTATTGTTGTGCAGCAGGGAGACAGGAGAGTTTCTGCAGAAAACAGGTGACAGTGGTGATGTCTGCCTTGGAAGTTCTGAGCCTTTGCTTCATAGGGGTAAGGGAATAGCTGAAGACTCTTTAAACCAAAGACTGATTGGTTCTTGAGATTTTATAAACAAAGGGGGGAAATAAAAGTTGATACAGGTTGCTCTTATTTTTAGTTACCTTCTTGCAATTAAACAGTTGGGTTCAAACATGTTCTGTGTTAATGAGACAGGCAAGGAAACTAGCTGAATTGAGGTAGATCAATGTAGAAGCTAGAATATTTTTATTTTCACAGGAAACTAAGTTTCAAATTAATCCTGTTGTGGGGTTTTTTTAATTGCTTTTGTTTGGTTTTTTTTTTGTTTTTTTTTTTGGTTTTTTTTTTTTTCAGAAACGATTTTTGGGTCATTTGACACCATCTACTCTGAAAGAAATTGAAACCTCTTACACTGATTTTGGTTCCCAAGAACGGGTATGTTAAGTTGCTGAGTTTGTAGAAAAGCCTCAATATTAGGCATAAAGAAAGGTCGTTTTGAAAAATTGAAAGGTGCTCATTGACATAGGGTGAACACGAAGCATTGTCACTGCTAGGGAAGCAGTTTGCTCCGTCGCAGCGGAGCAGCAGTCGCCGGTCAGGCTTAGCTGCAGCTCTTGGAGCGCCGAGCCCTCGGCGGGTGCGGTGCGAGAGCAGGGCAGCCGCGGGGCGGGGGATGTGTGTGGGGGGTGTTGATTACGCACCCCCCCAGCACGACGCTAGTGACCTCTCGCGGGCGGCGGAGCCCCTCCCCGAGAGCGCTCCCGCGCCGGCGGGTCGCGGAGCGGCGCGGAGCGGCGCCCCGTGAGCCGCGACGGGGGGGGCCCCGGCTGCGCCGCGCCGCCGCTGCCGGGAGAGGGCTCTGCAGGGCAACGGTTGGGAGCCGGGGAAGCGCCGGCCTGGCCTTCAGTGGTTGTGGGCGGTGCGGTGGCTGCAGGAGGGCAGCCTTCCCTTGCCCCGTTTCCCTGTACAGTGGTCACTGTGGTCCTGGGGGATATTCCGAGCGAAACTAGGGTGAGGCGCAGCTTTAGGTGTGCGGTATTTGGGCAGTCAACGTGATGTAAACTTCCCCTGTGGGGAAAATAGCTAACGTTCACTGTGGCTTTTCCAGGGAACCCAGACACTGGGTTAAGTCACTCTCTGGAAATGCCTGAGCCTGCTCCAGAGAGAGCTTGAACAAGTCGGACTGGACAAGTGATCAGCTGAAATAAGCAGCTTTAAACGGCTGGAGTGAAGTGAGAAACTCCAGCCATAGTGACTAGATGTTAAGGTCTTTTGGGCTTTCTCTCCTAGCTGGACAGAGTTTCCCACAGGACTCCAATCCGTGGTCGGGCTTCCTAAACACTGTGAGGGTACAAATAGCAGTTAACTGACTTGGGGTTAAGGTTCTCATTATGCTGATGTGAGTTCCTGCATTTTAGTATTTCTACATTTCAAAACAGTCTACAGAGTTTTCTGTTTTTCATTGCACTTGTAGTCTGATCCTAGTTCTTCAAGTAATTTACAATGGGATTTTGCATTATCTGGACTTTTTGTACTGATTCCTAAATGATCTTCATTGTCTGATACTTAGGAAGTCTCTTGGGTTTCCTGACAATGAATAACAAAATTATAAAGCTTTTTTTTTTTTTCTTTTTTTTTAGTTAATGCCTTTACAGGGTGTTATCCTAACATGTATAATTATTTTGTGATGTTTGTGTATTCTATGCATTTATGTGCCAAAAGCTAAAATAAATACTTAATTAGGAATGAGAACACTTTAGCGATGTTTCACAATTTCTGCTCTTTTTCCTTTTTCTAGTACAGTAACTTCTGCACCTTGTAACAAAGATACCAACTTGATCAACTGAAGTAGAGGTTACTATGAAATACTGTAGAAACCTGAATTGAGCACTAATCCTTTGAGGAAGTCTGGTTTGGATTAAAAAATAAAACAAAACAAAACCCAAAAAAGCCCAAAAAACCAAACCAAAAAACCACAACACCCCCCCCCCCCCCAAGAAAAAACAACCCAAACACCACAAACAAACAAACAAACTAAAAACCCAACAAAACAAAAGAAAACAAGATCCTAACCCACAGCTGTGTGGGTTTTGGTTGTTTGGGTTTGGGTTTGTTTCTGGGAGGTGGGGGTGGGTGGTTGGGTTTTGGTTTGTGGTGGTTTGTTTTATTTTTATTTTTTTTAGTAATGGAATACGATGCCTTCTAAATAATATCGGCTTAGAAGCTGCACGATAGACAATACCATAACAGGAATGAAAGTTAATTTGTATTTAAAGATATGTGTGCAGTAGTTATTGCCATCTAGTGTTCTCATACCTTTATGGCATCAAACCCCCCCCCACATTATGTGAACTGTCTTGCAGCTTCCATCCACCCTTCTTTTTCCTTAAGCAGTGTTGGTAAAACGTTTATGTTTATTCAGAACAGAAATGTTCATTTAAACTCAACATTGCCACCTTTCTTTAGTGAGTGACAGACTCATGGTGAGACAGTAAATTTCAGACAAAAGGTTGTAAGCAGTGTGTATATGCATATCACAATTCAAGATAATGTGGCTAAGAACACGAATGGATGATAGGTTAATAGATTCTGTGTTTGGGAATTTTATCTGAAAATATCTTATAGAGAATATAAATATGAAGTACTGGTACTTATCAAAGTAAATATTCCATGAGTTATTTAGTGAATTCTCGTAAGAGTTCCCAAGAGGGCTCTGCTGTTAAATCAATTTTGAAAAGTCCAGTGGGACTAACTGGTGAATTTTTTTGGTGTATAGGAAACAACAGTAAATGAGATAATGAAGCGGACTTTTTCAGTCCCCAGTTTCAGGAAGTATGCTTGTGCACAAAAGTGTGTGTTTTAATTATAGTGTTATTGTAAGAGATGCTATTTATATCTCAGTAGCACTTAACAGTCCCAGTGAAGACTTGAGCTCTGTAGTGTGGGGTGTGAGGTAGGACTGCAGGAGGCTGAGTGTATCACTAATGAATCTTGGTGCACGTCTGACCTGTCACCGGTTGCTTCTAGTGCAGAAGAGGGAAGGAAAAGAACATAATTCCCTATTACTGATGCAGACTAGGATGGAAAATGATGCAGTGTCTTTTCCTAGGACAAAAGAAGTTTGTGTTTAAACTAGGAACCCAAACTAATCTCCTGGATCCAAGCCTTACACCAAGTGCAAAATTCTATGCAGACCCCTCTTAATTTGAATTATTGTTGTCAGATCCAAGCTATCATACAAATCTTAATGCTGCCTCAAAGATGTTTTAGTGAGTTGTATATTCACTGACAAATTGAATTTGGGGAGTTCTGTCCATAGTGTTATGCCTTAAATTATTCATAGTTCTTGCTGTCTTTGTCTTTAAACCCTACCCTCTGGTATACTGTCCGTATGGCTCAATTCACAGCTCTACCTGAACAGCTGTTAGTGAGACCTGTGGTACTACAAGTGTATATAGCTATGTTTAATTGTATGCTAAAAATGGTCATAGGGGAGATAGCTTCTGTGGCTCTGTTAAAGATCTCATGTCCCTCCTCTTTTTCTTATAAATTTCTTTATGACTTGTATCTAAATTTTTATTGTATTGTATCATGGGACTGAATTTTCAGAAGAGCTTAGTTGATATATAGATAACAAAACAAGGATTTACTTTGTCGAAGTCCTAAGTTTTTTTGAAGGAATATTGTTTCCTACCACATGGAGCCTTTTCTGTGATGTCCTTTTCTTATACTTTTTCACTTTCTCTCCTTTTTCTTCCTCATTTTTCATTTTCCTGTTTCTCTCTGATAGAATCAGTTTCCCCTGGTAGATGGGTATCCATCCTAGCAGGGATACCACTGAGAGTTATCTCTGTTATTATGAGCTTTTTGGTCATAGTTTTTTTTATTATTTTTGGAGTCCTGGAAAACTCCTGTAGATAAGAAAGCCTTGTACCACAGACTGAAGAAGCAGCTCTTCCTACTCTGAAGCTTGGTGCAGTCTGTGTAGAACTGCTTGTTTCAATTTTATGTGTATGTATGTGTGTTTGACTCCTATCGATGAATTTCACATCACAGATCCAGAGGAATGCCAGATAGGAAAATGAGACCTGCATAGCATAGCTGTAAATGTTCAACAGTATGAATGGGATGGATGCCCACACCATCCATCTGCCCTTGCAAGAAAAGCGTAAAGATATAAATACAAGGGCAGCTGGGGTTTGCAACATGCAAGCGGGCTGTGCTTATACAGTGGGAATGTCAGCAGCTGGAGGTCTAGTTTCCCTGAAAGAGTCAAAGAATATATGAAGGCAGGAGATATGCCAGATTTAGTCCCTGGCCTGGTCAGCTTAGGCACAGTGTTGTTAAAACCCATACTTCCTTCTCAGCCCTTCACTGCTGTAGCCGTAGGTTGATTTCAGTTTTGTTCATTCTGTCCCACAAATCTTGTGCCAGCCCTCTCCAACATGAGCTATCCTATGACGACATTAGCATGAGAAAATGTAATGCAATCTTAGTTTCTGACAGCATTATGATCTGCCAAAGGTGGCTAGTTATGTGTTCCTAAAAATAGGGCCTGTCATCCTGGGAGATTATAAAATCCTTGTTCTGTGCTGCAGGTTAAGCTCTAACTTTTCTGTAGCTGATAACCATACCTTACGAGCACTAAGAGGTTTTCACCCAGACTAGTATTACATGAATTGTTCTGGGCTGAGAAAGGGACTTGGCTTATTTTGATGCATAACAGGTACTTCTTCAGCTTTTCTTTTTCTGTAAGCCCTGTTGCAGGAATATGACAAAAATAAGTTGCCCCTTTTTGCCACACATAATGAAATAAGCACATTTCTTGTGCTTTGTGGTATAGGTTGATGAAATTATAGCCTTGAAAATGACAAGCTCTTGACACATCTCCGTTAATGGAAGACTTCATTCTATGGGCCTCATGCATAAAGAAAAATCAGTTACTCCCTTACAGATAATGCACATGGATTCCCAATACTGCTTTTGAGATAGGCAATACTAGCTAAACTGAGACAGAAACAAAGTGGTTTGTGTCCTCCTTTTACAAATTCCTACTCAAGCACTCCAAGCCCAGAGTCTATCTTTACCATCTCCTCTTCAATGTTCCTTGAGATCCTAAATTCTCAAGTTCTGTAGCCATGATAATATTTTGAAACATTTCTAAGTGTATGGTGGGTACTGGACTATCTCAAAGTTCTCAGACTCTCATGGAGACAAACTTGTAAAAGTTGCAGGCAAGGATGCATTTGTAAGAGTTTTGGACTGAATAGATTCTTTAAAGCAGGTGAAGAACACACGTGCAACGGTAAGTTATCAATAAAGAATATCTAGCAGCTACAAAAACAAATTAATCAATCCTACTCTTAGTCAACTTATAACTACTTCTATTGCCCCACATCTTGGCTTTGTTCATATTCCAACAACAACAAAAAAGCAAAGCAAAACCACAATGAGAAATATATCACTATTGTAAAGGACTGTATTTTTGTCAAAAATAAGAAGCTTTAAGTTTTGAATATTTTTGTTTCCCCTAAAGTGCTAATTCTGCAGTGCTCATCAGTTTCTCTGGCTGTTGATTTCAGAAAGAGTTAAGGGTACTTATGGTGCTCCAAAGTTAATAGAACAGTTAATAGAAAAAATTTCTTTGGAGGCAAAGTTTTACCTGTCTACTAAGTATCTGTTTATACTGCATGAAACACTCTGGTTTGATTTATCCTCTTATTTTTGCAAAGTCAGGTGTGCATGTGTACAAGTGTTTCTTTCAGAAACTTTGTGGGGTTTTTTTAAATAAAAATGGACAACTCTAGTTTTTTAATCCATCATTCCTAAATAGTCACAACTTGTCAAGTGAAAAATAAACTGCCAGTTTTGTGTACGTTTGCTTGCACACATTTTGTTAATATGTGAATAAATTCCTTCGTGTATACACCAATGTCTTCTGTTTTCCTGCAGCAAGTACTTTCTTTGATTGATGTACTTGGAAGCGATCCTTATCCTCATTCATTTTAATTGAGAGTAATGAATTTAGAGCTTTTATATGCACAGATTGGCTTCGTTCCATTTCTAACTTTCCTCACCTTTGCTAGGAGCACAGCCTGCTCAGGGCTGCATTGGAAGAGGTTCAGGACTTAGTGCAGCGTTCCTGGAGAGGACAGTATCCCATGAGGAGTAGCCATCTGTTTATAGACAGGCTGATATTTCCAAACAGCTAAGATTTTTGTAGGCAGGTTCTCCCTCCCCACTACTACCACTGAGGAATCGCTAATCAGGAGATAAGCTTCTTCCCTTGCCTGATTTGCACAAGATAGAGAGCGGTGTCCGCAACTGTGTTTCAAGTTGTTTTGAATTCAGAGAGCAGGTTTGAAAGCACTGCTGTGTTGATGGCATTTGGGGAAAGTGTTACAGAAGAAAAACTTGCCTTTCTGGTGATTATGTTCTTTGAAGTGAATGCTATTGGCATAAAATAGAACTGTTATACTGTGGTCTCTTACAAATGCAGAAACACTGAAATCGTCTAAGATTAAAATGTATTTTAATTTCCCATTGTCTTATGTTCACACAAATTTCTTATTTGCTAGAACCTTAGAAAGAAGGGATGTAGTTTTCCTCTTCCTTTTTGGGTTTGGAGGAACTCTAAAATGAATGTCAAAAATCAGGTGTTTACCTTCCTCAGTTTTATAGAAACTTTTCATTTTAATGTATATCTGCTATGGGAGAAGTCCCACTGACCATTTTATGTTCGTACGTCATGTGCCTCTTTGCACACTGGTGATGTAATGGCTTTTTACCTATGGAGAACGTGAGGCAGCACAGGGATAAACTGGCAAGCACTGGCAACACCATGTTTGCAAGCAGCTGCCAAGCTGTACCTGCTGTAGTAGGCTTTGAGATCAGCAACAAGGGAATCACTCCATTTTGGAACAGTTTATCAAGTGTGAAACAATCAGTAAAGTTACTGATATCAGTCAAAGCAAACTATGTTGCTGTGACGATTTATCCCAACTGAAGGTCACTTTGTTTCTGAAATGTGCGAAAGTAGGGACATGACTAGTAGTCCCCTCTGCTTCAGAAACTGTTTGTCTTAACCCATGATCTGGATAAGGTTAGTTGCAGTAACTGCTTGTCTTCTGCAGTGCCATGAACTTACAGAAGTTATACTGCGGCATGGAAGGTGCCTTCAGGGCAAATGCCTCTGCTTGTCCCCATTTCAACAAGGGGGTTGGTTGACTTCAGAAGACGAATGTGATTGTGCCCAAGAGAAATGCAGTGACTGTGCCTAATCCCAGGTGTTTGGGAATGGTTCTGCTATGCTCCTGCATTGTGTCTCTAATGGAGATCTGGGCTATGTGCCACAGTCAGACCTGTGTTGTGGTGTGACAAACTAGGATCCAGCCTCCCCTCCTAGAGCTGGATTAAAGCTGCCATGCTGTCGTTAGTGACAACTAATGTTTTGTCAGTAAAGGTATCAGAGATGACTCAGAAAATATAGAAGACGCAGCTCTCTTGAGTAAGAAGGTATTATTTTGACAGAGTCACTTTTCTGACCATAACAGCACTTAAATGCTGGGTGTTGAAGTCCAACAGCTGTGATAAGACTGAATTCTTTATTCAGTCCCAGAAACAGCATTGTCAAATCATTTATCATTATCCTACAATAATAATATAGACAGTTCTTTTGAGTCTTCATTAAATACTCCTACTATTATTATTACTATTATTAAGCTCACATGTGGTTCCCACATACATGGGACCAGTCACACAGAAAGGTTGCTGCATTATCTCTTTAAATTCCTAGATTGTACAAAAGGCAGAGGAGAGTTTGCTTCCATCCTGCAGTATGTTCTGCGCACTGCTGGTTTTCATACTTAAATTCACCGTTAACAGTAGGGTTGATTGTCTCCTTTGCCTCTGTGGGGGAAGGGAGCAATGTTTTGTCGCTGAAGCACAATACCTCCCACGCTTACTCTTGGGTTCCTACCGCTTAAGCACACACCCCATGTTCCTGGCTCTGCCTTAAGGTACAATCTATCTCCAAATTAGTAGGGAAAAAAAAACTTGGAGTTGAGCGAAGTACAATCAAGCCTCTTGGAAATTAGTTAAACACTTAGAAGGGTGTATTTAAAAGAAAACTTTCTGCAATCAACAAAATACAGATTTCATCATGTGTTCCTGGTCAGAGAGTTCTTTTCCTCTTGAAGGCCATTTAGCTTTTTTCTGAGCAAGCTGTCTCATGTGAATTTCCCTCCTGTAAGTTGATGCTTATTAACTCTTCAACTATGCTTTTTTTTTTTTTATTTTGTTTACCCTGTCAAAGCTTACTGGCTTTTGTACATGGCTGCCATTCAGTTAGTTCAGGTTTTGCAAATGCACATGTGCAATGTTACATGCAATGTACAAATACATTCTTCAAAGAAGATGTCAAAACAAGTTTCAGCTCATTTTCAGCAGTATCTAATTATAGATACATAATTAATGAGCCTGACATTTATCTTTCTTAACACAAAAGCCCATACTTACAAATAATAACGTTTCCTACAGTACATGTAATAGCTTGAGCACAAGTCTAAGAGAAATGGGAATATAGTTTAGAACATGCTTTATTCTGAGGAAATAGGAGAAATGTTTCTTGGCAAATAAAGTATAGGCTGTTACTCTGGTTGCTTGCAACTGAGAAGTGTCACACTTTGATATCTAAAATCATAGAATCATAGAATGAATTACTGGTATCCAGTTACTGAAAACAAATGGTAAATCTGTAGAAAGGATAGAAATTTCATTAATGTAAAGCCGTCTTTCTCAGAAAAAATCTAGATGTTGTGTCTGCAACTGTTCTAGATGGAAGAGGTGGTATTTCCTCTTTCTTGTTTACTCAGTGCATTTGACATTGGGTATAGACAGTGGCAGTCTTTTTGTTGGTATTGAATAGTGTCTATTTATACATTCCTTTAATATATTTTACGTACTCAAAGCAATATATTAATTGACTAGTGGCCTAAGGCAAACTCCTCCAAAAATATCTGCTGTATGCACAAAAGAGTGGCCATATTGCATACTAATATTCTTCACCTGCTTCAAGAAGTGAGTACTACTTATCTTCCTTTATTTCTTGCAGTGTAAAGCCATTTCATTTGGGACACTAGGACTCTCGTAAAGTATATTTCTGCTGTATGATTTTGGCTTTCTTCCCTGGGAAATTAGCTGTAAGTGAACCACAGTCAGCCTTTTGCCTTACAACAGTACCTGGT
The DNA here is from genome assembly GCF_034619465.1 of Leptosomus discolor. Taxonomy (NCBI): domain Eukaryota; kingdom Metazoa; phylum Chordata; class Aves; order Leptosomiformes; family Leptosomidae; genus Leptosomus; species Leptosomus discolor. The sequence continues at coordinate 51,060,561 of NC_141397.1, read as the reverse complement.
CTTTAATGAGACAAATAGAGAGAGACATTTTGTGATTTACAAGAAGGATGAGTTAGTAAGTCTATGGAACCTTGTATTTTTTTTACCCTCTTTCTTTTTTTAATTATAAGCTGGTATATATAAAGTGGCAATAATGCATCACTTGCATTTTCTTATTTTATGAAGAAGTAAGGGAAAGCTTGGATTTAATAATGTTTCATTTGGTTTTGCTTAGGATTTGAAACTGATGCTTCCGTGCAGCAGATAGGAGGTGGGGAGAGAAGCGAGTTGGTATTTTTCACTGCTGTTGTCTAGGCAAGGACACTTTCCCTTATTGAAAAGGTCTCAGCTTATAAAACAATGGATATATCTTAACACTTTTCTTTACAGAAATCTTATTGTTTGCTTTTATTCCCTAGTACTACTCAAGTGAGTCATAGGAAAAGGAGATGGTGAATATTATTTGTCTGACATACCTTTTGCAGAGACAATGTGAAAGTTCAAGGCTCGCCATTTCATACTTGCTTAATTTGAATTAGTTTCTTAATTGCTTTTCATATCCAAACATAGTAACTAATAAGCATTTTATCTTCTTGCATGTTGGAATGATAATATACCTTTGAGTAAGATTTAGAAACTTCAGTGATATAAATTTGTGACTTGCATTTGCAAGTAATCCATAGCTTGCAGTAATGGACATTTAAATCCAGCTACATAAAAAATCATACTGGGAGCAAGATCTTGAGGATGGTTTCTTTTCTGTAAGTGGAGAGAAAAACAAGTCAGCATCCAGAGGAAAATGCCTCTGTTTTGCACAGCATGTATGATGACAGCATGTTTACATATGAGGTACTACCCGCTGAAGAGAGGCAGAAACTTTTCCAACTACTATTTTGTCTTCTGTGTATTACAGATACTTGGGCCTGAAGATGTTTAAACAACATGCAAATTAGTATGTTATATTGCAAATACACTGGAAGCCCTCAGTATGCATGAGGGCCCATTTGCAAACATGTTGAGATCATGTCCTTGCTCTGAAGAGCTGGCCATCTGAGCAATTATAGCAGGCAACAGGAATAAAAAAGCAAAATGCAGAGTTGAAACAACTTTCCTGATTCTAAGCATGGCTTGACACAATAACCCACCTCCCCTGAACTGTTGTCTAAGGCAAGGGGCGTAGACTTTTTCTCCACCCTGACTTCCCCTCTGTAGCTCAGGTTTTACTGTCCTGTTTCTTCAGCTGATTCTACAAACAGAGCCGAAAACAAGAGGTGCAGCATGAAGGAATGTACATACAGAAGGGGCTTTGCAAAAGGAAACGAAACGAAACAAAAATCTTTACCTTAGAGAGTCTCTCAGGCTGACTCTGTGAGTCATTAGGAAAATAACAGGTACAAATGCTGTTCCCCACCTCATGCCCTCTGCAAGTTCCTCCAGGCCTGGTTTCAAGCTTTTTGATGTTTTCCCTCTGTCATGTTTGCGTAGTGCAATACCTGATAGAAAACCACCGCTTAGCTTTCATTAAGTTACTATAAAGAAACTAATTTTGTCCATTTACTTTTAGCTGTAGACTTTATAATATGGTTTGGTTTGTGCAAATTTCCAGCTCTTCCTACAAGCTGGCATTTTAGGTTTTGCTTAGTCTGTATCTATCGTTCTTTTCAATTGTAGGTGGCTCTTTCTTTCTTTTTGAATCTGGGTGAAGGCTTAGTTAAATGCCTATTTAAGAACTGATGAGTAATTTAGAGGATTTAGGGGAACATTCTGTGCTATTATATGCAAATACATGCCATGCATGGCTCCCTGTGTCATTAACCTGGCAGTCATTTCATGCATGACTCCCCATCTTATTAAGCTAGCAGTATGGAATATTTGATTTACTAAACTGCTATGAACTACTTAGTGTGCTAATATAGGAATATAACTTTTAAGTTTCTCTGGAATAACTATCTTTGAAACAGATTCAGGAAAACAACATTATTTTGACAGCTGTGCTCAGTTTCTAAGGTCTATTTTAGTAAGCTTCACAGAACTGGTGGAGAAGTACCTGTGATTTGAATAAGCTGTACGATGACTGAAAATGAAAGCCACCAGATTAATTAAAGCGCTTCAGAATTCTGCAGGCATTGGAAGCCCATGTCAGTGGTGTACATGTAAGTGTTCAGTGTGCAGAGCTTGTGGGAGTTACCTACAGTCATGTGCAGTTCTGAATCTAAGACTCTTCTTCAATGTTTTGAAAACTCTGCTTGTATCCAAGCTCTTCCACCTTCCCAGGCTTTCGTTACCATAGCAGCATTTTCTGGCCATGGGATTTACTGGGGATGGTGGGGGAAGGAATGTATATTTGTTGACTTGGTTCAGTGCCAAATGGAGTAGGAATTATATATGCAGGATGTTGGATTCTTCCTTTAGTGTCCATTTCAGCTGGCATCTAATGTCATCCAGATAATTGCAAGCCACTCTGTCATCATTCAGACAGCTGCATAGAACAAAACAAAGAGAAATTTAGGATCAAAAGGAAGGAATAGCAATTTAAAAGGCTTTTAAATGTTGTTTTCTCTCTTTCTCAATCAGTAATACTTAAAAGCCTTTAATTTACCCCACCCCTTATCCCCCTTCAGAGACATACACATACACTCATATTTGTATGACTTCGAGTGCTGCTGGCTTGAGTGATAATATGTGAGCACTGAGCTGCCCAAGAAAATGTCACAAGCAAGAAATGAGGTCAGATAATGACATCCAAAGCCAGAGCAGAGAGAATCATCTGGTAGTTTGATTGCACCTAAAAGTGTGAATCGGCTCCACTTTTTATACCTCCTTTATGTTGGAAGTTCTCCGCTACAGTATGCGTGCTTTAGATTTGGAGCAGGCATCTGAATCGCAAATGCAGCATAATGCCATATGTATAGTATGGGTCGTCAGAGACTTATTTACCTAGATGGATGGTGATTTCGGAGGGCTGTGAAAGTCTCCTCTGAAATGTGCCTGTGCTCTGTGGTACTTTTAGCATTGGCACAAGCTGTGAATATGTACTCAAGTGGGAGCTGTGTGGAAAGTGAGCCCATTACGTGTGGAGGAAGGAGGGTGTGAAAGGACTGCTAGGACTGACTGGGGAAGTGTGTGTACACAGCTATATGTGGCAGAACTAGCTGCAGAGAGTGTGCATGCGTGTCTGGGGGATGCACGGACGACTTTGCTTAGCAGAGCGTGGTTATGGAAAATAAAGGCTGGGTAATGTGTCCTACTCAGCATGTTCAGTACCCTACTCAGCAGAGACCATGATCCGTGAGGGGCTGCAGTACCAGCTTCTGAACAGGCTGAGATGTGGAAGCATTGGCAAAACACACTTGGAGGTGTGGCCAAGAGGCCAAGGGTAGATTGAGGAGTAGTTCAAGTCACTCCCATTTGAACTTGTGCAGGAAATTGTGCAAGTGCCTTGCGTGACACAGGTCTGTTAAAGGAGGGTCAGTAGTCCTAAATGTGATAAATCTGTATGCATTTTAGAACAAGATTGTTTAATCATATTGACTTTTTGACAAGATTCATCTGCTTAGCTCCCGTCCCTCACTATGCTCATCAATCTCTTCTTCCTGTATTAAAATTTTTTTCTTGTTTCTATGGACACCTGCCTTCCCTCTCACCCTCCCTCCTTCCATCCCTCTTGAGGGCAAAAATGATTTCTGGTTTGCTTTAAAGTTTCAATATCTTTTTTTCCTTTTGTGTCCTATGGTGGCAGGTTATCTCATGTTGGAAGTACTCTTTTCATCAAAGCTGGACTTTGATGATCAGGTTTCTGGTTTGTAAATGCTTTTCACTTTTCTCTTCATGCAGTAGTGGGTCGTGCATTTTTTGCCTATTGTCAGCTGACCCTAGCTAATGAATTGGAAAGGTGAAATTAAATGATCTCTGTGAGTTGGTTCTTGGGCAGTTGGGATAAGGAAAAGGGATTGTTTTGTTTTGTTACATAGCTACAGGTCTCATCATTATCATTTGCCAGTCACTTCATTCCTCATATGGAGAACCTTAATTCATATTATACTCTAGCAAGTACCAGAGGTGGCTGTCTTGGCCACACACACAGAGGTGAGTACTAGAGAGGTGGGCAGCCAAACTGTGAGATTTTTAGTTAGCCATTTGTGGTCAAGATAACCCTATTAATTACCCAGAAGAGAGGTTGGCTAAGTGTTTCTGAATCATCCAAGCTCACAGAGAAGCAAATTAATGGCCCTGAGTACCACAGGATTACTACTGATGTTTTTGTCAAAGTCAAGCTCTACACCCAGATGTTGATTATTCAAGAAACTTTACACTGGCTATAAACTAGTAAAAAATCACCTATTTTACCTCTATAGACAGGTAAGTCAAGTCCTGCCAAGTGTTGTCAGTAGTTATCAACACAAAGTCAATCACAATAAATGTCCCCTGTTCACACACCTGAGCAAATAAAATGATACAAAACTACCATTGCAGGTAGAATTCCTGCATAACTAATACAGTCAAGTGTCTTAGGTGATAGCCTACTACTTTTTTTGCTGTGAGTAGGCTGATGTTTGAACAAAGCAGCCAAAGGTGAATAGTGTCCCTGACTAGAGGCAGCTACTCAGGGTAGGAAAACAGGAGTCAGTGATGCAGCATATGATGGAGTGATTGTGGGTGAGCAGAACAACATAAGAGGCTATGTGAACCTGGGTGTCAAAAGCTTTAATGGCAAACGTTATAAATGCTTCTAACCTGGAACATATCACTTAGAACTGCAGTTTTACAGTCAAGTTTTGTTGTGTTAATTTTTTTTTTCCTGTTCCTGAGTGAATGGTCTACCCAAAAATGAGGCACTGTTAACTAAGCATGAAACAGAGCAGACTCAGTCAGAAAAATTCCAACGATGGGGCTGCTAATTCATCTGAGTGGTCCATGCAAATAGTTCAATTTGACAAACTTCTTACTGGAACATGTAAAGTTTCATCCTGGTTTCCTGCTGATTCACCCATGCAGCTTGCTGGAAGCATGCCAGCTACAAAGTGAGTTGCAAAGGATGTGGAGGTTGTTTGGCTGTTCTGCCAGGTGGGCTACCCTGGGTCTGGGGCTCCCGGACTTCCAGGCTACTGTCTGCGAGCCAGGGCAGGTGGACTGCCAAAGGTGCGAGACAGCCCACCAGGCAGCCTGGGCTGGAGCTGCAGTCACCACCTCTTTTGGAGAGTATTTCAGAATTGATGAGCAGAATAAATTCATCTTAGAAATGGCAAAGTTCTCTTTGAACGTGTTCTCCTTTCCTGCTTTAAAAATGGATGAGACAAGGGCAGGAAAACAAACTGAAGGACACAGAAGGAAGCATTGCATCTTTCAGTTAACATATATGTCCTGTTCCTGTGCATATTACTAAAGTTAAAGCTGGAGAAACAATTTGAACAAAGCTGTGGTGCTCACTCTCCTTGTACAGAATTTTAGGTCCATAAGCCAAAAGAAGGCAAGACGAAGCTAAAGTCTTTTCAGACATGAGAAAATTGCACAGCTTTAGTTAAATGTGTGCTTTTAAATCAGGTTAGTTAACCCAGAGGAGGAATTATGATTAACATATTTTTATAGGTTTAAACCCTAATTTTACAAACTCAAATCAAAGGGACTGGGAGGGCAAGCCATACAGCCTGAAACATGGAAATGTCTTCCTGGGAAGCCTCCCACTGGTTTGACGATTAGTCAGTATGCAGTGGCCAGCCATCACTATCAGCAAGCAGCTGTCACACCCTTTGGCTAACTGGTGCTTTTTCTGGCTGTACAGTGCAGTACACAGCTTGCTGCTTTATTCGCTGCTTGCATTTGCTAGGTTTTGTGGATTGAATTATTCATATGGTAGCAATTGTCAAATGATCTAGGCCAGAGAAATTCATTTTCTTGCAGGACCCAACCTGATGTGGCAGCGTGCTGTTATGTACCACACCAGAATTAGCAGCTGCTGCTTTTTAGAGAGGCAATGCTTCACTGATGTGCTGCTAGAAAGGCTGCTGCCAAGAGATGACTGAATGTTTCAGAGGCAGCTGTTTGCTTGGAGAAGGTGGTGACACTGGTTCACAGATACGAACCAAAGTTGATAACAAAAACAGAAATGTGCCAAATGAATGAGGATATGGGGACTGCCTTAATTCTGAGTTTTGTAGCAGATTCTCTCTGTACTGGTACTTTCCCGTTTTCCTCTTTTTGCCTACTGTAGACCACCACTACTGGATGAAAGTTACAGCTATGTAAGGGTGGATTCCTCTAGTTGAGTCACAGATGTGACTGGGCACAACTGCAGTGTCCTTATAACAACAAAATGCACAGTTGTTTAGAGCCTGCCCTTCACCTCGATTAGTGGCTGCCTTGCAAGTAAGCAGAGAAGCTGTGAATGTGGGAACATAGGTCATGTTGCAGAGGAAGCCCTGCCTACTGTGCACAGCCAAATATGCATGATTACCAACACTCTCTGCTTACCCCTGGAGACATGAAAACTTAAATTCAAAACTTCATATCCCTTTAACTTCTCCAGAGCTGCTGCTGCTTTTCTCCTCCTCCTCCCCTCCCTATCACCACAAGAAAAATTTCTAAAACTAAGGCCAAGTGAAAAGCAGATTTTGCTCTGAAACCAGCAGACTGTGCTTTATGCGTCAAAAGGATGTATTCAGACTTTGGGATTCGGTCATACTCAAAGTCAAGCTCCCGTTCATTGTAGGAAGAGTCAGTCGCTTGGCTGATGAGGTTTTACAGGCTGCAGAAATGTTTTAGGGCCCACAGGCTCTTGCTAGTCTGTTTGACACAGGAGGAAGCCCTTTGGAGAATTCCAGAGGAGAGCTGGAATTTGCATTTGGGATCAAACATAAGAGGAATTGTTCATCTGAACTGTGATACATGTAACCTATCATTATTCCTGTAGACGAAAGCTCTCTGATACTAGATGGACTCTAATCTAGCAGAGAAAGGCATAATGAAACTGTTGCTAGAAACTGAAGGCAGACATAATTGGTTTATACAGTGAGAGTAATTAATCACTGGAACCTAAGGAGGTTAAGATTCTTTATTGCTTGTAATCAGGGTGGAATGCCTTTCTCTACCTCAGCCACAAGTAAGGGGCTTGAGATGGAAATCTTTGTGTTAGATCTTTAGCCTGTGCTGTGCTGGAAGCAGGAAACAACTTGGCTCCTACTGAACTATGAATCTGTGAATAATTGCTATTATTTTTTGCCCTTTTTCTGCACTAGTCATTGTTTTGAAAGCAAAATGGGAGGGAAATCCTGAAGTTCAGTTTGACTTCACAGATGAGATTTTAGTCTGTTACAACTTCTAAGATCTCTTTTTTTTTTTTTTTTTTTTTTTAAAGTTAATTTCAGCATAGTTAAAAAAAGCCGCCTTTTTTTTTTTTTTTATTTTTCCTCCAAGAAGACATACTCTTTCCAGACCACCATAATGGAAGAAGCAGAAACAAAGCAGATTACAAAACCACTCTTCACAACATTTCATCTCTCTCCTTCATGAGGCCCTATATGCAGTCAATGTAACCTAAAACAAACATAGTGGTTTAGGTGCTGTTGCACTGCATTTCTTATGATCAGAAAAAACTATAATCAGTAGTTCTGCTTTTCCATCCACTTTAATAATAAATAGTAAAAGCTAGCAATTCCATTTAAAATAGCTCTAAGTGGTACTACAGATCAGACCAGTGAAGCATTGTTTGCCTTTCAGATTATTAACTTGTGGAGGGTTTCTTGATTATCCCTTTTCTTGGTAATATCATATAATTAACTTAGCAACATTCTGAGTTTTAATAAAGATTTGTGTATTACTGAATTATACAAACAAGTTTCATTTTTCCAGGTCGGCATGTAGGAGAAGTGTTAGCAAAAATAAATATTCTAATCACTTTTGTCAAAACAAATTGCTAACAATGTCTTTACTATTCTGCATGTGAGAGCTACTTGTAGCATTCATTAATCTAACAGTTTATGATTTTGATTTCCAGATGGAATGATTAGCATTTCTAAGCTTTTTATATTCAGACTACAAAAATAAGCCTTTTTTAGGGGTCACTGGAGGCAAATAATTTAAGTCTAATACTTTGCTCAGTTAAACATGGTGGTTCCAAAGTAACTCTTTTAACATGTTCATTCTGATGCCTTTGTTCTGAATATTATTTAAAAACTTTATTTGTCATCTTAAATAGTGGAGTTAACTGCTGTTATCTCAAACATCTGTAAAGGTAAATTCTACAGTTTTAATCTTTTCTTTTGTCTTCCTACCTCCCCTCTTGAGAGTATCACATCTCACAATTCTGCAAAACTATGAAACAAAATCCTGAAAGGACTATATTGCATTTTTTTTTAATAGATGTAAAACTACCGTTCCTTGAAAAGTAACACTGAAATCTCTTTGAATAGCACTGGAGGTTTATAATAGTGATTGGATTTCCTCAAGTAATTTCTAAAGCGGTGTCATTGGGAAAAAAAATTATTTTTCTAGGTTTTGTGTGTGAATGGAGCACCAACGTATTGTGACTGATCACAGAGTGGCATCACTTTGTTTTTAATCAGACACAAAAGCAGAGAGAAATTGGTGAAGCTAACTGTCTGCTTTTATATTTAAATGACAGGTATTAAAGAGGTCTAGCAGCTATCTCCCAGCATACCCTGTAGAAACTTAGGCTTAGCTTCATTCTTTTTAGCCTAACTCTTGTCTATATATTCCTTTGGATGATTGGCTAGAGGGAATGGTGACATCTCTACTTAAATTAGTCATAGTGAAACTCTAGTGGCTTCCCTTTGTCCTACAAGTAATATTAAGTCATTCCTTCAGTTTGAAAAGTTGAGATCTTTTAGCCTTGTATTTGCAACAACATTTGATTATTTTTTGTCATTTCCTAGTTTTAAATTCCCGTCCTTATTCTGCTTAATTAAAATACCAGGTAGTGATACTGGTGATTACATACCTATTGCCATGGCAGTTATCTAACAAAAGAAATTCCTTCCTCACCCCAAATGGTTCCTTTGAAAAGGGAGTTGTACTTGAAACCCCCTTGAGATACCAGCCAGTTGCTGTTCTGCCATGAGAGATTTGTTTCTCTGGGATTTGCAGCAGTTTGCTGTGGTTTAAACTGAAATTAAATGTTTCAAACTAAATGACATGTTACGACATCAAATCTGAGTCTGATACACCCTAAACTGTTGCATGCTGACTAGTGCTGCAAACACTGTTGAACAAGCCTGTTAAACTTCAGAGGCTTTGGAATTTTGGCAACCTGAACAGCACTTTCTGATCTTGGTTGTGGCTAATGGCCTGAGGATTGATGACAAACCAGCCTAGGCAAAGTACTGGGTGATGTTGCTGAGGCAGTGGGAATGAAAACCTTTTCCCTTTCCAGAGTCAGCAATACAGTTAGCAGCAAAGTTGCAGCAAGTGGTGAAGTTCACAACTAGATTGCTACAGCAGTACGCTGTTGAAAAGAATATAGATTTCTATTTTTCCTGTACAAAAGAGTTAGCTGTCTGAGGTGGTAAAATGTTGCAAAATTTCTGCAGCCATGTGGAAGCCCTGTAGTTTCCACAGAACAGATGCTAACTTGATGGCTCAAGAGAGGGACGGATAAGGAGGAGAGCCTGCTGCTGCAGGTTTTATATAACATTTTGAGCATCTGTGGCTTTCACCCCCGTATTTTAAAATGCATCTGACTCTTATTTTTACAGAAAGCTTCTCAGAATTTAGTGAGTTCATTTCAGAAAAGTGCTTTCAGTCTTTGCTAGGTGGTTGATAAATATCTGACAATACCTGAAAGCTTTTGAATGACTGAGTAATGCTCCAAAGTATATAAAGTAAAGAAGAAATATAAAAAGAAAATAATGAGTTGATACATTAAGAACCTGATTACTCCCCATAATGTATCAATAAGCATTCACTGCCTATCAGTGGGCTTATAGGTGATTTTATCAGCACTAAATTTCTATAGCAAGGAGGCGAATCGCGTCCCAGATCTTTATAATTCCTAAATTCTGCTTAAAAGGAATAGTCAAATAGGCTGTCAAAATAGTGAAATGAATCTGGGGAGGATTATTTTTTTTTCTTTTAAGTTTTCAGAAGGGCATGGCAGCAATCATTGTTTTGTCCCAATGGTCAAAATTCGGTATCAGTTTTAGCACCATAAATCCAGCATAACTTTGTTGATTTAAGTGGGGTCTGTACATAACAAACACACAAAGCTCAGGATCCATCCCAGCATGCTGTAGGCTAAAGGCTTATGTTTGCAAAGCTGTCCCACAGGCACTGCTAACTGATCAGTTCATATTTTGCTTTGCACAAATTTTATTACTTAATTTTTCTGTGCTTTCCCTTCCTCTTTATTGACTTTAATTAAGTTTTCCTTAGGGTTTGCGTGCTTGGCAAACTTTGACGGCTTAAGCGAGTAATCCTGTTTACTCATCACATTATCCCAGCTCACTTTTGGGCTGAAGTGTATATTTTCTTAAATTCTGCTGGAACTGTTGCTATTCAGCATTATAATGATACTAAGAAGTGCTCTTGTAAGAAAGAGGCAGCAGTTTTGTGTGGCCAGTTTGAAGAACTACATCCAAGATTTTACAGCTATGAAAATAGTATCTTTTAAGGGGAAAATTTACAACACTGTCTTCCTTTATGTTTCATTTGAAAATTTTTAAGTTTTTTAAGCATGAAGATTTTAATAACTGGATTACTCGCATTGGAAGTTGCAGAAGAAAATAAGGACGTGTTGTTTTACAAACAAACAGTGGAACAGCTAATGGAACTACTTATGCTTTAAGTTTAATTTATATAATTCTATGCATTATGTTTTAGGCATCATTTCATAATTTTTTTTGCTAAGTGATATTGAAATGATGGTGAATTTTTAGAAAGCCTGGTAAAACATTTAGTTGCTTCACTATTTTCAGTTTAATAAGGGAAATTTTAGCAACTTCTTTTTAAATGTTTAGAAGTTTGGGTATTTTTTTCCTTTATTTGGGGACCCTAAAAAAAAAAAAACCCACAGTGAAAAGTCAAATGAAATTAATAGAAAAACTGTTAATGTTATTAACTTTTCAGAGAGAACTCTAATGGGAATAGCGACTATGAAGAACTATCTCTGATTTCTCACATTCTGTAAAATTAGCATTCTAAATTAAAAATGATGAAGAGTACACCCTACAGATGATCTTTAAAGATAAAACATTTGTTTGTGATTATCTGTGTGTATGTTCAAAATTATTCTTAAAAGTCTTAAGAAAGAGAATGAATTTTCTCCTGGGGAAAAATGTTGATAACTGAATTTTAAAATAAAAGCAACATTTATTCATTGTTAAGACCACAGGGAAAACAGTTTTTTCTAGTGCATGGATATATATCCAATTTGATTGTCTGGTTCTAACACAAGTAAAGTCATTAAGTTAGGAAACAGGAAAGTAAAAATACATCTTTAATAAATACAGTTATTAATTTTGTGGAATTCAAATGAGTATGAGAATTGAATACAGAGGTTGATACTTCTGTGTATACAGTTGCAGATATTTTAGAGAATAAAGTTCTGAAAATTAGTTTTCTGATTAATGAGGAGTAATTTCATGATACAATGGCAGTTACTTTGAGTTCTTGGCCATTATTTGTGTAAGAAAAAGAAGTTTGCTTTTTTAATCCTTTATTAAAAAACCCCTATGTTAATAACAGAGTTGTGGAGTTCAGCTCTTGAGTTCTAGAAAATATTTTTATCTTTCCAGTCTTTAAATTTCTTTTCTATTCTATTGTGGCTGTAAAAGTCTAGGTCCACACTTCTAAAATTTTTGCCCTGCTGTAAATGCCTGCCATAAATTCAAATACATGAAGGAACTACAGCTGATCAGAAATCACTTGATAATTGTGAGGGGTAGTCCTAATAAGTGCAGAAAGAGGTGATGGACATGAGCATGAAAGCTGACAGTGATTTAAGCACCTCTTCAAGTGAGTGGACACTTTTACTCTTGGGATTTGTTTCTGTGCTAGGGGAAGACCAGTAGGAGCTACTCATAATGGCAAAGTCAAGTATATATGTAAATGTTTGCAAAATCAGATCTATAATGATGCAAGCTTAGAAAGTTAGGGTAGAAATGGGAAACCTGTCTTCCTGAACAGGATGACTTTGCCCAGAAGTTTCAATTCAGCTGGCATTCGTATGGTTTTACTACAGGGTAAGTTAATTTCCACTGTTGCTTTCTGTGATGCATATTTCCTTTTTGGGGTTACTCCTGAAAATTATCAAGTAAACTAGGATTTTTTGTTCTACCCTGTCTTAGTCTTGGAAACTGTTAGTTTCAAACAGAGAACTTCTGTAAGCTGCTGCCCTTGAGAGTATTCCAGGTACCTGCACATGTGCATGAAACCTTACAGGAGTGAGGGACTATGAGTCAGAAGTGTAATTATCTGAGAGATCCAGGCAAGTAAGTAACCAGGTTTGTGTGCTTTTAGTTTCTATATTAAGGTGCTTAGTTGTTGTTGAAAGTCACAGACATGGGAACAACCATACTGTAACATTATTCAGAATATGGGAGCTGTCAGATTAGAATGAGCTTTTTTAGAATAGAGTTCCCTGAAATCAGGTGACAGCAATGAATGACTGGAAAACCTCTTTTCCTGTGAACTGCATTCTTCTGTAGACACTGTGGGACTGTCTTTGTTTAGACTGTACCTGGGGCTAAACTATAGCAGTCATTCTGTCACCTGATGACCCCTCCCCAGTTGAGAAGGGGAATCAGGAAAAGGAAAGAAGATCCAAAGGCTGAGGCAAAGACAGATTTAATGAAACAGCAAAACAAAGTATACAAAGTTATACTCAGCCTAGGATGTCTGGCCATCACAGCCCTCGGGAGCAAGAGCAGGAACAGGAGGAACCCCAGCCAGAGCTCTCCCTTCCTCAGCAAACCTTCCCACTTTATAGTGACCGTGATATTATGCGATGGGCTACGCCTGTAGCTCGCTCAGGTCAGCTGCCCTGGCTGACTTGAAACTGCTAATGGCCTGCCTGGCATGGCTGGGCTATGGTTCTGTCCCAGCCAAACCAGGACAGGGACACAGCCATTTGTACAAAGTTTTGTAGACAATTATTCTTCAGCATGAGTACTTTCTCATATAAGATCAAATAATTGCATTGCGTTGAGTGGAGCTTCTACTCACTAATTCTTCTGTTACCAAAGGGGTCACCTGGTAAGTGTTTCCTTGAGCTTGAATCTACTTGGTATATTTTAAGTTGTTTTCAAATATGTGTGTGAAAAGTATACGATATCAGATTTTAAAAAAATCAAATATCGGAATTGCTGCCTTCTAAATCAGATACATTGCAAATCCTATTGAAACCACTCACCATTTTGAGATTGTTGTGGTCAGACTTGCAGAAAGAAATAGGAGTAAAATAGCAGCTTGTTTAATGCTGGTCTGCATCATTTACAGGACTTTCACGAGATCTCCTGTCAGCTTACATTAACCAGAAGTCATTGTTTCCATTGGAAACATTGACAACAAGAAGTGTTTGGTTGCACTGGGCCTCGTTACTTATGTTTTGTTACCTTGTGATAATGCTGTAATAGGTCATTACTATTCTTGTTATAGAGAAAAGGATTTTGTTAGGTGATGCATAGTGGCTGTTTCTGTTGAAAATGTTTGCACCTTGAAGCTGCAATGCCTCGTCACATCGTTAAAGTACAGTTCTGGGAAGAGGAAAAGCATATTTACTGGAAATGATCAGCATGGAATGACATTTTTCTGTTTGTGAGTTAGTCTTTAATATATTAACGGAAATATGAAAAATAAGAAGTTGCTGGCTCCATTGTCAGTGGTGAGGGGGACTGTCCAGCATGGACTCCACTATTTTCATGGAGGGCATGAAAATTCATTACTGTTGCTGCAGTATTTGCAAAAACATGGAAAGAGGCTGACGTGACAACAGTGACCTGAGTTTTCTTATTTCCATCTCAGCATTTAACAATGCTTAAACACATGGTTAATCGCTCTCTAGTTTTAAAATCATAGTTTAAAGAAATCTCTCATAAAAGTGTCTGAATGAAACTACACACCATAAAAGCTTTTTAGAAAAGAGATTTTTAATGGAAACGCTGCTGCAAGATTTGTTATAGTGGCTCTGAAATTGCAGTATTGTAATAAGGGTTAAGGCTCAATTGTTCACTCTCCAGCAGCAATAACTCTCTCGTTGGAATCTGAAAACAAACCCCTCTGAATAAAATGACACCAAAGACTTAAGCTGTTTTCTTGAGACAGCTAGCCTTTTTGTAGAGAAGCTATTCTGAGGTCTTATACTGTAGTTCTGCTGAAAAATTACACTGGCTTGCCAAATATCTTAATGACTTTTCTCTCAGCAGTTGGTAATGGTGAAATGTTATTCTAGTAACCATAATGTCTCTCATAAAACAATTGCATACAGTATGTACTGTACTTCTTATTTTAGTGAGCACTTCCATCGGGCTTGTACTGCCAGTAGCCATTTAACATTTCATAGCAAACTGCTTACCAGTCCTTCAAGTGTAATATTGCAGAGACAGTGAAGAAATGCGTGATTAAAAGTGTTCACTGAGAGTGGACCATTTAGTACTACCCTATCTTGCAAGATAAACCAGCCTTCACATATGTAGGCGCTCATCATATAAATGACAGTTCTATGTGGTCATTTAATTTTACGATCTCAATTCTCGCATATATTGCTAACATAAATATAACGTTCTCCTGCAGGGAGGTCTGCTGGGTGTTATAAAATCAGTAAGACCTCAATGGGTTCAAATGGACATCTTTTATAATTATTGCTATAAAATTTCTTGACAATGCATTTCGTTGTCCAATGGGTAAAGAAAATTATTTTCTGAAAGAATGGGTTTTGACAAAGAGAGCAACAGAGCTTAGGCATTTGTTCCTGTGTTCAAACATATTTAAATTACCTCCGTTACTCTTACCTTTTGGACACAAGCCAGTATCCTGGAATAACTTTTTGTGATAAGACTCCAGTTGGTGCGTGGCTACATTTTCAGTTGTTTTCTGGTGTGGCAAGACAATGTAGGATATCTAGGGGGAAAAGATTAATTTACTATTTAATGCAATTAAATTCTATTTGCCAAGCAATTCTTTTTACATGCCCTTGAAGAGACTGGGGAATCTGAAATAGGATGAGGGCAATAAATGTATTCCCAGAAGTGGTTTGGAGGGAAGGAACAGACTTGTCTGTGCTGGAATTCAGGACAGTACTATTGGCTGCAAATCATCAGGAGGGACCTTGTTGTATCTTTCTTACATTTCTCAAAATGCTTCTCTTTGACCTCTGTCAGGAAAGGAATTTCTATCCCTTTTATTCACATTTCCTTAAAAGAAAGGTTATTAAGTTTCTTTTAGAAGGATGAATAGCAAAGTTTCTCTTTCTGTGCTTGAACAGCCTTAGGAACATTGGCTTTGCTCGTGGAGTGGCTGTGTTGTACGGCTGCACAGTCATGCAGCTCTGTGTGCTGGCCCTGGGGACCACCAGCAGACTGCAGAGAACATGGTCTGCATGCCATCGGTCAGGAGCTGAAGTTAGGAGGCTCAGTGCCAGTGTCTCTTTGGAGGTGGAGACACTCAGAAGAGATTCAGCTGTTTAGTGCCTCAATCTACTTAGCTATTGATTCCATTTTATGTAAAATGTCTGTAGCAGTTGTTTTGGACTAATAGTGAATTTTGCATCCATCAAAATAGAATGGCATCTGTACCTGTATGGATAGTCTGTATCAGTATCTCTGTCCTGTTGCTTTCCATATAAAGGGTTTTTTTTAATTTATTTTTTTTTAATGTACATCATATATTATGGAAAGAGAGGCAGTTTTCTGTGGGTTGGCGATACTTAATGGATTTAATTGAAATTACAGTGATTGATGTTAGCCTATGATCTAGTTCCCCTTGTCTCTGCAATGGTCAGAGAGAGTCTACAGCATGCTGTCTTGCTCCCTTTGATTTTGTTTTACAAAAATGTATATCTCGCGTAGCAACAAGAACTTCTTAAAGCTATGTATGCATACAATTGTACATTATTTGACTGTCTGATGTCAGTAACAGTGTGATTCTGAACTCTAAACAGTCTTGTAAGTGCTGCAGTATCACATATATAGTAACAACAGAAGTTTAAAGCTAAATGTGTGTTGGAGCAGGAAGTACAAGAGCAATATGCATTTACCCCAGGAGTTAATTAGATGGTTACTACATAATTATAGTAATGAAGTTGTAGGTTTGCAGTTGATAAATATCTGCACAGTAACCTTTGATAAGATTTAGGCAATAAATAAGTTAACTTGTTGCCACTACTGTGTTCATTAGAAAAAGGTCTAGGCAAAGGCAAAGCAAGCAGCATATTTACTAATGTATATGTTTTTTGGGTGTTGGCAGTGCGTATTTTTGACATGTTTTCCTATGCAGTTCTAAAACCATTATATTAATTGGTTTTCTTACCTGAAATGACAGCCAAATGTCTTCAAATACATTTACCTTTGAAGAAATTAAAATAAAGTGTCTACTGACCATAGCAAACAAGCAAACATGCTCTGCATGAAAATGAGCAATGATAAGGAAAAAATTGTTATGCAAGAAAGCAGTAAGGGAAGGGAAAAAAAAGAAATTGTAATTGCAGTTTCTTAACTGGAACCTTAGCAAACCAAATCAATTATTCTGAGCCATCTCACACATAAATATGTGTTAGCTGCTATAGCTTGGAGATATTTGTTAAGAAGATTGTCAGACTTTTGTGTAAATGGTCAAAGCCATCGTCTTCCATACATGCTCCAGGAAGAAATAATTTACGGGAATTCCAAGGTTTTTGGGAAGTTTCTCATTTTATAAAAGGGTTTTCATGCCTCTCACAAGTATTACCAATTTTTTCATATTCTTGCTTGGGTGAGTGGACAAAAATAGGGGTGGGCAAATGTGCAATTCTAAAACAGATATAAAATAGAAAGAATTAGATAAGGAATGGGAACTCAGACCTCGAGCTAGATGAGAAAATGTAGATAGTTTGACTGAGATCTAAACTGTTTTCTTATTTCACGTTCTTCTGCCTTTTAAAAGTGTACACTACAGATATACAGATAAAAGCTTTCCAAATATTTAATGCTGAGACTAAAGCATCTAGGTTCAATCTTCAAACTACATAAATTGATTTTGTTGTCAGGTAACAGCTCAGCTTGTGCTTCTTGAGTAAGCGTAGTCATTCGCTGTGCACAACACCCAGGGCAGGAGTTCTGAAGCCCAGTTTACTTATGTAACCTCGGCTGTGCAAGCAGCAGCTTCTGGTGGTGAGCGTATCTGCAGCACGTGTTTAACTCTTCCAGGTTGCGTTAACCTACCCTTGCTGCTGTGCCCAAGGGGGTGGTGTGTCCTCTTGGTATCTGTCCCCCAGTGTGAGATTCCCTGTTCTAAACTGAGAGAGATATAGCCACTCCAAATAGTGTTTGGCCAATCTAAATACAGCTTGGTAAACAACTGTGTCCAGTTGTAATGTTTATGAATATTTGCATAGGTATTCACAGTGTGTCCTACCTTTAGAAGACCTTGTGAACAAAACTGTGTATGCTGAATGTTTATAGAAGTAATTTATAGTTTTTGTATTTATATTTATACTTTTTACTATTCAAGTATGGAGTTTCTCTAGAATTTGTCTGCACCAAAAATACATGTAAGTGTAAAATGAAGTAAACTAACAGCCAAAACAATAGGTCAGTTTTCAGATGTCATAGTACTTCTATTTAATATTTTCTTGTTTTAAAAATAATTATATTTATGGCAATGCCTGTATGAACAAGCCTAATTTAAATTATGCAAAAACATGCAACTGAGTTTCCCTATACAGAGTAAATATGCATCAAATGCTACCACATTTTCCACAACAAGCCATTTACACTTTTCTGTGCAATTTGATTTCAGACACTGGGTCCCAAACCTTGGGTTCTTGGTTGCACAGACTGTTAGTATTCTGGAAACTTTTTGATATTCAGGGAAAATTCCCAAATTATCACTGGTCTGCATTCACAGTGTCAAAGTCCACTTGATATATACTAAATACTTCTGTTTGTTGGCTTAATCCTGGCTTTGGTGTTATTTCACTGTAAAGAATTTCCTTTTAGTGTAGTGACTGCTCTCAGATCTTCAACTTGTCAGTACTCAACACTCCTCCATCTCTGCGATTTATTCTACTTGCTGCAGTGCATATGTATGGCAGCCCTCATGGTCAGCAGTGTGGAAAGAAAATAGGATCAGACAGTCCATGGGACAGTACAACATCAACCTTTAGCTGTATGTTGTTCTGGGAGTTTCTTGAGACTGTTAAGAGCACAAGAGGTAGCAAGGGGGTTTTGAAAGGCCTAATGATTCTTTCAGTTTAGAAAATGTGCATTAAGGACTATTGCTGAAACACTCTGAAGTCAATAGACAGACTCCAGTGGATTTTGATGGGCTCACATTGGTCCCACAGGGCATTATGATGATTTTCTGCATACACACTGCTTTTCAAATGACTTGCCTTTTGGGTCTCTGGGGACATAAAATATTCCCAAAACATTGAAACGTCCCAGCAGAGGAAAATTAACCATTTCTATTTACATTTCAGTGACCTTATTTGGATTTTAATACAATTTTTAAAGAATTTTGACAATAATGAAGAAGCAGGCGTTCTTCCAAGATGTCACAAAATTAAAAAAGGTATAAAGTCATCTGTAATGCAATGACAACAATTTTATTGTAAACTTTTATATACAAGGAAAATGAACTACCTTTACATTGAGTCTATTTTCAAGTTTAAATTAAACCCACAGAAGCAAAAGCCAGTAGGAAAGAGGTCCATACAGGTTCCACAGGACTCCTGCATATGTTTTTGCCCAGTTCAATGTCTCTTATTTGTATAATGTATCGTAAGCATGCCCAAATTTATATGAAAGACTCAGGACTTGATTCTCAGACTTCTGCATTACAACTTGGAGTAATTGTGCTGAAGTCAATGGCCCATATCTTGCCACCAGTTCTTAAATAGAACTTCCAGTGGATTTCAATAAAGACTTTTGCTTAAAAGTCAACAACACAGCATGATTCGGGGAAATTACACGACTGCAAGCAAAAACGTTAGTTTATTTTTCCTTTTCTTTTCAGAATACCTTGTGTTTGGTTCTATAAAATAAGATTATTACAAGTGATTCAAATCAGTATGGCATCAGAATTGGTTCTTAGAAGTTTCAGTAACGTGCCTAAGCTTCACTGACAGTAAAACTAAATAACTTTTAATTAACACAGATTGGAGAGCATGGGAGGAAGATATCCCTGTGTTTCTTTCCAAAAATCTTCCTTACTTTTTGTCAGCACGGAAATAAGACATTTCACTGACAGGACAACCTTTATATTCATTATGAATGACAACTGCCTTTTTTCCTATCCTAACAGAAGTAGCAGCTACTTTACAGTCTACAGTTTGCCAAGTCATAATTGAACTCCATTCACCAGCGCTGCTACCTATGTGCCCGAATAGAAAGCAGGAGTGGTTTTTGAGGAGGAGGTCAGTGTTTCAAAGGAGATGGTCAGTACCTGGGCTGTGAGATAACACTGGGGGCAGACTTTGTCTAATGTGCTTGGGAAGTGAAGCAGTTATGCAGAAGCAAGTGAAACTAACAACTGGCATATCTTACCAGAACTAAAGAAATTTTAGAAGAAAAAATTTTTTCTCTTCTTTGCTTGATTTTAAGGCTGTATATGAAATGAGTGCCAGGAGCTTGCTATAAACCCTAAAGGTTAGTCACCATTTATGATGGGGGATGGAGGCAGAACTGGATGATGTGATTCAGTGATGTGGTGCATATTACTGCACACGTGTGAATGTGATTGTGTTCTGCTGGTGTATATTATTGTAACCACACAGAAAACAAGAGTTGCTTCAGTGGCAAGCTAGCCTAAGTGGCATCATAAGCAAGGACAGGAGTTTGGGCATTTCTCTCATTTTCCTTGGTATCTCTCAGCTGTATGCCCTGCTTGTGACTGATAGCAACTAGGACAGAATGGTAGCTGCTCTTAGGGCTCAGGTTCCTCCATCATCTTGTAATATGGACCAAAATGTGATTTCCTTAGTGTGGGTGAGATAAAACAGGGAGAGCAGAGCTCCTTTCCCTTGCTAGAAAAATGATACAAAGGCAACCGCAGTGCTGGAAAAGGGCATTGTATGCATGCAAGGATGCTGGCTGGTGATGTGGGGTACAGTGTGTATGGTAAGGAACAGGTGGTCAATGGGCAGTTCTAGCTGCATAAAACCAGTACTCATTTGTAACATGTAGCAAATGCCATTTTCTCCTTCCTTTTAGACATTAGACCTAATCCTGGTTTTGCTAATTTAATCGACCATATTCTTGGGGGACCCTGTAAGCAGTTTCCAGTGCTCAGACTATGAAGAAGAGATGTAATCTAGCTGCAAATGCTCACTGAGGAGTCCTCCTGTGGTAAGAGAACTCCCTGCTGGCTATTATCAAGCCAAATGTGGGTCTATACTTCTGGTACCCTCTTACAGCTCTGCAGAGACAACGTAATGATGATATGAGAAAAAAGAAGATCCCTGCCTACCACACTGCACATATCATCTGTCAAAATGGGGCCAGCTGAGGATGTTATATTCCAGGAGCAATGTGCATGGGCACACGAGAGTAACTTATACTGCAATTTCAGTGTCCCAGCTGCCCTACTGCAGCTGCCATTGATACACTCTTCTGCTGTGGTAAAAGTGAGGTAGCCTGTAGCTGCAAGCTGCCTTAGATAAACCACGAGATAAGAGGGTGTCTCAGCTTTTTCCCATGATAAACTTAAGGAAGCTCACATGTTACCTGTAGTATGGCACCAGCTCCAAACTGTGCCAGGAATCCTGCAGACTTCCTTCACAGCCCTTTCCCACTTTCTGCAGCAAATAGAGGTTGGGGGCTAGGAAGTTTCCCCCTCCATCTATTCCTGCCCCAGCATACTGTTTGGAAATGAAGGAAGCAACAGTGTGAAAGATGTTCCCACTCTCCCATTTTGATGTTTGTTTGTTTCTCTCTTGCTCAGTAGGGCAGTTATTTGATAAAACAGCTGTCCTGAATCCACCTAATGGAACTGCTTAAATATGAGCCACTTCAAATACTGGACATAGGAGGAATGCACATTTTATAATAACAAGTGTCTATATAGACAGATCAGCAGTTAATATAAAGCTTGTTGGAATAAGGTAAGATTTTAGCCTTTGTGTTTCAGTCAAATGTATTTTAGTTTGTTGTAATACCTAGTGTCTGAGAGAATTTTCTATAGATGTAAATGAAAGCTTCATAAACAAATCTGTAACACACATTCCCAAGCATAAGTCTGATCCCCAATGCTCTGGTAAGCACATTAGACAGTATAATGTACATTAAAATGCATTTCACTGAAAATAAGGTAAAGATGCATAATGGTTCAGGATAAATATGGGTAAAAGTGCTCTGTGTATCCAATAGCTTTTAAAGCTACTTGAAATTACATATTTATGTGGCTGATGAAATGAAACTGCATCAGAACCCACCAGCTTGGAGTGCTGGTGGAGCAAGCACCTGCCTTTCAAAAGACACAATTTCGAAACACCCTGCGAAACCCTTCAGCCCCTTTTGCTGTCTGAGAAAATGGATAGTGTGTAGTTTTCCAGTGTCACGTAGGCTGCCCTAATTCAGTGAAGCATCTCTATTCCCATGTGGAGGCACTCTTACTCCTCCAAACTGTAATCGCATTTTTGTCCTGAATATTATTTATGTTCTGTCTACATAGGTTTGAGTCAGTAGTACAAACAGAGAGAGAGAGCCATCTTGTGGAAGATTGCTTTAATATCTTCTCATTTTAGACACCAGGCACTTCAGAAGCTCTTAGTTCTGTAGACCTTATTTTTGTGACAAGAGACCTCAATTACAAGTGAGTGCCCTATAATATTTATACAGATGTGTCGGTTTCTGCACAAAGGCACGTTAAGTGAGCAGGGAATGATACTGCTCCAACATTTGGCTGCTGGCACTTGATACGTGTGAACAGCATGTTCTTTCGCCCCATCTTGAACTACATAATCAGCAGTTTCTTCTCTTCATTCCATATTGCTGCTGTGCACAATTTAGATATTAAATATATGTCTTGATTTGCCTTGTAACAGACTGCAAATGAAGCTTCACTGCCTCATCTTGGAAATGTACAGTGGAAGTAGAATTGAAAATAATATTTTTCCCTTCATCAGTACTGCTTTCAGTTGAATAAATACACAATTCTTCCAGACTACAGAGAACATTAAAAAGCTGTTCTCATCTACAGGTTCCAGCCTGAAATGTGCAAAATGCTTCTAATGAAGCTGAAAACAGTGTGACAAGATCTTCTGTGTAGCAGGGTTTCAAGAAGAAGAAAAAGAGCAGAGGGCATTTTTCTGGTAAGAGCAGATGATATGGGTCTATGAAGGCCTGAGCTCTTGAAAAAGGGAAAATGAAAATGGTGCCTAATGTTCTAGCTTCCCTTCCTGAGGTAAGGGGATGAGCTGTACTTTTCAACCCCTGTATAAGGCAAGGAAGAGTGGTGCCAGGTCACAGAAATGCCCTGTGGAATCAGAGGGGACAGGCTGAGCATACGCAAGTTGGCCTATTACATGTTCTTCTGGTGAGTTGTCTATCTAAACATTTATGCAGTGACTAGTACAAGACTATCTATTACCTTAAATGCTGTAGTAAACAGGTGCTCTGAGGGCATTGAAATTCCTGTTAATCAAAGATGTCGACCCCTTTCAATGTACTTGATTTCACTACCGATGGGAAACTTAGCCTTGATTTAGCTGAGTTCTTCAAAGACATAATTTAATTTTTTTTTCTGCCTTATTTTGCAAAGGATTCATGAACTATGTAATAGGGAGAGATCAAATTTAAATCAAATTCAGTCTAATGTGATTTTTCTAGATCAATAATGAATACACATTTAGAGAAATTTTTTGCATCCAGAATCACAGCACACCTTTAATTTTGATGTAGAAATGAACATAGTGCTTGGAATTTTGGTCTTCCCCATCAGCATTCTATTTGTTGTATTTTAGTATTTGCAACACTCAATTCACAGTCAATTTTATATGGAAGGTGTGTATCTATGAAGTGCCACATTCAAGGTTTGGGAAACTAGACTGAATTGCCTGAAATAGTTATAAGTATTAGCAAGAATATATGTTTGTGAAGTGTAGATCTGAAACAATCAACTGAGTAATTGTTGTACAGAGCTGGCAAATCTGTAACGATGTGATAATGTTGATTTAAAAATGAAATCAGCCATAACATTGGCAGACTATCACTCTTCTATCCCAAAACACAGATTAACAGTTCAGTTGAAAGAAACTTTCTCTGCCAGATGAGATTTTCCTTTGTTAGAAAAGCCAAACAGAAAAAAAAAAAAAACAAAAACCAAACATATCAAATGGAAAGAAGGGTTAAGTATTCACCAGTATATGATAATTGCTAAGTCAGCCCTGAGTGGACCTGCTCCATCAGCAGCACTGTTCTAGTAAACAACATTCCTTTCCACTTGATGGGCTACTGTTCTGTAACTGTTGCTCAGTGATGCTAAAGGACCCCCTGTCCTTTAGCCACAGATCTCCTCCCAGATGACGACTGCTATAACTGGAAGTACCCCAACTGTTCTAGCTGGTTTTTGATCTAGAATGAGTCTTACAGAATTGTCGAAAACAAAGGATAATGCTATATTGCACTCTGGCTTTTTCTGATCTTTCATTAGAAGCCCAAAGTGTGTGTGTTAAGCTGTAAATATCATTACCTGTTTCTCATGAATATTTCAGGTTCAGAAATTTACAGGCTATTGTTCTCATAAGCAAAACATGTTGTTTCTGGATACTGCAGTGATGAGTGATACAGAAAGCCTGAGTAAGATGAAATAAATCTATTCTGAGGGTGAAGTACTGTGTAGCCTGCTTTTACTTTATTTTGTTTTTTTATTTGAATAGTTAGAGATGAAAAATGATGGAACATTTTATTTTAAGTTTGGTTATTTGCCTGTGTGACATACAGATGCTGTAATATTTCTTTAGTTTTTGTAAGATGTCAAGTTACCTGAACTGCTGATAAATGTTAATGTCTTAAAGATAACTGTTTTACTGTGGCACATATTTTCCGTTGATATGCTAGCAGGTGATCCAAACAGAACTGTAGCAAAGATGGGGGGAAGAGGCATCTCTGCCTCACTTGCACACACCAATGATACAGCAATTCAGAACAAATGGGCTCCATCTCCCTCCCTTTTGCCATCTTAAAAAGAGCCTGCAAGTCCATGATGCTGTGGTGAACCAGTGGGTGTGGCTAAGGGGGCCCAGGGAGGTTGAAAAGAGCACTCAGCGGGATGCCTACTGCCTGGAGGCTGAGGATGGGGGACTAGTGCTGGGTGGGCCTGGGGAAAGGAACTGGGTGGATACTGCTCTGCTCTGAATAAAGGTCTAACAAATCGGCAGTGGTAAATTCTGTCACCCAGAGAAGGCACTCAGGTACTGTTCAGTGGTATCATGCAGTTCACAAATGTAAAACTGCTTTCAGTGAATACAGAGAAAGTAAGAATGAGTCATGATGAGCTCTCTGCATTATTCTGATATGTATTGTGGGTTTCTTCAAACTTGCGCATTGCTGACTGAGTGAATGCAGCTTTATGTCAAGGAAGCCTTGAAGGTGTCTTTAAAGTTAGAAGAGGGAAAAGGAAAGTGCTGGCGCAGGTAAGGTAACTTCAGATGCACAGTTTTAAATTCTTACAGTAACAGTCCGGAGTAGGACGGTTTACTTTTCCCAGGGCTCACCTGATGGCTGGGGAGAATTGCTATTCTGTTTTGAGGAAAGAGAAGGGAGTTTGAGAAGAGGCGGGGGGGGTGGGGTGGGGTGGGGTGGGGATGGGGTGTGTGGGGGGAGAGAGAGAGAGAGAGAGAGAGAGAGAGAGAGAGAGTGAGAGTGTGTGCAGCACAGACCCTGGGCCAAATCAGGGCACCAAGCAATTGTAGGCTGAGGGCTTGATGTTTCTCCCAAGTCGGACAGGTGTGCCAAGCTGTCTCGAGGACTGGAGGAAGACGTTGTGCTTAGGTAGGAGAATATATCTATGGAACTCTGCTTTGGCTTTCTGACATGACACTGATGCTTTCCATCAGTGGGTGAAAGAACAGCAAATTCTTTATTTGTTTGTGAATTGCTTTAAATGGTGGCTGTCATGGTGCAGCACAGGATAAATCCTGTGAGAAGCCCATCCTAGCTTGTCCGGCTAAGGAATAACTAACCATGGCTGGTATGCAGGGATGTGCAGTCTAGGTTCTGATATGGGTGCTGGTGAGCTGTCGGATGTCATTTTGGGAGAGGTAAAACTCCAAGCCTTGCCAGTGCCACACCATAAACATCAGATCCTGAGAAACAGCTGCAGAGCAGAGCCATCTGGTCCAGTAATGGTGACATTGGTGACATACTGATACGGAGGGCAAATGCTGTTTTGAATAATGCGGAATGCACTGTTGGAGGGATGCCTTTCAGTAATGCAAAATAAATTATAATCCAACATTTTGTTTTCTGTAGCATTTCAGTTGTATATTAAAACCACTAAATTACGGTGATAGAGTGAGTATAATATTCAAAGGTTTAAGCAGTCTTTTTGAATCTCTATTTCTAATTGATACTTGGGAATGACACATATCCTGCACAGTGGGTATTTTTATGTTGTAAGATTCTCTAAGCACGAGTAGTTTATATCCTGAAAAAATACTGAGGATTCATCTGCTTTTTCTTCCACCCCAGTGTTTCTGGGCTTTGATTTTATGACTGGTATGTCATTTGTTAATTAGTATTCTTCAGTTTTCTGTAACATTTGTAATAATGGTGGTGACTTCACCTACAGATGATGTTAGTAAATAAGTCAATTTAATTTTTTATGCATCTGTCAAATTGGCATATTGCAACCAGAGAATCTGATAACCATAGAACAAACTGTTATTCTTTTAATGTTCTTATTCCATAAAGGGTGCTGTAATTTCCCCAGGATAATTAGGGAAACAGATCACAAAAGCTCAGGGATGTTTCCATCACATTGCTAAGATTCTCATGTGCCATTTGTTCACCATCACTGTCTGAAATCCTGACTGTGGCAGAAGAGAGTGGAAAAATTCCATTGTCTTCTGAAGACCAAGATTTTGAAATGGAAGCCTAGCACAGAAATAATTGCAGACAAATCTATGAGTCTTTCTGCATCTGTTAACCGTACAGGACCACGTGTGTCGTTCAGAATGCCTTGGTCTCATGCTTTGGGTTATAAACTGCTCCCTCTGCTCACATGCAACTTCTTTTTCCAAGATTACTTCTAGTTCCTCTTGTAGACTTGTCAAAAAGAGATTGCTGAGCTGTGGCAGAGGTGATATCATTGCTGTGAACATATTCAGGATTTTTCTAGCACCATCAGGATCCTCTGCCATCAAACTGAAGGAATGCTGGAAACATTTCCCCCCGGTCTGCTGTCTCTCCAGATACTCCCAAGTCACTCCTAAAGAGCAGCCATATAAGAGAAGAAATTTCCCAAATGGCAGGTGTTTTCCAAACATTTTTGGGGAGATGGCTTACAAGAAGAAATGCTCCCATCCCACTGTGTCTCTTCTCCCTGTGCCTGCAGAAGGTCTTCTGCTCACTGTCACATTGCCAATGTGACAAACGGGGTTACTAGAGACAGGGTGGACATGCTCAGTACATACGATTCAACCCCATAGTTCACTGAGCCATGCTGCCTCTCTCTTGCATATGATTGAGGGAATTGTTTTACAATAAAGTAAATAGTTTTACAATAAAGTAAAACAATTGGTTTAATTCCCTTGTTCCTCACTCTGCCTCACTGCAGAAATCCAATGATAGAAGCTAATGACATGCTAAGGGGAAACTATGTAGGAATAATCTGTGCAAATGCTGCTGTGCATTTTTGCAGGCCACTGCATCTTGTGAGTGAGGAAAAGATGTTGCCTAGAGTAGGCAATTATTGCATATCAGGTGTTACAGGATAGAAGTGTCTTTGGGCCAAAATGAGTATGCACTGCAGTTTTCTGGCAGTCTTACAGCATCCTTCACCCCAGCAGTAATGTCCTCTATAAAGAGCTTTGTATGCAAGCCAAGATGAGATCAGCACTATCTTGCACTAATGATGGAGGTTTTATAGTTTTAGGGAAGTTCTGTAAGCCTGCAAACTGTGGAAAATTCTAAAATGAGTTACCAATATTTAAGCTGTATTGCAGGTATTTGTACATGCTCCTCTGTATTTGTACACACTTATCAATTAGCCATATGACTCTCAAAGTTATCTAGAAGTGACCATATGCGTTTAAAACTGGGGCAAGTTCTTTACATTGGTAATACTGGACGAGTAACTGTTATTTGTGTAGTTGAACAGATAGATTTAATAAATCTCCAGCCTCTCCAGCTCTCTAATTTCATCTTTAAACTCTTGAGCCTGGACCACAAATGTTATTTACAAAGTGCTAACATGACTACCAACCTTGTTGTCACTGTTGAAAGTAGATTGACAGGTATCTTTCTTCTGAAAGAATAGTATATAGTGCTGTAGCTGTTACAGGGTTGCAGAATGGCTGCCTACCACAGGAAAAATGCAAGTTAGACAACCTTCAGACCTTTAGTATACACTAATTACAATATGAATTGTGTGAATTTCATTTGTACTCATGTATTTATATATATCTCATTAATTTGTTACAAAGAGGGAAAAAATCATTACTGTAGAGTCAAATTGCCTGTAAATGACTTAAGGAATATGTTAATGATCCTGCTCCAAATGAATAATTATAAGGCAGGTGCACTTGAGATATGATCATTTAACTGACAGCAAGCAGCTTCTAATGTCTTGAATATCCATGATAATGGTGATGTCATAGCAGCCAGTTAAAATCATCGCTCACGTTCTCCATTTAATACACAAGAGGACTGTAGGTATAATTCCCGTGTAGAGCTATTGCCCTGCTTATTTAAGAAACGGTTAATTTATAAACAAATCAAGAAGTCACTCTGCATTGATTTTAATGCAATAAGTTTCCAGTAAACTGTCATGCTATTGTCTCAAGTAGAAAATAAACATTGATGGCAGAAGGCATTACTGCACCAAATTGACATTACAGTTTAAATGAACTTGGCTCAAAATGTCCCAGTTTAATAGAGATGTGAATTGTTTCACCTGCTTTGCTACTAACATCCAGCTAAACTTTTCATGTTTATTGCTTTAAAGGTGCCTGTGGTTTATTTCCCTCTGAAGTTGATGCCTGTGAGAATCAGGAATGTATGCTCTGCAGTGCACGAAATAGCCCCTGCCTACAGATGAGTTGTCTCATTAAGAAAAGATTTGAACTCTTTAAAGGCCAGCCTTCTTTTAGGCTGATGTCCCACTTCATTTTACACAGCTGTGCAACACATTAAGCTTTTCAGTTTTCTTGGTGGATTTTAAGTGTCCACCATTCCAAAATTTAAATAATCTGCTTTGACTGTGCGTAAGTTCACAGAAGGCAGCAGTGTGCTGCCTAGGGGTTATCTCAACGATAATAGCAATGAAACTAGAGCAGTAGCTAAATATAGAACAGTTTTTCTGCATATATTTCATGTGTTGTCATGTAATTACAAATAGATGAAGAATTAAATCTCTAAGCTGCAATGAGGTTTATGAGGAAAACCAACAGAATTCCTAATGTAAAAGGGGTTGCTTCCAGTTAAGGTTAGCACTGTATGCCTTGAGAAGAACACTACCACCTTATTTAGAATAATAGTACTTTATTGATTCAGGTTATTCTAGCAGCAAGAGTTTGTACTAGGAGGGGAGAACTCTTTTGAAGATATCAGTTCCAAAGCATAATAAAACAGGTGCATCTTAATAGGTCTACCAGGAATGTTTTAGCTGTTAGCATCTTTTAAATGCTTCTGCTGAGAAGCCCTGTTTTCATAACAAGGTTGGTGAGTATTAAACCTGTGATAGTTCTTTCTGGGATTACTATAATTTACAAAAACAATAAAAACCTGCTAAAAACCATTTATGTATTTATAAATGTTGTAATCCAGGGGTCCCACTGATATTTGTGGTGAAAGATATGCCTAAGGGCACATAACCCTGCTTGTACATTGCCAGGACTGCAATCTGGTTTATGACAAAACAGATTCATTTATCTCCAAATAAATAAATTACTTTTGTGAACATTTAGAAACATTTGCATAATTAGGCTGTAAGATCTTAGCAGTCTTTTTCATAATAATTAAACTAATCTAATCTTGGACAGGGTAAACAGACTTACTAGGCTGAGAGCAGCCTTCAGGCAAGGAACTTACTACATTCTACAGGAACTGTAAGGCTGATGATGTTTGTTAATTATGCAGAGCTTTTACTCCGCAGTAATAGCAGCGTTTGTATTGCCTGAAGCTTAGATAGCTACTCCTAGGCACATAAAATTAGGCTCTGTTTTTTTTTGTCATTCTTTAAAAACAAAACAAAACAAAAAAACCCCAACAAAACCACAAAACAAAATAAGGAAGATACTTCAAAATGATTATACGCTTTCAACAAGGGGGCATTAACCTTACAGTGTTAGATCCACATACAATTGGCTCACTCTTCAGTCATGTGGTCTTGATTATCTTTAGATCTGAAGTCTTTCATACCACATAGAGATAGAGTTGTAAGGCTTTGTAAAAGAACAGCAAAAGGCTGGTACCGCTTCATTTTCTGGGGACTTCAGGAAGACAAGATTGAGAATATCAAGTAGGTCTTTCCCAGGACAGTTCTCAGCCAAGCAGTCAATCAAAATTTATTATCTGAGGACCAGAAAGAATACTTGACAAATTCTGAAAATGTTTGCTTTCTTTAAAGAACCTGTCATCTTTATTTAGTTCTATATGAGTCATCTGTCCATGAAGACTTCAACTGACAAGTAAACTCAAGAAGAAGGATTTTTCTGCTTACACATAGGGTATGGCATTAACAAGGATGATATTCAAACTCTACAAAATTTAAAAAAAATCATCTCAATAAAACTGTTTTATAGACAAGAATTTAATTTCATAGAAATAGGGTATGAAAGGAAATGCTCCTGATCTTTTCTTCTGCCTTGTTTCATTTAGAATTTTTTTGTAAAGTCAAATTCATGTCATTAGCCCTTAAAAATCTGATTTATAGTTTATAATTTTTTTATCAGAATTTGCATACAAATCACAATGCATTTCCTCTCTTCAGTAAAGATTTAATTACATCTGGATGGGAATAGTGATGCCTGACTTCTGAAAAATAGATAGTTGAACCATATGAAAGTGGTATAGAATGAAGGCTTACCACTAATAATCAAGGGCTGGATTTTATTCACACCAAGATGTAGCTAGCTTTATGGATTTCTCCTTTTAATGTCAAGGAAATTGTTCCCCAAGTAAATGCTGCTACAGAAATTTCTCAGAATCTAGCTCTTAAAATAAGTTAGATCAGGATTTGCTGATCAAAAGGTGACTCGTGGATCTGAATAACCATCAATCTTTTAAGGCTTTAAGGGCCCAAAGATCTGGAACAGATGATGTACCTATGGATGATTTTTTTCTAGAATAAATGAGTGGGTGGAGGCAAGAAATTGGCAGGAATCAGTTTTCAGCTTTTGCCTCTTCTGGCTTGTACAGCTGAACTGTCAAAGTGTGGTGTAATGTACGTGTAATAAGCAAGCATCCCATTACCAATTACCTTCTGCACAAGAAAGAAGAAAAAAATCAGCTCTCCCACTGCAGTTTGAACTACCTGCTTCAGGCTGTATTCTTTCTTACTGTACTGTTCATTCCTGGGCATGTTAGTTTACCAAACTAAGTCCAGTGTGTCTGCCAGTCATTGCTATAAGCTAGTGGGTTGTTGCTGTTTCAATTAACATTTCGTAGTATTGCTAGTGGCATGAATTCAAGTACCATGTGTTGCTCTTTATTAACTTTTATGGGGGAATAATATAAGTTGCTTGTATCAATCAAATTAATCAGAAAGAAAAATCCTGGTTTAAAGTGATGAATTGTGTAAATAAATAATGCCTTTCTCTAGACGGCCTTGCAAAAAGTTTCCAATGTCAGCCCAGGCTGTAAAACTCTGAGCTAGAACAGTTTATCCCAGTGCTGCGCATAGCTTGGAAATAGGGCTAGAAGGGACTGGTCTGGGTTTCCTGCTCACTGGAGCAGCCACTGGTTTCTGCATGAAGTACATCCCTGCCCAAAGCCCTCCTCTTTTTTTAGTGCAGTGCATAGCTATGTACTAATTATTTGCCAGTAACACAGAAGAGTACATTTAGGATAAAGTAGTTGCCAGGCTAAGTGTGGGATAGGTGAGTGGAAAGTGAGGTCGATTGAGAACTGGCTGAAGGTCAGAGCTCAGAGGGTTGTGATCTGTGGCGCTGAGTCCAGCTGGAGGCCTGTAGCTAGTGGTGTTCCCCAGGGGTCAGTACTGGGTGCAGTCTTATTCAATGAAGGATGAGCTGGATGAAGGGATAGAGTGTGTCCTGAGCAAGTTTGCTGATGATACAAAACTGGGAGGAGTGGCTGACACACTGGAAGGCTGTGCTGCTGTTCAGTGAGACTTGGACAGGCTGGAGAGCTGAGCGGAGAGGAACTTAATGACGTTCAACAAGGACAAGTGTAGGGTCCTGCACCTGGGGAGGAATAAGCCTGTGCACCAGTACAGGCTGGGGGTTGACCTGCTGGAGAGCAGCTCTGCAGAGAAGGACCTGGGAGTCCTGGTAGACAACAAGTTGACCATGAGCCAGCAATGTGCCCTTGTGGCCAAGAAGGCCAATGGTATCTTGGGGTGCATTAAGAAGAGCGTGGCCAACAGGTTGAGGGAGGTTATCCTCCCCCTCTACTCTGCCCTGGTGAGGCCACATCTGGAGTACTGTGTCCAGTTCTGGGCTCCCCAGTTTGAGAGAGAGAAGAAGCCACCGGAGAGAGTCCAGCAGAAGGCTACTAAGATGATCAGGGGACTGGACCATCTCTCTTATGAAGAAAGGTTGAGAGATCTGTCTCTTTAGCCTGGAGAAGTCTGAGAGGGGACCTTATCAACACTTATAAATATCTGAAGGGTGAGTGTCAAGAGAATGGGGGCAGGCTCTTTTCAGTGGTGCCCAGTGACAGGACAAGGGGCAACGGGCACAAACTAGAGCACTGCCTCAACATGAGGAAAAACTTCTATGCATTAAGGGTGGCAGAGCACTGGAACAGACTGCCCATAGAGGTTGTGGAGTCTCCTACTCTGGAGGTATTCAAAATGTCTTTGCCTGGACACAATCCTGTGCAAGCTGCTCTAGGTGAACCTGCTTTAGCAGGGGAATTGGACTAGATAGTCTCCAGAGGTTGCTTCCAACTCCTACCATCGTGTAATTCTGTGTGACCTGTAAACTGGACTACCAGATTTACAATGTGAAAACATGGCAACATTGTTGTTGTAACTCCAGCCCGTAATGCTATTTCCTACAGGGTTGTTGCTGAGCCCTTGGACCAGTGGTGGCCAGAAGATAACCAAGGAGTAAGCAGAGAGCAACTGTAAGCCTCTTGCCCTGGTGACAGCAGGAAATCTAGGAAAATTCACATTATTTGTGCTCTTAGCACAGAACACAGATTTTAGATTATAATAATGAAAAGCTGTATTATGTATAATATCTGGTGTCTCTGCTTATTAATCACCTTTGATAGTTTGCAGCTTGAACATGAAGAAAATTTTCATCAGATTAGTTTTACTAGGCACAGCACTGCTAAAATTTTAACACCACTGCTTTGCACGTTACTGTGTAGTGTATTTGACTACGTATGGTGCAATGTAATATGCACCTTCATCTGTATCACTTAGCAATAGAGGTAAACAAGTATGATTTTTTTTTTTTTTTTCCTGCTCTTCTCAAATTGTGACTCAAATTATAAGAATTTATATGGGATTGAATTCTGTTTTTCTCTGTCGGGATGAAATAAGGCCAAGTAAAAATACAGCTGGTGCTATTCCCTCTGCTCACCAGACCTTCTTGGTGTTGAAGTCAAATTTCCCCTCCCCTCCCCCTTGTCTCTTCAGAAGAATGAGAAAATGGTACATAAGCTGTTACTTTGAGTCACAGCTGATTCTTGGGTGTTGTCTGAGTAGGTGTATTTATGTGCTGCTGCATTCAGGACAGAATGTAAGACTCGGGACAAACCGGCCCGTCAAACACATGTACCACCATCTATTTGCAGAATGGCACAGCTTGTTGAGGACATTAGCTTCATCCCAAGTCGAATACATGTATATGCTTACGGATAATTAAAAGAATAGGGTTTTTTATAATTATAGGTTTGTGAGAAATACAAGTATTTGCATTGTTATTAGGTCATCTTCAAATTATGGACCAGGCAATAGCTTGCTTTATGAAGATAATCTGTATTTATCAATTCCTTTGTAGTGGTTTAAAGTAATTGCATTCATATCTGTAGCTTTTCCTCTTTCCTATTTCTGCCTTGATGTTAGAATGTTAGATGTCAATTGAGTAAAATAATTTCAAGTCTTGAACCCCAAATTGTTGAAGTACTGAATATTTTTGTTAGTATAAAGCTAATTTTCAACCATCACTTGTGATTAAGGTGTTCTAAATTATGTTTACCCTGTGAACACTTTGAATATGGTATTTTAGGAAAACTTGGTGTATACAGGTATTATTCTCTTAAGATTTTGAGGGGGAAAAAATTAAAAATTGCCAGCTTTCTCATTTCTGCCACTTCAAAGCATATTCACTCAAGATATGTTGACTAGATTTCAGTATAATTTTGTGTGAATGATTTATCTTGTCTGGTCCAGAATGTAAACTTGCTGAACATTTTAAATTAATCATTTTTTATGGGGGAAAAAATGCTTATTAATTTGCAGTATAAACAGCAGCCCAATTCCAGGCAAACTTATGTTTTTATTTCAATAATGTTAGAGACAGAGAGCACTAATAATTTGTTAGTACAGAACAGAGATTTTAAAAGGTGGCTAAATAACAAGAGCATAAGTTAATGGCATAGACGTGCTTAAATTACTTAGATTGTTATGAAAATTTGAGATGGTTTAATTCTCTTCTTATTCCTTCACTATAAGCTTCATAGAGCATAAGGATCAATCCTTGGTCCCTCTTGCTCTTAAAAAGAATGGAATTTTTTTCTTAGGTTATGTTATGCACTGAAAATTCTCACACTTTCATGTCTGGTCTAAAAGAAATTGCACTTACTTCAAGTTAAGAGCTTGGGATCACTTCAAAGTGAAGGGAATCCAAACCTTGGTAACTCCATCAAAAGAAGTTGAATTAAACTGTCAATAGAATAACAACCCCCCCAAACCCCAGAACTCAATGAATGCAGATCTAAGAGGTTGACTTATGCTGCACTTTTGTTGTACATCATGTTATCTTGCTCTTTGTGCTGTTATTTGTGTAGCAGTGCCAAAAGATGCTACAGGTGCTTAGAAATCTTGGGAACAGTGTATTACCAAAGCTTACAGTATTGACCAAAATGACTTCAAGGAAAATGATTGAAGGGGTTGGAGGCAGGATACCCAAGAAAAGTGAGATTGGAATCATTAGACTGGTATCTCAAGAAAAAAAACGATGCATAGATTTCACCTGTAAGTATCTGCATGTTATTTTTACTGGAGGTCATGACCAGTGACTATTTGAATACTTCACTTGTTAATGAATTCCATATGAATCCGTTTAAAATTGTTAGAAGAAAATCTGCTGTTTAGAAGATGTGAAAGAGTGTAGATGAATTCAGCCACTCCTGGGTGAAATGAAAAATCTTCTTATCCAATATTTCGATAACTGCCTGGAATAAAAAATAAGAGTAGCACAAACCTGATTTTTGTGATCCTTGATGCCCTTATCAGGAATAATATTAGTTTAAATTTGTCTATTATATGCACAGTAGAGACAGTATTGTTAGAAGGCTGGTCTAAGTGAGAAAGTATGAAGGGACCTGGCAGTTCCTTAAGGAAAAGCTACTAAAGGCACAGTGCAAATTATCCCATTGAGGAGAAAAGATAGGAAATACAGTAAGAGCCTGAGTTGGCTAAATCAAGAGCTCTTCACACACTTCAAACATAAGGAGGAAGATTGCACGGAGTGGAAACTAGGTCAGCTCACTAAGGCCAACCACAAGCATATAAATCAGAGAAGCTATTCAAGAGAGAGGGAAGGCTATTTGAGGGTGACAGTGAAAGGGCTCAAGTGTCATGCCTTTTGTGTCAGATTTCAATATAAAGGTCAGCTGCAATATGGTGGCCTAATACCAGCACCAACAGGAAAGAACAAGGAAGAAACAGGTTACATAGTATGTATAAAATTTAGAAGTTTTCATGCCAGCTGTGCAGGTGAACTTTGTCCTTGGTACTTAATGGGCTGATTGATCAGAGCCTCTAATGGTTATCTGTTGGAACTTCTGAAGGACAAACAAGTTACCTAGATGCTAGAAAATGCAAATGTAGTAATTATCTATAAAGAGTGGGGAAAATGAGGAATTTAGATTTATTCCAGCTTTATTCCAATTGTTGGAAAGACACTAAAATATATAGACACACATACAAAGCAGGTAGTTAACAATGGTTCACTGCAAAAATATATGTTGGGTGAGCATCCAAAGGTTTCTGTTCTGGATCTGATATATTCTTGCTGTCATTAATGGCCTAACTGATGGGCTAGAGAATAGCTTATTAAATTTGCAGGTACCACCAAATGAAGAGGACTTCCCAATGGGGAGTGACACTGGGTTTACAAATATATGTAATCTACATAGAGAGCACTGGTGAAATAAGAGTTTTGCAGGAAACAATGTGGTGGTCATGATGGACGATGGGTCAGAAGCAAGTAAAAACTGACCAGCTCTTGCAAAAATTTCAAATGATGTACTAGGATGTAAATATGATTAATAATGCTATATTAAGCAGCAGAAAGGTCTGAGCAGAATTATTGTTTCCAGTTTTGGACATTCTACTTCAAATGAATTGTGGACCAAACAGAGGTGGTCCAGAGGAGGGCAGTGGGAGTTTTGAGAGATTGTGACCTGCAAGGAATGATTGGAAGAGGAGTAATTGATCCTAAATAAAATGGTACTGAAGTGAATTTGTGTGTGTGTATATGTAAGTGTATGGTAATTGGCAACAGATAAAGAAATAGCTGCTATAGAAAGAAAAGAAATTATTTGTTTTCCAAGTCTGTGAAGAATAGGCAGAGTGCGCTTAAACATTATGCAGGTTAGACATTTAAAAAACTTCCTAACAATGAGGGATTTTAATGTTGTAGTGTGAAAATCACTGGAATAAGCTATCAGAGGAGGCTATGGAATACCAGTGTAAAAGATCTTTAGGAACAATCAAGTACCCAATATGGGTGTTTTAGGGATGATTGTTCCCTTGGTAGGACACAGGGTAGTTGATATTTTGTATCTTTTCCAGATGTTTGATTCTACTTCATATCCTATGTGAGTGTAAAATGAGTGACAGATTCTAATCTGAGCAATTGCATGCAAACCTGGGCACAAGGTAGCTGATAGTAGTTCCTTTTTATCCCCAATGAGCTCTTACTCTGAGTACTTTTTCATGAAAGTATGAATGATGGAAGTATTTTCTGGTGCACCGTGATGACAAATAAATGTCTCTTTCTTTCTTTCTTTCTTTCCTTACTCTTCAGTTACAGGGATCCCACTCCTGTTGTGCATATGTCTCCCAAGTGTGAGATCTGAGTAATTTGGCTATGTGTATGGACTGCAGGCCATACCCTACTACTTTGAGAGGGCATAGGGTACAGCCAGACACTGTGCAGTCCTACTCGTCACACACAGTGATCACCTAGAAGTCTTGGTTTTCCTTTCAGCTTTCTAGGGGGTCTTGTGAGTTGCTGTCAGAATAGTAAGTGCAAAAGGTTTCATTGCATGGCATTTTCTTGCTTATACAATCCAGTGGCCCAGACAAGCAAATAGAAAATTAATGGTGAGTTTACTGTTCCAAAATCAAGGCCAAAACCTATTCTCCGGTAGGGTGTAGCTTTGGATGATGGATGTATGACATTTATAAAAAAACCTTAATTCTCTATTAGCCAGCATAGTTAATCAAAGAGATTCTGAAAGAACCAAAGGAGCCAAGAAAAAGTCAGACATAAGAATCCATTGTAGATAATACTAATGCTCCTGGAGTACACAATAGGGAAGATATTAATTAGTGAATACCTATGGCATATATCTACCTGACTAAAAAAAATATCTTTGCCTGGATTAGCCTTATTTTTCCTCAATCCTAAACTTTACATTAAGGGGAATAAGGCTTTGTCAGGTTGAACAGACAGACACAAGCAGAGAGGGAGAGCACTACAAGAAAGACAGCTGTGTCTTCCAGAAGAGGCAGGAATGAGCTGGATCCTTCTTAATTTGGAATAAAATGGTTACGCTGAGGTAATGAAATATTTAGATAACACTCTTCTGTGGTTTGGACTTGTTTTCCTAAATTGCTTGTATTCTTTGGCAAAAAGCTAAAACTTTTGAAAGAGCTGTTTCTTGTCTCCAGAGATTTACTTACAGGCTCTGAGGGAGTCGAATCATTTGGAGTGCTGAGGCCCTTTTGGTCTCCTGATCAGAACCAGGATTATTCCAGAGCGGAGCTCTGGGAAGCGGTTATGAGAGGATAATCCATTTGATCCCACTCAAGGGAAGGAGACAAAGAAGGCTGCGACTTGAAAGTGCTAGGTTTAGGAAAATGGGAAGGCTTCTGAGAAGGGCGGCTGACCACAGACTGACAGGCACATTTAAAATGGCTTGGATAGTGGAGTCAGTGAAAGGGACATTTGATTCAGAACTTCCTCCAGGGAAGAAATCTGCTGTTTCTTTCACATGACCATAGTCTACTATGACTGTGTCATCTGTTAAAATGGTTATACCAGGCTCTCCGGGAATAAAGAGGCCTCTTACAACTTCTAAAGTCTCCAGGAGTGAACTGTAGGTGATCTCGTATTAGTCAGATGCCCCTGCTGTCCACAGAAGAAAGAAGTGCCTCTCAGTCTAATGCTCTGTACTGATCTATGCCTTTGGAGCAGTCTAAAAGTCTGTGAGTTGTCCTTATCTGTACTTGGCTAAAGCAGTTTTTTTTTTAACTTGATACCACATGCTGTTTCTGCCTCAGCACCTCTTTACATCCATCAAAGTGATCTTGGGCTCTACTTCCTTCTGCAGTATCTGCATCTTCTTCTGTGATAAGCAGACAGAAGAATCCTTTGTGGCCTCTGCTCCTGTTTCACTGGGGCAGAATTTTGGCTGCCTTTTGTAGTGATCCAGTTTGCCGTTATAACCACTGGGTAGCAGGGACCTTCAGGCCAAATGGTGTCATTGCACCAGTCCCATCCCAGGCTTGGTGAGCAGGTGTGGATAGTCCTC
This sequence comes from Leptosomus discolor, assembly GCF_034619465.1. NCBI lineage: Eukaryota > Metazoa > Chordata > Aves > Leptosomiformes > Leptosomidae > Leptosomus > Leptosomus discolor. The sequence goes on along the minus strand of NC_141397.1, from coordinate 51,022,099 downwards.
CCTTTGATTAAGGCTGGAGTTCATGTGCGAAAACAACTGTTTAAGTAATTCAGAGTTTAGCAGATACAATGCCAATTTTAGGAGATAAAACTCCACTGTTCGTAATAGACAAGAAGTAGCAGGATGGAACAACTGCCTTCTGGATTCTGGAGAGGTATTTAAGATAGGGTATATTACCCTTTATATATCCACTCATCATTTGTCACTGGCTACAAAGAAAGCCAGTTTACACTAGATGCCTAGGTTTTAGGTAGCTGAAGTTAGGAGAGATTAATGCCATCATTATCAGAGAATAGTTTAATTCAGGAACTACTAGATGAAGGTCAGGCCTTTAGAAATCCACCATGCTCTCTGTAGATCACTTGTTAGTTCAAGGGAAACTGAAAATCTTTTTAGAGCCTGGATAAGTTGCCTTTATTGCTGTTCTTGCCTCACCTGCTGCTTTCTATTTTATTGCAGCATCCTGGCTGGAAGCTTTCCTTGTACTGCCCAAAGAATGAATGTGAATGTTCCTCAGGTATATAAATTCTTCAGTAGAAAGAGTGTCCTTTACAGGAAAATGTAATCCTCTGCTTCCTGGTAATTTGCTAGAAGGATATATCCTTTCTGAAAATCTTCTATTTTATGATCTGGATTTTTAATGAACTGTACATTTTAGGAAAAACCCACATCATTCTTAGCTATAAACTGTAGATGCAGTTTGGGTATCTTGTCTACCATCTCCACAGCAACGTGTGCTCTAGCATCACTGACAGTTCAGTTTCTCTATCCTACTTAATGTAAAATTAGTGTCCCAGGTACTTAATCTCCCCTTTGAATGGTTATGCTTTCATACTGCACAGCATTCAGGTAGAAAAGCAACTGTCAAAGTGAAAATCATGATATCTTTGAGCTGGGTGACATTCATCTGCTTTGGCTTTGATACAGAGCCTCCAGTCACTTATTTACAGTGAACATTAGTTCATCCCCTGATTTCTGCAAAAAATGTAGCAAAAATTGCACATCTATTCTGTACTATCCTGTATGTTTTACATAATCTGAGAGGTTTTTAATCTCAGACCATTCCTGTAAGGGGTGAATATTCAAAGTATGGGTTTTCATTGTATCTCTTAGACTGTTGGTGAAAACAGCATTCTTAGTATTGATCATCCCTTCAGCTGTCCCTTGAACAGTGAACAAGTTTATGCTTGGGGCACTTGGACTGGGTAGCCTGAAGTGAACAGGCTTTAGATGCAGTGACCACTGCCAGTTTAGAAGATCATACTGCATAAGAAATCAAAGAATCAAGTAGGAGAGGGCTCATTTGTAAAAGAGCCGCAGTTGAAAAGGTAACTGCTCTAACAGTTTGCAGGATGTCTAATTATGTGAGTTATGCAAATAAAATCTTTTATTTTCTCCTTGTAGTCCTACCACGTTGTTCCTTTGGGATCCACCTTGAGTTAATGTACAGAGGGTAAACAAAATAAAACTAACAAACAGCAATATCACATTACAAAGTAATTCAGTTTACGGACAGTGTGCTAGTGGTTGGGTTGTGAGGTTTTTTGAGGTGTTTTGCTGGGGTTTTTTTAAAGCCTTTATCCCAGAGGGTAAGACAGGTAAATGTAGCCTTTCACTTATCATTATGAGATCTTGGAAGAGTTCAGTCCTGGTCTCTTACACTATCCTTATTGGAAAAGCAAAACTATGTTCTTGGCTTGACGACAGTGCAGTTTCCAAACGTTACCATGGTGATCACCTATGTAACATCACTACCACTTTTCACAACTGCTCAATTTAAGATTCAAGTTGAATATTTCCATGATTATGGGAGAGTAATTATTTCATTACTCAAGGGAAGAAGATTTAGGAGGTAAATAGCTCTTCATTAGTTCTTAAATGATTTCCCTAGTCTTTTTAGGCCACAGAAATGCCAAATATTAAAGTGACAAAACAGGGGGTCATATTCTGATCCTTTTATTCATCTTGTCTACCTCTAAGCCCCTTCTGAGCAAACAAGAAAGTCAAAATATCTCTAGCCATTAAATGTCTTGAAACTTGGGGATATTTGGGGTAGGGCTCAGTCTTCAAAGATGCCCTATTTTCAAAGGTGCTTAGTTTTTTCAAAGGTGCAATCAAGCTGAAGACAGGAAAAGTTGCGTGTTGTATCACTGACAATCTGATGTAACTTTGAAAGATCACACAAACAAGGGGAGGGCAAATGAATCACCCAACTTTCTTGCCTGTGACTCTAGAACTGCTTTCTTGTGACTACAGATATCAATATCTTTTATGGCTAGGACAAATCAGAACCCACTATCTACTTTCTTTCTTAAAATTTATTTCTTTTTCTTCAGAATTTGAAGAACCAGGAACTTTTGAGTACAGAGTGATTGTGTGGGGACTGTTGATACCTGGTGTTATTGGTGGTAAACTGTTATGTATTTTGTGGAGTTAATGTGCATGTTTTAATCAAACAAAGCTATCTACTTATAATTAGAAGTTGATATTAAAAAACCAAAGAAATTAAATGACAGATTTGATTGGGAATTTTTAAAAAGTTAGACTTTTTTGTTTAATGCAAAGGGACTGTCTTCTACTAATTAAATCAGAGGTGGAACATCAAATAGGCTTTGCCAATAACTCAATGGCTAAAATTGCCACGCAAAATAAGCCCACATAACAGAAAGAAAATAATTATATTGTAACACTGTTATTAATTTGTCCCTTCGTGTTATAGAATATGCTATTCTTAGGAGTCTTTCATTAGAGAAAAAAGCTTGCAGATACCTCCCTTTGAATCATACTGTTAGTTAGGAACCAAGGGGGAAATGATTCATGATTTCTTTTGCCTACATTTCTATGTTTTCCAGTGAAAATAAATAAGTAGATTTACATAATCACAGTAAAACATTTCAAAAATAGTGGTACAAATTTTTTTAGATTATGTCACCAGGCTGCCAAGGTTTCAGGACACTACTAATACGTCTAGACAAGCAGCTGTTTGTGTTGTTTTGGCTAGACAAGCAGCTGTTTGTGTTGTTTTGGCTGACTGTCCTTGTGTTCCCTCATTTTTTATGGGCTAGGTTTCAGCAATGATGCAACTCCATAATCAAGTGATTGGGGATATAAAAGACACAGAAAAATACTGCAGTGTTATGCTAAATCAGACTGAGGTAGAACATGGCAAATCAACATTTTTCTGTTTTGTATGCCATTTCTCAAGGATATCTGTCAGAGAGAAAGTAAGACTAGATCACAGTGGAAAGAACTGGAAAACGCTTAATTTTTTTTTCCAGAAAAATCTGATTTATGGAAAGACTTTTTTCAAGAACGTACCTGTTTTGTTGATGCTTCCTCAGGTGAAGGATGAAACTGTACATCATGAGACACCCGCATCAAGATGCTTGCCTGGAAACCTCAAATTCCTGCCCTACCGTGGTCAAACTAGGGACTTTCAGATGAGTAACTTGGATGTCACAGAATGAATTCTCAATGTAGAATTCCATTCTATATAGTTATGACTTATCAGTTGTCTCAGAGAAACAGGCACACAGCCAACATCTGCCTCTTGGACAGTCTAAACATGATTTCTGTGCTACAGCTGTATCATAAGCTCTCTTGAGCAGTTGTGCAGGCCTCAGGGGTTTGTAAGAGGAATGAGCTTAAAGGGTCCCTAGAGATCAACAGTCAACATGGCCAGCCTTGGCCCACTCTCCACAGAGCAATAGATCCCTACAGGGTGCTGTTGTCACATCCCATTTGAGAACCACCTGTGAAGTTCCCAATCCCTTCAGCTCTTGATGGTGTTAGGTATAATTTGGTGCGCTTGACCACTTAGTGTATGTTCTGAGTGAGAGTAGCTTTAATGGAAACTTTTATAGGCAAATGTTAGCATCGAAAAGTGACCTATTTGGTATCGTTTACTCTAGTTTTCCGTAAAAAAAAATCTCAAATATTTTGTTACTAGCTGTCAGAACAGAAAAAAAATTTCACATTTTACAAACTCATTTTAGTGTGGCAACATCACAACGCAGTTATACTCAGGAGCAGATGCCTTCTGAATAGTGTCACCTTATGATCTGTCTTAAATGCTCATGTACATGTGTACTGATTACCATTCATTTTAAGATGACACTACAAAGTTTAAATATATTAGCAAGATACAACATACATTACTGTGCAAAAATTCTGCTAAATTAGGAAAGATTATGAAAGATATATGCATATATATGTGTACAGATTAGTGAAACATTACAACAATATACCTATGTATATGAAATAGCATAAAGCAATGACTTTTCATAGAATCATTTAGATTGGAAAAGACCCTTAACATCGTCAAGTCCAACCATTAACCTAACAATACCAAGTCCACCACTAAACCATGTCATTAAGTGCCACATTTACACATCTTTTAAATACCTCTAGGGATGGTGACTCCACCAGTTCCCTGGGCAGCCTGTTCCAATGCTTGACAACCCTTTGGGTGAAGACATTTTTCCTAATATCCAATCTAAGCTGCCCTGGCACAGCTTGAGGCAATTTACTCTTGTCCGATCTCTTGTATGGACAAGTAATAAGAGACTTCTTCAAAGCTCTGTACCAGCACTACCAGCTGTGATTCACTGTTGGCCAGCGTGCTAGTTTCATTGTATGTTTTCCTAGCAAGGCAACAAGGTTCTACCAGAGAACTATACAATAAGATACAAAAATGCAGCTGGAGCAGAGAGGTAATGCCTGGTAGGAGGGGAAATATTTCATTTGGAGTGCCTGCTAAACTGAATACTTTCTATTCTCACTTCTGTGTAAAGTGGAATTTAGATTGTTTGTGCTATTTTTGTTCTGAAGAAAAATGATTTAGTAGCCTGCCAGGGGTGTAAACTGAACAAGGTGTGATGTCTGAAGTTAAGGAAGAAAATGAGAAAATAGCTGTTCTTGACTTTGAGCTGCCCACATCTACTTCATCTGACTTGGTTCAGGCAAGTAACCAATTTGGACACAATTCAACAAATGATTACTCACATGTTTAGTACTCATTGTATTTTAATACACTCACTGCAGTAAAGCATGTAGGAAAGAAATTAGACTTCATTTAGCACAGTATTTCTTTTTCAAATTATTCTTGCTTTGATTTCCAATGTTCAAAAATTAGGGTTTTTGAATGTGAAATCCTGCCTTATCTCCTCGTAAGAACAAAACTTGCATTAATTTCCTAGGGCCTGAACTCCTATGAAAAGTCTTCTTGCTTCTCTGTAGGTTGAGATTTCTTCATGAATGATCATGTAGACTGGCTGATACCTCCATCACATTTTAGAGTGTCTTTGTCTTTCCCATCATGTTTTATAATGTCTTGTTCTTTTCAAGGTACTGTAACCATTTTGTGTTCCAGGACTAATTACATCTTTCTGCTTTTACTACTTTATACAGAAAAGAAATCATGACATCTACTCAGTCTGATTTTATCATCTATAAGAATTCACAATATTTAATTATCTAACAATTTCATCCATTATTTTCAATAGCATTTTTCCCTTCTTTATTAAATATAAAATATTTAGTGTTCAGTTGCAAAGACATTGAGACATTCTGTCCCTTTCAGAAAGTTTCCTGACTCTCGTAAGAGTCATTCACTTAATTCTAGATTAAATGTTTTTCATATACCTTTAATATCATTGCAAAATCACAGAAATTGTGTCATCTTATTAGAAATTTTTCTGAATTTGCTTTTACTGTGCTTTGTCTGTCTAATCTGAGTCTACATGAAACAATTCTGTATGATTTATGATTTTAAAAGCCACACATTATTGAGGTTTTATACTATCTCATGCCAAAACAAGGGTTGTTTTTTTTTCTGTCTCTCAAAAAATCTCACAGGTTTTGCAGGTCACATTTTGCTTCTTTTTATTTTGTTATCCTCCTTCATGTATAAGTGGTATTTAACAGATCAGCACGGTGCAATAGACACATGGGGGTAGAAGAAACCTTTCCTCATTATTACGCTGTGGCATATTTCATTTTATTCTATCTGAATTTTAATAAGTTAGTAGAAAGTGCTCAGTATAGTTGAAAAAACTCTTATGAAAATGGAGGAGACTTGAACAATTGCTTCTCATGTTCTTTTGAGTATAAAAACTCACCAAAAGCCAGTGAGTGTGAAGACACAAATGTGTACTCTGGGTTCTGCCTCCAGAATGCGAGTAGGTTTAGGGTAGCTTTTTCAATGTCTTCTGAATAGTGAATAGAATAGAATATTTCCATCGGAAGAGACCTACAGTGATCATCCAGTCCAACTATTTAAAATTTCAATGTATTACAAATGTAAAAATTTGTAGTATATTATATGTAGAATAGAAAATTCGCAGACTTCCGTGGACTCTGAATTTAGCAGAAGGTTAAGTGCTCTGAATTTGAGCTTTAAAACATACTTTCCAAGTACCACAAGGCTACATAAACTTGTTTGCTCATGAAAGCACAGAACCAACAAGAAAAATGTAAAACCCAACTTGTGTCTTTCCTCCCACCACTTTGTACTTTCATATTTATTGCATCTTGAGTGGTACATAGACCTGGAGTTTTTTTAGGAAGTTATTCATCAGAGTCGGATTCTGTTTGTTCAGGCAACGCATCTTTGTTCTCAATCATGCTACTACTGCTGCACAGTCTGTTTTGAGACTGAAGGTACCGCTCAGGAATTCTGATAAGGTAGTAGGAAATTTGGGCAGGTCACTGAGAAAACAAACCCCTCTTTCTTCAGTCATACATACGTCCTTATTGCCAATGACCAGTTTGCCTGTAGTTGTGAATGTCAAAGGCAGGACAACCCCCTCTCCATTTTTCATGAAAAAAATATTAAAGGGTTTTTTCAATTAAATTCCTATTTTTTCCTGGTAAATAAATACTTAACCTGAGACCATTTGGTTTAGTTGAAGCCGAATTTTCCATTAAAACAGTTTTGAGACAAATTTCTGACCAGCCTATATGTTGCCACCATGTTAATTACCTGCATATTTTTCTCTAACAATGCTCTTGTTAGAGTAATTGTAGTTACTAACTCAACAGGCACCCTTTTTTCCCTTTAAGAAGGAACACTCCAACATGAGTAAAAGAGCCTTTACAGGGTTACTCTCTTTTCATCTGATCGTCAAACAGGTCAGTACTTTTACCACTTGCTTAACAGACACTCCTGTATTCTTGCCTGATATTTTCTGCAGAAAAATATAGGCCTATGTGCCATGCAACTACCCATAGTGTTGAATTTATTGCATGGCATAGTGCTCAGAACTCTATTCGTTTGCAGAGCAGCATGCCCCATATAAGTCTTAGAGTTTGTACTTTACTTTCAGCATATTTTTGGCATACCTTTTGAAGACAGATTGTTCAACTCAAAACTTTATTCCAAATGTTTGTGAATAGGACTGAATAACATTTCTTTTAGGGAAATAAGCTTCCCAAAGTAGCATTTTTTAAAGAGATTAAAAGCATTTGAATATTTAGATTAATTGCAGTGCATAACTTTGTCAGAAAAAGAGAAAGGAAATGATGAGAATACTGATTTTTTTTAGAATGTGCCAAAATGTTTCATTTGAACATTTTTAAATGAAACTAACTTTTCAGTGACTCATTTCCTGTTTAAAAATCAACCTCCATTTGGGGAAAGAGGTTTTAAAGTAAGTTAAGTTATTTGAAAATGAAATTAAGAAATTCACTCTAGGTTGGTGCAAAGTAATTGCTATTTATATTTCTGTAATGTTTGTTTCTTGAAATATTTTCATAGCTCTATTTAGCCCAAGTGACCCATCAAAACAAAAAAAGCTATTATTTGTCCAATTCTGTCTGCAAATTTCATTTAATTACTTGTGGTAGATGCTTTTTTGAGTGCAGGTAGATCTGATTAGAAAGTATTTTTCAATGCTCTGTTTATTTTATAGAGAGTTTAGAAGGCACCATTTAAAAAAAATAAAAAGCACAGCTTTTCTACGTTAGTGTAGCTAAATGAGTGTAGGAACTCCAAGGATTACCCCTCCTAACTCTTGTGTATTTTGTGGCTCTTTTCCAGATGCCTATTGGTAAAGCATTATGAATGGAATAATGAGTACAGATGATTTTATGAAACTTAAAGAATTTTGGCTCTTTGCTATAGTCTATAGGTCAGTGAAGCTATAATCAGTTGATTTATTTCTAGTAAACATTACTTCTGTTGACATTAGTATGCTTGTTATTCTGTAGTTAGAAAAGAAATAATTAAGATGTAGGCTGAAAAGACTGGGGAATTTGTTCTCTGTGTGATTAATTAGCTTGTTTGCTCCAGTTTATTTCTGATCAAATAAAAGATGCTGAAAGAGTATAAAATAAGGTCCTTAATATACTCTAAGGGCCTGTTTCTGCCCCAGTTGACATTAAAGGCAAGTTCCCACTGATGTGACTGATGCCCTAATTGCCTGCCTTGACATTGATGGTTTCTCATTTCTCAATTCCAATAGCTTTGCTCTAGAAAGGATGTTGGGATGATGTCAGTTTTCTATGCAGTGATCACATGGAAAGTAAATCTTTTAAATGGAGGATTTAAAAGCTGGAAGAAGAAAATTTTGCAGCAAAGGGTTGGTGACTATCAAGCCACCTTGTTACAAGTGAGAACACACAGGACTGCTTGCTTTGTCCCATTTTTGCTGTGGGGAAATGCATTTACATTTCCTGGGTTTGTTGCTTTAACCTTCCTTGCTGGCAGTCACATAATTCCACTTAATAATTTTAAAAGAACCTTACTGCCTGGAGACAACTTGTTTCCTTTTAATCCAGAGCCCACCAGTAACAGGCTTTTTAACATGGTCATTTAATACCTTGCTTCATTTTTCACCTCTTTTTTTTTTATTCGTTTTATTAGGTTCAAATGCAGCCTTGCTATACTTTGATTCTCCCTTTCTTTTTTCCACATGGCTGCTTGGTTTGCCGAGGATGCCTCCTTACAGATGTGTTCCTTCCCCTGACAAACAATTACCCCTGTTCCCCTCTGCAGGAGGCCATTAGGACATCATCACGGGTTCTGCTAAGTCATCTCACAATCACAGTTTTGTGCAATCACCTCTCATCTGAGTCTGTCTAGGCATATGCCATGCAGGGAAACTAGTAGTCACAAAATGCAGCACCTCCAGGCATATTATTTGTTATTTTGGTCCAGGAGTGTGACAGATAATGGCTACTGTCTGAAGGTCTCATTGGCTGCAATGACTGGCATCCAATGCAGAAAATGCGGCAAAGCCAGAATGGGTGATCGCGTCTCTACTTAATAACAACAAAAGGAACAATTTTTTTTTTTTCACTGCAGTTAAAAGCACTAAAATGGGAAACTAAAAAGGTAATGTTTGGAGAATTATTCCACTGAACAGCCTCACGGAGATAAATTTATGTTGTGTATTACTTATTGTTTATGAGCTGTGTGTACAAAGAGCACGTATGTTAATAATTTTCTTCATATTTAGCCTAGCTCTCATAATGGAGCTAAGCATTTGACACTATTTTACTAACAAAATACCGTAAAACTAGGCATTTGTAAGCTTGAAGTGTGACAATTATTAGGAGACACTTACTCCTTAAAATCCAGACATACCAGGTGAGTCCTTCCATGCTAAACTGAGAAGAGCAGAGAGCTCCATTACTGATACACTGTTTGAGAAACTCTTCACACTTTTCCCCTAGCTGTTCACACACTTCTAACTCGTGTTGAAAAAATCCTTAATTAAATGGTATGATTTCAAGGACTGTGTTAGACCTTGAAATAAATGTATGCAAAACTGTGTGTTTTCTTGGTAAAATGAAGCCAGCTGTTTTGTGGAAGACTTTCAGTCTGTGTAAATGTTACAAACCGCCAAATTACTAAAAGGCCCCTTGATGTATGATCTCATGTTGCTTAACAGTCCTCCGATTACTTTGGGGAAAAATGTGTTTTATTGTGTTAATCATATGAAAACGAAGTTACTAATCCCTATCTAATTATGGGGTTTTTTTAACTTGTAATAATATCCTAATTATTTCTTCTTATTGAAACAAGTACCATTCTAAAAGTAATCCTCAAGAAAGCATACGAAAAACTATCCAATGAAATATCTTGGCTTTAATTTTAATTTCTGTGGGTTTTGAACCTTTTGTTGCTGTTGTGTCATGTTATCAACAAACATTGTTTGGCATCACACCTCTAATAAGTTCCCCTCCCTCTTTGACAGCTCTCTGAGCAGAACCTTAATTCAGGTTCTATACAACATATTTAGTTTACAGTGATATTAAATCAAGTGAGTATAGACTCAGCACAATCAGTCCTGAAATAAATCACAGAACAAAGCAATTTAAGTTTATTTGACTGCTGACAGGCAGATGATTAGATAGCATAATCATTTCCTGTGCTCTGTCTGCCTCTGAAAATACTCTGGTTTTGGGTATTTTGTACAGGGAGGTACAAGAGATTAGAAAGCGGGGGGGGGGGGGGGGGGTGAGGATAAGACTATTGAAAATAGGAATAAGAAATGGTAAGTCATTGTATATATACCACTGAGCAACATCTTAACCTCATGCCCAAGCTAAAACACCTTTGCAGCAAATGAGACTGAGAACCGCAAAGTGAACCTTGTAGTCAATGGAAGGGTAAAAAACCCCATGGTTTTCCTGCAATGAACTCATCAGGGAGCTCCTCCCTAATTTAGACTCTAGCTTGCAAAAAACAAGACTTTTTTTTTTTTCCTGACACTATTAGATCAAAACAGTACCCAGGCATTAGACAGTATTTATTAGCTTGTAAGGCCAGAGATAATGATCCCATTCAATCAGATCTCATGAATAATTCAGCAGTCCCAACTCCACATAATTTCTGGCTTTACTTTTAAAACCAGTAAGGCACCATTTGCATTGCGTTTTTGAAGGGAGAGGGAATGACAGTAAGCAGAAAAATAAAGCAGATTTTTTATATGCTTTTGGTTCTGCTTCTGAAACATAGTCAGCGCTCTTAGAATGTTATCTCCCTTCCCTTTTGTCCCCTCCCGTCTCCCAGAACAAAAACGACATCAGAATAAATATTAATCATGATACTATTGAGAAGATGCTGTACACTAATTATTGTCAAAAACAGTGCTACCCATTTTTATAGAGGATTTTGTAATCACTGCAATTTGTTCAGTATTGTTACTTATACTAACTGCTATGAAGTAATTACACGTTTTACACTTTTTTGTTTTAAAAGAACACCCACACTTTCCCTCAGCTTTCATGCAAACTTGCAAATAATCTTTTCCCAACATACAGTTTCTGTGAAATGAAACATTGTTTTATGTGAAATTCCTTCCCCACTGCTGAGCTGAGCGAGCCCAGGCCGATGCGGTACCTACAAAGCCTACGGAAAAGTGCCGTGTTACATATCTCACTGAATGGGAGGGACAGGATGAATCTGAGGTATTTAGTACCTTGGAGCTTTTCTTTACCTTACCTGCCCAGCTTAGTTCATATCTTTCTTATTGTAACTGTATTTTGTTTACATTTTGTGGCAGATCCCACACTGCTTTAGATATTCTTACTTCACTAAATAACGCTTTGCTTTTCCAGGTCATGCTGAATAGCTGATAAATATTTCTTCTGTGGGACCTTGCTGCTGCTTTATATAGAATTTTTGCATTTTATGTCCTAAATTGTGACAACAGTGACATGACTATTACATGGCTTGGTCCCTTTCTGTTCACAGAGCTGTTCTGGGGTGAGCCTACCAGAGAGAGAAGATTGTCATTTGCAGTGATGCTCCCATTGTGCTTGTGAGTGGGATCCCTGTGAATGCTCCAAACACCATCTACCACAAACTTCCAGTAATCAATTAAAATATTCATTACCTTACTGATGTGAGCCTCTGTAAAGAAAGGGAGATTAGAGGTCTCTTATACGAGATTATATTTTTGTTATAAATAGAAACAGCCTTGCTGAACTGTGGGAAGGAGGAAGTGGTATTAGAAAGAGCAATGGCATTCTTGTCCTGTCAATAGCACTCTAAAAGAGTACATTTCTCTGACATCTCTGTTAACGCAACTAACACAGATGTCAAGGAAGTCATCACATGCATGTGTAATGGTGCGGCAGAGTGGCTGTACACACAGTGAATTAACATCTGTGATGCAGTGGGAAATATATAATCTTTCCATTTTTACATGAGGCATTGGCCTGTCTTTCCATATCCATGATGATATATCCTTAGAAAAGGGAAGAATTTCACAGAAAGGAGGATTTTCCGAAGAAAGGGCTTCAAGAGCTGAAGCTTGAGATCTAAACATACTGGAGAGTATGTATCCTTACCGTGGATGTACTTGCCATGTTTCTTTATCAAGTAGAACAGAAAAAGGTGAACTAAAATCTAGTCATTTTAGTTCATGCAGTCATATCAATGTCTGAAGGAGGTGGTGGCATTCTGGCCACTTTTGAACCAAGATGTTTAGAGGCCAAACAAGCAACAGCTCTGCAAGCTGTAGTTTAGGAAAAGGCTGTCAATAAATCCTGAGAGACTGCAGATATATTTGTTAACTTCCAGTGTCAGTCTGAGTGGAAGCGTTTGTGTATTCATGTCAGCCATTAATTAAAGGCCTCTTGGGAGATTTTAAGATCTTCATCTTGGATTAGTGAAACTGAGTAAAAGGACAAATTGGGCTTTGCAAATTGCCATAGAGTTTGGGAGTAGTGAGCGAAAAGGGTGTTCTGATTCAGATATCATTGATTTCCTCATAGGTATTCTAGTATGAGAACTGCTGATTTAAGCAAAATAATCAATGAAATATTTATAGTGCTAGTAGAAAGACTGCAATGGTACTTGTATTAACAGTTGGTGCTAAACATTTAGTATTAAAATCCAGCAGATAAGTTTAGGGTGAAGCTATGTTTAGTTTAGCAGAAACTAATGTAGCACGTGTGAACTTTTCCATCAGCATTTATTTATGTCTTTGCAGCAGAGTTTGAAATTGAAATATGAAAGAAATAATACATATGTAAGGGAATGTTTAGGCTTGTCCTTGCATAGAAGAGGACCCTCTGATCAGTCCTCATATTTAGAGGAAACCAACATGTTTACAAAAGTCCTGGTATACAGGAATATAAATAGTGAATGTAATAGGCAACCAAGTATGAATGCCTGAGTGCTCTGGTGAGCTCTAAAAGTAGAATCTGATCTGTAGAGTGACACAATTAGAGCTGAGGACTCAACATTCATCACATGAGTACTGAGGATTTCACTTTAAGTGGCCCTCTTCTGGTCCCATGAGCTGAATGCTCATTAGCAGCTGATGCATAGTCAATGCACTGGGCGTGCATCTTCTAGTCTAGCTTCATCCAAGAGGAGTCTAGTCTGTGCAACCTGAGAACGCCCTGCAATGTGAGGCAAAATGTGGTGAATGGGGATGACAAGGAAGCAAAATGAATTCCGGATTCAAAATAAAATGCTGATGTAGACATACCCTCTGACATTCTGTAATGCCGGTAGCTATCTCTAGTGGTATAAGGTTTAGGTAGTTGCCACTGAAGTCAACAGGGTTTTACTTGTATTGATGTTTCTGAGAAAGGGGATCAGATGTTAGGTTTTGTCAAAAAAGCAGATTCTGGCTTAAGTCTGTGTAAATTTACATGTCAACACATGTGTCTCTGATTGCCAAACTGAAGTCTAAATGTGCAACCACCAGATGTAATTCAAACCATATGAAACAGATCTGTAAAGTAAATAGTGTTGCACATGTTTTGCCCAGAGATGAATTTAAGCAGTTGCATCACTTGGTGTGGGAAGTGCTTATAGTTTAAAAATAATCACAACAATGATATGTGAACAGAATCCAAGTGCCCTATTTTGCTTATGGTGAGGGATATAATTCTGCACACAATAATCACAGCGTTGCTTGCTACTACGAACTCTGCTTAGCAATGGATAATGATGTAGACATAGCCTGGCCCATGGAGCTTACAACTGAAGTGATAATCCTAAACATAATTATATGTATACCTAACTTCATATCTGATCTGAAGCCAGTCCAATTGAAGTCAATGGGGCACAGAAGTGTACATAGTTGATCGAGCATGTGAGTAATGATTTCTTAGAACAGGACTTAAATCTTCATGCTACAAAGGTCAATTATAATATGCCCTGAATGTCTGTCTATGAGGCTTTTTCCTCTCTATTAGGTGGCAGAATAATGCCATTTTTATTGTAGTGGCTTGCTTATAGTGGTTTCTGCAGAACAAGCAAAAGTTTAAGAAGGGATTTAGAGTCTTGCTTCTGACCCACATAATGCCAGAAATATCTACCCCGCCACCCAGTTTCCTTCCACATTCTTAAGTTACTGAGGCTGTCCTGCTGTGTCTATGAGAAATTCTGTCTATCACCAGACCGTGCACCAGGAGTTACCTGCAACAGTTTTATTTCTATCACTCGCTGCAGCAGTTGCAATCGCTAACACACACCACAGAATGCACAAGAAAACACCAGCTTTCTCCTGATGTTCAGTTTCTTAGCGTTAGAGTTCAGCACTTGAATGTGCTGATCTCTTACAGGGTGTCTGAGTTAAGCAAAATCATGTTGTAAAGTCCATTCAAACTCTACTAATGTATTTAAGCCTTTGGAAGTTAAAACCTGATCCACTTCCTCTGAAGGCAATGGGAGTCCTGCAATTGAGTTCAGTGGAATCAGGATCAGGCCCTAAGTCACTAAATAACATTTTCCATGGTAATAATTAATAACAGCAGTTTAGAAGCTAAAGAAATTCATAATTTTATTTGTAATGCAAGTTTCCAAAATTGCTGGTGGATTTAGGAAGAGAATCAAACAATTATCTGAGGTATGTTCAGGGCTGACAAGCTCTAAAATCAGGACACATCCAGAGCTGCAGGCTGAGTGAGATACTGTAGGGTGGATTAAGAACTATCAAATGCTGTAACAGAAAGGTAAGTATTATTGATTGGGGGTGGGCTAGGAAAATAATATGCTAATAAGGTCCATTGCAGAGATCTTAAAACCTGGCAGATGCATTTTTCTAGTGGAATGTTTGTAGTGTGAGGGGTTGCAGAAGATGTGTCTGAAAGGAGACCCAAGGGGAAGTTTAGTGAATCTTGGATGCTTTCTAAAAATGTTGTCTTGCCTTGTGGTTAAATAATGAATGCAAATCTCCTTTCATGGATTTAAAGCTCTGATTGCTGACATGGGAAAACCAGAACGTTTTTTTTCTCTTTTGTAAAATAACACCAAATGACATGGATATCTCTTTGTTCTCACATATGAATTTATCTTTGTTTTAGGATAAAAGGAGTACCAGATGTGACCAGGACTGCATTAGCAGAAAAGAGCTGTGCAGAACACTGTGGTTTTCATTTGTTAGGGTTGTTGCAAACATTTCCCTAAGTGTCTTTTTCTGGACAGCAGTACAGCTTTGAGCTTGGGGTTCAAGAAAATTGAAAAAGATAATCAAGCCTCTCAAATTTAGGAACTGAGCTGTGCTGTGACATGTACAAAAGTGTAGCCTGGCTATTATTCAATTGAATTTCATTAATTCTAGTAGTCCTTCTATGTGCAAATTTATAATATCACATGAAGTCAATCATGTATTGAATAGTTTCATCTTGTTCTGTTGCAAACGTTGCACATAGTTCTGAAGCAGCACTTCTTGTGTTGATTGTATGCGATACTATACTAACTCACGTGGTATTTTTTTCCCATTCCCAGGATGGTGGGTTTGCCTTTTGTGAAGCTTGAGAGAGGCAATACATCTTTATGAGATTCTGGCCAATCTTTTCCCTGTATTGTTCCCATTTTGAATACAATAGAGGCATCCACAGCATGGCCACGTAAACAAGAAATGGGGAGTGACCCCTTCTGTAGTTACTGCCCATGTGGCTAGAGTATATCTGAAATAACTTTGGAAATAAGTTATCTCAAATTATATTCTATTTACTGTGAAGTTAGATGCAGTGACTGTGAAGGCAGTGAGGTTGCAAGTTACCACCCGTCAGCTGGCTATTAGTAATTGCTTGGTGTGTTCCCAAAACTGCAGAAATCGCAAGATAATTTAGGTGACATCCTCAACTGGTGAAGATGACCTGTTATTCCCAAGTAACCTTGCTTTCCATCAAAAGACATTCTATCTCCCCAAGGAACTTGAAAATGTAATACAATAATAATTTACATGATTAAACTAAGTAACTGAGTATGAACTAACTTATATTACATGAGTTAAAAAATTCTGTCTATTAGCTGCTCTATTATATTTCAGCCCTCATTAGCAAGATAATTCATCATACTAGAAAATGTGAATTGTGCTCTATGAATTAATATAATAATATTCTGCACCTGATAGTTATTAATTCTAGTTCAGTCTGATTTATCATAATATTAAACTATTCAGTGTTTAGAGAGACAAATAGAAGTTAGTTTTCATGTTGTTCTGAGATACAGTATGCAGAATGTTTCGGGATAATAATTAGATATTGGATGCTATGATATTTTATGAGGCAGAGCTAGTGATTGCTTGAAAATGATACTGAAATGACCCTACTCTGCTTAGAAACCATATAGCCTAAATTACGCCATCCATTGCTGCTGGATGGAGCTCTGCAAGAATATTTCTTTCAATGAGAAATGGCACTATTTTTGTGCTGACAGTTTCTGTGTAATAATAGTGTTAGGTTTTGCCAATGAACCACAATTGTTGCTAATATGACAGTTTGTTGAATTGTTGAATTTTGAATGGAGAGTAATTGAAAATGTACATTACTGTGGACTTCACTGGGTGAGGCAGGGTAGGGTGGAATTAGAGTTTGCTTCTGGCTCTACTCTTTTTTAAAATGCACATGATACAGTTTTGATTGTACAAACAATTTTTTAAACCAGTCTTATAAAGCAGCCATTTACCAGCAGTTAGCAGGGAGATTATGCTGGGGAGAGGATACAAAAATGTTTATATTGACTTAAATTGAGATGGATTGTTTTAGCTTATTCCACATGCTATTTCTAATAATATTGAATGTTGGTAACGATTTCCCTCTGAGAAACCCAGAATTCTTTATAAGCATTTAATGAATTTTCTTTTGTAAAACAAAACATGATATATCGGTGTTGCAAGTACAGGAATGCACAGTAAAGTCAGTGGTGAGAACAGTCTAAGTTTGTTGATTCCCTTCTTTAGCTTCTCTGTTAGGATGCTTTTTCCTTTGGGCTGTGACAGAGTCAAGGCAAAGTTTGATCTGTAGATACTGCAGTACCTGTTAAAACAACCTGGCACACTTATTGAGGACATGGCAAAATTAAGTATGAATGTATCAGGTGGTAGCTGAGAACTTTATTCATGTGAGTGCAAGAGCTAAATTCTTGCTGTCAGGGGCTGGAGGCAAATTCTCTATTGAGCCACACCAGACTGGATCTACAGCTGCTGCTTTCAGTGGCCTTGCTCATGACATATACCAGGAGGCTTGAGAAGAGAAAAATGTTTTGATTTCTCATGAACGTATAACACAGAAGATACACCTGTCTCACATTCTCTGCTGAGCACAGAGGTGCTTAAAGTACCAGGCCTCTTCCTCCCAATATAACTAGTGTCCATATTTTTCTTCTCACACCATTTCTATACTGTCTAAAGCTCCTTTCTGTGGCCAGATGTGTCTTTTGCTGAGCTTTATGCTTGTGGCTGTAAGGGAGCAACAGTTTAGGATCCTATGCTTGCCCTCTATCAGGCAGTTTGTTTATTCCTGTGGTCTGGAGAGGCTTGTCAAAGTCTTTAGGTAAGCATATTTGGAAAGTCATGACCAGCTTTAATTCCCTTACTTTCCTGTGTGAAGACTTTAAATGAAATTAAGTGTGCTACTCTACTAGTGTTGCCAATTAGAGAATCATGGAATTGTAGAATGGTTTGGGTTGGAAGGGACCTTAAAGATCATCTAGTTCCAACACCCTGCCATGGGCAGGGATGCCTTCCATTAGACCAGGTTGCTCAAAGCCCTATCCAGTCTGGCCTTGAACACTGTCAGGGATGGAACATCCACAACTTCCTTAGGCAACCTGTTCCAGTGTCTCCCACCCTCAGGGTGAAGAACTTCTTCCTTGTACCTAGTCTAAACCTGCCCTCTCCCAGCTTCCAACCATTACCCCTCATCCTATCACTGCAGGCCCTTGTAAAAAGTCCTTCCCCAGCCTTCTTGCAGGCCCCCTTCAGGTACTGGAAGGCCGCTATAAGGTCTCCCCGAGCCTTCTCTTTTCCGGGCTGAACAAGCCCAACTCTCTCAGCCTGTCCTCATAGGAAAGGTGTTCCAACCCTCTGATCATCTTGGTAGTCCTCCTCTGGACTTGCTTCAGCAGCTTAATGTCTTTCTTGTGTTGGGGGCTCCAGAGCTGGACGCAGTGTTCCAGGTGGGGTCTCACGAGGGCAGAGTAGAGGAGCAGAATCACCTCCCTCGACCTGCTGGCCACACATCTTTTGATGCAGTCCAGGATACAGTTGGCTTTTGGGGCTGCAAGTGCACACTGTTGGCTCATGTTCATCCTATCACCCACCAGCACTCCCAAGTCCTTCTCCCCAGGACTTGACCTGTTTGCACTTGACCTTGTTGAACTTCATGACGTTGGCCTGGGCCCACCTCTCCAGCCTGTCAAGGTCCCTCTGGATGGCATCCCTTCCCTTCAGCATGTCGACCACACCGCACAGCTTGGTGTCGTCAGCAAACTTGCTGAGGGTGCACTCGATGCCACTGTCCGTGTTAGCAACAAAGATGTTAAACAGCACTGGTCCCAGTACTGTTCCCTGAGGAAAACTGCTTGTCACTGGTCTCCACTCAGACATTGAGCCACTGATCGCAACCTTTTGAGTGCAACCTTCCAGACAGAGAGTATGTTCCTTAACTGAATATGGTGTATTACATTCAAAAAGGAGCTATTTATAACTAATATTATGTCAATTGTGTGTTTTATATTTTGCAAAATATTCTTCAGGAATTATTTTACCTGCATTGCTAAGTATGTCCATCTACATATGTAGAGGTATCTCGTATTGTTTATTCATGTTTTGTGTCATCGATTCTTTCACTCATTTAAGAACTTATGTTCCGAAACATAAATACAGATCTTTTTGTTCTCAGTTGAATTTGGAGTAGGATTTTCTGTTTATGAATATTGCATTGTATAAAGGGTAATCATTTGTACACACTGGAAATATATAGGTTTTGATTGTGTTTTAGATGCTTCTGAGATTAGAGTGAATATCAGAGTCTTCATAACTGGTCTGAGCTACAGAGCTCTGAAAAGAATAGATTTTCAATTTTCTGAACAAAATGAACAACCCCAAATTATTTTAGGTCAAGTGAAACATTTTTCCAACCTGAAATGGATTTTTAACATCTTTTCAGTTATTAATTTTTGTCAGTTTAAAATACTTTGTATGAAAAACCCTAATAATGTTTTCAAAAACATTGAAACAAAATGTTTCAGAATTGCATGTGTTCTGGATTTAATTTCTTTGACCAGTGCTGCCTGGGGAATAGGTCGAAGTTTGCAGATAGTTACGACAAACCTCTGACTGCATTTCTGGATGAATAAATTATTTGTCTGAAAATATTTAGCAGGCTATACTTCTGGCAGAAATTCATCTTGGTGACCACTGCCTTTTCTTTCTTCCATTTAAGATCCAGGATTGAAAGACTGTGTTTTTCCTGTATATTTACTGACTGCACAGAGGCACCTCTTTAGCTGGTCTGAATCTGCATAGCTTCGGTGGATTTATACCTGCTGAGGAGCTGTCCCTTTTTGTTCATTAATAATTCCTTAAACTCATTCTGGCTTGATTTTCAGTTAGTTCACCTTGACTTATTGTCCTTCATTATTTTAATATTCATTTATGTTTTTGATCACCTGCTGACTCAATCATTTTTGAGCCCTTGTATTTCTTTGCAATAACTAATTTCTAACACTAACAATCTTGACTTTTCTAATCATTGTTTACTTTCTTTCTTCTCTTTTTTCTTTTGGTGTCCTCATTAATCTTCTCTCACCGAATTTTTTTCGGACATTTCAACTTTTTTCGTGATGACAGTGATTGATAATTTACATTTTACTTATTTAAACTCATTCCATTTCTTCCCCTTACACAGTGAAAATTGCTGTAGAGTCCATTAAAATCCCTCAGCTAATTTCTGGTGGGTTCTGGCAGTCTGTGTGAGTTCTTGTCGCTAGAGTAGTGTTTCTTGAGGATAAGTAATCCTGATCACCTTTCTTTGTTTTGGAACTGGCAGCATACATAAACCAGTAGAAAACTGTTAAAAATTTTGAACTGGAATTGTCAATGGAAAAAATAGTTCTGTTTACACTGTTTTAGTCTTTTAATGATGTTTTCTCTACGGCTGCTATTCTTCCTCTAAGGCCATACTTGACTGCAAACCTCTGATTTCCACCAGTAGCGAAGAAAGGTAAGGTGATATTGTTGGTCAAATGCTGTATCAGAGATAATCCCACATGTAGGATGGATCTTTGCTTTACACAGTGAATGATTTTCTGTACATGGGTGCTCTGAAGAAGGGAAAAAAGCTGCTACTTCGAGTTAACATTTAACTGTGAATAATTTAGTAACACTGATATTCTTCTAGTTCTGTGAATATTTTATAATAAGCTTTGTGAAGAATCTGTAACTTCAAGTGTCAGATCAGTGTGAAAAATGGCTTCCACTTAGGTTTGTCCAAATATATACACTGACTGTTTTGTAGCTACACTCTTACTCATCTGATGCAGTGCTAAAAACTAAAAACTATGTTAATCATTACAGTACAGATTTCATGTACTCTACTGAAGAATTATTAACAGTAGATCAAAGGCATTCTTGATAATTTTGGCCAAATTATTTAATTGTCAGTTATTTTAGTTTATCTCTAGTAAATTGAAAGTGGTGTGAAGGAGAAAAAAATTATATGAAATCTTATGTAACCCTTCACCTGAGAATTTTGTTGCATTTTAACTATGGCACTTAAACAGCAACACATCAAAGATCAAACTGTTTTCATTCTGAAGTTATTGTTCTCGGTTTCCTTTTGCAACTGCTGATTGTTGAAACTTCAAATGTACCTGCAGCTTAAAAATGCCTGAGAACACAAAACCCAGCACACCTAAAATCTGACTTCAGTGCTTTTATTGGCTAGTATTTCAGTCTCTGAGTCTGATTTATTACTCTGGAGCCCTCCACTGTAAAGCTGAATCAAAATCACATATTGCATGCTGCTTTGGGACTAAAAAGGTACACCGACAGAGGCTCAGAGAAGTGTGTGCAGAGGTACTGGTCTCTAGCTGTACAAACTAGAGCTACTGCTGGCATTCACCTACTGGAGCAGTGAAACACACTACTCCTTATGGCCAGGTACACTGTGCTGTAGAAAAATCACACCCCCATCAAGTATTTTCAGAATGTTTCCTTTTTTGTTCAGAACATTTCTGCTGTGAAGCATTTTGAGACGATGAACTGCTGCTTGAAGTGGGAGGGGGGAAAAAAAACAGGTATGGTTTTGATCTCAGCAGGAGTCAGAAGTCAGGAGCAGCTGCTTCTGGCAGAGGCATCATCCTGATTTCGGTGAG
Source organism: Leptosomus discolor (assembly GCF_034619465.1). Classification (NCBI taxonomy): domain Eukaryota; kingdom Metazoa; phylum Chordata; class Aves; order Leptosomiformes; family Leptosomidae; genus Leptosomus; species Leptosomus discolor. Next base: position 51,000,525 of record NC_141397.1, on the reverse strand, counting down.
AAATGGGGACTGTGGGGGTCCTAGCTCGTGGTAATAGCTTGTCTTCTTGCGTGTCAGCACTGCTTGGGTTGCAGCAGTCCCCCTAAAGCTCACAAAAGGGCAGCTGGATGTGCCACTCTGGAAGGTAAGGTCTGTTGTCTGGGGATTTGCTGGCTCCAATTGGATCTGAACTCACCTGTGGATGCTGTTGTCCAGCAGTCTGAATCTTGCAGCTGCCTCTTTCAGCTGACTGGTGGGACCTTCTCTTTCTGGCCAGCAGCACTGGGCTGTGCAGGGGTGAGCAGCCAGCCCAGCCTGCACACTGGGGGATAAGGGCTCAATGCCAGCCCAAGTTTTGCAGGGGCTGCAGCAATCAAGATTTCCTCTCTCCCAAAAATTCCCAAGACAGCCCAGTGGCTGAGAGACATATCTTGGATTTGTGAGAGGCAATAGCTCCACTCAGGCCACTCTTCTCTGCTTTTAGAAACCTACAGAGAGCAGCGGCTCTCCCCAGGTAGCTGCAGGCACTGCAGCTACAACTCTCTTTCCCAAGAACTGGCAACTTGCCTGTCTTCCAACTAAGCAAGAGATGGTGCAGTGTGCAAAGTATTGTGTACCATGTCCTCCTGAGAATTACAAGGACCTCAAGAAGCAATGATGAAAACATATCTTTCTAATAAGCTGACTGCCATTAGCAGTTTTCATTTTCAGGGTCTCTGGTGCTATGTAAAAGCCTGAATAATATTTAAGCATATTCTAATAACGGTTAAAAAAAAAAAAATCTAAATTTTTTAGCATGTCTCTGTGTATGTGTGATGGACTACAATAAAACCTCAAGCAATAGTATGTATGCCATGAGAGTGTAGGTCTTTCCCTTTATTAATTTTGAAAAAAGTGTTTATAGTAGGGTTTTTTGGTAGTAAAATATTTGTCCTCACAAGCCAGTGCAGAAACCTTTCTAATTAGAACACGCTGTTTTGCAGTTGAATTTACTACCAACAATTTTTAAACATCTTTGTGGCATCTTCATGAAGTCCAAAGGCTTATTAAAAAGCTTTTCCTTGGTTAGGAAATAGGTTGAGTGTGATCTTTCTAAAATCCTGGTGAAATGCAAATAAATCCATAAATACAGATTTGCTAGACTTCAAAGAAGTCATCTTGTACTGCCAGCCCAGAGGAGTGATTGGAACTTTAAGCAATGTTTGAAAGGACCAAAATGGGAGCACAGAAGTAATTTTGCTTTGCTGATCCAGTAGGCAGGAGAGGCTGTTTTAGGGAAGACAAAGCACCACCAATATCAGAACATCATGAAGGCCAGATACAGTATCTCTATTTGAGTACCATTTACTCACCTGCAGGAATCCCAATTAACTGGAATTACCACCCCAATTAAGCAGCAGTCCTTGCCATTAAGTATCATTAGGCTTAATTTGGTTCCCTGGGAAATGTCCCGATTAAGCGGATTTCATGATTAAGCACCTGTAATAAATGTTTTAGCTTACATCTAAAATTCTTTTTTATTTCATAGGATCTGATCACTAGCACCCAAATAGGAGCTAATATGCCAACTACTACTTTTGTCATTTTGTTTTATTAATTGCCTTGTATATACTAACTTCTTATCTTGATTTTAAAAATTTTTGACAAGCAAATCTTAAAGTTTTGCATGGTAATTTTGCAGTGCAAACATATTCCTATGTATCTCACTGCTCTTGCCCTTTGTCTGACAGCCTGATTAATATTTTGTCACTATTTCTTAAGAGAGCAGTAAACCTCACATGAACATAGCCATATTTCAAGGAAACACCCTATTTTCTTAAATTTTTGTTTGGTGGAGGAAAAACATTTCATGACCAGAAACAGGTATAGAAACCATCTCCGGTACCAAACTGTTCAAATGACTGTGCGTTAGGTCTCTTTTCTCTAAAAACAGGTGGTGACAGATAAGCTGTGTTATAGGAAAGATCTCTTGCCTGAGTCAGTGGCCTAAGTTAACATCCACATTGTCGATGCCAGGAGAATGTAGAGGTACCCAAGACAGCTGTAAATACAGGACCAGATCAATCCAGTCACAGCAAGCCCAATGCTTTGCTGGGGTTAATTTACCCTACAACTCATGAAAAAAAGCCCTCTAGAGGGACTAAATAATATAATGAGAAATGGGGTGGGGAATTGTGGGGTTTAGTATTGCAGATATACAAAGATCTAATACCAGCTGATGGTAGCATCTCTGATGAGTGTGGGCTGTTGAGATGTGCAGTTTACAGACAGAGATGACCAAGGTCGTTTAGAGTATGAGCTGAAAATCCCATATAATCATGGTGTCAGATTTGTCTTGACTAACAGAAAAGACAGCGCATTTGTCAAAGAAGCATGATATCATTGGAAAGCATCTATTTGTGGAGCCTAGAATATTTTTTTTTGAAACACCTCTGATTCACTGACCCTGCACTGAATCCAAGGCTGGGATCCAAGAGATTCTCAGCAGGAATTTTTGGCCCTATGGCCAAGAGCAACTTTACGATAACTTTATAGTGAAAGTTGTTAAATGGTCACAAAGCCACCTTGCTTCTCTAAAGGAAGAGCTTAAGTTTACTTTTTTTTCTCAATTTAAGTTTACACATCAGATAAAAGAGAATACGTATGGGCAAAATCTATTGAAAATAGTCAAAGGAAGAAGCAAGGAAAAGGAAGTGGAGTTTTTTCTTCAAGAGATTAAACTGAAAAGGAATAGAATCGAACCAAATAAGGGACTCCTTTAATCACCTTGCTGTCTAATGGGAATGTATGACCAGGGAATCGGGTTTTGCGTGTATGAAAGATCAAGGGGTTTTAATCACAAAATAATGATGGGAGCATATATTAATTTGTAGGATGAGAAGGCACTGAAAAAAGGGAAAGGAGTACAAGTACTTCATGGTATTATGTACAGAGTGTTTAAACATCTTGAACTTATGCCATGCACATGTTCCTTACATGGGCAAAAAGCAATGAAAAGGTCTTGTCAGGAAGGGAAACACTTCTACAAACAGCTCTAAATGTGCTTTGGGTCCCCAAAATGCTAAGGAATACATACCAAAAAGAACAGAAACTGTTTTAAAGAGTTTAAACATCTGGTTGGGTGTTTCTCTCTCTCTCCCTCTTCCCTTTCCCACCCCCCTCCTACCCCCATCTCTCCCTCTCTCCACACCCCACACCCCCGTTTTTGCCCCCATACAGGTATTCAGCACGAGGAATACAATGAGAAATGCTGGCACTTTTCTATAGATAATCCTGCAATTGCACTGGTCAGAGAAAAAATATTCAGATTTATAAATTGCTTAAAGTAGGCTTTTCTTTTGATGTGTGCGTAACTCCCATAAATGTTAATGCTAGATCTGGGCTTCAAAAGGAGAATATGCCCCTTGCTGTACTGTGGAGTTAAGACAAGAAAATTTAGGAAATGGAAAAACCCATTTGGCTCAGCACTTCTGCTATTTATTTGGTTTTGGAGCTGTGAAGAAAAGAGAGAATTAGATCTCTCCCATCCATATCATTTTACCTAATTTTCATGCATACTGAAATGCAGATGAGTACATCAAATTATTTCTGTGTTTTTTTTCCCTTGGTTGCCTTAGTTTCTAGATCAACTTTTCCTTCTCCTCCCGACACTGATAGGTAAAATAAAACTTTTTTACAATACTTCTTCAACTGGGTGGCTCACATTGCTTATGTAACAGAGCTGAGAGATGGATCACTGACCAAAAGGCCACTTGACATTTTATCTTGTTCTGCATTGTGTGCTTGGAGCATGCTAACGTAAAATTTAAAAAGAAATAATTGTAAAGTTTGGTAATGGGTCTAGGTACTATAACTATGTGCATCAATAACTACAGCCTAGCTATAAACCTGGAAATTATCATATGCCATAGCTCTGGGTTTCAGGAAAGCAAATGTGAATGCTGTCTTACGAAACCAAAACCTTTAAGCTGAATAGCATGTCCTTTGTCTTAGCGCCCAAGTTACCTAAGAATGAAAAGCCAAATGCCATGTCAGCCAGAGCTATGGAAAAAGGCTTGCCAGCTGTAGAGCAATCAATTGCACTCACATGGATGACAATCTTAACTTGATGGCCTTTCATGAGGACCAGAAAATAAGGTGAGAAACAGAGTGCTACCTGAGGTGAAGTGGCCTGAAGCTAAGACTGTGGGAAGGACTTCTTCAATTTACTCTACAGTAATGTAAGTATTAACTGGGATGATCTGGTCATGTTGACAAGCGTAGGGGATAAGATTTTTAGTGTCTGTGTGCTTTCTTCTGTTAGGCCACCTTTATGGAAAATAGAGCTGTAAGAGGCTGGTAGACAACTGCAAACTGCACATGAAGAGAGGTATCATCAGAGAGTTTGAGACCAGGGAGAAAGGCATATGGGGTGTTTTATACAGTGCTATTATTTGTTCTAGTATGGGAGGTGAGATAGGAATTGCTGAACTAATTTTGAGAGCTGAGGTAGTTTGACCCTGGCTAGATGCCAGGTGACCACCAAAGCCACTCTATCACTCCCCCTCCTCAACTGGACAGGGGAGAGAAAAAAATATATAACAGGCATGTGGGTTTGAGATAAGGACAGGGAGATCACTCAACACCATCATGGACAAAACAGACTCTACTTCAGAAAAATGTAATTTATTACCGATTAACTGAGAGAGGAGTAATGAGAAATAACACCAAATCTTAAAACACCTTACCTCCACCCCTCCCTTCTTTCCCAGGCTTAACTTTGTTCCCAATTCCTCTCCCTTCTCCCCCCTAAGCGGCACAGAGGGGGGACAGGGTATGGGGGTTGTGGTCAGTTCATCACTCTGTTGCTCCTGCCACTCCTTCATCCTCAGGGGGAGGACTCATACACTTCCCCTGCTCCAATGTGGGGTCCCTCTCATGGGAGAAAGTCCTCCATGACTTCTCCAGCATGAGTCTTCCCACGGGCTAGTTCTTCACGAACTGCTCCAGTGTTGGTCTCCTCCATGGGGTGCAGTCCTTCAGGAACAGACTGCTCCAGCGTGGCCCGCCCCCCCATGGGGTCACTAGCAGCAAACTTGCTCCAGCATGGGCTTCTGTCTCTCTACGGGCCACAGGTCCTGCCAGGAGCCTGCTCCGATGCAGGCTTCCCGTGGGGTCACAGCTTCCTTCAGGTATCCACCTACTCCGGCGTGGGGGCCCTCCACGGGGTGTAGGCAGTCATCTGCTCCACCGCCCATGGGCTGCAGGGGCACAGCCTGCCTCACCATGGTCTTCACCACAGGCCGCAGGGGAATCGCTGCTCCGGCGTCTGGACCATCGGCGTCTGGAGCATCTCCTCCCCCTGCTTCTGCACTGACCTTGGTGTCTGCAGAAATGTATTTCTCAGATATTCTCACTCCTCTCACTAGCTGCAAATGCTGCTGAGCAATCACTTTTTTTGGTTGTTCCTCTCTTAAACACGTTATCACAGAGGCGCAACCACCATCGCTGATTGGCTCGGCCTTGGCCAGGGGCAGGTCCATCTTAAAGCCAGCTGTCATTTGCTGTATCTGACATAGGGGAAACTTCTAGCAGCTTCTTGCATAAGCCACCCCTGTAACCCCCCTGCTACCAAAACCTTGCCACGCAAACCCGTTACAAGAGGTGGGATGAAAATCTCAGCAACTGCAAAAATGCTTTACACAGTCCTGTGCAAAATAATATGGATCAGAACTCCTCTGTTCTCTCAGCTCAGAATGACAGCAATTTTCCATTTCCTTATGTCTCCTGCAAGGGTGCCTGTTTTCTAGACCAGAGACAATTGAGCAGGTACCTGCTTCCAAAGAGGAATTTGCTGATCTTTTCTAAAAAATGTAGACTTTCATAGTGTTTATCCACAGCAATTTTAAGCTATATAAGTGAATTTTTAACAGTTTCAGAGCAGGTACTTTGGTTTTTACTGCAGATGTGTGCGGGAGCTGCGTGAGGACACTGACACAGTCAATGTGATCTAACAAGTGAACTTTTATTTCCGTGTTTCCAGTGCAATTTATAACCCTCGACCACACCCAATACATACTGATTGGCCTCATCGCAAATAATCGGCCCATAGTCCAACCCGATTGGCCACATTACGAGTCATGTTCAAGTCACGTTCACAGATGTTCACACACATCTTCTTCAAGAATTAAAACTGCGTCATTAATGGCGGCTGTCTCTTCTCCTGCACCTGTAAGATGTTCATTCCCCCTGCACCGGAAGTTGTTTATGTTTTCCGCAGTTCCGGTATGTCCCAGCTCAGATTCTCTGGAAAGGCTGGATTGTTCACATGTCCCTTATTTCATAAATATCCTCCCACAGATGTGTATAGATGCTTCCTACTGACTGAATTCTTTGAAACACAATAAAATTATCAAGACAATAAAAGGTTAAGCTTTTGACATAATTTCCTTTAACTGAGGCCTGTATCTTCCACTGATGTGAGAGGTGTACAGTCTGCATGGGGAAATGCAGACGCAGGACCTTTAACTCAGACATTACACTCTTTTAAAAGTAGCGCTGCAAAGCTGTCTAGACTCACTGAAAATAACCTGTAAAATATTTTACCTGCAGTAATTTGTTATTTTGGCCAGCAAGCTAAGCAATATTCTAACATTTATAGTAAAATAACTGATGAGGGACTTCATATATCCTAAAGAGCTCTATTAAACAGAAAACCCTGCAGATTTCTGCCTTCAGTTGTAAAGTTAGGCTGATTTCTGAGACCTCTGTATGCACCTCCAATGAGAATTTGCACATTTGCCATTAATCAATAGTGTGTGAAAAAAAAAAAATTTCACTTGTAAACAGAAGGTTTAGTGATCAAAAGGAATATATCAGGTTAGAAATATTTTTGTTAAATGTGATGTATTGCACTCTTTGTTTACTATTTTAGTCTGCTATAATATTTTAATAATGGCCTGAGCAACATAATGTTAAAATGCTTGCGTGTGTCTTCCCCACTACTGACGAACTGATCTCAAACAATTGTTTGAATCCTGAGCAAAAGGTCCCTTTATTATTATTATTGTTCTTTCACATGACCAAAAATCCTTCTGAGGAGAGAGCTGGTATCTGTGGAAATCATCTGACTTCTAAACAGATTGTGGGTTAAAGGAATCACTCGGACAATACAAATAAGTAGTCATTTATTATATGCAAATATAACAGGTTGACATAAACCCCATGACTTCAGTCAACTAGAAAATAATACTATAACTGAGATACGTTTTTGAAGTTGCTGTTTAGCTTCATATAAGGGGAGAAAATCTCCTGTAGCTCAGATGGGCTTATTTGAAACCAAAGCTTTTGATGTTATAATGTGCAGTCTAAATTCATTAATCCCTCTGTTCAAAAAAAAAAAAGTCTCTTAAATGAGTAATAAACATAATAATGAAAATAACTGCCAGGAAGAACATGAGTTACATCACATTTAGTGTTCCAGCTAAAGATGAAAATGAACTTTGGAAACACAGGTTACGCTAAATGATTTTAATTTGTGTTTTGATACAGAATGTTTAAACATGTTGTTATTTCTGGCACCAGGGCTGATAGCTATTAAATGAGAACATCTAAGAACATCAAAGGAACTGGACCTTTTATACTCTTCAGCACCCCCTTGGAGATGTTTATCTGGGCTGTTATCTGGATCCCATACAAGCATCGAACAATGTGCCAGTCTCACCAAGTTACTCTCTTTTCCCAAAAGTTCTGACGCATGCATTTCCTGCACAAATGTTCCATATTTTAGAGTTCACTACAAGTGCACAAATAAAAGTAGTTTGTACTAACAGACTTGACTGTGGATACTTGAGGTTTTTCTTCTATAAAGTATTTGAAATAGAAAAGAAAACTTCCTTCTGTTTGACTCAAACTAAATTTCCAGATGTCAGGGTCAAAGGTTGGAGATAAAAGTATCAGGTTTTGGCCTACTCTAACTAGACTCCAGGTCCAAATGTGTGAGATCTTCCCTAGAGGGGGTTCCTTTTGTACTTGTTCAGTTTTCTTCTTTAGCCTCTCCCAGTAAGAGGTCCCATTCCATGCTGCTGAATTATGATACTTCATTGCAATCGTTAAGGCACTTAAAATTTGTATTTACTGTTTAACACTTGGCTGCAAGTCAAACCTTTTAAATATCTCTTTTTAAAACTTTTTTAGTCTTGAAGGCTGTTAATTCTTTTCTTCCTGGGGCTTCAGTGACCGTGCGTGGGTCCTCTCAGCTGACATTACAAGATTCATGCTTCAACTATGCCAACAGTGTGCAGTAAAACAAGAAAGAGGCCTTACGGTTTACACAGAGCCTCAGAAGATGTATAAAGGTTACAAGATATTAGCCCGGCTCTCACCTTGGCAAGTTCACTGGCTTTTTGGTTTGTTTGTTTTTTTCAGCAGCTGAAACTCTTCAACTATCTGAGAGAAAAAATTAGAACTGGTACATAAATGAACAGAGAAACCTGGAAAGAGGTTGAGTCAGATATTTATTAATGTAAATATTAGGGTTTAAAACAATAAAATGGAGGCTGTGAGGGCTAATTGTAAGTAGTAGGGTTCAAGCCTAACCCATCACAGGGTGAGTACTTTGGCTAAACCCTGAAGGTCTACATGCATGAAGAAAGCACCCTTCTGGTCACAGAGGGACTGTGGAGCCAAGAGACCCTGGAGGCATTCTTCCTGCACTCCTCCATGGGGTGCTTGGTTACAGATCCTGACTTCTCCACTCGTTCTGCTCCTCTGTGCTTCCCCAGGCATCTGCATTCCCATGTGGCACACAAATGTGCATGCTCCCCATGCCTTCCCCAGCAGTGCTCTCCTGTCTCCTTTCATAGAAGTATGACACTTCATCCACATTTGGCAAAGCAGGCAGAACAGAATTTGAGAGGTAACCAGCGCTGTGGCAGTTAGCGTAGTTTGGAGAGATCTGATTCTTAAAGGAATTAAGACTTGAGGTGGCTGCAGAGCTATGTTTTTGCTCCCATGACCTCTGTTGAATTACTCCAGTACACTGAGCAGGAAAAAACAGTAGACCCTCCCCAGGTACTAGGAGAATAACAAATAAAACCACTGCGAATAATTGAACTGACACTTGCAAATAGATACCTAAGGTAAGGAAGTAAAGTCGCATGCTATAATCTAGAGCCATTGTTTACATTGGAAGAAAGGTTCACCTCCAGGTGCCAGTTTCTACTTAGTGCAGGAAAGTGCTTCAGGATATCACAAAAAGTGGAGACAGAAAACACCTTTTAAGTTGCCAACTTTAGTCCCTTGCCAATATTGGGTTTTCCCATGTGTACTGTCTCGGTTTTAAACAATTCAGACAATAGGAACTTGACTACTTCCCTCGGATAGTAATATTACGAGCAGTTTGAACGGTGCTTACTTTTTCTTTTTCTGTGACAGGGCAATTAGGGAAGTCAGATGCCTGCTATGTTTGGAAGCCCCTAGAGGAATGAGGCAGTAGGAGAGTCTGCAGGTTAAGGTGGTGTGGAGAAAAGGCCCCTTTTTGTAAGCTGTCAAGGAGTTCCTTGCATGAGGGCAGCAGCAAAGAAAGCCAAATGAACAGTGAAATCAGTGGAGGAAACGGCTACTGACAGAACAGAAACATTGAGGGAAACTTCACAAATGGCAGATCTAGTGTGGGTTAAGGGCAGTAATCACTAACAAGTCGGTGTAGTTGTAGAAATAGGACTTCCTGTAGACAGAGGACTGTCACAGTGGGACTATGATAAAGATGAGCTCAAAGAGACAAGAAAAGGCCAGACATACAGGAATGAGAAAAATTTCCATAGTAAAATCCTGGGGTCAGGATGTGCTGGAGTCTTGCTGGTAGTAAAGCAGCAGTAGTTGTGGGCTGGAGCAGAGAAGAAAGTCTGGGCTGGATGAGGCGCAGCCAAGGAAAAACGTAGAGAGTTTCGCAACGAGACAGAGCAATATTTGGTATACTGTACATGCATTAAGGTTGTTAAACAGGATTATTATAAGTAATTATTCTGATGTTGCTAAAGGTGGGAGATTTGTCTGTATTGCTCTACTGCAAATGCACAAATCGTTCCTGTGTGTTATATATCTATTAACATTATAGTAGTGTTTTCATGAAGGAGTCCACGTTTTAGTAATTTTTGCAGCTGCTCTTTTGTACTTCTTTGCTTTTTATTCAGGCATTGCTGCTTCAGATGACTTGTCTGCTGGTTCATTTGGTTTTGGTTTGAAGTGAACCTACACTAAATGGTCACACTTGTTCACGTGTGATCTTTTGACTGAATTTTGTTTCTCTTCATTTAGTCCTGTTATTCTGACTTGTTTTATCCCTTACCCATTCTGAAATTATACAACTTCCTATCAAGAATTTATGCTTGTCAACTACTTATGAGCCAGCTCTTTTGGATGAAATGCTGCCTTGACCTTTGCAAGCCCCTGAACTCAGATCCAGTGGAAGCTTTGTGTCAAGGAATTATGTGAGGTCCAAGACAAAGCCTCATGGTTCCCTCCTTTGTCCACCAGTTATATTAGGCAGGAATTAGTGAAGTAACCACAGAGCTCAGGAGAAGTTCAGGAACTAAGGCTTAGTCCTTCCTGGATCTCAGCTAAAAGAGCAGTTCGGTGCAATGCTGCCACTGTTGCCGCCACTGGCTTTTAAACAAGGTAAACCATGCTTCATACCTTTCAGGCTGATAAGTTCAAAATCATAGATGCTTCCAACAGTATTTTAAAAATTGCCTTGGAGCTTTTGAAAATGTTAGCTCTTGATTCTTTCTGAGGCCCATATGACTTAAAATATTCTAAAATGCAATGGTTTTTTTGTTATTAGGTTTCATGAACTCTGTCCCTTTACATATTTTTCCGTTCTAAGGTCTGCTTTCAGTCTGTTACTAAACACACCTGTCAGGGGTTATATTCTTCTCATGCATCATCGTTAGGACAAAGATTTCAAAGCAAGCAGCCTTTGACAACTACCTGACAGTGAAGGGTGAAGAGAAGATTTAGGAAAAATCATATTTAGAATAAAAAACTGTATTGCTTGGGAATTGACAATGCAAAAGACAAGACATATGGCAGGTCAGAGAGAAGCTTAGTTTTATATGGAAGGATTTTGCTGGGCAGTTTGACAGACGCATGCCTGTGATTAGCTGGGCATGGGCAGTCAGAGACCAGGATGAAAACCCAAAATGTTACCTGCAGAGTCACTGCTAGTGTTGCTCTGAGATAGAGCAAAGAGAGTGAGGGAGAAAGCAAGAGTGATGGGAGCTGAGCACTGGCGAGGAAGAGCTCGAATCTGTGAACAAAGAAACCCCTTTCTGTTTGATTCCTGCTCTGCTTGCTCTCCGATTGTGTCAGGGGCTGGAGGTGATGTGATTTTACCTAACAGCCAGGTTTGCATTTGGTGTTTTGCACAGCTACATTTTGAAAAATTGGCTTCAAGTGAGGTGTTCTGCTTTTTTTTTTTTTTTTAGCTAAGTTTACATATTGCAGAGAAAATATGTGTTATTTTTTCCCCTTCTCTCTCTCCATTTTTGCCTTCACTGCTTCTAATGGAAGTTGCATCTGTAAAACTTTAAAGGAACTGGGCTAGGGTCACATCCTGACAAAAAGGCAGACAAAATAACTCAGTAATTGATACCACTAAACTACTAGGGGAAATTAATGAATCATCTCATACATATATATGAGATATATATATATATATATATATACATGAGTCATCTCTCATATATATATATATATGTATGTATGTATGTGTGGTAATAACTACTTTTATTTCCTTTAAAGTGCAATCAAAGAATTGAAGTTATGAACTTCCCTGGACAGCAAAACATTTTTTGACTGTTTGTTTCTTTCCTCTGTTCCACATTTTTTATGTAGCTTTAAAGTACATTAAATATAATAGAATATAGCTTTAAGAAAGCCAATGAATACTTTAAAAGAAAACCTGCTGTTTGAACATCTCATATAAAATGAAGGAGAAATACAGTCAGCAAAACCTTTCTGCAGATTCGCTTTTGTTTTTAAAGCCACATTTTTTTCCAGTTTGTTTTTAAAAGAAAAGAACAGACTGCTCCCGATTTGGAAATAAATCACGAGGTCACCTGAAACAACAACCAAAAACCCCAAACAAAACCCCTCTCAACCCTCTCTTCTCTCCCAAAACATTTCTTTTCACAAACTGGACAAAATCAATTCTATTTTAGACCATGATCATTCTGATTGTATGTTTTAATAGAGCTGTGATTGACCAGGAGTATTAATTTGATTATATTTGAAAAGGCTTTAGAGAGTCTATCCAGACATCTGAAAGATATTATTTACAGTAATGTCATGTAGATCTGGATTCTGGCTCTAGTTTTGCTGTTCTAACTTTGGAATAACTCCACTGAGGCCAACAAGCTACTTCAAATTTCACATGTTTACTGACTTTATCATCTGGTTTTTGGTGTCTTAGCAATTCGCTATAGTTGTGGAAGGACTCTGGAGATGGCCAGAAGGTTGAAATTGACCGCAAGTACTGTTTGTAGTTGTTGTACAGTACACAAAGGGGTTGTTTACCTTATTGGACTGATTTTATAAAAAACCCTGAAGTGTATTGTCTTTTCAGCTCCTTTTCTGTCAACTTCATTTCTCCAACACTTGCCCTTGTGCTCAGCGGCAAATAGGAAATACATGGGGCAATAACATAAACATAAATAGGGAAGACATGGGGCCAGTAGGGAAGAAAGTAGATCTAAAAGTACGATTTCCAGGTTTTAAAATTTGGCAGTGCTCTGTCAGTGAAGCACAACGGGTACAATATGAATTAATTATCAGAACTAGACTCTATATCTAAAAGGAAGGGTTGAAAAAATTTGTTCAGATTTTCTGCATAACCATGCCCTGGAATTTGGCCTGCCTTCTCCATTAGGTACACTGGGTTTGGTTGAACTGTATGAGCTTAGTGAAGACGCCCGAACTTCATTGGTAGATTTCCAATGGCTAGGAAATCCTCCAGTTATTAGGTAAAGCATTTATACCTTCAACTATTCAATGACTCATATAAAATAACTAGTGCTACTTCTGTCTACAAACTTTTCTTCTTAAACTCTCATAAACTGTGAGTAAAATCCTGCCTCCTCTCCAGTGAAGATCACTCAAGGCATCCATGGGTTTGAGATGTCACCTTGTCAACCTAACATATATTAATCATCTCCTCAGCTGCTTTAATCTCTCACCAGTAACAGATTTTCAAGGACTTTTTGTCAAAGTTTAACTGTTTGCCAAACTCCAAATATGGTCACAAAATCTTTGTTAGCTGTTAAACATTATGTTTGGCAATTTTGCTGGTATTTGCACAAAAAAACTTTGGTCAGTGAATTAGAGATAGTTATGTTTGCATATCACAGAATCACAGAATGTTAGGGGTTGGAAGGGACCTCGAAAGATCATCTAGTCCAACCCCCCTGCCAGAGCAGGACCACCTAGAGCAGGTCACACAGGAACGTGTCCAGGCACGTGAATGGGTGTGGGAGGAGATTGGATGTAAGTGCATGATGGACAGGAACTCAGAGAACCCAGCAGAAATTCAGCCTTGTCTCTGATATGCTGCTATCAGCTGCTCACCACCCTACATGTTATCTGTAAATCTATCACTTAAGTACAAGTGTATATATTTCAGAAAATCAGATTAATTTAAAAGTAATTATCATAAAAGTCAGATGGAGCTAATACGAGAAATATAGTAAAAATGTATTTGTATCTTTATTTGTATCATTACTATATTTAAAAGTAAATGGAACTAGCCATTTCCCTTAATTATTTTCTGCTCAATAATATAGCATGAGTATCAATGCATATAAACTCAATGGGTGACTAGGCTTGTGTAAATGGGTACTTTTCAGTCAGAGCTTGATAATAATTATTTTCATAATTTAAATATTTTCCCCTGACTTTTAGTAATTTTAAATGTAGCCTTTAACTGAATTTTTAAATTAGTATGGTTTATACTTTATTTTCCTTAATGATCCTGATAGTTTCTGAGTGATCCCATTATATTAATTCTTCTTTAACACTGAGTTATTTACTCTTTATTTCTGTAATTTTCTCTGGATATTATTATTCCTTACTCATTTGCAGCATCTAACTGATTCTGCTGATACATTAAAGAAGCAAAAAGAAAATTAAATTGCTCCCCATTTCAGGCAAACAACATGCTCTTACAAATTAGTCTGTAGCTAAAAGAGATGTTGAGCAAAAAGTTATTGTGAAATCAAAAAAAAAATCCTTTTTATGATGAGTAAATTTTACAAGCTACCCATGAAAACAGAATGCTACATCTACAGTTTTAGAGCTCACAAATGCTGAAGTAAATTAATAATCCAGTGGCTTAAATCATAAATTTTTTTTAAACTCTTTATAAAAGGATCTGTGCAGGTTCTAGCCGTGCTTACAATTTACCACTAGCTACTTGAGTGTATAAAATAATAGAGAGAAAATTTAAAGGAAAAATTTTGCAGGGAGCTATTATATCTAAATTTGGGCCAGTTTCAATGAGTCTGGAAATGCAGTTGTAGTTTAAGACCCTTGTGGTTCATAATGTGTATTCCTCTCAAAAATAATTTATGTAAAATGCCTTCAAATGCTAGGTGTTTTTGTACAGTAGAAAAAAATAGGCATATGGTAGACAGAAAAAGACTAGACAGTCAAAAAAATATTTACAGTAATTTTCCTAATTGAAAGAATTATTTCATTCCTGTGTGATGCTGCTTTCAGTAACATATGCATTACTAGCAATAAATTGTGGGCTGAGAATAATAACCTTCTCTGACTATGCTGTGAAAAGGGCAAGAGTGGTTTATGTGAGGAAGATTCAAAGACTGGGACAAAGAAGAATTGATCCTGTGGACATTTTGGTGCTTATCCTTTGTTGCAAATAAAGTTTAGCTGCAAAGCTTTGCCAGCTCTGGCATCAGATCTCCCCCAAGGATTTGCTTCCCCAAGCATTTCCTCACTCCACTTCAGCAGTGGCCTTATTTGCATTACTGCCCCATTTTCAACCTATATATTTGCTTTCTTAATGTCATCTGTGTTCTGCATAGAAAAAGCAGCTGTTTTGTACTAGAGCACAGGCAATAACTGCAGTCCAGTGTTGCTGTGGGGTGGAAAATACTGGCTTTTGAGTGATAACAGTTTAGTGACTCAAAGAGTAGTCTGTCTTATCCGTCACAGCCCAGTTCCTGCAGTCCTGCTCAAAGTATTGGACTGCAGGCCTCGAGGATGCCCTGTATGTGCAGCTGATACTGTCTTAACTTACAAGATCTTCTAAAGATAATATACAAGTATCTGTAAAAATATAGTAGTAAAGCAACATCCAGGACTACACTGCTAGCTCATCATCTTCTCCACTTGCATAGAGTTTTGAAGTTTGTTAATGATAATAAAAGTGAAAATTACTCCATCTGTTAAAAGAAATGTTTACTCTTCTGTACTAGGAAGCTTGCATCTCTCTGCAGCTTATTGTCAGTTTTACTTTGTCAGTTCTACATCAAGCAGCAGGAAAAAGGAAGCATAAAAATCAAAATGAGCTGAGAAATACCTTTCAAGCTGATTTACGGAATACGATATATTACTGAAAAAGATCTGCTTCCTTTGATGTTATCCAACCCACCATTGTGTGCATAGTTTATGGATACAAAAGGTAGGTGATTCTTAGAAAAATGCATGCTCTCCAAACAATAACAATTTGAACAGATTAATTCCAAACACTCTGAAAGTTAGTGTCTGTATATGTTGTGTTATAATATTGATAAATAAAAAAAGAAAGCAAACAGTCTATAAGATATCTGAATTTTGTGCTTTGGATTTTAGACTGATACTGCCACTGAAGTTGAGAGCACAGTTTGCAAAAGAGCTAAGAAAAATGCCCTTGAATATCAGGTAAGTTCAAAGACCTACAGATTTCAGGCCTTGATTTCTGCAGGAGGGCTCTAGCTAGATGCTCACTTTTCCTGCAACATAACAAATCCGTGTTATTTGCAAAGAATCTAGTGCATACAGAAGTAAGAACAATCTTCTACTCCCTTGTTGTTTTCCTTTTTCTCTGTGGCTTTTTGGATCATGTAGTTTCCTTTTAGAAAAAAAAAACAGTGGAGGGGAGATTCTAAGTGGCCATCCTTCCTTTAGGATGACACTCACCTCTTCCCCTCCTGTTCTGTATCCTGCTATCCTTCAAAGTGAAGGAGTAGTATCTCTGAAGTCTTTGTCATTTAGCAGCTGTGGGAATTGAATTCATTTTTCCTTGAGTCATACACAGCCCTTCTCATCACAGTACCTAAAACCTCCTAATTGTTAGGGTCTGTACCCACCCCAACATATCTGAGGAAGGGCAGTCATCACCATTGCTGAGACACGGTACAACCATTAGAAGTTATCTGAACTGTGGGACATACATAAGCGCACACTCGGGCTGTGATCTCTCTTATGCGTGATGTGGGAATCAGGCTTTTGTCATGTAGTGGCTGCGCCCTGGTTTTGGAGGGAAGGGTGACCCTGCAGCCAGAGTGCAGTCTGGCTGATCAGCGGACTGGGAGCTCAGGGAGCAGCACAGCATTAGGTGACCTGGAGGTCAGGTACCAACAGAGACTGATGTCCCTGGCCCCTGTGCTTTCCATAAAAGCCTATGAGAAAACTTAAACATCTGTGTGTGGATAGTCACTTAATTCTAAACCATCCCAGTGGTGAGGGTCCTTCACTGGGCATCACTTTGCTGCAGAAGGCAATGTTACTGTCCTCCAGAACCTGCATAAACACAGTGGCTGCTGATCTGTCATCTTTACGAAGCGAGACTGACAGTGAGCCTTATTCGCCAAGTTTTTGAGGGAACCTTTTTCGCTGCTGCTATATTTAGTGAGATTTGCTTATGTACAGTTGCATGTTGGATAGGTCCTGTAGTACATCCTCTAATCTGTGGATCCTAACTCAAAGCACTGACCTGCCCAGGGTTAAGGGGTAAGTTTTAAGGTATGCCTAGGAAACTTGCAATCAAAACACATCAGTGCTCACAGGGACTGGCAGGGGTTTTCTGAGTTGCATTTCCCAGCAAAAGTAGATTTGATCCTACTGATATTGATAAAATTAGTTTCACAATTACTGACTGGGTTTCACACATGCATCACAATTTGCAGGATAAAGCTCTAATACAGTACACTCATCAGAGCAAGGGATTCTCTCCTGTTTGAGGTATGCTGCATAAAGAATACTAGAGGTCTGATCCCTGCCCTTCTTTCTCATTGATATTAAACAAAAATTAACGTATTTTGAAACTGTATGTAGATGTTACCTGATAGAATTGAATACAATAGTTGAATCTGTTTTGGAGAAGTTTCATAGTGTCTGGTTTTTAGAGAGTTATGCTATCAGATGCTAATCCAGCAATCCAGGTTTCCCTTATATGCAGCTCCTGTATGTTTGGAAGATGCTATATAATGGAGTGAGCAATGTATTCTGATTGATATTTGAAAAAAAGTTAAAAGTCTGGGTTTTGATTTTGGTTGTTTGGGTTTTTTTGTGAGACATCTCTAGGATCTGAAAGGTATTTGGGAGCTTGAGAGGTGCCTGAAATCCAATGAGTATAAGAAGAATTACTGAGTTCTCAGCATTAGTCCTGTCTCAGGTTAGTTTATTATATTTGAAGCTTAGAATTTAAACAATACATTATCATATTTTGATGATTCCCACAGAAGAATGAAAATAAAAAGTGCTTAAAAACAAACATATACTTAAATTTTGGCAGATAAGTCCTTCTTAGTTAACACTTCACAGAAATTACTTGTATGTACTTGACAACAGCATACATTTTTCATAAATCTGATTCCTGTGTTCTCAGGCAAAATATAAGGAAAGAACAGCAAAAAGGAATATGACAAAGATGACATCTTGGCAAACTCACTGAACTTATTATCATCTACAGTAAAAACCTGGAATATCAACCAGGCATATAACTGTGCGTCATTCCCTACTACTCTTTTTCTTGATCCTTACACTGTGGCCAGATGTGACAGTTTTTTTCTTTTAAATGCATGAATAAGGTAGCCCATCCTGTCTGCCAAGTCAGCCTGTTGTTCAAGTTCCTGTTACCTGTAAGACAAGCGACAGCAGTTGTCTGCCCCTGAAATGAGCCCTGAAGTCTTTCCAATTACCAGAAATACTGGTACTGGTATTCCAGACTCCCTCTTCTAAATCATAGTAGTCTGCTCATGGTTTGTTTTATGTTATTAAATTCAGGATGTTTCAGTCCTCATTTTTAAGGCCTCACTACTGGTTCTTCTGTGGATGGTAACTTAGATCCCTTTCACACTATGTCACGAGGATGTCTCTGTGGTGTGATTAGTGCACTAAACATAATATTGTTTTCCTCTGATCTTGCTTGTAAGTGAGACGTTACCCAAATGGCTGTGATGGAGCAATGACCTCCAGTCTTGTGCTGTTGTCCAAGGTGTACTGCTGCTGCAATTCAAATTATTATCAGAGAGCACATCCTCTCCTACCCGGGGGCAAAGCTACTGCTTTTAGTAGTTTGTGCTCTGCTGAACTGCCTACAGAAATAGCCTAGAATCCAGGATGTGAGTGAGGAACAACTGGTATGTGACTCCTAAGGGATCCCAGTAACAGGGATGAATAGGAGAAAAGACAGGTATCTTAACGGGTGCAGATCTTTACATGTCATATCACATACCAGAACAGACAGAATGTGATATT
This sequence comes from Leptosomus discolor, assembly GCF_034619465.1. NCBI lineage: Eukaryota > Metazoa > Chordata > Aves > Leptosomiformes > Leptosomidae > Leptosomus > Leptosomus discolor. The sequence continues at coordinate 50,981,811 of NC_141397.1, read as the reverse complement.
CCTAAGCATGCAAAAGGATTATCATACAGCAGCTATGAGGAAGGTACTCTTGCTACTCAGGTTGGAAAGGTCTTTACGTCTACCCCCTCCTTTTTGTAGTGATGTCCAGCTGTGGATTTAGAGTGCTTATTTTATGAAAGTGTTGGCATTAAACGGCCATGGTATAGACAGCACCATGTACCATACTTCAGATATTCTGAATCTTAGTGCATATTACGCAGCTAGCGAATACTATACATCAGAAAACAATTTCCACTGATCTGTTGCATTTAGGGTAATCTCAGTTTTTGCTGAGTTCATCCTGTCTGTTGCCTAACTTTTTGTAGCACAAAATTTACATGATGTGTAGGCACTTCAAAAATAACATCTAAATTAGTTTTGGTTTTGTTTTATTTAAAAGCTATTTCAGATTGCCCAGGCATATTTTTGTCCCATATCACCAGCAGGACTCTTAAGCTCAGAATACATTATTGTTTTCTTGATGTGTTATGTGTTATCTGACATCTGCTTTCTTTGTCATGCCAAATCCTGCAAGCAATATCTTGAAAGACCTGAAAGATATTTTAAGTAGTAAACATCTTCTGGCAACAATACTTAATTTCATCACTACTCTTAAAAATTTTGTCTGCATGTTAATTGCTTCTGAGTTTCCATACGGTGTCTCTATTGGTATCTAGGTTTGGGGTTTTTTTCCTTTTTACTATGCTCCTCATGTAACCAATGCCATAACTTTTAGAAAGATAGTTATAAAAAGGTAATAATCTTTGTGATTTCTTTCCCCTTATTCCCTTCAGGCCAGCCTCCTAAACAGAAGAAAAACTAAATTGTTGATGCATGAGAAAACAAATACAGTGCTTTTATATGTACTGTAGCTTGAGTCTTCCTCTATAGCACTCCCTTAAAAACACTATTGCATAGTTATCCTAATTACATGGTTGCTGTCTGGCCAGCAAAAGGAGTTCAACAAAATAAGCTTCAGCAATTCTCTAAAGACTGCATTGGACTTTGGTATTATTTTCTCTAGTTCTGACCTTAACCTGGGACTGAAGGTTATCTGAAGACGAAAACAGACTCAATGCCATCTACTCTGAATTTCTTGCAGTAATAAACTTTGGTATGTTTGTGCTAAGACTTTAAGGTTTTCTACAGAGCCAGCCTGAACTTCTGCCCAGGGCCTCAGTTTTCCCATTCATAACACCGGGTTAGTCTCTGGATTTGAGATCTGTAGATGCCATATGCTGTGCAAAAGTAACCAAGCATCATTGTCCATGTGTTTGTTTCAGTGTTAAAAAGATGGCATCTTCTACCAACCTTTGCCTGCAAGCGCTTAGCTATGCAATCCTGCAGGGAAGCACAAGGAAAAAAGGAGCTGGTTTTTGCTTTTCAGTAGTTCATTTTCTTCCTGCCTGGGCACTATATGGATTTGAGGCTCACAGGTGGAGCTATAGGCCCTTCAGAAGCAGAATGCTCTAGTGTCCTTATTACACTAGGGCAGAAGAATACAGACCTCTTGACTGGAGGACCCATTTCAGCCCACTGTGAGCAGTCCTGCTTTCAGATCCTGGTCCAGCCATACAAGACCAAGTAAGTTCAAAAGACATGACAGCATCTGCTAATTTGCTTGCTTGTCTTTCATTTCACGTTCCCAGAAAATCTTGCCTGGCATCATGATGCTTTTCTGTAAATATTATATTTCTAGCTTGTCACAGGCAGCAAAGAAGCTAAAAATGAATATTTTGGATGTAGCTATGTGATCTTTGGAGTAGAAGCAAGAGACCTGGGCCTGTGCTTTGGGACAACCAAGAACTGTGGAGATATGAAAGGCAGGGACAAGTGTGAGCTGTCAACTCTGTCTCTCAGCTGGGCACGCTAGTGTGAGCTCAATACCATGCTAAAATGACTTCTGCTTTCAGACTGCTCAAAGCATGGGCAGATCCTGACACGTTCCAAAACACAGCAGAGACTTACTTTTAGTCTGAGGAGAAACTGAAAATCTCTCCTGTAAGTTAAACTTTCACTTTTTTCCTTTCAAGTAGCCAAGAATTCAAAGAACTCCAGAATCCAGACAGTCCACAGTTTTCTTCTGGAATACAATTTTTCAATTCACTGTATCTCTAGATCACTTTATCAAAAAATAGCCAGGGAGCAGGGGAGAAGAGGGAAGTAAGAATTTCAGGAGTGATCTGCTCATGAAAAACATATAGATAAATACCTGTAAAGCTGGACTACCTCACTTCATAGCACAAGCCAGCTTCCAAGCCAATGAACATAACAAGCCCAGCTATCTCATCAGGGGAACTATAAGCTGCAAAGAGAAAACGGGCTGTGTGGTTGTGTATGTGCTGGAATCTGCGGTAGTGAGAAAATAGAGAGATGTCTTGTTTAATAAACATATGCTAGAAGTGTGAAAGCTGCAGTAATTTGATGTCTAAGCCCTACCCCACATCTCCATTTCACAAATTGTCCCTTTCATATGGATATAGAGTTGACCTTGCAGGCTTTTAGGCTTCAAGTGAGCAGGGTCACTCAGGGCCCAAGCCACTGCTCAACCTCCCCCACACATACCCCAGTTATATCTTTTTACTATCTCTGCTGGACACCGCACCTTTCTGTAATTATAAATGTCTGCTTTCTGTCACTTCAAAGGTTTCCCAGCACTGGGATTCCTTCTTCAAAGACTTTACATTGCTGAAGAACCTCTGTCATTGACAGGAGGTCCGTCTTTGAAGTTTTTCATGCCATTTATTGATTTCCCCTTTTTAGGATGTTCATATTAGAAAATATTTCACTGTATTTGAAAATCTGTATATTTTTATGTCGTTGAGGGTCTACTTCTTTGAAGAAACAACACTTGCAGCAGTGCCTCTGTAGGAAGAAATCTGATAGCGTATCTGCTGTATGGTTTATGTCCCTTCAAGCTCTCATTTTTAGAAGCTTCCTCTCTTTGTTTCTTATCTAATTGTAGGTACTATTTTAAGTATTCAAGTCAGTGTGAAGCTGTATTACCTATGTGAATAGGCCTAATTTAATCATCCTATCTGTGTACTTAAAACTTTTCATATGCTTAATATTTAATTGAATTGATAATGAAAAAGTGAAAATAATAACTTTGGCTTGAGCAAATGAAAACAATGTATGTGTATTTTTAAGTGACAACTGTTTGGAAGTATTGTTATACTGTTGTTCCCATAAGTCTAAATTTTCTTAAGTTTATACATAAAGGCAACAAAGTTCTACAATTTTAAACAGAAGGATGTCTCGGATACTTTCAGGTAACTGTTGTTAACTCTGCTAAATTGCTAAAAGGATTTGTGTGAGCACTCGCTGTCAGCTTCAGTGCAAGATTAGGCTCTCACCATAAAGTGCTTGGAGAGTGATGTGAGCAGGCTTTGCACTGGCAAGTTCGTGGAAGCTGCTCTGGCAATTTGTCTGAGGCAAATAATGAACACCTGTTGAGCGGAAAGGTCTTCAATGCTTCAGCTATTTCTAAAGCATTCTCTGATTGTGTTCTAATTTTGGCAGCTCAAATTTTTGGATATTCAAGTCACATTAATTTTTTAGAAGTTGACCTTTTTTTTCTTGGGGGGTGGGGATGTGTGTTGGGTTTTGTTTTCCTTGAGGCTTGACTTTAATCCCTTTAAATAAATATTCCAAGGGTTCAGGCTTTTTTTGTGTATAAGTGGGCTTTTGTTGGCATGATATGCAAAATGTCTCTGAAAATTAAGGAAATTCAGACATTTCAAAGGAAAGATGTCTTAAACCAGGCACCACTTCGCCCATTTCAACCTTTGACACTATGAAGAGTTTCAAGGACTTGTCTTCTGAAAATGTTTACCTTGTGAGGTGGCTTCCTGGGCAGGGTAAGTTCACATTGCTCATATATTCCTAACAGGAAACTTTTGACCTTGGATTACTTCAAAGATCTAACGGATTCTCTCTCTTCCCACCCCCTCCTCCCCATTTTGTCAGCTCTCCTGTCTTTGCACACAGGTTAATGCAGGCCTTTTGTTCTTCAGGATCAAAAGCTATTATTGCCTTATTCTTTCTGTGCCCCAAAATATCGTAGTCTGCTCTGGTCCCTTGAAAAACAATGAAAATATCTGCCTGGGGTATATATGTGACTGAATAGAACGTTCTTGAATAATCATAATGTGTTTTAGAACAGAAAAGTATTTTCCCCTAGTGATAATGTTGACTTTAGATACGTTTAAAGGCTATCTTCCGCTGCATCACTGGGAAATATTGCAATGGTTCGTTGTGTCTCAGAGATGTGCTGTTAACATGGAGATGATCTCTGTGTGCACAAGAGATCTGACAATTCAGTACTCACAGCACACATGTGGACTGGCCCTACATCACATACACATCGAATCTTTTGTAATGAGGAAGCATCAGATCTGTTGTGCATGTGGGGTATATGCAGAGAATGCACTGGCAGCACTGTGGATGCACAGATGAGATGTATGGTGTGTTTTGCAGTGCCATCCTGCCTACCCAATGTTCTGTATTCCTGTGCTGTATAGGCAAGCAACACAAAGCAGATGTTGCCCAAAAAGTCCATGTTTCCAGGAAACTGCAGGGTTAGCTGGGCTGCGTGACACAGGAACTGGTAGGTGAAAGGCTCAAGTTCTAGATTTACCTAAAACTCATTGCAAAAGTCTATGTGTTGCTAAAGTGCTGAGAGCTATCCGGTATATTTAAAGGAATACACGGCTTTGAAAATGCAGAAAGATATGTTTTATCATTTGTACAATACCTGGGCAAACAGCCGAATATTTCTGGCTTTTTTTTTCTTTCCTGCAAAGCTTTAACAGATCCGCTTAAAACTTGAATATGGCAAAACCTCTGGGAAACTGGTTGATATGATAATCGGCACAGGGTACGTACCCACGTATGTGCATGTCATGAGGATAATCAAAAATGAGCCTAAGACACCCTGAAGTCAATGTCCTTATACTATGGCAAATATGATCAAAGTCTACATTCCGTGGCTGCAACACTCTTATTTAGATTCACAATGCCACAGTCTCACATTCCTTTTGTGATATGAAAAAAATGATAAAGTTGCTCACAGATTTTCAGTTTACGCACAAGCCATCTTCTTTTTTGGGCGTTACTTACAATGACTGAATAAAGAAATTATAAAGGTACATTTGTAAATTAGAAATCCAGCTCCTCTGCTGGAGCCAGGCTGTCTACAGAAGGAAGCAGTATCATCATGTTATTAGGGTAAGTTAATTCAAACTGAGAAGCTGATGTTGTCTAGACAAAATAAATTTTACTTTTTATAGGGGTCACACCAAGTGAGTATCCTGACTTCACGCTCAGGGACAGGAGGTTGAACAGTGGCTTGAAGTGCTTCATATCTCTACAGGCTTAATTTGGCAGCTTCTGCTGAAACTACCTGCAAAGTTGCTGTTCCTGAAGTTATCCTGATTTCAAACTCTGCTTTACCAAGTGAACAGACTGACTTCTTTTTGTAGACATCTGGAGTTGACTTCTGTTGTTCATATACTAAGTTGAGGTGACACTGTGGTAGAAGGGCAAAGGTAATTTCTTATCTCCTCGTACAGGTTTGTCATGTTCCAGCTGAGACTTCCCTACCTACATTTTCTGAATAGTCTAAAATAGTTTGCCAAATTATGGAATTGTTACTGCTTTACTGCTACTCTACCTAATTTAAATTATACATAATACTTGATAAGACCTTTGGTCCTTTAGTGTCTTCATGGAGCCAAAAGGACTCTTCTCATTTGTATTAATTTTCTGGTCTTGTGTAGTGCAGAAGTACTTGGTACTGCTCTGTAAAAGAAATGCCCAATCCTTTCTGTGTCAGCAATCTTTTTATAAGCTTTGATGACACTAGATTTTAACAAAGAAGGAAATTTATATACATGAAATTAATACATTTTTCCTTCTAGTGAGTTGTCATTGATGTTTCTTGAATATTAGGGAAAGAGATAAAGGCAAAAAAGTTTGGCGTATATTATTTGTCCCATATGTTTTACAGTTCACATAGAATAATTATATAAAGGATGGCTGCTTGTAGTGCTCTTCTCTGTGCGTCTTTAATGTGATACTTCTTTCCTTGTCACTAGATTTAAACTGTAGCTTTGTAAGACAAACATGCTCCTTCAGCTGCTTCCATTATACTGCATACTGTTATAAAATGAAAGGGGAATGTTGTACTTTATCTCTTTATATATTATAAAAATAATGAAGAGGATAATTATCAAGGCTGTAGTACAATTTCATGGCATTGCTGTCAGTTACAAACTGCTTGAGCTGCATTCCTTTGGTATAAAATGTCAAGAAAACCCCATGATTGAAATACAGTCATCTAATTAATTTCTCTCTATTATTACTTTCATGGGCTGTGTCTGTGCAGAATACTCACTGATGGTTAATAAAAAGAGAATGAAATGTAGACAGTGCAGTTTTATCTTTTAAGTTCTGAGAATCTTTCTATGCCCAACCTTTCATTATGCTGATAAACATAAATTAGCAGCCTTAAAAAAAAAAAGCCGAAACTTTTTCTGGCATTCCCTGAAGAGCCTTTGCTGAGTGTCTGTTTTATCACCTCTCTCTTCACTAATTCAGTTCAGTGTTAAGCATTCATATATTTGAAACCTTACTGGTATTGCCAGTTTCTTGATGTGCACCATTTCTACCATAGCCATAGGGTACCATTGTGTCTGAAGCCCTCTGCCTTCTTTACGCTGCTGGACCTTAATGTTTGTTACTTTGTATAGTCCTAGAGATGTCACTGGACCTATATACACCAATAGGAACGATGCTGTTTGTATCAATATCAGCCACTTTCCTGATTTTTACTCACTGAAATTGCATTAGTAAAAATGCGGAAAGATATCTCCATCCAGATTTATTACCTGCTTTATTTTTTAACATTAAAAAGCAGGCTGTTCATATGCTACCAGTAGGTGGTAGCTAGCTCCAGCCTGAAAGTGGGCACTAGCTTCTACTTAAATATCCTGCTATTAAGAAGTGCCAGTGCAATCTGTGCAAGTTTGTGCAAAGAACTGAGAACATGGGCACCATATAAGTGGAAGCTATAAAGGGCTGCAGTTCTTATTCAGAGGGAAAAATTTTGAGGGTAAAAACTTGTGTTTCAAAACCAATGCCACCCTTTCCCGGTTTTACCCTAGACCAGATGTTCCTACTGAACTTCTTGCCATTTTGCATTTCTTGTCTTTAAAAGAAATCATAGGTTTTCAAAATCCCCTGCAAAAGTTCATTAGCATTGATAAGCTCTGCTTTCCACACATGACACTGCCTCCTGCAGGCTAAGCTATAAGTACCCAATATAATTATAGCAGACCATAAATTATGAATATACCTATCAAGGCTTTGCAGGATCGCTTGTGACGTGAACATAAAAAATTCTGAGAATAGGAGAGGCAGTTGCTTGGTATCAGCTGTTTAATTGTCTGATTTATAGAGAGGGACTTGAGACTGGGTTTGGGCCATGCATGACATTAGTTAATCCTGGAGGTTTGTGCCTGAATGGGTATAACTCCAGTCTGGGATATACATTTGTGCAAAGAAATCAAATGTTGTTTTTGTTCCTCCAGTGCTGTTGCTGCTGTGCTGCAAATCCTCTGAGTTCTGAAATCACTGAAATAGCGGTCTGTGTATCTAGAATGGTTGGCAGCATGGCAGGGAGCCTCTGCCAGGTATTCCTGGTACATTTGGCAGCTCAAATGAGGAATGAGTTAATATCTTTTTCCAGGGCTCAGTGTTGCATTTGAGCAGAACCCTGCGCTGGAGGAAGCCGCATCCCTTCGGTCATATTGCCTCAAGAAATCATGTCTCAAAATGCAGAGGCCCTATTAGGTGTCCTGGCAGCCCAAAGAAGTTGTCCCTTTGTTGCTCCACTTCAGGGGATGAAAAATCTTTCTATTAGTATAGTCAGCCTGTTCTAGTAGCCAAAACACTGGGTGAATTTTAGCCATGGTCCTTCTTTTCCCTTGCTGCTTCTGCCCTTCTGCATTTGTGTGCAGTAGTAGAAGGACGTAACAGTAGGTCTCATTCCCTCCCTATTCTCTGATGGTAATAAATCTATGGGACATCTGGACATCAGCTGGTCTTCAATTTAGGCTGTGCAAAGAACAGTGAAAAGTGTTAGATGTCGATTGGAAGAACGTAATTTTACAAGGTTGTTTTCTTCTTAGGTCCACGAATGAAATGGTGGTGCATGCAAGTATCCATTTTACTTCCTTTTTATTTCACCTGTGGTCTGTTTCATCCAATGACAGGGAGGAACCAGAAGCACCTGCTTCAGAGGAAAGTAAAATTACCATCAATAGTTACAGGGTAATCTGTTTTTCTCTAACATTCAGGAGACAGAACTGAGACTCCTGTTCATATCTTTCTCAAAGTTCTTATTGTCACAGTCTAGAGGTATATTCATGTTGCTTCTGCCATGTTCAACAAACATTTCAAAATAGACTGTGAGAGCGTGACTCGAATCACCCAATTTTCTAAAGACCAAATGTTTGTCTTGGTTAAACTAGTGAATGTCTGGAGTCACACAGCTGCAGCCGCTTGAGTTACTCCTGTTTGACAGTGATGGTATGGAAAAAACCTGGTGTCCAAAGACACTGCTTACTCTTGAGTGGTGGGAAAAAAATTTTCAAAACCCATAATTGCAATAGGTAAATTTAAAGCCCTTTTAAATCTTAGGCAGGGATCTGGGTTTTGGTAAGAAATTCAAAAAAGAAAGTAGTCCAGCTTCTAAATAAAGATTACATTAGAATCTGATTTGAAGGTGCATTTGGAAATTCAGTATGTAGCCTATCATAAAACAAATCCTGAAATCAGTGAGATTATAAAGAATGGTCCCCTGATCTGAGCATGGTGTTCTGTGTATTGTGCTTTGCCAAGCTTATTTTGTATGATCTTCAGTGTATTACAGGCTTAAAGTGCTTGGTCATTATTTTTATCTCAGGGAGGCTGTTGATTTTATGATCTGCATTCCCCTTATGAACTCTCCAAGTCTAATTTCTTTGCTTACCTTCAACTGAGGCATTTCATAGTTATACAAATATGTGCTTATCTCTTTCTCTGCTTGAGGCTGTTCTAAACTACCAGGATCTCATGGAGGGTTAATTTCAGTAATGTGTAACACTCTGAATGCATCTGCAAAGGTGACAAGGGATGATAGAACACAGAAAGCACTCTGTAATACTTTAGGAAGGGAATATCAGTGAAGAACAGGGACAAGGATGTCAAAAAAGCCAAAGATGTCATCTACCTCTGACAAATTCAGCATAAATTTATATACAGACTCTCTGTCCTCCGGGCATGAAGAGCTGGTTATTTGCAGGTCTTGCTCTGTGTCTGTAATTTATAACAGAAGTCACTGTCTAAATGCCTCTCCTGGATCTATTTCACTTTCTTCTGATCTTGGCTTATACTGTGATCCTCTTTGTGGATACACTTGGCCGTTGTCCATTTCATTGATTCTGTTTCACTTTTTCCCGGAAACTGGGGGCTTTTTCTTTCAGATGCCGTTAAATGTCTCTCCTTGAGAATGTTGGCTGCTTTCAGTGTACCATTGGATCCAATAGCTGATACCCTAGCTCACCATCTGGCAGCCGATTTTTCCTGCCCTTGTGTTCGTGAAAGAATAGTTTGTCAAGAATGAAAATAAAAAGAAAGAATCTGATGTGTTATGGATAGCTTTTCTGGAATCTACATGTGAGCAACTGGTGAGACAGCTGATCTGGTTTTGTTTATATTGTTTTGGAACAATCTCTAAGTATCATTTATTTCTCTTACTTATTATTTAGGACCAGTTTAGACAAGTAAATAATCCCTTTGACCTCAGTGAGACAATTAAAATGGGTGGATAGTATTTGGCTTTAGATTACTAGGTGCTGGAATAAGTAAGAACTAAGCAGTAGCATGTTTTCCATCTCTTCCATATGTACATACATACACGGAGTGCTGAACAACAACAACAAAAAATTAAATAGTAAAAATAAAAAATGCCATGGCTTACTCTTGGTGCACCAGAGGTGTCCATTGAAGTTATTCATGGTGTAAACCAAAGTCAATGCTTTTGTTCACTCTGGAACCTTTACCACTTTGTATTTTTGTCTTTGATGTTTGTGATGCAATGGTCAGTAAACCAGCTATAGCTTGTAATTTCTGTGACTTAAATGTTCTGATGTACACTTAAAAGGTGTAGATGTACCTAAATGATACAAAAAGGAAAGAAGAAGCAATTTAAAACACTGAGGCAAAGTTTGAGTACAAAGGTCTGATTAGATATAAGGAAGGAAGAGTATCATCACATAGATTTCTTTTTTAAATTATGTTGTGTTGAAAAATAAATGAGAATGATCCAGTACTAAAAACACAGGATCGTGAAATTATCCAAATATTTGAATTTTCAGCATGGCTTCGTACAGTGGTAAAGCTCATATCTGGAGCCTGTATTCTCACTTTAATTATTATGACAATAAGATCAAGAAATTTGATATGAAACTTCCTCATAAGAATGACCTTAAGAGCACATCACTAGCTGTAGGATAGCTGCAGACAGGGAAGTATGTCTCTGCAAGTTCAGCATTGTTTTAATGCTAAACATGTTTCTTCTCTCATCTGCCTCACTCAGCTGTATCGTCTGTGCTAGAGTCAGCCTTAATAACTACAAGTAAAATAAAATTAGACCCTGCCTGTAAAATCTGAGATAACTGTAAAACTGAAATATAGCTGTGTTTTTTACACAATCTACGGGAAATGAGAAAGGAACATTTCAAAATTTCTTCTTAGTATTTCTATTCTGATTCTAATTGAAAGCTTGAAGATAGAAGAACGTTGGGGGTTGGTTTTTTTTTGGTCCCAGATGGTTTGAAACATTACAAAATACAAGGCTGGAGTCTGGCATCGCTGCAGTCCAGGTAAAACAGCAGGAGTTATTGTAATACAGTGAGAAGGCTTCAATAAATCTGAAACTGTTACAGCAGCGGTGGGGTACTTTCAACATAATTCCCATTTCTTTGGGAACAATTTTGTAATTGAAAGCATTTATTTGTAAAGTAACTCACAGAAAGAAGTAAAAGTGGCAGTGTTTTCAGTTCTTAACTAGTAATCATAATCTAGTTCAATTCAGGGTAGAACAGATACAGTAGCACACAAAAAACATGAGAGAATAACAGAGTCTGAGAGGAGAATACTGAACATCTCATATTTCTAATTGCATCCATCTTGTAAATGAACAGAAACTTTAATTGCGGAAAAACTTATTATGGGAATCACTAGCAACAAAAAGCTGTCTTATGAGCCTTAAATAGACAAATGTTATTTGTTACAAATCAAATTTGTTTCATTAGTTTGGTAAAGCAAAAATAAATCCATCAGCAGAGCTTTTTGGAGCTACAGATGTGTTGTATACATCAATATTTTCTTCTGGTAAGGAGCTACTTAAAAACAATTTTTTAATGCAGAATTCTGGGTTAATGATATGACAAATCAATGTAATTTAGTCCATTTTCAATGTATTACAGAAAATTTTATTAGTAGTAAATTTGGAGCAGATAGTCATTAACAGTATACTTTGGGTTAAATAAACTTCAAGATCAAAGGCTGAGGAGTTAATAGCAAAATAATACTGGCTGAATGCTTCCAGCCAATTAATATCTTTTGAGAAATATCAGAAGACTTTCTAGATCTGAGCCAGTCACAGGAGAGATTGGTAAAACCTTAGCAAATCATATCCTATGACCATTGCAAATGTTATTGAAAATACATGCTAAGCAATGATGCCACTTATTTTGAAATATATCCCAAATTGCATTTGATTTGCCTCTAGTGAAAGGCAGAGGATGGATGGTGAGACAGTGCAAGCTGTATGAAACATGGAAGTGGAAAAGAGTATTATTTGTTGTATGTAAACATCTTGTATCCAGTTTCACAAAGTAGGATATTACGCAACCTTCCTATCCGAGCATTGTCATTCTCAAACATTGGGCTAAGTCATGTGTAGTGTGAGAGAAAAAGGGGTTTATCCTCTTGTCCCAGTGTGTTATTCTGCCATTCCCTGAGTAGAAAGGAGGGGACTGGTTCTTCGGTTATTGTTGTGCTTCTCTTGATAAAATGGAAAGATTAGAAGAAAACCAAATAAACCCAGATGGAAACAGAGATTGGAATCTGCCTCTGCAATTTACTGTGTAAAGTTGATATGCTGGGCTGCTGAAAGGAGAGCAGTAGGCAGACTGCAATATTGGGACTCTCTTCCCAGTTCAGTAAGATCTGACACTACCTTTCCATCCTTCATTTTAAAAGTTTTTTAACAGTGTTGTGGTGTTACTGTCTAGGCATATTGGTATTCAGTTTAATTGCATTGCATCAGAAAAAACCTGCTAGATTGGTGGCGTTTCTAAACACATAGACTGGATAAAGCTACCCCATCAAATTAGCTAATTACACTATACACTCATCCAATTTCAGCATTTCACACTTTGCAAAAGAGTGAGCAAACTCTCATCTACCATGTCAGCCTCTATACACTACAGTCATTAAATCTGGTAATAAGCTTGGATGCAAATGTGACTAAAATAATTTTATAAAGAAAAAGATCCTGAAAGAAGAGCTTATTCATTGCCATACAGCTGAATCCTGTTTTCACAACAACTCTGTGTATTCACTTTAACAAACCAGCCTGAACGATGGAAGAATCAGAACTTGTCTGTAGTTTGATTTGTTCCTGGAGTCCAGGCGTACAGCTATTCCAACAGCACAGATTACGTCCCTTTTACACATGGAAATTGAGCAGAGGAGCACAAGCTATTTCACAATAGCTCCCCTTGTGGACAAAGTGTTTTGGAATAAAAGATACTTTAGTTTGGAATAATTAGTGCACTGATTATTCTAGAACAGAATAAGTGCACTAATTATTCCTACAGTGTCCACACAGGGACAAACAGAAAGCTATTGAAGAATGGCTTATTCTGCAACAGCTATTTTGGTCCATTTCCTTGCATAGGCAAATCCTACTGGTGCTGTCAGCAGGTAATGAGCGTATAGATGGAGAATGTGGATGGATTGCATTAATGATCTCTTCTCATTAGTGGTTTTTTGTGCTTCGCTTTTGTGTGCTTGCAGAGTTAATTGCTTAAAACTCCCTCTTAAGTCAGACACATTTCTAATCCTAACTTCCCAGTTCTTACACAGAGACTCTCCAAACTCTTTTGTGGGTGATCCACCACCAGCCAGCTGAGCAAATCAATGCTCATATCTGACTGTAAAATAGTTGGTTTTCACTGGAATGTACTTGTTTTTCTGCTAGGTGTTAAAGGGTATGCTGCACTGAAGACCATTTATACATTTTCCCCAGAATCACTTTGCAAAATAGTTTTGCAATAATCTGAAAAGCAGCTGGAAAATTCACCCATGTTATTGTTTTAAGAAGACAGAAGATCCATCTGTGTGGAGAGCTGAGGGAGCTACTGGTGGAAGGGTAAGAGAAGGATCCATTAGATCCCAGACTATACTTCTGTTAATATGAAATTAACATTCAATATTCAGGCAGCACTTCATATATTTAGTTCTAAACTAAGCTTGTTTTCACCCAGGTCACGTAACCATCAGTATCAATACTGATGTCTTTGACTTACTCTGTATGGGCTCTGTTAAGTTTAGAAGGGCACATTTTCCTAGAAGAAAAAAGTTGTTGCTCTGCTGGCGTGTGAAGGTCAGAGCATGCCTCTCACTAGTTCTCTCTCTGAAAGATAGAGAAGTGAACTGGTGGTACAGGGAGGGGAGGGGGCTCACCTACTAACATCAGGGATCTCTGCGCCTTGGTCTCACCAGGCACGCAGTGAAGCCAGTACTCACTTTCAAACTGAAAATGAGGACAGTTTTCAGGAAAGTTTTCAAAAATGTCAGCAATCTTGAGCACCTGGTTTAGGCCTTCTTAAGGTGATCTCAAACTGTACCCTTAGGAAACGAGATGCAAATAATCACCTCCATTTTAAAAGGAATTACCAGGCAAACATAGCAGACTGTTTGTCTAAGCTCTGTGTAGTTTCTGTTTATGTTATTCTAGAAACTGTTTCCTAAATTTAGAACTGAAAGGAATAAAAATAATTTTTTGGTTCTCATGCTAACTTACTGAATAAACTTGGTCAGCTCAGGCTTTTGGGGCCTCAGTTCTGCATGTACGCAGTGGGTTGAAGATACAACCTACAGGTGAAGCATGACATTATAAAGTGTTTAATATATTTACAAGCACATCTGTTATGAGGAAGTTTAACCATTTAAAAGCAGGGAAGTTTCAACATGAGATTGGTGAGAAGAAAAGTGGGACTGTATTATAGAGACTGAGGCTTGCGTGCAATCTATGCATGTGGGTTAATGCTTATTTCGTTACAAAAAGTTGTTTGTAAAGTACTATTATTATTAAGGTGCATGAGAAGACAGTCTGAAAGATAGCACTGTATCTGTTCCTCTAGACAATATGGCTTTTAAAAGCAGGTTTCCCTCAGTGACTAGATTTCCCTACTAAATTGACTACTATGTTCCCAGTTAAAATCATGTTTCACTGTGCATAATCTTCTTTTTCTAATACTGTGTCATAAAACTATAGTTTAGGTGATGCTAGCTCGCAAACATGAGTTAGCAATGTGCCCATACTATGATTTTGATAGAATGAATTCTCTCATCGCTGATGAAGTGCAGCCTATCAAATGAGATTGTAGGTGATAGTGTTTAGAAATCTGTTTTCGTGTTAAGAGAGGGGGAAACACTAGGGGTAATTTCTTTGTCCCTCCTCTGTTACTGTGCAGTTCTGCTTCTCTTTGCTTCATGCAGTAGCAGTGGAACAGGATGCAGATGGGTCCATAACTGGAAAGATTCTAAGAATACTCTATTGGTGCCAAACACTGGAAAAAATACCTTATTTCTCTTCATTTTGAGGCAAAGAAATGAGCTGTTTGGTTCAACAGCAATTCAGACAGAAAAAAACTCTTCTTTCATTACTCTGATCATCTGAATAAAACACTATATGATAGCAATATAATGTTTTAAGGATACAATGCCACTTTATCACTGAAAACTTAGGACACTATACATGTTTGCAGCTGCAAAACTGCTCATAGTTTGGCCAGCTGAAATAACATTCTGAAATACAGCAAACCAACAGATTCTCTGGTGAAATGTCTCCTCTGATTTGCAAGCGTAAATAGAAATCCAAACAGCTGGAGGTTGGCTCGTATTGCATCCAGACAATTTAGGGACCTGCCCTGATCTTTTGTACTCTCACTTTCCCTACAAATCTCATATGATGCTCAAGGAACAATCACTTTCTATATTTTTGTCCATTACATGCACTCAAACCCAATCTAGGCAAGTGTGTCAGTTTAGACTTTCTCTGTAGAACCTCACTGAGAGCTATTAAAGAGTTTTGCAGTTCCACGGGCAGAGTCACACATATCAGGAATTTTAAAGGATGGGATCCTCACTGTGTTTGGGGTATCCCAGACAGAAAAGGGAGGTAATTTTACTCTTCTCCTGCAGGCGTTTGCCATACAACATTTTGTATCCCAAACTATACTAGATGCAATAATTTAATCCAGGTACTTAAAAGAGTGAAGATATGAGTGTTTAGATGGTAATGCAGCAGGGACAAGGGAACAGAAGGTGGCTGACAGGAGGAGGAAGGGAAAAATGCATCCTCATTATTTATAATGTAGAGAAAAGCTGCAAATTTAACCAAGTGTTTCCTATCCCATGTGTTCTCTTTTTATCACTCTCTAAGTGCAAAAATGTTTATAGTTGGGCCCCAGCTGGAACATTATTTAAGATCTCAGAGAAGAGATGAGGGTCAGACTCTGCATGATATTCATAGGTGTGAAGCTATCTTCACACATGCCTCATAGGCGTGAAGCCCTACCAAGCAGTCATAGGAATGTTTTCCCACTCCACCTTCTTGGTAACATTACACATTTTTATACAGTCAGGCCTTAGGGTGCCACAGATTCCTTCTTCATGACGCTGCTGAGCTTAGCAGTGCTATTTTGTTCTGTAGGAGTTTTAACTTGGAGAAAAGGAGGCTGCAGAACAGAAACAAAAGTGACTTAGAGCATCATGAGCCTGGTGGGAAACTTCTTTCCAAAGAGTTGTGAATGATGAAAAGATCAGAAGTTTGCTTTACCTACCTAATGGTCTGTACAGTCTGGAACTACAGAAGAGAGGGGATTTTCCCTTTGCAGAACAGAAATTTTTATTTGAAGTGGTAAAAGCTATGGATCTGCCGCTTTCCTGTGGGCATCACTGGTGGGCATTCCAATGTTACCTTTCTTTGGAATTTATAAGGTTTGTACTATTTGTTAAAATAATTTCTCTAACAGTTTTGTTTGTTTGTTTTGAGGTTTTCTGGTATGGGTTTGGTGGGGTTTTTTTAAAGAAAAGGAAAATGAAAAATCTATTCTGGCATGAGCAGTCTATTCTGGAATGAGCAGACACAAGTGACATTATGCAGCTGAGGGAATGTGGACCTCATCCAACTTAGTCAACCATCTCAACAGTTGCTTGGGTTTTGACAGACCCACAAATTTAAAGCAAGGCAGGGTCAGGCATTCATAAATGATTGTCATCATATTTTTAGAGCTTCTCAAGGTCTTGATTTCAAGAAGAAAAACTCACCATGAAATGTGCATTCACCAGACACTTGTCATCATTCTGGCTGAACAAGTGCTGGTGTGTTAGCTTGTTACAGATTTGGCTGTTTTATCACATGGTTTCAATAGAGATGCCATTACCTGAGCCTAGAATTAAAATGAGGGGGAAAAAAATATTGAATGTATTTTGTATGAGCTGGTGAGTATAATTTGAATCCTCCCAGCCTTTGCACTCCATTGCTGAACACATTTGCTACTGTGCCACTGTAGTTGTATCTCTTGGGAAATGAATGTGCCCTCTTGAGTTGCCTAAATGCTGGCCAAGGAGCGAGCGAGCCTCACGTGGTGCCATCTTAGTAGCACTGCTTGCAGGGACAACAGGCACTCCCTGCGCTGTGCCACCGCAGATGGAGTGCAAATGACATATAGTCAGAATGAAAGACTGCAGACACGGAGGTCAAAGACTCTAGTTCTGTGAGGGTCATCTCCACAAACTTCTGTGGGCACAGGTGTGTGATTTTTCTATTTCTGGGACCCGGTTTCACAATCTATAAAATAAGAAACATACCTGGAGCATATTCAAAACAGCTGCAGTAGTTCACTTCCTCTCAACTATTCATTAACCTCAGCTAAAACCTGTATCTGACATGGGAACAGCCCCAATTCAGTTCAGGGTGAAGGCAAGCAGGCTGCCTTAAAACATCTCCAGCAGTTTTAGCAGACTGACAGCAGTGCTGAAAGCTAATCCCTTTGACTCTGCCCTGCTATGGACTGGGAAGTACCACAGCTCAGATGACAAGCAGATAGGGGATATTTTTTACTATAGCTGTTTGGCTGCACAGAAATACACTCTGGGAGTGTTTATATGGATGCCACTGTAACTTGTCATAAAGCTTAGTAAGACAGTATCAGGAAGGCTGAGAAAACCTGACCCAATGCAAAATGGTGGTAAATATTAATAACGTGTCCTAGTGCTTTTCTTAATTTTCCTAATTCAAAGATCTTATTTTCTGGAGTTAGATTTTAATCATTTATATTCATAACTATGGGTCAGACCTATGAATGGTTCCCTTTGTGTTCAGGCAAAATTCTTTGTGTCTGTATTTTTAGGGCAGCATTTCTTGCTTATTATCTGAACTAAAGGACCAGATTCTGCTTTAAATTCCCTTGGCTTAGACTTAGAAGGATTCTGCTGAAGCCAGTGCAGTTGCTTCAGATATACAGTGGTGCAAACATGTGCTGAAGTCAGCTCATAAATAACTTTGATTTTTTTGTGTGTGATATTTTCTGAAGAATTCAATGGTATCATAGTCTAAATCTACACTAGGAACCTGGGAGCCTATCCTTGGCCACATCCCAGCTCCTCACTGGAGCAAGACCTTGGCATTCACGGGTCTTTCTCTCCTCCTTTTCCTTGGAAGGGAAAGCTGGGGAATGTGTACTGGATGGAGCTGAGGCACATTTCGACAGCTGCTTGGTTTGATGAAGAAACAGTGAGGACCTCAGGGCACAGGATGGCCCACAATGGCACACACTCAGGAATGCAGCCACACAGTGAAAGCTTGGCTGATGAAGTGTAGAAAGCTTGGCCATTGTGTTTTCTTTAAAGCCTGTGTAGCACCTGCAGCAACTGGACAACATCAGCTCTACGAAAGAGTGAAGGTGGGAGAGGAAGTTAGCCCACCCAAGCTCTGCCCTTCCCTTCTGAGCTCTGCAGTGTGACTACAATTCCTTGGTGATGGGACATTTACTGCAGAAGATTCCTCACCTGCTGTCACCTACCCAGGGTACAAGCAGTGCCTTTAGGTATAACTGACTGTGCCAAGCAGTATAGTCTCAGAACAATTATGGACAAGACTTGTAAACAGACATTTAGAAAGTTATTAATTTGTGTATAACCTCATGTAGAGTGGAGAATCCAATGCATGCATAAAATTGTATTTCAGGTTACCTGAATGGTCCAGGAGTGAATTCATCTGTTGAATACATGCAGAGGTCCGTGCAGCTTGCTGGACAAAAGTTCTTGGCAAGTTATGGCAGAAAAAAAATGGAAAATTAATAGTGAAATATGAGCAAGGAGTTTGGCTGTGATGCAGCGTGAGGATGCCTCTTCTCACTTGAAAAATAAAGGTGAGGCTAATGCCACTTCCCTAGTCCCATGGTTGGAAAATGGGTGAGTCTGTATTTCAAGTGATCATCACAGTGATGTCATGTCTTGATTTCTCTCCTCACCTCTTCAATACAAGACATTTTAGGGAGAATGCAACTGCTTTAAAGTGTTTCATTTGCTCAGTATTGAATAATCTTCCAAATATAAGACTTTCAGCTTTGTTATTCACTTGCATCATTTTCTCAAAGCATCTCCTGATTTCAGAGGCCCACTAACTCCAGAAATGGTTCCTGTGGAACTTAATGACGAAAACCTTGAGGTTGGGATTCTGATTGTAAACCATATTTTGTTCCACAGGTACAAAGAAGTTTTTGGTTACTGAAAACAGAGTTATCCAGTTGTTTTTGAAAGAGGGCAAAATGCTCTGCCAACTTAGGAGAGTAGCTTGCTGTTTCACTTTCATGCTCTTTAGGGAACTGGGGTGTTTCTTGCATGAATGTAAATAACCTGACTACAGATGACAGATTCCAGTTCTTATTCTTCTGAAGTTCACATGTTCTTGTCTCTGAATGGTCACCTGAAGTACTTGGGAAATATGATTACTTCAGTGGAGAGGGAGACTTCCACAGATGTGAGGAAAGGGAAGATATTTATTGTATTTATCTAATAAATAGTTCTCTCTCATGCATAAGATAAAGCTTTATAAATGTAGGCAATGCATAATTTCAATAGTAAAATGTCCTAATTATTTTGGCATCGTTAAGGTATATTTTATGAAGGTGGATGTTGTTCCATTTCTTAACTCTGTTTGGTTTAATTCCAGGAGACACACAGTCTGTGTCTTTTTGAATTTCAGTGTTACTCTTTCCTTTTCATAGCCAACTTTTTTTCCCTTTCTGAAATGTGTAGCTTGGAAACGAGGTCCTTTTAATGAAGCTTTTGAGTCTCACAAAATATGATTAATCTGATTAGTGGTTCAGACTCTTTTTATGCTTACATTAACTAACACAAAGAGCCCCCCTACAGGTTAAAGTTTAAATGTGGATTACCAGATAAAGCTAGTCCTGACGAGGTTTCTATGGTGCAAGGAAAAATTGAATTTGCCTTTCACCTCATTTCAGCCTTTGTCATCCTGGTTTTTGCCCTTCTTCCTCATTCACAGTGAGGATATTAATTTTGCAGTAAAATCTTTAAGCAATTATGCAGATAGCTTGAAAAAAGCAACACACAAACACAATAAGAAAAGCTTAACTGAAAAATGGACCCCAGATATTCATTAAAACCAGATGGCAACATTCCTAGCAGCACAACTTTGGATGTTTGGACTAAATTTGTATTAATGTGTCACAACCAGATGACAAAAATGAACCACTGTCATACGATTGTATGTATGTATTGTACTTTATATTTACAAAGTGGCGAAGTATAGTAACTGGTCCATGAATGTCTTTTTTGATAAACAGCAAAGAAAGGCTATCCTTTCACACACAAACACATCCATCTTTAGATAGCATTCCTCTGTGGGAGGCTTGCCTTCAATTTAACAGATAATGAACTTCTTGAGATGAATCAGAAAATTGATAGTGAAATGAAGTTTAGTATTTTGCAGTGCAAAATCCACCAATACAAGGATGTTTATAGTTTTAAAATGTAGTTTATTAAAATTGCTCATTTTTTTAGATTTCTCATCAGTCTAGTAACTCCAGCTAATTTTTATCCCTAATCACTTTACTTTGCAGATTATTTTTGTTACTGCTCTTTTGGAAATGGCTATAGGAAATTGGAGAGAAATAGCACCTGCAAATAGCACTTAATTAAAAGCATGATTGTGTACAGGGGCTTTCCTATATATTTCTCTCTGAACAATGAAGATGGAAAGGTGTTTTTTCTTTTTTTATTTGGCATGCTCCATATGATCCAATAAAACACAACTAACATAGCACACCAGCCAGGGTAGACTATAGTTTCCCCTCAGTGAACACACATAATTCCCATTACTGCTAATGGGAGATGCATGTCCCTACACAGAGGCAAAAGGGATCTTATATGAACATGTCATACATATGAAAATATCTGGCAGGGAAAGAGGTGTCTAGTCCTGACAAATTGCCAGGAGGCATTTTGTTTTTCTGTTAATTATAGTAATTATTTATCATGCATTAAAATAGTGCCCTAAATTTGCATGGCACTGTATGCAACACAAATAAGCTGTATTCAGTGCTGAAAGGAACATACAATGAAAAGATGACAAATAAGCACAATGTGAGGCACCGGTGCATCATCTGGAGTAACAAGAAGTCATGATACACTTCCTGGAGATAAGGATTTTAAAAGACTTGAAGGGCAGGAGGCCTGTCCTGGGACAGGGGGCAGTGTGAGCACAGCTGAAGAGCCCCAGTCTGCCAAAAGCAAGGTGAGGAGCTTGGGAACAGCCTAGGGCACTGAAATTGGAGGCTGGGGAGGGTCTGCCTACCCTCCCTGGAGCAATGCCATGGGCTGTGAATGCTGTCGTTGATGAGAATTAACAAGGAGATCAGAACAGGCAATGTGCCTGCAGTACAGGGAGAAGGTGAGCTCAGCAGCAGCTGAAAGGCAGGGCTAAAAGAGAGAAAGCGACAGTATATAAAGTAAAAGATGAAGGAGTTTTGGCTAAACCAGATGGAAAAGCAAGTAAGGGCTATAGAGGGCAGTTTATTCAGGAGCCGGATGAAAAAAGTCTTTTCTGCAAGAGAGACAGGGACACTAATGGTTCACCACTGAGTCTTATATTAGCCGTTGTTTATGTAGCCTTGTCTTTCCCCTGTTGTTGGTTCTGTCTAGAACCAAGAGAATCTAGTTTTTATCCTGTTTGTAAATATGTTTTATACAATCACATATCTCTGCCAGGCTGTGCCCTGTATATAGGTGTTGAATCTGCTGGCCAGTTCCTATAAGCTTTGTGGAAATTGGTAGCAAGGGAAGATGTGCTATCGTCCCCACTGCGGGAAAGGCTTCTTAGATATCAGGAGTCCTTGCAGGACAGAGAACATTCCACCTTGGGCAGCACTTTCCCTTGGAGCTTTGCACTGCCTGAGGCCCCAGGGAATCTGACTAAGCACAAAGCCAGGGGAGAACAGGCGTCTTTCATTCTGCTGCTCGTGGAAGTACTTGTATTGTAATTGAAATTTAATCTGAGTTCATGAAATGTTTATGAACCTGGAACAATTGTATAAAGTTTCAGTCAGTTGCACTGCAATTTCATTTGCATATTTATTTTTGGGAACATGGGCCTTCAAATATCGAAAAAAATAATTTTTAAATTTTTTTTTTAAATTTTGAGTTTGTCTAATGTAGGTTACTGGAAATCCTTGGGTAATCCTCGGGATTAAGAGGAACTGTTTGGACTCCATTTTCTCAAAAGAAGTAGCTACAAGCTTTCAGTCCTTGTGTTATCTTTGAATCAGTTGAAAAATGACTAATGGCAATAACCAGTGGCAGGTCTCCCAAATTGTCAGCTGAGGGCTTTGTTTTGTGTTCTTTCCCTCAGAAGGATTACCCAGGATAGTGCAAGGGGGAGTGCAGCTGCCTAAATGCTGCTCTAGAGATACTGGAATGTGTTTAATTCAGCAGAAGCTGAAGGCAATTGGAAAGCTACATGTTTGTTTCCCTAAGGAAAAAAACAGCAGACAGAGATACTACCTGAGGACTTTAGTTTATTTGGCTTCTTGAGCTACTCCAGAGATGTAGGTAGTTTAGAAAAATCTCTTGACCTTTTCAGGCTTCCTCCACCATGATGGTTATACGTAGCTGTGTAAAATGATAGGTAGTTTACAGCTTGCCTTCCCTGGGGTGAAGCTGATTTACAACACATTTTGTGTATAATTTGGCTATAGAAAGACAATTTTACACCCACCTTTTGCTTTTTGGCTATGATGAGGACTGTAAAAATGCTGTGGTCCTGGAATGTGCATGTTCTTAATTCGTTTTTTCTTGGAGATGCAGGGCTCACAGAAACTGGTGATAGGCTGAGGTAATCCACTGACCTAATATCTAGACCTAGACTGATTAGATAATCTTCTGAATGAATGCATATTTATTTTCCTGAGTCAATGGAGTTATTGTATCTGAGCCAGTCCTGACTTCCACTCAGTGGAAAGGTTGGGCAGCTGCTTCCCTTCCTCCTCCTCCTTTTCCTTCCTAGAGGTCACTAATGCTTCGACTTAATCATGCATCGAGAGATCCTGAAGTAGCAGGCCTTGGCAGAGATCTTAATTATTTTCTGGAAGGTGGGCAGGCACACATCCTTATTTCTCTGCTTCGTCTCTCCTGCAGAGCTCTCTTATATAACAAATCTATATATCAAATTTACCCATTTTCCATACTATCAGCACAAGGTGGAATTCTTACTGTTAAAAGAGCACCAAGGCCTCACTGCTCTGATCTAGTGCAATTATTCAGCATTCCTTCAAAGTTCTGTACTGGTCCCTGCTGGGGCCTGGACTCAAACGCTGTCATTTCATGGCCTCCAAGATGGGATTTACAGTTTCCCAGAGGAGCTCAAAGCCTGGTGGTTTCTGACTGTGGAAGGAAGTCTCCAGGCACAGCCTTGCATCCACAAACCAGCAGACTCAGTGCCAGTAAAACAAGTCCCGCACGCTGCCCTGCTGAGCCTGGCTAAATAGGAGGAGCAACAGTATTGTCAGCACTGGGCTATCTCTGCTTGTCCTCTGCTGGGTACTCCGACCTCTTGCAGCACAGCCCTCAGCCCAAAGCCTGTTTTTACAGCTCTGACAGCTGCTCACACCACTGATATCAATACTGTCATACTCTGGGGACTGGATCCGCATGGTAGCTCCTTGCAGCCACCTGCAATCGATATCCATTACCCTCTTACCTTGTAGGGCACGGTGCTGGTGCTGAGCTGACCTTTTATATTTTGGACCTTTTGGTTGGTAAAGTTAGATAACATGGGGGATAATGTCCCACATCTTATTAGCTCAGGAAGGTAGACAGGGGTTTTGTATTGCATGAGCTGAGTATAGGACAGCTTGATCTGTAAAAGTGCTTGGAATAGGATCACCATTTACCATGGACCAAGAAGGACCAGGACTCAAAGCAGGCCAAATTGCTTCTCTTTTCTCCACGGATACCTTCCATCCATCAAAACTTCTAAATTTCTACCCAGAGAACTGACGTGGTGGATGCCTTGTGGACCATGCCTAAGAATCCCAGATAGCAACTGTAACTGCAGTGTATGTTGTTACTGTGATTAAATTTTAATATCTATTTTAAAAAAATTAAAGACAGGGTTCTGTTTATTAACAGGTATTACCAGACATTGATTTTGGAAAACAGCTCCAGCATACCATTGATGCTGATATAAGTGTACTTAAAAAAGCCTAAGCCCACTACCGTGAATATTCATTAAACTATTGCCTCAATGAGTAATAGGTGTTTGAAGAGTGATTTATGTTATTGAAATAGAACAGAAACTACCACAACAGCTATGTTTTCCTTTCTGTTTATATATATGCACACCCACACATATTTTGCATGCTTAATGACAAAGAATGATATCTATAAACGGAGACTGTGTGATTCTGTCTCCCTATTCCAGAGAAGAAAACTGTCTGTAGGTTCATTCATCTTCTTTTGATCGTTAATTTAGTAGAAAAGTCAACCTGGCCTTTATGAAAATATTTTGCAATATAATTGTTTTTAGAGGGGATTTCTTAGACGATTTCAGAAAAAAACCATTTAAACCTATTCGAATCTGTCATATTTAGTTAGGATAATTGATGTTGATATTACTTATAATGTTTTCAATTACAATTTTGAGAAATGGACACATGTTTTATATTTGTGACTGCATATATTTACAGCTGAAGAGGTGGGGAGCAGAATTTGAACTTCTCTTTTTGGTATTAGAAGTGAAAAAAAAAACCTCAGCTGTGGGAAAGTTTGTCTAAACAAGCTTTATTGCTGGCAAGTTAGCAGTGTATCTTTTCTTCCCCTCCCCCAAACTGTCGATTTTTTTTTGGATCTTGGCTTCTTTTTTTTTGGTCACTTTGATATATATTCACATTTCTCAGCTGATGTTTCTTATTAAATTACAGACACATGTTGAGATGACTCATTAAATCGCACAAGTTTTCTTGCACAAGAAAAATCTCTTTAGATTCTTTAGGACAAAAAGCATCGTGTATATGAGTTCTCCGAAAGCATTTAATAAAGCATGAAAAGATATGACATCAATCCCACTAAAACACAAGAGCAAATGAATGATGTTACTGTAAATCTTTACATCAATCACGCCCAGGACTTTCGAAACAATATAGTTTTGTTTGCATTTCAGAAGTGACAAACAACTCTTCTGACTGGCTTAACATAGTCACTTTCCATTAGTCAAGACCAGAAGCAAGTCAGAATTAAAATGTGGCCTTTGGTTGCCAGGCAGCCGAGTTGTCTTGACATGGTGGTTAGTTTCCTTTTCATCGAGTGACAACAGTGAAATGAAAGAAGTTTTGAAAAACTTGATAATGGTTTTCAAAGGAGGAGGATAATTGGTGGGGCTAGCTTGTGCGGCTCTGTGTGGAAACTTTCGTCTGTGGTAAGGGAAGACTGTCACTAAAAATTTAAACTCTTGTACACAAACTTGACCTGGAATCTTCTCCAGGTTTTCACTGGTTCATTTGTAGAACACTTCTCTCAGCCCAAGGGGTGCTGGGATGAAAGCGTTAGGACAGATGGGTAAAGCCCCAAAGGAAGAAAAGAATCAATAGTTGTGATTTAATCCATCAGTGAAAGGGAGGAATTAAGTAAAATCCTTAAAATGGGGAATTTGTAAAAGATCTTTTGATACTACCTATAGCTGAAAATAGTTTATCATCTGATTGCTGTTGAAAGTTAGTGGCATTTGGACTTAGAAAAGCAAATTTTTGACACATTTTCCAGATACCAAGCAATTTTCCTGCTGTTATTTTTGATATACTCTAGACAATAGATAATTTAATTCAAACAAATTTCCCCGAGATGACAAAAACCTAAAGCATAATAGGATGATTGCAAGGTAAGCTTTTGCTACTGATGTTAATAATGCAAAAACTAATAGGACATTAATATTAATAATCGTATAAGTTGATATGGAATAATTGTGTTAAATTATTATAAAAGTCAAATGTATGTGTAGCTGTCCATATCATTCATTTGTTAAAAGAAAAGGGGGATGGGGGGGGGGGGGGGGGGGGGGGAATCTCAGCAAAATGTACCCATAATGAAAGAAGGGACCAATTAGGGTTGGATTAACATTCATGGTTATTTACAGTTGTTTTTGTACTTGTTCTTGTGCTCTGACTTCCTAAAATTTCACAACCCAAAGATTTAGAAAAATGGGGTTGTTTAGACGCGAGGTGCAATGAAGTGGCTGCAGCCATTGTGCAGACACCACCTCTCTCATTATACCCTCTCAATCAACACTCGGCACACAGGAAACCGAAATAAAGCCCATCTGCCACGGTTAATCTGCAGGCAAACCCACACCCATGTCTGTGCCCGTTACTCTCCAGCCTTATTATTCTCAGATCCAAAGCTTCATAAGGGATCAGCCAAAGTCCATTAAAGTAAATAATAGCTAGAAATGACAGGCTTAGCAAGGATTGGGAGGAAGTTGAAGACCAATCTGAGCTGTGAGCTCTGATTAATAGAGAAAAGCATTAGGAGAAAAGGGGAGAAAAATGACCTCAGCCTGCTCCAAAGAATTCCTGAACCTTGGTTGTTAGGGCAAGTGCTACCATCTGAGACGTTAGTGATCCTTGAATTTCCTTCACTTTGATGCAGCTCAAATGGGAAAATTTTGAAGGTTCAGCAAGGCCCCAGACCTCAGCTGGAAAGCCGTCTGGAGTCAACCCTGTCAAAATTCTCTTGTGGAAAAGAAAGCCTTTATTAGCTAGATTGCAACAAAAAACCCACAGCCTCTAATAAGAAGAGAACGCATGCTATAGTTTGCATATCATTAATTATTAGAGGGTATTTAATTGTTCTCATCTGTATCCAAATGTGTGCAAAAGATCTTTTAAAATACTAGCCAGAGAGTGTTTAAAAAAAAAAAAAAAAAAAAAGAAAGAAAAAAAAGCACAAAACCAAAAACCTCATACTGTTTTTCTTTGTTCAACTTCATTTTTAATAGAAGATTCAGTTCATTGATGGTTGATAGAATGCCCTGCCTGGGATGACTGGAAGATAACATTGATGCTTGCGAGGATGTTGCATGTAATATTTGCTCTCCATTATCTCAGCTGTGTGTTGTACATGAACAGATTATAAGGAAACCAACACCGAGTCAACCCTGCAGAATGATTTCTTTTTCTGCTGCTATAGAAAATTACTGCTCTAAAAACAGGAACTTGGGTAGTAGTGTGAAAATATTTTCTGCTGTTTCTTTGCATAAATTACCTACCTCTCTTCCAAGTATATGGTTGGAGTAGGTTTTATTTTGGTTACCAGGGAACATGAACAGTCATTTACTATTCATCCTAGTATTCACTTTTACTGCTTTTTAAAAATCCATTGTGCAATTAATCTGTGTGCCACTGCACCTTTGCAACTTCAGCTGAGCAAACCCCTGACAATAATAACGAGCTCATAAGTGATTTTAGATCTAGCCAAGAACTCAGCATTGAACTGAGCGAGCTCAGACAGCAACCCGAGCAAAACTATTTAGAAACATCTGCTACAGCTGTACAGGTGTTTCTCTATCCCTGATGATTTTTTGGGGGAAGATATTAATGATCTGAATGAAGGCTTCTTGTCAGGACAGCTCTTGTGATGATACATTCCTTCTTAAAGTTTATGTTACAGTATGCAGTTTTCATAAATGAGATGGAGAGAATGGTGGTTAAAATGATGACGCTGCCATGATATTGCTGATAACTTAGCTGATGCCCTGCTCATGTGCACGTGATGCAATTTTCATATTTTAATCTTAAGTAGAACCAGAAATGACAATTATGAAAAGACAAAATAGATACCACCAACAGCTGTAATTGCTATCTACACTGCTCAAGGATGGGCAAAAGACACAGTAAATCAATATTAAGATCTCTACATATGCAGGTATCACAACAAGGACATCATATAACATCATTATAAGAAAATCCTAATAAAATTTGGACAGTTATTCCAAAGAATACAGGATGAACATGGAGTGTGTGTGTGTGTGTGTGCAGCTAACTAGTTTTCTGTAGTTTCAGCTGATGTCTTATTAGAAAAGAAATGCCTGCCTATATAAAAGCATGTCTTTCACAGAAAAAAAGAAACATGTATTTTAGGAAAAATATATATATTTTTTTTTAAAAAAAAATAGATTGATACTAGTGGCAACGTCTTTACTAGCGACAATTTCAACATTCTTCTATTGGTCGTGTAGGAACTATAAAATTGTGAAGGATAAAGTGGCACTGGCATTCTTTTAAAATAAGTAAGCTACAGTGCCTCTTTTTGTCCTGAAATGTAGGTGATATATTTTATTTGGAACACTGGGCCTAACTGCTCAAACTGTGTGTCTTCTCCAACTATTCCATATTAAAAATTAAAAATATTCCCATGTTCAAGAAAATGTGTATGATTTTCAGTGGAGTGGAAGCAAATAATATTATGATGCAGCTTGTGCATAGTATTTTGTAGTAATTAAATACAATGAAATATGAAAATGTTGAATGTAAGCAAGATCTGTATGCCACTAAGTATTCAAGACACTAAGATAACTGAGAAAAAAAGGCAATAAACAAACTGAACATGGACAGAAAAAGCAAGCAAAATATTCTGCATACAAACTTCCTATTAAAAGGAACAAAACCCCTTGTTTTAGTTAGTTTAAAAACAGCACTATAACATTGTCAGATAATGCATAGAAAGTCTGCATATAAAGTCTGACTTCAGCTATAACCTTTTAATATGTCTTTTATACAACTGTTAACTTTCCTGCTTGATGTAAAACAGTTAGCCTAGCATCTCTTGGCATACACGTGACATCGTCCAAGGTATGTTTCCTTTTGACCGTGCTCAGAGCTATCAAACACGGTTTTCTGTACTCATCTTCCCACAGAGTTGGAAGTAAGGATTGCGTAGCACATCACAGGTACCTTGGTTATTCTTCTGTGTTTTTCTTCACTGAAAGCGATTAATTTTGACATATACTTTTTATTTTGTCTCCAAATACGAGGCTGGTTGATACTAATTATATGTACAGTACCTTCCTCTAAGAGCTCAGCCTCACACTGGAGATACATTTGGTTTTGAATATAGACCTCATCCAATGAATAGGGAGGAGCTGGAACTGTTCAGCGATAATATTTGCCGTTTGTTTAATGAAGGTATAAATAATACTATAAATTCAAATGAGTTTTGGAATTCATTACTTTACACAGGAATAGAAATAATGATCTCTCAGCAACATTCGATCAAATAATCCATCAACGAAAGGAGTATATAGCTGGAATTAAACACCTTTCTGTCTGTGAGAATTCAAAAAAAACCCAAAAAGCAGATGGTGGCATTGAATCCATATTGCTCTCTTTATTATACAAGAACTCCGGTTTACAGTTTCCTCTTATGTTATTGGTTAGTTTCCTCTGGATATTTTCTTGCTGGTTATACACTTAAATATATCTGCAGCCCACAGATATTCCTATAAATTTTGTTTATTTTACTCTAAACTCCTTATTCCATACTAAAAAGAATATTTTTAATGAAAGATTTAGTGTAGGCCTTCTGCTTATAAACATGAATTTGTGCACTCAGAGACAGAGGTTTGCCTAATTTCAAAATATGGAGAGAATAACAACTTGTATTCTTCTGTCATTTTGTATGCAGTTGACCAAAAAGCAGTGTGTTTTTCTTCATGTAAACCACCAGGAGATTGTGTTTTCTATAGCACAGTCCACAGAATGATGTCACCTCATGTTTTGTTTAACACCTGGCATGTTGCAAAATCCCATATATGTTACATATAACTGGACAGTTTTAACGAGCGACTGTCTGGGTCTGTTTCAGTATGGTGCAAATGTACAAACTGCAATTCTGGTTAAAGTTTACTTCTTTTAGTGAATTTCTGCAGGAAAAAACATCCTATGCTGGGAAGATGAGAATGGTGTATATTTTTAATAGAAACCATTTTCACCCCTCAGTGAATAGATACTGCATGAAAATGGAAATCTCTCCATTCCAACCAAAGCTAACGACTGTAAAATTTTCTGGACAAGCTTTGGCATAATTTGGGGAAGTTAGGGCAAATTCACTAGCCATAAGGCATCTTTCATCTTTAGGTTTCCTAGCATTTTTGACACCCATCACCTCAGGAAGCCAATTCTCACTTTGCCGTATTTACTTGTTGTAAAAGACGCATTTCTCATTCTATTACACTGGAAGTGGTAAGCGCAAAGCCCTTCTCTTCCTTTTTTTCTCCCCTTCTTCCTCATCCCCAATAGCAGAGGGCTTGCATGGGGCACATTGCTTGAACTGTCAGGAACTTTTGCATCTGCTCCTTTCCTGAAATAGAAGGAAAATATAAATATTTGGCCCAGAGATAATTTATTTCTATGGGAACAGAAATTCGTTTTAGAGAATCCATGTCAAGGACTCCCGTGAGTCTTTTAGGCATCCCAGGATTACCTCCAAGAGAGCAGGGACTTCATTTCTACTGTAAACACGCTTGCAGTTCACCACAAACATGTCAATAATGGTAACAAATAGCCCCACTATGTCTCATACATTGAGCCAGGGGAAGTGTGCGAAAGCTATTTTTAGAGATGAAGCAGGAAGACTCATTTTACTTCACAAGCAACACAAAGATAAAAACTACAAATTTCTAAAATACTGTACATGGGGGGGGGGGGGGGGGGGGATGTGCATCAAAAATCAGTGGGAGTAAAGGGGGAGAAATAGGATAAATGAAGTGCTATTTATCCTGCCATTATCTTACCAGTCTGTGTTTCTTTGGACAGTAATCACAGGACCCAGATGCTAAGGGTAAGTGATATTTTCCCACAAGCAGTTTCTGGCTCGTTGGCAGCTTTTGTAGGCAGTTGTGTTGGCAGCCTTGGAGCTGCCTCCGTCTCTGTTTTGTGGCATTGCTCTTGATGGACTGCCTGGGCTGCCCTGTGCTGCTGGATGCCATTTCCCTCTGTCAGCCCATGGGCTTTCTGGAGCTTTACACAGTGCAAATCCCCTGTGAAATGGATAAATGGGCTCTTCTATGGCAGAAAGGGACCCTGTTTCCTGGCTGTTGTAGACTTTAGGTGAATTACTTCTTCAGGTACTCAGGGAAAGTTCATCCATTTTGCAATTTTTGGCTTCCCTAAGCTGCAATATTGGTCACAAATGCACAGCTAAGGACAAGCCCAGGTGTTAGTTCTGGCTTGTTCACCCCCCGCCTTTTTTTTTTTTACTGTCTTTTATCTCTGATACGGTATTCTGTGCCTTTTGCAAACTCTTTTTTTTTTTTTTTAATTGTACCCTATTTATGATGTATGAACAGCACCACACCATCAGAAAGTAAATACAGTATCTCAAATATGACCATAAGAGTAAAAATAGGCGAGTTCTGTACTTCAGGCAGAAATGGTAGATTTTTCCCCCAGCTTACCTGTAAGTCAATCATACTTTAAAGTAATTTTGAAAAAAAGTATATAAAATAAGTTATTTGTAAGTCATTCTGCATATTCTGTCTTGAACATGTGGATACAACGATCTCAAAATGGTTTTAAACATTATTCTATCTGTCAGATATGTATGTTGCTATGCAGCCAATGTACAACATTTCTTTTACTATATATTATTTTCTTGAACGAAATTGGGAAAATTATATTTATAAAAGAGATTTATAAGTAAGACTCTTGGTTTTCTTAATAAATCAGGGAATAATATTATACATGATTTTATACTCTTTCCTTTTTTTGCCCAGTATGTTCTACTTCATTTGCAGCTGAATTGAAAAAAATACATTTCTTGAGTAGTGATTAACTTCTCCTTTATGGCTTTCTAACTTCCAGTTTATTAATTCTGAATTTTTCATTATAATTGGTACATTGCATATTTGTCAAATAATTACAATAAAAATGTAGAAAATTCTATTGTATCTTCACCTGCAAAAACAGATCTCTAGAGGGTTTTTTTTTCCCCCGAGTGCTCTATGCACTTTCTAGTGTGCTAGTTACCAGAAAGCTATGAGATCACTTGTTAGATTTGACAGGAATTGTGTATCATTTTGAGATTACTTTTGTCCATGGAATTATTTCCTGGAAATTCATATACTGAAAATGTTTCTTAATTGGCTGCTCATACACTGTTTGTTTGGATTTTTAAGTAGAAATAATGAACTCACTAGAAATAAGTAAACAAAAACCCTCTCAACCAATTTGTGTGAGCTCTTTTACACTTTGATGTCACCAAATCTATGTAATTCTATCTCTGTCAGGAAATTACCACATGCCAGAGATTCCTCTCTGAAATGCTGACAGTCCATATTCCAAAAAATGTATGATTCTTACTTTTATTTTTACTAGGCTGACATCAAAGACCACTGTGGATTTCTTGGCCATTGTGAACTGATTGGTAATATTTTTATTCACCATTAGTTCTGTAAGAATCTAAAGGAAGAAATTGCTCCTCCTGCAAAGCGGTGGTCTTGTTTTTAATTTGCAACTTTTTTTTTTTTTCTAAGTCAAACATATAGTGAATGACCAGTAAAGGCTATTCTAAATCTAGGCATATTTAGAATATGTTTTTCCTCCAATCCATTTTTATCAATTTCCTTTCAGGACACTGTGGCTTGTTACAAAATCTAATTCTGATGACCAGTCCTTACCAGGTTCCTGCTGTTTGAAGATTTGTGTCAGTTACTTAGGGTTTGCAGGCCTGGACCTGTATATTACGAGCTATTTGGCCTGCAGTTTTTAAAAATCTGGTATGAAATGGTGTAAGTCTGGTGGAAACTGTCATTTTAAGTGTTTCCAGCTTTTTTGCATAGGTGAGCTTGTACTATACACAAAAACCTACAAACAAACAAACAAACTCCACCAAACCAAACCAATCAAACAAAAAACACTAAAAGCAAGAAAGCCACAGTGTCTAACGTTAGCGGTGCACTGTGGGCACAGCTGTTGGACGTACCCCTAAACTGTTAGGGAACACCATTTCCAAAACTGAATCCTCTTTTTCTTAATGAAATACCTGAACGATAATATTAGTCTGTCATATTGTCCATCCACATGGCCGCTGGCTCCTGTGCTTCCCTCACTAAACTGATGTAATTAAACAGGATTGTTCATTTTCCTCCCTGCAGTGCTTTAGTCCTGAAAAGTTTCTTCAAAGAAACTCTCAGACTGGAACCGGTGCAGCTTTGCAGAGTGGAGCTCTCACTGTACTTCAAAGCCGAGAAAATCTTGCAGTTGTCTGGAGCCCGCTTGCCCCAGGAGGTGTCACTGTTGGGACTAGCAGGGTGAGCTCCAGATCTGCTGTTTATTTTTTAAAGGCTACGTTGACCATGAGGTAGGAATTGACCTATATTACATCTCCTTCCCTGCCCCCAGCCCTGCTGGGGAAAGGTAATCACAGGTGAAATTAGCTGGTAGCTTATACGGAGGTATCGGCAAATAAAAATTTTTTAAAAAGACATTGAGTGCTGGGTACCTTAAGAAATACAAGATAATCCAGGCTTGTTAAAATACTTTTTTTCCCTATTCTTGCAGTGCTTGTAAATTATACTGAGTCAGGGAGAAATTGTCATGTTATAACTTTTTTTTCATTTTAGTACTCTTCGAGGTGAAGGACAGATGATTTTGTGACGTGAGATTTACTGTGTAAATGTTAAGATTTTACTAAATAATACTCTTTTGAGATATTTGATAATTACTAGGTCCTTTTCTATTAAAGAAGAAGAAAAAAAAAAGATTGAAGCTATAATGCAAATCATCTGTGTGACTTCCTGTGGACTTACTAGAGAAAAAAAAAAAAGTATTACTTTAAAGATTAGGAATTAGCACGATGTGTATTCTACACAGAAAAAAAAAAGTGTAATAAGTTAGGCTTAAGTTTTAGAGTAGCCTACCACAACCCAAAGTAAGTTGCTTCCATGTTTATATTCACCATCAACATTTTGTTCTTTATTTCTCCTGTGTCTTCTTTCAGCTTTCAACTTGGGGATTTGTTTCATCAGATCTGTCAGCTTGCCCATTTTCCAAGAGTTTTGGTGTTAACAAGTTTCCTATCTACACAGCAGTAAGTTAAGATCTAGTGAGTTGCATTTTTTGCCTAGTGGAGATTTCTTATTCCCACAGTTTGTGGTTTATAACTAGAATAACAGGAATTAAAGAAAGTCAATTTAGTTTTAAGTATCTTCAAACTCACACTTCATATTTTTGTTTAAAAGATACAACAGAAACTCTTTTTTTTTTTTTTTTTTCCAGACAGAACTGCTGATACTAGCACAGAGCAGACTGCCCATTGCCTTACAATGTTAAATTTTACCTAAATGGGGGGTTTTGAAGTTCTTTGTCTTTGTTGTCACTGTGGAAAACCCAGAGAAGCAGGGTTCCTCTATCATTCAATAACTTCCTTTTCTAGTACTCCTGATTTAATTTCTCTGTGCTTTGATGTATGTTTTACTCTAGTTGTGAGAAATGCTTGTATAAAATGCCACTTGCATACAAGAATTTCAAATTTAAATGGATTTAAGCCCAAACTTTAAGGGGAGCCCTGTGCACAAAGAAAAATGATTACCCGCTAATTTTTAGACCTATAATCTTAAAATGTCTCAAAATGTCATAGAGGCAAATACATCACAGCCAGGATAAATATTTCTAGTCTTCTTACTTTTTTTTAAAAAAGAGCAAAGTTATACTGTACATGATAGCTTCAAAAAAGCACAATTATCCTATGTTTTGCGCCATATATTTATCAGTAATCCGTTCTGTGTGCAACTTTAAGATAAAAGCTTGTAGTTACTCCACTGCTTGCTTTTCCAAGTCGCTTAAAAATAGAAAAATTGCAGATGGAGAGGTTGGCCAGTAGAGGCCTCTCTAGATTTGCCTTATGATTAAGGACTCTCCCTGGAATCAGCCACAGAGAGCAAAAGTACTTGAAAAGATTCTGTTGCTGGGGGGGGGAAAGATCACTTTTTAATGCCCTTTTAAGTTGCAAGATGTTGATTAATGTTGCCCTTTACATTAATGATGTTTCAAGTAAAAGAAAACAAATTTTAAATGGATAAATTCTATTGAGGATGCATTAATTAAACAGAGACTTTACCATATGCTGTGGCTGGAGTACTTGCTGGCCTTTCTGTTGTTGTTACCTGTGTAAAATCCACCCCATCCTCTACATGAATGCCCAAGCTGAATAGCCGTTTGAATGAAGGCTTTAGTTTGATTCGCCATACAAGGGGTACTGTGTCACTGTGTTTTCTTTCTAGGAGTCACTAAGTGATTTCTATATCTGTTGTCATGGTGATATAGCAAAGCAGGGGAAAATGGGGGCAACTCCGGGCTTTCTCTACACCCTCTGCACTAAGAACTAAGATGTTGTTAGCAGGCCTATAAAACATTGGGCTTTATCTGGGCCTTCTTTTTGTTCTCTGATTGTCAATAAAACTCATTTTAAAGGTAACAAGGACATCTAAATGTCATCTGTCACAGTGTTAGAGAGATTAAGTTTGTTTAGGAACTTGTGCTGGACAAAAGGCCACTATTTGTTCGGCAGATACAAAGCAGTGTTGGCCATCAGCAATCTTGATTTAGAAGGAAGACTCATGGAGCATCCAGGAAAGATCAGCTCAGTTGCAGGTGATAGTAAGAGGCTCCTTGACATGACAGCATTTAAAACAACACCAAAACAAATATGGTTTTGAGTTAAGAGGGATTTTATCAGGGTTTTGTTCTCTTGTTTGGGTTGTTTTTTTTTTTTGTTACTATCTGCATTGTAGACCGTGCATTACTGAAGTAGCTACATAGACCTGAGGTAAGAAAACAACCATTGACACCGGATGGCCTGTTTAAAAACATGACACACACACCTGATAGTCCTTGAATGAATAAAAAAAGAAGAGGGAAAGGAGGTTTTTCATGGAAAATCCAACAATAATAGGTGCTGCATTAACTCAGCATTTACTCAATAATGAGGCTAAATGGAAAGTACAGATTAATGAAGACATTGGTGTTATTAAAATCAAATCCTGCAGTTCATATGCTTTTCTTAATAATGAACATTGTGGCTATTCGAGAGGAAGAACAGGATTTTTTCTATTAATTTGGCACACATCCCAGATCTCATTCAACCAGAACCTATCCTGTGCAAAATGCAACCCATGGCCTTTATATTCCACAGTCTTTCCGTTTAATATTTGTGTTAATCCAGAAAAAAAGGCTTTTATTTTTTCAAATTAAAGAAAAGCAAAGGGTGATCTTTGAGCCTAGATATTAATTAAATGACACAGACCAGCCATGTTGATTTCAGCACAAAGGCTGGTTGAAAAACATCCCTAGAAGGGAGATGTGATGGTGTTGCAGTACAACTACATTTAATTCTAACATTTGTGTTTGGATAGTAACATGATCTGTAATGCTGACTGAAATCTTTTCTGGTTTGTTGTGTATTTAGTGAGATCTACAGTAGAATATTCAGGATATATATCTTGACAGGTAAAAATATTTTATTCTCATACGAAAGATTGTTATAGTTCCAACGCTGAACAAGCAAGATTTGAGATGCAGCTGAACAATGGATTTGGCAAAGCTGAATGTTCATTTTGCAAGGTGCTCAGTGTGAAATGTTTGTTTGACATGTGGGAGGAAGCTGCATAACTTACTCGGTGGTGGGCTGTATGCATTGTGGCAGTATCAGCTCCTTAGTGAAGTAGTTCCCATTATGTTGACCCATCCATTTTCCCTGGGGTTCTGCAGAGTGAATGGTGGAGGCATACGGTGTGGCATGAGAGAGGAGAGATGACCCATGGGAAGGGAGTCCTTGTCCTGTCAGGTAGACCAGAAGTGAAAAGCATGAGTGAATGCCACTTCTCAGTGAATTAGACCTTTGTCTCTATCAAGCTACCCCAGATCAAACCATCAGCTTGGTTCTGGATGTGTATGAGAGCAACTCTGGCTGAAGAAGTAAGAGCTACTATAGCATATTCTGTTAGGTTCTGTTTTCCCCATATCACAAGGCTGCATTCATAGTGAAAGTAAATGCAAATACCATGGTAAATCTCCCAGAAGTAAACCTTGTCAAGTACTGGAAGGTATATCGCCTCATCACCTCTCTGGTTATCTGTCAGTGAAAGTTAAACAAGTGCAACTGGGTGTATAATAAAACTCACTATAAAATTCTCAGCTTTAGGACCCTGTTTCAAAAAATTGCTTGCCTAATAGCTAAAAAGTTGTGTTGAGGTTGTAGCTATAAAGGAGGTCTGACATTCATCCCTGCTGCAGAGGGCAGCCGAAGGGTGCCCGATGGGAGAAGATCAGCATTGCTCTCTTGTCTCTTTCTATATCACTGTGTCCAGGAAATGCAAAACTGTGGCAGGGAGCCTCTCTACCACCTACAGCTTCCTCCTGTGAAAGAGGCTTTCCCATCTAAGCAATTTACATGGTTTCCTGACCTCTCTGTGACCAGGCTCTTGCAAATTACTTATTACTATGAGGCCAGAACCCAGGCTTTAGTGTTCAGTATTGGAATCAGTTGGCAGGAAAAAAAACCATAATGTAAGGGTGTTGAGAGAAAAAAAATAGTGTTTTTTTTCTTTGCAGAATTCTTTGTGTTTATGACCTGCCACTCTCCTGTTTTCTATTATTTTAGGTATGTAGTCTGCTATTCATTCAGCTACTCTCCACAGCCTGCACTGAGCTACAAGGCCAGTCTTGGTCCAGAGGCCAGGAGATCCTGCCTCTCTCCTCCTTGCTCTTACTCCACTTGCTTTGGAGGAGGAATTTCCTCAGCTTCCTTCTCTCTAGAGCAGGAATTCTAGTGTTTATGAAATTTCGTGGGACTTTGTTGGACCCTTGTGCAAAGGACAGTTTGGTGATGTGAAATGCCTTCTTACTGTGGAGCAAGCTAAAACAGAAGGAGTGAGTGATGTTTAAGACTCAGGTATTTGGTCCCTACACAGTTATTTTTAAGTGTAAATTTAGTTTTTACGTTTTCTTTCTCTGCCTCTGCAGTGACAAATCTGTGCAAGTTGTCACCTTGGCATCACTGGGACAGCTAAGTGCTACTCAGTGTGAGAAAGGGCTGCAGAATTAGGCCTCAGTTAGGAAATGTTTTAGGGCTATCAAAAGCCTGACCCCTTCTCTGGCTTCAAAGAAGTTATTGCTAAGTATTATTAGACTGTTCAAACTGGGACACTCATAATAGTGCCAGGAGCAGAAAGTGCTCCAGCTTCAATAGGTGTTTTGCATCAGTAAGGTCTCCAGGAGCAAGCTAGTAGCCTTTGAGCTTCTCACGTGCTGTTGGGAATAAGCGGGCAAAGGGGCCTGTGAGTCTTCAGGTGCACAGAACTTCTTCATCAAGGCCTGGATGCAGATACCCTTCCTTGCACTGAGAAGCACCTCGTGTTGTGTAATGTATTTTTTGATCTGAAGTAAAGCCTAGAAGAGTCAGTCCTGTGAGTTGGTGGGTGCCTTCAGCATCCATTGAAGTGAGCAAGAGCAGAGGGCGTGTTCCCCCAGTTGGCAAGCACAGACCTTCAGTGTTAAGTAGAGAAACCACCTGGTTGTACACCAGGGACTTGAAAGTTGTGGGAATATTTTATATGTTATTAGAGCAACTGCTTAGAAATTAAAAGGGGAATAATAAAATTACTTCTTCATATTCTTGTCTGCTACAGGTATTAGATATGGTTATATTTGGTAAAATGATTTCTTTGGTAATACTTGTTTCAGTGTTATTCCTGTTTGTGGTTTAAATAATGAAAAAGCAGTGAATTAACTATTTACACTGAAAGGAGAAAAATGCCATCTTTTATTGGAATAGGAGGGAGTCAGAAAATATTGTATTATTATAACTAATGATTGTATGGGAGATGTAACTGTTCAAACTCCATCAGTAATGAGTTTAAATTTACATTTACAGAACCAGCCCAGTTAAAGAAGTTATTGCTATTTAAAGTTAATTCTTACAAATAATAAGAAAAAATTAGCAAGACAGCAAAAATGAGTTTTATTATATTTTTATAACTGTTCAGTTGCTGTGAATTGCTAAGATTTGTAAAGATCTTTGAAGATGAAAAGCTCTGTGTAATATTATTATACTGGCTTGGAGAAAGTAAAAGGAAAAAACCCAGTTCATCCTGTTATAATCCTTTTAGAAATTTTAACAAATTCAACGGCTTTCAAGTAGTGGAAATATTTCAGAAAGTGCCACCACCACTACTGCTGTTGCTCCAGGCTATATTATCATATACCATAGTGTGCATGGAAGCAAAGCTTAACTAAGGTCATTCTAATGAATTTTGAACAGTTACATGGACCTAATTTGACTTTCTGTCCTGTATGAAAGGCAACCTCTTCATGCTGCAGCACCCAGCAGAAACCCCTGAGTCGTCTTATCAACCTCATCTGCATTTTTCATCTGAAAGAGCTGCAAGTAATGCTCAGTCTATGAACTCAGTGCACATATGTGCTTTTTCCATCTTCAGTACAGGGGCCGAACAATAGGGGTTTTCAGCCTGAAAGGAAAGGAAAATGTATTTTATTCTGCTTTCTCTACTTTTGGCTCTGGTTTCGTTCTCTTATTTCTGTTACCAGATTTGAGTTCTCAGATGTAAAAGGATAGCGTTTTGCCAAATTCCTTTGATATCAGTTCTCTTCTCCAGTCACAAGAGAGCTCCAAGGCTTCAGTGGAGTTCGGAAGCCGTTTCCATGTTGTTGATAGAAAAGACAGCTTGAAATCCTGATCTCATTAATCCCCATCAGCAGTGCGTGGCTGAAAAGCTGGTCTACCTGGGCCTTAAGCCCATTGCACTCTTAAGAGTGCAGAAGCCCCATCACCTGGAGCTCCTTCCAGCCCCACATCCTGCCTCCTACGAGTGCTATGGAAAAGGGTATGACAACCTTTTTGGAGCTAAACACGATGTACTGCCCCAGGAATCAAGTCAGAGTGTCTAAAACTAGGAAAAGTCCCAGAGATTTAACATTCTTTACAAAATATTAATTCCCATTCTCTCTTTTCACTGTAGATATTCTTGGTAGAAAGTTTAACTGGCAAATTCTTACTCTTGATGAAATCCAGTGTTGGTGAGCTCCAAAGTAAATCCCTTGTTCTTATGGGAAGCTCCTACCCTTTCCCAACTATTCAATTTTCATACTTGTATCACGCTGTTCTTATGTGTCTCCTTTCTAGTGTAAATAACCCTGTGCTTTCAACTCTTGTTCAGGTGAGGGATGGTTTTTTTTAGGTTCTTGGCTATTCTTAATTATCTTTTTTAGTGGCTTCCCATTTTTCTCTATATTATACTTTTTGATAGAAAGAGATCAGAAATAATGCTGTATTTTTTAAATGGCTATATCATTGGAAAAGTCATTTAATTATATTTTTATTTTTCACATCATATTCTTGCATCTTATTTACTGTGTTTTCACTGCAATTCAATACTATCGTTATTGTGTTTGTGTCATCTGTCTTCCTGAATGCATGTTATGTGAAAACATTTTAAGGTTCACTAGAAGAAAAAAAAAGCTAAAGCACTGATAAAGCTGATATATTTGCATATTAAAATATATTTACTGTCATGGTAGCTCTTCACCCATCTAACTTAGATCTCTCCAAGGGTGAACCACAGCCATCCTTGGCTGTTGGAGGTTTTTAGCAGATCCTGGTTTTGTTTTAAAATCCTAAACTCTTCCCAATTTTTTTGACAGGTCTGCAAACAATTTGACAAACCTATGCCAAGGTTTATATAACGAAATCAGGTGCACTCTGCCTTGCTTTTGATTCTACAGCAAGTGTGGCACATCATAGCTGTAATTTTACTCAAGTCCCCAACACCATTTTGCTTAAATTGCTTTGTATTTGTGTACTAGGTTTTTGCAGTTCACCTGCCTGCATGTTCTTCAAGATATACTGAATATTGCCAGGCTGCTAAGATGCTTAATGAATTCTTATCAAAACGTGGCTGTGTCTTTCACAGTCTCATAGGAAATTGCAGAGAAACTAAAAGCAGAGTGTTTGAAGGCAGCTGTATGTGAGACTTAGAACAGTTTTCCTTAGCTTTAGACATTCAACTCTATTAGGAAGCTGATTTCTCTAGGTTTCCTATAACTTCCATGAAGAGAAGGACTAGTATTTTAAGTGCACAGAAGCACTAAGCAGTGTCAAATACACCAACCTCTTGTGTCTGTGGCATCCCCAGTCTTCCAGCTTCTGCAGAGATGTGATCCAGGTTATAAACAGCCTGTCTCCTCTGGGGAGAAGAAACACTACGTACAATCCACTGCTCTGTCCCTTCAGTCCCTATAAATCTGTGCAAAGGCCTTTGGGATAATTGTAGAGTTCCTTGTGATTTGTAGATCATGATCACCAGTATCTGACAGTAATTCAGTACAACTAGCCAGTAAAAGTAACCCTTGTTCCACCCCTGATTCTTAGAGTAGCCTCAAATGAATGGGGTAAGCGATTTTTCGGTATTGTCTGCAATGTTGTACATTGGGTCTTTGAGGACGTACTATATAACAGATGTTTCAGTGCTGCTATCTGTCACTCAGGCTGCTGAGGGACCTGCCCTTTGGCAATGAGGGGATTTCTGAACTTGATAGTTACTACGTCTTTTTGTCTTTTAGTGCTGGATCCCACGAATAACATTTAATGCTGCCAGTTTGCAGAGAGACAATATTACAAGTTTCTGTGAGTAAATCTCAGTGTTACAGGTATGGCTGATCTTAAATTCTCAGTCTTGGTTCATTTCATTAAGTATTAATTTCAGCGGACTTTATCATGTAT
The DNA here is from genome assembly GCF_034619465.1 of Leptosomus discolor. Taxonomy (NCBI): domain Eukaryota; kingdom Metazoa; phylum Chordata; class Aves; order Leptosomiformes; family Leptosomidae; genus Leptosomus; species Leptosomus discolor. The sequence goes on along the minus strand of NC_141397.1, from coordinate 50,940,096 downwards.
GTACTACTAATATTGCATGATGTTTTGGCTTCCTTGTCTGTATTGATCTAAAATAGAGTTGCAAGATCAAGGAAGACATTCACCTCAAGACAGAGCTGTTATTTCCAAGTATCTAGCACAAAGACCTTTATGTGTGGATACTTCGATTATTTTGGTTCTTGGAGTCCTTGCCTACTTTCTGTTTGTACCCAAGTTACTCAACATGGTAATTTTTTACTTCTCACCTCCTAACTGTTACCTTAGTCACCCTGATTCTTTCCTAAATAATCTCTGGCTTTTTGTGTGATCCCTTTTCTTTAAATAATGAATCCAAAGGGCCTGATCCTAGACTTCTCCTCTCCAGTGGCAGCTCAGGGACTTGCTTGAGATTAAACACAATGTCAGTGCGGTGTCTAAAATGTCTACTGTTCAGTATTAAGTCCTCAGAGCTGTCCAAAGAATTACATGGCAGCACATACCCCTGACTTCTAAACAGCAACAAATGTTGAGAAAGAAAGATTTGAGAGCGCTAAATTATCTCGTTAAATTAACTGGAACATTTTAATTTTTACTAGAGTTGAGTGAGCTTGAGTAAATATGACGAATTGGAAGCTCACTTCATTTAGCAGACATCAAACACACACAGAACGTTGCCCAATTTAATTTAGTCCTGCCAAGCTGGGAAAATGCTTGTATAACATCAGTGAACAAGAAAAGGGGTAAAATTTACTCTTGGCTGAGAATGCGTGCATAAATTCCCTTGACATAAACTGGTGTTAGATATGAATGTATGTATATATATATCATAAAACTTCCCTCGGGGAGAAATCCTCCAAACACCTGCAATAAGAGAGAATTTGTGCTACTGTGAGCTGTTCCCAATGAAATCAATAATAGCTTTCCCTATTGTTCTAAATAGAATATGCAAACTCCTGTCTTACACCCAAAGGTTTATCTCCTTTTCCTCTGCTGTCTCTTATCAGAAACATACCAGTACAGTCGCTTGTTCGGTCATGCTCAGTAGAGTGGCTGTTATTTTTTTTTTGGCTTTATACCCTGAGCTTAATGGGCACATTTTGTGAAGAGTGAGCCAACCAGGTAAATAGCTGCTACTATGGAGCTTAAGAGCTACAGCTCTCAAATTAGGAGGTGCTTTTTGTCAAATAGGCCTCTGTAGCTCTAATATTAGTAACAAAACAAGGGCTTTTCAGACAAGAAAAAATCTTTAGTCTGACTCTGTATCACACTTAACTCTGTTGCCTTGTCAAATATGTCAATGTTCATATTATACAGCAGCATTCATCTATGGATGCAAAAGTGCTTTACAAATATTACCTCCTGAATAGTTTTAATTTATACTTAACAACCAGGTTTGTGAGATGCTACTCGAAATGAATCAGAGTGAACTATTAAAAAAGTTAGTATAAATAAATTATAGTGATTTATTTGCTTTCCTGTTGCTCTTTAGAAGGGTGTTGGTTTGAGCTCCAGAACAATGCTACCAAACTATGCTTCAAACAGCCTTTTTTCTCCTTTTGTTTTAACACCATGTCCACACATATCTACATGCTTCTTTAGTTCCAGTTTCAGCTTCTCTGCTGCTGTAATTGGTAAGCATCTTCTGGTAGAGCACTGGGAACGAGGTACACAAGAGGCAGAATACAGCCCTGTGTAGAGGCATTATGATCTGAGATGCATACAACAGACAAAAATAGTCATCCTTTTTCTCCAACTTGTTTATGAAATTTTATTACTTTTTTGCAAGCTTCAGAAACATTAGCTAGAAACATTACTGAAGGAGTTCCTTGCCTTCAGGCTATGCAACTTCTGCCAGTGTTTTAAGGCATTTTATTGAATTTTTAAGCAAATTTGCTTTGAGCACACACTTTCATTTTACATTTTCTGAGGACAAGGCTGCAAGCCAGTTTGCAGAAGGCAGATGTCACAGAAACATGTTGTGAGTTTTAAACTTGTCTGTGAAGCACACGGTACTAGGATGGCTTGTACGGTTACTTGTTGGGAACCAAAATAATAGCAAGTTACTTACCTGATCACTGATTATAAACTAGGTGTTAGTCATTTCTTACCTTAATTTATCAGCTGGTTTATTTGTTAAAAATTGTTAGGTTTTGTGAGTATCCCATTCGCTCAGCAAGTCTGTAAGAAACGTTACTTTTGAGTTAAAAGAACAGTACATTCAGACAAACAGAAATGAACAGAAGCTGCAGGCAAGTTGTCTTTTGTGTTTTGGTTCTTGGGTTCCTGATTACTGTGCTCTAGGTCAGTATCAGAGCTGATACGTAACACTGTTTTGAGTTTTGAGAGCTGCAGGTTATTTTATCCTTTTAAAATCAGGCTTTCGGTACCCAAAGCTAGGTTCCCAAACTGACGTATTTAAAAGCAGAGGCCTTTGTTTTGATCAGGGATGCACACAGACAGTGAGTGAGTGGGAAGGGATTTAGACTGTGTATCAAGGGACAGTAGAGCAATGTGAAGTAGGTGCTGTGGAGCACATTTATTCTTGCTGATAATTTGGTGAGGGTGCTCTTGCATGCCAAGGAAAGTAAAGAGACTGCTCATCCTTGGAGCCGAAGGCTGCTTTGGCCTGGTTTGTTTTCTGGTCTGCTTTAGGATAATAATTCTGCAGACAATTGGGTGGTATAGGAAACCTCCCATTCGGGTACATGAGCCTAAAATAATTACATGTGTTCCTAGGACACGGATAAACATTGACCTTCTATTTCTTGAAAGCAGATGAACATAGCAGACACACTCTAATACTCCGGGGTTGTGTCCTGCCTGATGGGCTGCCACAGGAGCGCTAAAGCCGTCACACACAAAGGCACCACGGGACTCCCACAGTCAACATGAGTTCTACGCCTGCCTCTGGCGCTAGCTGTCAGAACTGCTTCATCTGAAATCAAGGTAAAGAATCAGAAGCACTAAATACTACAGGACAAAGGCATAAACTAGCTTTGTAACCCTGGGCAACCTGGATGTTTGCTGACTGACAGTGTGAATGACAGCCCAGTTGTCAGTCTAAAATATCATCCTCTAATCATTCCAGATGTCACCCGACAAGATGATGGCTACTAAAAAGGGGAATAATTTGGGAAAAGTCATAAAGCCCATTATCTCCTGCTGAAACCGTTTCTCTTTGCTATTTCTGAAGTCTCTGCAAAATAGATCCAGAATCCCATATGTAATACGCGACTGGTTTATTAACAGAGTGGCCACTTAGAACCACACCAGGTAACCCACTGCATTCCTAGGGAAACCTGCCCCTGAGCTATGCCACTCCTTTATGTCTTGGCAGGTGATTCCAATCTGGCCATACAGCGTAACTGAAATATTTCACCTGTTCCGAAATACAACAGGGAGCAAGAGGCTGCCATAGCAGTTGCTCACACACACAGCCTAGCAAATCAGAGAGAGAGGACGGAGTTATTCACAATGGCAGCAGAGTGCAGGCTCTGGCTAGAATTCTTATTAATATTTTTTCCTCCTTAAAGAAAGAAACATCTGAAGTAATTGTTAAGGTATTTTCCATTCTTGCTTAATTTATTCAATTGAATTTTAATTTCAATATGAAGAGAGGACTACATTCTGAACTTCAGGCTGAAAGAAGGGCTGCACATAAAGGGAAAATAACAAATAAAAGGAGAAAATCTCTTTTGAGAAGGACAACAAAATATAGCAGAGGAGTTGGAGGAGGAGAAGACAGGAAAGGCAGAAAATTATGTCTGGATCTTGAGTTTTATTTGGTTTGGGTGGCAAGGTTTTGGTAGCAGGGATCTACAAGGGTGGCTTTGTGAGAAGCTACTAGAAGCTTCCCCTGTGTCAGATAAAGCCAATGCCAGACAGCTCCAGGATGGACCTGCTGCTGGCCAAGGCCGAGCCCATCAGTGACAGTGGCAACATCTCTGTGATAACAGATTTAAGAAGGGGAAATAAAACTGCGCAACAAATTGCATCTGAAGAGGGAAGTGAGAACACGTGAGAGAAACAACTCCGCAGACACCAAGGTTGGTGAAGAAGGAGCGGGAGGTGGTCCTTCAGATGCTGAAGCAGCGATTTCCCTGCAACATGTGCTGAAGACCATGGTGAGGCTGCAGCCCATGGAGGTTAACTGTGAAGCAGATATCCATCTGCAGCCTGCAGAGGACCCCGGAGCAGGTGGATGCCCGAAGGAGGCTGTGACCCTGTGGGAAGCCCACACTGGAGCAGGCTCCTGGCAGGACCTGTAGACCCGTGGAGAAAGGAGCCCACACTGGAGCAGGTTTTCTGGCAAGACTTTTGGCCCCATGGGTGACCCATGCTGGAGCAGTCTGTTCCTGAAGGACTGCACCTTCTGGAAGGGAGCCACGCTGGAGCAGCTTGTGAAGAGCTGAAACCCATAGGAAAGACTCACATTGGAGAATTTCATGGAGGACTGTCTGCCGTGGGAGGGAGCCCATGCTGGAGCTGGGGAAGAGTGTGAGGAGTCCTCCCCCTGAAGAGGAAGCAGCGGCAGAAACAACACGTGATGAGCTGACCACAACCCCCATTCCCCATCCCCCTGTGCCACTGGTAGGGAGGAGATAGAGAAAATTGGGAGTGAAGTTAAGCTCAGGAAGGAGGGAGGGGTGGGGGGAAAGGTATTTTTAAGATTTGGGGTTATTTCTCATTATCCTACTCTGATTTGATCAGTAATAAAGTAAACTAATTTCCCCAAGTCGAGTGTTTTGCCTGGGACAATAATTGATCTCTCCCTGTCCTTACCTTGACCCATGAGCATTTTGTTACATTTTTTCTCCCCTGTCCAACCAAGGAGGGGAGTGATAGAGCACCCTTGGTGGGCACCTGACATCCAGCCAGGGTCAACCCACCACAATTTTGCAAGCATAGCCTGAAATGCTCAAGTCAGAATACAGTTTGTCATCCAGATAAGACTAAAAATGAACCCACAGACTGGTTCATTATAGCAGGCTGTTTTAATGACATAAACTAAAACTGGAAAACATTCATTGATCATTGTGTTAATTCCTTCCAAGGTCTAGTGGAGGAGATGCCAGACTGTGAGCCAGAAAATTCTGTATCTCATTCATATAAAATATCTCAGAGAAATGCACTGAAAGATTGCTGCCCAACTTTGGCAAAGAGGATAAAAGTATGCTTAGAGCAACTTTTAAAAATCTATCTCCTGTAGACTGCTTTGGGCTGGATTCTGCCATTTTCAGTCATACTGGCCGATAACTGACTCTGATTAATTGCAATGAAGGCAATAGAATAATTCATGTAGTGGCAAAATTGGAATGAATTTAGGCAGAAGGTTGTAGTCATTTGTCTTAATGAATAATTTCAGTTTGCTTTCTATGTACCCAAGCAATTCTAACGCAGTCATTATTGTGGTAGGGAGGGATGGAAGAATCCCACCTAAGAAAAGGTAGATTTTCTTACGGGCAGTTGTATTTCTATTAGTACATCATGAAAACACACTTTCTTCTTAATTAATCAGTTCCCTTTGCCAAAACTTTTCATTTTATCACTCGGTAGTTCCCAAGTTTTTGCTGATCCAAAGAGCAGCTTGAGTCTAACACCAAAAGCTTGAATTTCCAAACAGTGACTTGAACAGTTCTACTTAAAAAGTTACAGTAAAAGATCATACTGAAGCATCTTCCCATGTCAGCTTAGATAATATTGCTTACAAAGCCCTGATGGGAGCTTGTGAAGTGCTGGAGGGTTGATATGCCTCCCACAGAGTATGAGATGAAGGCTATGAATGCTCTTGGTCATGGAGCCGCCCAGAACAACTTCACAAAAGGTATGTATTTCAGCTTTTGTAGAAGCTGGTCTTAACTCTCTCTTAAAAGTTTATAAAGTTTAGGATTGGTTCTCAGTTGTCCTAATTGTAGCATGGCTGTGTTTCACTGATATGTGGGTATGTACATATGTGTTTATGTGTGTTTACATATGCTGCATTCCTTTTAAATCTATAGAATAGGTACACTTTTATACAAATCTACGTGTTCATTGTTATGACCACTTTTCTAGCTGAAACACTTTTTTTTTCCTAATATACCTTCTCCCCTGTATCCTGCTAAAATTAGCTAAAGATACATCATGCTGGTAACCAGTAAATTTTTTTTTAAGCTAAAGTTAACATATGTGTTCAGATTGTAGGAATATAAAATCAGGAAGCTATAAATTCTGCCCTTGCTTGGTAACCAAGTCCTGTCTGATAGCAGAACTGTTGCAATAATTCCACTGTGGCATAATAAAGTTTGTAGCCAGTTTGTTATCATTCATCAAGGAACATAATGCCCTTAATGGTTTAATGGTTTAATTCCTTGTCACTACATTTTAGTGACATGTTTTGAACTGCCCATTGTACATACCGCTCTATAGAGTTTTCTATAGAAACTGCATCTCTCTACATTTCCATGAGATCAATAGCTCATCAGCCTTGTGGATACAAAGAAGTAATATTAAAAAAATAATCTTTATTTTAAAAAAGTCACAACTAAAATCATTACGATTTGAACTGCATTACAATTATTTATACTTTGACATCACACAGCTAAATCTATGTGACCTTTAGATCAGCCTTCAGTGACTGAACAATTGCATGGGGCTCTGCAATTCCATATGTGGGGTTATGAACCTCTCTCCTCTGGTCTGGCCCTTGAGCCAGCACAATGTAATGACTACTCTTCTAGAGAATTTCCTTCTACTCTTTATTGTCATTGATAATCAACTCTGTTTTGTCCCATCCCCTTTAGACAATAGTGACAGATAGTGAACATAAAGAGAGGGCCATAAGAGAGCTGCCAAACATCCTGGCTTACAGCAACCTCCACTGAAGGAAGTTCCAAGTATGCTGACAGCCAGAGGTTGGAGAGGTACAGCCAGAGGTTGGAGAGGTACAACCAAGCAGAGGGATCTCTAAGTACAAGCCTGGTTCCTTTGCTCTTTCCCACACTTCTGCCACTGGCCGCTGATGGAGGCAGGACTCTGCTTGAGAGTTTTGGTCTCATCCAGACTAGTTATTCTTATGCTAAAAGTTTTATGGTGTGCTTTGATTTTTCTTCTGTTTTCTGCGGATAGTTAGATTTTTAAAGGACAAAAGAACCAGAAGAAAGTTCTCTGTTTCTTTTCACACTTCTGTACTTCTCAGTTTACAATCTGTTCACTGCCTAGAAGGAGGACAAAAATTGAGGAGGAGAGCAGATATTATGGCATCCCTGCCTTCCTGAGCCTGGTAAACCAGCCCGTCACAGTCTCAGCCTCTTATAGCTCAGTTTTTCCAGTAGTTTTAGGAGCATCTCCTGCAGCCTTAGCTCTCAGATGTCAGAGCTGATAAAGAACTATGGGAAATTATTTGGTAACCAGCAATTTGTCATAATTTTTTCTGGTATCTTGAAAATTTTATGTGAGTTTCACATAAAAGACATTTTCTTTAGAGCAGGTCAGAAAGAAAAAGTTTTGAAGGTTCATTAGAAGAATTTCCATTAAAAATCTGTTTGAGGGAGCCCCTTTCTGATTCTGAAAATGAAGTTGTAAAGGAGCTTTTATATATCTTTTATATATATATATATAAAATATATATCATTTTATATATAATTGTATATATTTTTATATATATACAAAAAATAATTAAGTCTTTTCTTAAGTTGTATTTATACGGGGAATTCTCACAAATCCCAGCCAAGAGTTATTTGAGCATTGTACAAGGCTGAAATTTCCTGTAGCTCTATGCCTAGCACTTGCTAAAACCCTACGGCAGCATATTCTTTTCTATTCACATATTTATTCTGTGTGACTAAAATTGATACAAAATTTATTATTTATATAAATTAAATTAACTTACCTTTGGGCATCTTGGGCAAACTTGAAGAACTGAATTATTTATTATTGAGGACAAATCTGGCAAAAGACTTACGTTTATTCTTATTTTTTTTTAATTTTAGCTTACTTGTTTAAGCACCATGCTTTCCTGTGAAGTTTGGATAGGAATGTTCTTGAATGTTTGCTAATCTGAGTACCAAGATTGAATCCATTGCTATATATAATATATGGGTTCTTTTTAAAAATGTGAAGTTTTAACTTTTTCCTTTTTCAGCAGAGAAGGCCAGCAGTGCTATCCACCTTTTCAGAATTATCAAATGCTTTAATTATTTGGTAGTACCCCTTGGATATGTATTGTATTTAAAGGTTAAAATATGCCTTGATGGAAACGTGTTTGCCTTTAGCTGTTCATTGTTATTTTATCAATTGCTTCAGATGTGAAAAGCTTTTTTATTTGGTTGAGAATTGTTTACTTCTCACTGCTAAATTTTTCTGTAGTTTGCACCATATGCCACTTTGGTATTATGCATTACAGTCAGGTTTGAATTTTGGCTTCTCTTTGGAGTATTTTACAAGGAGAGAGATTTTACACACTAAAATGCTTTCCGCAAGATACAGCTGTGAAAAAAAAAAAAAAAAAGGTGAAGTAACTCAGCCTATACTTTATGTCTGCTTGAAATGCATTCTCTTTAAAAAGGTTTTATGTAATTTTACATAATTCTTTTGGCAGAAATGTTTATTGCCAGCTGAGTGAAATTATTAATGTTCCTCTCAAGCTGGATTTTCAAAGATCAGTAATATATACATTTGAGGGTCCTTGATACGTACCATTTTTATTGGAGACCCTCGTTCTACTTCAGTAAAAGGATGACACAAGATGTTTACATAAAAAAGAGTCTCTGACATCCTCCTGAGAATGTTTTGACAGGACGGCACACATTTGGTTACAATTAGTAAGCCAAAAAATTTGCCATTGTTATCTCACCATGTTTGTCTAGAGCCTGTAAGAAGCTTTCAGAAAATATCCATCTCCTTATTTCGGTTAATTCATTGCATTGTCAGTAAGATTGTTCTGTTTTATAAAACTCCCTGTCCTTTTAGTTTTATCAGAGACATTTTACACTAAGGCATGTGGTAGTAAGCAAAAGGGAAATATTGGCATGGTTATGCATAAAGAGATATTGTACTTGTATTCCTGTGTATGGGAAAAAAATACCAACGTGTTCCTGCTACTTCTGGGTGCAAGATGTTATACCTGAGGGCTGAAAGTAATAGTTGCTGGTGTGAAAGTATTCACCAATATGAAGTGCAGATGAATGCTTTTGGAGTCAGCTGAAAGCTGAGTTAATCATATTTTAGCTTAATATTTGAACTTGGACTCTGTCTGGTATAATAAATGATGGGTGACATAATTTTATTCAAACTTTATTAGCAGTGTGATTAAAGGACTCAAATCCTTATCTGACAGCTTTGCTGTGTTGTGATTTGTTTGCTTATTTGCCATTTTATATGTAGTCTAGAATTTCACTTTTCCTTTTGTATGTTAGCTGAAATACATCTTTATGTTGACTATTTTACTTTCTAAGTAGAGATTGAAAAGTCTCAGCTAAGATCATTATCTGTCCTTTTAGGTAGTAGTCCTGTCTTCGTAAGTACATCCCGTATCACTTACAATTGTTTGGTGGTTACATGATTAAGCTGGCTGTAATGTGAATTGGTGTCTATGTCACAGAAATTCCCATGCAATTATCACCCCTTAGAATTGCTCCAGTGTCAGGTTTAGGCCTGATAGCAAGAACTGTGCTTCCTCTAATCATCCTTTTTTTTCACAATCTTATTGAAGAAACCACTGATCACAGTTCCTGTAATGGTAGGTACACACTGGCAGGGAAATAGAGAGCTTGTAGTGCTATTCCGCTTGAGAAACCTGTGTCCTTGGAGTCTCCTGCATCCCTTCCCTGTCAGACTGGCAAACTCATGCCGCTTTTATGAATTTGTGGTGGGAGTGGTCAATACTGAATTCAATAATTCCCTTTTGAATTATATCTTTAACAAAACAATCCTTGAAAAGGCCTGCTAGGTTTCAGATGGATGCACAGGAAGAAAAGGGTAAGAAAGAAATTCCTCCTCCAATGCACGGATGGAGAAGAGACGGTACTTTAAGTACTTTCTGCGATTGCCACCTCTGCTCCCTTGGCAGGGTGGGAAAGGACAGAATTACACTGAGCTGTCCTCTGTGACTGTCCTGCCCCACACTGCCCTCTGAGCAGCACTGCAAGAGGAGGTCAGTCTCATGGGTCTCTGCACCACTGTTACACACCTTGCATTTTGGCCAACCGTCCACCACCACCTCTGTGTCACAAAGTCACACTGCCTGGTGCATCCAAAATTGGAATTGAGAGGTTGGGCCCCTCAGTGCGTGTCAGCAGCAAATTCACTCTTTTTCATTTCCTTGTCATCAGAGCTAAGTTATGTCAGTTCATGTTCTCCAGAGCAGTTTGAATTCGGTTTAGCTGATGATTACGTTACTTTATTTGAGTGAATTGGATGCTGGTAGGAGTGTTTGCTCAAAGGGTTAACTTAACCTTCCCCAAGTTTGTAACAGACACTGGAAGATCAAAAGCTTCTTCAAATTCTCAGAGAAAAAAATCGCTTGCTTTTACAGTTTTCAATCAATGTCTTCCCTCTGGAAACAAAATCTGTGTTTAACGTACATAAACTCATGGTACAAACGATTCATTTTGTCTCTAATTGTAAATATAATTTGTTTGGTGTTTCAGTTCTTTAGATTTACGCAGTAGCCATGTTTGTCAGTGTTTGGCACCAGTGACATCTTCTTTGTTGAAATGCTGGACAGTGTGATGAGTCCCAGCTGTTAACATACACCGAAAGTCAAGAAAGAATAAAATATAAAAATCAACTGTAACAGCTATGGAGGTAATAAAAAGTGGTTCTGTTTTCTTCTAATATTCAAAGATAATTATTTGTATTTATTTGAGATTTGTTTTGCATAAATGATCAGTCAGGACTGTTCTGAATATTAGGCATGTGCAGAATAAGGGGAGACAGAAATTTTAATTTGGATGAACACTGAATAAAGCATGATTTGACTTCATTATTGCACTATTTTCTTCGTGTTTTTTCCAATCTTTTACAATCTTGCATGTGTAGATTACAATATATGCAGAATATGTGTACTGAGAACCAAATGTGCCTCTTTCTGCACTGCCGGGATTTAGCGTGTCATTTGGATAATGGTCATGCATAGTTATGTCAGCACATCATGTTTTCTAATGTACTGTAACATGACATGCCAACGTAACCAAGAGTAGCACCATTTCCTAATGACATGTCACGTCTGTGAGATGTAAAAAGGATGTGACTTACTCAGAATCAGGCTTGAAAATGTTTTTTAAATTTTAAAATAAAATCACTCTCTGTGCCATTTGTCCATTTCCAAAAGTAGTTTTCATAAAAGTACGATTTAGGTGTTTTAAAGGAAAGAAATTATAAAGGTACCCAGCCACGGTTTCGTATCAACTGCCTATCTACCCGAGCATTTCATATTGCCTACATGTGGTAAAGAAAGCATTAACAAATAATAGATCTATCCATCTAGAGCCTCCTCAGCACTACTTAAGGCTGACCTGACTAGTATTTTCATGAAAAATCAGGTAAAGGTATTCTTCTGCTTTCACACCACCAACAAATACTTTGTTTACATCATTCTGTTGTCCAGATAGTGTTCACTGTCATGAAGAATTCCCACATCCGTGGTTAAAAGATTGACTTGGAAAATGCATACCTAGTTGTCAAGTTTTTTTCCTTAATTCATAGCAGTAGTTCTCCAGGCTTTATATGCATAAGACAAATTGTATTAAAACCACAGGGAGAAAAAGGATATTTAGACTTTTTATATTGGAGTATTGTATCCTATAAAGATGAATAATCAGTTAGATGTATAATGCATATGTCACTGCCTTCTCTTGAAAGCCTTTACATCAGAAAAAAATACACAAAAAAGTCAAAATGTAACCTGGTTTCAGTTTTTAGGAGATTATTTTTCATCTGCTCATTTGGAAAGTTTTGAAAGTATTTGATGTTAATCTTAATACATGTTTTCTAAAACCTGAAAGTAGAGGAAGTAGTAATGAGGTCTGTGGTGTTGGTTGGTGGCACAATTTTCAGTCCTGCTCAGTTTTGAAACAGACAATGACATTAACATTGCTGAGTACGTGGGATTTGTTTTGAAATTATTTGGATTTCTCATACCTTTTCTTTCAGGCTGCATGGTAATTTGGGAATAAACATTAAAAAATAGATCAACAGATGTTGTTCTTTCTGTTTATAGGACTGTATTCCGTTTACATTCTGATGCTTCTGTGAAGGGCTCCTAAAGCTGTTAAAACTTACAGGTAAGTCTTTCAGATACCCTTACTAAAACCAACGTGCCTACAGGATTTTACTAGATCTTATTTTCAAAAGCACTTATGTTATTTAGGGGTCTAATTCACAGTTCTGAAAGCAGCTTGGATGCTTAGTATATTAGACATCACTGACCTTCAAAGGGACATCTAAGCATTTATGGTCCGATGCTGAATATAAGAGGAGCGTAGTAGGATCTTTTTTGTAGCTTTTCATCACCCTAACCCCTTTGAAATCACTTTAAACATTTTCCTTCAATTTAAAAAATGGGGCATGGATTTCTAAATCATATGTGTATTTATGAAAATATTACCTGTAATTTATTTAAACCTTGTGAATACCCCAGGAAAAAAAGTATGTTGTGGATGTAGTGCTTTAGTAGAAAATGCATTCTATGAAGTCGGGGACAAGTCCTGTTTTTTGTCACTGATGTGTCATTTCAGTCATTACTTGCTGAGCTGTATCATTAGAAATCTGGGTCATTCAGGCCATGCTTAAATTACGTATCAGATGACCCAAATGTTTAAGGCAAGCTGGTGTAATTCAGCGTCACTTTAAGCAATTTATGCCACTGAAGATCAACCCCCTCAAGTCCTGCATCTTCCTGAGTGGAATTATTTCACCTTCTCAAGTCTTTTCTTACATCTTCTCATATTAGTCTGGACCCCCTACCTTCCCATCCCTGGCTTATCTGACTGGCTTGCAGTACTGATGCAATTACTGTCTCCATATACACTCTATTACTAGTCTTAAAACCACAAAAATTTCACCTGAAAAACAAACATACCTGTTATAGATAGTGTGTAGAAATACCGACGGAGAAAATCTCAGGGGGAAAAAAGAAAAGAGAGAACTTTGCTGAAGGATGAGAAAAATGTAACTGTTTGTTGCATACAGATATGATAATACAGTATCCTATCATGCAATAAAATATCACACAACATAATATATCTTTTTACACTTTAATGTCAGTTTTATTTGCTGAACAATTAATAGGTGTGCAAACAGAATAGTTATCTTTGCCACTTTTTCTTCTCTCCTTTTTTTTTTTTTTCATTCTTCCATCCATTTTCCAGCTGTCATTCTCATTCCTTTCCATTCTTATGGCCAGAAAACTGTGCTACTGCACACTGACAAATGTGTGCTAAGGTGGTTAAAAGTCATATTCAGAACTACTGATTACACATCCAGTGACTTCTTGCGGGGCCACTATATTTGTGCCAAACTCTATTATCAGACTCTCCACCAGCACAGCTTTAGTGAGTAGTTTTTTAATGGTTCTGTTTAAAATACATAGAAAAACATTTGCCAGAAGCCCTGCATGTGATGTTGAGCACAGACTTTGCAGCTGTCTCTGTAATTCTTAGAAAGGTTGAAAAGCAATGACTTAATGCTCTATACCACCCAAGTCTGAATTTTTTGTCTAAGGTCACCTTATATTTGAGGATCTTGAAAATTATCATGAATATTTATGATGGCATCAAAAAATCAAGCAGCTGCAAATTGTTCACAACATTTTTTAAGAATACAAAACCAGCTTCTACTATAAATCAAATACATCTGTTAGAAATGTGTAAAAATGAAAAGCTCTTTGGTTCCATCCTATCTTCTTATGTACCTGAAAGTTGAAAAATCATCATTAGCAGAATTTTAAAACACTAATGTGGCCTGTATAGATAAAAGGCAAAACCTGAACAAAAGTATCAGGTTGATCATTTTAAAGATCACCCATGAAAGTACTTTAATGAAATACTAATTTGAAATAGATGCCATAAGACTTTGTTGAAACTTCCAACATGTGGGATCACAGTCTGCCTAAAATTTTACCTGCTTACACTTTTTCTCTGCTTTTGGAAAACTAACTTCTTCCGCAACACAGCAGCTCAGATGTGCATACTTGAAAAAGTGCACATTAAAAATATGCCCAATATTGGCTTCAAATATATGTTGAGTTTTTCTTCTACAGAACCATGATTTACAATCTGCCACTCATGTAATAGCTAGTTGGAGAAATACATCAAGAGAAAGGGCACTATCTTTGTTTAGGCAGAAGTAATCAATTCTAAATCTTGGCACTGCTGGTAGATTGGTATTTAGACTGCGTTTATCGTATGAAACCATCAAAACATTTGGTTTTCTTCAAACCAGAGGAATAATGTGTGTACCTTAGATGAAATGCACTACTTGCCTAAAAATGAGTTTATGCATGAAAGGGAAAACTGTTACCTCTTAGGACTATGATTTTTAAACTTTTTTTTTTGCCAAGTACTGCCATCAGCAGCAGTGGTGACAGCAGCCTCAGCCTGCAGCTCTACACGGGCTCATGTGTCACAGTGAAGACACTTGTGTACCACTTGTGGTATGCGGATTGCAACTTGGGAATGCCTGCATTGAGGCTCCTAATCCATTTAAATACAACTGTGCTAATAAATAAAAGATCTGATTTAGAGACTATAGTTTCATTTTACCTCTTTAGGAGTCTTCATAATGTTTGTATTTGCTTTCTCCAGTTCTTCCTGCCAGTTAAATGCTACTTGTACTGTCCCTCAGCTTTTTGCTGAAATACTTTTGCCTCGGGAAACATGTGGGTTTCAGGTTTTTAGATAATTTTCATGTTTTAAAGATAATTCAAAGACCGGTACGGTCAGAGGTACCCCTCCAATTTGCAAGAGGACCTTTTTCAACTGCCATATAGTTCACTCTGTTCAATAAGCTGAACAATAAACTCCATTTCTTTTTCTGCTGCCTCGTGTTGCAGACTGGCACAGACTGTCAGTCCCTGAGCAGCATTGCATTACAATTCAGTAAAGCTCCTACAACCAGCATGCAAGACTTCATCAGAAGACAAAATGCTAGTCTGAGAGGATAATAACTATGAGACATACTTTTAATAAGGACCAATTTTAAATGTTAAGAATGACTTGTTTTAATTGAAGGAGAGGAAAGGAACTCCTACCAAGAGTCAAAGAGATCCCCCAGAGCTCTCCAAAGTCTTCAAATTGTCTTGTATAGAAATGCCTGAGAATCAGAAACGAACAAAGTTTCTGAAAAATTTCCAACCATCTTACTGTAAAATTCATCATATAAGGTTATGCTCTTCTGCAGTTAAAAATTTGACTTTGGCTTAAAATAAGATACCTGACCATCCTATTTACTGAAGGCAAATCATGAGACTCATTTTATAGACCAAACTTTTGCTGGGTTTGTGTAAGCAGGGATGCAGAACAATTACCATTCAAACCATTCTTTTCAATCTACTACACAATATCCACCTGTTCTGCCAGACAGCAGGAATGTATGCCA
Source organism: Leptosomus discolor (assembly GCF_034619465.1). Lineage (NCBI taxonomy): Eukaryota > Metazoa > Chordata > Aves > Leptosomiformes > Leptosomidae > Leptosomus > Leptosomus discolor. The sequence goes on along the minus strand of NC_141397.1, from coordinate 50,924,562 downwards.
CAAATACAGACTACTGCCGTGACAGCAACAGGTGTATGGCAGCAACAACTAATCAAATCAGCTGAATCGGAGGTGTGAATCACATTGCACTTCTGTGCAATGAAAACGAGCAGAAAGGAGAGAGCTAAATGTTGTGAATATCTGTTTTGTTTTATTTTTAAGAACTTGTTTTAAATTATAGGCAGTACAAGTGGTAAGTACAAGAAAAAGTAATGAAGAATTGAACGGAAAATGACATTTCATCCTTGCTGCAATGGACAGGCAGAGCAACATAGGTATAGGAGACACTCACTGTAATCACTCTGAAAAAGCAAAGCATGGATTTTGATTTTCCTAAAGAAGCAGATGCAAAAGAACTCTTGTCTGTACCATATGACTCATGATGCTTCTTTACTAGGCTTAAAGAGAATTGAACTTGAGTAATAGCACCATTAGAGCTCTTTACCAGGAGCTAGTTCCTGTGGTTTCACTGGGTCCAGCTGATGATGACTCACAGAGGAAGTGGCAGAGATTAGGTGCACAGGGAAAAAATCAGAACAGCTCAGAAATAAAGCAAATCAACGAAGCATTACCTTTTGTGCACAACAGAACAATGGCTTAACAACTAAGGTTCAAAATGATCTGTCTTATTCCCCTCATTTGTGCTATTCCTGTTGGAAAGACCACCAGGAAACATGTGAACCACTGTGGAATACGCACTGTAATCCACGGAACATCTCAATTAATATTCCCTCTTGACTACAGCTAGAACAATACATAGCATCAAGCAGTTTAATCTCCGGCAATAATGCCTTTTGTTAGATCAAGAGGTCTTTCCCTTGAATTAAGGTTTAAGCAAGGATTTTGAAAATTAGTTAGGTATTCTGCATTACGTATAGTGACAGCTACAGGTTCCACAAGTAGTAGCTAGGTAAAATGCATAGACACAGGCTGGTTGTCATTAGAAATGTTGTTATTAGTAATTTCTCCTTTGCAAATTGAGATTGGGTTCCCTATAGAAGAGAATTAATCTCTTCAACAGGCTTCGTTACGAGCAAGTATATCCAAGCCTGTACAAAATTGAAAATACTGCCTCTAATATTCAGTTTTGTTCTACAAAGAAAGTATGTCCCCAGCAGCAAAAAAGTTAAAACTTAAAAGGGAAGATACAGTGGAAAACATTCTGGGTCTTGTTTAAATTACTAAGGTACAATAGTAGTGCTCCTGTTGGCTGACATCACTACAGCCTCGGACACGTAACTCAGGGGAGGTTTTCTTCACAGAAACTGCAAACAGTTTAGGCCTAAACTCCTTGAGGACGAATTCTGTCTGGTTTGCTATAAATTGATAAAGTAACTATTACAAAAACGTAAGACTATTTTGTCTAGATTATACCATTTCTTTAAAATTATTGGAAAAGGATGATGTTGCAAATTTTGCTAGGTCAGCGATTTAGCCTTGCTTTTAAAAGTAAATTTGAATTTAACCTACCTTCAACTTTTTATTTCCCATAGGAATTTCAGAGGTAAGATCCGCTAGTGATTATACACAGAGATGCATTTTTTAAACATTTGCTCTAGTGATTAATGTAAAACGATTCACAACCGTCTCTTTAGAATATTAAGTAATGCACTTTACTTCACATGTTTGCCATCAGCCAGCTTTTCAAACCCCACAAGGTGACTGTGTGACACTGGTACACGGTCTCTGCAACACAGACCGAGTTTTGAAAAGGCCCCCACTACCCTCAACTTCAATTGTGTTTCAGCTTAAGCAATAAGCACTTCAAAATATATTGCCAATAAGAAAGGTGCGTCTACCGGTGTTTTCCTTTATGGAAAATCAAACACGAATTCGGTTCACAGCCTTGTGCTTCTCAAATGCCACAGCTGCACAGTCTGCAGTAAGCAGTAAAGACTGCATTTAAGAAAATAAAGACTGCACTGCGCGTTCATGATAGCCAGTGAGGGACTCGAGTGCGGCGCGGCAGTCTGCAGCGCTGTGGGTGGCCACGGTGTGCTTAGGGTGCTGTCACGGCTGTCCTGGGTGGTGACCTGGGGCACCATGGGCTTTGGGGAGAGCTGCACCAGCTGTCTTGAAAGGCATGAAATTCCTCTTCCCTGTATGCAGCCACATGGCCTTCACACACTCAGAAGCACATGGATGGAGCAGGTCAGTTCATTTACTTTCCTCTCTTAAAAGTCAGTTATTTTATGTTTAAATATTTTCATTCATCTCATCCACATTGACACTTTGGCACATATGTGAAGATGAAAGGGACGAAACCTTATTCCTAGCAATGCCGTAAATATGGATTCTGGAGTGGAAAAAAAAAAGGTTAAATGCATTAGAAATTGTTTATTTGACACTATTATGCTACGCCTTTAAGATATGCTGATATGAACTGGCTGTCAATACAACATCACTTAGTTGTTTTTTGTCTGGACCTTAGAGCACAACAAAATTATTAGTACATAAATCTCTACTAATTTACTGTAGATTATGATTCTTTCATCAACATGCACATATAAATTATACCATTAGCCATAATGATTTCTTTCAGTATTCATGTGAATGTAATATGTAATTTCTTGGGAATCCCACTGTAATTTAGCATGAATTAATGTCCACTTACTGGAAAGCACTACCTACATTGATATTTCTAGGGGAAAAAAATAACTGACAACTGCGGTAGATCTTAAACTACAGCCTAAATGACCAGGGTGCTGGTAAACAACTGCCAAAGGAGCATCACTGCAGGAAAGGAAAGTTACCTTAAAGGCAGTTTGTTCAAAACCCATTAGGCCAGATGGCAGCCTGTCTTCTAAGAGCACGTAAAGAACGTGTGAGGGAATCGGGGGCCTTCTTTCTCTTTCAGCCTGCTCTAGGGAAGAACAGTGTGAACACATGGAGTGAGGGGAGAGACGAAGCAGATAGGCATTGCTAGATGCTGAAGAAGGCAGTGCAAAGCCATCTGCTGCGCTTTTTTGACAGAGCAGAAGCAATAATAGCTACATTGGTCTTACCAGGTAACACCTTCTAATTGGCCTCAACAATAGCTTTCACAGAGAGAAGCAGCAGTTTCATCCAATTTTCTGCAGACCGTATTTTAGCAATGAGTTACACACTTGGAGGTGGCTGGCCCATAGATTGAGCAGGTCGAGGATCCATGGTTGGGCTGCCTTGGCCTCAGTTTCCCTCACCTATGAAATGCAGCTGCCTCCTTGAGAAGTGCTGTGCCCTTTCTGGAGGTGAAGTAGGATATTACTTAATCTAGCTATCAAATATATAAATGGAACATACATATATACATATGCATGCTTCATAAGTGAGACAGTGAGGGGGAAAAAAAGGAACTTACGACTATAACAAAAGATTCATTAGGAAAAATGAACTAATCAGTGCTCTCCAAGGAGAAATTCATTCTGCTTAGGAGGCCGTACCCTCTGCTGCTGCACATACTTAATATAATTTATATTATTATTTAAATCACTGCGTAAATTTTAGATACTTTTAAAAATCAAGTTAATGGACCATACTTTACTGCTTAGCATCATTTATATCAAGAATTAGTGGCTATGGAGATAATATATGTGAATACAGAGGAGAAAACACAAACAAGCAAATATCATAAAACTCATCTGTAGCACAGACTTAAAATACAACTGTAGAAGTGAGCCCTTGGAAGAGTTGTGTGTTGTATCGTACAGGCTTTCCTCGAAGCTGTGTGCACCCCTGTGCTTAAATGCAAGGTATTCTTGAAATCACTTACCACCACATAGGGGGCCCATCCTTGCACCAATGTCATGGCAGAATATTTATTCCACTAGGAAATATCTCCCTCTCCTAACTTTGGATACAAAGGAAGGCAAGAATGTAGCATGGCTTTCCCATAGCTGTAAGAGGAAGCAGAGACAGCAAATTAAGGAATTCTTGGGGAGAACACAGGCACCTATAAAGACTGCTTAGGAGCTGAAGAAAGGGGCTGAAATGCTTTAAACAGACACAGCGTAGAAACAAAGCGAGAAGGGAATAGAGAAAGATAATAAGAACCTGAAAGAGTGAGAGGATTCTGGCAGCTGAGATAAATCCAGGGCCTTCTGCTGTGGGCTCATTAAAAGACAGAACATATTCCCTAAAAATGTCTTACCTGTACCAGGCAATAAAACAGCTGTGCATCATTGCTTCCTCCAGGTTAGCTGCGCTGTATTTCATTCCTCTGCATGCTCACAGAAGAGAAATTTTGACAAGGAGCCCAGTTTCTGAAGATTTCACACAGTCTTTGACAGCTCCAGATTCCTGTCAATGTCACACTGAATCTCTTGCCACGGAAGCAATCGTGCTGCCATGGGAGAGTGGTACAAAGATGGGACAGCCAAGAGAGGCGCAGCAGCCACAAGGGAGGAGAGAGACAGATCATGGGAGGTGGGCAGCACGTGTGGCAGTGAGCACGAGTGGGACACAGAGAGTGCAAAGGGCCAGAGTTAGCACTTATTTCACTGCACTACTTAAACTTATTTTATGATGCTCCTGTAAAACAGAAGTTTAGGTAAAGAGAAAGTGATATAGCCCTTGGAGTGGAAAAAAACCTACCCATAACTGAGTCCAGGAGGCATGAGAGGGGGAATCTGGAAGGGGAAGGGCAAAGCAGGGATGATACCTCTTGTCTCACTGGAGAAAGTGTTACTTATCCCGTCACTGAGGAGTCAGTCTCTGTGGGGAGGGTAGAAGATTTCTTCAGATTTTAATTTTGCTTTCTGATTAATTAATTTTGTTTAATTTCAGTACACATGGTTTTCCAGTAGAAAAAGAGTTTGGAGCTGAGAATGTTTTGCTTTTACATCTCATGACTCAGGCCTCAATTCATCCACATTTCGTGTTCCCCAATTTGCAGCCTGCTTTTTTCTGCCTGACTTGTAAACTTCCTACTCAGTAAAAGTTGTGAGGTTTTTCCATCTAGCAAATGAAGCTCTCGGTGTAGATCCTTTGCTGCTGCCTCAGTGCAAAAATGGATAAAAAAGCAAGCTTTTATTAACAGAGCAAACTTGGGCCTCTGGCATCTTACAGCAAACCCTGACACAGTAGCTGTAGTCAAAGTCTAATTTTAAACACAGACAGTAAAATTCATAAACCACATATTTCCACCTCCACTTTGCACTGGCTAAACTTCTGTTCTGCCAAGGGGACAGTGAGAAAAACTGTTTTACCTGTGTCCTGATTTACTCCTACTGAAGGTTTGTTTCTTTGGGAAATGCAAGTCACGTTTTATAAAGCTGTGTTTTACCTTGCAGTTTAGAACCCACAAAGTCACTTAATTCCTGAATGTGATGTTGGATAAAATTGGGTTTCTTTCAAAAAAAAAAACAACCCTAAAAATACTGTTATGGTCGCCTCATTTCAGGTAACAGTAATTGTCTAAATGATTACAGTACCTAAATTATTAGTTGCTGCCTGAATGAATGCTTGCATTTCTGGGCCACCCGGAAGTTTTGTATGAACATTTTCATTGCCTATATATAAATAGTTTTCTTTCCTGATGAATTCACAAGCTGCCACCTCAGACTGTCCTTGTGTATCGTTTGTGTATTACTTGGGGTCTGAAGCTAAGTGGGTGGGTTGCTTACAGCAATGCATTTCATATGTGTCCTTTGGTTTCGGATGCAACATGCACTTCCAGCTGTCCAGGACCACCTCCATTACCCAGCCTTGTGGTAGAGCAAATAGCATTCTGGCCTCAGTCTTCAAGCAGTAGATTAGTGACAGCAGTAGGCAGACAACTTTTGTCCCCAGGGAATATTAGAAATCTAGAGCTAGAAATAGATGGATTAACTGAAATACAACCCAACCTCTGATCTACATTATTGCCTCTCTTCTTTATCTCACAAGGGAAGCAGAGATAAAGAGTGATAGACACTGATAATGATGGAAGTTCGCGATAATACACCGAAGTGATAAACTTCTTTGTGGCCCTCATTGTGCCCAGTTGTCTTCAGCTGGTTATGAGCTCTAGCCTCAAGCTATTTACACCATGATCAGGCTAGTAATTAGCAAAATGTTTAATATAATATAGAAGCAATTAGGAGGTGATAACATGCAATTAAGATGTGTTTTCAGATTAAAGATTTTATAGTGCTCTTTTTCTTGAAAAGATAAAGTGCCTATCTCAAAATGTCAAACTGCAGTGATTTAATCTGAGTTATTTTCAATTAATATGCATGTATTCTTGCGATGTGTTCACCGTTGTTATTGACATTGATAAATTAAGCTCATCCCAGCAGAATTTATCCTTGAGTCACTCTATATTTCCTGAATGTCAGTTCTTTATTTGTATTTTTTTTATGCCTACAAGCTGTGCGCGATCTAACTCTAAGTCCCTTGATTCATCCCTGGGATTACAGTAATGTGTCAGTCTGAGTGGAACAATAATCTGAAAGGGCATTGTTATAAATAGTGTGTTAGAATATAATTGTTTGTCATGTCGTTTCTCCCCTTTAAATCCCTCTGAGTCCTGTTTAAGTAATTTAGACAGCTAGAATGACAAGAGTCTTGAGACCTCACTTATAGAGTTGTCCAACCAGTCTTCAGCCTACCCTGTCTTTTGAGACTGTCTCATCTGCAAAGTAGGAAGTGCAAACAACAGATGAGTTCTGACTACGCTGCAGATTTGTTATGAGATTTTGTTCAGGCCATTTATAGAACAATGTAAATGCTACTGATACTAATTTTGCCCTGGCTAGTCAATAGAAGTGCTTAGACAATAGACATTAGGATGTTTCCTATTATCATTAAAGAAGTTGGAATCCTAAAGCATTGCAATTCAATAAGTGAAGACAAAGCCTTTTTTTTTTAGATGCTTTTTGATAAATTTTCTAATAAAAATAATAATTTAAAAAAATAGCTGAGGCAGGAAAGACAGACTTTTTTTTATTTTATTTTTTAGTGGATCCAGCTTTTCAGCAAAAGTGGTAAAACACTTCCAAGGAAAAATTTGCTAGAAATTAGAATGTCCTATTAGATCATCCAGTCCAGTTCCTGGATCATACAGGACTATTCCTTGTAATGCATTTTGTTGCTCTTTGGTCCTCTCTAGATTTGTTACACATGATTAAAGGCATTCAAACATCAGAGGATGTGCATACAGCATGTACCAGAAAGGTTTTCCTGAATTTAACAATTATTTCCTTTCCTGTTTCTGCTAAGTATTTTTCCCATACGTAGCACTAACAGTTTTCAAATGTTTGTGTCCTCTTCCTCTTTCTTCTACCCTCTTAGGGTCCGCTTTATGATATTTTGTTCATATGTGGTTGCAAAAAAGCAAGCTAGCTGAGAGTCATTGCTAAGCAAGGCAATATGTATTTGGCTTTGTCTCATGCAACTGTGATTAAACTCTTTGGACACCATGGATTTAGTAAAGTAAGATGATATAACAGCTGATGCTGACTGACCAGTCGGTGTTATCATTTAGTCAGCTAACCCAGTTCTTCACAGGACTAGTTGAACACATTAAAACGTTGCCATTTGACAATCCCTGAGCCACTCTTGGTCAGGCAACACATATTTGATTCTCTCCTATAAATAAACATCTATAATATTTTTCATTAATTTTGCAGGCCAGCTTCCAGTGTCTCTCAGGTAAGTCACTGAGGACGTGGAACAAAAGGCAGCTCCTGAATGTTGTCTGTGAATACCTCAGTGTCCTGTCCTTCTGCTCGACTTCACAGAGCATTTAAAAGACAAGCAAAGAACAAACAACACAATTAAAGGAAGCTGCCAATAGCTGTAGAAGTGTCAGCTGGCACCACTGCTCATTTTACAGATGAAGTTGTTGACTCTTACATATATAAATTGTCTGAGAAAAGCTATGTGAAGGTTTGAAAAGAAGGCTTTCTTTTGGCAAAAGGAAAAAGGGGGAAAAAAGTATGAAGAACCTTTGTCAAAATTTATTGGTGAGCAAATAAACATCTTGCTGGCCCTAAGCCAACAAGAAATTGCACTCTAGGAGTGAGATTAGCTTTACGCAGTTGATTCAACCCGTAAGTACCGAGGTCAGATGCAAAGCAGTGACAATGTAGCTGGCAAGTCCTAGTAGCCTGGTTTGTTTTGGATCAGTACCAGAAGCATCGCCAGTTATGTCCTGTCTACACAGAAGATCTTGAATCAGAAGGAATTATGATATTTCCTTCTCCTGGTCAATGAGGTAATTCTGTGAGAGTAGCATTGCTCTGTGGGCCATAGCTGGGTACAGGACTTGCTGGATGCACCATCTAGAAGGAAAGGTAGCAGTGGGTGTGAGGTAGAGTTTGCAACACAGGGAACCAGCGGGGAGGGATATCTCAGCCGGACACAGCCTGGGTGCTTCAGACAGCCTCATGGTGGAGAGGGTCATCAGGACTCCAGCATGTGAGTTTCTGGGAGTCATGTATCGAAGATAGTAGAGCAGTTAATGTCACCTTTGCAAAGACCACCCCATCATTCATCCTGAAACTCAGGAAAGCCCCTGTCTATATTTCCCTCCCTGAACAAGTAGTGCAACAGTCCAGAGGTAGTTTAAACAGGGAATTAGTAACTAAGGTTGCAAAAAATGCAGGATAAGAACAAAAAAATATTAATGTTGACAATATAAGACTAATTCATAAACAAACATAGCAGTAACACAAATGTGTTAATGCCATTGTGATATTAACTGAGAGGGGTATTTCTGTGCTGGATTTGCCTCTAGCTACAATTATAAGACCATTTGTATGGTATATTTTTGTTTAATATTTTTCTTTACAGGCGCTCCATCAATGTCATATACAGAGCTTACTGAATTATGCCACTCACATATTTAATAACAAATAATCCTTCCAGGAACTATTTGGATTTAAGTGTGATAATAGGATATCCAATAGCTACTCTAACTTATACAAATATCCATTTTGCAAAGCTGCAGACTTAATTGTGCTATAGCCTACATATGTATCAATTTTAGTTGTGCTTCTAACAAGTTCTTTTACTTTTGACTAAAAGTGATGTGCATTACAAAATTTTCTCAAATAGTGTTTGTGATTATTATATTATCCCCAAACAGATGAGGAATGTGGTGTTTAAAATAATGTTACAAAGTTTGCTAAAGTGAGTTTTGATTGCTGCTTCTCTGGGTTAATTTCTACATTAGTGAAATCAGAATCAGGCCAAATATTTCGTGCAAATTGCCTTCCCTATATGATGTAACAGGAAAATGAGAAATTTTCACTTGATCAACAGAGTTGGCTTGTAAAAGAAAAGGTAGTGTTCTTTTTTTCCTATGTTTATTTCTCTGTTTCTACATTTATGAAATGCACATTTAAGAAAAGAGGAAAACAGATTTTTGCAGAGCTACCTTTGAACCTTAGAGTTGTTTTACACCACTTATTGCATTACTAACAAGCCACAGGTGTACACTACAGGAGCGGGTGAAAATGTAATTGAGGGGTATGATGACAGTTAATTGTCCATAATGTATTTATCCCAAGATGCACTTATGCATCTGTTATATATTTAGGTATTTGTTACTAGTAGCTTTGGTGATACTTAAGCAGAGGGGCATCTATATCTAAAAGACAATAAAAAAGGAAAATGCTATCAAGGGGCTCTAAAGTGGCAAGACAAAGAAACTTCGTCTCTTTTTCACTGTGTCTGAAATGAATAGATCTATTTATTTCAATGGGATTTTTTTTTTCCACATATGCCATATTAAGATTTGAGTACAAAGCACTTGACTCTTGTTTCTGGGTGTACTACAGGACCGAATTATTTGATTACCTGCAGGTATTTTAGTGTGATGTATTTTGATATTTGCCTTTCTAATATAGTTTCTTCTCTGTTTCAGCTTATTGTTGTTATAAAACAGCTTTGCACAATAGATTAAAGTTGTGTCTATTCACCCATTGACACATAGAGGATTTATGTGTGGGAGTAACCCACAAAATTCCCGTCCTCTTTGCTGCCTCCCTCCATGGGTGCCTTGAGAATAGATGTGATAATTAGTCATCTACTTTTATCTATATTTGTATGCTATCCAGACATTTAAGATGAGAACAACAGGTCGTTGTATTGAAGAGATGTCCTGAATCCAAAATGCAGTGATATAGCTCGGATAACCCTGGGTGATTACCCATTTTCTGGGCCTGCTTCTGGACTCTGTGAAGTCAACAGCAAAACCCCTGCAAGGGTGAGCAGTGAGGGGAACTGAGCCTCAAAAAATAAGGTTATTCTTTTTGAGATTGCTCAGCAGGAGTCAAATGCTAAAAACAAACTGCATATCTTTAAAATCCAGTTTAGATTAGATTTATAACAACAGCAGTGGTTAGTATCAGTCAGACACTCAGCGAATAGCTCGTGCTTTCCAAAGGTTATGATGTAAATGGACAAGCTGCACGAGGGGAAGGTTGGCCCCATATCAGGCAGTGACAGACTTGAGATCCTAACCCAGTTGTGCCATGTTTTACGCTCCTTGGAAAGTTAACTTTGTAATCAGAGCTCATCTTTCTTGCTGTGAAGCTTGCCCTGCATTTGGATTGCCTTGCACAGACTCCCATCAAGTTTAACAGGATTTTGTAAGGGGGACAGTAGTCCCACTACATATAAGATCGGAGCCTGTATAACCACATTATCTTAAAAAAACAGAACTCAGTTCATATAAGAAGCTGTTGGCTCATTTGATATTGGTTAAACATTAGCATCTTAGAAATATTATCTGAAGTTGCTGAACACTGACATTAACCTGCTGCATGCTTGGAGTGCTCTGATAAAAATGCAGTTTCTGTGGCAATTGTTATATTATGTTCAGAAAAGTGCCAAGAACATAATTGCTTGCAAAATGACTGTGCAGTTCAGCTTTAATCTACATGGCAAAATTGTTTACTAAAATTTAAAAAAAATATATACCCAAGTCTTTGCATAAACAAATATATTCAGAAGTAGACTCTTTATTAAACTTTTAACACCAAAATTATGTTTATAGCTCATTAACCAGATTCTATTTGTAATGTCTGCTGTTTGTCGAAAACAAAACCAGAAAGCACATAGCACCCAAGAAACCCCAACAAAAAACAAAACCCCAAAACACAACAAACCTAAACCACCAGAGGATGATTTCCTTAAGAATGTTCTCTCAGGTATGTTCAGAATATTAATTAGGCCCATCTATTTCTGTCGGATAATAACAATGTCCAAGAACTGAATAGAATCTGTGACCTGTGAAAGGGCCATTCATATGCTTTAGTCTGCCTTAGCACATTCCTTAACAAGTGAACATAGACCTTTTTCATAGTCATCTTAAATGTTTCAACTGTGTGTTTCATGGTTTGGTTCTTGTGTCTCCAAAACACATAGCTTTTTTCTTCTTTTTCTTTTTCTTTTTCTTCTTCTTTTTCTTTTTCTTTTTCTTCTTTTTCTTTTTCTTTTTCTTTTTCTTTTTCTTCTTCTTTTTCTTTTTCTTTTTCTTCTTTTTCTTTTTCTTTTTCTTTTTCTTTTTCTTTTTCTTTTTCTTTTTCTTTTTCTTTTTCTTTTTCTTTTTCTTTTTCTTTTTCTTTTTCTTTTTCTTTTTCTTTTTCTTTTTCTTTTTCTTTTTCTTTTTCTTTTTCTTTTTCTTTTTCTTTTCTTTCTGTCTCTCTCTTTTTTTTTTTCCCTCTGTCTAGTGTCTAGTGGGAAGTATTCCATGCTTTCCTCATTTAAATGCTTATGCCTTTATGGTTATTTTTACTGCCATACCTATGGGGTTTCTTACTGTATTGCCTGTAGCTGAAGGAGATTTTAAAGGAATTAAATTTATTCAGTTTAAATCTTCAGGGGCATACAATAATATCTTAAACAATTAGCAATAATTAAAAAGCATCTATTCGAACCGTGTAAAAAGAAAATAGATTTAATTTAAATACAGTAGTCAAACCTAAAGGTTTTTTTCATTAAAACCAGGAAGGATCTTCGCTCCTCTCCACCCTTCTTTTATTTTAGGCAACTTTTCAGCGGTTACTTTGTTAAAGCACTTTGTCTGTTGTTTGGTGCCTTCCAACATGTGAAATGAGCTTGTTGCTTCAGAGCATTTCCCAGAGGGGCTGTGTTAGGGATTACCAAAGCCTCCACAGGGCTGACCTAGGTATGCTGCTTGGTTGTCTAAGCTGAGGCCAGAGGTTGATCTGCTTTGGAAACTTAATAGCCTGCTCTGTTAAATGTGACTCCTTCTATGTACAGCACACTGGCTGTGTAAATATGTCCACAGTACAGTAGTCTAATGGAGATACCATCAAATATATGTAATCACTGTATATTCCAGTAACTATAATAATTATAACAAACAGCAAAATGACATTAGAAACATTTTAACATCTTACAAACAAATCTCTGCTCAGTTTGTGAACATAAGTGGTTGGAATTGCTGTAGTGACTCTCTTTTGATAGAGCACTGTATGTAAGCAGAACAATCCTCACACATGGTCTATGTGCCAGGAGCAGTTTCTGTGGCTACTGGTCACCAGTGATGGCGGAACATACCTTCAGGTGGCACTCCAAAAGCTAGCTTGGTCAGACCTCAGGCAGAGCTCCTTCCCAAGGTAGCCCCAGTTCATTCTGCCTTGGTTCTAATGCATGTTTGGGAGTGTACAGTGAAATGCTGAATGGAACTGGGACATTTTAATTTGTGCTGTTATGACTGAATTAGGGTGTTCATGCCATCCCTTGACTGTCTCTGCTCTTCTTTCTCCCTCGCTGTTCAAAACTATGTTCAAATTTTTCTTGAGGACTGTAGCACGAAAAATGTTATTGGGGTACGGTGACACTTGGGTACTTTTTGGTAGCAATTTTGGGTTAAAGATGCTTGTCCCTGCCTGATCACTCTCAGTCTCACAGCACAGCTCATTGATCAAAAAAGAGACCTCTGCTGACACATAAGGGAGTCCAGTGCATGGCAGCCAGGGACAAGGAGGAGTTGGTAGGGCTAAGGCAGAGCAGGAACTACTTGTGCCAGCAGAGCGTAATGTCTGCAGAACTCCACGTTTCCTGGGTGTTAATCAAAATAACATAGACTTTTAGACTCAAACTGAGAAAGTTTTACTTGCATAGTTATCAAGGTGCTTAAAAACTCATGGATTCAGGTAGCCTTCTTTTTTTTTTAATTTAGCCAAAAATGTATATATCTGACTAATGTGGTTTGGGGTTTTTTAGCTTGGGGTCTGTGGATATTTCATAAGGGGATGAAAGGGAAGGGATAAATTCTAGACAGTTTGTTGTAAGTGCCAAAGAAAGTGACAGCTACCTACATGAGCAAAATTTCTAAGAGCACCTCACATCCACTGGAAAATGCTTAAGAGCCCACAAATAGAAAAAGGTTAAAAACTACTGACCTAAATAATTGGTTCAATTTTCAAGAGTGATGAGCATCCAGCTGTTCTCATTGATTATAAACAGACGATGATAACGAATAACAGCTCCCATAGTTGATGAAAGGCGTCTTTTCTGGGGAACTTGTCCACAGATGCTTAGAAGAAGGATACAACTAATACAAGACTTTGATAAGGAGGTACATTTCTCCCTTGGTTGTCTACTTTGTATGCATAGCATACATAAATATTTTCGCTTTCATACTATCTTATTTTTCCTCAGAACTCAGTTTAGAATTGAACTGTAGCAGATAAGAGAAGACATAAGACAAGATTTTAGTTTCATACGTGGATTGTATGCTGCCTCATGCTTCAGTCCTGAAACTGCTTTCATACTTATTGTATTATTTGACCACCTTTTTAAACTTAGTAAATTCAACAACCTATAGTTAGAAAAATGTATGAGTAATCTGTTAAATTTGATATGAGCTTTAGATCTTTTTTTTGATTGCCACATCCAACAGGTTTCATGTTTTGATTCTATATTATTGTGGTAAATACAGAAGAGCCGTGTTGCTTACTGGGAGTAAAATTGTACCAAGTGTTAACAGGAGAAAATTGAAGTTTGCATTTTAATTGAAAATTCTGGACACCCTCCTTAAAGGTTTTCTTTTTGATGTTGTCATTCATATACTTCAGAGCTCTGGATTTTGAGAGCTTTGTTTTAATTAATCTTTTGAAAGGTTCTGCAAGATTGATGTGGACAGTGAATTTTGTCAGTCTTGTTTTGCAATTCTAGTGCTTGTGTCTGACAAGAATCTAAGCCGAAAATATGTGAAGTCCTCTTGTCAGAGAGGCTTGTCAGTCTATTCAAAATATCTGTAAAGTAACAGACTTGATCCATTTTATCAAATTCAATACTGCTCTGATCTATTGGTGTTTTGGGTAGCTATGTTACACCAATTGTCAACAATGAAACAAGCTTCTTGCAAAAGGTTGTTTTCAACATTTCTTGTTGTAAGTGAGGGCATTACGTTGCAATACTGAAATTAGCTGGAACCCGTTTAAGCTATACACGGATGAAGCTGTCTGATCAGCACCCTGCAAGAAGAGTATTTGTATAAAAACTTTTGATTAATCTGAGTAATCTGACAGTAATCTACTTCAGGAACCTTTAAAGACATTGAACTGAGCTCCTTCCCCCAAAATCCACAAGGCCACTACTTAAAAATAGACACCCTAGTCTTGCACATTAGGAGCATTTATGGTCACTGTGCCATTTTCATACAAGGTGCTAAGCTTGCCCATTTGAGCAATGCTGACCACAGCCCGTAGGTCCCAGGCTTGCTCACTATGCCTTGTACACATCAAGTGGCAAAGTAGGATAGGATCTGGAGTCAGTGAGCCACTGATAAATCATAATGGAGTGGAGCAGAAAGAAGGTGCTCAGGTGAAGAGGAGATCTCCAGACAGCTGCTGGTCCTTGTGTCCAGCAAGTGAATGGAGCCAAGCTAAGGGCGAGGGCAGGAACAGTTGTGCAGGTACTGTGTTGGCCCTCCTCACATTCTGCTCTTTTTAATGACACCCCAATGCACTTAAAACCATCAGTTTCACATTGTGACTTCATAGTTAAAGTAAAGGGAGGTTGTTTAATAAATACGTAAGATCATACTCTCCACTCAGAAGAGGGAGCCAGAAAGCCAAACTCAGGGAATCCTGGGGGCCATAGAAATACGAAGGCTGCTGAGAACACACACATGCAAATGGCAAATTTGATTACAACTATGGGCTGTCTGCTTTGCAGCTCCTGGAAGCCCACCCTCAGCCATAAAAATGCAAAAATAGTGCAACAGGCAATGTGGCAGAACAGGGCGCTCTGTATTCATTCACAATTAGGTGTTCTATTCTGTTGTCACCAGATGCTGCCACGCACATTACACAACAGAAATGGGATTAGCAGGAATAACAAAAACCTGTCAAAGCACAAAACCATGGCCTAGTAGTCCTGACAAATTGAACAGCCTACAATGAGTGCCAGAGCATGAAAATCACTCACCCTTCCTCTTCTGTCTCTCAGAGGTAGGCAGTAAATGCCTTCTTAAAGGCAGGCCACCATGTAGCCAACACTAGAAGTAAAGGAAATAAGGCATCTTCATTTCTGAATGTGCAAACCACCTGACTAGTAAATATCTGAAAGATATATGTTTCATTCTGATAAATAGAGAATAATTTACATGCTCCTGGTATGTCCTAAGTAACCTATGTTAGAAATGTTGTTATACCTAGCAATACATTTCTATACATATGAGCTTCCATGGAGTGCTGTTAGCTTGATTTGTATCTGTGTAATGCAAGATAAAATAGGTCAAATAGCTATGTGAAACTCATGTTTTTCTCACCATGCTCGTGCTGGTGGGTCATCAACATGGTATACTGGAGGATTCAGAGCGTGAGAGAAGACTATTTGTACAGAAACTAGCTCCAAGGCTGGAAACCAGATGATAAGTTCTTTGTGTATTACTCTGGGACAGCTGCAGTTTTTGCAGGTTTTTAAGATAAGAACAGGAAGCTCATGTCTGCTGTAGCCTGTTTTACTTATCTTGAGTTTAATAATGGTGTCATTAAGCTGAGCAGCCAACGGTGCTTGAAAATTCTCTAGGGCTATATGACAAGTAGTCTTAGTAACCCAGTTGTCCATTCTGCATCAAATTCATGTCAAAAGTGGTGACTTGTAGCAAGCTTTTTCATGTTCTTTTTTCAAGGCATCTTTTGGTTTTGTGGGCTGCCTCTCACTCGTCCTACCTTAGTATTCTCTGTAGATGGTGACCATTGGCCACTTTTATTGCGTCTGTACAGCTCTTCAGCTGGAAAATTTTTCTCCCAGCCACTCTCAGACATTATTTGCTGGTCCTAAACTTGGTGAACTTTTATTCTTGCCATGACCTCAGCTGTATGGTTCTTCATTTTTGCTATGTGTGATTTCTAATAACAGAAGTGAATGGACATCAGCTGTGGGGAAACGGGAGATAAGTAGCTGGAAGATCAAAATCTTTAGGCAGCTTTCTAGGCGATACTTACTTTCACTATGCTTTTTTTTTCCCCCCATACTTCTTTATCCTCACTGTTCTTCCTCCCTAAGGGGTGGCAGATAAGTCACTCAGCTTTAATGCTACTGTAAGTTTATATGACCAATTCAGCAAGGGTGACAAATGATACTTTCTTGCCTCTTTCCTGACCCCATAAGATTTCCAAGATCTCTTCTGGGAATTGCTTACAGAAGATGTATTTCTTCATCTGTGGCACAAAAATCATTTTTCCCCTTTATTTCCACCCTCTGAGAAAGTCCTTGGAGTAATAGGTAAAATGTCAGAAATAATTAAGAAAAATACTGATATACACTGTGGCAGAGAATTATACTTTTTGAGATGGTCGTTGCCATCATCTGTAATCAGTCCCCTGATAGATATAAATACCAGTTTTATCACCTTGTTTTAGATGATGATGTGTTGAATAAATGTTGATGAAGACTATATTTTGGCAACTTCAGTTAAATTGAAATAATATTTTCAATTGTGAAGCAAAGGACATACGTTCAAAATAGAGTAAGTAATTGACACAGAATACAGACATTCCTTTATATAATATCTATTTGATGCTGTTCATAAAAATTCTTTCTTATCTTTTTCATTCTTAAATTTTCTTTTACCTACTTTTACCTTAGACACCTCTGTGTATGGAAAATAAAAATCTCTGTGTAAGAGTGCTTAGGCAGCAACTGATGTTAATACGTTTAATACATTAAACACTCAGAAAATCATGTCTACAGTGGCAGGCAAGTGGCAATGTCGAAACTCAAAGACCTTACATCATTTTAATGTTTTGGAGGAAAAATAATTAGATGCTGGTTACACCTTAAGGAATTTCCAGTGATGTGGTGACTCCATAGTATATACACTAATATTGTCACAGACACTTACTAGGCTACATACAAAAAAAAAAACCCGCAAAGGGACCAGAGATCTTTCGTACAGCATATCCAGGAAACTTGTAGTTTCTCTTGGGGTTTGCTACAGAAGATGACAGCCTTGGAGATAAAGGGGCATCCTGAGAGACTGCCACTGCCATGGTGAAGAGAGTAAGAGAATGAACTTAAACACGGGTGATTTGAGGTAGCAGAGACATTGGCAGGTAAGAAACAGAGTTTTGATGTCAGTGTTATAGAAAAGGCAAATGCAGAAGACAAGAAAAGCTACAGGAAGAAGAATAGGAATGACAAGAAAATACAAGGAAGATGTACAGAGGGCAAATTTGCCTGAAATACACACAAGGCACCAGTTGATGTTGGAGTGGTGCTCTGGGCTGGCAATAGCACGGTTCTGTCCCAAAAAATTTCCTGTCTAAGAGCTTCCTTTCTGCTTGGCATGGAGAGCATGTATCCAGTGAGTACCCATGCCCAGGAGCAATCTCTTTACTTTGGGGCTAAGTGGCTATTTGGATTATTAGGTGTTTGTGTCCTAAAGAAAGAACCTTTTTGTCCTGTGTTTTAAAAGAAAAGGTCATATTTATTTTCAAGGGAAATGGAACATGACTAGATTTATAGTACCATGTACTCAAAGATCAAATTGCATGACCATAAGCGTTTATATTTTTATTTATAGGAAACAATACAAAGGAGCAAGAAGCTTATGTGCAGCTTATGTGTTGAGCATTTATCTTTTTCAAAATGCATTAGAAAGGCAAATGGACTTGGAATACCAGTTAAAAAGCTAAGATCACTCACCATAATTTATTACTTTTTATATTTAGGTAGATTTGAAGTACAAGTTATAGTGCCTGCAGATCAACTTGAACTGCTCCACTATATTTTATGAGGTACAAGGTAACAATTGGTTGCATAAGGGGCTAAAGACTTGGTACTAAATCCTCTTCAACTTTTAAATGATACTTCTGTATTCTTTGATTATTTTTTTTTTTTAAAGGCCTTAACAGCTATGTCTACATGGTAAGTAGGCACCTTAACCTGCTTTGGAATGGATTTCCATATAAAAAAGCCTTGCATCCACATGCAAACCTCTATATACCACTTAAAAAAAAATTCCAGGCTTTGGAAATTGTGGGATATTGGGGCAGTGTTCAGGGCCAGACTTATCATCATCTACGTTAGACTTAAAAATTAACTGTGTCCAAAATCCCCAGTGGGGACATGCTGTGTTCACATGATGGAGAATCTCTCAGGCCAAAACAGTGTAAACAAACTAAACTACTACCTCAAAACTTTTATATAAAACCCTGGTTCTTCCAGAAATTTTTCTAGAGCTTTTTTGTTATGTTTTGACCTCTCTCTTTCTCCACCTTTAAATTTCTTTTCTCCTTGTCTATCTATTCAAAGCAAAACTAACAGTGGAAAAATTACCCTGTTTGCGTCACAGATAGAGCAGGTCTCTGATGACTAACAATAGCTCAATGTTCATTTTCATTACACAGGCATGAAAATCCACTGGAACTGGCTTGGGAAGTCTAAATGTTGCTGCTTTTATAGACTTCTGTATCCTGGAAGCATGGAAAACTCCCTGGTGCCTGAGACGTGCATGCAGTCTCACAGAATACAATATGTGAATATAATCTAATGAGTGTATCAGGGAGCTGGAGAGTACATTGTCTTTTCATGTAAATGTATTAGCAAAGTCCCCAGAACTAATTTCTTGAAACGTTTAGGAAAGCTGACAGAGCATAGCAGAACTGGAGACTCTTTTTCTTGTTGCTCAGCAGACTGTTGAGTGGCTGGGTTCAGCAGAACTCCACACACATCCAGTAAGTACAAATTGTTGGCATCACCTGAAGATTATTGTTATCTCTGGAAGACTACCTGTCATGTGGATAGTTTTAGTGCACTATATGATGTGCGGTATGAAGCAAGTTTTGCATATTTTCAGACAGAATACAAAGCTAAGAGCTGCAGAGCATATCTGTGCAGAAATAGCCAAGGTGACCTGGCAACAAAACAGTGGCTCCTGGTGGCCTAAAACCTGGTTCAACTGGGGCTTCTGGAAATGCTCCATCTCCTTACCTCACTGCTGGCTCCACAGGGCTTTGAATCAGACTCTGTCCAGCTGACATTTTGAAGGCTGAATCTGCCTTTGCGTTTTAGCTTGGCTCAGAAGTGGAAATTCTTCTAAAACAAATCTTGTGACTGCCTCCACTGTTTATGCTTTCTTTCATTTTGAGGAACTGTCTTGAGTACATGAACTGGACTTGATACTGGATAAAAATAAACCAGAAGGTGTGCTCTAGGACTACATCTGACACACTCCAGCTAGAAGTAGTACTCAGTCTGTGGGGTTAAACAAGAGATAGTTCAAAGTAAAAATAAATAAATAGATAAAAACTGTTTGTAATGTTGATTTCTGGTCCTCACTCTCAACTGTTTTGCTCTGCAGATCTCCTTCTGCTGGTCTGCACTATTTGCCAATGTGGATGTAGCCTTAAGGTCCAACTGAGCATTTTTTTGCAGTGTAAAAAGCTCTTTCTGGTAGCTTCAGAAGATGCTCAGTCTGGTTCGTGTTCTTAAAGAGCGAAATGGGGAAGACAATATTTAACCATCTTTGTGAAACAGTACGCATCTCAGATGACAGCCGGAGTAAGTCTGAAGTGTAATAATAAATACTTTAACTCTTACTTATGGCTCCAGAATCTTCATACAATTGTCTTAAATATATACATATATTTTAAAGGTGCAGATATGAACTGTAAAAATACACCAAAGGTGATAGCAAATAATCAAATCCTCTTAATATAAGCCCTGCTTGGTCTCCCATATGATTTTCTGTGCCTGGTAATTTTTTATGGGCTTGTTTATCCTGCAGTGTTGCTTATATATGTATATATAAAGGGAAAGGAGAACAGCAGCCTTTCTTGGTGTAGCAGACAGTCGCTAAATAAATCTGTACTACGCAAGTACAGTGTCACCCTAAATGAGGCATAAATCATGAATCAAATTTGAGAAATAATGATACTAACTAGGACAGTGTGGCATTGTGAATCTTTCATGAGAAAAGAAAAATATGTTTTGCAGTGTTTTGTTTCAGCTGTTTTAATAATACTCAAGTTTTGTTCACTGAGGACTTCATGCCATTTGGATTGTTTTCGTTGAAATGTGAAAGTGACATACTCATATCCAAGTGAGAATAGATTCAGGGTTTTTTCCTCTTTTTAAAAAACAAAGGTACTTAGTACACAACACAAGAATTGCTTATGACACTGGGATGTCAAGACATTTTGTTGCACTGCAAGAAAACATGACAAAACACAATTTGCTATTAGTGCTGTTGGCAGTACTTTGAACTGGTGAAAGAGATACATTCCCGCTTATACAGACGTATTTTGCTTTCTGTGTTAATATATGATAAACATATAATCAGCTTGAAAGATATGATGTTCAGTTCAGTATTTTAAAATTAAGTATGATCCATCTTAAGTTTCAGCATGAGCTCTCATTGGCAGCATGACATTAATAAATCATCAGAGCACCGTTGATCAACTGACTTATTTAACACTGCACAAACTGCAAGAACTTATACTGGGCCACAAACCCTACTCCATGTCTTTGCCATTAAGAGAGTAAATAATTTCATACTGACAGGTTATTAAGTTCTCTCTAGCCCCACAGTTAATATGAAAAAGTATTTAAAAGAGGCTTCTGGACAAAGAACGAGTCTGGTCAGGTCTGGTCCCAGATCAGGGTGAGCTGTTCCAGGTGAGACAGTCACTACTTGCTCTGCTCAGAGCCTCAGCTTCTCCACCTGAAAAATGCAGGAAATTATTATGGTCCCTATAATGCGGTTACAGATTGACTGGGTCCCATTCCTTTCAATCCATTTTCTACTGCTGCTGTAGGATAGTATTTCCCAAGTGCTGTAGTCCTCAACCAATTATCTTAGACTTCAGTTTGACTCGGCTCATTACATGTTTCTCTGCTCTCCATTCCCTGCTCATCTTTCTTTGATGTTACATTTTCATACATTATATTCCCCACAGGCACTTGTAGGATTCAGCCTGTATTGGCCTTATTAGAACTTTCACTATCTTCATAATGAACTGGCTCTGTTTTCTCATTTCATGTAATGAAAAGAAACCACTGTCAAATAGCAACCATTAATAGCATGAATTTCTCCATCTCGCTAAACAGAAACACTCAGATCTTCGCCTGATAAATTTAGTAAAATTTGATTTAACTCTGTCTCCTTTGAAACACCAGCCTGGCACCTAAATTAAGTCTTAGATTAGAACAGTCATCAAGACTTTCTCTTTCCTCTAGGAAAAGAACAGAAATATCTGAAGAATGATTCAGCCTGTACAAGGTGGATTCCCTAAATACAAAGGGAGGGTGTGTGAACACCCTCTGTGGAGCAGGGGAGCAGCCTTGCATGCCTGGAGTCCTGACTTCATGTCCTTCACAGAAGGAACATCTACATAGGCTATGTTCTTCAGTCTGCCAAAGAGAAATGCAGAGAAGATATGGAAAAAGTGTCAGAAGACCATGACTACAATGGAGAGGAAGAAGTACCCACTATTTTTTCTGATACCAAAAGTGTGGGCATTAAATGAAGGCAACATGCACAGCCTCAGAGAAGGCCATAGTGGTTCTGCACACAGTGTGTAGCCGAGTATTACCTGCCATGAGCCTGCCTGCTGCAGATACTGATCCTTTATGGGGGTTCAGTGGCAACTGGAGAACTTCATAGAAGAGAAATCCAGCAAGGACTGCTAACAGGAAGCCTCTAAGATGCAAATTTTTGGAAGCTGGCAGAGTTTCCTGGGTAAATATCACTAAATGTTCCCTCCTTTCTTGCACTAATTCCTAGGCATCCACTTTTGGTCACCATTAAGGACAACTGGGCTAAATGAACATCTTGCACAAGCTGGTAAGACAGTTTTTACAGTCTTCGGTACCTCAGCTATCCACCTAAAGCTGGTGGAGTGAATCTGTGCCTCCATTTGCAATGTGTGGTTGTGGGTTCCCCATAGAGGAAGGTCTGTTCAGACCTGCTAATGGGCCTGCTCCTGAGAGCCGAGTTGCACATATGCATTGGCATTTGTTAAGATAAAGTTTCTAACACAACATTAAATGGAGTTTTAAATGAATGAGCTGATAGAAACGCCATCCAAATGATCACATTTCAGTTCAGCAAGACTGGATTTCTTTTCATTTGAGAGAGCTCTGATCTAATTTCATGTCTTTCCACTGGATTTTTATTTCTCCCAGTCGGCAGTGTAATGGGTTACATTCTGGTAAACCACACAAATATTTTCTAACTGCAAACCATCATGTTTCAGTGGTTTCAGCTTTTCAGATCATTTTCTACAACTGTTATTACTACGCTATTGTAACCACCACTTTTTTGCAGATTGAATGTGCTGTTATTTGAACTCTGATCCCCTGGATAGAGTGTGAACAGCACCTTTAGTAGGATGGCAAATGCTATGCCGTTTAAATGGTCATCATTTCTTTGTATACATTGACCACTGGAAAAAAAAATAAGCTCTGGTCTTTTACTAATGCATTAATTATGTGAATTAGAATATTTAACCATTTTAAAGCATGGGGTGAGTGTGTGCTGAGTTGTTTGTGGGACTGAATTTCTAATAATTTTTTTAATTGGAGGTTGAATTCAGGTCCAAGTGGGCAGATCTTAATAACAATGTAAACCACTAATCACACACTAAGCAGATCTTGATGTGTCTTCAATATTTAATTCAGATATCCTTAAATAATTCAATGATTTTTAATTAAAGAAAATAGGGTATTTAGTTGATTTTGTTAGGCCAGGGAATATTTATCAACGTGATTCCATGCCTTTACTGTTCTCTAATATCTTTTCTTTCCCTGCTTGGTATTTTATGGCTTTTGGATTCTTTCTTAGTTACATATTTTTCTACAAACAGGAACTTTGATTTGCAAATGTGAACATGATCAATAAAAACCTATGGCTTCAAAGTGTCCTTGTTTATATTTAAATCCTTCCTCTCACCTGCTGTTTGTTGCTTTTTAGTTATGTCACCAGTCCCAATGGAGCTCAAAAAATTTAGCTAGCCCTCTCTAAACTCCCAGACATGTTCTTTTCCCATGTACTCTCCTGTCCCTGCAGTTTCTGATGTAAAACAGATTTAAGTTTGTGTAGAGCAGAGGTCAACATGAAAGCTTAAAACAAAGCAAAAAAAAGCTGGCATTCAACTTTTAGCTCTGGTTCTTATTATAACTCAAAGCTCTATTTTAGTAATTTAAAAATGGTAGTATTGTTCTACATTCATACCCTACCTTTCACTTTCGCTGAATTTCCTAATGACTGTGGTGACCAGTTTAGATAAACTTCTAGACTAGTTGATGATCATTTAAACAGCAGCAAATTGTGCCATAATAGTAACTGACAATGATTTTGCAAATTGAGCTCTGTGAAGTTTGTACTTGTTTTGCTTTAGTTTATGGCCAAGAGCAAAGCTTTGAACCCATTTGTCCCATTCCTGAGCAGTTGTTTGCACAATCATGACTTTGGTGAGCCTTTGGTATGGGTAGTGTGAGTAGTGGCTTCATGAGATCACTTCAGTGATAGATTTCTAAAAAGTTTGTTGCTAAATACTTCATTTTTTTTATTTCTTCTTTTTTGACAGAACAGCATTTTCAGTTCTGTAGCTTTGTAGTAACACATCCCTTTCTGAATGCCTCAGTAAATAATCATGAGTTAAGTGTTGAATGATGATTAAAAACTGCATGCTATGGCTCAAGGTGTTAGTCCATTTACAAGTGTGGTGTACATGTACCCAAATTTCCGCATTTTTCAGTGCTTAATCAGATAGAAATACCAATTGGATGTGTCATTCAGTGTTGTGCTTAGGGTCATTAAACCCTGTGGTAATGGGTAAATCCAGACCCTGCTGTGGCCTTATAAGGCAATTTGGCAAAGAGACCAGTGCTATTTTACTATGTTGATGGGAGCTGGACAAGGACTGCATCCCTGTTAAGGGAAGAAGCCCCACTGTATGAATTTGCTACATCTTAGTGTATGTGGAACATGTCTAAGCCAACAAGGTTCTAAACAGAGCACCTGCCAGCCTCTTACCTTCTTCTAGGGAGAGCTATATACCCAGAACAGCCCTAAAGCTGCTCCCTGGTCCAAGAGTGTTTTTCTTTCTGCTTTTCAGTTCAACATCCATCTTGAACATAAATTTCTGTGAAAAAAGTACTTCTTCCCCAGGAATTTCATTTATGCAAAATGAATCCTGAGGTGAGGTAGAACATAATGAAGGTATTCACTGTAATAATTAATTATAAATAGAATATTTATTATTATAGAATATCATTATTATTATAGAATTGAAAGCCGAATATTATAAAGGTTTAGGTCTTGTCCTGTAGTGGGTTGGCAATTAGACTGAAGTTAGAAGGATACAAGAGGTATTTGCAACTTCGTGGGAGCTCATAAAAGATTGTAGTTGGTATTCTGCCCATAGCAAAGTCTAAGACTAGCTCTCAGCTGTGAGTTTGGTATTAATTTAACACCTATTTTGCTTCTGGATGAATGTGACCACTCTTTCCTCAGTGGTCATTTATTGCCCCTTTGGTAGAGATGACTTCTTCATTGAGGTGGAAGATAGGGTAGAATGTGAAGAGCAGATAAGGTGACACTGGTGAAACTGAGTCCTCTGAAAAATTAGAGAAAGGGGGTTTCTATCCCTGATACCTGAGAAACCGTCATGGGCCTAAGGCCTTCAAATGTGTTTGATTCTTTTGTGTGCAATAAAGAATTTGAGTTCTTTGAGTGTTTTGTGGAAGGTCAGGTGGTTAATTTTGAAGTTGTTTGCCACAGCTGTGTAAATCTTAAGAGAACACAGTGAGGTCTTGAGTGCATAGCATAAACTCAGGAGATCTGAGGTGGACATTGTAAGAGGTAGGACTTGTCATGAGAAAACTCTCAATGATAAGGGAGAGTCATTTGCAGATAATTCTGAGATGGAAGGAATGAAGATGAGAATGAAGCGGCATGAGATTTGGACCTAGGATGCCATGGGGTATTCAAGCAACAGATATTCTTCAGAATCCACTGAAGATTTAAGATTATTTTAATACCACTGATCCCTTGCCCAAGAGCCCTGTAAAGCATGTCAAAGTGTAGGAAGTTTTAGAAATTTCAACAAATAATATTGTTACCACCAGTGCTTAAAAATCATGAATTCTGTTCCGAAAAAGATTTAGACGAAAATAATAGAAAAAATGCATGCAATGCATATAATAAAAGCTAATGTGTCACATTTTCAAGCATTCTCTGGTATTATTGTTACAAATGTTGTCATTTTATTGTTAGATTTAATATATTGCATATCCTCCCTTGCTGCAGACTAACACTAAATAACTGAGACTTGCGTATAATCTTGAGATGGCAATATTGTCCAGATGGCAGCCTTTTTCTTCCAAACTGTGGCAATCCATCTTCACCCTTGTTTCCATATTAATTGCTCTTCCTCATTATTGTATGCTGATTAAAGCTAAAAAAATGGAATTTCTAGGTCCTATTCCTAACCCTTTTGCACTACAATATTGCAACATGGTTGTTCATAATCTTGACAATTTATTTTTCATTAGGAAATCACCACAAATATATACTGATATTCTCTGGTTAGAGTTGAAGGTGATTACATTCAATTTTGTATATGTTCAGTGGACTCTTATTTGGCCAATGTGACAGGTTATCATGTGAAAACATGTAAAATTACAGAACATGGTAAAAGATTTAAAGATTTTTTTTTTTTGGTAGACATAGAAAAACTGCCATTTTACAAAATCCAAAATTTCCTGCCTTTGCCTCCTTGCTGTTGATGCCATTGGAATGGTGCATACTCTGCACAACTCTAGAAATTAAGCTTTGTATTTCAACGGACTTGCAATTTTTCCTTTGGAAATACAAGATACAGCCCTAAAGACTACAGGTCTTTGTCTGAATGTGAGATAATGCAGCTGTTGAAAGAAACATTGTCTCAAGGAAGCTGTTCATAGCCTAAATTTCCACCAACATCAAGGGTTCAGGTAAGAGTTTGTGTGCTAGTGGAAGCTTTAGGACTCCTTATATTCAAGACATTGTTTCATAAAAATATAGCAATGCATTGCATTTTGTTTGCTGGAGAGTCAGATTCTGTCTGCTGTATTGTCCTTCCGTAATTACTTTAGAGAGGTTCACCAAAATAAATAGGGGTATTTACAGAGCTTTGGCTGCTTCCACTCATAAATAGGACCATCAAGACACAATTATTTTCATGCAAAATATTTTTAATGTTTTAAAAGGTGTATTATAGTTACTTAAATCCCCCACACCCACCCCCGCAATCTGAGTTAAGTGGGTGAAAATTCTGTCTTCAGAATCTCAAGTTTCAAAAGAAACATAACTCTGGATTTTGGATCGTCTGACTTCCTTTTCCAGTGATGTGTCAAGTCCAGTATTTCAGTGTGAAACACTGATGTGACAGACTGCCATAATGCAATGTGTTTAACCACCTCAATGATGCATCAACTGGAAGGAGTTCCCAAAGATTCAGTTCACACATGCACACACACACAAAAAAAATGAGGGAGAAACAGTTTGGGGAAGCGGAACATAAATCTTTTTCACATAGTTTGGCACAAGTTCAATTATTATTTGTAAATGTTCAATCAATTAGACCATTCAATTATTTAACTTGTAACTTTGAAGGCAGATTATCTTTTCCAGGAGAAAAGCTCTTCTTAACCAGGACCTTTTATGTTAACTGCTCCAGAAGGAAAATGCTACATTTGCCGTAGGACATGAATAGAGATGTAGGATAAAAGTGTGTAATACCATCATGTCTTTGGCTGAATTTTCATAGGAAAGGGCTAATTAAACCTTTAAACTCCCAAATTACACAACTCCTTCCCCACCCAAAAAAAAAAAAAAAAAAGCAACTCACTTCTTTTTCCTTTCCATTAGTAATTATATTTAAGATAAGTCATACATATATAGTCACATATATAGTCAGCTAATGACTTTATAATATTTAATGTTAATTAAATTTAATTTAATAGTGGCAATCCAATATTAATTGCAGATAGATTCACATTTACAAGTTGAAGAAACTGCATGAAAGCCCATTAATTTTTCCTTAATTTTCAAATATTTTTCCAGAGTCTCACTTTCACATTTGTTTTACCTGTAAAATATTTAAGTTCAAAACCTGGCAATTCCCATACAAGATAGCATAATCTTCATAAATTATCAACAATAACTTCACAAACATTGGGAAGCACAGTTGGGTGACTTGGCTGGCGTCTGGGAGCCATAGAGGGAAGACTTGTAAATATGGAGATGCAGAAAACTAAGAGTGAGAAAATCTAAGAGTAAGATGTGAGGGAGACCGATAGCAGGTAAGTACACACCATACACTGTTGTATTTCTTGAGTATCACTTTCCAACTCTGTCATCAGGGGGCAAAAAAACTTGTATTAAACATTCTTGCCTGCTGCAGGGGCAGAGCATGCCTGTTGGAGAGCAGGAACACTGGTGGATTTGACAGCCCCATGGTGGCACTAGAGGCAGCAGTGGGACACTGGAGCTGGAGGTATGTCTCCTCTGTGGAAACAAAACTCATGGGACAAATTCATTGAATACATTTTAAGTGAACAAACCAGAACTGTCTGCAGTCTGGGAGCAGATTGGAGCAGACCGTGAGTGGCTGTGGTCCACTGATGAAACAACAGCCGAAATAGTGTTCAAACATAAAACTGCTTGCATTTTCTCTCTCTCCTGTCGAAGGCAATTGCTGTGTTGGCTGCAGAAGCAGTTTGACTGAGCCCTGAACATGTAGACCAAATCTAAATCACAACCAGAGTCTGTCTGAAACCTCGTCTGCCAGCAAGCACAACAAAAATGTCTGTCCAAGCGCTGCTGCAGCTGACTTAAGACATATCGTAACAATGAGCTGCCTCACTAACTGGCTGAACGCGGGAGTCTTGGCTGCCTGCTTGTGACTGCATGTAACCTTTTCAAAAGTACACAAATATCTTAGGAGCCTGAATCTCATTGCAAGTCAGATAGCTGAAGGGTGACTAACATAAACAGTCTAAATGCAGCAAGATTGCCTGGAATGGTATCGTAAATCTCAGAGCTCTCCTACCCAAGTTTTAGCGGTTGCACTCTGTGGAAGTTGCAGAGTGGCTGGCTGAGCATTAAAAGGTGCTTAGTTGTCCAAATCTGGCTGATATTTGGAAGAGCAAGTGGCTGCTAATGTTTTTCAGCCTCCTGTTGTCCCTCTTCGCTCATGCCTGTCGAACTTCTCTGGGACTTTGCACTGGCCACATGATGTTGGTCTGCAGGTGTGTGATGCCGCATATATGCACCACGTGCTACCCGAGGTGGTGGTGAGTGTGGAGTGTTCTCACAAAGTATGCAGCATGCCAGGCTCTCTTTAGTTCAGTGAGGACTGGAGAGTTTTTTCCCCTGTGGATCTTTTACATTCAAGTCAGGCTTCACATAGCCCACAGTCAGGAAAAAAAAAAAAAAAAAAAAGAAATCTTCCACTACAGAGACAAATAGCAACATGTGGCTGGAAGATAACAGAAATGTATATGCAAGTGCAAAAATTAAATATGGAAATATGAAAATGAGGGAATTTATTTTTTTTTAAAAGCAAAAGAACAGATTCACTTGTCATTGCTGGAAATTACATGGGGCTTTATTTCTTTAGCCCACCTCAGAAAAACAAAATAGAAAAAAGTGTCCATAGATAAGAAGCACCATCACAGTACTCTGTCTTTTTGGTTGGCATTCGGTTTGGCTTTTGGTGGGAAACTTTTGCAAAACTCTGCAGCCACCCTGAAAAAGAACAAAAAAAATATATATAAAGGAGAAAAAGAACATTAGAACGAAATGTGCAGAATGTAGATGTGCAGTCTTCCTGCCTTCCCCGCTCTGTCTCCAGTCATGCTGCAACATCACACCTTCCTGAGAAACACTGGCTTTATTTTAAAAGTTTGTTTCTTCGTTTTCCACTGTCGTTTTCCACAGCTCCTGCCTCTCTCCCTGTCCCTTCTCCCTGTTCACAGCCCACATCTTTGCCAGATATTTAATGTAAAAATGATTACCTCAGCTTCTTGCAGGCTCTGCCCCTGCTCCCTGCTCTGTGGTGGTTTAAACAAGCTGCCTGGTTGCTGCAAAAAAATCACGGTGCTCAGCAACGAAGCTGTCTGTCTCTGAGCCACATCATGCTGGAGTTTGCTGTTAAGAACTGCCTCCAGGAGCAGCAGAGTGATAGAGATATAGACTGTAGTGTCAAAGATGCAGACTGCTGGAATCACTATTCCTTCTCCTGTTAATGAGTCAGTCTGTATTTACAGAGGAATAAAGTGAAAAACACCTATGATCCTGTAATTTTCATTAGTCCCCAAGAAATCAAGTTATTGAAGTATTCTTCAGAAGGGAAGAAAGCGAGTTAGCTAAGCTTCCTCTTCTTATGCAAGGATTTTGTATTTATTTTGCTCATATTGCATTTTAAAGTGTGTGGGGCTGGGACTGTCTCTCACCAGGGGCCTTTGCTGTGTCAGGTACAATTAGAAACCAAGGCTAATTGGGGCCAATATTCCATTATATGTATTACAGTGATAGGGAAATGAGCTTTCATTTTAAGGTAACTGGTCCTGGCATGTGTGTTGAAGCAGTCCTGACTTTGGAAACAAACACAGGCCCCTTTTCCACATACAGATACCAAATTTTCAGGGTGCAAAAATAAGCAGTGACATATTGAGTTTACTTACCAGAACACATCTCAAAAACTGCTAGTGTTTCAAGTCTGAGGCTGCGTTGTTTGGCCTTTAAAATGCTAGAAAACACTTTCTATTAAAAAAAAAACAATGTTTGATAGTTAGCTTCAACATTACCCAGTAAAACCAGCTTTCCATTAAACCACCAATAAATAGTCTAAAATTGGTGTGATTTATCAGTCCCATGCTATACAACAGGAGCCTCATGACAGCCAGGCCTTTATAGAGCGGAGGAAGGCCCTACAGTGCACCAGGAAAGCCAGAAGACATGTTATTCATTCCTTAGCCATTAGAAATAATTAGGGAATCGTGGTCCCATCTCTTCCCATCTGATTAATAACAAGTTGTGCTTCAGAACGTGCTGTTATGAAAATTGGAGAAGGCAGGACTGTAGTTAAGCCTGTAGATGTACATGCCGGAGACACTCAGGCCTTCAGAGCAAAGTGATCGCATAGGGAAAAGAGCCTTGGTCCTTTTTTTGTGTGTGTTGCAACACCCAGACTCCAAAGAAAATAGAATGTGAGACAGCCTTAACGTTCTTGATGAGCAGAGGGTCCTTGCTACTACTCCCTTGCTTGACTGTTCCCACTATGTTATTCTCTCACTTTTTTTGTTGAAATCGCAAATAGTCCCAGCTTGCAGGATGGTGCGACTGCAACATGGTGCACCCAGAAGAGGCTTGCGCTCAACAGATCAGTGCCTGATAGGCTTCCATGATGATGTATGCTGGTTAACAATGTGCTCATGATCCTGAGCAATAGGCATATGAACACAGAAGGGAGTAATCAGAGAGAGAGGATTAATTGCCTTTTTTATATTTTATATCAGTCTAAAGAAACTAGGTTTTCCTTTCTCTGGACAGAGTAATATCATTCTCCAAATGAGGTAGGCATCCTTTTATTGCACCCTTTTTTCTCTTCATTGTCACCCATGCACGTTGTTCCCACAATTTATGCTCTACTTTGTAGAGATGTTTACTATACTCTACTTGTTTCCTCTACTTTGAGACCTTATTTTCTCTGCTTCCCTCTCTTTATGTTTACTTTTTCTTTACAATGCTTCTCATATTAAACTTTATCTTCCACTTGACTAGCTCCTTTCCAATCATTTTTACTCTCTTGAGAGTCTATAATTTTCCTGGGCTAGTAACGAACCTCAGACCACTCCTCAGCTTTGAAGAGTGTCTTTTACCATCTCAGCCATATAGATTGTGTACCTTAACTTCTCTTCATCTTCTTCTGGCATACAGTTCCTCTAAGCACTCCTCCTGGTTTCCACAGGTCAACTAGTCATATTCAGAGACCCTGGAAGAGTAACCTGCTTTGAAGGTTCGTGCTACCTGCTCGTTCCCTGAACAGGAAACTGTCATGTTTCTTCTCCTACCCACCACAGTTAACTCCAGGTATTCATTCAATATTCTATGAGTCAGAAGATTATGAAATAGACTATTTATTATCTTTAAAGGCTGCACAAAATGGTAAATGCTTTTCATTTTGCCTACTCCTGACTGGCTCCAGAGAGGCGGGAAACTCGAGATAGGGACACCTCCATACCTTTTTGGGAGATTTCAGTAATAAGAGAGTATTGGTCTGGTCTGTCCTGCACCTCCCTGTGATGCTATGAGTGCAGTGAACAGGTAGGCTTGAGTTACTGCAAGCACTGGAGTAGGTTATCCTTCCCTGGCTTGTCAAGGACTTGGTGGAGGTCTAGTCAGATTACTGTGCACAGTTTGAAACCAAAGATAAATCAGACTCTTCCTTTAGTAGTCTGAGCATTCATCAGCATGTTTCAGATCACATGTTTCTTGGAATGATTGCTTAAAGAAGGCACAGATAAAAAAAATATAGGAGTCCAGTTCAGGTGTATAATGTACTCTTTGTATACGACTCCTCTTGTGGAACATGGGGGGGATTGTAAAAAACTGAACAAAATTAACATGCAGTAAGTTAAGTAAATTTATACCTCATATATTAAATAAATAGCCACTCTGCTAGAGAACTACATACACACAGAGTATATGTTAATGTTCAGAAAATATACAGATAGAAGCCAGTTTCCTGTGCCTGTAAAGGCTGTCAGTAGACCCACAGAATAATATCTGTCATTCCAGAAATGAGATCAGGGATCAAAAATGTTTTCACAATTGCAAAAGTAACAAAGAAATGTCTGCAATCTCTGCCTGATTACAGCAGTAACTCTTGGCCCTACTCTCCCTATTAATGGAGACATGGGTGTTGCTGGGTAGGTATTTTTTAATCTTAATAATACAGTCTTTGATAACTTATGGGAGGTCTTCAGTGGGAGTTTTCCATGGACAGTATGACCAGAAGAGCTTTACCAGCTTCTATGAGAGCGAAATGGGCTTTGTGAGGTTTACTCAGTTCTTCGCTCTTTGTTGGAAAACTTTGTAGTTATCTATCATCTAAAAACAAAACAAAACAACAAAAAAAATAACCAAACAAAATCCCAAACCCACCTTCTGTTCTCTAGTTCTTGTAGTTTTAGTGAAGAAAAAAAAATCTGTGAATACAACTCAATGATGATTAAAGGTGAGGGATATTATTAGGAACACTGCAAGGTTAGAATTCCTATATTGCACCAGGGAAGTGGTCTATATATTGCAGCACCATACCTCCGGCAGGAGCCAGAGTCTGAATATTCAGTTGAAGACACAATTTTGTGATAATAAATGAGAGCTATGCTGTTCCAGACCCAGGTCTCTTCTTATCTGCCAGTAATTCAGGTTAACTGTTGTAATGCCAGAGATCCTTGTATTATACAAACATTGGATTTCTGTGTTTATTCTGTTGGATTTAATTTGACTTTGGTGAAATATAGTGGCATTGTGTATTAACAGCCTAAATATCCAGAGTGAGGAAAAAAAGGATTTCCTTTTATTCGTTTTGAATTTGCATCTCTCTATTATCACTTCTTGTCCTTGTGTTACAAAACAAGAACAGAAGCGGTAGATCTATATTCTCTAAACCAGCCGTGGTTTCACATACTTTTTATCATGTTCCAGAGGAAGCTGTGCTATTGTTTTATACAATGCCAGTAGTACCACAGTACTTCAAACAGTTCTGTGAAACATAGTTCCTTCTATTCCTGCTGTTATCATTTCCTAGGACATTAGAAAAGATCCTGAGCCCAAAAGGCTGGATTAAGATCTTCACTTCTTCAACAGCTGAGGTCAGTGGCTCCTGTCCTTTAGTTTGCACTTCTTACTCCATCTGAGACAGGTTACAAATAGACTCCTCCAACCTAACAAGCAAGCAGGTCTTAGAGGCAACTGTTTCTGCTGTTGTGCCCCTAATGAGCAAGCCCTAAAGAAGGTAATTTCTCTTATCCATTACGTAGCATCAAAGCCTGAATTCAAAACTTTCTGTGGTTTTAAGAGGTCTGCCCTCAGTGCTAGGGTTTTTGAGCAAACTGTGCACCTGATACTACTAATTACTGTAGGTCAGGCTCTTATTTCTTTCTACCAGAAATGCTTTTGGGTTATTAAAATACAAAAATGTCTAAGTGACTGACTTCCATATAAAGGGGGGAGGGGAAGGAGCCACACATAACTTGAGTTACTCGAGCATAAGGTATTTTTATTCAGTTGAGCCCTTTAGTTCAGATTAGGATCATAGCTTCCTTTGATTGTACAAGTTACTTTGAGTTCTTAGTTCAGTGTTGAAAAACTAACACTTCTAGACATTCCTGACAAGTTCAAATAAAAATCCGTTAGGGTCTTCTGAATTTAAATCTCACTGTAAAGTTGAATTTTCAAAAATGTCTATCTACAGTATATATGAATCATTACAGGAAAACAAGAACAAAAGTTAAGGCAGAATGGGAAAAGTCTTATTTGTATTTTGCATCTTAATACTGGGAGAAGAAACTCTGTATGTTATAGCAAACAAATTTGTAATGGATTCTGAGAAAACGGTGGAAAGATTGTGCTTATCGTGAAGAGTGGTATATACATTTTTCCTTCTTATACCCCTATGTAGTAAGAAGCAATAGCACTAGTGTCAGATTCTTTTGGAAAACTCTTGATTGGTTTATTTATTTGTACATATATGGCAAGGGAAACATAACTTATTTATTTATAATTTGTCATATAATCATAATAAATGACACAGTACTTTTGTTTTTACTCTACTGGCTTTATAAAGAAGGCCAATGTTTTAACAGATGGGTAAGTCAGAACTGACCAGGAAGCAGAACAAAAACCCAAACACAACCTCCTCTAAAGCTAATATATCTCAAGGAGGCTGTAATTATTTCCTTCTCTGTGACTTACAGCAACATATTGAAAGTTAATAAAGATAAATGTAACATTTACTGTGTAATAAGAGATTGTGGAAGGAAATAAACAAACCTAGGATATAGTGCATCTAAGTAAACACAAAGCTTGTAAAACCTTGAAACTCAAATATCAAGAGCACTGCAAATTAATGCTGCACACAATAGACCCTTTGGAAGCTAACTTAATCCACCCCCATGTATCTACATGAGGGCCATGCATAACAATGCATGAGCTGGATTTCCATTAGAGTTTCCTCTGCAGGCTGTCAGTTGTTTGAAGAAATAACAATTTCCTAGGCATGAAAGCTTTTTCAGAATGTTCCCACTGATGTGTAATAAAAGTGACTTTACTTTTTTTCCTTCCTCCCCTCCCTCAGCCGCTCCCCCCAAGATGCGACTTTGGGGGGAGAAGAGGATGGACTCAGACCCCCGGCCCCCTACCAGCTCACCTTGCCTGGATTATCAGTGCAGGTGTTAAAATAATTGAAGGTGTGGTAGGAGATACAACCCCTAATAGCTTTTCCTATATGGAGATTACCTAGGTAGAGAATGCAGGAGTACCTGAAGAATAGGCATGTGAGTACCTTATTAACATAGCACCATTCAGCGGCAGCTGCATATCTGGAAAAAAAACCCTTTAAAGAGCCTATTCATCTATGTTAATGGGCCCATTGCACAGTACATTGTGTGGGAAATTAAGTCTCTGGCTGTGAACTTCCTGTGCTGTGCAAGCTGCCTTGACTCTTTTTTATTGCTTCAGTGTTATTATCTCCTCCTGGAAATAAAAACAATCATGTTCTCACATTTGAGAAGCCAAAACATTCCCAGATAACAAACTGGTTGAAAGTTTCTTTTGTTTCCCTTATTAAGTGAAAAAATATGTTTTGAAATTAAAGTAAACCCTAAATTAACATCAAAGCCCATCAAATTAGCTGAGCTGTCATACGCATGACAATGTTGGGTTTTCTTTTTTTTTCTTTTCCTCCCCTGTAATATACACAATTTAAATTGGTTTCCTATTTATTGTTCCTTCCTTGGAATTAATTTTTGCCACAAAATATGTTAATTTATTCAAATAAGACATGATTTTTGAATGTTTAACTAGCAAAAGAACTGCTTTCCTGCTGAAAGACTGAGGTAGAAAATAACATTTTTTTTTGAAAGCATTTCTCCAAAATGTAGCCCCTTTCCATTTTAGCACAGTGTGGACAAATTGTTTAAAAGTAGATCTGGAAAACTACACCAAAAAAAGAGGAAATTTTGCTTATTCAGCTTATTTTCAAGCTCTATCATGAATTTGAGAGTAATATACGATGTTGTGCAGCCTATACCACCTTCAAGAAAGAATTATCATCAAATATTTAAACAATTTTTCATCTTTCTTTATGATCCAAATGCTGCACGTTGCATCATCTTTATCATCATTATCTTCATCATGCTGGTAAAAGAAAGGACTAATGATCAATACTAGCTGATTACAACTCAATTAAGGAGGATCTTTTCAGTGTCAATTTCGGTTTTCATCTTGCCTCTTCCTGTCCTTCCGCATTTTCAAGTTAACTTAATAAGTTCCACTATTTAACATGTTTAATGAACATACTGGAGTATAAGCAAAATCATCAGTTAATGTGCTGTATTTCTTCCATGGTGCATACTCAACTTCTCTTGGACAACATTAATACATAAAGAGCAGACAAAAAATCCAAACTCTTGCTGTTATAAAATGAGAGTTCTTGATGTGAAGTGCAATAGATTTTAGCTCTTCAGATAAGCAGCTATCTAGAAGCATAGTAAAGATGGCTAGGAAAACCTCCAAGTCTGTTACCAAGCAGTAGAGAGAGTGGAAGGAAGCCAATGTGGAAGAAGCCTCCTAATACAAATCATCACTTTACCCAGTCTGTTTGCACAGACTTCTTTTGCAACCATCCTATCATATTTCTTCAAAATTGTGTCTGTGAACTCTTTGGGGCAGGGATGGTTTGGTACACACAGTACCCTGCTCTGTTTTCTATGCTTGTTAGTGCTCAACAGTGTCATCATAATGCAAATTATTGTTGTTGCTGGTAGGGACTGCTGAGTGCTCTTTGGGTATCTGCAAGTCTGACAAGTGGTAACACAATAATATCAGAGAGGAAATCAATATTTCATGTTAGTTAATGATTTAATTATGGAAATCCTTCCCTTAATGCCATTAGTTGACTGAAGTCCCCATAAATTGTATTATATTCAGCTCATCTTTCTGTGGCACTCTGAATTACACCTTCCTGACATTAGAATGTTGGAATCTTAAAGAGATTTCTCTTTCCAGTTCAGTCCAACACTTTGTTCACAAATGCAGGCCATCTGGGAAAGTGTACCTATTAATGCTCTGGGAGGTATTGTTAAGAGTCTGCATATTTTAAAAAGTCAGAGAAAATTATAACTGCAGGAAGATCAACACATCACACTCTCATTACATCAGTAGATTTGACATCAACATTATTAATTTTTTTCCAGTGGTATTGTATTTTTTTCCTTTCTGATCATATATTTATTTTTAAAACAACTTGCAACTTTTTTTTTTTTTTTTTTTTTTTTAAGGTTGGCATTTTGCAGGATTTATAGTGTGTTGTTGAGTTTAAAAACGTAAAATGAAGTTCCAGGCTAGCCATTCCCATTTAGTCACTTTTACACATCAATGTTATTTTTCTGTATAAAGTGTGCAGTTGGAATTTCAAGAATCACAGAGAGGTCAGTAATTTAGGTGCAAGCGAGATTTTTTGAAATGGTTCCTGTAAAGATAATTCAGATTAATGGGCCATTTACAGTCTTGCTAACTTACTAACTGGCTATGTGCTCTAGGTAATCAGGGTGACATTACTGCCGGCGCAAAAATGACATCTCGTCATCAGAAATTTTCTTCATTGGCACGGAAAATGCCAGGCACATCACCTCTGACTGTGTGGCCACCACATCTATTAACCTTATTGATTTGGAGTCATGCTGTGCCACACTGGAAAACTACTCCCTGCTGAAAGACTCAAGTGGATCAATCCTGAACCATGAACAAAAACTCAATAACAAAATGTAGTAGGCATCTTTCTCCATTAAGTATTCCACAAAGAAAATCACATTAGAGAACATCAACATGAGGAACTTCCCTCGGGATTCTGTGATCTCCCAGAAACTAACAGCGAAAAATAGCAAAACAGGAAGGAAAAGATGTGCATATTACTAAAGGCACTTTATATTGCTTGATATATTATCTTCCTATAGTGATATTTTAATTTTATACTGTAATTCGATTCCCCTTTCTAAACCTTAAAAATCCTAACTTGTTTTTTTGTTTTTAGTGATGATTGTCCCTGGTAAGTCCAGTGGCAGACAATTCTGAAAAAGTTTTCTCTCCTTTATTAACCCTTCAACTTTTTCATGTATTTATCAGTATTTATCTTTGAGAGCCTCATTGTGATTGGGCTTGAAAATGAAACAAGCCATCTAACTCCATTCGGCCTCATACAGTTAACAAAGAAGGCAATAAAAGGAGTTCCAGAGCTTCATATTTCCTGACAAAAGATAGAGGACTGAAGCAAGCCCCATTCATATTTAAATGTTGCTGGCTTTGGAATTAAAAGTCCATCTTTCATGTTACTATTTCCATTCCTTACTTTTTTGTTGGTGTTTGCCGGCAATGAAACCTATGTCCCAAACTTTAGTGCGACTCTTAGTTCAGTGTGCAGAACTTCTGTTCCTAGAAAATATTCCTTGTCACAGACAACTGAGTCTTTCTTAAATAGCAGTTGTGCACCATTATAGTTTTTAATTGTCTTGGAAAACTCATTTAGGGCAAGAAAAGTGTGGATACAACTTCTCGGTGCACATGTGAGTAATGACTGGTAATAGCTAAGCAAGTTTTATTAAAACCAGTAGGACCCCTCTCCTCGGGAAAGATTACTCACACAAGTAAAGGGTACGGGAAGGGACAGGACTGTTTCTGCTGTTCACTACTGCGACAACAGTATTTTTGCCCAAGGGTCTGATTTGAACTTGACAGCTAAAGCCTACAGGCGTAGGGTTTAATTTTGCACTGGTTTTGGTGTTAATGAATAGAGCAAAGTTCATTAAAAGTACTCCTTGCACTCCGTTCTGTTATCCTGTTATCTGTATATTTATCTATATTTTATTTCAAAGAAAATTCTGGATTATGCAAAGAAGGGAAAAGAAAATGCAATGACATATTAGAAAATATTATCAGTTACTTGGAAAAAAGTGATTTCTCAAAGCCACATAAAAGTCTGGAAAGTATTCTTTTTATTCCTTGGGAAATAACCCTGGGTTTCTAATTAATATCGTGAAATTAAGGCCATTTATCTGAAAAAACGAAAAAAGATCTATATATGCTCCAAAGTTCAGTGTTTGTCCCTGAGCTCTAGCATGGAATATACTGTGTGAAAGTCTAACATGGGATATGCCATGTATCATCTCTATTTAGAGCCCCTAGGCAGGAAGTATGGATAAAAAAAAATAATCAAAATTACTGTTTTTCTTTACTGAAAGCCCTCTAAGGAATTCATTGGAATGAGTTCTGTCTGCCCATCTAATTGATAATTATTTAATTAGCAATTTATAATGATAATGGGATTTTACCCCCCACCAGTCCATCTTGTCTGTAAGAAAAATATAAGTAGACAACCTTATGTAGTACTTTACCACTTTTGGCAGTTGGCACAAGATACTGTGGGCCAGCGTTGCAATTCCCTACAGTTAAACCATAAAAGCAATGTATTCATATATTTCCTTTGCCCACAGTGTTTCCTTTTCTCATTACCGTGGGTGACTGGCATTCTCACAATGTGTGTGGGTGCACAGGCTTGTTGTGTCACCATGGACAGTTCTAAAAGCAGCTTCATTAGTTCTTTTTACAACAAAAGCTAGGTTTTTTTTCCTGCCTTCTCTTTCTTTCCCTTAGTTGGCATGCGGGTTGAATTTTTCTTGGACCCCCTGCTTGACTTTTTTTTTTAGAGCTCCTTTTGAACAGTGCAGCAGTGTGAACACTAGGAATTGTAACTGATAGACTGTTTGCAGGAGAACTCATGAAAGTTCTCTTTGTTCACTTCACATCAACCAGGTTTATGTGGGCCCTCCCCCACCTCAGCCAAACAGGGAAAAGGAAATCCACTTTTAATTATACATTGATGGGAATCACTGTATAGCGAAATTGCATCAAGTGGAGAATGCCCACTTTATACTCTTTTATCTAAGAATCCAAAAGAAGCACTGATGTAAAAAAATGGATATGCAAGCATAGAGTCTGCAATATATAGCCAGGCCTGACTAATTTAAATCAATTTGCCAACTCCACTTCCAGTACTGATAAAAATTTTCAGCAGTATCTTTGCATTGTGAGAGTGTCTTGTCTTTAGGCCGTGAGCCTGGAAGGTCTTATTTTTGAGACCTTACAAAAACATTTTTCCCCAAAACAATGTTTTTAATGTGAAAAAGAAGATTTGCAAGTGTAACACATTTTCAGTATTTCAACTGATGGTATTGATTTTTCCCTTTTTCTCCCTTCGATAAACATATTCAAGAAATTGTGTAGAAGAGTCCTAAGGGCAGAAAGAAAGGAGATCTATCTGGTGGCAGAATAAAAAGGTTGCACAACCTTGCAAAAAATATGAGTAAACAAGAGCAGCATTCTGTTGTTTTGTGCTGTTGTACCCAGTGAAATGAATGGAAAAATTTTCAGCAGTACTACAGGGACCTCTGAGATTAGAAATAATTTGAGTAATCTGCTAATAAATATGTAATGTTAATTCCCTTAGACTTTTTAAAATTGCTATCAAAATATACCATTAATGCAGCGACAACAATGTAAGATATTCAGCTTTACTGTGTATACTATTAAAGTTTACTATGGTTATATTTGCCTTCTGAATCTTCCAGTAAAGAAAGGAAATAGTGGTGGTTTTCTCAAACATTTAGTGAGGAAAGGAATTTTTTTTAAACTGTTCTTCAAAGTAATTTTTTACGTTCTTTCTTAAGTTGCTTTAGCTTTGTTGTCCCAATTAATTTCTTTTATACGATTTAGGCAAATGGTTTTTTAATATTTCCTGAGGAAAAATATTAACACCTGAGAAAAAAGTGTTGTGAAGGCCGAATAAAGTGCAGCCTACCTAGAAACAACTTATAATACTTAGAAGCAGTCAAGAAAAATGTTAACTAAGGACATAATTAAGCAGAGTCATGTAAAGGGACTGGGAGGGAAAGGAAAAGATGGATGTTAGGAAGCGTTTTGGCCTGCCAAATGAAAGAAGCCAGACGATGTTGATAAATCTCATGTCAAAGAAAAATCCTCATTACATCAAGGTCAAAGACAACAGAGTGATTCTGTCTTGCAGATTCACCAAGGATGTGTTTCACTGGTCATGGGCCTATATCTTAGGAAATACAGTCCAGGCACCCCATCTAAGAAGAGCCTGAAAAAACACTGTCCAACTTCCACTGCCAATACTGGCATACAGTCTTCTGCTGCATGATCAAGTCACAAATGTGTGACTAATAGTCTTTCTGTCCCCATTCAGAATGGGACTTTTACTCTGCTATCTCACCACTGTCACAGATTTTCTTCCAAGACTCCTTTAAAAATAAATTTATTTTTTCCTCAGCAGAAGTTTGCACAAGAGCAAAGCATGTGGGTGTAGCCAAGAATGATGAGGAGCTGAATGAGGCAGAGATTAAAAACTATATTGGCTTAAAGGAGCTGACTTGGAACTAGTCCATGACTAGTCTACTAGTCTAGAGTATCCAGTAAACAACAAAACAACAGTGTCATACCTGATAAGCATCCTCTGAACTTCATTCCTTTCCTCACCTGCAGCCCCCCAAGTTATCTGCAGAATTGTGTAGTGACAACTGAAGCTCTAAGAACAGGAGTTTTCCATGACTTTTTTTGGTTTCTTTATTTGCCAGAGCCAAGATCTCTCATGAGTTTCTAATTTGGACATAAGTCTGAATCCAAGTTTGTGAGATTACATGAGTCCATCCATCAAGGATCTGCTATACCAGAATGGGATCAGCATAATTTCCCAGATGCTCATAATTTCAAAGAAGTAATAAGGAAAACAGGAGATACTGAACAGCTAAACACTAAGTCTTTTGGATATTTTTTTGGCAAAACTAAGGTACCTTATGGTGCTATAGAAAATGAGGCAATTTGAAAAGGTTCATTAACCCCCACAGAAAGAAAGAAAAGAATCTTAAAACACAAGATCCCAGCCAGGACTGAATCTAAAATTATTCAGAATAGCCAGCAGGTCAGCTTCCAACCAAATGAGCTTTCACTGTGGCCAACCACAAAATGACACAGAAGCATGGAAATTAAGGCCAAAGTGGCTGTGGCAGGAGTAAATGTTCTTTTAGGTCTGAGGAGGCTGAGCCATGCAAAGGAGCCTCAAGAAAAAGGCTACACGGGAACAACTGATGCACAGCAGGGGTTGCCTGGAAGTGATGCCTCTCTGCCTGCTGTGAGGGAATCATCCAGGGAGAAAAAGATGGGAATGAAACTGACTTGGGAAACGGGTGAAGGAGGGGCCTGAGAATGAAAAGATAGCTCAGAAATATGTTAAAAAGTAAACCTTAGGTTTGATTATTCTGGTTTGCTTCCTTTAGATATCCGTACTGGAGGTTATTTAAGAGTCGTCAAAGACCAGACTAAGGTTTGCTGCTGAGAATAAAGCCACTGAGATGGATAAGAGAATTTAAAAAAAAATTTAGAACATTTTCTTGTCATGACTGCGTTGTCTGGATTCTCTGTAGGTCTCCTAGCAATAGACGAATGCCACTCCTTCCCTTCAGTGAGGTTACTCATTCATTTCCTCCCTCATTCAGTTTAGAATCAGGAATTTTTTCTTTAAAGTTCAGAAAGATGTAGTTTAGCAAGTTTCCTTCTGTGGAGAACTTAGGAGCACTGTTAGAGAGAAAAACCCTTGAGGCTGACATGCTTTAGTTGGAGTTCTGCTGAACTGAATTGCACATTAAATGCTGTACCTTGCCCTTGCCTGCTAAAGCATCCCTTGTTTAAGACTACAGGTATGTGTAAATAAAGGAAAATGGGATACAGATTCAGGATTTATGCTGTGTCATCCGCGGACAGGCCCTTTGGGCTGTGTGGGGTGCCAAGAATTACTGGGTTGTGGATATACAAGCCATATCATCCTTTCTCAGTGGTATACTCCTGCAACAGCGATTGGGAAGGCAGCCCCGTACCACTAGAAAAGTCACCAAGCCAGAGTTCCCATAGCTAGATTTTTCTAGTTTAAGCTTACCTTGGGACCAGGACTAATGGAAAGCAGATTTAACATATGTAAGATATGAGCCCCTAGGTCCTTCAATAATCTTAGGTCTCTCTATAAGAGCATTCTCTTCCAAAAAATGAAATATTATTATTAATAATGAGGGGATGGATTTGTACTGCTTACTCAGTTGAGGAAATATTGCCTAAATGCACAATCCTCACAAAGCTAAGGATGTGTTATTAGGCTTTAGCCTGATAAGTAACAGTAATGATTAAAACACTCATCTTGAGCAGATGTCCTGAATACAGTCACTTCAGCCTTTAGTGACAGTTTTCATGTAACCGTCGCCACATTTGTGGACATACAAATGAGATGAGAATTTGTCCGCTTACGTTTCTATACTCTGTTTGGTTGCTATAGCTGAGAAGGCTGACATCTATTAATGGAAAAGCCTTTGTCAATGACATGCCTCTTTTCGCAAGAATCTGAATAGCAGTGACAGATCAGGAACCCCATTTTGATGTTCACTGTATATTTTTCTTTTCTCCTCTGTTCAGCCATACTCATTTCATTAAGTTGGGTCACTTAGGTCAGGCAGCCTTATAATTATCTCCCAGGACCAAAGCTGTGGTTGAACTTTTAGTTCAGAATATTGTATCTTTGCTGGGACCTGGTGGGGTTATCCTCCATTTCACTTCAAAATTACAAGAACCGATTCTTCTGTGCTTGTGTATACTTTGTATACCTGCCAAGTCCTCTCCTTCCATTCCTTCAGGTAGTCTCAGAAGTGACTGATTATAAATGCTGATCTGACTCTGTAAGCTTTCAGCAGCACACCTGAGGTTCCCGTTTTCTTTCATGGTGAACAATTTTTCTTTCTTTCTTTGACTTTTTTGAGGAACTGATTCCAAAGATTTTATTCACAGTAGTTAACAGGTGCGAATTGGTGTTTGCTAGCATAAGTGTCATGCTGGGTAGCCCTTTGTTCATTTCCTGCTGCTTCTCTGCTCTATTATGGCAAAACTTACTTTAATAGGAGTTTTTTTTTAATGGTTTGTACAGTGTGTATTTTTAAAGCATATTATGGAATAAAAGTGAATATCTATCAGAACAATGTGTTCCTATGAACCTCTAACAATTGGGCAGATCCCTTGATTTCAATGGACACACTCCAGAACAAGGGACTTGTACCACCTGAGCAGGAGTGCTAGAATATGGCCCTCAGCAGATGCAGTTTTGTTTCCAGCAGCATGTGCCAATTAAATTGATTCTGCTGTAATAAAATATTAGGAGACAGAAAGGAAACCACCATGAATTGTGGCAATACTGAAGAGTTAAGCACCTGTTCCGCTGACACAGATACCCTGCTCCATTGGTGATCAATGGTAATAATGACATCCACTTTCCAAGGTAGTGCTGAGCTGCTGAGGGCCAATTCTGATGCCAGTGGCTGGTGTGAGTTGTTGAGGGATATTCAAAGACCATGTTGGATGGGCGTCAGGAAGATCTGAAGCCACCAGAGATGTGGAGCGGAAATAATAGGAGGAGTGGTAAGAATGACACCATTTCCAGAATGTCTGAATTAAGAAGGAAGGCAGAAGAGGCTGAGCTGTGTTTGAAATACTTTGTCAGCTCAGTACCAAGTAATTGTACACCATTTCAGCTACTAGTGCCTTGAAAATGAAAATGAACAACGGAAAATTTTAGTTCTACAATTCTTAACAAGAGCGGGTTTGGATAGCAAACAAACAAAAAAATGTTTCATCTGATAAGTATTTCCCTTTAAACAGGAATATATGAACTGCTGAGTTAAGTCTGCAACTTTTTACACCTGGTTCATGCCTTTGTAACATGACCCAGGCTCAAGAAATGCAATGCTTGTATTTGCTGAGTCTTTTAGTGATTACAACTCAGTTTCTGTGCTGGTAGCT
Organism: Leptosomus discolor; assembly: GCF_034619465.1. NCBI lineage: Eukaryota > Metazoa > Chordata > Aves > Leptosomiformes > Leptosomidae > Leptosomus > Leptosomus discolor. Next base: position 50,879,930 of record NC_141397.1, on the reverse strand, counting down.
GTGACATGATTTCAAGCTGATTTCAGTGTTACAGAGCTTACGAAATTTTACTACTTTAACTATGACATTCGCCCCTCACAGCTCCATTTCTTTCTCTGTCATCCTGCTTGAGATTTTTAATCCTAGGTTTATATTTTTTTCATACATGTCTGTTTAAAAACTGATTGGGATGGGAGAAATTCAACATCAAAGAATACAAGAAACCAAAACCAAAACCAAACAACAAACAGAGGGGTTGTAAGAGCAAAGGAAAAATGTATCTAAGAAAAGAGGAAACTTTGCTGCATTACCAATGTGCCAGGTTACAGCACTCCTATGCTGTTCAACCATGTTTCCTTTTTTTCTCCCCAAATTCCACCTCTGTTAGGAGCTCTCAGGCTTCTTTATTTTCCCCATAGACTCTGTAACATTTGTAAGAAGGTTTAACTTTGTAAAATACCTAGTGCTGGCAGAGGCAGGAATGAGACCTAGATAAAGAGAAGGAAGGTTTATTCTTTGAAGGAGAGAGCTCTTCAAAACTGAAGCTTGTAGTGAACCTGCAGAGGTTCATTCCCAGTAACGGGGAATCAAATCTAGAAGATCCATTTTGTAAAATTAGGCATTGGAAATGATAAACGAATTTAGCCAGTGGCTGGTGACATGAAAAGCCTGGCAGAAATGAGCTATAGCAGAAATTATTTTGAAAAGAAAATAGTCTTCTGTTGAAAGTGAATCATTTGGAAAAAAAATCTTCCTATTTTTTACAGGAAGACTGGCTTTTTCTCTAGAGTCCAATATGGATGCTGAAGGAGGATGAATGTGGTCCTGCACCCCCTCCCAACATGCAGACTCACACTTGAATATCTAGAATCATTTTGCCCAGAATCAGACGTTTTGACACAAAACATTGTCTCAAAAGTAGTGATATGGTTGTTTTCAAATAGTTAGAAGAAAAATCAACATTTTGAAAGTTGGTGCAAAGTAACTTGTATCCTCCAAATAGCTCTATTAATATATTCTTTAGCTGTCAGAAGCAGAACTGTAGTTCAGCAATTACCTGCATTACATTCACATCTTCCGTTTTCTGTTAAATCATGCACACACATTTTCAATTTATTAGCACTGGATAAGTGGCCAACTATGTCTAGAAGCCTTGTAATGTGTAAATTACCCTAGCCAGTTCTAAGAAGGGATATGTGTCCATGAAAGTGAATTACTCTCAGATCACAAAAGAAACTACCTTTTCAAAATTATTTCAGATGGTCTAATTATCTGCAAAATGTAGGATTGGTTTTGTACGGTTGAAATTTGTTAATATCCAGCAAAAATGCTCATGGCATTTTTGTATGCACAGCAGGAAAGTCAGTATGTAACTGGAACTTGTTGTTAATAAAACTTGAAAAGCACAGCTTAAGGTCTTTGCTGAAGTATAAATGGTTTAGGCCTCTCAAGCCTACATACTGTCTTAGAGAACATACAAAAAAAAAAGACACATGAAAAAGCAATTACAGAAAAATTTGGTTCAGGGTATTGATATTAATTAGAGGTGAACAATGCTGATTCAAAAACTTTACATTCCAGAAATGGCAAAGCAAAACAATCACTAACATGTCTGGAATTCGTATTACCTGTCCAAACAATTTTCTTTCTCCTTCTATAAGTGCACAGTATTGTTCATTTCAATGAGGTATTACAGACAGACACTAGACACTCAATTCCCCCTTCTTCAGACAACTGGGATTTAAATATCCATTCAGTTCAGTAAATGGTATGTCTTCATGAAACTCCTTTTTAACTCTCTGCCTACGGTTGCATAGGCATTGTTGGTATATAATTAATAGTCATTTTGTATCTGTCTGAAGAGCAGAAATGTGTACAGTTGTGGGTTTTTAATTTTTGATACAGGCAGTGGATGACTGGCACTGAATACATATATATAAAAATGATAGTGCTACATGAGTAAGAAAAAAGATCTTTTACAGAGTGTTAGATCAAAGACAATAAGGTTGGTGACATACTGAAAATTAGTATCTACTTCTGTCTTATATTTAGACTGAGTAGGTTTCTCTATCAATAAAAAATATTCCCTTGTTATCCACTGATCTGTTTTGATCTCATCATTCTTGAATCAAATTTGGTACCAATAGTATGTGTATGCTGGTTTGTAAAGAAGAAAGATCTGTCTGGAGGGTTGTGACCTGAGTGTGGTGTTGGGTAGGCACGTTAAATCTGGTGTATTATCTGTTCATCTTCAGAATCAGTATAAGGAGTGCTGCAGAGTCTATTGAAAGTCCTGAAAAGAGTTCCTAGTACTCAATGTTGAAAGTATAAATGGATCATTTAAGTAACTTCAGGTCACAGCAGGAAAGAAAAATTAAACTTTGGAATCAGCATTTAGCACTAAGGCTATCAGGTGACTCTTCTAGGTTTGCTCTTACAGTACATGAATATAAGAAGCTATTTTGAACTGAAAAGTCAATAGAAGAGATTTTGGAACAGCCTGAAATTGCCACTGAGTTAGAGATACTGCTGGAAGAGAACAGCTTTTGAGCAGTTACAGAAATTTTACACAACTGTTCCGGACATCAGCTCTATAAGGGAAATTCTGGAAAATGGCAGGCGTACATGTGGAATTCAAGCACGCAGGAGTTATTTAAGAGAGTAAGGATAACACCACTATGGGGAGAAACAGAAACACAGGAAAAACAATTCCAAAGGTCCAAATCTTCATGACTGATAATGACCAGAGTTACTAGTGCTTGGTTCCATGACTCCTATTTCTGGTTGGCACCTGTAACCCCCATGCAAAAACACACCACGTTGTTCTGAAATGTTGAACATGCCCCTCCTACAGGACCTCCACAGCCTTTTCCACCCAAGCAAGGGCACCTAAAGCTAATTCATACTCACATAAAACAATTATGCCAAATTTTGATATATTCCAGAGCGCACTGGAGGAAGCACCTCTGCAGTCTGGTTCACTGAGAGAGCTCTACAGGGTTTGTGTCAAAACAAATGCAACTAGGAAGTTTTTATGAGAAGTCATCTTTTTCTGACACTCCTGCTAGAAGTTTCCTGCCATTTGGGATTGATTTGATCTTTTGCCTGTCCAGGTAAATGTTTTTCTTTTTGCAAGGACAAGTGACATCAACTGACAAAGTTTACAGATGCAGCTCTGTTTTAGCCACAAAGTACACATGAACTAAATTGTTACAACTCCAATTGTTACAACTCAAGGTAATGTAATGGTTACAGCCAAAATCCTAATGTGAACCGTAAACAAACAAGTAATAGAATACAGTAGGCTCTTTCCTAAGGCAATCATGATTCAATTCTACTGTAGAATCTGCTGATCTCTTTACTAATAGATCTCAGTGAATATGTTTTAAATTTGCAGACACTTATGTGTGGGTGTGTATGTATACACACACATATATGTATACATACATATGTGCATATATATGTATACATACACACACACATACATATACACATTGCTTTATATAGATAGGTAGATATGGATATAAAATAAATTTCCTGAGCAAAGAAAGATGAGCCAAAGTAATAACTGATGATCTTATGATCATGCTCAGACCCCCACAGCATTGAAGGTGGATCTCCCTCCCTCAAGAGAGCTTTGGGTGCACGCTGGGAGATCTGCCACCAAAACTGCTGCCAGTGCTGCAGCAACATTGCCTGTTGAAAAGGCCTTCACCATTTTTGGCACTCGGGCTTTGCTGGTTTGCTGGTTTTCAATCTCTGTGAAAAGCTGGGAGCAAAGAAAGAGACGGTACGGTAGCAACATGCAGCAAGGTTGCAGTGGACTATGAATTAATTATAGCAGGTAAAACTTAATGGTTTGGTGTCACAAGGAGAGCACAAGAGACTGTACTGGGACAAGTGTTAAGGAGCAAGAGGGATGCACTTAAGTAGGCAGGACAGTCCCTGAAATATATAATAAAGTCTATCCTTCATTTTAGTTTTGCGGAAGACTTTTTTGCCCAGCCTAGACAAGAAAATGAGTGCCTCTAATGGGAAGGTCCAGTTATTTCTCTCTCAAGTTATTTCTTCACTAGGACCAACAAGGTGATGTGCCTCAAACCAAGAGGACTCACACGTGGGACTGTATGCCTTAGTAGATAAATTATAACCTCAGACAGTATACAAGAAATAGTAAAAACCTGACAAGGACTGGAAGTGGGGGAAGTACAGTTTAGCCAAAAAAGGTATATCTTGGCACTTCATAAGGATAGTGATACATTATCCTTATATTTGGCAAAAGTCGAGCGGAGTCAGAGCTTGCAAACCAAACTAAACAGATAGAAAAAGCTTTCTCAGTCGTATGAGGGGAAAATAACCAAGAGAATCGCTGTGCACTGGGGAGAGAATAGAAAGTAAAGATAATCTAGGCTTGGCCCCAAAACTAAAGACTTGAAGAATAAAAAAAAAAAAAGATCAAAATGGGAAAACAGGATTAAGTGAAACACGAAATTTTTATTTATTTATATTTTAAAAAAAATCATGCAGACAAACTTGTTATGTTGCTCCCTTCATTTTAATGACAACTTGGTTGTTGAGATAAAGCAAATGCAGTGTATTCAACCTTGCTGCTCTTTAGTAAAGCATTTGCTATGTTACTACATGGGGAATTATCAGTTAAATTGGAAAAGATAAGCACAAGTATCAGGACTGTAAGATAAGTAAAGTGACTGAACAGGAGACAAGAGTGAGCTATGTTGAAAGGATTTCTCTCTCCCCCTGGAGGAAAGTTACTAGTGGAGTTCCTTTAGGATTGGTCTGGGGATTAATTTTATTTAATATTTTCCTTAATGACCTAGGCAGAAAAAGTAGGAGTGTACTAATTAATTTGCTGATGATACAAAACTGGGAGATGTCATGAATACAGAGGAGGATTGGAATATTATACAGGAAGAATTAAATGACCTTGAAGACTGGGGTAATAGAAATGGGATGGAATTTAAGGTCATGCGCTGCAAGGTCATGCACTTAGGGACTAATGAAAAGTATCTGCTATGAAGTGTAGGCTCATCAGTGGGAAATGACAGAGAGAGAAAAACCACCTAGTTGTAACAGTCAATCATGGAAATACTATGAACTACCAGTGCACTTAGACCACGGAAAAGGAAAATGCAATTTAGAGAGATATTGAGGAAAATATTTTTAATGAAGCAAGGAGAGTATTCATGCCATTGACCAAGGTGCTTTTTAGATGCCACCTGAATTTCTGAATCCTTATGGTCAGGGTGAAAATGCTGTTGTTTTTTTTTATAACAGGTGCAAAGAGTGACTAGTACAGTGATCAGAGGAAAGGATGGTCTGTCTGAAAAGAAGCTGTGCCTAGCAAAGCAGAGGCTGAGAGAGGAAGCGATTGCTGTCCATAAATATACAATGAGGTAAACACTGGGAGACACAAAAGCTCTTGAATTCACATAATTTTGACATCAGAACAAATGCACATAAACTGGCTATGAATACATTAGGACAAGAAATGGAGAAAAGATTTGTAGACACCAGAGCCATAAGTACAGGGGTGTGGGAGTAAACGCAGAGCTAGACAGATTAGTTAACTGGGCTTATGTGATGTGATTCATGTGCTGACACATGCTTGAACTTGATGACTCCTGGTCAGCCCTATGCCCTATTTTTCAGGCAGCCTTGCTTCACAGTCCATTACTTGGCTTATTATGTTTTCTGGCACATTCTTAGTTGTACTTGTGGATATATTTTATAACATAACCTCCTTGATAGAATACAAATATTACATGATATCTTTAGATTATCTATTCTCTTCTTTCCTGAGAGGCAAACAGCAACAACAGCCCATGTCTTGCAATGACCAGAAGAAATAAAATTGCTGTTTCTTTGCAACAAATTTGTTGTATTGCAGCAAAAATTCTAAAATCAGAATAAAGTAGTTCAGAAAATACTTTGAGTCACATCCACTCAAAAAAGATATTCAGAAGTAAGAACAACTTCACTGAAAGACAGTCTCTGATTTTTGCCGTTTTGTTTCCCTTCTGTATATTTGTACACATTTTTGGAAGTTCCTCGACTGCTTTCCAAACTTAAAGTTTTCTCTGTACAAAGACCAAACAATTTTCATGATGACCTAACACTATTATTAATGTCTTATGTTCATGTAGTTGCTTCTCAGACAAGTATTACACTTGCAATATTAATAGGAATTTTTTTCTGTGGGGACTAGACTAATATTTTATAACAATATGTTGATTCATTTCTCAGAATATAAATATGCTCTTAACCAGACCACAATTGTTATGTTACAATTCCTCAATTTTATGGCATTGCTATCAACAAGAATAATTGGGGGTGGAGGGGAATGGGGGGAAGCCCTCAGTTCTCTCTGTTGAATGACATGGCTTAATCATAATGGATGGAAATGGTCTCAAGGATATGTACAGCATTTGTGGTGTAAAATCAAAACAGTCATATTGTACCTTTAATGATATCTCAAATGGATACTCTCATTATTGCATTCTGAGAAATTCTTTGCCCTGGTATGTCTCAAATCTCGTTCTAATCATGATAAATTAGCAACACAGAGGTTGAAAAGCAGCAGCAGCAGCATACACTGATACTGAGTAAATAACAACAACCCTGCATTTCCCAGAAGAGGGTCCTTGCTTTATGGTAAACCAGTAAATTGAACAGATTTCTCACTATCTAATTGAGGACTTAAAACTATTAAAAGTTTGACGTATTTTGCAATGACTACTGCTTCTGACAAATATTGAATTACAACTTTTAGTCTGTGTAACCAACACTTATTCCTTTTTGTCATGTGCTGTTCTGTTGTGTTTCATCAACTTTGGAGACAATGATGCAAAATAATGCAATGTGACACCATGAAATACAGTAAGATGTGACATAACACATTAGAAATTTAAAGAATGAAAAGCTTCAGTCAATTCAGGAAATAGGAACCCTGTCCAAATTTATTGTGACAAGTAAGAACAGTGCAAACACTAAACACTGTTTTCAAACCAGAAGGCACCATTGGTTTTTGACCACCCAAATTGCTTGCAGATACTGCCGTCATGTTTATTTTTAGTTTAATTTAATAGGCACAGAGCTGGGAGCTTTTTCAGTTTGGGTGGTGTTTTTGTTGTTTTGGGGTTTTCCTCTTCCCTTCCCCCAGCCTTGCCTTAGTTTTTAAAAATCTAAATTGACATCTGAATGACTTGGCGTGATTGTCAGCAACCTTCCATTCCAAACAAACTTGTTCCTTGACATTTCAAAAAGATATATTGTTAACATGCTTCCAAGGATTTTGTAAAAATCCAATTCTGTGAACAAAGGCTCAAAATGGGTGAACAAAAAAGCATCTGTATTAGCAGAAAAGAAGTGTTTTCAGTTCATATCTAGGGTATGCTAATTGAAAATCTAGAAACAGGCTGCTTTCCTGTAGAGTACTGAAATGAATTGGAATATGAAACAACTCTCTTAAATCTGACTACTCCAGACTTTTCCTCCTCACATTTTCACTGTCATCTATTCATATCTGTCTGGTGATATTTAGGTCTGCATTAATGGATTAAAGTCCACATTGATCTCAGTTGGAAAATATGAGTTGCTGTTGCTGATCACCCTATGCTATTGCCAAAGCTTTCTCCTCTGCTAGTAAAGTCAGATTCTATTGAAGTCTATCCCAAATAGTCATCTGTATAAACAATGATATGTGATTCTAAACTTCAAGCACATTTTCTGACCAGCTGTACTAACCATTTCTATGTAAGTTTTATTTAAGGGCAGCACTACCATGCCGTGAAGTCAGACAATGAAGAGATTAAAACTATTTTTTAAAGTCATTTTAAGGCCTGGATGGCTCATTTGATCAGACACTGGCCTTTCATCACAGGGAAAAGCAGCTCATATCTAGCGTCAACCGTTGTGTTCAGAAGTAATCTTTATAGGATGCTTATAAAATGTTTATAATGAAATGAGTACAGGGATTCTTGGTTTACTTGTCAGTACAGTGAAGAAGAACAAGGAACTGTTGACTAGTGCATATGCAGGTGAAAATTAAGTCTCCTGAAAGGGATTTTAAAAAGTGCAAAGCTCATACAAGCACCTAACTAAATGAATAATAGACAAGTGACTGCTAAAAAACACGTCTTCCCTGGCGAATCAAAATTAAATGGTATAGCAAATCCTTCTAAATCAAGAAGTGCTATAAAAATCTCTGTGGAGATTTATTTTTGTGCACAAAAGGATAAAATCCAATGTTCATTGAGATAGATGAAGAAATAAATGAATTAAATATATGTTCTTCTGTGCTGCTCCTGCCACTTTTAAAAAAGTAATGATTCTGGACCGCATCCTTAGCTGAATGATACATCTGATTAGTTCCAATAGGTGGATTTTGTGGTAAATCAGATAGTCATATATGACTATATAACTATTTTTCGGAGGTAAATCTGTCATTAACTGAGTTCTGAGTGTATTACATTAGCTGAGAAAATGTCTCAAAAATATTCACCTACATTTGAACATGAATTTGGACACAAATGAGCACAGTTGTAGCAGAAAAAAAAAAGTTGTGTATGAATATAAGGCTGCTAGAGCAGCTTTCTAGATGTTATTGCCGTCAGGTAGAATAAAATTTGATACTGATGTGATCTAAAGCCAGCTTTTAATGTATTTAGGTAACTAACCACAGTTCATTTGAAATCTGGCCTGTGTTACTGTCTATTCAAAAATTACTTACAATCATGTGATCACATGATACTGAATTTTCAGTACACCCAGAAAAACAATTCCCAGGAAAGCAATCTTTCCAACTTTCTGTATTTTTTAACTGTAGTCAAAGAGCAACTAGTGTTTTTCAAGATCTGGTTAGCATTAATTTTTTTTTCTCCTTATAGGTTTAATGATTATTAGAAACTTGACAAACTAAAACTGAGTATCAAAAATTGATAAGCTTTCCATGAGCTAATTGTTGGATGACATATTAAAACTAATAAATTTTAAAAATACAAGGTCTTAGTTTCCATTTTTATGGAATAGCCAAATTACTGTCAGCCAATGAGATTCCACATACACACATATAAACATTTGTATATGAACATATATAATGCATTCACACTATACAGATAACGTCTATAATGTAGGCTTACCTTTAGCTGGTGACAGGAAAAGACTCCAACAGGTTTCAGTGGCTATACCTGTCGTGCCATCCTATGACACGAGTGCAGATGCACTACAGACAACCTCCCGCATTCCTGTGCCCTGCTTGTTCTGCACCCTTCAGAGCAGAGGAGGGACCCCAGGATTGGGTAGCAATGGGAGAAGAGCCATGGACTTCATCCTTAGGTAGTGGCCTTCAGAGCTGACTGCTTGCATTTACAGAAGTACTAGTAGCCCTTTTCTTCTGTTCAGGGAAGTCATTTGGGAGGCTGCAAGCCTCTTGTCAGCCTCTGGGGTGGTTCGGCTTCAAACTGTGCCTTCCAAAGAGCACCTTGCAACTGGTGTGGCCTACTGCTTATATTGTCATTTACAAACTCAGTGGTGAGTAAAATTGGTGTATATTCTCTATTCTTGCAGTTTGCAAGTGCAGGTTCCTCTGTAGTATCCTGCCTGCAGGTGAATGAAAGTAATGGCTGTTGGGGAGGAGGGCTATGCCAATTTACTCCTTGGTTTCTCTGCTACAGCTGCTAAGAAGAGAACAAATTGTAGTGGTGTTTTTTGTGACGTGGACATCTACACACTGAATCTGGATAAGCTCACCAACATGTTCCATGTAAGTCACCAGACCACCACCACATATTAATGACTTTCAGTCACCAAGGACCTGTCCAGATTTAAAACTCTGATCGAGAGGTGAAAGGGTTTCTATAACTCAATATTCCCCTGAGCTCACCTGCAGCTCACCATTTCACATGTTGATAACTACAGTCAAGAAGAATAAAACCACTCTGTAGGTAATACTTATTTTATGCACCAGATTCTGGAATCAGTTTTCCCACTCTGTTTTCTGCAGCTTCAATGCCATCAGCACAAATATAAGTTGTAGAGCCAGTATAAAAATGGTCTACATCAGCTCTTGGTAGAAAACATTGATTATTTTTTAAATTTTTTATTATTATTTTTAAGGTGTACCTCCTCACTGCTGACTTCTGGAAAAAGCTGACTTGCAGTTCTTAAGGATAAAGAGGATACAGAGCTGGCTGTTGTCAGGTGTAGCATCGGTTTCTTAATACTTGCCTGTACTGGAATTAGAACTAGAACAGGAAAGGTCTACAAATTGCATGGCATTTTGAAGCAACCAAGAAACTGAATGGCAAGTGCTGTTTTTACATACAGCAATATAAATAAGGATTAATTGGTCTTAGAAAGCAGTGGAATTACTGATAAAACCACAGAATCTGATCCACTAGTTTAAGCACTCATTTTACAGGTGTTATTAAAAACACATGGATATGCTAAAGTAACATCTTCAAACCACGCAGTGGATGTGAAACAAGTCACTAGTACTTTAGGTATTGTTAATATTGCTAATATTTAGAAATATGTTTTAAGTTCAAATTCAAAGGATGGCATGGGTTTTTCTCTTATCCTTTCATGAATTAGAGGTTCCAAACAGGAAATCACATACTAGGAAAAAGAACTTCTTCCCTCCCAGCTTGAACAGCCACTAGTTCTGAGAAAGCAATATTCAGCCACTGCTACTTTCAAAGCATCTCTATAATGTGTATAGCTTCAGGTCCCACAAAGGCAAACAACCTCTTGACCTTACACTTTCATTGATGTGAAAAAGGTTATATGTTACTGAAGCTGTATTTTGCCATATCACAGATCATTACAGCATGCAAGATGAATATATTCAGCAGGGGGGGAAAAAAAAAGAAAGAATGAAAGAAATCCTAAATTCTAAATTGTGAAACCCCCCACCCTACTGCTTATTGTTTTAAAATACTCAGTTAGGGCTCAGTGTAGGGAACTGAAAGGCTGAAAAAATTTTTAAATCTACACATTGCTATTTTCTGTAAAATGGCAAGGAGATTTTTAAATGATTGAGCTTTTTACATTCTCATGTGAGTAGTCTGCCTTAGTATACAAACGAAGGGAAAATAAAAATCAAATAATAACTGATCTTTGCCATGGTGTCCAGATTAGAACCATGTTCTGTGCAGAAATGATGGGCATGTAAGCCCTTCGTATCAGGAGATCTGTCTGGCACTCATCAGGCAGTGTTACTTGATCACAGCTGGATAAAAATGCACACCCAGGGCAAATCTGTAAACACCAGCTTAATCTGCATGGGAAAAGTTACCGTCATCTCCTCCGACAGAAAAAGCCTCCAGGACACATTCCAGCAGTAACAGTCACTTCAGTTTGTTACAAATGTTGTCAGCTTTAGACACAAACCCATTATAGATGTCAAAAAGCTACAATTGAAAAAATAAATGTATTGCTTTTTAGGTATTTTATTTCAGAAAAAAAGAGGACAGTCAGTAGTTTTATCACTATGATCAAAAGAGGTGTATGTTGCGAGGGGGGGTGGGCGCGGGAGGGATCCCTATCATACAGCACTAGTTAACAAAGCTACATTGTAGACTGTAATTCACAGTTCTCTAAGACAGCTTCTTTTTATATCAGGACATCTTTAAGACATTTTTCTTTAAGGGAGGGATTGTAATTTGGATAATATTTTGCAGGAGTCTTCTCTGCATAAATTAAACCCAGTTCCGTCTCTAGGACATGCCAAATCCTTCTTTTGGCTTCTTTTGCCTCTGCAATGGTTATATTTGCAATTGCAAGATCAGAGCCCATTACTCTTGTAGTTAGTCCTGGAAAACACCCTGAATCACTTCATCATCAGCATAGCTATAAACTAATGGGGAAAAAAGGGCTTTAATCAACTCTAGACAGTTTAACTAAATTAATGCAGTTAGAGATTCATCGCTTGCTTGCTTTTTTCAAGCAGATAATCCCATTTCCTTCAGAGAGATTATGCATATGTGGGGAAAAAAAAAAAAAAAAAAAAAAAAGTCTTGATACTTCATTGAGCTATCCAGGACTGGCAATGGGAAACTTTTGTTTAAATGTAATGTGAGCTAGACCAGCCTCCAGAGTTCCCAATGTGAAAATCCTAATGCTATTCCCTCTCCAACTTTGTACCTTCCCTTCTACCCTCCCATGCCCACACTGATGCATAACAGAGACACAGAATGACTGGTTTCTGCAATGTGTTAAATAGGAGGAAAGGGAACATTCAGAAGAAAACTAGGTATTTGGGGCTTCTTCAACTCAAGATTAATGTCAAGAGATTTTTCTTAACATTAGTGCCAGTGCTAGCCAGGAAAAATGATCCCATTAAAGGGCCCCTCATGAATAATTCATGAGGCCCAATTTAGTGTTAGTACTGAGAGTGAGAGATAAACAGGTGATAGAGTTTGTAGGGAAACCATTGCACTTGGCATGGTATTTCAGTGCTATTAATATATTTTTTTTTAAATCTGTGTATGTATTAGATGAAGGAGACATAACAAGTTTTTTAAAGTCTGGGTTACTGTTCAACTTTGAGTGAAAGATATATGTGGTCTGTATTTCCAAATCATTAGTGATGAGCTATTCCCCTTAAGTGCATTAAAGCAGAAACCTCCATAGACAAGCTGGTAATTTAGGGGCTGTGTTTGGCAACAGGATTCCTCACTTCTTTGCTGTTCTAAGTCCATTGTGAGTACGGAAGAATAGATACTGAATGTAGCAATTAAGGTTCTTTTCCTCCTCAAATTAAAAGTTACATTTTTGCAATAATTGCAGTGGTTGAATAATTTATGTCCATTAAAATGGAATAGCACTTAGCATTGACGTTTACTGAAAACCTTTTTGTGTTTAGTGTAGAAAAGGTGAAAACAAAAGTGGTGTAGAAGAGGTACGGAGAGGCCTGTGAGCATGAGATTATTACTGTGCCCGTGCAAACCATCAGACTTCAACCTACGATTGACTTCTTTAAAGCACAAGTAGGTATATTCCTTCCAAACAGAAGTTACTAGACATGGTGCTGGGGCCAGTTGAGCCATCTCAGCTGGTCACACAGAAAGCTCCTACTAAGGCTGTAGTAAGGAGCCTTTAATTGAAGCAGTATGATTATCATGCACTTAGAAAACCAAAAAGAGACAAGATGCACAGTAGCTAAAGGTGACTGGGAGTTGTGCCTTTTCCGTGCTGCCCCTTGTAAGGCTGGGCACAATTAAAATATTTGTATCTATGTTGTGCCATTTCTCCGCAAGCCCCCTTCTTTCAGACCAAGCTAATGATGGGGAAACGGCTATCAGACACTCAGTGATTTTGTTTCATACTGTATATTTTGCACTTCTCCCTTTTGGTTAGAAAAATCAATAGAAAGAGGAACTCAAAATCCCTGGCAACTCTGAATGGACAAAATGATTGACAGCTTAGTATGCACGTGCTTGCTGGGCCTGGCAATATGATTGTTTCCATTTTATCATATTGGGTTTTGCATTCAGCCGTAGGATATGACTCTGATTTGCACCAATGTAATTCCATTGCTACTTCCTAGTTGCAAGGAAGGCAAGTCCTCCTGGGTTTACTCTGATAAATATTTACTGAAGACTGAATTCTACCAAAATGCCACTAGGATTTTTGCTCTAAAAAAAAATTATGTCATTGGACTTGTGGCCTCTATTGCCAAGATCTGTGAGCTGTCAATCCCAGATGCTCATTCCCATGCAGTGGCTACAGCTTGCATGGTTGAGCTGGCTTAATTCAAAACTAGGATGTCTTCACCAGTGAGTGATTGGCCTAGAGGCATGAAGTGACAGGACAGTACTTCAAAATTAATTTACTTAAGTGATGTTGCTGGTCTTTCTAGAGTGGTCACCTCTGTGGGACATTGGTTTTATAAGCTAAATGCACATTTCTCGGTGTATAATAATCACTATCCCCTTAAGCCCCATAGGGCGATGTAAATCTACTTTAAACAAATTCTGCAGTGACATGTCCATGCATATGATAGTTCAAGTTCCTATAGTAAAGAAAACATCAACTCTCCAAGTTTCTGTTCTTGAAAACAACACCAATATATCTGTAGTAGTCTGGAGTTAAAAAATCGTATTTTTGTATCTGCTTAATGAATCACTGCACAAATAAAAATATTTTCTGCTTTGAAATGTCTGGTTTACCCTCAAAGTGGATAAAAATGAAAGTGAAATATAATCTTGTGATCCAGATGTTGAGGTGAGTAACGAAACAGCACACAGAGAATAGGTTTAAAGCATCAAGCTGAACATGTATTAACCTAATTTTAGAGTTCCGTGCCCCAAAGAGTCCTGGGGTCCCAGCTGTAGAAGATATGGCCTTATGCCAATGACAAGAGATGGTTTTCTTTCTACCTGTGCTCTTCAAGGCACCTGGGGGATTCAGCTTACTGCTTAGCACAAGTAAGGATAAGGATAAAGGATTCCTCTTTCTTCATTAGGCTTAAAAGTTTCCTTCTGCTGCAAGCATGATGGTCAAATATCACTGGGGCCCCAAACTTGAGTTTACCTGTAGATCTACTCCATGGATTTGTCGAGAAGCTAAAATCATGATGATGAGACACAGTTATGCCCCTGCCTCATGATCCTGCAAGTCCTCCCAGTGCCATACCTTTACCCTAAGGAAAGAGGGAGGAACAAGCATGGTCAATGAGGTCGGTTGCTTCCTTCCTTCGTGCTGGTGAGTACAAGGTCTTGCAAGAAGGGTGTAGGTAAGATCCAGTTTTCAAAAGGAGACTGAGGGGAGACCTTATTGCTCTCTACAACTACCTGAGAGGACATTGTAGAGAGGTAGGTGCTGGTCTCTTGTCAAGGGTAATTAACAACAGAACAAGAGAGAAATGACTCAAGCTGCACCAGGGTAGGTATAGGCTTGACATTAGGAAAAATTTTTTTACTGAAAGGGTTGTCAGACAGTGGAATAGGCTGCCCAGGGAGGTGGTTGAGTCACCACCCCTTAATGGATTTAAAGGTCATTTAGATGCGGTGCTTGGAGATATGGTTTAGGGGTGTACATAGTAGAGTAGGCTTGATGGTTGGACTCAATGATCTCAAAGGTCTTTTCCAACCTGAACGATTCTATGATTTGACAATGGTCTGTCTCCCTCCCTCTGAGGCATTACAGGCTGCTGGGAATATATCTGCTTGCTTCACTGGTGAAGCACTGTTCATGAAGAGCGGGAAGGATGACATTCTGATATACTGGCATTTGGGCATATCTTTCTCTTCTATAAGATGACTGCATAACCTAGTTGTACAAAATACGTGTGTGTAGATATATCTTTGCTTTTTTGGATAGTTGATAGCTATGTAAACTGTATACTGTATGTGTTTTTTCAGGTATCAGAAATATGCACTTTTGCAAGTTTCGTAGTATCCGTGTTTTCTGTTGCATTTTTTGAGGTGCTACATAGACATTGTTCTTCTGTAAAAACACTTCTATCTCGGATTATGCTTAGCACTAATTTACACTGTAATATTACTGACACTGCCATTTAATTTGCCTAGTTGCCTATGGTCTAAGTATAGGTAATTTACAAACCTTTAACAATGTTCAGCTTTCCTAAATGGTAGGGAGAACTGCAATTACACTTCAAATGCACTAGTGCACTATGTGTCAGTAAAAAAAGACCTACAAAAGACATAATTACAATGTAATTGCCCACAAGTTCATGAAGTAAACATACATTATTAGAAGGCACTCATCTATTCAATTTAAGTGACATTACAGATAACATATTACATAAATAGGAAGCCATTTTGTGACTAGTTAGTATAATAATAGGAGTTGAAATTAAAATGCGGTATATGTATTCCTACGAGCATTTCAAGCTTAGCATCTGCTCTATAGTGCCTTACATTATGCTCCATTTCCAGATTTAAACATTTGAATATTCTCTAAAGATATACACTGAAAAATAATGACACTAATAGGTACCTCCTTAAAAAGTTTCAAGCAAATATTTAGGCTGCCTAAGCCTATTCTTATCCAAAAAAAATCTCAGAAGCAGGAAATGGTCAGAGACAGCAGCAAAAATTTTCAGGAGTTGTTTTTGATGAGCAAAATTGTCCAAAACCATGCAAAATTCAAGCTCTATTTCATTTTTGGTTGTTTGAACATCACTGTAACAAAAGCAGTATTACTGCAGTCCATACCCCATTCCAGATGCACATCCAAAGGTAACCACCAAGCACACAACACCAGCACCCTCTTGCCTCTGCTTAGTGAGACCTGGGTGTGTATGGAGGTCAGTCGTTACCTCATATCGCACCAGGCAGAAGATCCAAGGTATCTGCAAACTTTCACCTTGGAGGTCAAAACTGCATCCTGAATTGTACATTTTAGAGAATTTAGCCTTGTACCTTTTAAATAAATAGCAGTTTAATATATATGTAGATTAGATTTTGTAACTGGAGGTTAATGGTCCCTCTGGATTACACCATCTCTGAACTGTCCCCTTGTGCCTGACAATTTCTAGCAGGATGATCTTTGCAGGGATTTAGGAAACATAACCAGCCTATTTTCGCAAAATCTCTGGAAGACCTGTTCCTCGTGTGATGACACCATATCCTCCTGAATCTTTTTGTTGGTTTTGCTGCTTGCTAAGGAAGTAGGGTGTATCCCATGTTTCTGATCTCTTGATGAAGCAGCTCAGCTCTTCATGCAGTGCCCTGGAGAGGCATCAGGCTCCGTCTCAGCAAGGAGGTAGAGCCAGAATTGTGAGTTCAGGGCCTGTATTGTTACCAAAAGCAAAGTTCTCCCTTTAGATTATGCTTGTGTTGTTAAGGACCTAATCAGTGCAAAAAACCACCCTGTTTAAAAATAAAATAATCTTTATTATTAAGCTCTTGTTGTGTTCTGTATTCTCCCAGTGAGAAACAGAGTTTGGTTGGAGAGTCAGGCAAATGTCTTAAGGCTGCTAGAGCCAGCTATTTAATGTTTTACTTCTCTTGTGTGACCTTATAAGCAGTCTGACACAGTGCAGGTCCAGAGTAGATTGTTTACTTTTAATTTGCTCATAACAGTCTTTCTTGCCAACTTTTAAAAACAACATGATATCATAGATTTTGGGGGGGGGATTCCACTCTGTTGAACACAGCTCAGATTTTTTTTTGTTTTACCTCTTTCACCAGATAAATATAATAGTGGATTACAAACTTGTTAAGTATTTCCTTTTGGAAAACCTTGTCTGATACTTGATATTGTACCAGGGCTCAAGCTAAATTGGTTTAATTCCTTGTACCTGCTGTGTAGTTAGATGAGATCAACTAGACAGAGCTTTCCCATTGGTTAAAGGTCAAAAATAGCCTAAAGACATGTTGT
This sequence comes from Leptosomus discolor, assembly GCF_034619465.1. NCBI lineage: Eukaryota > Metazoa > Chordata > Aves > Leptosomiformes > Leptosomidae > Leptosomus > Leptosomus discolor. The sequence goes on along the minus strand of NC_141397.1, from coordinate 50,862,584 downwards.
TTACAGCACATCATATTGAGAAATATACTTTTCATGGAAGGCATGACCATATTTTCATTAGCAGTGAGAAAAAAGCTTAAACAGCTCTGCAGATATAATTACAGAGGATTATTTTTAATCACAAAGCTATTTTTAAAAAATGTGGAAGAATAAAATTCACTGGAGATTATTTTCATTAGTATTTTACTATAATTATTACTAGATTATATAAAATTTGTTTTATTTCCCAGTATGTGAGTATATTTGAGAAACCCCAGACTCTTCAGAGTAAGAGTCATATTCTGATGACATTTATATAACTGTAAATAACTCCACTCATGTCTGGCCCTATGCAAATTAAAACGGGGACCCTGATGGCTGAAATGGTGACTGACATTGGTTTTTCTCATTTTAATTATTGTTAGATGACAAGACAGTAAATATTTCATTTATTTAAATTTTTCAAATTTAAATCATCGCCAAAAAATGAAATAATTAACAAAATTTTTAATTATTTGTAAGGTAATTTTCTAAATGTTTTATAATCTTTGCTTTGCAGAACTGAACGGCAAACAGATTAAGTGAGTCTTTACAAAGAGCATGAGTTTTTGAAAAGCTCAAGCTAAAGAAAACACAAGCAAGGTTAAGAAATATAAAGGCTGGTTTGTTGGGGTTTTTTTGGATGATGGCTTGAATTTTACACTGGCCTATAATAGCTGGAATTCAGTGGTCATCAAAATATTGATATCATCATATTTTCAGACACTGATATTTCTTTTTACTTTTTTTTTAAGAAATGTTCTCAAAATTCTTTGCTGATTTATATAAACTTATCAAGAATACACAGCAAGCTCTTTAGTATCAGTTTTTATATTTACATACATTTCCTAGGAAAAGACTTATTTCCATAGTATTTTCTACAAAGGAGAGACACTACAGGTTTTTCACCTTTCTTTTATACCAGAGCTCAAAATCTCAGTATTTTACGGGAAAATGTGTATGGAGCTAACAAAACAATTGAGAGATTTCTTGAAGCATTTACTAGAGTGAGAGTTACATCTATAAGACGTGAAAAAGATGAAGGTTTTACAGTGAATTTTTAGTTATATGGTAGATAGCCAATGATGAGTTTGATGGATAATTGCCTATAAAGTCCAAATGCAACATCTGATGTAAAAATAGACACAAATGTTCCAAAAATAGAGACATTGTTCTGTGGTTTGACATCCTCCAAACAGTCATATCTGGTCACATAAGTCATGTCTGAAAAGAAGGAATAACATTCTCAGTTTTATATGGCTTGACATTTTCATAAGACTAGACAGGGGAAGATCTGGTAATTCTGTAATGTACAACATTAGATAACAAAAGCACCGAAGATGAGGAAAAATACAAGAACAAAATTATGATGAAAAGCAACTTTCCGACATTTGTCATGACACATTCACCTCTTATGTGAAATTCCCTGGGGTTTCATAGAAGATGTGCTCTAGCCTTGAAAAACCTGATTTTATTGCAGAGAAGTCTCAACGCCCGTGATCTCAAGCCAGCTACTTGACGAGTAAGGTTGTTACCCTATGTGCTCACTTTTGAGGTGCTTTGGCAAACCACGATTAGCTATTTTTTTGATGCATTTGTTGGTACTGGAAGTTACCAATGTCCTGAGATGTGAAACCAAAGTCAATGGTAATGTCAGATAGCATGTGATTTTTGAATATTCTTGACAATATCTTAAATTCACTACTGTGCTTAACCATTCTTGGTTTACATTTTTAAATTATTGTTTAACAAAAATCTGCTGCATATTTTAAAACAGTGCTTAAATAGAAGGAGCAGAACTTAAACGTTCAGCAGGTGGAGAGTATGTGTCCAACATGGACAGTGGAGTCTATGTTTGTATATTATATGACAAGAAACAATAAGTTGGTAATTAAGTAAATATTGTAATAAGTATAGCTCTGACATCCACTTGAAGCTTATAACTCCCCAGGGAAGAGATTCTTAATTTGTGGCCGTGATAATAACAACCTAATGAATCTCCCATCTTACTGGATAGCTTAATAAACTTCAAAGAAAACAAAACAAGTATCTATGAGTAAAAGTACATCCTCAGCTTTTCATTAAACAAAATGAGCATGAGTCAGGGCCCAGCATGGCTTCCAAAGTTAAAGCTACCAACTACAAAGCAAATGTACGCAGAGAAATGTACAACAAAAGACACAGCTTTTAAACCTCCAGTTGGGTTTCCATAAATGTTGCTTACAAAAGCTACCATTCTCTATGTTAACAAAAAGTTGTGGATATGTTCTTCACTAAATCCTCTTTTCCCCTATAATCCACCTTGTGCACTTTATCTCGAGTGTGTTTTATCTGATCTAATCCTGGGCTCATTCATTCTCAGATAGAATCAACAGGATTATTTCACACTTAAACTAGGCCCAACCTTTCTGTGGGTCCATAAGAGGACACCTGGGTAATGAGAAATTATCTATGGAACAAAAGATTAAGCAGGTGTTAGGAAAAAATAATTCTTTCAAATACAGTAATTTTTAAGTAAAAGATAAAACATTTTTATTCAGAAAAATGTTCATAGGAGGCACCACATTTTAAAAGGAATGAGCTTATACCATGTTTAGTACCAATATTGCTTGGCACAAGTTTTATTAGAAAAAAACAAATTCTATATAGATATTTATATATCTACATCTGTACATCTCTTTTGGCCTTTAGAGACCACAGAATCACATCAAATACTGTCTTCTATCTGTTTCCAGTGTACATCAGACCCTTGATATGAAGCTGTGAAGGCAGAGCAACAATTTACTGTTTTAAAACAGTGGACAAGTTCCTCAGGAGACATAAAAAGGTATAGTATGTCATTATTTCCCAGTCATTCCCTCCTTCCCTTTGGCCATCAGCCTCCTCATGGACCAGTGCTACAACAGCAGAGAATTTGTCCCTTAATTCCATGAGCACAGTGGCATCATGGATTGATGACTTGACTTTCTGAGTAGTGGTCCTTTGAGCTTTCTTCTCTCCAAAGAAATACAACAGAAGTACAGTATGTAAATGCTTTCACAGGATTCAAATGAATACATTACTGAATTATTACACTGGAGATTGAAAACAGATACACATTAGAAAGAAAAAAAAAAAGAAAAAAAAAAAAAAGAGAGGACATCATCTAAATCCTTAGGCCGCAGGGTGCAGACTAATCTTCCACTTAACTGGCTAATGGGGAAGAAACGTCCAGCAGATTACCATGTGGCTGCAGAGGTAGAGGTTTTGTTCTTTTTTGCCTTTGTAATATGTGATACTACATGACGTCAGTCACAGAATAAAATATTGAATGGTCAACAGATGTAGGATTTTTATGGTCTGTGTCTTGCTCAGGTGTAAAGATGAATCTGGAGTTTACACTGGGCTTCCAATTTTGGCAGGGAGGGTCCTGGTGCTGTGAGTTTTCAGTTTCCTTGGACATGCGCAGGGAAATGAGAGTGCTTAGGGTATGGATCTATGGCTTGATAGTAGAAAGCAGGAATACCAAATCCAAAAATGTGTATTCCTAAAGCACTCAAAAAAAGTAGTCTAGCTTTAACATTTTAAATTACTATTTAGTTCATGATGCATGCTTTGTAGAAGCAATGATGCCTTAGCAGTATGAAGCTTCAGTGTGGAATTTTATCAAAGCTAAAATATTGTACTGAGAACTGAAGTGAAAAGCTATAAATGCCTTTGCTTTTGAATTATATACAAATGCAGCTATAATCATTCTCAAGGCATGTAAGCAACTTTGCAAACTGACTTCTAGGTGAATTTGTATGAATAAACATTTTTTAAAGTATGTTTCCATATAGGCTGAAAATAAATAAATAAATGTATTATTATGTAGATAGAAAATGTCAAAGTGACTTAAAATCTTGTTTGTTCCAAATAAGAACTTTGATCCTTTAAATACTTTAAAAACATGTAATGAAATAAATTAAATCCATTCATAATTTTTTTTGTGAAAATAATGAAAAGTTTCCGTTTGAAAACAATTTTTTTTCCCGATCATGTAGAGGCATGTTTCTAAGTGGAATAATACTGGAACTCATGAACTGAGAATGATTGCTAAACTTTTGTTTTCTTCTGGGGCATCTCATTTACACACTATTTTATCTAACAGTTTAATGCAGCGTATTCTCCCCCAGTTATGTTGCTTTTAAGATCCTGTGGATGAAAGATAAATACAAACACATAGAAAGGTGAAATCAGAATAATGCTAACACTGATGAATGATGGTATGAAAATAATACTCATTTTCCCAATAAGCATTTGGCAGTATGGAGACAGTTTATTTTACTTTCGATAAGGCAAGCTTTGCTCACCATCTTAGTCTCCCCAGCTCCTCCCAGCTGGTGGGACAGTCCCAGCACACTGACCAAAAGAGTGGACAGTGGGAAAATAGAGTACATAAGTAAATATCTAAATCTCAATAATGTACAACTAATAGTCTTTTTAGAAACAACTGAACATGGAGCAGCTATTCTCTGTCACATGCAGGAATTCCTCTAACCAAGGACACATGCAGATTGATTTAATGAATTATCCTTCTTAAAACTGGGAGCAGTAATTCAGTACTTGTAGTTTAGGGTTATTTAACACAAGCTGTGTCATCCAGGACATATACAAAAAAAAGATCATAACATTTTTTTTTTAACTTGTCATCCAACAGCAGTTAGCAGAAATATAAACAGAGTTAGGCCTGTCAACTAGGTAAAATGAAATTTTAAATTAATTTCATGTGTACGATTTCATGTTCATTTCAAAATTTATAACAGTATGTTAGTAAAAAAATTAATTATCAGCAGACTTTGAAGACCTCAAAGCTTTTAAAAATACATTTTAAAGACAACTTCTGCTTTTTACCAATCTCACAGTAATATATGTTTGTCAATATAAAGGATGTTTATTAACCTTACATATGTGGGTATTTCCATTGCTTTATGATAAAATGTTACTGCAAATAGAGCTATCCTCTTGATTAATCCTTAATTTGTTTATACAAGATATGTGACTGTAGGACTTCAGGCACAAGAATAAGCACTGAAATGACATGAAATTCAGGAAAATCAGTTCAATTTCTAGGCTTCTTTCATAAAGTCCCAAAACTATAGTAATTGAGAAGGAACAATCAGAAAATGTTTCATGGAACAAATATCACCCTTAAGTACTCAAGACTTAAATAGAAAAAAAAAAATCTATTTGCTAAGGTTGTGATTTTAGAATAAGTTTCTTTTCTCTTTTAACTGACAGTGCAATAAAATGATGGCTGTTTCTCTTGCAACAATGCGACTGTTTTAAAGCTGATAATCCTTTACAGTCTAGTTGAAAAAAAAGTCCTTTAAAACAGTGTTTTAGAAGCATCATGACGAAAGATACTACACTGATATTGTCAGACTTTATTTTTCATTAGTTAAAACCGATTTGTTCTTTCTTCTGTATGATGCCCCTCCACCTATGCAAGGACCCCTACTTATAGTGTGGATATGAAGTTTAAGAAATAAAAAAAGTACTTTCAAAGTGATACAGGAATAAATAAGACCAAGATGGCCATATCTCTCTCTATATAAAAAAAAATGTATACATATACACAATTATATGCTATAACCCATCTATCTCTATACTATGCTGTTTGCTGTTCTGACCAACAGATAGTGATAATTCTCTGTGTATAGATACATGTATGAGAAAAGGAGAACAGATGTCCATGATTATGTAAGTTATGGTAATTAACAGTACATAAATGAAACAAGTTTGTTTTTGTTGATGTGTCACTTGCACACTGCTCCTCTTGAGCATTGGGTTACATCCTGTACACGATCGCCTTATTGTCTACTGTCATAAAAATTCCAGTTTTGTTTCTGAGCAGTCACAGAATGGGACTTGCCAGCTGTCATGGAAAATGTATTCAGTTTCATTTCCACTTAATTTATCTAATCTTAATTCTATTATTATTTTATTACAATTATTTAAGTGCTTGGGGCAACAATCTAAAGTAAAAACAAATAAACAGTAGGAGTTCCAGATAATTTGTAAGTGATCTGAAAGGTCTAATGGAAACAACATCATTATTGCAGTTTTATTTTTTGAAAGGTTAATATTATGGAATCTTCATCATTGCTGCTATAGTTAACAATCTGTCAACACTAACATGTTAAATTCCTGCTTCACGAGATTAATGGCTCAACTATAAAAACTCATTCTGGACAGGGGAAAAAAAAAAAAGCTGTTAAGCAGTGTTTAGATGTTCAAGACATTGTAATAGAGGTCTCATAACACCTTCATTTTCAGCACTATAAACTTGAAATGCGGAAGAGTATCCAAGCCCGTGATTAAGTCCATTTCTGTTTCGCTCAACATTTTCATGTGGAGGTACCTGCTGGCTTGAATGTGGTGAAATCCAAAAACAGGCTTAAAGATCCGACAGTCCAAGTGTTGCATTGAACTGAGATGAACTTGTATTTTGCCATCCTGGGCTCAGCTCTTCATCTCTCCTCACCCTCTTCGGCAAAACCCATGAGTAGCTACATTCAAAGCAGTGCATAGCAATTGTCTCATGCAAAGCTCGAGTTTGTTCGGTTTTATGCTTGATCATAACTGCTAGCTTCCATTTAATCTCTGAATCCAGTCATGGTTACTCGCACAAATGTGACAGTCACCCTGTCTTCTGAGTTTGTGTAACTACTGAGTCCTCGTTACTGCTCATTTTACTTCTCCATCACCTTTGCTGCCTTGCCTTGGTCCTCCACATAAAATGGCTTGTTTAGGGTGCTTGCAGAGAAATTTAGGTTCTTGTTTTCTCTTTCTAATGCAATGGATTATTTATTTCTGATGTTCCAATCTTGTTTTAAGATCTTTATTTCTTTTTCCTTCTTCTTTTTTCACTCAGCCTTTAGACATGATACATGTTTCACTGTGTTTATGCAGTAAAAGCACATAATAAAAATATATAAAAGAGGTAATAAATCAACTAATTCAAAATTAAGAAATTACTAGTGCACAATTTTAACCCTGTTCTAGAAATTTCAGGTAAAAGAAGTATGAAACTATTAAATTCAAGTATTCTATTGGTCACGTAATGACATAGTCATTTCAGTTCTTCCACTGTGTAATAAGACATTTGATTTGACTAAGAAATTGCTGTAAAGTATACTGGGCCTGATCTAGCCACCACTGAAGCTACTGCAAGGTTTTCTAGCAATACGATGTAAGAGACATCAATTCCTAATTATCACCATACACATAAAAATGAATGGCTGAACCTGGGGCAACGAGAATTCAAAAGGAGGGTTTTGAATGACTTCTCAGCTTCTAACTTCTGGGAATTTCAGCAGCATCCAGCATTTCTTTAAAACAAATTTCGATTTAATTGGAGATAAGCAGCTGCATATAGCGTTATTTAACTAAGATGATTCCTCTCTCCACATGAGAAGAGCTGTTGAGATGTCGGAAAGGAAGGCAAAATTCCAGTGACAACTCCAAAAGTGGTTTATTTAGAAACTTGACTTTGTTTCTTGCAGAAACCAAATGTGTTAGTTTGGTTTGGATGCAGTGTATTGACAAAGGGTGGGTTGTTTTTCCTTTTTCTCTAAACCTGGTTGAGGAGACAGAGTAAAAATAATCTGTCCTGAGAGCAAACAATGATCCAAACTCATTGTTTGCTTGAAATGGCTGACCTTGCTAGGAAGACTTATCCACACAGATGATCATGCCTCCAGAAGTAATTAGGGAGTCCTGGCAATGACTCGATGCCTGTGCAAGTGGTTGCAGGGCTCTTTGTTCGCACTCTGATCCAGAAGCTGTGCAGCCCTGTAGGCCAGTGGTGTGCGTGGGGAAGTCTACTCTGCAAAGCCTTCCCTACATCTCCTCCTAATGAAGTTCTTCTGAGGGGAATCAATATTCTTTCTCTCCAGAGTGAGTCCGGAAAGACACAATGAGACAAAGTCCATGCCCCCTGAAGTGGCACAGCTTGCCTCAGAGCAGGACCCAGGCAGGTGGGACCTGTGCTGGTGGTCACCCAGTCCATGGGGCTGGAACCTTCATGTCTGACCCCATTTTCTTGTGATGGACACTACGTTTCCTCCTCTGGTTGGCATGAGAAAGCTGTGAGGCTGTGACACAGAAATCACCTTGTACCTTGCTATTAAGAAAGCTTAGCAGATTGGCTGCTGCTAAAATAAGAGATATGAAAGTGCCATCTGCAGTTCAGTCACATGGGGCAAATCTCACAGGCCTTACGCAGTCAGAACACCCACGGAGCACGCACGGTGGGAGCTGACCCGCAGGATAATAGGGATGCATACTGAATGAATCGGAAGTAACACCTGGCCTTTGTCTGGAAAATTACCATTTTTTTAGGCCAGTCTTCAAAGCTGAACATTTCTTTAGGACTCTGGAGCCATTGAGGAAGCAGACAAAAGGAAGAGAGTCATGGAGAGACATGTAAAAGCTACAGACCCAGCAGAAAGCGTGGGAGGGTATGCAAGAAGGCTGGGGGAACAGGAGTTAAAACCTCAGTATAAAATTCCAGTTCTTCCTGTGTGGATCAGGTTTTCCAAGGGTGAAAGGAAAATAATTTCCCAATGCATTTAAGTGATTTCATTACACAATTACATGCTTGCCTAAACTTTAGCCACATACCGTTACCCATCCTTGCAAGTAATCAGTTTTTGGTCTGTGTTTTACAACATACACTTAGTTTAAACATAAAATACTTTCATGTCTATGTGTGCAAAGAGACACGTTCATCAAACTCTTTGCCATTTTTTTCATTCTAGATGTGAGGAACACACCTCTTCTGAATAAACATACATACCATAGAGAAAGAATGCTTTACCTTTAGAAACAGCCAACATACATTTACTATATGTATCTAACTAAAAGAAAAATGCTACTCTTCTACATTAACACTCATTTCCAAACAGATGTTCAACTTGTTACACTCAGGAGCAAAAGAAACTGTCGCGTAGCTCAACTGAAGGAGTGTATGCAGAATACTTGGCAGTTGCATTCTCACAGATATCTCGCTCTAGCCTGAGACTGATCCAGCATAACATATGAGTAGGTTGAAGTTGGTAGAGCCACTCAAATGCTTAAAATTTCACACTTTCTCAAATGCTTACTTTTCTGGATCAGGCTTTTGTGAATAATTGGGCCTGTAGCTTTTTGTTTGGGTTATCAGGTCAAAAAAAAATGAGAATGCCATCTTTGTAGAGACTTAGCAGTCACAAACTGCAAGATGATCATCAGCCTCACTGTATGTCATCCTTTCCTAAATCAGATTAGTCACAAATTATTATCAATTGAGCCCTAAAATCCTGACATAGTTTGAAAATATACAAGATTTTATGAAGGGTATCTTGGAGCCAGATAGATAAAAAAACAAAACAAGTATGCCAGCTTTTAATATATCTGGTGACACTGCCTAACAGCTAAGAGAAAACACCAGGTAGAATTTCTGTGTACAGTTACAATCTTTTCAAGAACAAGTCAACTAGCTGACCTACAGCGCTAGAATCTGCTGCCATTGCCAGCTGCCACCCTGAATATTTTTGCCTTGTTTTTTGTTCGCTAGCTCAAAACTCTGTGCCCGCTATTAATATTTTAAGTACAACTGTGCAGTTTTAATTTGCAGAGGCAGAGAAAAATCCTTCTCATCTGCTCATGGTACCAGATCTGCCTAGCCTGAGCTCTTTTGTGCAGTCTGGTGTGAGCTGTGGAGGCTCTACAAGCATTTCATAGACAACAGAGTGCTGCTGTCCCAGAGGAGCAAGCCTGTGCATAGGTATTTACTCAACTGTGTACAATATTCTTAAACTTAGTGCAAAGCAAGAAGCCAAAGCCATGGGATGGTTAGCATCCCAGTGACATGACACATGAAATCAGGCAGCTACTTCAGCGCTTTCCGTGCACTGTTGTAACCACAACTGCATGTTACACCTTTCCAGAGATACTTCTTGAGCCACGAGGTATACAAGATGTCCTAGTACGTAACAGGTTCAGGTGTATAATATGTCTTGGCTGAACAAATAATTTCTGGTTTATGTTTCTGTTCATCTGTGTCTTCTACTAACAGAACCGATTTTTCCCCATATTAGTCTCTCATTCTGTAATTAAAGGAGCAGGTGTCTCTGCTTCTTTTCCGAGCACCCATTTCCTGTTTTGAAATGTAGGGTAAGTCATAGTGTATATTTTTTTCCTGAGGGGAAAATCCTTTACTTCTAGAGCACAAATAAGGCTGTTTATATTTTCCTCAAGTGCCAGAACTTAACATACTTATGCTCTAGTTATCCATCTGACATTTTGTATTTATTAGATTTTTAGTACGGTGTGTGGCATTATAATCAATGTAGTATTGACAAAAACACTTGGATCACACACTATTTATTTAATTTACCACATTGGCTCTCATTTAGTAAACTTAATGCATACACTGTGTTTTCGTGACACATCCAGGTACATTATTGAGAAAGGGCACACGGATTGCACAACAAACCACTCTAATGTCTAAGTTATGTCACAAGCCTTTCCTTAGACTGTTGATCATTAACCTATTCTGTGCTGCAAACCTAGATTGCCACACATGTGTTGGGCAGTAACTCGTAAAATTTGGCCATAGTTATACAGCATTTTTAATGTCTGCTAAAGTCATAATACAAGAATCTTTTTATTGTAACCTGCAGGTGCCATAAATACTAAATCTCCAACACTTTTATAACCAGTTATATCAAAGGCAATCTGATTGTCACTCTCTTGCATATAGGATTCTCTCATTAGTAAGCAGTCTTATATTACAGGCATAAAACACTGTTAAGCATTTTAGCTCCGCCAGACTAGCTGCAGCTGTGTCACATTTGTGTTTCCTTATTTTATGTGTGCCAGTTATCTAGATTAAAGTTGGAATAGCATAGCACTCCACTAGATGACAGGCTTGGTTTAAAGCCAGACCACTTAGTGATGCTTATCAAACAATTTTCAGCTACATACAGTAGCATAATTCAAAAACCTGAGAAGACTCTAACTTATCAGACATGCCATCAGAGATCATTTCTTTTTTTTGGTTGGAGGATTAAAACATTCCCCTTGCAAATATGTGGAGTCTCCCTAGTCAGAAGCATCAGTGAAATAATCTGATTTCATTTTTCTACTCATTTTTGAATGAATGTGTGACCCTCATGCTTTTGAAAGTACACAATCTTACTCAGTCATTTGGGCCCAGGATGGAAAATATGTCAAATTAGTAGCCCATGAGCTTCAGAAAGTTCTGCTTTCAATAGCTCATTTTTCTGTTCTTTGATTTTATGATCACTTAGTCTTTGCTTGGTTGTGGTTTCTAAGCTATTAAGGACTGATTCAACTCCAGTGATGGGCTGTCCTAAGGCAGCTATGGATCAACTTACAATCATTAGATAGAAGTTCACTTTGAACTTTCTAACAGTTAAGGTGGGACAACCTGTGCTCGTAGATCATGACGTGTATTTGCAGGAGTGTGGTTGCTGATTCTGACACATCCTTGAGAAAATATGTCTCCTGAGAGGCAGAGGGGAGTTATTCATGTATGCTGCTGAGTGTTTGGACTAGTATCATGACTGGCCTTCTGGGTAGGATGTTACAGGAATGAAAACCTGGCTTCACCATCCAGTGCCCATCATTCCCTGGTCCGAGGAACTTCTTTAAAGCAAGATTAATTTTTGCTTTAGAAAAATGCAAATGAAGTACATTATGTGGAAGGTAGACTGGAACTATGTTCTGAACCTGCAGGTTTGTCTGTTGTTGCTCCAGAAAAATTCAAGAACAGAGAAACAGGCCACCTCTGTCACAGCTTGGAATGTATGTAATGACCCAAGTTATGCTTACAGCTGATTTCTTGCATGCTGAGGAATGGTAGTCAACTTGTGTTAACTTCAGAGAGAGAGAGAGAGAGAGACAAGGCTCATTGCCTGGTCCTGCTGAGACAAGCAAGAGCTGCTCGCTTGCTTTGCCGGTATCATGATTTGAAAGAGACAGCTCTGAGTTAGCAAACCCATACCTCTTCACTCTTTTTGAGCAAAATGCCTCTTCTACTCTACTGTAGCTTATAATAAACAAGCTATAAACAACAGTAAAAACAGCTAGCATTTAGTAAAACTCCATAAATTAATGGAGTTAAGAAATGCCAGGTGACAACATCAGTAGCAATAAGATACAGCTGAAACCTTCTTGAGATAAAAGCAAAGAAGCAAAATGCATCCTGATGCTCAGAAAGTTTAAAAAGCCAGTGGTACAATCTTTGCAAAGTCTGATTCATTCATTGTTCTCTTCTAAGGAAAAAAAAGAAAACATAATCATTTTTTCTTTAGGCCTATGTTGTGTGCATTTATGGTTTAATGTCTATCAAAAATGTCCTGCACATTTCCTTTAGCAATATCTGTCAGTGTTTTAATATTACAGGGCCTGATTGTTCACTTTCAGGAGTCAGTGGAAATTTTCCCACTGATATCAATGACAGCAGAATGTGGCCCCTAATTTTTAGAGGACTGAAGCCATCCTTAAAACAACATATGCTCTGCTCTCCACTTTCTTTGATGAATTCTAACATTCTTTTGATGTGGACTCCAAAAAAATAATTTTCCTTTTTGGATCTATGTGTTTTAAAAGATGAAAAACATTTAATAGCAGAGTAAGAACATTTTGTGTTTCAGGCCACAATCCCATTTAAACCAAAACTTGCTAGTAGTTATTAGATGAAAGAGAAGAAAATATAGAAGAATAAAAATGTTGGCCAAATAAAATGAGTAACAACTAAGCAGACACTCTTCAAACTCATGGAAATACCATACTGTTTGCATCGTGAGTGTAGGCACAGATAATATGCACTGACATAGCATAAAAATGCTACACCCTGGTGTCTGTCTGTGATTATGAGCAGGATATTCAAGCAGAGGCCTTGTTGTGAGTATCCTGCTTCTGTTTCTCTGCGCTCTGCAGAAAGAGTAGTTAAGAAAAATGGATGGAAGAGTAAATGCCATTTATAAGCACAGAAGCCCAGTGCTCTGGCGTGCTGATGGCTCAGGGAGGGGTAGAGGCATATCAGGATTAGATTCACATAGGATTCACTCCCTCAACACTATGATGAGAATAAACTCTGACAAAGTCTACATTAAAAAATAAATCTGTTGGCTAGAGAATTGTGGAAGATGCTTGGCAGTCCTGCAAGATGCTGAGCAATCACAAGTCTGATTGACTTCATGGAATATAGTTGATGGAACAGTCGATGGAATGTAATCACATTGTTTAATGCAGTATGCTCCAATGTTACAATGATATGTATAGTGTAAAAGCTGGGAAAGAATAGAACAGCATAGAACAAAACAGAATAGAACAGAAGAGAGTGTAACAGAACAGCGTAAAAACTTCCTTTTAGAGATTGGGGTTTTGACTACATCTCTGAACTGGCTTGAATTCCCCTTTTTTTTTTTTCTATCTTAGTGATTGTTATCAAATATTCTTTAAGAGCTGTGACATCTGTTAAATGTAATTACTTTCTCTTCCATGTGTAAATCAAGGTCTTTCTTAAAAAAAGAGGCAGTTTATACTTAAATTAACTACTTTTATCTGCAATTTGCAAGTTAAGGTGTATGTAAAGCCTGTGGCTATACTAAAGGCTCAGTTGTGCCTCCTAGGCACAGTGTTAATTAAAGGGTGATGTGGATGTGTACCACTCTGAGGGGAACTCTGGAAGGGATTATACCTTAGAGAGGCACAATGCCTCCAGTGCACCACAGCATGTAAGTAAAATGCACATGCTGTGCACCACCCGCGTTGATGTTGTCAGCATCTCTGTGGGCCCATCTCCTTCCCACACGTCCTCACTCACTTAGCTGGGGTTCACATCTAGGGGGCATCGGGAAGATGCAGTCCTGGCACTTCTAACCAGTTCCTGCATGCCAAGGAAGAGGTAGTGCTGACATCCTTATGGTTGCAAATAACTATTCAAAGGCTGGATACAACCTGGCCAGGGACAAACAGAAATTGCCAAGTGTCATTCTCTAGATATAGTTTCTCTTTTTATGCAATGACAGATGTTTTAAAGTCTGACAGAGTGCCTGATGCTTGATAGCTTCTTACATCTTACCTGAGCCCATCCTGTATAGGTGATTTGGAATAATTCTATATCCAGTGTCTGATTCTGTTCTCCTTGATATTTTTTATCAGGGATCATTTTTACCTGAGTGGTTCTCTTGACACCAGCAAAGTTTTAGATGTTCTTTACCCCTGTGCAAATAAGATCAGCATTAAACCATCGACCTTTGGTTTAAAATATTGAAGTATTCAAATTACATATTCCAATCTCTATGTAAATAATGCCCGTGATTAATTTAATGCACATTTAAGGGGTTTTCAAGGCCGTATTTCTCACTGGATTAAAGGTACATTTTCGTAATATATTATTGTTATTGTACATCCAATAGATTTAATTCAGCCCAGGGTGATTTTTATGACCAAGTAATAGACAGCTGAAAACTGGATTTATTCTAGAAATGCCAAGACATTTATAGTATAGTAGTACAAATGGCCACTATAATGAATACTCTTCAGTTATCAAATCATCAGTCTTTTATGGTAACGTTAACAAATGATCCTGTAGTCATTATATTACTAATGTAATGTATTAACATTCCATTTTAAATTGGTTATTGGACCTGGAACAACTGTAATTATATGATGAAGTTCAAGAGGAAGTTGTGACCTAAATTTGTGATCTGTCCAGAAAAATGTGACAACACATAGTGCTTCAGATTATCCATATATGCAACATGAAAACAGTATCACTCTCAGTCCACAATCCAATACAGATCCATAGATTGCATCCACTTAGAGGAAACTGTCTAAAAGAAAAATTTAAAAATAATGCCAAAGCAAAAAATTTTTGGTAAGTCATTGTCATTATTGGTCCCAAGAGAAAGCAAGTCAGTTTTTAAGAGATGATGAAAATAAAGAAAATAGAAGAATAGATTTTTTTTTTGTTTGGTTGGTTTTTTTTTAGTTCAGCTGTTGAGAGTTCTTTCTTTGCCAGCAGGTGTTTGTTTCATAATAAGCTGTCCACTGTTACTATACAAGAAACAACATTTAATTATGTATATTTGATCTGGAAAAAGTATAGAACCAAGGTTCTTTGTAGAGGTTTTGCATTTGTGTAAATTAAAATAAAATAAGCAGGCAGGATTAAGAAGATGTTATAAAAGTAAGCTTTGCAAGAAGTATTTATTTGAACATTGAGATTGGCAAGTCTAATAATATAAGAAATACACACTTAGCAACTTTTCATAGCTTAGATCTGTAGTACTCAGCAGATTTTTTAGTCCTCAGTTCAGCCCCATATTTCGGTACTAGAAATGAAAATAACTTAAATCATTATTAGTCTCAGAATGAGCAAGTGTCCAGCACTATTTAATCTTACAAATTTTATGCTTCAACACCATCAGGAATTAATTCAGAATTTTGACCTCTTTTAATACATCAAGGCTTGATTGGAAATGAATGAAAATGTTCTATTTGTCTTTCTGGTCAGTTGGATAATGTTTCTTTTATTTAAGTGAAATTTAGCACATTCTTCCCAGCAGCCACTTAAGAGTGGTCATTGTTGGTGCCAATGCACTATAGAGATTTAAAAGGAAGCTAAATAGTTTAAACAGTCAACTGGAAAAAAGTAGTAATCACAATGGGATGTGGTGAGGATATTTTCTGTCTTTCTTATGTTTTGTCCTTTACTGACAAGATATACTCAGCACAAGAAACATTTTCACATCATGGAGAAAATCATAGTTTTCTGCTTTTGGCTTGCTTTCCCTCCAGCACCCTTCCTCACAAATAAACTAGAGTAGCTAACTGACTGATCAAACTTAAGGCAGCTGGCTATCACTCCCAGGCCACATTATAGCACGGAAAAATTCATACTGGATCTGAATCAACAGTCTCTTCCCTGTCTGTCTGTACACTCCCACCCAGTTAACATGATCTCTTTTCTTCGGAAATTCCTGCACTTGAAGATGCAGCTTTATCCCAGGTGGAGATTCCAGTGCTTTTACACTCTCCACCTGAAAAACATTTAGAAATCAGAATTTATAGCCAAACAGATATTTCTGCAGTCGTTTCTAGTCACATTTGGCCAGCAGAGTGTATATGTAATTTTATTCATTTACATTAACACAACTCTAGACCAGGGATTAAGTGTTCACAGTGAACCATCAGTTGTACTCATTAATAGGCAGTAAAAGTAGGTGTTTATGTCTGTCTATCTGCCTTCATTTTTTCTTAGTAGAAAGCATCCCTAGTTATGCCAGCTACCATCTCACACACTCACGACTAGTCATATAAAGTGTAATATTCTTCAGTCTCCTTGTGGGAATGCCTTCTCTTCAGCTCATTTAAACTAACTCTACAGCTACAAAATGCAGCAACTTTAAGTTCAGTTCGGCAGCCCTTGTCTGGACAAAGCTGTTGCCCAAATGAAATCTTAGGTGCTTGATGGACCAGCAGTTGCTATGAAAATTAATAATCTGGAATTACCTGGGGCACCAATAAGAGTCTGAAACAACCTCAGTCCCCTTCTCTGTAGTCTACATAACAAAATTTCTCATGAAGGCTTCATTTTGAGGTGGAACTTTTGATCTAAGTACAAAAATTAGTTCATCACTGATTTACACCTGCGGTTACTTTTGAAGATATAATTATATCCCTTATCCCAAAGCCAGAGGCCAAATCAAAAATCATTCTAAGAATCAGATGCTAAATGGATGGTGGTGATGTAAAGGCCTTGAACAGCTGCCCATGCTCAGTTCACACTTGATCCCAAGCCCATTGAAGTCACTGTGAATCTTTCCTTTGACGTCAATGGGCTTCAGATCAGGTCCTGAGCAATTTTTTAAAAACCTCAGACAAATCAAAACCATTTCCTTTGGAATGAGACTGTTCACACCCCTTGGTGAACACTATTTCCTTTCCAAACAGCTCTCATACCAGAGTCACGTCAGCTGAATTTCTATTTTTACCAAAAGCTGTATTTTTTAAAGAAGCAGGAAGCATATTTTTTACTTATATTTCATCTATTAGCAGCTAAGCCGGTTTTGTTCAAACTTTCAAAAATATCCCCAGCTTGGCAGGCCAAACCTATAACAAAAAACGGGGAACATTTCAGAAAGATAAGGCCATTTAAAAAAAAAAAATCTTTTCAAATGGAAACTCCTTGCAGATTTAACCATGAGAGTCACCATTTTGGTGTGTTGAGGGGCTGTCCTTACACACCGCAGCCAGTAGACTCCAGTAGACCAGTTAGTCTTATAAAATATGACACTATAACGAATGCTATAACCTGTATAACAGAACTAATATAACATTAACTCCATACAGAACACTGCACTAAATACCATGTAAATTGATTTAGAAATGCTTCCAAAATGCAAAATGAATAAGGTATAGACCTGGGGAGAGTAGATCCACTTGCCAGGCACCATTTCAGAATAAGTTTCGTGAAAGTGATAGGGAGATTCTTGGACAATTCTGTCCATGTAAAGCAATCCTTGTGATGACCAAGAGAAGAGTGAAGTGCTACCTGTTTACTGAAGACTTTGAAAGTGGTGAATGTGTGTTCATTTCCCGGAAAGAACAAGGGTGAAAAGACATGTGCAGAGATACCCTGTTGATATGCAGAAAAGGCCAAGCAGACTACACTGATTTGAATCTATTCCTTTGTGTAAGTAGGTCTCCCATAAAGTTTTGCACAGGCACATGGCTGTGAAAATTACCCAGGAGACATTCAGTCCCTTGCTGAATGCCACAGAAGTAGCCACTCCTCCAGCTACAAGAAATGTCAATCTTGCTGCCAAATGCACTCCTGCAGCCATGGCATGGGATGCCATGCACCATACAGCCTCCTAGAACAGTGTCTGAGATGACTGAATTTGATCCATATATTTTGTATACACTTTTTTCCCTTCCACCTAACTATTTATTTCACCATTTCTATATTGTTTCATCAACACAATAACTGCCAGACTTCTATTAAAACTAGCGTGTGCCAGTGTTTAAGTATATCATCCTTTCAAGGGATAAGGGTATAACATCTCTTTGCTTCTTTACCTGAAATAACTCTTTATGGTGATGGAGAGACTATCTCAATTAGATTAGGTGAATTACCACAGAAAAAAATCAAATTGGATCAGCTGTGTTTTCTTTTTCTACTCAAGTGTGGGCATGACAACCCCACCTCAGGGATGGCCATCTCCTGTTTAATGTGCAATTGCAACTTTACTCTGGGAAACAGCACTCTTTAAATGTTGCTTCCTGAAGAATCTCCTAGGGACACTTCTTGCCAAGTTCACCACTGTGTTTCTGTTGTATTGGGCCTCCATCCCTTGTGAGAACATCTGTGTAAAACAGATGGATAAGGTGATCTTCATCTGCAGTCTGCCCCCATCATTTTCTGAGTATCTGAAAAGCCGTATCTCTCAGGGGCCCCAGATCTGTGATTGATTTTGATGCAGGAGCAATAAGCACATGTTTTGCAGAGCAAGAATGTAGACCTTGTGGGATAACTTACAACGCACAGTAGTCTTGAGTGGAAACTAAGTAAGTGAGATAAAGTCAGAAGATGATTCCCTGGACCCTGCCATTAGATGAATAGTCCAAGCTATATGGTAGATGTTCCTGGGATGAGATAAACCAGAAGAACTGATTACAGAAAGACAACCTCAGAAACCTCTCCCAGAATGAAAACAGCAGCTAAGAAGCCTGACTAAAAAGCACTGTCAACCACTGCTTCTGAACTGCATCACTTTCTGCTCCTGTGGTATCACTACTTACTTAGAGGAAAATTTATTGTCCAAAAAGAGCTTGTTTTAGCATTTTAAAGGGGCCAGTAGAAGGGACAGAGATGATTAAGTTGCCATAATATGTGAAATTGCCCCCAAAATATGTACTGTGCCTCACATGAACAACAAGGAGACCAGGAGGTATAAAATAAACCTTGAAGGCAGTGCAAGGAGTCACAAGTTTTTTGGTGTGAGGGTCTTAGTGGCCTCAGCTGATGTCAATTTAAAGAGACAAATGATTACACCAGAGGCATGAAAAAATAATGTGGTATTATTCCCTGAGGTATCAATATCTCATCAGACACATTTTTCTTTTTAGTTAAGCAAAAAAAAAAAAATAATAATAGGATTTGGGCAGGAAGCCAAAAAACAACCAAAAATCCCCAAACCAAGAAAATCACAGTTCCTCTGAGTATGAATTTAACCAACTGGTTGCCTGGCTTTATTGTGTGTTTCTAGTCCCACAAAAAAACCTGACTTGCTTATCCAGCTAATTGGGGCCTGCTTGTATCGTGTCAGTTCAGGAATCCTAAGGAAAAGGCCTATAAATACACACAAAAAGAGAAGGAAAAAATAGGCAGTCATCCTGTGGGTTTAAGAATTTCCCTAGCAGATACTGGTTCTAACTCATTTCTTAAACAGGCACGTGATGTTCACACTGGTGAACATCAAAGAGCACAACATGGAGCATGCTGAGTCCCAATTACACACCTCAAAAGTAACGTTATCTCAATGGAAAGTCTTCAGAAATTCTAAACAAATAAAGGCCAAGATGCCCAATGCTCCCTGAAAAATGTATATCCTTTCTTTATTGATAGTGATTGGTTCATTAAAACACAGTTGTTAATATACAAAACTACATTGCTTGGTGAAAAACTGTTTCAGAAATGTGTTAGAGCACATATGGATACTACTACTTTTTGCAAGGTATCAGGAAGTGTCAATTAATTTCAGTGAATTTCTACCATTTTTTAACAAGTCGTCTTTAGAGACAGGAATCTTTTCTGAACGCAGCTCATGTTTCAAAGGAGAAACTGAGTAGTACAAATAATTGGTGTGCGTTGAAGTCAGAAGAGCATGAGTTGTTTTATTTTAAAAAAAAGAAGTCTTTAAAAGATGTGTAATACAAGTTCAAAGAGTTGTGTCTTTCACATAATTTAGCAAAAAATAATGGCAACAAACATCCTTGATTGTTGGGGGTTTGTTAATTTCTTCCCACAGTAATGAACAAATTTTTCTCTAACACCTCATTCCAGTGCAAGGAATTAAGCCTAACAATGTGGCCATAAAATTAATTCAAATAAGTAATGAATAAGGAAATAGGCATAACGAGAGGCCTTTAATTTCAATTGTACATCTTCCCTAACCTTCATGCCAGTGCTTACATGTATGTTGCAGTCACATATAGAATCATAGAATCATTCAGATTGGAAAAGACCTTTAAATTCATCGAGTCCAACCATCAACCCTACTCTACCAAGTATACCCCTAAACCATATCTATCCAGTGAACCATCTATGGCAAGTGAACAAAAATATTGAAGTACCTTCTATAGTTGTCAGCCCATCCAATGTTAGCTTAATGGAAAGACTTTCACAGAAAAATTGCTATGCTATGGTAGATATGCCAGTCCTAGGGTAATATCTATCAAATATATAGAAATGTGTGTGTGTATATGCTTTATTAAGCCTTTACATTAAGCTGCCAACAAAAGGGTTTGTACCCTTTACTCCGTAGGGTATTGATGTTTAGCTCATGTTTTACCTAGTCTCCCCTCTAAGACTGCAAGTAGTTCTGTTTTTCTGCTAAGAAACAAAATTGAACAGGTCTTTCCTAAGGAAACGAACATAAACCAGGATTGACACAATCTGTTAAGCTTCTTTTATTATTATTTGGATTCTAGTCTGGATGCACTGCAACTGAAAGTTTCTAGATGTAGGACGTGTCAATACTGAAACACATAGCAGACATTCATGCTCAATATCTTCAATGATAGCATAAAGTCTAATTTTGCAAGGCCAAATAATTGAAAGAAGTCTTCATTCTATCATGTAATAAAAATAATCACTATGCTTTCATTTATTCAGCTTTGTCAGAATTATGAAGTGTTTTAACTTGCTTTTCACTGCTTTCTAATTCCCTTCCTCTCACTGCTATTCCGTTACATTTTTCTTGATTTTGTTTTCCATAGCATTTCTTAATTTATTTCTCTCTTTCAACCCATGACCATAATATCTTTCCTCATTGTAATGAGTTTCTCTACTCTTTTTTTCTTTCTTTTCTTTTTGAATATTTCTGTCCACCATAATTCTATAACCTACTTCTTAAAAGAACGGGGGATCATACAAGTGAAGGTGGAGAATTTACATTAGATTTCATACTAAAAACAACAGCTGAGCTTAACTGTAAAAGCCATGGTCTAAAATCTTTCAATTCTAATCCTTCAATCCTAAAATTTTCTTTTAGATAAGTATCTATGAGTAATGCCCTTTAATGAGAATGTCTGTATTATGTTAACACTCCTTTATGTTGTCAAAAATAGCAGAAAGTCACCTGGATTTGCCCACATTGGCAACCCATAGCTGCCAGACCTGAGCTTAGGTGCTGCATGCACCCAGTGCCAAAAGAGACAGGGAGAGGCGTCAACAGCTGAAATTGCAAGGTAAACGCACAGCAATAGCTGTGAGGCCTACTAAAAAAAAAATTTAGATGTACAGGAAAACATTTGGATATAAAGGGGGTTTTTATATTTCTGCTTAAGTCAGGTGTGGTTGATCAAATATGGGCAGAAGAGGTTTAGATAAAGAATTAGCCAAACCTATAAACCTTTACACCAAGATAGGTAGCAGCCGCAGCAGTACTGAAGCTAAAACACAGAAATCACACAGCAGGGAGGCAATGCACAGTAAAATGTGAGGAGCTCTGAAGTGAGTGTTCTCTTCACCCCTTTTTTTTTTTTTTGCATGATTTTGATCATCTCTAAAATAGTTGAGAACTGCCAGTTAATGCTGAATCCAGATAAAAGGTGGCAGTTCCTACATGTCTTAGAACACATGGAATGATAAAGGTTACTCTAGGTACAGACTTTTGGGGGGGGGTGTTACTACATTAAGGACTAATGGTTTACTTCTTTTTCCAGGAAATCTTGGATCATGGACCACAACTCATTAGTCATTCCTTGTGGCTCAATATCATTTCAGCATGATCTAAACCACAAATGTGGGTCACTAATTATCGTTCTATTGTTTCATTAAGCATTTTTATGATTTTTATTTTTTAAATTTTTTATTACTTGTTTTATCAGGTGCACAAAAAGCACAATTTGTTCTTCATTGATACCTGAACATGGTGTACATGTTTGGGGGTTTTTTGTTGCTGTTTCAATTTTGCTACAACACAGAATTATCTGCTCTGTGATGCATAATGTCTCTTGCTGTTTTACAGTAAATCACCAGTTTCAGGACAGTCAGAACATCAGGAAAACTTGCTTTCAAAGGATTCTTCAGCTCAGGCTTAATTGGATAGCATTGTGCTTAGGTGATATCAGCATTTTTAGCTATCAGCAATTTTAAGTTTTCTCTTAGTACAGTGGTACTAGACAAGTACGGAGTACTTTTAGATTTCAGGTTACTTGGTTCAAACTGCAGTATGTGGAACTTTTCACACACTACAGTGCACTCAGCCCACTAAAAAAGCTGATTTAATACAGTTTTATGGATCACTACTGTTAAAAAAAATGATTTTCAAACTCTCTCTTCAACGTCCTCTTATTTCTTATGACTGTTTTACCTTTCCTTGTACCAAGAATACCAGGACAAACTGAAACACTCGCTTGTTGTTAGAATAAATTCAGGGAATATACACAATATTTCTGCACTGTAACCCAACAACAATTCCCCCAAAATTATCTGCATGCATGGAGAGCTCTAGATTTACCTACTTTAGTTCCTGTGAGCCTAAAAAAAAGAATCCACATCAGTACTTCCATATTTCTCCCCACGATTTCCCAGACACAAATATGTGTTCGCATATCGTTAAAATATTTGAGGTATGCACAGTAAATCCATTACTTTCATAACACATCAGATATACTTGTGAATGTGCAGAAGAACTGGACACCACATGCTAAGTAGCTATTATGCCTTCTGGAAAACACAGATACACTGTGAGTGTCAGAACTGCCAGGCAGCGCAATCCAGCGCTTTCTGGAGTCACCAGACTTAAGGCAGCACCACTGTCCCACAGGACAGTGAACCAGCTCTTCCCAGCACAGTGCTCCCATATAGCACACTTACATAGGCTGCCATACACCTAGGAAAGAGAATGCCTCCTCAACACCACCATGCATTGCATTTCGGGACTGAAGAGCAGCAACAGGAAAACCCCCGGGACAGCTGTAAACCCCCTGGCAACACAAGATCACAGTGTGCAGCCTCCCAGCAATTCACAGAGAAATGATGGAGCTATGCTGGTCAGAGTAAGGTTAGGATCTGACCCAGCCACTTTATCTCTCAAGAGATGACTTTGGTCTTTGGAATTGGGTGTTACCGTAGATCAACAAACAGAACCAACAAAGGGTAGAACATGCATTAGCGTGA